>NC_064642.1:79476495-82446495 GCF_023864345.2 Schistocerca serialis cubense | reverse complement strand
AACTTTAATACAGTTTTCTAGCCATTTTTACTTCCGTAATTGCTTCTTCCATATTTAGATTCAACACTAGTTGCGAAAGGCTGCCTATTTTCAATCCCAGCACTTCGTTCTGGTGTTCTATTCTTCTTAGTTTCTGTTGATTTTTATATGTATTTTATACTAACCTATTTCTCTATATCTTACTACAATTTATCTGAGAATTTTGAATATTTTGTGCAATTTTACCATGACGAACGCTTCTTCTAGGTCGGCTAATCGTATGAAGGTGTCTTCATTTTACTTACGTCTTAGTTTCATTACCAAGAGCAACGCCAGAACTCCTCTCTGATGCCTGATATCAAACTTATCGTTATGTGACAGAACGTTAATTTTCTATTTGTTGTTCTGTGTATTATTCTTTTCACCAACTTGGATACATTAGCTGTTAAGCTGACTGTACTCTTATTCTCTTAGCCTTTGCCATTTTCGAGATTCTATGGATGATATGTTCTGAAGCCCCAGTAGTGTGCCTCTAATTTCTCAGTTTGTACACGCCAACCTAAATGATCGTTAGGCTGCCGCATCCGCAATGACTTTTTGAAGCTTCTAAGTAACGTTATTTATCCCTTCTGCATCGTTCTGTTGATAGTTTTACAAAGCTATGTCAAACTCATACTCTAGTTGTGGATTCCCTACATGTTCCATATCAACTCCTATCTCATGTTCCTTCATTTCATCAGACAATTCCTCCCCCTCGTAGAAGCCGTCGGTGTACTCTTTTCACCCAACCGCATTTCCATTTGCGGTGAGCAACGGAATTCCTTTTGTACTCTCAATTTTGACAAGTTTATTTTTAATTTCATTCAAGTTTGTAATAACTTTTCTATATGCTGAAGAAGTCGATACGACAACAATTCTGCTGATTTCTTCACTACTTTCTTCTTTGCAACAATTTCGCCTTGGCTTCCCTTCACTCCTTATTTACATCATTCCCAAGTGACTTACATTGCGGTAATCCTGTCTTTGCCTTGGAATTTTTGTACCTCCTTCTTCCGTTCATCAACTGATTTCTTTTATTACCCAAGGTTTCTTCACAGTTACCATTCTTTTATCCATATTTCTCCATCCAAGTTATTTGATTTTCCATTTCAGAGATATCTAATCATCCTCAACAGAACTGCCTATTGTGGTATTCATTGTCGCAGTATCCATGGCTGGCCTAAGAGAATTTCAAACTCATCGCATCATTCCTCAGCACTTCAGTATACACTTTTTCCCCATTCATTTCAGCGGGTGATTTTCTTAAACTTCAGCCTACTCTTCATCATTACTGATCTGTGATATCTTACAATCCGATATCTAATTTCGAAATCTCTTTCTCACCATGATGTAATCGAATCGGAATATTCATATGTCCTCAGCTCGTTTCCAAGTATATCTCCCTCTCTAGGGTCTTTTGAGCTGTGTACTCGCCAATACTAGCTGAAATTTACTGGAGATCCTCATTACTCTTTCTCCTCTCTCATCCCTACTGCCAAGTCTGTATCCTCCTCTGATTCTATCTTCTACTGAGTTGCACTCCCCTCTGTTAATTAGTTTTTATCTTCCCTCATATATTATATCATTTGTTCATTGTCCTTACAGACTTTCTCTGTCTCTTCATCTTCTGTTGATTTTGATGAAAACAATCCTGCTGCACAATTACCCACAGGAATGCACTCTCCGCGACGAATCCTACTCCCGTTACACCATTTTTGCTGTTGTTGATACGTCTGGCCAGAAATTCGAATTTTTTCCTATTTTCCTTCATTGACATTCATTATATCCAGGCTGATCCTTTACATTTCCTTTTCGTGTTTTCTAACTCCCCTACCACACTGAGACTTCTGACATTCCACTCTCGGTTTCGTAGAATTTTACACTCTCATTGCATATTCCGTCATATTCTCATGGTCAGCGCCCCCTTGATAGCCCTCTCCCGGAGATTATAACTGGGGACTAACACGGGAGCTTTCCTCAATGGAGAGATTTTCGTGGAGCTTTTCCAGTTACAGGCCACATACCCTGTGTCTTTAATACAGTGACTCCCGCTGCCTTCTGCATCTTCATGCCATTAACCATTGCTCATCCTTTCAGGGCTATTCCCCATCTCAAGAGGCCGGCCGCTGTGACCGACCGGTTCTAGGCGCTTCAGTCTGCGCTACGGTCGCAGGTTAGAATCCTGTCCGGCATGGATGTGTGTGATGTCCTTAGATTTGCTTAGTTGTAAGTCTAGCGGACTGATGACCTCAGCTGGCGGGCAATAGTGCAAAATCATCACATGGATGCCAACAGAATTTACATAGGAGTTAAATATCCCTACCTTCTGTTTTCAAAGAGAAATAAAAAGGAAAGGGTTGGGTCCGCTGGATCACAGAGTTATATTTAAAGGTTAAGTCCCATAGTGCTGAGAGTCATTTGAGCCCATCTCAAGAACAAGAGGATGCACCCAACTTCTGTCTGCTCGTCCGCCCTCTTTGACAACGTCGTTCGCAGAACGAGGGGAAGTCATTATACTGAATGTCGTCGGCTCCATTTCTGATTATTTTTACTCATAATTTAAGCAGCGGCTGCGACCGAATTCAAGACCAGCCAAAAATGCTAACCCTAAGTTCTAGAAATATAATAAACGATATTTACTGTTTCAAACTAAAGCCATCGGGGAGAAGCATTGATTCAGAGATGAGACGACTGACTGGAGGATCCGGATTAAAATCCCTTTCCAGACATTGAAATTCAGATTTTCTATCTGTTTACCAAAACCGAATTCTTCAATGCTTCCTTTGAAACAACGAGGGCCGATTTTATTTCCCATCCTTAGTGACATCTTATTCGCCTGGCGATTAACAGTATTCTCTGTCCATCCTTTCCTCTACGTCGAGCTTGAGTTGCCTTGTTATCTGTTGTGGTATTGAAGCCGTAAGTCTTGCGACTGGTTTTATGTTGCTTTACGCGGTGGTCTGTCCTTCTTCTCCTTTGTATTTTTTTCCTGACTTTAATCCCGTGTCTTGAAGGGGTCGGCCTGTTAATCTGGATCTAGGAGTGTTAGGGGGAGAGGGTGGCCGGATGCCCTTTCTGTGGCTCTTCAGGAAGAAAATCCTACAGAGGACCGAGGACTACAAGGTTTGGAAGCTTTATATCATGTGTTCTTCATGAAATTGCAAATCACATCGTAATGTTTCGTCGTTTTACAATAAAAGCTAGCATGGAACATCTGCATGTCAAACATAAAACATCGTAAATACATAACTTACATCATGTTGTGCTGATGTCCTACTGACGCACTCGTTCACCTAACACCGCAGTGGAAACTAAGAGAAGGCGTTTTCATGGTGTATTTAAGCATATATGTCTCAGTTTTACTGTCATTGATGCATGCCACGAAGTACGTGAGTAGGGGGTGGACTATGTGAGGAAGACGTTGTTCTTACACTTACTGTGTTACCTACATTTTGTCATGCGGTAATCCTAGTTCTTTTTTTAACAAATGTAATTATTACCAACGATAGTGATGGAGGTTGAAGATATGAATTAAAATTTTTACTACGGCAGGGAGTCGAACCCGGATCTTTTTGCTTAACAAGCAGAAATGCTGCCCATTACACCATCGCAGCACTGCTTTTTTAAAATTTCATTGTTTTTTAATTATTATTCGTTCAATTTGTTCGTGGTGGACGTCCAATGACACCCCTTTGATGCAACTACTCAGTTTTTTGTTACAGAGCACTAAGGGCAATATTGCTGCACGAGCTACCCAGCCATGCTGCAAATTTTAATTCATATCTTCAGCCTCCATTATAACTGTAGATATAGGTGAGGTTTAAATGTCTGGGGCAAAACATAATTATAAGAATTATTAGCAACTTATGTAATCAGTAGTGCTTTGTTATAAATTTGCTGGCGAATCGTGATGTGTTACGAGTACTTGCCGCCTGTCTGAAGACGTCAACTACGAGACTGCAGCCTTCCTGCTGCGGGTGGACTTCGTCGCTGAAGGCCGTCGGAGTTGCAGCAGTGACTCATAGAAGATGTAGGTCTATGGGACCTTCCTCTGGTGAAGAGCGCAGCCGACCGACTGCTAGCCACCATCTCCTACTTGCTGGATGGGCAGCTCGGTGCCGTCTCCCAGCCTGCTTGTGTGCCGCCTTCCTGACTGTACGCTGTGTATGCCGAGGGAGCTCTGGTCTTCGTCCTCCACGAAAACCGCTATCCGGAAGATGCTCTGGTATAAGCGCGCGTTCTTCTTCGAATGCGCTGAAGCCTTCGAGCTCACAACGGCGCGTCCTAAGGGCGCCACATGTTGTGGCTGCTGCGTATAGGCGTATAGGCATCCATCTAAAAATTAGAGTGCAGTAGTGGAATGAAACACAAAGTGTGGCGGGCGCCTCCATGCTGTTTCGCTATCAGACAGGGTGCTGACCTGCCGCACGTTGGCCAGCTGTTTGGCCACTATGTCCGGCATTTCTCACCGCCGCATAGGCGAGCGGCCGGCGGTATTCCCGGAGCAACAGGGAAGACAATATTCGTTGTAGCAAACATGTTAATGAAATGTTATTTCAGAAACCATTGTTTCTCTGGCGCGTCAACAGCCCTCGGGGCTAGGCCTACGACACTCTGTAGCGTCACCGCCTCACCTGTCCAACCTGGACGCCTCTCCTGACCCGATAGGTGACCCGTAAAATATTTTCTTACTCCATGGTTCATGGTGTGGGTTCCTGTAGTCATGTCCTAGTTCATGAACCACGGGCAACGTATGAGTGGCCAAGTAAGTGGTCCCGACAGTCGGGATACCAGTTACTTTGGAATAAGGCTGGGCATCTCGGACATATTCTGAGTCGTGGTCACCTTTGTGCTCATACGGCAAAGACTACCAAATCCACCGGTTAGTCCCTCAACCGTTAGGGGTAAAACCCAATGGGACTCGGGGCAAGTAAGGCTAGCAACCTGTTTCCCTGGTACTTTAAATATGATGGTGGCAACAATCAGAGCAAAATGCCTCGGATCTTTGGAGGTGACGGAGTCTCACCTCTAACTGACAAACCAGGGACTCCTAAGATACGACTTGGCAAACAAATGGTAATGAGATGGGGAGCTATTAATATCAATGGGGGCTACTCTGGGAAGAAGGTAGAGCTGGCAGAGGCTGCAAGTAAGATGGGGCTCGTCGTTTTAGCTGTTAGTGACATTCGGGTAAGGAGTGAGGAAGAAAAGGTAGTGGGAGAATACAAAGTCTACCTGTCAGGAGTCAAAGCAGGAATAGCACAATGGGGTGTAGGGCTTTACATCAGGAAAGAAATGGAACCCAGCGTAGTTGCAATAAGATATGTAAACGAACGACTGATGTGGATTGATTTGACAGTGCCTAACAAGAAAATTTGGATTGTGTCAGTATATTCGCATTGTGAAGGGACAGATCAAGATAAGATGGATAGTTTTTACGAGGCAATCAGTGATGTAGTTGTTAGAGTAATGGACAAGGACAGTGTTCTGCTCATGGGTGATTTTAACGCCAGGATTGGAAATCGAACAGAAGGGTATGAAAAGGTTATGGGTAAATTTGGAGAGGATATGGAGGCCAACAGGAACGGGAAACAACTCTTGGATTTCTGTGCCAGTATGGGCTTAGTAATCACAAACTCCTTTTTTAAACATAAGAACATTCACTGGTATACTTGGGAAGGCAGGGGAACCAGATCTGTCATTGACTATATAATAACAGATCAGGAATTCAGGAAGGCTGTGAGGGACACACGTGTATTCAGGGGATTCTTTGATGACACTGATCATTATTTAATCTGCAGTGAAATTGGGATTGTGAGGCCAAAAGTGCAGGAGGTCAGGTCCATATGTAGGAGGATAAGAGTGGAGAAACTTCAGGATAAGGAAATCAGGCACAAGTACATAACAGCGATCTCAGAAAGGTACCAGTTAGTTGAATGTAGTCAATTACAGTCATTGGAAAAGGAATGGACAAGGTACAGGGACACAGTACTAGAAGTGGCTAAAGAATGTCTTGGAACAGTAGTGTGTAAAAGTAGGATGAAGCAAACAGCTTGGTGGAATGATACATTCAAGGCAGCCTGTAAAAGGAAAAAGAAGGCGTATCAAAAATGGCTACATACCAGAACCCAGGTAGACAGAGAAAGTTATGTTGAAGAAAGAAACAAAGCCAAACAGATAATTGCAGTATCCAAGAAGAAATCGTGGGAAGACTTTGGAAACAGGTTGGAGACTATGGGTCAAGCTGCTGGAAAACCATTCTGGAGTGTAATTAGCAGTCTTCGAAAGGGAGGTAAGAAGGAAATGACAGGTATTTTGGACAGGTCAGGAAAACCGCTGGTGAATCCTGTGGATGCCTTGGGCAGATGGGGGGAATATTTTGAAGAGTTGCTCAATGTAGGTGAAAATGCGATCAGTAATGTTTCAGATTTCGAGGTAGAATGGGATAGGAATGATGATGGAAATAGGATCACATTTGAGGAAGTGGAAAAAATGGTCAATAGATTGCAGTGCAATAAAGCGGCTGGGGTGGATGAAATTAAGTCGGAACTCATCAAATACAGTGGAATGTCAGGTCTTAAATGGCTACACAGGATAATTGAAATGGCCTGGGAGTGAGGACAGGTTCCATCAGACTGGACAAAACCAGTAATCACACCAATCTTTAAACATGGAAACAGAAAAGATTGTAACAACTACAGAGGTATCTCTTTAATCAGCGTTGTGGGTAAAATCTTCTCAGGTATTGTTGAAAGGAAAGTGCGAGTAGTAGTTGAGGACCAATTGGATGAAAATTAGTGTGGGTTTAGGCCTCTTAGAGGTTGTCAGGACCAGATCTTTAGCTTACGGCAAATAATGGAGAAGTGTTATGAGTGGAACAGGGAATTGTATCTATGCTTTATAGATCTAGAAAAGGCATATGACCGGGTTCCTAGGAGGAAGTTATTGTCTGTTCTACAAGATTATGGAATAGGAGGCAAACTTTTGCAAGCAATTAAAGGTCTTTACATGAATAGTCAGGCAGCAGTTAGAGTTGACGGTAAATTGAGTTCAGAGTAGTTTCAGGGGTAAGACAAGGCTGCAACCTGTCTCCACTGTTGTTCATATTATTTATGGATCATATGTTGAAAACAATAGACTGGCTGGGTGAGATAAAGATATGTGAACACAAAATAAGCATTCTTGCATATGCGGATGACTTAGTTGTGATGGCAGATTCGATTGAAAGTTTGCAAAGTAATATTTCAGAGCTAGATCAGAAATGTAAGGACTATGGTATGAAGATTAGCATCTCCAAAACGAAAGTAATGTCAGTGGGAAAGAAATGTAAACGGATTGAGTGCCAAATAGGAGGAACAAAGTTAGAACAGGTGGACGGTTTCAAGTACTTAGGATGCATATTCTCACAGGATGGCAACATAGTGAAAGAACTGGAAGCGAGGTGTAGCAAAGCTAATGAAGTGAGCGCTCAGCTACGATCTACTCTCTTCTGCAAGAAGGAAGCCAGTACCAAGACTAAGTTATCTGTGCACCGTTCAATCTTTCGACCAACTTTGTTGTATGGGAGCGAAAGCAGGGTGGATTCAGGTTACCTTATCAACAAGGTTGAGGTTACGGATATGAAAGTAGCTAGGATGATTGCAGGTACTAGTAGATGGGAACAATGGCAGGAGGGTGTCCACAATGAGGAAATCAAAGAAAAGCTGGGAATGAACTCTATAGATGTAGCTGTCAGGGCGAACAGGCTTAGATGGTGGGGTCATGTTACACGCATGGGAGAAGCAAGGCTACCCAAGAGACTCATGGATTCAGCAGTAGAGGGTAGGAGGAGTCGGGGCAGACCGAGGAGATGGTACCTGGATTCGGTTAAGAATGATTTTGAAGTAATAGGTTTAACATCAGAAGAGGCACCAATGTCAGCACTGAATAGGGGATCATGGAGGAATTGTATAAGGGGGGCAATGCTACAGACTGAACGCTGAAAGGCATAATCAGTCTTAAATTATGATGATGATGATCATATTGAAAGAGTAGCTTTTACTTTACGTGTTATGGAGTCTTTATCTGAAATTAAAAAGATTACTCTGGAAAAATAAGGTTTTCGCAAATATGGAAAACTGTTCCATGGTACTACACAGTCATATACCAAGGAACAAATATTCCACTCAAATTTAAAAGTGTTGCTAGTTTAGAAAATCTTATTTTTTATTTAAAAAATACATTGTCCGTTGTAGGCTGTATTGTGTTTTACTAAAACCACGGTGTTGGCTAATTTCGGCCGTGAGCCATTATCAAGCACATTTTCTGGGCCATGTAATACGTATCGTGCTGATATTTGACACGGTATATATGCTTCGTAGGTGCTCACGGCCGAAATTAGATAATAGCGCGATCTTAATCAAGCACGGTACAGCCTACAACGAACACTGCATTCTTTATTAAACACTTACAGGCTGTGAATCCTCACGGAAGCAAAATCCTTATTACTATTGTATCTGATCATTGCGTTACATTACCAGTCTGCTACACACCAGTAATCTGTCAGTGAAATGAAACTGAGAAGTAGCATTATCAAACAAGTTACAAATTGAAAACATTTTGAAACAGAAGCTATTAGCGATTGAAAAAAATTCCCATTTTCCAGACAGGGAAAATTATTAGAATGCCAAAGAAGCTCATTTGCAAATATTACGTGTTCCATGGCAGAAGACCTCCTGCCGTTTAAAGGTACAAGATGAAGCACGGCTGCCGAAATATAATTTAACAGTCTACGTGTTACGTACTCTCTCCGTTTCAAAATATATAGTATTTTATTCACTATAAAACTCTGAAACTCAAGAATTAACAATGTTCTCCAAATGCCTTTAATGTATTATACACTCCTCAAATATGTGGAGCTCGTAATATTTGCAAACGGTACACAAACACAACCTCATGTCTCACAACACAAACAGTAGAATATGTCGGAAACTGCTTACGCCGCCTTCCAGTGTTTCTAGAACCAGTCACTAAGACTTAACACCGGCCAGGAAACTGCACGTGTTCCTACGCACACTGTCCTCCAGGTACAATACACGATTATTTTTTCCTTATCTCTGTTTCATTCCACTATCGTCACTCTAATATTTAGATGGATGCCTATAAGCTACTCCACATGTAGTTTACCTATGACATCTTACTTCCATCCTCAGTCGAATTTTACTTTGCTGTAACAGAAGAGTAGTTATAAGTCTTCGTTATTTCTATTATTTGTCTCGACTAATCTTACAGTTATTCTTATACCTAATGTTATTAGGACCGTTACAGCACCATATACTACTACTACTACTACTACAGACAACAAACAGTGTAACTACACTACTGGCCATTAAAATTGCTACACCAAGAAGAAATGCAGATGATAAACGGGTATTCATTGGACAATTATATTATACTAGAACTGACATGTGATTACATTTACACGCAATTTTGGTGCATAGATCCTGAGAAATCAGTACCCAGAACAACCACCTCTGGCCGCAATAACGGCCTTGATACGCCTGGGCAGTGAGTCAAACAGAGCTTGCATGGCGTGTACAGGTACATCTGCCCATGTAGATTCAACACGATACCACAGTTCATCAAGAGTAGTTTGGCAGGGATCGAATAAAGGGTAAAGCCGTGGGTCGTGACACATCTGAAATGTAACGTCCACTGTTCAAAGTACCGTCAATGCGAACAAGAGGTGACCGAGACGTGTAACCAATGGCACCCCATACCATCGCGCCGGGTGATACGCCAGTATGGCGATGACGAACACACGCTTCCAACGTGCATTCACCGCGATGTCGCCAAACACGGATGCGACCATCATGATGCTGCAAACAGAAAATAGATTCATCCGAAAAAATGACGTTTTGCCATTCGTGCACCCAGGTTCGTCGTGGAGTACACCATAACAGGCCCTCCTGTCTGTGATACAGCGTCAAGGGTAACCGCAGCCATGGTCTCCGAGCTGATAGTCCATGCTGCTGCAAACGTCGTCGAACTGTTCGTGCAGATGGTTGTTGTCTTGCAAACGTCCTCATCTGTTGACTCAGGGATCGAGACGTGGCTGCACGATCCGTTACAGCCATGCGGATAAGATGCCGTTGGGATCCAGCGCGGTGTTCCGTATTACCCTCCTGAACCCACCGATTCCAAATTCTGCTAACGGTCATTGGATCTCGACCAACGCGAGCAGCAATGTTGCTATACGATAAACAGCAGTCGCGACAGGCTACACTCCGACCTTTATCAAAGTCAGAAACGTGATGATAGGCATTTCTCCTCCTTACACGAGGCATCACAACAACGTTTCACCAGGCAACGCCGGTCAACTGCTGTTTGTGTATGAGAAATGGATTGGAAACTTTCCTCATGTCAGCACGTTGTAGGTGTCGCCATCGGAGCCAACCTTGTGTGAATGCTCTGAAAAGCTAACCATTTGCATATCACAGCATCTTCTTCCTGTCGGTTAAATTTCGCATCTGTAACACGTTATCTTCGTGGTGTAGCAATTTTAACGGCCAGTAGTGTACTAAAATTTTAATAAATCCTTGTTATTTTTATCTCCGATTTAGCAACTGCTACCTCTTCTCTAAATTATGTTACTAATTTTAACACTAATACTTCTACTACGACTACATATGATAATGTTAGGCACACTGACTCTCGTAGAAAAGTTAAATAGCATAATGCCTTGCGTACTTCACTATTTCTCTTTATTGTAGCCCGAGATTGACACACCTACATAAGTTACTGTTAAAGGAATATATTCGATATCTCTATATGTTTCTTACCAGATCGGCCAACCCGTCGGATCCAACAATATTTTGCTGGCTCCAGATACCATGGCTACAGATCAGAGTACACCATACATATATTTCGATGATTCTTCCGGTCCTCTTAGGTATGCTGGTGTTCACCTTCCTTCACTCTTCTGTAACTGGACCAAGCGATCGTAGTGCTATCAGGCTTCGTTCTCCTCCACCAGATTCCTTGCCCGTCTCTGCAGTGATGTCTGTTCGCTATACTTACCCCTTGTTTTTGTTTTTTGTTTTTTTTCTTTGAGGATTCATCAGCTACCAGATTCACGGTATCTACGCCCTCTTTTATATTATGCCATAAATATTTTCGTAGCGTGCACAAGAAGGTAAACTAAACCACCTTTATGCTCATTTTAATAAATTCATTAGTTGTAAAACTCTCTTTCCTTGCTACAAATACTAGTGGGCCCTGAGTGTCGAGCGTTCGTCAGGTGCACACCTAAATAATTGTTCCCAGTACGCAATCGAATGATCGTCTGATTTATTTTAATCGACGGATTCCTAATTAGTTTTGTTCAAATGGCTCTGAGCACTATGGGACTTAACATCTATGGTCATCAGTCCCCTAGAACTTAGAACTACTTAAACCTAACTAACCTAAGGACAGCACACAACACCCAGCCATCACGAGGCAGAGAAAATCCCTGACCCCGCCGGGAATCGAACCCGGGAACCCGAATTAGTTTTGTCTTAAGTATCATATGTGTCGCGCTTGAGTAGCGCAGTCGGTGGAGCACTCGCCACGAAAGGCACATGTCACGCCTTCGAGTCTCGGTTCGGCACACAGTTTTAATGTGTCAGGAAGTTTCATATCAGCGCACACTCGGCTTTAAGGTGAAAAAATTCATTCTGTAAGTTTTATGTTGATGTTTGTACTCCTACCTTAAAAGGCACCTTCGAGCACCCCTCATGTATGATGCCAAGGAGTTTGCCACAATTGTTTTCTAGGGTATCTCGAATGTTTGGTGTGCACTAAGAGTTGTACCATGCTCCAGGGCCAGCGTCTTCGATTAGTAATCGAAACGTCCTCGGTCCCTGGTTCACATCTCGCCACCGCTTAGACTTTAAATGAAAATCATCAGCAATTACGGCCGAAAACTTCCCGTATAAGGAGTCACCTTCATGCAGCCAACGGCCATGTCAAAGGCGGAGAAGTGAACAAAGATTCAGGACACTGTCTTACCTTTGAGATAGGAAATTTCCCCTAAAAAGCGCAAGAATCAACAATGATCGATGTATCCACAGGACATGGCCTGTAATTGAAAAAAAAGCATCTTGATCGTCTCTCCATTAGCAAAAGATGGTGTGGGCTGTCATAAGTCAGAATGGTAGGGAACATAGAAAGTCTGAGAACGGAGATGTTAAGGCTAAGCCTATTGGGTGTTAGTGAAGTGAAATGGAAAGAGGACATGGGTTTCTGGTCAGATGCGTGTAGCGTAGTATCAAGAGCAGCAGAAAGTGGTATAATGGGAGTTGGATTTGCTATGAATAGAAAGGTAGGGCAGAGAGTGAGTTAATGTTATCAGTTCAGTGACAGGGTTGTTCTAGTCAGAATGGACAGCAAACCGACACCGATGAAGATAGCTCAGGTATGCATGACGTCGCAAGATGACGATGAAGATAGACTTATGACCTAAGATGTTGAGTCCCATAGTGCTCAGAGCCATTTGAACGATGAAGATATAAGGTATATGAGGATACTGAACGGGTAGTTCAGTACGTAGAGGTAGATGAAAATCTAATAGTCATGAGGTTTCGAATGTAGTTGTAGAGAAAGAAAGGGTTAAAGGAGAATATGGGTTTGGTACTAGGAATGAGAGAAGAGAAACACTAACTAATTTGTGCAATATATTTGAGCTAGTAACAGCGAACATTCTGTTCAAGAACAACAAAAAGTGGAGGTGTACTTGCAAGATACCGGGTAATACGGGAAGATTTCAGTTAGATTACATCATGGTCACGCAAAATCCAAAAATCGGATACTGGATTGTAATGCATACCCAGGAGCAGATATAGACTCAAATCAAATTTAGGAATAAACGTTAACATGTTCCGTAATAGGCTGTGATGCGATGTTTATTTACTCGTTCGATTAGCTAATTTCAACTAAGGGTCATTGTCAAGGACATTTGTCATATCTGCATTTCATGTCATTTTCAAATCACTCTTGATTACAAGTCATAGTAATTACATGAAATACATGTCGCACGATTAAATAAACCACGCACTACAGCCTACTACGGACCATATTGACCTTTATTAAGCATCTGGAGGCTGTGGATCCCAATAAATACAAAATTTTAAATTTAAGAATAATGGAAAATAGGCTGAAGTCGAAGACACGTGTCAGGAATAATCTGTGGGCAAAGAAGTGGGATAGGTAAGTAGTAAGGAATGAAGAGATACGCCTGAAGTTCTGTAAGGCTATAGACTCTGCGATAAGGAATAGCTCAGTAGTCACTTCACTTGAAGAGGAATCCCGGTCCCTAACAAGGACCATCGCAAAAGCTGGAACGGAAAACATTCGTACGTCGAAGGTAAACTAGGAAGGTAATTGTGAAGAAACAACAGAAGAAATGCTTCAGTTAATTGACTAAGGAAGGGAATACAAAAATGTTCAGGGAAATAAGGGAATACAGACATAAAATGACAGAATGAAATACAAAGGAATTGTGGGGAAGCGAAGGCGAAATGACTACACGAAAACTGTGAAGAAATCGAAAAAGAAGTGATTGTCGGAATATTTGACTCAGCACATAGAAAAGTCAAAACAGTCTTAGTTGAAATTTAAAGGCCAGAGGGGTAACATTAAGAGTGTAATGGGAATTCCAATGTCAACTGCGAAAGAAGGACATTCCAGGCCTCTGTGAGGGGGAGGATTTATATGATGACGTGACGGAAACAGAAACAGGAATAGATGTACAAGGGATAGGGGATCCAGTGTTACAATCAGAATTTTACAAGAGCTTTGGAAGACTTAAGATAAAATGAGGCAAAAGGGACAAATAACATTCCATCAAAATGTCAAAAGTCATTGGGAGAGTGGCAACAAAACGACTATTCACTTTGGTGTGTTGAATATATGAGACTGGCCAGATACCATCAGTCTTTCGGAAAAACGTCTTCCACACAGAATGAGATTTTTCACTCTGCAGCGGAGTGTGCGCTGATATGAAACTTCCTGGCTGATTAAAACTGTGTGTCGGACCGAGACTCGAACTCGGGACCTTTGCCTTTTGCGTGCTAGTGCTCTACCATCTGAGCTACCCAAGCACGACTCACGCCCCGTCCTTACAGCTTTACTTCTGCCACTACCTCGTCTCCTACCTTCCAAACTTTAGAGAAGCTCTCCTGCGAAACTTGCAGAACTAGCACTCCTGAAAGAAAGGATATTGCGGAGACATGGCTTAGCCACAACCTGGGGGATGTTTCCAGAATGAGATTTTCACTCTGCAGCGGAGTGTGCGCTGATATGAAACTTTCTGGCAGATTAAAACTGTGTGCCGGACCGATACTCGAATTCGGGACGTTTGCCTTTCGCGGGCCCTTTCTTGGAAACTACGCACTATCTACTTATTCAGATGCTTGAAACTTCAAGTAAACATTAACAACATGTGTATCTAGAAAATAACTACAATGATGTCATTTCAGATAACAGTTTTTATTCTAGAAATATTTACAATTGATAATCACAATTAAGATTACTTTTTATAGTTAGTCAATGTGCTTTCTCCTTTTTGTTGGTAGTAATTTAGTGTATGTAGTCTAATTTCCCCCTAATAGTAACCTAAAACATCCCAAAAAATGTCAGACCTCCAACTGAAATACACACATCAAAAAAAGTTTTGCATTACCTCGGTTCCGAGAGTTCCGAAACCTGTACAGAAAATTGGAGTATAGATGAACATAAACATCATTTCTGCCCTTTTTATTGCTCATGAGAACTGCACATTGCATGTTGTACCACCACACAGCGAGACCTTCAGAGGTGGTGGTCCAGATTGCTGTACACACCGGTACCTCTAATATCCAGTAGCACGTCCTCTTGCATTGATACATGTCTGTATTCGTCGTGGCATACTACGCACAAGTTCATCAAGCCACTGTTGGTTCAGATTGTCCCAATCGTCAACGGCGATTCGACGTAGATCCCTCAGAGTGGTTGGTGGGTCACGTCGTCCATAAACAGCCCTTGACAGTCTATCCCCGGCGAGTTCGATAGGATTCATGTCTGGAGAACATGCTGGCCACCCTAGTCGAGCGATGTCGTTATCCTGATGGAAGTCATTCACAAGATGTGTATGGTGAGGGCGCGAATTTTAGTCCATGAAGACGAATGCCTCGCCGTATGCAACAGATATGATTGAACTATGGGTTGGAGGATGGCATTCACGTATCGCACAACAGCCGTTACAGTGCCTTCCACGTCCACCAGCGGTCTACGTCGGCCCCACATAATACCACGCCCCCCCTCCTCCCCGAAAACACCAGGGGACCTCCACCTTGCTGCACTCGCTGGGCAGTGTGTCTAAGGCGTTCGGCCTTACCGGGTTATCTCCAAATAGGTCTCCGACGATTGTCTGGTTTAAGGCATAGGCGACACTCATCGGTGAAGAGAGCGTGATGCCAATCCTGAGCGGTCCATTCGGCATGTTGTTAGGCGCATCTGTACCGCGCTGCATGGTGTCGTGGTTGCAAAGATGGATCTCTCCATGGACGTCGAGAGTGAAGTTGCGCATCATGCAGCCTATTGCGCACAGTTTGAGTCGTAACACGACGTCCTGTGGCTGTACGAAAAGCATTATTCAATATGGTGGCGTTGCGGTCAGGATTTCTTCGAGTCATAATCCGTAGGTAGCAGTCATCCACTGCAGTAGTAGCCCTTGGGCAGCGTGAGCATGGCATGTCATCGACAGTTCCTGTGCCTCTGTATCTCCTCCATGTCCGCACAACATCGCTTTGGTTCACTCCGAAACCCCTGGACACTTCCCTTGTTGAGAGCTCTTCCTGGCACAAAATATCAATTCGGACGCGATCGAAACGCGGTATTGACCGTCTAGGCATGATTGAACTACAGTCAACACGAGCCGTGTACCTCCTTCCTGGTGAAATGACTCGAACTGATCAGCTGTCGGACCTTCTCGTTCTAATAGGCGCTGTTAATGCATGGTTGTTTACATCTTTGGATGGGTTTAGTGACATCTCGGAACATTTAAAGGGACTGTGTCTGTGATACAATACCCACAGTCAGTGTCTGTGTTCAGGAGTTCTGGGAACCGGGGTAATGCACAACTTTTTTTGGTGTGTGTAGATTTTTAGTGCATAAAATAAACATGTCACAAAATTTAACTATCGGGAAATTCAATTAAAAGTTTCATTTTATCTATGAATGAGCTCTGTTGTTCCTAATTCACTCGAGTCGCATAAAAACCATGGTTTCAATAGTTCTGATCTTCTCTTCCCTTTCTTATTTGTTCTTGTTATACTGGCGGGTTCAGTTGCTTCTAGGACCCACTTTTCAGCTTCGTCCACACTCATAGAATAAACTGCCAACAGTCAGTGTCTCACTAAACCCATGATATATTCCTAGCAGCTCTAGAACGTCGCATCTGCTACCTGCTACACGTTAAAATAAATTACAGGCATAAAAACTTTCGAGAATGACAAAATAGCAGCAACTCAAACTACGGAAAAGTTTATAAGGAAAACAATGCTCGAAAATCAAAGATACACTGTGGAAACAGGAGAGCGTTGCAAAGCCTATCTTCTAACAGGGCTGTCAACTTGATAAACAGTTGTGTAGTACATGCTTCTCGAATAAGAGTCTAATGACAACAGTGACGTGTGAAGGCACCTTAAACATGGGTGTGTACGCCGAGAGATCTTTAACTTGATTTTTTAACAACTTCTTGATGTTTAATTCAGTTCTTTTAACAACTATTGTCCTGAAAAGAAAAATAAATAAATAAAACAAACCTCTAAAATAAATCTTTAAACATTTATTCAAGATGTGAAACAAAGAAAATCGTTTTTTTTATAAGTGGATTCACAGGCAAGTTACCTTAATGCCTCTACTTTAACGTCAATCAGTGGAGGAAATAGGAATACCGCATGTGAGCGAATTTCATATTGTGCCGCTCAGTAAATGCTGTCACGCGCTTATCTGTTACTTTTCAAAATACTTCGTGCCTGAAAAGGATGATTGAAACATAGACAGCAATGGCTTTCCTTGATAGGCCGCTGCCTTAGTCGGCAGTCGAGGCCACGTGTAGGCTTGGTTGCCCTTTAACCTTCTCAGGGCAGGCTAATCTCCTGCTAATAATCTGCGTTGGAGGCGAAGTACAGCTGTGAGACGCTTGGAGGGAAATTGGCGGTCGCCCAATCCCAGAGTTTAGTCGCATGTCACGTGCTGTATTACAGCCTGATGTCTCCTATTCCAGCGTTTAGTACGACATCAAGACTGCCACGTAATTTAATATCTGTGTCAGAATGCTATTATCCACTATTGAGATACAGGCTGTACAACGTTATAGGTGTTTCAGCAATAAAGGAAGGTACAGTACCAAAAATCCGAAGGCGATTTGGTGCTATGCGATCTCAGTAAAACCATAAAAATCATCTGTTCATTTGTTGAGTAATTATACTGGCACTGAAATGGAAGATGACTGAGAGAAGGCTGAATTACTGAGTCCGCTCTTACTAATTTTTCCGCTACAGAAGTTCGTAACATAATTCTCCTTCTAATTATAGCACTAACACTGGGACTTCAGATATTGAGATAAATGATCACAAAGCATAAAACCAAATAAAATCTAACAGATAAAAGGTAAATTGTGCTGACTATATGCCCTGTACGTTTACTTACAGATAAATTGCTCCCTTTCTAGCGGCAACGCTGAAACAGAACAGTGTACCAAACAATCTAAACCTACACTCCTGGAAATTGAAATAAGAACACCGTGAATTCATTGTCCCAGGAAGGGGAAACTTTATTGACACATTCCTGGGGTCAGATACATCACATGATCACACTGACAGAACCACAGACACATAGACACAGGCAACAGAGCATGCACAATGTCGGCACTAGTACAGTGTATATCCACCTTTCGCAGCAATGCAGGCTGCTATTCTCCCATGGAGAAGATCGTAGAGATGCTGGATGCAGGCCTGTGGAACGGCTTGCCATGCCATTTCCACCTGGCGCCTCAGTTGGACCAGCGTTCGTGCTGGACGTGCAAACCGCGCGAGACGACGCTTCATCCAGTCCCAAACATGCTCAATGGGGGACAGATCCGGAGATCTTGCTGGCCAGGGTAGTTGACTTACACCTTCTAGAGCACATTGGGTGGCACGGGATACATGCAGACGTGCATTGTCCTGTTGGAACAGCAAGTTCCCTTGCCGGTCTAGGAATGGTAGAACGATGGGTTCGATGACGGTTTGGATGTACCGTGCACTATTCAGTGTCCCCTCGACGATCACCAGTGGTGTACGGCCAGTGTAGGAGATCGCTCCCCACACCATGATGCCGGGTGTTGGTCCTGTGTGCCTCGGTCGTATGCAGTCCTGATTGTGGCGCTCACCTGCACGGCGCCAAACACGCATACGACAATCATTGGCACCAAGGCAGAAGCGACTCTCATCGCTGAAGACGACACGTCTCCATTCGTCCCTCCATTCACGCCTGCCGCGACACCACTGGAGGCGGGCTGCACGATGTTGGGGCGTGAGCGGAAGACGGCCTAACGGTGTGCGGGACCGTAGCCCAGCTTCATGGAGACGGTTGCGAATGGTCCTCGCCGATACCCCAGGAGCAACAGTGTCCCTAATTTGCTGGGAAGTGGCGGTGCGGTCCCCTACGGCACTGCGTAGGAATCTACGGTCTTGGCGTGCATCCGTGCGTCGCTGCGGTCCGGTCCCAGGTCGCCGGGCACGTGCACCTTCCGCCGACCACAGGCGACAACATCGATGTACTGTGGAGACCTCACGCCCCACTTGTTGAGCAATTCGGCGGTACGTCCACCCGCCCTCCCGCATGCCCACTATACGCCCTCGCTCAAAGTCCGTCAACTGCACATACGGTTCACGTCCACGCTGTCGCGGCATGCTACCAGTGTTAAAGACTGCGATGGAGCTTCGTATGCCACGGCAAACTGGCTGACACTGACGGCGGCGGTGCACAAATGCTGCGCAGCTAGCGCCATTCGACGGCCAACACCGCGGTTCCTGGTGTGTCCACTGTGCCGTGCGTGTGATCATTGCTTGTACAGCCCTCTCACAGTGTCCGGAGCAAGTATGGTGGGACTGACACACCGGTGTCAATGTGTTCTTTTTTCCATTTCCAGGAGTGTATAATCACTGAGCCACGCTGCGGTTCATGTCGGTGCTGATTGTAGGTTTCCGCCTCTGTTGCAGGCCAGACGG
The DNA here is from genome assembly GCF_023864345.2 of Schistocerca serialis cubense. Classification (NCBI taxonomy): domain Eukaryota; kingdom Metazoa; phylum Arthropoda; class Insecta; order Orthoptera; family Acrididae; genus Schistocerca; species Schistocerca serialis. The sequence continues at coordinate 82,427,203 of NC_064642.1, read as the reverse complement.
TATCGTTTATTTGGCATGGTTGCGGTAGTTCATCTTCTTCTTGTGTTGACTGGTGCCACTGGGGTTTGCAAGCGTTGAATGTCCGCTAGTGGCAGCAGCGGCCGTTATCGATACGTAGTAACTGTTGTCCTATCGTTGAGGCGACGTCGTTGTGTTTCTGGGTCGTGTGAGTGGGCCACTTCGTTGGGGGAGTGAGGAGAAACCGGGTCCGCGCAGGGCGCGAACACGCCGGGACCACTGGTGGAGCACATGGACTGCTGGATGGAATGGCTGTGCTCACGAGGGTGCACGACCTCGTCATAAGACTGATCCAGCAAGCTTTAAGATGAGTGCATTTCAATCCAAGTAGAGCGGAGTCAGTCACCCACGTGGGCCCCGTAGTAGATATGTGATGTTGTGACAGATTATACTACTGGCCATTAAAATTGCTACACCACGATGATAACGTGCAACAGACGCGGAATTTGACCGACAGGAAGAAGATGCTGTGATATGCGATGATTAGCTTTTAAGAGCATTCACACTAGGTTGGCGCCGGTGGCGGCACCTACAACGTGCTGACGTGAGGAAAGTTTCCAATCGATTTCTCATATACAAACAGCAGTTGATGGCTTTGCCTGCTGAAACGTTGATGTGATGCCTCGTGTAAGGAAGAGAAATGCGTACCATCACGTTTCCGACTTTGATAAAGGTCGGATTTTAGCCTATCGCGATTGAGGTTTACAGTATCGCGACATTGCTGCTCGCGTTGATCGAAATCCAATGACTGTTAGCAGAATGTGCAATCGGTGGGTTCAGGAGGGTAATACGGAACGCCGCGCTGGATCCCAACAGCCTCGTATCACTAGCAGTCGAGGTGACAGGCATCTTATCCGCATGGCTGTAACGGATCGTGCAGCCACGTCTCGATCCCTGAGTCAACAGATGGGGACGTTTGCAAGACAAGAACCATCTGCACGAACAGTTCGACGACGTTTGCAGCAGGATGGACTATCAGCTCGGAGACCATGAGTGCGGTTACCCTTGACGCTGCATCACAGGTAGGAGCACCTGCGATGGTGTACTCAACGACGAACCTGGGTGAACGAATGGCAAAACGTCATTTTTTCGGATGAATCCAGGTTCTCTTTACAGCATCATGATGGTCGCATCCGTGTTTGGTGACATCGCGGTGAACGCACATTGGAAGCGTGTATTCGTCATCGCCATACCTGCGTATTACTCGGCGTGATGGTATGGGGTGCCGTTGGTTACATGTCTCGGTCACCTCTCGTTCGCATTGACGGGACTTTGAACAGTGGACGTTACATTTCGGATGTGTTACGACCAGTGGCTCTACCCTTCATTCGATCCCTGCGAAACCCAACATTTCAGCAGGATAATGCACGACTGCATGGTGCAGGTCCTGTACGGGCCTTTCTGGATACAGAAAATGTTCGACTGCTGCCCAGGCCAGCACATTCTCCAGATCTCTCACCAATTGAAAACGTCTGATCAATGGTGGCCGAGCAATTGGTTTGTCACAATACGCCAGTCACTACTCTTGATGAACTGTGGTATCGTGTTGAAGCTGCATGGGCAGCTGTACCTGTACACGCCATCCATGCTCTGTTTGACTCAATGCCCAGGCGTATTAAGGCCGTTATTACGGCCAGAGGTGGTTGTTCTGTGTACTGATTTCTCAGGATCTATGCACCCAAATTGCGTGAAAATGTAATCACGCGTCAGTTCTAGTATAATATATTTGTCCAATGAATACCCGTTTATCATCTGTATTTCTTCTTGGTGTAGCAATTTTAATGGCCAGTAGTGTATCATAGCGCCGTCATGTGCAGTTTGGGGGATCTGCGTACGTCTTAGTAGTTGAAGATCCTTCTGTGTTGAAAGCACTTGGCTCAATGATTAGATGGTGTGGTTACTCAACTGTGAATTAATAAAGCAGTGAAGAGATTTATTTCATTCTGCCAACCGCCAACAGAGGTCTGACAGTGAGTTCAATGTGCATTTGTGTGCCTAATGAATTTGATGTCACTCATTTGGTACTTGGTTTTGGCTCGCTTTGCGACTCTTTCCGCAATGACGTGTGGTTACTGATTCTGTTTGCTTACATTTCGGTCTTGCCTCGCACGCAAATCGAGTGGGGTTTTAGTTAGTGTTATTGTCTGGTGTTCTGTGCTGTGACTTGTTTTTTCAGATTTTCGGGTTTGTGGAATCGGACGGAAATATGGTAATGATTCCTTTCTCGCTCCGGGCGCTCTAAACACGGTATTCTGGGGACGCAGTGCAGACTGCCGGTTCCGGTTTTGGCGTATTGTTCCATCGTTGCATTTGATTTATCGGACGTCAGGTAGCTTCAGCAAGATTATCATTACTCATTCGTTGGATTGCCACTAGTCTTAGTTACCATCTTGTGAAGTGAATGGAACTCTTGCCTGCCTGTCTTATCGCTCGCGAAAGTGTTTGTTGCCAGACCTTCTCAGAGGTGGATTCCTGGAGCACCGTCTGTGACTGGTCCTTCTGCTTTATTATTGTATTATTTATTACCATACCTTGCAATGCCTACTTTAAAGGTTGTGTATGTTCTTGTTAGTAGTTCCGGTAGCCTTCTGGAATAAAATTAGCAGTGTAAGGGTTGTGTTTACCATCATCTTATTTCGCCGTGGTCAGTTGCTTGTTTCTTTTAATTAACGATTGCTTGTATTTGCTATTTTACAGCAGGTTTCCAGATTTTTTATATAATTACCGTTCCTCGCGTGTAAAGCCTTCAGCCGTGATTGTGGTCATTTGCTTTGAAAAAATAATTCGGTATTTGTATTTTAGCAGCAAGCCTTAAAATCTTATTTATGGTCATTTCTGGCGTCTCATACCTTCTGCTGTGTTTGTGGCCACTTACCTTTTAAAATTTCAATACCTGTGAGTTGTAATTGCAGCGATTTCTTAAACATTCTTAATTTATTGCCATTCTTGGCGTGTAAGGCCTTCAGCCGTGATCACAGTGGCTTGTTTCTTTTTAAACATTATCTGCATCTGTATTTCATGGTGATTTGCTAAACTGTAACGCACTCAAAAAACTATTTTTTACACAGATGTTTATTCCTTCACTAACAACGTGTGGTATTTTTTGTTTATTGTTGAGTCTGGAATTACTAGTTGAAAATAAATTGTGTGTAACTGTAAAAGGCAACCAATAGTAACTGATTACGGCTCCGTCCACAGTCGTAACAGAATCCTGCCTTCCCTTTTGACTACCAGGTTTCAATCACCTACATCTGTTCGACGACATTTCAAGTAAAATTTGTCCCTGATAAGGATATATACCTAATGGATGTACAAGTATAGGTTGTATACCCAAGGTTGACAACACATTGAAGTTCGGATCTGGCCGTGAGTCGTGCTCGGATAGCCGAATGGTAAGGCGACCGCTTACGATAAGCGGGAAATACGGGTTCGAGCCCCAGTGCGGCATAAATTTTAACTGTCGTCATTCCATAATACAGTGCGGCTGATGGTTGTCTGTATTCACAACTACGAATACATTTCGTGTATCTAGGTATTTGTATGAGTTGTATTCCAATTATGACTCACTGATATTATAGTCATAAGATACTTTGTTTTTGCTTTGTGTGAAGTGCACAATTTTATATCTTGAACATTTAAAATAACTTGCCAATCCTTGCGCAACTCCAAAATCTCGTCAACATTTGACCTGATATTTGTGCAGCTTTATGCACATAGTACTTCATCACACGTCCACAAAATTCCTCAGGCTACTTTTAATATTGTGTGCATGCTCACTAATACACGACATGAAACAACAAGCGTTCCATCAGACATTCCTGTCACTGCTAATCCGTCAGCAACTCTCCAAGACATCATGCTGCTAACAACAAATCCCCAATATAGTCACAAACTTTGTTTGGTACCAAATATGGTCTTAAATTCGGTAATATACATGAACTGTTTCAGTAACATTCCTCCAGAAAACGAAGTGAAATACGATCGTTCATCTACAGTAAGGGAAGATACAATATGTATTTTATTTTGTCGTCAGAATGACCACCACGATTTCGCTGCATGCAGGTTGCACGAATGGCAAGCTCTCACGCGGTGCTGATTTACATAAAGAGAATGTTGCAAGTAAGCGGGCCGTTATATTCCCGAAGGGAATTGTGTAGCCTAACAACGCACGTCAGGCAGCAACTGAAGTGTGTCAAGGTTTGTTGGGCAGTCGCTCTCCGCTGTCCGTCCACTGAAAGCTAACCCCGACCTATTGCCCGGTGACTATCACACGTCCAAACCACCCAGAAGAAATCCCTCAAGGACTGCCTGGTCGTTAATAACTTTCGACTCCAATAACTCAGTAAAGGCAGGGGGCCCATTTCCAAGGTGCCTCATTGCTCGATGCATCCGCAGTCTCCCGATGTGACTAGAATTTGACTTCATTGAAGACAACAAGTTCTGAGGTACCTGATCCCTTTTTCATAAATTGCTATACCAACAACCAACAATTTTCACGTGGCAAGCCGCGCGGGATTAGCCGAGCGGCCTCAGGCGCTGCAGTCGTGGACTGTATACAGCTGCTCCCAGCGGAGGTTCGAGTCCTCCCTCGAGCATGGGTGTGAGTGTTTATCCTTAGGATAATTTAGGTTAAGTAGTGTGTAAGCTTAGGGACTGATGACCTTAGCAGTTAAGTCGCATAAGATTTCACACACATTTGAACATTTATTTTCACGTGGCATAGAACCTTAGACACTTGATTGTTCCTTGGATACTTTCACACTGCTCGCTAACAGCCGGCCGCGGTGGGCGAGCGGTTCTAGGCGCTTAAGTCGCGAACCGAGAGGCTGCTACGGTCGCAGGTTCGAATCCTGCCTCGGGCATGGGTTTGTGTGACGTACTTAGGTTACTTAGGTTTAAGTAGTTCTAAGTTCTAGGGGAGTGATGACCTCAGATGTTAAGACCCATAGCACTCACAGCCATTTTAACCATTTTTTTGCTCGATAACGCTTACTCACTTCCTCCGCTGCGTGCATTACCTCACAGTAATATTAATGAATCCATAGATTCATCTGCACATCTTGTTTAATACTAGATTCATGTGAACCTTCCTACCCCAGTCTCATCTGAAATAGCAAACCCTAAGAATGTGAGCTTCTTAGGCAATACCAACATGGGCTCTAAAAGGTAAAAGAGAATGAAAGGGCATAGTGAGCACCGGGATTCGAAACCACAATCAGCTACAAATAGCGACACTGGGCCAACAATAGTTCAGAAGTACTCGTAACAGCACAGCTCGCAGCAGCTGGAACCGACGATTGAATTGGTCGTCGAAATATTGAGCGTAAATTGGGAACAACAATCTGGCTGTACACTCAGAAGCACATCGGTAACTTATATTGAGGCCGAAAGTCATGGGATATCGATATGCGCATGTATAGATGGCGGTATTATCGCTTACACATAGTATAAAAGGGAAGTGCACTGGAGTGGCTACCATTTCTACTCAGGTAATACATGTGAAAAGGTTTCCAGTGTGATTATGGGCAGACGACCGGAATTAACAAATTTTTAACGCGGAATGGTAGTTGGAGCTAGACGAATGGGTCATTCCATTTCCTAAATCACTAGGGTATTCGATGTTTCGAGATCCACAGTGTCAAGAGTGTGCCGAAAATATCAAGTTTCAGGCATTCTCTATCCCCACGGACACTATAGTGGTCGACGGGCTTCACGTAACGACCGAGAGCAGCGGCGTTTGCGTAGAGTTTTCAAATGGCTCTGAGCACTATGGGACTCAACTGCTGAGGTCATTAGTCCCCCAGAACTTAGAACTAGTTAAACCTAACTAACCTAAGGACATCACACACATCCATGCCCGAGGCAGGATTCGAACCTGCGACCGTAGCGGTCTCGCGGTTCCAGTCTGCAGCGCCAGAACCGCGCGGCCACTTCGGCCGGCGTAGAGTTTTCAGTGCTAACAGACAAGCAACAATGCTTGAGATAACCGCAGAAACCAATGTGGGACGTACGACGAACGTATTCGTTAGAACAGTGCGGCGAAATTCGACCTTAATGTGCTATACCAGTAGAGCACTGAGGCGCGTGCATTTGTTATCAGCAGGACATCGCCTGCAGCGCCTCCCCTATGGTCTTGATCATATAGGTTGGATTCTAGCCGACTAGGAAGACGTGACCTGGCCAAATGAGTCCCTATTTCAGTTGGTAAGAGCTGATAATGGCTAATAATGGAAGCAAGGCTAAAGAAAAATCAAGACACTTTCATAGGATTTGTCGACCTGGAAAAAGCGTTCGACAATATAAAATGGTGCAAGCTGTTCGAGATTCTGAAAAAAGTACGGGTAAGCTATAGGGAGAGACGGGTCATATACAATATGTACAACAACCAAGAGGGAATAATAAGAGTGGACGATCAGGAACGAAGTGCTCGTATTAACAAGGGTGTAAGACAAGGCTGTAGCCTTTCGCCCCTACTCTTCAATCTGTACATCGAGAAAGCAATGATGGAAAGAAAAGAAAGGTTCAGGAGTGGAATTAAAATACAAGGTGAAAGGAAATCAATGATACGATTCGCTGATGACATTGCTATCCTGAGTGAAAGTGAAGAAGAATTAAATGATCTGCTGAACGGAATGAACAGTCTAATGAGTACACAGTATGGTTTGAGAGTAAATCGGAGAAAGACGAAGGTAATGAGAAGTAGTAGAAATGAGAACAGCGAGAAACTTAACATCAAGATTGATGGTCACGAAGTCAATGAAGTTAAGGAATTCTGCTACCTAGGCAGTAAAATAACCAATGACGGACGGAGCAAGGAAGACATCAAAAGCAGACTCGCTATGGCAAAAAAGGCATTTCTGGCCAAGAGAAGTCTACTAAGATCAAATACCGGCCTTAAATTGAGGAAGAAATTTCTGAGGATGGACGTCTGGAGTACAGCATTGTATGGTAGTGAAACATGGACTGTGGGAAATCCGGAACAAAAGAGAATCGAAGTATTTCAGATGTGGTGCTATAGACGAATGTTGAAAATTAGGTGGACTGATAAGGTAAGGAACGAGGAAGTTCTACGCAGAATCGGAGAGGAAAGGAATATGTGGAAAACACTGGTAAGTAGAAGGGACAGGATGATAGGACATCTGCTAAGACATGAGGGAATGACTTGCAATTAAAGTCACTAATCTACGATTCGGAAGAAAGTTTTCACACGAAATGAAAGGTTGGAAATTTTGTCCTCAATTAATATATTCTGAAACTTAGGTGGACAAGTATCACTGCCAAGCCCGTGCTAGTCTTAACACAGTCACTCACAATCCCTTTCACTCACGTTAGCAAGTTTATGGTGTTGCATTTCCCGAAAACGTAATAGCTACAAAAATATTGATTGTTTTTGATTGATAATGCTCGCCAAATATTAAGTCTGTCGGTACTTAATGCAGTCACAGTTTTTAGCCACCGACCTGCTCAATATGCCACGCGGAATTTGTCTTTTCTCGTCACAAAATTCACTTACAAATTCCGAAATTTCTACACGCCATCGGAATAATTATGCCGTCACTTTACCACACTTTTCATATGAAACACTGCTAGATCGGGCAACTTATCGTTTCCATCGCAACTACTATACACGTCCGAACTGTTTCATGGCTAGGCTCCCACTCCTCTCTAGAATACTCTAAGTCTTCTCTACCAGCAGAGAAAGGCGCGCGAAGAATTTTACTTTACCATTGGTCAGTTTACTCAACAGCCAATAGCAAAACAACATTCTCCCGCGTCAATCTGCGCTTTTCATGAATAACCAATCGAAAAATAGTAAACCTAACGACTGCACTTTTTACCGACGTGATTATCTAATATGCTGAAGTTTTGCTTATGCATAAAGTTATTGACTATTGTTATTTATACCTGAATTAACTTTCCCTTTACCATAAACTTACTTTACAAATCTATTCTACAAAAATCCCCTTTGTCCATAGCCATACTTCTTCGAAATTTTCCCACACTGAATCCTACTACACAACTCGTTAAACAATAATCTTCATATTAACCTTAAACCACACTCACGCATCATTCATACTGCTAAAACACATTTATGACATTTTATCTACACAAAAAGACATAATAACACTTTATGAAAATACTAAAACAGTTTATGAAAAACATTCTATTACTTTAGTGCACTCTAGTGGGCACAATCGAAACTAAATCAGTCCCCTATCCAATATTGTCCTCTATCGGCTGATACATAAACTACGTGCGCGTCCAGTCTCGCGTCACCATCTGTCACTATCCAGCTCTGAGACACATCTCCCACATAACCGTCTCCAAGGCAGGATCGTTATACGGCGCTACGCCTCAGTGCCAATGGGCCACAATTGTTCGCAATTTGTTTAAAGAATGTTCTGGACAATTCGAGCGAATAACTTGGCCACCCCAGTCGCCCGACATGAATTCCATAGAACATTTATCGGTCATAATCTAGAGGTCAGTCCGTGCAGAACATCGTGCGCCAGCGACACTTTCACCATTATGGACTGCTGTCGAGGCAGTATGGCTCAGTATTCCTGCAGGGGATTTCCAACGACTTGTAAGTTCATGCCATGTCGAGCTGCTACACTACGTCTGGCAGAAGAATGTCCGACACGATATTAGGGCGCGTCTCATTACTTTTGTCACCTCAGAGCCTTTCGACATTTTGGTTTTTGTGCAATGATATAAAGGAGGGAGAACAGTGCTACCTTCCTCAGGGAAAAAAGGATTTTAGTATGTTGATCCTCTGTCATCCTTCTATTCGATGCCATTATCGTCACTGTCTGGACAGATACGTTGCCTGCTTACTAACATAACGTAAAACGTCTTATGATTTTCTGTCAGATCAATTAATAGAAATTTACTTTCGAATGATGTGAATTTTGGCGGAAACTCATTTCAGATTTTGATCGTCCATGAGGCCTTGGCTACGATTCAATCTTTAGTGTAGCTCTTTCCTTTCTGAGAAGCTTTCCGATGTAGGTATAGAACCGAGCTAGCCTCTCCTGTTCTCAAAATTTAACTCCACATGTTACTGAGGAGGGGCGAAAGGCTCAGGTAGGTAAGACGAAAGAGCTGCTGGAAAAATGTGAAGACATCGAAAAATATGATTGTCGGAAGGCAGCTTACAGGAAAGTAAAAACAACCTTCGGTAGTATTAAAAACAAGGGTGATAACATTAAGAGTGCAACGGGAATCCTACTGTTCATTGCAGAGGAGACAGAGGATAGGTGGAAAGAATTCATTGAAACCCTCTATGAGGGGGAAGATTTGCCTGATGTGATAGAAGAAGAAACAGGAGACGATTTAGAAGAGATAGGTGATCCAGTATTAGAATCAGAATTTAAAAGAGCTTTGGAAGACTTAAGATTAAATAAGGCAGAAGAGATGGATAACATTCCATCAGAATTTCTAAAACCATTGGGGTAAGTGGCAACAAAACGACTATTCAATTCACGTTAGTGTGTAGAATGTATGAGTCTGGCGACATATCATCTGACTTTCAGAAAAGCATCATCCACATAATTCCGAAGACGGCAAGAGCTGACAAATGCGAGAATTACCTCACAATCAACTTAACAACTCATGCATCCAAGTTGCTTACAAGAATACGATACAGAAGAATGGAAAAGAAAATTGAGGATGTGCTAGATGACCATCAGTTTGGCTTTAGGAAAGGTAAAGGCACGAGAGAGGCAATTCTGGCGTTGCGGTTAATAATAGAAGACGTGTTCATAGGACTTGTCGACCTGGAAAAAGCGTTCAACAATGTAAAATGGTGCAATATGTTCGAAATTCTGAGAAAAGTAGGGGTAATCTATAGGGAGAGACGGGTCATATACAGTATGTACAACCTCCACGAGGGAATAATAAGAGTGGACGACCAAGAACGAAGTGCTCGTATTAAAATGGGTGTAGCCTTTCGTCCCTCCTGTTCAATCTGTACATCGAGGAAGCAATGATGGAAATAAAACAAAGGTTCAGGACTGGAATTAAAATACAAGGTGAAAGGATATCAATGATACGATTCGCTGATGACATTGCTATCCTGAGTGAAAGTGAAGAAGAATTACATGATCTGCTGAATGGAATGAACAGTCTAATGAGTACGGAGTATGGATTGTGAGAAAAGCGAAGAAAAATGAAGGTAATGAGAAGTAGTAGAAATGAGAACAGCGAGAAACTTAGCATCAGGATTGATGGTGATGAAGTAGATGAAATTAAGGAATTCTGTTACCTAGGCAGTAAAATAACCAATGACGAACGGAGCAAGGACATTAAAAGCAGACTAGCAATGGCAAAAAGGGCATTCCTGGCAAAGACAAGTCTACTAATATCAAATATCGGTCTTAATTTGAGGAAGAAATGCCTGAGAATGTACGTCTGGACTACAGCATATGTATGGTAGTGAAACATGGACTGTGGGAAAACCGGAACAGAAGAGAATCGAAGCATCTGAGATGTGGAGCTACAGACGAATGTAGAAAATTATGGGGAATGATAAGGCAAAGAATGAGGGGGTTCTGCGCAGAATCGGAAACAAATATCGGGAAAACACTGATGAGGAGAAGGGACAGGATGATAGGGCTTCTGTTAAGACATCAGGGAATGGCTTCAATGGTACTAGAGCGAGCTGTAGAAGGCAAAAACTGTAGAGGAAGACAGAGATTGGAATACACCCAGCAAATAACTGAAATAATTGAGGACGTAGTTTGCATGTGCTACTTTGAGATGAGAGAAATTCGTGGCGGGCTGCATCAAACCAGTCATAGGACTGATGACCAAAAACAAAAGTATATCAATTTTTTATTTAGCCAAGTAAGGTTTATTTATATCTATTGACAGCATTTATAAGGTAATACCTTAGCTAAAGTGCACAAGACTTTCTAAATGGTGTAATTCTTTATAACTATGAAGGAAAACGTAAATTTGTCTGCTATAACCATTTGCATGAAGTTAGGAAAAAATGCTGTTCATAAAATATTACTTGCGTTTTCTTCCGTAAGCCCACTTTTTGTGCTTTCACTTCATATTTCAGATAAACTGTTTGGTTAAAAGAAGAAACTGCTGTTAGAGATTTCACAGTCAGTAGAAACTGTAGGATGCATGAAAAATATTTAGCGCCGGCCATTGTGACCGAGCGGTTCTAGGCGCTTCAGTCTGGAACCGCGCGACCGCTACGGTCGCAGGATCGAATCCTGCCTCGGGCATGGATGTGTGTGATGTCCTTAGGTTAGTTAGGTTTAAGTAATTCTAAGTTCTAGGGGAATGATGACCTCAGATGTTAAGTCCCATAGTGCTCAGAGCCATTTGATCCATTTTTTTTATTACATTGTCCTCAGCAACAAATACTGTAGTGAAATTTGGAAAACGTAAGAATGAAGATGGCGCAGGATTTGAATGTTTTCAAAATAATGTATGTGATTAAAATCAATGAAAATCAATTTCGCTTGCATTTAGGTAAATATATGATGACCATGATGCATTTTTTTCATTCTAAAATTAGTAATTGAATATTTCACTACGTCCGTAGAAAGCTATAGGTTGGTTTGGTGAAGTTTTGTGCGATGTAAGAGCAACCCATTTGTAGATCAGTGTGTTGGATGGTGAATTAATAAGAAAATAGAGTTATTGTATTAATACTACGGAAATCCATTATAATGAATGACTGTATTACTCTTTCAAGGATAGAAAAAATATGATGAAAAACTGTGGTTTAATGAAGAGAATGTTTTGTGAGATGAAATAAAGGTGAAGTTGTGTTAAAGTTACTAATGAATGATGTTGTAGTAGATGATATCGATACAATGATGATATGTCAGGGATTATTAACAAACTGAAGAGCCAAAGAAACTGGTGCACCTGCGTAATATCGTGCTGGGCCCCAGCGAGCGCGCAGGAGTTCTGCAACACGACGTGGCATGGTCTCGACTAATGTTGGAAGTCGTGCTGGAGGAAACTGACACCATAAATACGTAATAGCACGAGGGGGTGGAAATTTCTCTTGAAAAGCACTTTGCAAGGTATCCCAGATATGCTCAATAACGTTCATGTCTGAGGAGCTTGTGGGCCAGCGGAAGTGTTTAAGTCCAGAAGAATCTTCTTGAAGCCACTGTGTCGCAATTGTGGACGTGTGGGGTGTCGCATTGTACTGCTGGAATTGGCCAAGTACGTCGGATTGCACGATGGGCATAAATTGATGCAGGTATCAGTCACAATGCTTACGTAAATGTCACCTGCCACTGCTGATGTGCAGGGTCGATGGATTCATGAGGTTGCCTCCTTACCCGCACACGTTCACCCGCATATTATCCCAGTGATACTGCCGTTTCTTAGGAAGGAAGGTGACGTGCTTTTTCAGCAAGACAGTGCACGTCCACATACAGCTGCTGCTACACAACGTGATCTTCGTGGTGTACAATAACTGCCCCGGCCAACAGGACACTTCTCTCGCCAACTGAATTCGTATCGGACATCGTGCAGTGCGAACTTACTCGTCCTCCAGAGCCTGCAAGAACCACTGCCGACCTGCAACAAAGGGTGTAGGATGTTTGGGATAATCTAGAGTAGGGGGACATTCGGCACCTTCATGATCGAAACTTGAAACTTCCTGGCAGATTAAAACTGTGTGCCGGACCGAGACTCGAACTCGGGACCTTTGCCTTTCGCGAGCAAGTGGTCTACCATTCTAGACCTTTATGATTGTTTGCATGCGAGAACACACGTGTGCGTTGCCGTCAGATGTGACTGTTTGTGCACCCTTTATTGGGTCACGTGTGTTTCATTTAGTCTGAATTTGTTATCATGTACTCCTACAAAGATGAATTACCTGTCACATCACGTCAATAATATGACCGTGCCTTTATGGGTGTTGCATTTTCTTCCGGCACTTCCGGCGCTGTATCTGTCATTTCAGCACGTGTTCATACCCCGTAGGGCATAAACGTGTGCCTCATTGTATCTGATTGAGTAGCGTCACGAAGATTTTATCAGCAGAACTAAAATCCGACTGAGACTGAGGAAAAGATTAATGATGGGAAGAGTGGATTTGTGGAAGAAAATGTTATGAGTTTTGTATCAGAACAGCGCGCCAGCTGACACTGCACAATTTGTGAAGGAGTTTTCAAAGGAAAATCGTAATGCAACCTTCGTATTCGCCAGATTTTGCTCTCTGTATTTTGTAATTGTTCACGAAAGTGAAAAGTATGTTGAAGAGAGCACAGTTTCGGTCTGCAGAAAGCAAAATCCACAGTGTTATGAGAGGGGTGACAATTGGTGAGGTACAGCAGTGCATTATGGGATGGATAGTAATACACTTATGTAGTGTTTGATAGATAAGGGAGAAGGCTACGCTGAAGCGGATAAAAGCTCTTGAGTTCTGCCGGAAAAAATTGTGTTGAGTTAGGAGACAAAGAACACAAGACTGAGACTGATAAAGCAAATTTGTATGCTTGAAATTGTATTGACAGCAGTTAGCATGGTCCAGTTTGAACTAGGCACCACTACATTTGCTCTTTCCACTGCTCAGCACATATCTGCATATCCTTTCCAGAATTTCCCGTCTGGCGTAGTGCAAATTCTTACTGAACTGCTTTCCACTGTTATCGGTAATAAATATTGTCAGAACTTAGTAACAATTGACTGTAGTAATAAATCTCGCGCTAATACGGAACGATAAATAGTTCCGTATCACCGAGAGCAGCCCCTGTTCTTTTTTGTCTATGTAGTATTAAGCCCGCTTCACTATTTTACAGTCTTTTTTGTTATTTCGTTTGATCTCTTTTTGTTCTCTTCTATCTCACGATCAATCAATGATCCGCCGCATCTTCACTCTTTTAATTATTTTCTGCCGATTTCACCAAATATCATATTCTAAATTGACTCCTTGTTGTTTGTGTAACGTTTCCTGTGATGAAGCTGTCAGTCACTCTTGCTGCAACATTTGTAATTTGCAGAATATATCTACTATTGGGACAGAAATATGAAATCCGACACTCCAGAATGCGTTCACTAATTAAATACACTAATTAAATACAGATAGCATTCCAGAGATTCCTCATCGGTTCTGGGAAATTCCATACCAGCACAGAAATCGAATTCAATAACTTTCTGCCATATGCAAAACCCTCATACTTGTGCAAGATACATGCCATTCTGTTTTCGTTATATGATCGTTCAGTGATCGGAACACACGCTTCACCATGTTTTATGTTACTGGCAATACTTTGGAATTTTTCATCAACTTCCGAAATAAGAGCTACTACAAAATAATTAGTGATGCAAATTAATGAATAACTAATTACAATCATTTTTATTCCTGTTTTTGACTGGGAACATCATGTGAAATTTAATTCGATAGCACAGGGTGTTGGAGGCGATCTTTTGGTAATGAACTGTCACTGTATTCAACTGATGTGATTTAGGAAACAACAGGGGACGCAAATCTGCATAGGTTGATGGAGTATATTACTAACAGTAAACAATTTACCAACTGAATCAGCCATTTCTTCAAGCAGGGCATACGCCTGCCTCACTGACTCAATACTTTAACATAGCTCGACTTTGTCTCTGTACAGTTTAAGTACCAATTATTACAAATGTTCGAATTAGGAAATACACCACGAAAATCCTTCCCATTACGCTTGTTCAAGTGGCAAAAGGGATGAGATTTTAGTATCATCATATCATTATCATCTCACATAATCTCATCATCATTATCATATTGCTATTATCATCACCAGGAGCATTAGCCGTCTGACGTTTATCCCTCCCCCTGCACCCCCTCCCCTCCCCTCTCCCCCTTCCCTGCACGCCAGTCCATCCACTGTGGCTTTCAGCCACATGCGTCAACACTGTTGCAGCATGTTTCCTAGTCAGCTTCTATTACGTCGTTTAGATTCACCCTCCGTTCTTTCGCTCGGACGCATACCCCCCTCACCGCCACATAATTTCCGTTACAGTCTCCACCTCCAGTGTGTTTCATGGTTGTTTCTATTTCTGTCCCGTCTAGTAATTCCTAACACTCAACTTTCTACTTACGGCTGAACACAGTTTCTCAAATGCTTTCTCATTAAAAGACAATATCTTGCAGCCATAATTAAAAACTTGCAATACCAACTTATTGCATACTTCCAGCTTTGGAGACAACAGGAATCTGTTACAGAAAACATTATTTTAAGAACGTCGTTCCAAGCTATAATTCCTCTTCTGATTTATTTTATTATTTGCATTCAGTCGTTGCCTTTGCCTGGGTTAAATACAAGAAAATCGTGGTTCGGTTCTATGGCATCTATGTTAATATGTGCTGCCTTCCATTCTGTGTATTGATTATACATTATTTTGCCAACCTTTAAACACGCACTGCTAAGTTGATCCATTGTTGAATATTATTTACACCTAAGGGAATGGTATAGTATCGTAAGGAAAAAAATGAAGACTGTTGCAACATATTGCTTTAAAATATATTACTTTCTTTTTTCCGAGTTTGGGGAGAACTTCCCTTAAACTGTTGAAAATAGTTTGGTGGATCACACAGACTTTCCTTGCTATGCCCATTGTTTTGAGTTCGAATTTTCCGCTGTTCTGCTCTACTCACAGCAGAGAAACATATGTTCCTTATTTGTTCCTTATTTGTCACGAGCTGTTACTAAGGATTTCGTTTAAACTTAGTGAAAGACTTTCGCAAAATATATGACTCCTATATAAAACGTAAATTCGTTGCTCTGATCGACAATTTCGTTTACCGTTTTCTTGTGCTACATCTACTTCTACTTATCTTTTTTATTGAAAACTGTCAAAAATTATCTTTTTACAGCATGGTTGAAGGCTTAATGGCGCTATTTACAGCATATGCTTTTCTTAAAAATGAGTAATAACAATATTAGAAATAATTATTTCCCCTAATATTAGAGTTTCGAAAACGTAATAAATTATTGAAAAAGGTACTTCAATTGGATCGTTGCTACAAAATGAAACACTACATTATATGAAAAAGTATTAAATGCAAAATAAATTATTGAACTTTTGTTTGGTCCCTTTGTTCAGTGCAAGGGTCATGTCATAGGACGTTCCTATCCGACAGCTATTCATAGGGGCTTTTTAGCAAAAGACTAACCCACCGTTGGCCAGAAATTTCGTCGTCGGGAGGATGTATAAAGCTATTTCTCCCTGGTAACTGTACGGCTGTGCATCACAAATCAGCCCGGTAATCCCCAGAAAGGGAGATCCTTCTATAAGATCTTTAGCTGATACTGTAGACCCGTTTCTATTCGCTTTCACTATTTCGTTGGGTGATTCGAACTTACTCCAGTAAACCTGAAATGCGTCTTTTTTGGCATGTTAAGCAATTTAATAACCCCTTACTCCAATTTTTCTTTGATTTATAGTTTCACCTGCCATTTGTAGATTACTAGAATACTCTAGCGACTTGTGAAAAGCTTATTATGCTCCCTAACTCTGGATTTATAACTAAAACTTTTAAAGGTATCAGTGTTAATTTTGAAAGCTTCCACGTGTTCTGACATATTGGGAATGCCTCCAGAACACTCATTCTTTTCAACACAGCGTAAGGATCTCTTGTGGTCCTTTGGCATCGTGTTAGTGACGAACTGAATCAGCCAACAACTACAGTACAGGTGGTCGAGTTACTGATTCCATTTTAGAATTTCGTCGAAGTACGCTGAGCAAGTAAGAAAACAAGTTACTGCTAGTGTCGGAGCTTTTATCATCCTTAGACGCCACCTCTTTTATTTAGAAGTGAAAAAGTAGCTTCTTGATTCAAACTCAAATTCTGCAAAGCTTGTACAGTGCCTTGTGACTGGTAACACTTTCGTGATTACATTTCCAGTTACGTGGCTAATCATCAGTTCTTTTCTTCTTCCGAATTGCAGGAGTTCGGCAGGCTGTCTTTAAACTGACACAATCCACATTTTGATACGCGAGTCTCTACTAATGCCGTAACTTAGGAATTTCCTCAGTGAGAAGAATTGCTGACGGGTGCAAAGCCCGATGCTATACGCTATTCTCTCACACTGGCCCTTTCTTGCAGTGACACATGCGTGCACTAGGTTGCAAATTTTCATTTCCTGCTCATTACACTCTGCTGTGGGCACTAATGGCGTCTCCTTAAGAACTCACCAGTCCTTTTGAATGAAATGAAGTCCTCAGATTCTGTGAGTTGAGCTGCTTCGGTAGCTACACACGCGGATCACTCGTCGATATGTTGCAAATTGAGATACCGAGGAGTTCATTTCATCTACAATCTGTGTCCTATGAGAAAGTGAGATGTTTGTTTAGTCAGTTTTCCTAAAATTTGTCTCAGCCAGCTCGCTTGTGTTACTTTCCATACTATCCATCATTTCTGTTATATTATTCAACTGTTCGTCCAGTGATTTCAATTGGGAATCCAGTTTTCTGTGTAGGTCCCTCATCTTTTCCAGAAATTGTTTCTCCCATCTGCCTCAGCCATCCTGTCTTTCTTTCGTGCTTCTTTCCTGTCTGCTTCAGCTTTCCTATCTCTATCCTGTGCTCTCCTGTCTCTCTCTCTTCGATTTATTTCCTACAAACTTCTGTTTATTTTTCTATCTTGTTTGGCTTTCCTATCTCCCCCTTGCACTTCCTCCCTGTTTGTTTCGCTATTTTGTAGCATTTCTTTCATACAGAATTGAGGAGTCCCATGTATCCGAGCTTCGAGCTACTCTGTGCAACAGGCGACTCTGTTTCAGAAGCTTCGCTAGTTTCACACCGCCCGGCTGTCACAGTAGTTTCTGGGTTTCGGGCAACACAACTACTGCTGAATGCCCCCCCCCCCCCTGCCGGCCTCGGTGGCCGTGCGGTTCTAGGCGCTGCAGTCCGGAACCGCGGGACTGCTACGGTCGCAGGTTCGAATCCTGCCTCGGGCATGGATGTGTGTGATGTCCTTAGGTTAGTTAGGTTTAAGTAGTTCTAAGTTCTAGGGGACTGATGACCTAAGACGTTAAGTCCCATAGTGCTCAGAGCCATTTGAACCATTTTTTAGCCCCCCCCCCCCCTCCCACTGAAAATTCTGGCGCGGCTTCCTCCGCCGCTTCCTTTGAATACTTCTGGCTAAAAATTCTCCTTGTCTTTTTCTTGCCTCGACTTGCCAGCCCCTACCCACTTAAGAGAAATAAAAAGAAAAAAATGAAAATGAAATCAGAATTTGTTACATAATAGGCTACCGCTATCCCAAATTTCACATCAGAGTATTATCCTGAGCACAAAACCAAAATATCTTCTCACGTAACAAGAAAATAATCTTCACACAAAAACAAATTTTTACACCAGAATCTCCCTAAATATAGGCAGCTACGCAAAAGATCAAATTATATATAGGGCTCAGATCGCATGGGCCGTGCTAGCAAGTCCCGTCCTGCACGTTAATGAACACACTACAAAATGAGACAAAAGTGATTGCTACAATCTTTTACACCCCCAAGATATCTCACTGTGCCCTGTTAACTGCCAAAAGTGGGATCGTGGATACGGGTCGTCATGAAAGTTTTGTGCAACTTCTGGACGAGAGTCGAGGCGCGTAAGTGGTTACTAGCGCAGTGTTGACGTCGTAGGACGCCAGAAATCGCCTAAAAATCACACCCAAGCAGGCTGACAAAGCGGTCCTCAACGTTAATCCACTGGGCGGATTCAAACTGGGGTCGGCAGGCCTCCCTGTCCCGAAAGCGGGAGCTGTAAGACGCACGACCAGCCGGGCAGGTGACTTGTAGAGAGCTTCCGGGAATCAATCATGAGTAATCGTAGATAGGTTAAAAATAAAAAGAGTCACACACAAATTTTAAAGGTTTGTTACTTTACATCGCACCATAATCCTCCAATCTGATCGGCCGCAACTACGAGGGGCGTTCAGAAAGTAAGCTCCGATCGGTCGCGAAATGGAAACGACTATGAAAATCCGATAAAGCTTTGCACAGATGTGTTGGGTAGTGTCTCTAGTATAACCCCAGTTAGCATCACGTCGCTCTTCTCATTTCTGAGCTCGCAGTGAGTGCGTTAAGATGTCTAGAAAATAGTGTCTGCCGCCAAGTACGAGGGCCTGGTGAGAAATTTCGCCTGAAGCTATGCAGCTAACATTACATAACTGTCGTGCTGTTTCTTCTTCAAGACAATTCTCAGCCGCATTCTGCAGGGGCAATGAAGATGCTCCTGCATCGTTTTCAAATGGAAATGTGAGATTACCCACAATACAGTCCGCAATTGTCTCCCCCTGAGTTTCATCTCTGGTCATATGAACCGCTGTCTTTGAAGACAACATTTTGACACAGACAACGAGGTGTAGGCCAGCGTGGAGAATTGGCGGAAAGCACTGGCGGCTGCCTTCTATGATGAGGCTATTGAAAAGTTGGTACAACGCTATGACAAAAGTCTAAGTCAGAACGGCGACTACGTAGAGAAGTAGCTGAAAGGTGTAGCTAATTGTTACAAGTAAAACATTTCTGATGTTCACTGTGGTTTCAATTTGGCAATCAATCGGAGCTTACTTTCTGAACAGGCCTCGTACATTACGCACCTTCAGACATCAATGTGCTCAGGGCTTGGGTAGTGTGCTTTTTTATTTCATATTTGCCACGACCAAACAATAGGACACTCAGTCTGGACTTCCACTGCCAGATAGGAGACCCTATCCTTTGGCAGCGAGCAGCACAAAGGCCGTCCAACGGCAAGCGGGGCACGGGGGTTCGTTTCCAGAAAGACGAGCACGATTCGCAAATATTGACGGGCACCGCTAGGATGCCGGAAGCAAAGGGATCAATCAAAAAGCTTCTGTTTGTAGGGGAAACAAGCAGAAAAATCCCGCAAACTGGAAAAACCTGTTCCTGTTATAGTGGCAGAAATGAGAAAAGTTCGTTGATGAGAGAAAAAGGGAAATTTAGCAAGCAACGTGCCAACGTTAGCCCCAGTCTTCGTGGAAGTGAAGCATGTTGGTAGGTATCTTGGTTTCATTGCAGTAGGCAACATGGAGTGCATAGGGCACTACTAGAAAAATGTGATGTGAGTCGAGCACGATTTAATTATTAGCCTGGAGATACTCTTAAAAGACAGACTTGAGCTGTCTTTTGTGTAAAGGATTAATTACACCTTGTGCGACCTCCGTTGGGATGATAACTGACGAGCCCTTCAAAAAAATGGTTCAAATTTCTCTGAGCACTATCGGACTTAACTTCTGTGGTCATCAGTCCCCTAGAACTTAGAACTACTTAAACCTAACTAACCTAAGGACATCACACACATCCATGCCCGAGGCAGGATTCGAACCTGCGACCGTAGCAGTCCCGCGGTTCCGGACTGCGCGCCTAGAACCACTAGAACACCGCGGCCGGCTACGACGAGCCCTTCAGACAATGTATAAAAAAAATATAAATATTGTAGGATACACGTAGCTGAATGAAAACTAAAACTCATCAAGTTTGTTAATTCAAATTCTCAAATAAATATTGAGTCAATGGAACTTAATCTCAAGTGTTTAATTTTAAGATGAATTATTATTTCCTATGGCGAACACGTAATACACTGAAGCGCCAATGAAACTAGTATAGGCATTCGTATTCAAATAGACAGAATAGTAACCGGGCAGTACCGGCGCTGCCGGTGGCGACGCCTCTATAAGACAACAAGTGTGTGGCGCAGTTGTTAGATCGTTTTTTCCTACCTTTTTTTTCTACCGACTGGTTTGATGCGGCCCGCCACGAATTCCTTTCCTGTGCTAACCTCTTCATCTCAGAGTAGCACTTGCAACCTACTTCCTCAATTATGTGCTTGATGTATTCCAATCTCTGTCTTCCTCTACAGTTTTTGCCCTCTACAGCTCCCTCTGGTACCATGGAAGTCATTCCCTCACGTCTTAGCAGATGTCCTATCATCCTGTCCCTTCTCCTTATCAGTGTTTTCCACATATTCCTTTCCTCTCCGATTCTGCGTAGAACCTCCTCATTCCTTACCTTATCAGTCCACCTAATTTTCAACATTCGTCTATAGCACCACGTCTCAAACGCTTCGAATCTCTTCTGTTCCGGTGCCCGCATCTCGTGGTCGTGCGGTAGCGTTCTCGCTTCCCACGCCCGGGTTCCCGGGTTCGATTCCCGGCGGGGTCAGGGATTTTCTCTGCCTCGTGATGGCTGGGTGTTGTGTGCTGTCCTTAGGTTAGTTAGGTTTAAGTAGTTCTAAGTTCTAGGGGATTGATGACCATGGATGTTAAGTCCCATAGTGCTCAGAACCATTTGACTATTTTTTTTTCTTCTGTTCCGGTTTTCCCACAGTCCATGTTTCACTACCATACAATGCTGTACTGCAGACGAACACCCTCAGAAATTACTTCCTCAAATTAAGGCCGGTATTTGATATTAGTAGACTTGTCCAGAAATGCCTTTCTCGCCATAGCGAGTCTGCTTTTGATGTCCTCCTTGCTCCGTCCGTCATTGGTTATTTTACTGCCTAGGTAGCAGAATTCCTTAACTTCATTGACTTCGTGACCATCAATCCTGATGTTAAGTTTCTCGCTGTTCTCATTTCTACTACTTCTCATTACCTTCGTCTTTCTCCGATTTACTCTCAAACCATACTGTGTACTCATTAGACTGTTCAATCCGTTCAGCAGATCATTTAATTCTTCTTCACTTTCACTCAGGATGGCAATGTCATCAGCGAATCCTATTATTGATATCCTTTCACCTTGTATTTTAATTCCACTCCTGAACCTTTCTTTTATTTCCATCATTGCTTCCTCGATGTACAGATTTAAGAGTAGGGGCGAAAGGCTACAGCCTTGTCTTACACCCTTCTTAATACGAGCACTTCGTTCTTCATCGTCCACTCTTATTATTCCCTCTTGGTTGTTGTACATATTGTCCACTCCTGGAAATGGAAAAAAAGAACACATTGACACCGGTGTGTCAGTCCCACCATACTTGCTCCGGACACTGCGAGAGGGCTGTACAAGCAATGATCACACGCACGGCACAGCGGACACACCAGGAACCGCGGTGTTGGCCGTCGAATGGCGCTAGCTGCGCAGCATTTGTGCACCGCCGCCGTCAGTGTCAGCCAGTTTGCCGTGGCATACGGAGCTCCATCGCAGTCTTTAACACTGGTAGCATGCCGCGACAGCGTGGACGTGAACCGTATGTGCAGTTGACGGACTTTGAGCGAGGGCGTATAGTGGGCATGCGGGAGGCCGGGTGGACGTACCGCCGAATTGCTCAACACGTGGGGCGTGAGGTCTCCACAGTACATCGATGTTGTCGCCAGTGGTCGGCGGAAGGTGCACGTGCCCGTCGACCTGGGACCGGACCGCAGCGACGCACGGATGCACGCCAAGACCGTAGGATCCTACGCAGTGCCGTAGCGGACCGCACCGCCACTTCCCAGCAAATTAGGGACACTGTTGCTCCTGGGGTATCGGCGAGGACCATTCGCAAACGTTTCCATGAAGCTGGACTACGGTCCCGCACACCGTTAGGCCGTCTTCCGCTCACGCCCCAACATCGTGCAGCCCGCCTCCAGTGGTGTGGCGACAGGCGTGAATGGAGGGACGAATGGAGACGTGTCGTCTTCAGCGATGAGAGTCGCTTCGGCCTTGGTGCCAATGATGGTCGTATGCGTGTTTGGCGCCGTGCAGGTGAGCGCCACAATCAGGACTGCATACGACCGAGGCACACAGGGCCAACACCCGGCATCATGGTGTGGGGAGCGATCTCCTACACTGGCCGTACACCACTGGTGATCGTCGAGGGGACACTGAATAGTGCACGGTACATCCAAACCGTCATCGAACCCATCGTTCTACCATTCCTAGACCGGCAAGGGAACTTGCTGTTCCAACAGGACAATGCACGTCCGCATGTATCCCGTGCCACCCAACGTGCTCTAGAAGGTGTAAGTCAACTACCCTGGCCAGCAAGATCTCCGGATCTGTCCCCCATTGAGCATGTTTGGGACTGGATGAAGCGTCGTCTCACGCGGTCTGCACGTCCAGCACGAACGCTGGTCCAACTGAGGCGCCAGGTGGAAATGGCATGGCAAGCCGTTCCACAGGACTACATCCAGCATCTCTACGATCGTCTCCATGGGAGAATAGCAGCCTGCATTGCTGCGAAAGGTGGATATACACTGTACTAGTGCCGACATTGTGCATGCTCTGTTGCCTGTGTCTATGTGCCTGTGGTTCTGTCAGTGTGATCATGTGATGTATCTGACCCCAGGAATGTGTCAATAAAGTTTCCCCTTCCTGGGACAATGAATTCACGGTGTTCTTATTTCAATTTCCAGGAGTGTATATGACCCGTCTCTCCCTATAGCTTACCCCTACTTTTTTCAGAATCTCGAACAGCTTGCACCATTTTATATTGTCGAACGCTTTTTCCAGGTCGACAAATCCTATGAAAGTGTCTTGATTTTTCTTTAGCCTTGCTTCCATTATTAGCCGTAACGTCAGAATTGCCTCTCTCGTCCCTTTACTTTTCCTAAAGCCAAACTCATCTTCACCTAGCGCATTCTCAATTTTCTTTTCCATTCTTCTGTATGTTATTCTTGTAAGCAGCTTCGATTCATGAGCTGTTAAGCTGATTGTGCGATAATTCTCGCACTTGTCAGCTCTTGCCGTCTTCGGAATTGTGTGGATGATGCTTTTCCGAAAGTCAGATGGTATATCGCCAGACTCATATATTCTACACACCAACGCGAATAGTCGTTTTGTTGCCACTTCCCCCAATGATTTTAGAAATTCTGATGGAATGTCATCTATCCCTTCGGCCTTATTTGACCGTAAGTCTTCCAAAGCTCTTTTAAATTCCGATTCTAATACTGGATCCCCTCTATCTTCTAAATCGACTCCTGTTTCTTCTTCTATCACATCAGACAAATCTTCACCCTCATAGAGGCTTTCAATGTATTCTTTCCACCTATCTGCTCTCTCCTCTGCATTTAACAGTGGAATTCCCGTTGCACTCTTAATGTTAGCACCGTTGCTTTTAATGTCACCAAAGGTTGTTTTGACTTTCCTGTATGCTGAGTCTGTCCTTCCGACAATCATATCTTTTTCGATGTCTTCACATTTTTCCTGCAGCCATTTCGTCTTAGCTTCCCTGCACTTCCTATTTATTTCATTCCTCAGCGACTTGTATTTCTGTATTCCTGATTTTCCCGGAACATGTTTGTACTTCCTCCTTTCATCAATCAACTGAAGTATTTCTTCTGTTACCCATGGTTTCTTCGCAGCTACATTCTTTGTACCTACGTTTTCCTTCCCAACTTCTGTGATGGCCCTTTTTAGAGAAGTCCGTTCCTCTTCAACTGTACTGCCTACGGCGCTATTCCTTATTGCTGTATCTATAGCGTTAGAGAACTTCAAACGTATCTCGTCATTCCTTAGTACTTCCGTATCCCACTTCTTTGCGTATTGATTCTTCCTGACTAATGTCTTGAACTTCAGCCTACTCTTCATCACTACTATATTGTGATCTGAGTCTGTATCTGCTCCTGGGTACGCCTTACAGTCCAGTATCTGATTTCGGAATATCTGTCTGACCATGATGTAATCTAATTGAAATCTCCCGTATCTCCCGGCCTTTCCCAAGTATACCTCCTTCTCTTGTGATTCTTGAACAGGGTATTATCTACTACTAGCTGAAACTTGTTACAGAACTCAATTAGTCTTTCTCCTCTTTCATTCCTTGTCCCAAGCCCATATTCTCCTGTAACCTTTTCTTCTACTCCTTCCCCTACAACTGCATTCCAGTCGCCCATGACTATTAGATTTTCGTCCCCGTTTACATACTGCATTACCCTTTCAATTCCTCATACACTTTCTCTATCTGTTCATCTTCAGCTTGCGACGTCGGCATGTATACCTGAACTATCGTTGTAGGTGTTGGTCTGCTGTCGATTCTGATTAGAACAACCCGGTCACTGAACTGTTCACAGTAACACACCCCCTGCCCTACCTTCCTATTCATAACGAATCCTACACCTGTTATACCATTTTCTGCTGCTGTTGATATTACCCGATACTCATCTGACCAGAAATCCTTGTCTTCCTTCTACTGCTGCTAAAATGGCAGGTTATAAAGTTTTAAGTGCGTTTGAACGTTGTGTTATAGTCGTCGCGCGAGCGATGGGACACAGCGATAACGTGGGAATTTTCCCCTTACGACCGTTTCAGGACTGTAGTTTGAATATCAGGAATTCGGAAAACATCAAATCTCCGACGTCGCTGAGACTGGTGAAAGATTCTGCAAGAACGAAACCAAGGGCGACTGAAGAGAATCGTTCAAAGTGACAGAAGTGCAACCCTTCCACAAACTGCTGCAGATTTCAATACTGGGCCATCAACAAGTGTCAGCGTGCGAACCATTCAACGAAAGATCATCGATATGGGCTTCCGGAGCCGAAGGTCAATTCGTGTACCCTTGATGAATGCACGACACAAAGCTTTACGCCTCGCCTGGGCCCGTCAACACCGACATTGGACTGTTGATGGGTGGAAACATGTTGCCTGGTCGGACGAGTCTCGTTCCAAAATGTTTCGAGAGGACGGACGTGCACGGATATGAGGAGTACCTCATAGGTCCATGAACCCTAAATATCAGCAGGGGACTGTTCACGCTGGTGGAGGCATGTGCAGTTGGAGTGATTTGGGACCTAGGATACATTTAGATTCGACTCTGACAGGTGGCACGTGCGTAAGCATCACATCACCTACATCCATTAATGTCCATTGTGCATTTCGACGGACTTGGGCAGTCCCAGCAGGTCACGTCCATAATTGCTACATAGTGGCTCCAGGAACACTTTTCTTTGTTTAAACACGTCCACTGGCCACAACACTCCCCAAACATGAGCCGTGTGGAGTGACCGCGCGGTTTGGGGCGCCAGAACACACATTACGTGGTTCCTCCCGCCGGAGGGTCGAGTCCTCCCTCGGGCATGGGTGTGTGTGTTGTCCTTAGCGTAAGTAAGTTTAAGTTAGTTTAAGTAATGTATAAGTCTAGGGACCGATGGCTTCAGTTATTTGGTCCCTTAGGAATTCACACACATTTGACCGTTTTTTCCCTAAACGTGAACATTATTGAGCATATCTGCGATGCCTTGCAACGTGCTGTTCAGAGGAGATCTCCAGCCCTCATACTCTAACGGATCTATGGACAGCCCTGCAGGATTCATGGTGTCAATTCCCTCCAGCTCTACTTCAGACGTTAGTCGAGTTCATGCCATGTCGTGTTGCCGCACTTCGGCGTATTTGTGGGGGCCCTACACGACATTAGGCAGGTATACCAGGTTCTATGTCTCTTCGGTCTTGCTATAGAGGAGAAATGACCACGAGACGAAACTCTGAATTCACAACAATCAATTGTTGCCTTGCACTGCTGTTTGACAACACTCATCAGACACTTTATTTTTAGCAAGGGAAAGGAAACTCCTTCTTTTGTGAGACTAAGACTCAACCATTTAATCGAAATTGAGAGGATACAAAACACTGCATCAAGAACTGTAATATTTGGAAGATAATCAGAAGTGATAAAATCTTCGTAATAGTTGCTTCGAGTGGGATTAAGTATACATCACATTTTCACTAGTAAAATTATTCAGATAGTTTAACATATGATAAAAATGACGTTTATGACGCCATGGACGCTAGAAAATTTGCTTATACGGTCAGTAGCCTCTTATTCAGAAGAGATCGTGACTGGGTTCGTCTTGGAGCTGATCCTGTTGCCAGTATTGATCGGATCTAAGTGGAATAGCAAAATGTGTTAGAAGTTTGATTGTCTTTGACGAGTGAAACATGTAAAATGGCATAGGAAGTGACTTTTCATATTGTAAATAAATATTTGACTTCTATGGTGACATTACGTACAGGCTTAAAAGTGATTTTATAATGATTAATAAATATAATGTCACTCCCCTGCCAACTTTCTCTTTAAGGTAATGATACGTTGTGCCATACTATCTAGCTTGTTTTACGAATTTATCTTACGTCATCAATCATTTGCTAGTTATATTCCAATCTCTGTCTTCTTCTACTGGTTTTACTCTCTACAACCCTCTGTAGAATGTTGGAAATTATTCCCTGATGTCGTAACAGATGTCCTATCGTTCTTTGTTCTTGTTAGTGTTTCCCATATATTCCTTTCTTCTCCGATCCTACACCAAACCTCCTCATCCCTTATCTCTTTAGTCCACGTCATTTTCACCATTCTTCTGTAGCACCGCATCCCAAATGCTTCGCTTCTCTTCTGTTCCGGTTTTCCCACAGTCAACCTTTCACTGCCAAACAGTGCGGTGCTCCAAACATAGATACTCAGAAATTTCCTCCTCAAGTTAAAGTCTTTGTTTGATACCAGTATACGTCTCTCGGCCAGGAATGTACTTTTTGCCAGCTAGTCAGCTTCTTTTGTCCTCCTCACTCCGTCCGTCAGTGGTTATTTTGTTGCGTAATTCCTGAACTTCATCTGCGTCGTGACCATCAGTCTTGATTTGAGTTTCTCAATGTTCTCATTACAGTGACTTCTCATTACATTGGACTTTCTTCAATTTTCTCTCAATCCACATTCTGTACTCATCAGATTCTTCATTCCATTCAACAGATCTTTTAATTCTTCTTCAGTTTCACTGAGTACAACAATGTCATCAGAGAATTTTATTATTAATATCCTTTCACCTTGAAATTTTATTCTGCCCCTGAACCCTTCATTTATTTCCGTGATTGCTTCTTCGACGTATAGACTGAACAATCGTGGCGAAAGACTCCATCCCAGTCTTACACCCTTCTTAACCCGAGCACATCTTTCTTGGTCTTGCACTCTTATTATTCCCTCTTCACTCTTTTACATTTTGTATATTACCCGTCTCTCTATGTATTTTACCGCTAAATTTCTCAGAATTTCGAACATCATGCATCATTTGACATTGTAGAACGCTTTTCCTGCTTGGCAAATCCCGGAACGTGTCCTGATTATTCTTTGGTCTTGCTTCCATTATCAACCGATACTCAGCACTGCCACTCTTGTGCCTTCACCTTTACTAAAACCAAACTAATCGTAATCTAACACATCCTTAATTTTCTTTTCCATTCTTCTGTATATTATTCTTGTCAGCAACTTGGTTGTTTGAGCTGTAAAGCTGATTCTGCGATAATTGTAGCACTTGTCAGTTCTTACAGTCTTCCGAACTGTGTGGATGCTATCTTTCCGGAAGTGCTCCCAATGATTTCAGAAATTCTGATGGGGTGTTATCTATACCTTCTGCCCTAACGGTCTTAAGTCTTCAAAAGCTCTTTTAAATTCTAATACTAATGCTGGATCCCTTATGTCTCCTGTATCGACACTTGTTTCTACTTCTGTCACATCAGACGAATCTTAACACTCATAGAGGCCTTCAGTGTACTTGTTCCACGTGACTGCTCTCTCTCTCTCTCTCTCTCTCTCTCTCTCTCTCTCTCTCCTCTGCATTGCATCTAACAGTGATATTCCCATTGCAGTCTTTAGGTCACCACCCTTGCTTTTAATTTCACCGAAGACTGTTCTGGCTTTTCTACATGCTGATTTAGTCCTTTCGACAATAATTTCTTTGTCGATTTCTTCACATTTTTCAAGGACCCATTTCGCCTTAGCTTCCCTGCGCTTCTTATTTATTTCATTCCTCAGTGACTTGTATTTCTGTATTCGTGAATTTCCGTGAACACGTTTGTACTTTCTTCTTTCGTCGATCAACTGAAGTATATCTTCTGTTACCCATGGCTTTTTTGCAATTATCTTATTTGCATCTATTTTTTCTTTCCAACTTCTCTGATTTCCATTTTTAGAGATGTCCATTTCTCTTTAACTGAACTGCCTGCTGAGCTATTCCTTATTGCTGTATCTATGGCCTTAGATAACTTCAAGCCTAGATCGTCATTCCTTAGTGCTTTTCTCTTCTTTTCATATTTATTCTTTCTGACTAATCTTTTAAACTTATGCCTACTCTTCACCACCATTAAATTGTGATCTGAGCCTACATCTGCTCCTAGGTACGCCTAACAAGCCAATATCTGATTTCGGAATTTCTGTCTGACCATGATATAGTTAACTGAAATCTGTGCTTATCACCCGGCCTTTTCCAAATATACCTCCTCCTCTTGTGCTTCTTGAACAGAGTATTCACTATTACTAGTTGAAATTCATTGCAGAACTCAATTAGTCTTTCTCCTCTCTCATTCCTAGAACCAATCCCATGTTCTCCAGTAACTCCTTCTTCTACTCCTTCCCCTACAACTGCATTCCGGTCCCCCACGGCTATTAGATTTTCATCTCCCTTTACGTACTGTATTACCCGTTCAACATCCTCATATACTTTCTCTATCTCCTCATCTTCGGCTTGCATGTATATCTGAACTATCGTTGTAAGTGTTGGTTTGCGGTCGACGCTGATGAGAAAAACCCTACCAATGAAGTGTTCACTGTAACACACTCTCTACCCTAACGTCCTATTCGTAACGACTTCTACTGCCGTTAATCCATATTTTCCTGCTGTTCATGTTAACCTATACTCATATGACCAGAAACCATTGCTTCAATTTTCTCATTCTGAGAGTACTCAAGGGCGACATGTTTTAATTGTTAAAAACCGTTCAACAGCCAAGATCGCATAAAAATATTTCTTCATTTAAGACAGCCGGATTCAACAGGCTTTGGTGTCTTCTTCAGATCTTGAAACTCTTTTCGTTGTAAAATACGTCCAATTTACGCTGAACCTCACGCACAAGATGCGCCACTGTAAATTTTTAAATGCAAATTTTAATTTTAAACGTAAATCGTTGATCCATTCAGTGAGTATTTTATTTGCAGAGAGCAGTTGACCCTCCGACCGAACACGCTGAGCCACCGTGCCGACGTTCCTAGACCACGGATAAAACTTGCTATATGATTATCTAAAACACGCTTCAGTACCCTAGCATTTCATGACCGAAGTCCAGATTTGCAGGATTATTTTAACAGGTGATAGTAGAAACAAGTATTTAACTTTCACAGTATTTATTTTTTCACCTGTGGTAATTTTAGAAAGTACATTGCTTCTCACTATACTCTCTACGAACTCGCGAAGCCCATGTGTTGCACGACTACTCTGAATTGGCTCCCTTGGAGGTTCCTTGGATTGTGCTATGGAGTACAAGTTACTTTGAGAATGATGGGAAACACGTATGCTAATTGAATTGGAGGATAGGTCCTCAAGAATGAGGCTTGTTTATATCAGACTAGTTGGATAACTGTTTACGGGCTAACGACATCATCTAACAGGAGAAAGGTCAGAGATGCAGCTGAAATTTCCAAGAAAGCACGTAATTCCAATACAAAGGACGGCTGTCGGCTTCCGGCAGCGTGGCTCCCCGCCTTCTACATCTACATCTACATCCATACTCCGCAAGCCACCTGACGGTGTGTGGCGGAGGGTAACTTGAGTACCTTTATCGGTTCTCTCTTCTATTCCAGTCTCGTAATGTTCGTGGAAAGAAAGATTGTCGGTGTGCCTCTGTGTGGGCTCTAATCTCTCTGCTTTTATCCTCGTGGTCTCTTCGCGAGATATACGTAGGAGGGAGCAATATACTGCTTGACTCCTCGGTGAAGATATGTTCCCGAAACTTCAACAAAATCCAGTACCGACAACTGAGCGTCTCTCTTGCAGAGTCTTCCACTGGAGTTTATCTATCATCTCCGTATCGCTTTCGCGATTGCTAAATGATCCTGTAACGAAGCGCGCTGCACTCCGTTGGATCTTTTCTATCTCTTATATCAACCCTATCTGGTACGGATCCCACACTGGTGAGCAGTATTCAAGGAGTGGGCGATTAAGTGTACTGTAACCTACTTCCTTTGTTTTCGGATTGCATTTCCTTAGGATTCTTCCAATGAATCTCAGTCTGGCATTAATTTTATATGGTCACTCCGTTTTAAATCACTCCTAATGCCTACTCCTAGATAATTTATGGAATTAACTACTTCCACTTGCTAACCTGCTATATTGTAACTAAATGATCTTTCTTTCTTTGTATTCACAGCACATAACACTTGTCTACATTCAGATTCAATCGCCATTCCGTGCACCATGCGTCAATTCGTTGTAGATCCTCCTGCATTTCAGTACAATTTTCCATTGTTACAACCTCTCGGTACACTACAGTATTATCCGCAAAAAGCCTCAGTGAACTTCCGATGTTAACCACAAGTTCATTTATATATATTGTGAATAGCAACGGTCCTACGACATTCCCCTGCGGCACACCTGAAATCTCTCTTATTTCGGAAGCCTTCTCTTCATTGAGAATGTCATGCTGCGTTCTGTTATCTAGGAACTCTTCAATGCAATCACAAAATTGGTCTGATAGTCCATATGCTCTTACTTTGTTCATTAAACGACTGTGGGGAACTCTATCGAACGCCTTGCGGAAGTCAAGAAACACGACATCTACCTGGGAACTCGTGTCTATGGTCCTCTGATTCTCGTGGACGAATAGCGCGAGCTGGGTTTCACCTTTTCCGAAACCTATTCTGATTCTTAGAGAGTACATTTCTAGTCTCCAGAAAAGTCATTATACTCGAACATAATACGTGTTCCAAAATTCTACAACTGATTGACGTTAGAGATATAGGTCTATAGTTCTGCACATCTGTTCGACGCCCCTTCTTGAAAACGGGGATGACCTGTCTCCTTTTCCAATCTTTTGGAACGCTACGCTCTTACTGTATATAGACCTACTGTACACCGCTGCAAGAACGGGGGCAAGTTCCTTCTCGTAGTCTGTGTAAAATCGAACTGGTAGCCCATCAGGTCCAGCGGCCTTTCCTCTTTTGAGCTATTTTAATTGTTTTTCTATCCCTCTGTCATCTATTTCGATAAATACCATATTGTCATCTGTGCGACAATCTAGAGGAGGAACTACAGTGCAGGCTTCCTCTGTGAAACAGCTATGGGAAAAGACATTTATTATTTCGGCCTTTAGTCTGTCACCCTCTGTTTCAGTACCATTTCGGTCACAGAGTGTCTAGACATTTTGTTTTGATCCACCTACCGCTCTGACATAAGACCAAAATTTCTTAGGATTTTCTGCCAAGTCAGAACATAGAACTTTACTTTCGAATTCTTTGAACGCGTCTCGCTTAGCCCTCCTCACACTACATTTCGAGTCATGTAATTTTTGTTTGTCTGCAAGGCTTTGGCTATGTTTATGTTTGCTGTGAAGTTCCCTTTGCTTCCGTAGCAGTTTTCTAACTCAAGGACGTGAATAGCAACATAAACAACACGCTGCAAATCACCTCGGCGGACAATGGTATTCGGGTAAACATTCCCCTTCTCTTGCTCTGTCCGTTCCGCATCTAGTCAATGATGATGGTTAACCAATAGCAGTAGGAGGAATTTCGACAAATACCCCTTCTCCAGCGTAAGTGTGGAATAGTGTCTTTCTATCCAGTGACGACTGGCGGCCAATAGTATCCACGAGAGCTTAGCCAGCAACACCCCTTCTTCTGTATCAGCGCGGGAGTCCTATGACGGAG
Organism: Schistocerca serialis cubense; assembly: GCF_023864345.2. NCBI lineage: Eukaryota > Metazoa > Arthropoda > Insecta > Orthoptera > Acrididae > Schistocerca > Schistocerca serialis. Next base: position 82,394,603 of record NC_064642.1, on the reverse strand, counting down.
GCCCACCAATGGGGAGCCATATGAATTTTAACCAATACTCCCACTTCTCCTGCACAAACGAGGCGAAAATTCCCCTTTATAAGAGAACGCGACACTGGTCTCTAACAATAGTGGACACCGAAACCTTCTGAAAAAGATCCCAGCAGAGGGGTCGAAACATCCATTATTTTAGAAGGAAATATCACGCGACCTAAGGACGCAGAATATTTTAACTTTTGTGACGAAAGCTTTCAGACTTATCATAACCAACATTTTCCCTAATATGCCATTTACCTTAAACATATGTGCGTCCAGAAGGAGCGCAGCCTCAGATGAGATCGTGCAGTAAAAGAAGAGCAGGTGAGTTTTGCACGTCGCTGTGACACAGGGCTCTTAGCGACTGCCACCAATCCAGGTGGGTGCAAGCCAGAGCGTGTTTGGATATGGCTGAAGCTATGCTAGCGATACCTGCCAGCGGTTCCATTTTACAGAGACGTTGAAAAACTGTATTTACACAACCTGTAAAAACAGGTAGCTAACATTACAATGGGACTTGAAACAGTAAGTTATTCAATTTTTTAAAATAATCACCAGATCTCTGAACAGCGCAGCGGTCGTAACGTGCTACGTATTGTTGCGCAGGACAGCAATTCCTTCGTTTAATTTTTCTACCCCTCTTGTTCCTTACGCCGTTCCGGAGCGATGTCAGGGTTGCACAGTGTCCTTTGCCCTTAACTCTACGTGTATAAATCCTTCACATTCGAAGACTTAACTCTACTGATAGCACAACTTTGTATTTCTTCCATGGGGTCTAGAAGGTTTATCTCCATTCAACAGATGTTCTCTTTATTGCACTTATGAAATGATAGACCCATGTCTAATCTCTAACACGAATTCTTTACAGACGAATGGAAAAACTAGTAGAAGTCAACCTCGGGGAAGATCAGTTTGGATTCCGTAGAAACACTGGAACACGTGAGGCAATACTGACCTTACGACTTATCTTAGAAGAAAGATTAAGGAAAGGCAAACCTACGTTTCTAACATTTGTAGACTTAGAGAAAGCTTTTGACAATGTTGACTGGAATACTCTCTTTCAAATTCTAAAGGTGGCAGGGGTAAAATACAGGGAGCGAAAGGCTATTTACAATTTGTACAGAAACCAGATGGCAGTTATAAGAGTCGATGGACATGGAAGGGAAGCAGTGGTTGGGAAGGGAGTGAGACAAGGTTGTAGCCTCTCCCCAATGTTGTTCAATCTGTATATTGAGCAAGCAGTAAAGGAAACGAAAGAAAAATTCGGAGTAGGTATTAAAATTCATGGAGAAGAAATAAAAATTTTGAGGTTCGACGATGACATTGTAATTCTGTCAGAGACAGCAAAGAACTTGGAAGAGCAGTTGAATGGATTGGACAGTGCCTTGAAAGGAGGATATAAGATGAACATCAACAAAAGCAAAACAAGGATAATGGAATGTGGTCTAATTAAGTCGGGTGATGCTGAGGGAATTAGATTAGGAAATGAGACAGTTAAAGTAAGAAAGGAGTTTTGCTATTTGGGGAGCAAAATAACTGATGATGGTCGAAGTAGAGAGGATATAAAATGTAGACTGGCAATGGCAAGGAATGTGTTTCTGAAGAAGAGAAATTTGTTAACATCGAGTATAGATTTAAGTGTCAGGAAGTCATTTCTGAAAGTATTTGTATGGAGTGTAGCCATGTATGGAAGTGAAACATGGACGATAAATAGTTTGGACAAGAAGAGAATAGAAGCTTTCGAAATGTGGTGCTACAGAAGAACGCTGAAGATTAGCTGGGTAGATCACATAACTAATGAGGAGGTATTGAATAGGATTGGGGAGAAGAGGAGTTTGTGGCACAACTTGACAAGAAGAAGGGATCGGTTGGTAGGACATGTTCTGTGGCATCAAGGGATCACCAATTTAGTATTGGAGGGCAGCGTGGAGGGTTAAAATCGTAGAGGGAGACCAAGAGATGAATACACTAAGCAGATTCAGAAGGATGTAGGTTGCAGTAGGTACTGGGAGATGAAAAAGCTTGCACAGGATAGAGTAGCATGGAGAGCTGCATCAAACCAGTCTCAGGACTGAAGACCACAACAACAACAACATGTCTAATCTCTTGGACTGACGCAGTTTAAGAAATCACTGACTTCCACGACTAACGCTCAACAAAGTCCCGAGGCACAATAACCCTTGCACCTCTGTGTGCAGCTGACAGCGATCGCTGCAGCCACCGTGATCACAGTTTCCTATCCATCAGGCGATCTTGGACAGAGGAACGAGCACTGCGTATTTGAGAAGCTCAACTGCGGGGCAATGTCCGAAACAGTCTCTCTGCGACTGCTGCTAATCAGCTCCTCCATTGCCTGCACATTGTAGTATGTGACTGATGTCGATGATCTTCCTGCCCTACCATCATACCGGCGCCTGTGCAGTCGTGGTCAAATTGTTGACACTATTTCAATATGGCTGGACGCGACATTGCGTTTGGTCCATGTTGTTGTTGTAGTCTTCAGTTCAAAGGCTGGTTTGATGCAGCTAGCCATGCTACTCTGTCCTGTGCAAGCCTCTTCACCTCCGGGTAACTATTGCAAGCCCGCCCTGCTAGCCGCGTGGTCTTACGCGCTTCTTCCCGAGCGGGATTAGCGTCGGGATCCGGTGTGCTGGCCAGCCTGTAGATGGTTTTTATGGCGGTTTTCCATCTACCTCGGAGAATGACCGTACGCGTACAACATAATTACTCTACCACACAAGCATTTGGGGTTTCATTCGTCTGGTATGAGATGTTCACGTGGGAGAGGGGTGGGGGGCGTCCACTGGAGGCCGAACCGCACAATAACCCTAGGTTCGGTGTGGGGCGGTGGGGTGGGTGGACTGTTGTGGCCTGTTGTGGGGTTGTGAACCACTACTGAGGGCTTCGACGAGACGAAGTCTCTTCGTCGTTTCTAGGTCCCCAGTTTAATACACAATACACAACTACTGCAACCTACATCCTTCTGAATCTGCTTAGTGTACTCATCTCTTGGTCTCCCTCTACGGTTTTTACCCTCCACGCTGCCCTCCAATACTAAATTGGTGATCCCTTGATGTCTCAAAACGCGTCCTACAAACCAATCCCTTCTTCTAGTCACGTTGTGCCACAGATCCCTATTCTCCCTTTCAATTCAATACCTCCTCATTAGCTAAGTGATCTACCTATATTCAGCATTCTTCTGTAGCACCACGTTTCAAAATCTTATATTCTCTTCTTGTCTAAACTGTTTATCGTCCATGTTTCACATCCATACATGGCTATACCCCATACCAATATTTTCAGAAAAGACTTCATGACACTTGAATCTGTACTCGATGTTAGCAAAATTCTTTTCTTATGAAACGCTTTCCATGTCATCGCCAATCTACATTTTATATCCTCTCTATTTCGGTCATCATCAGTTACTTTGCACCCCAATTAGCAAAAGTCATCTACTACTTTAAGTGTCTCATTTCCTAGTCTAATTCCTTCAGCACCGCCTGATTTAATTCGAATACATTCCATTAACCTCGTTTTGCTTTTGTTGATATTCATCTTATATCCTCCTTTCAAAACACTGTCCATTCCGTTCAATTGATCTTCCAAGTCCTTGCTGTCTCTGACAGTATTACAATGTCATCGGCAAACCTCGAGGTTTTTATTCCTTCTCTCTGGATCTTAATTCCTGCTCCAAATTCTTATTTGGCCCATATACAGCCAAAATTTCACTGTGAATCTGTGAGCAATTAACACATTTTGCCAGAAAGAATCTTATTGGCCGCCGTACTTCAATTTTGGTTTCCAATTGCCGCATCAGTCCACTCGTACACAGTGACGCAACTGTATATCCGTACCGCGGCAGAGTTGCGTCTGCAGAAAACCCGGACCATGTACTCTCTTCTGACAATGCTCCACCCATGTTGCGCAATGGTCTTAGTTTGAGTCAAAAAAAAAAATAAAAATTGGTTCAAATGGCTCTGAGCACTATGGGACTTATCTTCTAAGGTCATCAGTCCCCTAAAACTTAGAACTGCTTAAACCTAACTAACCTAAGGACATCACACACATCCATGCCCGAGGCAGGATTCGAACCTGCGACCGTAGCGGTCGCGCGGTTCCAGACTGTAGCGCCTAGAACTGCTCGGCCACCCCGGCCGGCTTAAGTCAACACGTGTAACTCACTTTCTCGAGTCTCTACATACAATCTGTTACAACATTTCAAGGATATATGAAAATCATACCCGTAAACATGGCTGCAACTTCAGAAACTGCATGACAGTAAAATCGGAGAAGTTGAAAAAGTAAGCCAACCAGTTCAGAATGTGTAGTGGACTTTATTACACCGTATATAATTATGTAACAAGGTCTATTGCACCTTCTGAATAAGACAGGTTTAAAATAGTTGACGGCCGGGGTGGGCGAGCGGTTCTAGGCACGACAGTCTGGAGCCGCGCGACCGCTACGGTCGCAGGTTCGAATCCTGCCTCGGGATGGATGTGTGTGATGACCTTAGGTTAGTTAGGTTTAAGTAGGTAGTTCTAAGTTAGTTCTAAGTTCTAAGGGACTGATGACCTCAGAAGTTCAGTCCCATAGTGCTCACAGCCATTTGAACCATTTTTTAAAATAGTCGAAACCTAAGTTAAGGGTTCAAATAAACATTTATTTGCAACTGCTTGGAAGATTTTTTCAACCTCTTCAAGTTTTAAAGATATTGTAAAGTTATAGCAAGAACGTTACAAAGTTGTTCTTCTCCGTTTCTTAATATTCTTCTTCTCCCCCTCCTTATTCCCACCCTTACGCCGTATCTTCACGAGATAGAAATATTGATCTCCAATTGACAATATTAATAGGAGAGGGCGGTCCGAAGCGCCTATACCCTTCCTGTCGTCACGCCTTACCCCCTTCCCCTCCAGACGGAATTTGTGCACCATGTCTGTCTGCCTCTAGTCCTATCCCTGTTGAATATTTGGCAACGTTTCCAAAGCGTTTGCGAATCGTGTAACTGATGCGGTGCATGGGTGCCAGCCTATTATTCGCCTAGTCGGATGTGGGAAACCGCCCATAAACCCCATAGAGCAGGCTCATCCAAGAATTCCGCCCGGCGGGGACTCCCGCGCCCCGCGGGCGCACGGCAGTGCCCCGTCCGCGACCGTGTGTGTCGCTAGTGTCGGCATAGGACATAGGAGCGAGAGGGAGAGAGAGAGAGAGAGAGAGAGAGAGAGAGAGAGAGAGAGAGAGAGAGAGAGAGAGTGCTGCGAAGTGAGTGAGACCGCACAGCACTGCTCTGCGCTGGACTGTCCCGCGGTCTGATCCAACGTAAACAAAATATTCTATTTTAGAAATACTTTTATGTAAGGGATATAGTGTCTCATTCGTACTTTTAGTAGTTACAAGTAAATATTTTTTGTTATACTTCGTGCTACAACTTTTTGTATCACTTTTCAGAGTTTATAAATCGGCTCCTTAGTTTCCTGTTTTGTATGTAATAATTTTAACTGACCAAGTTTCAAAACTTATTAAAAAGAGAATTAAGGTTATAAGGCTCTTTAATTCTGGCAGTCAACATTGTTAAAGAAGATAATTAACATTTTACACGTTTTTCTTTTTCGAGGAAACGATTTTGTCTAGGTTTGGTACAATATTCCGTGGGACTGCTGACCTCAAAGAATTACTCAAATTTTTATCGGCAAGTAGTGAACGCTTCTTGGTTTTAGCAAGCATTAAAAGAAAGAAAAAGCGCTCACAAATATACGTAGAACCAAACATTGAGATAAATTTGGCCGCGTGATTGTGCAAAAGAGGATATTTCTCTCGTGGAAGACATCTATAAAAGTCATCCAAAGTTTTACACATAAGAAAGCGGTTCTTCAGGCGGATTTCGCTCTGCAGGTCAATCAGCTCTAGTTGAATCACTTGTGAGACGTCCTCTGCCCGAAGGGAAAACGGGCGAACAAATACATATAAGGCCAGTTGAAGCTCACTTATCTCTAAAAATTTGTTTTCAAACTGTTCTTGTAATTCGTAAATGATCTGAACATAATCTGAAAAATCCACATCTTCTTTAACACTATCTAGTGCAGGAAAGTGTCCACAATTCGTCTCCCGCAACTGTTTTCCCCACAAAATAAGTTTTTTTTAAATGCTTGAATCGTCTGCACTAAATCAGCAACAGAGTGATTTTCGCCTTGGAGTGAAATGTTCAAAGTATTTAAATGACCAGTAAGGTCACTCAAAAAAACCAAATTCGCCACCCACTTAGGATCACAAAGTTATTTTTCTGAGCGTCCTTTCATTTCAAAAAGGTATTTATTTCTCCCCTCAAGGAGAAAAACCGATGAAGCACCTTTCCTCTGCTCAGCCATCTTACTTCGGTGTGGTAGAGGATGTCCGGGTATTCCGCTTCGATATCAGCCAGAAATTCTTCAAATTGGAGATGTGTGAGTCCATGCGATCGAAGATAATTAACCGTTCGAAGACCTGTGTCCATAACACTTTTTATGCTGACAATCTTCGCGCAAAGTGCCTCCTGGTATATCAGACTGCCGCGAATAAGGAACAGCCGACTTCAGCCATTTTTGACCTGACGTAACCCAGGAATCCAGTGCGTATCCCTCCTAGTGCAGGGGCTCCATCCGTTGTTACACTGGTCAGGCGTTCCCATTTTAAATCCATTGACTCTACCACGTTTCCCGCGGCTAGAAAAATATCCAAACCCGTGGTTGTGTCTTATAATGGTATAAGGTCGAGAGGCGCGGCGGGTGGTCGTGCGGTCCGCACGGCCAGCTGAGCGACACGGCTCGGCCACTGCGACAACATATAAATTCGCCCGGGGCGCCGGCCGCGGGCGATCGCGGGCGCTAGCGCCCCAGGGGCACAGTCTGGACGAGCCTGCCATAGAGGCTGCCCTGCACACCGGCCCTTCTCGTTAATCCACCGGTTGGGTTCGATGCGGCTCCGCCGCGTCTCCCCAAACCCCGGACTCGTTGTGCTGACACTCGCACCTATCCCCGGGAGTTAAAAGGCTGTTCTCGTAAAGGGGGAAGAAGCAGGCGCGGGTATATAATTTTTTCTGCCGACCAGTCTTGCCGCCACGTGGAGAAAGCCCGTCTCTATAAACGTGGGCCGCACACGGCGTCCGGCGGACGCTACGCCTGCGTTGCGCGTCCGCATACGCGCCAGTGAAACCGCTTGCCAACCAGATGCGCAGCCGCCTCGGGGCTTGAAGAGCTGCCAGTGTCCGCCTCGCTATAAAACTGCGGCGCGTGCCGCCGAATACAGATGTGCCGCGGAGCTGCAAACCCCAGCTGCGCCGCGCCCACCCCCGACCTACCTGTTACGAAACAGTCGGCTCTGACGCGGTCGTCCGCGATGGCGGTATTGATTTCACACTGTAGGATTACGTCGGGGTTTCAATTAGCGGAAGGTTCGGGGAAAAGCACCAAGAGTTTCTGGCTCGGAGTGTTTGGCGATATTTGGCGGGAATCACGAAATTGTTCGTGCGATGTTAAGCCCTTGCGCATCGTATCGTACTTGTGGCAATGGATTCCGTGACCTGCTTTAAGCTGCGCAAACACAGTCAACACTCGCCTATGACCTCACTTCGCACACACACACCACATTGCGCAACGCATGTGGATAAAACTCGTCACAGACTAGAAAATTGAGGCTGTCATCAGGTTCCCAACCTAGAATAAGTGATTCTGTGTCAGTTTTATTAAAACTGCCGGTAAACCTACACTTAAGCAGTATTCCTGTCGTTTCCCCTATTAAATAGACTACCTGATCAAAAGCAGCCGGAGACCTATTATGTTATGTTATCCAGGGACCTAGAAACGACGGAGAGGCTCCGTCCCCGCCGCAGCCGCAGTGGTCCACAACCCTACGACGACTACCGCACTCCACTTCACTCCTCCGCCGCCCCACACCGAACCCAGGGTTATTGTGTGGCTAGGCCCCGGTGCCCCCCTCCACAGGAAACGTCTCACACCAGACGAGTGTAACCCCTATGTTTGCGTCGTAGAGTAATGGTGGTGTACGCGTACGTGGAGAACTTGTTTGCGCAGCAATTGCCGACATAGTGTATCTGAGGCGGAATGAGGGGAACCAGCCTAAAAACCATCCACAGACTGGCCGGCCCACGGGACCTCGACAGAAGTCCGCCGGGCGGATTCGTGCCGGGGACCAGGCGCTCCTTCCCGCCCGGGAAGCCGTGCGTTAGACCGCACGGCTAACCGGGCGGGCCGGCGACCTATTAGTGGACATTAACTCTCTTTGTACCACTGCGGTAAATAAGAACCCTCAGCCACATTGGAAATATATCTACTCTTGTTTTCAGTACCGTTATTTTTGAAGTATATGACTCTCTACATGACTCTCTCTCTCCCTCTGAGCCGGCCGGAGTGGCCGAGCGGTTCTACGCGCTACAGTCTGGAACCGCGCAACTGCTACGGTCGCAGGTTCGAATCCTGCCTCGGGCATCGATGTGTGTGATGTCCTTAGGTTAGTTAGGTTTAAGTAGTTCTAAGTTCTAGGGGACTGATGACCTCAGAAGTTAAGTCCCATAGTGCTCGGAGAGCCGTCTCTCCCCCTGAGTCAGTTTAATCGACATTAAAATTTATTCATGTATTTTTGCACTATTTCTGGAGTCAGAAAGACCCCAACATAAATTTCTTTTCGTTTCTTGAAAGTAATATTCATGAAAATAGATTAATTACTAATAATCACTAATTATGCATCCACTTTTACTGGGTCAGAAAAGTCAGACATCATGCAAGGAGTTACTTTATTTCTCATATGATGCGTTTCAGAATTTACCCATCATCAGATACCGACAAAAAAATTAAAGTTCAGAAACGAACACAGTGAAGAATAGCTATAAAACTAATCCTGATTGAAATCATGTGGCACAAATTGTACTACGCCTTCCCCGGAGCGACTGTTGCACGTAGATATGGCGTTTCAAGTTGTATGATAAAGGAACATTTGGAGACTACAGACACAGATCAGTACCGTGAGTACCAAGAAGATATTTTAGCAACCAGGTGACACTACAAAATGAATAGCTGCCCCAAGACTCATCAGCTGACGTAAATTTATTACACCATATGTCTGATGGCTGTGAACTAACTATTATAATAGACATAAAAGATATATTTGCTATATGTAATTGGTAATGACGCCATTACAGTGATAAAAGGTTAGCAAAATGTTTGCGTAAATTTGTCAGTATTACGTGGCATCACACATCGTTAAAAGCTACAATAACAACAACTGCGCAATGTGACAAGAGACATAAAATCAAAATATAAAACAGCAATACAAACAATGCCTCACAGTTAAATACAGGCAGTTAAACAGGGACATGACGTCTGTCAGATCCAAATCCGGTACCAGAAAGTCCCCAATGTGCTCCATTGCACTTACATCAAATACAAAAATCGTTTTTTGATAACGACTACAACCACTTTATTTCTAAAACATAGGAAATAGTTTAGGTCAAACAAAAATCAATCATGGGAAAGTCCACGTCATGTCCATACAAAACTAAGAAATATTACTTGTTGTCTTTTCCGTCAAACTTTAAAATAGTACTGTCTTGTGACGCTTTACGAAAGTTATAAACTACAAGTATAATATATGTAGTGTAATCGTATATCTCAAATCATAAAATATAAAACAAAGACGTTAGAAACTAAGGGGGATAGTGTGTGTGGGGGGGGGGCGATGGGGGGCGGGGGGGAGAGGGGAGGATGCACTATGTAAAAATTAAACGAAAACGAAAGCGTTTATCAGAATCAAACATACAGTACTCAATGCGCGCAGCCGCGCCCATGACATATCTTGTCAAATATCTTGGTTAGCATTAAAATGCTTACAGATCTTATTTTCTTCCAAAATATCGAAGTCTCAGCCACTTGGTTCTAGGTCTGAGATCGTTGGAGATTTTTCAGTCGTATCTAAACGATGCTTCTTACCACTGAGATGACAGTCCTTAAATCTGGTTAAAAAGTCAAGCTATACCTGCCTAATGTAAAAACTGTCACACACTATACAAGTGATTTTATATACAATCGACTTTTTAAATGTTTGCGCTTATTATCAACAGATGTCTCGCAAACTGTCTTAAGTATCTTGTGTGTCTGTTCCCTTAGTAATGTGAAGGAGTCCTCGAGGGACACGTCTGGACATTGGTGACATCCTGGTTAGCATAGATGTCACGTTCCTCTTCACATAGGAACCTCCTGAGGACTCGCTGACATTACTAAGGAGCCACTTCGATGAAGACACAGAGGATCTGTTCCGCGACGCACTCACTACCACATACTTCCAACGGGGTGGTAAATACAAATGGACAGGGTGGCCACGGGTTCCTCCCTGGCACCATGTATAGCAGACCTATACATGGAACGGTTCGAAGAAATGGCTCTTGAAACGGCGCTCCTGAAGCCGAAGGTGTTCTACCGCTAAGTGGACGACGCGATCGTCATTTGACCGCATGACGAAGAAAATCTACAAAAATTTCTTGACCACCTCAACAGTGTACATGACAATATTAAATTGACTATGAAGGTGGAAGAAAGCGGCTGTCTGTCTTTCCTCGACATCATGATGAGGAAGAAGATTGAGGGCAGGCTAGGTCATTCGGTTTACATGAAGAAGGCACGCACGGACATGTACCTTAACGCCAGTAGCTACCACCATTCAGCATAACGTAAATCCGTGCTCACCGCCCAGGTGCGCAGAGCAGGATCATATGTGACTAGGAGAGTCTGCTTCCTGAACTGCAACAGTTGAGAAAAGCTTTTCGTGAGAAAGGCTATTCTGAGATACAGACGACGTGCTTTCCAACCGAGCAAGAACAAAAGACATACGTGAAGAAGACACTAAGCGCTTGCCGTCCGCTGGGCCGCCCACGGCATCTGCCCAGGTATTAGAAAAGAGTAATATTAAAACCATCTTTCGCTCATCAGTCAAAGTCAAAAAATGCTGGACTCAGCGAAGGATAAACTAGGAAGACAGACACCTGGAGTCTACAGAATCAGCTGTGACTATGGCAAAGAGTACCTCGACCAGTTGGAGCGACGCGCATCGCAGTACTGCTCAGAACAAGTAAGGAGCGTTCGCCTAGGCCAAACGGAGAAATATGCAGCGGCGGTAAGCAGTCTCAAGGAAAACCATATGTTTGATTTCTGACAAACAAAGCTGCCGTGCAGGGAGAACGGGTTCTGGGATTTGGTGTTTAAAGAGGCTGCGGAGATACGAGTCTATGATAACCTTGTCAGCTGAGATAGCAGTTTTCAGCACCGCATGGGATGCAGCGATAACACAACAACGCCAAGAATGCTCCGATGCGAAACTGGCGAAGGCAGCGGACAGAATGACGGAATGGACAGGCCCCACCGGCACGTGACCCCCGCACTCGTCAGCACGCAGGGAGCCCCCACCACCGGACGCGACTCTCTCCCACGACTCTGCCAATTCAGACGAGGCAGAGTCGCCTGGAATCCAGCGGCTGTAAAGAACCGGACAGGACATGAACCGGACAGGACACGAACCACACACATCGCTTGAAAATGACAAGTAGGAAACTTGTTGAAACGTTGCCGCCAAACGACGACTTCCCTTCCCTTCCCTTCCCTTCCCATCCCTTCCCTTCCCTTCCCTTCCCTTCCCTTCCCCTCGAGATGACCTGATCATCGAGATTCACCGAGAAAGACCGAAGTCGCTTTAAAGTACTGTAAATACATTACTGGCCATTAAAATTGCTACACCAAGAAGAAATGCAGATGATAAACGGGTATTCATTGGACAAATATATTATACTAGAACTGACATGTGATTACATTTTCACGCAATTTGGGTGCATAGATCCTGAGGAATCAGAACCGAGAACAACTACCTCCGGCCGTAATAACGGCCTTGATGCGCCTGGGCATTGAGTCAAACAGAGCTTGGCTGGCGTGTACAGGTACAGACAGCTGCCCATGCAGCTTCAACACGATAGCACAGGTCATCAAGAGAAGTGACTGGCGTATTGTGACGAGCCAGTTGCTCTGCCAACATTGACCAGACGTTTTCAATTGGTGAGAGATCTGGAGAACGTGCTGGTCAGAGCAGCGGTCGAACATTTTCTGTATCCAGAAAGGACTGTACAGGATCTTCAACATGCTGTCGTGCATTATCCTGCTGAAATGTAGGTTTCGAAGAGATCGAATGAAGGGTAGAGCCACGGGTCGTAACACATCAGAAATGTAACGTCCACTGTTCAAAGTGCCGTCAGTGCGAACAAGAGGTGACCGAGACGTGTAACCAATGGCACCCCATACCATCACGCCAGGTGACACGGCAGTATGGCGATAACGAATACACGCTTCCAATGTGCGTTCACCGCGATGTCGCCAAACACGGATCCGACCATCGTGATGCTGAAAACAGAACCTGGATTCATCCGAAAAAATGAAGTTGTGCCGTTCGTGCACCCAGGTTCGTCGTTGAGTACACCATCGCAGGTACTCCTGTCCGTGATGCAGCGTCAGGGGTAACCACAGCCATGGTCTCCGAGCTGATAGTCCATGCTGCTGTAAACGTCGTCGAACTGTTCGTGTAGATGGTTGTTGTCTTGCAAACGTCCCCATCTGCTGATTCAGGGATCGAGACGTGGCAGCATGATACGTTACAGCCATGCGGATAAGATGGCTGTCATCTCAACTGCTAGTGATACTAGGGCGTTGGGATCCCGCACGGCCTTTCGTATTACCCTCCGGAACCCACCGACTCCATATTCTGCTAACAGTCATTAGATCTCGAGCAACGCGTTCAGCAATGTCGCGATACGATAGACCGCAATCACGAGAGGCTCCAATCCGACCTTTATCAAAGTCGAAAACGTGATGGTACGCAATTCTCCTCCTTACACGAGGCATCACAACAAAGTTTCACCAGGCAACGCCGGTCAACTGCTGTTTGTGTATGACAAATCGGTTGGACACTTTCCTCATGTTAACACGTTGTAGGTGTTGCCACCGGCGCCAACCGTGTGTGAATGCTCTGAAAAGCTAATCATTTGCATATCACAGCATTTTCTTCCTGTCGGATAAATTTCGCTTCTGTAGCACGTCATCTTCGTGGTGTAGCAATTTTAACGGCCAGTGGTGTATATCCGGTGTAAATTAGTTGGGGTCTATATAACCCCACTGGTAATCAATGAAACATAAGGATCCTGATAGTTGGAGGGTTAAAGTGGGGTGTGTCCACTCTTCGCCTTTATGACGGCTTGAACTCTGATGTGGACACTTTCAGTGAGGTGTCTAAGTGTCTGTGGAGAAGCAGCAGCTCATTCATGCTCAAGAATCGAAACCGTAGGAGGTAGCGACGTTAGAGGCTGGTGTCTACAGCTTGGATGGTCTAACTCATCCCAGGGGTGTACCATTGGGCTCACGTCAGGAATCTGGACAAGCCAGTCCATTTCACACACTATTTCCACAAACTATTGCCTCACAAATGCTGCTTTGCGACCAGGTGCAGTACGCAGATACAAACAATCATGGTCTCCTGAATAATTCCTCTTTTGTGCGCAGTATACCACCGCCTATAATTTTTTCATATACTTCCGCAATCAGCATTTTCTTAAGAACGGTATTGTGGCCACATCCTAACCACGAAAAACACCTGCGTACCGTAATATCGCCTCCTTTGTAATTCACTATTGGAAATCATCCATTCAAAACTCTTCCATCAGACTGCCAAAGAGCAAAGCGTGATTATAAATTACGAATCATTCGTTTCCAGTCATTCATATTCAGGGCCGTCGCTCTTTACGCCACTTCAAGCGTCACTTAACATTGACTACAAAGATGTGTGGTTTATGGAAAGGTGACCGAATGTTGTACACCCTCTTATTAGCTCCCTGGGGCACTGTGGTAGCGACACTATTCTTTACGCTTTGGAACTTATGAGTGACTCCTTCGACTGATTCCATGCTACTTTTGTCAAACACCCTCCACACTGCTCGGCGGTCCCTGTACGTCAGTACTTTAAGACTGGTCTATGTTCAGCTGCGGTTATCATTCCGTGTTCCGACTTCACAATCACATAACCAGTAGCCGACGTGGGTGGCTTTGGACGGGTTGAAATGGCACTGATCAATTCGTTGCTGAGACGATAACCTATGACTAGTCCACATTCTTAGTCACTGAGCCCTCCTCAGAGAGTCATTTTGTTATTACAGCTTGCCTACTGAGTGGTGGGCCAGCATGTCGTGACATCTAGAGGTTAAGTCTGCATTACGTACGGTTGTCGGGATACTTTTGATCAGACAGTGCATAATTACCTACATCAGTTGATTTTCGATCAGTTTTCTGAATTAGACAGTTGTACAACTTCGAGCGTACAATACTGTGTTGTATCTGCCCTCAAGAATGGGTCTGATTTGGCGCACGCAGCGACCTGCAAGTGTTGCGAAATATTGTGAGTGAGATAGGATTGCAGTGTGAACGTGTTTCAGAGAGGTTAAACTGCTTCGTAGTAGGCCGCGCTGATCTGACGCGTTTATTGTCTAGTGCGTTTTGTGTCATATGTCGGACTGTCAGAATAATAGCGGTACTTTCTTTAGCGGCCCCCCTCCACAGGTGAATGCTCAGCATGGCTAACAGCCATACGATGGAGCTAGGACTGAATGCTGCTACTGGTAGGGATTTCTCGTTGGTGGGAGGACTGGATCGGGGTGCACTCAATCGCCTGAGGCCAATTGAGGAGTAGCGGCTCCAAATAAGAAGGAAGGAAGATCAGTGTGTAACGTCCAATCGACATCGAAGTCATTAGAGACGGAGCACAGATTCAGATGGTGTCAAGGATGGGGAAGGAGATCGGGGGTGCCCCTTCAAAGGTTCCACCCCGGCATTTAACTGGAGCGATTTGGGAAAATCGCGGAAAACCTAAATCTGGAAGGCCAGACGCGTGTTTGAACCATCGTCCTCCCGAATGCGGGTCCAGTGTGCTAACCACTGCGCCACGTCGCTCGGTAATAGTAGCCAACAGCCAGGAGAGCGGCGTACTGATTCCACACCCTCACCATACCGCTTCCAGTGACGCCATTGCCCTCATCACACAGACGGGTCGTCATCAACAATGTCGCATACAGTCACGTCATGAGGTACTACGGAGAGGTTGAGAGTTTAATCCACGATACTGGCTCAAACGCTGGCGATCAGGAGCCTTTCCTCCCCTTGCCGGCAAATGCTCACAGTGAAAATGTTCCACCGCCAGTATTTGAACCGGTTTACTTCCACATAGAATGTTATTGCACAGTCGTGTAATTAACAATGGCGTCAGGCTTGTATGGTTATTAGTGCCTTTGTTGCTAAACGAAATACTGATTTCACTCACGTGCAATCATATGGAAATGGTAGTATGCATCAGATACAAATGTAAGTGAAGTGCATAAACTGTTATCTACCCCGTTCCGTGACATGGCATGTTGTGCAAACTTACCCTTGGAAAATGTAACTAACTAACTAACGGACAGCAGAGACTTCGCAGAATGGTACATTTGAGGACTCGGTCTCCTTATAACTCGGTTGCTTGTAGTGCGACCCGTGAAACTGAAAGTAAGTCATCTGTTAATAGGGACATTTCTATGGATAGATCCAGCGATTTGGAGCTATGGTTAGCACACTGGACTCGCATTCGGATGGACGTCGGTTTAAATCCTCGTCCAGACACAGATTTTCGTTGATTTCCGTAAGTGCAAGAATGTTTTTTTTTTTTTTTTTTCTGAAAGGGCGGAGCCGATTTCCTTCCCCATCCTTTCCTAATACTAATTTGTACTCCGTCTCCAATAACGTCGTTGTCGACGTTAAGCAGTAATCTCTCTTCCTCTGTATGTATAGCAAGACGTCATTTCTTTCCAAGAAATTTCTCAGGATCTTTCGTTCATTATCGTTAATATTCTCACGTGCCGATATTACTTTCTTCCACCATCTAGAAAACACTCTTGGTTCACATGCCCCTTCGCCGTGAGTGAGACACGTGTGAAAGCATGGAGCTCCGATAATTCGTGCAGCGCACTAAGGCAATGAATCTCTGCTTGTAAACCACACGCGGTACCAATTTATACGCGAGTTACGAGTAAAGGGATGTATCCTGTAAGGTTTTATGTTTCCTGCCATTGTAAATATTTCACCTTTACTGTACTCGGAGATTCATGAGCCCGCTGCACGAGTAGTGGACAGGATCCTTGACTCTATGTTTAATGTAATCTGCGATGCGCTTGGTCGCTTGTCAAGGTATGCAACGACAGAGCATTCTTATTACAGGCAGTAGAGGTTTAGAGAAGGAGATTTGATATTTGTGAATCTGGAAGAAATTACCTGGGATACTTTATTACGGAGATAAAAACTTGTTTGTAAAGATATTTTCTTGAGCGCATGGATTGAGAAGATATTTGGAGGTATATGTCAAGGTAACCAACACACGTACAAGAATTAAATGTTTATTTGTCAGAACTATTAATCGAACGAAATATTTGTCCCTCCAATAACTGATAGTATTCATGATTAGTGTTAATATGATCTCCTAGTTTCCACTATGACACAAATAACGCAACTGGTTTAAATGTAAGTTATGTAATGAGAGAACATCGTTAAAGTCTGCTTATGTTGTACAGTCTTGTTTGACAGTAATCAGGGTTTAACTATTCTTGAAGGCTTCTCTTTAAAGTAAAATCCTTTTCCATCATGCTTGTATGTATGTATGTATTGAACTGGGGACCTAGAACCGACGGAAGGGCTTCGTCCCCGCCTTAGCCCTCAGTGGTACACAACCCCACAACAGTTCACTCGCCCCACCGTTGCCACACACCGAAACCAGGGTTATTGTGGGATTCAGCCCCCAGTGGAACTCACCGGGAACGTCTCGTTCTAGACGAGTGGAACTCCAATGTCTGCGTGGTAGAGTAATTATGGTGTACGCATACGTGGAAACGGTGTTCCGCAGCAATCGCCGCGACGAAATACGGGGAACCAGCCGGCATTCGCCGAGGTAGATAGGAAACCGACTTAAAAACCGTCCACAGGCTGGCCGGCACACCGGAACTCGACACGAATTTTCTGGGCGGATTCGCGCCGGGGACCGTCTGCCTTCCCGCTAGGGAAGCAGTGCGTTACACCGCACGGCTAACCGCTCGGGCTCCATTATGCTTAGTAAAAGCATTTTGTCGTGTGAGCGTTGCACATTACGCCACACGCAGCCACAGATTGTTTCTGACAAGGAAACAAAAATTTAGCAGTGGGTAGGTTATTTTCCTTTAGTTGCTGCGTTTGTTGATTTAAATTTGCTTTCGAGAACGTCAGTACACCAGATACAAAATAGCAAAATGGTTCAAATGGCTCTGAGCACTATGGGACTCGACTGCTGAGGTCATTAGTCCCCTAGAACTTAGACCTAGTTAAACCTAACTAACCTAAGGACATCACAAACATCCATGCCCGAGGCAGGATTCGAACCTGCGACCGTAGCGGTCTTGCGGTTCCAGACTGCAGCGCCTTTAACCGCAAGGCCACTTCGGCCGGCACAAAACAGCATGCTGAGCAAGAAGTAAGTTACTTTTTTTAGTGCAGATCTCACTTTGCGTTCTTATGATGAAATAGTATGTAGTCAGAATTTTCAGGTGTTGTGCTAAGCAACCTGATTCATTTACAGTGAGCAATGAAGGTAATCTTAAACGCTTATTTCCTTCCGAGTTGAGCAGTATTGTATTTTGTGGATATTTCCAGTAGGACATTGCACATAATCTTACGTAATTTTTATAACGTACTTCAGCACTGAGTTTCATTTAAATAGTTTTTATTGAGTACTCAATTAGTTTCTTTTGGAATTTAGCTACATTCATTTTCATTATTTCATAATTAGCATTTCACTAAGATTACAGTTTTGCTTCACGACACTATTCACAAGCGAAAGACAGGGCAAACCAAAAGTCAGTATCGCTCAGAAGCTGAACACGTTATCTTAAGGGCACGTTACATGAGGAGAAAGATTTTTGAAAGAAATTTTTCAGTATTTTATGCATAGATAAATTAAACAAACAGCTTACAATCCCTTGCGGAAATAACAGTCAACGTGTGACATACAGTGGCACCCGCATCCCACTCTTCTCACAATTCTCAATGTAATTTTTATTCTGGGTGACTTATCGTATAAACTTGAGAAACGAAACGTCGATAACCAGCGTAGAGAGGGAATGTTATATGAGTGTTGTAACGACTAATAGGAAAATGGAGAGAGCATTTCTTCTGGAGCGTTGCTTAATTTTCTTTAAAACGCAATACAGTTTACAACTAGTGCAAAAAGCGAAGACCCTGTTTAGCATCGTTCCATGCACCGGCATCTGCAACGAAATGAAATGCCAACTTTCGTTCGTTCGCATGTAGCCACAAAACCGATTTCACTAATTTTTACGTATCTCTTGTCGTGTCTTTATCTTAAAAGATAATGCTTCATTCGAAAAGATGTAATGAGCGGTGAATACGAAAACGACTTTTTTGTCTAACAGGAAAGCGTGTTTGAGAGACTTCGGGAGGAGAGTTGTAAGTAGGCTGTTTATGTTTTCTTTATGTAAGTAGGCTGTTTAGGTTCTTATATTGGTAACGCCGCCGCCACGTAGCGCTCTCTGTATGAAAATAAAAAATCACTGGCTGTGCTGTGTGCAGTCTGCGGCTGCTTTGCATTGTTGTAATACTCGCCATTGTAGTGTTAGGCAGCTGGCTGTGAACAGCGCGTAGCGTTGCGCAGTTGGAGGTGAGCCGCCAGCAGTGGTGGATGTGGGGAGAGAGATGGCGGAGATTTGTAATTTGTCATGAACTGCTATATTTATATATGATGATATCAAGGTAAATACATTGTTTGTTCTCTATTAATATCTTTCATTTGCTAACTATCCCTATCAGTAGTTAGTGCCATCCATAGTTTGAATCTTTTATTTAGCTGGCAGTAGTGGCGCTCGCTGTATTGCAGTAGCTTGAGCAGCGAAGATTTTTGTGAGGTAAGTGATTTGAGAAAGGTATAGTTTAATGTTAGTCAGGTCCATTCTTTTGTAGGGAATTTTGAAAGTCAGATTGCGTTGCGCTAACAAAATATTGTGTGTCAGTTTAAGCACAGTCTTGTATAAATTGTTCAAAGGGGGCGTTTCATATGTCGACCCTTAGCCGAGGATACCTCACTGGAATCTTCTGATTTTTTTTCTTGTAGTTTGTGTAATTAGTGTAGATTTTGTTTATTGATAGCGCGTAATCATAGAGAGAATTTCCTTTGTAGTTGTAGTTTTTCATTGTTGTACAGTAAAACAGTTGTGGCATGCATGTAGATTTGCAGCAAGTTTTTCGCAGCTGCGCTTGCAATTAACTAAATATTATTTTCAGTGCTATGTTAATGTGTTCTCTTATTTTTGCTCTTCAAATTGTGTTTTTCTGTGTTGTCGTGTGAAATACTGTGACAATAATGGCGTGTGAAAAACGTAATACTAGGCTCCAAAATAAACTGAGAAATGACAGTGAAGACGAAAGCAGTGTGTTAGCGCCGCAGAGTAATGAATTAACTAATGTTCAAAGTAGTAATTTGGTAATTGCGCATAGGGAAATGGAGCGGGCGGCAAACAATGGTGTAGACAGTGAAACAGGTAGTGAACAGGGAAGCATTATCGATCGATCGGTCGGCAACAGCTCGCCTCAGGAATCCGAAATGACAGGACACAATTTTGCAAATACTGTAGATTCAGGTTTTGCGTCCTCACCGTTTTCCCAAATGAGTCAAGACACATTTTCCGCTTGTCAAAATGTGAATGTTGCCGGTGCAACTTCACTGCCGAAAAGCACTGAGGAACATGTTTCAGACACCAGTGCATTGTTATTACAGTTAATGCAACAAATGGGACAAAAACTACAAAAGTTAGACACAACACTTGAACAAAACCAGAGACAAATGGGACAAAATCTTAAAAAGTTAGACACAGTGGAACAAAATCTCAAAAAGTTAGACACAGTGGAACAAAATCTCAAAAAGTTAGACACAATGGAACAAAATCTTCAAAAGTTAGACACTACACTTGAACAAACACGTGAAGATTTAACCACTGAGTTACGTAACATCGAATCGAAATGTCAAAAAGTCTGTAATGACGTAAAAACACAAATTTGTTAGCATTTTCAACCTATTTTTTCGCGGCATGAAAATGCATTACAGAATCACGAAGCAGCCATAAAAGAACTGCAAACCATTGTTCATGAAAATCATGAGACCTTGTGGGCTAAAATTGACTCAGTTGCATCTACCGATTCGGTTACGCAACTTGCAAAAACTCAGGAAGACTTAAAGGACACAGTAGATACTCTGAAACTTGGTTCAGAAAAACATACAGAGGAAATAATTTCACTATCGGAGAAAGTAGCCGAACTTTCGGATCAGGTCACTAACTTATCTACAAAGGTAGATGATGATCTGAATGATACAAGACCCGTAGCCTTCACTGACACAGAAGAGTATGAACAAATAAGAAAATTCAAACAAAATCAAAATCAAATCAATACACAGTACAAAAGAGAAATCCGGGAAGTACAAGATCAGTTGGCACAAGTAGTACAAGAATTACGTATTTCAGAGGATACTCGCGCTCCAACATGGGAAGAGGGACTTAGAAACACGGAAAAGCCGCAAAATAATAACACAGGGCATTTCGGATGTTATGAAAGAAATTGGCAATGTGCACCGAATTTTGAGATGGAACGGCCGACACGACCTAACAATGACCGATATGCGACTCGCCGACATGATAATTTTGACTATAAGCTATTCATTACTACACGTAAATTCAAAACATTTAAGAATTCTGGCAACGACATTCATCCACAAGCATGGCTCCATCAATTCTCTCATTGCTTTCCTCCCAACTGGTCGTTGGAACACAGATTAGAATTTATGTGTGGCTACTTAGAGAATGAACCAGCTGTAAGAATGCGATCGGTCATTCACGATTGCCACAGTGAAGGAGAATTTTACCATGCCTTCCTCTCAGCATATTGGTCTCAAGCCACACAAGACCGCGTAAAACATGGCATCATATTGATGAAACATTTCGAACAATCTGAATTCTCCAGTCTTGTGAAATATTTTGAAGACATGTTGCACAAGAATCAGTACCTGACAAACCCATACAGCCCCTCAGAACTCATCCGCATTTGCTTAATCAAATTACCTGAACATTTACGACATATTATTTTGGCAGGACGTTGCAAAGACGACATTGAAGCTTTTCAGGGACTGTTACAAGAACTGGAAAGTGACACTGACAATCGCGGAACGCGAAAACAAGGACACAACAATTACAGGTCACATCCGTCACAATTCCGTGACGACAGAAACAATAACTGGACACGACAGGTCTATTCTTACAACGCAAATCGTGACCAAAATAGACACCACCCGTACGACAACCGTTGGCAGAGTAATAATAGTTACAGAGAAAGATCGCATTTCCGTAGTAATGACTATCACAGAGACAATCAGAGAAACAGACAATATGGGAACCAAAACAAGTATTATCAAGGGAGGCAGAATAACTTCAGACGCAACAGTTCGGCGCAGAGTTACGATTCAGGGAGAAATTCTCCACCACATGACCGACAAACAAGAAACTATGTAAACTACCGACAAAACGACAGACGTGAATTTCATCAGAACTGGCGGGATTCTAACAGAGCTGGGCCTTCTCGCCAGAATGAATTTGTAGAAGTTAGGTCTCCTAATCCCAATAACGGCGCGCGCCAACAAAGAGACAGACAATGACTCGCACAGCAGGCAGCCGCGTGCGCCCGCTGGCTCCAAGAAAAATAACATAAGACGCTAGCCTTGAGAAAAATTTTAGCATTCTTTACCGATGTATACAACATGATAATTGCTTTGAAGTTGAAACTCTGCGTACTAGGAAGAGTAAAGATTTACACCACATTTCACATGTAAAACCATTTATTGAAAGATAATCTGCTTTTTAACTTAGTCTTTGCCATAAAATTTTTCGCTTCACATTACTAATATGCATTGTCAGACTTAGAATCTGTTAACATACAACAATGTTTGAAGTTAAATATCCAATCAAGAACCAAGAGAACTTATTGAAACAGAAATGACGAATGCATTGTTATAGTGAACAGACGTCACAGTGTTATTGTGTGTGTACATTCTTGCTTGTTAGTTGCACGATTATGGAACGACTATAAGGCTTACATACTTAGAACATTTACCAGTACTGCTAATGAGATTTTAATGCAACATTTTGGTTTACTTGAAAATACATTCTGGGTTTAAAGTACTTTCTGTGAGATACCAGATGACATAGTGGTTAGTTTATGTGACAGCTACACGATTTTATCACGACGCTACTAATGAGTGACAATATACAATGTTGCTTTTGCGGTGTTTCTGTTTTATATCTGCACAGTTTTTCTGTTTTATTCTGGAAAGTAAAACATGTTTTAGTAGTAACTTTTGTAGTATAGCTACAATGAGACAGGGTTTTCCGTAGCACAACAATACGTTACAGCACAGTACGTTCTTCACCACAACAATAAGCGTAATAACTAAGATATCTATACGCAAAGCATTTCACTTTCGTTTATCATGAGGTAAGTACATTGTCTTCTGCAGAACTTAGCTTTCGGAGGACGATAACTACGACACTTCCACACAGATTATGTTGCAACAAGACGCACATTTAGCGCTACAGTACACGTATTTGAGTGATTAATTTTGTACTTAAAACATTTATTTTTAAAGATTTTTGAATTACAAAGAAAGTTTTCCGTGATACATTTCATTCCATTGCTGTAATCTGTGACACCTGAGGGTATAATTACATTAATCCTCAGGGGGGTATACGCCTACTTTGTGTACCATGTGTTTGGCAACCACAAGGAACCCTAGCTAATATGGTATTTGCTTATACAACTTTACACATCGGTACCATATTTCTCTAACACACAAATTACACAGCTATTGAATCATGTAACTGAGAGATAAACTTTTTTACTACATCAGTGACAGATGTTTACGCAATTACACAGTTGGATAACTTCACACTTATGAAATTGTATTTTGTCCGTACTTTGTGAAATGCTCATATTTTTTCGGAACCATTGTGATACTATGAGAGCTTTGAATGATGTATTTGGTATGGATTCATGATTTTTAAAGTACGTTTGAGGCAGATGACACTTTTGACATGAGCAGAGAATTTTTTTTAATTATTGGAGGAAGCTACGACGATTTTGAGATTTGACTGAGGTGTTATGATGTTATTTTTACGACGACGATGTGTATTATGCTGCTCAGGTATGTTTATGATGATTAGGCTGAGGCTATATGAGTTATTTGATTATGCTTCATATTTATAATGACGAAATATTGACGAGTGTCGATGGATACGTATATGTGTAATAAGGTAAGGAGTAATGAATAGTGGGTAGGGACTCTTGACTAGCCGGCCGAAGTGGCCGTGCGGTTAAAGGCGCTGCAGTCTGGAACCGCAAGACCGCTACGGTCACAGGTTCGAATCCTGCCTCGGGCATGGATGTTTGTGATGTCCTTAGGTTAGTTAGGTTTAACTAGTTCTAAGTTCTAGGGGACTAATGACCTCAGCAGTTGAGTCCCATAGTGCTCAGAGCCATTTTGACTCTTGACTTGTGAAAAAGGATGTTGGAAACCAAGAATCGTACTTTAAGAGTTATGAAATGTGTGTAAATGCGTGAATGTATCACAATGCCGGCGAAAATTTTTTGGACAACGTTATATTTATAGGATTTTCTTTCTACAGATTTGCAACGCTAATTCTTGACCTGTGAAATATTTTTATGTGAGACTGTCACTGTAGCGGAAACTGCTGTCGTAAATATTTCCGTAAGAAAGTTAAGTGACCACCTGCACGTAATGCGTCGTGGGCACGCAGCTGTGTCAAACATATGGAGAACAAGCCATTAGGGTGTGCCTTTCCGGAAGCACAGGTAGAAAAAAAAAAAAAAAAGAGGCAGGCCTTTATCCTCGCCATTGGCATTCCTTTAGAGAAAATATTGCAAATGCGACACCCTCATTACTTCCAATAACCTTGCTATTGACATTTCTTTGTAGAAAGCATCGCAAATATTACACGCTCATTACCTGAAAACATATGATTACTCGTACTTTGTGCTAATTACTGCAATGCTTATGAATTGATGGGAAATATTCGTACATCTGCACACCTGATTATGACAAGTGTCTTTCTATGAGAGTTGAGAGCTACTGACTTACGAAATGCCACATGACTATTGAATGATATTTTTATGCTTTGCTTTTCGTAGTTGCTTATTTCACTTGATATCTGGTTTCCAGCTGTGTTGCAGCATTGGTTTCATAAAATAAAATTAAATGCATTTGCTAATGTGAACACTTTCTGTCAACAGATCTATTAAATAATAATTTTGTAATCCACATTCTTTAAAAAAGGAGCACTTGGAAAGGAAAGAACAATAAGAAGGAACTAGTAACAGTAACACATAATTTTCTTTTCAAGTACATGGTAATATTTCTTTCTACAATCAGTTGTTGTGGTGCACCACTTTAATTACATAGACATTACGATGCGAATATACATTTTCCTTTTCTGCATTGTTGTTTTTACTGTAATATTTTTTCTGCTTGAGCTATGTCATGTTTAGATATAAGCTGCTGTTTGCCAGGCATAGTGCTACTGAACTTTAATTTGTGTTACTCTGCTAAGCCAGATTTATTTTTTTTGCTGCGCATTGCCTCATATTAGTTGTAATGTAGATTTGCTTGGTAATTTAGATTTACTGTAGCTTGCTTTGCGATTTTCCATTTTTTTGTTGCTGTTTATATTAATTGTTTTATGTGCTGCTGCATTGCCTCGTCCCTTAGTTTAGCATCTGAGCTCAGTAGATTTAAGTTAGCTTAAGAGGGGTAGACTATATAAGAAACTGACTATGGAGAGTAGGTAAAGAATGCGTTGCGAAGTTATATGAAACAGACTTGGGTCAAAATGAGTATTGTGCACTGAGAAATAATTATATTGAAAAAAATATGAATAGAATACAGAAAGCAGGTATAGATAGGACTTTTTGGGAATAATGTTGAATGAAGGGAGATCTCCAAGAAGTAAAGAAAGTTTTGTTTGCAAAATACTGCAGTACAACAAACCCTGTCCTTTCCCTTTTGTGTTATCCCACTATATGTTTGTGTACCCTTGTGTATTTGTTTTCTTCCTGTCTCTGTGTAGTTTCATAGAATTTTTTTTCTTTTAATATTAAGCTACATTCACTATGATGAGGAATACTGTTATCCTCGAATATAATTGGCATTAATAATATGTTATTTACTTTGTAAAGATGTTAGACATTATTAATTCTGTTCTGTTCAATGCTCATGTGTGAAGTTGATGTTTCAAAAGTTATTGTGATCCTTTATGTATGTACTCATGTCATAATTCCACTGATGTATATGTTTATTTCTATTCTTTTGTAAAGCCTGTGTTACTACAAATGTTATCTGTATTGTTATGTTCTTTAATGATGTATTTTGTACCTTTGTAATTGTATTTTCATGTTGTAAATTTATAATTGTACAGACACCAGTTCTTCCAATTAAGTTACATTTCACTGCACACGTTTCTGTTGGTCATAGTATATGGACAATATGTGAGAAGTAGGGACTGTTAGTGTTTGCACGTGTGTTAATAATTCAGCAAGGGACTGGATAACAGCATTGCTGGTTCTAAGGACAATTTCAAAAACTTTGTGAGTGCACAAGTGGTGGTTTATGGACTTGCTATATTCTCCGCAAGACTCTTCGATGGTGAATGTGCACCTGCACAATCGCAACAGATGGCTGCTGGCCATCTCTACAAGGACTACAGTGGGTCTGCATCTTTGATGGCCCACCATTACCATTATCTCTACAAGGACTACAGTGGGTCTGCACCTCTGGTGGCCCACCAATACCGTAATCTCTACCAGGACTACAGTGGGTCTGCTCTGTGATGACCTACCTACCAATATTCTTCCAAACTTCGAATGACTCTGCTGTGGGTTTGCTCTGTTGTGGCCCATTACCTGTATGTATGTCAAGAGTCAGCACTGTCTTTCCGTTGGAAGGACAACACTACTTCTTCAAGACTGCATGGAAATCCACTACTTCTATGTGCAATTTCTTTTACTAATGAGAAACTGTAATTACTATTATGATGAATGATCAGGACTATCTTTATGGACTGTGAGCAAATTTTAGCGTTTGACCAACATTGTATCAATAAGTGTGTGCATTTTATATCTTTGTTACTGTAATTGTGAAAAATTTTTGTCAAATCTGTATTGGCCAATGCCCAACACCATTTGTAAAAATTTTTTGTGGGGAGCATGGGGGCTATGTAAGTAGGCTGTTTATGTTTTCTTTATGTAAGTAGGCTGTTTAGGTTCTTATATTGGTAACGCCGCCGCCACGTAGCGCTCTCTGTATGAAAATAAAAAATCACTGGCTGTGCTGTGTGCAGTCTGCGGCTGCTTTGCATTGTTGTAATACTCGCCATTGTAGTGTTAGGCAGCTGGCTGTGAACAGCGCGTAGCGTTGCGCAGTTGGAGGTGAGCCGCCAGCAGTGGTGGATGTGGGGAGAGAGATGGCGGAGATTTGTAATTTGTCATGAACTGCTATATTTATATATGATGATATCAAGGTAAATACATTGTTTGTTCTCTATTAATATCTTTCATTTGCTAACTATCCCTATCAGTAGTTAGTGCCATCCATAGTTTGAATCTTTTATTTAGCTGGCAGTAGTGGCGCTCGCTGTATTGCAGTAGCTTGAGCAGCGAAGATTTTTGTGAGGTAAGTGATTTGAGAAAGGTATAGTTTAATGTTAGTCAGGGCCATTCTTTTGTAGGGAATTTTGAAAGTCAGATTGCGTTGCGCTAACAAAATATTGTGTGTCAGTTTAAGCACAGTCTTGTATAAATTGTTCAAAGGGGACGTTTCAGAGTGAACACGTTTTCCGACACAAATAATGTGAATAATATTATTGTCACCTTAGAAGACTACAAAATCATTCGAAGACCAAAAATGTCCAATTCATATACATCTCGAAGGCCGAGAACAGTGTAAATGAAGACTAATGGAGACGATGGGTTATGATACGTGGTGCTACAGAACGATGCTGAAAATTTGGTGGGCTGATAAGATAAGAAATGAGTAGGTTTTCCGCATGATCGGCGACGACAGAAATGATTGTGTGAAATCTTACGGCCGGCCGCGGTGGTCTAGCGGTTCTGGCGCTGCAGTCCGGAACCGCGGGACTGCTACGGTCGCAGGTTCGAATCCTGCCTCCGGCATGGGTGTGTGTGATGTCCTTAGGTTAGTTAGGTTTAAGTAGTTCTAAGTTCTAGGGGACTTATGACCTAAGATGTTGAGTCCCATAGTGCTCAGAGCCATTTTTTTGAAATCTTACGTGACTCAAATGCTAAGGTCATCAGTCCCTAACCTTACACACTACTTAACCTAAATTATCCTAAGGACAAACACACACACCTATGCCCGATGGAGGACTCGAACCTTCGCTGGGACCAGCCGCACTGTCCATGACTGCAGCGCCCTAGACCATACGGTTAATCCCGCGCGTGGCGACAATAGAAAAATGTGGAAAACTTTGGAAACAGAAAGGGGCAGACTGATGGGACAAGTGTTAAGTAGAGGATAAAAACTGTAGGGGAAGACAGAGATTGGAATATATCCAACAAATAATTGAGGAGTTTGGTTGTAGTGCTACTCTGAGACAAAGAGGTTGTTGTTGTTGTTGTGGTCTTCAGTCCTGAGACTGGTTTGATGCAGCTCTCCATGCTACTCTATCCTGTGCAAGCTTCTTCATCTCCCAGTACTTACTGCAACCTACATCCATCTGAATCTGCTTAGTGTATTGATCTCTTGGTCTCCCTCTACGATTTTTACCCTCCACGCTGCCCTCCAATGCTAAATTTGTGATCCCTTGATGCCTCAGAACATGTCCTACCAACCGATCCCTTCTTCTGGTCAAGTTGTGCCACAAACTTCTCTTCTCCCCAATCCTATTCAATACCTCCTCATTAGTTACGTGATCTACCCACCTCATCTTCAGCATTCTTCTGTAGCACCACATTTCGAAAGCTTCTATTCTCTTCTTGTCCAAACTGGTTATCGTCCATACACGGCTACACTTAATACAAATACTTTCAGAAACGACTTCCTGACACTCAAATCTATACTCGATGTTAACAAATTTCTCTTCTTCAGAAACGATTTCCTTGCCATTGCCAGTCTACATTTTATATCCTCTCTACTTCGACCATCATCAGTTATTTTACTCCCTAAATAGGAAAACTCCTTTACTACTTTAAGTGTCTCATTTCCTAATCTAATCCCCTCAGCATCACCCGATTTAATTTGACTACATTCTATTATCCTCGTTTTGCTTTTGTTGATGTTCATCTTATATCCTCCTTTCAAGACACTGTCCATTCCGTTCAACTGCTCTTCCAAGTCCTTTGCTGTCTCTGACAGAATTACAATGTCATCGGCAAACCTCAAAGTTTTTAGTTCTTCTCCATGAATTTTAAT
The DNA here is from genome assembly GCF_023864345.2 of Schistocerca serialis cubense. Classification (NCBI taxonomy): domain Eukaryota; kingdom Metazoa; phylum Arthropoda; class Insecta; order Orthoptera; family Acrididae; genus Schistocerca; species Schistocerca serialis. The sequence goes on along the minus strand of NC_064642.1, from coordinate 82,365,914 downwards.
ACCTACTCCGAATTTTTCTTTTGTTTCCTTTACTGCTTGCTCAATATACAGATTGAATAACATCGGGGAGAGGCTACAACCCTGTCTCACTCCTTTCCCAACCACTGCTTCCCTTTCATGCCCCTCGACTCTTACAACTGCCATCTGGTTTCTGTACAAATTGTAAATAGCCTTTCGCTCCCTGTATTTTACCCCTGCCACCTTCAGAATTTGAAAGAGAGTATTCCAGTTAACGTTGTCAAAAGCTTTCTCTAAGTCTACAAATGCTAGAAACGTAGGTTTGCCTTTTCTTAATCTTTCTTCTAAGATAAGTAGTAAGGTTACTATTGCCTCACGTGTTCCAACATTTCTACGGAATCCAAACTGATCCTCCCCGAGGTCCGCTTCTACCAGTTTTTCCATTCGTCTGTAAAGAATTCTCGTTAGTATTTTGCAGCTGTGACTTATTAAACTGATAGTTCTGTTGTACAAAAGTGGAATTCGTGGCGGACTGCATCAAACCATTCTGAGGACTAATTACTCAGAAATAAATAAGTAAATAAAAGTTGCAGGATCATTAGTAATACGAACATAGTAATATTGTGTCTGACTTGTTAATTTATTAGTGTTAATGCATTACAAGGAACATAAATATGGCTGAAACTGCAAGTGAAGAGCAGCGTAAACTTAGATTCTCACTGGAAACGTACGTAAACGGAGGTTGGAGGCTAATATTTACAGTCGAACAAATCAATGCTCGCAGTCTGATTAACAAAATATTGTTCCCGCCTACGCTATACTGCAAAATAAATGCAATGCTACAGCATGCCGTAGAATTTATGAAGATGATAATAAATCGAAAATTGAGATAAGAATCTGAAAAGGAGAGTCACTCCCACCAAACCTATTCTCATACACTATGTGATCAAAACTATCCGGACACCTGGCTGAAAATGATTCTCAAGTTCATGGCGCCGGTAATGCTGGAATTCAATATGGTTTTGGCCCACCCTTAGCCTTGATGGCCGCTTCCACTCTCGCAGGCATACGTCGAATCAGGTGCTGGGAGGTTTCTTGGGAAATGACAGTCCATTTCTTCACGGAGTGCTGCACTGATGGGTGGCATCGATGTCGGCCGGTGAGGCCTGGCATGAAGTCGGCGTACCAAAATATCCCAAAGGTGTTCTATAGGATTGAGATCAGCACTCTGTGCAGGCCACTCCATTACAGGGATATTATTGTCGTGTAACCACTCCGCCACAGGCCGTGCATTATGAACAGGTGCTCGATCGTGTTGAAAGATACAATCGCCATCCCCGAATTGCTGTTCAACAGTGGGAAGCAAGAAGGTGCTTAAAACATCAATGTGGGCCTGTGCTGTGATACTGCCACGCAAAACAAAAAGAGATGCTAGCCCCCTCCATGAAAACACGACCACACCATAACACCACTGCGTCCGTATTTTACTGTTGGCGCTACACACGCTGGCAGATGACATTCACCGGGCATTCGCCATACCCACACCCTGCCATTGGATCGGAACGTTGTGTACCTAGGTTCGTCACTCCACACAACGTTTTCCCACTGTTCAATCGTCCAATGTTTACGCTCCTCACACCAAGCGAGGCGTCGTTTGGCTTTTACGATGTGATGTGTGGCTTATGAGCACCTCTCGACCATGAAATCCAAGTTTTCTCATCTCCCGCCTGTCATAGTACTTGCAGTGGATCCTGATGCAGTTTCGAATTCGTGTGTGATGGTCTGGACAGATGTCTGCCTAATACACATTGCGACCCTCTTCAACTGTCGGCGGTCTCTGTCAACAGGCGAGGTCGGCCTGTACGCTTTCATCCTGTACGTGTCCCTTCACGTTTCCGCTTCACTATCACAACGGAAACGGTGGACCATGGCATGTTTAGGTGTGTGAAAATCTCACTTACAGACCTATGACGCAAGTGACACCCAAACACCTGACCACGTTTGAAGTCTGTGAGTTCCGCGGAGGGCCCCATTCTGCTCTCTCACGATGTCTAATGACTGCGAGGGTCGCTGAAATGGAGTGCCTGGCAGCAGGTGGCAGCACAATGCATTTAATATGAAAAACGTATGTTTTCGGGGCTGTCCGAATATTTTTGGCCACATTGTGTATCTCCTTGAAGTTATTGAAATACAAAACTGGGAAACAAAGAAGGAATACGTGTTAATAAAACTTATCTGTTTAGATACACTTAACCTACAAATACCCATGAACAATAATAACTTCTACATTACGACTTAAACAATATAAATCCTACATATCGAAAAGAAAACCCACAAATGCACGATGAAGACATACAATTAACTGATATTTTTTGTAATTAGAACAGCTGTAAAGGTTTTGGGAGGCGACAAAAGAGATTAGAAGAAGAGTAAATTCGGGACGCGGTGTGTTTAACAAACTAACTACGGTTCGCGTCATTAACTTTCAGACAGATCTGAAAATGAAAACTTACTAGCAGCTTTTATTACTGATTCTGTGCTGCTGGAACACGTTCTTTCTAAATACGTTGTGCATCGGCACGAGCTATTTCAACAAGCCTGAGGTTGTCCTAATGTCTGTTTTTCCCACGAATCACTTCACCTGGCTGTCGGGAGGAATCACGACCGTTTCCTTCCACAAATTTGTTGAACAGCGACAGTGGTGTGTCTGCAATGACCCAGATATCTACGAGGCGCTTTACTTCGACCTCCCTTCCTCTTCTCTAGAATAAAAAGATCCTGAGTTGATTCAAACGCGAGATAGCTTGTAGCCATGACAGTCTCAGAGAATTCACTGTCAGTGTAACAGTTCCAACAGAATATACCGATAAGAAGAATGTCGCGGAAAATTTCAAGTGATAGCCTGTGGTAACTAGTACTGGAAACATTTCCTACGTACTACGTATTCAATTTTCCGTTCCAATTAACGAAGAATTTAGTATTTAAGCTAATTAGCAGGAAACATAATCCTGCTTACCGAGGAACTGAGAATTTATTATACAACATTTTACACAAAACTGATCGCTCAGCTCGTGAAAAATTGCCTCGAGAGTTTTGTGCAGTTCTTTAGGGAATTAAGTAGACACGAAATGCAATTAGACAAAATCTAAATCGGATTCGAGTTCACGGAAAATTTATATCATGCAGGAGTTCTCAGCAAGGGACTAAGAAACTATGGAAAGACACATTTTAATGAGACAGTAATGCGCTCAGCCTTTTCAAAGTGCTTGTCTGAAAGGAGTAAGACGCGCAGTAACGCAATTTTCTTAAATCTCTCCTGTTCTGTCGTATAGAGTTTCCTGTGCTGAGGTGAGTTTGTGAAAGATCACCACAAGCCGCTTTCCTCTTGTAATTGTCGACATAGCTAAAATGTTAAATTCTAATCATACTTCCTTTCTCTACTCAGAGAGTTCATGGCAGAATTAGAAAATAAAATTTGTGTTCAGCTTCCATTATGAAGACCATTTGACACATTACAGAACATATTTACTTTTCTTCAATGCAATCCACGCTCATATACGTAACTACGTAACACATACGCATAATTATCAGGAAAACTCAGACTTTTGAAGGAAATGGTCGTGGCACAATGAATGGACATTTCAAAACTTAAAGCTGAGCCGGACAGTCTGGCCGAGAGGTTCTAGGCGCTTCAGTCTGGAACCGCGCGACCGCTTCTGTCGCAGGTTCGAATCCTGCCTCAGGCATGGATGTGTGTGATGTCCTTAGGTTAGTTAGGTTTAAGTAGTTCTAAGTTCTAGGGGACTGATGACATCAGCAGTTAAGTCCCATAGTGCTCAGAGCCATTTGAACCATTTTTGAACCTTCGCTACTACTAATTATTTTTTCTACCTACGAATGCCTGTTTATGACTTCGGTGTTCGTGCGCTAAAAATATCCCCCTTTTTATAAAATTTAGTCATTGTTGAACAAAGAACACGACCTTACCATTGTTAATGAAATACGTGGTAGTGAGAGAACATTCATAGATAAATTCAATACGCACCTGTAAGGAGATGTTAATATGTGTTATGGTAGCACAAAATTATATCCAAGTTTTTCAGTCGTCCTAACACTGCCTATAAGTATGGCAGCGTGTTTTCATATAGAAGGAGCATGCAATGCAGATGGGAGTGGTGTTAGTATGGTCTAATACCTGATAGCAAAATGAATTTTGAAATGTAATGTCTTGAAATCGTCACTGCTGCAACACTCACGACTTACCTCAGTGTGGCTGAAAATTGTCAGGAATACTAACAAATATTTCATCTGCTAAGCACATTTTGCTGTGGCATAGATTCTGCAGCAGGTAGCTCGATTACAATAAGTTGCACTCGCACTTGCTACTTCTGAGAATACAAGCTACACGAGTGCGTGTGCCAGTGGCTCTAATAAGCTTTAAACTTGAAGAATGATTTCACGAGAAATAATATGTATTAGCGTTTTAAAGTTAAGTTCATGTGTTATTAAAGATAAACATATTAATTCCTGAACCATAGATAGAAATGTCCATTGTCAAACCACATTGTTGTACAAACACTAATACACATTCACAAAAGCAGACATGAAGCCAATATATCGGGTGAGTCAAAAAGAAAAAAAACAGATTTCAGTTGTTTATTACAAACTAAATACATGTTCACGAAAATGGCTCTGAGCCCTATAGGACGTAACTTCTAAGGTCATCAGTCCCCTAGAACTAAGAACTGCTTAAACCTAACTACCCTAAGGACATCACACACATCCATGCCCGAGGCAGGATTCGAACCTGCGACCGTAGCGGTCGCGCGGCTCCAGACTGTAGCGCCCAGAACCGCTCGGCCACCCCGGCCGGCATGTTCACAAAAGATGAAAAACCTTGAACGACTAGAGACAGAACGTTCATACTCACAGGACATGTACATTAGTATGTACTGCAGAAATGATTAGCATTTGAACCATGTTGGCCAGCGGTCAACATTAATATCGCAGAGGAATACCACCTATCGGCAAAATGTGCCTGCGCCTTTCGTTGTCGCTATAAACCGAAGATAATGGATCTGTGTCGCTTGAACAGACGTGCAGGAAGCCTCGGAGACATATCCGCGAACAGTACTGTGCAATCAGTGAGTTTGAAAGAGATCGCATTAGCGGCATGAGAGAATGTGATGCATCCATCGGGAAAATTGCTGTTCGTGTGGGACTAAGTCTTCAACGGGTGTGTGCAGAATGATTCCACGCAGGCCGTAGAACACGACGAGATGTGTCGGGTAGTACCACCCCCCGAGAGGATCGTCACGTCATCCGAATGGCATTGCAGGACAGATCTGCGTCCCCCCTCAGTTCTGGCGCAACAGTGGAACAGAGTAAACATCGTACACTGTCAGGAGTGACAGTCCGTCGCCGTTTATTAAGGCTTTGGTTACATACCGCGTGGGTTCTCCGCCTACCTTTGACAAATGTGCACAAACATGCTAGACACCAATGCAGTATCGAACGAGATCACTGCCGAAGAAATAGTATCAGATAATGTTTTCGGACAAATCCAGGCCCCGTTTATTTGCAAAAGTTGGGTGGAGTTTGATTCGCCGCAGGCAGAGGGAGCGGCATCACAATGATTGCATTCGCACAATACATACATCACCTCAAGGCCTTATGGAGTGAGTTGCAGTTGCGCAGAACCACAAATCACAGATGGTGCGCGTCCAGGCTACTGTGATCAGTGAGACCCACGTGAGTAAGAGGATGTCAAATTAAACACCTTTCACACTTCAAATTTGCGTTTTGCTAGGCCATCTTCAGGCCCCTGACCGACGTGTAGGGAGAAACTACCTCGGTTGTGATAGAAACAAGGGCCAGCAATACTGGCATTGGTAGATACACTACTGGCCATTAAAATTGCTACACCAAGAAGACGACGTGCTACAGACGCGAAAATTAACCGACAGGAAGAAGATGTTGTGATATGCAAATGATTAGCTTTTCAGAGCAGTCACACAAGGTTCGCGTCGGTGGCGACACCTACAACGTGCTGACATGAGGAAAGTTTCCAACCCATTTCTCATACACAAACAGCAGTTGACCGGCGTTGCCTGGTGAAACGTTGTTGTGATGCCTCGTGTAAGGAGGAGAAATGCGTACCATCACGTCACCGACTTTGATAAAGGCCGGATTGGAGCCTATCGCGATTGCGGTTTATCTTACCGCGACATTGCTGCTCGCGTTGGTCGAGATCCAATGACTGTTAGCAGAATATGGAATCGGAGGGTTCAGAAGGGTAATAGGAAACACCGTGCTGCATACCAACGGCCTCGTATCACTAGCAGTCGAGATGACAGGCATCTCATCCGCATGGGTGTAACGGATCGTGCAGCCACGTCTTGATCCCTGAGTCAACAGATGGGGACGTTTGCAAGACAACAACCATCTGCACGAACAGTTCAACGACGTTTGCAGCAGCATGGACTATCAGGTCGGAGACCATGGCTGCGGTTACCCTTGACGCTGCATCACGGACAGGAGCGCCTGCGATGGTGTACTCAACGACGAACCTGGGTGCACGAATGGCAAAACGTCATTTTTTCGGGTGAATCCAGGTTTACAGCATCATGATGGTCGCTTCCGTGTTTGGCGACATCGCGGTGAACCCACATTGGAAGCGTGTATTCGTCATCGCCCTACTGGCGTATCACCCGGCGTGATGGTATGGGGTGCCATTGGTTACACGTCTCGGTCACCTCTTGTTCGCATTGACGGCACTTTGAACAGTGGACGTTACATTTCAAATGTGTTACGACCCGTGGCTCTACCCTTCATTCGATCCTTGCGAAAACCTACATTTCAGCAGCATAATGCACGACAGCATGTTACAGGTCCTTCAAAAATGGCTCTGAGCACTATGCGACTTAACTTCTGAGGTCATCAGTCGTCTAGAACTTAGAACTAATTAAACCTAACTAACCTAAGGACAACACACACATCCATGCCCGAGGCAGGATTCGAACCTGCGACCGTAGCGGTGCTCGGTTCCAGACTGTAGCGCCTACAACCGCACGGCCACTGCGGCCGGCTACAGGTCCTGTACGGGCCTTTCTGGATACAGAAAATGTTCGACTGCTGCTTTGGCCAGCACATTTTCCAGATCTCTCACCAATTGAAAACGTCTGGTCAATGGTGGTAGAGCAACTGGATCGTCACAAACGCCAGTCACTACTCTTGATGAACTGTGGTATCTTGTTGAAGCTGCATGGGCAGCTGTACCTGTACACGCCATCTAAGTTCTGTTTGACTCAATGCCCAGGCGTATCAAGGCCGTTATTACGGCCAGAGGTGGTTGTTCTGAGTACTGATTTCTCAGGATCTATGCACCCATAATGCGTGAAAATGTAATCATATGTCAGTTCTGGTATGTTATATTTGTCTAATGAATACCCGTTTATCATCTGCATTTCATCTTGGTGTAGCAATTTTAATGGCCAGCAGTGTATTTGCTGCAGCGATCAACCATCACGTGCCGACCTCTTAGAGGTCAGCATCCTGCTACCCGTAGCCATGCCCTTTCTGCACAACATCCAATACTCCATTTTTCGGCAAGACAATGCACGAACACATGTTACTGCACGAACACGTGCCTTCTTTGTGTCACAGTATATCAGCCTTTTGCCCTGGTCCGCCCGATCATTAGCCTTGTCACCAATCTAAAATATGTAGGGTATAGTGAAACGACGTGTGCAGCGCTATGATCCAATGATAACTACCGCAGATGAACTTTGGAACCAGGTGATTGCAGCGTGGGTGGCTATACCTTAGAACGCCATTCGCGCCTTATACGCGTCGATGTCTTCACACATGAAACAAGTTATGAGGCCCCATGGGGGACCCTCTGGCTAGCAGGACACCTGCTGTACCGAGGTGACTGAAATGCTAATCATTTCAGCATAATATGCGAGTACTAATGTACACGTCCTGTGAATATGACCGTGCTATCCCTAGTCGTCCAAGATGTTCTGTTTTTCCTGAACATGAGTGTATCAAATATGGAAAAACATTGCACATGACAACGGATAGAGGAAGGTTCAAAGTTTTTTCACAGCTGCAGTATTTATTGTTTGTATCAACATAGCGACTATATCAGAAGAGAAATCACTTCGTTTGTCGGAATTTGCACAAAGTCAGTCCACTGTTCAGGAGTAACATGCATTTCGTTGTCGATCAGCACAAGCAGATTTATGACTGGAGTACAAAATTCTTAAAAGTTGGTTGCGTATGTGAAAGGAAGAGCACTGTTAGGCCTCGCACGTTTGATGAAAATGCCGAACGTGTCGGAGAGTCTTTCAAACAGAGACCTCGGAAGTCCACAAGAAGGGCAGGCCAAAAATCTGAACTTGCTCAAAGAACGGTGCAGCGTGTTCTGAAACGACCCCCGCTTACGAAACCTTACACGTTGCAGTTACTGCATCAACTGCGTCCCGGCGACTATAGAAGATTTTTGCATTACAGTTCTCCAGGATATGGTAGGGGACACATTTTCCGCACGACTCATCTTTTCGGAGGAATCGACGTTTCATCTATCGGATACACTGAACAGCCATAATGTAAGAATCTGAGGATCACAAATTCCTGGCATCGTTATCTAACATGAAAGAGACTGACTGAAACTGAATGTGTTTTTTTGTATCCCGCCTGGATGGCGGCGTGTGGACCTGCTCCTGTGATGTGCAAGATAGGCCGAATGAAGGAAGCGAGTAGGAGCAGGTGAGGTAAAGCACTTCGGTACTGCAAGTAAAGTTAAAGCACCTTTACTGGTGTATAAACATATACATACACATTACTTAACTATTGGTACAGATTAGCACGTAGGTGCGAAGCCGTTCATGTGTCAAAGCTAACAGTTACTAGAAGCTACAAAGGCAAAGTCTATAATGGCTGCCCCCCTACAAGTAGAATCTAATTTGCTAGGTTGTCTGCTCTTGATCAACTGGGTTTTTCGCGGATGATGCTATAGTATACAGAGAAGTTGCAGCATTAGAAAATTGCAGTGAAATGCAGGAAGATCTGCAGTGGATAGGCACTTGGTGCAGGGAGTGGCAACTGACCCTTAACGTAGACAAATGTAATTTATTGCGAATACATAGAAAGAAGGATCCTTTATTGTATGATTATATGTTAGCGGAACAAACACTGGTAGCAGTTACTTCTGTAAAATATCTGGGAGTATGCGTAAAGAACGATCTGAAGTGGAATGATCATATAAAATTAATTGTTGGTAAGGCGGGTGCCAGGTTGAGATTCATTGGGAGAGTCCTTAGAAAATGTAGTCCATCAACAAAGGACGTGGCTTACAAAACACTCGTTCGACCTATACCTGAGTATTGCTCATCAGTGTGGGATCCGTACCAGGTCGGGTTGACAGAGGAGGTAGAGAAGATCCAAAGAACGGCGGCGCGTTTCGTCACAAGGTTATTTGGTACGCAAATACTCAAGTGGCAGACTCTGCAAGAGAGGCGCTCTGCATCGCGGTGTAGCTTGCTGTCCAGGTTTCGAGAGGGTGCGTTTCTGGATGAGGTATCGAATATACTGCTTCCCCCTACTTATACCTCCCGAGGAGATCATGAATGTAAAATTGGAGAGATTCGAGCACGCACGGAGGCTTTCCGGCAGTCGCTCTTCCCGCTAACCATACGCGACTGGATCAAGAAAGGGAGGTAATGATAGTGCCCTCCGTCACACACCGTTGGGTGGCTTGCGGAGTATGAATGTAGATGTAGATGTAGAAAGCATAGCGGCGCTCGTTGAGCTCCACAGCGTCGGCTAGAGGGCGCTGCGGTCGGCGTAACTCGTCCGCTCTCGTAGTGCCAACCTACGACCGTGTACCTATGCTGTGGCATCGGAACTATCCATACCACATGTTTTGTGCCGTTTCTCTCCGTTTGCGGTGCAAATTGACCGAAGTGTCATACTTGGACATGTTACAAAACTGGTTGTTTCCTCGGCTTGACGAAGATAACAACGATTTCACTTTTACCCACGACGGCGCCACATGTCACTTTCCCTTAGAGGTGTGGCGTTATCTTATCAAACGATGCCACAACACTGGAATGGGGCAACAAGATCTTGTTCATTGCTTTTGGCCTCCCGAGTCACCAGACCTCACACCCTGCGACATCCTTTCTGTGGACCACATAAATGACAAGGTCTTTGACCCACTTACGGCAGTTACTCTAGAAGAACTTAGAAACTGAATGGTTGAAGGTGTCGATCAATGAACAGGGACCCGTTGATTCCTGTGCAGTGTGAAATAAATTACCATTTCGATGTTCCTCGAGCAATGCATGATGCTTATGTTAAGTTCATGGTATAAGGTCTGTGCGAATATAAAACTTTGAACGTTCCTCTAGCCAATGGCGATTGCAATGTTTTTCTATCTTTCATACGTTGTCTGTGATAAACAACTGAAATCTGTTCTTTCTTTTTGAACCTGTACTTCAAAATTTCTGTCATACTATCAAATGAATGCGAAAGCAACGCGAAATGTGGCCTTTACCCAAGGATGGATTAATAAAACACTGATATTAATCCTGCTCCATTCTGACAAAGCCTCGATTGGAAAAAAGAAACCTAACCCTACATACACGGAAACCCAAGTGCGCGTGTAATAAGATGCAAAAAGTAATGACGCCATAGCATTTCAGTCATGTTACGCCTTCACCAAAATTCCTGGAAGCTGAATTTCGGTCATTGTGGCAGAGCGGTTCTAGGCACTTCATTCCGAAACGGCGCTGCTGCTACGGTCGTAGGTTCGAATCCTGCCTCGGGCATGGTTTTGTGTGATGTCCTTAGGTTAGTTAGGTTTAAGTAGTTATAAGACTAGAGGACTGATGATCTCAGACGCTAAATCCATTGTGCTTAGAGAAATCTGAACCATTTTGAGTTGAATTTGGGTAATGGCTATCTCCGCCCATTCACGGGACAATATATCTGAACTTTTACTAAGTTTTCGATGTGCAGCGTTAAGTTAACAGCGACTCCTGCACCGAGGGTAGCGAGGACGAAGAAAGAGGAAGGGGTTTTGTCCGCAAACACGGAGGCCAAAGGACCGAATCTAAACACCGAGCGACCTGACTGGTTGACATGGACTGACTGTCATGGCTTCACCTTCTAAGTATTGCTTGCAGGTATACTTGCATAACCAAAGATGATACTGTACTAGTAGATCTGGTCTTTGCATGATGAAAATGATTCGCAACTAGCAGAGTGATACATTGTATGAAAGACGTTTCTACAGACAGAATTCAATAGATATTTGAATTGGTTCTTCTCTCTACAAACGCGCAGTAAGGACGTGTGTGAATAAATATGTAGTTTATAGGAATGTAGTCAATCGGCTTAGACCGAGCAATGTTACACAGCAGTAATTACACTCAAGTCATTTTCGGTAGTATACTAATTCAGACCCTCATCCAATGGCGGAAATTAGGTTCTCTGTAATTACCCTAAATCGATTAAGATAAATTCTGCGATTTTTCTTTTGAATTCGTGTGACTGTTTCCTTCTCCTCACTTACAGCGAAATGCATGTTGTGCATAAGCAACGGACTCCAATGCTGCTAATTTCATCACATAAAACGATGGTTCCTCTGGTGTTGTCATTTTCGTGCAAACTAGCAGTAGCACCTCTGCGACTTTCTATTGGACTTTGTGGATATTAAATGCGGATATTAGCTGTGCCAACTATTAAACATGAAATGGCACCTCTATTCCCAAACGTGACACTCAGAACATTTATTCTAGGAATAGTGGAGAGGAAATCAGTAATAACCAACGACTTCCCCATCAACACTCAAAATTTGTAACGATCAACTGTCGTGTATTAAATGTGGTTACAGCTAGTCATGTCAGTTCGAGAACATTTAGAAAAGTTACAACTGCTTACTTCCCTAATTACAATACGGAATAGTTAGTCTTGAGCCTAAAATTGATCCTAACCTGAAAAATGGAAACTGTGCTCTTCTCTGCTCTGTCCAAATACCTACAATAAATCACTGAGATACGTTTACCTGAAAGAAATCACTGCGCTACATGTGTGCTTAAAATTACTGTCACTGTATGCTAAAACTGAAAACTTTCGTAAATAATGCAATTAGATGACGACGCTACGGTGCTACGTGTGTCAGTAATGAGCCGTGAGCGGCTCGCGTTTATCTCATTTATTGTTTGTCATCTTCTATTACGGTACTGCCGTCTCGTTTTCTTATTTCATTTACTGGCGTCACTAATTTCCTGTCGTACTTGCCCGTGCGTGTCGGTAAGTATACTGTCGATTCATCTTTGGAGCGACCGATAGTATTTCCGGGTCGTCGTGTGTCTGGCAGTCAGTTGGAGACGGACCAGCAGTGCAGTCGGGACGCAGCAGCAGTGAAGACGGGGAACGGAGTGCCGGTGAGGCACCGACAGCCAGAGCTCGCCGATCGCTGGCGACACACGTGAACTGTCCGACGCAGGCAGATTGGAGTGGGACGACCGTTGGTTGGTCGTTTCATCGGCCGACATATATATGGTCCTTTCACTGTTTCCGGGCCTGGGCAGTTGGTCGGTTGGCGTGGAGTAGCGAGGAAATCTCCGCGGCCCGTCGTTTGCCGGGCCCGCTGGCAGCCTCTATGCGGTGTTGGAGTGTGTCGTGCTGTTCCCATTGCTACGAGGTTCGTGGTTCACCGATCCTGGACATGAAAGTTGAGTTTTGACTTAATCTACCAGCAAGTCACGACTGTTCACATTGAGTCGTTTGGAATTCGTTGTCGGCCGTTGGGATATTCCCGCGAGCAACAATGTGTGTTTTCCAGTTGTCAAATTTTAGCCACCCTCAGGTGAATTTTGACTGTACTTGGTTATTTGAATTGAATTGCACCAGCGGAATCTTATGCCTTGTGGCCGTCAACGTTCCGGTTACCTGCCCTGGCCATTGACGTAAATTCAGGCAGTGTATTTTCCTCGTCGTGTTGTCGCTGTCCAGCACGGTGTGTAGTTTCACAGCTCAATGTATAATTGGTTATGGGCGCCAATACGTTCTACACTGTTCCATTGAACTCCCTGTTGTGTGCTGGTCGGGTGAAGCGGAGGTTATCTTGTCGGTGGGTCCGTTGACTGTCTGTCGGTTGGGTTGTCGTCGGATCGATAATAGTTGGGCCGACTGCTGTCTCACCTAAGTGAGAGTTAGTGTTTGAATTCCAGGCCGACCCTCGGAAACTTCAGAGCGACGTTGCTCTTAAGGTCTTAGATGGTTTGGGCCTTCAGCCTTCAGCCTTCGGTATTTTTAAAATTAATGTTATTGAGTATTAAGTGTTGGGGCTTCAGCCGATTTGAATTTAAGTGGTTTGGTCTTAAAGTATCAGATTCTTTGGGCCTTCAGCCCAATTAAGGAACTGTTTTAAGACAAGGCTTTGACCTTCAAATTCTGATTTTGGTTGAGCTTTAAGTTATTAGCTTCCAGCCGTTTTTTAAACTGAAGTGGTGTTGCCCTTAAGGCATGAGATTGTACGTCGCATTCAGCTGCTAATTTAAGTTCCAAAACTAAAGATGTAGTTTTTTTAATTTTTCTTGGCTCTTGTAATTTTTTGGTCAAATAAAATGTTGTATGTTCGAGTGTAATGAGAACCGCTTATTGTGGCCCCTTTCCACAACTTAAACTACCTGTCCTCTCCTGCGGGTTTAGCAGGGCGTATGTTAACTCTACCCACAACCGTTAGCATAAAGTATGGCGAACTGCCATTAAATAACTTACAAGGTTGTTTTAAACTGAAATTCTATTGGAATCAAAAACCGAATATTTTAGGTTATAATGGTATGGAAACTTCGAGCATCTTTAACCATTGACAAAAAATAGTGATACTAGAATAAACCGAAGAGCAGTCGGTACACGATTTTCATACAAGATCGCCAGTTATGAAATGGATACCAAGACAGAGATAGTCGATCGGAATTTTATATTTCAAGTTAGTATAATACGTGGTACCTAACCTTAGACAAGAAGAGAATAGGTTTCGACATAAAGAGCACAAGGCAAAAATGATAGTCACTTTTTCGTAACTTTTCAAGACGAGGAATTTTCTGCTGTAGTCTCTCGTATATCATAAACGTTCACCGTATAATTATCACAACATTTTTATTGTTCTATATCTATTTGTGTAGGTAATAAATGTAATACAATAAACACATTTTCAATTTTAAGGTACTTTATTAATGAATAACTTAAATAGTTACACAAAACATGGTAAAAGTGATGGTAGTCATAAAAAACTTGATAGAAACGTGAAAGTCCACTATCTTTCTGTACTTCTTCAATGGATCTTGTAATCTGTAATCAGCTTCTGTTTACTGTTTATTTTATAAGATTTATAATACTCTAGATTTTAACACAATAGGCCCTTATTGATTTTATTTTAATACCGTTACTTACAACATATGTTTTGTCAATGAGGAAGTTCTTCAAAGTACTTCTGAGCAGATGGACTGCAAAACCGCTTCAGGTGCTGTGGGTCTTGCTACATTTCAGGTTTTAGTTTAATCAGATCTGGAAATATGCAAACTTTTGGACTAAAACAAGGGAACCTGCTGGTGGTTTTTGTCATAAAATAGTAACCTACCTACTTACATACTATATTATGAATTTAACTAATAACCTACCTAAATATCTGTTGCAATAACGGCATAATATATCTTGTACTGATAAGTTTTAAATACTTTCAAGGTTACACTATTGTTATGAGGTATTATTCTATAACTCATTATAGATCTATAGATTATTGATATGTGAAAGCAAAGGTAAAGTATTGAGTCATTTTCTCTTACCTTCACGCGGAATTGGTGGTAAAGAGAAGAATGCATTACCACTACGGTCTTCTGTCGCCCCTGAAAGCTTGGTAAGTTGGTGTTGGATTAGGATCGGTGACATAAGAAAGTACCCAGTGTAAGATTATCTGTGTTCAACTAACCTACAATGGTCTTTTCAAAATTTGATTTCACGAATTGGTCATGTAGCAAATGGGCATTTCTTGTGATAGTGATTTTCCAAGAAAGCAGTCAATTTTCTAGAAAGGTTTTGGTCAGCTTCAATCACAGTGGAAGGCAAAGGCATTACTCTGGCATTCTTTCTTTCATTTACCCAATGTTCTGGTATCTCTGCGAGAAATTTGCCGTTTATCAGGGCCATATCTCTATCGCATTCTAGGTAAGAATGGTCGCGAATACAGATATGATTGTTATGCAGTAGTCTAGTTTTTTGGGATTTGTAACACATAATGACAGAAGCGAAACATGGTGTAGTTCTGTCTTTTACAAGAATCGCAAAACATGTACAAGTTTTTGACGTTGGACTGTAACACGATGAAGTTATAATAGTGCAACATCGATTGCACTTCGTCTGCACCTTTACCTCCTTCTGTTTCTGGGTAAACAAAAAAAGTTGTGTTTCCTGTAGATAAGCTGTAGACATTGAACAAATACAATGACAATTGAGGGCAGTAGTAAACGTCATTTGTGGTCAAATTAGGTAAGCTTAAATTTTTTTTTAAATAAATGGTAAGTGCCTCAGTATCCTCCCTTTTCCTTGAAATTTTCCTACATTTTCTCTTTGTGTCATAAAACACGTTAGCTTTCCACAAGTTTAGTTCATTCTCAAATTGTTTTGTCTTAATGCTGCTTAAAATATTTGCTTTTTCCTTGTCATCATTAGTCTGTTCCAGCTGGAGGTTTAGAGCTTTCATTTCTGCTTGGTACCTGTCACATGCACTGCAGGTGTCGCTTCTGGGATACCCGAAAGCTATGTTAAACTTGGATACAAATATATGTCTATAATATTCATATGACACAATCTTACCACTAGGCCTACCTGTCTTGTACAATGTGTAAATTTTTTTCAAATTTAATGTGTCTGGCAAGTACGTTTTTTTAGTTTTATTAAAAGTATAATGGCTTGTACAGCCCTTAAACGATGCAATGTGATCAATGATACTTTGCTTAACTTATTCTGAGGTCCTACAATGTTTGTGGTCATACTTTCCTCTCTTGTCTGTTGGGGGTTCATCTGTTTCTTTCAGACTTGTTTGAATAGTTTGAACCATTATTCCAGTTACACCAAAAACAGACAAAAATGCTCTATAACACACTGGGGTGTCAATAAAATCATCACCATCCTTTATTCTTACTTTGTAGGTGTAGCTCTTATCATTAAAATGCGATTCCTTTTCAGGCTGTCTTGGTCTGCGATTTTTGACGTGATAAACATTGAGAAGCCCAGCCAAGTATGTGGACTGAGCATCATTAGATTCTAAACTATTAAACTGAGAAATTAATCTTTTTCTTTCACCTTCACAAACTCTATCAAAACATGAAGTCTTTTACATCTGCAATCGGGCCCAGTTTCGTGAGTACACATTTTAAGTTTTTTCATCACATCTCTTACCCTTACATGGGATTTTCTCTTCTTTGTGCTAGGTTTACTGACGTTTTCACAATCTTCATCCTCACTTGACTCACTTAATTCACTAATTTTCACAGAAACTACTACCAAGAACACAAGCTATAAGCTTTGGCAACTTTCTAATCACAAACCCAAAGTAAATAAAAGAATGAAGACAGCACGTTGAACTCCTGATCAATCAGGTTTTGCCAACCTTATGAAATAACTCTCATCATACGAGCCGTGACCACGCATGTCATTCATCGGTTTTGCCGTGCACAACAAAAAAAGGCAAATAATTTAGTAACTGCCAGCATTTTTGCCGTGTCATCCCCCCTACAAATTCGGCTGTAGTTGAGCTACAAATTTGTCCTAACCTGAAAATGGGAAAAAATTGGCTATCATCATTTTTGCCTTGTGCTCTTCACATGTGGTGCTATGGAAGTATGTTGAATATTAGACAGGTAGATCACATAACTAATGAGGTGGTGTTGAATAGAATTGCAGAGAAGAGAAATTTGAGGCACAACTTGACTAGAAGAACCGATTGGTTGGTAGGGCATATTCTGAGGCATCAATGGATCACCAATTTAGTATTGGAGGGCAGTGTGGAGGGTAAAATCGTAGAGGGAGACGAAGAGATGAATACACTAAGCAGATTCAGAAGGATGTAGGTTGCAGTAGGTACTGGGAGATGAAGAAGCTTACACAGGATAGAGTAGCATGGAAAGCTGCATGAAACCAGTCTCTGGGCTGAACACCACAACAACATAATTCGTGGACTGAAAAATGATGCTAAAGCAGCTTGAAGAGTAATGTGTTTTGCACTCGCAGTAAGTACAGAAATTATGATACATATTACTTCACTCCAAGTGTAAAGCCACACAGGGAAGCTTCTCGATGACTACCTACTACCATCCCTGACCGCTAACAGGACCAGACAGACCTCGACCACTCGAGAAGAAGACAAAGGCGTCATCCGCCCATAACATTAACTCTGGTAATCAAACAGACATATATCATGCATGTGTTAAGGTATAAAGCTACAAAGATTAAGAAATTAACAGTCGCTAATCTCGTTATACAGGCATCTTTCAAATGTGATAATTTTGGAAAAATAATGAAACACGTTCAATAAATAAAACTATCTTAGTCTAATTTATTAGACTAATGTTACTTTTATCAGTTTGCTAGCGGTTTTACATAAAAATTATTTTTTTGTATCTCGAAATGCGTATTCCAGTTTATAATTCAAAATGTGTTATAGGTTCAACAGTACTGTCGCTGTTTCCCGATAGATCTTTTCAAGTACTACACATAAATAGTTTGTTAAAATTTCTCAAGGGGGTAATGAGTCAGTAATTATTTAGAGAGACTTTCTTTAAGTCTGCAAATTCTACAACATAAGTTTGTCGTTCCTTAACCTATCTTCTAAGATAAGTTGTAGGGTCAGTACTGCGTCGCGTGTTCTTACATTTCTCCTGAATCCAAAGTGATCTTCCCCAAGATCGGCTTCCACCAGTTTTCCATTCTTCTGTAAAAAATTTGTCAGTGTTTTCAGCAATGACCCATCTCATACATCTTGCACACCAGATGTAGGAGTTTTGTCAACTCAGTTCATAGTAAACTTTCCGATATTCAGCAACAATTACAGGACGACAGTGATCCTCATAATTTTGTCGCAGAACAACATGAAAACCTGTTTTCGTACCAGCAACAATGGCCCCCATTCTTCTCAAAAATGTATACTACTTTTGATACTAATTTATTGCACCATTGTAACTAAGATTACGTTTATGTCACTATGACAAACGATTTTGTAAATGTTTTTAAATTATCGTCAGACTAAGCTGTTGCCTGACAGGACATACATCCTCCATCTGTGAGAATCTCATGACTGTGTTTAAGAGTCAGAGTGGACTACCACCTAACATAACGAGTAGCCTGAGTCTACATAAATATAAGTGAAACTAAAGACTGAATTGTCACCTGGCATAATAACTGGTCTGAGTCTATGAGAATATAACGAAAGTCAGTTGAGCTGCCTTCTCATGTAAAATGTGCCCTATAACAAATAAAATATCATGACTTTAAGGGTATGTCAGTGTGATCTACCACCTGACATAATGTGTTCTATGACTGATGGAATATCATAATTGTGACTGAATGAGTGTGTGTGTTGTCACCTGACTTGACATATACTTTGCAATTGATACCACCATGGCTCAGTGTGTCCCATCGCCTGATGCCCATTCTTCTTCAGTCTTATTGTACTACAGATGACTATTAAAGTCAGTGTGTCCTATCACCTAATGTGATAGGTATTGTACAATGGACATTATTTGTGGCTCAGTGTGTTTCATCACCTGAGGCCCTATATTTTACTATGGTTTACAAGTTGAATCTGTGTAAACTGTCACATGACCTGACATGGGGTGTACAATCGACATTAGTTGTGGCTGAATGTGTTTCTTCACCTGAGGCCCCACATATTACTGCGGTTTACAATTAGACTTAATGTAAACTTGCCATGTACTCTAGGTCTACTACGAGATAATGATTGTAACTGAAAGTCAATATCTGCTGTCACCTAATGTGACACATATTTTATATTTAATGCTGCTATTAGTTAAGGTATCTTATTACATTACTTCACTGGCATTAAGAGTTCTCTATGAGACATTTATGCACATTTGCTGTTAACTTCTAGTGGATTCTGAACTATTTTATCTCTTTTACCTATTTTACCTCATGTTCTACATTTCTGTTTGATAAAGTTGACGTTATCTGAGGTATTTAACCCATGTTACTATGCTTCTATATAGAGTCTTTGTCTTTTATTCTATTTTGTAACTTTTAATACTATTTGATACAATTCTCTTTAGAAGTTTAAGTATATTCTGCATTTTACCCCAGATTCCACATTTTTGTATTATACCTTTTTACGTTATTTGAGACAATTCAAAATCTAAATATCTTATCGATTTACCTCGTATTGTTTTCCTTAATTTTGATCGTTTTTGATACACTTTTCTTAATAACGTAATGTCTGATGTCTTTGCCCTAAATTTATGGGTTTCTGTTTTGTACATTTTGATGTTTTTCGATTCACTGCAATTTGACAATCTAATGATATTTTGCATTTTACTTCACATTCAATGTTTCTTTTGGTGAATTTTATTGGTGTGTAATACTCTTTTAATTGGAATACTATGTATATTTTGTACTGTATATTACATTGTATTTTTTTACGAATTTCGTGGGGAATTCTGCGATAACTGCACAGATCGCCCCACAAAATTCTGGTCCAGTGGACCAGGGGGGCTATGAAAGGTATGTGCTAAGGTCTGATCAGGGTAGCTCATGACAATAGTAGGTGGTTGCCAACCGCAAGGTGGAACAAGTATAATATCTTTGAGTAGGAGGATCTTTGATGGTTCTTAGAGCCGGGCGCGCGTATTAAAAAACCAGGGAGTCGCAGGTAGGTGCCTGGAGAAAGCAGAGGTGTGCAGACAGTTTTAAGGGAGGAGTCACAGCTAGGTGCCCAGAGGAAGCAGACATGTGGTGACAGTAAAGGTAGGTCGCTGCCCCTGATCAAACTGTAGCATGTAAATGGGAGAAGATATATAACCATTTCAAATTGGTTTTTGTTAGATAATGTTCAGAGTTAGGATTTGTATGTCCAAGGTTTGACACAGTAAGCGTTTTGTAAATTTTTTTGTAAGAGTGATTTGTGCTACGAAAATGTTTGAAATAGTAGGTTTTGTGTATGACTTAAAATTTTAACAATATATATATTGAGATCAATATTGTGTTTAAATCTAACAGCCTCAATCATAATCCACATCCTTTGCTTGTATTGAATATGAAAATGAGTAGTAAACTAAAGTTACCCACCAATGAAAGAACCAAGTAAATATCAGAGCCAAAAGTAAATTTTCCAGTACCATCTTAATGCCATTGCACAAACGGCATTGTTCTCTTAAACTTGATTGCTGAGTCAAATACACGATGCATTTCTGGCAAAATGGAGGAGTGCAAGAAACAAGTTCACAGATGCAGGTTTGCTGAATAATTAATTTAGAACAATCTTATCACTGGTACTTTCAGCCAAAAATTCCTAATCAATACTTTTCAGCACCTCTTCGTAATTACGTAAATAATATCTAGTAAGTATTCTATTTACAAAACTTTAAACTGTATCAGACCTAACGGTTTTTCTTCCAGTATTCTGGACAGTAATGTTACAACTTTTCTCTTTTTCTTCGGTTTTTGTGTGTTTTCGTTCTTAGTTCGTGTATTACGTGGATATTTTTTGTTTTGTTGAAAGCGTTCATTTGATGAAATTGCAGACCCTAGAAAAAACACATACAGCAAAGTCTTTCATGGCTTGGTGTTTCCCGATGACAGAAAGTAGATAAAGTTTTAATGTCCGGTAGACGTCGAGAACATTAGAGACAGAGCACAAGATCGGTATGTGTCGAAGATAGGGAAGGAGATTGCCCTAGCCGTCTCAAAGAAACCATCCTGGAATTTACCTTGATCGATTTAGGGAAATTACGGAAAACGTAAATCCGCATGTCCAGAAGCGGATCTGAACCATCGTCCTTCGGCATGCGAGTCCATTGTGCTGACCACTGAGCCACCTTGCTCTGCTGTACTTTCGTATTTATAATGACTCTCAGATTACAAAAAAAATTAGGTTACTGTCAATCAAATTCTCTTGAAATTGTTGTAAGTCTCTTCCCATTTTCAAAACGAATTCCATAAATCGTCCAGCTAGCTTACTTAAAGATCCTATTGAAATTGAGTGAAGACAGCTGTTTGCGGAAAAATTTACGTGTTTTGTTACGAGCACATTTACTGATTCTTCGTGTTCTCGTTTAACTCTATCAGCAACATAACCTGAAATCGGCTTTAGTGGCACTTTCCATCAAATCTGCATTTTCCACTTCGTATTCAGTGCCATTCTAAAAATTGACATCCATTTCTTCAGTCACCTTGTCCTGGCAATGACTTTCTAAGATTTCCTGCGAATATGACACGTCTTGCTTCTTAAAATATGACTGTTCTATACCCGTATATTGAGTCTCCAACAAAATATCGGCACTTAATGTCAGTTTCTTTCACATTCTTGCATATGCTGGCATTATACCTCAGAATGAAAGTCTTCATTCTTTGAGATAGGTGGTAAGAAAAGGGTGGTAGAAGAATCTCCCCAATCCTCTTGATCTATTCAATTTTCTTTCGTTTCATTGTTCTTAAGAAATATGTGAAACTTCAGTGGTAACTTTTTTTTCTATGTTTGCAAAACTCACAATCACACAGCAAACTACTATTTTTCAATTAAAATAGTTCAAAACGTAATATCAGAACCCCTAAATAGACTGATAAACGCAGCTTAACTCGGTATTTAATTGTGAATGGCTGATTAGAGCTCACCTGCAGTCACTGCTAAACGAAACGGCAGGTCGCAGCAAAGGTGTGCTACTGAGCCGTGGCAGTACTGACTGTGACGTCAGCGTCGCGGCTTGCTACTGTGCACACCCTCCATGGCCTCTAGCCAAGTAGCCGTGGACAGAACTTTCAAACTTTTTAACAATGAACTTCGGTTTTGCAACAGCATAATCTTTCACAACCGGAATCCGTTTCAGTAAAGTTCTTCTGGGTGTGTAACAGTGTCGTGATGCTGTAAAAGTACAGGGGTATCGGTTATTATTGCCATGTACAAGCGCCCGAAATGTCGGTAGTTTCGTCACACCATGAAGTGGTGACACACGAAGATTAATTCTGTTGAAACTTCTCCTTAGTGCAGTCTGAAAATTCTGCGTTTCATACGTGCAAAAAACCAAATAAATATTAATTTTAGTCCATTGAATCCATTAAGGAAACTATACATTTCAGATATAGTTCTTATTGTTTAAATGTAGTGCTCACTGAGCTTGCTGCACTATTAACACTACTGAAGACGAACGTGGAATCGAGGTCTACTTAGGAATTAATCAGCTTATGGCAGTTTATCGTCTTCCTTTCAACCGCCAAGAAAATTCACACAGAAGTAACATTTAAGAACGAAATAATGTAACAATGCAACTAATGAACCCCAAGACTGAAATGGTTACTTAAGAAAAACTGCATTTCTTAAATCTTTTAAAAATAAATTGTTGTTGTGGTCTTCACTTTGTGAGGCAACGGGCGAATTGTGGCACCATGAAAATATTGAGTTGGCATTCCCTCACGGGCCGCTCAGCCAGCCGGGGCCCGGCGGCAAACACGTGGTGGCGAACGTGTGGCAGGGAATTCCATTGTGACGCTGTGTTGATGAAGGAGACACGCCGGGAGTGCCAAAGATAGCGGACTTCGTGAAACCTTAATGCCAGACATTTCACAGTTCGTATAGAAATTAATAGTATGCAAATGAATCATGATATCTCAAAAGAAACATGTACATTACAGTCATTTGCACTACGATTCTGATGATGTAATCAGATTTTCAATATATGTATTAGTTTAAAGTTTAGTATCTGATGGTAAATTATACAAGTAACACCCAGCAGCGAATTTCCAAAATACAAACGCTTCATCCGATTTTGTCGATCGCAGTGTCTTGGGAAAGCTATTACTGTAATCCTAAATTGGTATGAATTACAGGCATGTAACTTTTAATAGTACATGAGTTATTCGAGGTCAAAGTGGCCGATTACGATCGATCGCGTCAGGCCATAAGTACACCACAGTTACACGAATAAACGATAGCAGCTTGCTTATAAATGTATTTATTCGTCTAAAAATGGTTCAAATGGCTCTGAGCACTATGGGACTTAACATCTATGGTCATCAGTCCCCTAGAACTTAGAACTACTTAAACCTAAGTAACCTAAGGACATCACACAACACCCAGCCATCACGAAGCAAAGAAAATTCCTGACCCCGCCGGAAATCGAACCCGGGAACCCGGGCGTGGGAAGCGAGAACGCTACCGCACGACCACGAGCTGCGGGCATTTATTCGTCTATGTCTTTGTTTATATTAGATATACTATTCATGAATAAATTAGTTAAATATTTACTGTGTTTTAGAAAGGTACTGGCCTACCTTTTGTTCTATTCCTTTGATATATGTGAATTTAATTTGTTTACGTACCTAATAATGAGTGTTAGAGCGTGTTTACGGTCCAGCCATAGGAATATTTATTTAATTTCAAGTTATTTAAATGTAAATCCGGACTTTCGAATGTGTTTCAATACGTTTGTGAGTGTACATTGGCTTGGAGACATGGAGGGAGCGGTCTAGCCAATCAGAGCTCTCGTGAATGAGGAGCCTGGATGGAAGCGAGTTCGGGAGAGAGGAGTCGCACAGGACACACGGAGGCTTGGACAGTAAGGCGCGACGGACGCACAGTCGCGGGAGAGGGACTTGGAGAGTGTGGAGAAGTTTTTGCGCCATCGAGGGAGATAGAAATATTTCGTAGTGGTGACCTGTGCATTTGTGAGATAACCGTAGCTTCTACAGTAGTGTGCGTTTGGATGTGAATATCTCGCGAGCTATGTTGTTGTTCATGACTAATTGCGTGCAGTAGGAATCTATTGTTTCCCTGTTACTCAACTTATATTTTACTGCCGGCCGATGTGGCCAAGCGGTTCTAGGCCCTTCAGTGTGGAAACGCGCGACCGCTACGGTCGCAGATTCGAATCCTGCCTCTGGCACTGATGTGTGTGATGTCCTTAGGTTAGTTAGGTTTAAGTAGTTCTAAGTTCTAGGGGACTGATGACCTCAGATGTTAAGTCCCATAGTGCTCAGAGCCATTTGAACCACTTTTTTATATTTTATTTAATTGCTGGACCATCGGCACCAATAAGTGTTTTGCACAAATATACCGCGTTTTCGAAAGTACTTCTACCGTCGTACTCATCATTTAAAGTCGTTAATATAATGCATGCAGATTTTAGTTGCAATCTATCATTTATAAATTTCTTCGTTACATTCACAATTGCCGAGTGACATGAACCTTTGACCATTTGATCCATGTGTATATTAATATTGTATACTGTAGACTCACCAGTATTTGGCTTGTAATGCGGCAACTACGTATCCCAGCCCCTAGACAATGAAACCAGCCAAAACTTTTAATATTGCAACTCTGAGTCTGAGGGTACGTGGTTGAGGGCGACCTCATTTCATTCATTCATTTATTAATTTTGAAAGCCCGCAACTTCAAAGACTGGTTTGATGCCGCTCTGCACCTTAGTTTATCCTGTGCAAGCCTCTTCTTCTCCGAATAACTACTGCTACCTGTATCTTTCTGAAATTGCTTATTGTATTCATCTCTTGGTATCCCACGCTTGCCCCATACTCTCCAAATACCAAACTGTTGATTCCTCGAAGCCTCAGACTGCGTTCTATCAAACGATTCCTTCTTTTAGTCAGGCTATACACAAATTACTTTTCCCTCAGATCCACCCAGTATCTTCCCATTTGTTACCTGATCTATCCGTCTAATCTTAAGGCATTCTTCCGTAGCATCACATTTCAAAAGCTTCTACTCTTTCCTTGTCTGAACTGTTTATCATTCATGTTTCACTTCCTTACGTGCCTGCACTCCATAAAAATATCTTCAGAAAGGGCTCCCTGACACTTAAATCTATATTCGATGTTAACAAATTTATCTTCTTCAGAAACGCTTTTCATGATAGTCTACGTTTTACATCCTCCCTACTTGGGCCCTCTCCAAATAGCAAAATTCATCTACTACTTTCAGTTCTCATTTCCTGTCCCTCAGCATCGTCCTATTTAATTAGACAACATTCCGTTACACTTGTTTATGGTGTTCATCTTATATTCTCCTTCCATATCGTTCAACTGGTCTTCCAAGCCCTTTCCTGTCTGTCAGAGCTCCAATGTCCTCCCCAAACCTTACAGTTTTTTTTTTCTTCCTGAACTTTAATTCCTTCTCCAAGTTTTTTTTTTGTTTTCCTTTACTGCTGCGTACTGTACAAACTGGATAATATCGGTGTTATGCTACAACCCTGTGCCTCTCCCCATTCATTACCTCCCTTTCATGCCCTTCGGCAGATAACTGCGGTCTGGTTTTTGTACAAGTTATATTCAACAACACTGACAATAAAGTTTGGTGAATAGGCTTGTAACATTAACGTAGATGAACTATGAACTACAGTTATTTTATTGTCCTACGAAATAGTCACCTGTCACAACAATGTACCGCAGAGCTCTGCGATACGTGTCCTGGAAACTTTGCAGAAAGTCTTCCTTTGTTATGGTGTTCAAAAGCCGCGTCACGTTTCGTTGGATGTCAGGAATATCGTCAAATCTCTTTCCTTTCAAGGCGAGTTTTAGTCGAGGGAATAGGAAGAAGTCTGGAAGATTGAGATTCGGCGAATATGCTGGATGTTCAAGTTGCACCAACCAGTTTTTTTCCTTGAATTGTTTGACGATATTAGCTGTGTGTGAGCGAACGTTGTCGTGAACAAAAACCAGGAACCGTGTTGTCCATACTGGGGTCGTACCCTGCGTAGGGTGCGTAGGTTGCCTATTGCTCCCTCAGAAACTCTCAACCAGCTCTGGTTCGTTCAACTTATCAATCTCCCTTCTCCTTAATTTTCTATCTTTTTTGCAATTTCCTCAGTTCTAATCTACAGGTCGTAGTCAATAAATTGTAGTCATGGTTCTCGTCTGCCCCTGAAAATGTGTTAATGTCCCTGTCCTACAATTACATAAGAGATCTGTCTTACAATTATATAATCAATCTGCAATCTTCCACTGTGTATCCAGTTCTCTTCCACGTAAATGCCCTTCTTTCATCATTCTTAAACCATGTGTTAACGATGATTAAATTATGCTCTCTGCAAAATTCTACCAGGCGGCTTCCTCCTTCCTCCTTCATTCATTTCCCCCCAGTCCATATTCACCTATTATTTTTTCTCTCTTTCTTCCCTATCCCCCCCTTCCCCCCCCCCCCGCCCCCCCGCAGCCTACCCACGCCTCACCTCCCCATAAAGTATTTGGGGCCTTGCAGTTTTGGGGTACGTTGCACGTCTCAATGATACAGAGAGGAGTGCCGTAACGGTAGCTGTTGAGAGGCCAGATAATCGTGTAGTTCTTCAAAAAAAGGGTCAGCAGCTTTTTTAGTTGTTACAGGAGCAACAGTATGGATGAGTGACTCATCTGGTCTTGTAACATGAACCAACATGGCCGCTGTGCTGGTACTGCGAACGAAAAGAAAATTTAAGTTCTCTAAAAGCCATGGCGGTATTCTGTGCATCAGTAATTGATGTAATTCAAGTCCTCAGTCTCCGTGGATGCATTTGCCATTGTCTTACTGCGTTAAACAAGCTCACACAACTTTCACGTGATACTATCTTTTCAGAATTATTCTTCCTATATTTAAAACACATAGTTATCAGTACTAAATATTCACCATTATCTACGTTTGTCCTCACACCACATCATACAAAAAGCCAACAACTGGAGGTATGGAGTAACCTTAACATTACCTGTGCTGTCGAATAGTTCGAAGAGCACACAGAAAAATATTTATACTGAACCCTCTTGGTTATGCCGGCTACCTGTACAATATGTATTGTCGTAAACATTTCCAAATACAGAGATTACCGTGCTCCTACGTTATGGTGGCCGTTTTTGGAAAACAAAGACAGCAAAAATACAAGTTCGTATATTATAAAAAGCCGAGATGATGTTCTTTGCCCGCATCTCGTGGTCGTGCGGTAGCGTTCTCGCTTCCCACGCCCGGGTTCCCGGGCTCGATTCCCGGCGGGGTCAGCGATTTTCTCTGCCTTGTGATGGCTGGGTGTTGTGTGATGTCCTTAGGTTAGTTAGGTTTAAATAGTTCTAAGTTCTACGGGACTGATGACCATAGATGTTAAGTCCCATAGTGCTCAGAGCCATTTGAATTTTGTTGTTCTTTAATAGAAAGAATTGAGAAAATCGTCGACATGGTAGCCACTTCAATACGTCTACGTGCACACACGAAAATAAAAACTTTACTGTACCTACACAAAAGATTTCAGGGAAGAAAATGAAGTGGAGGCTGCGATGATACAGTTAAATTCAAATTGGAATGTCTAAAAAATTTTACTTATTTACGTTATATCGAGTGCAAATCTGACTCAGTAAAATTACACTAATGATTACTGTTAAGGAACCTGTACAAGTATGTCAAGATGTAAAAGTGTTACTTCTGTGATAAATGCTAGTTAAATGTAATCCATTTAAACAAATCGAAAACATAAAGGTAGGAAATCCACTATGGGATTTGGACCTCCAATCTTTTGGGTGACCTTGGTGCGAGCACCTCAAGAAAGGAAAAGAACGGAAAACGAGAGGCAGTTGCAGTCGAGCCTTGGCAGCGTACGTATCATGGCGTGCCATGTCTGGCGATGAGAAGCTTAAACAGTAAAAATTCGGTGCGAACGTGCTTAATATTTGGTGTGGCAGTGTCTTACAATTCCTGAAGCTGTCTCGTTTATTTTGTGTCGGAAAGCAATAATATCCGAATAGTTTTATATGATGGAATATGGAGTCAATGACACAGCAAGTTAACACAACTACCACATGTGTGTGTTCATACAGCAAGCAACATCAACACCAATACGACTGCGACCAACAAGGCAAGCCATTTTCGTATTAACTGTATTAAGCAGTGTATCAGGATGTTACACTCAACCCCATCGTTTGCCAAAATTGTAATTTTGTTTTGTTAAAATTATTTGTTAGAATCATTGTCCCAAAGTAATATACCGATTTAAAGTCCCCTGTCCATTTTGTTAAATGTAACTTTCCTGTCATTCTGTCGGTCAAATGATCTACTCAATTAGTTTTCGTGTTACGACAATCTTTCAGCGCTCTATAAAAGTAAATTCCACGGATCATTGTTTACTTTCATTTCGGAGAGAGAAAAAGTATGGTCGCTTTGATATATTGTTCTGAAGTTAAATTTAATGAGATTTCTTTTACCTTTAAATTTGCTTTATGAGAGTATAAACTTTATGTAATTACTGAAAGTAAATTGACAGCCATTAAGCAGTCTGTCGCCATCATGTTTGCAAGTACAATTGTTGCCCCAAGAATCATTGACACAAGTTTACTTCTACCACGTTTACAAACATGATCTGAAAGAAAGTACAGAAATTAGTCTTTCGGAGTTGGCGACCAAAACAATCTTCGTAGATATAGTTTTCGTTCAATAGATCTGTCATAGCTGCAGGCTGTTTACTACTGGGGTGTGGAGAAGGCCAAATCCAGGTATGGCATATAAAGTGTTGTGTGCTGCACCAAATCTGAAAATCGAATTTCCGTATTAACATAGTCACCCTGGAAACAAATACATTTCTCCCGGCGAGAGACCAGTTTTTTTTTTTTTCTTTTTATACCGTCACCGTAGAATGGTTTGTCTTCGTTGACGCAGCTACAACTTCACTTTTGCTTGCACCGCTTCGTCACTATCAAGCTGATGTCCTTGCAGGTGTCCTTTAAACTTTGGAAAGAGTTGAAAGTCGGGTGGGTGAAGTCGTAAATACTATTGACACAAAACCAAACGTGTCAGCTCAAATGTCTCTGAGCACTACGGGACTTAACTTCTGAGGTCATCAGTCCCCTACAACTTCGAACTAAAACCTAACTAACCTAAGGACATCACACACATCCATGCCCGAGGCAGGACTCGAACCTGCGACCTGTAATAGATTGGGGAGATGTTATTTTTTTTACCGTATTTGTCGATACCGAATTGTAAATGTTTTCTTATATTTTTGTCAGAATTTATTATAATTTGTCTTATTATATGTTAAAGAATAGCAAAGAGACTGATTACAAGTGGAAACTTGTGAATTGTGTAAAATATCTTGGACGTTGGAGTCGTCTTTGACTATAGTCAGTCGGCAGCTAACTCTTGGTGTGTGTTGATGGAAGAACAATGTGAAGGTCGCAGTCATAAATAATTTTGAATTATGTTACTATTATTTTTGTATTAACTAAAAAGAAGAAACTACATTTGAAGAAACTGTATTTGAAACACCAAAATGAGAGAAACACGTTGAACCACGTCATTTCTGAAGCTGACATAGATGCATTCTGGAATCATACTTAGATAACTGAAGCCAAGACTAATATCGCCTTGCAAACGTCTAACGGAAAAGGTACTGTCACAAAATATGGCAAATTTAAGTAAATAAAAAATAGTGACCATATTATCAACTTGTGTCTTAGCCGGGAAGCCATATTTCAACTGGGGACTGTAGCCGGGATATTGTGTTCACGAGATCTTCAACAGTGCTACGAGGAAGAAAATTTTTGTGTGTTAGTACCAGTTTCTTCAGAATGTGTGTTACAGTGTTTGTGTTCATCGGGAAGTAAAAGTTTTGGAGAAGAAATGTTTCGGCAAAAAACATAATTTTCGACAGAAGAAAATACTTCAAGAATTTTGGTCAACAATCACATGGATGGAAAACGTGGTTTTGCAACAGTAGAAGAGTGTTCCAGATAAGTCACGAAACCCTCGTATTTTGTTAAAACAATATTTTTATCTTGTTTTGTATTGTTGTGTATAAATTTTTGTTCTTCACAATGACTTATGAGATTTTCGAGAGTATTGTGCCTAAAGTAGAAAGTAGTAATTTAATAGACTTCGAACATCAGGACAGGTCAAATGAAACAGAAAGAACCGATCAATTTGATTAAAAAAGTTTTCTTGTAAATTTCACAAAAGAAATTAAACAATCAGTTGACGACAATAAAACTTACTGGGATGAAAAAATTGGTAACATTTTGTTGCAAGTCCAAGCAGTCAATACCCAAGTGGGTGAGCTTTCGAACAGAGTTGGCAGTGTTGAGGAAAAAATTGAATCTGTGGAAGCAAAAGTAAATGAAATTTATGTTAAATTGTGCGGTGAAATTAATACTGTAAAAATGAGTTACTGGTAGATAGGGAAAGAAATTTAATTGATTTTAATGATATAAAAGGGGAAATTAAAAATTTGGATGAGAATACAAAAGTTTTAATAAAAAATGTAGAACAAAAAACTGACAATCGTTTGGTTACTCTAGAAGAAAAAGTAGAATACAATGATTTAGAAAACAAAAAATCTGTCAGAGAACTTAGCGAAAAAATTGAAAGTTTTGACATTGAGTTTCAAAGCAAAAATTACAATGTCAACACATGTAATCTTGTATCTAATATTCCAGTGAAGCACTTTTCGGTAGATGGACCCTTACATCCTGTTGATTTTATGCAGTATTGTAAAGATTGTTTTTTACCTCACTCACCAGATGAAATAAAAATTAAATTTGTGAAAAAATTCTTGGAAGGGGAAGCTTTGACTTGGGCAAACCAGATTGTAACTTTGGGGATGACCTTTTCAGAATTTGAATCAAAATTTCTGGAAAATTTTGGGATGATCTTAAACAAACTAGAATCAAAAGTGAATTTTTGAATGGGCGAAACTATAGAGAATCAGATGGGAACATGAAACAATTTTGCAAAAGTGAACTTCAAAAACTTATTCATTTAACAAAACCTTTGGATGACTTGATCAAAATTGATACCTTAAAGAGAAGATTGCCATCAGCAATGCAGTTGAGTTTAGTTCATTGTCCTGATAGTAATGTAGAGCAGTTTCTCAATTATATTGAAAAGTTGGATGGGGTAACAACAAGAACACACAGTGGGTTTACTCAGAAAGGTAATGGTCAAAATTGGGGAAATTATAACTTTCAAAAAAGGGAACAAAACAATTATCATGGTGTCAGTCAAAATTCCGGGGGATATAACAATTTTGAAAAGAAGGACCATAATTTTTATCCAAAACAAGAACAACATTTTCGCGTTAATAATCAACAAAATAGAGAACACTTTAGGGATCAAAATCACAGAAATTTTGATAGAGGTCAGTACAATAGAAACTACCAACAATCAGGTAATGTTTGGCATAGGAATGGGATCAGAAATGTTGATCAGAGACATTGGCAGAATCACAATCAGCAGTTCAAACAGGAACCGGAAATAAAAAACGAGTAGACACCCACTTGAAGGTCCGCAAGGTTGAGGCAGAAGGTGAGCATGATGAAAGGACCAATGGATGTGACTATCATAAACCCAAACAGGACAGTTCCAAACCTAAGCTATCACATGAGGTCATTAGTTGTTACTTATTGAAGAAATTTCAAGAGGAAAATAATGATGATAAAAATAACATTTTCAGTACACAAGAACATACAGTAGATAAAAGTAATTGTGATTCATTTAATTTAACAGAGTTTTACACTTGGGCAGAAAAGAACAACACTTTGTCAGATGATGTAATTTGTAGTAGTTCAGAGATGTGTGTGAATGAAAGAGAGAATGCATGCTGTGAGAATGAAAATGTTGGTGAAAGGGATCTGGTAACTTTAGAAAGGGGAAATAATACTTTGGGGGATGATTTGAATGTGTATGACCTGAATATGTGTAATGATAATGATGTTGTTGATAAAGTTGATAATGATGGTAATGGTATTGATGATGACGTTGAGGAAAGGTATTTCATTAGTTTAAATAGGGAGTTGGGTATACACATGGTTGAAAATGGATTAAATAGTGAGAATATTATAGAAATTCCCAGGGATGTTACCAGGATGAATAAAGCTCACAAGCTGGATGTATGTGAAAGTGTGAATTTTGATGTTGTTGTTCAAGAATCTGAATACGCAAATAACGATGACACATGTATAACTTCTAACCTAAGTGAAACTTTTACAGATACTAATGATACACACACATTTCTTATGAATATATGGCTGAACAGTGAAATTATTTCTTTTGACAAGAACTTTAGAAAGATGCTTATTAATGTATGTGAAACTGTATGTCCTGAGTGGTGGAAAAAGATGAGATATTTTATTTTTGAAAATCTGAAGGATAAGTACTTCAATAGCATACAATGTGATTTGGATGAAAATTCTTGGCCATTTGAGATAATAGAGAGTACTCATGACAATTTTGTGTCTTGTGCAAATTTTATAACTGTGACAAATAATACATGTAATGATATACCATATGATCCTGATAAGTATAGGTTTGGGAAAAAAGAAAGTGATTTATTACATGAGGATACAGGTTCTGAGAAAAGTGATCAATTTTGCAGTCCATATATAAAAGTTCAAATTGGGTCATGGATTGGTAAATGTTTAATTGATACAGGAAGTGAGATCTCAGGAATATCTGAAAGGTTAAGCAAGAAATTGAAAGTGGGGAAAGATCATGTTGAAATGCCAGTTGTTGGGGTAAAGATAAAAGGTACTACTGGGAAGAGCAGTAAATTGGTAAAAAGCCAGGCTTTAGTGACATTTTTAATTGAAGGCAAGCTGTTCACACATGGATGTTTTGTAATTCAGGAATTTAATGAGGATTTTCTTTTGGGTATGAATTGGATAGTAAAAGTAAATACAGCATTTGATTGGGTTGGAAGAAAACTTTTGATAGAAACTAGTGAAAGGGAATACATTCAGAGTAATGGAAATTTTGACAGTATCAATTTACTAAAAGAAAATAGATTGGAGAATATTGAAACTCATAGATTTGATACTGATGAAGTTGAATTTAGGAATTTAGTAAATTTGAAAATTTCAGAAACACAAAATTTATCTGGGGAGCAAAAACAACAGTTAGAAAATCTGCTGTGGGAATATAGTGATGTTTTCAGAGACATACCTGGAAGGGTAAAGGGTTATCAGTGTGAGCTTCAGGTAAAACCTTATGAACCATTTTTCATAAAACCATACAGTATTGCACTATCAAAAAGACCTGCTGTTGAGAAAGATCTGAAAAAGACGGAAGGATGTAATATAATAGAAAGGAGTATCAGTGCATATAATAATCCTCTAGTAGTAGTTTCGAAAAAAGATGGTGGAAAAAGATTGGTTTTGGACTCTAGACACTTAAACAAAATTTTGTTCAGACAGACAGACCATCCTGAAAATATTGATGAGTTACTCTATAAATTTACAGATATAAAATATATGTCAAGTTTGGATCTAACTTCGGGTTTTCATCAGGTACCACTTTCGGTTAATTCTAGAAAATATACTGCTTTTATGTACAATGGTAAGAGTTACAAATATTGTGTTGTGCCATTTGGGTTAAATTCTTCTGTTTCCGAATTTATAAGAGCTTTGGATCATGTACTGGGGCAAGAACTTGCGTCTAAACTGATAATTTGTGTAGATGACATTTTGGTTACATGGCAAAATTGGGAGGAACATTTTTTTATTTTGAAGTCAGTTTGTGAAAAACTTAGAAAAGGGGGGATGACATTGAAATTAGAGAAATGTAAATTTGCAGTTTCTGAATTAAAATTTTTAGGTCATGTTGTCACAGACAAGGGAATTTTGGCAGATCCAGAAAAAATTAAAGCAATTTCAGAAATTCCTATTCCTAAGACTAAAAAACAATTAAAGTTGTTCTTTGGGTTATGAGGTTATTACCGAAAACATATAAGTGATCAAAGTCTGAATGCACCATGTTTAAGTCAATTACTTAAGAAAAACACTGTTTGGGTTTGGGATAAAGGTTGTCAGGAACAGTTTGATAAAATTAAGCAAGAGTTGAGGAAGCAACACTTATTACACAGACCTGATTTTAATTTACCATTTTGTTTGAACACTGATAGCAGTAATTATGGGCTTGGAGCAGAGTTATTTCAAGAAAGAGTAGAGAATGGAGTTAAGATACATTGTACCATAGCATTTGCAAGCAGAATGTTGCTTAAGCATGAGAAAAGTCATAGAAAATCCATACCCTAATGCTTATCGTTTGGTGTACCCTAAGTCAAAGAAATTATTTGGTCTCAGGAATGTTGTCTCTCTAAAACAGTATAAACAGAAATCATAATTTCAAAATTTAAATAACCTATTATCACCTAAAACAAAAGTCCTCCACTGGAATATGCTTGTTAGAACAAAAGTACCTGTACAACCAAGTGTGTATATTTGCATATATAAATTAATAATTAGAAGTCACATGTTAATTGAAACTGATGAAAAAACACTGTTGTAACAAAGAGTGAGAGAAAGATTTATTTTGACTTTTTTTTAAAAAAATGTCTCCGTAGTGAGCATTTCTGAATTTTTCTAATTTTTAGAAGCTAAGTCTTCCCTGTGGGTGAAGGCATGCATGTGAGGACATGCATGCAAAGGTATAAGTTTCAAAACCAATTTTAGATAAAGCCTCATGATATATGAGCAGTTTATTGTTGTTTATACTGATGTTGTGGGGAGCAAAAGTACTCTTCACAAGAATGTGACTTGTAGTAATATTGTAGTAGAGAGGAAAGTGTACATAAATAATTGCAAAAAATTTAGATAATACTGATGTATCTTAAGCTGTACTAAAAGAAGAAAATCATAAGAAAAAAAATACAAAATAAAAAAGACCATGAGTAAAAAAAATTTAAAAAGAAAATCATAAGCAAAAAAAATATACAAAAGAAAAAAACACTACACTATATATGTCCAGTATCATTTTTACTGTTACAGTATGTAAGCATAATGAAATTAACATTAATATAAAAAAATTAATTAAATCTTATTCTAGGAAATGAGTTTTACCTTCCTATTATTTTCAATCTGTATGTTAGAATATTTCTCATGTATGTTTTATACCATGTATATTTGTCATGTCAAATAATTTCTTTACTTGAATTTTTTTTGTGTATGAGGTTGATGGGGAAGTATCATTGCAAAAACAGCCAGTAACAAGTCCACAGATTCAAAGAGTCCAAATTTGGAAGAGGTTATCAGACTGCATCATTAGTGTACTAATTGTGTAATACAGATCCATCACTGAGTGTGGTCGGGATTTTGTTGTATATGTCCATAACAACAAAAGCCCTGGGGAGCAGTTGTAATGGATCTGGGAAATGTTATTTTTTTTACCGTATTTGTCGATACCATATTGTAAATGTTTTCTTATATTTTTGTCAGAATTTATTATAATTTGTCTTATTATATGTTAATTTACTTCTGTTTTTGAGAGTAAAAGCATATTGATTACCATTAGAAAATGTATCGAAGAATAGCAAAGAGACTAATTACAAGTGGAAACTTGTGAATTGTGTAAAATATCTTTGACGTTGGAGTCGTCTTTGACTATAGTCAGTCGGCAGCTAACTCTTGGTGTGTGTTGACGGAAGAACAATGTGAAGGTCGCAGTCATAAATAATTTTGAATTATGTTACTATTATTTTTGTATTAACTAAAAAGAAGAAACTACATTTGAAAAAAACTGTATTTGAAACACCAAAATGAGAGAAACACGTTGAACCACATCATTTCTGCAGCTGACATAGATGCATCGTGGAATCATACTTAGACAACTGAAGCCAAGACTAATATCGCCTTGCAAACGTCTAACGGAAAAGGTACTGTCACGAAATATGGCAAATTTAAGTAAATAAAAAATAGTGACCGTATTTTCAACTTGTCTTGGCCGGGAAGCCATATTTCATTCAGACCGTAGCGTCTAGAACGGCTCGGCCACCCCGGCCGGCAAACGTGTTAGATTGTTCTGGATGTTGCAGCAATTTTGTGTGGTCTGGCATTGTCTTACTGAAGTAGAGGGTACTCCAGGTGTCGACGAACTCTTCGAAAACGTGCTATCAGTTTGCCACGCATCAAAACAGTTTCTTTATGCACCACCATGTTACACACTACAATTCGGAGTCCTCTAATGGCAGTGTGTTGCAACTTGCGTCAGGGAAGCGGAAATATCTACCAAGTAATATGCATAAGATATAATACCACAACAGACACTGAGAATGAAATAAAAATGTTGGACGCATTCCTTTTAGTACGCTCTCATAACTGGTGTACTGATCACTTAAATGTAAGCGAGGGTAGCTGAGTAGCGTATTGCTAGTTTGCCTCTTGATGACAATGGGAGCTAGTAATAGCTTGACAAGCAGTAGCCATCAACTATTTTAGCAAGTTTTCTATTGTAAATAAGTGAATAGTTCCTAGTATATTAAGTTACTACCATCATAAATTTTGAAGGCCGAAGGCTATATATTCTAAAATGTTATGTAGTTATTTGTGTTGCCTGTATGGGCCACACTGGATTGTTTTGCATTAATTATTGTTATTCTTTCAAGAATATGTTTTGTGTTGTTCAAGCCTTGTTCGAGTGTATTCTGGCCTCAAGGGATCTTTGGTTTTCTATTTTGTCAAATTCCTCTTTATACGGTAAATGAAGTAATAACAAAAATTTGGAGCACTATGCCTGTACAGCCCAAAATGAACCCCTCTCCACCAGAATCCCACGCTATAAAATTTAGCTTACATGTTGAATTTTTCTTTATACGTGGGATATAGTCTCGAGAAAATGGGTTTTATGTAGCACACTCCGTTACACTGAAGCATGCTACAATATCGCAAAAGAGAACAATTCATAACATCCACTGTATCTCCTAGACGGTTCGAGGTAACTAAATGAGTTTTTGGTAAATGATACCACAAAAAGAGGAGACTATGTGGCATATGGTCAACTTCAGGAACTTTCTAATCTACCACAATACACGACAGCTACAACCTTTTTCAATCGAATACTGTAATTTTTTTTAAGGATCATTGAAAACTAGTTAAGTGAGCACTAGTGCGATATTGGACCGTCATAAGTGAAGAACTTACATGTTTATTTTTATACTGAGGATGTGCTTTTTCATGAGCTACTGATCTGACTACCCCTCAGCTGCTCACTTAGGAAACTACTGCTACAGTGTTCTATCACTATGTCAACTGCGCCAGCATATCGGTGAGCTGACATTATGTAAAAACCGCTTTGTTTTGAGGAAATAAGTAAATTTAAACATGGAAAGAACAACAATGTGAGGTAAGGAAGCTGCATTTTGGATACAGTTTCCCGTTTTATAAAATTTGGCAACAACAATGCTTCACAAAAAATGAAAATTCGTTCTTGAAGTGTCTCTTCTACATCCATCGAGGTTCTGCGTTCAAAATTCTTACGTTTTTGATACATTATGATTTAATTTAACGGAATTAAAAAAGTGCTTGTCTTGCAACATCGGAGAATGGGTTCTCAGTTTCGGATAGCAGTAACCTTCTCTTTCTGATGGTTAATATAATGAAAATATATGGATTCTTGCAATATAAAAAGAGACAACATTACTTGAAAAGCGTTAACTGGCACCTTTCATTATTTAGAAGAGTATCCATCACATACATGTGTTTTCCAATCATGTGTATTTCCCTTCCCGTGCACAATACGTGAGCTTAATGGAAACATTTTATACATCTAATGCACTTCTCGCCATGTTGGTCATTCTTACAGAGCTCAGAGCAGTAGAGGCCTTCATCTGCACTGTCCTAGTCGTCTGCAGTAATAAGACAGCATAGGAAGAAAAGTCAGGGGATTCGGTATCACTTTTCCTCTTATTTTTCTTTCCCTATAATTTAGAAGACAATTTCACTATTGCGTGTCTTTTCATTAAAGTTCTTTCTTTAGAATGTGTAGGGGAGATGTGCAGCTTTCTTCAGACCTCTCTACTGATTCTCAGAGTTCAGGATAAGACATATTCACAGCAGTTTCACCTCCTTTGCGGGAATTATGGCCAGAGCAGGTGGGAGACTGATTTCGAAAGGAGAAAGGAATTCTATTTCGTAAAGGTCTAGCTGAAGATGATGGAGCTTGTGGGTCTGGCACGGAAACCTGTGGTTGGAAAGAAGATGCAGAGATTCAGCTGCATTAATGGTTGCAGGAACTGTGTTTCTTGGAGGAAGTCGTTGGGTTGAAATATTTCAGAGTTGAAAGGTGATGTGCCACTTGTTATGAACCCATTCAAAGCGACATCCATTGTCGCTCCCCCTTGGAGCTCGCTCTAAATACAGGCGCCATGCTGCCCAGTGGTATCATCATGACTCCCCATTAATGAGATCCATGTCATGTTGCTCATTTAGAGTGTTAGCAGCAACAAAGAACCTGTAAACATCAACACAAACTTTAGTATTAACACAAAATAACATAAACAATAATAAGGTAACTGTTCACCCAGTGACATGGACAAAAACCTGGAAAAAGATCTAGAGGATGATATACAGTATGGTGCAGGGTGCTTGTCAGTGACTAAAAATTAAAAAAAAATTAATCATATATTAAGTGAGTAACAGTCTTTTGAAACTTTAGAGGCGGTTCCCGGAAATTTACATTTTATGTTGCATTTTCCCTAAATCTCAGGAACCACTTCGAGTAGAGTACTCAAATTTCCGGGGAGAAATAAGATACATATCCTGCGCCTGCATCTGCGAACTAAAAGAAGAACATAATGTTATGTATAATTAAAATTATTTAGGATAACGTACAAAAAGTACACAAAATTTTAACCGTGTGATTAAAAATCTTATTTCTGAAAGCAGTGGCTGAAATGCAATTATTGTAGTTCAGTAGACTCAGAACATACAGTTTAATGTGTTGTAAAAGTTTCATGTCAATGGCTAGAGTGGTTCCTAAAATATAGGGAAGCCAAGTCACTAAATTTAACATTGTCGGGATAGGGCGTTCTAACTCCCCTTAAAGAAATCTAGTATTTCATATGTTGTCGTATCAAATCAGCCTCCTCCAGGAGTAAAGCAAAGAACCCGCCACTGTACTGGCGAGTGTTATTCCGTCAGGTACAACAATTTTATTATTACGAAAATAGCAGTATTCTGCCATCTAAATGAAGAAGCCATTAGGCCCGAGAACGGCCAAGCGTTTTCCCTAGTCGCTTCGTGTAGGGAACGTCTTTTCTAAGGGAGCAAACGCGCAGGAGTGGAACCTGGTGGAAAGCGTTGCAATAGGGTTGGCAGGTGTGCCTCGTCATTTCCGTTCTGTGGATTCCTTTTATGTGGAACGAAATATACTGCAGGTAGACGGGACCGTATGGAAATAGTCAGCTAACTGTGATTGAGTGAGGTCAGATATTGGTGTCGCCTGTTGGTGAAGTGATTAAGGAGTAGAAATGGGGGGAAGCTAGAACAAGACTAGGCAGACCCCGTGTCCAGAAGGACGGAGAACATCGTGCATTGCGGAGGCTGGTTACAAAATATCACATGAAATCAGTGGAATGAATCACCCGTGAGTTCCATTCTGGTACCAGCAGTCCATCTAGCACTATGTGCTTACAAAGATAAATATAATGCTCGAACGGCTCCTCGTAAATCATTCATTTCTGTAGTCAGTGGGAAGAGACGCTTGTGGTGGTGTAAAGAGGACCGCCACTGGACAGTGGATGACTGGGGAGGAGTGATTTGGACTCATGAATCATGCTATACCCTTTGACAAGCTATTGAATGGGTTTGCGTTTGCCGAATTTCTGACGTTACCTATGCATCAAGTGTAGTAGTAACAGTGAAATAAGGAAGAGGAAGTGGTATTAGGTATAGGAGTGTTTCCTATAGTTGGTGTATGGTACCATTATCGTGCTTAAGGAAACGTTGAATGCGGAAGGATACAAACACGTTTTACTGCACAATATAAGAACAGTTCTGTAGTGGGTGTTGCCAGGAGATGCCATATTAAAATTCATCGAGAACTTTCCATGTTATTTATTTGTTTCCATTACAGTGCCCCGATCACCTTGGTCTGCATCACGAGGTCCCGCAATGCTGAGGCCACTGCCCCAGCGACCCACTGCAACCCGCTGTGTGACGGCCTTGTATGCCAGCAGAGTCCAGTGTCGTCAGGATGCCAGGGGTTGGCTCAGAAGTCTGCATCCCTGGCGATTCAGCGTTGCTCGGTGTGAGCTGCAGGCGGTCAGCTGCGTCCTTCTTCTCGCCGATGTGACTGAGATCGCAGCGCCGAACAAGTTCCAGTGATCCGGAGTCGAATTCTGCAGCCCTCGCCTCGGGATGCCTCCAGGAAGCTGGGACGACTGCCTGCAGTAGCGAGCCATGGAGAGGCCCGCAGTTGGTTGGCTGGCTATGGACCCAGTGTTGGCCTCAGGGGGTCGAACCAGCGACCCGCCATGGACTGGAACACTGGCGCTCCATCTGCTTCTGTGTGAATCTGGTGGTGTGACACGCCCCGCTGTCCAGGAGAGCTGCCACACTTGAATGAATCTCGTTATAAAACGGCACCTATTTATACTCGGCTGTGCGCCGCTCCAAGTCACGTACTCACCACAACTAGGTTGCGCCAGTGGGCCCCTTCTGCCTGTAAATTGCGGCATGCACACCGCTGCGTTTACTCTTTTCATCTGTTCGACGGCCCTGTGGCCTCCATTCTACTTTGCAACCGCTGATCAGTGTAACTTACTGTCAAAAGGCCGCCTGGCTGTAACTTGTGCGCTCAGAAATGTTGCACCCATTCTAAGTTTCCTATCTTAAACTGTGGTGCCATTATAGCTCGGAGGCGATGGCTGTCATGCTAATGACGATGCACCCTGTCATAAAACAGCATCTGTAACGCAATAGGCTATTGACAATAAAATTCCGGAAATGGACTGGCCTGAGATGCCGTACCTGAACCCAATGGAATAGCCTTTGGTCTGTGTTGAAACGTCAGCTTCGCTTCAGCCCCAGCGTTCAAAGTCACTAAATTCACCCGTTTCGGCTCTTGAGGAAGCCGCAGCCTTTCAGTCACAATGAAACTGTTCTCAACAGAGCAAAAGCCGTCCTATAGGCGAAGGGTGGGTACACGATATATTAAAGTCCATTAATTGGTGTACAGGTTCTTTTGATAACATAGAGTTTGTTCCCTATTCAACTTTATATGTCGATGATAGACAACTTTTACCGCTCTAATTCATTCTCCATAAAAGAAAGAGTAGAGTCTGATTTCCTGAACAATTAATACAGGTAATTACACTCGGAATGTAGTCAGCATACCTTCTTCATTACATCAAACGGTCCAGGAAATGAAGCGAAACTTCCTCACACTCGGTCCTTTTTTTTTAAATAATTGTTCACTGTATTCATCTTCGCTGGTCTATGTGCAACTGGTATATTATTATTTCCATAGCGGTGAATTTTTTTGTATTATAGTATTAATTTTGATGATCTGCATTTAGCTACCACAATGCCCTCTCTCGGCCAGTGATAGCACTCTTTCCTCTCTATTTCTATTGTGGAAACTAGCTTTTTGTCCGATACAAAGCACCACAAGATGGTGGTGGTGGTCGTTAGTGTTTAACGTCCCGTCGACAACGAGGTCATTAGAGACGGAGCGCAAGCTCGGGTTAGGGAAGGATTGGGAAGGAAATCGGCCGTGCCCTTTCAAAGGAACCATCCCTGCATTTGCCTGAAACGATTTAGGGAAATCACGGAAAACCTAAATCAGGATGGCCGGAGACGGGATTGAACCGTCGTCCTCCCGAATGCGAGTCCAGTGTGCTAACCACTGCGCCACCTCGAAAGCACCACAAGACTTTCATGTAAGTCTGCAGGCTTTCGTGGCCGTTGATACTGAGGTTAAAATATTTTGGGTTACTATGTCGCGTCATATTTCCTCTAAAATAATCGACGTTTCGACCCCTGTGCAGGGGGACACCGGGAGATCCTGAGGATCTATGCCAGCAGAGGGGTCGCAACGTCGATTATTTAGAGGCTTGAAAACCCAGAAGATTTCAACTTCTCCACAAGAGTGTTGCTTTTAGAATCTCTCAGGTAGATAAAAAGTAATTAGTCGCTATCAGTATCTAGCCTCCTCATATTTCTTACGCGCGTCGTAAGTGAATTATGTACAAACTTATTACCAAAGTATTTTAAACATCTCGTGTACGGGCCATAGCTTGTTAGTACAGACATTTAGCAGCGAGTCTAAGGCTTTTATCTAGTCACTCGTTGACCAGTCCGGTGTGGCAGCTGCAGACAGCAAAACAACATCTAAAGTTTTAAATTTCACGTTTAAGAAATCGTCCTCGCAAGAGATCGTTCAAACATAATTTTGGGTCTGCTCCTTAAATCTATCAAAGAGGCCGAATTTGAAAGGAAGCGGATAGGAGCAGGTGAGGTAAATCACGTCGGTACTGCAAGTAAAGTAAAAGAGGTTTCTACTGCGCATGAATACATACAAATGAATACGTATCTTTGGTACAGGTGAGTACGTAGGTGCGAAGCCAAAGTCCAGATAAGGAAGTCTCAATAGCAAGCTAAGCTAAAGCGACGGATCTCGGCCGTCTGCTGTTCTGATCTGGGCGAAAGTGGAGCGGCGCTCGTTGAGCTAGAGGGCGCTGTGGTCGGTGGAGATCTTCCACTCTCGTAGTGCCAACCTACGCTGTGGTAACGGAACTATCGATACCACACATACCGTCGTCAAACTCACGTATGGACGACATAAGCAATAAAAATGAAAGACTTGAAAACAAATAAATCGTCAGGTGCGGGTGAAATACCAGTTCAGGTTTACAAAGAATTCTCTACGGCACTGGCCTCTTACTTAGTTTGCATTTACCGTAAATCTCTTGCCCAAGCGACTGGAAAAAAGCGCGGGTGGCTCCTGTATGCAAGAAGGATGAAAGAACGGACCAGAGAAATTACCGTCCAATATCCCGATCATCGATGTACTGCAGAATCATTGAACATATTCTCAGTTCGAATATAATAAATTTTCTTCAGATCGAAAAGCTTATGTCGAGGGTCAGCAAGATTTTAGTAAGCATCCCTCGTGCGAAACTCTGCTTGTTCTTTTCTCTCATAATATACTGCGAACTATTGATGAAGGGCAACAGGCGGATACCATACTTCGAGATTTCCAGAAGGCATTTGACGTGGTTCAAAATGGCTCTGAGCACTATGGGACTTAACAGCTGTGGTCATCAGTCCCCTAGAACTTAGAACTACTTAAACCTAACTAACCTAAGGACATCACACAACACCCAGTCATCACGAGGCAGAGAAAATCCCTGACCCCGCCGGGAATCGAACCCGGGAACCCGGGCGCGCGAAGCGAGAAAGCTACCGCACGACCACGAGGTGCGGACTTTGACCTGGTGCTCCACTGCATAACCGAATGTACGAGTGGAAGGAGTAGGTTCCCAGATATATGAGTAGTTCGTAGACTGCTTAAGTAGCAGAACCCAGTATGTTGCCCTCGACGGCGAGTGTTAATGACAGACAAGGGTATTGTGAGGAGTTCCCCAGGGAAGCGTGATAGGACCGCTAGTGTTCTCTATACAAGGTGTTTCCGTAATAGCGTGTAATGGTTCAAATGGCTCAGAGCACTATGGGACTCAACATCTGAGGTCATCAGACACCTAGAACTTAGAACTACTTAAAC
The DNA here is from genome assembly GCF_023864345.2 of Schistocerca serialis cubense. NCBI lineage: Eukaryota > Metazoa > Arthropoda > Insecta > Orthoptera > Acrididae > Schistocerca > Schistocerca serialis. The sequence goes on along the minus strand of NC_064642.1, from coordinate 82,322,212 downwards.
CTAACTAACCTAAGGACATCACACACATCCATGCCCGAGGCGGGATTCGAACATGCGACCGTAGCGGTCTCGCGGTTCCAGACTGCAGCGCCTAGAACTACTCGGCCACCCCGGACGGCGTAAGACCGTGTAAAAATGTAACAAGGCATAGAGAATGCTCCACTGGACAATTTGAGATAAGAACCTGGGTTTGGAGACGCCAGCTTAAGGAGACATGGAAATAAACTTCTCTACCGCTTCGTCTAGCATTCCTGTTCTCCAGATTATTTACAGCAAACATGCGTACAAGTTCACACGTACTGTGCTGCTTATTTACATGCACATTCTTTATTTCCTGCAAGGAAACAAGGAGAACGAACCTGATTATTAGGAAGTCATGACGCAGGTTTTGTTTACTAGAGGTTCGTGCAAAGAGCTCTTCCTGAGTTGTTGGAGAACATACCCTTGGCTGTGAGATACAACATTGCAGAGCAAGGCCTCACTTCAGTCTGGATAGTCGCAGACATCTCAATGGTGTATTTCCTGGTCGCTTGATTGGAAAGGGAGGTTGTATTCCACGGCATGCAAGGCCCCGTCACTTGAATCCTCTTGCTTATTTTCTAAGGGGATATCTAAAGTCACTAGTGCATGAGACACCAGTGGATACAGAGATGGAATTAGCTGCCTGAACTGTAGCTGTCTGTGAGGTGATTCGAAACACACGAGCGGTATTTGTCAGGGAGCGTCACAATTTTGTTCGCCGATGTCGTGCTTGCACTGATGTTGATGGCCGTCAGTTTCGGAACATTTTCTAAGGTAAAGTACAAATGGAATTTTTACTGTATCACTGATGGTATTTGCCGTTAACTGTAACTGGTGTAAATAAAAAAGTACACAGTAATATGATTTTATTCCTATTATCTGCCTAAGCTGGCATCTCCGGACAGAGGTTCCCCGCCTCAAATCGTTCAGTGGAGCATCCTCTACGTCCGGTTTTTTACACGCTCTTATGGAGACACCTCGTATACATAAACGATCTGGCGGCCGGGGTGGGTAGCAATCCTCGGTTGTTTGCTGATGATGCTGTGGCGTATAGGAAAGTGTCAAAGTTAAATGGCTGTAGGAGGATGGTGTAATCAATGTCAGCTAGCTCTGAATCTAGAAAAATCTAAGATAAGGTGCAGAAGTAGGAAAAACAAGCCAGTAATGTTCGGATACAGAATTATTAGTGTCCTTCTTGACACATTCATGTCGTTTAAATATCTGTTCGTAACGCTGCAGCCGGCCGTGGTGGCTGAGCGGTTCTAGTCGCTTCAGTCTGGAACCGCGCGACCGCTATGGTCGCAGGTTCGAATCCTGCCTCGGGCATGGATGTGTGTGATGTCCTTAGATTAGTTAGGCTTAAGTAGATCTAAGTTCTAGGGAACTGATGACCTCAGCTGTTAAGTCCCATAGTGCTCAGAACCATTTGAGCCATTCTTAACAGCGCAAAGCAATATGAAGTGGAAAGAGAATGTGAGAATTCTGGTATGGAAAGCAAATGGTTTACTTCGAACTGTTCGGAGAATTTCGGAAAAGTAGAGGGGATATAGGACGTTAGTGCGTGCTCGAGTGTTTGGGATCCCCTGCAGATCGGATTAAAGGAAGACATCGAAGCATATAAAAGGCAAGCTGCCATATTCGAACAACACACAAGTATTACGGAACTCAAATGGGAATCCCTGGAGGGAATGCGACAGCACTATCGAGGAAATAGGAGCACAGGTAACTGTATTGTCGGCAACATACATTTGGCGTAAGGACCACAAAGATAAGATACGAGAAATTAGGGCTCATAGGGAGGCATACAGATAGTCGTTTTTCCCTCGCTCTGTCTGCTAGTGGAACGGGAAAGGAAATGGCCGCCCTGCGCCCTCTGTCGTCTGGAAAACGGCCCCCAGCTGCCAACGAAGAACCAAGTTTACAGTACAGTGGCTAGAGGAGTATGTATGTATATGTTGATGTCAACACAAAAAAAGAGCGAACGATACTGGTCCCTCACAATCCAGGCTACCAGACATCAGAGTCACCTACACACTTTCATTTAGCCCAGTGGGTTGATAAAAAGGGAGTGAGGATCGGTCGCAATGTCCCTCCAACAATGAAAAATGGGAGATGGCTGCAGCGGCCGCTCGGCTGGTCAAAGACCTTTAGGGTGAAGCCATCACGATGTCTTATTTAGTTCCCTGACGTTAACACACAGTTGATCATTCCCTTGGAACAGTTTTATTTCTCTGCTGTAGAGTCACGTCGCACGCTGTGTCGTTAGAATTTAAGGCAACAAGGCAACTTTTGTCTCGCTTGGTCTGCCGAACGCAAACGAAGCGCGGCCCGCGTTCTCCCGGCACCGCTCGCCCTCCGCCTGTTGTTCTGCGTAGCTCTGCAGCTTTCCAGCTTTCGTTGCCCGGCAGGACGCGGCCGTAAAGCCCGCCCGCTGACCCGACTGCCGCCCCCGGGAGAAGGACTTTTCCGCCGCGCCATTTACATCCGCGATTTACGGCCCGCCACCAGCGGCCCGTCGGCAGCGACATGACCGCCGGCGACGCCTGCTCGGTGCACTGCTAATTCTCTCCCCCCTTTCTCTTCCTCTTCCCTCTTTCGCTGTCTTTCCCTCCACTTGTTTCTACGACGATGTCCGCCTAGCCGAGCGCCCTTCGCCCGTTCGGTCTTCTTGTAGTACTGTTTAAGTTCGGCAGCGGCGGACGATCTCCAGACTCAAATGGCGGTAAAATAGCGCTGAATAATTGCTATTTGGAGAAGTTGGCGCGCAGGCAAGCGGCCGGTAAAAAACCGGAGCAGGCAGCAGTGGCTCTGAAACAAAAAGCGGCCGCCGTCCTGATCCCTCCATCGTGCGGAAAACTGTCCTCTGCCGCCAACGAAGAACCAAGTTACAGACGCAAAGCCTAAACCGTATAGAACAACTATTGGTAGAATCAGTACGGGAACACAGAGACCTAAGTTTGGCTGTCGGAGCGCGTGTCCAGGGCGCAGTTTTGTGACAAACGGATAACATGAAGGAGGTGTGATGGACATGACTTTTGGTGTGGGAGGACGGCGTCTTGATTCTATATCTACATCTACATCTATACTCCGTATGCCACCTGACGGTGTGTGACGGAGGCCTCGAGCACCTCTATCAGTTCTCCCTTTTATTTCAGTCTCGTATTGTTCGTGGAAAGAAAGATTGTCTGTATGCCTATGTGTGGGCTCTAATATCCCTGATTTTATCCTCATGGTCTCTTCGAAAGATATACGTAGGCGGGAGCAATATACTGCTTGACTCCTCGGTGAAGGTATGTTCACGAAACTTTAACAAAAGCCCGTACCGAGCTACTGAGTGTCTCTCTTGCAGGGTCTTCCACTGGAGTTTATCTATCGCCTCCGTAACTCTTTCGCGATTACTAAGTGATCCTGTAACGAAGCGCGCTGCTCTCCGTTGGATCTTCTCTATCCCTTCCATCAACCCTATCTGGTACGGATCCCACACCGGTGAGCAGTATTCAAGCAGTGGGTGACCAAGTGTACTGTAACCTACTTCTTTTGTTTTCGGGCCGGCTGGAGTGGCCGAGCGGTTCTAGACGCTACAGTCTGGAACCACGCGACCACTACGGTCGCAGGTTCGAATCCTGCCTCGGGCATGGATGTGTGTGATGTCCTTAGGTTAGTTAGGTTTAAGTAGTTCTAAGTTCTAGGGGACTGTTGACCTCGTAACTTGAGTCCCATAGTGCTCAGAGCCATTTGAACCATTTTGTGTTTTCGTATTGAATTTCCTTAGGATTCTTCCAATGAATCACAGTCTGGCATCTGCTTTACCAACCATTAATTTTATATGGTCATTCCACTTCAAATCACTCCTAATGCCTACTTCCAGATAATTTATGGAATTAACTGCTTCCAGTTACTGACCTGCAATATTGTAGCTAAATGATAAGGGATCTTTCTTTCTATATATTTGCAGCACATTACACTCGTGTACATTGAAATTCAATTGCCATTCCCTGAACCATGCCTCAATTTGCTGCAGATCCTCCTGCATTTCAGTACAATTTTCCATTGTTACAACCTCTCGATATACTACAGCATCATCCGCAAAAAGCCTCAGTGAACTTTCGATGTTATCCACATGGTCATTTATATACAGGGTGAGTCGCGTAAGACGTGACACCCCGATTATTCCGTTGGCGATTGCACGTATCGACCAGCGGTGTTCGGCGAATCATAGCCGACTATGGGGCACATACTTTGGTACATGCACAATAATCACAACGTTTTTATTGACAAAATGGATCAAATGGCTCTGAGCACTATGGGACTCAGCTGCTGTGGTCACAAGTCCCCTAGAACTTAGAACTACTTAAACCTAACTAACCTAAGGACAGCACACAACACCCAGCCATCACGAGGCAGAGAAAATCCCTGACCCCGCCGGGAATCGAACCCGGAAACACGGGCGTGGGAAGCGAGAACGCAACCGCACGACCACGAGATGCGGGCTTTTATTGACAGAGATAATGAGGCAAGTACATGTTTTTTAAATGGGACGCTATACTTTTTTACCATCATTCGAACGCTCTGGAAAAGACGCGTATAGTGATGTAACGCATGTTTCTATTGTGATTCAAACTTCGCTTAAAAGACGCTGGTAAATATTCTGCGATTGAAGGTCGAGGCGGTCGGAAGCGGCTGCAGACTGTAAACACGCCTCGCGCGACCCGCAGGCCGAGTTGCCGTGCTCTATGCAGCATGCACGGCCTACGCTACGTAGGTAAATCCTCATCCGCCCTCTTTTATGCAAAGTTTAAATCACAATAACAACATCGTTACATCACTATACGGGTCTTTTCCACAGCGTTCGAATGATGGTAAAAAAAGTATAGCGTCCCACTCAAAAAACATGTACTTGCCTCAAACACGGCATCTACCTGGGAACCAGTGTCTATGGCCCTCGTGGACGAATAGCGCGAGCTGGGTTTCACACCATTGTCTTTTTCGAAACCCATGCTGATTCCTATAAAGTAGATTTCTAGTCTCCAGAAAAGTCATTATACTCGAACATAATAAGTGTTCCAAAATTCTAGAGCTGATCGACGTTAGAGATATAGGTCTATAGTTCTGCACATCTGTACGACGTCCCTTCCTCAAAACGGGGATGGCCTATGCCCCTTTCCAATCTTTTGGAACGCTACGGTACACCGCTGCAAGAGAGGGGGGGGGGGGGCAATTTCCTTCGCGTACTCAATTTACGTTAACCGAGTCCATTCGGCGCGTACGCTGTACACACTGGCATACAAAGTAAGAAAATATGGAGCCTACAGAGAGAGAGAGAGAGAGAGAGAGAGAGAGAGGGAGAGGGAGGGGGGAAGGAGGAAGGCCTATGGTGGTATCAACGCTGTAAGTTGATGATGCCTTACTTTTAGCAGTCTTGTGTTCACTAAGGTGGCGTACGTGGAGCTGTTATAGACCGATTTTAAGGCTCCCAGTTTCTCTTACGTGGCGTAATTATTTGTAGGTGAAGATACAGTAAAGGGCCCTACACACTCACTAACCGAAAGACCGACCGACCGACAAATTGAATGTGTGTAGACGCTTTGACCGACCGACCGACGAACATTCCTTGCCGGGTTGTCGGATGGGTCGGCCCACAGGCCAATCGACCCCCTTATGACTACACCTAGCAAACAGTGCCGGGTGTAGTGTAGCGCTATCGTGTTAACCACCAGCAGACGTTCGTCTTTTGTCACTGTGCGCTGGTTTAAATGCTGTTCTAACATACACGACAGCCGAACGAAACTTTAAGGCTAGAGTTTCTGGAGACATTTAAAGACTGTTTGTGGGACACATGGAAGAAATGAAGCACTTTTTTCATTTTTTTAACGAGTTCTTAAAAGTTTCGTCTGGCATATAGAGACGATAAAAGTTCGTCAACCTAACGTATTCCTGTTTTTATGTTTATTTCAGCTACTTAATCCGATATTAAACTCAAACTCGAAGTATCGACATTCAAAGGACTTTAATTCAGAAAATATACTTGCTCGGTTATCATAGGTGTTAAGAAAGACCAGTTTACATCGAAGATCAAATGGTTCAGATGGCTCTAAGCACTATGGGACTTAACATCTGAAGTCATCAGTTCCGTAAACTTAGAACCACTTAAACGTAACGAACCTATCCCACACATCCATGCTCGAAGCAGGATTCGAACCTGCGACCGTAGCAGCAGCGCGGTTCCGGACTGAAGCGCCTAGAACCGCTCGGCTACAGTAGCCGGCCTACATCGAAGCCCTCAGGTTAAAAAGTAAAGCGTGGGATACCTTTTTTTCAGTTCTAACAGTTCTAAAGTTCTAAATGCTTAAATTCTTACATATCTCTTATAGTATTCATTACATTATGTGCGCCACCGATAAGTGTAGTTGTAATTCTGAGATTCTGATATAAGTTCTTTAAACTTACAGGTCATGTTTTTTGCTACATACGTAAATAAAGTAATAACGTTTACATAGCGTCTTTCGTTTTATTTACTTTGTTTAGCAGCTCCGATATACGTCATTCAGCCATTTTTAGATAATTACGAAAATAATGGGCTTCCGACTCTTTAGGTAACAGAACATTGCTACATTTACCAAATATGCAGCAACCAGTCACCAAATCATGTTTCATTTATTCACTTTTGCAAATCGATTTCAATTGATTAACATCGGTGCTATAAATGTAAGAATAAAAATGATTAATGATAGTGACCAAATGAATAAATGTACAAAAAGCAACGTAAACCAATTAAATGTATATAGACGCATTAAACCATTTAAAATGAACATAGAAATTTACCTTTCAACCAATATATGCCCTGAGTAGTAATACTGTCTGAAGCAGAGGTCAAACATAAAGTGATACATTGAGAATTGACTATATATTCACTAAGATGGTATCTGTTCTTTCGGACATCGGTGACCAAGCAGATCGTTAGAATGAAATTACATTGAAATGAACACCCTTAGCTGCTTACAGCCGTTGACATACGTGAACGGGGATAGATGAAAACGTGTGCCCCGACCGGGACTCGAACCTGAGGTCTCCTGCTTACATGGCAGACGCTCTATCCATTTGAGCCACCGAGGACAGAAAGGATAGCGCGACTGCGGGGATTTATCTCTGGCACGCCTCCCGCGAAACCCACATTCTCAACGTATTGTCCCGCACTACATTCGTAGTGCCCCCGCCCATTATACTCATTACTCGCGGCGCGTTGCCGATTCCCGTAAGAGTTCGGGCACTGTCAGCGCGTTCTCACAGAAGAAGAAGATGGTCAAGTGGCCGGTGAGCCTTAACTATATATTTACAAAGATGGTATCTGTTCTTTCGGACATGTAGCGAGTAATGAGTATAATGGCCGGGCAATACGAATGTAGTGCGGGACAATACGTTGAGAATGTGGGTTCCGCGGGAGGGGTGCCAGAGATAAATCCCTGCAGTCGCGCTATCCTCTGTGTCCTCGGTGGCTCAGATGGATAGAGCGTCTGCCAAGTAAGCAGGAGATCCCGGGTTCGAGTCTCGTTCGGGACACACACTTTCGTCTGTCCCCGTTGACGTATGTCAACGACTGTAAGCAGCTAAGGGTGTTCATTTCATTGTGAGAATTGACTATCACAACGAGAAAGCATAAGAAGGCACTGCAAAGGAAACCCGCCCTCTATGCGAAAAGATACAGCTAAAATAAAAATGAGAAGAAGAAGAGACGTATGACATTCAAATTGAGGTAAAATATAATAATATAATACTAAAAAATTTACATGAAATGAATATACTGACAAAGATTTTGTCAACCACATAGTACTGTTATATACGCCAAAAGCGATTGTAAAAATTAGTAAAAAGGAACAAACACAGATGAGAAGCACACCATCGAAAAAATTTTAAATTTTTTTTATAAATTATTTGTCATATTTTTATCCAAGAACAAAAGTTAATCATAATACCAAAACGTAAAACGGCGTTGGTATCCATATAGCTTACAGTTAATGACATTCAGGAAGATCGGACTTTTTTTCTCGGGGCCAGTAGGCATTTCACGTTGCGACGTTACTTATGGTTATATATCCCGAGTGCAGTCTGGAAAAGACATGCCGGCTGCCTGAGGGCTGGCTCTCTCGCTCTGTTTATTTCCTTGCATTAGCCACTTCTTTGCACACAACTTTCTCTAGGCTTTTTGAATTTATTACCTCTAAAACAGCAAAAGCAAATCCCATTTTTTTCGTGTAAAATCAAGCGGTATCTCGAACGTAAACTCAATGATAATCCACCACAACAGGGCGGCGCCGTAATCGCTGAGTGCAGTCAGCAGGGACGTGTGTAGGCTGCCACGAAATTGGTCGAACGATCGGTAGATAAATTAGTGCGTGTGTAGGGGCCTTAAATCTTGCTGTACTTCTGCTTGTCGCTTCTCGGTTACCGTACGATATTTAACACTGGTGAAAGTAAGTCGAATCTGTGCCGATGTTTGTAGCATTAGATTTTCACACCAACTTTTGCAGGCTAGATTTTAATTCGTAACGGATTTTATGAATTTATCCAGTATAGCTTACGTGATTTTTAAGGACAATAAAGAACAGTTACAGGTTGTTCCACTGCTGACTGTAAGACTTGTAGTGCAGAGGGTTCCACGACGCTAGTATTTTTAAATAAAGAAGGACTGTGGGCAGTCCTGGAGAAAGGAATCTAAAGACACTTTTTGGAAACCAACGATTTATCACCTTCTGTGCGAAGTATCTATTTTGCGCTAAGATATGCCAACCAACAAGTTTTCGTTGTTACTATTACTGTTCCGCAGTCATTCAGTGTTTTCTAAGTTGCTAAACAAAAAGGAATAAAAATACCACTTTTTTTTATTTTCGACAGCTTTCGTAAGACTATTTTACTAGTTGACTTACAAACTGGAATCTCATTGACTGGAGTGGAATTATCGTTGATGAGTGCCGCTTCGAACCGAGTGCCGATGACCAGTAAAAACATATCTGAAGACGACCCCGTCACTGGTTGGATACTAACGTGACTGCCACCCGTCGTATGGCCTGACAACCAAGAGCGATGGCCTTCGCACTTGCCGAACCACACCGAGGTCGCCGGATCTCTCTAAATTGAGAACTTTTGGAGTTTAGTGGGCATTTCCCTCCAGCCGGCTCCGGATTTTGATGGTCCAAGGCGCCAATTGGACAGAATGTGATCCGGTATCCCTCACGAGAACATTCAACAACTCTATCAAACGCTGCCAAGCTGAATAACTAAATGCGTAAGGCCCGCAATTGTACCAAATCGGTATTGAATTGCTCAATTTCTGGAGCTCTTCATGTTTTTCTGAATTTGTAATCATTTGTTTGACAGTACATGTACATAACTGATGATGGTCGAAGTAGAGAGGATATAAAATGTAGACTGGCAATGGCAAGGAAATCGTTTCTGAAGAAGAGAAATTTGTTAACGTCGAGTATAGATTTAAGTGTCAGGAAGTCGTTTCTGAAAGTATTTGTATGGAGTGTAGCCATGCATGGAAGTGAAACATGGACAATAACCAGTTTGGACAAGAAGAGAATAGAAGCTTTCGAAATGTGGTGCTACAGAAGAATGCTGAAGATAAGGTGGGTAGATCACGTAACTAATGAGGAGGTATTGAATAGGATTGGGGAGAAGAGAAGTTTGTGGCACAACTTGACTAGAAGAAGGGATCGGTTGGTAGGACATGTTTTGAGGCATCAAGGGATCACAAATTTAGCATTGGAGGGCAGCGTGGAGGGTAAAAATCGTAGAGGGAGACCAAGAGATCAATACACTAAGCAGATTCAGAAGGATGTAGGTTGCAATAGGTACTGGGAGATGAAGAAGCTTGCACAGGATAGAGTAGCATGGAGAGCTGCATCAAACCAGTCTCAGGACTGAAGACCACAACAACAACAACAACATGTACATCACATCTACCGATTTCAGTGCCATTCGGATAATTCCTTCGTGGTGAGCCTTTTTTTTCTTAGAGTGTATTTCACTGTTATTGGCGACCGTCCGAAGTGTACTCTGGTTTAAGACAGATCGTTTAGTACACTCCACATCAAATGTGTAGCCATATAGGAATGGTACTCTCTTAAGCCTCGTGCCAAATAAAAATACGTAATTGTTTATCTGTCAGTTGTCATATAGTTGTCTTGTTTAGCCAGTAGGAATTTTACGTTGCGACGCTACATATGGTTATACACTCCTGGAAATGGAAAAAAGAACACATTGACACCGGTGTGTCAGACCCACCATACTTGCTCCGGACACTGCGAGAGGGCTGTACAAGCAATGATCACACGCACGGCACAGCGGACACACCAGGAACCGCGGTGTTGGCCGTCGAATGGCGCTAGCTGCGCAGCATTTGTGCACCGCCGCCGTCAGTGTCAGCCAGTTTGCCGTGGCATACGGAGCTCCATCGCAGTCTTTAACACTGGTACCATGCCCCGACAGCGTGGACGTGAACCGTATGTGCAGTTGACGGACTTTGAGCGAGGGCGTATAGTGGGCATGCGGGAGGCCGGGTGGACGTACCGCCGAATTGCTCAACACGTGGGGCGTGAGGTCTCCACAGTACATCGATGTTGTCGCCAGTGGTCGGCGGAAGGTGCACGTGCCCGTCGACCTGGGACCGGACCGCAGCGACGCACGGATGCACGCCAAGACCGTAGGATCCTACGCAGTGCCGTAGGGGACCGCACCGCCACTTCCCAGCAAATTAGGGACACTGTTGCTCCTGGGGTATCGGCGAGGACCATTCGCAACCGTCCCCATGAAGCTGGTCTACGGTCCCGCACACCATTAGGCCGTCTTCCGCTCACGCCCCAACATCGTGCAGCCCGCCTCCAGTGGCGTCGCATCAGGCGCGAATGGAGGGACGAATGGAGACGTGTCGTCTTCAGCGATGAGAGTCGCTTCTGCCTTGGTGCCAATGATGGTCGTATGCGTGTTTGGCGCCGTGCAGGTGAGCGCCACAATCAGGACTGCATACGACCGAGGCACACAGGGCAACACCCGGCATCATGGTGTGGGGAGCGATCTCCTACACTGGCCGTACACCACTGGTGATCGTCGAGGGGACACTGAATAGTGCACGGTACATCCAAACCGTCATCGAACCCATCGTTCTACCATTCCTAGACCGGCAAGGGAACTTGCTGTTCCAACAGGACAATGCACGTCCGCATGTATCCCGTGCCACCCAACGTGCTCTAGAAGGTGTAAGTCAACTACCCTGGCCAGCAAGATCTCCGGATCTGTCCCCCATTGAGCATGTTTGGGACTGGATGAAGCGTCGTCTCACGCGGTCTGCACGTCCAGCACGAACGCTGGTCCAACTGAGGCGCCAGGTGGAAATGGCATGGCAAGCCGTTCCACAGGACTACATCCAGCATCTGTACGATCGTCTCCATGGGAGAATAGCAGCCTGCATTGCTGCGAAAGGTGGATATACACTGTACTAGTTCCGACATTGTGCATGCTCTGTTGCCTGTGTCTATGTGCCTGTGGTTCTGTCAGTGTGATCATGTGATGTATCTGACCCCAGGAATGTGTCAATAAAGTCTCCCCTTCCTGGGACAATGAATTCACAGTGTTCTTATTTCAATTTCCAGGAGTGTATATCCCGCTTGCAGTCTGGAGAAACCATGCCGGCTGCCTGATAACTGGCTCTCTCGCTCTGTTCCTAGGCATTGTATAATAAAGTACACCGGTACGACATCTGCATCTGATGCGTACTTCAGAAAAAGCTTAAAAATGATATAGAACTTTCAGCTCAGAGTGCCCGCTAGTGATATGTATCTGCAAATACACTGAAGGGCCGAAGAAACTGGTATAGGCATGCGTATTCAAATACGGAGATATGTAAACAGACAGAATTCGGCGCTACGGTCGGCATCGCCTACAAAGTGTGTAGCGCAGCTAAAATGACAGGTTATCAAGAGCTAAATGAGTTCGAACTCGCACGAGCGATGGAACACAGCATCCCCGAGATAGCAATGAAGTGGGGATTTGACCGCACGACCATTTCAGAAGTGTACCTTGAATATCAAGAATCCGGTAAAACATCAAATCTCCCACATCGCTGCGGTTCGAAAAAGATCCTGCAAGAACGGGACTATCGACGACTGAAGAGATTCGTTCAACGTGACAGGAGTGCAATCCTTCTTTAAATTGCTGCAGATGTCAATGTTGCACCATCAACAAGTTTCAGCTTGCGAACCATTCAACGAAACATCATCGATATGGGCTTCCGGAGCCGAAGGCCAACTCGTGCAGCGTTGATGACTGCACGACACAAAGCTTTACGCCTCGCCTGGGCCCATCAACACCGACATTGGACTGTTAATGGCTGGAAACATGTTGCCTGGTCGGACGAGTCTCGTTTCAAATTGTATCGAGCGGATGGACGTCTACGTATATGGAGACAACCTCATGAGACCATGAACCCTGCATGTCAGCAGGGGACTGTACACGTTGATGGAGGCGTGTGCAGTTGGAGTGATATGGGACCTATGATACGTCTAGATCAGACTCTGACAGGTGCCACGTACGTAAGAACCATGTCTGGTCACCTACATCCATTAATGTCCATTGTGCATTTCAACGGACTACGGCGGTCCCAGCAGGACACGTCCAAAAGTGCTACACAAAAGTGCTACACAAAAGTGCTACATAGTGGCTCCAGGAACATTCTTCTGAGTTTAAACATTTCCCCTGGCCACCAAACACCCCAGACGTGAACGTTATTGAGCATATATGGGATGCCGTGCAACTTGCTGTTCTTCAGTTCCTCGGACTCATGGATTTATGGACAGCCCTGCAAGATTCATGGTGTCAATTCCCTCGAGCACTACTTCAGACATTAGTCTAGTCCATGCCACGTCGTGTTATGGCACTTCTGCGTGCTCGCGGGAGCACTGCACGATATTAGGCAGGTGTACCAGTTTCTTTGGCTCTTCAGTGTACATCGCATACGAGTTGAAGTAACTGGGTCATTAATAACATTTGAATTTATCTTGTAAGTATCACTGTCAATAACTCTTGAGTGAATGTTTGTATATAAGCATGTTAAAAACGTACCACGTGGGCAGGCAGCATCTGATTTCTATCATACACTGACGGAAAAAATCACAGCATCACGAAGAGGATATGCGACATAAACGAAAGTTTGTACGAGTGTTGCTACGTCTGAAATATGATGCCTATTCAAATTAGGAGCCAGTCGCGTAAGAGTGGCTCTAGTAGCGAAACTATCAACATGCAAATCAGGTTTGTTTTAAATACACGCTGTAACGGGCGTGAACGTTACTTATCTTTGAGATTGGTCATGATCAGTTGATGTTAGTCAAGAATGCCTTTAAGGCGACAAAGACGCCATTATGAACACTTCACTGACTTTGAACGAGGTCGTGTAATTGAGCTACGAGAAGCAAATGTTCCTTCTGCAATATTGCAGAAAGACTGGGAAGAAATGTAACCGCTGTTCACGATTGTTGGCAGTGGTGGTTATGAGAATGTACGATCGCGAGAAGACCGGGCTCCCTAAGGCCACGTGACACTACCGAAAGAGGACGCCATCGTGTTCGGCGTATAGCTCTGGCGCGTTGTACTGCATCTACGGCAGCAATTTGAGCAGCAGTTGGCACCACAGTGACACGAAGAACTGTTGAAAATCGATTACTTCAATTACCGCTCCAAGCTAGCGTGAATTTGACTGACTCCAAACCACCGCCGTTTGCGATTTCAGTGGTGTCGAGCTAGATTTCATTGTAGGGTACAGTGGAGGTCTGTTGTGTTTTGTGAAGAAAGCTGGTTCTGGCTCGTGCCAGTGATTGCTGTATGTTGGTTAGGAGGCCAGTTGAGGACCTGCAACAGACCTGTCTGCTTGCTAGACACACCGGACCTACACCTGGAGTTATGGTCTGGGGTGCGATTTCATACGACAGCAGGAGCCCTCTCGTGGTTATTCCACATACAGTGTTTGAAATTTATACGTCTGCTGATTCGACCTGTTGTGCTACCATTTGCGAACTACGTTGGAAGGGGTGTTTTTCAGCAGCATACCACTGTTGAAACCCAACGTGTTCTAGAGAGTGTCAACATGTTGCCTTGGCCTGCTCGGCCACGAGATCTGTCTGCGATCGAGCACATATCGGGGAGGTATTCGGACGAAAACTCTAGCCTCATCCACAACCAGCTTTAACAGTTTCTTTGTTGACCGACCAAGTACGACAAGCATGGAACTCCAACTCATATACCAACATCCTACACCTGTACAGCATAGCCTACGTCTTCCACGTTTGCATGCTTACATTCAACATGCTGGCGGATACGACGGTTATTAATGTATCAGCATTTAACATTTGCAGTGGCTTATCGAGATTACGGAAGTGTCCGATTCCACACGTCTGCTTTGACCCATGACATCATCAATATGGCGGAAATGGCTATTGTAAGCGTCTCCAATATGGCGCCAATGATGTCACTACTAACACACGGCAACAAACACGAAAATACGCATAAATAAGACAATAACATCTCCCTCCTAAAATACAGTCAAACTAACGGGACAATCGCGGGAAATTGGGGGTTTTATGGAGAGGACAAGCTACATATAACAGTAGAAGAAGACGACACGATCCCAAAACACACAAAATGACGACCAAAAAAAATAATTACAAAATCTATACGAATCGGACAGTACCCTTGACCTATACAGGTCAACCGCAGCTGACGATACCCAAAAACCAACGCCTACAGCAAACACTATGGAATAACCAACACACACACACACACACACACACACACACACACAGAGGGAGCAATCAGACACAACAAGACGACATCTACAAGCCGCGCGGGATTAGCTGAGTCTCAAGCGCTGCAGTCATGGACTGTGCGGCTGGTCCCGGCGGAGGTTCGAGCCCTCCCTCGGGCATGGGTGTGTGTGTTTGTTCTTAGGGTAATTCAGGTTAAGTAGTGAGTAAGCTTAGGGACTGATGACCTTAGCAGTTAAGTCCTTTAAGATTTCACACACATTTCAACATTTGACATCTACAAACAGTTCCAACTCATAAACTCCGCGCCTTAATGACGTCACACACCATAACGCCCTTACGCCATGGGTCAAAGCAGAGCGGTAGAATCGGACGCTTCCGTTGACCCTGGCTTATCTCACGTTTACATTCCCTGTGATCTTGCAATGTTAATCCCTTAAATGTATTATCTACACAAATTCATTCCCGAAAATTGAATACTCTGAATTAAATATTTCTTGGTGTTGCGAATTTTTTTTTCCGTCAGTGTAATTGTGTTTGAAACTGTAATGTGTAGTGTAGGACTGTCAGCAGCTCGTGGGCTCGCGGTAGCGATCTCGCATCTCGAGCACAAGGTCCCGGGTTCGATTCCCAGCGGGGTTAGGGATTTTCACCTGCCCCGAGATGACTGGGTGTTGTTGTGTCGTCTTCATCATAATCATTCATTCGCGTTGCAGTCGGAGAATGGCAACGGCAACGGCAAACCACCTCCTTTAGGACCTTGCCTAGCACAGCGGTGCGGGTCTCCCGCATCGTTCCAATACGCTCTGTCAAGGAGCATGGGACTTTATTTCCATTTCCAGTGTAGGACTGGGAAGCAGAAAACTGTGCTTAAAAAGTAATGGAATATTTTAATAAATGTACATGAAAATTCGAGACTGAACGGCTAGATGAACCGACTTTCGTTAATCTCGTACGAATACTACATTTAAACTAAGGGAAAGCGCTTAGTCCTGTATTATATGAAGTGTAACATGGGCAGTTTGCGGTAAGTCCACAGGTCGTGGTCTAGTGACTAGCGTTGCTGCCTTGGGATAATGGGTTCCCGGTTCCATTTGCGGCCGGGTCGGGGATTTTCTCCGCCCGGGGACTGAATATTTGTGTTGTCCTTATCATCTCATAATCATTCTAGAAGTGCTGAGACTGGAAATGAAAAGATTTGGAACTTGTACGGCCGCTAGTGACCACGATGTTGAGCGGGACGGTCAATATTTAGACAGATAGATATAGGAAAAAACTATATTTTTAGAAAATAACATAAAACCCACCAATATTAATACACTTCTCCCATCGACAAGATTTCTTTTCTTTTTTCCTTGATACGAAGAAGTCTTTGTCTGGTTGTTTCAGCACCACTTTCTCTGCAGTTCTTTGCACGTGATGCTTCCTTGAGTGGACCAAACAGATGAAACACCGAGGAAGCAAAATCCGGTCTGCACGGAGAATGAGGTAGTATCTCCCAGCCCACTTTTTCATTGGTTGCTTGGGCCAGCTGGGCGGTGTGGCATCGAGCACTGTCATGTAGCAATATCATTCCTTATCTGCTTTTCTTGAGCTCCGCGACGTTTTCTCTCATATCTGGCTTTACTTTGTTCGGCAGCATGTCTGAGTGGTAAGAACTATCTATGGTGCGCTGATCTTCCAAATAATCACAAAAAAGATATGACCTAAAAAGAAAGTCAACATGACTTTTTTCCGCTTACGCTTGCGTTCTGAATTTGTTTCGTAGAGGTGCATTGGTATGCTTCCATTCCATGATTTGTCTTCTGAACTCTGTTGCGTAGTAGTGAGCCCAAGTTTCATCACACGTTATAAGCTTATTTAGAACAGTGTTGTCGGTGACACGTAAACTGTATGTATAATATCAAGATCAACTTGCGGAACAGAGTTACCTGTAATTTTATTTTCTTCACATTCCACTGTTGTAGCAAAAAAGGTTGATTACGCAATAACTGTACACTTCGATCAGTACCACATCTGTGATCATTGCGTTTCAGTGGCGAATTGTGTGATTCATTAAACAGTCTATCTACAAGAAGATTACTATTCATTTAGTTTCTACAGTGCTCATTACTCCTACAAAATGTATACTTGTATGTTTTCTTTTGAGTGGAAATTGATGTCGTTGTCATTGATAATTCAGTATTTTGTGAGGAGTCGAATAATTCGCTTTAGATGAATAATACCTATTTCTACCAAAACCTAAATTATAAATTCCACGTCATTATAAGGATGAAGAACATCGTGTTTACATTGTTTCGGCACAGGGGTAGACGGGGAGTTTGGTGGAAGAGCTAGTTATTCATACTGTTGAGTGGTACTTAAGTAAATAAATTAGTGAAATCAAAGTGAACTAGAAATTAGAATATAAATGAAAAACTTGCTTTAGTTTAGAGAGTTACATACTGGCAAACAGCGGGCAAAACAGCAGAACAGAAGAGACAATGACCGTGAAGTCAGCAAGTTCCACGTAAGCGGGCGCTGTCGATTCAGCCGTCAGGGCATCGCCCGACCGGCTCACGTGTTTCTCAGTTGTCGCATGTGAGCAAAGACCCTCACCTACATTCCAAGAGCCAATGACCGACGTTAAGAAGATTCTTCGAGAAGCTTTTCAACGCGACGGAAGAGGCAATGACCGGCTCACGTGTTTCTCAGTCGTCACATGCGATCAGAGGCCCCCGCCTACATTCCAAGAGCCAATGACCGACGTTAAGAAGATTCTTCGAGAAGCTTTTCAACGTGACAGAAGAGGCAATGGCCGTGAAGTCGTTCACCTCCAGTAAACTGAAGTGAATAAACACGCGAGACGCAGTGGGCCCGAGAGACGGAGACGAAGACGAGGACGGAGATGGAGACGGAGACGAGAGATGAAGAAGAAGAAGTGAAGAAGCGTAGCAGTTGTTTTCAGTCAGTTTCGGTGCTGAAGACCGTCATGCAAGAAGAGACTACATCATGCACAGACGCACCAAGTCCGCCGCTGTAATGGAATAGCAAGCAGCAGCCTCGGCGCCAGAAGACAGAAGTTAGAATGTATTTGAAGTCTGATTTTTACGTACCCGGGTGACTCGTGAGGACGGGAAGGAGACGGCCTCAAATCAGCAGTCACCTGTGAGCTGGGATGAAGATCTGACAGCCGAAGACTGGCAAGCGGGAGTCCGTGGTACGTGTCCGCGACACTAGCCTTCCCCCGCCGCACCGCTCCGCTGGCCGACGCACAACACACGCGGCCGCTTAGAGAAGAGAAACACTGGGACTCCACATCCAAGGTATCACCATCCGATGCACGACTTCGCTCGCAATAATTAAACGGGCCACCTCGCGCTGCGCGTCTCCAGTCAGCTGGGCGAGACGACGACACGAGATACACACCGCTACGCGTAATCAGACGCCGCCGCCGCCACCGCTGCCGCAGCAGAACACTTCACAAACGACACAGCTGCCGCTCTCCGAACCAGAACATTCAGTAAGATACAGTTGTACAAATCTTCAATAAAAGTTATCTTAAGTAAAAATGATGTTTCATTCGACCTCATACCCGAGCCAAGGGAGAACCCACCCTGCCCACATGTTGTTAAGAGAGAAAAGTCAATTTATTTAATATTTTCACCCTGACAGAATGCTTTAGAATGCTCATCCTGACAATTGACAGCATCAAAAGAGAAAACCCAGTTACATTTAGTGACAGAAGTGTCACATTTAGTATCACAACTGTTACAATACCAATAGATATCTTGATGTTAAAGAGTAGAGATGTCGAAAAGCGCAAAAGAAAAGAGTGTCGTGGAGTGCTAAGAAGAAAAAACACGTAGGAGAAAAGGAAGATGATGAGATGAAAAGGATTGTAATGCACCGAAACAGGATGCGGGCGAAAATTTATGACAAGAAGTTATAAGACGCTCGAAATGGACATTGTTCAAATGTTCAAATGTGTGTGAAATCTTATGGGACTTAACTGCTAAGGTCATCAGTCCCTAAGCTTACACACTATTTAACCTAAATTATCCTAAGGACAAACACACACACACCCATGCCCGAGGGAGGACTCGAACCTCCACGGGGACCAGCCGCACAGGCACATTGTTACGTAACTGTATTGTAAAATCTACTTTTTCATGATAAGTAGACGCATGTTCGTCTTTTCCGCTGTTAAATGGAGCCAATTTTGTTGCTCCAAGTGAGATAAAACAACGGAACTATTGTTTTTTAGCTTTTTTTTGTTCGTTACGGCTTCGCACTAATCGTAGATCGGAGGCGTTTATCAGTATGGTACATTCCATGGGCCCCTCCCCGTCATTCGTCACTCAGCTGCAGGGAAATGACACGAAGGGGCTCTACACGACATTAGGCACGTGTACAAATTTCTTCGGCTCTTCAGTGTGTAAACACTGTAAAAACTTTCAGACCTCGTCTTTCACATACTGTATCACTTGTTAAATTGTTCTGAGCCATTTACCTGTAACGATTTTTTGAAGTGTGTCACTGTCTGGCTAAGATGTTTGAAGCTATAGTATCTTCAAGATGGATAATAACTGCTGAATCAGTCTTTTTAAGCTCTGTTGACAGAATTGTACCGGAAAAACACAACGAATCTACAGTGCCGTCACATACACCGCCGGAAAAAAAGAGTTAGTACACCTGGAAAGACATCGATTTTGATCCGACGATGGCATATGTGGAATGATAGATATACTGATAATGGTTTGAACTTCGTCCACCAACATAAAGCGTAGTGGCATATCTACCAGAGCGCCAGAAGGCTCGTCATGATGCAAACATGTGAAGCAAGCAAGCAACCATGCTACGGAGACACACGTGTGCTTCCTACAGCCAACTGAAAGAGTTTGAAACGAGTCAAATTGTGGCCTTCTGACCGGCAGGATGGTCGTGTCGGAGAATTTGCACACTAGTTGATGCTGCTGTGGTTGTACAGCGACAGTGGACTCAATGGTCACTTCAACATTCTCACACCCATAGACGAGGTTCGGGACGCCCGCCAGGATCGCCGTACTGTAAGGGCAGTAGTGGTAGATCGTACAGCTACCGCAAAATAGATAAGTGTGCTTCCAAATCCAAACGTACCAACAGGAATTGTTGCGAACCGGTTATTAGCAGTGGAAGTACGCGAACACACGCACGCCTATAGCCCATCTTCCACTCACGCCACAGCATCGACGTTTAGTGCTCTACTGGTATTGTCAGAGGATCTCTTGGAAGAAGGGATGGCGCGCTATGATCTTCGGCAAAGAAAGCACATGATGCGTGTACGCAGGTGATGTTCGTATAACGTAGACCTGGTGAGAGCTGCCTCGTAGAGTGCATTCGTCCAAGGCACACTGGCGCCATCCCACCCCTTGTGGTCTATGCTACGATAAGCTACAGCCCTCGTTCACTTCTGGTGTTCGCTCGATACGTATAATGTTGTCAGACCCGTTCTCCTGCCGTTCTTGTGACAGGGAGGTGATGAGTTATTCCAAAACTATACTGCTCACTCATGAAACACAACGTGCTCAGCAAGACGTGCAGCAACTTCTCTCGCTAGGACGATCT
The DNA here is from genome assembly GCF_023864345.2 of Schistocerca serialis cubense. Classification (NCBI taxonomy): domain Eukaryota; kingdom Metazoa; phylum Arthropoda; class Insecta; order Orthoptera; family Acrididae; genus Schistocerca; species Schistocerca serialis. The sequence goes on along the minus strand of NC_064642.1, from coordinate 82,301,792 downwards.
CCGGACTTGACTCCAATCGAGCACGTGTGGGATGCGAGAGGCCGGGAAGTGACTCGTGCGTCTCATCTACCAGCAACTTTTACATAACTACCCTTCTGGCCATTAAAATTGCTACACCATGAAGATAAACTGGTATTCATTGGACAAATACATTATACTAGAACTGACACGTGATTACATTTTCACGCAATTTGGGTGCATAGATCCTGAGAAATCTGTTCCCAGAAGAACCACCTCTGGCTGTAATAACGGCCTTGATACGCCTGCGCATTGAGTTAAACATACCTTGGATGGCGTGTACAGGTACAGCTGCCCATGCAGCTTCAACACGATACCACAGTTGATCAAGAGTAGTGACTGGCGTGTTGTGACGGACCAGTTGCTCGGTCACCATTGACCAGATGTTTTCAGTTGGTGAGAGATCTGGAGAATGTGCTGCCCAGGGCTGCAGTCGAACATTTTCTGTATCCAGAGAGGCCCGTACAGCAACTGGAGCATGCGGTCGTGCGTTATCCTGCTGAAATGTAGGGTTTCGCAGGGATCGAATGAAGGGTAGAGCCACGGATCACAACACATTTGAAATGTAACGTGCACTGTTGAAAGTGCCGTCAATGCGAACAAGAGGTGACCGAGACGTGTAACCAATGGCGCCCCATACCATAACGCCGGGTGATACACCAGTATGGCGATGACGAATACGCGCTTCCAATGTGCGTTCACCGCGATGTCGCCAAACACGGATGCGACCATCATGATGCTGTAAACAGAACTGGATTCATCCGAAAAAATGACGTTTTGCCATTCGGGCACCCAGGTTCGTCGCTGAGTACACCATCGCAGGCGCTCCTGTGAAGCAGCGTCAAGGGTAACGGCAGCCATGGTCACCGAGTTGATAGTCCACGCTGCTGCAAACGTCGTCGAACTGTTCGCACAGATGGTTGTTGTCTTGCAAACGTCCCCATCTGTTGACTCAGGGATCGAGACGTGGCTGCACGATCCCTTACAGCCATTCGGATAAGTTACCTGTCATCTCGACTGCTAGTGATACGAGGCCGTTGGGATCCAGCACGGCGTTCCGTATTACCCTCCCGAACCCACCGATTCCATATTCTGCTTAACAGTCATTGGATCGCGACCAACGCGAGCAGCAATGTTGCGATACGATACACCGCAATCGCGATAGGCTACAATCCGACCTTTATCAAAGTCGGAAACGTGATGGTACGCATTTCTCCCCCTTAAACGAGGCATGACGACAACGTTTCACCACGCAACGGCGGTCAACTGCTGTTTGTGTATGAGAAATCGGTTGGAAACGTTCCTCATGTCGGCACGGTGTAGGTGTCGCCATCGGCGTCAACCTTGTGTGAATGCTCTGAAAAGCTAATCATTTGGATATCACAGCATCTTCTTCCTGTCGGTTAAATTTCGCGTCTGTAGCACGTCATCTTCGTGGTGTAGCAATTTTAATGACCAGTAGTGTATGTAAGGACTTCAAGCAGGCGGGACATAACGTAATCCACGACTGTATTCGCCATCTGTACTATCGACTGGATGCCAGAGTGAGCTCCTTGCGGTTCCTCCCGTGCAGGCTACACCTCGTACTAGTATGGATTTCTCACCATGGGTCGATGCCTGCTACCTCAGAACAGCTTGTGCTATTGATCAGTAGATGTAACCATTCCACGTACTCCACATGCACTGTTGCAACAATAAATCTTGAGCGAACTGGGAACCTCTGAAATGGGGCAATAATTTTTTTACGGTAGTGTATAACATGAGGCGGACGCGTCCACGCGTTGCGGGAAGGCGGCTACTCGCCGGCGGACCTGCGTTAACCGGCCGGCTACCTGGGCGTTCCAGATTGGCCTGGCCGGCAATCAGCCCGCGCGCTCCCACAGTGGCCATTATTACGTCACATTACGGCAGCGCTTCCTCGGCAGCAGTGATTAGCTGCTTTCACCCGGCTGCGTGCCCGGCGCGAAGCAACGGCAGGCGCGATGGGCCGCTGGCCGGGGCGGCCGTTCCCACGACTGGGCCTCCTCGGGGAAACCTGCTAAGCCCAGCTGCCAGGTCGCGAGGGTCGGCCAAGCACAGTGAACACGGCGTGTTTTGACGTCCACTCGTGTACTCCGCAAGCGACGCTACAGTGCGTGCTGGATGTATTCGCGTGTTACGCCATATTTGAAGAACGAAGATCTCTTATATAAAAATCAAAGTGGATTTCACAAATAAAGAAAGGTTTGCGATACTCGGCTCATTCTGATCTTCCATGAGATATAGAAAGCCATATACAGGTTGTTACAAAAAGGTACGGCCAAACTTTCAGGAAACATCCCTCACACACAAAAAAATGGTTCAAAATGGCTTTGAGCACTATGGGACTTACATCTATTGTCATCAGTCCCCTAGAACTTAGAACTACTTAAACATAACTAACCTAAGGACATCACATAACACCCAGTCATCACGAGGCAGAGAAAATCCCTGACCCCCCGGGAATCGAACCCGGGAACCCGGGCGCGGGAAGCGAGAACGCTGCCGCACGACCACGAGCTGCGGAATCACACACAAAGAAAGAAAATATGTTATGTTGACATGTGTCCGGAAACGCTTACTTTCCATGTTACAGCTCATTTTATTACTTCTCTTCAAATCACATTAATCATGGAATGGAAACACACAGCAACAGAACGTACCAGCGTGACTTCAAACACTTTGTTGCAGGAAATGTTCAAAATGTCCTCCGTTAGCGAGGATAAATGCATCCACCCTTCGTCGCTTGGAATCCCTGATGCGCTGATGCAGCCCTGGAGAATGGCGTATTGTATCACAGCCGTCCACAATACGAGCACGAAGAGTCTCTACATTTGGTACTGGGGTTGCGTAGACAAGAGCTTTCAAATGCCCCCATAAATGAAAGTCAACAGGGTTGAGGTCAGGAGAGCGTGGAGGCCATGGAATTGGTCAGCCTCTACCAATCCATCGGTCACCGAATCTGTTGTTGAGAAGCGCACGAACACTTCGACTCAAATGTGCAGGAGCTCTATCGTGCATGAACCACATGTTGTGTCGTACTTGTAAAGGCACATGTTCTAGCAGCACAGGTAGAGTATCCCGTATGAAATCATGATAACGTGCTCCATTGAGCGTAGGTGCAAGAACATGGGACCCAATTAAGACATCACCAACAATGCCTGCCCAAACGTTCACAGAAAATCTGTGTTGATGACGTGATTGCACAATTGCTTGCGGATGCTCGTCAGCCCACACATGTTGATTGTGAAAATTTACAATTTGATCACTTTGGAATAAAGCCTCATCCGTAAAGAGAACATTTGCACTGAAATGAGGATTGACACATTGTTGGATGAACCATTCTCACAAGTGTACCCGTGGAGGCCAATCAGCTGCTGATAGTGCCTGCACACGCTGTACATGGTACGGAAACAACTGGTTCTCCCGTAGCACTCTCCATACAGTGACGTGGTCAACGTTACCTTGTACAACAGCAACTTCTCTGACGCTGACATTAGGGTTATCGTCAACTGCACGAAGAATTGCCTCGTCCATTGCAGGTGTCCACGTCGTTCTAGGTGTTCCCCAGTCGCGAGTCATAGGCCGGAATGTTCAGTGCTCCCTAAGACGCCGATCAATTGCTTCGAACGTCTTCCTCTCGGGACACCTTCGTTCTGGAAATCTGTCTCGATACAAGCGCACCGCGCCACGGCTATTGCCCCGTGCTAATCTATACATCAAATGGGCATCCGCCAAATCCGCATTTGTAAACATTGCACTGACTGCAAAACCACGTTCGTGATGAACCTGTTGATGTTACGTACTGATGTGCTTGATGTACTATAGAGCAATGAGTCGAAAATAACACAGAAGAAGTTTACATCAGAACTTTGTATTCATCGTATAAAACAGCATCAAAGTGTAGTAAAGTATGCGATGTAGGCTCAATCTCCGCAAGACAAATTTGTTTATCATTTGTGAACTACACTTCCTAGTAACCTAAAATATTGTGAGCTTCTGTCGCAGTAGAACTAATTGCTGAAGTTTGCCATCTCTGCCGCCATGTGTTTCGAAGTACTTTGTTTACGTCGTCTTTTCCGAAGTGCTGTTAAATTCTTATTAACTGCAAAGGCGGCTTCTTTATAAATTGTAGCCCATGACGACATTGTAATATAAATGAACGGAAAACGTTTTCAAGAAACAAATATTACCTAATCAAAGAAGAAAATATGCTACACGTGTTGGAAGTCGTGAACCAAGGAAGGAGTGCGAGATAATAGTTTCGCGAAGACCAAACTTATTGCAGATGTAATACAGGGTGAACCAGAACTCCCTCCAGGCATATGTTCCGAGTGTTTTGGTATAAGGGGCTCCACGGTCTCCCACCCTTTACAGAGTTATTCCATTTGACGACTTGCTACAATTAGCTTTGTATGTGTATTATACTAAAAATAGTGCACTACACTGCAAATGTCAACAGTATTCGCTTCAGTCCGGAACCGCGCTGCTGCTACGGTCGCAGGTTCGAATCCTGCCTCGGGAATGGATGTGTGTGATGTCCTTAGGTTAGTTAGGTTTAAGTAGTTCTTAGTCTAGGGGACTGATGACCTCAGATGTCAAGTCCCGTAGTGCTTAGAGCTATTTGAACCATTTCAACAGAATTCGCTGTGTGTCTTGCTTCCATTCACTAATGGTACCTGCTGCTAACAACACTAATGGGTCTTTTAAACTCGTTAGCCTCAAGTTAGCATACAGTAGTGGACGGTCCTGTGTAGGGTATTGCTTTTCCAGTAGTGTTAGTTGTGCGTTGACAGTGATACACGGCACTACTATGGACAGGCTTACTGAAGAAGAGTTCGCCTATATGCACCTCGCTAATGGGTTCACTGAATGCAATGGAAGAGCGACATAGTGATGCAAAGTTGAGCTGTCCCCGCACCGAGACCAACGACGTCAGCAGTACATTGTCGCTTAAGAGAAACCACATCTTGTTTTTTGTATTGTACGTTTTGGAGACTACATATTACAGTATTCTTCACTTTTATGCAGGTATTTTCTCAGTGACAAGTCTAACAAACTGAATAAATCATAATTACATTATTAATCTGTAAAAGATATGTAGGAGAGAGTGGGTACCTTATACCAAAATAATGAGAAAACGCCTTTGTACGACCTCTGAAAGTTTGCCGATGGAGTTCTGGTTCACTCAGGATAATGTTCTGAGGTGTCAATATATGCAAAAGTAATCACCATGGAAGTATACATGTATCATGTTAAATCAACCGAAAGGTTCGTGTGACAAGAAAGCCACCTACTTTACACGACATAGGAACGTTTTATAGATCAGTTTGGCTTGTATTACAAATGACTCTTAGAGAAACACATTATCTGCCACTCGTATTATGAAGAAAACTTATTTAAAAAATTAGTTTGTTGACTGCATTTTAATGTATCTGTTTGCTGTAATGTATCGATTTACTGAGACATAAATGGCCGTAGCACGAGATTATCGGTTATTTGAGTAAGAGAACCACTACAAAGACTTTAACTTTCATAGCTACATTTGTAAAGGTTGGACACATGAAAGGATACATTGCCTTAAAATATAAAGAAAAGTTCTGTTGAGTAAAATAACGAACGGCAGGTAGAGCAGTAGCAGCGGGGAGACCTAGTCGTAGCCGAATCTTGGGCGAGATGTAAAGCTGAGTGGTTGCCTCACCTGAGGAGCTTTGGGTCAAAACAAGTGGTTCTCTTTTGAAAACGAGAAATTTTGAGAAGTGGAGAGTAGCTAAGTGTTATACATTATTGGAGGCAAGATTTTTGGAATTTGAAATGACTCAGCAATAAAAAGATGTTTGTCACATTGCTTTGTGTGCATTTAGCGATTATAGTAGTTTATTAATTCTCATTGTTCAGTGATTTCGAATTTTAGGTGAAGGACACGATTTATCAGTCATATATCAAAGGTGGTAGCAAGTTCCATCCATTTCTGTTAGCAGAAAGGAGATCTTGATTTAATAATTTAAAAGTAACACTGATGGCAATTTTGCACTTCAGTAAGGCCTGTGATGGGGTTAAAAAAATGAGTAATTTCAGTAAAAGGGGTTTGAATGTTAGATATGCAATTTGAAGGGAAATAAATAAGTTTTTGTTTCATTTAATTTTTCGTATGTAATCACCCTTTCCCTTTTCTTAAATGTCATAGATTTTGAAGACATTTTGAATGCAGCAAGTATGAAGAGAATTATTAGCAGATGAACAGACCAATGAATGGACAAGGTGTTGGCCTTCTTGACAAGCGGTAAATTACAGCATGCAGCGCAGTGCTTTTCTCTTTCAGCTTATTATATCGCAACGGCAGTGTCATTGGCAGCTACGCTGATACAGAACAGAACCGAGCATCAGTTGCAGATAATACATTATCAGGGGTTAATTACGGAACTCTTTTGAAACGAGATTTCCTTGTTGCCTGCAGTGAAATATATTACATGTGAACACATTCTCGACACATAACGTACAGTCACTGTGAGTGAGCATTTCCGCGACGAGGTTAGTTTCATTTAATGCTATGTTCAAAGTTCCTTTCATGTTCAAAATTCCTAATTAAATAACCTTCATTTCATTTGATATTTTCCGTAATTTCCCGTTATTAAATATTCCTCGTTAGATACTTTCACAACTAACATCTGTTCCAAATATCATAGCAGGAAAATATCAGTTGTAAAGTTACACATTTCTGAAACACGATCTTGCTTGTCAGTGTAAGCCAGTCGAATTTGCGGATGCCTTACTAAGAACCGATACCGATCACCACCTGTTGTGATGAGACCAAAAGAGAGAACAAAGACATAACATCTTCCACAGTAGTTTCAAAAGCAAAATACACTGCGAAAAAGACAGAGTTGTATTCAAAATCCCGTGTAGTTTCCAGTCACGTAATACAACCTGAAAGCTCCACGCTTGCTCCAACCTCACAGTAATACTGAAAGTTGCTCGTCCAATGCGCTCATCACGAAACCACAAGTGCCTCCTAAATCGCCACAGTGTGCTGCCAGCAATCGGCGTGGTTTGAGCTTTAGCTACTCGAGGTGTCAAACTGAAAAATACGCGCCCAGTGCTCTAACTGACCAGCTTCGGACAAAGCTTTTGTGGCTCCATGGGACATATATGTGGATTCCTATTTCAAAGACGCACCGCTCCAACAGACAGAGTCGGCTAGTATCGGCTGGTATTTGAGTTACCGAGTGACAAACGCGTAATGCGGAGCACGCGATTGTGAAAGACAATCGCGTGACGGTGGCCGTCTTACAGAGTAAAGGATCAGATTTATGACACGATTCAGAACTTCGTTGCCGACAAAATTGAACACGTCGCTCTTAATGAAATTAAGTTGATATACACTATGTGATCAAAAGTATCCGGACACACAAGTTCGTGGCGCCCTCCATCGGAAATGGTGGAATTCAAAATTGTGTTGGCCCACCCTTAGCCTTGATGACAGCTTCCACTCTCGCAGGCATACGTTCAATCAGGTGCTCGAAGGTTTCTTGGAGAATGGCAGCCCATTCTTCACGGAGTGCTGCGCTGAGGAGAGGTTCCGATGTCGGTTAGTGAGGCCTGGCACGAATTCGGCTTTCCAAAACATCCCACAGGTGTTCTGTAGGAGTCAGGTCAGGACCCTGTGTAGGCCAGTCCGTTACAGGCATGTTATTGTCGTGTAACCATTCCGCCACAATCCGTGCGTTATCCACATGTGCTCGATCAAGTTGAAAGATGCAATCGCGATCCCTGAATTACTCTTCAACAGTGGGAAGCAAGAAGGTGCTTAAAACATCAATGTACTGCTATGCTGTGATCGTGCCACGCAAAACAACAAGAGTGCTAGCCTCTCCATGAAAAACACGACCACACCATAATATCACCGCCTTCGAATTTTGCTGTTGGCACTACACACGCTGGCAGATGACGTTCACCGGGCATTCGCCATACCCACACCCTGCCATTGGATCGCCAATTTGCGTACCGTGATTCGCCACTCCACACAAAGGTTTTCCACTTTTCAATCGTCCAATGTTTACACTCCTTGCATCAAGCGAGGCGTCGTTTGGCCGACGTGATGTGTGGCTCATGAGCAGCCACTCGACCATGAAATCCAAGTTTTCTCACCTCCCGCCTAACTGCCATAGTACTTACAGTGGATCCTGTGCAGTTTTGAATTCCTGTGTGATGGTCTGGATAGATGTCTGCCTATTACACATTACGACCCTCTTCGAATGTCGGAGGTCTCTGTCAGTCAACAGACGAGGTCTGCCTGTACGCTTTTGTGCTGTACGTGTCCCTTCACGTTTCCACTTCATTATCACATCGGAAACAACGGACCTAGGGATGCTTAGGAGTGTGGAAATATCACGTACAGACGTATGACACAAGTAACACCCAACCACCTGAACACGTTCGAAGTCCGTGAGTTCTCACGATGTCTAATGGCCACTGAGGTCGCTGATATGGAGTACCTGGAAGTAGATGGCAGCACAATGCACCTAATAAGAAAAACCTATGTTTTTGCGGATGTCCGGATAGTTTTGATGACATAGTGTATGTAAAATTAATTACAGAAGTATCCCAAAGAAGTATGATACTTTGCTCCAGAGTGAAAGCCCATTCGAGATCTATGGATCTGACATAATTAAATTTTTCTTGAGAGATTTGAGTCTCATCTGTATCTACGATAATGATATATTTGTGCCATGGCTGGGACATAAACCTGAATCTAGTTGCTTTCTAGGCAGGTATGGCACTGTAGCAGTATAACTGACACCACTGTACAGACTACCTTAGCTAAAGATGAGACTCAAATCTCTCAAAGAGAATTTAATTATGTCAGATCTACAGATGACCTACACATGAGGTACAAGCAGGATTTCCCCATTACGTCCAATTCTGGGGTGCTATTCCAATACCGGGGAGTCTCGACAACAGAAGACCCAGGAAATATTAGATACAGGCTCCCAGGTAGATGCCATTTTCCTTGACTTCCGGAAGGCGTTCGATACAGTTCATCACTGTCGCCTGATAAACAAAGTAAGAGCCTACGGAATATCAGACCAGCTGTGTGGCTGGATTGAAGAGTTTTTAGCAAACAGAACACAGCATGTTGTTCTCAATGGAGAGACATCTACAGACGTTAAAGTAACCTCTGGCGTGTCACAGGAGAGTGTTATGGGAACATTGCTTTTCACAATATATATAAATGACCTAGTAGATAGTGTCGGAAGTTCCATGCGGCTTTTCGCGGATGATGCTGTAGTATACAGAGAAGTTTCAGCATTAGGAAATTGCAACGAAATGCAGGAAGGTCTGCAGCGGATAGGCACTTGGTGCAGAGAGTGGCAACTGACGCTTAACATAGACAAATGTAATGTATTGCGAATACATAGAAAGAAGGATCCTTTATTGTATGATTATATGATAGCGGAACAAACACTAGCAGCAGTTACTTTTGTGAAATATTTGGGGGAATGCGTACGGAACAATTTGAAGTGGAATGATCATATAAAATTAATTGTTGGTAAGGCGGGTGCCAGGTTGAGATTCATTGGGAGAGTCGTTAGAAAATGTAGTCCATCAACAAAGGAGATCACTTACAAAACATTCGTTCGAACTATACTTAAGAATTGCTCATCAGTGTGGGTTCCGTACCAGGTCGGGTTGACAGATAGAGAAGATCCAAAGAAGAGCTGCGCGTTTCGTCACAGGGTTATTTGGTAAGCGTGATAGCGTTACGGAGATGTTTAGCAAACTCAAGTGGCAGACTCTGGAAGAGAGGCGATCTGCATCGCGGTGTAGCTTGCTGTCCAGGTTTCGAGAGGGTGCGTTTCTGGATGAAGTATCGAATATATTGCTTCTTCCTACCTATACCTCCCGAGGAGATTACGAATGTAAAATTAGAGAGATTCGAGCGCGCACGGAGGCTTTCCGGTAGTCGTTCTTCCCGCGAACCATACGCGACTGGAACAGGAAAGGGAGGTAATGACAGTGGCACGTAAAGTGCCCTCCGCCACACACCGTTGGGTGGCTTGCGGAGTATAAATGTAGGATGTATATGCATGCTACGTTGATTCTGTTCATTTCAAGCACTTCGATGCTGTCTGCACTGGACTAATACCGGGTACAATTCCTGTTTCGTTTTACAGCATTTCTTGCATATTTCATTTATTACCCACTTTATACTTCTGTTATCAAGCTAGATCCCCCGTTATAACCATTTGCATTGACAACGTAATAGTTTTCTTAATCTGTGCCGTTCGACGCCATTCGCACCCCATAGGTTGCGTACACTGGGCTGTTTCCACGTAACAGCGAAATCAACTGCGACTTCAGTGTTGGCTCCACAAGATAAAACTTAGTTTTTTGACCTGGGCACTCCAGCTCATTTGTTTTCATTATCTCTTCATGCAATGTGAATATATGTAAGTGGTAGATTTTAGGTTTCTTAATACTTCAGGTGCTACTTAAATTGTTGATATGTTTGTTATTCTCCATTCTCGATTAAAAATTTTTATAGGTAGTTGTAACTTATTCTGTTGAGGATACCCCCCGTTGGCACCGAAACCAGATCAACGCAAAAATCTTGTGTAGCCGGTTGCCTGGTTTCATCTTTCATTAAAACGTAAATGTGGTTAACATCAGCCATGTTCAATATTGTTACATCCATCTAGTATTCCTAACATGCCAGTTAGTACACTGCATCGTTACCCTACGCACAGATGGGCAGATGCTGCCTCACTGTGATATGATACACTAGCTAAGGTGTAACACAAGCATTTGCAAGCCATGCGCCTGAGGATGAAACATTCTGACTAAAGAACAAAGCAATGAATAGAAATTATCGCTTTGTTTTAGATTTGCAGATATTGAGAAACCTTCTACCTGAGCTTCAATAAAATGTCAGAAAAACCCTTGAGAAACAAGACACTGATTCACCCTTTGTTTCTGTGCCAGAGAATATGTACAGCTCTGTTGCAGATACCATGTAGGGAAGTACTCACTGTTGGAAAACGAGTTAGACCAAGAGATTACATATCATCGACATTATTCTCAGCGCAGAAGTACGTGTCATCGGAACATACGACATCTGAACTACGTGCTTTATGTGAAGAAAAGCTTCAAAAAGTAGAAGAAAAACTCAATACATTAATTTTCAAATTGGACCAGAAAATCAGTTATATTAAAACTGAAGTGATGTATAATCAAAGTATCTCAAAACATTATTTATCTCACGAAAGACATCATTTTACTGAACGGATAGCAAAGAAAACAAAAACCAGTTACCAGTTTTCCAGATTGCTTATTCTCAACTTAATACGGTTTCCGAAAGCACGAATCCGACCTGTCTCAACAGTGAAATCGACAATCGGAGTGCAATGACTTGCCAGTTCTGAGTCATGACTGGAGGCGTAACACATTTGACGACAAAACGATTCAAAAGGATTGTATTTCTTTGTGCGAAATGGAGAGAGGAATATTAGAAATTACTAGGGAGCATATTTGGAGATGTAATTAAAAATTTAATTGAAATGACATGGAGATTTGTAGAACATTTAACCACGCGAACGGAAGGATGCAACACGATGTTTCAAAATATAAGACGGAGACGATGATATAATGGAAAAGTTGGAAGGTGGCATTAGAAAAAACGCAATTATCTTCTAAAAGTATTAGTACGCCCAGTAAAAGAAGGTGGATTTCATTACTTATATTACTTCATTTAATGGACACTTTCAATTACTCTTATAGTCTAACACTGAAACATCTGTTAAGTAAGACATATATTCAATTACTCATCTAAACAAACGTATTTCGCCTTTGTTTGCTTACTGTAAAATTTACTGAATAATTTATTTGCCTGATATGTGTTTTTCCCTTCCTACAAGTACATTCTATCTCGTTCTTGTTTCATAGTAGAGCACACAATTATTTTTAAGCTGGTAATTAATGTTTTGTAGAGGATAATTAATCTCTGTCATATCTTTAAAATAAACAATTTGAAAAATTTCTATAACGAGCCTAGATACAAATTTGAGTTTCTTTTCGTGTACTCGTTTTGAATTCCTTACCTATAATGCTGGCATCTTATGCATTTGGACTCCATGCACGATTCCCAATGATTTGATACTAACCATCAACTGCAAAAACCAGTAAAGGTACTAGGTGAGTGAGAATGCCGACATCCTCTGCAGTCGGGAAACCTAGATGTTCGTTTATCTACTCTGCATTGTGTTCTTCCTCCTAACTTCGTCAAGACACTGTTTACTTCCTCTGTGCTAGAAGATTATTCCACAAGACTACAGGGTGTGAAACAATTTAATTCATTTTGACATTTTTGTTTGCAAATCAACGTAATGAAATACGCTCTACCCAAACGCATTAGTACTAAATTATAAGTCAATCTTATCAACTTGTTGATACTATTTTGTTATTCATTCGTACAAGATTTTCTTCAGTGAATTTAATCTGTTTTTTGACCACTAATTCAACTTTCCTTTGAATTTTTTTAAAGTATCTAATTACATAGCATGAACCTATTACAAGTGCTACACGCTTTCATTGACAGAAAATAGATGTAGCCTACGTTATCCATGCAGAAAGATTGCATCGATTTACCTGCGTGGGTGATATGAATTTCGCATTTATAGTTCTCCATAAAACGTTAATTGCGACGTGATTTTTCGAAACAAATTGAAAAAAGCACGTAATTGCAAAAAAAAATGTAAAAACCGCACTTGGGATTAATACAGATTTATCGACTGAAACACGAAATGTTTTGAGCTCCGTGTTCACAGTCGGTCACGCAGTAACTTTTTCCTAGGGTATTATTGTTTGCAAGCTTTCATTCGACAGATTAACCGTTATACGCTGCACAGTTTTAAACTGATTTTCTGTCTAAAAAGAACGATGTCATTCACGTAATCGGCTTGGCCTTCGTAATCCGCCCTCGTTAAATTGTCCGCTAGCATCAGGCCATGCTCTCTGTATACGTCAGTTTGCAGCGCAACCCGACTGAGCGAGCTAACTTTTGCAGAGGTCGTAATAAAAAGGTCGTTCTTTCAGTAAATTTAATTTAAACTGCTATTCTGCTGGATATTTTAGTAATGAACCGAAGTAATACTAGAGCTATTTTGGTATGCCCTGCGGGTGAAATACAACGGTTTACTAGAAAGTACTTTCCATTACGACACAGTAGACTCAGACATACCGGTGAATTGCCGAGGCGAAACAATGACACGTTGTGTGTGTAACGTTCAGGATTTCGCTTTCTTTGGAATTAATGTAAGAGTTTGCAATTAGCAACCTTGTTTTATTCCTTCACCACCTTTGATTATCTTTCGGTGTCGTTGTAGTAATTAAATTCCGTGTGATAAAAACTCTGCAGCTTTTTAATTGACTGTGTTGCCAAGCTCAGTTTGAAAGAATCTTTGCTACTGACAGAGCCATGAGCTATTTTATTTATTTCTCACGTTCCGTCATCCGTGGGACCATGCGAGCGAAAGCTACACGGTCATGGAGTGAGTCTGTATATAATTTATAAAATACTGTTTGGAAAATTTCTAATCAAATAATTAAAGAAAATACATAAAGTATACGAGGAACTCGTGTATATAAAAGGAGTGTGCCACAAGAAAACCTTTCCACTTTGATTTGAATATTTGGGGTTTATCACTAAATGATCTGTTTTGCTAGATGACTATCGAAGATGAAACCTGCTGGAAAGTGCACGCCATTCTGCACAATGCTTAAGGAAGTGTTAGCAAGTGCATATCGTTTTTCCATTAGAGTTCACCGAATAAATGTTTCAGTTTCTTCTGACAGGGGAAATATTATCAAAAGCAAATCCCACAATGGATAGGGTGAATCAACTTTCATTTTATGCAGCCCCGTAATGTTCTGTGTGGCTGAAGTGTCTCTCACGGGGACACAGGCAAAGCAGTGATCAAGTTTCAACAAGTTCATTGACATTGAAGATCCAATGAAACTAGTACACGTTCCCAATATCGTGTAGGTCCCACGCGACCACACTGAAATGCCGCATCCCAACGTGGCATGGATTCGACTGATGTCCTAAATGCCAGAGGACCGGACACAATGAATCCTGCAGGGATGTCCATCTATCCGTGAGAGTACGAGGGGGTGGAGATCTCTTGTGAATAGCACGTTGTAAGACATCCAAGACATGCTCAATAATGTTAATGTCTGGGGAGTTTGGTGGTCAGCGGAAGTGTGTAGACTCAGGAGAGTGTTCCTGGGGCCACTCTGTAGCAATTTTGGATCTGTGGAGTGTCGCATTGTCCTGCTGGAATTACCCAAATCAGTCGGAGTGCAGAATGGACATGAATGGATGCGGGTGCTCACACAGAATGACTACGTACGTGTCACCTGTCATAAACGTATCCAGACGAATAAGGGGTCCCATATCACTAAACTGCACACATCCCACACTATTAGAGAGCCGCCGCCAGCTTGAACAGTCCCCTGCTGACATGCAGGGTCCATGGATTCATGAGGTTATCTCCATACCCATACACGTCCATCCGCTCGATGCAACTTAAAACGAGACTCTTCCGATCAGGGAACATGTTTCCAGTTGTCAACAGTGCAATGTCTGTGTTGACGGGCCGAGACGACATGTAAAGCTTTGTGTCGTGCAGTCATCAAGGGTACACGAGTGGGCCTTTGACTCCGAAGGCCCATTTCGACGATGTTTCGTTGAATGGTTCGCACGCTGACACTTGTTGGTGGCGCAGCATTGAAACCTGCAGCAATATGCTGAAGGGTTGCACTCCTGTCGCGTCGAACGAATCTCTTCAGACGTCGCTAGTCCCATTCTTGCAGGATCTTTTTCCGGCCGTAGCGATGTCGGAGATTTATGTTTTACCGGATTCCTCATATTGACGGTGCACCCGTAAAATGGTCGTACGGGAAAATCCCCACGTCATCGCTACGTCGAAGATGCTGTGCCCCATCGCTCGTGCGCCGGCTATAACAACACTTTCAAAACTCACTTAAATATTGATGACATGCCATTGTTGCAGCATTAACCGATCTAACGACTGCGCCAGACATTTGTTTCCTTATATGGGCGTTGTCGATCGCAACACCGTATTCTGCCGGTTTACATATCTCTGTATGTGAATACGCATACCTATACCAGTTTCTTTGGCGCCTCAATGTACGTCTGCTTCGACGGTAAAAACAAGAAGGCATTTGCAAAATACGGCGTGTCACTGGGTACTGGTACAGAGGCTTGACAGGGCTACTATCTAAATTCACCTGACTGTTTCTAATATGTACTAACACCACTAAGACCTTCGTAGGAAAATACGCTTGCAGGGAAATCCAAGTTCCGAGAATGCCATGCTGATTAGGTCCGTGCACAGGCAAAGAAAAGTCTATCCTTAATACAGTCTAAGTTCGCAGAGGGAGCATAGATGAAAGCTGAGAATAGCAGCATCTTTCCCTTCGAGAGCGTCCTGAGACGAGGAGGTGAGTAGCAGCTGCCCAGATGCCAATAAAGGCTATCGAGTCCGGCAGAACTGGCTGGTGTAGTCCATGAGCCGGCCTCTACTGCTGCCGGTGGAGGAATACTTGTGATTCTGTTTCCTTGTCAGGTGTTGTGAAGAAGCGAATAGGCCCTCGGAAGTGGCGGCATCTGTGAGAGCTGGTCCAGTAGCCTCTTGTCCGGCTGTGACTGCAGCATGGAACGCTCGCGACGCTGAGGCGTGTAGGGGCCACCTAGACTGCACGCTTGCCCGATATGCACGACGGGTTGCTGCTCCCCTTTTCGTAGATCTCCACTAGAGCACTGACCATAAAAAAAGCCGCGCGAGATTTTTATATTTTTTCGGTTGCTGCACGGAAACTGTTAGTCACGCAAAAAAAAAGAAAAAGAACCTTTATTTAGGAGATTTAATGCAGTTAAATTTTCTGCTGGAATAAATTTTCTCCAGACGACGTAGTTTTCGAGTTATTCAAGAAAAAAGTACAACAGTGACCTTCAAACAGTGACCCCACTCCTACACTCAGCCCCCGCGGATCTTGCGTGCGTTTAATGTTTTTGAATTATATTAACAATATACTTTTTGAAGAGATGCTGGTGTGTAAGTAGGGTACAGACCCTGAATATACAATCTAGCGCTCTTGCAGCATTACTAACATGCTTTAAATAACGTGTACTACCAACTTTATGACCAATCGTGATAGGAACCATACATCCTTCAGAATTTATGACTAGCACAAGAAATTAGTAAATGCAAATTTCGTTCATTTTTGTTGACTGTTACTCTCAATATAATTCTTAAAGAGATGTTGAAGTGTAAGTAAGGAACTGAACTTGAAAATATTGAAAATGACATTCAATGGTGAAAGGACTACTGATGCTTAAGTCCGCCAGCGTGTACGCCCTGTCGGTACCAAACCTTGTCCTGGGTGCGGAGTCAGTGCTTCAATGTGTGAATCATCTCCTCATAGTCCTCAAAATGTCTTAAATGTCTTCGACGAATAACCTACTTTAATGGCGTCTGTCCTCACGAATGACAACATCAGCTCGCTGCAACATGTCAGGTGTGACAGATGTGGGTGGTTTCCCCGACCACTGTAAATAGTGGAGCTCCGCCGAACCGCATTCTGATGACCTCACCCTCCGTGCCCAGCGACTAACTGTACTGTCGACAGCAGATGCTCCATAGACTTTGCACAAGCGTTTGTGAATATTCACCACAGTTGCTTTCTCTGCAGTGAGAAATTCAATGACGGCTAGTTGCTTGTAACGTACATCACCTACAGAAGCTATTTTGAAACTTCCCTGCAGATAAGCTATCTGTCAGAAGTAACGGAAACTTGGCGCGCTCACTCAGGAAACTTCAAATAACATATACGTAGCGTTTCGCAGTCGTAGCATTGTTTTCCGCTGAGAAAAAAAGAATGCGGTGCATTACTTTCTGGGCAACCATCGTAAGTTAGACCTAATTTTGTGACTTCGTAGGCTACCGTTGTAACAAGTCTTGGAAGTCTCTTCGAGTTCGCTGCCAGATCAACATGATTCTTCAGGAGAACGCTGCGTTCTCCTGATGGCGAACAATTGGATCCCCAAAATATTGAATCAAGTTGATTTTAGGACCCGGCAACAAACCCGAAGAAACTTTGTAGCTCCTATTTCACCGCTCCGTTGCAGTTTAAAACTGTTTCTTAAGTCACGTACATGTGGCATTTTTAAGACAGTCGTGAAGTCCTTTCTTCAGAAGGAGTAGAAAGCGGAGTAGTTCCCAGAAGAAACGGACACGGCAGTAAGATTCCTTAGTTTGACGCTTGTGAAAATCTCCGCTCGGGCTATCACCTCTTCTCACAGTACAATGAGGATGTTGTGACAAAACTAGCGGCCTGGATGGTCTGCTTAGCACTGTGTGAAGGTGCTGCGTGCTGCGTGTGGCCGGGCATTGTAGTCAGACAGGTTACACTGCGCAGCCACGTGACCTACAATATGGCCTGGTGACTCAGAGTGCTACATTACATATTCATTAAAATAGTCAGAAATGCCTACCAATGAGCCATAGAGTATATATGGATACCTTCGGCGTAAAGGGAAGCCTAGGATTCAATAAAATTGTCGCCATATTTGTAGGTAGTCTTGATTCTAAGTTATTAAAGTTTAAGGTTTCATTTACTTATAACAAAGTAATAACCATTTGCAGGTATGCTTGTAGTATGTACGAGACACTTACGAACAAATCATGATTTCAGCTACATGATGACCAATCTTGATTGTGCGATGCGTGTGAAACTAAACTGTTAAGCAAATTATTTATAATATTTATTTCAGTGGTGATACAACAAATAATTCCTCCGATGCAGACTATAATTTAGCCTCTGCATGTTGACATTACAGTATGGACTACGAGATATAATAACGTATCTAAGCAGCATCTCTCGAGTTTGCATGACTTAAGAATCGTGCTTTGTATCAGGTAATGCACCAACGGTGGGTAGGACGCCAATACGCACTTCACTAGGTTTTGTGACTTCCTCTCAGGACAAATGCAAATATAATAAATTATTATGACAAAACATGGATATTTAGGTATAAAACAAGCTGTGTAATATATGCAAATCAATGTAAAGTGTATTGTTTCAATTAGGTGGCCCAGAGAAAGAGCAATCTTGACTGCAGAGGTTCGTCGTGTGACAAAGCTTTACAGTAAACAAACAGAAGGGTCTCTTACTCTTTTGTCGGTGTGATATTGGTCGGTAAGTATGGTAAACCTGGGCAGTCGTCGCGGCAGAAGTGTTTAAGTTGTTCAGGATATTTGTATGAGGCACTTAGCGCGACTATAGGTGAACGCATTGTGATATTATAGTAATACGCATTTGAGTACTACAACGAACAGCAATGTGTGTTAACTTCACCTCTTAATTTTTAGTAAAACCTTAGTTAATATTGCAGATTATTGTAACTTTGATATCTGTGCTGTGAGAGTAGCTATCGTTCGGAACATGCGTTTGTCGCTCTGCTTGCTTTTTTCTACTCTGTCGATCCATCAACTTCAATATTTGCGGTAAACCATCAGCATTGTATGGTCACATTTTCGTATGTTTCTTTGTTTTGCTTACAATTAATTAAAAAATTGAATTTAAACAGTCGCATAAGGAATAGTTATTCTCCGGGATACATTACCTCATTCGTTTTGTTAGCACTCTGACTTGAGATGTGCTGAAAACCTGTGCTTAACCATATAAATAGTACGCTACCACGCTAAACTACATCAAAGCTTAATTGTTATTTGGGCCAAAAGAAAGCAGTTCACAATACTTAGATATTATTCGAGCCACAGTTACTGTAGTCTATGTGCTTTCCCAGTCATTGTATATTGCTAATGATAGGTCCTCAGTTAGTGCACAATTGGTCTGCTTGTCAGAAAGATAGCCCAGTGACCTCTCAACATACCAAACGAGTTGCAGCGCCATGGCAGAACCACTTGTCAGTAAATGGCAAAAGTTGTGCCCTCACTCGCGTTCGTTACCAGTCGCTGTCCGCCAACTTTGAACGGCCCGTTGTGCTGCTCCTCCAGTCCTGTGGCGCTTGCGATGTGGAAAGAGAGCGTTGTCTGTTGCTCGAGAAGCGGACAACGGCGCGCTGGCGAGGGGAGCAGTGTGTTTCTGGCGGAAGCAGCAGCAACTTGGCTGTGGGCGCTTGTAGGGATGGGCTAAGCTGTGGCTTCCCGATATCAGAATTTTCTGTTAATGCACATTTAACTGCGATTTTTAGTTGCGAATTTTTATAACTAAGATAGCAGTGCACAATTTCACAGCTTGTGTACCTCCACGTTAATATGCAGCCTCTGAGATTTCTGCAATTTATCACCATAGATGTTATATCATGATTAGTCGCAAGCAGCAACTAACAGGCACTGGCAAGAACATGTACACTGAAGCATCAAAGAAATTTGTGTAGGGATGCGTATTCATATACAGAGATATGTAAACAGGCAGAATACAGCGCTGCGGAAGCAACGCCTATATATCGCTACAAATGTCTGGCGCAGTTGTTAGATCGGTTACTGCTGCTCCAATGACAGGATCTGATAATAAGGCGTAGAAAACTTTCCGCTACCACTCACAATAAAGATTATTTACTCGTCACACGACCAGTTTCAGGCTTATGCCCATCCACGTGTGTTTATACATTCATGTACATGTTTATATTGCTGAAGATCACTGCTTAAATACAAAGAAAATTATTTCATGGTGACTAAACAGATACGAGTATTGGAAGTGGCAAGGCAGCATTTGTCGAAAATATATCTGTACTTACATAAAGATGAAGCATCCTTATTACAATGGTTATGATTTATGACCATAACCTACATGTTTCTGTATGAGCAACATCTTTGCACCTCCTACGTCTAAGTCCCTTGACCATAGCCTACATGTTTGTATGTAAACACAGTGTATATCACGAGTGCACGGCACAGTAGTGAAATATGACGATAAATTTTAAGAAACTGAAAGAGGGATGTGAAAATGATAACAATTGTGCAACTGAGTGGTAAAACTCTCAAATGGTTCAAATGGCTCTGAGCACTATGGGACTTAACATCTGTGGTCATCAGTCCCCTAGAACTTAGAACTACTTAAACCTATCTAACCTAAGGACATCACACACATCCATGCCCGCGGCAGGATTCGAACCTGCGACCATAGCGGTCACGCGGTTCCAGACTGAAGCGCCTAGAACCGCATGGCCACACCGGCCGGCGGTAAAACTGTCACCACAGCATAATTGTAATAAAGATGCTTCACTTTATCTGAGTACAGATATATTTTCGACGAAAGGTCTCTTGCAACTTAACAATACTTGTATCTGTGTAGTCACTAGCAAATAGTTTTCTTTGTATTCAAACAGTGATCTCCAGCAATATAAACGTGTACATGAATTTATAAACACCTGATGATGGGCACAAGCCCGAAACTGGCCGTATAACGAATAAATAATCTTTTATTGTGACTGGTAGCGGAAACCTTTCTGCACACTATAAAGGAACAGTCAAGGAGTTCAACAGCCTCCAATATGGATACAATTCACTTCAGATCTGACAATGTAATCGGATCTTTTCAAGCAAAATAAAATATGACAAAGATAGTGAATTCGAATATTTATTGGGCACATTGGCTGTTTTCTTGTTGATGATGGTTTGCTCTTGTGATGCCTCACAACAAGGAAAGATATTACAGGAAACATTTGCTACACTCAATGACGAACTAGCTGGTATTCGATTTTTGTTTGGATTTCATTAGCAAATTGTCTCTCTCTGATAACGTAAATATAGACGAGGTGAAGAATGTTTTCTTTCCTTCAGTAACTTACGGGAGACTTGGTCATGTATATTGAGAGCATTACTTCCCACAATTAAAAAAAAAAAGAGTTTCTCAATTCTTTCTGTTTATCCTTCTGTTTGCTGTTTTTATTAGCGTATATAGAAATAAAGAAACTAAAAGCGCATGTTTGTGAAATTGACATACGCTTATCGGTATATAATTATTTTATGATTTTTATTTTCACGTGCCTTCATGTGTGTTGCATAAATATATATCGAAGGTAACACACGTAATGTTGTACTATATTCCTTCACTTCTCGTTCAAGTAACAGACAGTATGGTAGGTATAAAAGTTCCCAATCGTAGCCACAGGCTGCATTGCAAACAGGATACATGCACATGCGATTAGCGCAGCATAAAGGTGTGCTTTACCCGCAAAATCGCTAGCACGAGACCAGGGGCACGACGTAAAGGCGAACAAAAGAGACGCTGCCATTGTTTCCGGGAAGTAACATCATAATGGGTCTGCAGAGAAACGGTTACGTGCAGTGCACAGATATTAAACTTCTGCGCCCAGCTGGGGACAATGAGATTCTACACAGACGTAACTGCACTGGGCAGAAACTGCAGCGCATTGCATCTTTCTATGAGTATCAGACAGAAAAGTCCTATAATCGTTTGGCATTTCGCAGTTACAGTATTGGAAGCTAAACTAGAAATTGCCTGAAGCCGTTTTGTTACATTTAGCTGCTGCCACATAAAACGTTTCCGTGAAGAAATGGAAGGGAAAATAAAACACATAACAGTTTGTACCTTACTCGGGTGTGTCCCAAGGAAATGTAATAGAATGACTAATATGTCAGTATATATAAACAATTTATCTGTCATGGCCCGCAGTACTGTTGGAGTTTTCGTTAGGCATGCTGTTGTCTTCTGGGAAGTATCGTCGTTGGACATTCACAGGTAATTGCAGAATGACTTGAACATAGTGCCCACATCGTATATCAAATGGCACCTCTCTTTGAAAGCAAATAAATGCAACACAGAGCATATTACAAAGATGAACCACTTGACATATCCGATGGCAAGATTAGTGGCGAATGTGTGGTGTATGTCACTTCGTTTAAATATTTATGGATAGTTCACCGTCAGAACTGGAAGCTGTTGCACGACGAACACCTTTACCTTACGCCACCAGACTGGCACTGAAGATTTTACATGCCTATTACGTCATCAGTTTTCTGACTGGTTTGATGCGACCCGCCACAAATTCCTCACCTGTACCAACCACTTCACCTCTAAGCAGCAGCTGCAACCTACGTCCTCAATTATTCTCTCGTTGCGTTCCTGTCTCCAACTTCCTTTACAGCCTCTTCTAATAACATAGAAATTATTACCTAATGTGCTACCATCCTGTCCTTTCTTCTTGTCTTCTAAAAAGGAATTTAGTTGTATTGACCGTGATGTACCTAACGGAGGTGGCTTATCGGAAGTGAAAGTCAGAATTACGTAAATGTTTAAACAGTAACAAACAATAATTTACCTGAATGAGAGTTTCACTCTGCAGCGGAGTGTGCGCTGATATGAAACTTCCTGGCAGATTAAAACTGTGTGCCCGACCGAGACTCGAACTCGGGACCTTTGCCTTTCGCGGGCAAGTGCTCTACCATCTGAGCTATCGAAGCACGACTCACGCCCGGTACTCACAGCTTTACTTCTGCCTGTATCTCGTCTCCTACCGTCCAAACTTTACAGAAGCTCTCCTGCGAACCTCCCGAGTTCGAGTCTCGGTCGGGCACACAGTTTTAATCTGCCAGGAAATTTCATATCAGCGCACACTCCGCTGCAGAGTGAAAATCTCATTCTGGAAACATCTCCTAGGCTGTGGCTAAGCCATGTCTCCGCTATATCCTTTCTTTCAGGAGTGCTAGTTCTTCAAGGTTCGCAGGAGAGCTTCTGTAAAGTTTGGAAGGTAGGAGACGTGATACTGGCAGAAGTAAAGCTGTGAGTACCGGGCCTGAGTCGTGCTTCGGTAGCTCAGATGGTAGAGCACTTGCCCGCGAAAGGCAAAGGTCCCGAGTTCGAGTCTCGGTCGGGCACACAGTTTTAATCCGCCAGGAAGTTTCATATCAGCGCACACTCCGCTGCAGAGTGAAAACCTCATTCTGGAAACATCCCCCAGGCTGTGGCTAAGCCATGTCTCCGCTATATCCTTTCTTTCAGGAGTGCTAGTTCTGCAAGGTTCGCAGGAGAGCTTCTGCAAAGTTTGGAAGGTAGGAGACGAGATACTGGCAGAAGTGAAGCTGTGAGTACCGGGCGTGAGTCGTGCTTCGGTAGCTCAGATGGTAGAGCACTTGCCCGCGAAAGGCAAAGGTCCCGAGTTCGAGCCTCGATCGGGCACACAGTTTTAATCTGCCAGGAAGTTTAATAATTTACCTATTCACAGTGTCCAAATGATAATAAAAACGGTCGCCAGCCTAATTAGGCATAAGAATGAGTAACATTCTTGTTCAAGAAACTGAAAATAAGTAACTTTAATGGGCAAACACAACCTATACTTTGCCACACGAGAGAGCAATGAACTCTGGGACCTGCATATGTTCACGTTAAGGTTGGAGCTGACAGAGCAGAACAAACTATTTGTATAAATATAACAGGAAACTGAATGGTCTCAGAAACGTTACTATGAGTATTCACTGTAGAATCGTAAATTGGATATAGGTTCAATATTACTTTTCAAACATACTCCTGTCTGAGATGAAATATGGATATGGTTCACAGCAAAATTGGTTATTGTGCATAGATTAAGTCTCTTACTACTAAACACCCTTCTACTTAGAATGGAAATTAAACGGAGTTCACTAACAAATTACTTCTCACTGTCGTTTGAATAAAGAAGTTACTGTTTTCATAGATAGCGGTCTTTCTATCAATCGTTGTATAGCGTGAGTACAATAGACAAACTGTGGATCCTGTTACATCATTAATATGCACTTTTAATATTCAAGAGGAACCCACTATCGTACAGAATTTGACTTGAATAGCAAGAGTCATTGAAACTTTCTATAATTAAGTAACTTTGTGCATTTGAACTATTTTCAATGGAGGCTGGCCCTTAATCTTAACCACTGTAGCAGAGCAAACTAAATACGCTTTCAATACACTAGAGAAACAAGCCCACAACGTTCAACAGCAATAGTTCCCAACTTTTGCTGCAGTAGAACACAACTTGACGTGGTTATAAGACAATAGCGCACCTTTGGGTGATTTTCAACAGGCTCCACTGTGATCATTTAATTTGCAAAACTCTATAAGCCACAGTTTTGAGAACATTCACTTTAGAAGTTGGGAACAAAATATTAATAAGCAGTTTTAATAGAAAATTTATCTTTGGCAAGCATCATTTACTATATTACTCAGTTCTGCTACATTAACGTTAACTTAGTTTCTTCTTACTATCATCAAGTGGGATTAATTACTATAACACGGGGCTTTAATGTTCTTTCAGTAAGAACACTCGGTAATCACTTTAGCATGGGAAGGATGCTAAGTGGAAATGTGACAGAGGATAAATCAAGGTAAGTTTTCATAAATAGTCTTTTGGTTTACCTTATAATGGAAAACAAATAAATCATCCACGTGAGCTGATCCTTCACTGTACACTCTTACAATTCCTTGGTTCCCTTTTCAGTGATTGCGCAACGTAGTGGCGAGTGCATGTTGGTGGGAGGATTTGCAAGCGGAAAAGCTAGACTCTGTCATTTCGTGGTTGCAATGATAGATACCAATTTCAGTGTAGTTCCAGCACTTTATCCATCAGTCCGAGGCATTGGAAAGCGTCACGAAAAGCCTCTCTCGGCCCCAGCTCAACACACAACTTTTACATGAGCAGTTGACAGTTTGGTAGCTCGTTCCCGACTGACTCCTTGTTCCACCTTTCTATCCATGCCAACCACATTTTGCGCGCACTGCATGCTTCCGTTCCCGAGGGGAACCACAACACCTTTTACATAAAACATACATTACTGGCCATTAAAATTGCTACACCACGAAGATGACGTGCTACAGACGCTAAATTTAACCGACAGGAAGAAGATGCTGTGATATCCAAATGATTAGCTTTTCAGAGCATTCACAAAAGGTTGGCGCCGGTGGCGACACCTACAATGTGCTGACATGAGGAAAGTTTCCAACCAATTTCTCATACAGAAACAGCAGTTGGCCGACGTTGTCTGGTGAGACGTTGTTGTGATGCCTCGTGTAAGGACGAGAAATGCGTATCATCACGTTTCCGACTTTGATAACGGTCGGATTGTAGCCTATCGTGATTGTGGTTTATCGTATCGCGACATTTCTACTCGCGTTGGTCGAGATCCAATGACTGTTAGCAGAATATGGAATCGGTGGGTTCAGGAGGGTAATACGGAACGCCGTGCTGGTTCCCAACGGACTCGTATCACTAGTAGTCGAGATGACAGGCATCTTATCCGCATGGCTGTAACGGATCGTGCAGCCACGTCTCGATCCCTGAGTCAACAGATGGAGACGTTTGCAAGGCAACAACCACCTGCACGAACAGTTCGACGACGTTTGCAGCAGCATGGACTATCAATCAGCTCGGAGACCATGGCTGCGGTTACCCTCGACGCTGCATCACAGAAAGGAGAGCCAGCGTTGGTGTACTAAACGACGAACCTGGGTGCACGAATAGCAAAACGTCATTTTTTTTGGATGAATCCAGGTTCTGTTTACAGCATCAAGATGGTCACATTCGTGTTTGGCGACATCGCGGTGAACGCACATTGGAAGCTTGTATTCGTCACCGCCATACTGGCGTTTCACCCGGCGTGATGGTATGGGGTGCCATTGGTTACGCGTCTCGGTCACCTCTCGTTCGCACTGACGGCACTTTGAACAGTGGACTTAACATTTCAGACGTGTTACGACCCTTGGCTCTACCCTTCATTCGATCCCTGCGGAACCCTACATTTCAGCAGGATAATGCACGACCGCATGTTGCAGGTCCTGTACGGGCCTTACTGGATACAGAAAACGTTCGACTGCTGCCCTGGCCAGCACATTCTCCAGATCTCTCACCAATTGGAAACGTCTGGTCAATGGTGGCGGAGCAACTGGCTCGTCACAATACACCAGTCACTACTCTTGATGAACTGTGGTATCGTTTTGAAGCTGCACGGGCAGCTGTACCTGTACACTCCATCCAAGCTCTGTGTGACTCAATGCCCAGGCGTATCAAGGCCATTAATACGGCCAGAGTTGGTTGTTCTGGGTACTGATTTCTCAGGATCTATGCACCTAAATTTCTTGAAAATGTAATCAGAAGCCAGTTCTAGTATAATACATTTGTCCAATGAATACCCGTTTATCATCTGCATTTCTTCTTGGTGCAGCAATTTTAATGGCCAGTAATGTAACTAAGCCGGCCGCGGTGGTCTCATGGTTCTAGGCGCGCAGTCCGGAACCGTGCGACTGCTACGGCGCAGGTTCGAATCCTGCCTCGGGCATGGATGTGTGTGATGTCCTTAGGTTAGTTTGGTTTAAGTAGTTCTAAGTTCTAGGGGACTAATGACCACAGCAGTTGAGTCCCATAGTGCTCAGAGCCATTTAAATGTAACTAAGAACCCTAAGTGAAGGTCAGCAGGTTACATAACAGCAAACAATCACTTTAAACAAAACATATCATTTGCACATATTGGTAGTTGTACACAAAATTATTTGAATAAAATTATTCAATTTTAAAGACAATCAAACAGATTATGTGAGAAAGACAAAACATAACGTATCATTTGCTCATATTGTTCAGATTACAGATATTACACTTCATTACAGCATCGAATTAATCATACACCAATTACAGAAGTTCAACAGTGGGATGCTGAACAAAACAGAAAGTTAATGAAGCAACAAAAGGTATGTAGTGTCTAAATTATGGTGTTACAACCTTAGTAACAAAACTATCAGCTGCTTTCGTCGACTTTTGATGACGTCATTATGTACTGCAAACGCAGAGTAATAACTGCAGCAAAACAAGTACCAGGCAGATCTCCTGCACTGAGGAACGGCGACCGTCGAGCACTGCGGCGGGTGGTTGTAAAAACCATGTGAAATCAGCGGAAGCAATCACTCGTGTGTTCGAAAGTGCTACGAGTAGTCCACCTAAAATGATGCCTAAGGAGTTATACGGAATGCGGTTAATGGTCGAGCACCTCTGCGGCGGCGCGGTTCCTTCTGTCCCTTTACGACGAACCTGCACCTACCTGTGAACATTGTCTCAGCAGATAATCAGTAGGGAAGCCGAGCGAAACCTACTGTACTTCGACTTGAACCAGGCTGCAATTAAAGTCACTAAATCTACGTTCTGAAAGAAAATTTTCACACGAAATGAAAGGTTGGAAATATTGTCCTTGATTAATATATTCTGAAACTTAGGTGAACAAGTATCACTGCCAAGACCTTGCTAGTCTTAACACAGTCACTCACAATCCCTTTCACTCACGTTAGCAAGTTTATAGTGTTGCATTTCCCGAAAACGCAATAGCTACAAAAATACGGATTTTTTTTTAATTGAGAATGCTCGCCAAATATTAAATCAGTCGGTACCTAATGCAGACAGTTTTTAGCCACCGACCTGCTCAATACGCCACGCGGAATTTATGTCTTTTCTCGTCACAAAATTCACTTAAAAATTCTGAAATTTCTGCACACTCATCGGAATAATTGTGCCGTCACTTTACAGCACTGTTAATGTATGAAACACTGCTAGATCCGGCAACTTATCATTTCCATCGGAACTACTACTACACACGTCTGAACTGTTTCATGGCTAGGCTCCGACTCCTCTCTAGAACACTCTTTCTCTACCAGCAGAGGAGGCGCGCGAAGAATATTGCTTTACCATTGATCAGTTTACTCAACAACCAATAGCAAAACTACATTCTCCCGCGTCAGTCTGTGCTTATCTAATAAGCTGAAGTGTTGTTTATACATAAAGTTATTTACTGTTGTTATTTATACCTGAATTAACTTTCCCTTTACCATAAACTTACTTTACAAATTCATTCTACAAAAATCCCCTTTTGTCCACATCCATACTTCTTCGAAATATTCCCACACGAAATACCACTACATAACTCGTTAAACAATTATATTCATATTAACCTCAAACCACACTCACGCATCATTCATACTGCTAAAACACATTTATAACATTTTACATACACAAAAAGACATTATAACACTTTATGAAAATACTATAACAGTTTATGAAAAACATGCTGTTACTTTAGTGCACTTTAGTGGGCACAATCGAAACTAAATCACAGTCCCCTTTCCAATACTGTCCTCTTTCGGCTGATACATAAACTACGTGCGCGTCCAGTCTCGCGTCACCATCTGTCACTATCCAGCTTTGACATACATCTCCAACTTAACCGTCTCCAAGGCAGGATCGGTATACGGCGCTACGCCTCACCTCCTCGTAAGCCATACATATCGGCAGTTAGTGCTAAGCGACGCTTGGGGTGCACCACAGTGGTGAGTGAAATAGTCTCCTCTAAGATATGTCGGCGGAATACAACGTTGCGAATGGGGTTTCCCATTGGAAGTTATGAAATACTGGCCTGTCCTATCTCACAGCATGTAGGTGGGACTTCACGTTCCACTGGATATTCTACGTCCATTGAGCAACATATCGTAGAATTTAAATCTGCAATAAAGAACGGGGGTTCTGATGGAAGATTTGAAAGTTGCCCTCACCACCCGCGCACCGTGTGGGGTGGCGGGTGAAGTCTGTTATCACTGGATATCCACCTCCGAAATAAAAAATTGGCATTATAACATTTTTGATCCGTTTTACAGTTTTCGAGATAGTTCAATGTCTTCAGTTAAAATGGGCACCCTGTATAATAATCCCAATTGTGTGTGAATTATTTTCAGAAGCACGCCAACATCTCTCCTAGAAAATACTCTCCCCTTCCAGCTACCACCACCATATCGCCTCTTCATCCCCGCCGCACCGCAAGTTCAGCAACGGATATTCGATCCTTTTGTGTGTTCAGCACCTGCCTGATAATTTTCAGGACGATCAAGACGCCTTTTCGTTAGCGCGAGAACAGTATTGTCGTTGCTTCGGCGTCGTAAATTTCAGGCGTTTTCAATGGTGCCAGCCGTGGTCTTGGGTGTGTAGGTGCTAGTTGGTACTTCGGTTTTCGCTCTTCCGCCGAAGAGCTTCGGCTTGTTGATAATGGCCAAATAAACAGACGGTGCAACAATAAATCACGGGTAATACGTAGATAAATCAGGCGAGAGTCCAATATAATGCCATTGCTTAGGCTGTAAAACCCTGGCCCGTTAATTACGTCCCATGAAAGACGAGCTTGTTTCGCCGCAGCGTGCCGGAACACCTCCCAGCTACACGAGCGGGTTAACGCTGTGCTCTGTGGAAGCGCGTGCGCTAAATTCGGCGTCCTAGCAGAAATTCTCGCTGATTTATGAACGTTCTCACTTGCTGAACAGAAAAATAAATTTTAATACGATAACTCCAGTATAGGCTAACTGGCTGCAATAGAGGCGGGAATGATGGCCTTCACGAAACAAAAGTGTTACACATATGTAATTTGGTAAAGACAAAAAAAAGTCATAAATCTTTGAAGTTTCGTGGCTCGACAGAAAGGCATAGTTTAGAATATATCCCAAGTAATACATGACCAGGCGAGCTATTGTAGTCGATCTACCTACAATGTCAAAAAGCAAAGCTGAATCTCAGAAGGGCAGTCCCATAAAATTTGAGACAAACACAAGACTCAGGCTTAAACTGTCTCCAATTTTTCTCAGTCCAGCACTGCCCAAAGTTTTTCAGGAAGCGGAAAATAACTGAAAGTGATACCGGAGATGTGAGTTGAACATAAACGAAGAGAAAAAATGCAAAGGAACAATTTGGTAACTAGAGGAAACTATCCACAACGTGAATCGAAGAAGCGCTAGCCAAAGAACAAAGTACGAACTGAGACTATAAGATCACGGTGCAAACGTGGACAGATCCAATTACCGATTGCTGGGAGGCAAAATATCCGTGAGGAATATTTGGGGTTTTCCGACTAAGAAAGAATGGGGAAGGAAACGGGTCGTGGCTTTTCAAATAAACTATCCCGGCATTCGCCTCGATAGATTAAGGGAAAATCAATGCGTACCTTCATCGGCGTGGCTGGACGGGGATCTGAACCATTGTCAGCTACAATACAGGTCTGTTGTGTTACTAAGTAACAGTAGCAACGAGTGGAAAACAACCAGACTGAGGAATATGAGAGCGGAAAATTACATCATCAGAGAAATGTACGTTCTAAGTAACTGTGACGGGGTCGAGATCAGACATTACAAAGTCAAGGAAGAGGTATACATTATTATAATGGGGCCAAGATGCTACCGATAGTTAGGCACATTGAGCGAGAAAAACAATTATAGATTGAAGAGCTTGAGTTTTTCGGAAATACGCTGCAGCCAGATTATGAGGTGGAAGATGAGAAACAAAATTACGAAATAGCCATACGAGAGTAGCAGGGCATGAGCAGGGAAAATCAGACTGAAAATTAGATAAATGCTGACTTTGTGAGCATGATGGGCCTGACAGAATGGCCAAAGAGTAACGTAAACAAGAATTAGGACGAAACGAAATGCTTGAGCCTCGTATGTTAACGCATTCAGGAAGCATCAAAATGGAACAAAAAGAGGCTTGGTAAAATACGTCGACTCCAGTCTATACTCCAGGTTACTAAAGGAAAGAAGAAGACACTGGAAATGATAATCAAAGGAAAAGACAAGATATAATATACGAATTACCACGTAACGACAGTGGGAGAGAAAATGCAATAACAGAATCTGGAAGGGTTGTAAGAGCCACGCGTCTTGTACAGACGATGATGAGGAATAAGACCATGAAGAAGGAAAAAGAATACCTCTCTCTGTATGGTGTGAGCCATGGTAAGACATATGGGCATGGAGAATCAACAAACGTTTGCATCGTGGGTAAGAGGTGACCAATTTAGATGAAACTTTGACGAGAAACCTACCTGCTTTTGATGAGTACTTTAAAAATGCGGCTGTTCATACACACAAATTGACGAGTGTGCTAAGCACCTGGATGTAGGCAACATTGCTGCACTGCTGCTCTATAATTTGCTAGTAGGCATGCGGATGTCAAAGGGTTGCCCGTCTGTAAGCACCTAGGATTCCGCACAGTTTGTCTCCATACCTGTGTATTGTCAAAATGCATAACAAGGGCGGGAGGGTGGCGCTCTGGGTGTTCCCGAACTGGGGTGGATTTTAATGTTTTATTGACGCATGTGTCAGTGTCACACTCCTCCGTAATCAGGCCAAAGCAGTGGGTGACAGAGCATGGTCGATAAACAAGAAGCACAGTTTGTTACTTCGGATCAAGCTCAAATTACATCGAATGGTTCAAGAAGGTCCCTAGTGGTACCGATCTATACACTGGAGCAACAACTGTTGACGCACTGTACTCCAAAGGGATGAGCTTACATTCAGTGGGAATCCTGGCTCACGATGTCCTTAGAGAAGTATTGGATCGTACAGCGGGTGTCAACAGTGTCAAAGGTTGTCAAGAAAGTCTTTCTGTTGAATCTTCCTGGCAGATTAACTGTGTGCCGGGCCGAGACTCGAACTCGGGACCATTGCATTTCGCGGGCAAGTGCTCTACCCAAGCACGACACACGCCCCGTCCTCACAGCTTTACTTCTGCCAGTACCTCGTCTCCTACCTCTCAAACTTTACAGAAGATCTTACGCGAAACTTGCAGAACTAGCACTCCTGAAAGAAAGGATATTGGAGAGACATGGCTTAGCCACAGCCTGGGGGATGTTTCTAGAATGAGATTTTCACTCTGCAGCGGAGTGTGCGCTGATAAGAAACTTCCTGGCCGATTAAAACTGTGTGCTGGGCCGAGACTCGAACTCGGGACCTTTGCCTTTCGCGGGCAAGTGCTTTACCCCAGCACGATTCACACCCCGTCCTCACAGCCTTACTTCACCAGTACCTCGTCTGCTACCTTTTAATCTGCCAGGAGGTTTCATATGAGCGCATACTGCGCTCCAGAGTGAAAATGTCATTCTGGAAACATCCCCCAGGCTGCAGCTAAGTCATGTCTCCGAAATATCCTTTCTTTCAGCAGTGCTAGTTCTGCAAGGTTCGCAGGAGACCTTCTGTAAAGTTGGGAAGGTAGGAGACGAGGTACTGGCAGAAGTAAAACTGAGGACGAGTCGTGATTAGTGCTTAGGTAGCTCAGTTGGTAGAGCACTTGCCCCCCAAAAAGCAATGGTCCCGAGTTCGAGTCTCGGCCCGGCACACAGTTTTAATCTGCCAGGAACTTTCATATCAGCGCACACTCCGCTGCAGAGTGAAAATCTCATTCAAGTCTTTCTGTTGTTCATCACACTGCGAAATGTCTTCTTCCACAGCGAAATGTGGGGGAATCAACACCCCAAAGAAAAGGGTGGCTTCGTCGACGCTCTTTATGGCAGCCCCTAAGGGCTTTCCTGTCGACTCTGAGCGGCGGTGTCTCTGGAACGTTTTCCTTCACCACTCATAAGGAAACCACGTGATTTCAACGCTGGGCGCCGCAGTTCAGGCGTACATCGGAGATGCTTCAAAAGGAAGGGTGAAATGAGGCTAATAGGGCATGCAACGATTTTGCTCATCTCCTGACACGTCCACGGTGACGCTGGGTCAAAATTGTGCTGAAATTAGGCGCCAATGTGACATCGTCAAGCCACCTTACACCTCACACGACATCTGAACTGTGGCCTTTTTTCGCATGAGTCGTCACCTTGCAGTTTGGCGCGTCACCGAGCCCAAGCGTGACGTTGCAGCGCTCCCTGCTTTTACACCAATACAGAGAAAGGTTTTAGGCGTCTATAAGCCAAATATGTCACAGTTGGAGAAAATTACTGCATTTAGAAAAAGTGATCCTTTAATTGTGTTGCTCACTTTGCATGCATACTATTGAAAACTCAACTTACCAATCCACTTGGCGGTCTTCATTAGAAATCAATGTGAATGATTTTTTAATGAAAAGCATTGGGATATTTTTTCACATAAGTATTTTAAGAATGTTTTTTTAGTTCTGTTTCCGTAGTCGAAGAACATTACGTTTACATTTACGACATTCATTTTGGAAACTAGTACATTTTTTGGGTGCCTCTCATAAACCAATTATGGTGAATACCGAGATTATTCCCTCCAAAATGGACAGTTGATTGCTTCCCACATATCAGGCCAATTAGACATTTTGCGTCGTCTCTAATTAGCTCGTTGTCGAGCGGACGTGAGAATCAGCTCTCCCTTCCTTATTCCTTCCCACACTACAGTCCTTGTGAGTTCACAACATTCTCATATACGACATCACTCTTACATTCCGGAGCCACGAAGCAACAGCAACTAAAACAAATTGCGAAGTATGGAAGTTTGTCATGTTGTTAAGTGGACACAAATCGGCGACAAATAAAATATTACTCTCGTGTATTTGGCTGCATCCTTGAGCAAGCACGTGCTGGTACATCTCGATTTCTCCACACTGCGAAGAGAATTAGGACACTCGTGAAAGATGATAAAACACGTCGTCAAGCTCTCTTTCCCTTCATTGTTGTTGACGGGCATACGTTTCAACGAGTTTAACAGTTTAAGTACTTGGGAACAATTTGTTTCTTTCTTTATCAGTCATCAGTCCCCTGACTGATTTGATGCGGTCCGCCACGAATTCTTCTCCATTGCCACCCTCTTCATCTCTAAATAGCAGTCCTCAATTGTTTGCTGGATGTATTCCAATCTCTGTCTTCCTCTACAGCTCCTTCTAGTACCATGGAATTCATCCCATGTTGTCTTAACAGATGTCCAACTGTAACAACACCAACGCTATACTATTGTACATTTAATAATTTTTTCTTCTGATTTTCGATAAATTAGTGTAATCGATATTCTGATTTCATTTCTTTTCTTTTCATGTCATTGTGTTGAGGAAACTATAAACAACTTTCGATGTGAATATTAATGTTTATGTCAAATTGCAAGCAATATTATAACAAAATTGAAATGTAAGAAACATTGAAACTGTTGTAAGATGTCAAAGTTGTAATTGTGCGTCTGGTCCATACGTAGGCAATGTATTAGGATATGTAGAATGCAAAACCTCGGGTGAATACCCTGTCTGTAGGGGAGCGGTAAAAGGTGGATGGCAGGCGAGCGCGGGAAAATACACACGGGCGCGGCACGGCATAACGGGCTCAGCAGTAGTAGTCGGAGTTGGGCATCGGTCTGAGTAACACGTTCTGGATCGAGGAGGCTCTCCTGGAAAACGCGATTTCGTTGAGCCTCGGATGTGCCGTTTCCGACGCCTATACAGCATGGCAGTATTCCATTGGCACTAAATGGAAAAATATTGCGACGCTATGAAGAAGTAAAGTGCCGATACATCAAGAGCCATAGCTGTGCTTGTATGTGTGCTCTGCGCCTCGTCATCTCGCCGCCCGCCAACCGCCACATCGATACGAACAGGTTGAAACTTTTAGTAATGTATTCGTGTGGATCAGTGTTACTTTTGTTCCTTACTGTTCAATAAGAACTTAACTTTTACCAGAACTATCCTATCATTTAATTATCCTAATTACTAACCTAGACAGGGTCCTTTCCACATGTTGTGCAATCCGAGTGTCCCGAATTGATGATTTAAAGTTTATGTTAATAATAATTACCTGCAGACTTATCTATGTTAGAATGATGTTTAAAAAACTTTGTTGTTAATGAATATATAGGTAAATAATATAGTTCCGAGAAAGTTGGAATATAATGTAGAAATTGGTTTAGTAATGAAGTTTAAATAATTTGAGACAAAAATAATGGTAGTTAAATGAGCAAGAAATAAGACAAAAAGATTAGTAACTCATATATTGGAAATCTTGAGTGCTTAACGATTTCAATAATCAAAAATTTCAGTACAGTGATCATAACAGTTTCAGGGTCCCCCCCTTTTTTTTCTTTTCTATTCATTTAAATTCAGAAATGTACTGAATGGATTTGACCAGCAAAGTTAAAGTCAATATAAAACCAAAATTTATTAGCGTTTTACCTTTTTCAAAATTGACATTGTATGTGTGTTTCGAAAGTGCTATTTCTAGGGTAACCTATGCCCGATTTTAATCAGATCAATAGACAGTACGAAGTTTGTAGTAAACATTATAGTGTATTGCTGTGTATTTATGGCTTGTCCATATTAGTACAGAAAGTGAAATTATTAGTTCAGTAGATTTCCTGGTTCAAAAATTTGCCATAGTATGCAGTGTTGTTACGTGTTGTTTGGTATGAACGTACATCAACTTGTACTGGGAAGAAACTCAGTTAATGCCAGTTAGGCTGGCGACCGTATTATTAACAATTTGGTAGCATCTGCTGTGTTGTTTCTTGTCCGTCCTAACGTGTAGTTGCACTTCGGACTTGCTTGACGTATCATTGCTGTTACTGAGTGGGTGAAAGTCTGATTTTGCCTCCATTCAGGTATACGCGGTCAAATCTACACCAAAATCCTTTCTTATAAGGTGAAGCCCGTCAACTTACCATAGTACAGGCTTTAATAAGTATCGTGCGCAGTAGCGTAGTGTTACACAACCATCCTGCCCCTCCTTGTCAGTGTTTCCCATACGTTTCTCCCCTCACCAATTCTGCGGAGAAGCTCCTCATTACATACCTTATCACTTCACCTAATTTCCAACATTCTTATGTAGTAATACATCTCAAATACTTCGATTCTCTTCTGTTCTGCTATTCCCACAGTCCATGTTTCACTATCATACAATACTGTACTCCAAACGTACGTTTTCAGAAATCTCTTCCTCAAATTAAGCCTATATTTGATACCAGTAGACATCTCTTGGCGATGAATACCCTTTTTCTAGGGCTAGTCTGCTTTTTATGTCCTTGCTCCGTCCTTCATGGGCTATTTTTCTGCCTACATAGAAGAAATTCTTAATTTCGTCTACTTCGTGATCCTCAGTTCTGATGTTATTCTTCTCGCTCTTCTCATTTCTGATAATTCTCATTACTTTCGTTTTTCTTTGATTTATTAGCAATCCACATTCTCTACTCATTATACTATTCATACCATTGGACACATACTGTAATTTTTCTACACTTTCACTTAGGAAAGCAATGTCATCAGCAAATCTTATCATTGATAACCTTTCACTCCATATTATAAACCAACTCTTTTTAATTTCCGTCATTGCTCTTTCGATGTTTACCTTGAATAGTGGCCGTGAAAGACTACATCCCTGTCGTACACGCTTTTCAATCCGAGCATTTCGTTCTTGGTCTTCCACTCTTATCATCTCTTCTTGGTGTCTGTACATGTTGACTGTTAACCGTTTTTCCTTATAGTTCATTCCTACTTTTCTCGGAATTTCGAATCTATTGCACCATTTTATCTAGTCGAACGCTTTTACCAGGCACACAGATTCTATGAACGTCTCTGGATTTTTCTTCTTTCTGGTTTCCACTATCCACCGCACCTTCATAACAGTCTCACTGGTGGCTTTACCTTTCCTAAAGACAAGCTGATCATCATCTATCAGTTCCTCATTTCCCTTTCCCATTATTCTGTATACACTATTAGTCTTATCTGCAACTTGGATGCATGAGCTGATAAGCTGATTTCACGATAATTGTCGCGCATCTCTTTCTGAAACTCTGATGGTATATCGCCAGACTCAAACATTCTGCACACCAATGTGAAAATCGTATTGTTGCCACGTCCTCCAGTTACTTTGGAAACTGCCGTGGAATATTTCTTTCCCTACTGCCTTAAGTGATCTTAAGTAGTACAAAGCTCTTTTCAATTCCGATTATAATACCGAATCCCCTATCTTTCCCCTGTCGACTTTTGCTTTCTCTTCTAACACGTCATAGACTAGTCCTCCCCCTCACAGAGGCCTTCACTTCAGTCTTTCCACCTATCCACTCTCTCCTCCGAATTTAACAGTGGAATTTCCATTGCTTGCTTAATGTTACCACCCTTCCTTTTAATTTCAGCGAAAGCTGTTTTCTCTTTTTTAGATGATGTGTCAGTCTTTCCAGCACTCATATCGTTTTTGATTTCTTCACATTATTCCTGTAGCTTTTGAGTCTTAACTTCCCTGCATTTCTGTTCATTTCATTCCTAAGAGACTTTTATTTCTGTATTCCTGAATTTTCATGAACATTCTTGTACTTCCTTCTTTCGTCGAACAACTGAAGTATTTTCCTGTTATCCATGTTTCTTCGCAGTTACATTCCTTGAACCTTCTGTGATTGCCTTTTTCAGAGATGTCCATTCCACTTCAACAGAACTGCTTACTGGGCTGTTCATTATCGCAGTACCTACAGCCTCAGACTTCAAGTGTATCTCTTCATTCCTTACTACTGTCATACGCTACTTCCTTCCTCATTGGTTCTTCCTGACTAGTCTCTTAAATTTCCGTCTACTCATCACCATTAATAACTTGCGATATGAGTTTATATCTGCTCCTGGGTACGTCTTACAATCCAATACCTGATTTTAAAATCTCTGCCTGATCATGATGTATTCCAACTGGAACTCTCCTGCATCTCCTGCCAAGTGCACCTCCTTCTCTTGTGATTCTCAAAGAGAGTATTCGCTACTACTAGCTAATATTTACTGCAGAACTCAATTAGTTTTTCTCATCTCTCAATTCTATTAACAAGCTCACATTCTCTCGTAACCCTATCTCATACACCTCCTACAACCTCATTTCAGTCACCCCTGAACATTAGTTTTGGATCCCCCTTTCGTACCGGATTACTTGGTCAATACCTTCAGATACTTACTCTGTCCCTCCATCACTTGCTTGCGACATCGGCATGTATACCTGACCTGTTTTTGTCGGTGTTGGTTTTCTGTCGATTCTGACGAGAATCCCCCCCATCCCTGAACTGTTCACACTAACTCATCCTCTGTTCTACCCTCCTGTTCATGACGAGTCCTACTACTCTTATACCGTTTCCTGCTGGCGAAGATATCCTTTACTCATCTGTCTAGAAATCCTTGTCTTCTTTCCATTTCACTTCACTGACAAACACTACTTCTAAACTGTTGTTGTTGTTGTGGTCTTCAGTCCTGAGACTGGTTTGATGCAGCTATCCATGCTACTCTATCCTGTGCAAGCTTCTTCATTTCCCAGTACCTACTGCAACCTACATCCTTCTGAATCTGCTTAGTGTATTCATCTCTTGGTCTCCCTCTACGATTTTTACCCTCCACGCTGCCCTCCAATGCTAAATTTGTGATCCCTTGATGCCTCAAAACATGTCCTACCAACCGATCCCTTCTTCTAGTCAAGTTGTGCCACAAACTTCTCTTCTCCCCAATCCTATTCAATAGTTCCTCATTAGTTACATGATCTACCCACCTTATCTTCAGCATTCTTCTGTAGCACCACATTTCGAAAGCTTCTATTCTCTTCTTGTCCAAACTGGTTATCGTCCATGTTTCACTCCCATACATGGCTACACTCCATACAAATACTTTCAGAAACGACTTCCTGACACTTAAATCTATACTCGATGTCAACAAATTTCTCTTCTTCAGAAACGCTTTCCTTGCCATTGCCAGTCTACATTTTATATCCTCTCTACTTCGACCATCATCAGTTATTTTGCTCCCCAAATAGCAAAACTCCTTTACTACTTTAAGTGTCTCATTTCCTAATCTAATTCCCTCAGCATCACCCGATTTAATTTGACTACATTCCATTATTCTCGTTTTGCTTTTGTTGATGTTCATCTTATATCCTCCTTTCAAGACACTGTCCATTCCGTTCAACTGCTCTTCCAAGGCCTTTGCTGTCTCTGACAGAATTACAATGTCATCGGCGAACCTCAAAGTTTTTACTTCTTCTCCATGAATTTTAATACCTACTCCGAATTTTTCTTTTGTTTCCTTTACTGCTTGCTCAATATACAGATTGAATAACATCGGGGAGAGGCTACAACCCTGTCTCACTCCTTTCCTAACCACTGCTTCCCTTTCATGCCCCTCGACTCTTATAACTGCCATCTGGTTTCTGTACAAATTGTAAATAGCCTTTCCCTCCCTGTATTTCACCCCTGCCACCTTCAGAATTTGAAAGAGAGTATTCCAGTAAACGTTGTCAAAAGCTTTCTCTAAGTCTACATACGCTAGAAACGTAGGTTTGCCTTTTCTTACTCTTTCTTCTAAGATAAGTCGTAAGGTTAGTATTGCCTCACGTGTTCCAACATTTCTACGGAATCCAAACTAATCTTCCCCGAGGTCCGCTTCTACCAGTTTTTCCATTCGTCTGTAAAGAATTCGCGTTAGTATTTTACAGCTGTGACTTACTAAACTGATAGTTCGGTAATTTTCACATCTGTCAACACCTGCTTTCTTTGGGATTGGAATTATTATATTCTTCTTGACGTCTGTGGTTATTTCGCCTGTCTCATACATCTTGCTCACCAGATGGAAGAGTTTTGTCATGACTGGCTCTCCCAAGGCCATCAGTAGTTCTAATGGAATGTTGTCTACTCCCGGGGCCTTGTTTCGACTCAGGTCTTTCAGTGCTCTGTCAAACTCTTCACGCAGTATCTTATCTTCATCTACATCCTCTTCCATTTCCATAATTGTCCTCAAGTACATCGGCCTTGTATAAACCCTCTATATACTCCTTCCACCTTTCTGCCTTCCCTTCTTTGCTTAGAACTGGGTTGCCATCTGAGCTCTTGGTATTCATACAAGTGGTTCTCCAAAGGTCTCTTTAATTTTCCTGTAGGCAGTATCTATCTTACCCCTGGTGAGAC
Source organism: Schistocerca serialis cubense (assembly GCF_023864345.2). Taxonomy (NCBI): domain Eukaryota; kingdom Metazoa; phylum Arthropoda; class Insecta; order Orthoptera; family Acrididae; genus Schistocerca; species Schistocerca serialis. The sequence continues at coordinate 82,262,018 of NC_064642.1, read as the reverse complement.
AAGCCTCTACATCCTTACATTTGTCCTCTAGCCATCCCTGCTTAGCCATTTTGCACTTCCTGTCGATCTCATTTTTGAGACGTTTGTATTCCTTTTTGCCTGCTTCATTTACTGCATTTTTATACTTTCTCCTAAGCCTTTCCATTTCCTTTATGAAATGCATCACACACTAATGCTGCCTTATTTATATTTTATTCAGTCATAAACAATTATTACTGTTCTGTATAAAATAAAAAATATAAACCGTATCAAAATGCAGAAACTAAACAACGTACAAGGTCACAAGATTTCGAATGTAACAGCAGAAGAACTTCTTTCGTCTTAAAATTAATCATCAAAACCAAAAGTATCGTTCTTGTCGAATATTACCAGTATAATATCTGTGTGAAGAACAACTAATTGAAGCGAACCAACAGAAGACATACACCGGTATTACAGGTCAGAACTCACAGTACACAGTTCAAAGTGCAATGACTATGAAGATTTACATTCGTAGCCAATATGAAGATAACGCTAAAAACAAAACTCTTAACGAAATTGTATTCCAAACAAACCTTTTCAAGCGGGGAACATGAAAAATATTTAAAATTGTATTACATAAGGTTTTTTACATACTTGATTACGGTATCAACATCCTCTGTCGTCATGAAGACCAAAGAATAACATCTTTGCAGTAAAATATAACAACATTATCAGAATTGGGTAAATACCATACTGCAAAAATATAGTTAATACTAAAGTACACAGCTAAAATGTATTAGTTCCATTTACAGATTTTTTTGGAAAAACGAACCGTCTAGCAACACATTAACTCTTACATCTGAAATATCGTCAGCAAAGGTAATCAGCAATTATCGTAGTCACAAGCAAGTGAAACGTTAGAAGCAGATATGACCCTTGGCGACCTATCTCGTAGCGTAATCAGAATCATAATCCTTCCGAAGTGAATACTAGCAGCATATCAAATTAACAAAGTGTACACATGGTCTCATGTAACATCTTTGAGGGATAGTAACAATTTTAATAGTATTCATGTCAAGAGTGCCTTACTAACAGTGCCATTTGTAACTAAAAATGTATTTAAACTGAGTACAAATACAATTTGCTAAGTGAAAATATAAATATATTACCTTAATGTAGTCAAAGAGCTTGGGGTAGTCGAATAGTATAATTAATCAGTTCATGCTGACCTACAAAGCCAGAAAGTAGAAGACCTAAGCAGCGAAGGAGTGTTGAGTTAACAGCGGCACGAGGAAGGTGCTGGAAGCGGCACGTTTATGTGCCGGAAAACGACTTGGCCGCATCTGGAGTGATGGCGCGGCCCAGTTTCAGTTGAAAGCCGTTGTTTGGAAAGGTGTAATTTGGAAAGGACCTTTCCTTTTGCATGCAAGAGCGCTCGGTTGCACAACATTGGTGCTACCCGAAGGAGACTGGAGGTTAAAGGAACGGATGGAGGTTTGTGTAGCTGTCACTATATGTTCGCTGCTTCCTGGTTGCATTTATACGCAAGCACTGGATAATTCCAGGTGAAGCTGAGTAATTTTGTTACTGAGTACTTGCCCATCAGTGTGTTTTAGCTATTCATCTTCCAAAATTGTAATTGTGTCTGCCCTTACGGGGCGCCATTAGTTCCACATCTTCGTAGTTGGTTATTTGTTTGTTTTAACTGTTCATGTTACAAGGTTGTCATTGAGTTTGTCCTGGTGGGGGCCACTATTTTGTATGCATGTGTGGGACCAGTGGTAAACTTGTTCTTGAGCTAAGTAATACCTTTCGTAATTAAACAGTTCTTGTCTCTTAATTTGGCGTTTTTCTGAAGGAATTTCGCACCTAAACTTGATCAGTACATCAAATAAGCAGATTTTAAATTGTGGCTCGAGAAAAACTAGTGTGTACAAAACTTGTGATAATGGGGTCCCGCTGTAATTTTTTGTGTATTTCAAGAGCTTTTGCTAAATTGGATTTATCTGAATACTGTTTTTCGGTTTGAACTGGTGTCAGTTAGTTATTATAAACAATTTTAAGGTAGTATTGGGGATTTTAATTTTTTTCACATCTGGTTATCGAGTTTGAATTGACTCTTTTAATTGATGTTATAATTGCTTTGGCCTCAAATGTGACGCTATCGTATCACCAGTATTTTACCTTGATATTGGATCAGTGTAAATATCATCAATTAAGGTTAAGCCTTGTAGTTGCTACCTTTTGAAAGAAGAAAAAAATAAATGGAGTAGGACAATATGTTTTTTATAACTGTTGAGTAAGGTTGTTTGTTAATAAATTTGTTTTAAAGGATGTCCTAATTAATGTTATCCCGGCACCGTACCACACCTTCGTAGCTCCTAACATATAACATGTGAGGATCAATAATAATATATGACCATCTAGGAGATTAACTAAGTGAGAATCGGCATTGTAAGCATATTAGCTGCGATGTACCTCAAACTACATCGTCAAACCAAGTATATAACATATAAGTATAAAACAATAGACATTATAAGCAATTTCTGTGTGTTTATATCACACACACACACACACACACACACACACACTAATACCACGTCATCCGTTACTCACATTTCCCTTTTTACATTTTCTAGCTTTCCTACTACATTCAAGCTTCCGACATTTCATGCTCTGACTCGTAAAATGTTACCCCCCGTTGGTTATTCCGTCGTTTTCTCACGGTCACTTTGTTAATCCTTGTTAATCCCCTTCCGGAAATCCGAATGGGTGACTAATCCGGAATCTTTTACCAATGGAGAGGAAATCATCATCACATTTTATCAGTTATAAGCCACATGTCCTGTGGATACACAACATATGTCTTCGCGCAGTGGTTTCCATTGCCTTCTGCAGCCTCGTGCTAATGATCATCGCTAATTCTTTCGCCATTCGAAAGATCTATGGACCCGTCTGCAATACCATGAAAGGTAAATTGGAACGAAAACGTCCTGCATCAACGGTTTAGGAAGCAACGCAGTGACCGAATATTACGGCTACAGTGGTTTGGCCATATTTTTCGAGCAGACACATCCCCCCGTAACGAAGTCCTTCGTTCTCGACCTGTTAGAAAACGACCAACAAGACGTCCACGGTCACGATGGAATGATCGATTACTAAAAATTCTTAAACAAGTGGTGCCAGCAGCAATGGGAGAAGAAGATAGAGACCGGCGATGACGGAATAACATTTGTGGCAGATATTTCCTCTGTTGTGATTGATTACATTCCCTATTTATTGTGCTTTTTGCAATATTTTCCGTTATAACTTTTTTGTAGTGTGCAGCTTTTGTATTTTCTTTCTGAAATGTGGCTTTGTCTTTTGCTTCCTACTGTAGCCCTTAAGGCCCATTATCGCAATAAATGGTGATGGTCACGAGTATACTTTATTGCAGTCAGTTGCTGGAGTTGTCTTTAAATTTATAACGAGTTTCGTTTATATACCGAACATCTTCAGATCCTTTTTTGAATAGTAATGCTTTATTCCATAAACCGGTTTTCAAACCTTTTCAGGTTCATCTTCAGATGGTTTCGGAAGGATCCGGGAAGTTACATCATTACTGGTAGTAGCATAATGCTGGGTGCTGGTTTGTGACAGTATAGGCGGCTTTTTTCGGATATGTCTGCATCAATTTTGATGTCCAGAACACTTTCACACGAACATAGTTCGCATTATGCTACTACCAGTAATGATGTAACTTCCCGGATCCTCCCGAAACCATCTGAAGATGAATCTGAAAAGGTTTGAAAACCGGTTTATGGAATAAAGCATTATTATTCAAAAACGTGACTGGTTGCAGTTGTGAATAACTTATTTACATTCAATATACAGTCACGGTTCTAAAATATCCGTAATGGATAAGCATAATCTTCAGATCCGTTATATTTTAACAGCGTCAGAATTATGTACTCTGCAGAGCTTCCATAGTTCTCTAAGATTAGTGACTTATGAAAGCTTCGGACGGAACATAAGATTGATAGATTACCTGCAACCACAATAGAACTAAAGATGTGGATGTGACCGAAACTGGTTTTCAAAACAAAAACGGTTGCGGCAGTAAACTGTAATAAGAAATACTGGTGTTAATTTTGAAGTATTTTGCTGTACATCGGCTAGTCTCATTTGCCTCGGAATAAACACACCTATCGTGTAATATCTCTTTATATTCGATGTATTATTCTGATACAATTTTACCTTTGAATGACGTTTACTAATTTTATATCTTCATACTCGCAGAATCCATGCGCAAAGTAGTTTCATACAATAGCTATGGCATGAGCGCATAATTACTCTTTGTAGTACTCTCTCTGGTGGTTGTTAGAAAAACAGCTTCCGAGATTGTCTTCGTGCGGATTAGCCTGAGCTTGGTTTGAAGAATTGTAATCTGAATATTGAGATTTATGACAAAAGATAACTGAGACGAAATTGTACGATTGAAAGGGAAATATACATATATATTGCTCCTTCATACAAAAGGTGTGTATTTGACATTTGAGAATTAATGATATTCATCGATATATTGCGTAGTCGTTAATCAGAAGGGAACTTCCGAAAGACTGGATACGAACCTGCATTTAATAAACCAAGAGCTCCATTACTTCTTCGGAAGGTTAAACTTCATCAAAGCCAAATATCCGCTTGATCTGAGGTTTCCCGACTGATTGTACAACGCTCCCAAAATTACGAGGCATTTTATTTGTACAGATTAGCAGACTGCCGCAAAGCACGAGCCTCCAGAGAAAAAGAATCATCGCCTGATTTCATTCTAACAAGTAAAATTTCTGAATCATTTTGAGTGACTGAGCTATGACTGTGTTACATATCATGAATGATTGATTGCACGAACGAACTGAGAACTACATAATTACATAGATAGGAGGAAAAATTACAATCGCCTAAACGTATAAGGAGACACCAGGTAAGTAACAGTAACAGATAATATTTAATATTAGATTAGTCCAATGATCACATGTCAGCGGGGACCACTTCTGAAGGAACTCTTGATAGAATTTGAGTAACAGCTAAGTTCAGTAGGATTCTTACAGCATTTGTGATAAATTAGGGCACTGCTGATGCAATCCATGCTATATGTCTGTTAGTTGAGAAGCACCGTGGAAACCGTTCCATCTACCTTTCCCGGACCTCTAGAAGGCTCTCGATCGTGTATCTAACGACTCGATCTTAGTGGCTCTTCGAGAATATTAACTTCGTGACTGCCTACTCAAGTGAATGTAGGTGTTGTATACAGAAGTGACTTCCCATTTTCAAGACGCTGCAGGAACTAGGTATAAGAGGGGCGTTTGAAAGTCTGTGCAAAGTCCGAGAGATGGCACCACCGGCAAGTATAGAGGTCATGCTTAGTTAGTAGCGTCTTTGGAAAGAACGGACACCAAGTTTCAGCCATATTGGTCTATATCTTTGTGTTTGGCATTCGTGTAAATCAAGGAAGTCGAGTGATTGTCAAAAAATGGACGGAGAAGAATTTCCTGTGGTGATTAAACATTATGAAAGGCAAAATGCCTCAGAAGACTAAAGAGAAGCTTGATAAACATTACGGTGACTGCACCTTCGATTAGAACAGTTTATTAGTGGTTTCAAAATTTTCGGAGTTGCCATATGAGCATAAGTGATGCTGAACGTTCTGGACGCCCTGTGGAGGTTACGACTCCATAAATCACTGATAAAATCCATGATATGGTGATGCATGACAGAAGAGTTAAGGTGCGTGAGATTGCTAGTGCTGTGGGCATCTTGAATAAACGGGTACATAATATTTTGCATAAACATTTGGACGTGAGGAAGCTATCCGCATGATAGGTTCCGAAATTGTTCACACTTGACCAAAAACGGAATTGTGTGAAGTGTTGCAAGGATGGTTTTCAGCTGTTCAGGAAGAATCCACAGGACTTTATGCGTCGTTTCGTCATTGTGGATGAAACATGGATACGTTACTATACTCCTGAGACCAGACAACAATCTAAACAATGAGTTACCAAGGGAGAATCTGCACCAAAAAAGGCGAAGACGATTCCCTCGGCCAGAAAGTTTATGGCTACTGCCTTTTGGGATTCGCAAGGGATAATCCTCACAGACTATCTGGAAAAGGGTAAAACTATTACAGTTGCATATTATTCATCGTTATTGGGTCTTTTTAAAACCGAGCTCCAAGAAAAACGCAGGCGATTGGACCGCAAAGAAGTCCTTTCTCATCACGGTAATGCACCAGCACACAACTCAGCAGTTGTGGTCGCAAAATTAATGGAAATAGGATTCCAACTCGTTTCACATCCCCCCTATTCTCCAGACTTGGCTCCTTTAGATTACTGTTTGTTCCCCAATTGGAAGAAATGGCTGGCGGGACAAAGATTTTATTCAAACGAGAAAGTGATTACAGCAACTAATAGCTATCTTGTAGACTGGGACAATTCCTGTTATTCGGTAGGGATCAACAAATTAGAACAGCGTTGGACAAAGTGTATAAGTCTAAAAGGAGACTATGTCGAAAAATAAAAAAGGTTTACACCAAACACATAAGTAGTTTTTATTTTTACACGGACTTTTCAAACGCCCCTCGTAACTTCCGATGATTTCCTTTTAGCTGTGTTCGTTCCCTCTATGAAATCTCCTGACGGAGACGGTTACAGCAGTTCTTCAGCAGCAGCTACAATGAGTTCTTTTCTACGCCTATGATATGATGGCCAGAAAGAACCAACAATCTCAAATACCCAAACTCAAACGTTGCAGCTCAAACAAAGTTAAACGTTCTTGCAAGTAGATTGTGGCATTACCTTAAGCATTCGGTGTTCCTGAGAGCTTTAGAAAGTCCGTTGTATAATATAATATAAAAACTAAAGTTTAATATATGAAAATAATGAAATTAATTAATGAATAGCAAAGTAATCACGTAGATGTAGATGTAGGTATAATGTTCGGATGCAGCACGAGTAGTGTCCTGCTCGAGACAGTCACGTCGTTTAAATACCTGAGCGTAAGGTGGCAAAGCGATATGCTATGGAACAAACATATGAGGATTGTGGTAGGGAAGGCAAATGTTCGCCTTCATTTTATTGGAAGACCGCAATTAGGACGATAGTGCTACCTGTTCTCCAGTATTGCACGAGTGTTTAGGATCCGCATCAGATCGCATTTAGCAAAGATATCCAAGTAATTCAGAATCAGGCTGCTAGATATGTTACCGGTAGGCTCCAACAACACAAGTGCTACAGAGATCCTTCGGGAATTGAAATTGGAACCCCTTAATGGAAAGTGACCTCCTTTTCGAGGAACGCTATTGAGAAAACTTAGAGATTCGGCATTTGAGGCTGACTGCAGAACTACCCTATTGTTGCCAACATACATTTTGCGTAAGGGCCAAGTAGACGAGATATGAGAAATGGAGGCTCACACGGAGACATATAGACAGTCGTTTTCCCCCTCTCGGTACCCTCCGTCGCGCACCGTACGGTTTCTTGCAGAGCGTGTATGTAGATGTAGATTTTGTTGTTGTTGTGGTCTTCAGTCCTGAGACTGGTTTGATGCTACTCTATCCTGTACAAGCTGCTTCATCTCCCAGTACCTACTGCAGCCTACACCCTTCTGAATCTGCTTAGTGTATTCATCTCTTGGTCTCCCTCTAAGATTTTTACCCTCCACGCTGCCCTCCTATACTAAACTGGTGATCCCCTGATGCCTCAGAACATGTGTAGATGTCACTTCTAAACTGTACAACTGGTTTAAAGGGTCTCCTTTTTTTTGTAATCCATGTGAAATCAAATGGGTTTACCTACCCAGAGGAGCTAGAGCAGCAACGAAGCGCCACTCAGCTGAATGTTTACCGAGGCCTGTGCACAGGGACTCCATAAAGTGGTCAACTAAGGTTGTTGCCGAACTGGAGGGAGGAGGGGGGATACTAGAAGAAATCTTTTGCCGTTTCTTCACGAACGTGTGAATGATGCATCCCGCGTGATCACGCCACTAAAGAGCGCGTAGCAGGAGAGCTGAGAAAGCACCGTCTTTGCTGTTTCGGATTACGTTAAAATATCGTCGAACTCCCTAGTGGTTCTACGCAACATACCAGACTAAAGGTTGCGGTCGTACTATGCTTCAAACGCGTCAGATCGCGTTTAGTGGGGTTGCAGCCCCACGGTGTCATTAGAAAATGGTTGAATCGTCTGTCAGCAGTGTGGAACGTTCTCAAGAGAGTCGTTCTGTTCCCATTGCGCTGCGGACTGTCGTTTTCGTCAGTGAAATGAATGGGAATCAACGCCGCTAGGGGAGGAGTCGCTTTATTGAGACCCTTCATGCCACCTCCTCAGCCACGTGACTTTAGCGCTGGAAGTCGCGGTTCTCACCTTCATCGCGGAGGCGTCAAACGATGGGGTGAAATGTGGGTAGGACGGGGTGTGACTTGTCCACGATGGTGTTGGGCAGTATTATGGTGAATTTTGGTGGCAGTGTGACATTTAAGCATGTGTCGACACCTTGCTATTTGAAGCGACGTCTAGCCTGAGGCTGAGGTCGCAGGGCGCCAGGGTTTTGCTCCACTGTAGAGGAAAGTCGTAAGCACCACTGAGTCAAATTTCAAACTTTTACGTCGCAAGGGGAGACATTTTGCGGTTTCGAAAGAAGGGCCTTTTAACTGTATTGCGCAGTATACGTATTTCTTCCACATTCCAGCGTTCCCTTCTTTGCATCATACTGGCTTGTTATCTGATCTCTTGGTATCCACAAAGCTGCTTCTCTCTCCAAATTTCCCTTTAATTCTCATATTGGCGGCATCTGTCTTTGTCGAATTTGTGCATGCTTCCACATCTTTGCATTCCAGTCGATTCTGCTTTCTCAGTTTGTACTTATTGTCTGTTTCAGCATTTAAACGTCTGTATTTCTTTTAGCCTGCTTCATTTTCCGCATATTTATATATTTTGTACTTTCGTTAGTTATAATATGTCGTGCTTCAACCTGGGATTTAATCTTTGCTTTGTCTTTTTGAGTATCTGATATATTGCTGCCTTCATATTTCATCCCACAAGACCTCGCATCCTTTGCTTACCCCTATGTCGTTAAACCGTTGTCTAATACTGGCTTAGAAATTCTCAAAACTTCTAGTTCTTTCGGCTTACTTCGGACTATCTCTTAAATTTCCTAACTTCCTGTAATTTCTTCTGTTTTAATATGCAATCCGTAACCAATAAATTACAACCAGAGCCCACATATGCGCCTGGATTTTGCAGTTTAAAATTTGGTTTCGATACCTCTATCTTAACATTACGTGATCTATTTGAAACCTTCCTACGTCCCCATGTACCTTCCACGTGTACAATACCTCCCATAGTTTTCAAACGGTTAGGAATGATTGAATTGTGCTCAGAGCATAATTACACTGTTCAGGTTCCTTATAAATTCCTCTGCTACTATACTTCTTTCTTGTCCCGTTGAATTTTAGTCCCCACCAGAATTAAATATTCATTTCCCTTAATTACTCCGATAATTTTTTGTCTGATCACACATTCGTTTCATTCTCTTAATCATCTGCAGAGCTAGTAGAGACATACACGTGTACTGCCTTGGTGGTGTTGGCTTCGTCTCTGTTTTGGATACTATAAGGCGTTTTTTTAATTATACTGTAGTCAGAATTTAAACAGGTTTCTCTGGCTTCCTATCACTTACAGGTGCTCCATGGTACCAATCAGTTTAATCACGGACTACCGCTTTTAGCCTTTTTACCTTGAACGATGGAAGTTGGATCCAACTAAACGCTCTGCCGCGCCACGACTGTTTGCAAAACCTGTGACTATATTGCTCTCATTGTTTTATGGCGCTTCGTGGGGTACAAATCTATTTTCAAGCTACTTTAATTCTTTAGTGCTATAGTTTCTTGTATTGTTGCAAAACAGATGGTCACTTTTCATCTCTGATGGTAACGGATTCTTCTGATAAATCGGACTCTGTCTCATCCTTCCCAAGTTTTCTACCATAAAGTTTGTCCGTACCTCGGCATCTTCATTTTTAAGTTTTGCTAGATTAACTTTTTTACAAGCTTTTTTCTTTTTAATAAGTTTCAGCCTAATTCTTATTTCTGCTACAAGCGAGTTGTGATCTTCTTGACATCTGCTCCAGGGAAAGTTTTAGACATAATGATGAATGATGGTATTTATAAATCTTTTATGAAAGAGAGCGCGTGTTGTGTTGCCATAGTTACGATATATATATATATATATATATATATATATATATATATATATATATGCGGATCGAAAATTGCTGTACTACTGAGTGTATTATTACAGAGCTAATCTTCATTTACTCATATGAAGGATATACAGAATATCCTTACACTCTATGAAGAAATTAATAATTCCAAATCCTAAGGAGGCAGGTGCTGACAGATGAGACTATCAGAGAATCGTAAGTATAATGAGGCATTCTTGCGAAATATTGACCGATGTTTGGTTCTGGGACGATGTAGTAACACACAACAATTAACTCTACAGCTTCTCTTACAGGAAAGTCTAAAAAAAAACTACATTTATAGCATTTGTGAAGCGGTTACATTCGTAGTATAGTCTCTTGCAAGGTGGATCTAAGATCAACGTCAAAAAAGTTATTCGATAGTGATGAAGTGAGGGAATTAGGTTAGGAAATGAGACGTTGAAGGTAGTTGTTTATTTGCGTAGCTAAATGACGGACCATGACCTAAGTAGAGAGTACAAAAAATAGGGACCGACGACAGCATAAAAAGCGTTTCTCAAAAGGAGAATATAAATTTAAGTGTTAGTAAGCTCTTTATGAAGTCGTTTCTAGAGTGTGACCCTGCGCAGGAATGAAACATGGATGATCAGAAATTCAGACAAGAAGAGAATCCAGTGTTACAGAAGAATGCTAGAAATTAGATAGGTAAGTCCAATAAATAACGAAGAGTAATTGAATCGATCTGCCACAAATGAAATTTGTGGTACAACTTGATCAAAAGAATATTTTAGTGTATAGAGAACAAATTGAGGCATCAGGAAATCGTCAAAAGGAAATTGTGTGTATTTAAGAAAATGGAGGATGTAAAAATTATAGAGGGAGACCAAGGCTTTAGAGAACACAGTTTGAAGTGGATGTTTGCTACAGTAGTTTATACAGAGATGAACAGGTTTGCACATGTCAGACTATCGTGGAAAGCTGCATAAGACCAATCGTCAGACTGTAGACCACAACAACAAAAAAAAATGGCTCTGAGCACTATGGGACTTAACTTCTGTGGTCATCAGTCCCCTAGAACTTAGAACTACTTAAACCTAACTAACCTAAGGACATCACACACATCCATGCCCGAGGCAGGATTCGAACCTGCGACCGTAGCAGCCCCGCGGTTCCGGACTGTGCGCCTAGAACCACTAGACCACCGCGGCCGGCACCACAACAACATAATGCCAAGTAGGCTACTTAAATTCGGAACACTTCCTCATTGTAGACATAACTGTGTTATACATGGTGATATGTGTTATACATGGTGTTTGTAGTGCAGAGCCTAAAGTCTAAAAGGGACATTGGTGGATACACAGGAATGTAAAGTAATATGAGATGGTAGAGAAGGAAAATCTATTAGGGTATGTTACCAACACAACCACCATGGAAAAGGGGGTCATGCGATATATGATACAGGTAGAACATTATACGAGAATAACGATCGCTCACAATGGACCACAGCTTTAATTATTCTCGATTTATTTCACATTTTGTTCCGAACAAGACAAATGCTGATGATAAAATGTAAAAGCAACAAGATGCTCTTGACCTGTCTAGTTCATTGTATCGCTCTTGTTACCCTCGTTCCTCTTAGATTTGTCTTCACCGCATAAGCAACTGCCTTCACATCGTGCCATAGACAGAAATCTAACGCACATAAATCACGGAATATCGTGGCACCATCGAGCTGAAAGAAAGTTGTAAATGGTCCAATTTAAGGTAGCAGCGGAAGCAACGCTTCTTCGTCTGACAGCTGAAGACGACGGCGTCCTAGTAGCGTACCTAGAATGAAGTAGGGCCCAACAATACGGAATGCCCATGTTACTCACCAAACTGTCTCTTGCGATGCGCTTGCTACCCTCGATAGATCTATTTAGTGAGGATTAGTATCTGACCCGTATCTGTGATCCTGTTTATGTACCTCTCAGTTCAGACAGAAATTAGGTTCATACGTAAAAAGGACGTCTTAGGAGAAACTATGACTTTTGTTCAGCTTGCGTGTCACTCATTCTTCAAACTGAACCCGACGATCTGAACAGTCCTCGACGAGATTTTGTAACATGTTACATTTTGTAAAGGTGCCATCAATATCAGGACCAATTATTCATTGTATCTCGCCGGTTGACACTATTTGCCTGCGAAATGCGGCTAGTGCTGCGCTCTGAGCTATTGAACGATGTCAGAACACCCATCAAAGAAATTAAATTCTTAAAAAAGTCATAATCCCACGTTTAAATTTCAAATTTTCTATTAGTCAATTGACAAATTGTAAAGCCGTGCGTAACTTCTCTTTACGATTGGGAGTGTTGTGGTGTAAGCGTACATGTTGAGTGTGATGAGTGTTGAGTTTTAGTGTCATGTTTGTGTTGTTAATGACCATGGGAGAGAACGTAGAGAGTGAAAATGGGTGCCGACACACAGCCTATTCCTCGCGAACGTCTCCAAGGAGCTGCCGGGCTTAATGTCCCCTTCTGACAACCACTGTCATCAGTGTTACATGCCCCGATTTATGAGGCAATGTAAAGATGTTTGCAATTATAAACAGAACATTGGACGTCTGGTGAAACAAAGAGTGCACCACCACTTACCCTTCCCTTGATAGCCAAACATCGAAGACTAAAGTTTCTTCCGTCTGTAGGATGCGACGCAGCTACCTCTGAGCTGGGCGCCACCACAAAAGTGAGTGTTAGTGGCTTCTGCTACTCATTTTTCATGCATCTTTTATTTAATCAATTTAAAATATACAGTCTTCAATCTGCTTGACAAATAACAAAAATAGCTCAAAGTCCTTTACAGGAAGTACAAAATCCATCAAATCCCTTTATAAGTTTATATTTTGTTCACTCAGATGATTCCTTAACTATACTGCAACTAAACATTTTGTTGACGTTGACGGTGGCAATAAATGACTTTTTCTGATGTATTATTTGTTGTTAGCTATTTTAGCTTCTCTTTGCAAGTCCGAACAGTCTTCCAGATAGTGTGAATACCGTAGGATTGGAATTCATGAACTGCTTTCTTCTCTTGTGAGTGTTATTTTCACTTTTGTACTTCATAATCAAACGGCATCAAGTCAGAGGGATGGCTTCAGCTTGAAATTTTTAATTCAAACCGTGAGCAGGCCATTAAATTACGCCATTGTTAATTATCGGAACTACTTGACTAACTTATAGTTTCATAGTCTACAACAACACTTCATGCCGAATTTACGTGTTCCTGAAGTTCGTTATTAGATCTACAACCGAGCGAGGTGGCGCAGTGGTTAGACATTGGACCCGCATTCGGGAGGACGACGGTTCAATCCCGCGTCCGGCCATCTTGATTTAGATTTTCCGTGATTTCCCTAAATCGCTCCAGGCAAATGCCGGTATGGTTCCTTTGAAAGGGCACGGCCGACTTCGTTCCCCGTCCTTCCCTAATCCGATGACACCGATGACCTCGCTGTCTGGCCCCCTTCCCCAAAAACAACAACAACAACTAGATCTACAAGATGGCTCCGTGGTGAGGTTACAAACTCTCAGGGATGGAGAAGATGAAAAGAATCGATTTGAGGTAAGGGACCCTGGTCCGGAAACGAGTCAGTGGAAATTCATAAGCGAAAATCGTTGTGGTACCTCTGACAGTGGTTCAAATGGCTATGAACACTATGGGACTTAACATCTGAGGTCGTCAGTCCCCTAGACTTAGAACGACTTCAAACTAACTAACCTAAGGACACACATCCATGCCCGAGGCAGGATTCGAACCTGCGACCATAGCACCCGCGTGGTTCCGGACTGAAGCGCCTAGAACCACTCGACCACAGCGGCCGGCTCCTCTGACAGTGGAATAAATGTACCACTACTGTTTTTGCTAAGACTCTAGGGTTTGAAACTTTCAGAAGTGGTAGTACGGACCAAAACAAAAAGAAAATATTAAGTGAAGATTGCCCCTAAAACACGTACTTCGAGAGCTACGAGCAATTTCTCGGTGGGGGCAATGTGTTTCACAATAGCGAAGATGAACAAATGCTCATAGTTCTTAAGGTATGCTTTTTAGAATATTTATTAGACATTTTTACCTTGTTTTGGCCCATACTATTTCCTCCAAAAATAATAGTAGAGAGACTGGATGAGAAGAAATTTTCACAGTTCGAAGTAGGTCTCTTCCTCCCATTCAACCTCCTCCTTCCCCCGTCCCTCCTACATCCGTTCACCTCTTCCCCTTGCCTCTCCATGTTATCACCCATACCCCAATTGCAGATTGAGGTTCTTACCCTATTACTTCCCTCCAGATATTAACTAGTAAGTGTACCAAGTTTGGTTGAAACCGATCCTGGGGCTTAAGAGGAGCTTCAAAGCCACGTACGCTGATGTCACATATATTTAGCATATATGTAACATATTTGATACATATTTGTACATGTAGTTTAACAGTACCTCTAAGGAATTTCATCCCCCAGTTTCGTTTTCACGCACTGCAGTGTTATGACGTCTTATCTCCTAAACTATGGGCCGTCCATAATATACACTCCTGGAAATTGAAATAAGAACACCGTGAATTCATTGTCCCAGGAAGGGGAAACTTTATTGACACATTCCTGGGGTCAGATACATCGCATGATCACACTGACAGAACCACAGGCACATAGACACAGGCAACAGAGCATGCACAATGTCGGCACTAGTACAGTGTATATCCACCTTTCGCAGCAATGCAGGCTGCTATTCTCCCATGGAGACGATCGTAGAGATGCTGGATGTAGTCCTGTGTAACGGCTTGCCATGCCATTTCCACCTGGCGCCTCAGTTGGACCAGCGTTCGTGCTGGACGTGCAGACCGCGTGAGACGACGCTTCATCCATTCCCAAACATGCTCAATGGGGGACAGATCCGGAGATCTTGCTGGCCAGGGTAGTTGACTTACACCTTCTAGAGCACGTTGGGTGGCACGGGATACATGCGGACGTGCATTGTCCTGTTGGAACAGCAAGTTCCCTTGCCGGTCTAGGAATGGTAGAACGATGGGTTCGATGACGGTTTGGATGTACCGTGCACTATTCAGTGTCCCCTCGACGATCACCAGTCGTGTACGGCCAGTGTAGGAGATCGCTCCCCACACCATGATGCCGGGTGTTGGCCCTGTGTGCCTCGGTCGTATGCAGTCCTGATTGTGGCGCTCACCTGCACGGCGCCAAACACGCATACGACCATCATTGGCACCAAGGCAGAAGCGACTCTCATCGCTGAAGACGACACGTCTCCATTCGTCCCTCCATTCACGCCTGTCGCGACACCACTGGAGGCGGGCTGCACGATGGTGGGGCGTGAGCGGAAGACGGCCTAACGGTGTGCGGGACCGTAGCCTAGCTTCATGGAGACGGTTGCGAATGGTCCTCGCCGATACCCCAGGAGCAACAGTGTCCCTAATTTGCTGGGAAGGGGCGGTGCGGTCCCCTACGGCACTGCGTAGGATCCTACGGTCTTGGCGTGCATCCGTGCTTCGCTGCGGTCCGGTCCCAGGCCGACGGGCACGTGCACCTTCCGCCGACCACTGGCGACAACATCGATGTACTGTGGAGACCTCACGCCCCACGTGTTGAGCAATTCGGCGGTACGTCCATCCGGCCTCCCGCATGCCCACTATACGCCCTCGCTCAAAGTCCGTCAACTGCACATACGGTTCACGTCCATGCTGTCGCGGCATGCTACCAGTGTTAAAGACTGCGATGGAGCTCCGTATGCCACGGCAAACTGGCTGACACTGACGGCGGCGGTGCACAAATGCTGCGCAGCTAGCGCCATTCGACGGCCAACACCGCGGTTCCTGGTGTGTCCGCTGTGCCGTGCGTGTGATCATTGCTTGTACAGCCCTCTCGCAGTGTCCGGAGCAAGTATGGTGGGTCTGACACACCGGTGTCAATGTGTTCTTTTTTCCATTTCCAGGAGTGTATTTTTTCAGGTACATTCAGTGGTAAATGTGAATACTGTCTGCAAAATGTATGTTAGTAATAAAGAAATAATAAATTGAAATGTCATGCCTGATGTTGCTTTTCTGCTAGATGAACAGCAAAAATATAGCATGCGATAAACTGTTTTCGTTTCATCAATTTACAGGGGTAGCCAGGGAGAAACGTTTCAACTCCAATGACATAAATTGTTACTAATTAAATGGAATAATATGTCCAACAGTATTTCATTTGGGGTAAGACATAGAAGTACAGAGATGTGACCAGACAAAGCCCGTTTAACCGGTTGACTTCTTTAGCGTTTTATGTGTCCGTTCTTGTATGGGCTAACAGGGAAGCTGTTCAGTCATATAAATGCAGCTGAAACGAAACATGGTAATAAACTCAGTTCTGACATGCTGAATGCTGTTATTAAAGGACGAGTAAGGTTTCGACGCCATATTCCCTTTTCAACAAAATTGTAAAAATGTAGTCTTAAGTAGGTAAGTCAACTGTCTATAATGCACAGATGATTTGGGTGAAGCAATAGTAAATACAGGTTTCATGGATGCAAATTAATATTTCAATTAACATGTATAGTGATGCATAAAATCTGTTTTGTAGATTTAAATTTGCAGATTTATTATCATTCTTACAAGTATGTAATTTAAGTAATGTTATACATTCACAGTTATTTGTTTGTATTACTGTAATGTGCAACAGATGCCAAATTTAAAAAAAGTTTAAATTAATGGGAGTCTATTACACAGTATAATTACTGCAGAAATGAAATTGCACAATAATACACCAGGTTTCATTTCAGCTTTTCTTTGTGAACGTATTTAGCCTGTTCCGTTTTCGAGAACTGGCAACACTGGCTGCTGAAGGACAGATGGTGACGGGTTACATTTTAAGAAGAGGACGTGGTTAACCATAAGGAGGCCGCAAAATTCGTCTTTACTTTCATGTGTTTTTATCTTTCTTTTTTAATATTATCTTTTACGATTAATGACATTACTGTGAGAACTTTGCATGGATGAGGATTTACAGATTCATCCCATTCAATGAACATCTTTCTGTGCCAATATTTCTTATGATGAGAGTTTTCACCTGCGAAATGCGTCAAATTAGAACTTCTGCATTACGTGTGGTTGAGCGTACGCTTTAGTGCAGCCTCGATCTCACATCCAGTCATGGATGCATTCAAAGACTGACTTCTTTTTTTGTCAATAGGTTCGTGAATATATCCGTTTAGACAACTTCATATAGTTCTTCATACACAGCGTGGTGTCACTTCTGACATCACCAAATCAGATCTTACAACTTCTAAAACAACGTTTAACATCGGTACCAGTACCTAAGCGGTATGTCAATTGTTTATCGCAATGACTAGAAAGTATTGCCATTTCAGAAGTAATGATGCAAAATTTATTTCCTTAAACTCTGTGATACACGCCAGAGTAACTTCGACAGCGTATCTATGCGAGAGATTTGAGATACGTTTTCCTCCATGCAGTAAACGTAAATTGTGTAAGTGTCCTGGTATTCTTTGCATTTTTCGTTCTTTACCCAGGCAGTCGTTCGTAGTACTGTCTGGTGTCACTTTGGTATTGACTTAGGCTTCACAGCACCTAACCCGACCAGCAATTTTTAAATGTTTTTAAATTTTTACGAATTTTTGTTTTTGTTTTTTATGTGTATTGCTTCGTGTAAAAATCATCTCCTCTCTCTTGCTATTTTCAGTACACCTGAAGGTGGGAGTATAAGAGCCCGAAACCGGTCGTGTGATAAATAAAAGAACCTTACAACTGTAGCGGTATTTTAACCACTGGCATAATGCTCAGCTGCGGATGTTCCTCCGACAGGATTGTTTGTATTATTATTATTATTATTATTATTATTATTATTAATATTGTTGGAAGATGGATGTTTTATCAATGCCAATGGTTTTCAAGTATCCACTATGATCATTTCGCATTGCTCTCAGGGTACCGAGACACTTCTCAATTATTCTAATCTCGTATATCTATATTTTTCCGTACGAGCTCTGATTTCTCTTATTTTATCGTGGTGATCGTTCCTCCCTATGTAGGTTGGTGTCAACAAAATATTTTCGCATTCAGAGGAGAAAGTTGGTGATCGGAATTTCGTGAGAAGTTTCCGCCGCAACGAAAAAGGCCTTTCTTATAATAATGTCCACCCCAAATCCTATCATTTCAGTGACACTCAATGCCATATTTCGCGATAGGACAATACGTGCTTCCCTTCTCTGAATTTTATCGTCAGTCCTATCAGGTAAGGATCCCACACCACACAGCAGTATTCTAAAAGAGGACGGACAGTAGTAGTGTTTAGATTTTCGAAGTTGTATTGGAATTTGTTTTGATCTTCTGATGACTTTTTTAGTCGATAAACGACAGCGTCACCAGCAAATAACCTAAGACGGCTGCTCAGATTCTCTCCCAAATTGTTTATATAGATAAGGAATAGCAAAGGGCCTATAACACTACATTGGGGAACGCCAGAAATCACTTCTGTTTCGCTCGACGACTTTCCGTCTATTACTACGAACTGTAGCCTCTCTGACAGGAAATCACAAATCCACTCACATGACTGCGACGGCATTCCAAAACCACGCAATTTCACTACAAGCCACTTGCGTGGTACAGTGTCAAGCGCTTTCAGGAAATCCAGAAATACGGAATCGATCTGAAATCCTTTGTCAGTAGCACTCAACACTTGAGAAAGCCATGGACGGGGAATGGGGAGGGAGGGGGGGGGAATGCTCCGTTGCTATTTGAGCTGAAATCAGGAGGTAAAAAGCTTTAGGCTCAGGCCAGACCAGCAGCAGTTTGTAGACATTCGAACATCTGTCCTACTGTAGCTAACACTAAGTTACAGTATATTAAACAGGGTTTGGTAAACGGCAGATCGTACGAGTCGATTAAGGGGACACTGTACATGAAATTCGTTGAAACTTGACATTTTCTGAAGATTTTGGTATATAATACATTAATATCAGACAATTGTGAGACCTTCAAATAGTATTTTGAATGTTGACATGTGACTGTCAAATTTCGCAGCTACGCATATACTGCCACAGTTGAGCAGTCATATCTTGGGAACTACAAAGTCTAGAAGGCTGTGAATTTCTTTGTTTTGTGCCTATTGCTACGGCTCAGAAGTTGGCATTACGAATAGACAAATCAGTCCTTTGTTTCTGATACTAGTTTTCGTTGAAACACGAAACTGTTTGATGGCAAGACAATAAAATCTACAGAGTACTTCATGAATTACAGGAGTATTATGGGAAGTTCATTATAGATAACTGTGAAAATTTAGAGGAGATGAAAAGAGCTATGTGGAGCACTTTCTTTCATCGAAAAGCCATGTCATGCTTTGGATCCACCTCCACCAAATCCTTGGTGTAAATATAAGAAGCCCAATTTTCTGGCACCCTGCATGAATTTGGACATAAACATTCTCTTCCTTTGGCAGTAATGGAGGCAAAAAACCTATTTACAGAGATTTGGCGAATCCTGAGCTACTAAAGAAGTGTTTATATGGGAAGACCCAGAACGTGAATGAGTCCTTCAATTTTGTTGTGTGGTGCCGTGTGCCTAAAAATGTATTTGTTGGCCTTATGACTCTAAAGTTAGCAGTGTCTGATGCTGTAATAACACTTAATGGTAGGAACTATGAAATACTTAAGGTTCTGGAGAAGTTAGGGTTTGATTTGGACAGAACACAGCTAAAGGACTGCGGGAACTGGATGAGCTTCGTATACGTGAAGCAGGGTTAGCTGCGCAGCAAATGACAAAAGAAGCAAGAAAGAAAAGGAGGAGGCAACCACTGGGCTGTTGTGACACTTAAGAAGACAAGGAATATAAGCTAGGGCAATTGTAGTGCATAAAAGACGCAGAAATGTAAGCCTGTATAAGAATTTGTAATAAAAAAGTTTTAAGCTTCGATATCTCTGAACTACATTTTTTGCAATAAATGGACCGTTTTCTAACAAAGTACTGATGGTAGAGACATGAAATTTTCACAGCATGCCAAGTGTTTCAACACATATGGAACTAGAATAGTTAAAATATGCTGAGTTGTTTTGTTTTTATGTTCATTTATTTACAAAATTCTGTCAAAAAATTGAATGTTTGAAAAAAAAATAACATGGCCACAATACAATTTTTGTAATAATTATAATTCCGTGTATCTAGAAAGGTGCCTTCAATGATTATGGAAAATTGTAGGTTGGTGTCTTAAAAAGATTCCAAGATAATGGGACACAAAATTTGATAATTTAACATTGGCGGCATAGGACATACAATGTCCCTCTAACTCATTTTGCAAAAGGTTTTAATTGGACCGAAATTAATAGTCAGTTAGTGGCACTATTTATATGTGCACCGTTCGGGTTTTACGTGGGAATACATGCAAAAAACTAGTTCTCCTGGTTGGTTTTTAAGCGCCCGCTTTTATAGCTTAAACTTGTATGAATCCAGTTCGAACTTTGCACTAAGATAGATAAATGGATAAAATGAAAACGAAATTCTTTTAATACTTTGTGATACGGTGGCTTACAATTAATGTAAATATAACTCATAAAAATCGTTCTTACGTGAACTGAATGTGCGGAAACTCTTTAAAGTGATTCAAATAAGTAAAAAATGCATCCGTACGATAAAATTGAAAATTTTAAAAATCTGGCTTCATTTCGATTCTACGTGCTGAAACCATGCTTTTTGTGAATTTTATCCGGCGCGCCAGGTGCATGTTGCAAAACTCGCGCGAATTCGTTCGAATTTTGTAAGAAGGTACACAAATACATGTAATTAATGGTCGTCCTGTTGTTTTCTGGAAGCTTTAACCATTGCCACGATACAAGCAAGATGCTTCGAAAGACAATTAGAAACCTGCATCGCATCAGTAGTCGCTCACGTCAACAAGATCTGCATCGGTTGCCAAGCTATGGAGGTCTAATGCCAAAATTATGGTAGGGTAAAAGTTGGGAACCCAAATCAAAAATGCTCCTCTTTTAACACAAAAAGGTGAATATGGGGCAGATTTAGGAAGGTAAAAGAAGGGAACTAGCTTTTCGACTTCTTTGGGAGTTCCAAAGACATTTAAATCAAAACATGTTAACATATCCGCGCCTTTTTACGAGTTAACCCAACGTCTCCAGTGCAGTGAGCTCTCCTAGCTGTAAGGTGATGGCACATCTGCATCTTGTAACTTATAGGCTTATAGTTTGAAGCATCCAGTCTTGTGTCTAAAATCCAGAAGATTCGCCAGCTATAGTAAGAAATAAATTAAAATACCATGTGGCCGAAGAACATACGTGCAATAGCTAAGAGAGTTTTGTTGGGGGGGGACTAAAATTTCTGGGGGTAGATTTGTTCCTGGAGGGGATGACATCAAGTATTATGTTACTTTACTTGACTCAATGCATTATATTACATGACTTGGTTACTAATACTAACAGGATATTTTGATTTAAATGTCTTTGAAGTTGTCAGATAAGTTGAAAAGCTAGTTCCCTTCTTTTACAGCCCTAACTCTGCCCACCACATATTCGCCTTGTTGTGCTATCACAGAGGCACTTTTCATTCTGATTATTATTCTTTGAGACTCCAAGAACTATGAATCAACATTCTGTTTATCCCATTTATATCTCGCCTTCATATACATGTGGTACCCCCTAACGATAAGCCCACGTACGTATTTTTTCTGACGGTTACACAAAACGCATTGAATCTGTTCTGAGGGCTTTTGAATATTAAATTTTTTGTTTTATATTAAGAATTATCTTTTGTACAGAAATTTTCTTACTTGCTGAGAACAGAATTATTATTCTGCTAATTAAACTTTTCCATGTGACAATAAACACAACAAAAAATAAAATCCAAAAATATTAAAGCTTCTATCTTTAGCAAACTTTGCCTCCTTATTATGACAAAGCCATTAGAGCTCAAGAATTGTGTAAATACATTTAACTGGAAAGTTCCAAAGGGACGATTTGTCTAGGAAAAATTCATCTCTAAAATTTAATTTTTAGATTGGAGTCCTGCAAAATATTTTGCTAATTAAAGTAATTACCATTTAATTCATTGCGGTCAGAGCATTTCAAAGCAAGAGCTATTGTTCCGACCACAAAGCGTTATACAAACCACTGGCCGCTGACTGTTTAATGAATGACATTCGCATGGCCATCCCAGGTTCAAATTCATATCCGTCTTTTTTTTTCCTTGATCAATTTCATGGAACAGGAATTCTTTGCTGATTACCAACAGAAGAAATATGATATGGTAACCACGGATGAGGTAATACGCCTGCTCGCTGGCGTACTGCAGGCAGCGGTTTTATATCGCAATAACTTCCAGAGTACACCATCAAATGTGACGTAGCAACCACGCCTGAGGTAATGTGCCTGCTCACCGGCGTGTTGTAGGCAACATGTTTACATCACAATAATTTCCAAAATACAAAATCACTTTTAACGTAGATATAAATTTATGTAGCGAATACCTTTCAAGAAATGTTAAACACTAACGAAATTATGATATTTGCGTTACTCGCAATCCACATTGTACTTCGCGCATTATCTTCCAATGCGATTCTTTTTCCAGAGTTTCTGTATCGTTCTATCACTAATATGAAAATTCAGCGCACTTCTGATGATTTCAGACGAGACTAAGGAAGAATCAGAAATATAGAATTTAAAATCGGAAAAGGAACTTGGATTAGAATTTATCCAACCACGGACGACGTGGTCGATCTGAGACTCACCTCGATCTCGGAATCGATAAATATCTGACAGGAAATACAAAATGTTCCTTTAACATAAACCAAGCTGAGAATTTATCGTAAGTGATTCTTAGAAAAGAACAGGCAACGTAGTTCTGAATGTATGAAATAATAAAAATTTAGTATAGACGATATATCCGTTGTGAGACAAATCAGCAACGCTTTTTATATTGAATAAAATTATATCGTTTATTCTTCCATCTCAGTCGCACGTTTTCACCGTATGACTACTTTCGATCGCATTTGATCAGCTTCGCTCTATGTAGCTGTGTAACGAACCGATCGTGTCTATACAGGAACAATATATCAGAAGAACTGTTGAAAGGATTGGAAGTACACTGATACGTGGCTGGCTCGTGTTATGCTTTGCATTAAACCTTGGTTGCTATTCTGTGATTAGTCTCCCGCGGTTAACGCGATTATGCTGTTATCCTCTCTGTCTCTGGGAGTCGCAGCAGCAGCGTGTATCGTTATTCGCACCCTTGTACTATCTTTGGCCACGCGCTTAGAGTTTCTGGCTGTGCCGTGTGCGGGCAGTTGGTCGGTTCGCGTGGAGCAGCGAGGAAGTCTCCTTGGCGTGTAGTTTGGCCACGGCCACTGGCGGCGTCCACGCGCGGTCGGAGTGTGAGGGGATGTTCCCATTGCTACGAGGTCAATGGCTCACCGATCCCAGACACGAAAGTTGAGTCTTTTACTTAATCTACCAGCCAACCGTTGTTGGCTGCTGGGACATTCCCGCAAGCAACAATGTGTGTTTTCAAGTTGGCGAAATTCTAGCCACCCTCCTATGGAGTTTAACTTCTTGATTATTTTTGCATTCAAGTGCACCAGCGGAACCTCCTGCCTTGTGGCTGTTGACGTTCCGGTTACCTGCCCCGGCCGTTGACGTAAATTCAGGCAGTGTATTTCCTTTGTTGTGTTGTGGCTGTCCACCATGGTGTGTAGCTGGACCGCTGAATGTGTAATTCGTTGTGGGCGCTGATACCTTCTTCGTGTTCCATTGAACTCCCTGTTGTGTGGTGGTTGGGTAGGGCAGAGGTTATCCTGTCGCTTCTATGTTGACTGTCTGTCGGTTGGGTTGCTGTCGGATTGAGAATTGATGATCCGACTGCCTGTCTCACCTAAGCGAGCGTTCGTGTTTGAATTTCAGGCAGACCCTTGGAAACTTCTGAGCGCCGTTTGATGTAGTGCCTTTTCTTACTTGTCCTTGTTGCTCGTTTATGTATGGTTTCTAGCTGATTTTAAATTCAATTTGTTTTGCCCTTAGGGCATGAGACTGTTTGAGACTTCAGCCTGATTTTAAGAAATGTTTTAAGATATTGCCTTCTGCCTTTTAAATTCAAATTTTGGAGTCTTAAGTTATTGGCCTTCAGCCTATTTTAAGTTAAAGTTGTTTTGCCCTTAAGGCGCGAGTCTGAATGGCGCATTTAGCCAGGAATTAAGTTCTAAAATTAATGTTTAACTTTGTCTGTTTTTAATGTTTCCTTTACTCTTTGTCAAATGAATAAAGTAGTATGTTCGAGTGCAACTGACAGCTACTCATTTCGGCCCTTTTCCACAAATGAAACTATCTGTCCCGTCCTGCGGGTATAGCAGGGGATATGATGCACATTGTAAAGAGTCAGTATTCTGTAGCGAGATGGTTATATTCTTAAGGAGCTACATAGATCTGAAGGTGATCTAATGCAACATCGTATAAAAGATCAACTTCAAATGGAAAAATGAACAACATCAAAATCTTTAATATAGTTTGGCTCATTCAGGAACTTTAGGAATCCAATTTCAGTAGACATGTTCGAGAAAAACACAACTTTAGTAAACCCACGTAAGAAACTTAACAATATTGAAACTGCTCACATCAATAATCGTCGTTATGATGGATGGTCTTGAACATTATTTTTTTCTAGGTGATACTGTAAACTCTATGACTACCTCTCGTACAACGTCAGAGTAAACAGTCTTCATGCTGCTTTGGAATACGTCTTCCTCTTACACTACTGCCACTGATGAAACCACACATTCACCTTCCGGCTTGGTTTAAGTAAGGCTCAGAAGAGTTGTTGAATGTCAAAGGGTCGTGTCTCATATTTGTTAACAGGAAGAAATTCACATTCCGTTATCTGGCAGATTTCTCTTTCACCGTAATAATGACGGACAAAAACAGCCAACAAATTTTATTGCATTGGTCTGGTTTCGATACCAACCAAGCGCGTGTACAACAGAGTAAGTTAACACTACATACGAGGGGTGTTCAGTAAGCAATGCAACACTTCTTGTTCTCGGCCAATTTCGGTTCAAAGGCCGGCCGCTGTGACAGAGCGGTTATAGGCGCTTTAGTCCCGAACCGCGCTGCTGCTGCGGTCGCAGGTTCGAATCCTGTCTCGGGCATGGAAGTGTGTGATGTCCTTAGGTTAGTTAGGGTTAAGTAGTTCTAAGCCTAGGGGACTGATGACCTCAGATGTTAAGTCCCATAGTGCTTAGAGCTATTTGAACCATTTCGGTTCAAAAATGCGGAATTTCTTGGAACGTCGTGGATAATTCCCGCCTTAGCTCCTACAGTCTCATAAAGTTCCGATTGGTAGTGGTGCTATATTTAACCTTCGAAATGGCGTTTGTAAATGAGCTGAGGAAAACCAGAACATTGCAGATGTCTACGCAGACCTGGCAGTGGAAAAAATCAGGGAGAATCGATTGATGAGGCATCCACCGTTGTTGTTGTGGTCTTCAGTCCTGAGACTGGTTTGATGCAGCTCTCCACGCTACTCTATCCCATGCAAGCTTCTTCACCTCCCAGTGCCTAGTGCAACCTACATTCTTCTGAATCTGCTTAGTGTATTCATCTCTTGGTCTCCCTCCACACTGCCCTCCAATACTAAATTGGTGATCACATGATGCCTCAGAACATGTCCTACCAACCGATACCTTCTTCTAGTCAACTTGTGCCACAAACTTCTCGTCTCCCCAATCCTATTCAATACATCCTCATTAGTTATGTGATCTACCCATCTAATCTTCAGCATTCTTCTGCAGCACCACATTTCGAAAGCTTCTATTCTCTGCTTGTCCAAACTATTTATCGTCCACGTTTCACTTCCATACACGGCTACACTCCATACAAATACTTTCAGAAACGACTTCCTGACACTTAAATCTATACTCGACGTTAACAAATTTCTCTTCTTCAGAAACGCTTTCCTTGCCATTGCAAGTCTACATTTTATATCCTCTGTACTTCGACCATCATCAGTTACTTTGCTCCCCAAATAGCAAAACTCCTTTACTACTTTAAGTGTCTCATTTCCTAATCTAATTCCCTCAGCATCACCCGACTTAATTTGACTACATTCCATTATCCTCGTTTTGCTTTTGTTGATGTTAATCTTGTATCCTATTTTCAAGAGACTCTCCATTCCGTTCAATTGCTCTTCCAAGTCCTTTGCTGTCTCTGACAGAATTACAATGTCATTGGCAAACCTCAAAGTTCTCCATGGATTTTAATACCTACTCGGAATTTTTATTTTGTTTCCTTTACTGCTTGCTCAATATCCACATTGAATAACATCGGGGAAAGGCTACAACCCTGTCTCACTCCCTTCCCAACCACTCGTCATCATCGCAAAAATGGGGAAATCCTGAACGATTCTGCTCTGGCCGGCCGGCAGCACAGTGCCGTCACTTGTGCAGTGCTGAAACGTGTGGACACTCTCGTTCGAGGTAACAGACGGATCACAGACATCTCGCAGCTTGGTTAGACGTCTCTGCTGGTAGTGCTGACACACTAGGCGGCCGGTTGGGGTACTCAGAGGTGTGTGCCCATTAGGTTCCACACCACCTAACAGAAAACCGTAAAGACCAACGAAGGACCGTCTGCGCGGAATTGTTTGTGAACTTTTTGTCGAAAATCGTCGAAGGAGGTGAAGCATGGGTTCATCACTTCGAACTGTAAGCAAAACGGGGATCCATGGTGTAAAAGAGAAAATTCATACTCCAGCCCTCTGCCGGTAAAACCATAGCGACGGTCTTCTGAGACTCTGAAGGGGTTATTCTGTTTGATGTCCTCCCTCATCGAGCAACAGTCTACTCTGAAGTGTATTTTACTACTCTCAGGAAACTGAATAAACGACTTCAGTGTGCTCGTCTTCACAAAATGCAACCGAACGTTTCCTTCTCCACGACAACGCAAGGCCTCAAACACGTCTTCACTCCTTAGAGGACCTTACTAAACCTAATTGGAGCGTTGTTCCGCTTCCACCCTACATGGAGGGTTTCGCACCTTCCGAATTCGATCTGTTTCGCCCATTGAAGGATACACTTCGCGGGAAGCAGAACGTGCTTGACATGGAGGTTACCAGTGCAGCAAGACTCTGGATCCGACGTCGACTAGTAGAGTGGTTGCGGGGGCACAACGGCCCTCTCAGTAAGGTGGCGAAAGACCGTCTCATTTATTGGACATTAAGTTGAAGAGTAGGGTTTTGTAGCCAAAAGAATGAGGAATGTTATGATGTATTAGAAACCTGCATAAAACCAACTTGCTTTCGGAAAAAAAGTGTTGCATTAGTAGTACACTCTCCGTCTTCAGACCACGATTGGCCTACCGGGACCATCCGACCGCCGTGTCATCTTCAGGAGCAGATGGGGATAGGAGGGGCGTGGGATCAGCAGCTCTAACGATCGTTATGATGGTATTCTTGACCGAAGCCGCTACTATTCGGTCGAGTAGCTACTCAATTGGCATCATCACGAGACAAAAGCGCATGGCGGCTGGATGGTCACCCATCCAAGTGCCGGCCACACCCAACAGCGCTTAACATCAGTGATCTAACGGGAACTGGTGTATCCATTGCGGCAAGGCCGTTGCCGCTGCATTTGTAGTAGATTCGCAAAGCTCAGGGAGATAATAAATAACATATGAGATAAAGTGCTCAAGTCCAGTAATTAGAAGGTAACTTATAAAGCCAACATTAAAATCACAAGTACAATAAAAATTTACATCAAACTGAATGCATCATAAGCTTCCCTTTCGCCCTTGATACAGTTTAATGGCCCATATTCTGTCAATGATTTCACACAGCATTGTGCTCAGTGAAATCGGGATTTAATGACCGTCTCCCTACTGTTGACATTAAAAAACGTGCACAGGTTTTAAAGGAAATGGACAGCACACTTAGCACAGAAAGTTGTTTAAGGATTAAAAAAACGTTGACGAAGGTAGTGAAGAGGAGTAATAAAGACGATATCGACTTTGTTCGCATCATAATTGGAAGGGACACAGTAATAAAAGATGGGAAATGATTATTGAACGTAAGACGCAAATTTACACACGATGGCCAATAAAGGATGTAAGTTATGGGATGCCGATATGCGCATATACAGATGACGGTAGTACTGTGTATACAAGGTGTAAACGGTCAGTGCATTGGCGGAGCTGTCATTTGCACTCTGGTGATTCGTGTGACAGCGTGATCGACGGAAATTACTAAACTTAGAACACGGAGCCGCGCGGATTGTCCACGCGGTTTGAGGCGCCATGTCACAGACTGCGCGGCCCCTCGCGCCAGAGGTTAGAGTCCTCCCTCGGGCATGGGTGTGTGTTGTTCTCAGCATAAGTTAGCTGAAGCAGTGTGTAAGTCTAGGGACCGACGACCTCCATAGTTTTGACCCTTAGCTATTCACACACATTTGAACATTTTTTTTTAACGCGGATTGGTAGTTTGGTTCCAATGGCTCTAAGCACTATGGACTTAACATCCGAGGTCATCAGTCCTCTAGAACTTAGAACTATTTAAACCTAACTAACCTAAGGACATCACACACATCCATGCCCAAGGCAGGATTCGAACCTGCGACCGTAGCAACAGCGCATTTCCGGACTGAAGCGCCTAGAACCGCTCGGCCTCAACGGCCGGCGATTGGTAGTTTGAGGTAGACCCACGGGAATGAAGAGTGTACTGAGAATACCAAATTTTAGGCCACGGACAACGCAGTGGCCGAAGGCCATCTCTTAACGATCAAGAGTAGTCGCGTTTGCTTATTGCTGTCAGTGCTAACAGACAAGAAAAACTGCGTGATATAACTGCAGAAATCAATGTGGGACGTATGATGAACGTATCCATTAGGACAGTGCCGCGAAATTTGTCGCTAATGGGCTATGGTAGCAGACGCTAACCGCATGACATCGCATGGCCAGCTGGAGTGGCCGAGCGGTTCTAGGCGCTTTAGTCTGGAACCGCGCGACCGCTACGGTCGCAGGTTCGAATCACCCCCCGGGCATGGATATGTGTGATGGCCTTAGGTTAGTTCGGTTTAAGTAGTTCTAAGATCTAGGGGACCGATGAGCTCAACATATAGGTTCCATAGTGCTCAGAGCCATTTGAACCATTTGACTCCGCTTGCAGCGCCTCACTTGGGCTCTTGACCATATCGGTTGGAGCATAGACAACCGGAAAACCGTGGCCTGGGCAGATAAGCGCGGAGTTTAGTTGGTAAGAGTTGGTGATAGGGTGATAGAGATCGTGACCGAGACCCGATGAATCGGTGGATCCAAGTTCGTCAACTTGGCAATGTGCAAGCTGGTGGTGGCTACGTAATTGTTTGGGCTTAGTTTATATGCAATGGACTGGGTCCTCTAATACAACTGAAACGATCATTGACTGGATATGGTTATTTCGGCTACTTAGAGACCATTTGCAACCATTCATTTACTTCATGTTCCCAAATAATGATGGAATTTTATGGATAACAATTCGCTGTGTCACGGGGTCGCAATTGTTAGATATTGGTTTGAAGAACATTCTGGACAATTTGTCCGAATGATTCGGCCAGCCAGATCGCTCGGCACGAATTCCATTGAGCATTTATGTGACATAACTGAGAGATCAATTCGTACACAAAATCCTACACCAGCAACACTTTCACAATTGTGGATGTCTCTAGACGCAGCGTGGCCCAATATTTATTTCTTCAGGGGACCAGCAATGACTTGTTGAGTCCATGCCACGTTGATATGCTGTACTAAACTGGGCAAAAGGAGGTCCCATATGATATTAGGGGACATCCCATGACTTCTTCACCTCGGTGTAAGTTAGAGGTCTTATTGTATAAATGTTTAATGTAAAAGTAAAGAAGAAATTTTTGAGGGTGTACGGGGTGAGGGAAGAAGTCCATGTAAGATCCTTACAAAGTGAAGGAATGTGACAGTGAGACATATATTTTAATGTTCTACAAGAACATCTATCTACAAAGTGAAGTAGACAGGTGTTGCAGTAGGGGATTATAGAGGTTATAGTATGTATCAACTATTGATTATTTATGTATTCTACAGTATCTTTGCAAAAAACTTTGGCATTTCGATTTCATGTCTAGAGCATTAATGTACCATTCTCACGTACAAAGGAACATAGAAAAATCAGAAACGATTGATAATATCATTAAGGAACTATGAGCACTGTTTGTGTCATATATAGAATTTTTTGTGAGGTACTTTCAACAACACTCCATTTCAATGACGAAGAACAACATCTGCAATGTGAAGACTGAATCCACTGACACCATGTGCTAGATTTCAATCAAATGTGGCACACAAACAGATCACTTCATTAATATCAGAACTGTGGTCTTAGAAGCTCCTAGCTCCCAGAGGAGTATTGATACAGGCAAAAAAAAAGGTGTTGCAGCCCCTGAAGTGTAGGCTGCTATGCATGACAAGCTTATTGTGTGAAAGTAATATTGGTTTTGTCTTTGCAATGCAGCCTATACAACAAGGGCAGAATATGTTAACAAATCACTGAAGTGTAGGCTGCATGCATGACAGGCATGTTGAGGAAATAGTGTTGGTCTGCTTTATCAAGAGGTTGGCTGGAGAGGATGGGTCAAGTGTGAAGAGAAGGAGGGGATGGACAGAGAGAGGGGATAGGAGAAGATGACTAGGGACAGAAGGCAGAAGGAGATAGAGATGGGGGCAGGAGAAGCCAGACAGAGACAGTGGGAGGAGATAGAGAGGATGGAGAGAAGCTACAGATAGAGAGCTGGGAGCAAATGGAAAGGAAGGGGAGCAGGAGGAGATGGACAGAGAAAGATGGGAAACAAGGTGATGGGCAGACTGTTGAGAGCAGAAGCAGTTGAGTAGAGATGGAGGGTGAGGAGGATATGAGTATAGGGAGGGGTGAGGGGAAACATGAAAGAGAGGAGGGAAGATAAAGACAGAGGATGGGAACTAGAAAGAAACTGAAAGTGGACCTACAGTTAATGATAAAATACAAGATCCATTACTTTCATAGTAAAATATTTCTTCCATATTGCTTCTGCAAGCATTAGCTGTTGTAATATAAGCAACTAATATGTTTTGGGATACGTGCAAGCCACAGAATGTATAGGCGACGATTTTATGTAATTAAATGTCTTACAAACAACTGATATGAACTTCATTTCATTCAAAATGAAGAAACTGAGTCTGAATAATACATACTGGAAGAAGAGAATACTTTAAAGACGTGGAAAAATCGCAGATGAAGTGCCACAGGATTATTTTCGATTCACGACTATTCCTTACACATTAAATGATCTTCTGTATAACACATATTAAGCCCAACTGAAGCAAGTGTTAAAATTTATGCCCGTATAGGAACAGCAATATAACAATTTCTTAATAAGAAAATGCTGAAAATCTTCGCTCGATTAACTTTAGAAAAATCATAATACTGTTGAAAGAAGTAAAATAACACCAACAATTAATGTAAGTCATGAATAGGAGTCGGTAAACAGAATAGATGTATGCATATTTTGAATATAAGAAACCTTGTATTTGTCTGGTAACAAAGAAACTTCGGTTCTTTTCGTTATTGCTGATTGTTGAAGCATATACATTAATATATTAACATATTTTGGGTGATGTTTACTCATTAAGTCTGACGGCGTAATTTCTTGGAGAAATTATTCACACAGGAAGAACGTCTTTATTTAAACAAACGCGCAGCGGGCGCGTTGGTCCACAACTTTAACAGTTATATGCAAATAGACCTGACCTACTCCTTGCTAAGGCTATCAGTGATTCAGAAAGAAGTTGAATATGCAGTCACAAAAACTTGTTACCACTACCGCAAATGCCTAATAGATAGTAAATATTAAACCTAATCAGTTATTAACAAGTTGTACTCTGTACATTAATGATTAATTAAGGCAGCAAGTAAAGCACAGCAAGTATATTTACTTTGTCATTACCTTAATGTTTTCATTGTAACGTGAGTAGCAATATATTCTAATATGTTAATTTCTATTATATTTAAGCAATTACGGTATTCTAAGTACAGGTGATCTTATTGGCTACAAAGTGTAATAACGAGTGGTCCCAGAATTCGAATCGAGCCCCTGCTTAGAGTTTCGATGAAAATCATTAGCAATGGCAACCAGAGACTTCCGCTATAAATAGTCAACGTACTACTGAGAGCTGAAGAATTAGAAGTATATAGGAATTTGGAGCACCCTACTGCCCTTCAGGGGGGCTGACCCTACTGGAGGAAGAATCAGCAATGATCTACACGAAGCTTATGAAAATAAAGTACTTAACTAAAGACACTTTATGTTTTCAATTGCAGCCTTTAACTGAAAGTATGCCAATGATCTCTCCATAGTCAAAAGATTTCAAGCTAACCCACATCAGATCTCCGTGAAAGAGGGAGGGGGGGGGAGAAGGGGTAATAATTTCAAGGGGGAGGTAACAATGGGAAACGAAATGGAAAATCAACAAAAATCTAGCAGCTAATTCAGCCTATCCAAGAAAGAATTGACTTTAGAAAGGAATGTATGAGTATGTCCACTCAAAGTACAGCATTTTATGGAAGTGAATGATGAACATTTGGAAGACCAGAAATGAGGACAACAGGAGCATTTGGAAGAGAGTGTTACAGAAGGAAGCTGAAAATTAGGATTGTAGATAAGAAATGAAGTGGTTCTCTGCAACATCGGTGAGGGA
Organism: Schistocerca serialis cubense; assembly: GCF_023864345.2. Lineage (NCBI taxonomy): Eukaryota > Metazoa > Arthropoda > Insecta > Orthoptera > Acrididae > Schistocerca > Schistocerca serialis. Next base: position 82,229,082 of record NC_064642.1, on the reverse strand, counting down.
AAGTATGTATGGGAAATTGTAACTAATAGAAGGGATAGGATGACACGTCGTTTTGACATCGGGAAATAACTTGCACTGGTACTATAGGAAGCTGTAGAGGCCAAAACATTAGGGATAATCAGAGATTAGAATACAACATCTCATCAGAAATATACGGGAAGTTATTAACAGACATTTACAAGGTATGTGCCAACCCTTCGTCTTTATGTCTTGAACTCTGTTTGGAACATGTAACACCATAGCTCTAATGCTCTACTGATTTATTCAATATTATATCGTTGAGTTTCTGTAAATGTTGATGGGTTGAGTCGATATCATGAGAGTGTTTACTTCTTTCTTTGTAAAAACTTTGATGTCCTGATAAAATATTGTGTAATGTATTGTCTTTATTAGTTAAATTCTTTGCCTCACTTGGAGGGAGACAAAACTTATTATATATAACTGAGAATTTGTTCAAATAATTTTATGTAGAACTGTCAATATGTGCAAATGATACGTTTTGTTCAAAATGTCTTGTTACTCTGTGTTTGCTGATCCTCACTTAGGGTTCTTTGTTCTTCATATGCATAAAAGGTGTTGTAGTTCCCCTTGGGAACGGAATCATGCAGCGCGTGCAAAATGTGGTTGGCATGAAGGAAGAGGGGGACAACGAGCTAGTCGGACACGAGCTACTGAACCGCCAACAGCTCATGTAACAACAGTGGATTGTGCTGATGCCAAGAGAGGCTTTTTGTGCCGTTTCCAATGTGCCAAAACCTCGGATGGATGGATTTATAAGCTAGCTCTGTTTTGGAAATGGTATCTATCGTCGCCACCAAGAAACGACAGGGCTTTATCATTATCAACTGCTGATCCGCTTGCCAGGACGTACTCGCCTCCATATTGCGCAATCACTACAACAGAAATAAGGAGTTTTCGGAATGTAACGTGAATGATCAGTTTATGTGGATGTTTTATTTGTTTCCAATAATAAGGTAAACCAAAAACTATACTTTGGAATCTTACCTTTAATTATCCCCAGTCACATAACCACTTAGGATCCTTTCCATGCTAAATATGCTTACCGAGTGTCCATGTTGTGAAAATATTAAAGCCCAGTTGTTAACTAAATAATGCCACTTAAATACAGTAAGAAGAGAGAAATTCAAAGTTAATGTGGCAAAAGTGTATTAGATAGTAAATGATGTTTGATGAAGATATTTTTGCAACTAAAACTACTTATTTCAATGTTAGTGGGATTTCAAAAAGCATAAAGTGAATAATTGATTTTAAAGTAATGAAATAGTAAAAACAGATATTAAAACAATTTGCTGTCAATTTCAAAAGTAAGTGTTATCGTAACTGTGGCTCATAGTGTTTTGCATAGTAAAGAATCATAGCGCAGCCTGTTGAAAAATTCAAAAAGGTGAGTCATTGGCTTATAATTTTGTCAGTCTGTGTCCCAGCGCTGTAAAACTAAAAACCTATCACTGTTGAAAGTTATATATTCATATTTGCTAAATTCTTCGTCCCTATGTGTGTTAAAGAATATATTGCCAGTTTAACAGGATCCATATTCTGTCTTTTGAGCTCACTGATAGAACATTATTAACAGAAAGAGCTTTACCTATAAAAACAGTAACTTCTTTTCTTCAGAGAACTGTGAGAAATTGTTTGCTAGTGAACGCCTTTTCATTTTCATGTCAGGCAGAAAAGTGTTTGGTAAAGAGGGACTAAATTCATGTCCAGTTTTATAATTCTACAGTAAGCTTCAATGGTAATGTTACTGAAACTATTCGGTTTGACTAAGCCCTGAATGCAGAAGTGTGTGTCATTATATGTTGTACTTACGCAAATAGGTTTGTTCTGCTATATCTGTCAGCACTCTGTTCAACGGTAAGATATGCTTGTGACTGGGTTCATTGCACTCTCGTGTGGGAAAGTATAGGCTGTGTCTATCCATTGAAGTTACTTAAATCTACTTTTAAAACAGGAATGTTACACATTCTCATACCTAATTAGGTTGGCGACCGTTTTCCTTTATCATTTGGACAGTCTGAATAGGTAAATTTTATCTGTTACTTGTTGAACAATTACGTAATTCTGACTTTCACGTCCTATAAGCCACCTCCTTTAGAGACATCAAGATAAAAACAACGAAATTCCTTTCTGATGGTAACATTGCACTGCTTCTAAATGCCATAATTCGTTTACCAACATAGTATCATTATACGTACTGTCTCCAGCCTTTGAAGTTATGGTATAACAGTAGCAGGGGTAGTGTTATAGACACTGTTAATAATATCCCTGAATGTCTGGAGAATTGAGGGCTGATTCGCCCTCAAGAGCCGAAACTAGAGAAGGTAAGGATGTTGGACGCTGGGGTCTTCTTCAGGCATTCGCCATATTGTACCAAATTGCCACGGGGTACATCGGGATTCATCTATCCAAATCACTCCAGTGGTGTCACTTTTTACACTACCTGAAGCGTACCACAGAAATGTGTGATTCATTAGGAGCTGTTCGATCGTTGTACTCTATTCCTTTTAGCTCCGTACGCACAGTGATTGTGTTAGACGGATTGCTGGTAGCACTTTGGAACACAATCATGATTCTTTCGGCTGACTTCAAGCAATTTTTTACAAACGCCCTCCGCAATGGTCTGCTGTCCGTCATTACATGAGGTCTGCCTGGTATTCGTTCAGTTGTGGTTGCTTCTTCGCGTTTCTACTTTACAGTCATATCACTGACAGTCGATATGGGCAGCTGCAGAAAGGTTGAACTATCCCTGACGGAACTGTTAGTCGGGGGACATCGAATGACAAGTTTACGTTCGAAATCGCTGAAGTGTGCTGAACGATCCATTCAGCTGTTACTTCTTCCCTGCTGCCAACACGACGGTGCTCGTTTCCTTGCACACTGGCGCTTCCGCATCTCGTGAGGTCTATTTGTCAATTCATCATTACATAGGCATGTCCTATTTCTTAGATCAGATATTCATTTACTTTTTCCCCCTTATTCAGCATGACCAGATTAGGGCTTTAAGTCCCTCTCTCACATCTGAAAAGGAACATCGCATACAAAAAAAAAAACATTATAGCCTTGGAAGTATATTGAAGAGATACCTACTGCGATAGAAAGTTAGTCAGTAGCTGCCTTTTGAAGTTTGAAAGGATTTTAATTTCCCTAATATTTTGAGAGAGATTATTCCAAAGTCGGGTTCCTAATGAAGGAAATCATTTAGAGTTTGTGGCAGCGCTGTGTAGTAATAAAGAGAGGATTTTACTTTGTTGAGATCGAGTATTTTTGCTCTTTTGTTCAGATAGTAGTGTAAGCAGGAGTCGGGACACTTTCCTCAAGAAATTCAGTGATCTTATTGAGAAGTGCCAATAAGGGACTCCCATCTCCGGAGTACACGGATTAGCAGCCATGGGGCCCTGAGCGGAATTTGACATTACTTTCCTGTCCGGCTCTCTTGGCCAACTCTTGTTTTTTGACCCCAACGGTATTAGGTATCGATTCCCGAGGGAATCTTTCGTTTTGTGTCCTCAACTCAGACGCTTAAAGCTGTTGCCTTACAGAATAAGGTGTTGGATCACCAGAGGCTAATGGAAGAAAACCATGAAGTAAAAATCAGCGCATCCTGCTGCCTTGCATGGTTAATGGAGTGGCAGCACCAAAGTCTAAGATATGCCAGAACTCCAAAACAAAGGTTGGTAGGGCAGGCTGGGCTCCTCAGCTGTGGTGTAAGCAGCTAAGCTAGCGAAAGAACAATCTTGAAAACAAACCCACCGACAGCCAAGCCAGTAGCCTACTAGAGACGTAATTTCACTGTTCAGAGAACCACTACTGTGTCTCGGAAAGGACGGACTGCAATTAGGACGACGAAGGCTAGGAACAGGTCTACAGATGGAAAAATAAAATATTTTGAGAACTGGAACATGGAGCATAAAATCCTATAAAAACGAAGTTAAAGAGCTTATAGAAAAACAGAAACATAATGAAAAAGGCAGAAGGCATATGACCAATACCTACTCACTGACAGAGGAGCTAAGATGCAGACAAAAGCTAAAGCAGGGGTAGGGATACTTATCTACACGAAATACAAAGGTCTTGTTGAGGACTGCCAATACATTTCTGAGAAAATATTTTCAGTAAAACTGAAACTGGCTCATCATGAATTGAAAATTCTCTCCCTGTGTAGACCAGAGGATTGTGAACACAGAAAAGAAAGAGAAGCCTTCTATGAGCAGTTGCAAGAAGTTATCAGTCTGATACCTTCAAACGAACTTGCAGTCATAATGGGGGACAGTGTTTTTCCTGGAATTAAACATCGATTTAATAAAGACATTCTAAATGATAGTGTTGATATTATGATCAATTCGTGCTCAAGCAAAAAAGTGAGAATAAATAATACCTTCTATGACCACAAAGAGCAGTACGAATACACTTTTAAGAACACAGGAGGTCATAAATCTACAATAGATTACGTTGTTACAAACAGGAACATCCATCTGCAGTCGGTGTTAGATGTTAGGACTTAAACTCTGCCAACATAGAGAATGATCACAGCTTACTCATGGAAAAAATCAGATGCTTGTCCATCGGCACAAGTTGCTAAAGAACCAATCTTAAAGGAAGAAAGCTTTAATATAGAGTTATTATGGAATGAATCTACAAACATTTGGATTCAGAAACGGTTAGCAGAGACAATAATAGAGAAACCATTAATGTAGAGGATAACGTAGATCAGGCTTGGGAGGAAATCAAAGACAGTACTGAATCAGCAGCTCAAGGAGCACTAGGTCCACGCGTTATAAGGTGAGAGAGGAAAAGAAGCAGAACACCATGGTTTCGCAAAGAGGGTAAAGAAATGAGTAAAAAAGAGATGTTCCCATTTGTAATATAACACATTTAAAACACAAGACTCTTATGAAGACTACAAAAGATCTCATGTGAGACAAAGTTACTAGTGAGTCGTCTTAAACAGGAACATTGGGAAACCTTTTATAAAATTTTAGAACATGTCTTCTAATGCCTCAAGAAACAAATTTGGAGAATAATACGACAGCAGAGGGAAGAATTAAATTCAATATTGAAAGTGAACGATATAAATGAGGAATATTTAACAATGTTTTATAAAGGAAAAGAATCACCAGAGAACGAAGAGACATCAGAGATCAGTATATAAGTAAATGATGAAATTAATCTTTCACATGCGGAGGAAGAAGAAGCTGTAAGTCTTTTAAAAATACAAACTCTTCAGCGTACGATAGGATCCCCAAAGAATTACTGAAGTACGGAAATATCCACTAAAAGAATAATTAACCAAGTTGGTTAACAATGTTATAATTGGTAACAAAATTCCAAACATTGGAGAACTGGTATTGCAATGCTCATGTACAATAATCGAGATAAGAAAGACCCATCCAATTACATAGTTCAGTTCTTAAACTCATAAAAAGACAATAACGGAAAATAAAATAAAAACCATTACAAATCTTGCAGAAAATCTGTATGGTTTTAGATTAAGTAGGTTATGCACAGGTGCAGCACTCGTTCACAGACAGGTTGTAGAGAAGTTCATTGAATACAATCGACCAGCTTATCGTTGTTTTATTTACCTACAGAAGGCTTTCGACAGTATTCAGTACACATGCGTAGTAAACGTACTCTACAGTTGGGAGATGCCTTCCAACTTAATAAAAGCAATTGGAGACATTTATTCCAACAACTACATCCAGGCGAAAACCGATCCTAGGTAATTAGGTGCATAGACGTTAATAGCTGTATCAGACGAGATGACACTGAGCCTACTATTTCTTAATACAGTCATGGACAAGGTGATAAAGAAGGTGTTAACTGCTAGTGGTTATAGAACTGGGGACGAAGAAATAAAAAAATCATTTGTGACGTCGACAACACAGTTCTGCTGGCAAACAGTGAAGATAATCTGCACAAACTTTTACATATATTTAATCAGGCAGTCAAAACCTAAGTATGGTCACATGCGCTAAAAAACATCTGTGGAACCATCTGGATGCAAACTAGAAGTGAACAGAAAGAAACTGTTAAATAAGGAATGACATTTAAATATCTTGGTACTGAACTTCCAGCTGTGGAACTGTCGAAAAATAAGTTAAAGAACTAGTAGCCAAAGCAAATAAGGGTCAGAGTGTTTAAATGATACTATTTGGAAAAGTAACTACGTAGCTAAAGATGAAAAGGTAAGACTGTACAAAAGAATAGTGAAATGAACTATGACGCACACAGCTGGAACAAGACCGGTAACATCAAAAAGAAAAATATTTTTGGAAACAGCGGGAATAAAAATTCTGCGAAGTGTACAGAGAGGACACTTCGACACAAGGAGAGAAGTGAAAGATTATAAAAGGATGTAAAGTGTAGTCCATTAATTAGCAGATACAAAAGAGAAAGTGTGAATGGAACGAACACATAGACAGGATGGATGAACAGAGGATAGTGAAATTCGTAAGAAATAAATTGTCAGATGGTAAAAGAAATATTATCCTTCCAAGAAAAGGATGGAGCAACAGCCTCAGCGTAGACTAAGCAGTACAGGAGGAAACATTCTTTAGCCTAGGAAGGAGAAGAAGAAGAAGAAGCCATGAATTAGAAAATGATAGAGCAAACATAGAGTACTGCAGTATCTTCGCTTATCGACACGCAGCGATGACAAAGAGGGCGTGTCACTGCTCCCAACTGCCAGCAACACTGCCGCACGGACGTATCCAATAGCCAAGTACTTGAATAAACTGCTGTTCCCATATGTGGGGAAATGTATGCACCACATCAGCAACTTCGAGGACTTCTTCCAACGTCTCAAGCAACTAGATTTCACAGAATTTTATATAATGGTAAATTTTGATGTATTCCTCTTCACTAGGGTGCCACTGAGAGACCCTCTGGAACAGTTACAGAGAAATTTGATGTTGCTCTGACTATCTATTCAGACATATAGTGACGTCATTTGCTGTACGGGAGCCAATATTATGAGCAGACAGAAGGTGTAGACATGGAGAGTCCTCTGTCTTAAGTGCTTGCCGATATTTTCATGGAGAGCTTTGTAGAAGAGGCATTAGGGATGGCTGTATACAAACCCACATTCTTTCAGTTTCAACATTTCGTTGACAGGGAAGAGCAAATTTATTTATATTCCTTAACGCATTTATTAATGGTTCTGTAAACAGTTGCAGTTATTTATTAGGCGACTGTAGGGGCTCGAAACTAGTTACCTATGAAATAAATGTAACTGTTGAGAAATCCATTAAGAAATACTTTAAGAAACCAACCCACATTCTTCTTTAGGTACCTGGCCTCATGATGGGGATAGGCTCAGTGAGTTTCCGGAACATTTGAACTCGCGCCAGCCAAAGACTGTGTTCACCATGGAACTGGAAAAGGATGGCCGATTGACATTTATGGATGTACTCGTCAAAAGGAGAGCAGATGGCTCGTTTAGATACAGTGTGTGTTCCAAACCAGCAAGTCACCCAGTACAGAAGAACAGATTGGTCCACAGACAACACACCTCCTCAGATCCAGACAATCTGGCTGTAAAAACAGCACCTATTATCAGAGTTCTACAAGAATGGGCACATGGTCAAACAGAGTCAGGAGGCTCTCCACAACATCAAGTGTGCATTCTGTCTGCCTATTAAAATAAGAGGCATCCTGGGAAACGTGGCAAACGGCCTGGGACTGTGAAAACCAGTAATGTATAATGTACCTTGCTGAAGTGGCATCTCGTACATTGACCTAACAACTAGGGCAATGGATATCAGACAGAGACAGACCGAAGTAAGACAGCCAAATAAATGAGCCGTTGCCGAGTATTCACTGAAATTGTACCATTCCATCAAGTAAGATGATACGAGGTTTCTGACACAGCCCCCAGATACTGGACAGTGTTATAAGAGAGTCTATAGAGAGAATGGTGACGAATAACCTGTTGAACTGTGACGCTATTAACTCGGTAGACCATAGGATCCTGCACTAGGGTTTCTAAAAACACAATGTGGGCAGCAGCAGCAATTCACAAAAGGAAGAACTGAGGACACAGAGATGGAAAACGATCCCCAGATACGGCACCTGACTCACTGGACTGAAGATGGATCGCTGCAGGCTGCTTCTGCAGGCAGAGGACAGCAAATGGGACACCGGAAACTGCGCCGGATCAGAAAAGGAACTCCAGCACACAAACAGGTGCATGGGGCCGAAGATGAAACACCAGCAATCGGTTTCACGCATCAGACCGAAAAGGAACCACATAAGAACCGAGCGGAAAGCTGCAAGAACACCTGGCATCGCAGCGCACCGGAAACGGATCAATAGCCATCAGGCAAGCGCTCCAAAACAAAGACGGATAACCGAAGGACGCTGCTAGTGGAAGTAGACCACGGAGGGTGCGACTAGAACCTACAATGGACGTGGAAGAGTGTAGGTATAAATCCTGGGACCATTCCTCTTGACGAGATCTCTCTGCAACATCGCCACTGTTGCCCGTCTCGCTCGCCTACAAATCCCAATACGTTGCTATTCTTGTTCTGGTCTTCAGTCCTGAGACTGGTTTGACGCGACTCTCCATGCAACTGTATCCTATGCAAGCTTATTCATCTCCCAGTACCTATTGCAACCTACATCCATCTGAATCTGTTTAGTGTATTCATCTCTTCCTCTACTACGATTTTTACCCTCCACACTGCCCTCCAATACTAAACTGGTGACTCCTTGATGCCTCAGAATATGTCCTACCAACCGATCCCTTCTTCTAGTCAAGTTGTGCCACAAACTCCTCTTCTCCCCAATTCTATCCAACACCTCCTCATTAGTTATGTGATCCACCTATCTAATCTTCAGCATTCTTCTGTAGCACCACATTCCTAAAGCTTCTATTCTCTTCTTGTCCAAACTATTTATCGTCCATGCTTCACTTCCATACATGGCTATACTCCATACAAATACTTTCAGAAACGACTTCCTGACACTTAAATCTGTACTCGATGTTAATAAATTTCTCTTCTTCAGAAACGCTTTCCTTGCCATTGCCAGTCTACATTTTATATCCTCTCTACTTCAACCATCATCAGTTATTTTGCTCCCCAAATAGCTAACCTCATCTACTACTTTAAGTGTCGCGTTTCCTAATCTAATTCCCTCAGCATCACCCGACTTCATTCGACTACATTCCATTATCCTCGTTTTGATTTTGTTGATGTTCATCTTATATCCTACTTTCAAGACGCTGTCCATTCCGTTCAACTGCTCTTCCAAGTCCTTTGCTGTCTCTGACGGAATTACAATGTCATCGGCGAACCTCAACGATTTTGTTTCTTCTCCATGGATTTTAATACCTACTCCGAATTTTTCTTTTGTTTCCCATACTGCTTGCTCAATATACAGATTGAATAAAATCGGGGAGAGGCTTTAACCTTGTCTCATTCCCTTTCCAACTACTGCTTCCCTCTCGTGTCCCTCGACTCTTGTAACTGCTGTCTGGTTTCCGTGCAAATTGTAAATAGCCTTTCGCACCCTGTATTTTACCCCTGCCACCTTTAGAATTTCCCAACACGAATGGCCGCTGAAATGGCAGGGAAGTCCAGAGGAAGGTAAGGGGAAGTCTTTTGCTTGCCGCCATAGCCGAGCACCTTAGTGTCGAGGTGCTAGAGTTGGTCAGCATTGTAGACGGCGACGAGATGAAGAGGAACCAGCCGTGCTACCACTGCCTAAAGTTTGGCCACATTAACTACTGCAGACGATACGTGGCGTGTATGAAGTACGCACAAGTGCACGACACACGTGCCTCTCTGCCAAGACACATGACACCATGTCGACCATTGTCAACTTCAGAGTAGCACACATGCCGAGTTCTCTCGGCTGCAGCTACATCACACGCTAGAGGGAAGAAAAGAAGAAACAAACAACCCCTTCATAGGCCGCCAGTGAAGAAGAGATTGCTGCCAGCGAAGATGAGGTTGCTGCCAGCGGCACTATATAGGAACACAAAGCGGCCGCCCCATCCTTCAGTCAGGAGGGGGAAGTTAATATGTGGTCACGGACGCGTGAGCCATTCACGTCTTGCTATGTGCTGCCAACGACGATGGCTGCCTTCAAAGCCGCCATGATGGCACAGAGGGAGTAGGTGTAGTAGGTGTAAGTAGAAGACGTCTGCCCGCCAGCTGCAGCAGCAGCGGAAGGTGCAGCGAGCCGCAAAAGAAGAGACTCCTCCGCCACTGTCTTCTCCCCCAAAGGGCCGAGCGCGGGGATGGGCGCTGCCACGCAAAGGGATGCATCCATGGCAACCGCAGAGGTGCAGGAGTCCATAGAGCTTGCCAAAGAAAAAGTGAAGGCCATATAGAGGTCGCGGCGCCAACATAGGTCACCTTTCCCCTTCAGAGGGACCAATGGTCATGCAGTAGGCCACCCTCCACACAGTCCTCGCACAGGGGAAAGCGGACTTGCAGACAGCTGCTCCGAAGGTGACTTGTTCATTGTTGTTACCCAGGGCATGTGTAGCAGGAAAGACACCAGGCAGCCTCCTCTCCCGTGCATGCGGAGCACGGAAGCAGTGCTACTAAAAATGACACAATTGCTCCAGTATAGCCCCTACTCCCAACTATTTCAGTCCCTACCCATTCACTCCCTCTGACCATCCTAAACCTACCTTTCCTCACATACCCTATCTCGTGACTCCTGAGCAATTACAGCCACTGCTCGAAGGGCTTCCGCTGAAATCGCTGAGGCAAATCAGTGCCTGTGCCGTCTTCACTCTAACTTACTGAAAGCATCCTGTTGGCTGTGGCGAAGAAAGGGAAAAATCTTCCTCCACATTGGTATGAAGACCAGCAGAGACGAAGATAAGGCTAACCTGAAAAAGGCAGAACGTCCGATCAGTACCTTGGAAAGCCATCAAGGAGGAAGAAGAAGAAGAAGCAGAGCGTCGAGGTTCGGTGCTAAAACCACCCTGCCAAGATCTTCCAGCTCGTTTGAACTAATCCGCTAGGTTGCTAGCAGAAATAAGTTTTGTTTTTATGTCAGATAACCAGACGCCAATCTAGACTGAGAGGCCACAACTACCAACACCAACATGTTACACAGGAATAACACACAAATACTTATCTTGCACCAGATCAGGCCGAGGAAAGGCCAGTGACTCGCTTCAGGTCGCATCGTCGCTGTCGCTCATCGCACTCGGGTAAAAACTGGAAGATGACTGAATGCGAAAAGAGAGGCGAAGCCAAGGGGAGTCCAATTCCCCCTTTCTTACCGCCATCGTGTAGCACCTGTCACTTGAGGTGCTCGAGTTGGCCAGCACCAGAGACTGCGTCAAGGTTACGAAGAGCAATCAGCGCTATTATGCCAGAAGCTTGGACATGTCGCCAAGTTTCTTTTTCTTCTTTTTGAGTTACCAGTCTTCTGACTGGTTTAATGCGGCCCTCTACGAATTCCTCTCCTATGCCAACCTCATCATCTCAGAGTAGCACTTCCAGCCTACGTCCTCAATTATTTGCTGGATATTCCAATCTCTGTCTTCCTCTACAGTTTTTCCCTCTACAGCTCCCTCTAGTACCTCGGAAGTCAGTCCCTGGTGTCTTAACAGATGTCCTATCATCCTGTCCCTTCCCCTTGTCAGTGTTTTCCACATATTCCTTTCCTCTCCATTTCTGCACAGAATCTCTTCATTCCTTACCTTATCAGTCCATCTAATTTTCAAAATTCATCTGTAACACCACATATCAAATGTTTCGATTCTCTTCGTTCAGGTTTTCCCAAGGCCCGTGTTTCACTACCCTGGCCGCTGTGGCCGAGCGGTTCTAGGACTTTCAGTCCGGCACCGCCCTGCTGCTACGGTCTCAGTTTCGAATCCTGCGTCGGGCATGGATGTGTGTGATGTCCTTAGGTTAGCTAGGTTTAAGTACGTCTAAGTCTAGGGGACTGATGACCTCAGATGTCAAGTCCCATAGTACTCAGAGCCATTTGAACCATTCACTACCCTAAAGTCCTGTGCTCCAAACGCATATTCTCAGAAATTTCTTCAGTAGACATCTCTTGGCCAGTAATGACCCTTTTGCCAGTGATAGTCTGCTGTTGATGTCCTCCGTGCTCCGTCCGTCATTGGTTCTTTTACTGCCCAAGTAGCAGAATTCCTTAACCTCATCTACTTCGTGGCCATCAATCCTGATGTTAAGTTTCTCGCTGTTCTCATTTTTCTGATTATTACTTCATCGATTTATTCTCAATCCATATTCTGTAGATCACGTAATTCTTCTTCACTTTCACTCAGGATAGCAATGTCATCAGCGAATCTTAGTATTGATACCCTTTCAACTTGAATTTTAATTCCACTCGTGAATCTTTGTTTTATTTCCATCATTGCTTCTTCGACGTACAGATTGAACAGTAACGGGCAAAATCCTACATTTCTTGCACCCATTGAGGACTGCCTTGAATGATGTCTAGAGATAGCTGCAGCAGCTGTGGAAGGAGCGGAGAGGTGCCAAAGAGGAGACACCCATATCCGCCATATTCCCTCCCCCCACACACAGAGTTGAGAGCTGGGGTCGAAGCTACTGAGGTGACCCCAGAAGAAGAAGGAACACTTGCAAAGAAGGAATACTTGCAAAGAAGGAACACTTGCAAAGAAGGAACACTTGCACTAGACGTCCCCTCCTTGGGCCAGCAGCCACGAAGCTTGCGGCTTCTGACGCCGACCGAGCCCAGGGCTTCAGCGACGCCACCGAAGGCCGGTCCAGCGCATTCATCAACGTCGATACCAGATTTTCGTCCTCTCTTCAGATCTCTGTGTCTCCTCAGGACAACATCTATCCTCCTTACCCTTTCACTTTTCTGACAAAACCTAAACCTCTCCTTCCTCATACACCCCACATCTTCACCCAGCGGCAACAGGCAGTGTTGTGCAATGGCCTCCCATGAGATGACCCGAGGGGCATCAACGCCCTTCCAGCGTTCACTAGCGAAGGCTAGGACCACGCTGCAGCGGAATGGATGGTCAACCTCAAATGGAAGAAGATGGAGAATACGTGGACGCCCTTACTGGTCCCCCACATCGGTACTAACAGTTAGCTTGTTACCAAACATGCGTGTGTTTTCGTAGTTTACAGAATCAGCTACAGCGAATCCATCAACAGAGGCAACAAGAAAATCTACCCGACAGGTCTGTGCAAGAATAGCACTCCAGCGCTTACCCTACACCATCTCTAACCTAGGTTTCACCTGTCATTCCAGTGATCAGTGAGCAGTCTGATGTAGCACCTAATGAAAATAGCGAGTCACCTGCCGGTGTACCGTGCAAGAACGATGATTATCTCCGGACACCTTAAGAAGTCAGTCATGACAATTGTTCATTCTCAGGAACGATATGATCGAAACAGCGTACATCACAATATGTCGCACACAGGCATTCATGGGCAGTTCCAGCTGGCATGAGCTCTCATACGAAAGTCTTTTAGGAGAGTACTAGTGACTCTACGAGTTTCTTTTCAAGTCCTGGAATCAGTCCCTTTTTGTATTCTGTAGTGGATGAAGTGATGGTGACACTTACTTGCAGACTGCAGTTGTGTGTTCAGTCCAGTCTCAGTAATGGTCCAGATTTATCCCCAAGTTCCTTGCAGAAGGAGACAGGAATAGTGCGTATCCAACAAATAACTCCGGATGTTGGGTTTAGGTGCCACTTTTCAATGAATAGATTGGAACAAGAGAAGAAATTGTGAGGAACCACATGAAAAAAAAAATCAAAACCTAACTAAAACAAAAATTTGTTCCAATGGCACCCTCTGCCGAGGACACCACTGATTAGCTGCTAACGAAATAGAAGCATTATCAAGAAAATACTCTTTACACATTTATTGGAGACACCGACATTAGCGCTCAAGGTACGTCAAGTCAACACTGATGTGTCTGCACCCATACCTTATGTAACTGCAGTCTTTTCCAGACACTGTACTGTGTGTCAAGAAATATCAGACTAGAAAAGCTTTATTGTCCGCCTTACGGTATTTTTAAAGGTTTTTTGCTAACAACCTAACGCCTGACGATTGTTCACTGCACTGGACACCTTCAGCTCACACAAAATTTTCGGATCTAGTAAATGGCCGTCATGACATACACACTCACAAATCCAGTATATATTGCCTGTAAACTTAATCGTCCCGCTGCCATCAACTTGAATGACCTTCTTCGTCACTGAACAGTTTTTAGGCCATTTTCCGAAGTTCTTATTATACTACTCGGTTTGAGAAAATAATTAGTATTAACTGAAGCCGGCCGAAGTGGCCGTGCGGTTAAAGGCGCCGCAGTATGGAACCGCAAGACCGCTACGGTCGCAGGTTCGAATACTGCCTCGGGCATGGATGTTTGTGATGTCCTTAGGTTAGTTAGGTTTAACTAGTTCTAAGTTCTAGGGGACTAATGACCTCAGCAGTTGAGTCCCATAGTGCTCAGAGCCATTTGAACCATTGTTTATTAACTGAAGTCATTAAATGTAAAAATTAAGCGTAAGGGGTAATTTGCAGTAAATATAATGTAGAAGGATTGTAACTGAAGACGACTATAATTGCTTTTCTCTGCAAAACGTATGCTTACTTTGGACTACTGCTAAACTCACTGTAGGTTCCCTTTTGCAAAATTATTCTGAAACAGTACATTTAATTCCATAGCATATTATCTTAGGGTAACTTTTCAGGAGCCGGCCGCTGTGGCCGAGTGGTTCTACGCGCTTCAGTCAGGAAACGCGTTGCTGGTACGGTCTCAGGTTCGAATCCTGCCTTGGCCATGGATGTGGTGTTGTCCTTAGGTTAGTCAGGTTTAAGTAGTCCTAAGTCTAGGGGACTGATGACCTCAGATGTCAAGTCCCATAGTGTTTACAGCCATTTGAACCATATTTCAACTTCTCAGGATTTCGATTGTTTCTTTCAGGGAAATGTAACGTAGTGTAGTATGTAGAATGCAACGAATATGGAAATAAACGTTATAATAAGTTTATACTACTGAATAAATGCATGTATACCATTTTAATTACAGTGAATAATAATACGAGTATATTGCTTTAACCTTATGTTTATTATTGATACCATAGAAGTAATGATGCCCTAACTACTGAATTAGTTTTAAGTAGCCTAATAATAGGCAGATGGGTTGAAACTTGTACCAAATAACGGACTGTTTATTAGCAACTCATGGTCTTATAGAAAAATGGTATTCCTCAAAAAATATTCTTTGTACGAAAGGAATAATGAGTGTATCTTACTGGTGTAAGGAGGAACGAACATACATGAGCTGTGGTTAATTTTGGACATTAAGCGAGTCCCGCCTGTTATGTTAAAATGGCGTAAACCCACAAAGGAATAAAAATAGACCGGTGTACCAGTTAAACACCGGAATTATCTCTGCTACAAAGAGGTAATGGAGTCTCGCCAATGGACACGCGTTGCTTTCCAATTTATTCGTAATTGGTTCTGATAAAAGCTGCCGCTGTCCACTGTACGCCCAGTTTGTTCGTGTCGGTGCGAGGCGCCTGTGAACGCTACACCCAGGGGTCGCTGCACGCTCATTTGAGGTAACAGCGCATCCCTTTGTGCACAGACGTTCATTTAATTATCGCTAGATCTGTCCGTACAAACTAGCAGCCAAACCAAACACACTGAAGGCCCCTGCACGGTTGCTTTTAGGACTGTGGGATTCTGGGTACGACAGATAACATAACATATCACTGCCGAGGCAAAATCATATCGTCAAATTTCCTTCTTCCTTACACAAGCAGCTGACTCACCGTGGCAGTTTCTACTAATGGGGGGGGGGGGGGGAAGCATGAAATTGTCAGAAGAATAATGAATCTCCCCCATACAGCGACGCCACAGCCTCTGTGGTTCGTAAAAAAAAAAGAAAAAAGAAGAAACAGACCTGTCAGATTTGCTAAACTTGCTGAATTCCATACAACATCTTTGGCATCTTTGGAGCGAAGTAATGAGTTGACTATGTTTGAGAACAACCCACTCTAGAACGCTTGTTTTTGTGTGGGGGTCACCAGTTTTCTGACTGATTTGATACGACCCACTACGTCTTCCTCCCATGTGCCAACCTCATCATCTCAAAGTACAATTTACACCCGACGTTCTATATCATTTGTTCGATATTTTCCAGTGTCTGCATTCACATGTAGTTGCGACCGAACATGCAAGCTATTGTTTGATGTTTTAACACATGTCCTATCATTCACTTCCTCCTATTTATCAATTATTTCCTCATGTTCCTTTCCTCACCGAATCTGTGTAGAACTGAACTTCCTTACCTTTCATCTTACGAGTCCACCTAATTTTCAAAATCCTTCTACAGTAGTACATCTCAGACACCTTTATTCTCTACTTTTCCGGTTATCCCACAGTCCACGAGTCACCTCCATACTGTGCTGTGCTCCAGGAGTACGTTCTCGGAAATTTCTTCTTCAAATTAACGGCAATGTTTGATACTAACAAATTTACTTTTGCCTGAAACGCCCTATGCGCTAGTGTGCTTTTTATGGGCTCCTTTTTTGTCTGTCATACATTATTTTTCATCCAAGGTAACAGGATACGTTCAATTCGTCTACTTCGCTGGTCTCAGTTCTTCAAGTTAATTTTCTAACCTCATTTATGCTACTCCTCATTACTTTTGTTTTCCTTAGGCTTACTCTCAATCCAGTTTTTATGTTCAACAGATTGTTCATTCCATTGAGTATGTCTGGTAACTGCTTTTAACATTCACTGACGGTAGCAATGTCATCAAGGAAGCTGATCTTTGATATTCTTTCACCATGAATTTTAATCCCACACCCAATCTATCGTTTGTTTCTGTCGTTACTTCTCCAAATGGTTCAAATGGCTCTGAGTGCTATGGGACTTAACATCTGAGGTCGTCAGTCCCCTAGAACTTAGAACTAATTAAACCTAACTAACCTAAGGACATCACACACATGCATGCCCGAGGCAGGATTCGAACCTGCGACCGTAGTGGTCACGCGGTTCCAGACTGAAGCGCCTAGAACCGCATAGCCACTGCGGCCGGCTTACTTCTTCGATCTACAGATTGAACAGTAGGGGAGAAAGACAGACTGTATCCCTTTTTAATCCAAGTACTTTGTTTTTGTCTTCCCCTACTAGCAAATGAATATTTTTTTTTTTTCTTGTCGTACTTGGGCGTTATGGTGCCAGGAGAATGTCAGTGGCAACTGAGATTAAAAGAGTGATGCATGAGCTAAGATGTTTACCCTACCAGAGAGCGAGAGAGTCACTCACCTGCTTTTCTTTTATACCCAGAATGCGAAGGCATCAGTCTGTAACACCTGCTTGTAGGCGATTCCTTGTCGAGTCGATGAAATACCTAAGAGGAACAACAGAATGCTACAATGTTTGAAATGCCTCAGAGGAAATTAAATATGGAAGTATAATGACGGAAAAAGTCGCCCCACCAAAAAAAAAAAAAAATTAACGGACGCCACTGAAATTTCCGGAATACATTCGTCTAGGTAACATATCTAAGTCATTAACATTGCAAGGTCACAGGTTAACGTAAGCGCGAGATAAGCCACTGCAAATGTGAAATGTGGATGACGCTGGAGATGTTGACGCTGATGATGTGCTATATTGGAGACAGATCGGGAGAACTAGCATGCCAAGCCAACATGTCGACAGTGTGTAGAGCGTGTTGAGTTATAACAGTGGTGTGTGGGAGAGCGTTGTCCTGTTGGAAAATACCCCCTAGTATGCTGTTCATGAAGGACAGTGCAACAGGTCGAATCGCTAGATTGATGTACAAATTATCGATCAGGGTGCGCGGAATGTGCACGAGAGTGCTCCTGCTGTCATACGAAACCGCACCTGTGACCATAACTCCAGGTGTAGATCCAGAGTTTCTACGCCGCAGGTAAGTTAGTTATAGGGTCACATGCCTTCAACTGGCTTCCCCCTAACCAACAAATGGTCATCACTGACACCGAGGCAGAACCAGCTTCCAGCACCTCCACTTGTAACAACAACGACGCTGTACTATTGTACATATGAGTAATTTTTTTTCCATCCGATTTTTCGATAAATTAGTGTAATTGATGTTCTGATTTCATTTCTTTTTTGTTTCATGTCATTGTGTTAAGAAAACTGTAAACAAATTTCAATGTGAATGTTAATGTTTATGTCAAATGTCAAGCAATATTGTAATAGAATTAAAATGTAACAAATGTTGAGACTGTTGTAAGATGTTTAAGATTGTAACTGTGCGTCTGGTCCATACGTAGGCAGTGTGTTAGAGTATGTAGAATGCAAAACCTCGGGTGAATACCCTGTCTGTAAGGGAGCGGTAAAAGGTGGATGGCAGGCGAGCGCGGGAAAATGCGCACGGGCGCTGCACGGCATAACGGGCTCAGCAGTAGTAGTTGGAGTTGGGCATTGGTATGAGCAACACGTTCTGTATCGAGGAAGCTCTCCTGGAAAACGTAGTTTCATTGAGCCTCGGGTATGCCGTTCCAACACCCATACAGCATGGCAAAATTCCATAGGCACTAAACGGAAAAGTATGGCGACGCTATGAAGAAATAAAGTGCCGGTACGTCAAGAGCCATTGCTGTGGTTGCATCTGTGCTCTGTGCCTCGCCATCTCGCCGCCTGCCAACCGCCGCATCGATACAAACAGGTTGAAACTTTTAGTACTGTATTCGTATGGACCAGTGTTACTTTTGTTCCATACTGTTCAATAACAACTTAATAACAACTTAAATTTTACCAGAACTTTCCTATCATTTAATTATCCTCACAACTAACCTAGACAGGGTCCTTTCCAAATGTTGTGCAATCCGAGTGTCCCGAGATGAAAAATTAAAGTTTGTGTTAATAATAATCACCTGCAGACCTAACTATATTAGAATGGTGTTTAAAGAACTGTTTTGTTAATGAACCAGTAAATGAATAACGAAGGTCTGACAAAGTTGGAAGATAACTTTAATATTGATTTAGTAATGAAGTTTAATTATTTCGAGACAGATATAAAGGTATTTAAATGAGTAGGAAATAAGATAAAGAGAGTAGTAACTCATATATTGGAAATCTTGAGCGCCGGCCGAAGTGGCCGTGCGGTTAAAGGCGCTGCAGTCTGGAACCGCAAGACCGCTACGGTCGCAGGTTCGAATCCTGCCTTGGGCATGGATGTTTGTGATGTCCTTAGGTTAGTTAGGTTTAACTAGTTCTAAGTTCTAGGGGACTAATGACCTCAGCAGTTGAGTCCCATAGTGCTCAGAGCCATTTGAACCATTTTGAAATCTTGAGCGCATAATGGTGTCAGTAATTAATCTTTTTAATACAGTGATCAAAACAGTTTCAAGGTTCCCCCCCCCCTTTTTTTTATTCATTTGAATTCTGAAGTGTTCTAAATTGATTTGACCAGCAAAAGTTAAAGTCAATATAAAAGCCAAAATTTATCAGTGTTTTATCTTTATTAAAATTGACATTTTGTTTGTGGCTCGAAATTACAATTTCTAGGGTAACCTATGCCCGATTTTAATCAGATCAATAGACAGTACGAAGTTTGGTGGTATACATTATAGTGTAGTGTTATGTATTCATGGTTTTTCCATGTCATTACAGAAAGTGAAACTATCAGTTCAATAGATTTTCTAGTTCTAAAATTTACTATATTATGCAGTGTTACTAGGTGTTGTTTTGCATGAATGTACATCAACTTGTACAGAGAAGAAACTCAGTTAATGCCTAATTAGGCTGGCGACCGTAATATTAACAAATTGGTAGCATGTGCTGTGTTGCTTTTTGTCCGTCCTGACGTGTAGTTGTATTTCGGACTTATTTGACGTATCATTGTTATTACAGAGTGGGTGTAAGTCTGATTTGCCACCATTCAGGTACACGCGGTCAATATCTATACAAAATTCCTGTCTCGTAAGGTAAACCCCACTCACTTACCATAGTACAGGCTTTAATGAGTATTGTGTGCCCCAAGCGCGCGTTTCACACTCTGATCTCCAACGAGCCCTCGCTTGCCACCACTAAAGTCGCAAACGGCGGTGGTTTAATGTCTGTGGATTGCACGCTAAAGGGCTCCTGGATCGGAGTTTCCCTTGAAATAACCGATTCGTAACTGTTCATTGTGTCACTGTGGTGCCAACCGCTGCTCAAATTGCTACTGCAGATTGAGTTCGATACGCCAGAGCCATACGCCCAGCACGATGGTATTCCCTCTCGGTAGTGTCACATGGCTGTCCGAAACCCAGTCTTCATGCGACACAACGTTCCTGTGACTACCGCTGCCAGCAAACATGTACAGTGGCCACATTCCTGCCAAGCCTTTTTAAAATACCGCAGAACGAACACCCACCTTCTCGTATCCCAATTACATTCAAACTCAGTGAGATGCTGATGATGGCGTTTTTCTCGCTGTAAAGGCATTCACACTAACATATCTCACCATGTCCAATCTCAGAGGTAGCTAACGCTCACGGCAGTTACACCGTGTATTTAAGGCAAACCTGATTTGAATCCTCATAGTGGCGCTACTAGCGACACTCTTACGCCACTGGAAGGAAATTTGGATAGACATCATTTTTCAGATGTAGAAACACGCCTACCAAGTTTTGTTTACAGAGCACAACTCTTTCTTGGAGTTGTGATTTTTATTTCTTCCGTCAGAGTAAACTGAAAATCAAAAAGGCACATACTGAGGTAGATTTGTCACAGAATTACATTCGTTCACTCGCATCTACGAGCTACACTACTGGCCATTAAAACTGCTAAACCACGAAGATGTCGTGCTACAGACACGGAATTTAAACGACAGGAAGAAGATGCTGTGACATGCAAATGATTAGCTTTTTACAGCATCCACATAAGGTTGGCGCCAGAGGCGACACCTACAACGTGCTGACATGAGGAAAGTTTCCAAACGATTTCCCATACACAACAGCAGCTGACCGACGTTGCCTGGTGAAACGTTGTTGTGATGAATCGTGTAAGGAGGAGAAATGCCTACCATCACCTTTCCGACTTTAATAAAGGTCGGATTGTAGCCTATCGCGATTGCGGTTTATCGTATCGCGACATTGCTGCTCGCGTTGGTCGAGATCCAATGACTGTTGGCAGAATATGGAATCGGTGGGTTCAGGAGGGTAATACGGAACGCCGTGCTGGATCCCAACGGCCTCGTATCACTAACAATAGAGGTGACAAGCATCTTATCCGCTTGGCTGTAAACGGATCGTGCAGCCACGTCTCGATTCCTGAGTCAACAGATGGGGACGTTAGCAAGACAACAACCACCTGCACGAACAGTTCGACGACGTTTGCAGCAGCATGGACTATCAGCTCGGAGACCATGGCTGCGGTTACCCTTGACGATGCATCACAGACAAGAGCGTCTGCGATGATGTGCTCAACGACGAATCTGTGAGCACTAATGGCAAAACGTCATTTTTTCGGATGAATCCAGCTTCTGTTTACAGCATCGTGATTGTCGCATCCGTGTTTGGCGACATCGCGGTGAACGCATGTAACGAGAATTATACGTATAATAATTTTTTTTCTTTATGAATTTAGATAAATTAATAATAGCAATGTGTTGAATTTCTTTTTCGATTCTTTTCGTGTCATGTTAAAGAAACTGTGAGTAACTTTTGAAACGAATATTATTTATGTTAGATTTCAAATAATGTGATAATCAAAGGAAAGTGTATTTAATGTTAAAACTATTGTAAGATGTGAAAATTGTAATTTATACACTTGGTCCATACGTAGGTAATGCATTAGGATATGTGTAGTAGAAAACCTGTGGTGAATACCCTACCTGTAGGGGAGCGGGAAAAGGTGGAGGCAGGCGAGGCGGGAAAACGCACACTGGGCGCGGTTCGGCACAACGGGCTCAGTAAAACAGTCGGAGGCGAGCAACAGTCGGAAGTACACGTACTGTACCGAGGAGGCTACCCAGGAAAAGTGGATTCCATTGAGCCTCGGATGAACCGATTCCGACGACTACTTGGCATGGCTATCTTCTGAGGCACGAAATTGGAAAGATTACGACGCTAAGAAGATGGAAAGTGCCGATGTTGTGTGAGCCTTAGCCGTGCTTGTATGTGTGCCGTGCTGCCCGCTATCTCGCTGCCCGCCAACCGCCGCACCGACTTGCACAGGTCAAACATTTATTTCATCTTTAGAAGTGTATCTGTATGGACCAGTGTCGAAACTGTTTCTAATGGTTCAATAATAACGTGACTTTTACCAGAATTGCTTTAGCCATGACTTATCCCGATCACTGACCTAGACAGGATCCTTACCTCGTATTGTGCAATCCGAGTATCCTAAACTGAAAGTTTAATGTTTGTGTTAATGAAAATTATCAGCAGATTAATCTATGCCATAAAGGGATCTAAAGTTCTGTGTGTTGTTGCAAATGTTGGTAAAGAACAAAAGAGTTTTTTTTTTAATTGAGTTAGCGATGTTATTTAATTAATTTGAGACAGAAATAATGACAGTTAAATTATTCAGAAGTGAGACAAAAGAGTAGTTATCCAGAGATTGATAAATTTTCTGTGTTAATTTGCCTTCAGTACTTAACAGTTTCAGTATAACCACTATAACAGTTTCAGGGCCCCCCCCCCTTTTTCTCTTATCCATTCGTTCAAACCTTGATGTGTACTGCTCAGATTTGACCAGTAAAGCTAAATTCTATATTATACCTAAGTGTATTATTGTTTTTCCATCTTTAATAGTAACATTGTATATGTGCTTTCAAAACTGCTAATTATAGGGTAATCTATGCCCGATTTCAGTCTGCTCAACATACAAAATGCAGTTAGTAGTAATCATTACTGTGTGGTGTTGTGTAAATGTAGTTCGTCCAAATTAGTACAAAAAGAGAAAACTTTAGTTCAGTGGATTTTTCGAGTTCAAAACTTTGCCATATAACGCATCATTACTACGTGTTACTATGCTTGTACATGCACCCACTTGTACAAGGAAAAACTCACTAATTGCCTAAGTAGGCTGGCGACCGAATTGTTAGTTATAGGTAGCACCTACTGTGTGTACTTCTTGTCCATGCGAAAGAGCAGTTATACTCTACATTTGCTTCATGCATCACTGTAGTTATTGACTGAGTACAAGTCCGATCTTGCTTCTATTAGGTACACGCGGTCAACTTTTGTACTAAAATCCTTGTTTATAGGGTGAAGCCCGTGAACTTATTGCAGTACAGGCTTTATAGAGCTAACCTACGTCCGAGCAGGGCGGTAGTGTTACAAGTGGCTTCCCGGTGACAGGACGTCCATCTGCTGTCGGTTACAAATTAATGTAAAGATCGAACAGTGGATGTTCAGTGGCACGAATAGCAATAAAGCTCAGTAAAAGAAACTGCATTGTGAGCCAAGTATAATAGTGTGGTGTAGTTGGCATTTAGTATGGACAGAAACGTAGACGGGGTAGGTGCGCCGAGCGAAATGGAGAATGCGGCTGGCAGTAGCCGGAGTTTACGCGGCCAGGTAACAGATGGCGTTAGCGGAAGACAATTGGCGTACATACAATACCACGAACATGTCAATGAACAGATTGAAAGGTTGAGATCGCCTCGAACACAGCAAGGGACAAAACAGGAAGCAGAGGGTGACTTTGTAGATGATAGTGGGTACGTAAACGAATCCACTGACATGTTTGATTCACCACAGATAAAGAAAGAACCGAAAGAAACTTCTGAAGTAGAATTGGAACACATCGATCCTGTAGAACAAAACAGTATAAAAATTTTAAGTATGAACGACTTATTTGAACAATTAATCAAACAAATTGCGGGACAGAATGATCAGCTTCAAAAACAAGTCGGTAGTCAGGTTAATCAGCTCAAAACACACGTTGACGAGCAACTCAAAACACAAAATGAGCAACTTCAAAAACAAGTCGGCAATCAGGTTAATCAGCTTAAAACACATGTTGACGAGCAGCTCAAAACACAGGTGGATCAAATTAAAGCACAGGTCGAAAGACAGGGAATTAAAATTAGTAAACAAATATAACAGGTAGAACAAAAAGTCGGTAATTTAAGTTCTGTGGTAAATACTCTGAAATTTGAAATTGACACCATTAACAAAAATATGGATACTATGCAGGAGGAAATTGGAAACATTAATAGTAGATTCGATGTTGAAATTCTCAACATCCAAGAGAAAGTAGAACCTCTGGTTGAAACTAAGGTAGACGAAAAAGTTTTCGGTCTCAAAACTGAGATCGTAAACGAATGTCAACACGGGATATCGCAATTGAAAAAGGTAGTTTTGGACACTGAAAGTAATTTGAGTAAAAAAGTATTCGAATGTGTTCAAAATTGTGAACAAAATACTACGAAAATTCAGGGCAAAATTTTCGATCTGGAAAGCAAAATTAAAGATAGGTCTGGTGTTGTCTGTAATGGCACACCAATTACGAAGCTATTAGAAGGCGAGGAACGCTTCGATCCAGCCAAGAAACATAACGGGTGGCATCCGTTAGATTTTATCAAAAATTGCGAGAGAGTATTTCCTGAGCACTTATCTGATCAGGAAAAGATAAACGTTGTAATTAGCGCCTTAGCGGGTGATGCTAAGCGCTGGGGAAAAAATTTTTATATACCGAACGAATGACGTTCGAGGAATTTAGGCAGAGATTTACGGAAGAATATTGGTCTGAACAAAAGCAGGACCATTTATGGCGCGAGTTTATCATGGCCAAACAGCATGATAACAGGGGCAGGAATTCTTTGAAAGATTTCTGCGAGCATTGGTACCGGAAATTGACGCATTTAAGAGGTCGAAGATCAGATTCAGAAATTATCTGGGAGTTATATAAAAAACTTCCAGAAGATTCAAAGAGGTATGTAGGAAGCAATCATCGCAGCTTCCAAGCATTTCTCGAAAGAGTCGAAGACGAAGATCATTGGCGCGAAAGTCGTGCCAATTATCAAAATTTTGGTAACCGTAATAACCGACACAATGACGAACGAAACGACGGCGATGGATTTCGCGTCAATGTAATACAAAGATGAAGAGGCAGAGGAAGAGGCAGAGGAAATAATCCAGGTCGCGGTAGAGGGTATACCGCGCAAAACAATAACGACGCGGGAAACTAATTTCCGCGAACGTTGCGGGCCAAACGGAAGCGGACAATACATACCGGCCCCGAGTCAAGAAAAGATACCGGACCGACCGTAATGTAATGAGACAGACTAGGGACGAGCATGGAACGCCGCGACGTGTTGTGGCGAAACAAGCGTCAGGTGCGAGCCAGAATGAATCATCGCTGCCGCACAGAGCGCTATATGTTAACAGGCGAGTGGAGCATCAGAGGGCAACGGCCCAGCCTAGCCGAACATCTGTTCGGAAAGAAGCCGCTAGCAATACGGCAGCAGTAGGTACGAACGTAGCAGTCAGAGCTAATGAAAATTTTACGAGTGATAATTCCGTGGCAAAGGAAACAATAAATGAGACTGTGAGTACACAGAGAGGTGCGGTTAGCAGTGTTTGCAATGAGATAAAAGACGAGGATGAATTAGCAGAAGTTACTGATTGGCGTGTGCAGATCGATGATCTGTACAAGGGCCTAAAGCAATGTGAGTGGGAGGATTTTAAAAGGGAGTATGAGGCGAAGAGATTAGTTGGTGGAAAGTTAGATAGTAGGGACGTCCATAAAGTGACGTGGCCCAAATTTGAAGAGGGGAGAATAAATAGCGCCGCGCAAAGTACGCGTGCTGCCGATAGGAGGAAGGTTAATGATAGGAAGGATTTGGAGGATGAAATCCTCAGCATTGACGAAGAAATAACTCCTGCTAACAGTCCGCCAATAGTACAAGCTGCTACCGAGAGGCACCGTGGAGAAGGGGCAGATGATTACCTGAAAGTAATTAAAGTCCACGAGAATTACACCGAGTATGAAGTCACAGTGGATGTGAATAAAGCTGAGGATGAGGCCGTTTTGCCAAAAGAGGAGATTGAATTGAAATCCAAGCCTGACGACAATACAGAGGAAGAACTTAGTGCCTGTCTCAGAAAAGCTTTTATGTTAGAACCTGAAAGCGATCCGGAATGGTCGGATTCCGACGATAGTTCAGATGATGAAAGATACGCAAATACAGACGAAAATGAATGTACTAACTCTCCCTATTGTGCAAAAGTAGCGTGCTTAAGTGAATCTGATGTTGAGGAAGAGAGTAGTGATGACTCTAGTGAAGATGAATTTTCAGGTGTAAAGGAAAATGAATATACTTTTACTGAAAGAGGATATGAGAAAATCAGTGAAAATAAAGGGGATGCAGTTAAGTACGATATTGTACCTAACGATGACGACGTATCAAAACAAAATCCAGACGTTGAAACTGAACAAAGAAAGAAAGAACCACCGGACGACTCAGTGTTTATTTTGCAAAGAGTTCAAGTAAGTAAAGACTTTGAACTCCAGAAACCAAAAAAGCCGCCAGATATAAATGGTTCACAGGTCAGGCACGTATCTTGGGATGATGTCACAGTCGACCAAGGTGCGTTGCGGAAAAAAGAGGAAGGGCAGATTTATATCGGATTTCGAGAATGTCATGAACACACTACATCATGAAACTACAGGATTTCCACCGGAAGAAATTTTGTTAGGCAGAAGTAGTAAAAGTTTAATTGAAAAAAAAAACTAGAGTTTCCACCTTGTACAAGTTTGGGATTGGATCAAAAGAAAGAATTGGTGATAAAAAGGGCAAAGCAAAAGGCTGAATCTAGATCTAAAAGACACAATAAAAATTTAAAAGTTTCAAAATTTAAAATTGGAGATTATGTTCTTTTAAAAACCCACGAAAAGTCTAGTGAACTAAACCATGAAATTTCAAAATTTAAATATATTTATAATGGACCATATCTAATACAGAATATTCCACACGACAATGCTTACTACCTGATCTACCCAAAATCCAAAAGACCTTTAGGTGTAAGAAATATTGTGGACCTGAAACTGTATGTACCTAGGAACGAGTAAATGTGCTTTATCTTATGCTGAACCCAAGTTATTCTAAATGTATCTAATCTTTGTAAATGTCTGTATACCCTTGAAAGTGTGCTAATGTAGTTATGTGAGTTTCAGATTACCAATTGTACTGTAACTGTAAAAATGTATGGAGAAAAGGGCTGAAAGAAAGGATAAATGCTATCAGCCAGATAAAAGATGGGACTGTCAAAAATGAAAATGGGCAGTGTATGAACTATAATATGAAGGACTGCCAAATACCAATGAGGGCAGATAAATAATCGATGGAAAATTGTAAATGTGATCCAGGAGATGTGACAATATGAAGTAAAAAGGACTGCCCAAATCCACATAATAGGCAGCAAATATATGTAGTTAATTTTCTGAATATATGTGTGTGTGTTTTGTTTAGTAAGTAAGAAAATGGACTGCTATTCAAAGCATGCAGCGATAAATTTTCTTATAGTGTACACAAAATATGAAATTGTTTTTGTAGTTTAATGTTTGTATTCCAGAATTTTAAATTATTTCTTTGAGAAATTTAGAAAAAATAAGTAAATTGCTATTTTAGTGAGATTGTGATGGGAAGTTGGACTGTGCAAAAGGCACTTGAGTAAATGACAAGTCAGTATTCTTGAAGTATTAAAAAAGTGTAAACCTATATACAGTGAGCAAAAGGAAATATGTAGTGTAAATCTTTTTGGACAATTAAGTAAAAATTCAGAACAACTGTATAATTGTAAGATTTAGTGTTCCCATAAAATTTGCACTTAAGAAAATTTTCTGGAAACAGGGGCATGTGTAACGAGAATTATACGTATAATAATTTTTTTTCTTTATGAATTTAGATAAGTTAATAATAGCAATGTGTTGAATTTCTTTTTCGATTCTTTTCGTGTCATGTTAAAGAAACTGTGAGTAACTTTTGAAACGAATATTATTTATGTTAGATTTCAAATAATGTGGTAATCAAAGGAAAGTGTATTTAATGTTAAAACTATTGTAAGATGTGAAAATTGTAATTTATACACTTGGTCCATACGTAGGTAATGCATTAGGATATGTGTAGTAGAAAACCTGTGGTGAATACCCTACCTGTAGGGAAGCGGGAAAGGGTGGAGGCAGGCGAGGCGGGAAAACGCACACTGGGCGCGGTTCGGCACAACGGGCTCAGTAAAACAGTTGGAGGCGAGCAACAGTCGGAAGTACACGTACTGTACCGAGGAGGCTACCCAGGAAAAGTGGATTCCATTGAGCCTCGGATGAACCGATTCCGACGACTACTTGGCATGGCTATCTTCTGAGACACGAAATTGGAAAGATTACGACGCTAAGAAGATGGAAAGTGCCGATGTTGTGTGAGCCTTAGCCGTGCTTGTATGTGTGCCGTGCTGCCCGCTATCTCGCTGCCCGCCAACCTCCGCACCGACTTGCACAGGTCAAACATTTATTTCATCTTTAGAAGTGTATCTGTGTGGACCAGTGTCGAAACTGTTTCTAATGGTTCAATAATAACGTGACTTTTACCAGAATTGCTTTAGCCATGACTTATCCCGATCACTGACCTAGACAGGATCCTTACCTCGTATTGTGCAATCCGAGTATCCTAAACTGAAAGTTTAATGTTTGTGTTAATGAAAATTATCAGCAGATTAATCTATGCCATAAAGGGATTTAAAGTTCTGTGTGTTGTTGCAAATGTTGGTAAAGAACAAAAGAGTTTTTTTTTTTTAATTGAGTTAGCGATGTTATTTAATTAATTTGAGACAGAAATAATGACAGTTAAATTATTCAGAAGTGAGACAAAAGAGTAGTTATCCAGAGATTGATAAATTTTCTGTGTTAATTTGCCTTCAGTACTTAACAGTTTCAGTGTAACCACTATAACAGTTTCAGGGCCCCCCCCCCTTTTTCTCTTATCCATTCGTTCAAACCTTGATGTGTACTGCTCAGATTTGACCAGTAAACCTAAATTCTATATTATACCTAAGTGTATTATTGTTTTTCCATCTTTAATAGTAACATTGTATATGTGCTTTCAAAACTGCTAATTATAGGGTAATCTATGCCCGATTTCAGTCTGCTCAACATACAAAATGCAGTTAGTAGTAATCATTACTGTGTGGTGTTGTGTAAATGTAGTTCGTCCAAATTAGTACAAAAAGAGAAAACTTTAGTTCAGTGGATTTTTCGAGTTCAAAACTTTGCCATATAACGCATCATTACTACGTGTTACTATGCTTGTACATGCACCCACTTGTACAAGGAAAAACTCACTAATTGCCTAAGTAGGCTGGCGACCGAATTGTTAGTTATAGGTAGCACCTACTGTGTGTACTTCTTGTCCATGCGAAAGAGCAGTTATACTCTACATTTGCTTCATGCATCACTGTAGTTATTGACTGAGTACAAGTCCGATCTTGCTTCTATTAGGTACACGCGGTCAACTTTTGTACTAAAATCCTTGTTTATAGGGTGAAGCCCGTGAACTTATTGCAGTACAGGCTTTATAGAGCTAACCTACGTCCGAGCAGGGCGGTAGTGTTACACGCACACCGGAAGCGTGTATTCGTCATCGTCATACTGGCGTATCAACCTGCGTGATGGTATGGGGTGTCATTGGTTACACGTCTCGGTCACCTCTTGTTCGCGTTGACTGCACTTGGAACAGTGGACGTTGCATTTCAAATGTGTTACGACCCGTGGCTCTACCCTTCATTCGATCCCTGCGAAACCCTACATTTCAGCAGAATAGTGCACGACCGCATGTTGAAGGTCCTGTACGGGCCTTTCTGGATACAGAAAAAGTTCGACTGCTGCCCTGGCCAGCACATTTTCCAGATCTCTCACAAACTGAAAACGTCTGGTCGATGGTGGGCGAGCAACTGGCTCGTCACAATACGCCAATCACTACTCTTGATGAACTGTGGTATCGCGTTGAAGCTGCATGGGCAGCTGTATCTGTACATGCCATCCAAGCTCTGTTTGACTCAATGCCCAGGCTTATCAAGGCCGTTATTACGGCCAGAGGTGGTTGTTCTTCGTACTAATTTCTCAGTATCTATGCACCCAAATTGCGTGAAAATGCAATCACATGTCAGTTCTAGTATAATATATTTGTCCAATGAATACCCGTTTATCATCTGAATTTCTTCTTGGTGCAGCAATTTTAATGGTCAGTAGTGTATTTCGAGAACTGCGTTCCTATTCTGTGCGAGGCTTTACACATGATAAACACACCAAGGGGTTCAATGAAGACAATGAGATTGAAATCCAGTCCCTGGAAAGAGAGCGAGAGCTAATAGAGCTGAACGTGAAAGTGGAAAAACGTAAGCCGTGGGTATCGAGTCGTATTATCAGAATAAGGGCAGCAGGGTGAAGCTTGCTACATTGCTGCTGATGGACTCGCTGCACTGAATTCGAGTGAAGCATTCACTGTGACGTCATGAGAGCAATTACCATATTTACTACTAGCTCCCGACAGCTGATCGCGTTACTTGACGGTTATCCGGTCCGTATAATCAGCTGCTTGCAAGGTGATGTGGAGTCAGCCATATAGTAAGACGGCAGTAACTTCCGTTTTGTGGCTACTCATGAACCAACACATCTAAGACCCTCAAGTGACTGCGTACGACTCGCGGTCTGGTGATTGTCTTTGCGTGCTTTTGTTAACTTGGGTGCCACACTGCACTACGCTTCTGTGTGAAGCGAAGAGTTCCCCATAGTCAACATAACCAAGGGACGAGGCACTTACAGTTCCTGTGGTCTCAGACCGGCAGTGCACCTCGATCGTTTGCAGTTTAGGTTGCAGGGCCTGTTAGAGTGCCAGTTCTTCGAAAGCGTGGATATCTCTATGAGCAGGCGTGCCCTCTGATCAGGAAAGTAGTGACCTTATTTTTAAAACATCTTGAGTGATTTTGATATTAATCGTATGATGAATGGGAAATACACTACTGGCCATTAAAATTGCTACACCAAGAAGAAACGCAGATTATAAACGCGTATTCATTGGATACATATATTATACTAGTACTGACATCTGATTAAATTTTCAGTTGCTCGGCCACCATTGACCAGACGTTTTCAATTGGAGAGAGATCTGGAGAATGTGCTGGCCAGGGCAGCAGTCGAACTTTTTCTGTATCCAGAAAGACCCGTAGAGGACCTTCAACATGCAGTCGTGCATTAATCTGCTGGAATGTAGGGTTCGCAGGGATCGAATTAAGGGTAGAGCCACGAGTCATAACACATCTGAAA
The DNA here is from genome assembly GCF_023864345.2 of Schistocerca serialis cubense. Classification (NCBI taxonomy): domain Eukaryota; kingdom Metazoa; phylum Arthropoda; class Insecta; order Orthoptera; family Acrididae; genus Schistocerca; species Schistocerca serialis. The sequence continues at coordinate 82,197,817 of NC_064642.1, read as the reverse complement.
TGCAACGTCCACTTTTCAAAGTGCCGTCAATGCAAACAAGAGGTGAGCGAGACGTGTAACCAATGGCCCCCTGTACCACCACGCTTGGTGATACGCCAATGTGCGTCCACCGCGATGTCACCAAACAAGGATGCTACCATCATCATCCTGTAAACAGAACCTGGATTCATCCGAAAAAATGACGTTTTGCCATTAGTGCACCAAGGTTCGTCGTTGAGTACACCATCGCAGGCGCTAAAGTCTGTGATGCAGCGTCAAGGGTAACCGCAGCCATGATCTCCACTCTGAAAGTCCATGCTGCTGCAAACGTCGTCGAACTGTTCCTGCAGATGGTTGCTGTCTTGCAGACGTCCCCGTCTCTTGACTTAGTGGTCGAGACGTGGCTGCACGAACCGTTACAGCCATGCGGATAAGATGCCTGTCATCTCGACTGCTAGTGATACAAGGCCGTTGGGATCCAGCACGGCGTTCCGTATTACCCTCCTGAACCCACCGATTCCATATTCTGCTAACAGTCATTGGATCTCGACCAACGCGAGCAGCAATGTCGAGATACGATAAACCGCAATTGCGATAGGCTAAAATCCGACCTTTATCAAAGTCGGAAACGTGATGGTACGCATTTCTCCTCCTTACACGAGGCATCACAACAACGTTTCACCAGGCAACGCCGGTCAACTACTGTTTGTGTATGAGAAATCGGTTGGAAACTTTCCTCATGTCAGCACGTTGTAGGTGTCGCCACCGGCGCCAACCTTGTGTGAATGCTCTGAAAAGCTAATGATTTGCATATCGCAGCATCTTCTTCCTATCGGTTAAATTTCGCGTCTATAGCACGTCATATTCGTGGTGTAGAAATTTTAATGGCCAGTAGTGTATGATTAGCCCCTTCCACCCAGTAGTCTGCCATGCATACATCGCGTTGGTGGTGTATGTTAATACTGTAGCACTCTGTTTAGCCCATAGGCAGACCTAGTGAAAATATTTGTACTTTTTTCAGATCTTAATATTGGCTTTTCATTCCTCAGGGTTGTCGCATGTGCAGATGACCATTGTAGCCTGATACCGGTTATGATTGTGCAATAAAACACGGTGTGAAAATTGAAAGAAAAAATTATCTGTGACACACCGGATTTACTTGAGCGTGGGTGATTGGTATCGGCAGCCAGAGGCACTCGACTAAAACGCCCTCCGGGCAAGCGCGTCTCGCACCGGCCCTGAGAGGGGTTGTGTAGCGTTAGGCGGCTGCTTGTCCGCGTGGCCGGCAAGCGACGGTCGAGCAGACGAGCCACGTGCTCCCGTCAGCTCCAAACTAACGGTCGTGACGTCACTTCCGCCTCTAGCATGCACTACATGTCTTATGTATTGTTGTCGACTGCGCTCCTACAACGCAAACCGTTATAGATATAGCGAAGAACGATTCGTCAATGTAAAGAAGAGAGCAACGTGATTCTGTCAGTATGCAAATATAATTCGTCAATAATACACAGCACCAAGAAAATTTTTGTAACCGAAATTCAGCAAATCTTTATAACATGTAGTATTTAATTGTCAATGTCAATAAAATTCACCAACAGCTGTGTGCTTCACGATATTTTATTTTATTCTGAAGGCAATCAGTTTCGGCATTTCATTATGCCATCTTCAGCTGCATACGCTTCTATCCAAATAAACGAACTTGTCGCATAGCAGTTGCTGTCACGTCTTCGAATGAAGCAGTTGTATAACGATTGAATTCACAATATCCAATGTTTTATCGCGCTATACGACAAGTTCGTTTATTTGGATGGAAGTGTATGGGGCCTGGAGATGGAATAATGAAATGCCGAAACTGGTTGCCTTCAGAATAAAATAAAATAAATCTTAAAGTACGCGGCTGTTAGTGAATTTTATTGACATTGATAATTACTTAACCAGCCGATGTCCCCTGGCCATGATGGACCAACAGAGATTATATTATTTATGGTACGAAACAGACCAAGCACTCAATTAGTAGTTCTATGTGATGGCCATTGATTGAACTACTCGTGTGTTTTGTAACATAATTAAGCCATGAGGTGCTTCGGAATTGAACTTCAATTAAAAATCAGTCTAAAATCAGATAAAAGACACATACAAATCAGCAAGGCAGTGTGCATTGGCGGACGTTATTGAACACTACATGCAACATTTAATTCGTAAGATTTATGTTTTTATTGTGGATTTAATTAATTGTTTATAAATTTGCATAGTTTCGCCTATAACCTTAAATCTGTTATACGGATCATAATTCTGAGTAGTGCCATATCCACATTTATTTTATTATATGATGACACAGGAATTACGAACTGATTTTTAGCAGCGAAACAAAAGTTTCATTGTGTTTAAATTGAAATTCTGAATGGACTACTGCACATAAAATTAAATGTAAGGTATCAACTTCGATTAGAGCTTTAGGATACATCGAAGGAAGTGATCAAATTCTGGATACAGAAAGCTGTGAATCAAGTTGGTGTAAGTACAAAGTCATTAAGTGATGTAGTTGTAGGGTTTTTCTGTGGAGGGGAGGTCCGAGGCCTTGAAGGGGTGGTTGCCATCTTGCAGACAGGCAATTTTGTATGAGTTAGAAAATGCAACATCCATCATGAACTGAGCGCTCATCGAGCTGCACACATTTTCGGTGACAGAAATTTTTCGCATTGCCAGTTGATACTTAAAAATATTTTACACAAGTTCATTGGGACTTAAGACTTATCCTGCATTACTAAGGACTCAGATTTATTTCTGCCTGCAATTCAGCACAAGTATTTTTCGGGTATGCAGTTGTTTTGGACTCATAAATTGTGCACTGAGTCTGGACAGTTTGAAAATTTTCTGCTATTAATAGATTCTTAGGCCAGTGAACTGGATATCGGTTAGGTTCTAATTATAAGTTAGTGTGGAGCTGTCTTCTGTTAGATTTTAGCTGGGAACGCTGTCTGTGTTTTACAGCGGTTTTTAATTTATTTATTTTTGTGTGGTGAGTTTCCTAAACACTTGAAGCTCCAGCTATATTCAAATCACTTAACTGAGGAGTTGCTTTCAATAGTTTTCGAATTAATGTCTGAACGTTTAAGGAAATTAAACTTTTATTAGCTAATATTTGAACACTAACGTTGTGATACATAATTTAAAGTAGATTGCACTTAAGTTCTACTTAGTAATGATTTGTCCATCTGAGTAATACATCAGGGGCGAATTTATATATTAATTTTATTTATCGCACAATAAGTAGGCGAAGACGGTATATGTCATCCTCACAAAAGACAGCGAGAGGCGTCTTTTTTCAGCCCTTTTTGTCACACACTGTCTCCTTAAATGGAATTTTATTTCTTCCAAAATCTATGCCTAGCCAACCCGAAGAAGTTAGTGCTTTTTTGAAACTCATATTTAAAGAACTTAGATACGAGGTTAAAACTGACTACAACAAGATATGTTTAAATATAAGGGTAATTTCTAAATATGCAAGAATAATGGTGAATAATTCTTACAAGTGTGCTAAAAAGATCAAACGTGAGCTCGAGTTAAGGTAGGTAAAATCACAGTTGAAGGAGACCTATAAGATAAGCGGCACTTATCACTCAGTAAAATGCTTTTACCTGTACAATTCTCCGATGTGTGGAATTTGATTGAGGATTACGTGCCTAAGGAACTAGCTTTGTTTAGGAAGAGACACAAAAAGAACACTTTCAGTTTCAGTCTTAACAGGAACTGACAGCAAAACAGTAAAGCACTGGGATTCCACCTATTCTTTAAACATGTTTAAAGATTATCTACTACGATTTTAAACAACGAAGAAACAGGTTTCAAACAAAGATTTACAGTACGGGTCTAGTATAGGGGAAAAACGGGAGAGAGCTACAATTAAAAAGATAATAGCTGTGATTGACGGTGAAGTAGGAACATTAGATTTGAACAGTTCGTTACAGCAATCAAAAGCAGGAAGTTCGTAGAAAGTCCACAGAAACTTTCACGGAAAAAAGTCACTGAGAATAAAATGATTCAAAAGATAAATAATAAGCTACGAGATGAGAAAGTTTTCGTTACTAGTGAGGACAAGGGTAATAAATCCGTATTGACCGACAATAACGATTACACTCAAAAGACTGAAGAAATCTTTATGAAGAATAATGCTGTAGAAGTTAAAAATGCTTGGCAAAGATTCCAGAAAGAACTAAGAACTAAGCCAGAGACAGATCATCACAATATTCTCGTTTCAGGCAAGTACAAAGGCCACCTAAAGGTCGCGAATGCACTACAGCTGTCCTGAAAGCATTTAAAGTGTATAAAGAAAGCAATATGGCCAGTAGTTACTAACATAGATTATTCTAGATACAAAATTAATAGGGAGCTCAACAAAATATTGAAATCAAATTCTATTCATGAAAAATGCTATAATATTAAGAAAACTCTGTGAACACCCAGGAAATAAAAGATATTGAGGTAGCAAATGGTGCTACTTTCGCGTCAGTGGATACGAGAACTTGTATCCAAGAATCCCTACTGAAGTTGCATTAAAATTTATGCTATGGGAAACTGCTTAGCCGAAACATTTATTAACCAGCTCGAAAAGACTTTTTTCAAGGTGAATCCAGACTTTTACCAACACAGTAAACTGCAGAAGTTATGCTGATGACTCAGTTATTCTTTACAAAGAGATTGAAATACAAATAGAGAACTTGGCCAAAAATTTGAGCAGTATGTGTAACAAGATGAAACTCATGATAGAATATGAAGGTAACTTTTTTACATGTTTTTAGAATTGACAATTTAAAACAAACAGATGATTTGAATATACAGGAAACCGACATTTACGAACGTGGTTATTAATACCCATTCCAATCACCCTCTACATCACACACATACGTCTACTCTGAGATATATAAAATAATATTGTTCCCATTATGTCAAGCGGAAGTGACGAAAGAAACATGAATATTAGGATAGATGGCCCTTTCCAATGAATATCAGCCACACATAGTTAAAACTACATACAACAACACTCAAAAGAATATAGAGATGAGAAATGGTTCAAATGGCTCTGAGCACGATGGGACTTAACGTCTAACGTCATCAGTCCCCTAGAACTTAGAACTACTTAAACCTAACTAACCTAAGGACATCACACACATCCATGCCCGAGGCAGGATTCGAACCTGCGACCGTAGCAGTCGCGCGGTTTCGGACTGAAGCGTATAGAACCGCTTGGCCACCGCGGCCGGCCACTGAAGATAAACTACAAATTCTGCATGAAGTTGTAAAAAACACCCATGCGGTTAGACATTTTCGAAGAATATGAGATTTGTATCACGAAACGCTAGGCGCCGGATAAATTCCTCACTGGGCAGAATGAACTTGCAATAAATTTATATTTTAATGTTTACTACGATCTATTTAGCTGAGGCAGTCACTGCGTCATGAATACATGCTCCAGCTGATAATGGGGCCTCCCTGTTACGGAGTGCCATAGTGTGTCCTAGGGGCTGCGTCCGCTCTTACTGAAATCTGCCCAGCTGATGTAAACCCCTCTTTGGGAAGAAGAGTGCCATCGAGCTGAAGCAGGTAAATGCTCTGGTCGTCAACTGCGTGTAGTCTCTTCCAAGCTTACGGGCAGTGGTGTAAACATCTAGCAGCCTGAAACGCAGCACCATCAGCCAAGTAAAACGTGTACCAAAAAATTGCCACTCTGTCTCCTTTACCTTAAATACCTCACTCCGTTTACGTACATATTTCTGTTTTAAAGACCTGTGTTTACCCTCATATTTGATGAATAACTGACTGAGACGTTATTCCAATATTTTTCTTATTGTATGGTTTCAGAAGGGAAGAATTTCTCACAGAGGAAGGAAATGTGCGCTTACAAGGAGAACACAGCAAGTGTGATAACTAGACTTCCCAGAAACTTCGCGCAGTGGAAGAGGGGTCAAAATAAGCGTTTGTAGGCATCGGATTATCCGTAGATACTCGACCGTTTATGAGAGGTGCTTTATGTGACTTTTAGAAAGCCAATAGTTGGACCGAAGTGGTGACACAATAGCTAACGAGTCAGTTTCCCACTTTTTTGCCCCGTGCTCCAAACCCGATAATTATTATATATTTTATGTAAACTGTGGTCTTACTGGAAATGGAATTGTTGATTATTATTATTTTAAGTTTTGTTTTTCATTTATCTGCCCATGTCCATACGAGATTACTGCAAGAATGTTTCCCAATACATAGGAACAATATTGCCCTTACTCATTAATTGTATGATCAATGAATTGAAAAGAAAGACATAAATGAATGGAAAAATTATTTGAAATTATTTTCGGTGAGATTCCAGTGGTGTATCGTGATTCACAATCAACTGCAAATGCCAGTTTTTGAAAAAGTTATCCATTATGCGTGGTTTGACGTGAAATTATTGCCGACGCGTAAAATCTTGAGCAATTCTAACGACGTTTCTTCGTTTGGGTAAAAACAGCTTTCGTGCGATGCTCCTATTATTCGTGATTCCTATTTTTCAAATGTTTCTACGTTCGCTATCATCCAAGGGAATGCAACATATCTTCCTTAAAGATAAACATAAGAATAAACTGTAAGAATTAAGAATGGATAGAATAATCAAATATAAGAAAATGAAAGTTTAAAAAGATTTTAACTCCTGAATGCGTCATAGTAAGTATATTATATAATAAATGTATGACACTTATTGTGAAACTCGGTTGTAATTTAAAATTAATATAGCGCCCTTGAATAACATAACTCGATAAGAAACATTATTGCAGACAGCTTCTACGGACAACGGTACCATAAACGAAAATAATAAAAAAAAATAATAAAAACAATAATCGGGTTTCGAACACTATGCCACCAGATGGGCTGAGTTAGTCGCGCGCTAAAAGACACCTACGTTAAGTCTAAAACTTTTACGGTCGTTTCCTCAGACACGGTCGAGTATCTATGGATAAGCCGAGACACGTGTTCGCTCATTTGGCTCCTCTTTCACTGAGCAAAGATTCTGGGAAATCGGGTTATGGCACTTGCCGTGTTCACACCGTTAGTTGTAAGTACGTAATTTCCTGATATCTGATATTATGTTTAGCTGACAAAACACAAACATAAATCCACATATACGTCAATAGCCCTTTACTAAGCTTACAAAAAAATGGTTCAAATGGCTCTGAGCATTATGGGACTCAACATCTATGGTCATCAGTCCCCTAGAACTTAGAACTACTTAAACCTAACTAACCTAAGGACATCACACAACACCCAGCCATCACGAGGCAGAGAAAATCCCTGACCCCGCCGGGAATCGAACCCGGGAACCCGGGCGTGGGAAGCGAGAACGCTACCGCATGACCACGAGATGCGGGCACTAAGCTTACAAGTAGACATAATGAAAAGATTTGTATTTGTTTCAGGTCTTAATATAAGCTTTTAATTTAGCTGTTGTAGTATATAAAGACTTTGGAAACAGGTTGGAGACTTTGGGTCAAGCTGCTGGAAAATCATTCTGGGGTGTAATTAGCAGTCTTCGAAAGGGAGGTAAGAAGGAAATGACAAGTATTTTGGACAGGTCAGGAAAACTGCTGGTGAATCCTGTTGATGCCTTGGGCAGATGGAGGGAATATTTTGAAGAGTTGCTCAATGTAGGTGAAAATACGATCAGTAATGTTTCAGATTTCGATGTACAATGGAATAGGAATGATGATGGAAATAGGATCTCATTTGAGGAAGTGGAGAAAATGATCAATAGATTGCAGTGCAATCTGGGGTGGATGAAGTTAAATCGGAACTCATCAAATATAGTGGAATGTCAGGTCTTAAATGGCTACACAGGCTAATTGAAATGGCGTGGGAGTCGGGACAGACTGGACGAAAATAGTAATCACACCAATCTTTAAACATGGAAACAGAAAGATTGTAACAACTACAGAGGTATCTCTTTAACTAGCGTTTCGGGGAAAACCTTCTCAGGTATTGTTGAAAGGAAAGTGCGAGTATTAGTTGAGGTCAAATTGGATGAAAATCAGTGTGGGTTTAGGCCTCGTAGAGGTTGTCAGGACCAGATCTTTAGCTTACGACAAATAATGGAGAAGTGTAACGAGTGGAACAGGAAATTGTATTTATGCTTTATAGATCTAGAAAAGGCATATGACCGGGTTCCTAGGAGGAAGTTATTGTCTGTTCTACGAGATTATGGAATAGAAGGCAAACTTTTGCAAGCAATTAAAGGTCTTTACATAGATAGTCAGGCAGCAGTTAGAGTTGATGGTAAATTGAGTTCATGGTTCAGAGTAGTTTCAGGGGTAAGACAAGGCTGCAACCTGTCTCCACTGTTGTTCATATTATTTACGGATCATATGTTGAAAACAATAGACTGGCTGGGTGAGATTAAGATACGCGAACACAAAATAAGCAGTCTCGCGTATGCGGATGACTTAGTTGTGATGGCAGATTCGACTGAAAGTTTGCGAAGTAATATTTCAGAGCTAGATCAGAAATGTAAGGACTATGGTTTGAAGATTAGCATCTCCAAAATGAAAGTAATGTCAGTGGGAAAGAGATATAAACGGATTGAGTGCCAAATAGGAGGAACAAAGTTAGAACAGGTGGACGGACGGTTTCAAGTACTTAGGATGCATATTCTCACAGGATGGCAACATAGTGAAGGAACTGGAAGCGAGGTGTAGCAAAGCTAATGCAGTGAGCACTCAGCTACGATCTACTCTCTTCTGCAAGAAGGAAGTCAGTACCAAGACTAAGTTATCTGTGCACCGTTCAATATTTTGACCAACTTTGTTGTATGGGAGCGAAAGCTGTGTGGATTCAGGTTACCTTATCAATAAGGTTGAGGTTACAGATATGAAAGTAGCTAGGATGATTGCTGGTACTAGTAGACGGGAACAATGGCAGGAAGGTGTCCACAATGAGGAAATCAAAGAAAAACTGGGAATGAACTCTATAGATGTTGCAGTCAGGGCGAACAGGCTTAGATGGTGGGGTCATGTTACACGCATGGGAGAAGCAAGGTTACCCAAGAGACGCATGGGCTCAGCAGTAGAGGGTAGGAGGAGTCGGGGTAGACCAAGAAGAAGGATTTGGAAGTAATAGGCTAAACATCAGAAGAGGCACCAATGTTACCACTGAATAGGGGATCATGGAGGAATTTTATAAGGGGGACTATGCTCCAGACTGAACGCTGAAAGGCATAATCAGTCTTAAATGATGATGATGATGATGATGATGAGTATTTAAAGATGTTCTTTGTAGGCAGTAAGGTATTATGACAGTGTATTATAAAAGTGAGTGATAAATGTAAAATACTTTACACTAAATGAACCACCGCCTTTCTTAAACGGAATGTCGTTTTTTCATAAATCGCTGGTATTTGTTGTTTGGATGAAATTAGTTTTGATACTCAAATCAAGTGATTTAATAAGAGAGCGTTTTAATTACACAGCTGATAGGTCCTAGCTTGGTAAAAGTAAACTCTCCAACATGGTAATTGGATTTCCTGGATTAATTTTATTTGAATCTGTCTCATTGTTTTCTGGTACGAGAAAAGGAGGAAGTACTGGTGGCTTCACCAAGTGCTGTTTCAGCCACCCCTTCCATATACCGCCTCGAATAATAATTCTCCATTTCGGGAATCAGAACATTTCGCTAATCAACGTATAGATCATTGCTTCTTTTCGTTCCTGAGTGTGCTGAATTTATACTTGGTAAAGTATAAAATCAGCACACTCACGAACGAAAAGAAACAAGGAGAATGAAATTATCATGATACAGTTAAGAGCTACGGCTACTAGGGACACTTTACAATTTGCACATTATGAGAAGACACTGCAGGTGACGTTGAACCTTTGAGTTATCTTTCTCCTCGGTGTAAACGCAGCATATCTTTGCATGCATTATATCTTTGTGTGAAGTGACAGTGTAAGCATAAAGTACAGGACAGGAAACTGGCAACAAGTAGCAGCGTGCAGCGTCCTAGCGACTCTACTTCCCTTGAAGAACAGTGTAATGTTTCAAATTTATGTTTTCTTAACTTTAACAGTGCATTATCTGAAAAATCAATTTTATCACAGACAAAAGATGAAACATTACCTACTTTGCATTTCGTGTGCCGCTGTAACAAGCCGTCTGCCGTCTGTGCTAACATTTGGAATGTAACAATACGATTGAAAATGACGTTGTGAACCATTGAAATGAGTAGTGGGGCAATAAACGAGTGACTAACGCTGTAAACTATTTTATTTATATTTGTCGACATTCACAGCCCTTATGATACTCTCATTTATGGACGAAATTCTCGTAAATCGTTACCTTACCACCGGTTATTCAGTCTTATCTCATGATTACCTCCCACTTGGCAGGTCTCCCGAAAGTTCAAGTGGGTAGGTATGCGAGGTGCCGGGGCTAGCAGTGTATTTAACACTAAATTCTAGAATCTACATATGTAAATGATGCTCTAAACCCCCCCCCCCTTATTCTAACTCCGACTTTTGCTGTTGCACAAGGATTAAAAAAATATGCGCGAACTGACTGTAATCAACCCTGCAAGTGGAGCAGAAAAGAGTTTGGCACCTGCAATAATTTAATTTGATAAATAAGTTAAATAAACGAAGGTTTCATTAACATAGTGAGGAATGATAGGTTTGCTCTACCGATTAACAGAATGAAAGTTCTGTCCAAAATAACAATATGATTTATTAAGACTAAACACAAAATACTAAACCAAAACCCATGAAACATTAACAATACATCAAATTGGCTCAAATTGGATACTCATACAAACACTGTAAAGGTGAAGTTGTCCCTGAACTAGATTGTGAGGTTTAAGACGAAGTGGTATGTGGAGCCAATTCCTTGCTACTCAAATCATAAGAGAGACACACAACTAACCCAACATTAATTGCTGGTACTCAAGACAGAACAAAGTTAGAAAAAGACGAGCAGGCGCGCTCTGCTGAGCTCTGATTATCACCTAGGAAAATCCCTATCTGCCGGTACTGCGGACATACATTACCAAACTGTCTTCTTAACTGTCAGAACACGATATGGCGTACCGTAGGCGATGGCTGGTTGCTTCGACGTCCTCGACCGAAAGACGACAGCCAACTACTCACAAGAGCACCCGTACAGGCCGAACACAGAACATTCCCGCCCCCACGACAGTGGCCGTGGTTAAACGTTCCAATCAGCAACTCGAAAACCGGCGGAAACTTCCACCCCATTGCCGGAACACTACCATTCCACCAATGGAGATTCTTGGAGCCAATTTCTGCGCTGATTTTGCTACGTCACGGAGCTATGCCCTGAGCAAGCCAATCACAGTTACTATTTTGCAGAAAGCGCGGGAATTTTCCCGCCACAACTGCCTGGGTACACAAGTCATTCCCACGCCTCGCTGGTAGCCCGCCAGAAAGTGTTTTCGCTAAGTTTCTGCGAAGTAACGGAACCTCTAGCCCAGCCGCTACTTCAGGCCCCAGTGGGCGTGTCTTTTGACAATGTCGGCGTCTGGAAAGCATTCACTCGACTGCCTCACACACGTCGGCTTAACCCTCTCGAGATCAGTATACCCCGCCTGTCACCGGACCACCTGGGTGACGAGAGACGCTGCGTGGGAAGTCCGCGTGTGAAGGAATAGCAACTTTCCACCGCATGCAATTAGAGAGGAGAATCGTAAGATAGAAATATGAGAGGGGGCTCATGCCACCTCTCAGGTAAACCGTAATCTTTTGTCATTGGGAAGACCATCATGACGCTTTTCAAACTGCAAGTCACATGTTCTGTGGACACATATTATTTGTCTTTAATGCAGTGGTTTCCACTACCTTCGACATCTTCATGCCCCTTTTCTCAAAGCTGAATGGAAAGCACTTTCCCAGTATCAATCGATGTAATTTACCAACGGAGGAGACATCTAAAAAGCTTTCGTTGCAGCAATTTTTGAGACCTGTTCGTGAGACTGGGACTGATATCATGTACGATTATCAGAGACAACAGAGATCCAAGGAAGGGATGCGCGTTCCGTCATGGGTCCGTCCAGCAACCGCGAAAGTATTACGGAGATGGGCATCAAACTGTGCCGTCATACCTCACAAGTGACGCGTCATGTTATTAGAAGAAGTTTACTGTTTAAATTTCTAGATGTACGTTTCTGGAAGAATCAGGATGTATAGTACTCGTACTTCCCTTCAGCTGCACGTCACGAAATAACTACAGTGAAGATCGAAGAAATTCTTTCTCATATGAAGACTTAGGGGCTATCTTCCCACGTACCATTCACGAATGAAACAAGGAATGCAGGCAAATGATACTAGAACTCAAAGTACCCCCCACGACACATCGTGAAAACGAAAGGAGAACTAAAGCCGTTACTTACGTCTAATGCCTATTTGAAATCAAAGCTAGTATATCCAAGAAAAATTTTTGTCGAGCAGTATTGCTGCTACTGTCGAGCGATGACACTGAACCTACCACCGTTATCTAAATGATCCAATAACTCACAGGATGGCCAGATTGAAAGTCATATCCCAAAAAGTCACAACTGCCTATTAACCACCGTGAGGCCCCTGTTCCATAAATGCCCATTCCCCATAATTGTTCCACCAGCATGTAACTGTTCGTATGTAGCCATGTCTATGTGCTAGTATCCTACACAATAAACCCCACATTGTCCAAACTGATATGCCATTCGACCTTGGCTTTTATATGGCTTTCTACAACTGAAATGAAATACTGAGTGCGACGCATTGACGAGCAAACAATAACCATCAGCCACACTCAGATCTTCTGGGGAGGAGACGGTTCATACCATATATTGACTCGACATGTTGCAGTATAAAAGAATCTTAGCATTCAAGTGTACATTTTTGGCTCAGCATGCAAAAACTCATCTTTTGAGCTACTGCTGCCTTATATAGACAGTATCCGTGATGAAACACGTGACCCACTTTGGATACAAGTAGACTTTGCAACAAAACTGTAGAAACGCTATTTCCTGGCCTGTGCAACATCCATGTCCAGGTGGTAATACTACTAAACACCAAGACATTCAACGAACCGTTTGATTCAGATTTGTAATCATGACTCTGGAGACGTGCAATGTGTGAATTCAGAAAATCTTAAACAAGTACTACTCCAGCATTTGGATATCTTACGGTGTAGGCGTAACAGGAGACAGCGAAAGCTTCAAGAGACACAATTCAAGAGTCGTGACAGCTCGGTGTAGGCTATTCGAAGAAGTAACAGAGATGCCTAAGGTCCTTTAACAAACTTTTTGAATGAAAAGTGGCCGTGTTCCTACGAAATAACGATTCGTAAATTTAACAAATGGCTCTGAGCACTATGGGACTCAACTGCTGAGGTCATAAGTCCCCTAGAACTTAGAACTACTTAAACCTAACTAACCTAAGGACAACACACACATCCATGCCAGAGGCAGGATTCGAACCTGCGACCGCAGCGGTCGCGCGGTTCCAGACGGTAGCGCCAGAACCGCTCGGCCACCAGCGGCCGGCTAAATTTAACAGTTTTGCTCCCTCTGCCGCATATATCACTTACGGCCATTGAGAATAAGAGAGATTCATCTGCAAAGGAAGTGGCCAACAAGGCGCTTGTTCGATCGATTCTTGAATAATGTTCATCAAACTGATATCCTTTCCAGGTACGACTGATAGGTAGGATTAAGAAGGTCGAACGAAGAGCAGTTCGTTTCGTCTTGGGATCGGCTATTTGGTTCGAGAGCGTTACAAGAGGCAGACGGTGCAAGAGGCGGAGAGGTTTGCTGTTGAAATTTCGAGATAGCACTTTACAGGAAGTATCGGACAATACGTCACTTCCGCCCACATACATCTGGTGCAATGACCACGACGAGAAAATTCGAGAAGTTGGGGCCAATACAGTGGCTTACCGATAATCATTCTTCCCAGGACCCCGTTCTCCAGTGGAACAGTGAAAGTGTGATCAGATAGTAGTACTAGAAGAACCCTTCGCCACAGATGGCTGGCAAAGTGTGCTATAGATGTACATATAGATACGGGGCATTTACACAATTACTTCCTCACATCATACAAGAATGAAAAAGGGGAGAGTGACTATTAGTGACGGGAAGTGTCCTCTGTTACACACTGCACAGTGGCTTACGGATAATTCGAGGGTCACTACAACAGAAATGCACACTATTTTTGTAAAAATACAGTTTTCATTCTGCATGTGTGAAAGTTTTACAGTGTGTAGATACATCCTTCCCGATTGTTTTCAAACTTAGTTCAACCTGTTCTCGTGAGTGACGCCGTCACAGCATGTCTTCAAGATGGCTGCCACACTTGACGTTCGTCAGAAGCAACGTGCTGTCATAAAATTCCTGTCCTATGAAAACGAGACAGTGGGAAACATCCACAAGGGGTTGAAAAAGGTGTATGGAGAGGTTGCTGTCGATAGCAGTACTGTTAGTCGGTGGGCAAGCAGGTTACGTGATGAAAGCGGGCACGGCAATATTGAGGATTGTCCTCGCAGCGGCAGGCCTCGTACTGCACACACTCCAGACAATGTGCAGAGAGTTAACGAATTGGTGACTGCTGGCAGATGCATCACAGTGAACGATTTCACGCTACGTTGGGATAGGTGAAGGAAGTGGTTGCAGAATACTGAAAGTATTGGCGTTAAGAAAGATTTGTGCCAGGTGGGTTCCCAGAATGTTGACAGTGGTTCACAAAGAAACAAGAAAAACGGTATGCAGCGAACTTTTGGAACAGTACGAGAATGGTGGAGATGAATTTCTCGGAAGAATTGTGACAGGTGATGAAACATGGCTCCATCATTTTTCACCAGAGACGAAGAGGCAATCAAAGGAGTGGAATCATGCAAATTTACCCAAGAAAAAAAATTCGAAACCACACCTTCTGCTGGAAAAGTTATGGCTACGGTGTTTTTCGATTCCGAAGGACTCTAGCTTGTGGACATCATGCCAAGTGGAACCACCATAAATTCTGATGCATATGTGATGAGACTTAAGAAACATCAAGTTCGACTGTGTCGTGTTGGACCAAATCGGCAAAAGCAGGAGGTTTTGCTGTTGCACGACAATGCACGGCCACATGTCAGTCAAAAAACCATGAAAGCCATCACAAAACTCGGATGGACAACACTGAAACACCCGCCTTACAGTCCTGACCTGGCTCCATGTGACTAACATCTCTTTGGGAAACTGAAAGACTCTCTTCGTGGAACAAGGTTTGAAGATGATGGTTCAAATGGTTCAAATGGCTCTGAGCACTATGGGACTCAATTGCTGAGGTCATTAGTCCCCTAGAACTTAGAACTAGTTAAACCTAACTAACCTAAGGACATCACAAACATCCATGCCCGAGGCAGGATTCGAACCTGCGACCGTAGCGGTCTTGCGGTTCCAGACTGCAGCGCCTTTAACCGCACGGCCACTTCGGCCGGCTGATGGCTCCCTTGTGCACGCTGCCAAATAGTGGCTCCAAATGAAAATATTATTCCTAATTTATGTATCTACAGACTGTACAACTTACAAACATGTAGAATAAAAGAGGGATTTAAAAAAAAATAGTGTGCATTTCTTTCGGAGTGACCCTCGTATATGTAGATATGGATCTCTGACTGAGAAAAATAGTAAAATAGTACATAAGAGTTAATAACGAAAAGAAAAAAATGCACAAAATTCGCCGGCCGCGGTGGTGTAGCGGTTCTAGGCGCTCAGTCCGGAACCGCACGACTGCTACGGTCGCAGGTTCGAATCCTGCCTCTGGCATGGATGTGTGTGATGTCCTTAGGTTAGTTAGGTTTAAGTAGTTCTAAGTTCTAGGGGACTGATGACCACAGATGTTAAGTCCCATAGTGCTCAGAGCCATTTGAACCATTTTTTTGCACAAAATTCCACAGATAATTTTGATACTCTCTCGTCGTTACACAATACAAAGCGTTCCTTGAGATCTCCACATCAGTTGATGCTGAATACCAGTATGGCGTTTCCCATTTTATACTAACTCTGAATGTATACCATACACTTCTAAAATTCGAATACAACTAATCATTTGGCTATTTTGCCGTTTTATTATGGTGAGAGATACTATAAATTTTTACAACACTGATCTTATCACAAAAAAGTGAATTATAGCTTTCTCTTAAATGTACAAGTTGCCTTCTTCTAACAATAATTTCTATTCGCATTCGACTCCTTCAGCGACGGTAAATACTAGCCTACTTCGTTAGTTACATGTTCCATGAATCATTTTGAACTATAAATCATGACGTGGAACGTGTCAGTTTAGATTCACCACACATATTAATAATTTGCAAATACAAACTCAGGCAGGCGAAATTCTGGCTACTCTTCATTCATGCCATTTCACGAAAATGTGTCTATCTCTTTGCCAGCAGGTTGGGGTCTAAATTGTCAAACTGCCTCCTGCAGACAGCGCAGAAGCAATAATTGACCGCACATTTCGCAGAACTTGTAACTCCGGAAATGCATATCCTCCTATTTCCGTCTATTGTACTGTAAATTTTTTCCTTATTTTGTTACCTGAATATTTGACATTTCTGTGCCTTTATATATTGTAATTGTTTTACTATTTGTATGTATATATTTATGCATCTATGTCGATGTATAATTGGTTTGTTTTGTAAATATTATTTGTATTTTACGCTGGGTCTTGCCTAGGGAAAACTATGCTGTCGAACGAATACATCGATAGGTCGTGTGGAGAACCTAAGTGTTTAGGATCTTTGGTAGTGTTAACTCTGCCGCGTGGAGCGCGGGCAGAGCAGAGTCTGGCTGGAGGAGGGCAGTGGAGCAGGTGTGTTGTGTGACGCTCCCGCGAGTTGTCGCGCTTTCGGGGTTTGGCAGCATGTAATTGCGCTCGACTTGCTATGATAGTTTCTGACACGGTGTCGCGGACGGGAAGCATTAGCTGGCGCACATCAAGAGCCCGTTTCGTCTGGTGACCGTGTCGAGAAGAAGGCGCGCCAACATCCAGCTTCTGCAACAGCGACGGGCGACAATGAGTGACTGTCGCCACCTCCTCAATCGACGACATCAAACCTTCAATCAACCAACAAGGAAGACTGGTAGCACGTAAAGTTTTAGACCTGTATGGCAGACCTCAGCTTTTCAAACTGTTAAATTTTTCTCACTAAATTACAGCAACGTAGCATGAACCTTTGTTGCTCATTGTCCCAATTTCATTACCAAGCAGGGTCCCTTCCTTTTCCGGAATGAACCCGAGCGTCGTTGAAATTCAAACGCCAGCATTAAAGTAATATCATTCGATTTCACTGCTTCAATTTCAAAGTTCAGTTAAGGTATTCATAGCTGGCTACAATATTTAGATTACACAAGCACAAATTAAGAGTGCGAGTTTTGTTACCGTATTTTAGCTTACCTGTGACTGCAGCTCAGCTTGGTACGCACTAAATTTTACTATTGTTAATTGTTCAGAATCATTTAATTCAAGTTCAAAGTTAAATCTCGTATTTCTAAATTGCGTACATTCAAGTAGCTTTTGAAATGATTGTTGAGGTAGCCCAAGACTAACCGTATTTTACTGAATTTCGATGTGCTTCAGAAACAAAGCTCACTATTAATTTCAGTCACTAAATTAATTTTCAATTTTCCGGTTTTATTAATTCTTTTGCTGAATTAAGTTAGAGTGTAGCGAAATTTATTGCTTCTGACAAACTTTCAGTTTTCACACTACGCGTGTCAACCTTCAGTTGCCACGCTTCTAGTGCTAATTATATGTGTAATAACCTTTCTTTTCCAGTTACTATAGTAATTGCCCATATGACTGCCGACCGTAATTTCCCCCAAATCTCAAATATCTAATTACCGCTAGTTAATTGTTAACGTAACGGCCGCACATTTACTTTCTTTATTAACTTTACCCCTTTTCAAAATTAATTTCCACCAGTTGCATTTGCATTTTTCCTTTCATTTAGATGTAACCCTTTCCTCCGTCTTTACCGACAGATTAACTTCGGTGACGATTGCTTTTCCCAAATTTCCATTAGGTAAACGCGGTTTAATTTTTCACTGTCATTAAGGTCGATAAATGAGGGGGAGGTTACAAACTGACTGTTCTTTTCCACCACATAAACTTTCATGCAATCTGCCTGTATTACACTTGCTAAAAACCACGAGTATCATCTGCGTCTTTTAATATACGAGGATATACATTTCATAGGGCTGACAGACTAACAAATACGGCACATCCATCAGCACGTATATACGATCTGACCTCAAACCGCCGGCCGGAGTGGCCGAGTGGTTCTAAGCGCTACAGTCTGGAACCGCGCGACTGCTACGGTCGCAGGTTCGAATCCTACCTCGGGCATGGATGTGTGTGATGTCCTTAGGTTAGTTAGGTTTAAGTAGTTCTAAGTTCTAGGGGACTGATGACCTCAGAAGTTAAGTCCCATAGTGCTCAGAGCCATTTTTTTTTTTTTTTTTGACCTCAAACCCAAAGACCTTTGCATGTGTGGTAAGTTCCTATGTGACAAAACCGCTGAGGTCATAGGTCCCTAGGCTTACACACTACTTAATCTAACTTAAACGAACTTACGCTATGGACAACAGACACAGCCGTGCCCGAGGGAGGACTCGAACCTCCGACGGGGGAACTCAGGCGAACCGTGACAAGGCACAAGTCTTTTGCAATTTGAACCCTAACTGAGAAAGATGGGCGGAATTCACGTTCATTGAAATAAGTCAACAGAGCCGGAAGTGCGTAGCTGGTGTCGTCAATAAGCCTTCAACAATCAACGACTTTATTTCAGTTGGAATCACATTCACTTCAGTGTCAATATGAATACGTCACCGTTACCGAAGATGTGAACACGCACTTGTTGAAATACACTCTATCCACAATAACTATAAAAAGTTTGTTTAGTTGCTATAACATGAGCGTTCTCCCTTGACGGTTCACACACCAAACAGTGCAGACTTACACTCCTATAGAAGTAATCGCCGCTAAAAGATTGACATATTAAGAATCCTCTGTTCCAGATCTTTCACCACCTGATTTAATTGTCCTGATATACTCCTGATAGTCCTGAAATCTCAGACTGCTTCACATAATTTGTAGAAATAGTACTATAATCGTTAGGCTCTAACAGGTGACTGCTCAGAAATTCCATCTATCAGGCAAACAGAGAGCCCTCAATTGATGGCTAAATACTTGGGATACGCTCACAATTATCTGTGAGGAACAATATCCTGCATGCACGTTCGATGTAGGATAATATCCTGCAGTAGTACAGCTATGGGAATTCTGGCACACCTAATCCAAAAGTTAGAATTTGTGTACACTTGTGACGTCACATCAACAGCCTCAAATGAAATCATGCAAGCTCACTGAACTTGAATGTATGACTTTGATACATGCAAGTAAGACAGCACCAATGGCCTTAACTGTACAATGATATAATACGGGAATGTTACAAATTAAGAGTGGTGGATAGAGACAAATCTAAAACTTTAAGACGATAGAGTGCGGGAAAGTAATTACAAAGTGTTCATGTAGGAACGAAACGAAGATTGCAATTCTTTCGGCTGCCTACATTCAACTAGTTTACAAGGTTAACCAAGTACTGACTTCTGGATACTTTACAAAATCACAATCCAAAAGACACAAGTAGATTATTATAAATAGGAGACTTTTAAGATTTTTGACAGGGTATCTAAAAAGAAAACAAGTATTCTTACACAAAACATTTATTAATTTTTGCATACACATTCCTGAATAGTTCCCAATACTTCTTTCTGTATAACAGCTAGTCTTCCTGCTGAATTAGCAGATGTTGGTGAGAGGACTCCCCGGTATTTCATACTTCGTGTGAAACCTGTAACTTAACTTGCTGTTCGCTCTTGGTAGCAAAAATTCTGCCTCATCAACAAAAATTCCGCCTAATCAACAAAAATTCTGTAGATGTACGAAAGCCTTGAGAGCTGTATTAGATACCCTGCAAAAATCCTAAAAAAAGTCTTCTATTTGCGATAATCTACATGAACTGTCTTCAGGATGGTTAATTATATGACCTTGAAGGGTAGCTGAACTAGGTAGTCGAAATCTTAGCAGCCCCAGTTGCCCAGTAATAATGTAGCTTTAAATTCGTTTGATCAGTTATTTTCCTGTGTCTGCTGTTTACTTCCTCATTTTATAAGGCTACGTTTTTTTAACTAACCACCTCTAGGAGACATCATGGTAATTCGGCTTAAAACTGCCTCTGACCTAGAAAATGCCATCAGTTCGGCATGCAAGAGAGTCCACAACTTTCTGCGGGTGTGCCGCAAACAGGTGAAGCAACTCATGAGGAGAGGCATCAAACTGCGGAAATGTTGATTGCTACATTGCATAGCATAGCGGCACAAATAAGATCTACCTTGATACTAATGAATAACAAGGAGTTCGGCTAATAAGAAACTATCAAATAAGACACTGCGCGAGTGTAGTGATTTTTTTATTTTCCGTAAGCGAAAAAAAGCGGCACTTCGCTTTATCATTCACGTTTCAAACTCTCTTATAAATGGAAACAAAATACAGTTTTATTACAGTATCACTAATCCGTTCACACTTCTTCTGCAAGATAGTTCACTGCAGTAAATTTTTCCGTAAAGTTAACATCGAACGCAAAGTTTCCGCTTTTCATTTGGTACTTATTCATAAAATGGACGCTAAATGGCAGGTACTGTTACGTTCCATGGACGATAAACGCGTTTAACGGTCTATTGTGATCTTTGGTTTTTCCTTATTCTCCAGACTCCGCAAATCATCGTCGTAGTTTTTGTGTAGTTTGCAGCTAACTTTCACCGGCATTTGTCTTCCGGCTGCAGAAAGCAATATAGTTGAACGAGTACTTAACGTTTTTATCTTGTGGCGACTTCGAGGTCACTGGAGATGAATCAAGAAGCTTAATGTACAACTTTCTTTACAATACGTCCTTTCACTCTTCGTTGAAATGACTGAGTACAATAAATCTGATTAGTTAAGGCAGTTCTTTTAATAACAGAATCCTCCTATAAACTACTGGCTCCAATAAATTCTAAAGTAACCAAACGTTCTTCTGTCTCTTCCTTCAAAAGTAGAGAATAATTATCTGGTCGAGCTACTTCCGGCAAATTCCAACCTTCAGGCTTGCCTTAGTATAAGAAGTCTTCTCAGTTATCATTAGCCCTGGCCGCAGAGTAACTACGCTGGCCGATTACACTCAGTCGGTTGTGAGCTCTGCAACATCCATGTACTAATTTATATTTACGTGACAAACCCTACTTTTAGGGCTATATTTTAATTTTGACAAATGGATCTATGCAGACATTTGTAAAAACGGCGATGATACATCAGTCCATACTAACGTAAAATTGTAAGTACCAGTCGTCGTTCTCATATTTTTGTAACGCAAGAGCTCTCTAATTTGTGTTAAAATCTATTGTTGACTTAAGTTTCATACCTTTCTAATGTAAGCTTTGATGTTCATTGTCCTTAGGCCACCTTCTGAAGAAGACAAATTTAAATTTGTTGAAACCTAGGTAAAGAATTCTTTATCCATTGGAACTGGTCGGCTGTTTATAATTTTATTACGTGGAACCGTTGCTGTTGTGCAGCTATGTTTAAAATACTTATGATTAGTTCGTATTTTCATTTAACGTGTTCCAATTTAAGAACATTTTAGTCTGTCCTTATCTCAGCATTATGTGTCGTACCCAATACATAGCGTCCTTTGACCTTTCTCACAAGTCTCACTTCCTCTCGTTGGATGTCCAAGAACCCCTGTAAGCGGATCTTCGTGTAAGTCCCATAGTCAGAAACTTTTCTCCTCGTAAATCTTCCCACCTAATCAGTGTTCTGCTGATGGTTTCACATACGCACTCGAATTGTTGCGTCTTCTACATGTACACAACTGTTCTCAGTATATCTACCTTGAAAAGCTATCACAATGGGTTTTGGAAGAGTTCATCTTTACTTTTTTCTCTCTTTTTTGTGTACATTAGTAATAGTAAAGAGTCGAGGGACATCAAAGGGAAGCAGTGGTTGGGAAGGGAGTGAGATAGGGTTGTAGCCTCTCCCCGATGTTATTCAATCTCTATATTGAGCAAGCAATAAAGGAAACAAAAGAAAAATTCGGAGTAGGTATTAAAATCCATGGTGAAGAAATAAAAACTTTGAGATTCGCCGATGACATTGTAATTCTGTCAGAGACAGCAAAGGACTTGGGAGAGCAGTTGAACGGAATGGATAGTGTCTTGAAAGTAGGATATAAGATGAACATCAACAAAAGCAAAACGAGGATAATGGAATGTAGTCGAATTAAGTCGAGTGATGCTGAAGGAATTAGAAAATGAGACACTTAAAGTAGTAAAGGAGTTTTGCTATTTGGGGAGAAAAATAACTGATGATGGTCGAAGTAGAGAGGATATAAAATGTAGACTGGCAATGGCAAGGAAAGCATTTCTGAAGAAGAGAAATTTGTTAACATCGAGTGTAGGTTTGAGTGTCAGGAAGTCGTTTCTGAAAGTATTTGTATGGAGTGTAGCCATGTATGGAAGTGAAACATGGACGATAAATAGTTTGGACAAGAAGAGAATAGAAGCTTTCGAAATATGGTGCTACAGAAGAATGCTGAAGATTAGATGGGTATATCACATAACTAATGAGGAGGTATTGAATAGAATTGGGGAGAAGAGGAGTTTGGCGCACAATTTGACCAGAAGAAGAGTACGGTTGGTAGGACATGTTCTGAGGCATCAAGGGATCACCCGTTTGGTACTGGAAGGCAGCGTGAAGGGTAAAAATCGTAGAGGGAGACCAATACATGAATACACTAAGCAGATTCAGAAGGATGTTGGTTACAGTAGGTATTGGGAGATGACGAAGCTTGCACAGGATAGAGTAGCATGGAGAGCTGCATCAAACCAGTCTCTGGACTGAAGACCACAACAACAACAACAGTTATATAGTCAGTGTATTGAATTAGCTGTTGTGTCCTCCTTCATTTTTTATGATATAAATGCTAAATATTGAATATTAACAAGAGTACCTGGTATACTGCACACTTATTATATTTCAAGTGTCGTTCTTAAATAAATATCTCAACTACTCCCTGTGTTAAGATCGGTTCATGCAGTTCTGTACATCCTCTAGCAGTACGCCCCTGTTTCAATTACATGCAGTTTATCTAAAGTACGCTTGAAGCCTCTAAATGTGATGTGTTGTTAAAATGTATTATTGGCGTTTTATACGTTTTTCTAAGAATAAATGTGTTATCGATAACTCATCGCCTATATCTAGAGTCAGCTTGCTCTTTATCAAACACTACATTTTCTGTCGTCTTTAATCTAGTGTAAATTTTTCCTGTAGAAATTTTGTAGGCCATATTCCGTCAAGATTTCCATGAAGATCACATTTTCAACATGTAGACGTCTTAGCTTCAGAGAAGGACTCCGTATTTCAATTGCTCTGTTTCTGAACCATCTGGTTGTTTAGCTTCTCTGTTTTCAAACTGATTTAGAGCTTCTTTCACCTTTGATTGTGTTATTGGACCTATACAACTGTGAAGATCAGTTTAGTTTCCGCTGAAATGAAGGAACATTTGAGGCGTTACTGACTCTACAAGTTCTCTTAGTAGATAGGTGAAGGAGAGGCAAATCTACGTTCGTAGACTTAGAGAAAGTTTGACAGTGTAGATTGGAATACTCTGTTTGAAATTATGAAGCTAGCAGAGGTAAAAATACAGGGAGCGACAGGGTATTTACAGCATGTAAAGAAACCAGAAAGCAGTTATAAAACTCAAGGGGTATGAAAGAAAACTAGTGGTTGAAAGGGAGTGAGACAGGGTTGCAACATAGCAACGATGTTATTGATTTGAACATAGAGCAAGCAGCAAAGAAAACAAAGAAAACTTTGCAGTAGGAGTTAAAGATCAGGAAGAGAAAAATAAAAACAGAGCGAAATGCATTCGAATTAAATTCCAGTGCGCTAAGGGAATTAGATTAGAAATGGAGACCCTAAAAGTAATAAATGAATTATGCTGTCTGGGCAGCAAAATAACTTGATTCCCAAAGAGGAGAGGATACTAAGTATAGACTGGCAACAGTAGGGAAAGCGTTTCTGAACAGGAGAAATTTATTAACACTGAATTTAGATTTACGTGTTAGGAAGTCTTTTCCATAAGTATTTTTCTGGAATGTAGCCATGTATAAAAGTGAAACAGGATGAACAGTTTAGACTAGAAGAGAATAGAAGCTTTTGAAATGTGGTGTTACAGAAGAATGCTGAAGGTTAGATGCGTAGATCACGTAACTAATGAGGAGATACTGAATAGAATTGGAGAGACAAGAAATTTCTGGCACAACCTGACTAGAAAGGATCGATTGGTAGGACACGTTCTGACCCATCAAGGGATCACCAATTTAGTACTGGATGGAAGCGTGGAGGGTAAAAATCGTGGAGGGAGACCAAAGTATGAATACATTAAGGAGGTTCAGAAGACTGTAGGTTGCAGTAGTTATCTGGAGACGAAGCGGCTTGCACAGGATACAGTAGCATGAAGAGCTGCATCAAACACGTGTTCAGACTGAAGACCGCAACAACAGCACAATATTGTGATGTTTTCATTTCTTCCTCTTCTTCGACTGTAGCCTTATTGCACTATCCCCCTTTCTCGTTTTGTATGGTATTTAATTTCTTTGTATCCTCCTCCCGAACCAGTGAATGAAGCGTTGGAACCCAGTCAGGATATCCATGGTAGTGTAATCTTTTCGCATGGAGTACGTAACTGGCTTCGAACATGAGCAGTGTACCTAAGTATTATTGTCTTTGTCGAGGACGGAAAGCCGGCCCCTATGGTCGAGAGGTTCCAGGCGCTTCAGTCCGGAACCGCGCTGCTGCTGCGGTCGCAGGTTCGAATCCTGCCTAGGGCATGGATGTGTGTGATGTCCTTAGATCAGTTAGATTTAAGAAGTTCTAAGTCTATGGGACTGATGACCTCAGATGTTAAGTCCCATAGTGCTTAGAGCCATTTGAACCATTTGAGGACTGAAAGAATATTGCAGTATTTACCGTCTCGTCGACATCAGCACCATTAAAAACGTAGGACAAGCTCAGATAGAAACAGGATGGTGAAGAAAACTGGCCGAGTCCTTTTCGAAACAGCCATTGCGACATTCACATTAATCGATCTAAGGAAACCACGGGGAACGTAAATGCTGGTAGTCGAACATGTGTTTTGACTGCACACGTGCGGACTGCGTGCCAACTGCACTAAGAATTGCACCATCTTGTTCCATTTCTGGCACTGTCGTTCTTATAGTTATCATTTGAAATTTGGTTATCTCGAATTAACAGTACTAGGAACTGAACACTTGCTTTTATGCTATGCTTTGTTTGATTTTGATGTTGTCGACTGTCGACTGTTATTGCCAAAGATCGAGTTTTATTCGTTTGGTTACAGCAATTAGACAGTCCAAAAGCAAAAATTATCAAAAGTATATCATCAAAAAGTATATATATATATATATATATATATATATATATATATATATATATATATATAGAACAACAACTTGAATGGAAAATTGGCGAATATCAAGCAGGTTTCAGGCCAAATAGATCTTGCCCAGAACAGATTTTAGTCCTCAAACTAATTCTCAGACATCAAAAAATTTACAATAAAAAACTAGTTTGTACCTTTGTAGATTTTAGAAAGGCTTATGACTCAGTGGATCGTGAATCTCTTTTCCAAATTGTGAAAGAACAAGGCCTGGATCCTAAAACCACGGCAATTATCAGAGACACGCTAACTGGTACAAAATCAAAAGTAAAGTTCAGAGGAGAAATTCCAGAATCCTTTGAAATAAAAACAGGCGTGAGGCAAGGTGATGGACTCTCTCCGTTGCTATTTAACTGCGTTCTAGAAAAAGTAATACTAGAGTGGCGCGAACGAAAATTGGAGTTCAAAATTGACCAACCAGTGAAATTAGGACGAACAAATATTCGAATAGACTGTTTGGCCTTAGCAGACGACTTGGTTATTCTAACGCAGGACATCCAAATTGCTCAGAAACAAATAGAAATTCTTAAAGAAACAGCAGAAAGAGTAGGTCTCCAAATCTCATTTGAAAAAACACAGTATATGACTAGCAACAAACTGGCACCCAAACTTTTGGAAACTAAGTATGGAAAAATCAAAAGAGTTTCGCAATTCAAATATTTAGGTGAAACAATCTCAGAGACTGGTCTAGAAAAAATTGGAAATGAAATTCGTTGTCAAAAGATGGGGACAGCTTTTAGACTTACAAAAGACATCTACAACAAAAAATGTCTCTCGAGGTACTCTAAATTGAGACATTACAACACGGTCATAAAACCAGAGTGCCTTTATGGGGCTGAAACGCTAATTTTAAACAGAAAAAAGGACATTCAAGAAATCCAAAAAAGAGAAAGAAAAGTAATCAGAAAAATTCTAGGTCCAAAATATACTGAAGAAGGAACATACAGGCTAAGAGCAAATAGTGAAATTCAACAATACACCAGCATATATTCGGATATGAAAAAACGCAGATTAAAATTTTATGGGCATATTAAAAGAATGGATGCTACCAGACTAACTAAACAAGTAGTGGAATTCTACGAAAATCGAAGTAAAGCTAAATTTGAGACAATAAAATGGATTGCTGCTATAAAAGAGGACATGAAAGAGGCAGATATAAAACAAGATGAAATTCAAGACAGAAAATTATTTAGGCAAAAAATTCATGACTGGGTAGTTGGTCAAGCTGAAAAACCAAAGAAAACTGGAACCACATGGTCTGATGAAAGGAAAAGAGCTCATTCCGAGAGAATGAAAACAATTTGGGCAGAGAGAAAGTCTAAAAGAAAATAACTGAATGCCCCGTGATTGTACTTCGCGTGGTCCAGTAGGGCCCAAACGTGAATAATAATAATAATAATAATAATATATATATATATATATATATATATATATATATATATATATATAGAGTGGTCCATTGATAGCGACCGGGCCAAATATCTCACAAAATAACTACAGAGAACGAAACTCGTAGTCGTCCGGCGAACGGTCCATACACGTGGATTATGTCGTCAAGGATACCGATCAGCATACATAGCACACGCCCGTTGGACATTTTGATCACAATAGCCATACATCAACACACTATCGACCTTTTCCGCAAGTAGTAAATGGTCCATTTTAACGCTGGTACTGTATCACGAAGCAAATACCGTTGGCACTGCCGGAATGTTACGTGATACCACGTACTTACACGTTTGCGACTATTACAGCGCCATCTATCACAAAGCGAAAAAAGTGGTCCAACTAAAACATTTATATTCCTTTACGTACTACACGAATATGTAATAAAAATGGGGATTCCTATTTTTAAAAAACACAGTTGATATCCGTTTGACGTATGGCAGCGCCATCTAGCGGGCCAACCATAGCGCCATCTGGTTTCCCCCTTCAAGCTAGACAAATTTCGTTCTTTGTAGTTTTTTCGTTTGACGCTTATTTCGTGAGATATTTGGCCCGGTCGTCACGATCAATGGACCACCCTGTATACAGGGTGTGTCACCGAACATTACCGCTGGATATATTTCGTAAACCACATCAAATACTGACGAATCGATTCCACAGACCTAACGTGAGGAGAGGGGCTAGTGTAACTGGTTAGTACAAACCATAACAAAATGCACGGAAGTATGTTTTTCAACACAAACCTACTTTATTTAAAATGGAACCCCGTTAGTTTTGTTAGCACATCTGAACTTATAAACAATTACGTAATCAGTGCCGTTTGTTGCATTGTAAAATGTTAATTACATCCGGAGATATTGTAACCTAAAGTTGACGCTTGAGTACCACTCCTCCGCTGTTCGATCGTGTGTATCGGAGAGCACCGACTTACGTAGGGATCCAAAGGGAACGGTGATGGACCTTAGGTACAGAAGAGACTGGAACAGCCCATTACGTCCACGTGCTAACACCTTTTTATTGGTCTTTTTCACTTACGCACATGTACATTACCATGAGGGGTGAGGTACACGTACACACGTGGTTTCCGTTTTCAATTACGGAGTGGAATAGAGTGTGTATCGACATGTCAGGCCAATAGATATGCAATGTGGTGGCCATCATTTGCTGCACACAATTACAATCTCTGGCGTAATGAATGTCGTACACGCCGCAGTACATCTGGTGTAATGTCGCCGCAGGCTGCCATAATACGTTGTTTCATATCCTCTGAGGTTATAGGCACATCACGGTACACATTCTCCTTTAACGTACCCCACAGAAAAGAGGTGTAAGATCAGGAGAACGGGCTGGCCAATTTATGCGTCCTCCACGTCCTATGAAACGCCCGTCGAACATCCTGGTAAGGGTCAGCCTAGTGTTAATTGCGGAATGTGCAGGTGCACCATCATGCTGATACCACATACGTCGACGCGTTTCCAGTGGGACATTTTCGAGGAACGTTGGCAGATCATTCTGTAGAAACGCGTTGTATGTTGCAGCTGTTTGGGCCCCTGCAATTAAGTGAGGACCAATGAGGTGGTCGCCAATGATTCCGCACCATACATTTACAGTCCACGGTCGCTGTCTCTCTACCTGTCTGAGCCAGCGAGGATTGTCCACGGACCAGTAATTCATGTTCCGTAGATTCACTGCCCCGTGGTTTGTGAAACCCACTTCATCGGTAACCAGGTAGAACTGCAACGCATTCTTTGTTAATGCCCATTGACAGAGTTGCACTCGATGATTAAAGTCATCACCATGTAATTGCTGATGTAGCGACACATGAAACGGGTGAAAGCCGTGACGATGCAGTATGCGCATGACACTACTTTGACTCAGTCCACCGGCTCTCGCAATGTCCCGTGTACTCATGTGTGGGTTCATGGCAACAGCAGCTAACACACCAACTGCACCCGCTTCTCCTGTGACGGGCCTGTTGCGGATCCGTTTGCGTGCTACGACCATACCTGTTGCATACAGTTGGCGGTAGATGTTTCGCAATGTGCGGCACGTTGGATGCTCTCTGTCCGGGTACCGTTCTGCGTACACCCTGCAGGCTTCAGCTGCATTTCGTCGACGCTCGCCGTAGATGAGTATCATCTCCGCCTTTTCAGAGTTCGAATACACCATGGTCACAGTTCCTACAACACTACACTATCACGGACGTCTGGTAACACGGTGTACTACAGTTGGTCTGCGTGCGGAGACGAATGCAGAATAACAATAGCAGCAAGCGCTACATGCGGACACTGCGACAGCTAGACCAAACCACAACAGTGCACTACAGCCACACTCGCAAACACGGTCGTCATCGTAAACCTGTCCCTGCAGATGCTGCTCGCCGACCGTGGCCCGCTTTTGTTACAACACGCAATTGAACGTCGGAGGTTTCAAGCGTCAACTTTAGGTTACAATATCTCCGGATTTAATTAACATTTTACAATGCAACAAACGACACTTATTACGTATTTGTTTATATGTTCAGATGTGCTAACAAAACTAACGTGGTTCCATTTTTAAAAAAACGTAGGTTTGTGTTAAAAATATACTTCCGTGCATTTTTGTATGGATTGTATTAAACAATTACACTAGCCCCTCTCCTCACGTTCGGTCTGTGGAATCGGTGCGTCAGTATTTGATGTGATTTACGAAATATATCCAGCGCTAACGTTAGGTGACTCACCCTGTATATATATATATATATATATATATATATATATATATATATATATATAGTGTGTGTGTGTGATCAGAGATGGGGGTAGAAAGAGGGAAGAGAGAGAGAGAGAGAGAGAGAGGGAGGGATGGGGAGGAAGGGAGGATATGTATTTGATTTAATGTGACTGCAGGTCCAAGTGGAATGATTCTTATTTTATCATTCGTCTTAGTACATTTAGTAGAACGTCTGTATTGACGTGTGTTTGCTCATTTGTCACAAGTTTGTTTTCAGCAATGGACTTCTGGGTGTGAAGTTGTCATGTATTTGTATAAAGTGTATGTCAAGGTTGTTTATTCTGATTATTTTCATGTCTTTTTCTATGGTTTTAGGATGGTGGCTGCGGTCTTTAAAGTGCTCTCCAAGTGTGTAATGGTTCTTTCATACTTCTAACACCTGATGTGTTCTTTGTACTTTATTTTGAACTTTTTGCATGTCATGTCTACGTATATTGCGTCACAATTTTGACATTCATGTTTGTATAGTCCTGATCGCTGGAATTCGTCTCTCTTGATTGTTGGTTGGCCTAAGTTTGATTGGAGGATTTGTACAGTTTTATATGCTGTTTGAAGACCCTGTTTCTTTGGTATTTTGCTACTCTGTGTGTTTATGTGTGTAAGTCCTAGTGTGCTATTTGCTTCTTTACTGTGTGATGTTGTTATTGAGTATGTGTTTTAAATGTGTTTGTAACTTGTGAATTTTCTTGCATTCTGGAAACGTTGGATGTGTTGTGTTTGTTTTGTGTTTTGAGTCTGTATACTACATTGTATCAAATTAATTTTCTTTAGCTAACTGTATGATTATACTCATTTCCTTTTCATAGTTTTTCTTGTTGAACAAAATCCTATTTAATCCGCAAAAATATGTCTCATCGCCACAGGCTTCTGCGTTTGGGGATGATAACATGTGAAACATATTATTGTGTCTGTGGCTGTTGTTTTTTATAAAAGGTTAAATGTCTGCAACTTTCTTTCATTATTCTTATGTCATGAAAATTTATTTCTCCTTTCTTTTCTTTTTCAAATGTGAAGCTCCAAAGGTTAATCACAAGACGTTATAAAGTAGAAAATAATGGAACAATGATAAAAATATGAGGCCTCAAAAAGCACCCAGAACATACAGGAACCAAGCTAAGCATCGCTGATTTCATTCGACACAGAAAACATGTATACCTCCATCCCTATCACAGGAACAATAGAAATCATACTATAAAACTTAACAGATATTCTCAAATTGATAACCGAGCAAAACTATTTCCAGTTTGAAATCGAACGTTATCTGCAAAGTTATGGATCGACAATATCAGAAACATTTTTTCATCAGTCATTTAGAAAACCAGATATTTGAAAAGATAATCGTTGATAATCATACATTATTGCAGATGCATAAATGATATTATTTGTCTGGTAGATGAGCAAAATTAAAAAAAAAAAGATGAACTCTACTCTGAAATCAACAGAGCACACCAGAACATAAAATTCAAACACCTCAACCAACATCCTAACAAGGTATGAAAGTAATTAGAATAAACAACCCTGACAGAAATCTTCTACAGGTGCAAGAAAACGTCCACATCCAGGAAACTGTTGATCAAATCAGACATGTGTAAATGAACAGACACACACCAATATAGACTTTCAGTTACACTTAATAAGAGAGATAATAATACAAAAATCATTCGACTTGGACATGCAGGCACATTAAAACAAAACATAAGTCCTCTCTCTCTCTCTCTCTCTCTCTCATACACACGCATACACACACACACACACACACACACACATATATATATATATATATATATATATATATATATATATATATATATATATATATATATATATGAACGCACAAACAAAATTACAGTCAATAGTTGGGAATAACATTTAATCTTTGACGATAAGATTCGACAGTTGGCAACACCAACGAAAACATAGCATCAAAACAAGTGTTTGATTCCTGGTGCGGTGAAGTCTGGAAAACAAAATTTCAGTCGTCAATTATAACATGGAGAACAGAGCCAAAAATGGAACAAAAGCACAACATGTAGAACAACATCTCAGAACCTGTAAGTAGAATTTTAAATTATTACTACGGTGTAGAAAATCCTACAACCAGAACTCTTTATAACCCATATATGCATTGTCCTAATATGTAAACTAAATAGTACAAACAAAAATACGTACATATTCCGGGCCACTGAAGATGCCTTGGAAAGATGAAGGCTAAACACGTATGGCACGAATATTTTCATTCAGATGTAATTAGACAGTCAAAAAGTAAAAATTATCAATATGCTGTAATATATTACACAAGTATTTATTGAAGATGGCGGTTCAGTAAGAATGTAAAAATACTCGCATATGTGAAGGAAACGATGCGTCGGTGAAGAACTTTCGGAAATTTAAGGTTTCGTACAAACGAGCATTTACATTTTAACTCATATATATACAGAAGATAAATTTTATAATTATCAATTAAATTCGCCGATAGCTGTGTAATTGAAATTTTATTTTATTTTGTTTTGACTACCAGTTTCGAGATTTCACTATGCCATCTTCGGCCCCACGCGTGTCTCTCAGAAGTAAACGATATTATCATACAGTGCCCTATATTCCTGGATGTCGTGAATTCAGATCCGTATCTCAAGTGCTTCATTCGAAGACTTGATTGCAATCAGCTCTTCGAATGATGTTCTTGCAATCAGGTATTCGAATGAAGCACTTGAATACGGATCTGGATTCACGACATCCAGGAATATAGGGCACTGTATGACAATATCGTTTATTTTTTAGAGACACTTGTGGGGTCTGAAGATAGCATAGTGAAAACTCGAAACTAATAGTCAAAATAAAAGAAAAAATCATCTTCATTACACAGCTGGCGGTGAATTTCAGAAAATGGTTCAAATGGCTCTGAGCACTATGCGACTTAACTTCTGAGGACATCAGTCGCCTAGAACTTAGAACTAGTTAAACCTAACTAATCTAAGGACATCACACATGTCCATGCCCGACGTAGGATTCGAACCCGCGACCGTAGCGGTCGCTCGGCTCCAGACTGTAGCGCGTAGAACCGCACGGCCACTCCGGCCGGCCGGTGAATTTCATTGATAATTACTTGACCAGTTGATGTCCTCTGTCCATGATGGATCAACAGAGACTGACAAATTTTGTTGTCCACGTAACAATATAATGAAAATATAAATGATTTTCTCTGTAGTTCTTAGAGTAATATCACTAATTGTTTCTACAAATTTCGAGCGAATTCTGCTGTATACATCAGTAATACTGTGGGCAGGAAGAGACTACTATGAAGGCAGCCCGTTCAGGCTCGGATCTCCTGAAGCTCCTTCATAACGCAAGGCAAGGACTGGAGAAGTAGTGCGTAACTGTAGAAATTCATTGTCTTATATCGAACTGAGAATGAATTTAGTCCAATATTCAGATGTATATACGGTTCGATAAGCAGTTTCTGCTTTAGGGTGATCCCCGCTATTGGGGATACGTTTTGCTATACTGTGCTTGCACGCTGACGCCAGTGCGACTGTGGTCCGGGCAGCGCTCAGCCCGTATACCGGCGCGGCGGACGCGGCTACGTCACAGAGAGGACGCGACACGCTGCTCTGCCTGATTCGTGGTTCATTAGCGGCCGCTGCGGTCGTTCTAATGAGCTGCGCAGCTCTCATTACTCCACAGCCGTCAGCGCCGGATCCGTCTCCTCCGACATCGACCCACGTTCAGGGGAACCTCGCCACCGGCAGTCTATACGTAGGAGTTCTCTGTGGACGAGGGCCGAAATCGCCGTGGGGAACACACTTTTACTCGAAAATATCTGGACACCTCATCCAACACCGCCGCTATGTCTTCTTGGGAAGTAACGTGTTTAATTCCACAGGGAACTGTACTAGATAGAGCCTTCATAAGTTTCTCGTCTAGTAAGGGGAGCTCATCTCGTCGCTTAAATAATAACATAGAGGATATTAGACAAATAATCGTCTGATTTCACAACACATGAATGAAGATAGAAATGTGGAGTAATTTTAGCTTGTGCATGGAAGGTAAAGTTTATCTTCGAGGCCATCTGTAAATTTCTAGTTCATCTAATTGGCGGTAGGGGCCTCTCTGATGCAGCTAGTTCAATTGATGTGGAGTAGCCAATCCACAGTTGGCCGACATGTTTTTTCCTCACTGCGCGGACGCTGTACAATTAGGCAACGTCACAACTTGGAGTCCATTCGCCTGTTCGCCGTAACAAGACATGGGTTTGACAGGTAACACCGAAGATGCACTTCTAGCTTATTATACGATACGTGGCTAGTGGTAAAAATATTACTAAATACTATACATTTGCGAAATATTGGTGTAAGCCCTAATATGGTGTGCATCAGTTGGGCCTGATGATCGGAAAATAGTGCTGCAAAACTCATATCCTTATAAATTTATACAACAGAGCTAATTAAAGTTTGTTGATATTGTCAATTAGCAGATACATGATCCGCAGAATTTTTTTTATTTATGTTAGGGAACGAAAAGCCATGAAGTCAAGATCACACTTTGAATCATCTTTAGTTGAACTGATTCCGAGTTTCGGATAACAATCTGGCTATCTTCAGAACATAAAATGTTCCTGATTAGTGTTGCTGTCATTAAAGCTTCACAAATTGTTAAAATCTTTCTTAAAATAACGACATTCCTACAAGACATAATTAAAAACAGTTTTTCATCATTCGTGGCCAGTGTAATTGAACAATGGTTATAGAACAAAGGCGTTATGCCGTTACAACTTAGCAACTGTTACGAAAAGATATAAACACTCATTGTGTCAGTTACTAACTCGTAACGGCATAATTTCTTTGGTTCAAATGGCTCTGAGCACTATGGGACTTACCTTCTGCGGTCATCAGTCCCCTAGAACTTAGATCTACTTAAACCTAACTAACCTAAGGGCATCACACACATCCATGCCCGAGGCAAGATTAGAACCTGCGACCATAGCGGTCGTGCGGTTCCAAACTGTAGCGCCTAGAACCGCTCGGCCACTCTGGTCGGCTAATTTCTTTGTTTTGTGACCATCGTTAATTACACTGGCCATGAACGATGAAAAGCTGTTTTTAATTATGTCATGTATGGATGTTATTTTAAGAAAGATTTTAACAAAATATGAAGTTGTAATGGCACCAATACTAACGAGGAACGTTTTATGATCTGAAGGTGGCTAGACTGTTAGTCGAAAATGGAAATCAATCCAAATACAGAAGATTTCATATGTAATATTGAGTTCACCGGTTTTCAGTCCCTCACATAAATAAAAAATGATCTAATTCACGTAGTTAGTTAAAAGGGTGACATTAGCATTGAATTACAGGTATATTCTGCTGTTAATTAACTTCATGAAAGATATTTAGTAATTACAAAATCAAAAGGATAGCCCAGGTAAATCCCAATAATAGTTACAAAGTCTTAGTGTGCACTAAACTGATAAAGGCCATTACAAGATTGTTAATGGAGCACACAACAAAAACATGAAAATGAGACATGAAACTAAGTAATAATACGACATGGTTCGGATAGCAAAGATAATTTAACAAGGAAATGGGGTTCTTGTAAATCAACTTTCTGTTATATTTACACCGTACACCATAGCAGAAAAATGAAACAAGCGATTGCATGGTCGTGCTGGAAAGAGAAAATGAGATTACATTAAAGCAGAGTTACGCTCTGCCGGCACTACAGTTTGATACCAAAATTAGATTTTCACACTGCAGCGGAGTGTGCGCTGATATGAAACTTCCTGGCAGATTAAAACTGTGTGCCGGACCGAGACTCGAACTCGGGGCCTTTGTCTTTCGCGGGCAAGCGCTCTACCAACTGAGCTCCCCTAGCACGACTCACGGCCCGTCCATGTCTCCGCAATATCGTTTCCTTCAGGAGTGCTAGTTCTGCAAGGTTCGCAGGAGAGCTTCTGTAAAGTTTGGAAGGTAGGAGACGAGGTACTGGCAGAAGTAAGGCTGTGAGGACGGGGCGTGAGTCGTGCTTGGGGAGCTCAGGTGGTCGCCGGCACGGTAGCTCAGCGTCTTCGGCCAGAGAGGCGGTTGGCCTCTGAAATAAAAAACTGAGTGGAAGGATCAACCACCGAACTTGGACAGGATGTCTTGCGACGTCCGCAACGACGACCGAACACAACGATGAACAAGAACAAAATGAAAAAAAAAAAGTTGGTAGAGCACTTGCCCGCGAAAGGCAAAGGTCCCGAGTTCGAGTCTCGGTCCGGCACACAGTTTTAATCTGCCAGGAAGTTTCATACAGTTTGATAGCTTTGGTCAACTTCATAAATGACTTAGTAAATCGTTGGATTAGCGGTAGTATTGGTAGATTTGCTTGGGAAAGTAACCTAAATGAATGCGTAAGAGATAAAATGTGAGACGACGACGTCTCTCCGTTTTTTGCTTGTTTGGGTGATTGCTTTGTACACCATTATAATCCCACACCATCTAATGTTGCTCCACTGTGTACTTTATATCCTTACTGAATATTGATTGCATTTTACAACTAACAAAAATTAAAAATTCTGCGCTTTTATGCAACCAAAGTAATTACTTTTGATACAAGTACGGTTTATATGCATAAATATATACAAGGTGGTCCATTGATAGTGACTGGGCCAAATATCTCACGAAATAAGCATCAAACGAAAGAACTACAAAGAACGAAACTCGTCTAGCTTGAAGGGGGGACCAGATGGCGCTATGGTTGGCCCGCTAGATGGTGCTGCCATAGATCAAACGGATATATATATATATAATTGTTATTTTGTACTGAGTAGCTGAGTAGAACGTTTACCGTCACGATCAACAACAAGAATTTCCTGTCATATGACAGAAACATGTTTTACGTAAGTTCGACGAAGTATTGAAGCGTTATTTAAAATACTTTTGTTTTTTTATTTTATCTTTTTGTTGAGGAAAATAAATTTTCTAATGCTTTATGGTCAACCTCAATTGTTTTCTCTATTTTTAGTACTACATCCTCTGTTTGCCGTCACAAATCAACAATTTTCGAATAAAGCCTGAACCAAATATTGACAATTTCATTTCTTCTATAAATAATGTTTATTCTTAAGTAATAGACAGGAGGATTGATATGAAGAATAAAAATGTTCTATTGGTTACCTGTCCCTTTGTGTATCCTTACTCAACTTCTAGACCGTTTACCACTTCCGGTTTTGGGGACTCTAGTAAGACACTGATCGCATACACAAACAAAAGTGACCGTTATTACGGCACGACCGACAGGTATGCAACACACCCAACGTACATGCAATGTGGGTACGATCTTAACTGAGCAAAGCTACTAGGAAAACTACTGTGGTAGTGGTAGTGGTAGCCTATAGTTGTTTTGCAACTCTACTTGCATGTGACGCTGTCCCCCTAGCCATGAAAAGTCAGCGTGAAATACTAACAAACATTTAGCTCCTTTCAACCTTAAGTATCTGATGCCGCTAGGTATCTTTACCATTGTCTAGGTGTGAACAATTATATTCAGTGTTGCAGACGAATGTCGCCGAGGCACGCCTGCTATATCAGCCTCCTCAACAGCTTTTAAGCATGTTATCCAACTGTCATCTGTCACCAGAAAGATGTCTTCCACTAGTGTGTCGTCTGCTACGAGAGTGAATATAAGGGTAGATTACCGTCTGCTGTGCTTGCTCTGTTCAGAGTCTCCTTCAACAAACGTCGCCCACCAATGAGCACTTGGTGCCAGCCAATAGTGTAATTTTTACATTTCCACAATGAAATTTTCACTCTGCAGTGGAGTGTACGCTGATACGAACCATCCTGGCTGATTAAAACTGTGTCGGACCGAGGCTCGAACTCAGGACCTTTGCCGTTCGCTGGCAAGTGCTACTCAAGCAAGACGGGGTTCTGGCAAGAGAAAAGCTGTGACGAGGGGTTGCGTGTCGTGCTTGGGTAGAACAGTCGGTAGAGCACTTGCCCGCGAAAGGCAAAGATCCCAAGTTCGAGTCTTGGTCCGACACACAGTTCTAATCTGCCAGGAAGTTTCAGTTTTTATGTTGTCTTTATGTTCCACTGGAGACAGCATGGGAATCACCCTCTATTATCTGTCTTCCCGCTGGCACCGTTCGGAAAATTATAAGGAAGCAAGCCCACGTCAGAGCCTCGTTCCTTTAACTACCGATCCGCGGTATCCTCTGGAAAAGGATTTTGAAAGCAGTCAGTAAACTCAACTTCTTAGCAGTCTATTTCAGAACACCCAAGTCGTAGCTTTCATAACCGTGAGATAGAAAAGATTTCCCTCATCCCACCTGCCTTCCACGAACTTGCAAGCCAACGCACAGTGCCTTCTGCAGAAAGCGCATTGCCGGAAGATAGGCCTACATGTTTTAAAATGTCCATTATTGCGGGTGGCGACTCGCCACGGGCTAGTTTTCCAAATTTGTCGGATGAAGATTGTTGCCTCCTCCAAGGCGGTGCCAGAAGGACACTGCAATTCCAGAGTGCTTACCTTGGGTCGCCAAGAGCATCTCTGGCCTCAGTCGGCGTCGCGCTTTAAGTTGCCACTGGGAGCGGCACAGAAGGGTGTGCAAGTCATTGTCCCTCACTTTCTGTTAACGCTGGCTGCTCGCCACATCGGTTTGTAAGCGAAAATACTACGTCCATGCACCGATTTCCAATTTCCAGACAGAAAAGACATTAATTAAATTGCTTAACCTATGGAGTCTGTCATAAGCTTTGTCATTTGAATCAAAAGCAATAAATAGATTAAATAGATTGGCCTACACCTGATGCAATTTGCATATCAGAAAAATGAAAAGTGTCAGCAAGGGAATGACTTGACACCATGTAATGCTGGAAATGCATACCTCCGATTTCCATCTATTGTACTATAAATTTTTTCCTCATTTTGTTACCTGAAGATATGACATTTCGGTGTCTGTATAATTATTTTACAATTTGTATAGGGTGTCCCAGCTATCTTGTCCACCCAAAATATCTCTGGAACAATAACAGCTATTGGAAAACGACTTTCACCGGTATCAATGTAGGGCTGGGGCCCATGAATGTACATATTTGGAAACATTCTAAAACGAAAGCATATGTGTTTTTTAACACAAACTTATGTTTTCTTAAATGGACCTCCTATATTTTTTCTTCAGCAATCCATAGCATGACAAAGCACATACACAATGGCGTTGATTGCATCGCAATATTCCCATTACATCCCAAGATATTGAGACGCGAAGTTGACGCTTGAAACACCCGACATGCGCTGCTAGCGCTCGTCCTGTGGCTCAGGCGTGAACCCCATGCTGCCCGTAATCGCGATGTGATTGACATGTGTAATCACACCTCCATACTTATCAAGTGGTCCGAAACGAATAGTACGGTATGCTGCGATTACGGGCAGCATGGGGTTCATGCCTGAGCCACAGGACGAGCGCTAGCAGCGCATGTCGGGTGTTTCAAGCGTCAACTTCGCGTCTCAATATCTTGGGATGTAATGGGAATATTGCGATGCAATTGTTGGTTAGACATTAGTGATGGTGTACGACAGCACAGCACAAAATACGTATCTCTGATACACACGAATAGCTTGTCGGTTTACACAAACGGCCTTTAGGATTCCCGTATTCTGGGTTAACTCTAACTGCCTACTGTTTGCGTGCTTCTTCATTTATCGGAAATATTAGTTTTACAGTTAATTGCGGAAATCTCCAATTCTTATTTATTGTCCTTAAATATGCCGTAAACAACATTATTTTCATGGATCAAACTTTAGTCTAAAAAAATTGGTGTGATAATTCAATACAACAACTATCGTCGCAGATTCGACTTACTACACAATTCTTTTATCGATGTTAAACCACGTTAAATCTACCAACATGGAACATACAGAAGTGCACCAAGATGACTAATTGAGAGCATAGAAATAGATTTACAACAGGAAAGCACATTGTAGTTCAGTAATCTCAAAAACAAGACAGCTGAAACACGGTGCCCTGAGCGCTAAGCTGTTCACCCATTGTCTCTATCTTGATCGATCACTCGTTCTGTAGTGTGCATCGAGCTGATACGGCTATAAGAGCGATAAAAGGCAGTCAGTATTCTCTATGTCAACAGGTGCACCTCAGTTACAATTGTGTGACGGAATTTTCGAAGAGCGAAGAGTACTGCTCCACACCCCATCGCCCACCCCCCCCCCCCCCCTCACCGGACCGCCCCCGCCCTCGTCTCCCAATTAAGGGTCGTTCAGGTCTCACATTGTACCATTAGCTGCCAAGATCGCATAATCTCTCTGCATGTGATCTCTTTTTCGTACAATGTTAACACAATTTGCATGATATTAGGGAAAGTATTGTTTTGTCTGTCTGGTATGTGTATGCCGGTACGATATGCTCTGCGTTATGTAACATGCACATAATTTTTGAAACAGTTTGTTCGATGAATTGTAATTTTCACTTTCCGTCTCAAGGGATGGTTGGAAAATGGGTTCAGGTAACTCCAAAATAGTCGTCAGTTAAATAATAAAACTGATTTTTGCAATTTTGGCTTTTTCTATAACAAACTGCTTATCACGAGTTTGTATCCCGTCATTAACCCAGCATGCTGGAAATCCATGATTTCTTTTTTGTGGAGATTTACCAAAGACTTCATCTATATTCTTCCCCTCCCAATAGCGTTGTATGTGCTGTGCAAGATAACGAATGCTGAGGACGCGGAGAGGAGCGGTCGATTTTAAGCGCGCTCACCTGTTGGACGGAGTGGTGAAAGTCCAGCCCAAGGAGGAGAGATTAAACACCACTCCTTGCTACATCGTAAACAGCAAGGCGCGAGAGATACTGAACACACGGTGGATCTACTTGTCGTCATGGCAAGTCAAACCAACACGTACGGAACGACAAGAGTTCAACGGCGGGAATACTCAATGATATAAATTATGTCCTCATAAATGTATTGGATGTTTAGTGTTACACTGTCCAATAATGGTACATCATTTCATATGAGCTGGTCGATGAGAGAAACGAAAAAGTCTGTGTAGAGGACAATGAAGTAAGCAAATAATCCTAATAACTATAGCTTCGGAAACGAATGGTTTCCCCAAGACAATGTATGTACGGGACCAGTCATGCCAATGTCAAAACGCTGTTGATCTCTAAGGTTAGGTTTATTTCGAAACATCTGAAATAAGGCACAAATTAAATAGTAATAAACTACCCTTGTTTCACTTTATCATCATTCCGCATACCTACGCAGCATTTCAATAACAATCGTATTGGTCATTGCTCACCGATACTATGGCCTTCCTGGTCCTCCTACTGTAACTTGCTTTTTTTTCCGTGGCAGTATTTAAAAGCTTTAACTTTGATAGTGTCATTGGATTCTAGGCACGTACTGTGGATGGTTGTCAATTTGTCTGGAATATACGTGAGATATTTGAAAGTATACAGGCATAGTAATTTAGACATGGTGAAACCTGCCATGTGAAGCACTTGTTGCCTTTCTTCTCAAGTGCATGTCCGCAATGTCGATCCTAGCGTACTCCGTTCATATACTCAGTCATAATATGTCGTATCGGGAAACCACTACAACTCCGACAATGTTCCAGAACAGCATTATGGAGAAGGTGAGATATTCTTATTTGTGAGGTTGAGGAAATGGTAACATGTAAGCATAATTTTGTTGACTCCGTCCTTGTAGACCAATATGCAGAGGTACTCAGCTATTTGGATTAAAATTCAAATTTCCACTCAGTAATGTTATATGTAAGAGACTTATGATGAGTAGCTGGCATTGCCCGGTATGTATTTATTCCAGTATTTTGTTGGAATGTCTCCGTTTCCCCCTTTCTCTTTCCATCTTCCTCCGCTCTTTCCTTCGACCACGACACCATTCCCAGCGTACTTCCTCCATCCCTCATACTCTTTCCGTCTCCTCCTGTCCATCTGTCTGTCCATCTGCTTCTCGACCCTCTGTCGATCTTCTTCTATCCCGTCTGTCCATCTATACCTCCTTCGCCGCTCTCTCTTTGTCCATCTCCTCCTCCTCCTCATCTCTCTCCATCTCCTTCTCATTCCTGTCTCTGCCCAGCTGCACCTTCCTCTTCTGTCCATCTTCCTCACCTCTTATTCCATTTCCTCCTCCCTTCTCTCAGTCCATTTCCTCTCCTCTCTCTCCTTCATGCCCCTTTCTCTGCCCAGCTCCTCCCCTATGAATGTTCTGCTCCTGCTTCCAACTCTGTGCATCTCCTCCTTCCCCCTTCTCTCTCCACGTTATCACTTGCACCTAAATAGAAGATTGCTGGTCCTTACCTACATAGTACTTCATTTCAGATATTAAGTAATACGTGAAGCTCGGTTAAAATTGATCCTGGGGTTAAGGAGGAGCTTTCCCATGTCACATATATTTAACATATTTTACACGTATGTGTACAGTTATTTCAGCTGTATATATACCAATTTCACACTACATCTTCGTTTGCAAGCAGCTAAATATTTATGACGTCGTAGCTCCTAATATATGTGTGGTACAATGACACAATTCTGCAGGTACATCGTCTGGTATATGTGGACACTGCCTGGAAAAAGTATTGCGAATAGATTTAGTAATAAAGAAGTAACAAAGTAAAACAGCATGCATTACGCGACAGTTTCTCACACTTCTTATTGTGCACGTATAACATATCTGCTGAACTACATGTCATACAACAACGTATTTTTTCAAGTACCTTCGCTGGCATATGCGAGCACTATGTGCAGAATGTGTTGGAGAAAGAGTCAGTAGTGAAGAAGTAATAAACTAAAAGATTATGCCAGATGTGGCAGTTTTACCGGATGAACTGCGAAAATGCAGTAAGCGATAAACTTTACTTCCTGTCAGCATTTTGTCGGAGTGTCAGCCAGAAGACGTCCTGTAAATGTTTGAAATTGTTTCTAAAGCCGCCGTGTGGGGTTGCCGTGCGGTCTCAGGCGTCTTGTCGCGGTTCGCGCTGCTACAACCGTCGGAGGTTCGAGTCCTCCCTCGAGCATGGGTGTGTGTGTTGTCCTTAGCGTAAGTTAGTTTAAGTTGGGTTAAGTAGTGCGTAAGCCTAGAGACCGATGACCACAGCAGTTTGGTTCCATTGTCCTTACCACGAATTTCCAATTTTTTTCTAAAGCTGGTCGCGAGTCACTAAGTGGGCCTATTCAGAAATAAAGGATGAATATGGTCTGGATATTTGCGCCTAGTGAGAAAGATTCGTTTCATCCCCATCACTTTGATAGGTAGGTAATTCTTACTGCCACAGTGGTTCACTCCAGACGTTAAGTGATGTATGTACGAAGATGGGTGAAACATACACACACACATGTATACATCCACTTTTGTAATACGTATGCATTCCGGGACTCAACAGTTCCAATGTCATATTTCCGTATAGCTGTTATGTTCAGCTGAAATCTGCAAACGTGATACGAATCAACATGGCATTAACTATTTTCTGTGGGTGTCATACACGACTACGATAAACAGTTTAGATAAGGAGAGAATAGAAGCTTTCGAAAAGTGGTGAATGGTGAAGATTAGATGGGTAGATCACGTAACTAATGAGGAGGTACTGAATAGAATTGGAGAGAGCAGGAATTTGTGGCACAACTTGACGAGAAGAAGGTATCGTTGGTAGGACATTTTCTGAGGCATCAAGGGATCACCAATTTAGTATTGGAGGACAGCGTGGAGGATAAAAATCGTAGAGGGAGACCAAAAGATGAATACACTAAGCAGATTCAGAAGGATTTGGATTGCAGTAGTTACTTGGAGATGAAGAAGCTTTTACAGGATAGAGTAGCATGGGGAGCTGCACCAAACCAGTCTCTGGAATGAAGACCACAACAACATACATGACTCTAATACGAGGCGTGTTTTTTAAGTAAGCACCGTTTTGCCACACCGTGGCCACAGCGCTGCGGTCGGCGCTCTGTCCATGCGCGCTGGGTACCTACTTCTGTTGTCTACGCACTGACGCCATTACAGTCTGATTCTTCCTTGTTTACTTTGTGTACTGAGTGTTTAAGATGCCTCCGAGGATCGTGAGTCCCACCGACTGTGAAATACGGGCTGTTATAAGATTTCTTAATGCTAAAGGCATAAAAGCGATCGATATTCATCGTGAGATCTGTGCAGTTTACGGAGAAAACATTATGAGTGATGGAATGGTGAGAAAATGGGTGAGAGCATTTAAAGATGGCCGCATAAATGTGCATGATGAACAACGGAGTGGGCGTCCTTCAGTCGTTAATGAAAGTTTGGTTTAGGAAGTGAACAATAAGGTAAGAGAAAACAGACGCTTTATGATTTCCTCCTTGCCGGATGACTTTCCTAATGTTTCTCGTAGTGTTTTGTATGGCATTGTGACCGAGCACTTGAATTACTAAAAGTGTGATCGATGTACACAAAACTAAACGTTTAGACAGTGCATTGACTTCCCTTGAGCGGTACCTCAACGACAGTGATGATTTCTTAAGCCAAATTGTTACGGGCGACGAAACATCGATGGCCTACGTCACACCAGAATGAAAGCAACACTCAGATTCACTCAGAAAAGTGAAGTTTAAGCAAACAATTTCTGCCCGGAAAAATC
Source organism: Schistocerca serialis cubense (assembly GCF_023864345.2). Taxonomy (NCBI): domain Eukaryota; kingdom Metazoa; phylum Arthropoda; class Insecta; order Orthoptera; family Acrididae; genus Schistocerca; species Schistocerca serialis. Next base: position 82,153,396 of record NC_064642.1, on the reverse strand, counting down.
ATGTGCACAGTTTTTTTGGGACAGAAAAGGAGTATTACTTGTGGAATTTCTGCCTGGTAATGAGACAATCAATGAAGCAGCTTACTGTAATACGTTGCACGATCTGCGCCGTTCAATTCAGAACAAAACACGTGGACAGTTGAGCAAGGGCATCGTTTTGCTGCAAGACAGTGCCCGCCCGCATGTGGCGAATCAGACCAAAGATCTCATCACGTCTTTTCGATGGGAAACTCCAGATCTTCCTCCGTACAGCCCCGATCTTGCGCCCAGTGAGTACCTTCTGTTCCCGCACTTGAAGAAACACATGAGCGGTCAGCGTCTTCAAGACGATGACGAAGTCAAAACAATGGTGATGCAGTTGTTAACAAGTTAGGCGGCAGACTTCTAAGGGAGGGTATACAAAAACTGGTACAACGTTATGACAAGTGCCTCAATACTGACGGAAATTATGTCGAAAAATGGATTAAGGTACAGGCTTTCATTTAAAAATAAAATTATTGAGATATCTCAGAACGTCTTTTTTTTTTATTCCAAAACGGTACTTACTTGAAAAACACGCCTCGTACACGTCGACTATTGAGTATTCTGTGTTGGTCTGTGTCAGACCGTTGACTGCCTGTTCGAAACAAGGACTAATGGGGTCCAACGTAACGGCATAAATGTGTGTTACCTGCCTTGGCTTCGGAGATGATGCGTCTCCCGGAGACCCCTATCATGTCTGAATACGGAAGGTGGCTCTGGTAATGAATGACGTTCAGTCGCGAGGCCGCGCAGGTCTCGGGGATGACGGGCCGCTGAGACCGGACAGGTTACGCGTTGCGTGCCGGCGGTCTTCCGCGCTTTACGTAACGGGGGAAAAGCAGCGGCCAGCGGGAGCACGACGCGACCCCGCGGCTGACCCGCGGAGTTTCGCCGTCCGCCACTTTGAGGTCCGCCGCTCCTCTGCGGGGAACCGCAGTCGGGCCTGCCGCTCTCACGCCGCCACTCTGCCGGCCAATCCCAGCGTCACCACGACCGTTTGTTCCCGATTTCGTACACTTATGTTACTTGCGCCGAGTCCGTGCCGCCGTAAGTGGGGCGGAGCGCTAACGCTTAGTTGACTGCGTGCGTCATGTTTCACACTACCTACTAAACACAATCGTCCTTCTGCTTCTTCTTCTTAGCTTCAATGGTCAGGCAATAGCAATACCTCCCATCGCCTTACCATCCCAACCTCCGATTCTTTACAGCAGGGTTTCCCAAACTTTATTCCACAGAATTCTAGTCGTCTGCGAAACGTGAATAAGTGCTCCTCGATAAACTGTGAGTAACAACGATTTTTTGACATATGCACGATACTAATCATTTTTTTAAATTCTGTCATGACGTCTATATTATTAGTTATGATTTAAAATTGAGTTAACCACTAACCAAAACAAGATTTTTTTCAGTTTTGTTTAAATCTCATTGACCTTCAAAGTAAACAATGTGCTCCATCGAAGTACCAGAAGTCTAGGAGTTCGATCATAGGAAAAGTTTGGGAACCCCTGTTTTAGAGAATTGAACTTTCATGCGTAAAACGTCATACTTCCCTGGTATTAGTCTTAAAATGATATAATCTTGCAGGTCCATAACTGATGTACACTACTGGCCATTAAAATTACTACTCCAAGAAGAAATGCAGATGATAAACGGGTATTCATTGCACAAATATATTATACTGGAACTGATTTGTGATTACATTTTCACGCAATTTGGGTACATAGATCCTGAGAAATCAGCACCCAGAACAACCACCTCTGGCCGTACTAACGGCCTTGATACGCCTGGGCGTTGAGTCAAACAAAGCTTGGATGCCGTGTACAGGTACAGCTGCCCACGCAGCTTCAACACGATATCACAGTTCATCGAGAGTAGTGACTGGCGTATTGTGACGAGCCAGCTGATCGGCCACCATTGCCAGACGTTTTCAATTGGTGAGAGATCTGGAGAATGTGCTGCCCAGGGCAGCAGTCGAACATTTTCTGCATCCAGAAAGGCCCGTACAGGACCTGCAACATGCAGTCGTGCATTATTCTGCTGAAATGTAGGGTTTCACAGAGATCCAATGAAGGGTACAGCGACGGGTCGTAACACATCTGAAATGTAGCGTCCACTGTTCAATGTACCGTCAATGCGAACAAGAGGTGACCGAGACGTGTAACCAATGGCACCCCAAACCATCATGCCGGGTGATACGTCAGTATGGCGATGACGAATACATGCTTCCAATGTGCGTTCACCGTGATGTCACCAAACACGGATGCGACCATCATGATGCTGTAAACAGAACCTGGATTCATCCGAAAGAATGACGTTTTTCCATTCGTGCACCCAGGTTCGTCGTTGAGTACACCATCGCAGGCGCTCCTGTCTGTGATGCAGCGTCAAGGGTAACCGCAGCCATGGTCTCCGAGCTGATAGTCCATGCTGCTGCAAACGTCGTCTTACTGTTCGTGCAGATGGTTGTTGTCTTGCAAACGTCCCCATCTGTTGACTCAGGGATCGAGACGTGGCTGTACAGCCGGCCGAAGTGGCCGTGCGGTTAAAGGCGCTGCAGTCTGGAACCGCAAGACCGCTACGGTCGCAGGTTCGAATCCTGCCTCGGGCATGGATGTTTGTGATGTCCTTAGGTTAGTTAGGTTTAACTAGTTCTAAGTTCTAGGGGACTAATGACCTCAGCAGTTGAGTCCCATAGTGCTCAGAGCCATTTGAACCATTTGAACGTGGCTGTACGACCTGTTACAGCCATGCGGGTAAGATGCCTGTCATCTCGACTGCTAGTGATACGAGGCCGTTGGGATCCAGCACGGCGTTCCGTATTACCGTCCTGAACCCACCGATTCCATACCCTGCTAACAGTCATTGGATCTCTCCTATGCGAGCAGCAATGTCGCGATACGATAAACCGCAATCGCGATATGCTACAATCCGACCTTTATCAAAGTCGGAAACGTGATGGTACGCATTTCTCCTCCTTACACGAGGCATTACAATCAACGTTTCACCAGGCAATGCCGGTCAACTGCTGTTTGTGTATGAGAAATCGTTTGGAAACTTTCCTCATTTCAGCACGTTGTAGGTGTCTACACCGGCGTCAACCCTGTGTGAATGCTCTGAAAAGCTAATCATTTGCATATCACAGCATCTTCTTCCTGTCGGTCAAATTTCGCGTCTGTAGCACGTCATCTTCGTGGTGTAGCAATTTAATGGACAGTAGTGTATGTGCATTCCGTCTGCAAAATGTATTGCGAATTTAGATGGTGTAAGGAGCATTCAAATTAAAATGAAGCAGTTGGAAAACAATTAAGTTAAGTTCACTATTTTTTAGCAATAACTTAATAATTTGTCCCACTGTGATACTAGATAGTCAATGTTTTCACGGAAAAATGTTTCCAGTTACCTACGGAACCTTCAGCTATCCAGACACGCTGTTCTTAATCCGAAGCATATTCACGGCCACGAATGTCTTTCTTCCGGGCTCTAAAAATGGGGGAATCTCACGGGGAGAGATTAGGACTGTAAGGGAGATGTTTAGGAGCTTCTCAGCGAAACTTCAGCAGTGTAGAAGCAACAACTTGGCCCACCTTCATGTTGTCAAGATTTTTTCGACCACACTAATGACGTTTCGTTGGGAAGTACTCACACATCCTCCATATAGTCCCCATTTCTCCTCATGCCTTTTCCACATGTCTGGAGCTCTGAATAAAGACATATGTGACCGTCGATTTGCTTAGAATCAAAAGGTGCACGCCTGGGTGAAATTATGGTTCTTTTGCCAACCGCAAACTTTTTTCCATTAAGGTATTGACCATCTTGTGACACAGTGGTACAAATGTATCAGCAGTTTTGTCGATTACTTTTCAAATTCTGAACAGCTTACTTCCATCTGCCTCGTTTACATTTGACTGCCTTTATACAGAATCTTCATACAATAACGCCAGGACGTCCGCCCCTCGTAGCCGAGTGGAGCCGGCACGGTAGCTCAGCGTGTTCGGTCGTAGGCTTAGACGCCCTTTGTAACAAAAAAATGAGTAAATAGATCGACGACGAATTTGAAAGGGTGTCATGGGACGTCCGTCCCGAACAAATGGAACGAACAATAAACAGCAAAATGAGATTTTTTTAAAAAAAAAGAAAAAAGAAAAGAAAGAATTGGTCAGCGCGACAGAATGTCAATCCTATGAGCCCGGGTTCGACTCCCAGCTGCGTCTGAGATCTTTCTCTGCTCAGGGACTGAGTGCTGTGTTGTCTTAATCATCATCATTTCATCCCCATCAACGCGCAAGTCGCCGAAGTGGCGTCAAATCGAAAGACTTGCACCCGACGAACGGTCTACCCGACGGGAGGCCCTAGTCACACGACATTTACATTTTTATATCGCCAGGACTATGAGTCGAATAAAGACATATTTTCAAGTGTATACTGCCTGCAAAATTCGTTGCGGACAGAATTACATACAAACCTTGATGCTGAAGTTTTACTGCACGAACAGAAAAAAGGTAGTAAGCGATAAACGTTTTTCTTTCATAAATTTGGGGGTGGGGGGAGTGGAAGGGGGCGATCTGTCAGCAATAAAAAGTTACATTACGGCTTGAAATAATTTGAAAAGTTTGTTGGAAATCACTAACTGCTCTCATTCTTACATAATGCATGAATATAATCTGGATAATTGGCGTGTGTTAGGTTACGTGACCTGACGACGTGCATACAGTTTCTAACTGTAGTACTTCTCTTAGCCTGTCAGACGTTTCACATGAGATCACACCCCTTAACGAGTAGATTATAACAGCATTTCATTTTTTTCAGTTAGGTCAATAACTGTATGAAATACCGAAAATCAAATCCTTTGTTGTCCATGCCGTTCTGTAACAAAGATACCTGTTATGACTTTACATTTTTACGAACGTATTTTTCTCTGTCTTGCAACGTCCCTTTTTTCCTGAGAGCTTTTATTTGTTTGAAATTACTATAATTCTGTCTTCATCAATACGTTTAACATGTTGCCTCCATTAATCCCCGTATTCCTCGACTTTGCATTCTTCATGTATATTCACATTTCTTACAAGTTCCCTCCATTCGCAACATTCGATACATCTCGGAAATCTCATTTAAGACCTTTTTACACTGCCTTGTTTTCAATAACAATTTTTGATCAGACTGGGTGCTTTCCATAAGTGCCAGTACTTACGTTTTAGTGGTGGATGTTTTCAAATTGTAGAGTTGTCTTCCTGGTTAATATATTCTGCACCGAATGTTTTAAGTTTGCTTCGTTACTCAGTGTTACGACATCATCTGCTTACAGCATAGAGTTTAGCTGATAGTCTAGCTTCAGGTGTATAGCTTCATGTACTTCATTAATTACGTGTCAGATCTTCAACATAAATCGACCGAAGAAAGTCGCAACATCAAAAAGGAGTTGTGCGAGATGAACGAAAGTTGGTAGGCGTGTTTCTCAGAGATGATGTCTGTTCAGATTTTGGACCAGTCGCGTGAGTGTGGTACTAACAGTGCTATTATGAGGATGGAAATCAGGTTTGCTTTAAACGTTGGTGAACGATAGTTACCTGTGAGATTGGATGTGATGAGTTGATGTCAGTCAAGAAAGTCTTCAAGGGACAGAGACACAAGAATCAATAGCTCGCTTACTTTGAATAAGGTCGTGTAATGGGGCTACGAGAAGCTGAATGTTCATTCTGCTGTATTGGTTCAAATGGCTCTGAGCACTGTGGGACTTAACATCTGAGGTCATCAGTCCCCTAGAACTTAGAACTACTTAAACCTAACTAAGCTAAGGACATCACACACATCCATGCCCGAGGCAGGATTCGAACCTGCGACCGTAGCAGTCACGCGGTTCCAGACTGAAGCGCCTAGAGCCGCACGGCCACGCCGACCGACTTCTGCTATATTACAGAAAGACTTTCCCTGAATGTAGCAACTGTATATGATCCCTGACAACGGTTGTCACGGCGATGTACGGTCGCAAGAATTCCGGGCTCCGGACTGTCATGTGGCATTACCGGCGGAGTAGCAATCTGAGCGGCAGCTCTCACCACACTGACACGACGAACTGCTACAAATCAGTTACTTTAACGATAGCTTCGAGAGAGACGTCCTTCAGTGTGCATTCCACTGGCTCCAAACCACCGCCATTTTCGACTTCAGTGGAGTCCAGAGACAGCTCATTAGAGGGCAGGGTGGAGGTCTGTTACGTTTTCTGATGATAACTGGTTGTACCTCGGTGCTAGCTATGACAGTGTATTGATTAGAAATGGGCCAGCTGAGGGCCTGCAACCAACCTGTCTGCCTGCTAGTAACAATGGTCCTACACCGGCAATTATGGCCTGAGATGCGACTTCGTATGACAGAAAAAGTACTGTCGTGGTTATTCCATGCACGCTGACTGCAAATTTGTAGATGAATACGGTGATTCGACCAGTTGTGCTGCCATTCATGAACAGCATTCGCCGGCCGCGGTGGTCTCGCGGTTCTAGGCGCTCAGTCCGGAACCGCTGGACTGCTACGGTCGCAGGTTCGAATCCTGCCTCGGGCATGGATGTGTGTGATGTCCTTAGGTTAGTTAGGTTTAAGTAGTTCTAAGTTCTAGGGGACTGATGACCACAGATGTTAAGTCCCATAGTGCTCAGAGCCATTTGAACCAATTTTTGAACAGCATTCCAATTGGTGTTTTCCAACAGGATAACGCTCGCCCATATACCGCAGTTGTAATCCTACATGCTCTGCAGAGTGTCGTCATGTTGCATTGGCCTGCTCGATCACCAGATATCTCTCCAATCGAGCACAAATGGGGCATCATCGGAAGACGATTCCAGCGCATCGACAAACAGCACTGATCGTGCCGCAACTGGCCGACCAAGTGAAACAGGCACTGAATCCCATCCCAAAAACTGACATCCGGCACCAGTACAACGCAATGCATGCAAGGCACGTTTGAATGCTTGCATTCACCGTTTTAGCGGTTACACCGGTCATAATGTACCGGCATTTCACATTTGCAATATCTTATCTCTTGCTTTCATTAACTTGTGATTCTGTAATGTTAATCACTTAAATATGTTACCTAGACAAATCTATTCCTGAATTTCATTACTGTAATTATTTTTTGGTGTTGCGATTTTTTTCCTCCACTGGAGACGTTGAAGAGTGTCGCTGACTAGCTACATCCCTCGTTGACTCCCTTATTAATTATTATATCTTCTGTTCCTCAGCTGCCTGTTTTTTACATTGTCTGTATAAAATGCACGGATTTTCTTCATTCTTCAATTACTGTCTATAGTTTTTTTTTCTAATGTCCAAGTCTAAAATTTTCTTGACGTCAGTGAAAGCAACAAGTGTTTCTAGATTGGCTTTGCATCGTTCTTCTAAAATTCTTTTAACGTTGAACCGTACATCGCCGTGACAACCGTTGTCAGGGATCATATACAGTTGCTACATTCAGGGAAAGTCTTTCTGTAATATAGCAGAAGTCGGTCGGCGTGGCCGTGCGGCTCTAGGCGCTTCAGTCTGGAACCGCGTGACTGCTACGGTCGCAGGTTCGAATCCTGCCTCGGGCATGGATGTGTGTGATGTCCTTAGCTTAGTTAGGTTTAAGTAGTTCTAAGTTCTAGGGGACTGATGACCTCAGATGTTAAGTCCCACAGTGCTCAGAGCCATTTGAACCAATACAGCAGAATGAACATTCAGCTTCTCGTAGCCCCATTACACGACCTTATTCAAAGTAAGCGAGCTATTGATTCTTGTGTCTCTGTCCCTTAAAGACTTTCTTGACTGACATCAACTCATCACATCCTTTCTCCCAGGAATACATCTGCTATCGCTCTCAAGCGATTATTTATTAATTTTGAGTAACTTTTGTAAACTGAATTTAAAAGGCTTGTCCTCTCTGATTGTCACATGCATGTCTATCTTTTAAAACCACAGATTGCCTCTGTGGTCTTCCAATATCAGGGATCTTATAGCTTTGCCAGCATTCATTGAATAAATGTAAAAATCTTAACTCACACAGCGTAACTCCTTACCTAATCAATTCGATCTTTAGCCAATATATACCACACAAATTGGGATTTTAGGTTTCTTAAAAATCCGAGTTTCTCTAACATTACTGACTCAATTTACTTATTTGCTCGAGTTAGAATCATACACATAGGATACTATAAATTAAAATTGAAGTAAGAAAATATCGGAGTTCATACATGTGCAAACATATAAAACTGATATCAAACAGTCATTGCTCAAAACGGGCGAGTACTACAGCATTTTCTTGAGTCTTTAACAGACCCACCTCTTTGCAAGAATCAGGGGAACGTAGACTTTGACAGAAACGTTTCATTTGTACTGCTCCACATTCACAAAGAGTTGGCCCTTGTAAGTATTCCCTTTTCATTAGGTTGCCCTTTCATTTGCCAACGTCGGTTCATAACCCTTTCAGTGCCCTGCACGAATTCCAGCCCAAGTTGTGTCCAGCTAGTAAGCATTTATCTCTGCTTGGCTGCCCTCAATGTTTCTCTGGATTGTTTGGCTCAGGTACGTATTACAGATACCATCTTAGTATATATATATATATATATATATATATATATATATATATATATATATATATATATATATATGTGTGTGTGTGTGTGTGTGTGTGTGTATATATATATATATAGTTAAGGCTCACCGGCCACTTGACCATCTTCTTCTTCTGTGTGAATGCACAAACAGAGCCCGAACTCTTACGGGAATCGGCAACGCGCCGCGAGTAATGGGTGTAATGGGCGGGGGCACTACGAATGTAGTGCGGGACAATACGTTGAGAATGTGGGTTTCGCGGGAGGCGTGCCAGAGATAAATCCCTGCAGTCGCGTTATCCTCTGTGTCCTCGGTGGCTCAGATGGATAGAGCGTCTGTGATGTAAACAGGAGATCCCGGGTTCGAGTCCCGGTCGGGGCACACATTTTCATCCGTCCACGTTGACGTATGGCAACGCCTGTAAGCAGCCAAGGCTCTTCATTTCAATGTATTACGGATTTTCACTACAAAACACTCGTCCTAGGCTTCAACCTATCTTAGTGGCCGGCCAGGGTGGCCGAGCGGTTCTAGTCGCCACAGTCTGGAACCACGCGACCGCTACGGTCGCAGGTTCGAATCGCGCCTCGGGCATGGATGTGTGTCATGTACTTAGGTTAGTTAGGTTTAAGTAGTTCTAGGTTCTAGGGGACTGATGACCTTAGAAGTTAAGTCTCATAGCGCTCAGAGTCATTTGAACCCACGCAGTGGGTTTAGCTCATTTGCTTCAACTTCGTCCTTTTCAGTGTATGCAACTATTTCCCGGTGTATGCCAGGAGGAGCCACCTAGTACTGTTTATCCACGGGAGTTGGTTTGAGACATGTGATAATTATCCTTGCACTTTAATTAAGGGCTACGCCTATTACTTTCGTATTGGAGGCGTGTACACCGGCCGAGAGCAGAAGGCCGTAGTAGAAATACTTACTATCTGGCTTTGGTCACTCGATTTACTGCCAAAACCTTTCCGCATGATGTTTAGTTTTAAGGCAGTGTCGTCGATAAGGGAGTGATCTGCCTCCGGTAACTCAAAGAAATTTCGCTTCAATACTGCACCACGATGCCTTTCCAAATCTCTTTTAGTTTCTTTTCTGTTCCGTAAATGGAAAGCGTAGACCTGAGTGTCGTGTGGGTTTGGCTTCAGGTGGTCCTTGTTGTAGTAAGCAGGAAATGTCTTCATTGGGGTGTCACGTATTCCCTTTTAGTCAGCAGCGGTTTCAGTATGCCACAGTTCTTCTTATACCGTTAGGTCCATTATTCTTTATTGATTAAATGAACTGTAGCGTTGTCTCTTTCCGACTAAGTTTTTCAACATTTTATAGGCAAAACTTTCCATATATGTTATGTTCATTGGTTGTAATCTGTTTATCACACGAACTTTGGGATGTATTCTTTATAACCTTTTTTTTCATGCCTCACTCTGTCTATGAAATCCGTTCCTTCAAATCTCTTTTCCTCTTATTTTGTTCTACTTCCGGCTGCTTCTAGTGCTGATTTTTGAACACAGTATTTAATATTATTTCACTTAGTATCTGTATCATGAGCTGCTACACTGAAGCGTCAGAGAAACTGGTATTGTCATGCATATTCATATACAGAGGTATGTAAACAGGCAGAATACAGCGCTGCGATCGGCAATGCCTGTATACGACAACAAGTGTCTGGTGAAGTTGTTAGATCGGTGACTGCTGCCACAACGGCAGGTTCTCAAGATTTAACTGAGTATGAACGTGGTGTTATAGTCGGCGCATGAGTGATGGGACACAGCATCTCCGAGGTAGCGATGAAGTGGAGATTTTCCCGTACGACCATTTCACGTGTGTGAGCTGAATATCAGCAGTCCGGTAAAACATCAAATCTCCGACATAGCTGCGACCGGAAAAAGATCCTGCACGAACGGGACCAACGACGACTGAAGGGAATCGTTCGACTAGCGACAGAAGTGTAACCCCTCCGCAAATTGCTGCAGATTTCAATGCTGAACCGTCAACAAACGTCAGCGTGCGAAACATCATCGATATGGGCTTTCGAAGCCGAAGGCCCACCCGTGTTGCCTTGATGACTCCACAACACACAGCTTTACGCCCCGCCTGACCCGTCAACTCCGACATTGGACTGTTGATGACTGGAAACATGCTGCCTGGTCGGACGAGTCTCGTTTCAAATTGTATCAAGTGGATGGACGTGTACAAGTATGGAGACAACCTCGAATCCATGGACCCTGCATGTCAGCAGGGGACTGTTCAAGTTGGTGGAGGCTCTGTAATGATGTGGGCATGTGCAACTTGAGGAACACTCTTCTGAGTTTGTACACTTGCGCTGGCTATCAAACTTCCCAGACATGACCATTGTTGAGCGTATCTGGGATGCCTTGCAATGTGCTTTTCAAAAGAGTCTTGTACTCTTACCGATTTATGGACAGCCCTGCAGGATTCATGGTGTCAATTTCCTCCAGCACTACTTCAGACATTAGTCGAGTCCATGCCACGTCGTGTTGCGGCTGTGTGACAGTTCTGGCTGCTCGCGGGGGCCCTACTCGGTATTAGGTAGGTGTTCCAATTTCTTTGGCTCTCCAGTGTAGATTAGCACAGTCCTTATTAAGCACTCCATGTTGGTAAAGCTCTTTAATACTTTCCTCCTGCAACAAATGTGTTTTAATACTTTCTCTGAAGAACGTAAATAAATCTACATTGCATATCAGGTGCCACAAACAAGTAAAATATTGGTTAAAATTACAATATATCAACATATAACCTTGAGGGTGGTTTTAAAGAAATCAGTTCTCGTATGAAGCATTAACACTATATAACAAGAATTTGTGTATGTAAATTTCTCAATAAAACTGATGTGTAGAATTGTAAATTTATCACTGTTTTGCCAAAACAACAGTTTGTTTAATACTTCGGAGATACATGTTTTTAAAACACCCTGAATAAAAAATTTTCATTCACCTATTTCGATAAATAATCACCAGATAGTACTCGTTGTCATGTTTTGTATTCAGAATGAGATTTTCACTCTGCAGCGGAGCGTGCGCTGATATGAAACTCCCTGGCAGATTAAAACTGTGTGCCCGACCGAGACTCGAACTCGGGACCTTTGCCTTTCGCGGGCAAGTGCTCTACCAACTGAGCTACCGAAGCACGACTCACGCCCGGTACTCACAGCTTTACTTCTGCCAGTACCTCGTCTCCTACCTTCCAAACTTTACAGAAGCTCTCCTGCGAACCTTGCAGAACTAGCACTCCTGAAAGAAAGGATATTGCGGAGACATGGCTTAGCCACAGCCTGGGGGATGTTTCCAGAATGAGATTTTCACTCTGCAGCGGAGCGTGCGCTGATATGAAACTTCCTGGGAGATTAAAACTGTGTGCCCGACCGAGACTCGAACTCGGGACCTTTGCCTTTCGCGGGCAAGTGCTCTACCAACTGAGCTGCCGAAGCACGACTCACGCCCGGTACTCACAGCTTTACTTCTGCCAGTACCTCGTCTCCTACCTTCCAAACTTTACAGAAGCTCTCCTGCGAACCTTGCAGAACTAGCACTCCTGAAAGAAAGGATATTGCGGAGACATGGCTTAGCCACAGCCTGGGGGATGTTTCCAGAATGAGATTTTCACTCTGCAGCGGAGCGTGCGCTGATATGAAACTTCCTGACAGATTAAAACTGTGTGCCCGACCGAGACTCGAACTCGGGACCTTTGCCTTTGCCAGAGTGAAAATCTCATTCTGGAAACATCCCCCAGGCTGTGGCTAAGCCATGTCTCCGCAATATCCTTTCTTTCAGGAGTGCTAGTTCTGCAAGGTTCGCAGGAGAGCTTCTGTAAAGTTTGGAAGGTAGGAGACGAGGTACTGGCAGAAGTAAAGCTGTGAGTACCGAGCGTGAGTCGTGCTTCGGTAGCTCAGTTGGTAGAGCACTTGCCCGCGAAAGGCAAAGGTCCCGAGTTCGAATCTCGGTCGGGCACACAGTTTTAATCTGCCAGGAAGTTTCGTGTTTTGTATTAGTTATATCTCCATTTTCGTTGTTGGTTGGTTGGTTGGTTTGGGGAAGGAGACCAGACAGCGAGGTCATCGGTCTCATCGGATTAGGGAAGGACGGGGAAGGAAGTCGGCCGTGCCCTTTGAAAGGAACCATCCCGGCATTTGCCTGGAGCGATTTAGGGAAATCACGGAAAACCTAAATCAGGATGGCCGGACGCGGGATTGAACCGTCGTCCTCCCGAATGCGAGTCCAGTGTCTAACCACTGCGCCACCTCGCTCGGTATTTTTTCGTTGTTATTACAGCAGTTAATGAATAGTTAACACTCAAGTGCAAAGGTATGCCATTGTTCCCTAGATTATTCAAAACTGTTTGTAAGTTTTTGTTGTGTTTCCTCTATAATGATTTAGCAGAATGGCAACCAGATGGAGGTATTGAATTACCAGCTGACAGCTTCCGTTATATCCGGGCACAAAATTTGTGATGCATTTAAAGCTTACTATGGAATCTCGGTCGGAGATTTGGTTGTTTCTTGCGCTTCTCATGTATTATGTGGAAGCTGCAGATCTGCTGGCTTCGTGGGATAAGAAAGAGTGTGCCTTTTGCAGTCCCTCGTATTTGGTGGGGGGGGGGGGGGGGGGGGGGGTCACAAACCATCCTTGTTCGTGCTATTTGTGTAATGTGGACACACTCCACGTGCGTAAATTGGGACTAATTAAACAGTTCAGTAAAGTTTTGGCTAGTGATTCGACTGCCCTGCATTCAAATATCTGATGCAAAAGTGAAAGATGGAATATTTATACAGCCAAAAGTTGGGCATGTTACAATCAATAAAAGGATCTGGAAGATGCTGTGACTCCAGCAGGGAGAAGGCGGGGGTGTATGAGAATAATTGAGACTGCTGTAAACTGAATCTTTAATTAAGTGATATGTAATTCTTTTTAATATGCTATTGTATGTGCGGTCACATTTTTTTTCTGTTTTAGAGCTCTAAAAAGTAACTTCTTATTCTACCTGTGTAAAATTAGTGGGACGACCGGTTGCGACTGGTGTAATGGCCACAAAAACTACCAAGAGATGGCACACAAAACAAGCCAGAATACATTTGAGGACTCAACTAAAAAAGCATGCGAAATTTAAAAGAACGCCAGATTGGCGATATTATACTCCAGCTCGAAACTTAGTGCGCACTTCAGTACGAGAAGCTTTTAATAATTTCCACAGCCAAACCTGTCACCAAATCTGGTAGATAATCCAAAGGGATTCTGGTCGTATGCAAATAACACTAGTGGCAAGACAAATCAATACCTTCAGTGCGCGATAGCAATGGTGATGTCAATAATGACAGTGCCACTAAAGTAAATTCTTTTACCAAAGGTGATGAAGTAAATATTTCAGAATTCAAGTCGAGAACAAATGCGAACATGAGTTACTTATACTTCCTTAAATCACTTAATAAGCCAAGTCCTCTGTTGCAGACTAGGCCCATTCAGAGTACACTTATACAATAACGCCATACTTATCAATTATATACCATTGCCATCGAAATATCTGTGCTTAAGGAATAGAGAACTGCACAGCACACCAACTCCTCTGCCAGGTTACTTAATCATGAACTGTGGATTTGGATGTAAATGAGGCCTTTTGATGTTAAACTAGCTCATTATTGGCGCTTTTTAAAATAAATATTTTTATTACATTCCTGTTTTGATCTCTGATGCTTTTAAAGGTTTTAAGGCCAATCTTTTATTGGTGTCTGATAAATACTTTGCTAATAGCGCCTTCTGATCCAATTATTGGCACCCCTCCCCCCCCCCCCCCCCAAAAAAAAAGAAAATATAATTTTGACATTAAATTATATGCTGGTCCATGGATTTCCAGGCAAAGAAAGAAGTGAGAACTACCTAAAACTAGTTGCTTTAATACAAAGCTGCAAGGTCCTTTGAATGCTGCATATCAATTAAAGGGTGATACTTGCGTTCACATATTGACTTCTTTAGATAGAATTTGGAAGAAGTGGTTGAAGAACGCGATGATCGTTTTCTCCAAAACGTTCAGTCTGTGGAAAAAAGATATCAAGGACAGTGGAATACAACTATCTCAAGGGACTATATCTGTAGCTTGCACTGGGGATAATCAGATATATTAATAACGGATTTTGGTGAGTCTCAAGCATGTTGTAGAGGGACCTGCCTTTGTACTCAGCCAGCGACTTATGTGCCAGACCCCATTTTCTGACAAAATCGATGTTGATGTTTTATGCGTGCCTCCTACAACTGTAGCTTCAGTTATGTTTCAACCTAGCTGTAGTGTCTGGCATGAAAATAGCGCTTCAAGGTCATATCGCCGTCTTACAGTGTTCTTTTATACTGATAATTTCAAATGTTTGTTAAAAATAAAAAAAATGTTGGGCAACTCTATTTTTAGTTTAGAATATGATGGAATACTTTCCAAAAGAAAATTCTCACTAGCTCCTAGGAAAAAACTGAAAACTGACGTTACAACAAATTGTGGGGGCAAAAAATTTTTTACTTCAACCTGTGGTAGCAACAGAATCACTAATGTAATTGGACTGAAAAAAAAAGAGCATCCTCAAAGTATACATATGGATATGCTGCGTCTTTTATTTCGGAAACTCCAAAGTATTCTGAAATAAAAAATAAAATATTATAAAGAGGTGGGAAACTGTGGCGACTGCGAAGCGAAAAATGTAGTCGCTGATGAATTTTCGTGCTGTAAGACTACGAAGATACTTCCCGCGAGAAAGTTGTTAAGAAAAATACAAAATTATTTCTGGTAACATTTCAGACGTCAGGGGCAAATTACTTCCGCGATATTCCGTGCACAGCCGCGCGCTAGCCGTTGTGGGCCGTCGGACGGCTCGCTTTAATATGACCGAGAATATTCCCTACTTCCAGAAAAAGTTTTACTGGCTGCTAATACATGTCCTTCGTCATTGCATCTATCACTCAGAACGCCAATATACGCTATGCAAAAGTGATTGTAGTTATTTTGAAGCCAATATTTTCACCGAATCCGAACAAAATCTTTGTTCGAAGGCTTTTGTGAAACCCAAGTTTTATCTAAATTTGCTGTCAGCCTATTATTCTCAGCATGCTTGGTACACAAAAACCTCGTTCTTGCTACTGCAATGTCCCTATCTTGTGTTACAGATTTCGTCCATTATTACAGTTTCTGAATTAAAAACCAAGTGGGCGGGGAAGACAGTACATTGAAGTGACTGGCCAGAATAATCAATTTTATCACGGACATTAACCTGTATTTCTCTAGCCATCGGATACTATCCTCTGTCATACTAAAGTAATAAAATTCTACATTCTAGCTGTTTGTAAAAGTCGTCAAATATCATAGATTTCTATGCTCGTCTCGGAGGCTCTGAATAGGTGCTGAGACTGTTCTGATGTTACTACACTGTTTATATATATATATATATATATATAGTCGAAACAGAAGCACCACAACGTTTTGTCATTTTATGAACTGCCTTATCCTTACTACGAAACAGCCAGTAAATCCTTCTATGAAAAAAAAAAAGTTAAATTTCGAATGTACAAGTAAATCGAATACAGTAATATTATACCCGAAAGACATTCGATAAAAGTTTTTAGGAAAAACTGTTATTAATTAATGCAGAATTGACAAACTTATTTTAATTGACCGTTACTGCTGAGTAAACTAATGATAAATTTATCAGATATCTACTATAAGGGAAAAAGATTCGCCGTATGTCCCTCATAACTGAAATGAATAGACATTTAAATCAAGTCAGTTTTTTACATAGAGGGCACTTACCTAAACTAAAGGATCATCTGGCTCCATGTCTTCAGATTCACTGTCGCTTGTTTCTGCCAGGTGTATCATCACAGTTTCCACTATTGTGTCTCTTAAACACTCGTTCAAGAAATCAGTTTCTTGCAATGCTTCTACGTGTTTTACGCACCTCTCCCAGTCCTGCTGAGCAACATTGTCAAGAGCTCAAGAGCTTCGTGTGTTAGCTTCTCGACATCAGCAAGTTTGAGAATAATATTTCTTTTCGCTACTTCTCGCTTTACTTCGGCCCATATCAATTCAATGGGATTATACTGGCAGTGATACGGTGGTAGACTTACCACTTGGTGTTGATCAAATTCGTAAGTCTTTTTGGCACCTACGGATTTCTTCCTTAGACAGGAGCTCAGCCTTCGTTTCATCGACTGAAAACGAAACATTCTTTCTTTTCAACCACTCCATAATATTTGCTTTGCGCCAATTTGAACGTGGCAGCTTTTCTGCCTGAATGGAGTGGTAGCTGGCGTTATCCATCACGATAATTGACCCTTCTTCCAGCGCAGACGACAGTCGAATTAACCAATTCTTAAAAACTTCTCCATTCATTTCAGAATGGTGATCTGATTGGCAAGAACTTTTCCACCACAAAAAACAAGTTTGGCCTCTGGTATGATGCCAGTGGTTAATGAACCAGCGTGGGCGATGATTAATCGGCCACCTCTACCAACAGGCACTTTCAAACTGCAGTTTCCTTTGGAGTCGTGCCATATATACTTATTGGTGTGGTTCTGTGAAACCCAAGTTTCATCCAAGTACACTGCAGGCCTCGTGTCTTCAGCACGTAATAAGTGCGTTGTATGCAAAAGCTTCGCTCTTGCTGCTGCAATGTCTCTACTTTCCATTAAGGATTTCTGTCCGTCATTACACTTCTTGTATCGGAAACCAACGGAGCGGAGAAGACGAAGAACGGAGGTCTCTGACCCCAAGCAATTAATTTTTTCACGGAAGTCAGCCTGTATTTTTTTAGCCGTTGGATAGGCCTACTCCCCTCTTTCGTAATATCCAAGTACTGTTCTACGCACAAGCTCTTTGTTAAAATCGTCAAAGTCGGTTGATTTCCGTTCACGTTAGTAGCCCTTTCTTGGGGAATTGACACACTCATTCATGTTTCGAGATTCGGCGAATGACACAGATTTGCTAATACGGCCTACAGTTGACTTGGAAACACCACACGCTTTAGAAGTAAGTTTATGAATTTGCACAAAATGTAAGTTATTCCTCGTTTCTTCACTGTCGGCCAGATTAGTAAGAACTTGAGTGCATTCGATATGATAATTTTCGAGTGTTTGCGAATGCCTTCCGTCCTTTACGCACATCGAGCGGAGGAGTACTACAAAAAGGCTGTTGTTCCTGCATTGTTGTTCACCACCGAACAGACGTCAAAGCACCTTTCTAAAGACAGTGAGATCAAAAGTGAACATTCTACCATACATAGCATGGTTACACTGTGCTTTCAGCTGCCCTGACCTACCGCAGCGCTAACGGTACATACATGGCAACAAAGCCAAGAAGCGGATGAATCACAGCCCGCAGCCCCTGCTGACGGCAGGCAGTGGCCGTGACCTTGAGGACTACTTTCGTGCCGGTCACTCTGGTGTAGCGCAGGGTCTAAGGTGCACCGGTTACCACACTGGCAGTATGGGCTCAAATCCTGCCCGTCCACCTCTTTTCCGATTAAATTTTTCCATTAAATCGTATGTCATGCAAATTTATTGATAAATACTAATTTTTACCGTAGTTACTTAATTATTAAATCAGCTTCTGAAGCACACTTTCTTCAAATGTGTATTCCGTTTGTGGTTTCTAATTAAAATTCCAAATATTTGCTCAGCTCCAAAGAGTTCCCAACATTGGATGCCATATTAGCAAATGTGGAAGGAATCCAAACACATGTGAAAATTTGACGTCGATTATGTAACACCAATCTAATCGGCTGCCAGTAACATTAGATGTACATTATACCTATTGTGGAACAAGAAGGGAACAAGACTAGTCATTCCTTCCCTGCACAGTACCCTGTAACTGTGCCAGGAAAGATTTTTCCTTATGTATTCTTATGTATGCAACAACAACCTGGGAACTTTATCGGATTATTGACTCATAATTTTAAAAAATGTAATTTTCTTTACAAAACCAGGGTCGTTCACAAATGTGTTACAGGAAAAGGTTTCAAAATATTTCGTTTTTCCATAATTGGGACATCAATTTCTTTACATTTTTGATTCGTGAGGAAGGCAGACTGATAAAACCCTTTACGATCAAATCTCTGTCGATGAACGACAAGCATGCACTTGCACCGTAAAATTATACCACTCAAATATACTCCATTTTGTCAGTCTTGTGATGTTCAAGTTTACAGGCCGACTACAGTTTCACAAAAAAAAAAAAAAAAAAAAACTTAAAATGGACCCGACTTGTCAAAAATAAATTGTTATTGAACGATTCTTAACCATCATTGGCAAGCCTTTTACAATTATAAATGACAATCCGATCGGGTCTTGCTTCATAGCGGTGCGGCGAGATCCATTATACCACGACAATGTACAGCCACTGGCTCTTCACCACAATGAACTGTGAGGCCCCAGCGCTCTTCTTAAACACTGGTTAACCTTGATGCCTTCCACTGTGTCCAGTTACTCCTCCACATTATGCCTGGGCATACCTCAAGTGGGATCTTGCAGTGAAACGAAATGTCGTGTGGATAGGGCCTCCCATTGCATAGACCTGTCGCCCGGTGCAAGTCTTTTGAGCTGACGCCACTTCGGCGACTTGCGCGCCGATGGGGATGATATGATGATGATGAAGACAACACAACACCAAGCCTCTGAGCGGAGAAAATCTCCAACCGGGAATCGAACCCGGGCCCCTTTCCGTGGCATTCCAGCGCGCTGACCACTCAGCGATCGAGGCGAACGGATTTTGCAGTGAAACAAGTGTTGTGTCCTCTCGCAGCAGAATTCTTCCTTTGTGTCCCACCCGCTCACACGCTACTAACCGATTCTCGCTCCACCTCACAGACACCGCCCGCCTGCCCCGAGCACCTGCGTCCGGCGACAGTACGGCAACAACGATATTCCCTCACTAGGCCAGTTCGTTTACTACAATTCTTTACATTCTCTTTCATCGGTTATTTTGCGGACAGAAATCATTAAAGCATACATAGTCGCAATAATATACACATCCTTTAAATGTGCATAATTAATAAAGCAGGAAAAACTTTGTGTGTGGTCACTGTTTTGTTACGTTACACATGTCCCACGGTTTATTGATCTATATAGACAAATACAGCCTCAATCAAACGTTCGGAACGTAACAACCAGTTCCTAAACCAACCTACTTTTAGTACCACGGAACTAAAATTTAATTAATTGTTTGCCACTGTCTGAAACATGCTATTCATTACTCATTTGAAACCTGTTTGCTAATACTATACAGATCATCAGAAAAAAAATCCCAAAAACAGTTATCTACACAAAAACACTCAATCACATAGGAAATTTTTTAGCCCAACAACTTGCTGTAGAGCACACAAATAAAAACGAAAACATTTCTTGACTAACCTATTAACAATTGACGTCAATTAAACATGAGCATTCACTAATTAAAAATTATTAAAAAAATTTCTCACAGCATTTATAAGAGCTGTCCACATAAAATTTGTAATTCCTGTAAACTAAGCATCATGCGTATTCATTAGTCAAAAGCGATCCAAAAACTATTTTTCACACAACACTTACATTGCCTGTGTCCACATAAGAAACATTTGAATTACTATTTATATTTTTTGCCCCACACTACTCACATATGCACTCTCCACTCATAAGCACTTCTTGTATAAACCTCCTTTTGCTGGAAAGCAGAAACAGATTACTGGTGCTCTGCCTCGTGCACGTCCTCATCAGCTTTCATTTACGTGTGGGTGCCTGCTTGTATTCCACGTCCATAGGCACCTCTTACACAATATTTTTACTTTTGTCTGGTAATATTTTAGTTTCCTGCGCGTTAATTAGCAAGTATTTTACAACATTTGTACCTGCAACTTAAATGACAAGTCTGAGTTCAGCTGAAGTCACCAGTTACATACGCTATACATCTCCTAAAACTAATTACAATACAATGAATATTCTGATGAAAAGTTAAATAGCAAATTAAACACTCATTTAACTAAACGAAAATATTATCTTCATTATTTCAACATGCCATCCACATTGCGTGATCATTAATAAAGAAGTGGTTTTTTATTTCTCAATTGATAACAATCATTTACAGGCAGAATAACATTATTTGTCTTGCTCTGATGGTGCTTTAAATCTACTACATTTCGTACACTCAATATTTTACTTGACTGAGGGTATATCAGACAGTCAGCATTAGTCTGAGGAACGCTTTCCATTGTGAATGGTCCATTACAAATAAACATGAACTTGGAAATTTCATTATCTATGTCTCTGGATTTCTCGTGCGTTTTGACAAGGACACTGTTCCCTACCACGAATTTTACTGGTTTCGGATTGGTCTTTTAATTCGTGTTTCAGCGAGTTTTCTCATTTTTCCCTCAACATCCATCCCTAAATCTTGTCGCGGTGGGAATTCGATTATCTCCTCCGTAATACTTTTCGACTTAATACTCAACATGATTTCCTCCGGTGTGAAGCCTGTACTCTCGTGAGACAACGAATTCATGATCTTTTCATTATGAGCTACATACTTGTCCCACGCCATATGGTTGTTACTGCAACAAAATCTGAAATATCTACCCAATTCACGCATGTATCGTTCCGAAGGGTTGCTCGATGGATTGTAAGCCGAGATATGATTGACCTCTACCCCTCTTTCTTTCATGCCTTCATTACATTACATTGGATATAAATTGCGGCCGATTGTCGGATGATAATCTCTTCGGCTTTTCTACTTTCACGAAGTAATAGTCCGCAAATTTGCTAAACACCCTTACGCAAAGTATACAGCTTTATAAATTTTTAAAACGTATCCAACACGACCAGAATGTGTGTAACATTAACAGTTGTTTTCGGTAACGGACCGTAAAGATTCCTCTCCAGAATTTCTAAACTATCCTTGGGTTGTATACTCTGCGTGGGACCATGACCAGTCACGTTTGTCACCTTAACTTTTTGACACCTATTACATGTTCGAATTCTTTTAGCTATCTTCCTATTCATATTGTCAAAACCCACAGATTCAGCTATCTTATCTACACATTTTTTCACTTGACATTGACCAAAAGCTAGATGAAATAATCGATATACTCTGTACATATTTTCTTGGCCACTTCACACGCCACTCTTTTTTGTCTGTATTCTTTCGTGAGTATGGGATACAACCATAAATTTTATAATACTTCCGCAATTTCTCATCCCTCTCATTCTTTGTTTCAAACTCAATTCTAACCAGCCTAAAACGTACGTCTCGTTCTGGTAAAGATGCATGTTTCTGCATACGTTTTCTGTTTTTCTTTTTTCGTCAACATCTTTGAATTACATTATTTTAAACATACCCTCTGCACCCTCCTCGTTAATTACTCCATCAGGATCATAAGGCAGTCATGACAACGCGTCGGCTGCACAGTTGTCTACACCCTTCACATGACACATCCCAGAATTAAATCGTTGTATATACAATGCCCATCTTTTCAACCTATCGTGCAATAACCGACCATTCTTCAAAAACGTCAAGTCCTTGTGGTCGGTATGCACTATGACTTTGTGCCCCATTAAGAAACCTTTAAATTTTTTAAATCCCCATACTATAGCTATAGCTTATTTTTCCGAGACTGTATTTTGTGAGAGTTGCACTAGCAACAGCAATGGACTTTGTTTTCCTGTTGTTCTATTTCTTGAAATATGTGCACCACAATACGATAATAGCACGAGACGGTTATCATGTGAAATGGTATGTAAAATCTGCGTCTTTTATAAGTTCATACTTTAATTTATCGAAGGCTATTTGACATTTCTCTGTTCAAATAAACGCACTGTTCTTTTATTTTTTATTTTTTTTTGACAAACCACACTAATCTGGTTCATTCAAAACTTGCCCTTTTGCATATTTAGGATAAAAATTACAAAAACCAAGGAAAGACTGCAATTTTTTTTTATTCTTGGCGGCAAACAGTTTCTTAATGCCTTGACCTTCCGTGGGTCTTTAATAGTCCTGAAGTTGTTACGATATGACCTAGAAATGCTACTTCCTGCTGGCTGCCGTGACCGAGCGGTTCTAGGCGCTTCAGTCCGAAACTGCTCTGCTGCTACGGTCGCAGGTTCGAATCCTGCCTCGGGCATGGATGTGTGTGATGTCCTTAGGTTAGTTAGGTTTAAGTAGTTCCAAGTTCTAGGGGACTGATGACCTCAAATGTTAAGTCACATAGTGCTTAGAGCCACTCTACTTCCTTTTTTCATAAATTCTCATTTCTTTAACTTCAGTGTCATTCCCCCAGGTCTCAGTGCTTTTAAAACTTCTGTTAATAGTTCACAATGGTCTTCCCATGATGGCACTGCTATTAACAAATCGTCAACACAGATCGTAATTCTGGCACCAAGTTCATTCCCCAATACACTATCTAGCGCTCAGACGATAACTTTATACTGATAGCATTTCCCAGCGAACAGGAATGCTGTCAGTTTTCGCGATTCTTCTTCGAGAGCTATCTGCCAATAGTCAGCGGTCATATCAAGGATTGTCATATACCGCACGTTGTGAAACTTCTGCAAAACATCTTCTAAACAATCAGGACGATCCATCTCACGCTTCACAACCTTGTTAAGACTGCGCGCATTTATCACGATCCTAAGACCTACCTTTTTTAATCACCAAAACAAGCGGGTTTTTATATTGGCTTTTAGAACGCTCAATGACGCCCCACTCCTCCATGCGGTTGATTTCTGTTTGTGCGACTTTGCTCCTAGCTATTATTACCTGATAAACTGGTCCAAAAAATGGATCACGGGATCGTCTCAATTTTATACTCAAAATCACGTACACGAACAGGTTTATCTGAAAATACCTCCTTGTCATTAATCAAAAAATGATACAGCTCCCTCGTTTGGTCGGAAGTTATGCCCGACACTTTCTCCACTATAGTTGCAAAGAAATGGAAGAGGATGTAAATGAAGATGAAATGGGAGTTACGATACTGCGTGAAGAGTTTGACAGAGCTCTAAAAGACCTGAGTCGAAATAAGGCCCTGGGAGTAGACAACATTCCGATGGACCTACTGACGGCCTTGGGAGAGCCAGTCCTGACAAAACTATACCATCTGGTGAGCAAGATGTATGAGACATGCGAAATACCCTCAGACGTCAAGAGGAATATAATAATTCCAATCCCAAAGAAAGCAGGAACTAACAGTTTAGTAAGTCACAGCTGCCAAATACTAACGCGAATTCTTTACAGACGAATGGAAAAACTGGTAGAAGCCGACCTCGGGTAAGATCAGTTTGGATTCCGTAGAAATGTTGGAACAAGTGAGGCAACACTGACCCTACGACTTATCTTAGAAGAAAGATTAAGGAAAGGCAGACCTACGTTTCTAGCATTTGTAGACTTAGAGAAAGCTTTTAACAATGATTGACTGGAATACTCTCTTTCAAATTCTAAAGGTGCCAGGGGTGAAATACAGACAGTGAAAGGCTATTTACAATTTGTACAGAAACCAGATGGCGGTTATAAGAGTCTAGGGGCATGAAAGGGAAGCAGCGGTTGGGAAGGGAGTGAGACAAGGTTGTACCTTATCCCCGATGTTATTCAATCTGTATATTGAGCAAGCAGTAAAGTAAACAATAGAAAAATTCGGTGTAGGTATTAAAACCCATGGAGAAGAAATAAAAACTTTGAGGTTCGCCGATGACACTGTAATTCTGTCAGAGACAGCAAACGACTTGGAAGAGCAGTAGAACGGAATGGACAGTGTCTTGAAACGAGGATATAAGATGAACATCAACAAAAGCAAAACGAGGATAATGGAATGTAGTCGAAAGAAGTCGGGTGATGCTGAGGGAATTAGATTAGGAAATAAGACACTTCAAGTAGTAGATGTGTTTTGCTACTTGGGGAGTAAAATAACTGATGATGGTCGAAGTAGAGAGGATATAAAATGTAGACTGGCAATGGCAAGGAAAGCGTTTGTGAAGAAGAGAAATTTGTTAACATCGAGTATAGATTTAAATGTCAGGAAGTCGTTTCTGAAAGTATTTGTATGGAGTGTAGCCATGTATGGAAGTGAAACATGGACGATAAATAGTTTGGACAAGAAGAGAATAGAAGCTTTCGAAGTGTGGTGCTACAGAAGAATGTTGAAGATTAGATGGATAGATCACATAACTAATGAGGAGGTATTGAACAGAATTGGGCAGAAGAAAAGTTTGTGGCACAACTTGACAAGAAGAAGGGACCGGTTGGTAGGACATGTTCTGAGGCATCAAGGGATCACCAAGTTAGCACTGGAAGGCAGCGTGGAGGGTAAAAATCGTAGAGGGAGACCAAGAGGTGAATACATTAAGCAGATTCAGAACGATGTAAGTTGCAGTAAGTACTGGGAGATGAAGAAGCTTGCACAGGACTGAAGACCACAACAAAAACAACAACAAAAACAACAACAGTTGGAAACTCATCATCTGAAGGTGATATATATACGTTCCTAACGTGGTAACACTCAAACCCTTCACTCAACCCTTTGTTCATAGGTTACGTAATTATATTCAGTCTGTGTCTTGTTCACTGACTCCCCGATCGATACCGTGAAAACCTACCTCTAATTCGTTTCCTCCTACAGCACGTACCATCATTCTTCTGTCAACATGCAGTGCGAGGTAGTCTCGTGGTCTCAGGCATCTTGTCACGGTACGCGCGGCTCCTCCCCTCGGGGTTCGAGTCCTCCTTCGTGCATGGTTATATTTTTTGTGCTTAGAGTAAGTTAGTTTAAGTTAGGTTAAGTAGTGTGTAAGACTAGGGACCGATGACCTCAGCAGTTTGGTCCCATAGTACCTAACCACAAATTTCCAAAAAATTCTGTCACAATCAGTGATTACTTTATTCCTTATCATGAAATCTATGCCCATAATTATTTCAGTGCTCAACTGAGACACCACTATAAAATCATGTTCAAACACAACATGCCTAACATAAAATTGCATCAAAATTTGAGTCTTAACCGGTTTACTACAGGCACCAGTAGCACCTACTATTTTCACTCCCGTAACAGGCATTTCGATTATATCCATTATGGTTTTAATTTGCTCGTAAAATGACTGCGACACAACTCTAAACCGGCTTCCACTATCAATTAACACCTGAGTGTCCATTCCATGTACACTAATAGGTATCATAATTTGAGCACATCGCTTCGATTCATTAGATCTCCCTTCCCATAAAAGGACTTGTTCCATTTCAAATCATTCCACAAGGCGTCATTCCTCTACACAACTCATCCGCGGGTTCCTTCCGTCCCCCCTGTTCCATAACATATACCTTAATTCACCCTAACTCAACTGATTGGCTGTTTCGCTTTCATCGTTATCGTCGCCTTCGCGAATCACATCTGCTTTGACTTCGTATACATCATAACCATATGTTTCGCTCATTAATTTTATCCGGCTGTCGTAAGCTACATAATCAGGCTGCACACCACAGTCTCCGGTTGCTCGATCAGATACGCCAAATTCGGCTGAATCGGGCGTGGCATCTACCAGACATCTCCTCATCTCCACCTTACGTGCCTCTCATCTCCACTATATTCATTAAACTCATCAACATTACTCATTATATTCTTATTAACTTCATTTGCCTCGCACAGCGTCTCCCTCAGATCACTCGCCCCCACCACCACACACGCTTCACAGTTATGATCATTCTCCACACTCTGACTCCTTTTTCCATAAAACTTACTTTCCTATTTCTTTTCCACTCCTCTATGCCATCATACATTTCGCCTAATTGACTCCGCCATTCCCAGTCGCCGCATATTGTTCCGACTATATTAACTACAATAACACGCGTCTCCACGTCCGAACTTTATCGGGGCCGCTGTAAGACTTGTACGCACCCAGGGGCGGATCCAAAGGGGGCGGGGGGTGCAATGGGGGCAATTGCCCCCCCCCCCCTCCTGGTGCATGACCGATTTTTTTTTTTTTCTGACTGCTTTAGGGGCTGATTACGTCGGGCTATCTAGTATGTTTTACTTGAAGTCGAAGATGTAAACAATGGCACGCAGTTTGATGTAACAATTCAAAAAGAGACCTTGAAGGCTCTTCCATTTAGCGAATAAACTACAGAAGAAACAACTATATTTACGAATAAAATGATAATATTCGCTGAGGCATGAGCGATCTGTGTCTCTTTTTTAGCACTTTCCCTGCAGTGCGTATGTAAGATTTTGTTTCTAGGGGCAATTTGCAAAGAGATGGTGTTGATAATTAAGCGATGAACACCGAAGGAATACTTGAAAATATTCTCATTAGTTGCAAATAGTGAGAACCTTACGACAGTCCCTTTTATTCTGCAATTGCACGTTTTCGATCTGGATGAACGCTTCGGTCGACGCCAAGTTTGTCGTGACAACCCTCAAACAAATTCGGCAGAAGAATATTACAGAGCAACAGTCTGTTCTCCCCTACTGGACTTCATTACAACTGATTTACGAGAAAGATTCTCTGCTGAAACTTTGGATGTGTTCAACCTTTCTGTTTTCAGTCCAGAAAGTATTGTGAAGACCCCCGCAGGTGAAACTGAAAAAATTGAAGAGTCCCTCACCAACTCCTTCGGTTCGTTGCTTGACGTGGACAAAGGCATTGCTTCTCTTATGTTACGGGATGAAATGTTGTTGTGGCGAGAGAAATGGAATCAAGAAAAGGAACGACAAAAAGAGCTTCCAACCATCGCCCTTGACATGTTGGCTAGATCTGATAAGGATGCGTATCCTATAATACATAAGCTTTTATTGGTCCTGGCAACACTTCCAGTGACAACTCCATCTGCTGAAAGGTCGTTTTCGTCGTTGCGGCGCCTGCAAACTTATTTAAAAACATCGATGAATGAAAACCGCCTCCTTGGTCTTGCACTTATGCATATTCGTTACCAGAGTCCTGTAGACATAGAAAAAGTAATTACAAGATTTTCAAAAAGTGGGCGAAGAAAGAGATTAGAATTTAATATTTAAGAGCAGTATTGTGAATATACATATTTAATATTAAATTTCATTTTATTTATACTTTTGCATTTTTATTTTATTTCTTATTTTTTTTACAAGAAGAAGTACTTACTGCAACCTACATCCTTCTGAATCTCCTTGGTGTATTCATGTCTTGGTCTCCCTCTACGATTTTTACCCTCCACGCTGCCCTCCAATACTAAATTGGTGATCCCTTGATGCCTCAGAACATGTCCTACCAACCGATCCCTTCTTCTAGTCAAGTTGTGCCACAAACTTCTCGTCTCCCCAATCCTATTAAATAACTCCTCATTAGTTATGTGATCTATCCATCTAATCTTCAGCATTCTTCTGTAGCACCACATTTCGAAAGCTTCTATTTTCTTCTTGTCTAAACTATTTATCGACCATGTTTCACTTCCATACATGGCTACACTCCATACAAATACTTTCAGAAACGACTTCCTGACACTTAAATCTATACTCGATGTTAACAAATTTCTCTTCTTCAGAAAGGCTTTCCTTGCCATTGCCAGTCTACATTTTATATCCTCTCTACTTCGACCATCATCAGTTATTTTGCTCCCCAAATAACAAAACTCTTTTACTACTTGAAGTCTCTCATTCCCTAATCTAATTCCATCAGCATCACCCGACTTCATTCGACTACATTCCATTAAATTCGTTTTGCTTTCGTTGATGTTCGTCTTATATCCTCCCTTCACGACACTATCCATTCCGTTCAACTGCTCTTCCAAGTCCTTTGCTGTCTCTGACAGAATTACGATGTCGTCGGCGAACCTCAACGTTTTTATTTCTTCACCATGGATTTTAATTCCTAGTCCAAATTTTTCTTTTGTTTCCTTCACTGCTTACTCAATATACAGATTGAATAACATCGGGGAGAGGCTACAACCCTGTCTCACTCCCTTCCCAACCACTGCTTCCCTTTCATGTCCCTCGACTCTTATAACTGCCATCTGGTTTCTGTACAATTTGTAAATAGCCTTTCGCTCCCTGTATTTTACCCCTGATACCTTCAGAATTTGATAGAGAGTATTCCAGTCAACATTGTCAAAAGCTTTCTCTAAGTCTACAAATGCTAGAAAAGTAGGTTTGCGTTTCCTTAATCTAGCTTCTAAGATAAGTCGTAGGGTCAGTATTGCCTCATGTGTTCCAATATTTTTACGGAATCGAAACTGATCTTCCCCGAGGTCGGCTCCTACTAGTTTTTCCATTCGTCTGTAAAGAATTCGCGTTAGTATTTTGCAGCAGTGACTTATTAAACTGTAGTTCGGTAATTTTCACATCTGTCAACACCTGCTTTCTTTGGGATTGGAATTATTACATTCTTCTTGAAATCTGAGGGTATTTCGCCTGTCTCATACATCTTGCTCACCAGGTGGTACAGTTTTGTCAGGACTAGCCCTCCCAAGGCTGTCAGTAGTTCTAAGGGAATGTTACCTACTCCCGGGGCCTTGTTTCGACTCAGGTCTTTCAGTGCTCTGTCAAACTCTTCACGCAGCATCATATCTCCCATTTCATTTTTATCTACATCCTCTTTCCATAATATTGTCCTCAAGTATCTCGCTCTTGTATAGACCCTCTATACACTCCATCCACCTTTCTGCTTTCCCTTCTTTGTTTAGAACTGGGTTTCCATCTGAGCTCTTGATATTCCTACAAGTGGTTCTCTTTTCTCCAAAGGTCTCTTTAACTTTCCTGTAGGCAGTACCTATCTTACCGCCAGTGAGATCAGCCTCTACATCCTTACATTTGTCCTCTAGCCATGCCTGCTTAGCCATTTTGCATTTCCTGTCGATCTCATTTTTGAGACGTTTGTATTCCTTTTTGCCTGTTTCATTTACTGCATTTTTATATTTTCTCCTTTCATCAATTAAATTCAATATTTATTCTGTTACCCAAGGAGTTCTACTAGCGCTCGTCTTTTTACCTACTTGATGCTCTGCTGCCTTCACTACTTCATCCCTCAAAGCTACCCATTCTCCTTCTACTGTATTTCTTTCCCCCATTCCTGTCAACCGTTCCTTTATGCTCTCCCTGAAACTCTGTACAACCTCTGGTTTAGTCAGTTTATCCAGGTCCCATCTCCTTGAATTCCCACCTTTTTGCAGTTTCTTCAGTTTCAGTCTACAGTTCATAACCAATAGATTGTGGTCAGAGTCCATATCCGCCCCTGGAAATGTCTTACAATTTAAAACCGGTTTCTAAATCTCTGTCTTAACATTACATAATCTATCTGAAACCTGTCACTATCTCCAGGCTTCTTCCATGTATACAACCTTCTTTAATGATTCTTGAACCAAGTGTTAACTATGATTAAGTTGTGCTCTGTGCAAAATTCTACCAGGCGGCTTCCTCTTTCATTTCTTACCCCCAATCCATAGTCACCTACTACGTTTCCTTCTCTCCCTTTTCCTACTACCGAATTCCAGTCACCCATGACTATTACATTTTCGTCTCCCTTCACTATCTGAATAATTTCTTTTATTTCATCATACATCTCTTCAATTTCTTCGTCATCGGCGGAGCTAGTTGACATATAAACTTGTACTACTGTAGTAGGCGTGGGCTTCGTGTTTATCTTGCCCACAATAATGCGTTCACTATGGTGTTTGTAGTAGCTTACCGGCACTCCTATTTTCCTATTCATTATTAAACCGACTCCTGCATTACCCCTATTTGATTTTGTATAATCCTGTATTCACCTGACCAAAAGTCTTGTTCTTCCCGCCACCGAACTTCACTATTCCCACTATATCTAACTTTAACCTATCCATTTCCCTTTTTAAATTTTCTAACCTACATGCCCGATTAAGGGATCTGACATTCCACGCTCCGATCCGTAGAACGCCAGTTTTTTTTCACCTGATAACGACGTCCTCTTGAGTAGTCCCCTCCCGGAGATCGGAATGGGGGACTATTTTACCTCCGGAATATTTTACCCAAGAGGACGCCATCATCATTTAACCACACAGTAAAGCTGCATGCCCTCGGGAAAAATTACTGTTGTAGTTTCCCCTTGTTTCCAACCGCTCGCAGTACCAGCACAGCAAGGCCGTTTTGGTTAGTGTTAAAAGGCCAGATCAGTCAATCATCCAGACTGTTGAACCTGAAACTACTGAAAAGGCTGCTGCCCCTCTTTGGGAACCACACGTTTGTCTGGCCTCTCGACAGACACCCCTCCGTTGTGGTTGCACCTACGGTACGGCTATCTTTATCGCTGAGGCACGCAAGCCTCCCCACGAACGGCAAGGTCCATGGTTCATGGGGGGATATATATATATATATATACTACTGGCTATTAAAATTGCTACACCACGAAGATGACGTGCTACAGACGCGAAATTTAACCGACAAGTAGAAGATGCTGTGACATGCAAATGATTAGCTATTCAGAGCATTCACACAAGGTTGGCGCCTACAACGTGCAGACATGAGGAAAGTTTCCAACCGATTCCTCATACACAAACAGCCTACAACGTGCAGACATGAGGAAAGTTTCCAAACGATTCCTCATACACAAACAGCAGTTGACCGCCGTCGCCTGGTGATA
The DNA here is from genome assembly GCF_023864345.2 of Schistocerca serialis cubense. NCBI lineage: Eukaryota > Metazoa > Arthropoda > Insecta > Orthoptera > Acrididae > Schistocerca > Schistocerca serialis. Next base: position 82,122,239 of record NC_064642.1, on the reverse strand, counting down.
TGTTGCTGTGATGCCTCATGTAAGGAGGAGAAATGCGTACCATCACGTTCCCGACTTTCATAAAGGTCGGATTGTAGCCTATCGCTATAGCGGTTTATCGTATCGCTACATTGCTGCTCGCGCTGGTCGAGATCCAATGACTGTTAGCTGAATTTGGAATGGGTGGGTTCAGGAGGGTAATACGGAACGCCGTGCTGGAGCCCAACGGCCTCGTATCACTAGCAGTCGAGATGCCATGCATCTTATCCGCATGGCTGTAACGCATCGTGCAGCCACGTCACGATCCCTGGGTCAACAGATGGGGACGTTTGCAAGACAACAACCATCTGCACGAACAGTTTGACGGCGTTTGCAGCAGAGACCATGGCTGCGGTTAGCCTTGACGCTGCATCACAGACAGGAGCGCCTGCGATGGTGTATCTCAACGACGAACCTGGGTGCACGAATGTCAAAACGTCATTTTTTCGGATGAATCCAGGTTCTGTTTACAGCATCATGATGGCTGCATCCGTGTTTGGTGACATCGCGGTGAACGCACATTGGAAGCGTGTATTCGTCATCGCCATACTGGCGTATCACCCGGCGTGATGGTAAGGGTGCCACTGGTTACACGTCTCGGTCACCTCTTGTTCGCATTGACGGCACTTTGAACAGTGGACGCTACATTTCAGATATGTTACGACCCGTGGCTCTACCCTTCATTCGATCCCTGAGAAACCCTACATTTCAGCAGGGTAATGCACGACCGCATGTTGCAGGTCCTGTACGGGCCTATCTGGGTACAGAAAATGCTCGACTGCTGCCCTGGCCAGCACATTCTCCAGATCTCTCACACACTGAAATCGTCTGGTCAATGGTGGCCGAGCAACTGGCTGGTCACAATACGCCAGCCATTACTCTTGATGAAGTGTGGTATCGTGTTGAAGCAGCATGGGCAGCTGTACCTGTACACGCCATCCAAGCTCTGTTTGACTCAATACCCAGGCGTATCAAGGCCGTTATTACGGCCATTGGTGGTTGTTCTGGGTACTGATTTCTCAGGATCTATGCACCCAAATTGCGTGAAAATATAATCTCATGTCAGTTCCAGTATAGTATATTTGTCCAATGAATACCCGCATTTTAATGGCCAGTAGTGTACAATGTGTGTGTGTGTGTGTGTGTGTGTGTGTGTGTGTGTGTGCGTATAGAGATCCTGGATCCGCTCCTGTACGCATCATACCCGCTGTCGCTTCGATATCGCAAACAACTTCACTTGCTATCGCTTCTGATTTGTCCTGTACACGAAGGTCATTCCTCTTGCATTCTTTCCTATGTACTTGCTTCTTATGTGAGCCCAGCAGTGTTCACGTGTTTTGTTGCCGCCACACCAGTTTGCCTGTTTACTGTTTCGTGCTGGCTTTTTCCGAGGATAATTTCCGCAAACTCTGCCGTTAAGACCACTTCTTCCGTGACTGCCACCTCTTCCTCCTCTCCTACCTTAACCTACATGAGTGCACCTTACGTCGTATTCATTGTGATGGTTATTGTTTTGGTTGTTATTTAAATTGTTTCGTTCTGGTTATTATTGTCTCCGCCGTGGTACAGCAGCTCACTGTCGCGGTACCACTCGTCAATCGTTAATATGCTCTTTTCTGTCTCTGACCCTTCACATATTCCAATTTTGTAAACAGCCCCTCGCAGTGTAATTTCAGATTTATCTCCTTACTCGGTCGGTATGGAGAAGGTTGCAAAAATTCTTGCAAAACCTCGTTCTGCTTCTCAACAGAGCGGTACTTTTGTTCAAATTTGCTACCCAGGTACTTGCGTCCCCTACTAACTTCGTCCTCACTATTCTGATTCGATTCTCTTTAGGCCATGCTGAAGGTATTATCTTTCTGCATCGTCCATGAAAATAACTGTTTTGATCCCTCCCTCTGGATCGAACTTTTCAATTTCGAAGCTAGCGTGACTAGAATATGGCCCTCCTAATGTGAATGTAGTAGCCAAATTCTTTATACTTTCTTGATTTTTTACCTGCTATTTGATTTTCTTAGTTTCGGATCTCCAGCTCTCTACTTCTTTTTTTATGAAGTTTGTGATTTGCGTCAGCTTCTAACGAATGACTTTTGACCTGAACGCCAGTAGTAATCGCTTCTACTGTTCTTTTAGTTTCTTTTCTGTTTCGCTTTGAACCTTCCCGATCTTTCATCACAGTATTTACAAATCGACCCAGTTCATTTTCGTCTGCTCGTCACCCACTGTTTTAATTTCGTGGTTTAATTTAGTCTCTCAATCCCTATGAATCGAATCAACATCTTCTGTTAATTTTCTACTCACTGCCTTGTGCCAATACTCTTTTTGCTTTTTTATTTCACTGCATAAAGATTTCTTTAAAGCTTTCATTTTATCATCAACCTTGTCACCTAACTCATGTATTTTCTGTTATTTTACTGTCCCAAACTTTGCGTATTGCAGGAAATATTTCCTCTTTTAACAAACCTGTAACATCCCGAGCTCGAGTCTCGATCCGGCACATAGTTTTAATGTCCTATGAAGTTTCATATCAGCGACACTCCGCTGCAGAGTGAAAATTCATACTGGAAACCCATATCAGCTCTTAATCCACTCTGCATCGGACTCATCCTATCGTTCATTGATCCTATATCAGTTTTTATCGAAACCACCATTTGAAATAACTGACTCCAACTATCCTGATTTAGTGCCGGTTCCACTTTTGTTTCTGTCGCCGTCTCCTGTACATAATTTTCTCCCTCTGTGAACATTTCTCCCCAATTCTCTCTTTCTTTACAGCCACACTGTTAACGTCTTCCATATTTATTGAGATACCCAATCCATTGTTGTTATTGAGCTCACCGTTCAACAATTCCGAGGTCGGCCCACGCCTTTATGGCTGCCGCCTCGCCTGGGTTGTCGAGTTCAACTTTCTTGCTTTCCTATTGTTTGACCAAAATATTCCACCAACCATTGTTAATTTTAATATCAAATTTGCAAGATCCGGTACAAAATAATACGGAAACTAGCTAGTGAAATTTTTGTTCCGAAATGCTGAATTAATTTTGACTCTGCTTGGAAAGTACTGTAAATAACCAGTCGGCAGCTCACATAGTGTGAACGAAAACAATTAAAACTCCTGACTTCTAAATTAAATCAAGTTGCTATTGTAGTATGTAGGCAGGCGTGGGCAGTCGCAAAGACATTGACTTGTGCTCATTATCAAAACACAATGATCACCTCGAAAAATTTCAGTCGTCGACAAAAACAAACTTGCAGCTACTTCATGGTATCAATTACTAGTTCTTTACAATACCAGTTACGAAAGAACTGAACTGCGTTTCTCTCTGTAATGCTAACTGCTATTAAACAGATTTGCCGAAAGTAAACTTTTCAGAAAGAATAATTTCAGTTTTTAAATTGACTGTTCTACAATAATAACTGGTTTTTAGAATGATTACGAAGTTCGTTATTTTTACTTTTTGTCGTGTAAATTACTTCTCATACAAAATTGTCTGATCGTTAAGTATTGTTAAATATATTGCTTTGTCAAATTACTTGTCAGTAATCTTTTAATCATCAAGTCCAAAAAACTCATTTTATTCACTTTTTTTTAAAGTATTAATTAATTCGTTAAATTTCACTCTTCTTATCATTTACTTTCAGTTCATTACTGACAAACTCAGTTAATTATGGATACAGAGAGAATCCTGTGAGGCAGTTGTTACTGAGGATTACGCAAATTAACATACATAAGTTGCTAAAGTATTTATTATTGAACGATTTTTAACCACCAATGGCAAGCCTCTACAATTATAAACGGTAAACTGGTCTTACTTCATAGCGGTGCGGTGAGTGCGTCGAGATCCATTATACGACGACAATGTACAGCCACTGGCTCTTGACCACAATAAACTTTGGGTCTCCAGTGCACTTCTTAAACTCTGGCTAACCTTTATACTTTGAGCTGTGTCCAGTTATTTTTCCACATTATGCCTGACCATACCTTACGTGGTATCTTGCAGTGAAACAAGTCTTGGGTCCTCTCGCAGAAGAATTCTTCTTTGAGACCAGCTCACATGCGACTAATCAATTCTCGTTATCACGTGACAGACACCGTCCGACTGCGCTGCGCTCCTGCACCCAGCGACAGTACGACAATAACAGTAACCTCTTTGGTTTACATAACGGTATTCCCTGACTTGTCCAGTGCGTCTACTAAAATTCCTTACATTCTCTTTCACTGGTTATCTTGCACACAGGAAGTTATTAAAACATACATACATCACAATAATATACACAATATATCATGCACTTCATTTAAATTTACGTAATTAATAAAGCAGAAAAAATTTATATGTGGGCACTGTGTTGTAGCGTTGCAATACCTGCTTCCCATTAATCTTCAAATATCAGATGGACTGAATATCTGACACAATCGTAAGGACGTGGATTTCCCGCTACACGGCATTCTACAGGACGAGTTGCTGCTGTATACGTATACACAGGGTGAGTCACTAACTATTGCCACCAAACATAACTCCGAAAGTACGATAGAAGTTGAAAAGTTTGTGGAACAAGAGTTGCATGGATCAACGGGGGCCATAATATGACGTTGTTTTTTTGTTACTAGGTGGGTTCGCTTCAGAGATATGACGGTCAACTTTGTTTTTTTGAATGGGATGCAACAGTTTCGTACTGATTTTTTTATAGCGGCTATCGAGACGAATCCAATTATGTGTAACAGTAAGGTCTTTGAATGTCAGTGAAGGTCACAAAGGTGGCATGAACGTCCATTTACAGAAGGTGTTCGAAGTGATGACCATTGGTATCAATGCAGTGCTGCAATCTTCTTATCATGGACTGAGCGGTATTCCTTATCACATCGGCGCTTATCGAAGTACATGCTCTAACAATTATCTCTCGCATATCTTCAGGTGTGGTTGGAATGTCTTTATAAACAATGTCTTTTACGAATCCCCACAAGGAAAAATCCAGAGGCGTCAAGTCCGGCGAACGAGCCGGCCACGACACATCTCCTCCCCGTCCAATCCAGCGATTTGGGAATTGTCTCTGCAACCCACTTCTAACCATCAGCGGAAAATGTGTTGATATCACATTCTGTTCCTTGTTCCCAAAGGTATTTCTTCCAATAACTGACCTAATGTTTCTTGCAGGAATGTGGTTTACTTCCTACCATTAAGATTTCCTTCGATGAAATAGGGGCCTATAATTCTGTCCTCCTGAACCCACAACAAACATTCACCGACCACGGTTTTTGGTGTGCAACTTGCCGCAGCCTACATGGATTTTCAGTTGCCCAGTAATGGATGTCATGCAAATTAACATTTACATGGTTCATGAGTGTAGCCTCGTCAGTAAACCAAATTAATAAATGTGTCATCCGTCTGAATCTGAAGTTGAGCCCATCGGCAGAATTCAATGCAATGCATACAATCCGTACAAGTTAATTCTTGGTGGAGACTGATATGGTAAGGATGATATTCATGGCGACGCAGAAAACGAACAACACTGTCCCGGCACGCGCAAGATTCCCTTGCGATTTGACGCGAACTAACACAAGGACCTCGAACCACAGTGGCAATAGTACCCATTTACGTTTCTTCGTTAGCAACTTTCCTTTGCTGTATATTCTTCCTATGTCTTAAAGATCCAGTTGTTCTCAATTTACACATATTTAAATGTAGGTCGTGTAGTGTGAATACGTTGAGGATATCTTTCAGCGTATAAGTCTCTACCTCTCACTGAATTTCGTTGGCATTATCTGTAAATGAGAAGCATATCGACTTGTTCGAAGAAGTACATCATTCGCATTCGCTTGATTCGACGACACTAGTCTTACCGTCCCTATTAGTGTTGTTAGTGTTGTATTGCTAAACCGTCGGAAAGTGTTTGCATGTCAATGACACGTTAGATGGATACGCCGTATTCGGCGAATATTTACTATTTGCACGATATACGAGAGAGAATTGTCAGAGCATGTGCTTCGACAAGTGCCGAAGTGATAAAGAATACTACGCAGTCCATGATAAGAAGATTGCAGCACTGCGTTGACACCAGTAGTTATCACTTCGAACACCTTTTGTAAATGGACGTTCATGCCACCTTTGTGACCCTCGTTGACCTTCAAAGACCTTACTGTTAGACAACCCAGATTTTATACCAACGAAGAACACCAATGCATAGCTCAGAAGTTTTGCCCATGAGTTGTCCGTTACATTCGACAACCAAAGGAAATCGATTGTTCCACAAGTATTAGATAGCTAGAATAAAAAAAGCTACGTTTTAGAGCCCTAAATCAGTAAAAATGCATTACGACAAGTACAGTAGCATCTTAAAGCAATCACATATAATTTAAATTAAAGAATCAGTGTCACACCTTTAACATCCCTGAACTTACCATATAAACTCGGCCATGAACAATCAGTTACTTTAGAGCCCTTTTACCTCAAATCTGCACAGTTAAGCAAACGCCAAAAGCCGTTTATTGCAAAATATCGCCCAGGCCGCACAGTAGTAACGGCCCAAAACAGACACAGGTTGCGGCTGGCACTCCTCTAGAAGTTTCAATAAGAGAAACGCGTAAATGACGAAGCGGCAGAACTCGCACGAGAGCGAACAAGTTCATTCCACTTCCACAAAACTCAATTATTATACAATTCAGCAGACCGGGGTTTACCATCAACTTTAGTTAAATTACGTTGGTAACTGCTACACAGCCTCGCAGTAGGTAAACATGGGGGATGTACTTTCGTGGTGGAATAAAATCTGGACCCACCAAATTAAATGTTCCATGATGGAGAATAGGTCAGAAGAAGTGACAGATACAAATGTGGCTACCCACAATGTAACCACCTCGAAACAGGAAAACTTGTCGCCTTCCACCATCAACATCTCCACTGTCCTAGGGCGCCTCCACGTATTCCTGGCTGCTAGCAGGCTGGTCACCTTCTTACTTCTTTGACGCTTATCTTTTTTTTCACCGATCGTCAGCAGCAGCGGGCTCTCGCGCTTGCCAAAGAATTCCAATCAAAGCAGCGCCTTCAGCTTACCCAACATAGTACCTCGAAACAAACGTATCAGAAGTTCATCTACATCTACATCTACATCCACACTCCGCAAGCCACCTGACGGTGTGTGGCGGAAGGTACTTTGACTACCTCTATCGGTTCTCCCTTCTATTCTAGTTTCGTATTGTTCGTGGAAAGAAAGGTTGTCGGTACGCCTCTGTGTGGGCTCTAATCTCTCTGATTTTATCCTCATGGTCTCTTCGCGAGATATACGTAGGAGGGAGCTCCTCGGTGAAGGTATGTTCTCGAAACTTCAACAAAAGTCCGTACCGAGCTACTGAGCGTCTCTCCTGCAGAGTCTTCCACTGGAGTTTATCTATCATGTCCCTAACCATTTCGCGATTACTAAATGATCCCCTAACGAAGTGCGCTGCTCTGCGTTGGATCTTCTATATCTCTTCTGTCGACCCTATCTGCTATGGATCCCATACTGGTGAACAGTATTCAAACAGTGGGCGAACAAGTGTACTGTAACCTACTTCCTTAGTTTTCGGATTGCATTTTCTTAGGATTCTTCCAGTGTATTTCAGTCTGGCATCTGTTGCAGAAATTATGAATCCAGTAGGTAAATGTATTACTGTGCTTTCTTTCTGAGTATGAACTGACATGGAGGTTAAGTTCTGCTACTGTTATTTCCTGTGGAAAGTGTAGCGCAGTGAAACACAATAGAAGACAAGTATCTCCGAAAACACGACACTCAGATCACTCAATCAAGTGTGATATTTTCCATTTAAAAAAAAGTTGTAAATACAGTGATAACGCTTTAAATGAAGCTGTAAAAGCTGCTCTATTTCGTTAGCTTAAGACGGTGAGAATCAATCATTCTGTTTTTAGCTGTATTACGCTGTACTAGAATTTCAAACTGTTGCGTAAATTATACTCGTAGGTTTAAATGTTTACGTATTTTCTTTTCATGCAGTGAAAGGCTGATTGGACTGTCATATTTGTGGTCGTGAGTTCAGTTTCTTCAATTCGTTTTTATTAGGTCGCTTTCTTGTCTGTTTTTCGGTAAAAATTCTGCAATTGATTTTAAAGTAACCTCCCTATGAGCTCGAGACTTGAAACTTTCACCATAGCTCAGAAGTCGATGACAATGCAAAATTAGGGGAGGAACATGATAAAATACACGGATAAATATAAGTTAATGATACTTTTACTGTTTGAGAGATAAAGGAACTAAATTTTGCGCATGTTGGCATTATGTTACTGGCTGTAGCCCGGGCATTTTTTTAAATTTTTTGTCGTATAATGCAACCTGCATCAAATCCTAGTTTCATAAGTGTCCAATGGTACCATCAACGAACACCAGACAAGCATCATATGAGTAAATTTTAACAACAGTAATTGAGCTAACTGTTGTTATTAAAGCTTTAGTTCGGGCTTTGTGTTCTACCGTGTGCATTCCATTAATAAACCGTAATTAAGCGCATCGTAAATGAGCTCACAACCTTTATACTCCACAGATATCTTCTATGAGCGGAGTAAATAATCCAATATCGAAAATAAGCACAAAGCCTTGCTGAAAAAGGGGCGTGGCATTGCTCATTGGTTGAAACAAGATGGTTTTTACGTAATTTGTAGCACTAATTAAATCCTGCGAATTGGAGACAATATTTTTGACTTACAACAGAACTGTCTGGTGGCAAAAAATTTTTCAATATTTTTGACCAATTTTTTACACATCTCCCCTTAACCCATTTTGTATCTGCGGTGTGGTCGAGGGTACTCTGTGTACAAGAACAGTTGTTTGTAAGTGCGATGTGAGCTCGATGCTCTCTAGTTCTCAAATTCGAGTTTTTTTTCGTGAGATAATCGTAGAAGGAAGCATTCGTTGACTCACGTGAAGAGAAACTAAAATAATCCGGAAATTTACTACATGTTTCTGTTGTAGCCTCGTCAAAATGTTTGAAATCGACTGAAAAATTTCACACCCACAAGACTCACAAGGAAAAAATAATTCTTTAAATAAATAACTGTTTAATATAATACGTTTTTAAAACGAACTAAAAAATATAAAGTAATTTCTCACACCCCACACAGATCCGTAACTCGATATAGACAGTCCTGAAAATCTTTGGTGGTCAATTTATATTAGTTATGAGATACTTGTAGAATTTAAAACGAAAAACATATGGTGTCTGCAATACATACATGATACACGAACAGTTCACCTCATTATTGTTATTTGCAGCATGCGCACCATATTTTTCGATTTAAATTCTGTTAGTATTTTTATAGCTCTCATAAATTAGGATTACAAGCGTTCGTTTTAAAAACGTATTATATTAAAAAACTTTCTATTTAAATAATTATTTTTTTATTTCCTGACGTAAACTACAATGACATGCAATTTCTTGTAAAATATAAACGTATAAAATATCTCAGGTATATCATTCAACACTTTCACCATTAAATTTAAGTATTCTACTTTGTGGCTGAAAATTCAGACTGCCTTATTTACTGTGAGCATTATGCAGTGTGATAGACGAGGGATGCCACAGCCATCAGACTTCAAGCGTTGACCAAACCAATCAAATATACCACCAGTTTTAACGTTCATATCAGTTACAGTACGCTTGTAATCCTAATTCGTCAGTCAATCTCTGCAGCGCCGCTAGTAAAGCTGTTGAAGTATTTGTGTTGCGAGAGAAAAGAGTAAATCAGTTGATCATAGTTCGAAGCCAAACATTGTACTGCGGCTTTAGATGTACATCCGCAACTCACATCCTACGCCAAATATGTTTAATACTACAATAGATGGTATGACATAATTGTAGAGACAACTATTAATGCCAAAGATTTCTGCAACAAAAACCCCAAAAACTGCCAGTAGATGAGACTACATGCTCATTAAAAAGTTAAATTATAATTTTGCTTGATACCATAGCAAATTTCGTATAGGGATCGAGAGCATAAGATACGTGAGCGAGGTATAGTAGGGATCAAACGATGAATATACACTCCTGGAAATTGAAATAAGAACACTGTGAATTCATTGTCCCAGGAAGGGGAAACTTTATTGACACATTCCTGGGGTCAGATACATCACATGATCACACTGACAGAACCACAGGCACATAGACACAGGCAACAGAGCATGCACAATGTCGGCACTAGTACAGTGTATATCCACCTTTCGCAGCAATGCAGGCTGCTATTCTCCCATGGAGACGATCGTAGAGATGCTGGATGTAGTCCTGTGGAACGGCTTGCCATGCCATTTCCACCTGGCGCCTCAGTTGGACCAGCGTTCGTGCTGGACGTGCAGACCGCGTGAGACGACGCTTCATCCAGTCCCAAACATGCTCAATGGGGGACAGATCCGGGGATCTTGCTGGCCAGGGTAGTTGACTTACACCTTCTAGAGCACGTTGGGTGGCACGGGATACATGCGGACGTGCATTGTCCTGTTGGAACAGCAAGTTCCCTTGCCGGTCTAGGAATGGTAGAACGATGGGTTCGATGACGGTTTGGATGTACCGTGCACTATTCAGTGTCCCCTCGACGATCACCAGTGGTGTACGGCCAGTGTAGGAGATCGCTCCCCACACCATGATGCCGGGTGTTGGCCCTGCGTGCCTCGGTCGTAAGCAGTCCTGATTGTGGCGCTCACCTGCACGGCGCCAAACACGCATACGACCATCATTGGCACCAAGGCAGAAGCGACTCTCATCGCTGAAGACGACACGTCTCCATTCGTCCCTCCATTCACGCCTGTCGCGACACCACTGGAGGCGGGCTGCACGATGTTGGGGCGTGAGCGGAAGACGGCCTAACGGTGTGCGGGACCGTAGCCCAGCTTCATGGAGACAGTTGCGAATGGTCCTCGCCGATACCCCAGGAGCAACAGTGTCCCTAATTTGCTGGGAAGTGGCGGTGCGGTCCCCTAAGGCACTGCGTAGGATCCTACGGTCTTGGCGTGCATCCGTGCGTCGCTGCGGTCCGGTCCCAGGTCGACGGGCACGTGCACCTTCCGCCGACCACTGGCGACAACATCGATGTACTGTGGAGACCTCACGCCCCACGTGTTGAGCAATTCGGCGGTACGTCCACCCGGCCTCCCGCATGCCCACTATACGCCCTCGCTCGAAGTCCGTCAACTGCACATACGGTTCACGTCCACGCTGTCGCGGCATGCTACCAGTGTTAAAGACTGCGATGGAGCTCCGTATGCCTCGGCAAACTGGCTGACACTGACGGCGGCGGTGCACAAATGCTGCGCAGCTAGCGCCATTCGACGGCCAACACCGCGGTTCCTGGTGTGTCCGCTGTGCCGTGCGTGTGATCATTGTTTGTACAGCCCTCTCGCAGTGTCCGGAGCAAGTATGGTGGGTCTGACACACCAGTGTCAGTGTGTTCTTTTTTCCATTTCCAGGAGTGTACAAAGTAATTTTCCCTTTGCTCAGTAATGGAATAGAACAGGACAGAGAAGCATTAATATTTGTGCGAGGCACGCTTCTAAACTATAGGAATAAAACGGCTAATATACTACACACAGGGTATCTCCCTAAGAGTCGTCAACTGCGCTTTCTTTCATGTTTCGGCAGATATTTGCAATTTAGTTTTAGTAATGTGTCGCTCGAGTGAGCTTCGCGTCTTTCACACACACCCAGCGTCGACGGAAGCTGTCGGTTTGCTTCCTGTCCCAAACAGAATTATTTTGTGAGCGGAATTTTACGTACTCATTCACTAGAGCGGTCCCAGATTAGCTGAATGAGGTATTCGTTTTGTCGATATGTATTAACAACATTAAAATACGATGAATCACCAGTAGGAGAAACTAGGGTAAAACCCGAAATGCGGGTCAAATCGTGTAGCTACAGATTTCGTGACCAGTGTTGCCATCGGTTCTGACAACACTCAGAACTACTAGCAGTTATTCTGGGGTCGTAAATAACCGTAATTAGTGGCCGCCCGTTGCTTCTTCTGCTAGATATTTTAAAAGTTTTTGCTGATATTTTCTTCAAGGAAAACATTAACTGATAAAAACAGCTTAGTAAATATTCCAATTAAGCACGTTTTTAAGTGTATTTCAATGTTTGTATGATACACTTAACGTCAATGTTAACTTTCCAACGCCATCTGTTGTTCAGTCTTGCACTGCAGAGAAAAATCAGGTGTAATGGGTGGAGCAAAGAAACTTCTAATGCCTACTCCAAACGTTGACTTGAGAAGTGCCGAGAAATCGAGGAAGGGTTCAGCAGTCACACTGAGTATTCTCCACACAAAAGTGATTGCAAAACAAATCGACTTCGTCAGGCGAAGTACACGGAGACGAAGCAAGCATATTTTGTGATGGCCTACGTTCAGAGACGTTATCAGAGGGGCGATGTCTATGTCATGAAGAATGTTCGAGTGCAGAGGAAGAAGACACCTCTTTTGTTTGTGATTTCTGTTCTTATAAAGGCTCTTTCGTGTTTTTTATTGCGACTAATTATTGAAAACTTTGGCTATATTAATACAATAGTTTGAATTGTTGAAGGCTTTTGTTCAAAACGAGTTTTTGTACTCAAAAAAGATTTATCGTTTTCCTCGCTAGTATATTTAAGGATTTCTACACGCATAAAAAAAAGTTTTGCTTCACCCCGGTTCCCACAACTCCTGAAGATAGACGCTGACTGTGGATTTTGTATCAGAGACACAGTCCCTTTGACTTACGAGATGTCACTATACCCGCCCAAAGATGTAAACAACCATGCATGAGCAGCGCCTATTTGACGGAGGGGTCCGATAGCCAATCAATTCCAGTCAATCCACCCGGAAGGAGGTACAAGGCTCGTGCCGTCTGTAGTTCAACCATGCGTGGATGGTCAATACTGCGGTTCGATCGCGTCCGCATTGTTACTTTGTGCCAGGAAGGGCTTTCGACAAGGGAAGTGTCCAGGCGTCTCCGAATGAACCAAAGTGAGGTAGTTCGGACGTGGAGAAGATACAGAGAGACAGGAACTGACGATGAGGAACTGTCGATGACATGCCTCGCTCATGCCTTCCAAGGGCTACTACTGCAGTGAATGACCGCTGCCTACGGACTTTGGCTCAGAGGAACCCTGTCAGCAACGTCACCGTGTTGAATAATGCTTTTCGTGCAGTCAGAGGACGTCGTGTAATGACCCAAATTGTGCGCTGTAGGCTGCATGATGCGCAACTTCACTCCTGACGTCCATGGCGACGTCCATCTTTGCAACCACGTTCTCTTCACCGATGAGTGTCGCATATGCCTTCAACCAGACAATCGTCGGAGACATGTTTGGAGGCAACCCCGTCAGGCTGAACGCCTTAGACACACTGTCCAGCGAGTGCTGCAAGGAGGAAGTTCCCTGCTGTTTTGGGGTGGCATTATAAAAACGCATTTGTTTTAGTGACTGCATCTCCATTTCATGTATCATGACCTATCTCGCTATAGTACAAAACGAGCCACCCTTTTTTGAACTTTTTCGATGTCATCCGTCAGTCTCATCTGATGCGGATCCCATACTGTACAGCAATACTCGAGAATTAGGCGGACAGCAGGCCGGAGTGGCTGAGCGGCTCTAGGCGTTACAGTCTGGAATCGCGTGACCGCTACGGTCGCGGGTTCGAATCCTGCCTCGGGCATGGGCGCGTGTGATGTCCTTAGGTTAGTTAGGTTTATGTAGTTCTAAGCTCTAGGGGACTGATGACCTCAGAAGTTAAGTCCCATAGTGCACCTTCTAAGTGTTCTACCAATGAATGGCTGTCTTTGGTTTGCTCTACCCACAACACCATCTATGTGATCGTTCCAATTTATGTTGTTTGTAATTGTAATCCCTAAGTATTTAGTTAAATTTACAGCCTTCATATGTGTGTGACTTACCGCGTAATCGAAATTTAACGGATTTCTTTTAGTACTCATGTGAATAACTTCACACTTTTCTTTATTCAGGGTCAATTGCCACTTTTCGCATCACACAGATATCTTATCTAAATCATTTTGCACTTCGTTTTGCATCTGATGACTTTACAAGACGATATATGACAGCATCATCTGCAAACAATCTAAGTCGGCTACTACGCTTCCTTGGGGAACGCCAGATATTACTTCTGTTTTATTCGATGGCTTTCTGCCTGTTATTACGAACTGTGACCTTTCTGACAGGAAATCACGAATCCAGTTGCACAGTTTGTTTAGAAGACGCTTGTGAGAGACGGTGTCGATAGCCTTCTGGAAAGCTAAAAATATGGAATCAATTTGACATCCCCTGTAGATAGCACTCATTACTTCATGACCATAAAGAGCTAGTGTGTTTCACAAGAACGATATTTTCTGAATCCGTGCTGACTATGCGTCAATAAATCGTTTTCTTCGAGGTACTTCACAATGTTCGAACACAGTACATGTTCCAAAACCCTAACGCAAATCGACGTTAGTGATATTGGCCTGTAATTCAGCGGATTAATCCTACTTTCCTTTTTGGGTAGTGGAGTGACTTGAGTAATCATCCAGTCTTTAGGTACCGACCTTTCTGTGAGCGAGCGGTTGTATATAATTGCTACATATGGAGCTATTGTATCAGCAGACTCTGAAAGGAACATGACTGGTATACAATCACGACCGAAGCTCTTGCCTTCATTAAGTGATTTAAACTGCTTTGCTTCATGGTGCATGGTGGGTCAGTAGCATGGCCACCACGATCCCCCGATCTGTCCCCAATAGATTTTTTCATGTGGGAGCATCTGAATGACCTTTTGTATGAAACACAAGTTACATCGCCGGAGGACCTAGTGAGCAGGATTGTTGCGGCAGCAAGATGTCTTCTAGATACTCCAGGTATCTCTGAGAAGGTGCGCCGTTCAATGCAGCGTCGATGTCAGGCGTGTCTCGATGCATCTGGACAAAGCTTTGAGCATATGCTCATGTGGGCGGCCGTTTGTAGCATGAGACTAAGTAATTGCAACGCCATTTAGTAGCCCCGGATGTCCTTTACAACACCAGATTCCTATGCCATTACCATGTCAGTTTGTAAACGTTTTTTGTGAATTTCATGAGAAGATTCCGTCGCAACGAAAAACGCCTTTCTTTTAATATGTCCATCGCTAATCCTGTATCATTTCTGTGACACTCTCTCCCATACTTCGCGATAATACAAAACGTGCTGCCTTTCTTTGAACTTTTTCAATGTACTCCGTCAGTCCTATCTGATAAGGATCCCATACCGCGCAGCAGTATTCTAAAAGAGGAAGGACAAGCGTAGTGTAGGCAGTAGGTCTGTTACATTTTCTGTGTCCTGTCAATAAAACGCAGTCCTTGGTTAGCCTTCCCCACAATATTTTCTGTGTGTTCCTTCCAATTTAAATTGCTCCTAATTCTAATACCTAGGTATTTAGTTGAATTTACGGCTTTTAGATTTGACTGATTTATCGTGTAACCGAAGTTTAATGCGTTCCTTTTAGCACTCATGTGGATGACCTCACCGTTTTCGTTATTTAAGCTGAACTGCTCTTTGGTTAGCCTTCCCCACAATATTTTCTATGTGTTCCTTCCAATTTAAATTGCTCCTAATTCTAATACCTAGGTATTTAGTTGAATTTACGGCTTTTAGATTTGACTGATTTATCGTGTAACCGAAGTTTAATGCGTTCCTTTTAGCACTCATGTGGATGACCTCACCTTTTCGTTATTTAAGCTCAACTGCCACTTTTCGTACTATTCCGATATTTCTTCTAAATCGTTTTGCAATTTGTTTGATCGTCTGATGACTTTATTAGTCGATAAACGACGTCGTCCTCTGCAAACAATCGAAGACGGCTGCTCAGATTGTCTCCCAAAGCGTTTATATAGATAAGGAACAGCAAAGGGCCTATAACACGACCTTCGGGAACGCCAGAAATCATTTCTGTTTAACTCGATGACTTTCCGTCAATTACTACGAACTGTGACCTCTCTGACAGTAAATCACAGATCCAGTCACATAACTGAGACGATATTCCGTAACCACGCAACTTCAGTACGAACCGCTTGTGTGGTACAGTGTCAAACGCCTTCCGTAAGTCCAGAAATACGGAATCGATCTGAAATCCTTTGTCAACAGCACTCAGCACTTCATGTGAAGAAACAGCTAGTTGTGTTTCGCAAGAACAATGTTTTCTAAACCCATGTTAACTGTGTGTCAGTAGACCGTTTTCTTCGAGGTAATTCATTATGTTCGAGCACAATATATGTTCTAAAATCCTGCTGCATATCGACGTTAACGATATGGGCCTGTAATTTAGTGGATTACTCCTACTACCTTTCTTGTGCTAAAGCACAACTGTAAACATCTCAGGTTTCAAAAATGGCTCTGAGCACTATGGTACTTAACTTTTGAGGTCATCAGTCACCTAGAACTTAGAACTACTTAAACCTAACTAACCTAAGGACATCACACACATCAATGTCCGAGACAGGATTCGAACCTGCGACCGTAGCGGTCGCGCTGTTCCAGACTGAAGTGCCTAGAACCGCTCGGCCACCCCGGTCGGCCATCTCGGGTTTGATTCCGCGTCAGTGCTATGATTTTCATCTGTCACTTGTCACTTCATTCACCTCTGGACATGTTTGTAGATGCACAAAATGTGGAGCTGCACCGTGTTTCGGAATCCACGTTAAGCTGTATGTCTCCCCTTAACGGGCTGGGTAAGTAACTTCAAAGTTCGTCGGAAGACAACGGCGTACCACCTGCATCGGGACCATGGCTAGTAAAACATTATGGTGTTAGATATAATCTGAGTTTATCGGGTTTGTTTGCGTCGCCATCCTCCGCAGCAAGCACAGAAATATTTGTTTTGTAACTAAAAACTAGAATGGTGCACTTTTGTTCTGATCTTTCTTATTTGTAGATTTCAAAACAGTTCACCTCTGGTTTTGTATGTAAATAAGTGATTACTTACAGTCCTTCGCGTGTTTGGTTGACATCTGCGTTTCTCTCATCGGTCACACGCTGAAGGTCGCACTAGAGCTCTATTTACGGAACAGAAAAACAGGCTTATGTTCCGTAAATATAGCTGTAGTGCGACCTTCAGCGTGTGACCAGATGAGAGGAATCTCAGATGCTAACCAAAACGCGAATAGCTGTAAGTAATCTCTTATTTACATAAGAAAAGAAAGATGTGGACTGTTTTAAAATCTCAAAGCAAAACTGTGCCGTTCTGGATCCCGCTGATGATGCCTTAAAGTAAAAAAGGCGAAACGCATGTAGGAGAAATGAAATACAGTGCAATGAAATACAGTGCAGCAAGGAAAGGCGGCTTTTATTTGCAAAACAAATATAGTCTTAGACTGAGGACAGCTTTACCTTAAAACAAATATCGCAATAGACTAATTTGGGATTGCACGGCCGAATGGGCACGTAATATTTTGTTTAATTTTGTTTATACCGGAAAGCCGGCCGAAGTGGCCGTGCGGTTAAAGGCGCTGCAGTCTGGAACCGCAAGACCGCTACGGTCGCAGGTTCGAATCCTGCCTCGGGCATGGATGTTTGTGATGTCCTTAGGTTAGTTAGGTTTAACTAGTTCTAAGTTCTAGGGGACTAATGACCTCAGCAGTTGAGTCCCATAGCGCTCAGAGCCATTTTTTATAACGGAAAACAATTCGACGTTTGGCGTCGCTTGAAAGACGCGAAGAGCAGTATTTGTATGGGGTGAGTCCACCTACACTTTGAAAAAATGAAACTGCAAATATCTATCGAAACACCAGACAAATTGCTCATGACGATACCTAGGAGGGATATCTGTTATACAAGAACCAAGAAGGAACAAAGTAAGTAGGAGTAAGAGGTAAGAGGCTTGATTAAAACGGATGTACTGCAGAAATGCAGCCATTCTCTCCTACTGATATATCTGTACGTCTAAGAAGTAATGGCGGGAATAAAAGATAGGTGAGAGAATATCTGTAAGATTTGCTGATGGTTTCGCTATCTTCAGTGAAAGCGACGAAGAACTAAAGAACCATCCCATTGCACTATAACACTATAACCGTGTTCTCGGACAATGAACATTATGAGCAGTACCTGCCATATTCGCACAAATCCCCACAATGGCAGAGCAGAATAGCAGTACCATTACTAAAACAAGTGAACAATGGCGACACATCGCCTTTAATGAGCACCGTTTCCAGAACACCTTGGCCTGCATCGAGAAAATTCGTAGGATCTCTGCAACCCATATTCAAGTTATCAATATGTGCTTTTGTATGATAATTGATAAGATGTAGGGTAGCAGTGGTCATTTAAGATAAATGTTTCTGATAAGGTAAGTGTATATCAGGTTACACATCTGGTGTCAGCTTACCCACATGGCCAACTTTTAATCAAGGCCACTGGTCAAACTCATAAAGGAAAATGCCCCATACGCTTTAGGCAATTGTGCGAGCTATATTCAAGGTCATAAAGTAACTCGTTACTGATCATTTGATATAAATTGGAGGGAAACCCATCTACATCTACATCTATATCTACATCTACATACATACTCCGCAATCCACCATACGGTGCGTGGTGGAGGGTACCTCGTACCATAACTAGCATCTTCTCTCGCTGTTCCACTCCCAAACAGAACGAGGGAAAAAATGACTGTCTATATGCCTCTGTACGAGCCCTAATCTCTCTTATCTTATCTTTGTGGACTTTCCGGGAAATATAAGTTGGCGGCAGTAAAATTGTACTGAAGTCAGCCTCAAATGCTGGTTCTCTAAATTTCCTCAGTAGCGATTCACGAATAGAACGTCTCCGTTCCTCTAGAGACTCCCACCCGAGTTCCTGAAGCAAACCTACCAGTAACAAATTTAGCAGCCCGCCTCTGAATTGCTTCTATGTCCTCCCTCAATCCGACCTGATAGGGATCCCAAACGCTCGAGCAGTACACAAGAATAGGTCGTATAAGTGTTTTATAAGCGGTCTCCTTTACAGATGAACCACATCCTCCCAAAATTCTACCAATGAACCGGAGACGACTATCTGCCTTCCCCACAACTGCCATTACATGCTTGTCCCACTTCATATCGCTCTGCAATGTTACCCCCAAATATTTAATCGCCGTGACTGTCAAGCGCTACACTACTAATGGAGTATTCAAACATTACGGGATTCTTCTTCCTATTCATCTGCATTACTTTACATTTATCTATATTTAGAGTTAGCTGCCATTCTTTACACCAATCACAAATCCTGTCCAAGTCATCTCTGAGACAATGGGAGCACAACGAAATGGCGGGAAACACAATGGACCAATAGAATTCGAACTCGCCTGCTTCACCCCTTATCTTGCTTTATAACTAGCACAAATGCGTGTAGGCCTCTTCATTTGAGGTCTCAGCAAAGTGGAGGAGAGATTCAGGTTAGTTATAAAGAAATTATTAAGAACAATAATTCAGTTGTCAGGGATTGAAAGTAATAACAATAATATAACACATTAACTTATGGTTTATTATTAAGAGATTCTTTTTAATACAAGTTTTACAATCTTATTTTATTTTGTTAATTTACAATGTCACACAGGTGTTTTAAAAAGCTCTTCTTATATGCAGTAATTTGCATATCGCATTTGTACAGTATTTTTGTTGAAGTATCTGCACAGCCATTTTTTCTTTCATGTAGATACATTGGTTTTATTTGCAAAGTAATTTTTTATAACCTACAACTATCAGGTACAGTAATTTAAAGTAAAGCTAGTATAGAGAAGAGGAACTTAAGTACTACATTTCCAATTTTGTTTCTATTTACAGTCTACATTTTCTTTCTTATCATTGTATGTGTAGTATTTACATTTAAATCATTTAATCATTTATTTCTATTTACATTTCTGTATTACATAAAATATATACATAGGTAATTGGAACTAGCGGTAACACACACACACACACACACGCAAACCTGTATCAGGCTGTTCATCCAACCATTCTGTACTCACTCGCATACATACCTCAACTCTTCACAAATAAATACACAGTCACACACGCATTCACTGTGTGAGGACTGTAGGTTGTCAGTCCCATCCCCAAAGATGAACCATTCGTCGTCATGACGCGACAGCCCTACTTTCAGCTGCGGTGCGTTATTTACACTATCGCCTCTCCATCTAGTGATTACCTGGCACCTCATATGTAGACCTGCACCAGCGTCTTGGGGGAGGCAGCTGCTGTAATCTTCAACAGTGAGAGCTTTTGCAGTTACACGATGCACAACCTCAGCCCACCTCTGGATGGCAATTGCAACTGTACAGTATGTGTACACCTTAGATCTGAGCCTTTCAAACTCCACAATATGACACCCGTTCACATCATCTTTCATCATGCCGATAACCTTTTTATCTTCCGGTGTTATTCTGAAAGGATTATCAGCCACATATCGAGACATGTCGAAAGCCATGGGATTGTGCCAAACTGTCTCATATGGATCGCAGCATTTCACCCAGTATATGGAACTGTCTGTACCCATGTAAAGTAACTTAGGGTCGATGAAGTTTGGCTTCACAAAGTCATAGTGAATGAGATATGTGTGGAGTTTAGAAAGAACACACATACCGATAGACAGACTCCATGGCTCTTCCGAAAATTGAAATGTTCATTAACTTGAAAAGATGTTTTTCTAAATCACATGTCATGGGAGACCTGTATTCAGTGTTACCGTCGCTGTATAACTTCTAGCAGCAGGTCATACTAACAAACTACATCACCATGCCCCAGGGTGGTGGAGAATATAACAGCAGTGTCAACAACTTCGGGACCAGGCTCTCCAAGTATAGCAGCATGTCGACGCGTCATGGAAATGAGTGCTACATTCCAGTTCTGCATCAGGACGTATACCTCACCAACATCCTCAGTCTCATCTTTGATCTTTTCCTTCCGGCTGACTATTTCCCCCTCAGGCAGACTTTGGGACCCTCCAAATGGTAGAATTTGTTTCACGGCGTACCTGTAGAGATTGTTCACATCCCAGTCAAGGATGTGAGTTAAATTTTCAGGTGGCCTGAGCTCCTTCTCACTCTTTCACGCTTTAGTCGCCTCAGCGTATCTGTGCATGCACTGGTGAAGTCCGCCACGAATCCCGCGTTCAAAGAAGTACAGCATATCAGTATCAGTCAGCAGTTTGATAATGACACATCTTCCTTAACATTGCGTCCCACAACACCATGGCGTGGTAAAATAAAAGGCAAGATCCAGATAGTATATGCCCAGACATACACTCCTCGAAGATGTCTGCGTGCAGATGTACATCTGTGTTGATATGTAAGTCAGGGTTGCTGAACACCTGTCAAACATTTGCTATGTGCTAATGCTCTCCATCCATCGTAGCAATGCCTTTTATTTTGCTGGAAAATGCGGTTTATGTGGGCAGTGTGATCTCATGGGGTCTCTCCATCAAATCCAGGTATTCATGTGGAAGGATCCTTTGTTCGTCACAAGCTGAAACTTTGCATCATTGGTGTATGCAGCTCTAATGATATCCATGTACTCCTACTCATCAACTCAGCAAGATTCTGAAGAGACACGTGCACCAAATGTAGTGAATCCAGGAAACAGAGCGTTATTCCTGGAGGATTCTCTTGGAAAACGAAATGTACTTCCCAATAGCGTCAGACCTTATCGGCTTTCTATCGGAAATCACATCCAAGTGCTGAAAGGGCACGTGGGAATAACACATACTCGTATTGTGGAGAAAAGAATCTGCTGTTGCAACTGGTATTTCAAGCTGTGTGCATCGTGAGCTGTGCTGCGGAAAGTCTCCCTACGTGTAGAGTTTGTTCTTCTTAATCCCACGGCAACCCATAGATATAAGACTCAATTGCCTGCTCGCAGAAGACATTATTCAACTCCGGGGCGCTCATGGGGGCGTTATGACGATAAATGTGATCAACTCGCCACACAAGTTTCTCGAACTCAATGATTAATCAACAACGATAAGGGATTTCAGATCGATTCCGTATTTCTGGGTTTCCGGAAGGCTTTTGACACTGTACCACACAAGCGGCTCGTAGTGAAATTGCGTGCTTACGGAATATCGTCTCAGTTATGTGACTGGATCTGTGATTTCCTGTCAGAGAGGTCACAGTTCGTTGCAATTGACGGAATGTCATCGAGTAAAACAGGAGTGATTTCTGGCGTTCCCCAAGGTAGTGTTATAAGCCCTTTGCTGTTCCTAATCTATATATACGATTTGGGAGACAATCTGAGCACCCGACGTCGGTTGTTTGCAAGTGACGCTGTCGTTTATCGACTAATAAAGTCATCAGAAGGTCAAAGAAAACAGCAAAACGATTTAGAAGAAATATCGGAATGGTGCGACAAGTGGCAGTTGACCTTAAATAACCAAATTTGTGAGGTCATCCACATGAGTGCTAAAAAGAACTCGTTAAACTTCGGTTACACAATAAATCAGTCTAATCTGAAAGCCTTAAATTTAACTAAATACCTAGGAATTACAATTACGAGCAATTTAAATTGGAAGGAACACGTAGAAAATGTTGTGGGGAAGGCTAACCAAAGACTGCGTTTTATTGGCAGGACAATTAGAAAATGTAACAGATCTACTAAAGAGACTGTCTGCACTACGCTTGTCCGTCCTCTTTTAGAATACTGCTGAGCGGTATGGGATCCTTACCAGATAGGACTGACGGAGTACATCGAAAAAGTTCAAAGAAAGGCAGCACGTTTTGTATTAACGCGAAGTATGGGAGAGAGTGTCACAGAAATATACAGGATTTGGGATGGACATCATTAAAACAAAGGCGTTTTTCGTTGCGTTGTAATCTTCTCACGAAATTCCGATCACAAACTTTCTCCTCCGATTGCGAAAATATTTTGTTGACACCGACTCACATAGGGAGGAACGATGACAAGGATAAAATATGGAAAATCAGAGCTCGTACCGAAAGATATAGGTGTTCATTATTCCCGCGTGCTATACGAGTTTGGAATAATAGAGAATTTGTGAAGGTGGTTCGATGAACCCTCTACCAGGCACTTAAATGTGATTTCCAGAGTATCCATGTAGATGTAGATGTAGCATTTTCCCCGACGGGTGATTCCAGGAGGAGGAGGAGGAGATTAGAGTTGTACTGCCCGTCGACAATGAGGTCATTATAGACGGAGCACAAGCTCTGATTAGGGAAGGGTTAAGAAGGAAGTAGCTTCACCCTTTCGAAGGAACGGTTCCAGCCTTTGCCTTAAGCGATTTCAGGAAATCACGGAAACCTAAATCAGCATGGCCGGACGCAAATTTGAACCGCCGTGTGAGTCAAATTTGTTGCGAATGGAATCACACGAGCTTGCAAGTTGATACACTGCCACATTCGATACGTGGCTTTAATAGGATAATAGTGGGCTCAAAACGCTACTGAGGTCGTTATAAATGCGACAGTTGTGCATGTTACATTTCGTCGAAAGCAGCATCAGCACTCCCGCATCTCCAAGGTCATTCCAGGATCACGACAACCAGCCACATGCCAAGTTTAAGCAAGGGAGGGCAGGGGAGGGGAGTGGAGAGGGAGTGAAGGGGAGAGGAGGGGAGAACATCCAGGGTCCTGCACACCAGCAAATTTTGCAAGACATACTCCCCACTCCAACCACTCTGCTCTGCAGCCAGCTGCATGTAAGTATAATTTGCATGCTGTGCAACCCCATCCCCGCACCTCTGCCCCCACCCATATACTATGAAGTATCTAAATTGCCAAAACTTCTGTCAGCTATGTTTATATTACTGACTCTCAAAATTTCTTTTAAGGCCTGACTCACCAGCCTCATTGGTAAATTCCATTTGAAGCTATACTCATTCGTCATGGAAAATGTAATAAGTAGAAAGCATACTTCCCTCCAAATAATTAAAAACCAACATTTGATTACAAAATATAAACAACGAATTACAAATTCGTATTTGTTGAAAATGAGTTTTGCTTGAATACTATCCCACAACCACTTGAAACGCGAAATAAACCAAGTCCTCTTTTGCATCCTGCATGCTCCCGTCACAAGTGAACGCTTAGCGCCCCCGGTGTACGTCTGCACTGTAATACTGAGGTAACTTTGATCTTTATACCACGATTTTTTAGTAGTGCCACAAATAGATTGTTGCATAGTTAAAAGACGCTACTGAGTCATAGATTAAATCTTTTATACATCTAGGTGAGATTAATACATGAAAAAATGCTGTTCGACCCCAATCAATTATTGAGGTCTCACAATACTGCAAAAATAAATCTGAACTGCAGAAAAAGCACGAGCTAATTTCTAAGTATACACATATTCATCAAATTAGTGGTAAAAATTCCCAAATATGTACCCCCGGGGCTAGATATCAATGCCTAACAAGAACTGGAATTCCGTATCGTAAAATTAACCTGACCAGGATTATAATTGCACAAAAAAATGTGTTAGATAATAAATACTGCCCTCAATAGGCAAATAGATAAACTCAATGTAACTAATTTGGCCTGCTCACAACACATCCTCAAATTAAATATTTCCACATATAAGGTGTGCTTAAGCACCATTTGAGGAGGAACAATGATAATGCATTATGTTATTCACTATTAACAATATAAGCGATGCTAATGATTGCCAGTTGTTGCTGTTATTACGATCGACTCATGCCTACTGAAGCCTATGTACAGTAACAGCAGTTTGCAGTCAGACCTACGGTGGTAAACACAACAGTCATAAATCAATTATTTTCCACCTCTAAGATGTTGACAAATTGTAAAATGGTTTCAAAACAAGTAGGCAGTTCAAAACGTACGATGTACACATTGCTAGTTGAAGATAAGACATGAAAAACCTCTGAAAAACTCAAATCAATTAATGTAATGTCACTTACATCTGTAATGGAAAAGAGAGTGTGAGTTAATTTCCGTATATACATATATTCAGCAACTTAGTGCCCAAAATTTTATAGCACATACCCCAGTGCCCGATTTCCAAGTTTAATGACAGCTGATATTTTAGAATTTAGGCCTAATAATTTTATGTCATAAAATTAATCCGACCGGGCTTTCAGCTTTAGAAAAAATGTCTTCTGCACTTGTATACTGTGACTCTGGCAGTTCTGCTAGCGTTGTATCGGAAGCTCTATGGGATGTGAGGGTTCAGGCAATACTATGTTGCAGCTTGATATGTGCTGAGTGCTGAACAGGAGTACCTCTGCTCTGTACCAGTTGCTTCCGTGTGGCATCAGTTAACGAATATTTTGCAGAACAATTGCTGTATAGTGTTTACACAACGTTTCCTCGCTTGCCTATTGGTAGACCATTAACTACACTACTGGCCATTAAAACTGCTACACCACGAAGATGACGTGCTACAGACGCGAAATTTAACCGACAGGAAGAATATGCTGTGATATGCAAATTATTTGCTTTTCAGAGTATTCACACAAGGTTGGCGCCGGTGGCGACACCTACAACGTGCTGACATGAGGAAAGTTTCCAACCGATTTCTCATACACAAACAGCAGTTGACCGGCGTTGCCTGGTGAAACGTTGTTGTGATGCCTCGTGTAAGGAGGAGAAATGCGTACCATCACGTTTCCGACTTTGATAAAGGTCGGATTGTAGCCTATCGCGATTTCGGTTTATCGTATGGCGACATTACTGCTCGTGTTGGTCGAGATCCAATGACTGTTAGCAGAATAAAGAATCGGTGGTTGCAGGAGGGTAATACGGAACGCCGTGGTGGATCCCAACGGCCTCGTATCACTAGCAGTCGAGATGACAGGCAGCTTATCCGCATGGCTGTAATGAATTGCGCAGCCACGTCTCGATCCCTGAGTCAACAGATGGGGACGTTTGCAAGACAACAACCATCTGCACGAACAGTTCTATGACGTTTGCAGCAGCATGGACTGTCAGAGACCATATCTGCGGTTACACTTGACGCTGCATCACTGACAGGAGCGCCTGCGATGGTGTACTCAACGACGAACCTGGGTGCACGAATGGAAAAACGTCATTTTTTCGGATGAATCCAGGTGTTGTTTACAGCATCATGATAGTCGCATCCGTGTTTGGCGACATCGCGGTGAACGCACATTGGAAGCGTGTATTCGTCATCGACATACTGGCGTATCACCCGGCGTGATGGTATGGGGTGCCATTGGTTACATGTCTCGGTCACCTCTTGTTCGCACTGACAGCACTTTGAACAGTAGTCGTTACATTTCAGATGTGTTACGATCCGTGGCTCTACCCTTCATTCGATCCCTGCGAAACCCTACCTTTCAGTAGGATAACGCACGACCTCATGTTGCAAGTCCTGTACGGGCCTTTCTGGACACAGAAAATGTTCGACTGCTGCCCTGGCCTGCACATTCTCCAGATCTCTCACCAATTAAAATCGTCTGGTCAATGGTGGCCGAGCAACTGGCTCGTCACAATACGCCAGTCACTACTCTTGATCGTGTTGAAGCTGCATGGGCAGCTGTACCTGTACACGCCATCCCCGCTCTGTCTGACTCAGTACCCAGGCTTATCAAAGCCGTTTTTACGGCCAGAGGTGGTTGTTCTGGGTACTGATTTCTCAGGATCTATGCACCCAAATTGCGTGAAAATGTGATCACATGTCAGTTCTAGTATAATATATTTGTCCAATGAATACCTGTTTATCATCTGCATGCCTTCTTGGTGTAGCAATTTTAATCATGATACTCGCAAACTCACTCATCAAGCCCAATGGAGTACTTCAGGTTGTTCAGCAGTCACGAAATTTTGCTAGAAGGAAGATTTCACAATACAAGTAAAGGGAAAAAGTCAGAAAATTTTTAATCTGTAATTACATCCTGCGAAAGAAATATTTATTTTATCACTTGTTATCTGACCTCAGGTTTGAAATTACGGCATTCTCGAAAGTTTTGGAATCCTTGGGACCGATATCTTGCCAGTATCACCGTCACTAACAGGAAAATATGGTCGTGGTTCCACAATTCCTGGAATGTATGAACTGGCAATTCACATAATTAGGTTTGTACCTCACTGCACGAGTCCTCCTTACACTTGCCCATTTTTTTTTTTTTCAGTTCTGACGCCACGTCCCACCATCCCTCTCTCTGCATAAATAAGAAACTACATTTTCCTTTGAAGGGATCTGTGAGGTCTCTCAACCTTTGGCGCAGATTTCTCAGTCATTTTATGTGAGCAAATTTAGCTGTTATTCTAATAGTTGCCGGCCGTGGTGGCCGAGCGGTTAAAGGCGCTACAGTCTGGAACCGCGAGGCCGCTACGGTCGCAGGTTCGAATCCTGCCTCGGGCATGGATGTGTGTGATGTCCTTAGGTTAGTTAGGTTTAAGTAGTTCTAAGTTCTAGGGGACTGATGACCTTAGAAGTTAAGTCCCATAGTGCTCAGAGCCATTTGAACCATTCTAATAGTTCTCTCTTCCTTGGTAATAACTTGTATCCAAGATATCTCCAGGGACTTTGATCTAGCGCTTGTGGCCTAAAATATACCGGGTGCATACTAAGTATAAATACAGACTTATTGCATGAGCAAGTCGCATCCTTGTTTTAGCTTATTTTCTACATTTTTAGCACATTTTTTTCATATTTTCCGATTTTTTCACGTATTTTCCATATCCAGTACTAAAATTTACAATTGTGTATATGCTCTTATTGCTTTCATTACCAACCAACTGTGATACGGAGTCCGATACTAGCCGTGATATCTACGAACTATACTTCTTCCAGATGTTAATACACGCAACACTGCCGAAGCCAATGCTCAAAACACACACACGTGTATGGGTTTATTGTGGAGGTTGAGTGTTGACATTATACAACTGCTAACACACACATTTCAATCCGTCATTGTGTACTATGTATGCGTATACTATACATACTCGTATATTGGGTATCATGCACATGGCTGCACGCCATGTGAAAGAGTATGTATATATATTTGCAAATTATACTGTACTAAGAAAGAAACAACAGTGTAAAAACAAAGGGTGTAAGATATATCATCGGTAATAAATAACATTGAAAATAAACATCAAAAACTATTGTAAAAAGTTATATTACAAGAAAAGGATTTGTTAACGCTAAACCATATAAGTCAGTTTGTTATATCGTAGTTATTCTTTGTAAGTACAGCAACTAAAGAACTATTGTCAATAATATTTTTGTAACAGAAACTCAGCTGAGTTTTTTATTTATTTATTTATTTACTTTTTTATTTTTTTACTTTTTTACTTTCATCAGTCTTCTGACTGGTTTGATGCGACCCGCCACGAACTCCTCTCCTGTGTCAACCTTTTCATCTCAGAGTGTCGCTTGCAGCCTATGTCCTCAAATTATTTGCTGGATGTATTCTAGTCTCTGTCTTCCTCTACAGCTTTTGCTCTCTACAGCTCCCTCTAGTATCATGGGAGTCGTTCCCTGCTGCCTCACAGATGTTCTATGATCCCGTCCCTTCTCTTTGTTAGTGTTTTCCACATATTTCTTTCCTCTCCGCTTCTGCGGAGAACCTCCTCATTCTTTGCCTTATCAGCCCACTTTAGTTCCAATAATCGCCAGCAGCACCACTTCTCAATTCCTTTGACTCTCTTCTGTCCCGGTTTTTCCACAGTCCATGTTTCACAACGATACAATGCTATGCTCCAAACGTACATTCTCAGAAAATTCTCCGTCAAATTAAAGCCTATTTTTGATACTAGCAGACTTCTCTTGGCCAGAAATGCCCTTTTTGCCTGTTCTAGTCAGCTTCTTGCCCCGTGCGTCAGTGGTTATTTTACTGCCTAGGTAGTAGAATTCCTGAAACTTCGTCTACTTCGTGACCATCAATCCCGATGTTAAGTTTCTCGCTGTTCTCTTATTCTGTTGCTTCTCATTTCTTTCGTCTTTCTTCGATTTACTCTCAATCCATATTCTGTACTCATTAGGCTGTTTATTCCATGCAGCAAATCACGTAATTCTTCTTCACTTTCGCTCAGAATGTCAATGAAATCAGTGAGTCGTATCATTAATAACCTTTCATATTGAATTTAATTCCACTCCTGAAACTATCCATTGTTGCTTCTTCGATGTACTGAACAGCATGGGCGGAATACTACATATTAAAAAATTAGAAACCCGCCTCGATTGTGAAAAAAGCACCTAGGTTTCGGCGTAGATAACTACAGCTTCTTCAGAACAATAAAACCCACAAGTGCCTAAGAAGACCTTTGTCAATGATTAAAAGAACACCATAGATATACATTTGTAAACGAAAAAGAAGGAAAACACAAACTGTACATATGTAAAAAGTCTAAACCGTTACTTAACTTAATGGTGTAACCTCCACCTCACACTAGGTGCTTTTTTCGCAATCGAGGCAGGTTTCTAGTTTTTTTAATATATTAACCAACGGTTGCTGACGCGGAGCGATGTTGAAGGTGTAAGTAGGCTGTTTAGGTTTTTTTATTGGTAACGCCACCTCTGTATGAAAATCACTGGCTGTGCTGTGTGCAGTCTGTGGCTGCTTTGCATTGTTGTAATACTCGCCATTGTAGTGTTAGGCAGCTGGCTGTGAACAGCGCGTAGCGTTGCGCAGTTGGAGGTGAGCCGCCAGCAGTGGTGGATGTGGGCAGAGAGATGGCGGAGGTTTGTAATTTGTCATGAACTGCTATATTTATATATGATGATATCAAGGTAAATACATTGTTCGTTCTCTATTAATATCTTTCATTTGCTAACTATCCCTATCAGTAGTTAGTGCCTTCAGTAGTTTGAATCTTTTATTTAGCTGGCAGTAGTGGCGCTCGCGGTATTGCAGTAGCTTGAGTAGCGAAGATTTTTGTGAGGTAAGTGATTTCTGGAAGATATAGTTTAATGTTAGTCAGGGCCATTCTTTTGTAGGGATTCTTGAAAGTCAGATTGCGTTGCGCTAAAAGTATTGTGTGTCAGGTTAAGCACAGTCATGTATAATGGTTCAAAAGGGGACGTTTCATATGTCGACCCTTAGCCTAGGATACCTCACTGGAATCTTCTGATTTTTTCTTGTAGTTTGTGTATTTAGTGTAGCTTTTGTTTATTGCTAGCGCGTAATTGTAGAGAGAATCTCCTTTGTAGTTGTAGCCTTTCATTGTTGTACAGTAAAACAGTTGTGGCATGCATGTAGATTTGCACCAAGTATTTCGCAGCTACGCTTGCAATTAACTAGATATTATTTTCAGTGCTATGTTAATGTGTTCTCCTATTTTTGCACTTCAAATTGTGCTTTTCTGTGTTATCGTGTGAAATATTGTGACAATTATGGCGTGTGAAAAACGTAACACTAGGCTCCAAACTAAACTGAGAAATAATAGTGACGACGAGCGTAGCTTATCAGCGCCGCAGAGTAATGAATTAACTAATGTTCAAAGTAGTAATTTGGTAACTGTGCACAGGGAAATGGAGCGGGCGTCAAACAATGGCGTGGACAGTGAAACAATTAGTGAAGAGGGAAGCATTATCGATCGATCGGTCGGCAACAGCTCGCCTCAGGAAGCCGAAATGACACGACACGATCTCGCAAATACTGTAGATTCAGGTTTTGGATCCTCACCGTTTTCTCAAATAAGTCAAGACATATTTTCTGCTTGTCAAAATGTGAATGTTTCCGGTGTAAATTCACTGCCGAAAAGCACTGAGGAACATGTTTCAGACACCAATGCATTGTTATTACAATTAATACAACAAATGGGACAAACACAGCAAAAGCTTCAAAAGTTAGACACAGTGGGACAAAATCTCAAAAAGTTAGACACAGTGGAACAAAATCTTAAAAAGTTAGACACACTGGAACAAAATCAGAGACAAACACAGCAACAGCTTCAAAAGTTAGACTCATTGGAACAAACTCTTGAACAAACGCGTGAAGATTTAACTACTGAGTTACATAACATTGAATCGAAATGTCAAAAAGTCTGTAATGACGTAAAAACTCAAATTTGTGAGCATTTTCAACCTATTTTTTCGCGGCATGAAAAGGCATTACAGAATCACGAAGCAGCCATAAAAGAACTGCAAATTATTGTTCATGAAAATCATGAGACCTTGCAAGCTAAATTTGACTCAGTTGCATCTACCGATTCGGTTACGCAACTTGCAAAAACTCAGAAAAACTTAAAGAACACAGTAGATTCGATTTCAACACAAATGGACAATCTGAAACTTGGTTCATAAAAACACATTGAGGAAATGTGTTCACTATCGGAGAAAGTAGCCGAACTTTCGGATCAGTTCACTAACTTATCTACGAAGGTAGATGATAATCTGAACGACACAAAACCGGTAGTCTTTAATGACACAGAAGAGTGCGAACAAATTAGGAAATTCAAACAAAATCATAATCAAATTAATACGCAACACCAAAGAGAAATCCGGGATGTACAAGATCAGTTGACTCAGGTAATACAAGAATTACGTATTTCAGAGGCCACTCGCGCTCCAATACGGGAAGAGGGACACAGAAATACGGAACAACCACAAAATAATAACACAGGACACTTCGGAAATTATGAAAGAAATTGGCAAGGTGCACCGAATTTTGAAATGGAACCGCCGAAACGACGTAACAATGACCGACATGCGACTCGCCGACATGATGACTTTGACTATAAGCTGTTCATTACTACACGTAAATTCAAAACATTTAAGAATTCTGGCAACGACATTCATCCACAAGCATGGCTCCATCAATTCTCGCATTGTTTTCCTCCCAACTGGTCGTTAGAACACAGATTAGAATTTATGTGTGGCTACTTGGAGAATGAACCAGCTGTAAGAATGCGATCGGTAATTCACGATTGCCACAGTGAAGGAGAGTTTTACCATGCCTTCCTCTCAGCATATTGGTCTCAAGCTACACAAGACCGTGTAAAACATAGCATCATGATGATGAAACACTTTGAACAATCTGAATTTTCCAGTCTTGTCAAATATTTTGAAGACATGTTGCATAAGAATCAATATCTTTCAAACCCATACAGCCCCTCAGAACTCATCCGCATTTGCTTACTCAAATTGCCTGAACATTTACGACATATTATTTTAGCAGGACGTTGCAAAGACGACATTGAAGCATTTCAGGAACTCTTACAAGAATTAGAAATTGACACTGACAATCGCGGAACGCGAAACCAGGAACACAACAATTACAGGTCACATCCGTCGCAATTCCGCGATGAAAGAAGTAATAACTTGACACGACAAGGCTATTCTCACAACACAAATCGTGACCAAAACAGACACCACCCGTATGACAACCGTTGGCAGAGTAATACTAGTTACAGAGAAAGATCGCATTTCCGTAGTAAAGAATATGACAGAGCTTACCTTAGAAACAGACAATATGGGAACCAAAATAATTATTATCAAGGGAGACAGAATAACTTTATACGCAACGGTCCAGCGCGCAGTTACGACTCAGGGAGAAATTCTGCACCACATGACCGACAAACAAGAAACTATGTAAACTACCGACAAAACGACAGACGTGAATTTCATCAGAACTGGCGGGACTCTAACAGAGCTGGGCCCTCTCGGCAAGGCGAATTTGTAGAAGTTAGGTCTCCTAATCCCAATAACGACGCGCGCCAACAAAGAGACAGACAATGACTCGCACAGCAGGCAGCCGCGTGCGCCCGCTGGCTCCGAGAAAAATAACATAAGACGCTAGCCTTGAGAAAAATTTTAGCATTCTTTACCGATGTATACAACATGATAATTGTTTTGAAGTTGAAACTCTGTGCACTAGGAAGAGTAAAGGTTTACACCACATTTCACATGTAAAACCATTTATTGAAAGATAATCTGCTTTTTAACTTAGTCTTTGTCATAAAATTTTTCGCTTCACATTACTAATATGCTTTGTCAGACTTAGAATCTGTTAACATACAACAATGTTCGAAGTGAAATATCCAGTCAAGAACCAAGAGAACTTATTTAAACAGAAATTACGAATGCATTGTTATAATGAACAGACGACACAGTGTTGTTAGTTGTACATTCTTGCTTGTTAGTTGCACGATTACGTAACGACTATCAGGCTTACATACTTAGGACACATACTGGTACTGCTAATGAGATTTTAATGCAACATTTTGGTTTACTTGAAAATACATTCTGGGTTTAAAGTACTTTCTGTGAGATACCAGAGGACACAGTGGTTAGTTTATGTGACAGCTACACGATTTTATCACGACGCTACTAATGAGTGACAATTTACAATGTTGCTTTTGCAGTGTATCTGTTTTATATCTGCACAGTTTTCTGAATTCTTCTGGAAAGTAAAACATGTTTTAATAGTAACTTTTGTGGTATAGCAACAATGAGACAGCCTTTTTCGTGGCATAACAATACGTTACTGTACAGTACTTTCTTCATCACGCCAATAAGCATAATAACTACGATATCTATACGCAAAGCATTTCACTTTTGTTTATCATGTGGTAAGTACATTGACTTCTGCAGAACTTAGCTTTCGGAGGACGATAACTACGACACTTCCACAGAATTATCTTGCAACAAGACGCACATTTAGCGCTACAGGACACGCATTTGAGTGATTAATTTAATACTTAAAACATTTATTTTTAAAGATTTTTGAATTACAAAGAAAGTTTGCCGTGATATATTTCATTCCATTGGTGTAATCTGTAACACCTGAGGGTATAATTACATTAATCCTCAGGGGGGGTACACGCTTACTTTGTGTACCATGTGTGTGGCAACCACAAGGAACCCTAGCTAATATGGTATTTGCTTATACAACTTTACACTTCGGTACCATATTTCTCTAACACACAAATTACACAGCTATCTGATCATTTAACTGAGAGATAAACATTTTTTTTACTACATCAGTGTCACATGTTTACGCAATACACAGTTGGGTAACTTCACACTTATGAAACTGTATTTTGTCTGTACTTTG
This sequence comes from Schistocerca serialis cubense, assembly GCF_023864345.2. NCBI lineage: Eukaryota > Metazoa > Arthropoda > Insecta > Orthoptera > Acrididae > Schistocerca > Schistocerca serialis. The sequence continues at coordinate 82,088,287 of NC_064642.1, read as the reverse complement.
TGAAATGCTCATATTTTTTCAGAACCATTGTGATACTATGAGAGCTTTGAATGATATATTTGGTAAGGGAGCATGATTTTAAAGTACGTTTGAGGTAGATGACATTATTGAAATGAGCAGAGAATATTTTTTTAGGGTTTGAAATTATTGCAGAAAGCTACGACGATTTTGAGATTTGACTGAGGTGTTATGATGTTATTTTTACGACGACGATGTATATTATGCTGCTGAGGTATGTTTATGATTAACAGGCTGAGGCTATATGAGTTATTTGATTATGCTTCATATTTATAATGACGAAATATTGACGAGTGTCGATGGATACGTATATGTGTAATAAGGTAAGGAGTAACGAATAGTGGGTAGGGACTCTTGACTTGTGAAACAGGATGTTGGAAACCAAGAATCGTACTTTAGAATTATGAAATGTGTGTACATGTGTGAATCATGTGTGAATGTATCACAATGCCACTGAAAATTTTTTTTGGACACTGTTATATTCATAGGATTTTGTTTCTACACATTTGTGACGTAAATTTTCGACCTGTGAAATTTTCATGTGAGACTGTCACTGTAGCGGAAACTGGTGTCGTAAATATTTCCGTAAGAAAGTTAAGTGACCACATGCACGTAATGCGTCGTGGGCACGCAGCTGTGTCAAACACCTGGAGAACAAGCCATTAGGGTGTGCCTTTCCGGAAGCACAGGTAGAAAAAAAAAAGAAAAAAGGCAGGCCTTTATCCTCGTCATTGACATTCCTTTAGGGAAAATATTGCAAATGCGACACCCTCATTCCTTCCATTAACCTTGCTATTGACATTCCTTTGTAGAAAGCATCGCAAATATTACACGCTCATTACATGAAAACATATGATTACTCGTACTTTGTGCTAATTACTGCAATGCTTATGAATTGATGGGAAATATTCGTACATCTGCACACCTGATTATGACAAGTGTCTTTCTATGAGAGTTGAGAGCTACTGACTTACGAAATGCCACATGACTATTGAATGATATTTTTATGCTTTGCTTTTCGTAGTTGCTTATTTCACTTGATATCTGGTTTCCAGCTGTGTTGCAGCATTGCTTTTATAAAATAAAATGCATTTGCTAATGTGAACACTTTCTGTCAACAGATCTATTAAATAATAATTTTGTGATCCACATTCTTCAAAAAAGGTGCACTTGGAAAGGAAAGAACAATAAGAAGGAACTAGTAACAGTAACACATAATTTTCTTTTCAAGTACATGGTAATATTGTTTTTACAATAAGTTGTTGTGGTGCACCACTTTAATTACATAGATATTAAGATGTGAATATACATTTCCCTTATCTGCATTGTTGTTTTTACTGTAATATTTTTTCTGCTTGAGCTATGTCATGTTTAGGTATAAGATACTGCTGTTTGCCAGGCGTAGTGTTACTGAATTTGACTTTGTGTTACTCTGCTAAGCCAATTTTACTACTCATTTATTTTTATTGTTGCTGCACATTGGCTCATATTAGTTGTAATGTTGCATTGCTTGGTAGTTTAGATTTACTGTAGCTTGCTTTGCAATTTTCCATTTTTTTTGCTCATTGTTGTTTGTGTTACTTATTTTGTGCTGCTGCACTGCCTCGTTCCCTAGTTTAGCATCTGAGCTCAGTAGATTTAAGTTAGCTTAAGAGGGGGTAGACTGTATAAGAAACTGACTATGGAGAATAGGTAAAGAATGCATTGCGAAGTTATATGAAAACGATTTGGGCCCAAATGAGTATTGTACAATCAGAAATAATTATTTTGAAAGAAATATGGACAGAATACAGAAAGCAGGCTTAGATAGGACTTTTTGGGAATAATGATGAACAAAGGGAGATCTCCATGCAAATGCAAAATACTGCAGTAAAACAAACCCTGTCCTTTCCCTTTTGTGTTATCCCACTATATGTTTGTGTACCCATGTGTATTTGTTTTCTTCCTGTCTCTGTGTACTGTTTCATAGAACATTTTTCTCTTCTAATACTAAGTTACATTCACTATGATGAGGAATACTGTTATCCTCGAATATAATTGGCATTAATAATATGTTATTCACTTTGTAAAGATGTTAGACATTATTTATTCTGTTTTGTGTTAATGCTCATGTGTGAAGTTGATGTTTCGAAAGTTACTCTGATCTTTTATGCATGTACTCATGTCATAATTCCTGTAACACTGATGTATATGTTATTTCTATTCTTTTGTAAAGCCCCTATTACTACAAATGTTATCTGTATTATTATGTTCTTTAATGATGTATTGTGTACCTTTGTTATTGTATTCTTATGTTATAAAATTGTAATTGTCACCAGTTCATGATATTATTAACTTGTAAGCTACATTTCACTGCACACGTTTCTGTTGGTCATTGTATATGGACAATATGTGAGAAGTAGGGACTGTTAGTGTTTGCACGTGTGTTGATAATTCAGCAAGGGACTGGATAACAGCATTGCTCGTTCTAAGGACAACTCCAAAAAACTTTGTGAGTGCACAAGTGGTGGTTTATGGACTTGCTATATTCTCCGCAAGACTCTTTGATGGTGATTGTGCACCTGCACAGTCACAACAGATGGCTGCTGGCTATCTCTACAAGGACTACAGTGGGTCTGCATCTTTGATGACTCACCAACGCCATTATTTCTACAAGGACTACAGTGGGTCTGCATCTTTGATGACCCACCAACGCCATTATTTCTACAAGGTCTGCAGTGGGTCTGCACCTCTGGTGGCCCACCAATACCATACTCTCTACCAGGACTACAGTGGGTCTGCTCTGTGATGACCTACCTACCAATATTCTTCCAAACTACGACTGACTCTGCTGTGGGTTTGCTCTGTTGTGGCCCATTATCTGTCAGCATGTCAAGAGTCAGCACTGTCTTTTCGTTGGAAGGACAACACTACTTCTTCAAGACAGCATGGAAATCCACTACTTCTGTGTGCATTTTCTTTTACTGCTCAGACTTTGAGAAAAACAGTACTATTTTATTGTGACGAATGATGAGGACTGTCTTTATGGACTGTGAGAAAATTTGAGCTTTTGACCAACATTGTATCAATAAGTGTGTGCATTTGATTTCTTTGTTATTGTAATTATGAAATTTTTTTTCAAATCTGTATTGGCCACTGCCCAATCCAATTTGTAAAATTTTTTGTGGGGAGCATGGGGGCTATGTAAGTAGGCTGTTTAGGTTTTTTTATTGGTAACGCCACCTCTGTATGAAAATCACTGGCTGTGCTGTGTGCAGTCTGTGGCTGCTTTGCATTGTTGTAATACTCGCCATTGTAGTGTTAGGCAGCTGGCTGTGAACAGCGCGTAGCGTTGCGCAGTTGGAGGTGAGCCGCCAGCAGTGGTGGATGTGGGCAGAGAGATGGCGGAGGTTTGTAATTTGTCATGAACTGCTATATTTATATATGATGATATCAAGGTAAATACATTGTTCGTTCTCTATTAATATCTTTCATTTGCTAACTATCCCTATCAGTAGTTAGTGCCTTCAGTAGTTTGAATCTTTTATTTAGCTGGCAGTAGTGGCGCTCGCGGTATTGCAGTAGCTTGAGTAGCGAAGATTTTTGTGAGGTAAGTGATTTCTGGAAGATATAGTTTAATGTTAGTCAGGGCCATTCTTTTGTAGGGATTCTTGAAAGTCAGATTGCGTTGCGCTAAAAGTATTGTGTGTCAGGTTAAGCACAGTCATGTATAATGGTTCAAAAGGGGACGTTTCAAAGGTTCTGTAATACTGTATCCCTGTCTTAACCCCCTTTTCAATCCGAGCACTTGGTTCTTGGTCGGCCACTCTTATTATTCACTCTTGGCTGATTTACAGGTCGTATATTATTCGTCTCTCTCTAAAGCTTACCCCTACTTTTTCAGAATTTCGAATACCTTGTACCATTTTACATTGCCGAACGCTTTTTCCAGCTCGACAAATCGTATGAAAGTGTCTTGACATTTCTTTAGCCTTACTTCCATTATCAACCGCAACGTCAAAACTGCCTCTTAGTGCCTTTACCTTCCCTTACGCGAACTAACAAACTTCTGACACATACTCAATTTTCTTTTCCATTCTACTGTATTTTATTCTTGGCAGCAACTTTGAAGCATGAGATATTAAGCTGATTGTGCGATAATTCTCGCACTTGTCAGCTCTTGCAGTCTTATTGTGTCGATGATATTTTTTGCGAAATGCAGATGGTATATCCCCAGACTCATACATTCTACACACCAACGCGGAAAGTCGTTTTGTTGCCACTTATTCGAATGAGTTTAACAATTCTGATGGAATGTTACATATTTCTTTACCCTTATTTGATGTCAAATCCTGCAAAGCTCTCGTAAATTCTAATACTGGATCCCACACCTGTTCCGTACTGACTCCTGTTTCTTCTTCTACCAGACAAATATCCTCCTCATAGAGGCCCTCAGTATAATCTTTCCACCTATCCGCTCTCTTCTCTGCATTTAACAGAGGAATTCCAATTGCACTATTAATGTTACCATCTTCGCTTTCAGTTTCACTGAAGGTTGTTTTGACTTACCTATATGCAGAGTCAGTTCTTCCAACAATCAGTACAGTAACTCATTAATTATGTACACGGGTTACTACTGTAAAATACACAGAACGGAACATTACCCCACAAGTTAATGGAATAGAAAACTTTTACACCATATTGATGTGAACGCTCGAGAGAGCGAAACGATTACAAACAGAAGTGGGCTTGCTTTATCAGCCGATCACACCACACGAAAAAACAAAAATATCACGCTTACGCCTGAAAAAGAAAAAATCGGAAATGTCGTAGCCAATTATCGGTAACTGATATCAAGTCGCGAAAGCACGAATGTCAACTCAAATGGAGATGCGACCACGTTTTAGACAATACAACTTTATGACCATGAGCAAGGGGTGTTCTCATCAAAGAAAGAAGAGGTTGATTGCCTTCCACTGGACGACTCAATCTTTCAATAACTACTACGACTGCACACAGCCCTTGCACTTTGTAGATACGGTGCCCAACAGCTTCGCCTCCAAACAGCCGCCTCCTCGCCACTGCATTCGACTTCTCAATGCAGCCAGGCACCAGGCTCCACCCACTCGCACTAACGGAGTAACCACCTCTCTTGGGCAAGCTGTTGGCACTCGTATATTGTCGTTGTTCACAGTTTAGCCTGCCCTCTGCTGTCATCTTGCCTCTGCCAGAGATGTAACCAGAGCGAAACTGGAATCGACAGTGTGAGCGCGTGAGAAATACTGGCACGCATGGCACAGGAACAATCAATCAAAGCTGACTAAATTGAACCTGAATCTCTGGCCGTGCAAATAGTGCATTTTAAAGTGCTGTATAGCAACTACTTTTGTCTTATTTCATGGTTCCACACTTGCTGATAGAAGTAAACGAAGCAGTTCATACGTTGGTTTAGCTGTTTGCAAAGCTTAAGTGCCATATTTATACCTGCCTGCTTCGAAAATATGCAGTTTAATTGACGCACTGCATTAAATACCTGTCCAAAACGATTCATTGTGCAAAGGCATTGGGAAATTGCTACTGGAACAAATTTCTTCGGAAGTAAAGTACACTCCTGGAAATGGAAAAAAGAACACATTGACACCGGTGTGTCAGACCCACCATACTTGCTCCGGACACTGCGAGAGGGCTGTACAAGCAATGATCACACGCACGGCACAGCGGACACACCAGGAACCGCGGTGTTGGCCGTCGAATGGCGCTAGCTGCGCAGCATTTGTGCACCGCCGCCGTCAGTGTCAGCCAGTTTGCCGTGGCATACGGAGCTCCATCGCAGTCTTTAACACTGGTAGCATGCCGCGACAGCGTGGACGTGAACCGTATGTGCAGTTGACGGACTTTGAGCGAGGGCGTATAGTGGGCATGCGGGAGGCCGGGTGGACGTACCACCGAATTGCTCAACACGTGGGGCGTGAGGTCTCCACAGTACATCGATGTTGTCGCCAGTGGTCGGCGGAAGGTGCACGTGCCCGTCGACCTGGGACCGGACCGCAGCGACGCACGGATGCACGCCAAGACCGTAGGATCCTACGCAGTGCCGTAGGGGACCGCACCGCCACTTCCCAGCAAATTAGGGACACTGTTGCTCCTGGGGGTTCGGCGAGGACCATTCGCAACCGTCTCCATGAAGCTGGGCTACGGTCCCGCACACCGTTAGGCCGTCTTCCGCTCACGCCCCAACATCGTGCAGCCCGCCTCCAGTGGTGTCGCGACAGGCGTGAATGGAGGGACGAATGGAGACGTGTCGTCTTCAGCGATGAGAGTCGCTTCTGCCTTGGTGCCAATGATGGTCGTATGCGTGTTTGGCGCCGTGCAGGTGAGCGCCACAATCAGGACTGCATACGACCGAGGCACACAGGGCCAACACCCGGCATCATGGTGTGGGGAGCGATCTCCTACACTGGCCGTACACCACTGGTGATCGTCGAGGGGACACTGAATAGTGCACTGTACATCCAAACCGTCATCGAACCCATCGTTCTACCTTTCCTAGACCGGCAAGGGAACTTGATGTTCCAACAGGACAATGCACGTCCGCATGTATCCCGTGCCACCCAACGTGCTCTAGAAGGTGTAAGTCAACTACCCTGGCCAGCAAGATCTCCGGATCTGTCCCCCATTGAGCATGTTTGGGACTGGATGAAGCGTCGTCTCACGCGGTCTGCACGTCCAGCACGAACGCTGGTCCAACTGAGGCGCCAGGTGGAAATGGCATGGCAAGCCGTTCCACAGGACTACATCCAACATCTCTACGATCGTCTCCATGGGAGAATAGCAGCCTGCATTGCTGCGAAAGGTGGATATACACTGTACTAGTGCCGACATTGTGCGTGCTCTGTTGCCTGTGTCTATGTGCCTGTGGTTCTGTCAGTGTGATCATGTGGTGTATCTGACCCCAGGAATGTGTCAATAATGTTTCCCCTTCCTGGGACAATGAATTCACGGTGTTCTTATTTCAATTTCCAGGAGTGTATTTTTGTCATCCGTTCGTTATGTGGCAAGTAGACCGTCATTTTAAGTCCAGACCACAGGCGAATGGAGCGAGTTCAAAGAATATATTAAATAACTTTTCCTACCAATATTAGTAACTTGCTGCCCTCAGATTTACATTTTTACACAGGTACGTGGAAAGTGTCAAATTTCGCGACATTTCGTAAAAACTACCGTCTTCGTATTATGTCGTCACTGATAAATTAAAAAATATCTTCACACCTAGGCATTTATTTTGTAAACAACTCACCGAAGTCCTTCAAGACTGATGTAATGCTCGTTTACTGCTGTTATCAATCTGTATTTGGTTAGCATTCACAAAAACTAAAAGTATCGCAAATGTATATGACCTATCAGAAAGAGAAACTTGGCATCTACTTAACAGCTTAAGAGATGTGGCGTCACAAAAGTAGTATAAAAATGTATTTAATAATAAAATTAAAGAGCCAAAGAGGCTAGCTCTATTTCGTTTTTATTAGTATTAACTTAAAAGAGCATTATGTAGGATATTAAATTTGTATGAATGTGTATTAATATGGTAGTTAGCATAATTGAGTCGATTATTGTATCCTCGAACCTGTCTACCGTCTTACAAAATCTGTATCGAAGGGAAATCTGTGAATACACTGTCTCATATTAAAGAAATTTGTGTTATGCCTCAAAAAATAATCTTAGATTTAGGGAGTCTGTAATTTTTCAGAACATATGGGGAATTTAATACTCTGATTTACATTTTCTTACAAGGTGTACAACTTTCCTTCCGCCTTTTTTCCCAACATTTGAGCCCGCAGCTCGTGGTCGTGCGTTAGCGTTCTCGCTTCCCGCGCCCGGGTTCCCGGGTTCGATTCCCGGCGGGGTCAGGGATTTTCTCTGCCTCGTGATGACTGGGTGTTGTGTGATGTCCCTAAGTTAGTTAGGTTTAAGTAGTTCTAAGTTCTAGGGGACTGATGACCATAGCTGTTAAGTCCCATAGTGCTCACAAGGGAACCTCCCCATCGCACCCCCCTCAGATTTAGTTATAAGTTGGCACAGGGATAGGCCATGAAAACCTGAACACAGATCTATCGAGAAAACAGGAAGAAGTTGTATGGAACTATGAAAAAAATAAGCAAAATATACAAACTGAGTAGTTCGTGTGCAAGATAAGCCACATCAAGGGACGTGTACACTGAGGAGCACCGTGGTCCCGTGGTTACCGTGAGCAGCTACCAATTGAAGGTCGCTGGTTCAATCCTCCCTCGAGTGAAAAGTTTTAATTTTTTATTTTCAGACAATTATCAAAGTTTATGCACTCAGACATGATCAACTTCGCTCTCCAAAATTCTAGGACATGTTCAGATTTGCTTGGACACATGCAGGATTTGACGGTCTACACACGGAAAAACTTGAAAACGTTAAAAACGTTTGTTTTGACAGAGCACAGGGAAAGCTGTGCGACTGCGAAACTGTTGCATTCATTTGTTGCCATTTATGTGACAAACTCTTATGTTTTCATCACTTTTTTTGGGAGTGATTATCACATCCACAAGAAAACCTAAATCGGGCAAGGTAGAAGAATCTTTTTACCCATTCGCAAGTGCGCAAGTTAGGTGGGTCGACAACATATTCCTGTAATGTGACGCACATGCCGTCACCAGTGTCGTATAGAATATTTCAGACGTGTTTTCCTGTGGACGAATCGGTTGACATATGAATTTGCGATCAAATGTTTTCGGTTTCTATTGGAGAGGCACGTCCTTTCGTCTACTAATCGCACGGTTTTGCGGTGCGGTCGCAAAACACAGATACTAAACTTATTACAGTGAACAGAGACGTCAATGAATGAACGGTCAGATCGTAACTTTGCGTAAATAAAGTAAGTAAAATTTCTATCCGAAGGAGGACTCGAACCAAGGACCTCTCGCTCCGCAGTTGATCACTCTAATCACGAGACCACGGCGCTCTTCAGCTTACATACTCCATGATGTTGCATATCTTACACTTGGACTACTCAGTTTGTATATTTTGCTTATTTTTTCATAGTTCCACACAACTTCTTCCTGTTTTCTCGATTGATCTGTGTTCAGTTTTTCAAGGCCTATCCACTGCGTCAATTTATAACTAAATCTGAGGGGGATGCGATGGGGAGGTTCCCTTGTCAGAGCCATTTGAACCAAACATTTGAGGCTTTAATGAAACAAAGTGGTGTCACATGTATCATTCAAAGTATTTTCAATCGCTGGCCACTACTTTCTCCCATCTTTCGGGCAGTGTACGAAAAAATTGTTCATCTTTTGAAGCGATCCACGAATCAATCCACTTTGTGGCTTCTTCATGAGATCGCAAGTGCTGGTCAGCCAGACCACGCGCCATTGATCTAAACAGGTGATAGTCAGAGGGAGCAATGTCTGAAGAGTACGTCGGGTGGGTAGGACTTCCCATTTTAACGTTTCCAAGTACGTTTTGACCTCTTTTGCAACGTGGGGTCGAGCGTTGTCGTGCTGCAAAATCACTTTATCGTGCCTCTCGCTGTATTGAGGCCGTTTGTCTTTTAATTCTCTGCGCAAACGCATTAACTGCCTTCGATAACAAGCACCTGTGATTGTTTCACTTGGTTTTAACACCTCATAGTACACGACGCCGAGCTGGTCCAACCAGATGCAGAGCATGGTCTTGGAGCCGTGAATATTCGGTTTGGCCGTCGACGTGGAAGCATGGCCGGGATATCCCCACGATTTTTTGCGTTTAGTGCTATCGTAGTGAAACCATTTTCCTTCCCCGATCACAATGCGATGCAGAAATCCCTTCGTTTTTGCCTCTGAAGCAACTGTTCACAAGCACACAAACGCCGTTCAACGTCTCTCGGTTTCAGCTCGCACGGGACCCAAGTTCCTTCTTTCTGAACCATGCCCATAGCCTCGAGACGTTCTGAAATGGCTTGCTGTGTCACTCCCACCAATCGTGCTAATTCTTCTTGAGTTTCACGTGATTCTTCACTCAGCACTGTCTCCTATTCTGCATCTTAGAAAGCATTCTGTCTTCCACCACTGTGCCGGTCTACGACGTTAAAATCGCCGTTCTTGAAGTGTTGAAACCACTCATGATACGTTCTTTCACTAATAGCGTCCTTACCATAAGTGCTTGAGAGCATTCGATGAGACTCATCCGCTATTTTCTTCATACTGAAACAAAACAGTAACACCTCCCGCAAACGATGAGAATTAGGCTCTCAAACTGACATTTTCAATCGAGAACAACTTTATGATCCAGACACAAATCGACTAATGTTTGAATGAAGTTATGTTGCCCGGGGTCCAAGCTAACTGCCTGACGTCTGCGATCTGTTTCTTTCGACCGCTACTTGCCGTTGTCGCCACCTATCGGCAAACGGCGGAAGCAAAGTTGTACACCTTGTATATTAACTCACCTGATTCATTCGGATTACAGTTTTGTGTGTAGATCCTCATCAATTGTCCTTCAACATATGCTCAATATTACTTGTCAAAATAGTCTTTTCGCCGAATTTGAATCTGACAGAAAAGTTGTTTAGTTCATAAGCCGCACAATTTTCGAATTAGTGGAATGAGTTGGTCTCATGTGAACTTACTACCTTCCCATGGACTTAAGCTGCTATCGATCATCATAGTAGCAAAACACAGGGTGATGAACTAAATTCGTTTCAATACTCTAAAGATGGATTTTTTTTACAGAAATCCTACAATAAAATTTCGCAATGGTTGTGTGGTATCAGTGCAATGAATAAGCAATCACAAATGATGGTCGGTTCTCATAAATGTTCTTACGTGTAAGGAAAAATGCAATTCATTTGTTGGAAACTTTGGTTACCTCCAAAAGCTTTTTAATACTAGACATGAAAAACGGAAGTATGTCAATGAAACTTCCTGGCAGATTAAAACTGTGTGCCGGACCGAGACTCGAACCCTGGACCTTTGTCTTTCCCAGACAAGTGCTCTACCAACTGAGCTACCCTAGCACGACATACGCCGGGTCCTCACAGCTTTACATCTGCCAGTATCTCGTCTCCTACCTTCCAAACTTTACAGAACTTCTCCTGCGAACCTAGCAGAACCAGCACTCTTGAAAGAAAGGATATTGCGGAGACAAGGCTTAGCCACAGGCTGGGGGATCTTTTCCAGAATGAGATTTTCACTTTGCAACGAAGTGTGTGCTGATATGAAACTTCCTGGAAGATTAAAACTGTGTGCTGGACCGAAACGCGAACTCGGGACCTTAGCCTTTCGCGGGCAAGTGCTCTACCAACTGAGCTACCCAAGCACGACTCACGCCCCGTTCTCACAGCGTCCTCATATCAGCGCACACTCCGCTGCAGAGTGAAAATCTCATTGTGGAAGTATGCCAATGTTTACATGTTTTGGTATAATGTCCGAGATCGCTCAAAAATTACAGTGTTCACATTACAGATTGTGTATCTGACTGCTGTCTTCAAGAGGGTTCAAATGGCTCTAAGCACTGTGGGACTTGACATCTGAGGTCATCAGTTCCCTAGAGCTTAGAACTACTTAAACCTAACTAACCTAAGGACATCACACACATCCATGCCCGAGGCAGGATTCGAACCTGCGACCGTAGTAGTCGTTTGGTTCCGGACTGAAGCGCCTAGAACCACTCGGCCACCGCGGTCGGCCTTCAAGAGAGATTAAGTAATAGAGATTCTTTTAATGTGTGGATGATACGATGTTTCATTCTTTGACACATTTTATAAGAATTAATTATGTTCGCAATGCTCTATTAGAATTGTTATAAATATCGACGAAGCTGTTTACCGTGATTAATCATACCTGAAGGTGGTAATCAAGTGCGTAATGAATTATTATATAGGTTTAAAGAGTTTGTTGTGAGATGCCGCGATCTACTTTGCTTCGATAACCGATTATATCACACGCTTGCATGAACGGCTTCATGTGTCTGTTAATAGGTGGTTCGTTAAGCGGCACCTGGACGCCGGCAGAGGTCATTAACGCTCTGGGCACGGCACGGCGTAAGATTGTGCAGAGCCAAGCGGGACGACGCGCCGGCTGCAGGAAGCGCGCGGGAGTGACCTTTGCTTGCGTCACACACACAGCACAAGGCGGCGCGGATAGCGGCGTGGGGTGCCGCGGCCCTTGACCGGCGCGGCGCTTTCCTCTGTTTTGCATGCCGCACGGCCAGAGACGGCCCGGCACCTCCAGGGGTTTCCTAAGCGCTGACGCAAGCGGTTCCGGCGTCTGCCTGTTTATCGCCTCTCCTACATCACCGCCAGGCGGGCGGCGGCCCATACGTCTTCACAACTTTCCAGCTTCATTCGAGTTGACAAAACACGTTCTCCGCTCATTACTATGGAGGCAGCTTTGGGGAGCGCCAGAACTAGTCATCCATCCAAATCACAGGAAATGGCACTTAACGTAAAATACTTAGGTTCCCCATCCTTGTCGGCCCAAGAAAGTAATGTGTTATAAAAAAAAGTACAATGGCTATTCGGAAAGTAAGGCCCGATCGATAGCGAAGTGGAAACGACAGTGAAAATCGATGAAACTTTGCACAGGTGTGTTGGGCAGTGTCTCTAGTACGCCCGTCGATCGCGCCACATCGATATTTTCAGTTTCGGCTACACGGTGAGCGTGTAAAGATGCCTCGAAAAATGTGTCTTCTGCCAAGTGTCAGGGTCTGGTGAGAGATTTCGCCCGAAACTATTCAGCCCACATAACATGACTGTCATGCGTTTCCTTCTTCATGACAATTCCCGCCTGCACTCACAAGGGAACCTCCCCATCCCACCCCCCTCAGGTTTAGTTATAAGTTGGCACAGTGGATAGGTCTTGAAAAACTGAACACAGATCAATCGAGAAAACAGGAAGAAGTTGTGTGGAACTATGAAAAAAATAAGCAAAATACACAAACTGAGTAGTCCATGGGCAAGACAGGCAACATCAAGGGTAATGTAAGCTCAGGAGCGCCATGGTCCCGTGGTTTGCGTGAGCAGTTGCGAAACAAGAGGTCCGTGGTCCAAGTCTTCCCTCAAGTAAAAAGTTTACTTTCTTTATTTTCGCAAAGTTATGATATGTCCGTTCGTTCATTGACGTCTCTGTTCACTGTAATAAGTTTAGTGTCTGTGTTTTGCGACCGCACCGCAAACCGTAGTAGACGAAAGGACGTGCCTCTCCAACGGGAACCGAAAACATTTGATCGCAAGGTCGTAGATCAACCGGTTCGTCCACAGGAAAACACGTCTGATATATTCTGTACGACACTGGTGACGGCATGTGCGTCACATGACAGGAATATGTTGTCGACCCACCTAACTTCTACACTTGGCGAATGGATAAAAAGATTCTTCTACCTTGCTCGATTTAGATTTTCTTGTGGGTGTGATAATCACTCACAAAAAAGTGATGAAAACATAAGAGTTTGTCACATAAACTGAAAATAAAAAATTAAACTTTTCACTCGAGGGAAGACTTGAAGCAAGAATCTCTCGTTCCGCAGCTGCTCACGCTAACCACGGGACCACGGCGCTCCTGAGCTCACATTACCCTTGACGTCGTCTATCTTGCCCACGGACTACTCAGTTTGTATATTTTGCTTATTTTTTTCATAGTTCCACACAACTTCTTCCTGTTTTCTCGATTGATCTGTGTTCAGTTTTTCAAGACCTATCCACTGTGCCAACTTATAACTAAATCTGAGGGAGGTGCGATGGGGAGGTTCCCTTGTCAGCAGGGGCAATGAAGATGCTCGTGCGACTCTTTCAATGCGAAGTGTTTGATTACCATCAATACAGAATGAGATTTCCACTCTGCAGTGGAGTGTGCGCTGATATGAAACTTCCTGGCGGATTAAAAATGTGTGCCGGACCGAGACTCGAACTCGGGACCTTTGCCTTTCGCGGACAGGTGCTCTACCACTTGCCTGCGAAAGGCAAAGGTCCTGAGTTCGAGTCTCGGTCCGGCACACAGTTTTAATCTGCCAGGAAGTTTCATATCAGCGCACACTCTGCTGCAGAGTGAAAATCTCATTCTGGAAACATCCCCCAGGCTGTGGCTAAGCCATGTCACCGAAATATCCTTTCCTCCAGGAGTGCTAGTTCTGCAAGGTTCGCAGGAGAGCTTCTGTAGAGTTTGGAAGGTAGGAGATAAGATACTGGCAGAAGTAAAGCTGTGAGGAAGGGGCGTGAGTCGTGCTTGGGTAGCTCAGTTTTTAGAGCACTTGCCCGCGAAAGGCAAAGGTCCCGAGTTCGAGTCTCGGTCCGGCACAGAGTTTTAAACTGCCAGGACGTTTCATACGAGCTATAGAGCCCATAATTGACTCCCACCACTGACTATGAAGACAACATTTTGGCACAGACAACTAGCTGTAGACCAGTGTAAAGATTTGGCGCAAACCACAGGCAGCTGCCTTCCATGACGAGGCCATTGGAAAGTTGATGCAATGCTACAACAAATGTCTAAGTCTGAGTGGCGACTATGCAGAGAAGGATGTTTCAAATAAAACATTTTTGAACTTCACGGTTGTTTCAATTTCGTAACCGATTGGACCTTACTTTCCGAATAGCCCTCGTGTATTTTATATACACACAACAAAAAAAGGTCTGCCTCACCTCGGTTCCGAGAGTTCCTAAACCTGTACAGAAAAATGGAGTAGACATCAACATAAACATCATTTCCGCCCTTTTTATTGCTCATGAAAACCACACATTGCATGCTGTACCACTATACAGCGAGACCTTCAGAGGTGTTGGTCCACACTGCTGTACACACCAGTACCACGTCCTCTTGCATTGATGTGTGCCTGTATTCGTCGTCGCATACTATCCACAAGTTCATCATGGCATTGTTGGTCCAGATTGTCCCACTCCTCAACGGCGATTCGGCGTAGATACCTCACAGTCGTTGGTGAGTCACGCCGTCCTTAAACGGCTCTTTTCAATCTATCCCAGGCATGTTCGATAGTGTTCATGTCTGGAGAACATGATGGCCACTCTAGTCGAGCGATGTCGTTATCTTGAAAGAAGTCATTCACAAGATGTGCTCGCTGGGGGCGCGAATTGTCGTCCATGAAGAGAAATGCCTCGCCAAAATGTTGCCGATATGGTTGCACTATCGGTCGGAGGATGGCATTCACGTATCGTACAGCCGTTACGGCGCCTTCCATGACCACAAGCAGCATACATCGTCCCCACATAATGCCACCCCAAAACAGCTGTACTCGCTGTACAGCGTGTCTAAGGCGTACAGCCTGACCAGGTTGTCTCCAAACAGGTCTCCGACGATTGTCTAGTTGAAGGCATATGAGACACTTATCGGTGAAGAGAACTTGATGCCAATCCTGAGCGGTCCATTCGGCATGTTGTTGGGCCAATCTGTACTGCGCTGCATGGTGTCGTGGTTTCAATGATGGACCTCGTCATGGACGTCGATAGTGAAGTTGCACATCATACAGCCTATTGCGCACAGTTTGAGTCGTAACGCAACGTCCTGTGGTTGCACGAAATCATGGTGGCATTGCTGTCAGGGTTCCTCCGAGCCATAATCCGTAGGCAGCGGTCACCCACTGTAGTAGTAACCGTTGGGCGGCCTGAGCGAGGCATGTCATCGACGGTTCCTATCTCTCTGTATCTCCTCCACGTCCGAACAACATCGCTTTGGTTCACTCGGAGACGCCTGGACAATTCCCTTGTTGAAAGCACTTCCTGGCAGAAAGTAACAATGCGGACCCGATCGATCTACGGTATTGACCGTCTAGGCGGCCAACAAGAGCCGTGTACCTCCTTCCTGGTGGAATGACTGGAACTGATATGCTGTCGGACCCCCTCCGTCTAATAGGCGCTGCTCATGCATGGTTGTTTACATCTTTGGGCGGGTTTATTGACATCTCTGAAGTCAAAGAGACTCTATCTGATATACAGTTTCCACTGTCAACGTCTATCTTCAGGAGTTCTGCGAATCGGGGTGATGCAAAACTTTTTTTGATGTATGTAGTTATATTAGCGACGACACAGAAAACTAACCAATGCAAAGATGCTCCTGTTGGAGCTCAAAAAAGACGAATACTCTCTTGTTCAAGAAGCTGACGGAAAAGAGGGATACCAGCTACCTCATTTTACCTTCCTCAGCATCTTTAAAAATATTCTCTAAACTTTTGGCGTGCGAATATATTCGCGCTCTTTTTAACATGCGACTCACCTCTCAGTGCTGCAAGCTTCCGTAACTGTAACTGGCTCACACACTCCGGTCTATCGCTGCTAGTCGCTCATACTCATCTACTACCACTATCCCATTCTCACTCACTCATTCAGCTCATCACATTGTCATTATCTCTTTGTGGCCTTTGTCACTGCCTCCTGTCCCACAGGTAGTCTCCTTCGTTCTCTCTCCCATTGTTACTGTCTCCCTCTTGCTGTTTCTTACTGCTGCCATCTCATTCATTCCTCCCTACTGCTGCTGTCTCTTCTCAGTGTCACTATCTCTCTCTTCCTCGTTGCCTTTGTCATCGTTTCTTATTATCACTGGGTCTCTCCCACTTTCACTTTCTCCTTCTCTTTATTCCTCTTCTTTACTCCTTTCCTCCCACCGTTCTGTCACTGTCAACTATGTTCCATTGCCACTGTGTCCGTCTCTTTCTCTCACATTGCCATTGTCTCCTTCCCTCTTTCCATATCACAGCCATTATCCACTGTCTGTGATTATTTATTATTTTTTCGTCTCTATCCCATTGCCAAAGTCTCCTACTCTCTCAGCACAAAAAGCAGAGAATATGTTCACACGTGGCCGGCCGGTGTGGCCGAGTGTTTCTAGGTGCTTCAGTCTGGAACCGCGCGACCGCTACTGTCGTAGGTTCGAATCCTGCCTCGGGCATGGACGTGTGTGTTATCCTTAGGTTAGTTAGGTTTAAGTAGTTCAAAGTTCTAGGGGACTGATGACCTGAGATGTTAAGTCCCATAGTGCTCAGAGTCATTTGAACCATTTTTGTTCACACGTCAGAATTTTTGGGGAAAATTTTTAAAGCTGCTGAAGAAAGTAGACTAAGGCAGTTGGTACTCCACTTTCCATGCAGAGTCTCTGAAACAGGAGCCTATTCGCCTTTTTTATGCCTCGATAGGAGCATTTTTTCTGTGGTTCCCTCCTTTTCCCTGCCACAGCTGGGAATGCCACTCAAATGCAAAAAACTTTATGGGTTAGTAATATTTTGATAGTTTACTTTTGCGAAACTGAAGCAAACCAAGAAAAATTTTGCACCTCAGATCGGATTTTACTTTCACAAAAATATTGCGTGTGCCTCAGTAATATTACCGAGAATCTTTCTTATGCTAACAGAGACACTATACAACATATTTCTCCGTATTACGTCAGTTTATAAGTTACGTTTTCGCCTCACACCGTATTTCACGTGCGTATTTTACGTGTACAAGTAGTAACTTTGAATCTATGTCGGATAAAGATATCAGGAATATTTTCAAGGTTTTTCCAGATCCAAGCTATTTATTGTAAAAATTTCAGCTATTTGCTGTGCATGGCCGTCATGGAATCCGCGGATCGGTTTTGGTACCCAAAAATCATGCTTTTGGGATGGTTCTCGATAACGGATAAAGACTTTTTCAAACAATACTTCTAGATAAATGCTTAGAGAATATGTAGTTAAAGTATGAGCAATTTTCTGACGTTAGTTATTCAAATATCAGTTGCTGATGGAGAAAAAAGGTGAAAAACGCCTTTTTAGAGTTTCCTCTGGAGCCACCCATAAACTGAATGGTGCCTCCATAAGCTCCTTACGGCGCATCGACAGATCTAATGCAAAAATAACCAACCAATTTGCCCCATTGTCTAAGCTTGAGGAAGTGCGTAATATTCAAACTTTAGTTCTGCACTATAGGATAATTACAGGAACAGGATCCTTCGGTATAGAAGCGGTTCCTAGCACAAGGGTTGACCAAAACGCTTGACCTTACCTTTCTATCAGTACCACAACCCGAGGTATGAGCCTCCGAAAAATCCTGTTTTTATGCTCAGCATTTTGGCACATTTTGCTAGCGCATGGGTATCCAAACTAAAACGTGAAAAAACAAAAACTTTAATAACTCGAATATTATTAACATTGGACCCCACATTATATTAATAAAAATGTTTGTTTGCAGGCGCTCTTTCGAGGTATAGCACTGAAAATAGTCACAGTGGTTTCATAGTGAAACCACTTACAATTTTTGTGTTAGATCACAAATATTCAAGAAAGTGATCAAAACTGATCAAACTAAAATATTAGTCTGCCCTACAACACATTTATTTATTTATTTATTTATTTATTTTACAACAAAGGGCAGAACAATGCAGCGACGTGCGGATTGTAAGGAATAATCGCTGATAAGGGGAGGGTCTCACTTGTGGGTCCCCGATTTTGATAATGATTTGCAAGGACGTTCTATAATTAATATAAAGAGACACGTATTTCAGTCTTTTGCTTGACACACCCTAGTTCTTGAAAAAATCAAGGTCAAAAGTAATTACGTAAAATCGTATTTTCAGTGCTATACCTCGAAAGAGTGTCTGAAAACAAACATTTTTATTAATGTAATATATGGTCCAATGTTAATAATGTTCGATTTATTAAAGTTTTTTGTTTTTTCACGCTGTAGTATGGATACCCGTCAGTCCACGTGTTTAGCACAGATACCCATCATTCCACGTGTCTAGCACAGTTAGGTCGCCCACAGAACAATGCCTGCACGGTAGCTTAGCGTGTTTGGTCGGATTGCTGGCTGCCGTCCATAATGAAAAGAAAAACTAAGTGAAGTATTCAACGATCAACTGGAGGAGGCGTCATGTGACATCCGACCGGGCCAAATGACTAGAACAATGACGAAGAAGATGAAGAAAAAGAAAGCAGTTAAGGCATTAGACTACCAAACTGCTGACCAGTGTCCGATTCTTGGTCGGCGCTTTCTTTTCCAGTCGATATTTTTTTCGATGTATCGAATAACATTCTGATAATGGGAATACCTTTCTTTCTCTCATGTCAGACGCTGCCCTTCTGAGCCGCTCTTGAGATGTCAAATTAAAGGTGGTTTCTCTGCCTTGTGCAAAACAGCTAAAATGGAATCACCATATCAAACAAACAGTAGGAAAAGCAGATGGCACTCTGAATTCATTGTAGGAGGCCCAACGAAATGCGACTGATCCGCGAAAAAGTGGTTACCAAAATACCTTTTCGACAGATTGTAGAGTTCTGTTCCTCAGTCTGGTACAGTTACCTATATTAATAGAAGAGATAGAGGAGATACAACGAAAAGATGCGCGCTTCAGCAGCAGACCTTTTAGGGCGCGAGAGCGCTACGGAGATGCTCATAAAACTCCGGTGGCAGTCGCTAAACTTCAAGAGCGTGCGTTCCAAAATGAGTTAGCCAAAATTTCACTTCATCTCAAATAAGTCTCGCGAAATGGCTACTGACGAGAAAATCAGAGAAGTATAGCTCAAACTGACATTTATATACAATCGATTTTTCCACATACCATTAGTAAATAAAATATGGAAAAAGGGAGAAAGTACTATAAGTATTCCTGCTACTTACCGTAATGTGATTTGCCGTTATAAGTTTAGATGTAGAATTATTGCCAGAATATGACGTGACGAATGAAGGAGTCAGATCGGGATTGAAACTTTGATTACCGTTTGTTGAGAACGTTTAGCTAGACCATCAAGCAATCTGAGGACGCCTCCATGTCCAGCCAAATGTGAAAGGTCATTTACGTTTCCTACTGTTACTTCCGAAAACTACAGTGGAAGTCCGCATTTGGCAGTTCGCTAGCCTGACTGCAGCTTGTCTCTGATCAGTGGTGTGCGAAGTCATAGAATGTTGTGTGTTACTCGTCCTATGATGGATGGCGCAGGTGTCAGAGGGTTACGGTTTGCTTGGTGCCCGATACTCTCTTGTGGTGGTCAGACCTGGTTGACCGAAAACTTGAGGAGTACGCCTACTTTCACGTTTCCATGCGGTCTAACATCAGACCACTGTCACTTCCGAATGCCACACAAATCTGGAAACTGCACTATTCGACCACCATCCCAAATCTGGCGCCTTTCAGGTGCTGATGATGCTGTCCTTCGTAGTGATCACCCAACATCTTACTCTGTTCACACCCCTCATATAGCCTACCAGGCCTGGTAACAACACTAAATACGAACAACAGCTATGAGTTCTCGAGCCGTTATGTTTGAAACTTTCTCTCTCTCTCTCTCTCTCTCTCTCTCTCTCTCTCTCTCTGTTCATTTACATTTCCACTCCCATGTCCCCATGAACTTAAGCGTCCAAATTTCTTCTGTCCTGCACTATCTCCCGAAAACTCTCCAGTATGGAATCCATTAATTCTGTGATTCAATCCTTCCATCTCATCCTTTGGCATCCACTTCTTCTTGTGCCTTCGATTTTTCCCAGCATTAAGGTATTCTACAGGACCGTGTCTCTTCATGATGCCCCAAAGTGTTTCTGTTCTTGTTTCAGTATCAGATCTTCAAAGGTACAATCTGGTTTTATTTGCTGTAGTCCGACCATTCGTTCTCTTTGCAGTCCATGTAACTCTGAGTTTTTTCGAACACCACAATTCAAAGAAGACTGTTGTACGACTTTCAGCCTTTCTTATAGTCCAGAATTGCCACTTTAATGATTTATATACCCGCCAATTGTGTGTACGTTCACGAAGTTACATTGACATCCGTTTGCTTCTTTTGGACGTTTGGCGCTTTTGTCAAGACGGTATGTTATGGAAACGCTAAACTTAAGGATTACTTTCTACGGGTAAATGAAGTGCATTTGTGGTGAAAGCGTCGGAAATCTAGCTCACCTTGCAGACTTACGTTCATTAATGTCTTATGGAATAATACACTCCTGGAAATGGAAAAAAGAACACATTGACACCGGTGTGTCAGACCCACCATACTTGCTCCGGACACTGCGAGAGGGCTGTACAAGCAATGATCACACGCACGGCACAGCGGACACACCAGGAACCGCGGTGTTGGCCGTCGAATGGCGCTAGCTGCGCAGCATTTGTGCACCGCCGCCGTCAGTGTCAGCCAGTTTGCCGTGGCATACGGAGCTCCATCGCAGTCTTTAACACTGGTAGCATGCCGCGACAGCGTGGACGTGAACCTTATGTACAGTTGACGGACTTTCAGCGAGGGCGTATAGTGGGCATGCGGGAGGCCGGGTGGACGTACCGCCGAATTGCTCAACACGTGGGGCGTAAGGTCTCCACAGTACATCGATGTTGTCGCCAGTGGTCGGCGGAAGGTGCACGTGCCCGTCGACCTGGGACCGGACCGCAGCGACGCACGGATGCACGCCAAGACCGTAGGATCCTACGCAGTGCCATAGGGGACCGCACCGCCACTTCCCAGCAAATTAGGGACACTGTTGCTCCTGGGGTATCGGCGAGGACCATTCGCAACCGTCTCCATGAAGCTGGGCTACGGTCCCGCACACCGTTAGGCCGTCTTCCGCTCACGCCCCAACATCGTGCAGCCCGCCTCCAGTGGTGTCGCGACAGGCGTGAATGGAGGGACGAATGGAGACGTGTCGTCTTCAGCGATGAGAGTCGCTTCTGCCTTGGTGCCAATGATGGTCGTATGCGTGTTTGGCGCCGTGCAGGTGAGCGCCACAATCAGGACTGCATACGACCGAGGCACACAGGGCCAATACCCGGCATCATGGTGTGGGGAGCGATCTCCTACACTGGCCGTACACCACTGGTGATCGTCGAGGGGACACTGAATAGTGCACGGTACATCCAAACCGTCATCGAACCCATCGTTTTACCATTCCCAGACCGGCAAGGGAACTTGCTGTTCCAACAGGACAATGCACGTCCGCATGTATCCCGTGCCTCCCAATGTGCTCTAGAAGGTGTAAGTCAACTACCCTGGCCAGCAAGATCTCCGGATCTGTCCCTCATTGAGCATGTTTGGGACTGGATGAAGCGTCGTCTCACGCGGTCTGCACGTACAGCACGAACGCTGGTCCAACTGAGGCGCCAGGTGGAAATGGCATGGCAAGCCGTTCCACAGGACTACATCCAGCATCTCTACGATCGTCTCCATTGGAGAATATCAGCCTGCATTGCTGCGAAAGGTGGATATACACTGTACTAGTGCCGACATTGTGCATGCTCTGTTGCCTGTGTCTATGTGCCTGTGGTTCTGTCAGTGTGATCATGTGATGTATCTGACCCCAGGAATGTGTCAATAAAGTTTCCCCTTCCTGGGACAATGAATTCACGGTGTTCTTATTTCAATTTCCAGGAGTGTATGATGGAGCAATTCCACATGTAGACCCAAAGGATTCACTGCACATAAAGGTACTATCAGGATAATAGCTGGTGTACACCCCCTAATCACCTGAAGGTAACTAATTAAGAAACTATAGACATTTCAGTATCTTAAAATATCGTTAGTATAAATCTAAATATTCGCCGAAGGGAGAGTATTTGCAGTTGTCGAAGACTTTAAATACATGGTAATGAATGGAAATTAAATTACAATAGTCTTTCCCGTAAAGACAGATTAATCACTGTCGTTAATGGTGCAATATAAATATTCTCTCCTGTGGATTACAGATCTGCAACTTTCGCAAGTATTAAATAATATGACTGCTTGTTACTAACGGTGGGCTACAGTCGTTGCATTCATGTTCACAAAGCGACAGAACGTCAACATTATTCTCTTCGGTTTCAAACGCCGTTGCTCATTGAGCAAATGGTGTTTCACCTCTCGTAGTAAACTTCATGATCTTTCCCTGTTAACGACCACTCACGCGGCGTACCAGTACTGGTCCAAAGTTCTGAATCATCCAGATAGTATCAGAGTGTTCTGTGGCAGCAACGAGGAGAAAAAAGTTCGTGAGAGTCGTGCATTCCAGATTAAGTACGTAACACCACACCTCGGAGTACTACTTGCACAGTGCCCAACACAGACGGCGGCTACGCCTGGAGTTTTTAATCTCTGTAATTAGTTAAAAAGAACCTCTGTAGTATTGCTAAGGGACCGAGAGAAATCCGTTGTCACGTTTCATAAGGCACTTTCTAAGACTGTTTTGAAAATAATTTATGAGACCTGCGGAGACCATAAAGTAAAGCTTCAGCGACCTTAAAGTATGATCCTTCAATGGTGTAATCTTCCTCCTTAACATCCCAAACAAATTTAATGAAATTAAAAATTCAAAGTCAAGCGTGTGGGGTCACGTCCTCTCGAGATACGATGACGATATAGACAGCTCACCGATTATATAAAATACACCGAGTGGCGTGGTGCAGTGGTTAGCACACTAGGCTCGTATTTAGGAGGACTACGGTTGAAATCCGAGTTCTATGACGGACTAAGGTGCTGTTAAGTCTCTTTTCTCGGGCTCATTTTTTTTACACACTGGGGAAAGATGTGATAGTAATGCAGTGGAGGGCGGTGAAAGAGGAAAAACTCTTGAAGACCCGTTTCCCGTAAAATCTCTCTCTCTCTCTCTATACCAAAATCGTTCTCTTGCAACTGGTCCAGAGAGTTACATCACCTCAAAATCTTACACTAAAACTTCGTTGTTATCGGTGTAGCCATCGGTGTCGTACTTTATTTCGCACCATTCGCTTTACAGTTTAAACGGTGGGCGAATAAGTCCTTATTAATCTCCTGTCTCCCTTCACAACAAAAAAGTCAACAGTTACTTCCTTGACTCACCGAAAATGAATTATATTTTCATTACAAGGTAGAGGCTGGACCTTCCGTAACTATTTACTACAGAACAGACACCTCCCTAAACAATTTCTGAACCATATCAAAGGTTCGCTAAGTAGCAAAACCTTCCTCTCATTTCTATAAACATTCAACACATGAAAATTAACACGTGAAACACCTTCGGAGTGTGCTCTACGATCAAAACAGCCACCTCCATCTAGATGGAAAGCCCACACAACTGCGAGAACTCGAAATTGTGACGACAGGACCAAGTGATGGAAGTCAACAGCTGTCTTGTGTTGTATCACCAACCTGTTGGGAATTTAAAAAAAAAAAAAAAAAAAAAAAAAAAAAAAAAAAAAAAAAAAAATAATTCTTAATAAGTCGTGAATGTCTGTGTTGAAAGCAACATAATATTCATTTATGGAGTTTTCTTCATAATGATTATGAAGTCGTGAGTACCGAAAGGTGATGGAAATTACCCAGCGGGAAACAAGGTTCATGTGTTCAAGTTTTCTAAAGTCAACGTAAAGAGGCAGAAATGGCTCCATTCAGTTCCAAGGCAGGATGTCGCAGTTACTAATTATTCAGCGGTAAGTTTTGTTCTGGACGCAATTTAGTTATGAATGTTTTAGACTATGGTACATAATTATTTGTCCTATCACTAGGCTTAATATATTACGATTAAAGCACTTCACTGCTCATTTTTCAGGTGTTTTACAGGCAGTTCAAAGCTAGTGACATTATCTAGGAAGTAGCTGCCATAGACGGAAAAATCATAACTCCACTTTCTAAACTACGGCTTGATTCAAATGCGTTGCCAGGCATTTTTCCGATCTGTCCAGCTTATCTATCTTCAGCTGCAGGGCCATCCAGAGAGCGACCAGAAGAAAAAAAAGGCGCATGTTGGAGCTAGCAGCGTTGTAGGAAAGCGTCAAGTTTTCTGTCCCAATCATAACGAGTATTTAAAAAGAATTTCGTATAACAACCCGTACGAACTGAAAGACAAAATTAACGTTGAAAGGAGAGTGTATTCTTTTTATCTTTGGAAATTTTGCGGGTGCTGATGACCACGATGTTGAGCGCCCCACAAACCAAATATCATCATCATGTTCATCTTTCTCGCTCCGTTTTTGCAGTCCCATTACACAGTGTACACTTATATTACGACTGATAATCATTTAAAAGTGGTGGTATATTCAAAAGGAGTTTCCTTAAACAAAATTATGGCCACTTAATTTGTTCTTGAAGATGTACTGCTAACAGAAAATTGTGTGAGTACAGCCGACTGTGACGTTCATACCTCAGCGTTTTTGTATAATAATGTTATCTAAAATGCGTGGACGTTTTACTAAACAACTATAGGGCGTTTAAAAATGCCCAACTTGTTCCTAAAAGTTCATACACGAGAAAATAATGCATTTCTTCAAAGACGTCGGGAGCTTTGTTTACTAATGTGCTAGTAGTGTTGTATATGCTATGGGCGAAATTAATCGCAGTCATGCGTTCTTCATTGTGTTGTCTCATTTCCACATAAGCAACTACAATATACACTGATCAACCAGAATATTATGATCACCGACCTGTTGCCGATATAAACCCATACAGGCGATATCAGTGTCACCTGACGAGAAATGACTGTTAATCAGAAACACCCACAGTACTATCAAAGAACGTCCTGTCCCTGCGTAGAATGGGGTAGGCGCGTGACTTATCTGAGTTTGAACGAGGGAATATTGCGATGGCCATTTCGGAAACAGCACGAGTTGTCGGGTGTTCAGTACGTTCAATACGTAGCGACCCCAAGGTGAAACCACGTCCAGAGTCGTGCAATTTGGCTACCATCCCTCATTACACATGTCGCACGTCGCAGGCTGGGCAGAGTGGCAAAACAGGACAAGCGACGAACTGTGGCGCAACTAACATCAGATTTTAATATTAGTGTACCTGAATGCAAAATGCACTGAACACTCCAAAAGGTGGTTCTCCGCAGCCGACGACCTATGCATGTGCCAATGTTAACACCACGACATCGGCAACTACGGCTGAAACGGGAACGTGACCATCGGCACTGGACGTTGACTCAGTGGCAGAGCGTTGCGTGGTCTGATGAATCGTGATACTTTCTTCAGCATGTCGATGGAAGGGCGTGAATCCATAGTCTTCCAGGGGAGCAGATCCTTGACACTCGTACCGCGGGTCGGAGACAAGCTGGCTGTGGCTCCATTATGCTCTGGTGAGCATTCACGTGGAGATCCATGGGTCCAGTGGAGCTCGTGTAAGACGCCCTGACGGCCAAGCAGTATCGTACACTGGTTGCAGACCACGTACAGCCCTTCATGACAATCGCATTTCCTGACAGCAGTGTGTAACGCCGCTTCCTTTGGACGAAAAATGAAGAATATAAAAATAGTACCCCAAAGCCCAAAAGTCCCAAAAATAAAAACAAAGTCCCTTTTGGAATAATGTTGCTTGAATAGTAGCACGTAAATAGAAAATAAATTCAGTACCAGGTAGCTTAGTGTTTTGAAAAAGAAAGAAACAAAAAAGATAGAATCCCGTTAGTTTAAAAATAAAATCATAATAGATCGGAAAGTACCGTAACTAGAAATCACGCAGTAGGACGAACGATCTCAAAGAATACTCCTTATGAGTACTCTTTGAGAATCGTATATAATACCTAAGAAAGAGGCATGCACTGTTACTGTGTTACGAGAGTTTGTCGGAGGAAGTCGTACGTCAGCGTGTGCTCGTATACGTGGGCGCGACTAGATTGTTTTTGTTTTTTTGAACGCTTAAGATTTGTGATCTACTACGACGCACTGATCTTGTAAGAAGTAAATCAGCAACTCCAAACAGGATATCACGTAGAATCGAGATAGTGAAAGATTCGAAATTGTCTTAAATTGAATATTTTCAATAAAAGACTGGACATCATCCAAAGTTAGAAACTATTAATAATGGACCGATATAGAGACTAAACTTTGAAACCGAACTGGGAGTTAGGATGTGAAAATAGTGCAATAAACCAGCATTCCGTGTTATTAGTGCTTTAATTCATTCAATATTGTGTACACAGTAAATAATTATCTGTCCGACGACATTGATTGCCCAAGGAACGCGTCGTGCATAAGTACTCTTTGCCGCATTAACCAATTATGGCTCTGTTACGAACAATTACGCTCTAGTAAACTGAAAACTTTAGTGGAGATATTGGTGTTGTGCTTGTAATGAAGCTATGATTAATACCGCAATAGGAACTGATATATCCCTAGATGTAGCTGTGTTTAAATAAGCCGAGGAGAACGTAATTGCTTGACTTGATCGAGACAAATAATACGCACTCGGTGGGATTTCAGCGCAGCCCAAATAGTTTTTTTTATGTAACGTCAATATATACAGCTCTACCGCTAGTTAGCCAGACTGCGAGATTAAAAGTGGCATTTTTCAACAAGATAATGCGCCATGTCAGACGGCCAGGAGTGTGATGGAGTGGCTCGAGGAACACAGTGGTGAGTTCCTATTGATGTGCTGGCCCCACAACATGCCAGCTGTGAGCCCTATCGATTACATCTGGGACCTGATTGAACGTGGCGTCAGAGCTTATCTCCGCCCCGCCCCTACCCGGAATGTACGGGAATTAGATGACTTGTGTGTGCAGATATGGTGCCAAGTCCCTCTACCGACCTACCAAGGTCTCATTGCTTCCATGCTGTGACGCGTCGCCGCCGTTATCCGTGCCAAAGGTAGACATACCGACTACTATGTTCTCGTTGATCAGTGTATGTTTCCCCTGTTCTCTAACCTCATTCATATATTAACTCAAAAATTACTAATTTCACAAGCCACACAATTATTTTGGTGTTGGCTGCATTGTATTACGATCGCCGCTTCGCTGTGACGTCACGGTACTGATGTTTGGCCTCGTTTCTAGGTGGAGTTTGAGCGTCCCGGAGCAGCGACAACCATCGAGACTCACCTCCAGCAGTGTGCTGATATACGCAGCGCTCTTCGCCCTGGGGATGCTCCACGTCGTCTCCCGCACACTCGTGGCATCTAACATAAATTTTCACAAGCTAAAAAAAAAAAAAGAAATCAACAGTCACACGCTGCACACCGAAGTCGGCACTTATCCTCATTTTTCCTTCACACAGTTCACACGACACATTAACCCAGGGTAGAATAATAGAGTTCCACAACCTTACTCGGATCACCATGCCGTCTAGCCATTCCGATTTCAAATGGTTCAAATGGCTCTGAGCACTATGGGACTTAACATCTGTGGTTATCAGTCCCCTAGAACTTAGAACTACTTAAACCTAACTAACCTAAGGACGTCACACACATGCATGCCCGAGGCAGGATTCGAACCTGCGACCGTAGCAGTCGCGCGGTTCCGGATTGAGCGCCTAGAACCGCTAGACCACCGCAGCCGGCCATTCCGATTTATGTTTTCAGTGCTTTCCATAAATTGCTCCAACCATATTCTGGAGTGGTTTCTTTGAAAAGAGGACAGCTGATTTACCGCAGCTCGTGGTCATGTGGTAGCGTTCTCGCTTCCCGCGCCCGGGTTCCCGGGTTCGATTCCCGGCGGGGTCAGGGATTTTCTCTGCCTCGTGATGACTGGGTGTTGTGTGCTGTCCTTAGGTTAGTTAGGTTTAAGTAGTTCTAAGTTCTAGGGGACTGATGACCATAGATGTTAAGTCCCATAGTGCTCAGAGCCATTTGAACCATTTTTTGACAGCTGATTTCCTTGACCATTGCTTTGTAATCCAAGGATGCGCCCATCCCTAAAGCCACCTCACACGCGACGAGGCAGCCAACGTTGACGTGCGACCTCACGAGAGACAGCAAGCTCGACACACAGAACGAGCCGTTTAACACGATTTGTTCTTTCAGCGCTCTTCAGTGGCCGTTGTCGGCTTTATTTGACTCGAAAACCACACAGTTCCTTCATGAAAATGGACGCGCGTAAATTAGCTCCGTTAACTCTGTTACTGACTGTCTAAGAAGAGTGGAGAAAATCCCGAAGAAGATCCTGGACTCGTCGATGGCCTCAACAGCGTACCGTTGGTAGGTGAACACTGCGTAAGATTGTACGATGAGCTGAGATACCTATTAGTAAAAGTTATTCGTTAATTCCATTGAACTGTCATCCCATTTTCGGTTTCAAACTGAATACAGTTAAGGTATAATGTCCTTTTCCACATACATAATATCCATGCGCTCGACTTGCATTGACTGCCAACACTGAAATAACGTATTTCTTACACAGATTTCAAGATCTAGATTCGTTTCGTAATTTCGTTCGAATGGAAGAGGACGTTTTTTCGAAGCTGCTAACCATCATTGAAATAGTTTCTTACCGGAAAGCTAAAAACGTCAGTTATTTCGTCCGTAAACCTGTAGATGAATATGTGTATTTTACAGGAAGTTTCGTAAAAGCCACTGTGGAAACATTCCAGTCGTTGGCCTTTGCAACAATAATTCCAGCATGCACATTACGTATTATAAGTAACATCCACTTTTGAGATAATACATGCATCATATAAATATGAAAGACCCAGAATCATTCAGAAAACGGAAAGTGAAAAAAAAATTCGAAGGACGTGGACCCAAACATACTACTTTTCAATTCGCAGATCAGAACAAACGACACTAACAACTACGCCACACCTTCGAAATAACTGCGTCTCCTTATTAGATACAGACTGTCTGAAGACTCTATCAACATACGTCATCATTTGAAATTTAATACGCAAACTGTACGAAAAAGACGCACATTCGACAGATCATCATTGTGACGGCATACTTTCACAACACACAAGTTATAACGGTAACAACATCAACGAAGCCTTTACCTCTCAATATGTAGCTACCCGTCATTTTACTGTAGCAAGTCACAGCATAAACGAAGTGTTTTCGAGAGATCAGCTTTCTGATACTTTGGAACAGCTTATATTCATACACGTGCTCTATGAGAAAGAAAATCCACCAAATACGATGTTTAACGGCATATAACATGGTGGCTCCTACATTCCGCTTGCCACGTAACACGATGTCGCATCTCAATGGCCAGGTTCCGGTCGGAGACGTAAAAATCTGACATGCCATTTTCTTTACTTCACTGTCTGCAGTGTGGTATGACGTTGAATTCCACGCCGTGACATCTCCGAAGTCTCGTCCACGTGCGTTTTCACGTCCCATAAGAGGACGACTTAAGAACATGACGGGACTTTAAACTGTAATTCCTTACTTTTTTTAATAAAATTCGACAAGTGTTACTTCTTAGTACTACAGTTACTACTGCAACGTTGGATGTACCATAATGCGATCCGCGACGTAGGTTATCTTAGAATACCGTTGAAGCAAACACTACCACTTTTAGTGATAAAGGATACTTACTTCTCTGGGGGCATCTGCTTTCTTTACTTTGTCGTGAGAGCGAGAGAACTCACTTGATCCACCTTGGATCGATTTATAATACTAGGAATGCGGATTTTCAGATTAATCCTGCCAGTGAATGTTAAATACAACGGCAAATATAAACTTAACATCCAAATCAGCACGTTACCGTGCTCTTGACGTCTGAAAGTTACGTGGTGCCGCAAAACCAACATTATTACAGATGCAACAGACAAAGGTAAGAAACCACACCTCTGCAGCCAGATAATGACACCACCTTAGTTCTTAAGAGATGGGAACAATACTGGTCAGCTAGCACCCCTCACTTTACCATAAATTATTTAAGAATTAAAATAAATATATGTACACTTTTCAGTAAATATCAGTACTGGGTAGTGGTATGGTAAGATGACTAGATGCCTAAGCTCAGCAACTGAATGAATTGTTGGAAAATGCATAGACATACGACAAGGGTAAAGCAATTTTGTTTGCCTAGAGCTTGTGCTGATAGGTCTACGAAGGAAAGCGAACTGGTAAACGGCAATCACATTACTCCCTGGAAATTCGGATTTGATGGCCAAAGCACCGAGTGCCCTTTCTAGAGTAGCAACCAGCGACGCACGAAAATAGTTAATGGTAAACCATTTGCATCTACACAGATCATATTTTCGCTAGCACAAAATCACTGTGCAGAATGTACGTGGCGCAAATCTGAGCTAAAATGGTCTGAATGAACTGAAAGAATGAGCGAAGGAGGAAGGCAATGAATTCCGACTCGTTATTTTCTTACATCGATTCTAGAGGAGCGACTTAAGCAGCACTCCCCGCAACTGCCGAGAAATCATCTTTGTTTCTTTCTTTAGACGCAGCGCTGGTTTCTTATTTTGGTAGACACCAAAATTAAGCCGAGCTATTTAGAAGGGGTATTTGTAAAGTGGCGCGACATTACTTATCTTTGACGGAAATCTGCTGCGAGATCTCTGCTCTCAACGGTCCTTTCAGTATGTTCTCTCGTCTCAAGCAAAGACAGTGTTTTAAAATAAACCGTGCTCCACCTTGGTTAATGACTTAAATATTGCCAGCATGCTGTATTTGGGAAGGCCCAAGAAAGAAAAAGGTTTTAAAACGAATTTCTCTTCGTCTTAGTAAATCCCTTAAATACTTGAAAGATGTACTGCAACCTTCAATATACACTACTGGCCATGAAAACTGCTAAACCACGAAGATGACGTGCAACACACGCGAAATTTAACCAACAGGAAGAAGATGCTGTGATATGCAAATAATTAGCTTTTCAGAGCATTCGCACAAGGTTGGCGCCGGTGGCGACACCTACAACGTGCTGACATGAGGAAAGTTTCCAACCGATTTCTCGTACACAAACAGCAGTTGACCGGCGTTGCCTGGTGAAACGTTGTTGTGATGCCTCGTGTAAGGAGGAGAAATGCGTACCATCGCGTTTCCGACTTTGATAAAGTTCGGATCGTAGCCTATCGCGATTGCGGTTTATCGTATCGCCTCATTCATGCTCGCATTGGTCGAGATCCAATGACTGTTAGCAGAATATGGAATCGGTGGGTTGGTTCAGGAGGGAAATACGGAACGCCGTGCTGGATCCCAACGGCCTCGTATCACTAGCAGTCGAGATGAAAGGCATCTTATCCGCATGGCTGTAACGGATCGTGCAGCCACGTCTCGATCCCTGAGTCAACAGATGGGGACGTTTGCAAGACAACAACCATCTGCACCAACAGTTCATGTGCACCGTTTTTTGGGGCAGAAAAGACATATTGCTGATTGATTTCTTACCACGAGGCCAAACAATCAATGCACATGGTTACTGCGATACCATTAAGAAATTGGGCCGCACAATACAGAACGAGCACCGAGGATTACTGTCAAAAGGTGTTGTTTTTGTTTCACGATAATGCCCGCCCTCATACGGCGAATGTGACCAAACAACTCTTACGGGAATTTTACTGGGACGCGTTTGATCATTGTGTGTACAGCCCGGATCTCGCTCCTGGCGACTTTCATCTCTTCTTACACCTAAAATCTGTCTTTGGTGGTCAACACTTCAACGATGATGACGAGCTGGAAGAACATGTTACCGCATGGTTGAATACGCAGTCAGCAACCTACTATGAAGAAGGCATACAAAAACTTGTGCCACGCTATAACACGTGCATATAAAATTTCGGAAGCTATGTAGAAAAGTAGTTTAACAGTTGTAGATTTTTGTACAATAAATATTTTTTCTGTATCTGTACACATTTGTTTTATATAATCAAACGGAACTTACTTTGTGGACATACCTCGTACAATTCTGCAGAATATTGGGAAGTGCTTTCATGTTTGCTGTTATTATCATGTCCTGCCAAGCACCGACGGATAATTCAATTAACATTAATCAAACACTTAATGAAAATTTTAAAACAAGTGTTCTCTTCAGTATTCATTCCCCAATCACAGGTTACAGCTGTGATCTGATGCCCGATTAGTTATTTACAAATTTTTCTCACTATACTTTGATCCTCGTTTCGTGATCTTAGAATCCGCTGTCCATGAATCCACAACATGCCTTGTATTTGACAGTGTCATGCTGACCAGAAATACGAAAGAAAAGATCACCGGCGTATCTGTCTTTGTATCGCTTCGTTTACTAGTGTAGCCGCTGAAATCAGACACTGACATTTTCGCTCCTTATTCTGGCACAGGTCCTTCAGTCCACTCACCTCCTGACACAGATAAAGCGTCTTCGCGGAGAAACGCGATCATTACGTCTTCTGGGCGCTGACCTTCGCTTTTCACCGGCAGCCATATGCCAATCGAAATTACATGCAACTGACTTTTGGCCCACGGCTTTCATCGCTTCTGCCATTACGCAAGTTTACAGGACACGCGATGCTAGTGCACATGCCTTGCGAAATGGTTAATGAAATGATTCCTGACACATATCTACGGAGGTAAGTCAATAAGTACATGCGATCAATTTTTATAATTTATTACCCAAAAGCTGTCGCCATAATAAGGCTGACACTGTGCACAGGACGGCGTATTTAACAGCCAATATATTCCTGTGACCTGCATTCATCACTCATGTTCATCAACTGGTACAGTTACATAGTTTCGATACGTACTCATATCGTGTGCACAACTGGTCTAGAAGTCCAGAAATGCTTTTTCGACGATGACATGTCACAAACAGGTCAGATTTTAACACTTCATCAACGACTTTGGAATTGCTATAAAGCCGAAATCACGATTGTATAAAAATGAACAATATACAGCCAATGGCGGAAATTGCTTTCAGAAATGTTCTACATGGCTGCTGTTTCCAAGAAGGAAAAATCATTCTTGATGTTTTGTGGGGTTTCAGATAGAAGCCGTCTATATACCTCCAATTCCAATAACTTTCTGTGAACTATAACGCTGAGTACAAAATCAGTAAATATGGCAACCCTAGACGGGCTCGCAAAAGTAAGGGACGTTTGAGTGTCGTATGATTGTTTGTCATGAGTCTGGTGGAGGCCACATAAAGTATTTATGAAAGATAAATAAAACTTTGGTATTAAACGTAACTGAAAAACTTAGCCCAAGGTTATACGTGCATGCCTTCTAAAGATATACCCTTGCAAAATCAGATGGTTCTTACGAAACATATAAACTTCCTCGTGCTGTATGTAAATTAATTCCAAGAATCTAATTTCACCACAATCCTTCCCAACGCCCGCATGGGGGTGTCACACGATCCTAGTACCCCCATCCCCCTACCCACATTTCACCCCTTCTTTGTCACTTCTGTGATGAAGGTGAGAACCACGACGCCCACTATTGAAATGACACGGTTGTGTTATAGGTGGTCGAAAAAATCGTTTCAGATACACCTCCGATCAGAGGCGACAGGAAAGGCCATAAACGATAACATAAATGGCATCAATAAAACCACCGCTTTCCCTGGGGCGTTTACTCTCACACAATTCGATATTGAAAACGACAGTTCGCAGCCTGATGGGTAACAGGATTCTTAACAACCTTTGCACCGCTGACAACTCTCCCCTCCCTCTTCCCCTTCCCTGAACGATTGAAGCCTTCTCTAAGGACGTCCACAGCCAACAACCCCACTGAGCAGTCCAGTATGTCAGCAACTTGTAGTCTGTTGTACAGGGTGAAACCACTGAGGTCCGTTCAAACCCATTCAACGAAATTTGAACACGATCCGAAGCAGCGAATGGTGCTTATGTTTCTTTTGTCCACCTGTTTTGCGCCCTCTTGTGAGGTGATCAAGGCAAGGTGCGACGTTGGCATATGTGTGAATGAAACGGCAAAGGATCCCTTAAGACCACCTTACGAACCTTACACCAACCAGTTCACCAACATCGCCCGCCTTCTTGAGCACTTTGCAGATGTATCTGTAATTTAGGCTGCTATGTTTGGTGAGTGTCGGAGGATTGGTAGAGTCTAAGAAGCTCATGTTAGTTGCCTCTGGTGCGTCCATGGCAAGCTTCTGGTCATTTTTTGTTACCTTTATTAAGGCATATGTTGCTCTGCGATTCTTAGGGAAACTTGACTGGTTTCGTCTAGTAGGTTATAGATGAGTAGCTGTTATTTGGCCACGCACTATACATTCTAAGGCCTTGGACAATGCAGGAAGAATTAAAATAGGTCGGTAATCAGAAGATACTGTGGTATCATCGTTTTTCCGTTGTGGCTTAACTATTCCTTCTTTCCAGGCTTCAGGGAAAATACACTACTGGCCATTAAAATTGCTACACCAAGAAGAAATGCAGATGATAAACGGTATTTATTGGACAAATATATTACACCAGAACTGATATGTGATTACATTTTCACGCAGTTTGGGTGCATAGATTCTGAGAAATCAGTACCCAGAACAACCACCTCTGGCCGTAATAACGGTCTTGATACGCCTGGGCATTGAGTCATCCAGAGCTTGGGTGGCGTGTACAGATACAGCTGCCCATGTAGCTTCAACACGATACCACAGTTCATCAAGAGTAGTGACTGGCGTATTGTGACGAGCCAGTTGCTCGTCCACCATTCACCAGACGTTTCCAATTGGTGAGAGATCTGGAGAATGTGCTGGCCAGGGCAGCAGTCGAACGTTTTCTGTATACAGAAAGGCCCGTACAGGACCTACAACATGCGGTCGTGCATTATCCTGCTGAAATGTAGGGTTTCGCAGGGATCGAATGAAGGGTAGAGCCACGGGTCATAACACATCTGAAATGTAACGTCCACTGTTCAAAGTGCCGTCAATGCGAACAAGAGGTGACCGAGACGTGTAACCGATGTCATCCCATACCATCACGCCGGGTGATACGCCAGTATGGCGATGACGAATTCACGCTTCCAATATGCGTTCACCGCGATGTCACCAAACACGGGTGCGACCACCATGATGCTGTAAACAGAACCTGGATTCATCCGAAAAAATGACGTTTTCCAATTCGTGCACCCAGGTTCGTCGTTGAGCACACCATTGCAGGCGCTCCTGTCTGTGATGCAGCGTCAAGGGTAACCACAGCCATTGTCTCGGAGCTGATAGTCCATGCTGCTGCAAACTTCGTCGTACCGTTCGTGCAGATCGTTGTTGTCTTGGAAACGTCCCCATCTGTTGACTCAGTGATCGAGACGTGGCTGCACGATCCGTTACAGCCATGCGGATAAAATGCCTGTAATCTCGACTGCTAGTGATACGAGGCCGTTGAGATCCAGCACGGCGTTCCGTATTACCCTCCTGAACCCACTGATTCCATATTTTGCTAACAGTCATTGGATCTCGACCAACGCGAGCAGCAGTGTCGCGATGCGATGAACCGCAATCGCGAGAGGCTACAATCGGACCTTTATCAACGTTGGAAACGTGATGGTACGCAATTCTCCTTCTTACACGAGGCATTACAACGTTTCACTAGGCAACGCCGATCAATTGCTGTTTGTGTATGAGAAAGCGGTTGGAAATTTTCCTCATGTCAGCACGTTGTAGGTGCTGCCACCGGCGCCAACCTTGTGTGAATGCCCTGAAAAGCTCATCATTTGCATATCACTGCATCTTCTTCCTGCCGGTTAAATTTCGCGTGTGTTGCACGTCATCGTCGTGGTGTAGCAATTTTAATGTCTAGTAGTGTACATAACATGCTTTTGTCGGATAACGAAAGAGTGACATAGAAGACAGTAATATCCGAATGGTTTGTTAGCGTAATATACATCTACACACATTGCAAAACCACTGTGAAGTGTCCTAAGCATTGTACTACATTTTACGGTATCTTCCTGGTCCAGTATATAAAATACACGGATGAGCGCCTTACTTGGTCTAAACTGCTCTTCGCAGCCTTCGCAGGAGCGGTACATAGGGACGCCAAGTACATCAGTAGATTTTCCACTTAAAAATTCTTATTGAAACTTTGTAAGTAGGATTGGCGGGAAAACTAACGTTAACACATGCAGTGATATGAGCCTATCCGTGACACTGTCTAACGCATCAAACAAAACTGTGATCACGCAGGCTTTCCCGGCGTAATAACTGATAATATTCTTCTCGGATCATGAAGTCATCCAATATTTCCGTCGTCCATCTTACCACCATCTTCAAGTGAATATACTGTTGCACGAACTCGGTGGAATTGAATTCAGTCTACAAGCGGCGGCTCCTTTATACGTCGCGGAAACCCAACAGCGTGTGTACAAGAAATCATCCTAACTGCCTTCTAGCACAGATGAATACATAGTGCCCCAGTGGTGGAAGCACGCGAGATCGATATATTGCTATTAGGATCTTAAGTCTGAATCAAAGACCACTGCTTTTTAACGTTTGATAGAACAGGATTCCTAATACTACTTCAGGGGTAACCATTTTCTCTATTTCAATGATTGTCTCATATTCGAATTTCAATGGGTTCTTCTAAAACACATTCCCAAACGCGAGACGTAGGGGGCAGCCATTTATTTCTCTTCATACAACATTTTATGTCCCTCGGTTAGACAGTGCTCTGCCACCGTCTGACGCTGGTGTTCAACACCTCGGTCCTTAATGGTACGAACTCTTTGACCCCTATAAGCTTTCCACAAAGGCAGGGGATCTTGTACACTTCCTCAGTCCCAAGTCATCCTTTACTGTGCCGATTAGTGCTCCAATCTTGGCCGGCGGAAAAAAACGCTTTTGATCTCATATCTTTTTAATGTCCTTCCCATTTTCGATGGCGCTTCCAATTTACATGCATCTTCTAATGGTTCTCACTAAAGTCGAAACTGGGAAGCACGACGGATCTGTTTGTCTTTATAGCCATTCTGCTTGAACACAACTTGCAGACGACCCAGCTCTTGTATCAAGCTCTCTGTGTCTGAAATGGCACAAGCTCTTTTTGCCACAGTTCGTAGGACCCCGCCCATTGGAAAGATGGATGACAGCTCGATGCCTGTTGGTGTGGGCAGTGTGCGTGGGCTTTCGACAAACACTGTGTCCAAATGCCCCATCATCCGTTCTGTTAGCCAAGACACCTAGAAACGGAAGCTTTCCATCCCTTTCAATATCCATCGTGGATTGATGCGGGGATGAAGGCAATTAAAATAATGTAGGAAAAGGTTGAGAGAGTCTCTCTCAAGTTGCGGTACCACGAATGTATCGTCGACGTACCTCCGAAAACAAGTAGATTTTAAAAATGCTGAGCTCAGTGCTGTGTCTTCAAAATCCTCCATAAATAAAATGGCTACTATTGGGGACAATGTGCTCCCCATAGCCACTCCGCACTCCGTCAGTGTGTTCAAAAAATTTGACACTCAACTGATCTGTGCCGGTGAGCAAGCAGTGTCCAGCTTTAGTGAGGGCCAAGCTGAAGAAATTAGGCAAGAGGTCTCGCATGCATTGCATTGGGCGCCATCCCGACGGATTAACATCTCCTCTCTAGAAAGAGCAGCAGCCCCGTCCATTAGAGCAGACCAGCATTTAATAATTCTGTTAGCGGACAAAGGCAACGCCATAGTCCTTCTTTCAAGGGATGGTAATCTGGGAAAATGGATCGTTTACTTGGGGATTCAGCATACCGAAGGTGCAGAACGACCTAACTGAACAAAAAAAAAAAAAATCAGAAAATGCTTTCGCTTCCGAAGAAGAGTTCATTACCTGAAGATTTGTTGAAAAAAGTTCGTCCCGTTCTGTCGTTCCGCTGAGATTATACAGTCCACCCAAGGTAGACAGGCAAGGAGTACAGCCTCGGCCGATTGTTTTTTGGATACTCCCACTTACAAACTGGCCGAGTATTTGGCGTCTGTTCTTCACACGCATGTCGGAAAATGCCAACAATACTACGGCTTGTATACAGCGATTGAAGTCCTCGTGTCTTGGTCCCTCGGATTTGCTTGTCAGCTTTGAGATAGTGACGCTCTTCACCCGGATTTCTCTTAAAGAATCTTTGTAGTTAACTGGTGTAAGACTGGATGAGGAAACGACTAAGCTTTGACATCATTTGCTGCAGTCGACGTACTTCTTATTCAATGACAAATTTTTTGAACCAGCTGACGGAGTGACTATGGAAAGTTCATTTTCCCCAATAGTCGCCAATTTATTTCTGGAAGATTTTGAACACACGGCACTGAGGCAGCGTTCTTAAAATCTACTTGTTTTCGGAGGTACGTCGAAGATACGTTCATAGTATGGCCACATGGGAGAGACCGTCTTAACTGTTTTCTAGATCATTTTAATTGCCTTCGTTTTCCGGCATAAAGTTCATGATGGGCGTCGAAAGAGATGGAAAGCTTCTGTTTCTAAACATCTTGGTTTACAGAAAGGATGATGAGACATGGGGACACAGTGTTTATCGAATGTCCACGCACACGGACCGTTATCTGCATGCATCTGTTTGTCATCTATCATTACTATGCACGGACATCCTGAGGAGTTTGTCAAGAAGGGCATATGCCATTTCAGTCGCAAAAAGCTTTACACAAGAGCCCGGGACGTCTTAAAGTTGTAAATGTCTATACATACAAACAGATTCATTGTGCTTTCGAACAATCAGAAAATACTTTCTTACCTTTTGCTGGAAGCACATCAGCGAAAATGGGAAGGATATTAAACAAATACGAGATCAAAAGTGTTTTGCGCGCCTGCCCAGATTAGAGCACTCCATGGCTCAGTAAAGGAGACTTGGGATTGAGGACGCCCGGTGTATACAAAATCCCCATTTAGGAAAGGTGATACTGGTCAGACAATTCGTATCACTTAGGGTCGAAGTGTTTAGCATCAGCACCACACACGGTTGTTTCAGTCCGATAAATCTGCATTGACAGAGCTCTGTCTAGGCGAAGGACATAAAATGTTGAATGATGAGGACTATGTCTTAAAATAGTCAATTGAAATTCGAATATCTGACAATCTTATAAAAATGTTCAAATGTGTGTGAAATCTTATGGGACTTAACTGCTAAGGTCATCAGTCCCTAAGTTTACACACTACTTAACTTAATTTATCCTAAGGACAAACACACACACCCGTGCCCGAGGGAGGACTCGAACCTCCGCCGGGACTAGCCGCACAGTCCGTGACTGCAGCGCCTCAGACGACAATCTTATAAACAGAGACAAGGGTTCTCCTTCCAGTAACATTTGTAACCCTGTTTTATCTGACATTAAAAAGCAATGGTCTTTGATTCTGCCACCAGAATAGTTGTTGATGGCGATTGATCGATTTCGCCAGCTTAAAGCACAGGGGGGCTCATTTTAACATTGTCCTGACAATAAACGGAAGTCTGCCACCCGCATTACCTAGGAAAATGGTCTATGTGGACTCCCAAAGCGGTTTTGCTGCGAGTATATTATGGGATTTTCCCCATACTTAACTTGCATTTATCGCGAATCTCTCGTCCAAGCTCCAAACAACTGGAAAAGTGAGCAGGTGACTCCTTTATATACGATGCGAAAAAGTACGGACCCGCAAAATTGTAGACGAATGTCCTCTACACCGGTTTGTTGCAGAACTCTCGAACATATCCTCAGTTCGAATATTATAAAGCATCACTCGTACGGAACTCAGCTTGTCCTTTTCTCTCATTATATCTGCGAACTATGGATGAAAGGCAACAGGCAGATTCCATGTTCTTAGATTTCCGCAAAGCGTTTGACACTGCAGAATGTTAACGTAGGTACGAGCATACGGAATAGGTTCCCAGATATGTGTGACTCGCAGGCTTCTGAAGCAATGAACCCAGACGTTGTCCTCGGCAGCTAGTGTTCATATGGTATGATCATGAGGGTCTAGCAAAGTGTCATAGGACCGCTTTGTTTTCTCCATGTACACAAATGATCTGATGGACTGGATGAGCAACGACCTACGGTTATTTGGTGATGGTGCTGTAGAGCATGGGAACGTGTCGCCACTGAATGACTGTAGGAAAGTGCAACAGGACTTACACAAAATTCCTAACTGTTGTAGCAGCTTGCCCTAAATGCAGAAAAATTAAGGTAATGTAGATTGGTAGGAGAAACTATCCCCTAACGTTCGAATATAGCACTAGTTGTCTGCTGCTTGACAGAGTCATGTCCATTAAATATCTAAGGCTAATGCTATATAGCAATATGAAATGGAACGAGTACATAAAGTCGGTAGTATTGAAAGAGAATTGTAGGTTTCGGTTTGAAGGGACAATTGTAGGGAAATGTAGCGCATCTATAAAATACGCCGCTAATAGTACTCTAGTGAGACCTATTCATGAGTACTGCTTGAGTGTTTGGGATCCCTACCAAGCCGTATTAAAGGAAGGCATCAAAGCAATTCCTAAGCGTGCAGCTAGATTTATTATCCGTAGATTAGAACATCACTA
Organism: Schistocerca serialis cubense; assembly: GCF_023864345.2. Lineage (NCBI taxonomy): Eukaryota > Metazoa > Arthropoda > Insecta > Orthoptera > Acrididae > Schistocerca > Schistocerca serialis. Next base: position 82,047,296 of record NC_064642.1, on the reverse strand, counting down.
AATGTTACAGAGGTGCTTCGTGAACTCAATTGCGAATCTCTGGAAGGAAGACGATGTTCTTTTCGCGGAACTCTATTGGTATAATGTAAAGAACCGGCATTTGAAGCTGACTGCAGAAATATTATACTGCCGCCAACCTACATTTCGTGTAAAGACCATGAAGATAACATAAGAGAAACTACGACTCATGCGGAGACATATACTCAATGATTTTTCCCGTGCTCTATTTTCCAGTGGGACAGGACAGGAAATGACTGGTATTGATATAAGACCTCCACCCGCATCACACGGTGATTTTCGGAGCATGTCTGTAGACGTAGATTCAATTCCATATCCCGACAAATAGCTACAACAAGATGTTCGTATGAGTTGACTGATTCCGTTCGTGAATTATTGATGTTGTAGTCATGAGATACTACTGCTCATTGTGAACAATTTCACGGAGTGAACAGTCTTACATTTCTATACAGTTCAGGAGACCAATCTTTACACCACTTTGGAATCCTAGCAATATCTAAGTGTATATTTGTACATCTTTTTCCAAATAGTACTTATTTATAGCTAACTGCATCATCTTCAAAACCTCTAAGGCTACTATTAGCGTTCTTCAATATTCAACATGAACAGCATGGGTTCCAATTCACTTCCCTACGGCAGGCCTGAAACTACTTCTGCTGGTGACTATCCACCAAGTATGACACACGATGTCTTCCTTACCAAGAAACCCTCAGTCTAGTAACTGGTTTTGTTTGATACCCCATAAAATCATACTTTCGTTTGCACACGTTGGTTTCGTACCGAGTCAAACGCTTTTCGGAACTCAAAAATTTATCTACCTTATAGTTTTTATCCACTGCTTTTAGGATGTCCTGGGACAAAACGCGAATTAGATTTCACTCAACCAGTGTTTTCGGAATACACACTGGTTGGCGTGGAGAAGGCCGTTTTGTTCCAGACACCTCGTTATGTTGGCTTGGAATAAGTTTTACGATTCTGTAATTGATGGATGTCAATGAGACTGGACGATAGATTTGTGGATCACATCTGCTATCCGACTTCTAACCGGTTGCGACTTGTGCTTTCTTCCAGTCAATCCAATGTCCTATGGTTGAAGTAGGACCGAAAGCAGCTGATCATTCTGCATACAATCTGAGACAGATATCACAGGCCTACCTAATGTTTTATCATTATTTATATCAATGTTATTAATCTATGGATGTGATTTTAAAAATAATGATCTTCAAAGGAATGGAAATGTACAAGCTTTACTTGCAATTCTTGTTCATGCATAGTGAATGTAGGTTTGTAATCAAGTAAAATTTAAAGGGAAGTCACCCCGTAACGAAACTGGCTTGACAGGAATAGAAGAGATGTATTTGGAGACCGAAGTCTAAGTTTCCTTCGTGGCAAGAGTCAGTCGATGACTAGCAGGCAAAGTGTTCGGATCTTGTGAACTGAATGAGGCAAGAAGAACAGCAAGAAAAGCAGTTCAAATGGTAGAAAACTTTTTCCTTTTTTTGTGATTGTTCCTGACAAATCTACTTTTGGACGCCCAGTTTTGCAATAACTCACTCACATGTGTAATGAAATAATAGCAGTACTGATGAAGTTTTATGTTTATGGCAGTTGAAGACAACGACTCATCAAGGATAAAAAAAATAAACGACAGAGTATAAAAAGCCAGGGGTGATTCTGGTAAAGTAAATCAAACTTCCAATATGTCCGAAAAGGGAAGTTTACTGCCTGCTGGTGGGCTCAGGGAGCTAATGTAGAGCTGCAGATTGGGAATTACGATGAAACACAGTAAAACGAACAAATGGATGACGAATTAGATTGGATGAAATACATAGTTTTTAATAACAAGGTTATGAAGCTGGAGTGAACCTGTTTGCATGCGACTGGATGCGGACAGATAGTGATGTTATTTGCGGATCTTTGCGGATTACAAGACGTATGGAAGAGGGTAGCTGACATTAGAATACATACAGCAGCGCTGTGAATGCCTGGAATTTTAAAGTGGCCCACTCTATTTGCAACATTCCATATTTAATTATTCAATGTATTATTTGCCGAAGGTTTTCTGCAAATATAAGTTTTTATACCTAGTTAGCCTACTAGTATAGTTTGTCTTTGCCACGGTCAGGAAGAAGTCTTTGAGTTACAAATTAGTGGGCCAATGAAGTCACAGACTGCTATGCGGCGAACTCTTGACAGCGCGTTTGAGGAGAAGCAATAAAGACTGCCTTAAAGAATTCTTTTGCATGTCTGATGGTGAGAATAGCAGGACGTTGTGGTAAGATGCATTCTGGCAGAGTGGATGGTAACCATATTTTCGATACGAGTTTTTAATCATTCAAAGGGGTTGTACAGTTCAACCGTAATTATTTTCTTGGTTCGTGTCTTGAAGTTTAAGGAAAGAAACTTCACAAAAGTTTCATAACTTTGAAGCATTTCTCTCATGTGAAGATATGACCTTCTCGCCTTTGTGAGGTGACAAGGTTTTTGATACAAGGTACAGAATTGTTTGCTTTCATCCCAAACGAAAGACAGAACATCTAAATTCGTCCTATCCCCTGGTAATGAGCTTTGTTCAGTGTTTTGTGTTACATGTAGATTTTGCTTTGTTTCATTTTCTGACGTTTTGAAAGCTTTGCGCATCGCATGTTGTTTTCTCACATTAATGTTGCTATTGCTATCGTGGTTTAAATAATTTTTAAGACAATTATATGGTTTTATAATCAAACATTCTTTTAAATCAACTTTCTTTCTCACCACTTTCCTATTTAGACGAGTTTACACCGAATTCCGCTCAGCGATTAGCATTCGATTATACAGAGTATGTAAATTACCTTGAGCAATGGTAGGAACTTTCTGGATTTCTTAAACGATCACTATAAACATTACACTTTGCTTTTCTATGAATGTCTTTTCATCACAAAAGATAGGTGTCAGAGACTGACACAACTGGCTTAGTCGCAGTTTCTTAATTCGGTATAATGTTTAATGTGTTAATATCTTGTATTTATGTGCTATAAAAACAATGTGGTTCCACATGCGCATCGCATGGCACCCGAGTACAAGCGCCGCTCTTTTACGTGTTCCAATCTAAAGTGAAACGTTTGTTGCGAATAATTAGGTTCATGTAAACTCAATATGCACATTATAAATCGTGGTGCAAAGTAAGGCTTCCCTGTTTAGGTTACACTCTATACTTTTGCAGTCAGATTACATTAATGAGTTTAACACATTGGTCGAAACAATGTTCATGAGAGGGCATTTTCAATTCAGGGCATCTTTCGGACTTATTTTTACAAGTAATCTGTTTTTCTATAACCTATCAGGAAGCTTGTAAGCGGAAGACTGTAATACACGAAGTCTAGGAAGGCTACTGCACAGCAGTGAATGTTGAATGTATGACAGTGATTGCGAGAACAGTGACAGGCTCACGGCCAGACTGTGTTGATTACTGGTTTCCAGCCGTCAAGCGGCCACTGGGAGTGTTTGCAAGTCCAGTCACATCCCCGAGGCGTGCTGTCGGCAAATATTGCTGCTGGCTGGGACACCCGCTCCTGTGTCGTGTATCACGCGAGCCGTGTAACAGTGCCGTCACGACCTAGTATCGCGTCCCCGGCACTGAATTCTGATGACAACTGCCGCCGGCGGCACGCCCGGCGTTTGACACGAGTCTTTACAACCGACTCTGGTCACGTTCACGCAGAGTCTTTCGACATCCACACGCCTGTCAGCATATTTGATGCATCGTCACAGTCGGTAAAGTCGATGGGAACAGCTCAGATTTGCTGATCGTAGAGTCTTCAAACTGTTGCTTTGCCGAAGTTCTTTCACGAACTCAAAATGACATAGCTCGTGTGGTAAAGCAAGCACTCTTCTAGTACAACTGCACTCGACTGACAGAACATACTGACCAGACCATTTTCCTCCCAGGTCTTGCTCTCATTGCCAACCTCTTGTGTAGCACTTGCAACCTATGTCCTTAGTTATTTGCTGAATGTATCCAAATCTCTGTCTTCCTCTACACTTTTTACTCTCTACAGTTCCCTCTAATAACATGAAAGTTATTCCGCGATGTCTTAACAGACTTCCTATCATTCTGTCACTTTTTCTTGTCAGTATTTTCCATTTTTTCCTCCCCTTGACGATTCTCTAGAGAACTACCTCATTCTTACCTTATCAGTCTAATCAATTACAACATTATTCTGCAGCACCACGTATCAAAGGCTTCGATTATTTTCTTTCATGATTTTCCCACAGTCAATATTTCTCTATCATACAATACTATGTTCCAATCGTACATTATCAGGAATTTCTTCCTCGAATTAAGTAAGGCCTATGTTTGATGCCTGTAGATTTCTTTTGGCCAGGAATGCCCTTGTTGCCACTGCTAGTCTGCTTTCTATATTCTCCTTGCTCCGTCCATCACGAGCTATTTTGCTGCCTAGGTAGCAGAATTACTTAATCTACTCCGTGATCACCAACCCTGATGTTATGTTTCTCGCTGTTCTCATTTCTGCTGCTTCTCATTACTTTCGCCTTTCTTCGATTTACTCTTAGGTCATATTCTGCACTCATTACACTGTTAATTCCATTCAGAAGGTACTGTGATTCTTCTTCGCTTTCACTAAGGATAGCAATGCCATCAGCGAGACTTATCATTGATATCCTTTTACCTCGTATTTTAACCCAGATATTCAGCCTTTCTTTTATTTCTCTCGTTACTTCTTCGACGCACAGATCGAACAGTAGAGGCGAAAGACTACACACCAGTTCCTCACCTTTTCTAATACGAGCACTTCTTTCTTGATCTTCCACTCTTACTGTTCCCTCTTGGCTCTTGTACATGTTTTATACCACCCGTATTTCCCTGTACCTTACCCCTCTTTCTCTCAGAATTTCTACCATCTTGCACCATTTGATATTGTCTAACACTTTTTGAAGGTCGACAAATGTGTGAATGTCTCTTGATTTTTCTTTATTCTTGCTTCCATTGTCAACCATAAAATCAGAACTGCTTCCCTGGTGCCTTTACCTTAAATAATGCCAAAGTAATCTCATCTAATACAGCCTCAATCTTCTTTCCTGTTCTTCTGTGTATTATTCTTGGGAGCAACTTTGATGCATGAGCTGTCAAGCTGATTGTGCGGCAATTCGCGCTCTTGTCGGCTCTTACAACCTTCGGAATTGTGTGGATGATGTTTTCTTTCCTAACGTCAGATGATATACCGCCAGATTCCTACACCAGCGTGAATGGACGTTTTGTTGCCACTTCCTCTGGTGATTTTTAGAAATTGTGATGGAATGTTTTCTATCCCTTCTGTCTTATTCTAAGTCTTTCAAAGCTTAAATATTGCATTAATCATGTTTTTATCGAAAACACAGAATCGTATCGTAGTGACATGGATAAGTCATCAGAAGATGGGATGAGGTATTCGTAGGCAGACGTGTAACATTTTATTTGATTTTTCGGAGCATAAAACTCCTCTCAATCTGCGACACTATCATGGTATTCTTGGAGCCACTCCTACATAACGGAGACTTATACGTGACGTACAGAGAATAAAACAGTGGATCTACATTTCGCATAAATAGCCTATTCTACAAAACTTCGTGTAGGAATTTTGCACGTTATAGTGATCGTTAGATGTGCTCGTGTCAGTTTGAAATACTATAACAGGTGACTTGCACTGGGTTTTAGACATTGAATGGTTATTTCGTTTAGCTACAATCAGACGTTAACAGTAAATATCCGGTACTGTGTGAGAACTACTCGTGGAAGGTTCGGAGACGAGAGCTCTTACTCGGCGAGCTGCTTCTGTACCAGTTCTGTATTCGATGAGCTGTGATGGAAGTGCGTCAAAGTGCAGCCGCTGTTCTGGTCGTTTTGATTGTCGTTATGGAAGATCAACAATAGCATCGAAATTTGACAACAATGAGAGGTATAAAGACGAAGGAAATACTGTTTACACACTGACGGCAGTAAAAAGTACGCGGTAACAAAGATAACAGAGGCCCTGTGTTATAATGGACGTAATATGGCTCTGAGCACTATGGGACTTAACATCTGTGGTCATCAGTCCCCTAGAACTTAGAACTACTTAAACCTAACTAACCTAAGGACATCACACACATCCATGCCCGCGACAGGATTCGAACCTGCGACCGTAGCTGTCGCGCAGTTCCGGACTGAAGCGCCTAGAACCGCTTAATGGACGTGATATTTGAAGTTATCTGAAAGTTGTTATTTCTTAATGATATGGCGGCGTTCGAGCATGGTCACGTGATGTCACCTGATATCGCGCTATAGTGATCAGTGCTGCGTTTTCAGTAGGCAGTTTGAAGCATGTTCTGAATACACAATTCTGCGAAATGCCTTTTTCAGTCGAACGAAGAGTTTTTACTGTTGAAACTTTTTTTGGATGCAAATCGTTTAAAACGTTGAATGAAAGCTTCACGATAAAATATTCACAGACAGCTGATCCCGCAGAAGTGTTGTGCAGAAATTGATCACTAAATTTAGAGCAACAGGTTCAGTCACTAACGTCAAACATAACTATTGAAAGAAAGTTTTTTCGCTGGAAAACACTGAACGTGTCACGAGATTATGCTAAGAAGTCCACAGATATCAATTAGACATCTGTCCTCCAAATTAAATATTAAACGAAAGTCATGCCAAGACATATTACATATGCGAACATGTAAAGTAATAGTATGGATGTAAGGTAATAATATGGATTACGCACAACGACATTACTACTGCGAATGGCTGCTCACGCATATCGCTGATAGTTTTCTGGATCCAAATCTTTATTTCAACTCAGACGAAGCATGGTTTCACCTTAGCGGGTAAGTGGACTCTCAAGACTCATGCTACTGGTCAACAGACAATCCCAGGGTACACTCTAAGGTGCCTCTGCGTGATATGAAAGTAGGCCTTTCGCTGCAATTTCTGACCAACGAATTGTACGACCAATTTTCTTTTAACAACACCCTCGACACTTAAGCGTATGTAACAGAACTGTTGCAATCATTCGCAGCGCAGCTGACGGATGCGTTTTTCCAGCAAGATGGCGCATACTTCACGGTTTTCAGTGTTATACGTCCATGAAGCTTTCGGAGAAGACCGTACAGTTTTCGCACATTTATGACCTCCCAGATCGTCCGATCTGTCAACCTGTGATTTTTATATGTGGGCCAATTTAAAGGGTAACGTCTACAGTGACAACCCGTATACAACTGAAGAGTTGAAACCTAACATTCGCTGTGCAATTGCGGGAATCACACATCAAATGAATTGGCAGAAGCTTCCAGGAACTTGTTAGACGTGGTGAGTTGTTATCGAAGCTATGGCAAACATTTTCAGCATATCTAGTGAACTATTGAAAAATATTTGGGAATTTGTGGTAAGGTCTTATGGGACCAAACTGCTGAGGTCATCGCTCCCTAAGCCTACACACTACGTAACCTAACTTAAACTAACTTATGCTACGGACAACACACACACACCCATGCCTGAGGGAGGACTCGAACCTCCGACGAGGGGAGCCGCACGGACCGTGACAAGGCACCTTAAACCGCGCGGCTACCCCGCGCGGCGGAACTATTGATCTATTGAAAGTTAAGTACGTTGTTTATCATAATAATTTACCCTTTTGTATTCTGTACTTACTATAAACGAGTGAATTGTCTGTAGTTTGTTTATAAGACGTAGTCCCTCTTTTATTTCGGCCAATCTGTGTTATACGACGAACATCTTGACTAAACGCTTCCAAACTTGTACTCTAGTATTTCCATCCTTGATGAGGGCCGATTTTACGTAGTGTCAGCACAAAAAAGCCGCTCTTGGAAATGAAGAATCGTATGAGTACATGTTGGCTGTTGGGTGTGTCTAACTTTGTCGAAATTTTCCAACTGAAAATCGTAACACAGAAAGCCCGGAGGACGTGCACGTGTCGCAGATTGTCGTCATTCTGACTGATCAGGGACATATGGTTGGCGTAAGGGACGTACGAGAATCATGTGAACGATCACACAGACAGCTGGCGGTAGTGTCAAAGCTGCAGAACGAGAGGTGGCGAATGGACACAGAACAACGTTTCGGTAAGAAGAAGAGGGGGCACGGGTCCTTCCAGAAGGACTGCACCACGAAAAGATTGCAGGACGGTTCCCCTGACTCTGACAATTAGATGCATAACAACAGCTAAAATACGGTCAGAGATGGCAGGTCGAGGATCACCGCGCATCTTCGGGAACAAAATCTGGAACGCGGTGAACACATTACTCCTTATTGGACTGATCCAGCAATGGTGGTTCAATGTTCTAAAAATAGGAAACAGTCACACTCAGGATTTTATAGATCTGCTTGAGCCCACTGCCCTCATACGTACACTGAATACAGATATACAAATGGCGACAGTATCGCGTACACAATATACAAATTGGAGGAGCTGTCATTCGTACTCAGGTGAATCATGCGTAAAGTTTTCCGACATGATTACAGCCGTACGACTGGAGTTAACATAAGCAGATGGTAGTTGGAGTTACACGCATGAGACATTCCATTTCGGAAATTATTAGGAAATTCAATAATGCGAGATCCACAGGGACAGGATTGTGCCAAAAATACCAAATTTCAAGCATTACTTCTCACCACGGACAATGCAGTGGCCGATGGCCTACACTGAACAACCGAGGGCAGTGGCGTTCGCGTGCAGCCGTGTGTTCACAGACAAGCAACACTCCTTGAAATTACCGCAGAAATCTTTCTGGGACGTACGACGAATGTATTCCTTAGTGCGGCGAAATTTGGCGTTAAAGGCTATGGCACCAAACAACTAACGCTAATGCCTTTCCTAACAGCACGATATCGCCAGCAGCGCCTCTCCTGGGCTCATGACCATTATTGGTTGGACCCCAGACGACTGTAAAACTGTGGCCTGGTCAGATGAGTCCTTAATTCAGTTGGTAAGAGCTGATGGTAAGGTTCAAGACCACGAAGCCATGGGCCCCAGTCGTCAACAAGGTGCTGTGCTAGCTAGTGGTGGCGTGGGTGTGTTTACATGGAATGGACTGGGTCCTCTGGTCCAACTGAACCGGAAATGCTTATGTTCGGGTACTTGGAGACTATTTGCAGCCATTTATGGACTTCATGTTCCAGAACAACGATGGAGCTTTTATGCATGACAATGAGTTATGTCACTGGGCCACAATTTTTCGCGATTGGTTTAAAGAACATTCAGGAGAGATCGAGCGAATGGTTTGTCCACCCAGATCGCTGACATTAACCCCAGCGAACATTTGTGGGACGTAATCTAGAGGCCAGTTCGTGCACAAAATTCTGCACCGGGAACACTTTCGCAATGATGGACGGCTATAATGGCAGCATGGCTCAACATTTCTGTAAGGGCTTTCAAATACTTCTTAAGTCCATGCCACGTCGAGTTGCGGCAGTACGCCGGGCAAAAGAGGGTCCGCCACAATATTGGAAGATATCCCATAACCTTTTTTATCATAATGTATACTGGACAAACAGGTCGTGAGGTTAAAATACCGTTTCTGGAGCACCTTCTCATTAAAAAGGGCCCTGTACATAATAACTCTTCCTCCACTGAATATCTTAGGGCTAGTGACCATTGCAAATCGACGTTCGATTGTCCCTAGATCCTAAATGTTGTATCTAACGGAAAAAATTAACCCTTTGGAAGAGTTCGAGATAACCAGAATTTCTCGTGTCGTCGGAAAACTTAAGCCATAATGATCTACTGGTCGCTAAAAACCTAATTTTCTGTGATACAATGATGCCAGCTTTGTCAAAATTTAGGTCGTTTTCTCTCTTCTCTTTCATGACTGTTGGATCTGCTCCTCACTTTCGCTCTCTTTGTTTCCCGTCAACGTGGCTCCGTGTTCTGTTTTCCCAATACCCCAATATTTTTTAATCCTTCGTCTTTTTTCTCCCCTCCTCCCTCCGTGTGTTTACCATCTCCTAATCTGTCACCTCTCACCCCCCCCCCTCCCGCCCCCCCATCCTTCTCCCTACTCCCTGTTCATTTAGGTTGTCATTTGGTACATCTTAATAGTAGGCAGTACACTGAAATATTTTTAATCATGAAGAGTATTTTATACTATTCTCTCGTTTTAATAGTCCCTGTTCAGCGTTTACTTTATTTCATTGCTGTTTTAGCATCATCTCCGCCGCTCGGTACTTTCGCTAACTTTAGTTCTCACGTAAAGCGCCCATCGCTTCATTGTATGCATTGTCTTGAGCAGTAGTTGTTTACCACTGTGATCCATGACTGTGTTTGCTAACTTACCCTCGCACAGTACATTGCTATGACTTGGTGAGTTTCCTTTTGGTTCAAGTTTGTTTGTGTGACAAGTTTGTTTGTGTGGCCGTTATACGTAGCAAGCATATAAATACTTGTTTTGTAAGTAAAACTGCCTTTTCCTGCTGCTAGTTGCTTTATTTATCCCATACGCGTTTCGCATTCTCCTGTTCTAAGGCATCAACAGTGGGATCTATAACGATACAGTTCTGTTAGTTACAGAGTATCAAACAGTTCACTTCACGATTTTTTTATTTCTTTTACTTTTTATTTTTTTTATTTTTTTTTTTTTTTTTTTTTTTTTTTTTTTTTTTTTTGTAAAACATTAATTACTTATGACATGCTGATCTGCGTTTCCTAACAGGAGAAGATTTAATTTCTTATTGATGTAATTTTACTCTTCTAATTTAGAAGTTTTCACTGCAATTTCAGGCTTTTCTATGACCCTGTTTGACGATTTCATTCTTCGCTTTAAGGCCATGTATTAGTGGCATTTATATATAACTAATGTGGTCTGTACAAGGAAAGTGAACCACTTTATTTCTCACCTTTACTTTAGCTATTCCATTAATAAATTCTGGTGAAAACTGCTATGTAACTAGATTTTTATTAGTAATTAAAAACAATCTAAAGATGAGATAACCCCGGGAAGCGGATCGTTGCCGGCCGGTGTGGCTGAACGGTTCTAGGCGCTTCAGTCTGGAACCGCGCTACCGCTCCGGTCGCAGGATCGAATCCTGCCTTGGGCATGGATGTGTGTGATGTCCTTAGGTTAGTTAGGTTTAAGTAGTTCTAAGTTCTAGGGGACTGATGACCTAAGATGTTAAGTCCCATAGTGCTCGGAGCCATTTGAACCATTTGAAGCAGATCGTTATTAATAATACGCATCAAAGACTGTTTCCTATTTTTGTAAGTAGGCTGTTTAGGTTTTCTTATTGGTAACGCCACGTAGCGCTCTGTATGAAAATCACTGGCTGTGCTGTGTGCAGTCTGTGGCTAGTTTGCATTGTTGTCTGCCATTGTAGTGTTGGGCGGCTGGATGTGAACAGCGCGTAGCGTTGCGCAGTTGGAGGTGAGCCGCCAGCAGTGGTGGATGTGGGGAGAGAAATGGTGGAATTTTGAAATTTGTAAGACTGGATGACATGAACTGCTATATATATTATGACTATTAAGGTAAATACATTGTTTGTTCTCTATTAAAATCTTTCATTTGCTAACTATACCTATTAGTAGTTAGTGCCTTCCGTAGTTTGAATCTTTTATTTAGCTGGCAGTAGTGGCACTCGCTGTATTGCTGTAGCTTGAGTAACGAAGATTTTTGTGAGGTAAGTGATTTGTGAAAGGTATAGGTTAATGCTAGCCAGGACCATTCTTTTGTAGGGATTTTTGAAAGTCAGATTGCGTTGCGCTAAAAATACTGTGTGTCAGTTTAAGCACAGTCATGTATAATTTTTCTAAGGGGACGTTTCATATGTCGACCCTTAGCAGAGGATATCTCACTGGAATCTTCTGATTTTTTCTTGTAGTTTGTGTAATTAGTGTAGATTTTGTTTATTGCTAGCGCGTAATTGTAGAGAGAGTCTCCTTTGTAGTTGCAGCCTTTCACTGTTGTACAGTAAAACAGTTGTGGCATGCATGTAGATTTGCACCAAGTATTTCGCAGCTGCGCTTGCAACTAACGAGATATTATTTTCAATGCTATGTTAATCTGTTTTCTTATTTTGCTCTTCGAATTGTGCTTTTCTGTGTTGTCGTGTGAAATATTGTGATAATAATTGCGTGTGAGAAACGTAATACTAGGCTCCAAAGTAAACTGAGAAATAACAGTGAAGACGAAAGCAGTGTGTTAACGCCACCATGTAATGAATTAACAAATATTCAAAGTAGTAATTTGGTAACTGTGCATAGGGAAATGGAGCGGGCGTCAAATAATGGTGTAGACAGTGAAACAGGTAGTGAACAGGGAAGCATTATCGATCGATCGGTCGGCAACAGCTCGCCTCAGGAATCGGGAATGACAGAACACAATATTGCAAATACTGTAGACTCAGGTTTTGTGTTCTCACCGTTTTCTCAAGTGAGTCAAGACACATTTTCCGCTTGTCAAAATGTGAATGTTGCCGGTGCAAATTCACTGCCGAAAAGCACTGAGGAACATGTTTCAGACACCAGTGCATTGTTATTACAATTAATGCAACAAATAAGACAAAAGCTTCAAAAGTTAGACACAATGGAACAAAATCAGAGACAAACACACCAACAGTTAGACGCAATGGAACAAAATCTTCACACCACACTTGAACAAACAATGTATTTACCTTAATAGTCATAATTTATACAGCAGTTCATGACATCCAGTCTTGCAAATTTCAAAACTCCGCCATCTCTCTCCCCACATCCACCACCGCTGGCGGCTCACCTCCAACTGCGCAACGCTACGCGCTGTTCACATCCAGCTGCCCAACACTACAATGGCAGACAACAATGCAAACTAGCCACAGACTGCACACAGCACAGCCAGTGATTTTCATACAGGGCGCTACGTGGCGTTACCAATAAGAAAACCTAAACAGCCTACTTACACCGCACGACCGCTCCGGTCGCAGGTTCGAATCCTGCCTCGGGCATGGATGTGTGTGATATCGTTAGGTTAGTTAGGTTTAAGTAGTTCTAAGTTCTAGGGGACTGATGACCTAAGATGTTAAGTCCCATAGTGCTCAGAGCCATTTGAGCCATTTGAAGCGGATCGTTATTAATAATACGCATCAAAGACTGTTTCCTATTTTTTGTGGCAGTATTCTGTGGAAACCAATTCTTAGATGTTGGTCACTTATGGGATCGTGTATACGATTGGAGTTCAACATTTCAGCGTTATTTAAGGTCTGAAGATCGTATATTGTGTAACCAAAACTGGTTGCAACATAATAGAAGTCCCAAGGACCATTTATCACAAGGATGGAGACAGAAAAAATCTTTTTGGGGTAGTCAAATCGACGCCACTATAGAGGACCTGGTAAAAGGCAACTCTTGAGACCTATAAAGGTCCACCCTCTGGAATCCTTATGTGGGGGGAGCTACTGGATATCAGTTTCACTGATTTCATAATTGTTGAAGGGAGGCTGACGTCTCACCAATTGGTGGTAATAGTGATAAAATCTGCTGTCACATCCTTCACGACTAAGATACCAAATAGCCTATTCCAATAGGAGAATGAAAGCCCTCACCCTGTCGTTCACACCACAAACACATTGATAAATGTGCATATCATTCACTGGCCTGCTTGGGTTCCTTATTTTTACTAGTATAGTAGGCCTGGAATCCTATGGTAAAATGTATACTTTCATAACAGACTCCAACCAGTATTAGTGTTAAACTGCTACAGCATTTATTTCCCGCATAATATTCTTGAAGATGACATTCAGAAGCTGGTTGCTTCCACGTTACAACGAATACAAGAACGTATTCGTGCCCGTGGGAATCGCGTCTCACACTGATGTTAATGATAGACGTCAGTTCGAAATCGAATGAAAGTTCAGTAATTTAATACACTCCTGGAAATGGAAAAAAGAACACATTGACACCGGTGTGTCAGACCCACCATACTTGCTCCGGACACTGCGAGAGGGCTGTACAAGCAATGATCACAAGCACGACACAGCGGACACACCAGGAACCGCGGTGTTGGCCGTCGAATGGCGCTAGCTGCGCAGCATTTGTGCACCGCCGCCGTCAGTGTCAGCCAGTTTGCCGTGGCATACGAAGCTCCATCGCAGTCTTTAACACTGGTAGCATGCCGCGACAGCGTGGACGTGAACCGTATGTGCAGTTGACGGACTTTGAGCGAGGGCATATAGTGGGCATGCGGGAGGCCGGGTAGACGTACGGCCGAATTGCTCAACACGTGGGGCGTGAGGTCTCCACAGTACATCGATGTTGTCGCCAGTGGTCGGCGGAAGGTGCACGTGCCCGTCGACCTGGGACTGGACCGCAGCGATGCACGGATGCACGCCAAGACCGTAGGATCCTACGCACTGCCGTAGGGGACCGCACCGCCACTTCCCAGCAAATTAGGGACACTGTTGCTCCTGGAGTATCGGCGAGGACCATTCGCAACCGTCTCCATGAAGCTGGGCTACGGTCCCGCACACCGTTAGGCCGTCTTCCGCTCACGCCCCAACATCGTGCAGCCCGCCTCCAGTGGTGTCGCGACAGGCGTGAATGGAGGGACGAATGGAGACGTGTCGTCTTCAGCAATGAGAGTCGCTTCTGCCTTGGTGCCAATGATGGTCGTATGCGTGTTTGGCGCCGTGCAGGTGAGCGCCACAATCAGGACTGCATACGACCGAGGCACACAGGGCCAACACCCGGCATCATGGTGTGGGGAGCGATCTCCTACACTGGCCGTACACCACTGGTGATCGTCGAGGGGACACTGAATAGGGCACGGGTACATCCAAACCGTCATCGAACCCATCGTTCTACCATTCCTAGACCGGCAAGGGAACTTGCTGTTCCAACAGGACAATGCACGTCCGCATGTATCCCGTGCCACCCAACGTGCTCTAGAAGGTGTAAGTCAACTACCCTGGCCAGCAAGATCTCCGGATCTGTCCCCCATTGAGCATGTTTGGGACTGGATGAAGCGTCGTCTCACGCGGTCTGACGTCCAGCACGAACGCTGGTCCAACTGAGGCGCCAGGTGGAAATGGCATGGCAAGCCGTTCCACAGGACTACATCCAGCATCTCTACGATCGTTTCCATGGGAGAATAGCAGCCTGCATTGCTGCGAAAGGTGGATATACACTGTACTAGTGCCGACATTGTGCATGCTCTGTTGCCTGTGTCTATGTGTCTGTGGTTCTGTCAGTGTGATCATGTGATGTATCTGACCCCAGGAATGTGTCAATAAAGTTTCCCCTTCCTGGGACAATGAATTCACGGTGTTCTTATTTCAATTTCCAGGAGTGTATTATTTATGTGATGATCATGTTCACAATGTTTGATAAATAACTGACTAGTGCTTCAAGGTGTCTCTCCTGTACAATGAGTGTATGTAATCAAGTGTAATTACATATCACTGTAGTACAATGGAATCAAAAATTGTTAGATCGATTTCGAAAAAGGCACCAGCTATTATTCGGAAGGGTGAATGCTCTCATTCTTGTGCTGTTGGTTAGAAAAGCGTAATTCATTGAAGGTTTGTTGCGGACGGAGCTCATGCAACATAACATGCTCCCGGCGCAAGAAAACATTTTCTATCGCTGATCGATTCCATTGCATCACTAGGGAATGGTCCGTTCAGACTGCTATCCAATAGCTTCCTACATCACGATTCCAGAAGTTGGAGCGTTAGAAGTCTCAAGAAATCACCTTTCACCAGGTTATCTGTAGGCGTCGATTTGACCATCACAAAGAAAGATTTTTTTCTGTGTGTATCCTTCTCGTTGATGTCGCAACCGGCTCTGAGAGTCTCCACACCGAAAGAAATGGACTGTCATAATTTTAGCTGCTAAGGTGCACTGAAAGAACTTCTAAAAAGTGTTACAGCTACTTATTTTTGCAGCACGAATATCCGCTTAGAACGGCTGTTTGTATAGCACCGCCTGCCTACAGCTCCATTAAAATTACTAGACTGATAACGTCTGTTGCTAGCCACTTCATTGTTGCCACATCCGCTGCCGGCTACTGCTCCATTATACGCTACACACAAACATGGCGGATCACTTCACAAATGCTGTTAAGGTGTAACGCTGAGAAGTCCCGGAAGCGACTCCAGCTAGGCATGACGGAAATGGGAGATCGGCTGTTGAAAGTCGATTTCAAGTGACCAATGACTGAACTGTAGCAGACGCCGCGTTTTGTAGAACTGAATTTAAACTCACTTTCTGACCTAGCCACAACCTCACAATGTACAATGTATTCGAGAAAATTGAAATAATTTGCGGAGGAACTAAAATCACGATCGTTTTGTTCAGCGTTTAAAGCTAACCTCTACGAACAAATTGAAGACCGAAAAATGTTAAGTTTCAACTACAAAAGTAATCTATAATTCCCTATTGTCACTAATTACCTGAAACTATCCTCACAATGGCTACACGGGCTGCCGCTTTACCAATCGATGAGCGGTCCTGTTTGGCACTTGATTGCAGATCATAAGCGACACAAGTAGATTCCAAATGAAAGAAGAATTATAGGAAGAAGAATAAAAGCAAATAAAAAAAGTCAACACGACAATGAAAAGGATGCTGCAAAGTATTAGAACTGAATAAATTAAGGGTCATAATCTTTTGATTAAATTTAGACGAATAAAATATTCCGATGCATTTTACGAGTTTCGAACCTATAACCTTCGTTACGGCGGCCCTATATGCCAACCATTACGCTAAGCCATTATAATGCTGAGTATCGTTATATTTATGATTGGTGATCCACTTAAAGTAAGCGGATCTCTGTAATTATAATAACTGTATACATTACCCTGAATCGTATCTTGCGGGAAGGATCCCGTAATGTTTGGTTAGTGCAGTGTATGAAACGTGAGTATCTCTTTAGCTTCGTTTTGTGTGTGTGTGTGTGTGTGTGTGTGTGTGTGTTTTGTTTGTGGTGCGGTTATCGTGTGTGATGAAATACGAAATAAAATGGCTAGTTCCAGGATTCGGGATCCAGACACACCAAAAAGAAAGCTGAACAAGGAATTGGAGGTGAAATGAATAATTGTTGTGGCAATTTGGCAACAGCGAACCTTCCTGCCGTGACACAGAGCGCTCTGTTTTTAGGAAACCAAAAACAACGTGTGAAGTGTCAGTTATCAAGTAATTTTAAACGGACTGCAGTGCGCGATTTGGCGAATAATCGCGACAAGTGAACGTAGCGCTATGTAGCGCCAAGTCCAAGATGCACACACGAGAATTATAAGCATTTAAACCACACCAAAAATGTCTTAAATCATTATTTTTTTAATAACTTGCAGTTCACATCGGAAACGAAACTGTAGCAGAGGTGTTGAACATGACGGCACTTCAGCAACGGTTACAGAATAGCAGATGAATAAGAAAGCAAACCAGTTGGAATAAATGGTGGTTTCCAATTAACCTTAACCACGGTTTCTTCTGCAAAAGGAAGAAGAAAACTTATTCAGACAATATTATCCCCGATGATTCTGCGCATCCGGAGACTCATAAATTAGTGTGTTTTCATTACAGCTTTCACCGTCTTGTAACTACTTCTTTATCGTCTGCCAATCAGCTAAATGAGTTAAAGGTCATTAAATTGATCGCAGTCAGTGACGGGTATGACCAGGGCATGGCAGATCACATCTTCAGAAAGAGAACCTCTTCAAAATGTTCGACTTTGCGCTACGATCTTTCCTCCCACAACAAGAAATTCATATGCATTCCCTTCATGGGAAATGTTTCTTACAGGATTAACCGTCTTCTAGTGAATAAATATAATTGTAATGCTTCCTTCTCTAAAGACAATAGTTTGCAGGGAAGACGTTTGCATGTAGTTGAAAATACTGGTGACTCGTTTTCAAATTCAGGTGCCTGTAAATTAACCTTCAACAGTTGCCCTTGCTATTACACTGGTCAAACAGGCAGAGTTGTGAGGACATGACATAGAGACCATCTGTCAAGAAAGAAAGGAACAAACATACATAACTCTGTCTGATGAACATCTACTGATTGCCAATCACACGCTTAAAAACTTAGAAGACAGAGTTATTCTTCACAGAAAGGTCGAAGGGCTTAGGATGGACCTTTGGTAACATTTAGAGATCTATAAACATCTAGAGCGCAAAGACGGTCATTTGCTAAACGACCAGCTGCATCTCGCATGCAAACAATGTTTCGATGATTTAAAACACATACTGTTCCCAAGAAAATCTTCATACCGGTGCCGGTAGCCTTTACCAATGTTTCCTCAAAATCCTACTATACAATTTTTATGCGTACAGTTTCGTTTGTAAGTTTATGTTGTACTAAGATATTGACGTCACCTGCTCTTGCTACGTTTGTCACTATACAAGAATCCATGAGTTTTTGCTCTTAACTGTCGTTATGTTTAACAGCGTGCTTATGGTTCAAATGGCTCTGAGCACTATGGCACTTAACATCTGAAGTCATCAGTCCCCTAGAACTTAGAACTACTTAAACCTAACTAATCTAAGGCCATCACACACAATCCACGCCCGAGGCAGGATTCCACACTGAAGCGCCTAGAACAGCTCGGCCACACTGGCCGGCAGCGTGCTTATGCACTGGCATTATTGCTTTCCGTACGATTATCTACTGTAGGTCATATTAATCTGTTTGCTGTCATTACGCTTGCAATAACGTACCTATGTGCAGACGTCATTATTTTCGTACGATAATATACTGATATAATGTAAGTATCTTTTTTTTTATTTGTCTTTTCTTTAGTCGTTGATTTTATGGTATATTTATGTAATTCTGTGATTAATTTTAATATGCTGACGATTATTGGCTGTTTATGCCGCCAAGTGTACCTGTTTATCGGCGCTTGACTCTCAGGATTTGTTTTCCTCGTGATCAAGTTCTCCATTCGCCCTCAGTCGGCATGTAACTCTTAATACGTTTTGGCATTTTATGTGATTGACTTTACTGATGTGACAAGCCCTGATTTTAGGCGCCTTAACTTTTACAAATGGATGTACAGATCGTTGCCGCCACATTTCATGAGGAGATGTCAGAGTGCTTTAATAACTGACTGTTTGCTAACGTGGAATTCTTAAGTAATACTTGTCCTATGTTGGTACATATCATGTTGTTTGTGACAAGAATATATCTGTTGTACGCAGTTGTTTCTGTATGACACGTAATATTGGTCCGTGATGTTTTGATTGTAATTTTTGTTTTGCATTGTATGCAGGTTTCTTGTCCTTCTAAAGAAGACAGGTTTAAATCCATTGAAACCATGGTTAACGTTAATAGGAAAAGACCATTTATTAGTATTGGTTGGCTGTCTTATTCACCTGCTGTTGCAGATACAATTGTTACACAACTCACTAGCAGAGAAAGAAATGCAAGGCAGTGTATGATGTTACACTACAGATGCTTCCCGTCAATAGGGACTTTAATTTGTTGACATTAAATACTTTATAACATTTCCGGTAGCACAGTTCTTGCAGTAATTGCTGAATAATGTACAGTTTCCTAACAATGAAACAATTCCTTGATTATTTAATGTAATCGTTGCAAAAATGCGAAGTGTATACTGGATGACGAAAACAAACATTTTCCTTATACCAGGCGTACCAGATAAAAGAGAAATTAATGCATTCAGTAAGTTCATTGTCATTACTAATTCTGTTCAGACAGAAACTGGAACTGAGTGAGAAATGGTCATGGCGTTGTCTTGCGTATTGTGCTGTGTACTAGGCATATTTGATCAAATTCATAAAACGTGCTGATGCAAACTGGCAATGCACAAATGACTGAAGTTAAACTATACTGTTCCCCTGACAAACATGAAATAACAAAGAGCTGTCGGAAATTATATTACCCGACAATCTTCTGAAAAATGCTTTACGCTGTTGAAAATATTTTTATCGAGGGGCTGAATGACACTGTTAGCCAGGGCTCGAATCCGAAGTCCTTTTCATCGCCGTAATTAAGACGGAGGTCTCGTTATATCCAAGCCAAGAGTCCAACAAAAGCAAATGTAAGAAGGCGTTTCGGATGTAACATTCTTTCCTATTTTGCTACGTCGATTATAAGATTTTAGCACGTAAATAGTATTTTTCTCTAATTTTTGGTCCTAATTTGGATTGATGTTCGTGAAATACGAATCTGCGGAAACAGTAATCCACTGATGCCAGCCACTAGAATTCCTGTATAAGAATGTGTCATAGAATTCATTGACTGCACAAGAGACGTTGACTTTTTCCACTCGATATGATAAAGCATTGTTTGAACGCAATTCTTGCACAGAAATCTCTCTGATTGGCTTTATATACAGCATTTTAGGGGATAACAAGAAGCTTCGTCTCCAGTCAGCTATGAATTTCTCTGTAGTATTACTTATTAATCACATCTTCTCTACAGGTTTACTTGAGGTACACTTCTTAATTTTGCGAGTTCCTTTCTTGTATAATCTCCTGAATCTATTGAACAAGATCAAAGACGCCTGAAAACCACTTCACAGCGCCCAACGAAATGAAACCGGCTTTGCACTTGGCTTAAGTTTAAGCGTTTTCTCCCTCCCTCGTTCAACGGATAAATTTACATCCTTTTCTTTCACACGTTTTCTTTGGGCTTGGAAGGTATTCTGTATTTGTTCTGGACATTCATTAGCACAACAATCGTCGTTCTAATCACAATTCATGCAATCTTCAGACTTATTACCTGTTTCTTCTAATGTTTCCACAATTTCTAATGAAATGCCGACATCATTCGAATGACTGTCCAATAAATTAACTAATAAATAACACGTTTCAGGATAGGTAAGTGGTTTCTATTGCCTACCACATTCCTTATATTTCATCTTTGTAATGCTAAAAACATTGATTCCACATTACTGTGAAATCCTAGAACATGCACAAAGACAGGTGGTATTGGCAACATATACCAAAAAATAACAAAGACAATTAAATCAGTTTTATCTTTATTATTAACGGCGATATCGCAATAACAGCTGTTAACTATTATGAATATTAAATGAGTTGCAAATTCGAGCAGATAGTAACTATTAATATTTATTGTGGCAGTTAGAAAGAAAAAAAAGCACTCCGTCTTCAGGCCACGAGTGGCCTACCGGAACCATCCGACCGCCGTGTCATCCTCAAGGGGGATGCAGATAGAAGGGGCGTGGGGTCAGCACACCGCTCTCCCGGTCGTTATGATGGTATTCTTGACCGAAGCCGCTCCTATTCGGACGAATAGCTCCTCAACTGGCATCAGGAGGCTCAGTGCACCCCGAAAAATGGCAACAGCGCATGGCGGCTGGATGGTCACCCATCCAAGTGCCGGCCACGCCCAACAGCGCTTAACTTCGGTGATCTCACGGGGACCGGTGTATCCACTGCGGCAAGGCCGTTGCCCACAGATAAAATTTTTTGGGGAAGGCAAACCAAAGACTGCGTTTTATTGGCAGTACACTTATAAGATGCACCAGATCTACCAAAGAGACTGCCTACACTACACTTGTCCGTCCTCTTATGGAGTACTGCTGCGCGGTGTGGGTTCCTTAGCAGCGAGTATTGACGCATTGAATCTGGAAAGCTCAAAGAAGAGCACCATGTTTTGTATTGTTGAAATTGGAAACAGTGTCACTGACATGGTACGGGATTTGGGCTGTTCGAGAGTACAATATTGAGAACTATTGTCAAGGTGGTTCGATGAACCCTTGGCCGGGTACTTAAGTGTGATTTGCAGAGTAGCTATACAGATGTAGAGAAACCGTAAACTGAAACTGAAATTTGCTTTACAAATTACGATAGCATTGTACGATACTATCTGTTGACCAATGTTCCGTCAGCCAAGGATATGTGCCCACATTGTTGCGAATGCATTGCCTGTTATAGCTGCAGCAGGAGTGTCCGCTTCTCCAGCCGCCTGCCGACCAACGAATTTGACGATTTTCAAAGTGTTTATGTCTTAGTAGCTAAAATCTTCACCGTATCTCTTTCAGTGTATTATTTTTGTATGAAAAATTTCAGGGCGGGTTTCGACATGTCGGATTGGACAGTTCCCTTGTCAGTTGTCAACTGTCTGTCGCTTACCGACCTGGGTGCTTCCAGCGTTCTGATTGCTATCTCTTTTCTACACAGCATGGCATCACAGTAAGGCGCGGAAGATCATGTGCAATGTCAAAAACTTCGTGTTGGGAAGGGGCAGATAAATTCGAAAAATCGCACAAAAAAGCTTACAATGGCGGCAGCCACTGGCATTTCCCATCGCACAAGAAAGAGAATAAATGAAGTGGGGATAAACTTAGCTACAGCTACTTCGCAAGGCTTCGCTACATCAGGAAAGACTTGGAAGAAAGAAAACAAAGCTTTACATTTGGATAATTTTGATGATAAGGTTATCAGAAAAATGGTTCAAATGGCTCTGAGCACTATGGGACTTAACTTCTGAGGTCATCAGTCCCCTAGAACTTAGAACTACTTAAACCTAACTAACCTAAGGACATCACACACATCCATGCCCGAGGCAGGATTCGAACCTGCGATCGTAGCGGTCGCGCGGTTCCAGACTGTAGCGCCTAGAACCACTCGGCCACTCCGGCCGGCGGTTATCAGAAGATTGACACATGATTTTCACGTGACACATAAACAGCACTCGACATTAAAGTCTGCTCCATGTCGGTTTCTACCTCGTTTTCCGGATGTTGGCATTGTTTACCCCAGCGTTGCGTCCCAGCCGGTTCTAACAAGATTTGATTCCTACACTTGATTACTGTCCTGCCGTGCGACAGTATTCTGTGGCTAGATCTGCCGCAGATCGCGGCCTATTCTCCTTTACAGGGCAGGAAAGGCATTGACCTACGCGTTTTGTCACGAGTCGTGGGCCTACAACATCTTGTTGCCTTCTCGTGGTTTCATAATTCTTCAATTACTTCTCGTAAGTGGACACATGACTCAAACAGGCGGTCAGCTTCGCCGTTTCCAAGATACCCGTTCGCAGGCGATGTGACACAACAACGTGACCTTTGTCAGAGTCACTTATACCGGTGAAACTCCTCATTTGCGGCTCGTATCAGCGCTAGCAAGATAACCCCATTCGTCTCTGCTACGCTCATATACTTTCCTTACTGCGTCACGTGACCGCAACTCCGGCAGGCGCGTTCAATCTCGCAACGGACAGTGATCGTAATGTTTTTGGCTCGGTGTATATTGCGGAGGACTGACTCGCTAGTGAAGGGTACCACGCTTAAATAACAAGTGGATCCGCCCGTTTTTCGCTTGGCTTGCGATCGGAGCGGCTGCCGTAGCCCGGTGCATGCCGATGTAACATTACTACCTGCTGCTGGCAAGCGATTTCTTTTCCTCGCCACCGCTACGATTCTGACGGGAATACAAAAACAACAACAAAAAGTGAGAAGCACCATCTTCACAATGCCTCACAGAAGCCATCGCCCCGCTCCTGCACATATATTTGCCTCACGTCATAAACCACAGGCGCATGAGCTCGACCGTTGGTCAGGAAAAAGATGTCACTAGAAGGATGTGATATACTTCGATGACAGGTTACTACTCTGTTGAAAACTATACGGTGCGATCCATCCTGCTTGGTAACAGGTTCCGTCCAGACAGGCGGTGCAGTTACTCTCGTGTAGAAAACATTTACGCGTGAAGAAATGGAACGTCTGATTCGTCTGCTAAATAGTGAGTTGCGGTTATTGGTTATGGATCTTCGTTTCGTGCACCTCCTAAATCTCTGTCTACAATATATCTACATAACTATTCTGCACATCACATTTAAGTGCGTCGCAGAGGGTTCCCCTATCATTCCACTCTCTAATAGCATGTGAGAAAAATGAATACATCAATCTTTCTGTACTAGCTCTGATTTCTCTTATTTTATTATGATCATTTCTCCCTCAGTAGGTCGAAGACCGTAAAATATTTTCACATTCAGAGAAGAAAGTTGGTGATTGAAATTTCGTGAAAAGATTTCGCCGCATTGAAAAACGCCTTTATTGTAATGACTGTCGCCCCATCCCGCCTATCATATTAGTGACAATCGTTCCCTTATTTCCCGACAGTACAAAACTAGCTGCCCTTCTTTGGATTTTTTCGGTATCCTCTGTCGATCCTGTGTGGTAAGGATGATACACAGCACAACAGTACTCTAGCAGAGAACGAACAAGCGTAGTGTAGATAGTCTCTGTAGTAGAACCGTTGCATCTTCTAAGCGTTTTAAACGTAGTCTTTGGCTTGCCTCCTCGATAGCACTGATATGCGAGTAAAGAGGTAGCTGTGTTTCATAACAACGATATTTTCTGAGTACGTGTTGACTGTGTGTCAGTAGACCGTTACCTTCGAAGTAGTTCATAATATTCAAACACAGTACATGTTCCAAAAGCCTAATGAAATGAAATGTCGTGTGGCTCCCGGCGGGTAGACCGTTCGCCTGGTGCAGGTCTTTCGAGTTGACGCCACTTCGGCGACCTGCGCGTCGATTGGGATGAAATGATGATGATTAGGACAACACAACACCCGAAAACCGACGTTAGTGACATGGGTCTGTAATTCAGCGGATTACTCCTATTTCCTTTCTTGAGTATTGGTGTGCCTGTGCAACTTTCCATTCTTTTGGTACGGATATTTCTTCGAGAGAGCGGGTGTATATTGTAATGTAATAAAACAAAAAAATTTATTTGTTTTGTGACTATTAGTGTAATGTAATAAAATAAAATATGAGCTGTGACTTATACAAAAAAGAAACACACATTAATGCAATGGCTCAGCATAAAAGAAAAATAACTAATGTAGGAATATTATTAACAGTGTAACATGTTGTTTAATTTAGCCCGACGTGTATAAGCACTGAGTAAACTAGCTCAGTTCTCAGGGTAGTTACGTAATCGTCGATAATTAGTTGTCCTTTTCTTATTTCCCAACACCAGAGATACTATTCCAGGCTCGTGAGAAGTCGTGTGCTTATTGCACCAGAGAATATTTGCCAAGTCTGTTCGATGAACACTACTGTAATACGTAACTTATCGTGGTTTCGTCTCGATTCCCCAATATAAGATAACAAGAGTAGCAGCTACAAATGAAATCCCATAATGGAACTGGAATCCTGTGACCAGCCCTTTCCTGCCTGGGATGTTATCTCGTTATATAAAGAAAATCTGTAAATAAAATTGTTAAATTATTAATAGCTGCCTCCCGTCTCGCGGGATCTGAAATAAAGTTTATTGTCCTAACCGCCGGCACGTCTCGTAGATGAGCTAAAAGAAAAATGTTAAAGATTTTTCTAAGATGGTGCCTAACAACGAAAATTCTTTGTTAAAGGCCCATATCTACTTAAGGCAGTCTAGTTATCAGACTAACAATAGATTGACCACATACACAAAATTCTTTTGACAAAATAACCATTATATTTTTTGGGTTTTAAGTACAACTTACATTATCAGCTGATACAGCAAGATGAGCTACACACAAGAACGTCCTCTTAGGTCCGAATCCAAGCAGACAAGATAAGCGAATGACAAAGGAAAGACAGTTCATGCATAGAAGCGCAAGAGTCCGTGGAATAACATGTCCATTGTAGTTATATCTCTTCTTCTTTGCCGTGCAGGATTAGCCGAGCGGTCCGAGGCGCTGCAGTCATGGACTGTGCGGCTGGTCCCGGAGGAGGTTCGAGTCCTCCCTCGGGCATGGGTGTGTGTGTTTGTCCTTAGGATAATTTAGGTTAAGTAATGTGTAAGCTTAGGGACTGATGACCTTAACAGTTAAGTCCCATAAGATTTCACACACATTTTGAACATTTGTTCTTCTTCTTTGGCGTACTTGTCGATTATTTATAAAGCTTATCGTAATATTTAGTTTACATTTTTTTTTTAAATCCAAGTCCACCCAGGATAAACAGTACAATATGATTGCAAACAATGGGGCCGTTGTATCAGAATACTGTGACACTGGTATGCTATCTGGACCGGAAGACTTGCCTTTATTAAGCTGCCTCGTTTCACCGAACGAAGATATCTACTTTTAAGTTACCCATGCTGGCAAATGTTCTCGATTCAAATGCTGCAATATGTAATTCGTCTTCTATGGCGAAAGAATTTCGGAAAACTATGTTTAACAACTTCGCTTTAATGGTACTGTCATCGGTAATATTACCACTGGTATCGCGCAACGAAGGTATTGACTGTGTCTTGCCACTGGTATATTTTACATACGACCAGAATCTCTTTGAATTTTCTAACAGCTTTCGAGACAGACTTTTGTTGTGGATGCTATTAATAGCATTTCGCGCTAAAGTCCGTGACAAGTTTCGAGCATCAGTAAAACGTCGCCACTCTTGTTGTTTTAAATTTGGCATGCTTTTTTCTCGTTGCTTCTGCAACAATGTTCTGCCCTGTTTTTTGTGTACCATGGGGGACCAGTATCATCTTTTATTAATTTATTCGGTATAATCCCATCATTTGCCTTTGATACCATTTCTTTCAGTTCAAGCCACATCTTGTCCGCACTTACATGCTTGGGAAAGAATGGCTCATGTGAATTTTTACCTGCATTTTTAAATCTATGTATTTTGCGTTTACTTTTGGTGGATTTCGTTATTGCGGTTGTCAGTCTGCTTCAATGACTTGTCATGACGCCATCTGCACTAAGGCGGATACCACAAGCTTCTAGGTAGGAATTTTTAACACAATTGTTCATTCGTGCATAATCTTCAGACACCACCAGTTAGAATCCCATACCGTTCACATCATCTTTATTGATTTACTTAGTGGCAGCTACGTTTAAGTCATATTTCTTGGCTGATTAAAAATATTTAGTGCTTGCACAATGTACTACTAAACAAAATGTCTGTGTACGGCGTACCACAACAGGTATTTGGTTCGTTTAAATACTTCTTAACAAAAGTAATCCAACAAACGTTCGTTCTTCAAAAGCAAAGCCGGCCGGAGTGGCCGTGCGGTTCTAGGCGCTGCAGTCTGGAACCGAGCAACCGCTACGGTCGCAGGTTCGAATCCTGCCTCGGGTATGGATGTGTGTGATGACCTTAGGTTAGTTAGGTTTAATTAGATCTAAGTTCTAGGCGACTGATGACCTCTGAAGCTAAGTCGCATAGTGCTCACAGCCATTTGAATTTTTCAAAAGCAAACTTAACGTCAAGTATACCTCGAGGAAGGATTATAGGACCGATACTGTCCAGGTTATACAACTCTGGCACGCTCGCTTCAACGTAAATAAATATTAAGCAATTGCCAGTCTGCGATTCATTTGCACAAGACGCAAAAAACTAATTCAGACATAACGGAAGTCCATCATAAACCGTTCATCGGACATATTCTTAAGTATCATTTGTAAGTGAGAGGTTTTACCAGAATATATTAATAGAAGATATCAAAGAAACAGGGGCTCCACAAATTGTCCTGACTTTATGGAACCTAAGGAAAGGAGTTATTCATGTACAATTTCAGTTCATGTGAAATTAAATAAATTATGACTTCCGTCTCGTCTCTGTTAAAATCCATAGTCTTTTCATGCAAATTCCTTGCATATTTCGTAGTGCATGCAATTAGCATCAGTACGAGGCTCATCTTCCAAACTCGGTTCCATTCACGTCCTGGAATACTTAGTCATTTTTGTCTTTCTGTCTCTGCGAACGTGACAATAGATACTCCGCGCTTTTGATTTTCGTTCTCATTTGTCGTAACTTTGGAGTGGTCTTGCGCTTACCTTGTACCTTCTTTCAAACTGTTGCTTCCTCGTCTCTCTCCCGTTTTATTCCCCCGTTCCTTTGTTCTAAGCAGTAACAGCCTCCGTCTCTGGACTTCCCTCCACCTCTGGCGAATAAAAGAATACTGGTTTAATTTCTTATTCTCTCGGCTGTAAATTGCGTTACCTTCGAAATGTTTTCCGTCTATAAGAGACGCAAATTAAGACTTCCTGAAGCATACCAAAGAGTCTGAAACAATAGGCACTGTGGCACACGTTTTGGATTCTCTCTCTTTCTTAGATAGTTTGGTCTCATGTCTGAATAGTTATTAATATGGGTTGAACCTATCACTGCGACAGGCAGTTCGGAGGGCTGTTAATCTTTTGCTTTTGTCGTCAGTATTTAAACTAATTTGAAACAGTCCACCAACCCTCTCAGTCTAACAGAAACCTCGTCATTTCTCAGATACGTATGGCACATTTGGTAATCCGTTCTGCTTGTTTTAATCTTTGATCATCCCTACAGTTATTCGGGTTTACTTCCTTCATTTCCAACTGAAGTATATCAGGAAGCCATTGGACAGCTAACCCTGAGATTCCATATACGGTTTCCTAATATACTTCTATACACTGTTTCTTCCTCTTTTATTTGCTGAACGTTTAATTCTTAATATCATTCGATGCTCGCTGTCTCCATACATGCCCAATTGTTTCTTAAAATTTTGTTTCACGGGCAGCGAATCAGCTCCTTTGAACAATGTTTCATATCCTCAGATCCCAACAGTTTTTCCGATATCAAAAGCAAAAATTACACGCAACTAATCTTTTACTGTTGAACCAAACATTCACATCCTCAATTAGTTTGTTTTTATTGGATATACTCTTCCCGATAAGAAAAAATAAATAACGAGAATACACGCTCGAATGTCGATGTAACTTTCGCAACGGACACACCATCGGTGGGTACGCAATGACGGGTAGATTGACCGCCACAGTGTGTTTTATATTTGTTCGTGTTTAGCGTTGTTACCGCGCTTAGCATGGTAGATACGGGACATGAAAATCGTCGTATGTTGATCGATCGCTGTGACGGACATGAAAATGCCGCGAACTCGTGTGAAACAGTGTTATCAGCACATGATCGTTGGTGTCTTCATTTGGCCGATTGATCGAATTGTGCTACGTCCAGATTTGCATGACATTCAGCTGTGACAATGGCGCATTGTTCGTCTGCATTAGAACGTAAGAGCAGGTATATTCGTCGTCAAGATTCCAGCAGGTTTGTTGGTAGGTAGTGAGGTCATCGGTTCCATTAGGTGAGGTAAGTATGGGGAAGGAAGCCGCCCGTGCCCTTTCCAAGCAACCCCCGGCATCTGCCTGAAGCGATTTAGGGAGAGCACGGAAAACCTAAATTAGGACTGCCAGACGAAGGTTTGAACCGTCGTCCTCCCGAATGCGAGTCCAGTGTGCTAACCACAGCGCCGCTTGATCACGTCTGACCCAAACAGAGGACGATCGTCTTACTGTGCACGAAGCAAAACGCAAGCCCTTCACATCTCCTCCTGTCACTAGAGAATCTATAATAGACTCCCAGCAACATTCTGTGCCATCCCACATCGCTGATCGGAGATGCCAGTCGCCGGACTAGGGAAGCATCGTCCCAAGCGTAAGCTGCCGTTAACACATCAACACAAAGGGATGCATTTGGGATGGCGCCGTGACTGCGAGTCATGGACTGTTCATGAAGGGCGTCGCACTGTGTTCAGCAATGAATCGATGTTCGGCATTAGCCGATGACCATTGTTGGCGAGTAGGGAGGTGGCCCAGGAGATGCCCCAGTCTTCCATTGTTTTCAGGATAGTAGTAGTAGTAGAAGGGTTTTGTGGGCGCACGACAGCAAGGTCTTCAGCGCCCGTTCAGTATCATAGTGAGACGGGTGTCAAGAAAAAGACTCAGAACATTTACATAAAACAGAACATAAAACACGGGGAACAATCATTGAAAAATATGTGCTCACCCACACCGAAGCGTGGGATGAAGCAGGGCGTCAGCAGTAAAACATGGACAACACAGGAAGAAAAAGGTAGAGGGAGCTAAAACAATGTAGCAGATGGAAGTGGCTGGCTGACCGCAAGGAAAAAAGGGAGGAGTCAGCCAGTCTGCAATACACTAAAACCTCCAGCCTAAAAGTTTAGGCCAGAGTCCAGACACATCACAAAACTTAAAAACCCTAGACACACACGTCTCATCGTTAGCTAAAATAGAAGGCAGATCCCCATAAACTTGTGCGTCTGCCCGTGCATCACGGTATAAAATGCAGTCTGTTAAAATGTGCCGGACAGAGATGTGCACACCACAAGCATCACAAAACGGAGGATCCTCCCGCCGTAATAAATAGCTATGCGTCAGAGGACAGTGCCCGATCCGAAGACGTGTGAGGGCCACCTCTTCCCGCCTGAGCAACCGGCAGGAGGAACGCCACGGCCGAGTGGTTGACTTTACCGACCGCAGTTTATTGGCCGTCACCGCCAGCCATTCGTCCTCCCACAACTCCTTGCACTTCCTGTGGAGTGCAGCGATGACAGACTGCAAGGGAATAGGACACTGGACCACATCCTGCTCTCTGCAGGCCTCCTTGGCAGCATGACTTCAAGTCACCAGTGGGAGTGATTGAGGGAATTACGACGCACAAAGGTACATCACGAACATAATGCGCCCTTACGTGTTATTTGTCATGCAACAGAATGTGGTGCGAGTTTTCAACAGAAAAATGCTCGTCCACAAATGGTACCTGTGTGTACGAATTGTCATCGTGATGTTGATGTGCTTCCGTGGCCAGAATGATTTATAGATGTACAGTCGTGGACAAAACGAGCGAGACGCCTCGCCTTTTCGTTATGCTGATCCGCACAACTTTAAAGTTTGCTACACAGCAAAGTTTGCTGGCCAAGTGAAGTCTACTAATATCAAATACCGGCCTCAATTCGAGGAAGAAATTTCTGAGGATGTACGTCTGGAGTACAGCATTGTATGGTAGTGAAACATGGACTGTGGGAAAACCGGAACAGAAGAGAATCGAGGCATTTGAGATGTGGTGTTATAGACGAATGTTGAAAATTAGGTGGACTGATAAGGTAAGGAATGAGGAGGTTCTATGCAGAATCGGAGAGGAAAGGAATATGTGGAAAACACTGATAAGGAGAAGGGACAGGATGATAGGACATCTGCTACGACATGAGGGAATGACTTCCATGGTACTAGAGGGAGCTGTAGAGGGCAAAAACTATAGAGGAAGACAGAGATTGGAATACGTCAAGCAAATAATTGAGGACGTAGGTTGCAAGTGCTACTCTGAGATGAAGAGGTTAGCGCAGGAAAGGAATTCGTGGCGGGCCGCATCA
Source organism: Schistocerca serialis cubense (assembly GCF_023864345.2). Classification (NCBI taxonomy): domain Eukaryota; kingdom Metazoa; phylum Arthropoda; class Insecta; order Orthoptera; family Acrididae; genus Schistocerca; species Schistocerca serialis. The sequence goes on along the minus strand of NC_064642.1, from coordinate 82,016,195 downwards.
ATCAAACCAGTCAGTAGACTGATGACCAAAAAAAAAAAAAAAAACACAGCATAACAGGCAAGGCGACGAAGTGCTACCAACATACTATGCAAGTTCGCTCAGCTGATGTGCTAAGATAGCTAGCACTGGCGAAACTCGCGCTTCGAAGACGCCACAGCATCGTCTGCCACCACTTCGTGGGAAACGAAATACCTCAGGTATAAGTCAATGTGTTGTATTCGCATGTCTGTGACTATGACTTGGATCTAAAGTGTGGTTATGGATAGTACGCATGCTCAGATGGCGAATCTAACATCATGAATAAAGACAAGGGGAAATGAATTAGGCGTCCCTCCTCTTCCGTAACATCACATATATTTTAGTTATTCTTTCTTAAATGAACTGAGCAGAAAATCATTCACCAGAATGGAATAACTTTTTGTAACACCAGATGATATTAACAGCTTGTCGGCGGGAGTTAGCCGTGCGCTCAACGGCGTCATATCGCGAACCGCGCGGCTCTTTGCGCCGTCAATTCGAATCCTTATGTGTGTTAGGTTAGGTAGGTTGAAGTAGTTCTAGATCTAGGGGACTGATGACCTAAGCAGTTTGGTGGCATAGTTCTTAGAGCCATTTTTTGACTTCTCGAGTAAATTTTCTTAACATAAACGGCCGTATCTTTAGATTGCCCGGACATAGCTCAGTTTTTTACACCACCAAGGGCCGTATCACCACACGAAGTGCGATACATTTCCGCTTATTATGTCCACCCGTACTCGAGGTAAACGGGTTTTAAGGGTTGGGTTGACAGGTAGGCGGTCAAGAAAGTGAGACTAGTAGGGTTCCATTTTAGCCGATTTACGTGACGAAATCCTAACAACGAAAATAGTTACTGAAGTTGAGGGCCGCATAATAATTTCCCCTACTCTTTATTCGAATTGTGCCAGTTGCAATCGATACATCAGCATATTAATCGTAGCTACGCTTTCGATCCAAATCACGTTTACATGAATGGAAATAAAATCCATTTGCCTATACACGTGGAAATTCAGATCCCACTATTAATGCCACCGCCTTTTAGATGTGCGACCATTCCCATTGCTAGTTACCTTAAGGAACACTTCGGCTAATTCACGTATTCTGGCTGTCGCACGTCTAATGGAGAATTCGAAAGATTGTACAATACGTTTACTTCCTGGGATGGTGCAGAATTATCGTACAAAATTTACTCGCTAATAACAGTTTTTTGTTATTTCGATAAACATCCCGAATGACTGTCACATAAGCGGTGACATAAAGGTAGACAATTCATGTTTTTGAGTTCAGAAAGCTCTATGCAACAGAAACTGCAAAACATTTTGCCATTTTCATTGCGAAATTGCCGGCTTATTCATGTCTGGGGTGATAATAGGGGGCTGTTTGCCTGGGTTGTCTGCTAGCGTAGTGAAAGGTGTTCGCTACTGCAAGGGAGGTCTGGTTTGTTTTCGGTTCTAATCTCGATGGAGGCAGGTAGACTATCAGTAAAGCAATTTTAAGAAATTCTCGCGCCCCGAATACGTTTTATTGCTACTTTTAATCTGTACCGGCGCCCTGTGGATGTCGATATGAAACTCATGTAGAATTCCATACTTGTTACTGTCTACTTTTACCGCTTCTGTCAATAAATTGACTTAAGTGTGGCACTGAATGATTTTTAACTGAATTTCGTTATGAATCTTCACGCATTGCTAAATTTGCACACTTTCATGGTAGGTCAGCAACGGTAATCCAGTATGACTGGTCTGAACGTTGACACAGGCCATTTCGCGGCCGAATGCGCATAAGATTTTGCTAATTCGTAACGATCTGGGGTACTTTGTATTACTAAAACAGTTATGTTATCTCTAGAAGCTGAAATTCATTTTTATTAGCGCAATTCATACTAATTAGCGTTTCTTCTTTCATTTATATCTTATATTCAGGTGTTGTGGTTAACACACTAATCAGCATTAGTATAGTTTTACACATGATTGAAAACAGTCTGACAAATTTCCGATAGTTTTTCAATTTCACGCCTGTGCATAGTATGTTGGTAGCACTTTGTCGCTTTGCCTGTTATGCTGTGTAGTAGACTTTAAAGCCGTGCGGATCAGCATAACGAAAAGGCAAGGGGTCTCGCTCGTTTTATCCACGACTGTACCTCCGATATAACGTATGTGCAACCGTCTCGGGCGTCATGATCGTCGCAACGCCAGTACCAGGATATCGAGGACCAGTTACAGTTGGGGCCAGTTTGCCTCATGAGAGTATACAACGTCTTTAAGACACCCATCCCAGCTGAAGCACTGTGTACATACAGTGCAGAGGTGGTGCACTGTCATACTGAAAACTGGGTTCATACCGCCATTATCTTTGTAAATTTCACTCGATTTTCTAATCACTGCAGTAACAACACACACCATCTCAACCAGTGAGGTTTCAGTTTGTTTCCTCTTTCCATTCTGAGTGTCTCACTTTCTTTGTCAGGCTGTGTATTAATTCCACGTAGGGCTGTTGAAAAATATTTATTGCGACAGTAGTTTCGCGATTTTATCAATTTCATGCACACTGAAATCGTATGAAGTACAACGGCGTTAAAATAAAGTAACAGAACGTAGAAAGTGAAAACGTCGAGTAACTTGTTATTTCAGCACTTGTGATTGCGCCACTATCACGGTTGCATTAAGCTTTACCTGACTCACTATCATATCCATTGGTACTGTTCCTCTTCCTCTCCTTCGGACTGGACTTTTATTCAAGAGCTTTCGTAATATTAATTACCAAAGCTATCGTAACATAATGGACATGAAAACATGACGAATGACCCATCCCTAGAGCAAGCCTGGTCAGGATAGTCGAGGTGCCGCGCGGGATTAGCCAAGCGGTCTAGGGCGCTGCAGTCATGGACTGTGCCGCTGGTCCCGGGGGAGGTTCGAGTCCTCCCTCGGGATTGGGTGTGTATGTTTATCCTTAGGATAATTTAGGTTAAGTAGTGTGTAAGCTTAGGGACTGATGACCTTAGCAGTTAAGTCCCATAAGATATCATACACATTTGAACATTTTGATAGTCGAGGTGTGGACACCTTTGCTGAGTTTACAGTTAAAAGATTTAGTTTTTCAAGGACGAAAGGTAAGATTATACCTTTTCTAAGACATCGTTTGATGCGCCCAGGTTGGTCTGCAAGGCCACTAGGTGGCTTTGTGAGATCGACAGGTGAACATGTTGGAAACGTAAGGAAGGAATCACATCGTAGATAGCTTGATGCTAGTGCCAGAGAGAAAGAGCTTGCAGCTTGGAACCGACGCTCTTTAGCTGTGGCAAACTGTCAAACGGAGAATGTCGATTTATGTGACATTTCTGGTGGCTGCGGCCGTGGATGCCTTACTGTCGGTCAAAGCATCTCATGCACTGCAACTGGTATCCGGCGTCTTCCGAAAGTATTGATCGGTGTACCCGCACAAGGAACGCATCGCCCTTCATCTGCTCATACCTCGGTGGGCTCCTTCATTTAGAACCAGCGCGTACGGTTGATTTACGTCACCGCTACCGTTACGCCACTCTTGTCCAGTCTAGCTCCTGACAGGTGATCTTCTGTTAAGTTTGGAAGGTAGGAGGCGAGGTACTGGCAGACGTAAAGCTGTGAGGACGGGACGTGAGTCGTGCTTGGGTACCTCAGTGGTAGAGCACTTGCCCGCGAAAGGCAAAAGTCCCGAGTTCGAGTCTCGGTCCGGCACACAGATTTAATCTGCCAGGAAGTTACAAGGTAATACAGTTTACAGAATGCATGTTCTGACAGAGGTACTACAAAGAACATAGGAAGCAGCTATACCACGGGCAGATACTGACTGGGGGCCGGTCAGTGTGGCCGTGCGGTTCTAGGCGCTTCAGTCCGGAACCGCGTGACCGTTACGGTCGCAGGTTCGAATCCTGCCTCGGGCATGGGTGTGTGTGATGTCCTTAGGTTAGTTAGGTTTAAGTAGTTCTGAGTTCTAGGGGACTGATGACCACAGATGTTAAGTCCCATAGTGCTCAGAGCTATTTGAACCACTTTTGAACTGACCCAGACAAAATACTTTCAGAAAAATTAAAACAAGCAGTAACACAAATCACAACTTATTTCACGAATATGTTCAACGAGGCACTACTCACAGGCATAATTCCAAACCACTGGAAAACTGCTAATGTACTAATAATCAGGAAATCAAAAACAAAAAGCCAGCAGATCGCAAAATGTACCGACCGATCAGGCTCTTAAACACTCTCGCCAAGGTACAGGAAAGGCTCCTGTGTGACTATCTGCAATCGTACAGACGCCTCTTCGGCCTAACACCCTACCAATTCGGCTTCAGGGAAGGTAGATCAATAGAAGACGCCGTCAACCAAGCACTGACAGTAACGAATAGCATCAGCAACAAATACATGGCCGCCCTACTGGTCGACATAGACGGGGCTTTTGACAACCTATGGTGGCTGTCCCTCTTCGCCACGCTAAAGTAAATGCGGCTATCAGCTTCCCTCTTCAATAGCCTCCTCGACAACTGTACAGGCCGAGTGGCGGAGTGGAGGGCTGATCCACGCAAACTTAAGAGAATAACAGAGGGATGTTCACAGGGCTCGATCTGCGGACCAATGTTTTGGGATATCGCACGCGAGTCCTTAGTGTACAGTCTGGACATTTAAGACAGTATAAGAGGAGTGGTGGCGTGCGCAGATGAACTGCTCGTAGTGATGTCAGCCAACTCGAGAGCAGCACTAGAGACAGAAGGCGCGCAGCTGATTCAGGAAATGAACAACTGATGCAAAGAAAATAAACTAAAAACAGCACCCAACAAAACTGTATATTTACCGCTCAGAGGGGCATAATAATGGAACCCAATTCTAAAATTAGACAATACTAGCATGCAGAGGAAGCAGGCCACGTGCTATCTAGGACTGCATCTTGACGAAAAACAGACTTTCATGGAATATATTGAGAATTGACAAAGCCTCAAAAATTATGCACAAACTAGCAAGACTCAACACAACGCAGTACAAATTTCGTGTGGTGTCACCGCCAGACACCACACTTGCTAGGTGGTAGCCTTTAAATCTGCCGCGGTCCTTTAGTATACGTCGGACCCGCGTGTCGCCACTGTCAGTGATAGCAGACCGAGCGCCACCACACGGCAGGTCTAGAGAGACGTACTAGCACTCGCCCCAGTTGTACAGCGGACTTTGCTAGCGATGCTACACAGACGAAGACTCTCTCATTTGCCGAGAAGATAGTTAGCATAGCCTTCAGCTAAGTCAATTGCTACGACCTAGCAAGGCGCCATCACCAAGTTATATTGAGATGATAATATCGTATCAACAAGACCAATGTTCACCAATTGTGGATTAAAGTTAAGTATTCCAGCAGCTACGTACTTTTCTTTATAGCATTCATTACGTATCCTGTTTCAGACCTCACGCCAGCCTGCGTGAGTTTAAGCGCGTGCCTTTCGGCTTCCTCTCATTGTGTCTAGGCTGTCTTGTCTAGACACAACATTTCGTATTAAGACGATTGTGATATTTGAATCCATCGCATGCTTCGCCGCTAGTGCTTGGGCTCAAAAACTGAGCATACAGGCTTTGAGACATTTGCAAGACGAGATCAACGTATTGTAGTCCTGAGAATGAGCGGAGCCTTCAACATCACACCACCAGAGACACTTTGAGTTGTGATAGGGACCTGTCCCCGTAGACATAACAATACGTTATACAGCTGCACTTTACTAGCTTAAGAGGGCCAGGATTGATAAAGTCATCGAGATTACATGAGATTACAGATTACAGTCTAACTCCAATTGTGCCCCATTTGAAAGAACGATCGCGGAATTTGTTTTAATGGGTATAGGGAAACCACGTGAATCGTAGATCAGAATAACCGAGCTCTAGTTACACTAGGAACTGGAGAAGACGCTGGTAATAACGTTTTTTCCACAAGGCGCGTAAGGTGTATGTTAGAGATTCGCAAGAAAATATGTGTGATAGCAGATTCATTCTGGACTGATTTTAATTTTGCTCTACACTACGGGGAGGAGAAAAAACCATTCTGTTTGCTTTTAGTGGAACGCCTCATTTAATGTGCTATGACTGGAAGCAATTCGCTAGCTTTTTGCGACAAGAATGATAGGGAATTTGGTAATGGCGTTAATGACATACAGCCATTCTTTGTGACTAAAACTGCAGAGATACTAATTTGTAACGGACGGACAGCACTATGAACCAAACTTCTTCGTATTGTTTATCCTGTGTGCTTCCTGGCTCAGTGAGGTAAAAAGCAGTAAGACAGCTAACTTCAGTAACTACTTTGCTGAGGTACACCATACTTCCCTTACTTTTGTCTCACAGCTCAACTAGCGTTTTAATAGCTTCGGCTCTGTATCCGTAAATTTGTAGCATTATGTTTCAAAATGTGGCAAGCCCGTGCTTTTTACGTGCCTCTCCAAATACACTATTTGCTGTTTTCTTAAAATGCTGTGAACCGCAGCACAATTCACATTACGTGCCGTTGCGCCACTGGATTGATGTATATCACGTTTATGTAGCGTATGCAACTGCTTTGACACAATAATATGCTGCCTGACAGAAATTGTCGGTCTCCCCACCGCTGATACAATACTGAATACATTTTTGCCGTACATCGAACAAACAAGCAACCACAAAGCAATTGTTTTCGAAAACGTTAACGCCTACATAAAAAATACACACAGTACAGACGGACGCCCGAAAAAGTCTCAGCAAAGAAAAAGTTACAAAAATGTAGGTACGTTTATTGATAAGCAGACAGGAAACTGAGATCAAACGCGTCTGCGCCAAATAAAAAAAAGGAATCTCTGTGCCCTAACTGTGAGCATGTAATGTAAATCCTGTTGAAGAGAGGGGAAAAAAGTCATGTCGATTCCAACAGTATGATATTTGAAATGAAACAAACATGACAAATTTTATTATTTAAGAATATTATTCTTAACCTTGGAATACGAAGTCGTTAAATGTCATGTCTACTTGGCAAGGTCACCAAACACTGAAAAAATACTTTTGATCGCTCTTGCATCTTGCACTTCATTTCCTTGAAAGATAAATTGTATTTTCCCAGGACCTGTACAGAAAAAATCGTGACCTTTATGTGTTACGTAATGGTGCGATTTCATATCGCTTCTTAGTATTGCCCCTAAATGCTTATAAGATGTAACGTGCTGAAGAGGTTCTCATAAATTCTACAGTCGGTTGCTAATGAGTTCTTTCTCTTTGTTACAGACATCATTTGATACGTACCTGCATTTACAGAGAGCAACCAATCATTGCACCAAGTGGAAATTTTGTCGAGGTCTTTCAGCAATATCGTGCAAACTACGGTATTTTCGTCTACACAACAGAATCGTAAATGAAACATTTCATGGTGGTGCTAATCACATATGATAAACTACTGGATCACTGATCTAGTAGATCCAGATAACATCTTTGTTTACAGAATATGACAGTCGATATGTGATGTGTTACGGTAGAGAAAGGAGTCTGTGACCACTGGGGACGGTGCCAAAAGTTACCCCAGAATCGTAACACAACACATACACATGTCATACTAACACATATAAATTCACCTGATGATGGGCATTTAAACCTTCAGGCGCCTTGTGGGTATAGATAAACAGTGGCTGGTAACAGTAAACTTGCTGTTTCATTCGGTATCAATAAAAGTCACAGTAAAACCTAGCCTAAAATGTTTGCATTTAAAGTTAACGGAATAATTACTTTTGGCATATCTAGAAAAAAAGTAAATGAAGTTGCTATGCCATTTTACTCAGAAAGCGACCTCCTCATTCCACAGTAACATTATCGAGATGGGCACCAGCATTGTCCAACTAATACGACTCCTTTCAACAGCATAAAAAGCTGACGAGAGTCCATTGTATGTAAGACAACTGTTACAAAAGTATTACGATCCTTTGCACCGGTTGTCTTATTAATGTCACAGTTTCGTTCTTTTGTAAATAACAGTCGTAAAAAGATTAAAAAGTGAATTATATGCCGTTCTGAGAATTTCAGTAAAAAGTGAATTATATGCCGTTCTGAGAATTTCAATCCGCGAAACACTTCTGCGAAACCTGCCCTGTTTCTGCTTCTTCATATGCTTAACCACTACTGCCACTTTCCATCTTTCTTTTCGCTCCCTTCTCCGATACCTCCAGCTTGTCTTTCACCTTTAGCCCACAGACGCTTGAGTCAGTCACGACCTTGGACACACCTGTAAATATGTCTTCCCCCGCGAAATCCAGCTTTTGTCCCTCTTCCGGCCACAGCAGGTAGACGGAGCGCGCTCGGTCCTACAGGCGGCCACAATGGGACGGACCGGTTCCGGCGGCGGGCTCTTTGTGGCCCACGCGAACGCTCAGTCGCTAACGGCTCACTTCGACGAGTTCTGTGACCTGTTCTGCCAATCGCTGTTCCATATTATCCTCGTCTCTAAAACGTGGTTGAAACCAAACATTTCTTCCGACGCTATCCGAATCACTGGTTACTCTCTCCTAAGGACAGATCGTGAAACACGGCGCGGGGGTGGTGTGGGTGCCTATGTTCGCTCTGATCTGAGACCTAGTATACTATGCACATCGGATGCAAAGGGCGAAGGAGAAGCAGAGTTCTTGTTTTTCGAAATAAATACATCAAATCAGAAACTGCTAATTGGAGTAAATCTATAAACCTCCAAACGTCGGTGCTATGTCCTCCTTTCAGTCTGCCCGGTCCTCGCTCGTGACACTGTATGAACACATAATCATTATGGGCGACACAAACATCGACTTACAGTTAAAATCTCCCTCTGCAGAAAAACTAAGGAGACTGTTCCACTCCAATGATATGAGTTTAACACCGCTGGACCCAACTCATCACACGCCACACAGCCATACACTCATAATAGCAACAAAGTGACCAGATAAAATAATTCGCGCCAATCAGACATCCGCTCCAGGACTCTCTGCTCATGACGTGATATTCTTAAATTACTCAGTACATACTACCAAAGAAAAATCTCACCTGGTAACCTACAGAAACCTAAAAAATGTTAACCATGACGCTCTTCAAAAGGATTGCTCAGACATCCCTTGGCATGATATAAGCAATGAACCGACTTTAGACGGAAAAATTCGGGAATTATGTCGCTAAATTATTGCACTGTATGATAAACATGCTCCTCAACGCACTGTCAAGGTAAAGAGAGCTCCCACTCCGTGGCTCACTACTGCATTACGCCAGTTAATGAATAAACGTGATGCTGCACATAGGGCCTTCAAGCGTAACCCAACTCCCGAGGCGTACGAAGCTTATAGGAAACTCCGAAATAGAACCAAGCAAAGCGTGAGGAATGCCAAAATCAGACATGCTCGCTCTGTCGTATGCGGCATATCAAAACCTGCTGCACTGTGGAAAAAGCTGCGCGGTTTCCGTATAGGGAAGCGAACATCTGACGCTGTTTATCAAGCGTCTGCAGAAGAATTAAATGATTTCTTCTCAACAGCTGTAAACCGCCACGCAGCGACAAATTACCAGCCCCAAGATATCAATCTCTCGAGAGACAAGTTTTTCCTAAAACATGTCACTACCGGTACAGTACACAAGGCAATTATGAGAATCTCTTCCAAGGCAGTAGGAAATGATGGAGTGAGCATTGGCATGATTAAGAACGTCGTAAACACTATTACTCCAGTTATCACAGACATCTTCAACCTGTCTCTTGTCAGTAGTACATATCCTACTGAGTGGAAGCAAAGTTTAGTTCAACCTATACCCAAGACTGACAACCCTAAGTCGCCAGGTGACTACAGGCCGATCAGCATACTTCCTGCAATATCTAAAGCCCTAGAATACATCGTCCATGAACAGCTGACGGATTACCTCAAAACTCATAACATCCACGACAAAGCTTTCGAAAGCACCATAGTACAGCAACTGCATTAATCAAAGTAACTGATGACATTAAACATGCTATGGACAGACGTGAGGCTACCATCCTAACACTGCTTGACTTTAGCAACGCTTTTGATACAGTTGACTTTGATATATTACTAATTAAAATGAAGCAGCTGAATTTCTCAAACAGCGCAATACACTGGTTCGACAGATACCTCAAAAACAGAAGTCAACAAGTCATTTGTGGGTCAGAAAAGTCATCATGGAAAAACGTGCGCTTTGGAGTTCCCCAAGGCTCCGTCCTTGGTCCATTACTCTTCTCACTGTACATTAATGATATTTCTTCAGTGATTCGCTCCTGCAACTACCATCTATATGCCGACGACATCCAACTGTACATAAGTGCAAGCCCCAAGAACATTGCTGACGCAGTAGCGAGTATGAACGCAGATCTTTGCTCTGTTTCTCGATGGGCACAGAACCTAAGTCTGAAATTAAACCCCAAGAAATCCCAGGTCATACTTATATCTCATCCAAAGTTAATCAGTCGGTACTTTCGCGAAACAGTCCCTCAAATACTCCTCAATGGTACCCAACTACCATACCAAAAAACAGTAAAGGACCTTGGAATAAACTTGGATGAACACCTAAACTGGGAAGAACAAACAGTCACAGCTTGCCGGAAATCGCTCTCCTCCCTACATGCAATTCAAAAATTTAGAAAAATATTTCCAACCCATGTTAAACAAAAATTGGTCCAAACACTAGTCTTGCCTAATCTTTACTACTGTGATGTAGTTCAACACGACACAAATAGTGAAAATTCGAGATGCCTCGAGCTAGTGATGAACGCTTGCGTTAGATACGGTTGTATGATCATATCAGTCCTTCATACTCCCAGCTAGGTTGGATACGCCCACATAAGGCACGCGATCTCCACACGATGTGCTTACTTAATCGATTTCTTAGCCACTGGTGCCCCCAATACTTATCTTCTCACATTAAACACCTATCATCATTCCACAACCGCAATACCAGATCGGATATGTCTAGCACCTTGGCTGTACCTTTACATAACACAAAATCTTTCTCCGTGTCATTCTCTATCTCAGCCATACGACTATGGAACGCGCTCCCCTGTGATCTGCGTCTTATCCAGAACCACTCAACATTCAAGAGGGAACTCAAGACTTACATATTAGGAACGGTATAGCCACCATTGTTGTGCCCCTCTCATCTTTTTCTTTCTCCTCTCCATCATAGCTTCGAATTTTACCACTCTATTTCTCTTCCTCTAACCTACCTACCTCTTCTATATCTCTTTCACCCCATTCCATAGTCTTATGTCTCTGCTTGATGAGAATAACTCACAAGCTGCAAGAATATAACGAGAAAATTCCCAACTAGCAATAGGACTGCATTCATAAAAGAAAAATATGTTTACTTTCATATACATAGTCATTATTATTATTATTATTATTATTATTATTATTATTATTGATTGTTATAATTATTTTTTGATTGTTATAATTATCATTGTAGTACTTTTATAATCTCTATTTTTTTTCTTTAACATTAATACTGTATAACATGTTATATGTCCTTAATGTTCTGTAGAAACTGAAATTTGTTGAATCTGAGTATGCCTGGTTAGGTGTAAGAGAGGGCCTGAAGGCCCTAATCTTGTCAGGTAAAATAAATGCATAAATAAATAAATAAATATGCTGGCTTTTTATTTAAACCGTCGTAAACGACGTGCTTTGCAATTCTTGTTCCATTAAAACTTCCTGTGACTCCAATTCGAAATCAGTTTTTCACTGAAAAGCCACTAGCCAGGCATTAACCGAAATTAAACCTTCATTTTTTGAGTCTCGGATGCCGCACGCATATCGGTATATTGATCCTTGTCCCAGAAATATTTCTGTACAGTATCCAGCTCAGAGCACAGACTTATAATTTAAAAGCCGGGAGAGAGAGTTGTTCATATTCGGACTTAAGCGCGGCAGAGCACAGCAAGCAGATCTACATTAAAGGCTCAAAAAAAAAAAAAAAAGATGTAGAGGGTGAGGGAGAGGGAGAGCGAGAGCGACAGCGAGAGCGAAAGAGAGAGAGAGAGATGGAGGGAGAAAGAGAGCGAACTTTTAAAGTTTTTATAAATCGTTTAAAATATGGCATCGCATTACGGTAATTATTGTACCCATAAAAGCTGTCAAAGCTGATATTCCCTTTTGACGAAAACAGACGTTTTCCAACACAGAAAGAAATGATTTCACGTGACCTAAGATATCTGTACCTCTACCTGCTATTGCTTTCAGTATTGTTGACAGCACAATGAATACCACTTGTCCACGTGTCTTTAAGTATGGTTTTAGTCTTCTTTAAAATTACGTTGACAGTTAACAACTGTTTTCTGAGTATGGCACCGCGTCATAATGCAAAAAACCCTATGCTGGAGAAACCAGTATAGTTTTTCACATTATGAGGCGGTACCATAGTCAGAAAAGTCTTAAGTAAACTGACGCTGGCAGCGGAATCGTGCACAGTTTATATCTACGTCGATAGTTACTTGATAGGTTTTATAGACTCTGTATTGATTTATTGTTTCTACTACCTATTGACAGTCTGAGGATGGCCACTGTCCGTTTGACGTCATCGAGAAATGCTCCTCTGATTGCGCCGTAAATCCGCAAAAGTGCCCGGTGGTCGTTTTGCAACGCTGTGGATAGTGTCACAAGTCATGTAACCTTCCTTGCTGACTAACGTTGCGGCAGTAAAGTGGTTTGTATGGGCCAGTCTGTTGTATGTGTCTGGCGTACTGAGACAGATCAATGTGCAGACGTGACGAAACGGTCGTGAGAAGCTCCCACACTTGGAAGCACCCATTGCCGCACATCGAATGACACTGCCTGCAGCGTGTAGCACTTGCAGGCTTGTAACGCAGCGTAAACAGTAGTGGTCGTCAGAGTTCCTAACGGACAAGATTCGGAGACAAGGATCACGCCAGGTCAACCATAAACGGTTTCAAACCCAACAGGAATTACAGCTGTCGGTGAATTCACTTCCCTATCAACCAGGTTCCGAGCGAACATTGCGATGGAAGTCGCTGCACGAAAAGGAAATTTGGAGTCGGCTAACACGCAAAAGGCCATTGCTCACTACAGCACATAGTCCGCCCCCGGTAGCTGAGTGGTCATCGCGACAGAATGTCAATCCTAAGGGCCTGGGTTCGATTCACGGCTGGGTCGGAGATTTTCTCCGCTCAGGGACTGGGTGTTGTGTTGTCCTACTCATCATCATTTCATCCCCATCAACGCGCAAGTCGATTAAGTGGCGTCAAATCGAAAGACTTGCACCCGGCGAACGGTCTACCCGACGGGAGGCCCTAGTCACACGACATTCATTCACTACAGCACATAAATCTGCATATCCTCAAAGGGTGCAGGGAGTAATGCAGGCTTGAGGGGGGTTCTGTGATGTTTGCTACCATCTTCTGAAACTGTCAAGCAACATATTTCAGAGTATTTTTATATTCGTTTCCGTTGACCAAATAGTTGATCATTGACGGTGCATAATACCTGCAATCAAGATTGTATGCCTCCAGCGACTGTCCCTTTTATAGTTTTCTTCTCACTTCTATTTTTAGCACAGTGAAGAGATTGCAGATTTGAGAGCTGGCTAGCGAAACATAAGTCTCAAAAGAAGCTGACTGCCATAAATATATTCAGAGTCCAAGACTAAGTTCAGATGGCTCTGAGCACTATGCGACTTAACTTCTGAGGTCATCGGTCGCCTAGAACTCAGAACTAATTAAACCTAACTAACCTAAGGACATCACACACATCCAGGCCCGAGGCAGGATTCGAACCTGCGACCGTAGCGGTCGCTCGGTTCCAGACTGTAGCGCCTAGATCCGCACGGCCACTAGACGAATAAGAGATAGCATCTCTAATTATTACAGTACTGACGTAGTGTTTATTACCTGCACCCCTGCCTAATCATTTGGACAACAGACGTACAAGTGGACGATGAATGTAGTGAAGTTATGGTTCAAATGGCTCTGAGCACTATGCGACTTAACTTCTGAGGTCATAAGTCCCCTAGAACGTAGAACTATTTAAACCTAACTAACCTAAGGACAACACACACAGCCATGCCGGAGGCAGGATTCGAACCTGCGACCGTAGCGGTCGCTCGGCTCCAGACTGTAGCGCCTAGAACCGCACGGCCACTCCGGCCGGCCCAAGATTAAGTCACAGTCTCAGGTAGACAGACCAGCATTCGCGGCTGTTGTCCAACTTCTCTGGCGGAGGACAGGACAATTGTCTAAAAAATAGCATCGTTGTTCGTAGAAGTCTTTGAGAAAGATAAGGAATCTCTAGCCAAGTTTCGCCTCCCAGAGGCTGGCGTATGAATCGCCATCACCTCACGAGCGACGCTACAAGGCAACATTCGTTTTAATTCAGCTTCCTGATTGGTTCTTGTTGTTGTTTTCCGTAGAGCACGCGCCTCCTCGTCCGTGCCTACGTCTCTGCCACGTCATAAGTGTGTTACGAAATGGAGCCATGGTGTGCGACAGATTTTCTGCCTGCTTCCCCACCCCACGGTGCTATTGGTTAAACATAGAGTAAATCCGCAAGAGTAGGAAACTGTTTATTACCTTTCCGTGAGTTCTGCTGAAGGTAATTCGCAATGTCTGCCACTACTGGCCAGCGAGGTTTCTGCTTTTACGAAAAGCAGTCAAGTTACAGAGCACCCCGAAAGAGGACACTTTTGACTAGGAGCTTGAAGAGAGATGAGTACACGCTAGGCCTCTGAAGTGTCATGTGATCACACTAGGCGACAGACGATGTTTTTGACTTGAATGTTAAGCACAGTGAGTGTGTGTGTGTGTGTGTGAGAGAGAGAGAGAGAGAGAGAGAGAGAGAGAGAACTTAATTCAGTCTCTAGCCATTACTCCGGCTGACATTCACATTTACACTGCGTGTTTGCTAAAGTCCATGGTAACGAGTAATAATGGTAAAAATTTTCACTGTATTCTACTTCCGCCATTTAACTTAGCCTGAGGCACAGACGCGAGCAGCTACAGTACTGTACATTAAAATTGCTACACCAAGAAGAAATGCAGATGATAAACGGGTATTCATGGGACAAATATGTTATACTAGAACTGGCATGTGATTACATTTTCACGCAATTTGGGTGCATAGATCCTGAGAAATCAGTACCAAGAACAACCACCTCTGGCCTTGATACGCCTGGGCATTGAGTCAAACAGAGCTTGGATGGCGTGTACAGGTACAGTTGCCCATGCAGCTTCAACACGATATCACAGTTCATCAAGAGTCGTGACTGGCGTATTGTGACGAGCCAGTTGCTCGGCCACCATTGACCAGGCTTTTCAATTGGTGAGAGATCTGGATAATGTGCTAGCCAGGGGAGCAGTAGAACATTTTCTGTATCCAGAAAGGCCCGTACAGGACCTGCAACATGCAGTCGTGCATTATCCTGCTGAAATGTAGGGTTTCGCAGGGATCTGAAATGTAGCGCGCACTGTTCAAAGTACCGTCAGTGAGAACAATAGGTCACCGAAACGTGTAACCAATGGCACCCCATACCATCACACCCGGTGATACGCCAGTATGGCGATGACGAATACACGCTTCCAATGTGCGCTCAACCGCGATGTCGTCAAACACGGATGCGATCATCATGATGCTGTAAACAGAGCCTGGATTCATCCGAAAAAAATGATGTTTTGCCATTCGTGCACCCAAGTTCGTCGTTGACTACACAATCGCAGGCGCTCCAGTCTGTGATGCAGCGTCAAGGGTAAACCGCAGCCATGGTCTCCGAGCTGATAGTCCATGCTGCTGCAAATGTCGTCGAACTGTTCGTGCAGATTGTTTTTGTCTTGCAAACGTACCCATCTGTTGACTCAGGGATCGAGACGTGGCTGCACAATCCGTTACAGCCATGAGGATAAGATGCCTGTCACCTCGATTGCTAGTGATACGAGGCCGTTGGGATCCAGCACGGCGTTCCGTATTACCCTCCTGAACCCACCGATTCCATATTCTGCTAACAGTCATTGGATCTCGACCAACGCGAGCAGCAATTTCGCGATACGATAAACCGCAATCGCGATAGGCTACAATCCGACCCTCATCAAAGTCGGAAACGTGATGGTACGCATTTCTCCTCCTTACACGAGGCATCACATCAACGTTCCACCAGGCAACGCCGGTCAACTTCTGTTTGTGCATGAGAAATCGGTTGGAAACTTTCCTCATGTCAGCACGTTGTAGATGTCGCCACCGGCGCGAACCTTGTGTGAATGCTCTGAAAAGCTAATAATTTGCATATCACAGCATCTTCTTCCTGTCGGTTAAATTTCACGTCTGTAGCACGTCATCTTCGGGGTGTAGCAATTTTAATGGCCAGTAGTGTAGATAAGCTACTCCGCAGTACTTGTGGCCGGCTATTACGATACGCTAGGGACGCCACCAAGGTACTGCTGAGTGAGAGACGCCAAATTTCAGCCATACGCTCGCCAATGAGAGGATCGGGTGCCGTCACGTGAGGTACGTAAGAAGGTTGGAGAGCTTCCGTTCCAGATTGCATACCAGTTAGGTTCCTATCAGAGTATGCTGATACAATAACTCCATACTTAACAATCACATACAACCGGTCCCTCGACTAAAGATCCCTACCCAAAGACTGGAAAGTTGCACAGGTCACACCAATATTCAAGAAAGATAGTAGGAGTAATCCACTAATTTACAGGATTAACGTCGATATGCAGCAGGATTTTGGAACATATATTGTGTCCGAACATTATGATTTACCTCGAAGAAAACGGTCTATTGACACACAGTCAACATGTATTTAGAACACATCGTACTTGTGAAACACAACTAGCTCTTTACTCCCATGAAGTGTTGAGTGTTTCTGGCAAGGGATTTCAAATTGATTCCGTATTTCTGGATTTCCGGATGGCTTTTGACACTGTACCACAAATGCGGCCTGTAGTGAAATTGCGTGCTTGTGGAATATCGTCTCAGTTATGTGACTGGTTTCGTGATTTACTGTCAGAGAGGTCACAGTTCTTAGTAATTAACGAAAAGTCATAGAGTAAAACAGAAGTGATTTCTGGCGTTGCCCAAGGTACCTTTCCTGTTCCTTAGACAATCTGAGCACACGTCGTAGTTTGTTTGTAGATGACGCTGTCGCTTATCGACTAGTAAAGTCATCAGAAGATCGAAACAAATTGGAAAACGATTTAGAAAATATATCTCTATGGTGCGAAAATAGGCAATCGACCCTAAACATAACGAAAAGTGTGAGGACTCCCACACGAGTGCTAAAAGGAATCCATTAACCTTCGGTTACTCGATAAATCAGTCAAATCTAAAGGCCGTAAATTCAATTAAATACCTGGGAATTACAATTACGAACAACTTAAAGTGGAAGGAACACACAGAAAATGTTGTGGGGAAGGCTAACCAAAGACTGTGTTTTATTGGCTCGATACTCAGAAAATTTATCAGAGATACTAAAGAGACTGCCTACACTAGCTTGTCCGTCCTCTTTTAGAATACCGCTGCGCGCTTTGGGATACTTACCCGATAGGATTGACAGAGTACATAGAAAAAGTTCAAAGAACGGCAGCACGTTTTGTATTATCGCGTAATATGGGAGAGAGTGTCACAGAAATGATACAGGATTTTGGGTGGACATCATTAAAATAAAGGCGATTTTCGTTGCGGGTTACAGTCAGCGTTGCCATAATCAATTCCGCAGGTATGTGATATTATTCCACTGCCTTCAGGAGCCATTTATTCCATGTCAATACTTCGCAGCCAGCTAGTTTGCTTTCTGTACGCACTTTGGTGATCTTGAGGGTGTTCGAATATATTGTTCCGCGTTCTTTCTGTAATTTACAAACCATGGTCACAGTCCCTAGTTACATTCGTGAATTATTCAACCGAGCCAAAGTTGAATTCATCATTATAATTCGTTCATCCAAGTATTAAATGTTCAGTTGTTTCTCTCAGTGGGTAACTCATGTATTTTGCTCCTCGATAATAAACCTAACTGTTATAGATAGATTATTCCTGCACTCATTAATGTCTATGTGTGTAGTGTGGTACCCATATTTTCATGCCTGACTGGGACACCCATATTAAGACGTTTCTCTTGCGCGACATTATCGTTCCTTTCAATTAATTTGCATGGTACTTCCCTTCTCTGTAGGTCACCAGAGAATGGGCCCTAGTATCATAGTGGTGTACAAAACAAGACAATTGACACCCCACACATTCCCTGAGATCACTTCTTCAGGTTATCTTTCATATGAACCAGAATGTTTAGCTGTGCGAGGTAGCCGCGCGGTCTGAGGCGCCTTGCACAGTTCATGCGGCTCCCACCGTCGGAGGTTCGAGTCCTCCCTCGTACATGTGTGGGTGTGTGTGTTGTCCTTAGCGTAAGCTAGTTTGCCTTAGATTAAATAGTGTGTGAGCCTAGGCACCGATGACCTCAGCAGCTTGGTTCAATAGAAACTTACCACCACCAGGATGTTTACGTCAGCATTCTCGGTGACCGAGAGTTACCCTTCCTTCTACATGTTCATCATAATTATTTTGTGGACACACACCTATATTACAACAAATCAAAACATTGCAGTGAGATATTTCCTCGCTTTAAAACTTTAAAAATGCATCTGATTCTAACACCACAGCAAATGTCTCGAACTATTTGGAACAGCGCGTTAATTATACCAACCAACACCATGCCATTTCGTAGCTCTGGGAGATCAGATCAATAATGGATGGCTTCAGGTAGATAAGGAATACCTGAGGATATTCGTGGGCTCTTCCTTGCTGAAGTGAGACCATCGTCAAGTATAGAGACGCTGTTACACGGTATTAACGTGACGTCTGCTGGGTACGAAATTTATCTTCTGGTGCATATAAAATGGCCAGGCATATGAAAACGAGACGGATGAAAAAGAAATAAACTTTTTATTATTCCAAAAGTAATCGCCATAACTGTTAACACATTTATTCCATTGTGAATCAAGATGCTCAAAGCCCTCGTGGAAAAATGTTTGCCGTTGCCTACTGTAATAAAACGGGATATGACGGAACTTTCGCCAGTTAACGAACGATACGACACCACCCACATTCTGGCCAGATGTATATATTCCTGAACAGTGAATGTTCAGAGTTTTCCAATCGTCAAGTGCAGTTTTACGGTAAATATGTTTGTTTTTTTCGTTTATGTATCGTTATGTTCTCTTTTTAGATCTTGCATTATGGAGATTAGATGGCAAACAATTAACAGCAAATGTTCTGAAAACAAAACCGCACAATGTTTGCTATTTTTACCATTCATTTTAAATGCAGACAAAGCATGCACATACATTTATATTTTCAAATTTTGTAACCGTTCTTTTATCAGCTATTGTTACTGAAAATCTTCACATAAATACATATCTTCAGGGGACTTTCAGTAAACTAAACCTAACGTGTAACCCAAATAACTGAACTCAGCCGACCGCTGTGACCGAGCTGTTCTAAGCGCTTCCGTCTGGATCCGCGCGTCCGCTACGGTCGCAGGTTCGAATCCTACCTCGGGCATGGATGTGTGTGATGTCCTTAGGTTAGTTAGGATTAAGTAGTTCTAAGTTCTAGGGTACTGATGACCTCAGATGTAAAGTCCAATAGTGCTCAGAGCCATTTGAACCATATGAACTGAACTCACCTTAGCATAATTTTGACTTATGGAATGTTCTGGAAGGTTAGAGAATAATTACAATGTTTTATGTCATCATTGCTTGGCACCTTTTTGCGTTACATTCGTTCCGACTGTTTTCAGACCAAGTCTGGTGTGGAGTTAAGCTAAAATCTAAAAAGGTCTTCGCAGTGTGTGCGGCAGATAGACGATGAAAAGAGTTCTGTGATTAATGTGCCAAGAAGTTCCAGTGGAAATGTGAAACTTCATGTGAAATTTCGTATGGAATGAAGAATAAACCACATTTTCTCACAGAATTACTATCATCTCCATGCCGTGTCATTTAACATCAATGACCTCAGATACGATATTTCGCAATGTTTCAACGCATCTAGTCACTGGAGCCATTTCAAAATGCTAAGTTTATTTTTTACAGTTGTTTGATGTCACCTTCCTTGCACTTGAATGAACATTGCTTGCTAAACAATAAATGTTTTTAAGCAGTGTCAACTTGAACTGTATACACAAATTACTTATTGTTAAAAAAAAGGGAGGTGCGTTATACTACGGACTAAGAGGTGCACACCTGATGTAGGGAAGCAGCCTACTCACGCCGTATAAAATTCACATCAGTCTTTCCATTGTGTGCCAGCCAGTCCACTGTAACTATCTCTGACGTCATAAATGTTGTGCAATTCTTTAAAAATCAATTAAATAACCTGAAACGTTTCTAGCATGCCAGGAGTAATACTAAATCAGTATGTGTTGAATATCAGTTCAATAACTTTAACCATTTTCGAAATTTGGACGTTTTTCTGTAAAAATCATTGGCGCAACAGGAAAGAGCTAGAAACTTGAAAAATTATATTTAGATTCCTTCTGCATAATAATTTAGTAGAAACAGTATTCTGGATCTCATAAATTAAAATTTTGGTTGAAATTCATGATTTTCTGGTTTTTGTCTTAAAAATTAAGGAAGCAAGATAGATTAAGTAGGCAAATAAATAAAGCTAGTATGTTTAATTTAAGTAGAAGGGAGATCCGCTATAATCATAAAGATGTGAGAAGTTTCAACTGAATAACTATGAAAGTATAGCGATAGCGTATCTCCAAAGGGCAAGTTCAGAGCTCGTCTACTGCGTGTAGTGTAATTAAATTAATTCTCTCGCCCAAAATATTTGACTTAGCCACATCAGACTTTTATTATGATTACTTACCTGTGTGCTGATTGCACATTTAAATTGAGAGCTTCATCGGCCATCAGCAAAGGAAGCAATGATTTACTCGATAACTTAAAGTGGTGCATTACTAGCCCAGCGGCTAGTCGGGAGAGCGGATTTGATCAGGCGTTCCCTTAGCCGTACGCACTGCAGCTTTATATGTAAGAGTGCTGCGTGAGAGAAAAAAGGCCCCAGTTCTCTCCAGATGTTGATTAGCGCACCACCTGTGCCGGGAGTCGATTTTGAAGATGTGATTCGACCATCTTGGTCTGGACGAGAGAAAATCCCATTTATTAGAAGCCATTTAGCAGGTGACGCCATGAGTTGGTCAGCTGGTGTTATGTTGAAGTGTAAAACATTAGCGGAATTTAAAACGGCTTTCTTTAATGAGTATTGGTCTAGCAATAAGCAAAATGAAGTGTTGAGAGAAGAGTTTGGAGTGGAAAAAGCTTCAATGCAGGCAAGGAATCTATTTAAGAGTTTGCTAGGTCATGGATCTCACGTTTGTCACATTTGGCTGAAAAGCTAAAACCTGAAATGATAATACTGGGTCTTGAATCCGAACTGCCATGGTATTGGCAAACTAGAATTATATCTGCCCCTAGAGACAATCTGGATCGTTTCATTGAATATTTGGAACGTGTAGAGCGTGTGGCTGCCAATGATGAGCAAGCACGTAATAACAGAAATGCTAATAACACTATTAGTAATTTTAAGAACGAGCAGAATGGCAATGTAAACATCAGAACAGTAGGTGTTCACCATCCTAAGAGAGGTAGGAATTGGAGAAATAATTATCAGAACCAACAATGGCATCCAAATGATAGTAATTTTGTTCCGAACAAAATTATGTAGGTAACCAACAGTGCGGAAAGCAATGCTTTGCCAATTAACTATAATGGAAATAAAGGAAACAGTAGTAGGCCGAGGCAGGAAAACTAGTTCCCGTCTATGAGGACACTGGCACTCACCAGGCAGTTACTTTTCCCAAGCCAGTAATTACAATAATTGGTAAGACAGATCAGGATACTCAGACTGAACATGTGGATGAGGGGGTGGTAGCATGTAAGGATACAGCAGAATTATTAGATCACTCACAGTATTTAATAGATACCACGTTAGAGACGCTTTCTAAGTGGGAAGAGAAAGAGAAGGCGCAGCAGTGTAATGGTAGGGAAGAGCTACAAAATACTGAGTTGTCAGGTGAAGAAGCAGAAGAAATTCCTGCTTTAATGAAATTAAATTAAATTAAAAAAAAATATTTACCTTTTTTTTAAATTTGTTTTTAGTTAATTGCTCTTTCTTTCTTTCTGTACGAACTTTGTTGTAGAACCTCTTATTTACGTGTGGTAATAAAAATCCATTTAGACAGAATTAAGTACATTTAAAATTACGTGAACTTAGTCAACCCTCTCATGCTGATAAATTCATATTAACTGACTAAGAATATTTGGTAAAGAATTAAATATTTTACATAATTCGGCCTTGGCACACATTTTCAAAATGCAGTGGTTTTTTTTAAATATTTACTGAATTCTTTCCCGGCGTTAGCTATGGAACACAAGACTGTCTCTATTAGCAGAAAATGGTTAAATATTGCCAAGCCGACCTGAACGTTTAATTATCATTGATAAAACACACTTCACTATACATTTAAGTTATTTGAAAGAACCAACAAATTGTTAAATTTGAGCGTTAACTATCCGCCTATGAACGCACAAATGTGAAACTAGTAATAAATTCCGTCAGTCTTAGGATCGCTGTAAAAGAAAAACATTTTCTTAATTCACTGCTAATTTTTATCTGCTCCCGATTTACGGCTTTGGTTAATTCTTCTTAGCGGAACAATTTTTTAAATGTGCCGCCGCTGCAAATCGTTCGGTCGCGGCACAGCCCAGCAACAACAGCGATAGCGATAATTGCTAAAAATGCTGAAAATTCTTTAAAGAAATATTATAGATGACATGGGGAAGCTAATTTACATTATTAATACACACTTTTGATAAATTATAATGTATTTAGACCACAACAATAATTCAACTTACATTAGTTTGTAATTTCTCCTCTAATGGCGGCTAACTCTAGATACAGACAGATGAAGTCTACCCATTCATAAAATGCTATGTCACAGGTTCCTCTCTCTCTCAGCTCTCGAGGAAGAAGACAAAGAATGCACACTATGTATTCCTATTTATACGACTATCAACCGTTATTGTCTCTTTGCAATCTGCGGCAGTATTTTACATTTTTCAATATCGCAGATATTGACACATTTCGTAATTACGTACATTATGAGTATAGAAATATTACAATCATAAATACATCGAGAATATTACTACAGAAAATATTACAATAATAACGAATGTCCTTTACACAAAATTAAATAATATTTTTTGTTAAATAATTACAGTATATACAAATTGCTTCATAGCGGTGTATATTGTACAATTAAATTTTAGTTTATTAATAGTGTGTGTGTTGCCAGGGAACGTTACATTGCCCCCTGGCAGCATTTGGCAAAGAGTTTCTATACTTTGTCACAATGGTGCCAGTAACGTTCTTTACAATTCTGTATTTTTTTTATGGAATGGCTCTTTTAATTTGTCCCAGGGTTATATATGTTCATGGCTCCCCCATTTGGGCGAAGGCAGACAGGAAATCTGGGCAAAACTGTGCCGGAGCCCAGCCATCCCAGTTGGTTCATGATTAATCTTGTCTCTTTAACAGTCATTCTTTTGAATTGATTTAGCAGTTTGTCATCAACGGTTACATAATATCACAGTCACATACAGTTCAACGAAAGTTTGTTGTGTGTGATTAACAACTTGTAATTATCATTTTTGCGATATACTGCAAGGTCACTTGTCCTAGGATATATCATTTAGTTTTTTGAAATCATTAAGCACAACGTCACTTTTCATAATGTTCCCACTACCTACGTGTTTCAAATGTTGTTAGTGTTCATTTTCTCTTGTCAATTTACAGGTATACGTAATAAATGTTCACTGTTTATCAAAAATCGAGTTCATTGACATGTTATGAGTTTGTGTAAATATTTTGGAATATGTCAATAATGCTGTAGTTGGTAAGCGGTGCGGAGTGATTGTTGAGCGGCGCTCAGCGCGGCGCGTCGGCTCCGTGTAGGTCACCGCCCCCGGTGTTGACAGCTACGGCGCGGAGAGGCGTGTGGCTGTCTGGTCTGCTACGGGCTGCTGCGGCCGCTGCATGGCTGAAGTAGCCGGATGCGCGTTGTATATCAGTTCGCCCGCGTGACATCTTCTTGCAGTGCTCCAGCAAACATGCAACAAGTTCACAAACAGTGTACTATCCTTATGGGCATTTTTCCAGCTGTGGAAAAAAACGCACACAGTTATTGGCAGTTATTATTCAGTAGGCCTTTACTAGTCTGGTTTGCACAATGCTTCGTTGTCACAGTAACACGTTTTATGGGCACACAATATTTTTTCACCATGTTATGTCTTGTCATTAGTCACACGCAAGTTTTCACTTTAGGACAAAATGTATCTCTGTAGTCAATGCGCTTTTCTGGCGCCCCTGACACACAAAGAGTTATAGTTTGACACTAACTTGGTCCACTGTCTGTTATCGGCTCACTGTTCGTGTCGTGCTAGTTCCTTGTCCACTTGCACACACGGCGATGATACAGTTTCTTATTGCTTGTTCATAACAACCTCGTGACGTATTGCTCCAGGTTTAACAGTCACCGTCTGTCTCTGCCACACAATACTACACTTTTGTTTAAGTTTTTTCAGTTACAATGTCCGTTGTGCAATTTTTTGTAACAGCACATTCGTAACTTCTTTGTTCGCTCTTTACCAAGGTGTGTGATAATTGCGTACATGGTAACAAATATTAAAATTTCGTATTAGTTTACCCAAAAATCATCTATATTTATGTTCGAGTAGATTTTATTTGTGCATTCCAGCCGGATTCAGGCATATTGTTCAATAACTCCTTTGAAATTATGTCTCACTTTACTTGCAAGGTCCTACGTAACTACAGTGTAGTCGCTGTAGGCTAAAATTGACTTGGACTGTATCAGGCTAGCTCTTTTAACTGATTGGATCTGCACATGCTTCAATTGAAGCTTCTTTGTGCGTAACTTTGCGTTACTTAAATTTGCAATAAGTTTGCCTCCCATGGTGCCCTCGGGTCACTACTCGGTGCATTATTCTCTTTGATAACAATGGTTTGAAAATAAAGTTCTGAGGGTCTCATATTGTTGATATTATTCTGGGTTCGAATCTGTCAATCTGACAGCTATATATATAATAGAAAAGATTGTACCAAGAAATATTTCAAGTTTGACACACATAGAGAATATTATGCAGTACACAAACTAATCACTACTAAAATGTTCCTCCTGACTGATCTCTGTCACAATTTAACACTACAAATAATTGCACTAATCAGGTTATCTGTGCAGACATTTAGAGCATGTTTAAGCTAACACTAATTAAAAAGAAGACATAACACAAATATTCATAAACAAAAGAGAAAGTCAGTCATATTCTTATAACTAAATACTTCTACACTAGTACATTATCTCTACAGATCACACATTATTAATGTTCATTCATTTTCAAAAGAATGGTGTACCTTTTTTACACATAACACATAGGACTAATAGTTATTTACTGTAGGAATATTTTCACATCCTTACGCGGATACAGTCTCCGTAATCTTCCTGAGTGGGGATCTGCTAAGAGATATCTACTATTTCCTTCGTGGACTAAGGAATGGAGTATGAGGCTCGACAGTAGGTTTTGTGAGGCTTCACCTCGATATTGTATTGATACCCCTTAACAATTCCTGGTCGTTCTGAAAATACATCTGCATAGTTAGATAATAACTGTACCAAATCCTGCTGTTGCATTGAGTTCAAATTTTCGGACTGTGATACTTTGTTCACAAGTGCGTCCACATTTGCTTTTAATTGATCACTTTGTACATCTGGATAATAGAGATTTTGTCCTAGAGAATGATTGTCTAAATGTAGTATCCACTGATTCCTACATTTTATGTTAATA
Organism: Schistocerca serialis cubense; assembly: GCF_023864345.2. Classification (NCBI taxonomy): domain Eukaryota; kingdom Metazoa; phylum Arthropoda; class Insecta; order Orthoptera; family Acrididae; genus Schistocerca; species Schistocerca serialis. The sequence continues at coordinate 81,990,267 of NC_064642.1, read as the reverse complement.
GCACTACAATTAGGCACAGGTACCTCTTCAGATCTGAGCATGGACAATGCTATCCTCCTACCCGCATTCATCAAACTTAATTTTCCCCGAGAAAGGTCGATTACTGCGTCCCTTTCTCTCAAAAAATCTACCCCCAAAATGCAGGCTACCTTTAAACCCTTTACTACCAGTAATGAGCACGCTATGGCTGCCCCCCCTATATACATCTCTACCTTCACTTGTCGCTGTGCACTGATGGCTCCAGTGACTTTGCAATTGTTCACAGGAAAAGTCAGCATACGCTTTTCTTTCCCCAGTACTCTGAATAAGTTCATACTCATGACACTAACAGTAGCACCTGTATCTACGATTGCTTGCACATCAATATTGTTAATTTTGATCTCTATTATCGCTTGTACTTCGTCTTTGTGCTTCTTTATGCACGTGGGTGGTTCAGTTATTAATTCATGTCCCATCTGTATCCCGTCATTATACCTGAGGATACAGATTCTCGATGTTTTGTTCTGTGTCGGGCTGCTCTCAGTCCAGACCTCAGCCGACGATGGAGAGCGTATCTCGGCTGAATCTAGTTTGTTGGATTATTACTGGTGGATGGGTGTGGCTGTTCTGTGTCGCTAACCTCCACTATGTGTAAGTTGTGTTGCGTCGGCCGCCACGGTTGCGCATTTCGCGCATTTTGTGGTGGCGGTCGGTTATTGTCATATCTTTCACTGTTTTGCCGGTCCGGACTGGGCCTCTGGTTCTGTGGCCAAGTTCGGTTTGCATCATTATAGGTATTAGTGTTCCACCGCCCCCTGGCATTTTTCCATCTACTGTTGCTTGGTGGGCCTGTTTCATATCGGTCATCAGACCTCCTTTTCCGGTCATTATTCACCGGCGGACTATTGCCGTTCCAGTCTCTACCTCTATTCCCGTTTTGTACATAATCTTGTCTCCTATTGTCACCTCCGCCGTTTCCATTATTTGGTGGAGGCGTGTTATTTCGACCATTTCTGTAACCGTTTCCGTTACTTCTAGCCTGTTCAGGGACTGCCTTAACATCCTCCTTAATCAGGTCAGTTGAGTCCAGAACAGACAAGAAATGTTCCATGTCGTTCTCCGGTACGTGTATAAGTTTTTCCTTTACGTCTGTCGGCAAGTGTGCTTTCAAAAGTCTGATCAAATCCCGGGATGAAATCTGCTCATCCCAGTAATGGGTCTTATTAATGCATTTCTCAAAATATTTTCGCAAATTGGCTAATCGTGGGGAATACGGCTCTGGATTATATACCTCTTTCCGTAATCTCTCCTGAATACATGTTGACCAATATTTGGCCAAGAATGCCTTTTCAAATTCCTCATATGTGTCGCAACTGTCAGCTGCTTCGGTTGCCCATAATGCAGCATCTCCTGGTATGTAAGACATAACGAACTGTATTTTCTGTGTATGACTCCAAACGCTAGGCAAAATGTTTCTAAATCCCTTGATAAATACTGCAGGGTGGACAGATTTCTCCTCCGTTGTAAAGATCTGAAACTGTCGGTTTCTAATCAGGCTTTCTTCAATCGCTATTTTGGAGTGACATTTGTTTGTTTCGCTTACATTGGTTGGCTGTTCTGTCTCGCAGTCGCAATTTTTCACTGCTGTATTTTTATGCCTATCATTGTTGGACCTGGCTGGCGTGACACACGCCTGTGCGTCGCCATGCAGCAAGCAGTTTTCCAGCTCCGCTAGACGACGGCTGACATTCTGCTGTCACAGCGGAATGTCAGTGTGCACCGCCTTTTTTAGGCCCTGCACTTGCGCATTGGAGTCCAAGTCTTTGGCCTCAATCGCGGCGTGCACCTTCTCGTCTATTTCTTTTATAAATTGGTTTTCAATTTTGTGCACTTGTTCGGACATTTTGTGCTCAATTACTTGACTTGTGTCAATTTCTAATTGTTCCATCCTGTTAGCCAGTACACTGATTTCACCCACGATACTGGCGTTAACCACTTGGATATTATCTACTCTTTCGCTCAGTTCTTGCACCACTTTGGGTATGGTTTCATAGTTTTGTCTGAAACTAACAATCTCACTTTGCATAGCTTCCAAAGACTGCATTAACTGCAAATCTCTCTCATGCTGGCGTCGATCACGCTCTGCTTGTTTAGCATCACGTTTTCTATCGCGTTCTGCTTGCATACGTGCAAATTCAGCTTGGAAATTGAGCATGCGCTCGAACATAGCTCTTAATGATTGCACTTCTGACACCTCACCACTCTCTGGTCCGTGTCTAGTGCTCGTGGGTGGTACAGTATTTCTACTATCAACTGAATCACTGGCTGGCAGTGGCAACATTCCTTGTCGTTCTGCCCCCAGATTCTCACATTGTACTTCCTGAACTACGCCACTAACATTACTTTGTGCCCCACTTTCTAACTCGGTATCACTGCTTGCTAACTGTTGGTCATTATCCATGTTTATATCTTTCTGACTACGCAATCTAACCATAGTCAACAAAAGAAACAAAATCTGAACTAAATATCCTAGCACTCAGGTTTCACTGACATAATCACACAAGAAATGGTCATTTGTTGAAACACACTTATTATATACTACAATGAAAAACTACTCAAATGTCCTGTTATTTTAAAACAAAGCACTAACAACAAGCACACCACTAATGATCCGAGAACACTGCACTGAGGCTACTTTACTGCCCACAGGACAACTACACTCTAGCTTTACCTTCTGGTGATCTATCTTCGGTGCAGCTGCCCCCTGGTATTGTGGTAGGTAATTAATTTTTTGATATAATGAGCTCTCTTCTTCAGCTTGCCTCTGGGTGTATAGTGTTCTCATGCAAAAAATCATATACAGGTATTACCACACAATATTGGTTAGGCAATACATGAAAAAATTATTAATTGTTCTCCAACAAAGTTCGACTGCAATAATTCCCTAGTTATCTCATGGGTATTTTGTGGCCACTGCATATTCGCGCCCCGCGTTATTGGGCGACAATTTAATGAAATTAAATTAAATTTAAAAAATATTAACTTTTTTTAAAATTTGTTTTTAGTTAATTGCTCTTTCTTTCTTTCTGTACGAACTTCGTTGTAGAACCTCTTATTTACGTGTGGTAATAAAAATCCATTTAGACAGAATTAAGTACATTTAAAATTACGTGAACTTAGTCAACCCTCTCATGCTGATAAATTCATATTAACTGACTAAGAATATTTGGTTGAGAATTAAATATTTTACATAATTCGGCCTTGGCACACATTTTCAAAATGCAGTGGTTTTTTTTAATATTTACTGAATTCTTTCCCGGCGTTAGCTATGGAACACAAGACTGTCTCTATTAGCAGAAAATGGTTAAATATTGCCAAGCCGACCTGAACGTTTAATTATCACTGATAAAACACACTTCACTATACATTTAAGTTATTTGAAAGAACCAACAAATTGTTAAATTTCAGCGTTAACTATCCACCTATGAATGCACAAATGTGAAACTAGTAATAAATTCCGTCAGTCTCAGGATCGCTGTAAAAGAAAAACATTTTCTTAATTCACTGCTAATTTTTATCTGCTCCCGATTTACGGGTTTGGTTAATTCTTCTTAGCGGAACAATTTTTTAAAACGTGCCGCCGCTGCAAATCGTTCGGTCGCGGCACAGCCCAGCAACAACAGCGATAGCGATAATTGCTAAAAATGCTGAAAATTCTTTAAAGAAATATTATAGATGACATGGGCAAGCTAATTTACATTAGTAATACACACTTTTGATAGATTATAATGTATTTAGACCACAACAATAATTCAACTTACATTAGTTTGTAATTTCTCCTCTAATGGCGGCTAACTCTAGATACAGACAGATGTAGTCTACCCATTCATAAAATGCTATGTCACAGGTTCCTCTCTCTCTCAGCTCTCGAGGAAGAAGACAAAGAATGCACACTATGTATTCCTATTTATACGACTATCAACCGTTATTGTCTGTTTGCAATCTGCGGCTGTATTTTACAATTTTCAATATCGCAGATATTGACACATTTCGTAATTACATTATGAGTATAGAAATATTACAATCATAAATACATCGAGAATATTACTACAGAAAATATTACAATAATAACGAATGTCCTTTACACAAAATTAAATAATATTTTTTGTTAAATAATTACAGTATATACAAATTGCTTCATAGCGGCATATATAGTACAATTAAATTTTAGTTTAATAATAGTGTGTGTGTTGCCAGGGAACGTTATAATGCTTATATTTACGATGAGAATGATGTGCTCTTATCTAAAGTGCCTGTGCAGGATGTTGATACTGTACTAATAGATTTAGGACAGGAGGTAAGTGATAATGTAGAGGATAGCCTGTTGGGGGTCGATGAACCCAGTAGCTGTGACCAGTTGTCACTGGAGAAGGAACCCAACGATAATAGTGAAAGTGGTTTAGCTGTAACTAGTGTTATGCCCGGTCTGGAGGCGCAGAATCGCTCAGACTACAGTATTTTGGGTCATGTTCAGCAAACTAAATGTAATGAAGTCGTGCGGTGTTTCGATTTGAAATTAATAGACCGACTGGAAAAGGCAGCTGAAAATGTAATTCAGGAAACCCCTACGCACTTTGACCTAAATGTAATGAAGACAGATGTCTATTACTTTAGTTGGAGACAAATCCAAAAGGGACTATTGGATGAGTTTGAGGAACCACCTGTACAAACTAGAATAAGCCAACCTATAATAATAGTGAATATGTTGGGTATCAATGTACGTTGTCTCTTAGACAGTGGAAGTGAGGTGAGTGTGATATCTCAGTCCTTCTTTGATGCATTACCTGGTAAAGACAAGCTTACAGTAATGAGGGTATCAGGACTAAGAATAATTGGTGCTACTGGCAAGGTGTCAAAAACGGTAAAGCAAGGAGCTTTGCTGCCCTTTGATATTAATGGTAATTTAATTGATCATCCATGCTTAATTGTAAACAATCTCAGTATTGAGGTTTTAATTGGCATAGATTTCTTGTCAAAATATCAGAGTGTTGTTGACTTTGAAAGAAGCCAGTTAAAAATGGTCTTGCCGATAACCGGAGTAATTACTGTACCTTTTATTGATAAACATGTAGTAACTAATGATGAAACTTGGGAGCTGCCTATAGGAGTTCTGAAAAATAGGAGATATTGGGACGAAGGTGTTAATCTTAGTAAAAGTAAGCTAAACACAGAAGAAAGAAGGAAGCGTCATGACGCAAAAGCTGTACCCACCAGTTTTGAAATAGGTCAGTTAGTCCTTGTCAAAACCAAGGAAAAATCAAAGAAAGTAAATGCAGAAACAAAGAAATTCATGTTCGTATACCAACGACCTTTCAGGATCATAGGAAAACCACATGCCAATGCATATAGGCTAGAGTACCCTAAAAGTAAAAAGCCATTAGGTCTCAGGAACGTTATCGACCTAAAGAAGTTCAAAGGTAGTGAATGAATTCTGTAGGGAGGAGGTTGTTCTGTAACATCTACACAATGTGGCAACTGTGCAGTCCCAGCTGTGTGAGATCTTCTTTCCTTTTCAGGTCTCACTCACTCTTCATCTTTTCTATCCACCTAAAATTTCCACCCTTTCTTTCCAACACATTAAATTTTTCGTTATGGTTATCAAGCCAATAATAAACGAATGAATTCTATAAGGAGGAGGTTGTTCTGTAACCTCTACACAGTGTGGCAGCTGTGCAGTCCCAGCTGTGTGAGATTTTCTTTCCCATTTCAGGTCTCACTCATTCTTTATCTTTCCTATCCACCAAAATATCGGCTCTTACTCTCAAATACTAAAATCTTCCGGTATGGTTATCAAGCCAATAATAAATTAATGAATTCTGGAGGGAGGAGGTTGTTCTGTAACCTCTACACAGTGTGGCAGCTGTGCAGTCCCAGCTGTGTGAGATCTTCTTTCCCATTTCAGATCTCACTCATCTTCATCTTTCCTATCCACCAGAGTTTCGACTCCTTCTTTGCAATACTAAAATTTTTCGTCATGGCTATCAAGCCATGAGTTCTGTAACCATTCTATCCACCGATTAGTGAAGAAAATACCTAATGTGACAAACCTAACAGTGACATAAACAACACAGAAGTATGATTAATTAAGATACAAATGTATTTAAGTAACACGTATGTATAGAACCCTGGTAATATTGTAAGTACAAAGTGTTGTTTTATTGGAAATGGCCCCACAATAATCTGGATCTGAAGTGGCAATGAGACCTAGTGTATGCATTAGAGCTAACTAATTAATAGTAAAAGAGATTGCTTAGTGTTATGAGAAATATGCAGACAAGTTGTAAAAATGAACTCACTTCGTGTAGCAAGGAATGGCAGTGTAATAGAATGGAACAGTGTTTGTGGTTGAGACGTGAAGGACACATCCTTGAAATATTTATAAGGTTGGAGCTGGCCGATATTTGGTGTAGTGTGTGACAGAACACGCCTACACGTATTGAGGTTATGAGTTGGAGGCGTGAATGTGACCATAGGTACCCTTGTGTTAGATGAGACAGAGCAGCTCATGGTGTCCTACAGGTTTAAGGAATTTTGCATTACGCTCGTCCATAATTACTTAATGCACTTTAGTGGTAGGTCGAGAGAGACTACCTGTGGTTTCAGCGTCCGATCGAGTGGAAATGGATTGCCACGTGAGGAAACTGATCAGCTGCAATACACTATAGATATGAAATAAATGTGCTATCCTATGCATTAAATATTAATAGAGTGAGTGTTAAATAAGTACATACACTAGCAACATAATTGAGTAACATAATGGCAGATGTGAAACATTATTAATGGTTCAGCATAAATACATTTCGATGAAGTAAGTACATAATTGCAGATGTGGAACTGACACAGCAGCAGAGGACCAATAAGTGGATTTAGTAGTCAACTAAACGTAGTGTGTTTTGAACCCTCAGAACTGTACTATTACCACAAGTTACTCACATGCACAAAGAAGCTGAGAAGGCAACTACTAATCAAATATACTCATACTATCTGTAAGAATAAGGTAATCGAAGATGAGTCAGCTAAGTATATAAAATACAAATGTAACAAAAATGTACCGAGCATTGATTCAGTGTTCCGGCCCAGAAATAATAAACTGAAATAACATAGGATTTATGATTGTACGCCTTGAGCATAAATTGTCTCTAGTACGTGACTAATGGCGTGTTGAGCCATTTGTTTACCGATTTTATGACAGTTAAGTAACTGCGAGAGTAAAATTGAAAAAGTTCTGTTAACTTTGTTCCAGTAACATATTGAAAGATAAAATGTATATATCCCCATTTCATTGTGACCCACCCTTAGATATTAAGTGAACGGAGTCTGAGGCACTCTTTTTGTTTGTTCTACAGGACAAACCAGATAATGGCATCCTGGTAGCTGCGTGAAAGCGTGGAGCGACTTGGACACAACTTACAGTGACCCCTCCCCTTTCCACATGCAATTTAGAGTGAACATGAAGGACGCACTCCATAGCAACTTCCCCTCCTCTACCCTTGTGAATGGAAGTGTAGAACGCCGGCCAAAGCGGCCATGTGTGTAAAAATGAAATTGTCATGATTTGTGAAATTTTCTTTCAGGTTTAGAAAAGACTAAGATATAATTATCTGTTTATGTATCGTGAATAACTGTGTTATTTTCTTTGAATTTGTGTATGTAAAAACGTATTTAATGGATTTAAGATTTTCATAATTTTACACATTTTACGTCTTTGGCTGTCTAAGGCAATATGTATGCCAAAGTGTTTCACTGATTTTGCTTAAATTTTGAGTGATGATGTTGCTTAAGAGGCAGTGAACATGCCAGCAATTTAAATAATTGAAGTACGTAATCAGTTTTCTTTTAATATTTCTATATGTTTACATCTAAATTTTAATTTTTCATAGGGAGTTAAGCTGTACTCTTGCTTCCCTTTTTGTAATTAATTTTTTCCATTTACATTCATAAAAAATTAAGTAGAGGTTGGTGTAGGGAAGCAGCCTACTCACACCATACAAAATTCACATCAGTTTTTCCATTGTGTGCCAGCCAGTCCGTTGTAACTAGCTCTGACGTCATAATGTTGTGCAATACTTTAAAAATCAAGTAAATAACCTGAAACGTATCTAGCATGCCAGGAGTAATACTAAATCAGTATGTGTTGAATATCAGTTCAATAACTTTAACCATTTTAGAAATTTGGACGTTTTTCTGTGAAAATCATTGGCGCAACAGAAAAGAGCTAGAAACTTAAAAATTTATATTTAAATTCCTTCTGCATAATAATTTAGTAGAAACAGTATTCTGGATCTCACAAATTAAAATTTTGGTTGAAATTCATGATTTTCTGGTTTTTGTCTTAAAAATTAAGGAAGCAAGATAGATTAAGTAGGCAAATGAATAAAGCTAGGATGTTTAATTTAAGTAGAAGGGAAATCCGCTATAATCACAAAGATGTGAGAAGTTTCAACTGAATAACTATAAAAGTATAGCGATAGCGTTTCTCCAAAGGGCAAGTTCAGAGCTCGTCTACTGTGTGTAGTGTAATTAAATTAATTCTCTCGCCCAAAATATTTCACTTAGCCACATCAGACTTTTATTGTGAGTACTTACCTGTGCGCTGATTGCACATTTAAATTGAGAGCTTCATCGGCCATCAGCAAAGGAAGCAATGATTTACTCGATAACTTAAAGTAGTGCATTACTAGCCCAGCGGCTAGTCGGGAGAGCGGATTTGATCAGGCGTTCCCTTAGCCGCCCGCACTGCGGCTTTATATGTAAGAACGCTGCGCGAGAGAAAAAAGGCCCCAGTTCTCTCCAGATGCTGATTAGTGCACCACCTGTGCCGGGAGTCACGTCGTGTCGGTATCATTGCTATAAACAGCCTTGGATGCTGTAATAAGTTACTCAGGATACGCGTAACCATGAAATCATTTTCGAGTGAAGTGTTAATTCTGGGATGACTGTAATGATCTATCTTCAGTTTGCGTATGTCGTATTTTCACGTGCCGCCGCAGGACAGACATTCTACCATTATTTAGCGTGGCGTTTGATGAACATTATCGTGAAATTATGGCGAGCATTCACTTAAACATTTAATGTGAACAGTTATAGTTGCATCAGCGCATTAGACTCTGACCTGCTCTGGTAGTTGGATTGTGTGGATTCTTTTTGGTCTGTGACTTTCAGAATATAGTGAACATTTTAGAGAAAATGGTTTTTGATTATGAATCCCAGACAATCTCCTAATTCCTCAGAGCTATAAGCTGTAGACATAAATGTATTTCTCAGATGAAGTGGGCACTAGGAATTCTAATTACAGGCTTCACGTTTTGCTAATCATTTTCTGGTTGCCAATATTGTAGTTAGAGAGGCAGTGTTGAGAACGGCAAACAACAGCATTAAATAAATACTAAATGTTAATAACAACAATACCACCCGCTGCCCCACATATGGTGCAGAAACTGTGTAAAAGTGAAAGTGATTTTTAAATATTCGGATACGGGAGTGAAATGCGACACGCAACTGAGTAATAGAGCAGTGATAGTGTCACGTGTGCATGTGGACGGCGCAATACTCGCAGGAAGCGTGTTTCATCATAAAGTAGGTAACAACAACAAATTCCACCAACCCAATGTAGTGTGTACATATGCTTTTTTTCTTTATTGTTATTTTTAAACCTGTTTACAGGCAGGCCAGCAGCAGCATACTACGCCGCTCTTTGGCCTCAGAGAAACACAAAAGATAAAAATGAAGACATTTAGAGAACAAAAAAAATATGGTGGACATAGAAACGGCGAGTATTACCGTTATATTGATCTGGCTTCTACGTTCTCTGTTCAGCTGTCATCCAGCAAAGCTAGTTTGTTGTGGAAGTCTAGGTCTATCCCCTTCTTCATCGGGTCCTGATACAATCCTGTGGAAGGTAGTTAGTCTTGTAACTCTATGGAATAAATCCCTTTTATGTGCTCATATGTAATTCGGGATGACACTCTTTTTTCCCATTCCTACTACTCGTTCCACGAACATTCGTCCTGACTTTTTCTGTTCTTTTCATATCATCGTATTAAGTTTCTCCCATACGATCTCTATTCTCCACATTATGTCTGGCACCAGCACCGCAGTGAATAGAGACTGCTATGCTTGTCAATAGACCGGCTTTGTTCGTAACATTTTGTGAGTTGTGCTGGCTGCTGCTGCTCTTTCCTGAATACTGAAAGATATGCTGTGGTCTCGAGTCTAATCTCCAGGTTCTCATTGGAGCTCTCCAGTGAGATCCAAATAGCTCAACGTTTTTTTTTTTTTTTTCCTTTATTGTAATTTTCAGCACCTCATACAAGGCGGGCTGGCAGCAGCTTAATACGCCGCTCTTCAGCCGTATGGGGTACAATAATATGAGATAGGTGACACAGAAAATACAAAAAATGGCGGGCAAAGAAAGTAGTTACAAAAAAACAAAAAAACAAGAAGCCGTTCACGTTGGACGAAAAAACACTAACACTTGTTGACACGGCGCACAAAACACGGAGAGCTGCGACGGCACATGTGAACAGTGGAGTTGTAACTGCACGAAACACAAAACGAAGCACACACACTAGACACTGACGGCGATGATCTCCGGCGCGCGAATGTTCACCATGCGTGTGCGAGTCCGGGGACCTGCCAAGAGAGGAGGAGGAGGAAGGGGAGTGGGAGAGGGAGAGGAGAGAGTGGAGATGCCACGGGCAGGGGAGAAAGGGGGGAGGGAGGAAGGGGGAGGGGAAGCCCGAGGGGGAAGAGTGGTGGAGGGAGGGGACGGGGGAAAAGGAAAGAGAAGGGGAGGGAAGGGAAGAGAAGGGAGGGAGGGAGGGTGCCTAAAGGAAAGGACACCGGAAGTGGGTGTTGGGGCAGGGTCAAAGTTGATAGGAGGGGTAGATGGAGGGGAGGAGGACATCATCAGGGAGGGGGAGCTGGCGGAAGCCACCTTGGGAGAGAGTAAGGAGGGCGGAGAGATGGAGACCGGGCGGGACGTGGGAATACAGGCGCGGCAGCAGGCGGGGATGGGAGAGGATTGGGGAGACGGGCGGGTGAGGAGGATCGAGTTTACGGGAGGTGTACAGGATCTGTATCCTTTCGAGGAAAAGGAGGAGGTGGGGGAAGGGGATGAGATCATACAGGATCCGCGTGGGGGAGGGGAGACGGATGCGATAGGCGAGGCGGAGAGCATGGCGTTCAAGGATTTGGAGGGATTTATAAAAGGTAGGGGGGCGGAGATCCAGGCTGGATGGGCATAACAAAGGATAGGGCGGATGAGGGACTTATAGGTGTGGAGGATTGTGTAAGGGTCCAGACCCCACGTACGGCCGGAAAGGAGCTTGAGGAGACGGAGTCGGGAACGTGCCTTGGCTTGGATTGTATGGAGATGGGGAGTTCAGGAGAGGCGACGGTCGAGGGTGACGCCAAGGTACTTAAGGGTGGGAGTGAGGGCGATGGGACGGCCATAGACGGTGAGATAGAAATAGCTCAACGCTGCTCAGCACCTATATGTGCGACAGATGTAACAAAGGAGGAAGACTCAAAAGCATAAAGTACTGGCTCAATTATTCAAAAAATACAGTATAACGGGTGCGAAGAGAACTGAAACTGCGACAAACCATAGCAAGACTAAAACTTGTATATTATTGCTCAATCTGAGCGCAACCTTCTCATTAACCCTTCGTGGTTTTGGGACACATACGTCCCACTAACTTCGGACATGATTTAAAACACTGGGAGGCGAGTTGCATACTTCTGTACAGTGCTGCCATCTGTTGGCAGCCTTTCTGAACTCGGGAAAAATCAAGGCACTGAATTTCTCGTTACATACAAGGCGTAACTGTTCAAATGGTTTGCCGCGTGAGTTTTCGCGCAGTTAACTATTGCTTCTTGTGTCTCGAAACGGTTTTCGTCATTTTCTTGCTACAATACATGTCCGAAGTAGGTATTTTTGCTGTTTTTTGTTTCTTAGGTATTTACAAACTAAATTTACGCTTTCTAAAACTCCTTTTACTTCTAAAGGTTTTTTTTATTGTATTTACAATTAATGGGACACGTGCTCGAGTGACCATTGCGTGGCCCTGCAGCGCCCTTATATTGCGATATTGTAGCACTCACATTTCAGATAAATACAGTTTCGTCTATAAATTTGTGTCCTAATGAAAGTATAGCATGTGAGACAGCGAAATGCTTAGTTCTTTGTTTTCCCTGCCAGATAACCCAGAAGACTCAGAAACTGAAGCAGAAGACGCTGATGTTTTCGTAGACATATCATTTTGTGATCATTTGTCTACTCCAAGCACCTCAACAGATACGTACAGTTATGTAGAACAGATTTGTCCCAATGCTATATTACATCCTGATACGTTGATAGATGAAAACATCAGCGTTGTGAGTGAAACTGAAGTGAATTATGAACGCAGTGAGGAAACTACTGAATCTATAGATTCTGATCGGGATGACGACGTAACACATTTTGAAGGACTAAATATAGCTTCAGTGCTTGAACCAAAACCAACAACAAACTTCACTTTGACAGGCAATGAATTTGTGAATTTTGACAAAAGTATATGACGATTCTAGGACGCAGCAGATCTGCTTTCAAACAAACATATATGCCAAACAGAAGAATAGTGTGCTGTGGAAACAGCTCACATTTCAGTAACTAAAAGCTTTTCTGGACATGACAATAGCAATGGGTATTCATCAGATACCTGAAGCAGCCAGTTACTGGAGCTCAGATCAATATCTAAATTTAAATGCAGTATATAATGTTATGCCACTTACTTGCTACAAGAAAATAATAGAGAACCTTCACTGCAATGATAATTTGTTTCAACCAGCAATAAACGTTTCAAGTTATGACAAAATGTATAAAATCGGGCCATATATATCGGCATTAAACAAAAACTGCTTGAAAGTTTATCACTTCCTACTTCGCTGGCTGTTGATGAGTCAGTGGTAGTATTGAAAAGTAGAACACGTTTTAAACAATACATGCCAATGAAACCCATCAAAAGAGGTTACAAAATTTGGAGCCTATCTGATTCAGACACAGATTTCATTTCAAATTTTGAAGTTAACAGGGAAAATCTGACGGCAGTGGAGGGGAATTCAAAGACTGCCAGATGTGGAAAGAGTTGTGTTGGAATTGTGTAAATCTTTCTTCAATCTAATAGAATTATTGTTTTTGACAATTTCTTTACAACATTTAGACTAATGAAAGTATTGAGAAAACGAGGGCTTCGTAACTGTGGTACTGTCGCAGGAAACAGAAAAGGAGTACATGAAATTTTGTCGAGTAAATTACCTCGTTTAAGCCATGGAGAATCCACATTTGCTGTCAAATCTGGTGTTTCTACTGTTAAGCGGAAGATAGCAAACCAGTCTCTCTCCTTTCCACTGCACATGACCGCAAGATGTTGTATTCATCACAAGAAAGCTGAAGGATGGATCAACAATTAGCATTTCATTCCCTGAAGAAGTACATGTATATAATAGCACTATAGATGGAGCAGATCGTTTTGATCGGCTAACAGAAAGATACATGATTGGCAGGCGATCTGTGAAATGGTGGCACCGAATGTTTTAGTTTCTTGTTAACGTAGCCATTGTCAGGTCTTATATATTATTTAAACTCTCAAGACGAAAAACAGACCAGCTGTCATCTCAGACGAGATTGGCAAGACACCTGATTAGTGGATTTTAATCCAGAGTGAGAAAGGGTCCATCACCTGCTTTCTGTTCCAGAAAAAGAGGTGTCTACCGCGCCAGAGGAAATCAGGCTTGTGAATGTCGGGAGTCATACTCCAAAGGAGCTGAAGACCGAGAGGCGGTGTAGGTATTGCAGTACAAAAGAGACTGAAAAACGGACATAATATGTGTTTCCTTCCTGTAACGTGCCACTCTGTAATTCACCTTGGTTTTTACAAATCTCATGTAAAGTAACTAATGTTCACTGACTTGAAAAATGTATTTTTATTGAAAATAATAATGGATTCAACATGTATATTTAATATCTAAAATGACAAATTTACTACCCCAAAGAATAAAGTTAAACACTGGTACAAGCAAGCTTTGCTTGTAAGTGTTGTATGAAGTTGTAGTGATATCATTCTAAGTAAAATCGGGTCTACAAAAGATCAGTGGGACATACGTATCCCACATATCTTTTGGAAAAATGATATGTGTTTAAAATTTTTTAGTAGCAATTTTGTGATAAGGACACAAATCAAACTCTGTGAAAGGGTTAATGATTATAATAATAGTCATAATATCAATAAAAATACTAACAAAGCCTACAGGCCGCGCGGTCTAAGGGCACCTTGCCAAGGTTCACGCGGCTGCTCCCGTCGGAGGTTCGAGTCCTCCCTCAGGCATGTGTGTGTGTTGCCCTTAGCGTGAGTTAGTTTAAGTTAGATTAAGTAGTGCGTGAGCCTAGGGACCAATGACCTCAGCTGTTTGGTCCCATGGGAACTTACCACAAATTTCGAAAGCCTACATCATATATGAACTATTTTAGTAGATTTGAACATGTAATGCAGTGACGAAGAGCAATATACCATTGAAATGCTTTACTCACAAACACGATGAGTTGAACGACAGAGGATCAGCAGACTAATAACCTACACCAGTTTCCGAACAAAAATTAAAAACGTGATTCAATTAAAACTCAATTAATTCCTACTTTAGTAAAAAAACTATGCCCACAGCAAACATTACTAGTCATAAACAAGGATACAGGCTAACTGTGATTAAGCTACGCCATAGATATTTTATACTTGCTGTTTCGGGGTGCACTCAGCGTTGTGATGCCAGTTGAGGAGCTACTCGACCGAATAGTAGCGGCTTCGGTCAAGTATACCATCATAACGACCGGGAGAGCGGTGTGCTGAGCCCACGTCCCTCCTATCCGAATCCTCCACTGAGGATGACACGGCGGTCGGATGGGCTCAGTAGGCCACTCGTGGCCTGAAGACGGAGTGTGATTCATAGGTATTCACTGGCCAGATAACCTATGGTTTGTTTTAGATCATACAATGCCCAAAAAAGGCAGCAAATCAGAGTATCACGTTGATACGTATCATACCACGTAACGTCACCTTTATTGCTGTGTGTCAGTCACGAAAGCATCGTCCGCCGTTAGGCGTCCCAAAACCTTCACGACGATGTAGATATTCAAGCGATAAACCGTTCCACCCCATGTTAAAGGTAGTTAAAATTCGTGAAGCCAGTTCCTCATGGTAAAATACTGTCTGTCCATAGTTATTTGATTTGGATATGGACATCCACGATATTTTTTTTTGTGATATGTTACAATACAGCATCACCGGTCTATTGCGGTCTAACTGTGTTGGTGAGGCAGTAAATTTCCACAGGGCAGTGACTGCGTCACTGCAATTCACTTTGGAGGTGTGGCGGTGGGACTTGTAGTCCCGTACCACCCTCTGACGGTGACAGTACTACATGAGTCAGGCAGAAAAATTTAGCCTAACATGGGCAGGTATGATTGGAAAGTATTGGACGTAGAGTGGGGGCTAGTCCCGCCAAAGGATGCGTCCGTGGTGGGCGTGCCAGACCTATCTTTAGCCATGGTCGGAACCCGTTTCCTCTAGGATGGTTAGGGGAACCGGATGTCGATGCCAGCGGCGTGGAAGTGTGGTCCCAACGTGGCGTAACCCATGGACAGTGTCCCGCAAGGCATCCACTTTCTCATAGAGCCGCCGCGCGTTGTTGTGTATGGTCGTCTTTAGGGGGACGATATCCGCTTCCTCGTAGAGAGTGACAATTCTCGTGAGTGGCGTGGCGTGCAGGCTCCACCTGAGCACCTTGTTCTGCAGGCGCTGCAATGTCCGCATCCTGGTGACACTAATCGTGGCCCATGCAGCAGATCCATACGTGAGGGCAGGCAGTATAACTGTTCGGTAAATGCGGAGCTTGGTATGCAGGTTAAGTTCCCTACTGTGAAAGAGCGGGTACAAAGCCCTGGTTAGCTTTTGCCCCTTGTTGGTGACATACTCCGCATGACAGTGGAAGAGCAACTTGTGGTCCATTTGGACCCCGAGATAGGTGGTTGTCGGGGACCAGGGCATCTGCACACCTGCAATCGAGATATTGCGGCGGAGGACTGGGCGCCGTTTCGTGAAGTAAACTGCCGTAGTTTTGGCGGCATTGAGAGATATTTTGTTTGTCCGGCACCAGGTGATAGTGGCGTCCACCTGTCGCCGGAGGCGGGCGACGATGGCGTCCGTAGTGCGGCCAGTGGTGTATAGTGCTGTGTCGTCAGCGTATTGTGCAATGTGGCACTCGGGGATGACCGGCATATCATTGACATAGATATTAAATAGGATGGGAGATAGCACCGATCCTTGCGGAGTGCCTGCCGACAACTGGCGAATGCCAGAACGCATTCCCCGTTGAGCCACTAGGAAAGTCCTACCACGGAGGAAGTCATCCACGATCTTGACATAAATATCCGGTGTAGGGGTCTGTGTCAGCATCTTGTGTACGAGGTTGTCTTGCCAGATCTTATCGTAGGCGTTTTGCAAGTCCAGAAAAACGGCAGCTGTCGACTTGGCAGTGCTGAAGCCTTTGCTGATGCGTTCAGTGATCCGTAGGACCTGAAGTTCAGCAGAGGGGTGCGAAGTGAATCCAAACTGTTCAGGACAGATCGTCCCAGCTGCTGCAAGAGGTTGGGAAAGTCGGTGAAGGATCACAGATTCAAGGACCTTCGCCTTATTGTTTAGGAGGCTGATGGGCCTGTTGTTGGTGGGGACTGTAGGGTCTTTGAACCTCTTGGGGATCGCAATCAGCTTGGCTTGTTTCCACTGAGGGGGGAAAAGGCCAGATGTGAGACAACAATTTAAAATCGTGGTGAACAAGATGAGTGGTGTGCAGGGAAGGTGGCAAAGATGTTCATTTAAAATTCCGTCCAATCCAGGGGCCGACCGGCCACGTATCCGTCGAAGGATGCTCTGAATTTCTGCCATGGACGTAAGAAGGGGAGAAGACTGGGGTGGGCGGTTGCAGAAAGCAGCAACAGCTGTCAGGAGTTCATGTTCTTCCTGTAGTTCGTTCAGAGAAAGGTCCTGGACCAGAGGGCGGTTTTGGGCCTCGAACGCATCTCCCAGCGTTTCCACAATTTGCAGGGTATCATATGACAAGCCCGCTGCTGTGCGAATAGGATGGGCAGTTGCTGGCTTAGAACGCCGCAGGGTGCGAATGACAGCCCAGTCAGATTTTTGGTGGAGTAGGAAAGTGGACATCCTGTCCTCCCACTGTTCAGACCTCCATTCGGCGAGCCGGTGGCTGAATTCGCGTTGGAGGCGTCTCATTTGGCGTTTGTCCTGGGGGTCACGAAAATACTTCCACCTCCGGCGGTAGCGGATCTTTTGCACCTTCAGCTCTCGTAACAGAGGGGGCAAGTCGTCCAGGGGTGTTAAATTTCGAGGTGCAGTGGAGGTGGAGAGTTTCACTGCTTTCTGTATTTTGGCGGTAAGGTAATCCACAGCACAGACTATATTGGGCGGTGTTGTCAAATCGAGGTCGTGTCGAGTGGTGTTATTAAGTACCCCGGTAAACTTGTCCCAATTGGTGAGGGTCGCAGTGGAACGAGCATCAAATGAAAGGGCAGCACTGGTGAGGTGCAAGAGTACTGGCTCATGGTCAGAGGCCAGTTCGTGAAGAACTTCCAGCGAAAACTGAGTGGCGATGTTTTTGAAGATGGCCACATCCAGAACGTCTGGCTGGCAGTTAGTACCGACTGGGATATGGGTAGGTTCGTGGGGGCCATAGACTGATAGTGCTAAAGTATCCTCCAGGTCAAGGAGGAGCCGGCCTTTGGGGTTAGACACGCGAGAATGCCAAGCTGGGTGCTTGGCATTGAGATCTGCCCCAATGATGAGCCTGTCAAAGGATGACAATGTGCGGAGGTCTGCTTCGAGCAGTGGCTTGTTTGGGCTCAAATACGCTGCTGCAAAGGTAATGGCACCAAGGCGTGTGGAGATGGTAACTGCTGTGGCCTCTATGTGTTCCATTGGCTGGAGAGTCTCTTGGGTATGGACAAAAGCTTTGTTGAGGAATACAGCTGTGCCTCCACCACGGCCGTCGAGGCGGTCAGAGCGGTAACACACCATGTTGCGAAGGCGGAAATCGTCTGCCGGTTTCAGGTGTGTTTCTGTGACCAGTAAAATATCCACACAATAGTCATGGAGGAAGGTGTTCAATTCCGTCTTCATACGTTTTATGCCATTGGCATTAAAAATGCAAGTGACAAGATCCCGAGGGGGCTGGTGGTGGTGTGGAGGTCCATTCGCCATTACAACAATATTTGACTAAGCCCCTCCACTAGGGCGATGACCTTGGAGAGCCCGTCCTCCGACTGACGGATTTTTTGTGCAGTGTCACGAATAACAGCCTGGATGTGGGGTTTCGTGAAAAAGGAGATGACCTGGAGGATTTCGCGCATGTCCGCCCGAAAGGACGCATCAGTCTCCACCACTGGGGCAGGGTCCCAGGTGGTCTGCTTGCCCCTACGGCGCGCAGGAGCAGGTGTAGTAGTAGGCAGAGTGGGGGTAGGGGCAGAGGGCTGAGACAGAGCCACAGATGGACTGGAGGGAGCTGCAGCTGGCTCCTGTAGTTGGTGAGCAGTGGGAGCCGTCACGGAAGACAGACAATGAGGAGGAGACCGGGCTGCAGCAGCAAAGGATGTCGTGGGAGTCTGGGCAGGAAGGGGCACAGGAGCCACCGAACCATCTGGTGCCTGAGTGGCTGGTACCAGAGTGGCTGCTGAGGATAGTGCACCAGGCTGACCCCACAAAACAGGGTAGTTGGTCATGTCCCGCAGCGGTGGGGGAGGTCGATTTGTTCTTGGTTTCTTTTTGGGTGGACGAGAAGACTTCAGTGCCTTCTGGTAAACAGGGCACCCCCTCCAGGATGCCATGTGTTGGGGATCGTGTGTCGTTCCCAAACATCTGGCACAGGTAGGTTTCTCCAAAGCAGGAAGTGTGCACTTCTCCACTAAATGTGGACCAGCACACTTAACACACCGCAACGACAGGGAGCAGTAATTCCCAGTATGTCGTAAACATTGGCATTTGTGACAGATGGCTGGCCCGTTGCGGCCCTTGTACGATTCAATCCGGACTTTCGTGTACAGAAGATACCGGCCCTCGTACGATTCAATCCGGACTTTCGTGTACAGAAGATACTGGATTTGGTAAATCCGCTCTAAGTCCTCCCTCCGGGAAAGGGAGACGACGTGGGTAGGACAGGGGATCAATGCCCTGGTCTCAGGATTTCTCTTGCTATACTGGTGGACCAAAGGATCTTCGAAATCGAGCGAAGCAGTTCCTCCTTCACCTCCTCTGCTGTAACCTCTGGTGGCAAGTCCTTGATGACGATTTTGGTGCGGCGATTACCCGACATCTGGTGGGCAAAGTAATACATATTGTTGTCCAAGTCAATATATAGCGTATGTCCGTAAGAATGTGTAAGAATGTTACGTAAAGTTTTTTGATAGGTCAATCAATATCGCTGAGATTTTTGCTAAACATTTCCCCTTTATATCACGTAATGGGACGCTGAAAAATAATGCCTCCGATATTTTTAAGTGAGATCTCGTAAAAACTTTTTAAAGAAAACAAACGTTACTAACAATCTGCATCTTTCTTCTTCATGTCTGCGTATTTGCATCGCTCTGCCACTAGAGGCTCCGAATTGTAGCGTTCACTGTCGTCCATCATCCCCCATCCTGACTAGACCCCATCGGATTTTTATCTCCTTCCAAATCAGAAGGATTTCCATTGCTAGAGAGATAGCGGTGCAAGCATAGATGAGGTAGTGGCTCCGCCAACAAAATCAAACGTTCTACAGCGATGGTATCAACAAAGTAGTCTCTCACTGGGAAATACGTGTTCGTCGCTAGGGTGACTACGTTGGGAATGTAATCTTGATAATGCTGAGTCCATAGCTGACATTAACGTTAATGATTAACAAAAACTGTGTGAAACAGATCTGTGGTGGTTTTCGTTAATCATTGACAATATCTTGAGAAATAAATACATACAAAAGAAGAATGAATATTTTTATTGTCTCATAACTAAAAATATTATACTATGTCACTCTACACGTTGAATTAGATCTCTTATTTTACGATGTATACTATTTTTATAATCGTTTAGGATTTTGAGAATCTGTCCAGGAAAGTTAGAGGACATTACAAATAGTGTGGATTTATAACTAGTAGCTTATCAGCCTGTAATTAAGTTCTCATATATAAAAATAGGACGGAGTACTAAAAAAATTCCTCCAATTTCATTTTCACTCATTTCAAAATATCGGTTGAGGCATTACATGTCATTCATATTACTCGGTCGACTTTCCCTCTTCGCTGACACAAATTGCATCCCTCTGCCGCTAGAGGGCTCCGAACCGTAGTGCATAACATGGCGGTGTTAAAGTAAAACTACGTCGGTGTGCGAGAAACAGCAGGCTGTAATCGAGTTAGTGACATCATAAAATATGCCTCCAAATGAAATGCATAGAAGAATGAAAGCTGTGAACGGTAATTATTGCTTCAAATTCAAATTTCAATGGCTTTGAGCACTGCGGGATTAACATCTGAGGTCATCAGTAACCTTGAACTTAGAACTACTTAAACCTAACTAACCTAAGGACACACATCCATGCCCGAGGCAGGATTCGAACCTGCGTCTGTAGCGGTCGTGCAGTTCCAGACTGAAGTGCCTAGAATCGCTCGGCCACAGCGGCCGGCAATTATTGCATCGACATCAGTAATGAGCGACGTTGGATTGTCCGTGTTTGTAATAAAGGAAACGTGTGTGACAGAGCTCGGAGTGGACACGGCTTATGGAAACAGATGACACTCATCGGAGACATTCTCGAGGATAAGATCCCCTCGATTCCAGGTCGTAAGATTACACTGCCTGGGCTACTCTCAGGGTGGAATCAACGCATTTGGAAGAGCCCTCTGCCTCTGCTGCTGCAGGCCACTGGTGACCGAGTGGTTCTAGGCGCTTCACTCTGGAACTGCACGACCGCTACGGTCGCAGGTTCGAATCCAGCCTCGGGCATGGATGTACATGATGTCCTTAGGTTAGTTAGGTTTAAGTAGTTCTAAATTCTAGGGGACTGATGACCTGAGATGTTAAGTCCCATAGTGCTCAGAGCCATTTGAACCTCTGCTGCTGCCACTGTCTGCGTGCCGGCCGTCGCTGCCTTTCGTTTGGTTGCCACCGCTGCCGCCACCGCCAGCCGTCCATCCGTCCGTCCGTCAGCTGCCGCCGCAGCCCGGTGCTCGCCGCAGCAGCCGCCGCCTACCCCAGCCAAGGATACTGGGCCACCCCTTTTGCCATCGTCGTCCAGCCACTGCCTGGAGGGTTTCGTCGGACCGCCTTCACCGCCTTCCTGCCGCCCCGCCCTGGTCGAGTCGCCCCTGCATCCCCCCCCCCTTCCTGAGAGCCCCTTCGTCGCCACCACTGCTGCTGCTGCCACCATCGTCGGAGTCCTTCGCCACCACCACCACTGTCCTCGCTGCCGCCGCCGTTTTCTCGTCCCTGCCGCCATCACCATCGCTGTTGCTGTCACCATCACCACTGTCACCATCTTCAACCCCCACTTGCTCACAGCCACCATGCCCCACCCTACACCTCCATCATTCTCACCTTCTCGTCAGCTGTTCCAATCAACATGGAGCTCCCCCTTCCCTCCATTTCCTCCGCACTCCTGTGCTGTTTTCAGCTGTCACTTCCCCTGACTCTCCCTAACCCCTAACCCTTAGCGGTCATCCCATCGCCATCTTCAGACTTCCTACCACAAACTGCATCACCTATGACAGGCTCCCAGATGGCACGTTTCTCAGCCTACTGTGCGACAGTCTCTGCCACACCCTAGCCCCCACTCCAGCATCACCTGCCCCTCCGGGAGGATCTGCCTCCCAACACCTCCCCCTTCAACCCATTCTCCAGCCCCCTTCCCATCCTATCCTGAGCAAGAAACCTACTAAACCCCCTAATGTTGACCCTGCCCCCACCCTCTCCACAAGGAAAACCCCTGATGCCCACAATCCACCCATACCCATGGATGCGACCCCAGCCCCCACTCCTACAACCCCTTCCACCCACATCTGCACCCTCTAAAACCATGACCATCAGTTCCTCGACAGCTGCACCCTCACCCTGGGCATCTGTAGATACTTCCCCAATGCCCGAATCTCCCTTCTCATCCCATGAGAGGACTCAGTCCTCATCAAATCCCCCAATGCCTCCTTCCACACCGATCTCCTCTCCAAAATCCCACATATCCAATTTGGCTCACAAGCCAGCCTTACCCCCTACCATACCCCGTCCTCACCCTGACAGTGTCAACTGATGTGTTGGCAAGTGTGCCAACACCTTGTAGATAGAGGCGGCCGAAATGCACGCTATCTAATGTAGACGGGCGTGAATTCTGGAACAGTCTAAGTAGTGAATGCTAATAAGAAAAGTATGCAGCTCCTCGAATACTTATCTTTATTCCATCCTTGTGGTACATCGCTCTTGATAATACAAATAAGACTATCTTCAGATACGGTTAATGGCGCCTTGCTAGGTCGTAGCCATGGACTTAGCTGAAGGCTATTCTAACTGTCTCTCGGCAAATGAGAGAAAGGCTTCGTCAGTGTAGTCGCTGGCAAAGTCGTTGTACAACTGGGGCGAGAACTAGTCCGTATCTCGAGACCTGCCTTGTGGTGGCGCTCAGTCTGCGATCACACAGTGGCGACACGCGGGTCAGACATGTACTAAATGGACCGCGGCCGATTTAAGCTACCACCTAGCAAGTGTGGTGTCTGGCGGTGACACCACATTCCTACCCCGCAAATCGGCGAACGGTCGTGTGATAAGGCTTCCGCCCGCCGTGGGGAGGACCCCATGTTGACGTATGCGATGAGGTGGGGAGCCTAACAACAGGCGAGGCTGTGCCACCCGCACCCGGCCATTCGGTCCGAGGGGATCTAGGAAACGCCTGAAAACCTAGTCCAGGGTGCACGTCAACATGCGGTGTATGCGCCCGTAAAGAGACAGGAGGGGCCGAAGGGTCGACCTCCATTGCGTCTGGGTACCCGACGCGCGGTGACGTCATGTGGTCCGGAGCGGGCAAGAGTTCCATGGCGGAGGACAGCTGGTCACGGGAAGCGATCGGCGGCGCGTGGCCCAGGGAGGCGCTTGGCGGCTGCAGCGAAGCGTCGAATGCGGGCGGCGCCGGCGGGAGATCAGGCGGCGGCGGCGGCGGCGGCTGCGGCGTCGCGTCGCCTTGGAGCAAAATGGAAGGCATCGTCGGTAACACCTGGGGATGAGGCGAGCCAGTAGATGGGTCCCCAGGGCGCTGACCGGACGGCACCGTCGCTGAAAGCAGACGGGGAGCGGCAGAACCCGTGCGACGACAGAGGCGCAGCTGTTTGAGATGCCGACGCACCTCACCAGAGGCCCCCAAAACCAAACACATCGCGCGGCCGAGGCAGCGAAGAATGCGCCCTGCGAGCCAACGCCGTGAACCTCGATAGTTGCGATAAAAGACAACGTCGCCTGGAGCAAAAGCAGGAGTCTGCCGCTGCACAGGAACCTGATGCGGCGGGTGCAGCAAAGACATCAAGGTTCGATGAGGATGACCATGGCGCAACTCAGCCGGCGAGCGACCATCTTGGGGCTGAGAGCGATGCGAAGACAAAAAGAGCAACAACGCGTCCTCCCGAGAATGCGACTCTTTCAACTTTAACATCTGTGACTTGAAAGTCCGGACCAATCGTTCAGCGGCACCGTTTGACTGAGGCTAAAACGGCGCGGATGTGAGATATTGAATACCATTGGCCTGGCAGAATGACTGAAATTCTGCGGACATGAATTGTGGGCCATTATCGGAAACAATAGTCTGCGGAAGACCTTCAATGCAAAAGATAACAGACAACACTTGGATGGTGGCAGTTGACGTTGTGGAAGACATCCGGACAACAAAAGGAAAATTACTGAAGGCATCTACCAGAACCAACCATCGAGAATTCCAGAATGGACCAGCAAAATCTATGTGCAAGCGCTGCCAAGGGGAAGTGGCCATTGGCCATGCAAAGACTTTCCGCGGCAGTGCGGATTGTTGTTCGGCACACGCCATGCAAGAAGAACACATAGTCGTAATCGCAGCATCGATTCCGAACCAAGTACAGTGCTGACGAGCAAGTTGTTTCGTTCGCACTATACCCCAATGTCCTTGGTGAAGAAGCCGTAAGACAGAGGACTGTAACGAACGTGGGTCCACGACTCCGGACTCATCATTATCAGATCGCAACAACAAAACACCACGTCGTACAAAAAGTCTCTCCCTATGAGCAAAAAATCTGCGAACCAACGGATCCTCGATCCGAGACTGTGACAAAGGCCATTGCGTAGCAACAAAACGCAAAACGGTAGCAAGGACAGGGTCAGCAGCTGTGGCTGTAGCTACACGACGAAAATCAATCGGAAACGATTCGACCACTTCATCGGTTTCCGAATCAATGAACATGCAAGCAAGTTCGGAAGAATCGAATGCTCTATCCTTAGCAACAGGCAAACGGGACAACGCATCGGCGTTGCCGTGCTTAGCAGTGGACCGATACAATATATCGTAGCGGTACTTCGAGGGGAAAATAGACCAGCGAATGAATTTCTGCGCTGTACGTGGAGGTACAGGCTTGTTCGGATGAAAAAGCGATGTCAAAGGTTTGTGGTCTGTGATGATGGTAAAGTGACGACCATACAAGAAATCATGGAACTTAGTAACACCAAACACGAGAGCCAAAGCTTCTTTCTCTATCTGCGAGTAATTTCTTTGCGCAGACGAGAGCAATTTGGACGCAAAGGCAATAGGGCGATCATGCGAGCCAACTTTGTGCGCAAGCACAGCACCGATCCCGAAATCCGATGCATCTACCATCAACAAAAGGGGTTTCTGGGGATCGAATGGCGTAAGGCAAGTATTAGAAAGCAACGCCGATTTCAACTGGCGAAAGGCGCGTTCGCATTCCGTCGTCCAGACGAACGGAACACCCTTACGGCGTAAGCTATGAAGCGGAGCTGAAATGGAAGAGGCATTGCGCAGAAAGCGATGATAATAGTTAATTTTACCCAACACACTCTGCAGCTGCTTCACATTTTGTGGTGAAGGCAAGTCTTGTATCGCACGGAGGTGCTCTGGACTCGGATGTATGCCTTGGGCATTGATGACATGTCCCAAATACGGCAAGTCCCGAGCAAAAAACACACATTTGTCCTTCCGCAAGCGAAGACCATTTTGTCGCAATACCTGAAATAATGTTCGGAGGTGTGCTAAATGCTCGTCGGCTGTCTTTCCGGAGATCACAATATCGTCCAGATAGTTCGCAGCAGTAGGGACCGACGCACAAACAGTTTGTAAATATTGCTGAAACAATGCAGGGGCGGATGCACACCCGAATGACAGTCTTTTGAAGCGGTACAAACCAAGATGCGTGTTAACCACCAAGACGCGCTGGGATTCGGCGTCCACTGGGATTTGCAAGTACGCATCTGCTAGGTCCAACTTGGAAAAGTATTTACCCGGGCACAGTTTATCAAAAAGATCTTCCTGGCGGGGTAAGGGAAAAGTTGCAGTCACTAGTTGTGGATTCACTGTTGCCTTGAAGTCCACACAAAGTCTCAGTTTTCCGGAAGGTTTTGGCAAAATTACTAAGGGTGAGGCCCAGAGAGAAGCTTGCACACGTTCAATTACACCTTGTGATTCTAAATCGTTTTATGTTCTTGCGACCTCATCACGCAATGCGTGGGGAACATTGCGCGCTCGGAAAAATTTCGGTTGCACGTTTACTTTCAATTCCAAATGTGCTTCATAGTTTTTAGCGCAACCTAAGCCCGGTGCAAAAATGTCTGCAAATTCTTCACAAAGCCGAGAAACACTGTCTGAAGGCACAGTCTGGTTCACTGATAGGACCTGATTTACAATAGACATGTTAAACAATTGAAATAAATCTAAACCAAACAAGTTCACTGCAGTAGAAGAACGAAGAACGTAAAATGACACAAGTTCTGTTTGTCCCTTGTATGTTGCAAGAAGAGTGCACTGTCCTAACACAGGGATCTGCTGTCCTGAATATGTAGTGAGCTTAACATTTGCGGAACGCAACAGAGGTTTGCCCAGTTGTTTGTACGTGTCGTGATTGAGCAATGAAACTGCAGCTCCGGTATCGAGCTGGAATGGTATGACCTTGCCATTAAAGTCCAAATCTACAAAACGTTTATGGTCCTGCTGACGACAAGAGCGACTGTCTCGTGCAATGTGAACTGACACTGGTACAGAATCACTTGCTAATTGACGTGATTTCCGGCGACGTCGACGCACACTTTTTGTGGGACGAACACAGTCACTGTTAGAGAAAGTGGCACTGGGCGAAGTGGAATTAACTACATGAATGTCCATGGGCCAAGGTCCACGAGCCTGAGTATTCTTGGTTTGATTCCGGCGCGAAGCAAAGGGCCTGGAATGATTAAGAGTGTCTGATCTGAGCTTTTTCTGGCAAACACTTTGAACCTGTCCTGTCTTATTACAGGAAAAGCAAACAGCTTGGCGTGACGGGCAATGTTCACGCGAATGTCTAGTTGCACACCACGGACATGATTTCACTGCATTTGTGTGCAGGCGCGGCACACCTGGTTTAGAGCGTGGCGGTAGCTGTGCGGACGTGTGCGAGGGCAGTTTACCGGGCCGCGTAGCGCGCCCGGCGGGCCGGTTAATGTGACACACGGCTGGCGAAGTTGCAAAAGATTCCTGAGCACAGTCAAGTGTGTCTTGCCTATCCAATATGTCTATCACTTGTTGAAGGGAGGGATTAACTAGTTTCAAAATTTGCTCCCGTATACGAACATCAGAAACGTTCTGTGCAATTGCATCACGTACCATTGTATCTGAATAATGAAGGCCACAGTCACATTCAAACGCACAATCCCTAGTAAGGCCTTGCAAAGTTGCAACCCACTCCCGATTAGTTTGACTGGCCGTACATTTGGTACGAAAGAACGTATACCTTTGTGCAACGACATTTACTGTTTCTTTGAAATAGGCATCTAAAGCAGACAAAATTTCTTCGTAGGACAGAGTTGCTACATCGCGTCGGGGAAACAATTTCACTATCACATGGTAGGTGGACACACCTACACACGAAAGCAAAAACGGCTGCCGCTCATTACCTTGAATTCTGTAGGCGGCGAGATGAAATCCAAACTGGCGTGACCATTCAGTCCAGGATTCCACGTCTGGGTCGTAGGGCCTAAAAGGTGGTGCAACTGCGAGTTGTGGCTGCGGTAGCGGTGAAGCGGCGGCTGCCGCATCGGTTTGAATGGCACGTTGACCCTGGACGAGCTGTCCAAGGGAATCCAATAACGCCTGCATCTGCTGATTCTGCAAGCAATAAAATTCGGACAGTACATCTGGAGATTGTGGCGAAGCCATGACACAAGTAAATGTAAGCAATTAGAAAGAACACGTTTCCCTCGTTGCCAATGATGTGTTGGCAAATGTGCCAACACCTTGTAGATAGAGGCGGCCGAAATGCACGCTATCTAACGCAGACGGGCGTGAATTCTGGAACAGTCTAAGTAGTGAATGCTAATAAGAAAAGTATGCAGCTCCTCGAATACTTATCTTTATTCCATCCTTGTGATACATCGCTCTTGATAATACAAATAAGACTATCTTCAGATACGGTTAATGGCACCTTGCTAGGTCGTAGCCATGGACTTAGCTGAAGGCTATTCTAACTGTCTCTGGGAAATGAGAGAAAGGCTTCGTCAGTGTAGTCGCTAGCAAAGTCGTCGTACAACTGGGGCGAGAGCTAGTCCGTATCTCGAGACCTGCCTTGTGGTGGCGCTCGGTCTGCGATCACACAGTGGCGACACGCGGGTCAGACATGTACTAAATGGACCGCGGCCGATTTAAGCTACCACCTAGCAAGTGTGGTGTCTGGCGGTGACACCACATCAACCTCCCTAACATCCGCTGATCTTCATGGCCAAGATCACCAAGCTTAGCCCTGTGATCATGGAGGCTGTTGGTGGATCTAAAGTCCCATCCTGACACTGAAATCTGCTTGGCCTGCAGCATCTTTAATGATACTGGGCAGACTTACCTCATACACCTATTCACAGAATCCTTCCCCTCCATCGACTGCCTCTTACAGAGGGAGCCCTCATCTATCATAGATATCCCAAAGTTGACCCCTCCCCTTCCCCCTCCAATCCTACCTCTGGCAATGCTGCCTTAAGTATAACTACTATGTCACTGCCACTTGCAAGATCACCCCTACCTGTCCCCATTGCAGAGATTCCCATTTCCTGAAGAGCTGCCTCAATCTCGCCTCTCTGCCCTCTTGTAATACCTGTAATGAACCCCATCCTAATTACTCCTCTAAATGTAAAGCAAAACCTCTTCCTGTCACCCCAGAGCTCACCATCCCCATCTGCCCCATCGATTATCCCATCACCCCAACAACTCACTCCACCCTCCTCCTACTGCAGAGGGCATCATCCACTTTGTCACCATTGTCCTCCAAAACATCCCCCCTTCCAATGCCCCCACACCCTTTCCCAAATCGCCCTCGCTTGCCATACCATCAACCACCTCGGCACCTATGCCACCTACTTCCACAATTTGACCCACTTCACCTTCACCCCCCCTCACTACCCTCGTCTAAATCTCCCCTCCCATGGCGTGACACCATTGCACTATCCTTTACCATAATATCTTCTCCCTGCTCACCCACAAACTCCTCTTCCTCCACACCCTCAACCGCCACCACATGGATGCCTTCATCCTAAATGAAACCCTCCTGCATCCCCATCTCTCCATCTCCACCACCCCTTACGCTCCCCACTGCACTAATAACCTGTACCCTGGTGCGGTTGCTATACGTCACCTTAAGCACCTCCCTGTTTGGCCCCAATCTCTAGTCAATAATTCTGCTGAGTATCACCCTCAGCCTTTTCTTCCCCACCCTTACTGTCACTACCATCTACATCTGCCCTTGTGCCCCCATCCTGTACAATTTCTTGGCCCACATTGACCGGACCATCTCCACCTACCTGATTGCCGCAGAGCTCAATATCCACAGCCATGCTCCTGCTGAACTCCAGCAGTGGCATCAGTTTATCACCACACTCCAGGGAGACCCTGTTCCCCTCCACCACCACACCAAACCCGAATCCAACACCACTCCTGACATGATCCTAGCCTCTCCCAATCTTCTTGGGTGCATCACAGTGGACGTCCTTGAGCTGACTGGCAGTGACCATGACCCCATCCTCCTTACTAACTCTGTTGGTCACCATCCCCACCTTGTTCCTTGCCCTGACATTCCTCCTACTCATGCCAACTGGGAAGCCTACCAGTACTCCATACACACCCAGGTCAAACACCATGATCCTAACCTCCAATCTCCCCATGACATCATCAAACATATGGATATCTCTGCTCCTCCACTTGCTCCTAGCTTCCAGTACTAGACCACACATCACCATCAGAACTTAACACTCCCTTCACTACACTGGACATGAGCCCCAAACTCTCCACTAAAGACAACACTGCCCCCGGCCACAACCACATTACCTGCTGCCATCTCAAACACTGCCATCCCTGCTTCCTTGCAGCCCTTCCCCCCTCTATAATGTAATCCTTGCCACTGGCTTCC
This sequence comes from Schistocerca serialis cubense, assembly GCF_023864345.2. Lineage (NCBI taxonomy): Eukaryota > Metazoa > Arthropoda > Insecta > Orthoptera > Acrididae > Schistocerca > Schistocerca serialis. Next base: position 81,960,497 of record NC_064642.1, on the reverse strand, counting down.
ACCCCAACCTGTGGAAAACCTCCCATATCCTGATGTTCCCTAAACCTAACAAGCCTCCATCTGATGCCTCTTCCTGCTGCCCCATATGTCTCACCTCAATGTTCAGCAAGCTCTTGGAATCCATCTTTACCCAGAGTATCCAACACAACCTCCACCGACACCTCCTCCTCCCCAACACACAGTGTGGTTTTCAACCTTCCTTCTCTGCTGCCAACCAACTCCTACACCTAACCCGTCTCCTTTCCCTCCAGCTTAACTCCATCACTCCACCATTTTTGTCTCCCTAGACCTTGAAAAGGCTTATCACGGCATATGGCATCCCGGTCTCCTGTTTAAACTCCAGATCTATGCCCTTCCTATCAACTATGTCAATCTGATTGCCTCCTTCCTATCCTATAGCCCCACCTACATTACCATCTGTAACATCAATTCCTGCACCTTCTACCCCTCTGCAGGTGTGCCCCAGGGCTCTGTCCTCTCCTGTCTCCTATATTTGCTGTACACAGCAGATATGCCTCAACCACCCTCCAGTCCACCTCCTGCAGTATGCCAATGACACCGCCTTCCTTGCCCTTGCTCCTACCCTTCAATGGTCCTAAAGCCTTCTCCAGAATTACCTTGACCTATTTGCCACTTGGTGTAATCAGTGGCTCCCAAAAATCAATCCTTCCAAGACCCAGGCCATCATTGTAGGTTGTACCACCCACTCCTTCTGGCTCCTTGATTTTTCGCTTACCATATCTGCCCGTCCAGTCCTCCTCTCCCCCACTCTCACCTATCTTGGCCTCACCATTGACTGTCACCTCACCTAGATCCCTCATCTCCATTCTATCCAATCCAATGCCCACAACTGCCTCTGTCTCCTTAAATTCCTCTCTGGCTGGACATTGGAGTAGAACCCCTCTACAACCCTCCCCACTCTCAAATTCATGATCGTCCCATCCTCTGTTATGCCAGTCCCACCCAGTTGTCCGCCCCCCTCAAATGCTATAAGTCCCTCCAGTTCCTCGAGTGCCATGCACTCCACCTCACCTTCCATATAAGCCTATCGTCCGGTCCCCTAGACATATTGTCTATGACCTGATTCCTTTCCTCCATCTGCTCCTTTCCCTTGAACATATCTTAGTCCTCTACACCTCCCACCAACTTGATCCCCCCCATCTGCTTGGTTGCTCCTCTCCTCTCCAACCCCCACCTGCTGCTGCGCCTTCACTGTTGTGTCCCCCCTACCCTCCACCTCTACTCCCTTCATCTCCTTTCCCAAGGTGGCTTCTGTCAACTCCCCCTCCCAGATGGTGCCCGCTCTCCCTCCATTATCCCTTCTATAAACTCTGATCCTCAACTCCTTCTCCCTCCCTCTGTCCATTTCCTAGGCTCCCTGTCCCCCTCTTCCATCCTGTTTTTCCCCACCTACCATATCTTTGACTCCTTTCTCTCCCGTGAGTCCTTTTGCTTTTACTGCCTTCCCCACTGCTTCTCACGTCTGCCCTATCCCCCCACCCTTTATGTGTCCTCTGCCTCGACTGGCACACCCTCTTTTACTTTCCCTCTCCTCCCCCCTTTTCCCCCCTCATCTGTCTGGTCCTCCTCACCCTCGCATCTGCCTTCGTGTCTACTCTATAGTGCAGTGTTTCAGTGTTTACGTGAGCGTTCAGGGTTGTGCAACCCCCCTTTTTTGAGTGTTGCAAACAGACACCATACTGTCGCTAGTTGTGTTTTTTAACTCTTGCGAATAGAAACCAGACTGTTACCGTATCTTTTAATTGTACCTGTCTAATTACTATGTGTTAAATCAGCATCACCAACCCTTTTGTTTTTATGTTTCCACTTCCACAACTTTTCGCCATGTTACAGTTTTAAACAGTCACCGTTCTATCGCCTGTTTTTAGTGTTTTTAACTCCTCTGTAGGCTGCAGAACGGAATATTACGCTGCTGCCACCCCTCCCCTACCCCAAAGAAAAAAATTCATCAGAGAGGAGGAGATTAGTGTTTAACGTCCTGTCGGCAACGGGGTCATTAGAGACGGGACACAAGCTCGGATCAGGGAAGGGTGGGGAACGATATCAGCTGTGCCCTTTTAAAGGAATCATCCCAGCATTTGCCTGAAGTGATTTTAGGGATATCACAGAAAACCTAAATCAGGATGGCCGGACGCGGGTTTGAACTGTCGTCCTCCCGAATGCAAGTCCAGTGTGCTAATCCTGCGCCACCTCGCTCGGTGAGACTCATCGGAATGAGATTGATGAACTCATCAGAGAAAATCGTCGGATAACAGTGACACATCAATCAGGCAAGTGTGGAGTATCACATGTCCTTGTACAGGCCACCGTTGCAGTACTACACTACAGAAAACCGCGTGCACAGTGGGTGTTTCGAATGCTCACTTCTGAAATGAATCAGAGGAGGTTGGACTTCTGACTATAATTTCTCTAGGGTTTTAAGCGTGATGGTGATGGATTCCTTAACAACACTGTGACAGATGATGAGAACTAGGTTCACAATTTCGACCCCAAAAACAAGGGAGCACCAACAAAGCTACCCCAAAAAATCATAACTGACACCAAAAATGTTCAAGAAAATGCTGTCAGCTGGAAGCAGGTTTTCTGCGATTAGAAACTCTCAGTTTGAGCGCATAGTTTCTCAGGCACCGACGTACCTATGTTACGCACCAATTTAGCTAGGTTACACACAATTGAGAGACCTATAGCGGCAGAGGGTTGCAACTTGCCTCAGAGAAGCGTGTACGTCGACCGACGTAACACCTCAACAGGTAATTTGAACAGAATACAAAACTTTGAGGCATTACTTTTCAACAGGTCCAGGCGTTTAGTTGAAAATGGTGCTGACATGAAAATTAATCAAAAGGAAAGAAATCTGCACATATTTTGGAATGCTGTGTATAGTTTCCAGTTACTGAGCAAGCGACACAAAATGATTTAAACAACAGTAAAAAAACGAACATGAACTTCCGTCAGCTCCCTCTCCTGAATGATGCCCTGTCTCCCACCATTTATCCCTCCTATCGACTCTGACCCTCACCTCCCCCTCCCTACCTCTGTTCCATTCCCGGGCTCCCTCCCCCCCCTTCCATGCTGTTTTTCCCGCTTACCCTCTCTTTAACTCCCTTCTCTTCCTCAAGTCCTTTTGCATTCCCCTCCTCTGCCTTCGCCACTTCCTCTTGTGTCCGCCCTGCCCCCCTTTTCTGTGTTCTCCCCCTCGATCAGCTCCCCCCCTTTTTTGCTTTTTCCTCTCCTCCCCCTTTTTCCCCTCATCTATCCAGGTACTCCTCCTCCCCCCCCCATCCCCCATCTGCCTTAGGCTGTAGTGTGTCATCTTTGTGCCCACTCTTTAGTGCAGTGTTTAGTGCATGTTAAGTGTTGTGCGTCTTTCTTAAGTGTTGCGAACAGACACCATACTGTCTCTGGGTGTGATTTTTATCTCTTACGAACAGAAACCAGACTGTCGCCATGTTTTTTAATTGTCTGTCTGCTTACTGTGTGTCTTACTTAGCATCACCAACCCTTTGTTTCTATACTTTAACTTCCACAAATTTCCGCCATTTTATAGCCTAGAAAGTCACCGTTTTTATCCCCTGTTTTTATTTCTTAAGTGTTGCGAACAGACACCATACTGTCTCTGGGTGTGATTTTTATCTCTTACGAACAGAAACCAGACTGTCGCCATGTTTTTTAATTGTCTGTCTGCTTACTGTGTGTCTTACTTAGCATCACCAACCCTTTGTTTCTATACTTTAACTTCCACAAATTTCCGCCATTTTATAGCCTAGAAAGTCACCGTTTTTATCCCCTGTTTTTATTGTTTATCTCTTCTTATTCTGTTTTTTCAATACTCTGTAGGCTGAAGAGCGGCTTACTAATCTGCTACCAGTCCGTCGCCCCCCCCCCCCTCTAGGGGGAATCGAAACCCAATAAAGGGGAAAAAATGAATCATGAACAAGGAAAGGTGACTCCATGCTTGCAAACTGTAGTCAGACATTTCTTACCTGCATTCCTTTTCCTTCTGTATCGATTCGCTCGGATACTTACGGGCTCATTTCATACACTGGGAGACTTGGTGTTCTCCATTCATTCCGCTCCCGTGCGCCTGATTATCGTATTTGCGGATCATTTCCTTAGCTGGTCACTGGACCTCTGATGTCCGCCTCTCACTCCGCTCCAGATGTTCGATGCGTTATTTGTGAGGTCCATTCTGCGAGCTAACAACCCATACATGTTCGGGCTCACATGCCGTTCCTCTTCGTCGAAATGTCTTGGCTCAAACTCGTCTAGGATTTGAACCGCACATGTCGCATTACACGCCCTAAATTAGACATTTGTGACTCTTTGGTTAAATTGTATGGCTGAAGGCAAGTTTACGAAATACACAGTTAATATAATACATAATTACCGTAATAATAATATTAGGAACTAAATTAACGACTCATAAATGATGTAGGGCACACAGTTCCTATTTGGTTAGAATAATGTTTATTCAGAAAGAAAACTAATAGCGAAAGTGGTCATATTTGGAATTAATATTACACTCGAGCGTATATCCATCCGACACAGTTCGATCATTCGCAATCTCATTGCGAAACTAGTCCTGTACTCCACCTCGTTAACTATGCGGAAAGTTAGAGTTCACACCAGGCACGCGGCTGCTCACCGCTCAGAGACTAGGTCCCGCGATACCACACAACGCGAAATTTTCTAAGTCCATTCACTTCCTAGCTGCCTAAGGACCGACCGTCCGCTTTCACGTCTGCATCCGAACTGTCGCCTTTCGTGGCTCCAGCCCAACTGTCTGCCTTCGCATCTACACAGCCACTGTAACCTCCTCGCTCAACTGACTAGGGTAGTTTCCTTTCCTGAAGCCGTCCATCTGATTGGCTACAGCTTATTCTACATTATTTTACATTTTAACATATTTAAATAATCAAAGTTTGACCACTTTCACGTTCTAAATAAAGTAACAATAATATCTATTGTTAAATTCTTTTACATAAAACCAATACAATTTTCTTCTTAACTTTGAATGTCACGTCCAGTAGCCTTGCACCAATGTGCTTTCTGATAAATAAATACAGAACAAAAGTAACTATTATGCATTAAACTTTAAGAAAAATATTCTATTGCCTAATGATTCAATAAGTTGTCATTCTGTCATAATTCAATGTGTTTCGTGTGGAGGAAATAATGATATAATGAAATAATCATATAATGACAAGCTTAACTGTAAATACTGGTAATTTAAATTTACTATGTCTATTAAACAAATAAAGTTACAGAGTTGATATTTACAAAGCTTTCAGACTTTATCATTCAGGTCTTTGTTACAAAACTTGTTAATTTCACTGTAACAGTAAATCCTAAACTATCCTAGATATGATCAATATTCACTTTTTATTGGGATCACCATGAAAATTTATGGAGGATGGTAGATTATAATAACTGTGGCTTAATTCCCTACATTACTACAGAATTAAATAGTTTCCACAAATGTTTCTCTTTATAGCCGATCTTAGGTCCGCCATATTTAACACTGCTGCTTCTCCTTGGCCACAAACGGCTTCTACTGGGTTTCCCTATGACATAGGTTCTCGTCTGTCTCACTCGCACACTACAGCGCTTAGGCTAGAATAGACAATAGACGCCTAAGAGTTTCCCCATCTCGTGGTGAATCTGCGCCCTTTGCGGCATCCGGTCCTGGACGACAGGGTTCGTTTCACAATTCCTGAAGGCTGACTCTTTCGGCCATATTCTTAAATGAGAGCGAAATGCTCGTTAACTCACAATTCGCACGTCGATCTTTCTGTCCACGCTCTAGTGCCATAGCAAGTACTATAAGACCCATGTATTACGCCTCTAATTTTCTCTCCAGCGTGAAATCTGCATTAACATCTTTCACGAGGCATGTTTTTGTAATCCGAGCTACGTTCACTGCCTCCCGATACCACAACTGTTGATCCATAGTTTTCGCCAGTTCCAGACATAAATTACTGATTTCTCTCTCTGAGTAACGATAGCTCTCCATTACTGTTCACTTACACCCATATCACATTCTGTTATCTCAGATATACTTCAGCTTCCTACTTGTTTGTCATTATACTCCTTTTAACTTTTGCTCCCGGTTTTGCTTCTTTCCCACGCTCACGCACGCACACACACACACACACACACACACACACACACACACACACACACATATATTCACACACACTCACACACCCTCTTTCACATACTCACGCACACTTCGAATAAATTATTTCACAGAAAATGTAACCAGTTCTAATTGGCCACAGACGTAAAGGTGTTAGAATGTAGGTTAAACACAAAATCCTTCAACAAAGGATAGTATTAAGTTATAATTTGATTTGCATGAGCTGCACCTTCACTTTAAGGCACTTTTGCTTGATAACGCTACGTGCAGCTCTTCTGAGATCGTTTTGCGTTTCTTTTGTGAGTGCAGCAGAGACCATTATCCGACCATTTCATCTCTCGTGTATACGTTTTCTTTGTATACTTCGCCCATTCAACCACTGCCACTAAAAAAGGGTAATGTCAGGGGACCTTGGTGGCCAAGAAACCTGACCATTTCTGCCGATGAATCTTACGAGGAATGTTACGTTTGGATGAAGTGACAACTGATGAATAGGTGATGCAGGAGCCCCGTCATGCTGGAAGACCATATCCATCCTTGTATGCAAAGGAAACTCTTCCAGTAGTGCAGAGACCTTGCTTTCAAGCAAAGCTAGACAACAGTGGCCTTATAAGACAGTGCAGAAACACGATTCATGAACATTGTAAAAGTAGTAAGCGATAAACTTGTTCCTTTCATCATATTGGAGGGGTCGTCAGCGAATAAAAATTTCTTAAAGGTTTAAAATTATGTGTTACGTTGTTGAAAGACGCAAAGTGCTCTCATTCTCAAATACTTAGTGAATGAAGCTGTAATGCATCCGTGCATTCCGTTCACAAGTTTATGCTAATTATTACGCACATTCATGCGATTGGGAATGCTCAGTAGCAGCCAGGCTACATGTACATCTGACAATTACGCGTCAGCAAGGGGCATCAACGAGAACATCATAAGAGGCAATGTTGTGCAACCTTAGTAGGGACAAGATCTGATTATTCGGGAGTAGGATCTTACAATCTGAGACAGTGTTCCGAGACATACTTCCTTCTCAATGTCCGCAAACGTGACGTCAGATCCGCCTAACAACAGCGATCTAAGCGCCCATTGGCTGATATATATATATATATATATATATATATATATATATATATATATATATATATATGCGTAGGAGACAAGTGAAGTGTCCCTATTGGCTGAGGGAGAAAGGTGGGGTCTCTCTTGTGCGTCGGGATGAAAGGGCGAATTAGTAGCGAGGCGCCACTCAAAACGCACAGTCGAGTAACTGGGGGCGGCTCCAAAAGAACGGTCGCGAGTAAATATTCCAACTGTTAAACAAGAAAAAGTTAAAGTGAAGGTATTAGATATCAGTGATCACCACGTGTCGTGGGCAGTATCTATCATGAGTATGGAAAGTGATAGGTGTATTGAAAAGGGTTGAATATAACGGCGTAGCCAAGACCCGCCATACTGGAAATTCTGTGACGTGTGTTTCAAAGTTGTCTTCATTAAAACAAGTATATTACAAAACGTAGATTACATTTAACAACTGGCATGCCGACAACACTCCACTTCAGCAGGATCACAAACCTACATCGAACCTGGCGCCTGAGCGCCACTACTGTGCGACGAGGGACAACCGAAGCAGCAAGACATCTGGTTAGTAATACAGAAACCAAAGAAGTAAGGCAGAGTCGCTTCCTTCTCGCCACAGTGCCACAGAGGGCATTTTTAAGTCTGGAAATGAACTGCACAAGGGCTGCTTTCATTTAACCCCTATCCCTTTGATAGTAGGTCATTCTTACCCCGCTGAGACTGTTGCCTGACAGTGAGATATAGAGTGTTCGGAAATTTCCACTGCGAACTTGTAGAGGGGAGTAAATACATAATGTTTTGAATAGGAACCCATGTCCGCAAACGTACTGTTTCCGTTCTACGACGGTTGCAATACTGATGTTTACTCCATCCATTTCTGCCTGAGAAATTTAGTTAGGCGTAACGCAGTACAGCTACTAGGTAACAGTTCGGAACGAAACATAACGAATCGTTCATTTATCACGTAAGCGCATTTTTTGTAGTAAAACTTAAACATTACGTGTTTACATTTTTCCAAAACAACAAAGGACCCAGTATACTGTACGTACAGAACGTAATGTTTAAGGGTTAGTAAAAAGAAGACATCTTACCTGATAAATGGATGGTTCAAATGGCTCTGAGCACTATGGGACTCAACTGCTGAGGTCATTAGTCCCCTAGAACTTAGAACTAGTTAAACCTAACTAACCTAAGGACATCACAAACATCCAAGCCCGAGGCAGGATTCGAACCTGCGACCGTCGCGGTCTTGCGGTTCCAGACTGCAGCGCCTTTAACCGCACGGCCACTTCGGCCGGCGATAAATGGATGTTTTCGTTATGTTTCCTTTCGAATTTTCACCTAATAATTGTACTTCATCAAGCCTAATTCAGTTCCTCGAGCAGAAGTGGATGAGTTAAACACCTGAATTGAAGCAGTCATAGAACGGAAACGGTACGTTTCCAGACACGGGTTCCTATTCAAAATATTATGTACTCACTGCTCCCTAAAAGCCCTAGAAGTCTGTAACGAGTATTTCCGAACACCCTGTACGTGTACCAAGTTTGGCTGAAATCGGTCCAGTGGCTTAGAACATGTGGAACATACGTAGACAGAAACATACATACATTTTTATAATATCTATGGATTCCTCGTGAAACATCTTGCATTACACGGGGTGTTAGGGATATAAGAGCAGATATTGTGATGATTGGTACCTTAGTATGTACCCACTTGAGCATGTTGGTTGTTTTCCTCTGTGTCTAACAGACTTACCGCAAATGTGTCACATAATGTACTACCCGATGTTTCCTGCAGACTCGTAACTGAACCTTTAAGTGGACTGCACTTGTTAGAAGAGACTAACTGTTTTGCATCTACGCAATACCTGACCTGCTACCCACGGAAAAATAACCGTTAACGGCTTGCTCTTGCCACATGTATTCAGAGGAACTAACCAACCTCTGTCCTACCCCACTACCCATGATGCACACTTTCCTCCATTACTGAACTGGCGATACCTTGATGCCTCAAGATGTGCTCCATCAACTAAACCCTTCTTTTAGTCAACTTGTACTATAAATATTTTTCCCCAGTTCCATTCAGTAGTTTCCTATTAGTTATTAAGTCTATCTATCTCATCTTCAGCATTCGTTTATAGCAGCACATTCCAAAAGCTTTAATTATCTTCTCGTCTGAAGTTCTTACCGCCGTCGTTCCACTTCTGTGCTCCGCTTCCCTCCAAATACCTTTGGACAAGACTACCCAACATTTCGATTTATGTATTCTAAATTTTTATATTTATATGTGTTACCAAAGCCTTGTCTTTAAAACTATTTAATGTTATGCGGCCTTCACTATGTCATCCTTCAGAGCTACCCATTCGTCTTCTATTTCTGTCACTATTTGTCTCCCTTATTAATTTCTGTGGCTAACGGAGTGTTGCCATTCTTTCTGTTTCCCTAAACTGCTCCAGACAAGTATCGGGATGGTTCCTTTGAAACGGCACAGCCGACTTTCTTCCCCATGACTCCCTTCCTCGATTCAACTAACCAACCATCCTTTCTAGTTGGCGGCGATCTGATGGTTGTAAACACTACTACTTCCACATTGAATGCAAAAACTTCCACGCTTTCGTGTACTCAGCTTCTTACTGTTTCCCCGAGCTCCACTGTCTGCTTTTTTTAACCCCATAGCAGCATCGTAGCTACGCTGGCAAAATGTTCTGCCGTAAAGCAACTTCAAAGACTTTTAATGATAGCAACTCGCCGAACTCGTTGTTATTAGTTCGATTAAAATATTCTCTTATTTTGCCTTCTGCAGTGCTGCGTAATATCGAGTGTATAGCCTATCTGTATGGTAGTAAAGCCGTTCTAGTCGTACAACGTTAAAGGGTTAGGTTGTTTAGGGGAAGAGACCAAACAGCGAGGTCATCGGTCTCATCGGATTAGGGAAGGACGGGGAAGGAGGTCGGCCGTGCCCTTTCAAAGGAACCATCCTGGCATTTGCCTGGAGCCATTTAGGGAAATCACGGAAAACCTAAATCAGGATGGCCGGACGCGGGATTGAACCGTCGTCCTCCCGAATGCGAGTCCAGTGTGCTAACCACTGCGCCACCTCGCTCGGTTACAACGTTAAAGTGCAGGAAGTTTTCCACAATTCTCAGTCAGGAAATTTTCCTCACTTTTCAGTCTCCATTCCATGGAGTAGAGTGGGTTGTACTAGATCCGGTGTATTATACAGTCACGATTCAGTTCAGCCAATACCAGACGAGCTAGAAGTGGGACAATTGAGGAAAAATGAGACGGGCTTACCAGTTCCGGTATTTATCTGACAACCAAGGAAAGCCTCCCGAAAACCTTGGTCGGAAGTGAGGCATTGGGACTACTTTACTTTATTTTTGGGATAATATGATTCATAGTGCCAGAAAAACGTTGAAATCTTGCGTCTTCGTTCTGTGTAGGGTAGTGTATGGACCTGGGAATACTTTTCACACTTTTGCCTCTCGCCCGCCCCTTAACAGAACTTGGACATATTTGCTTATTCCATTTTGAAATGATATCATTCACTCTATTTGTGCGGCAGTCTTTTTCTGAAATCACAAAAATTACTCCAGGAGAGGAAGATTTTTCCAAATGTGAAAAACATTTCAAAGGTATTAAACAATCATGGACCTAGGATCAAATATCATTCACATTTACTAGTGCTGCAATCGAGAAAGTCTGGTCAGTACCTTATTTAATAGACCACTGGCATTATCTGCAACACTTCAACTACACTAGACAACAGATTTCAATCTTTTTTCTGTATCTGACTTCTGAATGGCTGGATTTACCAAACTTTGGGCTGCTGAATTCACTGGTAAAATCAGATTTTCTGTATCACCTTTGCTAAACACACAGTAGAATCGAAAACAGTACTGACGAACACTGACAGAATTGAAGCAAACAATTAAAACTTATTCTAAACCTACATCAGTACCCTTCAAGCGACCGTAAGGTGCGTTGCGGGGAGTACCCTAAAAATGGTTAAAATGGCTGTGAGCACTATGGGACGTAACATCTAAGGTCATCAGTCCCCTAGAACGTAGAACTACTTAAACCTCACTAACCTAAGGACATCACACACATCCATGCCCGAGGCAGGATACGAACCTGCCACCGTAGCGGTCGCGCGGTTCCAGACTGAAGCACCTAGAACCGCTCGGCCACAACGGGCGGCCGGGAGTACCCTGTACCACTACTTGTCATTTCCCCTCCTGATCCACTCTCAAATAGAGAGAGTGTAAGTAGGCTGTTTATGTTTTCTTATTGGCAACGTTACGTAGCGCTCTGTATGAAAATCACTGACTGTGCTGTGTGCAGTCTGTGGCTAGTTTCACTGTTGTCTGCCACTGTAGTGTTGGGCAGTTGGCTGTTAACAGGGCGTAGCGTTGCGCAGTTGGAGGTGAGCCGCCAGCAGTGGTGGATGTGGAGAGAGAGATGACGGAGTTTTGAAATTTGTAAGACTGGATGTCATGAACTGCTACGTATATTATGATTTTTCAACACTATTTAGGTAAATACATTGTTTGTTCTCTATTAAAATCTTTCATTTGCTAACTATGCCTATCAGTAGTTAGTGCCTTCCGTAGTTTGAATCTTTTATTTAGCTGGCAGTAGTGGCGCTCGCTTTATTGCAGTAGTTCGAGTAACCAAGATTTTTGTGAGGTAAGTGATTTGTGAAAGGTATAGGTTAATGTTAGTCAGGGCCATTCTTTTGTAGGGATTTTTGAAAGTCAGATTGCGTTGCGCTAAAAATATTGTGTGTCAGTTTAAGCACAGTCATGTTTAATTTTTCTAAGGGGACGTTTCATATGTCGACCCTTAGCCGAGGATACCTCACTGGAATCTTCTGATTTTTTTCTTGTAGTTTGTGTAATTAGTGTAGCTATTGTTTATTGCTAGCGCGTAATTGTAGAGAGAATCTCCTTTGTAGTTGCGCCAAGTATTTCGCAGCGGCGCTTCCAATTAACTAGATATTATTTTCAGTGCTATGTTAATGTGTATTCTTATTTTGCTCTTTAAATTATGGTTTTCTATGTTATTGTGACAATAATGGCGTGTGAAAAACGTAATACTAGGCTCCAAAGTAAACTGAGAAATGAGAGTGAAGACGAAAGCAGTGTGTTAGCGCCACCGAGTAATGAATTAACTAATGTTCAAAGTAGTAATTTGGTAATTGTGCATAGGGAAATGGAGCGGGCGGCAAATAATGGTGTAGACAGTGAAACAATTAGTGAACAGGGAACCATTATCGATCGATCGGTCAGCAACAGTTCGCCTCAGGAATCCGAAATGACAGGACACAATCTTGCAAATACTGTAGATTCAGGTTTTGGGTCCTCACCGTTTTCTCAAATAAGTCAAGACACATTTTCTGCTTGTCAAAATGTGAATGTTGCCGGTGCAACTTCACTGCCGAAAAGCACTGAGGAACATGTTTCAGACACGAGTGCATTGTTATTACAGTTAATGCAACAAATGGGACAAAGGCTACAAAAGTTAGACACATTGCTTGAACAAAATCAGAAAGAAATGGGACAAAATCTTCAAAAGTTAGACACAATGGAACAACATCAGAGACAAACACAGCAACAGTTAGACGCAATGGAACAAAATCTTCACACCACGCTTGAACAAACAAGTGAAGATTTAACTACTGAGTTACATAAAATCGAATCGAAATGTCAAAAAGTCTGTAATGACGTAAAAACACAAATTTGTGAGCCTTTCCAGCCTATTTTTTGGCGGCATGAAAATGCATTACAGAATCACGAAGCAGCCATAAAAGAACTGCAAACTATTGTTCATGAAAATCATGAGACCTTGCAAGCTAAAATTGACTCAGTTGCATCTACCGATTCGGTTACGCAACTTGCAAAAACTCAGGAAAACTTAAACGACTCAGTAGATACTCTGAAAATGGGTTCAGAAAGACACATGGAGGAAATTAGTTCATTATCAGAGAAAGTAGTTGAACTTTCGGATCAGCTAAATAATTTATCTACGAAGGTAGATGATAATCTGAATGACACGAAACCGGTACTCTTTAATGACACAGAAGAGTGCGAACAAATTAAGAAAATCAAACAAAATCAGAATCAAATTAATACGCAACACCAAAGAGAAATCCGGGAAGTACAAGATCAGCTGACACAGGTAATACAAGAATTACGAATTTCAGAGGACACTCGCGCCCCAATACGGGAAGGGGGACTTAGAAATACGGAGCAGTCACAAAATAATAACACAGCGCACTTCGGAAATTTTGAAGGAAATTGGCAAGGTCCACCGAATTTTGAAATGGAACCGCCGAAACGACGTAACAATGAGCGATATACGACTCGCCGACATGATGATTTTGACTATAAGCTGTTCATTACTACACGTAAATTCAAAACGTTTAAGAATTATGCCAACGACATTCATCCACAAGCATGGCTCCATCAATTCTCGCATTGTTTTCCTCCCAACTGGTCATTAGAGCACAGATTAGAGTTTATGTGTGGCTATTTAGAGAATGAACCAGCTGTAAGTATGCTATCGGTCATTCACGATTGTCACAGTGAAGGAGAATTTTACCATGTCTTCCTCTCAGCATATTGGCCTCAAGCTACACAAGACCGAGTAAAACATAGCATCATAATGATGAAACATTTCGAACAATCTGAATTTTCCAGTCTTGTGAAATATTTTGAAGACATGTTGCACAAGAATCAGTACCTGTCAAACCCATACAGCCCCTCAGAACTCATCCGCATTTGCTTAATCAAATTACCTGAACATTTACGACATATTATTTTAGCAGGACGTTGCAAAGACGAAATTGAAACTTTTCAGGGACTCTTACAAGAATTAGAAATTGACACTGACAATCGCGGAACGCGAAAATAGGAACACAACAATTACAGGTTACATCCGTCGCAATTCCGCGATGAAAGAAATAATAACTGGACACGACAAGGCTATTCTCACAACACAAATCGTGACCAAAACAGACACCACCCGTATGATAACCGTTGGTAGAGTAGTAATAACTACAGGGAAAGATCACCTCTCCGCAGTAGTGACTATCACAGAGACAATCAGGGAAACAGACAATTTGGGAACCAAAATAATTATTATCAAGGGCGACACAATAACCTTAGACGCAACGGTCCAGCGCGCAGTTACGATTCAGGGAGAAATTCTCCACCACGTGTCTGACAAGAAAGAAACTATGGAATCTACCGACATGACGACAGACGATATGATCGTAACGACAGAGCTGAATTGCATCAGAACTGGCGGGATTCAAACAGAGCAGGGCCCTCTCGACAAGGTGAATTTGTAGAAGTTAGGTCTCCAAATCCCAATAACGACGCGCGCCAACAAAGACACAATAGGCAATGACTCATACCGCTGGCAGCCACAAAACGTACTTATGAAACTGACGACGCAGCTGCCGTAGCTAGTAATTACGTAAAAATGGAAGACATTAGGGACATCATACTCCAGGAGCACGACGTAAAATATAACAACATTGCATATCCTGTGATTCACATTACAGTAAATGACGTAAAATTTACGGCAGTACTTGACTCTGGCAGTCCCATTTCAGTAATTAGTGAAACAGCCTTTAGCAAATGCAACAAATCGAACGATTGTCCCACACTTCCGTTACGTAAGATCAAATTACAAAGTGCAATCTTTGGAAAAAGTGTAGATGTACGCCAACAAACCAACTTAGAATTCTTTTGTCAAAGCCACAGCTTCTCTATGAACTTTCTTATTGTTCCATTATTGTCGACGGAAATTATATTGGGAGTAGACTTTTGAATGAATACAAAGCAATCTTAAACTTTCACGATGCTGAAATAAGTTTAGAGAAAGAGGGTAAGTCAATTGGTTTGAAATTTGAAGATTGGCTCTCAAACCATGACGAGGAAATTAATCGGCTTTACCTTCTGCTACACAACAGTTCGGAATTTTCGACGAAACTTGACACTAACAATCACTCTGCAAGTACTGAGAGGGATGATATCGACGGCGTATTTGATACTGATGAGTTAATTCAGAATAAAATTCAAACAATTGAGAACTGTAATGACATTGATAGGCAGGACCTTTTTGAGATTTTACAAGCACATTCCACAGTTTTTACTCACAAAACAGGAACAATCAAGGGATTTCAGTACCAATTTCGTGTTCGTGAGCATACTAAATTTTGTGTTAGACCATACGTAATTCCAGCACATTATAGGGACCGTGTTCGAACAGAAATACAATCTGTGCTCGACGAAGGCATTATTGAGCCTGCAGTAAGCTCATACAACAATCCATTACATGTTGTTGAGAAGAAAAATGGATCGATCAGACTTGTCTTAGATTCGAGACAAATCAATACTATCATCATTCCTGAAACAGACAGGCCGCAAACGATGGAAGAACTTCTTCAAAATTTTAATGGCGTAAAAGTGTTGTCTTCTATTGATCTCAGATCCAGCTTTTATCAGATCGAACTTCATCCAGAATGTAGAAAATACACAGCTTTCCTTTGTTTCGGCTTTGTTATCAGTTTCGGAAACTTCCTTTTGGTTTGAACGTTTCTTCGGCAGCACTCATTCGCCGGCTAAATTCCATATTACCTGAGTTCTTAAAACGTCACATCACCTTATATGTGGACGATATTCTGATAGCAGAAGCCTCATGGGAACAACATAACCGCATCCTCAACAACGTGTTATATATTTTTGCAGAATCTGGAATTACAGTTAACTTGGAAAAATCTGAGTTCGGTAGGACAAAGGTAAAGTTTTTGGGAGATATTATTTCTTCTGAAGGCATTCAGCCGGATCCTGAAAAGTTAGAAGCAATCAGAGCCATTCCAGTTCCATCCGCAAAAAAACAAGTCCGCAATTTTCTAGGTCTCGTAAATTTTTACCGTCGTTTTCTGAATATGCAAATTCTTGTTACACCAAAACTTTGTTCTCTCACTGGAAAAAATACTATTTGGAACTGGGACGAACAAGCATAGTTGGAATTCAATTCTTTGAAAGAATCGCTACTTAACGCGCCAATACTAGCTCATCCAGATCTGTCACAAGATTTCTGCCTTACTACAGAGTCTTCTAAAGTCGGTCTTGGTGCCCATTTATTTCAAGAAGCCATAGAAAATGTCACTACCGTTCATAAAACCATTGCTTTTGCTAGCCGAGTGCTAAAAAATCTGAAAAAAATTATTCCGTTACTGAAGTAGAAGCTTTAGCTATCGTTTGGGCATTCAACAAATTCCGTTTCTTTCTTACTGGTAAGCACGTAAAAGTATACAGTGAACATCGTGCATTACAATTTCTTATGTCTTCAAAATTAAATCATGACAGGTTAAAACGTTGGGCATTATTTCCGCAAGATTTCCACTTCACAATAGTCTACATTCCCGGCAAGGAAAACATTGTTGCGGACGCACTGTCACGCGCACCGGCTGGGCATGAGACAAGTAACACAGAAGGCAACCTCGAGAAAAATTTTAGTATTCTTTACATTCAGAAAGTCGCCTTTGAAAACTTCATCTCCACATCTTTAAAGGACATTGCTCATGAACAAGATAAAGATCCGATTTGGAAAGACATCAAAAGTAAATGGCATGAAAAGACACACACTCAGATTCGGCATTATTACCTGGTTAGAAACAACATACTCTTCAAACGCTGCACTGTTGATGACAAGCTATGGGTACTTTGCATTCCAGACGATTTTGTTAATAAGCTGATTTGGTACATTCATTTCAGCTACGCACATTTTGGTCCACTAAAATGTTATCATACTCTTCGAACGACTTGTTATTTTAACAATATGGAAAAGAGAATTCGAAGAGTCTTGTCTATTTGTAAACTTTGTCAAAAGTTGAAACCATCTACTATCTCACATCGTGCTCCGTTGTTTCCTATTATTCCTTCTAAATTAAAAGAATTTGCTGCTGTTGATCTCCTGGGACCGCTTGTCAGAACATCTAATGGATTTTCGTACGTTCTAGTCGCTGTTGAACTTACTTCAAAATTTGTTTCTTTCACACCGTTACGTAAAGCCACTGGACGGTCTGTATCCAACGCCTTCGTTAAAAATTTCATACGTGAAGTTGGACACATTAGTAAAGTCATTTCAGATAACGGACCGCAATTCAGATCTGCTGTTTGGTCATGCATGCTTTGGAATCATAAAATCAAACCTGTTTTTATTTCATTGTACTCACCACATTGTAACCCGTCTGAACGGATTATGAAAGAAATCAATTAGCTTTGCAGACTTTATTGTCACAGAAAGCATCAGCATTGGGACAGATATTTACACTTATTTCAAAATGTGCTGAATGAAATGCCTCATGATTCCACTGCTTTACCACCTACTCTTGTACTGAAGAATGAAGAACCACCGAACAGAATCAAAGAGCTTGTACCTTTCCCAAATACACGTAAACTTCGACACAAAGACATAATTGATTTGGCTCTTAAAAATATAAAATCTGCAGCAGACAAAAGGAGAAAACTACACGGTAAAGCAAATGCAAAGAAATTATATATTGGTCAGAAAGTTCTCATTGAAGCTAATTCATTGTCACATAAGAAGAAACACTTGAGTCACAAATTCTTTCTAGTTTACAATGGACCTTACAGAATCCGACGTATATCACATGATAATTGCGTTGAAGTTGAAACTCTGCGTATTAGGAAGAGTAAAGGTTTACACCACGTTTCACATGTAAAACCGTTTATTGAAAGATAATCTACTTTTTAACTTTGTCTTTGCCATAAAACTTTTCACTTCACATTTCTAGTATGCATTGTCAGACTTAGAAACTGTTACCATGCAACAATGTTTGAATATCCAATCAAGAACCAAGAGAACTTATTTAAACAGAAATTACGAATACATTGTTATAGTGAACAGAAGTCACAGTGTTATTGTGTGTGTACAGTCTTGCTTGCTAGTTGCACGATTACGTAACGACTATAAGGCTTACATACTTAGAACATATACTGGTACTGCTAATGCGATTTTAATGCAACATTTTGGATTTAAAGTACTTTCAGTGAGATACCAGATGACACAGTGGTTAGTTTATGTGACAGCTACACGATTGTATCACGACGCTACTAATGAGTGACAATTTACAATGTCGCTTTTGCGGTGTTTCTGTTTCATATCTGCACAGTTTTCCTGAATTATTCTGGAAAGTAAAACAGGTTTTAGTAGTAACTTTTGTGGTATAGCTACAATGACACAGCCTTTTCCGTAGCACAACAATACGTTACAGCACAGTACTTTCTTCATCACGGCAATAAGCGTAATAACTAAGATATCTATACGCAAAGCATTTCACCTTGGTTTATCATTAGGTAAGTACATTGACTTTTGCGGAACTTAGCTTTCGGAGGACGATAACTACGACACTTCCACAGAGATGGCTCTGAGCACTATGGGACTTAACATCTGTGGTCATCAGTCCCCTAGAACTTAGAACTACTTAAACCTAACCAACCTAAGGACATCACACACATCCATGCCCAAGGCAGGATTCGAACCTGCGACCGCAGCAGTCGCGCGGTTCCGGACTGAGCACCTTAACTGCGAGACCACCGCGGCCGGCTCCACAGAGATTATCTTACAACAAGACGCACAGTTTAGCGCTACAGTACACGTATTTGAGTGATTAATTTTGTACTTAAAACATTTATTTTTAAAGATATTTGAAGTACAATGATACAAAGGTTTTCCGTGATACATTTCATTCCATTGCTGTAATCTGTAACACCTGAGGGTATAATTACATTAATCCTCAGGGGGGTACACGTTTACTTTGTGTACCACGTGTTTGGCAAGCACAAGGAGCCCTAGCTAATATGGTATTTGCTTATACAACTTTACACATCGGTACCATATTTCTCTAACACACAAATTACACAGCTATTTGATCATTTAACTGAGAGATAAACATGTTTTTACTACATCAGTGACACATGTTCACACAATTACACAGTTGGATAACTTCACACTTATGAAACTGTATTTTGTCTGTACTTTGTGTGAAAAGTTCATATTTTTTTGGAACCATTGTGATACTGTGAGAGCTTTGAATGATGTATTTGGTATGGGATCATGATTTTTAAAGTATGTTTGAGGTAGATGACACTATTGAAATGAGCAGAGAATTTTTTTAGGTTTTGACGTTATTGGAGGAAGCTACGACGATGTTGAGATTTGGCTGAGTTTTTATGATATTATTATGATGACATTGTGTATTATGCTGTTGAGGTATGTTTATGATCAATAAGCTGATGATATATGAGGAATTTGATTATGCTATGTATTTATTATGATGAAATATTGAAGAAGTGTTGTCGAATATGTATATGTGTAATAAGGTAAGGAATAATGAGTAGTGGTTAGGGACTCTGGTTTGTTAAAAAGGATGTTGGAAACCAAGAATCGTACTTTAAGAGTTATGAAATGTGTGTAAATGCGTGAATGTACCACAATGCTGACGAAAATTTGTTGGACACTGTTATATTTACAAGATATTGTTTCTACAGATTTGTAACGCAAATATTTCGACCTGTGAAATTTTATTTGTATCCAACTGTCACTGTAGCGGAAACTGACGTCCTAAATATTTCGGTAGGTCACTGTAAGCACCCAGCTGCGCGGCAGTCACCTGGAAAAAAGCCATTAATGTGTGCCTTTCAGAGGCACAGGTGGAGAAAAAAAAGAGGCCATTATCCTCGCTATTGACATTTCTTTGTAGAAAGCATCGCAAATAAGACACACCCAAACTTGAAAAGATATGATTACACTGTGGAGCTCTTAATTTATGATATTTACTAAAATGCCTAATGAAACTATGAGAAACATTTGATGGCTATTGTCTTGCTAGTTGAGAGAAATGCCATATGGCTTGGTTTATGTATTTATTTACTCATTTTGTTTAATATCTAGTTTCTAGCTGCACTGCAGCATTGGTTAAAATAAAATTTAATAGATGTACTAATATAGTCATTTTATGCCTACAGATCCAGTCAATAAGAAATTTATGATCTACTTCCAAGAAAATGAGGGCACATATATAGACATTTCCCTTCACAGGAACTTCATAAATAACTTTTTTACGATTTGGTAACTTATCTGCTAGTGTAAGTTCTCGTGATGCATCACTCTAGTGTTACGATGTGACATAGGTATTAGACATGGCCATTTTTAGTGTAATATTCTTTCTGCTTGAGCTTTGTCATATTTAGGTATAAGTTATTGCATTGGCTGCTGCTGTTTGCCAGGCATAGTGCTACTGAATTTCACTATGTATTACTCTGTTAAGCCAGTTTTACTACAGATTTATTTTTCTTGTTTGCTGCGCATTGCCTTATATTAGTTGTAATATTGCATTTGCTTTGCTAATTTATGCTGCTTGCTTTGCCAATTTGAATTTTTTTTCATTGCTGTTTGTATTAATTGTTTTGTGCAGCTGCATTACCTCGTCCCATAGTTTAGCATCTGAGCTCAGTAGATTTAAGTTAGCTTAAGATGGGGTAGGCTGTATAAGAGAACGAGTTGTGATGAATTGGAAGAAATGCATTGAGAAGCTATAAGAAAATGGTTTGGCCAAAAAAGTATTTTGAAAGAGGATATGAACAAAAAAGTAGGGTTTAAGGATAACAGGTTTAGGTAGGATTTTCTTGGAAATAAATGATGTAAGATAATGGAAAATAAATAATGAGGTAAGAAATATGTGAACATATAAATACAGGTGGCATGCTTGGATAGGATGGTTTGGTGAAAACAAATCTAGAAATAAGACGAAAGATCTATGGAATGAAGCTTTGGGTTAAACTGCAGTACCAAATGTTACAGTGGAAACGAACCCTGTCCTTTCCATTGTGTTATCCCCCTATGTCTTTGTGTACTCTTGTATATTTGTGTTTTTCCTATCTTTATGTGTTTAGCTAATAAGATTTATGTTGTAGAATTTTTCTAATAATATGTTATTTACTTTATAAAGATGTTTAAACATTATTTGTTCTGTTTTGTTTTAATCCACATGTGTGAAGTTCATGTTTCGAAAGTTATTCTGATCTTTTATGTATGTACTCATGTCATAATTCCAGTGACACTGATGTACATGTTATTTCGATTCTTTTGTAAAGCCTGTAATACAAATGTTATCTGTATTGTTATGTTCTTTAATGATGTATTTTGTACCTTTGTAATTGTATTCTTGTGTTATAAAATTGTAATTGACACCAGTTCATCATATTATTAACTTGTAAGTTCCATTTCACTGCACACGTTTCTGTTGGTCATAGTATATGGACAATATGTGAGAAGTAGGGACTGTTAGTGTTTGCACGTGTGTTAATAATTCACCAAGGGACTGGATAACAGCATTGCTGGTTCTAAGGACAATTCCAAAAACTTTGTGAGTGCACAAGTGGTGGTTATGGACTTGCTATATTATCTGCAAGACTCTTCAATGGTGATTGTGCACCTGCACAGTCACGACAGATGGCTGCTGGCCATCTCTACAAGGACTACAGTGGGTTGGCATCTTTGATGACCCACCAATACCATTATTTCTACAAGGACTGCAGTGGGTCTGCACCTCTGGTGGCCCACCAATACCACAATCTCTACCAGGACTACAGTGGGTCTGCATTTCTGGTGGCTCACCAATACCGTAATCTCTACCAGGACTACAGTGGGTCTACTCTGTGATGACCTGCCTACCAATATTCTTCAAAACTTCGAATGACTCTGCTGTGGGTTTGCTCTGTTGTGATCCATTACTCGTCTGCATGTCAAGAGTCAGTACTGTCTTTCCGTTGGAAGGACAACACTACTTCTTCAAGACTGCATGGAAATCCACTACTTCCACGTGCATTTTCTTTTACTGCTCAGACTTTGAGAAAAACACTGCAATTTTACTGTTATGAATGATCAGGACTGTCTTTATGATGGACTGTGAGAAAATTTTAGCTTTTGACCAACATTGTATCAATAAGTGTGTGCATTTGATATCTTTGTTATTGTAATTACGAAAAATTTTATCAAATCATTATTGGCCACTGCCCGAAACAATTTGTTAAATTTTTTGTGGGATGCATGGGGGCTATGTAAGTAGGCTGTTTATGTTTTCTTATTGGCAACGTTACGTAGCGCTCTGCATGAAAATCACTGACTGTGCTGTGTGCAGTCTGTGGCTAGTTTGCATTGTTGTCTGCCATTGTAGTGTTGGGCAGCGGCAGCTGGATGTGAACAGCGCGTAGCGTTGCGCAGTTGGAGGTGAGCCGCCAGCAGAGGTGGATGTGGGGAGAGAGATGGCGGAGTTTCGAAATTTGTAAGACTGGATGTCATGAGCTGCTGTGTATATTATGATTTTTCAACACTATTAAGGTAAATACATTGTTTGTTCTCTATTAAAATCTTTCATTTGCTAACTATGCCTATCAGTAGTTAGTGCCCTCCGTAGTTTGAATCTTTTATTTAGCTGGCAGTAGTGGCGCTCGCTGTATTGCAGTAGTTCGAGTAACCAAGATTTTTGTGAGGTAAGTGATTTGTGAAAGGTATAGGTTAATGTTAGTCAGGGCCATTCTTTTGTAGGGATTTTTGAAAGTCAGATAGTGTTGCGCTGAAAATATTGTGTGTCAGTTTAAGCACAGTCTTGTATAATTGTTCAAAGGGGACGTTTCAAGAGGGATAAACGACTGCCTGTACGCCTCCGTATGAGCCCTAATTTCTCGTATCGTATCTCTGTGGTCCCTACGCGCAATGTATATTGGCGGAAGCAGAATCGTTCGGCACTCAACTACAAATGGCGGTTCTCTGAATTTTCTCAATGGTGTTTCCCGAAAAGAACGCCGCCTTCCCTGTAGGGATTCCCATTTGTGTTCCCGAAGCATCTCCGTAACACTTATGTGTTGTTCGAACCTAACAGTAGCAAAGCTAGCAGCCCTCCGCTGAATTGCTTCGAAGTCTTCCTCCGATCCGACCTGGTAGGCAACCCAAACACTCGAGCAGTACTCAAGGATAGGTCGCACCAGCATCCTATATGCGGTCTCCTCTACAGGTGAACCACACTTTCCCAAAATTCTTCCAATAAACCGAAGTCGACCATTTGCCTTCCCAACCACGGTTTTCACATGCTTGTTCCATCTCATACCGCTTTGCAACGTTTCACCAGATATTTAAACGACCTGAAAGTGTCAAGCAGGACACTAGTAATACTATGCAAGAACATTACATGTTTGTTCCTCCTACTCACCCCCATTAACCTTCATTTTTCCACATATAGGGCTAACTGCCATTCATCACACCAACTGAAAATTGTGTCTAAGTCGTCTTGTATCTTCCTACAGTTGCTCAACTTCGACACCTTACCGTACACCACGGCATCATCAGCAAACAACCGCAGACTGCTTCCCACCATATCTGCCAAATCATTGGTGTACATAGAGAACAACAGCGATCCTATCACATTTCCCTGGAGCACTCCTGACGATACCCTTGTCTATGATGAACACTCGCCGTCGAGGACAACACACTGGGTTCTATTATTTAAGAAATTTTCGAGCCACTCACATATTAGTGAACTTATTCCATATCCTCGTACCTTCGTAAACAGCCTTCAGTGGGGCCAACTGTCAAATGCTTTCCGGAAATCTAGAAATATGGAATCTGCCTGTTGCCCTTCATCCATATGTCTCAGCATGTAAAAAAAGAGCAAGCTGAGTTTCGCAAGAGCGATTTTTTCTAAAACCATGCTGATTCGTGGACAAAAGCTTCTTAGCCTCAAGAAAATTTATTATATTCGAAATGAGAATGTGTTCAAGGATTCTGCAGCAAACAGAAGATTGGGATATTGGTCTGTAATTTTGCGGGCCCTTTCTTTACATTTCTTCTATACTGGAGTCACCTGCGCTTTTTTCCAGTCGCTTGGGAGTTTGTGCTGGGCGAGAGATTCACGATAAATGCAAGCTAGGTAAGGAGCCAATGCCGTAGAGTAGCCTACTCTTTGCAAAATCGAACTGGGACTCCATCCGAAATTGGTGATTTATTTGTTTTCTAATCTTTAAGTTGCTTGTCTACTCCAAATATGCTTATTTCTATGTCGTCCATACGGGAATATGTCCGATGGTCAAATGACGGTATGTTTGTATGCCTGTCCTGCGTGAATGATTTCTCGAAAGTGAAATTTAAGACTTCGACTGGTACACCAGACTGGTTAACAAGGGATCGAATGGAAGGCTTAGACCCGCTAAGCATTTTATATGCGACAGAATTATTTCACAACTTTTTTTTTCAACTTTAATCTTCTTTGGTGCTCCAAAAATGTGACAGTGATGTTCGTCTTTTGCTTGGCGTTTCCTTCCCAGAACTGTCATTTAATGATTTGTAGGTCTTCTAGCGCTCCTGCACCAAAAGAGAAAACAAACATTTAAAAAACCACGCAATTACACATTTAAACAAAAGAACAGTAAGCACCTAAAACGGAAAATGAACAATAAAAGCCCTTAAAAACTCAAAATCCTACCAAAACACTTGTAAATATATCACATCCCAGGTACACAGTAGCTGTTCAGTTGTATAATAAGTAATTGAAATCATATTAAGGAGTATTATCAAAAACTGGTTATGAGTTAAAAACTTTCTGAAATAGAAACTAGTTGCAAAATTTCCATTTTCGAGACAGAGAAAAGTGTTGAGACGTTAAAGAAACTCAGTTCTTTTGCAAATTTCATACGTTCCGTGGAACGTTTCTTGGTACAAGACGGTGCACGGCCGACGCAGCATGACGTAACCGTATGCACGCTATTTGACTAGTTCTAGAAAATATATAGTAGTTTGTTCACCATAAAATTCTGTAAATTAGTAATTAACAATATGTTGCAAATAGCCTTGATACACTGAACAGCGCTTAAATATGTAGAACACAAAATATTTGCAGATGCTACACGAAACACAACCTCACGTCTAAAAACAACAAAAATTCTGGAAACTGCTTATTGGCGTTCCTAGTGCGCTTTCCTTCATGTCATTCTAAAATCACTGGATCGAAATACAGACAAGGGAACATCATGAGTTCTTAGGTACATTATCCCCCAGGAATAACATGCTCTCCTATGTATGTTGTGCATGTGCGTGTGTACGTGTACGTTACTGAACGGAATGATGTGGTATAATGACGTTTTGCCATTCGTGCACCCAGGTTCATCGCTGAGTAGCCTACACCATCGCAGGCGCTCCGGTCTGTGATGCAGCGTCAAGGGTAACCGCAGTCATGGTCTCCGAGCTGATAGTCCATGCTGCTGCAAACGTCGTCGAACTGTTCGTGCAGATGGTTGTTGTCTTGCAAACGTCCCCATCTGTTGACTCAGGGATCGAGACGTGGCTGCACGATCCGTTACAGCCATGCGGATAAGATGCCTGTCATCTCGACTGCTAGTGATACGAGGCCGTTGGGATCCAGTACAGCGTTCCGTATTACCCTCTTGAACCCACCGATTCCATATTCTGCTAATAGTCATTGGATCTCGACCAACGCGAGCACCAAATCGCGATAGGGTACAATCCGACCTTTATCAAAGTCGGAAACGTGATGTTACTCATTTCTCCTCCTTACACGAGGCATCACAACAACGTTTCACCAGGGAACGTTCGGTCAACTGCTGTTTGTATATGAGAAATCGGTTCGAAACTTTCCTCATGTCAGTACGTTGTAGGTGTCGCCACCAGCGCCAACCTTGTGTGAATGCTCTGAAAAGCTAATCATTTGCATATCACAGCAACTTCTTCCTTTCGACAAAATTTCGCGTCTGTAGCACGTCATCTTCGTAGTGTATTAATTTTAATGGCCAGTAGTGTACAACATTTCGCATGCGGCTCCAAGCTCGTCCTCGCTTCCGCAGCAAATTTTTAGTCCGCAGTAGGAAAACTCCATCGCAATTGTATGCAGATATCCTTACCTCGACCTGCTTCTGTCCTTATGGACACTTGAGACCTCCAGGTGAACAATGAAATGCCGCGCATTGTTCTGCGGTGGGAGAGGTTCAAGCCTGGGGAAGGGGAGTGTATTAATGTCGGTGAGCGGCTCAGCAACCGTGTACGTTGCAGTCACACTCATCCGTTGCACCAGCGATCCCAAATTATAGACCTCCCGACACGGGCGCTGGTATTTATTTTGCCGGCTGCCACTCGCCGGGTTTAATGACTCTGAATACGCAAGTTGCGGCCATCAGCGCTCCCGTAATGGACGCAGCAGCCACGCAATGCGTTCGGATCCACTCTGGTGGCCGTGGCACCGTTTGCTTTTTGCGCCGACTGCAATCTGCCCAGGGGCTCTGCCGATAGGCGGGGCTCCAGAATTGGCCAAACACATTTCTGCAAACATCACGATGAGTGAGCACTAAAAAAGAGGCCGCCAGTAGCCTCAGCGGATAAGGCATTTTCTCGGACCTTCAGACTTAGTGTTCTTGGTACATGTTGGACACTATGAGATAACAAACTGTGAATGCTCTGCATCTTGTATATAACTGTCACTCACCGTTTGCAGCTGAATATTGGTTTATTTCTTGACTATACAAGTTAAGCATAACATTTTTAGGCATATTGCTGGTTGAGTCATCTTGATATGAAACAATTTGTTTTGAAATCATGCAGTAAGTCTGTGGTTGAAATGCTTGACAAGTATCAATGCCGTTGTTAAAATCCGCAACAGCCTTTTCTAAGGAAACACCAATGAACCAGCTACTGGAGGGGAAAAGTTATGAAAGTTAATATAGAAACTGCCTGTTTGTTTGTACTACGTACAATACATCACCGTAAACCGTGTGTACTTTCACCGGTTACTTTGACCACTCACACAAAGCTTTGGAGCTCTCTGCTAGCTCCCACTTGAGGGTATAGTTTATACTGTTCGGTGGTAAAGTTCCATCTTTGTAAACTAAATGGTGCCATATAGTGACAATTTCCTTGTGCAACAGTTGGAAATCCTATTGCGACTTATAATTGGGTACCAATAAGAGTGTTAAAACTGGTTGTGCTAAATCCACCGATATCATTTAAATTCAAAGCGAACTTTTTTTTCCCAACCATATCATGTGTGTCACTTAATTCTCAAAACAGATCACTGTTAAGGTTTTTGTTCACATAAAAATATCTACCACTATATTAGGAATTCTGAGGTCATCTGCATTATTTCAGCCGGCCGTGATGGCCGAGAGGTTCTAGGTGCTTCAGTCCAGAACCGCTCGACTGCTACGGTCGCAGGTTCGAATCCTGCCTTGGGTATGGATAAGTGTAATGTTCTTAGGTTAGTTAGGTTTAAGTATTTCTAAGTTTCAGGGGACAAATCACCTCATATGTGAAGTCCCATATAGTACTCAGAGCCATTTGAACCATTTTGCATGATTTCTCGTGGTTACTTTGATAACTGGTAATTGTTACCCCTGGATAACAGATGCACAACTTATTCAACAATATTGATGCCAATGACAGTGTGCAACTAACCATCGGTATATTGACGAAGGCTCATTTGCAATTGATAATGCGGCTTACAACTAACAAAAATGAATGTCAGTCATGTAGTGGTAAAACTGCAAACTGTTGTGGTTCATGCAATGATTCTGATGTAACATATAATGTGAAATGTCTCTGGAAATAAGGAAGAAGTTTGTTTGGCAACAAGTGCCAAATATTCTCTTGATAAGTGAAGAACAGATAACCTTAATACTAAGCAATGGATGTTTTGAAACTAAAACTTGGGTGTAAGATGGATGAAACTGAAGGCATTATTCTCATCCAAATTTGGGACTATGTGTGTTACCCCTCAATCCTAGTACCCTCCATTACATTTGCAATTTTGATGATGAACACACTATTTGATTTATATTCCATACAAGGTTCATTCTTTTATGGGTCGTAGTATAGCACTTAAGCGAACTTTAGATCAATGTGTTTATATCTAAGTGATCAAAGATTCATTTTGTTGACCACAAATGGAATGGTAGCTAACACTTGTGGTGGAATAATAGTCTGGCCAAAGTACCCCCAAACTCATGCTAACTTTGGCCACCTAAATTCTTCTCCATTACTTCCCCTGCGTTTAAGAAAGAACTTATGATACTAATTAGTATGTAATCCTTTCATACAATCCCCTAGATACTCTATGATAAATATCAGAGAAGCTAAAACACAGTCAGTACAACAACACTTGAATCTGTAAAATGGTTTAAGTATACCCGAGTTACCTTATTAAATAATACGAAACAAATGTTTTTTTTTGTTTTAAAGTGGAAGATGCTCTGTATAAAAAATGTCGAGTCTGTGGCACAAGCCTGTCACAGGGCTATTGCCTGAGTATAGGCAGAGTACGCCTTTAGTCGCCAAGGCACTAGGAGTGGGAAACTTGAAGCCCACCCCCTCCAGCCCGTAAAGATCTCCGGTACTGAGTTGATACCAGGCTTACTGGACCTGCGACCGTCCTGATGGGTCTAGAATGAGGAAAACTCCCAGTTCCTGTCCAGTATCGAACCCACTTCCTTCAAGACCACAGTCTATTGCTCAACCCACTGGCCCACCACGGCTCCCCAAATGCTCTACGTAGTTATTAGAATCAAAATGCTCCTATCATATCACAAAAAGTCCAAATGTCATGGGCAGAGTTAGAGATGCGAAAGAAGGGAACTAGCTTTTCAACTTACTTGGCAGCTTCTAAGCCATTTAAGTCAAAACATCTTGACATATTCGCGCTTTTTTACGTGCTTTTTAGTACCGATGTCATTTAATGCTCTGTGTCAAGTAAAGTAACATGTCGTTGCCGTCTCCCCCCCCCCCTCCCTACGTACATGCTCTTCAATCACATGATATCATATATTGTTTACGGGACTGAATTTTGACCACAGGATCGAGGACCTAAGTCTATAAATTTCAGAATGCAGGTGTGCAAACAACTTGCAGCTAAGACAGCTCACTGCGCTGGAGATGAGGGTTAACTCGTAAAAAAGTTCGACTATATCAAAATCTTTTAATTTGAATGTCGTTGAAGTTTCTAGATAAGTCGAAAGCTAGTTCCATTTCTTTTTTCTCCCTAACTCTGCCCAGGACGTATTCGTCTTTTGTGCTATGACAGGAGCCTTTTCATTCTGGTTCCCTACATTTACTCTACCATAATTTTGACATTAGACCGCCATACGTTGATAACCGATGTAAATTTTTGTTGACACGGTCGACAACTGAACCGATAAAGGTTCTTTTATTGTCTTTCGAACCATGTTCGTCATACCGTGACAATGGATGAAACTTTAAAAAATACAACAGAAGACTTTAACTACATTTATTAATTTATCTTATTACAAAATCTGAACCGGTTCGTACAAGTTTGAAGCATAGAAGTGGAGTGCGTCAAAACTCATAAAAACGTGTTTTTTGCACGTAAAATCCGAATGAAGCTAGATTTTTGAAAGCGAATTTTCACTTTTATTGCAAGAAAGCATTTGTTATCAATCTGTTTCACTTTAAATAGTTTCCACACATTCAGTTCATGTAAGAAGGAATTTTAAGAGCTACTTTTAGCTCTACTTTAAAACATCATATCTCGATAAAGGATAAATATCATTGGATAAAAAAATCTGAGTTTATCCTTTTATCTATCTTACTGCAAAGTTTGAACCGATCCGTACAAATTTAAAGTACAGAAATAGAACTCTTCAAAAACCACCCAGAAAAATATATTTTGTACGTATTTGCAAGTCAAATCCGAAATGTGCGCATACAAATGGTGCTATTAGCTGAGCACTAATTTCAGCCCAGTTAACATCTTTTGCAAAACTCGTTTATAGATTAACCTGTTCGTCGTTCGAATCTTGGTTAATACACTGTAACATAGCTACACTAAGACAGATGTCCTAAAGGCTATACCAATGGCCCCTGGTCCGACATAAACCAAAAACATATTACCCCATGTTCCTAACTCAGATAGGAACTGAGTACCAAAATTCTCCGGGGGCACCCAAATTACGATTTTGCACGCGGACTTCTGAAACAGAGGGTCATTGCTTATGTTTATCATCGTTCCAAAGGACTGTATTGTAAAACAACATCTGCAAGAATTATTTTACGAGTTATATTTATGTGTATTAAAATTACTGACCAAACGTCAGGAGATGAGTTGTCTCAAAGATGGGCAATGTATCACGGCTGAATATTTGACTACATGCAACGTATGGCAGGGTTTAAATATGATACCTGAACAGTCTGGTACAGGCAACAGCCCAGCACGTCACTAGTTATCCGACTTTAAATGTGGGGTGCTAATAATCGGTGCAAGCAAGACACACGAGTCTTGAGCACAACGTATCAGAAATTACGTAACAAAGTAGACGTTTCCGAGGTTATCAGTTTTTAGGCTAGTGATACGCCTGGTTAAATCCGTAGGACAGAACAGGTAGTTGGAATTGTGGAAAGAGGCCCAAAAATGAGCGGCTGTCAGTTACGCTCCAACACATATAACTTTATTTAGTTGCCCAAACATTACAGCGCAAATTTCCGAGCTTAACTACCGACTGAATATGTCACACAATCTTATGGCCTAAGGGCCAACCTCTTTAATCTTTAAAACGGCTGAAGGCCCATGATTTAAAAACACAACTACAATAAATTTTCAAAGGCAGAAGGCCCAAAGTTTTATCCTTAAATAATTTTAAAAAAGGAGGCTGAAAGCCCAAACAATCTAAGGCTTAACAAGCAAGGAATTTTAATTTTAAGGCGGCTGAAAGCACATGATTGAAAAACACAATTCAAAAGGCAGAAGGCCCATTACTTAAAACCCAACTAAAAGCATACAAATTAAAACCATCGGTTATGAGCCATTAAAAACACAATCAAACACCAATAAGAAAAGGCAGTATAGGCAGTGGCGCTCAGATGTTTCTGGAGGTCGGTCTGCGCTTAAAATACTAACGTTCACTTAGGTGAGACAGGCAATCTGCCCAACCATCAACAGTCCGACAACAACCCAACCGACAGTCCGTCAACTGACCAGTGCTCAAGGTGAGTTGGGCTCCACACTTGCACCAAGGTTCCCCTCCGCACTTGCATCCAAATTCCACCAATGTTGACAGCAGATACTGTGGAACCAAACAAAAATGGATCCCAGACAACCCGTAAGGGGTGGACGACTCCAAAACCCACGTCGCTTAATGAAACGACCGCCTAACTCAAAGGCAGTACGCCGACAACACTTAGATAAACTTGTCGGTGAAAATCACATAACTACACACAGCCCCAAGAACATCTGCACGAGGACTACACGATGCCAACGACAGTAAGTGTGCAACAACGAGGACGAACCACGAGTCGGCGCGCACTGCCAACCCATAAGCAATCGCCGGCCAAATACATGTCGTCTAACAACACGACCGACCGACGGTCAACCAAAGTCGTTCCCAGTCAAAACATGTGTGTCGGCAATCGTCCGGCAAACGGTGGCTATCCGCACCTTCCTGACGCTGCATGCCCCACTGGTTATACGTCGCGAGTGGGCCAACTGACCAACTGCTACAGATGAGCACGGAAACAGCACTACAATAACTGGGCAGTCGACATCACAAGCTACACACAATAGCACAAACATTTGGACGAAGAACGCGACCAATGGTAAAAACAATGACTATGCAGCGACGACGACGAACCACGAGTTAAGACACACACATCTCCAACTCATAAACGACCGGCGAGCAGTCACGTCGTCCGGTAAGACGACCAACCGACGATCAACCAAGACCGTCCCTATTGAAACCACGTGTGGCGGCAACGGTCGGGCGAGTCATAGGTATCCGAACTGCCGCTCCAACCCGACCGGCTCCTGCCGCGTCCCAACTGTCCGACTGCCAGGTGCGAACTCCACTGCTGGCGCGTTGCAACTCACTGCCAGATACGAACTGACTTCAAACACACGACAACCGGGAAGTAATAGCAGTCCAGCAGAGATAATACGCCAGGGCTTATATCGATAAACGCCGCTGCTGCCGCTCACGGGCAGGGAACGCGGCAACTCAGTGATACAAGTAATTGAAATTAACGTAATGAGGTGGTAGTCCAGTGAAACAGGATTTCAAATGAAATATGGCACGAACACGAGCCACGAACGGCTCAGCTAGATCTTCAGTATCGCAGAGACAATGTTTCCACGTCCGCTAACCGCAGTACATGACGACCAACATATTTGACTGAGAGCTGGTTTCTCAGGATGGGGAAGGATAAGGTTACGGTTGTGGATGGGGCCGTAATCAGTTACTCTGTTTTGCACAACAAATAAGTAAGATTTATTTAAAGAAATTAAAATTTTAAAAAAATCTCTTAAAAAAACGCAATTGACTGTATGACGGCTGAAGGCATTATCACAGAAAAAAAATCCCACAATTTTTGGGGCCGAAGGCCACCAACAATAACCTCAAGCAACAAATGGCTGAACGCCTGAATTAGAAGTCAGAAGAACAATTCCAAATAGCACATATTAAGATAAATACTTCGTTTTTAAAACAAGCTGTAACACAAAAGAAGTGAAATTATTACTCGGCTTAAGGCCACAAACAATTTCCAATAACAAACAGCTGGAGGCCTGAATTAGAAATCAGGAAAACAATTCCAAATAGCACTTTTAAAATAAATAGCTTGCTTTTAAAACAAGTTTGCTAAAACATCTTACTGTAACACGGCTGAAGGCCTTATCACGAAAGAAGTGAAATTATTGCTCGGCTGAAGGCCACACCAACAATAATTTGAAAATTACAAACATCGTTAAAACAAACATCATCAAGACAAATCTACACAAAAGTCCAAACCCTTCATCTCGGAGGAAGAGAGGAAAAGAAGATCATAAGGAATGAAGAAATAATGGGCCCTAAGAAAAGAACAACGCACAAAGAAATGATTGATCCAGCATATCCCAAAGAGGGTGAAACGAAAGAAGAATAAACATCACAATCTAAGGAATCAGGACAAGCAGTTCTCAGCAAGTGTTCCAAGGGTCGGCCTGGGAAGGTAACACAAACATAAGGTAAGGTGAGACAGGCAGAGAAGAGTTGTACTCACGAAACAGGATGGCAACTCAAACAAGGGGCAGCTTAAGCGCCGACCGACCGACTAACCAATCCACTTAACGTCCGATCACCGGTACAACGGTGGAATATTTTTAGGCAAGGGCGAAGAGACAGCCCATCAACTTCGTTTGACATTGCCATGGAAACAGAAATGGGCCCCAAAGCTCCAAAAAGTTTCCCAACGTTTCCCACAACACGTTTTTGTCATTCCAAAAGATGATGCGAAAGTAAGGAGCGCTACAAAAAGAAAAATTCTTGCTGTGATTCTGACTTCGTGTCCCTAGAATAATTAACATAAGACAGAAGAAATAGTCAGGAGCATGATGAGAAAGCAAGAAAAGAGAAATTCATTCCTCATAAAAGGAAGGTGGCATATTAAAAACCACAGATGTCTAAAGTGGAGCAGCAGACGGGACTGACACTGAGTCTTTACTACAACCATTTATATTCAGGGTAGACTGGCTTTTGTTTGGGGTAGTACACGGCACACAGCTATTGTGCAGGCATCGATAGTGAAGAAGATGAAACTGAATTCATCTCTGAATTCTGTACTGAAAATCGTTAACGTTCTGACTCTTGTAAACTCATATGCATAATGCTTTTTTGTATATTTTAGGAAATATGATTAGATTTTTATGTTAAACTTGAAAGGTAATATACACTTCTGGAAATTGAAATAAGAACACCGTGAATTCATTGTCCCAGGAAGGGGAAACTTTATTGACACATTCCTGGGGTCAGATACATCACATGATCACACTGACAGAACCACAGGCACATAGACACAGGCAACAGAGCATGCACAATGTCGGCACTAGTACAGTGTATATCCACCTTTCGCAGCAATGCAGGCTGCTATTCTCCCATGGAGACGATCGTAGAGATGCTGGATGTAGTCCTGTGGAACGGCTTGCCATGCCATTTCCACCTGGCGCCTCAGTTGGACCAGCGTTCGTGCTGGACGTGCAGACCGCGTGAGACGACGCTTCATCCAGTCCCAAACATGCTCAATGGGGGACAGATCCGGAGATCTTTCTGGCCAGGGTAGTTGACTTACACCTTCTAGAGCACGCTGGGTGGCACGGGATACATGCGGACGTGCATTGTCCTGTTGGAACAGCAAGTTCCCTTGCCGGTCTAGGAATGGTAGAACGATGGGTTCGATGACGGTTTGGATGTACCGTGCACTACTCAGTGTCCCCTCGACGATCAGCAGTGGTGTACGGCCAGTGTAGGAGATCGCTCCCCACACCATGATGCCGGGTGTTGGCCCTGTGTGCCTCGGTCGTATGCAGTCCTGATTGTGGCGCTCACCTGCACGGCGCCAAACACGCATACGACCATCATTGGCACCAAGGCAGAAGCGACTCTCATCGCTGAAGACGACACGTCTCCATTCGTCCCTCCATTCACGCCTGTCGCGACACCACTGGAGGCGGGCTGCACGATGTTGGGGCGTGAGCGGAAGACGGCCTAACGGTGTGCGGGACCGTAGCCCAGCTTCATGGAGACGGTTGCGAATGGTCCTCGCCGATACCCCAGGAGCAACAGTGTCCCTAATTTGCTGGGAAGTGGCGGTGCGGTCCCCTACGGCACTGCGTAGGATCCTACGGTCTTGGCGTGCATCCGTGCGTCGCTGCGGTCCGGTCCCAGGTCGACGGGCACGTGCACCTTCCGCCGACCACTGGCGACAACATCGATGTACTGTGGAGACCTCACGCCCCACGTTTGAGCAATTCGGCGGTACGTCCACCCGGCCTCCCGCATGCCCACTATACGCCCTCGCTCAAAGCCCGTCAACTGCACATACGGTTCACGTCCACGCTGTCGCGGCATGCTACCAGTGTTAAAGACTGCGATGGAGCTCCGTATGCCACGGCAAACTGGCTGACACTGACGGCGGCGGTGCACAAATGCTGCGCAGCTAGCGCCATTCGACGGCCAACACCGCGGTTCCTGGTGTGTCTGCCGTGCCGTGCGTGTGATCATTGCTTGTACAGCCCTCTCGCAGTGTCCGGAGCAAGTATGGTGGGTCTGACACACCGGTGTCAATGTGTTCTTTTTTCCATTTCCAGGAGTGTAGTAAAGTGCCTTAAACTACGTTAGAGTTGTGAATGTGGTTCCATTCTGCCGCAGGGCTTGGGGGCCACGGATGTTGTCAGCCTTTTTTAATTTTTTTATCGTGTTCGTCTGTGTGCCTCTACATCACATTTCTTTGATTCGCCGTTTGAAGTACAGCGTGTACATTAAGTCCGGAATATTTTCAATTATTTATTGCACAAGGAGTAAACATTGTACATATGCCATACATATTGCAACCATTCGATATGTGAACCATGAGTGACTCGGCAGATGTCAACTCGGTAATGGAATTCTTGCCATACCCGTCCCAGCATGGCATCGTCGACTGCGGGTGTCGCTTCCCGTATTCTCTCACGGAACTCTGCGACATCACGCGGTAGCGGCGGTACATGCACCAGATCTTACGTTAAATGAGTCGCTACAGAGAAAAGACACACGAAGTGAGATCTGGTGATCGGGGAGGCCGTTTCATGAAACAGCTTTTCCCTTCTGAGGCACGGCCGATCCATCGATGTGGCAGCTCCGTGTTCAGGTACCCACAAACTTCACGATGAAAATGGGGTGGAGCCCCATCCTGCTGAAAGATGAACGGGGAGTCCGATTGCATTTGAGGCATCAGCCATTGTTGCAACATGTCAAAGTAGGAATCAGTGACAGTGCTCTCGGCGAAGAAGAATGGCCCGTACAAAATGGTTCAAATGGCTCTGAGCACTATGGGACTTAACTTCTGAGGACATCAGACCCCTAGAACTTAGAACTACTTAAAACTAACTAACCTAAGGACATCACACACATCCATGCCCGAGGCAGGATTCGAACCTGCGACCGTAGCGGTCGCGTGGTTCCAGACTGTAGCGCCTAGAACCGCTCGGCCACTCCGGCCGGCTGGCCCGTACAGTTTGCGGCGTGACGAGGTACAGAAAACATTTACCTTTTGGGAATCACTTTCAAATTCAGTGCATTCGTGTGAATGCTTTGTACCCCAGATTCGACAATTATGCCTGCTCACTTTCCCACTAGTGTGAAAAGTGGCTTCCTCGCTAAAAATTAAGCGAGAAAAAATGCCATCCCCATCCTCATTCAATTGTTGCAACTGGGAACAAAACTCAAAATGCCTGTCTTTGTCATCGTCATTGAGCTTCTGCACTAACTCCAATTTGAATGGTTTCATAGACAACTTCTCTCGCAGGACTTTCCACACTGTCATTGGAGCCATTTCTAGTTCACTGCATGCACGACTCAGTTATTTCTTTGGACTCTTTATGAATGTCTTGTACGCGCTCCACGTTCACTTCATTCACACCGGTACGTCCACTTCTCTTTGCCGGGCACAAGCAAACTGTCGTAACGAATTTGTTGTGCCAGTGGTAAATGGCTTTCCTTATTGGTGACTTCTTACCGTACTTCGTTCTAAACATCCGTTGAACAGCTGTAGCACACTTGTTTTCGTCGAACTCCAACATACAGAAAGCTTGCTCCACACCTGAACTCGCCATGTTTGTGACAAGCGCTGTCGGCAAATTGTCAAACTACGCTGTGGCGGTATCCATGAAAAAAAAAAAAAGACTCTCAGGGTTTCTCTTCAAAATGACATATGTATGATATCTGTGCAATGTTTGGTTCTTGTGCAATAAATAATTGGATGTGTTCCCGGACTTTATGTACACACTGTATAGATCATGGGAAACGGAGAAGAGCTTTCAGCTTTTTCGTTGCCATTTTTATCGAAATGTGGTCATTTTAATTTTAGCATTATCGTCCTGCACCCGGTTCCCTTATTTAGTTGGAGTGCCAGCCTTTAGGCTTGTGTAACTTAACGTATAACCGAAATCTCACGGATTCCTTTTAGCACTCATGAGGAGGAGCTCGCACTTTACAGTATTTTGAGTCAATTACCACATTTCGCACTATACGGATATTTTATCCAAATCATTTTGCAATGGGTCTTGATTTTGACGGTAAATGACAGCTTCATCTGCAAACAATCTAAAAGGTCTGTACATACTGCGCAGAAACGATGTTTCTGAATCCATGGTATGTGTCAACAGATCGTTTTCTTTGAGAATTCAGAATGTGCAAACACAGTATATGTTCCAAAATCCGAATACATATCAACGTAACTGATGTGGGTTTGTAATTCAGTTGATTATTCCTATTTCCTTTCTCGAGTACTGACGTGATCTTTACAGTCTTTAGGGATGTTTTGTCTGGCGAGCAGTTGTAAACAGGATGTATCAAAAAGAATCATCCGACTTAGCACGTCTATAATTCTGAAACTAATAAACATTAATAATGAATTTTGTTTTTTGATGAACGGGAAACTCAAAAAAAAATTTTCATACCTTTTCATATGTCTTCAATATGCCCCCCTTGAGATGCACGGCATGTGTCAATACAGTATTCAAATTGTTCCCACAATGTAGAGAGCATGTCTTGGGTTAAAGCGTCCACAACTGCTGTTATGTGAGCTCTCAGTTCATTCATTCTTCTTCGTAATGGAGGCACATAAACAAGAGTCTTTTATGAACCACCACAAGAAAAACTCACATACGAGTCAGGTCCGATGACTTGGAGGCCAGTAATGTAAGGCTGAATCATTTGGTCCAGTGCGGGATCCATCGTTCAGTAATCCTTTGATTTAAAAATTCCAACACTTCTAGATGCCAGTGTGGCGGTGCCCCATCCTATTGTTAAATGAAGTCGTTCGAATCAGTCTCCAACTGTGGGAAAAGAAAGTTCTCAATCATATCGAGATACGAGTATGTGCTTCCTGTAACAGTGTTCCCGGCAAAGAAAAATCGGCCATATTCCTTTTCCTGTGAAACTGCACAAACCACATTAAATTTTGGAGAGTCCCCCACATGTTGTACAACTTCATGTGGTTGTTCCACGCCCAAATTCTCACAATATGACAGTTCACCTTTCCATTTAAACAGAATGTTGCTTCGTCACTAAACACTGAGCGTGGAAGAAAACTGTCATCCTCCATCTTGCCAAGAACGAAATTACAGAATTCCACACATTGTTGTTTATTGCCTTCACGAAGAGCTTGACGTAGCTGAATTTTGTGTGGTTTCATGTGTAAACGTCGACGCAACACACGCCAGACGGACATCGGGGCCATGTTGAGCTGTCAAGCTGCACGGCGAACGGATTTCTGCGTACTCCTTGCGAAACTAT
Source organism: Schistocerca serialis cubense (assembly GCF_023864345.2). Lineage (NCBI taxonomy): Eukaryota > Metazoa > Arthropoda > Insecta > Orthoptera > Acrididae > Schistocerca > Schistocerca serialis. Next base: position 81,921,858 of record NC_064642.1, on the reverse strand, counting down.
GGCGGAAGCGTCCGAAGTTGTTCTCGGACACTCGGCGACAGCCGGGCGATTTGCCTTTACACAAACAACCTATTTTACTGAACTGATCGTGTCATCGTCTAGCGCTCTGTGCTGTAGGAGGATGCACACCATGCCCAGTACGAAAGTCACGCTGAACAGTTATTACTGACCCACACTGCGCGAAAAGAAGAACATGCGAGTAAAACACTTAATTCTTTCCCGACACCATTTTTACTAGAACTTAAGTGTGCGCACACTGCTGCTACCTAGCGGGAGAGTTTGCTCTTTCCAACAGTAAGTTGTTCACCCACATATCCCAAATAACATAATAGTTACGATTTTATTTAAATCGGATGATTCTTTTTGATAAACCCTGTATAACTGCTAGCAATAAGTTTGTGACTATTGCAGCGCCATCTATCACAAAGCGAAAAAAGTGGTCCAACTAAAACATTCATATTTCTTTACATACTACACCAATATGTAATAAAAATGGGGGTTCCTAATCAAAGAAACGCAGTTGATATCCGCTTGACCTATGGCAGCGCCATCTAGCGGGCCAACCATAGCGCCATCAAGCTAGACGATGCATTATGTCATGGACTTAAAAAATATATGGCTGCACAACAGCTTTCGTTTTCAAGCAATGTCTACGAGACTTATATTTTTGAAGCTAAATCAAGGGTATTGCGTCATTATCCTAACATAGCAATCATTATCTCTTGCAATACAAAAGATGGATCTATACACTATTCAGTTGTTAAAACGCGAAACCATGTCTACTCACCAGACAAACACTCAAGAAATTTAGGAATTATTCTAATAAGCACACAAGTAAATGAAAATCAGTGATTTCTGTTTGAAGCACGTACAAATAAACGACCAACGAACGCTGTATTCTCATGTGGTGATTCCGCCTTTCTGAGCTCTAACTGTTGAAACCAAAACAAACGCCTGCGGCGATACAGGCGATACAGCCTAGAGCGCTGTGCAAGCCTGTCATATGCGTCTGTCTGTAGTACCGCGTAATTCCCGCAGGTCAGCCACTACTTCGGTCTGCCGGACTCTGCAACGCGCCGCAGAAGGGAAATTGCAATTATTGCTGAGTAAAATCGAAAGTAGCTCCGAAGCGGAAGACGCTATTGCGGTCGATTACCGGGATGTGTCTGGAGAGGTGAGCGTACGTCCGTCGGCAGACAAAAGAGGCGGCCGGACACACACAGAGCAACAAGACGGTAGGCGGGCAGCGAGCGGCGGCGGGCGCGCTTTCGCCGCCTGAGTGGGGGGGGTCGGCTCCCGTCGGCAGCCTTCGCCAGCATTACTCAGCAACGGACGGAACGGCACAGCACCGCGCGGCAGCAGGCAGTACGGACCGAGAAAGCGCGAGCGGAGCGCCGGGACCGCCAGTTGTCGGTAAAAGGCGGAAGGAAGCGCCGGCGAGGGGTCGCGCGAAAGGCGAGGACCGCCCGGTCGTGGCGCAAACGAGACGGGAGAACGCCGCCGCTTACATCCGGCCGCAACATACTCGAGGGGAACGACAATGTGGAGGAAATATCGGACAGGGAACTTTGACAGTGCTTCCCTGACGACTCTACAATTTATCGGGGATAATGGAGAAGGACAAACGTACCAGGTGTTTATGACTAAATTGCAGCTGCTCACAAAAGTCCGGTGTGGGCTTTTATTACATCATGGCAGCGAACCTTGTAGATATTCTAAAGGCGCGTATACACTACGCCAATGAAGGCCAACGAACGGCCACCAGCCGCTTCGTTGGCCGAGATTTGCCTAGCATGTACGACTGGCAAATGGGAGCCATCGAAACGATTGCCCTTGACCGCGGTTCGGTCCGCTGGAGGTAACATCAGAGCGCTTGCTTTTGGTTGGCCTCGGGCCCCACTACTAGGGTGGACACTGTGTCGAATGTCCGTTCGTTCAGTAGCGATTTTGGCGTCTGCATGACGGGTTTGTATTTAAGTTCGCCAGGACAGCTAGTAGTTGCACTAACGATTTTTCACTGACAGCTTTAGTTCTTTAATTTAACAAGAGAATCATCAGAAAATCTGTAAGATACACTTCAAACTACAGTAGTTGTCTGCTAAATAAAGGAGCGAAACCTGTTGATAAAACGTATTGATTGTGAGGTCGACTTGTGGCTGCCGTAAAAAAATTTCAACAGTCGCTGTTTCCCCTGCAGGCAATTACCGCTCTCGCTAAGGGTGTATATTTGCTGTGTTTAAAAATGCTGCAGTGCTGAGTGGAATATGGAATGAGCATTAAAGCTGATAGTGTTTAATAATAAACGAGAATGTTTAAGGGCCCCTACCAGCAGTTATTACAAAAATAAGTTGAAAAGATTACACTCTTGTAGCGAAATGAGTGAGCCATTTGGAAGAAATTTGCACGATGTGAAAAAGAAAACGCCGTCTTAATTGACATTTTTTCTCCGTGAGCGACGAAGAAAAACTAAATCTGCTGCGTATATAGCTCCTACAAGCGGTGTCGTCTTTGCAAATTTTAGGGCCTACACAATTCAACGCCAGTTCGAAATCTGTAGCTTTCTTTCGGAAAAAATTATTTAGTAGCCCACATTCGAAGTCAACTTTATAGTAAACATTAATATTGACCCATGACACTACTCCCTACTTTGTAAATGAGAGGTCGTCGGCCAGCGCCCTTTCTTCTTTCTATGATGATCAATTTCTGTAGTGAAGCAAACACTGCACGTGTGACGACTGCTAAATCCTGTTCTTCCCTCGTAATATCGGCCACTGAAATTGTAATTGAAAAGCTAAATTAAAACAATAACAAAACCGGAGCATCATCGGTGAGTTATCAGAGCCAACTGCGATTCCACATGGCCCAACACCTTGGCCCTAAGCCATTCGCTTGATGAGGAAGAGAAGCCGAAATGTACGAAGATACAAGATGACTTAGACAAAATTTCCAGCCCAAAATGTTGAAAAGTGTAAGTTAATGAGAATGAGTAGGAAGAGCAAACCTGTAATACTCGGATTCGGTGTTACTAGTGTCCCGCTTGACACGGTCAAGTTATTTAAATAACCGGGCGCAACGTTGCAAAGCGATACGAGGCAGAACGAGCGTGTGAGAACTCTGGTAGGGAAGGCAAATTGTGAACTTGGGTTTATTGGGAGAATTTTAGGAAATAGTGGTTCACCTATAAAGGAGACCACATATAGCCGCGCGGGATTAGCCGAGCGGTCTAAGGGTCTATAGTCACGGACTGTGCGGCTGGTCCCGGTGGAGGTTCGAGTCCTCCCACGGGCATGGGTGTGTGTGGTGTGTGTGTTTGCCCTTAGGATAATTTAGGTTAAGTAGTGTGTAAGCTTAGGGACTGATGACCTTAGCAGTTAAGCTCCATAATATTTCACACACATTTGAATTAGACAACATACAGAACACTGGTGCGACGTATTCTTGAGTATTGCTCGAGTGTTTGGTGTCCGTACCAGGTCGGATTGAAGGACTAAATGGAAGCAATTCAGGGGCAGGCTGTTAGATCTGTTACCTGTAGCTTCGAACAACATGTGTTACGGAAATGCTTCGGGAACTCAAATGGGAATCCCTGGAGGGAACGTTACGTTCTTTTCGAGAAACACTATTGAGAAAATTTAGAGAACCGGCAACTGAAGCTGACGCCGAACGATTCTACTGCCGCCAACATGCAATGCGAGTAAGGACCACGAAGATAAGATACGAGAAATTAGGTCTTACATGGAAGCATAGAGAGAGTCGTTTCTCCCTCTCTCTATTTGCGAATGGAGCAGGAGGGAAAATGGTAAGTGACGGCACAGGGTACCGTACGCCACGCACTTTACGGTGGCTTGCAGAAAATCTATGTAGGTGCATTGGTGACCAACTTTCGGCCGAATCCACTGTCTGTTGTTCGTTGGCGTTTGTTGGCCTTATGTGTATCGCCTTAATGCGTTAACGTGAAACTGGTTTACGCTAGAAAAAATAGTTCCAGTTTTGGCCATCAGGTGAAAATATTGGGCAATGCAGTGAATTAGGAACCGTCGTGGTCAGAAAAGGTCAAACAAGTGAGAAAGGCGTAATGTTCATTTTCATTATTAATTTCCACTTTCACAATTTGTTCAATATGAGTGTCGGAGACATCAACGAGACGGTGCCAAAATTGGATCCCACCATAAATCCATTCCACCTAAACGCATTAGCATATCTACCAAATTTCGTAACCATACTTTAACTACAGCCCACACTGGATCACCGTGAGTAACTGCACTTTAATTATAACCATCAGGTACTTACGCTGACTGGCATGGAGCAACTTGTTCATCTAATAAGGGGTATTAAATCAGTAAACCATCGTTTCATTCGAACCTTGTGTCCACGATCAATATCACGATGAGGTATTATCACACAACGGGAGTGATCGACCCTATTTAAATACGGTAAATTACTGTGTAATTGAGTGTTGACCTAATCTCGTTATATTGCATAGAAATAACATAAGTGTGCTAGACAAGGTGAAAAGAATGAAATTATATTTACTGTGCCACTCAAAAACAATCAATCGCAGCTTGTTATACTTCCCCCTATACTTTTACTCGGACGTGCAAGAACTAGGATGAAGAAAATTAAACATAATTCTCTAGCACTAAGTACAATTTCCAAAAATATATACTCTTACATACTGGCGGAGGGTACCCTGTTTCACTTGTAGTCATTTCCTTTCCTGCTCCACTAGCAAATAGAGCGAGGGAGAAACTACTGTCTACATGCTTCCGGATGAGCCTCAGTTTCTGGTATCTTCATGGTACTTATTCGCACTGCATGTTGGCGGCAGTAGAATCGTTCGCCAGTCACCTTCAAACGACGGTCCTCTAAATTTTCTCAACAGTGTTTCTCGAAAAGAACATCGCCTTCCCTCCAGCGATTCACATTTGAGTTCCCGAAGCATCTCTGTAACACTTAGGTATTGTTCGAACCTACAGGTAACATATCCAGCAGCTCGCCTCTGGATTGCTTCGGTGTCTTCCTTCAATCTGACCTGGTGCAGATCTCAAACAATCGACCAGTACTCAAGAACAGATCGCGCCGGCTTGCTATATGCGGTCTCCTTTACAGGTGAACTACACTTTCCTAGAATTCACTCAATAAACCACCGGAAGCAGCTACTAGGGTAGCAGAGTACGTGTGGCGTGCACACGGGGGTTTTTTAGGTTAGAGGGACCCCCCCTTGGGCGAAATGATAAAATACCTGACGGCTTACCAGAGAGGACATTATCATCGTTGATAAAGAACGTCCGTCCTCAGAGACCAAAAACAGGAAATGTTAACGTAATATTGGTAAACTGCAGGAGTATCCAGGGCAAGGTTCCTGAATTAGTATCTCTTTTTGAAGGAAATAGTGCGCATATAGTATTAGGAACGGAAAGTTGGTTCAAACCGGAAGTGAACAGTAACAAAATCCTAGACACAGAATGGAATATATACCGCAAGGATAGGATAAACGCCAATGGTGGAGGAGTATTTATAGCAGTAAAGAATTCAATAATATCCAGTGAAGTTATTAGCGAATGCGAATGTGAAATAATCTGGGTTAAGTTAAGTATCAAAGGTGGGTCAGATATGATAGTCGGATGCTTCTATAGACCACCTGCATCAGCAACCGTAGTAGTTGAGCGCCTCAGAGAGAACCTGCAGAACGTCGTGAAGAAGTTTCGTGATCATACTATTGTAATAGGGGGAGACTTCAATCTACCAGGTATAGAATGGGATAGTCACACAATCAGAACTGGAGCCAGGGACAGAGACTCTTGTGACATTATCCTGACTGCCTTGTCCGAGAATTATTTCGAGCAGATAGTTAGAGAACCAACTCGTGAAGCTATCGTTTTAGACCTCATAGCAACAAATAGACCGGAACTTTTCGACTCCGTGAATGTAGAAGAGGGTATCAGTGATCATAAGTCAGTGGTTGCATCAATGACTACAAGTGTAATAAGAAATGCCAAGAAAGGAAGGAAAATATATTTGCTTAACAAGAGTGATAGGGCACAAATCGCAGAATATCTGAGTGACCACCATCAAACGTTCATTTCTGAGGAAGAAGATGTGGAACAAAAATGGAAAAAATTCAGAAACATCGTCCAGTACGCCTTAGATAAGTTCGTACCGACTAAGGTCCAAAGCGAGGGGAAAGATCCACCGTGGTATAACAATCATGTACGAAAGGTACTACGGAAACAAAGAAAGCTTCATCATAGGTTTAAGAGTAGTCGAATCATAGCTGATAAGGAAAAGCTGAACGAAGCGAAAAAGAGCGTAAAGAGAGCAATGAGAGAAGCATTCAACGAATTCGAACATAAAACATTGGCAAACAATCTAAACAAGAACCCTAAAAAGTTTTGGTCATATGTAAAATCGGTAAGCGGATCTAAATCCCCTATTCAGTCACTCGCTGACCACGATGGCACCGAAACAGAGGACGACCGAAGAAAGGCAGAAATACTGAATTCAGTGTTCCGAAACTGTTTCACTGCGGAAAATCGTAACACGGTCCCTGACTTCAGCCGTCGCACGGACGCCAAAATGGAAAATATTGAAATAAACGATATCGGAATTGAAAAACAACTGCTATCACTTAGTAGCGGAAAAGCATCCGGACCAGACGAGATACCCTTAAGATTCTACAGTGATTATGCTAAAGAACTTGCCCCCTTTCTATCAGCAATTTATCGTAGATCGCTGGAAGAACGTAAAGTACCTAGCGACTGGAAGAAAGCGCAGGTCGTTCCCATTTTCAAGAAGGGTCATAAATCAGATGCGAATAATTATAGGCCTATTTCGCTTACGTCAATCTGTTGTAGAATAATGGAACATGTTTTGTGTTCTCGTATTATGACGTTCTTAGATAATACAAATCTCCTTCATCATAACCAACATGGATTCCGCAAACAGAGATCATGTGAAACTCAGCTCGCCCTATTTGCCCAAGAAATTCACAGTGCCGTAGACACTGGCGAGCAGATTGATGCCGTATTCCTGGACTTCAGGAAGGCATTTGATACGGTTCCGCACTTACGTTTAGTGAAAAAAATACGAGCTTACGGAATATCGGACCAGGTTTGTGATTGGATTCAGGATTTCCTAGAAGAAAGAACACAACATGTCATTCTTAACGGTTCAAAATCTGCAGATGTAGAGGTAATTTCGGGAGTACCGCAGGGAAGCGTGATAGGACCTTTATTGTTTACAATATACATAAATGACTTAGTTGACAACATCGGTAGCTCCGTGAGGCTATTTGCAAATGACACGGTTGTCTACAAGAAAGTAGCAACATCAGAAGACTCGTACGTACTCCAGGAGGACCTGCAGAGGATTAATGCATGGTGCGACAGCTGGCAGCTTTCCCTAAACGTAGATAAATGTAATATAATGCGCATACATAGGGGCAGAAATCCATTCCAGTACGATTATGCCATAGGTGGTAAATCATTGGAAGCGGTAACGACCGTAAAATACTTAGGAGTTACTATCCGGAGAGATCTGAAGTGGAATGATCACATAAAACAAATAGTGGGAAAAGCAGGCGCCAGGTTGAGATTCATAGGAAGAATTCTAAGAAAATGTGACTCATCGACGAAAGAAGTAGCTTACAAAACGCTTGTTCGTCCGATTCTTGAGTATTGCTCATCAGTATGGGACCCTTACCAGGTTGGATTAATAGAAGAGATAGACATGATCCAGCGAAAAGCAGCGCGATTCGTCATGGGGACATTTAGTCAGCGCGAGAGCGTTACGGAGATGCTGAACAAGCTCCAGTGGCGGACACTTCAAGAAAGGCGTTACGCAATACGGAGAGGTTTATTATCGAAATTACGAGAGAGCACATTCCGGGAAGAGATGGGCAACATATTACTACCGCCCACATATATCTCGCGTAATGATCACAACGAAAAGATCCGAGAAATTAGAGCAAATACGGAGACTTACAAGCAGTCGTTCTTCCCACGCACAATTCGTGAATGGAACAGGGAAGGGGGGGATCAGATAGTGGTACAATAAGTACCCTCCGCCACACACCGTAAGGTGGCTCGCGGAGTATAGATGTAGATGTAGAATTCGACCATTCACCTTCCCTACCACAGTTCTCCATGCTCGCTCCATTTCGTATCGCTTTGCAACATAATGCCCCGATATTTAAACGACTTTACAGTGTCAAGCAGGACACTAGTAATACTATATACGAACAATATAGGTTTGTTCTACCTACTCATCCTCATTAACTTACGTTTTTACACATTCAGAGCTAGCTACCATTCATCACATCAACTGGAAATTTTGTTTTAGTCGTTTTCTGTCTTCCTAGAGTCACTCAACTTCGACATCTTACCGTATACCACAGCATCCTCAGCAAATAACCACAGATTGCTGCACATCCTGCCCCCCCCCCCCCCCCCCCACACACACAAACCGTTTATAAAAAGAACAACAGCGGTCCCATCACCCTTCCCTGGGGGACTCCTGGCGATACCCTAGTCTCTGGCGAACACTCGCCATCGAGGACGGACAACATACGGCTTTTATTACTTAAGAAGTCTTCGAGCCACTCATATGTCTATGAACTCACATCGATTCAGCCTTAACGTATTAGCGTACGTACCAAGTTTCGTTGCCATACCATAATTACAGCCCACACTGCAACTTAGTGAGTAACTGCACTTAAATAAAAGCCACCAGGTACCTGCACTGACTGACATGGAGCAATTTGTATGCATAAGAAGTGTGCACTGAGTTACTTGTTTACACTGACGCACGCAGTTCATGCAGCTTACTTAGTATTGTAAACAAACCAGCTACACACACTATGCATCAGCTGTAACATTCAAATACTCCAAGGGCTGCGATTATCGACCAGCGAGAACTAAGCACATTTATCTGTTGTGAAGCGATCGTACAACTGTCTCATGCATTAGTACTGAGAATTTTATGTTCTGGTTGTCGGATGTGCGATATATTTGCAACAACGTGTTTCGGAATTACGTTATCCCATTATTCAGTGCCATAAGACATGGGAACATATCAATGCATCGCAGTACTATACGTACTGACAACCCCGTAATTCTATGTATGTCTTCCTGTAATACAGCGTACCTTAGAGCTATTGTGTCACTAGGCGCCGTCAAAAGTAAAAGTGCAGCAGCAAAAATGGATTGTCAAACATAAATCGTTGCGTTGAAATCACATGTTGGCGCTAACATCCTCACAGAACTCAGTTGTAAGGATGTAATGCGTCAACATGAGATTTAAAGGAAGAGTTTTATGCATGACAATGTATCCTCGCTGCTTTTTTACTTTTAAAGGTACCTAATTTCATGCTAACTTTAAGATGTATTTTACTACAGGACAACAGAGAAAGATTTACATGGTTGCCAGTATTCATAGTATTGCAATGTATTTATTTGTGTTTCCATGTTTTATAGCACTTGATAATGCCACAAGTAGTCCCGAAACATGTTGTGGTGAATAAATATCCGACAAATGGGGGATAGCGTTCTCAGTACTAACGCCCAATTGTTATAGGTTCACTCGCGTGCCGTATAGTGGCGGCTGACTACGCTGTTCGTTTCAGAAAAATATTTATTTACTTCATGAGAAATCACAATCCTCAAAACATGTGTAGTTCTCTGAGTAACTGGTAGCATGTGTAACTATCATTTTACTGAATAGTGGAAAATTGTAGGGCGGGATGAGGAGCAAAAACTGCATTTATATGCTGTTACTATTACAAATACAGTGTTGTGGTACAACGACAAATTACAGTATTACGACGGGGACTACACTTTGTTTCAAAGAGAAAACCGATACTACGTTACTTCTGCAACTGTGAGCCTGGTCAGATTTCGATAATCCCTTCATCTTCCAGCAGGATTCCAAAATAGCGTGGCAAGGATGACGCACGATGGTGATAGCTGACGATTCTGCGTCGAAAATATTGTCTCCAGATGCAGGCTGACAGTTATTGAACTGCATGAAAATAAACGTAAATTAGTTATAAACTACGGCGTGCACACACTTTATCCGACATGTAAACGTCACTGCAGATATCCGGATTTATGATACGACATGTTGGACATGCCTGCCATCATTGGCGATGATGTGGCGCAGACGAATAGCGAAATTCTGCGTGTCCAGCTGAAGTGTCGGAACATCGATCCTGTCGATGACCTTCTGAACGGCTTTTTCAGCTCAGAAATGGTTTTGGAGTTCTTGCTATACACCTTGTCTTTAAAATAGCCCCACAAAAAGGAGTCTCATGCGTTCAGATCCGGAGAATATGTCGACCAATCAAGGCCCATGCCAGTGGCCTTTGGGTATCCCAGAGCCAGAATGCGGTCCCCAAAGCGCTCCTCCAGAAGATCAAACACTCTCCTGCTTCGATGGGGTCGATCTCCGTCTTGCATGAACCACATCTTGTCGAAATTAGCGTCACTTTGGATAATGGGAATGAAATCATCTTCCAAAATCTTTATGTTCCGTTCGGTAGTCACCGTGCCATCAAGGAATACCGCAATGATTATTCCTTGACTGGACATTGCGCACCACACAGTCACCAGTTGAGGGTGAAGAGACTTCCGACTGCGAAATGCGGTTTCTCAGTCATCCAAATGCACCAATTTTGTTTACTGACGAACATATCCGAATGAATGAACTTGCATAGTTGACTGAACACTGCAGATGGGAAATGATTTGACAGTTCACTGCGGCTGCGTGTTACTGGGAGGCCAGCTCTGTGTAGAGGGATGCCTCGTTCGTACGGCTGTTGCTGCGTCTTGATTTTGATAGGAGTCCGCCGAGCTGATTTGTTGTTTTTGAAGGGTTTCTTGACGGGCCTGACTGCCGACACTCACCGTATTTTTTTTTTTTTTGAGGTTGTACCTATTGCTACGATTAAAAAAACCAAACCATTTCTTAATATTTTGGTATTTTTCTTGTCTTTTGCTATTGGTCCCATAGATGAGACAGAAACTGTAATTTCTCGGTGTGTCGAAAGTGACTGACGAAGTGAGCTGTGTGGACGACTATGCATATGGCGGCGCATCTTTTGCAGGCAGGGTATGGGTTAAAGTCTGCGGCCGTGACTATTGTTGCGGCGAAAAGGTTCGGAGGGGTTCTGTTTATCAAGCTGAGTATAAATTTACTGGTTTCCCGAACATCTGCGACCGTTCGACATGGAAATCTGTGTGCCGATGTGTCTAGTCACTCCACGTATCTCAGGGATGTGCCCTCATCAAGTGCATGCCTGCTAATTTTTCATTGGTCCATATCATCCTGTTAACAATCCTATATGACGTGCTACGGACTTCTGGTGATGAAAAAACTCTCTGGGATATTTTGCCGTATGATGTTCCACGAGTATTGTGGAAATTTCGACTCAATGGCTTTCTTGAGTGGACTGTCTCTGACTCCGTCATATATTTTCATTGCCGTCTTGTCTCTGGGATTGTGGGTGGTTCCAATTATGTAGCTCTTCTGCATATAGTATTGTCACATGCAGCCGAGTGTAAATGGAATCCTTGTGTGGTCCATAAGAGCTGATTCGGACTCTCGTCTTCATTTGTCGAATAAGTGGGCTGTCGGACTGGCCGAGATGTTGTCTGTGATATTGGATGTCCTGTAGACAAGAAATCTATTACACAAAGGATCTATCGCCACCGCCCCTCCGCTCAGAAATTTTCCGTGCACAGTCATACACATGTGGCAAATCAATGAACAAGTAGGTGTAATTGTGATTTATACCTATGTATTTCAAGATGACGATGTTTGGGCCATGATATGCTCGAATACGAATTACATCTGACTTTTTGTAGCGACGTGGCAGATTTATCTATATCTGTTGCTATAAACGCTGGCGGAGGTTCGAGTCCTCCCTCGGGCATGGGTGTGTGTGTTTGTCCTTAGGATAATTTACGTTAAGGAGTGTGTACGCTTAGGGACTGATGACCTTAGCAGTTAAGTCCCATGAGATTTCACACACATTTGAACATTTTTTGCTATAAACGCACTTGAGAATGGGCCGTGCGCGAAACTGGTACTACATAACAAAGTAATTTGAAGTATCCTGGTGAAACTGTCCAGATTTCTTGACGATACGGCGCCCACCCAGTAACAAACAAGGACGTTAAGTAGGTGAATAAATTGAAACAGTTATCGAAAAATTTTAGCTGTGTAGACAGCATAGACAGTACATACCGGAGCAAGGCGGGGAGCGCATATTTATACACTCCTGGAAATTGAAATAAGAACACCGTGAATTCATTGTCCCAGGAAGGGGAAACTTTATTGACACATTCCTGGGGTCAGATACATCACATGATCACACTGACAGAACCACAGGCACATAGACACAGGCAACAGAGCATGCACAATGTCGGCACTAGTACAGTGTATATCCACCTTTCGCAGCAATGCAGGCTGCTATTCTCCCATGGAGACGATCGTAGAGATGCTGGATGTAGTCCTGTGGAACGGCTTGCCATGCCATTTCCACCTGGCGCCTCAGTTGGACCAGCGTTCGTGCTGGACGTGCAGACCGCGTGAGACGACGCTTCATCCAGTCCCAAACATGCTCAATGGGGGACAGATCCGGAGATCTTGCTGGCCAGGGTAGTTGACTTACACCTTCTAGAGAACGTTGGGTGCCACGGGATACATGCGGACGTGCATTGTCCTGTTGGAACAGCAAGTTCCCTTGTCGGTCTAGGAATGGTAGAACGATGGGTTCGATGACGGTTTGGATGTACCGTGCACTATTCAGTGTCCCCTCGACGATCACCAGTGGTGCACGGCCAGTGTAGGAGATCGCTCCCCACACCATGATGCCGGGTGTTGGCCCTGTGTGCCTCGGTCGTATGCAGTCCTGATTGTGGCGCTCACCTGCACGGCGCCAAACACGCATACGACCATCATTGGCACCAAGGCAGAAGCGACTCTCATCGCTGAAGACGACACGTCTCCATTCGTCCCTCCATTCACGCCTGTCGCGACACCACTGGAGGCGGGCCGCACGATGTTGGGGCGTGAGCGGAAGACGGCCTAACGGTGTGCGGGACCGTAGCCCAGCTTCATGGAGACGGTTGCGAATGGTCCTCGCCGATACCCCAGGAGCAACAGTGTCCCTAATTTGCTGGGAAGTGGCAGTGCGGTCCCCTACGGCACTGCGTAGGATCCTACGGTCTTGGCGTGCATCCGTGCGTCGCTGCGGTCCGGTCCCAGGTCGACGGGCACGTGCACCTTCCGCCGACCACTGGCGACAACATCGATGTACTGTGGAGACCTCACGCCCCACGTGTTGAGCAATTCGGCGGTACGTCCACCCGGCCTCCCGCATGCCCACTATACGCCCTCGCTCAAAGTCCGTCAACTGCACATACGGTTCACGTCCACGCTGTCGCGGCATGCTACCAGTGTTAAAGACTGCGATGGAGCTCCGTATGCCACGGCAAACTGGCTGACACTGACGGCGGCGGTGCACAAATGCTGCGCAGCTAGCGCCATTCGACGGCCAACACCGCGGTTCCTGGTGTGTCCGCTGTGCCGTGCGTGTGATCATTGCTTGTACAGCCCTCTCGCAGTGTCCGGAGCAAGTATGGTGGGTCTGACACACCGGTGTCAATGTGTTCTTTTTTCCATTTCCAGGAGTGTATATCAAATAAAATTTAAAACGATTAGTGCTAGAGGCGTTAGTAAGATACATACAACTGAAAGTATGTATGTCTGAAAATATATTGTACACTAGAAGATGTTGAAAGAAATACTTTTTATATATTTCTGATACGAGGCAAAATCTGTAGATTGAAAAACAAATGGTTCCAAATGGCTCTGAGTACTATGGGATTTAACATCTGAGGTCATCAGTCCCCTAGAACTTAGAACTACTTAAACCTAACTAACCTAAGGACATCACACACATCCATGCCAGAGGCAGGATTCGAACCTGCGACGTAGCGGTCGCGCGGCTCCAGACTGAAGCGCCTAGAACCGCTCGGCCACACCGACCGGCCATTTAAAAACAGATATTAAATTTAATAAATGTAAAAGCTATAAATCAGATCATTCCACGCGCGGTAAAAGAACGTAGTACATTATAGAAGACAAAATTTAAAAGCATGAAAACAATTTCAAAAGCGCTTGTTGGCTGCATCGTTATAGCTGAATCGGAAAGGCATTACACGAAAAGTGATTCGTCGCATCGCAGCTACCACCAAACTTTATACGTAATACCATATACTGTCAGAACCTTACATAGAAATTAAAGATTAAACAAAAAGAGTGAAAGCATGAGATGTAAATGTGACTCGAATAAAAATTTAAGAAAATAAATAGTGGTACAAACGACGACTAAGCACGTAGGATTAGGCGATGCACTGTAGGTGACGTCAAAAGTTGGGTGAACTCAAGCTGACCATTGTCGGCAGTAGCGGCAGACCGGCCGGCGCGGCGGTGGAGACGGTCCATTAGCTTGTGTTGACATCAGAGGGCCGCGAAGTTGTTATCGGCGTGAAGCAGAGTTTCCGGTGGAGGCAATTACGATGAGCGATCATGTGCATAAACAGCATCTATACGTGCTCTGACACACCAGATCCCTACGTACGTCCAAACAAGTGATGAGACGGTACTATCACTGTTAACCCAGACAGTTAACGTGGTTATTTTTCCGTTTGGCATTTAATACACGTTTTTGTTTAGGAAAATCTATTGCTACACTGTTGTTTACATTTTCTCATTTTTAGACCTGATGTTGACTGGAAAGCGGAAACTGGTAATTAATGTTAATAAAATATTACCGGCCGGTGTGGCCGAGCGGTTCTAGGCGCTTCAGTCTGGAACCGAGCGCCCGCTAAGGTCGCAGGTTCGAATCCTGCTTCGGGCATGGATGTGTGTGATGTCCTTAGGTTAACAAACTGCCTATTGGCTTCTGTCTCGGGTTCTTCGGCCGACGTTCATCTAATGATTTTTCTGACATTTCGCCAGCACGAGTGGCTGGCATTGTCAAAGCTTCACCCTCCATTGCCAGTGGTAAACTGGAGCCGAGCTCGCGGCCGCCGACTATATGTACCTGGCGCGCCAACGTCCGAGGGCTTCTCCGCGGTCATTTCCGGTGCGGTTTTCCTCTTGCTACCTGCGACGGTCGTTCGCTGCAGTACGGGAAGCCAGGATCCGTTTACCTTAAGGCTTTCCTCTTTCTTGTTGAAACTGTTCGCGTGTTTTTGTATTTCTACAGCTTCTCTAAACAAGCGCGTGTGATAGTGCTTCTCTACAGCCAGACCTCAAGGTAAACGGATCCTGGCTTCCCGTACTGCAGCGAACGACCGTCGCATGTAGCAAGAGGAGAACCACACCGGAAATGACCGCGGAGAAGCCCTCGGACTTTGGCGCGCCAGGTACATATAGTCTGCGGCCGCGAGCTCGGCTCCAGTTCACCACCTGCAATGGAGGGTGTAGCTTTGACAATGCCAGCCACTCGTGCTGGCGGAACGTCAGAAAAATCATTAGATGAACGTCGGCCGAAGAGCCCGAGACAGAAGCCAATACGCAGTTTGTCAACAAGTGGCCACGAAAGCCTTAACAATTTTGTGTCCTTAGGTTACTTAGGTTTAAGTAGTTCTAAGTTCTAGAGGACTGATGACCTCAGATGTTAAGTCCCATAGTGCTCAGAGCCGTTTGAACCATTTGAACTAATAAAATATTATGTGACCAAAAGACAGACTTTTATAATGTAATACAGATCTCTGTTGCCTCCGGCCTGATGTCATTAAAAACCATGCATAGCAACCCGAAATCTCAACCCAGCTTCTAATAATATGTTCTCGAGGGCTCGGGGTGCCATACTGCTTGTAACCCCTGCCCGTCTTTCAGCAGTTCTCATTTAACTACTCGTCAGAACCAGTCGAACAACCCCACTATCTTCTTGTGGTGTAATATTTCGTCTAGAGGGACCCACGTCTACATTTGTTACTACTGTAACGAATGAAACTATAGGAAAATTTGGAGCACAATCGTAGATCACGACTGCATCAGGTTCACAGCCAGATAGCAGGTGCTGGTCAATAAACAGCGTGATCAACTCCTGTGTCGTCAGACCACGAGCGCCGAAATCAGGCCGCAAGCCTCGGACATCGTCCGCAGCCGGCCGTCGCTTGATCAACACCCCTCAACAGCAACAACACTTGCGTGACAGTTCCCGGCGTCAGTTCCCTTGGGCCACCATTGGAGAAACCAGTTCGGCTGGATTGACTTCCAGGTGTCGACGTGTGCTGTCGATTATGCCGGACCCTGGTGGGTACCCTGTTCCAGACGGCTCCGAGTGACACCAAAAGTCACGCTTTCCGCAATCGTCAGCGCATGGAATCAGTATTTAACCACAGTCGTATCAGCCGGTCAGATGTTCGGCCAGTTGGGCAGCAAGTAACGCCCAGTCTGTATCCCTCTGCGCAGTCGCCTAACTCTACCACCACCTGGCTGTCATGGAGGGACCTCTGCCTCTTTGCCCAGCCCGCGCAGCCTACATTGCTCCAGCCGCTGCCTTCTCGGGGTCGCTCACCATCGCCAGAGTCAGGCAGCATTCCGGAGTCGACCCAAATCAACACCGTGACCTTCCGCCAAGGCGGCCGACGTCACCCGGTGCCCACTTCTCGCCACAGTCGGGTCACGTGAGGCGTCTGCTCCGTCGCCGAGTAGCGCGCCGTGTTCAAATGGTTCAAATGGCTCTGAGCACTATGGGACTTAACTGCTGAGGTCATCAGTGCCCTAGAACTTAGAACTACTTAAACCTAAGTAACCTAAGAACATCACACACATCCATGCCCGAGGCAGGATTCGAACTTGCGACCGTAGCGGTCACACGGTTCCAGACTGTAGCGCTTAGAACCGCTCGGCCACTCCGGCCGGCAGCGCGCCGTGTCTTCGCTCCACTGTGTAAGCCACTCGCCTGTATGTCCCCGGCCGCTACAGCGTCGAATATTACGTGCAGAGAAGTATATAGAGAAGTTGCAGCACTAGAAAATTGTAGCGAAATGCAGGAAGATCTACTGCTGATAGGCACTTGGTGCAGGGAGTGGCAACTGACCCTTAACATAGACAAATGTAATGTATTGCGAATACATAGAAAGAAGGATCCTTTATTGTATGATTATATGATAGCGGAACAAACACTGGCAGCAGTTACTTCTGTAGAATATCTGGGAGTATGCGTACGGAACGATTTGAAATTGAATGGTCATATAAAATTAATTGTTGCTAAGGCGAGTGCCAGGTTGAGATTCATTCTTTAGAAAATGTAGTCCATCAACAAAGGAGATGGCTTACAAAACGCTCGTTCGACCTATACTTGAGTATCATCAGTGTGGGATCCGTACCAGGTCGGGTTGACAGAGGAGATAGAAAAGATCCAAAGAAGAACGGCGCGTTTCGTCACAGGGTTATTTGGTAAGCGTGATAGCGTTACGGAGGTGTTTAGCAAACTTAAGTGGCAGACTCTGCAAGAGAGGCGCTCTGGATCGCGGTGTAGCTTGCTGTCGAGGTTTCGAGAGGGTGTGTTTCTGGATGAGGTATCGAATATATTGCTTTCCCCTACTTATACTAGGGATAGTGAAAGGCTCCGTATATCTCTTTTCAGAGATGGTTGCGACACCTCGGCCGTTCAGTACAGCACGTCAAATCAAACACGTTCCAGTCGTCTAAATTTCCAAACTGTTATTCTAGTGGGCTACCAGTTTCGGCGGTATATTACGCCATCTTCAGGCCCCCTGACAGACGTGTAGGAAGATATCTACCTTTGATCCAGTACCCGTAGATTTTTGAGACAGCGATCACTTCAAACACTACTCTGATGTCTGAAATGATTGCTCTCTCTCAAAATCCTATGGATTCCAATCTTTGAATGCTAACCCCTCCTTTGTATGGACCAAAGGCGGGAATCTTCCTACATGCCGGTCAGGGGGCCTGATGATGGCTAGAAGTGGAATCAAAGCTGTATAAATTAGTGAGAAAGTAAGAAAGAAGTACTGCATCCTCACACGGACCCGCCTTTGCTGTTGTCCGCAACTTCCATCCTCGGCAGAGAACCCAAACCAGAAACAACCAAACATTTTTCGTATCACATCACAATGTTGTCCTGGTTATTCATCGTCACCAGTCGTTCTGCAGTCACTACACCCGAGCCAATAGTCTGTGTGATCTGCCTGCATATTGCTCCTGCGACACTCACACCAATGTCTGCATGATGGCGGGCCGGCCGCGGTGGTCTAGCGGTTCTGGCGCTGCAGTCCGGAACCGCGGGACTGCTACGGTCGCAGGTTCGAATCCTGCCTCGGGCATGGGTGTGTGTGATGTCCTTAGGTTAGTTAGGTTTAAGTAGTTCTAAGTTCTAGGGGACTTATGACCTAAGATGTTGAGTCCCATAGTGCTCAGAACCATTTTTTTGCATGATGGCGTTAAGCTGCGCGTGAACATTCTCCTAGCATGGTGTTGGCAAATGGTTCAAATGACTCTGAGCGCTATGGGACTTAACTTCTGAGGTCATCAGTGCCTTAGAACTTAGAACTACTTAAACCTAACTAACCTAAGAATATCACACACATCCATGCCCGAGGCAGGATTCGAACCTGAGACCGTAGCGGTCATGTGGTTCCAGACTGTACCGCCTAGAACCACTCGGCCACCCCGTCCGGCCCTTAAACAGTTCACCTTAAAGCAAAGTCGAGAATAGTTCCCTTGAAAAGTGCACACAAGACTCTCCAACCAATCATTTCACTATGTGCTCTGTCTCTAATGACCAGATCGACTGGACGACCCTGGATGACCCTGATCTTCCTCCTTCCCTCAGATAAGGAATCATCTTCAGTAAATAACAGAATATATTTGACTTGAATGTAATCTCGCACGGAAGTGAAACGTGGAAGACAAACTGTTCTTGACGATAAGATATTGCAGTGCCTGTGCTATTCTGATTACGATGCATGAATGTCCAAAGGAACGGGCACTGCAGCGACTACAGTGGTTATGAAATACGTGAAATGAATTCGCAGTTGCGGATAAGGACAACCATCAGCTGTAGAACGGAATGATGATAATGGAAATTTGTGTCGGACCGGAAGTCGAACCCCGACTTCCAGCTTGTCGTAATCGGTCGCCGGACCATTTCGCTATCCGTGCACGACTCATTTTAACACCCAAACTGCCATAAGTCGTCGACCAGATGTCTACGACCTGGACTCGTACATTCATTATGTATATTCCCGTACAGATCAAACGTTGTACTAAATGTAAATGTCTTGTTACTAGGGCCTCCCGTCGGGTAGACCGTTTGCCGGGTGCAAGTCTTTCAGTCTGACGACACTTCGGTGACTTGCGAGGCGATGGAGATAAAATGATCATTATTAGGACAACACAACACACAGTCCCTGAGCGGAGAAAAATCTCCGACCTAGCCAGGAATCGAATCGGGGTCCTTAGGATTGACAGTCAGTGGCGCTGAAGACCTTTTTTTTTTTTTTCGTTGTTGATCGTTGGGTTTGGTCGTCACATGACATCCATTAAAGTTCGTTTGTTGGTCCACTCAGTTTTTTTTTTTTTGTTACAGAGGCCAACTGGCTCTCTGACCGAACACGATGAGCTACCGTGTCGGCTCAGCTACTGGGGGGCGGAGACAACGTTGTACTTGAAAGTCGCTTGGCCGGTATCGGCAGATAAATACGATGTCTCGAAATACGAACATGCATGCATATCCGAAGGAACTTTTCATCGTAATCAGAATAACACAGGCATTAGAACATCGTATTTATCTGCCGATACCGGGCAAGCGGCTTTCAAGGACAATGTCTGACCTGTATGGGAATGTATATAATGGATGTACGAGTACATGTCGTAGGCGCATGGTTGACGACGTATGCAAGTTTGGATCTGGCCAGGAGTCGTGCACGTATAGCCAAATGATCAGCGACCCCTCGCAATAAGCGGGAAAAGCGTGTTCGAGTCCCGATCTTCCACAACCTTTCTTTGTCGTTATTCGATTCTGCAGCTGATGATTGTCGTTATACGCAATTGCGAGGTCATTTAAAACAGTTCTTTGGTTGGAGAATAGAAGCAATCGGACTAGCAAATTAAAATTCCATGCATAGACTGCAGTTACACTACATCACAATGGCCGGCCTATGTGGCCGAGCGGTTCTAGGCGCTTCAGTCTGTAACCGCGCGACCGCTACGGTCGCAGGTTCGAATCCTGCCTCGGGCATGGATGTGTGTAATGTCCTTAGGTTAGTTGGGTTTAAGTAGTTCTAAGTACTAGGGGACTGATGACCTCAGATGTTAAGTCCCATAGTGCTCAGAGCCATTTGAGCCTACATCACAAAGGGCCGTGCTGAAATAGAGCCGTGACTCGGAATTATGGACTTATGATGAAAGCACTAACCCGGGTGATCATTGTCTGCTAAAAGGGTGGCGAGCTGGGGAGAGGACCTATTTTTTCCGGTTTGGACTGGCACACCGATCGTATTTGTGCGGATTGGACAGGCACACCGATCGTACTCCTGGTTCATAGTGTGAGGAGCCATCGGGAATGATTTAAGGTCATCGCTGGTAATAACCGAGGGAATTCTGACGCACAACAGTGAGTCATACATTGCGTCCTCTTGTGTTTACTCTCAAGAAGCACAATCGTGCAGGTATTTTTCAGTGTGACGATTCCCATCCATAATGTGGCACAGTCTCTATTAGTTGTTTGCGTGATGAAGTACTCCCGTGACCAGTAAGATCTGCACGTCTGAACCCGATAGACCATACATGGGACCATCTCGAACGTCAGCTACGAACCAATGCCAGTGCTGACACGTCGCACCTTTCTCAGAAGAGGAGACAACGGTTTTATGACACTTTCCAACTGAAAAAGTACCTGCATCCAGGACAGAGGGGATGCAGTGTCTTACTGATAAGTAAGAAAAGAGAGAAACACACTTATAAGTGAGTTGACTCTGCCAAGTTCTTTGTAAACTTTTCTCGATGTATTGATCACTGAAATAGCGTCACGTATCTTTCTACCCATGAAATCTCATTTAGTTTCCTCCTCAGCATCTGGATAATTCAGTTTTTTGCTAGATAGTGAACCCCGCTACTGCTTAAATTTTGAATAAAAGTCATCAGCAATGGCGGCCCAGAGATTTCCGTCATAAGAAGTCATCCCCGTCCTGCCAAAGTGTTTGTGAAAGAGGGTGGAGGAGTAGGAAGAGGTTCAGGGCACTCTCTTTCTCTTGGGGTGCTCAACTGCCTATACAAGGTGAGAAGGTCTGCAACAATCAAGGGTTTGAAGATGCTGAAGGCAATCGAAACCACAGTATTAAAGACACAGAGCAGTTTTTTTAATTTTTATTTCTGCGACAATGATTTTATATCAGCTGGCCTGCCTCATGTATCGTTATATCCAAATGATTTATACATGTTAAACTACACTCAGATCCGATGATGGCACCTTTAGTGTGTTGAAACCGGTCATCCCGTAAACAGTGTATAAGCGATCTTGGCTTTTGAATTATTTCTACAACATAGTGATCGCCCCACAACACACTATGTGTTCACTGCAAAAGACACACAACATGTATCCACAAGCCGTGTGGTCTGTAACTGAGAAAAGTGTCATGATGATCTCTCCATTGGCAAAAGATTCTGGACTAGTCCTCCGTTCAGATCTCCGTGAGGTGACCGACAAGGAGACGAGGATGGAACAATGAACGACAGGATAACATTCTGAAAGTCAGAGTATGGAACTCGGAAGTTTGAACGTAGTAGGAAAGCTAGAAAATCTCAAAAAGGAAATGCAAAGGCTCAGTCTAGATACAGTGTGGGTCAGGGAAGTGAAAAGAAAAGAAAGTAAGCATTTCTAGTAAGACGAATAATGGACAACATCAACAGCAGCAGGAAAAGGTATCACAGGGGATGGATTTGTTATGAATAGGGAAGTAGGGCAGAAAGTAAATTACTGTAAACAGACCAGTGATAGGGTTGTTCTCATTAGATCCGGCAGCAAACCAGACAACGATAGTTCAGGTATGCATGCCAACGTCGAAAGCAGCAGATGAAGAGATAGAAATGAGAATATTGAACGGGGAATTCAGTACGTAAAGTGAGCTGAAAATCTAATAGTCGTAGGACACTCGAGTGAGGTTGTTAGGGGAAGGAGAAGAAGAAAGTGATACGGAAAAAAGTGTGCTTGGGAGCAGGAACGAGAGAGGAGAAAGGTTGAGATGCGCAATAAATTTCATATGGTAATAGCTGATAGTCTGTTCAAGAATCACAGGAGGAGGAGGTATTCTTGTAAAGGACCGAGAGACATGAGAGGGGGCTAGCTTGATCACACCATGGTCAAACAGAGATTTTGAAATAAGATATTTGGTTGTAAAGCGTACCCAGACGCAAATATAGACTCAGATTACTATTTAATAATGATGAAAAGTAGACTGAATTTCAAGAGGGTCGTCCGAAAACAGTGTCGAAGGAAGCGGGATACTAAAATACTGTGAAACGACGAGAATCGTTTGAAGTTCGTTGAAGATGTGAAGACTGAGACAAGGAAGACTAGGAGTCGTCAGCTCAGCTGAAGAGGAGTGGATGTCTCTGAAAAGGGCATTCACAGAGAGACACAGATACAAGGAAGGTAACTGTGAAAAAACCTTGGATAACAGATGAAATACGTCGACTGATCGATGAAAGAAAAAGTACACAATCTTCAGGGAAAGAGGGAAATATAACAATGAAAATCCCTTAGGAATGAAATAAATAGCAAGTGCTGGACAGCTACGGTGAAATGGCGGCAGGAAAGATGTGAAGAAAACGAAAAAGAAATGACATTCGGGAGGAATGATTCAGCGTTTAGAAAAGTCAAAACATCCCTCGTTGAAACTAAAAGGAAAGGTGGTAATACTAACATTGTAATGGGAACCTCACTGTTAAACGCATGAGAGAGAGCACATATGTGAAAGGGTACATTGAAGCGCTCTATGAGGCGAAGGACGTGTCTGACGACGTTTTAGAAGAAGTAGGAGACGCTAGGGATGACATACGGATCCAGAATTAGGGACAGATAACATTCCCACAGAACTTTTAAAATCATTGATGGAAGTGGCAACCACACGACTTTTTAGAATGGTGTTTAGAATCTATGAGACTGGTGACGTATCATGAGAGTCTCGAAGAAACGTCAGTCACATAATTGCGAACATAGTAAGGGCAGTAAGTGCAGAAACAATGGCACATCAACTTAACCCCTCAAGCATCTAAGCTGTCGACAAGAATAACAGACAGAAAAATGGAAAAGAAAATTGAGGAGTAGTTAGATGACGATCACTTTGGACTGAAGACATATAAAGGCAGCTGAGGGAGTTCTGACGTCGTGACTGACAATGGAAGCAAGAGTGAATAAAAAAAGCATGACACATTCATAGTATTTGTCAACCTGGAGAAGACGTACGACAATGAAAAAAGGTGCAAGATGTTCGAAATTCTATGAAAAATAGGGTAAGATATACAGCTATAGTGAAAGACGGGTAATAAACAATATGTAGAAGAACCAGGAGGAAACAATAAGACTGGAAGACCAAGAACGAGGTCTAAGAGTGTAAGACAGTGATTTAGTCTTTTCCTCCCACTGTTCAATTTACACTTCAGTGAAGCAATGACGGAAATAGAGGAAAGGGTCGGAAGCAGAAATAAAACTGAAACTGCAATGATATCAATGATAACAGCATTGCAGTCCTCAGTGAATGTAACAAAGAACTGCAGGATCTCTTGAATGGTATGAACAGTACAATGAATACAGAATATGGATTGAAAGTAAATCGGAGAAAGACAAGTTAATGAGATGTAGGATAAATGAGAATAACGAGAAATTTACCATCAATATTAGCGATTACGCGTTAGAGGAAGTTAAGGAATCGTGCTACCGTGCAAGCAAACCCACCCATGAAGGACGAAGTAAGAAGGAGATAAAAAACATACCAGCAAGGGCGAAGAGGGCATTCCTGGCTAAGAGAAGTCTACTGGTATCAAACATTGGGTTTGTTACGCTAGCGAATCACGGACAATGGGAAAAGCGTAATGTGGACTGATAAGATAGGGAATGAGGAGTTGCTCCGCAGAATCGGCGAAGTGAGTAACACATGGAAGACAAAAAAGAAGATGGTACAGAATGATGGGACATTTGTTAAGTCATCAGAAAATAACCTCCATGGCAGTAGAGGAAACCGTGGGAGTAGACAGACATTTGAATACATCCAACAAATAATCGAATACTTAAGGTGCAGGTGCTGCACTGAGACGAAGAAGTTACAGAAGGAATTCGTGGCCCGCTTATAACTGCAGAGAGTAGCATGTTCTCTGTGATTTTCGCACGGTTGAAGGACAGTTTCCTTTAGCTCGTTAACTCGGGTGAGATGCGACTTCCATTGCGATTTCTGTCCTGCCGTTAATGAATGTTGCTTTGCGATATTTTGAAAATCACTGAAGAAAATGACTGGAAGAAAGCGGCTAAGAGGGGCTCAGTATCGGTCCTTGGCAAAAGAAAAAATTAAAAGGTAAGAAGAAGCACTGATCAAAGATCCTCGCGTTGACGTTTCTATAAAATCCTCAAAGAATTTAGGTAGAGAACAAACACTTTCCCCTAGCGAAATTCTAGAAGACCACACTGAAAAACTTACTCCAAATGACGAAAAAAAATTTCCCAAAATGAAAATTTTGAGGAAAATTTCGCACTCAGTCCTGATCCCTTTTTTTGGACAAAAAATTGCTGATAAAACGATGTACTACATGGCAATGAACTGGATAAAACACGATAAAAACGGTGATGTTTCAAATTTTTTTTCAGAGAAAACTACCAAACAATGCAATTATTAGTAGATTTAGTGTTTCAGAAAGTCGCGGAACATTATTTTGTGCACGAACTACTCTGCAGGAACATCTGACAAGGCAGAAGTTCGTTTTTCTCGTACTGGAAGCATACAGAGGTAATTGCAGCTCATGAAAACAGTTCAGGCTACTGAGACTTCGTTCCCCGTTTTAAAAACAGAAGTTGATAAGGACAGATGGAAAACCGTTCGCACAATTCGAAAATTTAGTTCGATACTGAAGTACTATGTTTCAAAGAGTTATTGGTTGTGAAGAAACTTATTTTTCCCGAGGACTACCTTTCCATGGTTTTGATGAAGCACTTGGAAGTGTTCATAATGGTAACTTTTTAATTTTCATGTAACTTATGGCTGAATTTGATCCATTTGTTGCTGACCACAACGTAGCAATATAAGAATTCTGGAAAGGGAAAAAAGTCATACCTGCCATTTACAACGTGTGAGGAAGTAAGCAAAACCATGGAGAAGAGAGTAGTTGAAGAAATAGTGGCGAAAATTATTGCATGTAAATATTATTCTGATATTGCACACCATAATCAAATAAGCTGTGTCTTACATTATATCAAGAAACTGGGATTATCAGAAGAGCGATTTGTTGCAATTATATCCAATCCAGAACATGGTGGCCAGGACCTGCCAGATGCAGTAATCCATTTGCTTGAGAGACGTGGCTTCAACATACCCAAACGTAAACGACGCTACATCGAATACGTCAGGTATTTACTCTGGCGTGCAAGCTAGAATTAAAGTTGTGACTCCTTACACTTACTATATTCCTTGTACAGCGCACACACTTAATTTCGTGGTTTCAAGTGCAGATAATGTTGTAAACGTCAAACTTTTTGTTTCTCGACATTTATCAAGAAATATTTAATTGTTTCAGTGGTTCTAGCCAGCAATGGAACTATTGAAGCACATTTTTAGTAAAGACCACTTGACTGTTAAATCCATGTCCACAACTCGATTGTCTTCTAGAGAAAAATCGTACAGAAGCTTGATCAAAAATGGCTTGGCAGTCTCAGAGCACTGTTGTCAATCATTGTGAAAAAAAGTGAAAAGCTTTTGTTCAGATCTGAAGCTAGATTTGTCATGAAGAAATTGTGTAGTTTTCAGACATCTTTTAGGACTGCAATTTGGGATTCAATTCTAGAAAGATCTACTGTTTTAAGTAAGCAATTGCTAGCAGTAGATACGGACGTACTCACTGTTCTGAAGTTGTACAGTTCCTTCGTTGGTTTCTTGGAAGGAATGAAAATGCGATATAAAGTTGTCAAGAATGTAGGTCAGAAATTTTTTTAATTTTGAGTAATATTGCTAAAATTCAACAAAGGGAAGTTCAGGGTAAGGAATACAATAGGGAAAAAAATAATGTTTTGATGTGTGTGATTCAGAGACTGAAGAATCTGATGAATCAGGTTAGAGGTAGACATCCACCCTTTTGATTCTGGATAGATTGCTTGAAGAACTTATAAGGACTTCAATTAACCATTTATGTTTTTGCCAGGCCTGAAGAAGCTAAGTCAACTGGAAACCAGGAATTGTTGCCCAGGAACAGCATCTCTACAGCTCAGATCTTGAAAACTTAGTATTTGTACTTGAATGTTTTCACTTCAAAACCTACATCTGTTATATAAAGAATGAAAATAATCATACCCTTTTCTAGAACTGTGCAAGATGCTAGTAGGTAGACAAAGTGTACTCAAATTAGGTATCACCTCTAATACGCTTCAGTAATCCTGCTTCCAGTTGCTCAACAGAAAGATAATTTTCTGCTCTATGACATATAAATAATTATTTAAGGACATCACAAAAACAGGATCGTATCAGTTATACTGGTGTCTTTGATATCGAATTTGACATAACAGTGAAACAGAGGAATGAAGATATCATAAAATTGTTTGTAAATGAAAGGGAAGTGAAAGCTCTGGTCATTTACGTCATCAGCGTGGTAACTTGCTAAATGTAATTTAAGTCGTTTGTATTGTTTCTATTTAATTTTAATGAAAGTGCAAGCATAGTGCTTGCATTGATATTTATTTTGTGAAAATGTATTAGCTTTTTATATTTGTAATATTTCTAAACGGATTGTTTTAGGTTTGCAACTCATAGTTAAGTATTACAGAGAAAAAAAATTTGCTCACATGTTAGGCCAACTTTAATAAATATCTGTATTTTAAGCGTGGGGAAGGGGCGGAAGAGTGCTTTCTTCTTTTTTCTTTCTGTCAACACATTAACATTTCCATCATCTCTAGACGTCTCCATTGTTATGGGTGGCACAGCACTTTTCGAAACATAAAGAGCTCCATTTTCCTGTACCTTAGGTCCAGATTATCTCAAACATACGTGGCAGCCTGAAAGGCGTGGATGAAGGCAAATAGGTGGATGCAGTGTTTCTGGATTTCTGAAAAGCATTTGACTCAGTACCACACCTGTGCTCATTTAGAAAAGTGTAATAATGCGGAGCAATGTGACTGAATTGACAATTTTTTGGTAGGAAGAAGACAGCATATTACTTTGAATAGAGAGCTATCGACATATGTAGAAGTTACTTCGCACGTGCCTCAGCTTGCTTTTCGTGTTCTATTTTAATGACCTGGCAGACAATACTATTTGCAACTCAATCTTTTTGGATACAGTGTAGTTCTCTATAATGAAGCACTATCTACAAATAGCTGCAAAAATATACAGATTTTTATCATATTTTAGTGGGGCAAAAGTATGCAGCTTGCTTTAAATGTTCAGCGTTGTAAAATTGTGCATTTTACAAAACGCAGAACCGTAGTATGCTATAACAGCAATATGAGTGGGACAATTTGGATCAATACTTAAATGCGACAGTTCGTGAGAATATAAAATGGAATGATCACAAGAGCAGAATTATGGGCAGATCAGGTAGCAGACTTAACAGGAGATTGAAAAAATGCTGCAAGTCTTCAAAGGAGATCGTAAATGAAAAAATCGTGCAATCCATCCTGTGTGTGGACCCTACCAGACAGAATTAGCAGGGCTATTGAACGGGAACAAGGAAGAACAGCATAAGACAGGGACAGAACAATCCCGTGGAATACCTGAAATGTATTCGCAGTTGCAAATACGGACAACCATCGACTGTATAACTGAATGACGACAATGCATTTATGTCCAAAAGAACATTGCATATTACTTCTTAACAACATAGGCACTGCAATATCGTATTTATTCGCCGATACGAGACAGCGACTTTCACTTAAAATGTCCTCCACCTGTACGACAATTACATGAAATGTGTTCGAGTACGGGTTGTGATCCAGGAATGACGACACATGGAAGTTTCGGTCCGACTGTGAACCGTGCGCGGATAACCTAAGCGGTTTAGGCGACGGTTCGCCTAAAGCGGGAAATCCGGGTTCGAGCCCCGATCCGGCACCAATTTTCACAGTCGTCATTTCATTACACAACCGATGCTTATTCATATTCCCAGTGCGAATACATTTCATGTACTTCATGACGACTATAATCACCGTAAAGCCTGTTCTACTAATATCCGCAAAAATTGTGAGCCCATCATCTCGGTCGAGCATTACCTTATGGTGCGTCAGTATAACATTTCTCATCTTTATGGATAAAGGCTTCTGTTCCTTAGACACTACAGCCTTTGACTTAGAGAGTAAATGGTTGCTTGACTGTGTTGTGCCAAATAGATGCAAGAAGTGGGTCTTGTCACTAATTACGGAGTTAATTGATGCACACTGGTGTCTGGTTATTGATTAATTATGCTGGAGTGTGGTGTCAAGTGGCTGCAGTCCAAGTTATTTTTCTTCAACAAAATTGTTGTTATTTCTGGTCTCTGATACCAAACTGTTTGATGTGTCAGCTGACATTGCCTTGTATTTATGTGCACTGCCCGCATCTCGTGGTCGTGCGGTAGCGTTCTCGCTTCCCACGCCCGGGTTCCCGGGTTCGATTCCCGGCGGGGTCAGGGATTTTCTCTGCCTCGTGATGGCTGGGTGTTGTGTGCTGTCCTTAGGTTAGTTAGGTTTAAGTAGTTCTAAGTCCTAGGGGACTTATGACCACAGCAGTTGAGTCCCATAGTGCTCAGAGCCATTTGAACCATTTATGTGCACTGAGGTAGACGGATGGAGCTTATAGTTGGGCGAGATGTGTTATGGAGCAGTGGTAGTGACACAACCAGACGTTACAAAAAGTGAAGCAATCGTTCATTTATAACTGTAGCCAAACAACTGTTAGTGAACTTTAAGATCATTTGGTTACCATTGAGTCTTCCAGATGTCCTAAGTATATTCGTTTGTTTATTTCCGCAAGTTTAAAGATATGGATGTTGATTTTATTATGTTTATTTTGCTTTATGAGTAAGTACGGAAAGAAGACAACTGATTTCTGGTTTAAGTAATATTTAGGTAACTGAAATTTTGTAAGGAAGAACAATGACTGAAAAACTTGTCTAGAGGGTACAGTGTTTAAGACGTTAAATTGTAAATTTTATTATCAGTATTGTTGTGGTTGCAACATTACTTTTTTTTAAATATTGACTCCCTTAAGGAAATAATTTCACTGGAAGTGTTTACACTGTATTACGTAACTGAATTATTGAGTATTGCTGTTGGGTTATCAGTGGTCAAGTTTGGTGTCACTTTGTAATTTTAAAATAAATGTTTAAAGTGTTAAGGTTGTCCCTACTCAACAATCGCCCCATCCTTTTTCATTGCGGCCCAGATACCTCTAAACACAAAAATTGTTCTAAATTACTCAGAAAAAAAACAGACCAACTTTTCTGATGCCAAAGGGTACTTTGAACTGATAACGACGAAGTACAAAAAGAATCTTGCGAAAAGTAGGACTCACATACTGTTCGCACTTCAGCATGTAACTTTTCTAAGTGGACTGCAAGAGATGACTTAAACGACATATTCATTCTTCAAGTGGGACTATGGTACATGAAGTATCTTGCTATAGTCCTTCCTAGGCTGTACAAGGAAGATGAAAATGAAAGGAGATGTCTTCTATTTTGCATCCTAGCAAGTTCGCCAGGAAAGACCAGTCCCCACATAGATAAACCTGCATGCACGCTACTGTAGAAAGTCTAGTCCGAGTGAATCGCACGGTACAGTACTTGCTATGCATGATTCACGACCAGCAGCTGCACGCAGAAAAATTGCGAGAAAGCTACACGAGCTCTAGAGCCAGAGAGGGTGACTGAACAAAACGCAGGCAGTTTTCTCATCACGTTCCAACACTTTCACATCTCCATCGTCTCTCGTCGTCTCATTTGTAGCTTGAAGAGCACTTTTCGAGAGCAAAATTTCCCTGCACCCTCGGTTCTAATTATCTGAAACATATGTGTCACAAAAATGTGGGTAAATCTAGGTTCGGAACACTCTTGTTATTGCTATATAGTGGACCGCAAATTGTGGAAATTTCTAATATAGCATAGTCGATTCGAGACAGTCGTTCCAAATTGCCTTTCAAAGCACACGACACCTTTGGTTCTTAACAGACAGACAAGTTCAATCTGATCAAAAGTATTCGGAAATACGATGTAAAGCGCGACTGAGCACTAGATGGCCAAAGTGGCGGACGCGCCAATATAAAAGGCAGAATGGGTCGGAGAGCTCAGTGACTCCGAAAGTAGACTAGTCGTTGAATGTCGCCAGAGTAATAAATCCATCAAGGACATCTAAACCCTTCTAAAGCTACCCACATCGACTATTGGTGATGTGACTGTGAAGGGCAAAAGTGAAGTCACAACCTCAGCTGAACGAAAACCAGCAGACCTCGTGTACTGGTCAACAGATGCCATCGAACACTAGAAAGGTGGTTGTACAAATTCGCATAAAATAGGGGAGAAGGAATCCTTTGTAATTTCCAAAGCCCTGCCACTAGTACAACTATCACAGTGACGAAGCACAGGCAGTCAAAAAGAATAGGTTACAATAGTAGAACAGTTCCTAGTTAGTGGCACGTTTCTGCGTTCATTGTAAAGCGACAGTTGAGGTGGTGTAAAGAATGCGGCCACTGAGCAGTAGACGGCTGGTAACGGGTGATTTGGAGAGACTAATCTCATCTCACCCTGTGGGAGTCCGATAGAAAAGTCTCAATTTGGTGACTGCCTGGAGAACGCTACCTGCCATGATGTGTAGTAAAAATGAAATGTTCGTATGGCATCGTTGGCCGGGTTTGGCTGACAGGTGTAACCTCCCCACCGTAATTTAAAAGGAATTAACAATACTTAATACAAATGGGAGCCAAGTGTAACCTCCCCACAAAAATTTGAAAGAAAGAAACACGACAATATTTAATTATGAATCCTAATGGACATTGCGCTAAGCGTAACCTGCCCACAATGAAATGTACTGACAATGGCAACAAAAATGTGAAATACGCAATCTGACTCGAATGTAAATCCTTCAAAAAAATTAAAGTCCATTCAGTGATAAGAAAATTCAATTAAACCGAAATATCGGTCTTTGGCCCTGTGTAAAACAATCAGAGTTAAAGTCTTACCTCAGAATAAATGGATGTCACATTTCTGCTCTTGTTGTTGCGCACCGCTTGGAGGAACTGCATTGCAAATAATAATATTCTCTTTTTTTGTGATTTTACTAAAAATTTTCTTTTAAAGAAGTGGAGTGAAATGGGAAGTGCAACGAAATCTTTAGTTCAATAAAAATTAAATTTTTGAAAAAAATGCTTTTGAAATAAAAATTATTATTGGGGACTTGTTGGAGAATAGTTACAATAAATAAAATTTTTCATTATCTAATAATTATATTAATTAACAGTATACCTTATTCACCATCTTGACCAGTGTTGCCGACCGCTCTCCATGACGACTATTGGCGTACTGCACTGCACGACTACTACTAGAGTACTGCTCTCAACTAGACAGAGCTACAGACTCGCAACGACTACTGACCGACTCGCAACGACTACTGACAGACTGAGAACCGCTCGCAACACTCGCGCGGTCAAGCGCATACTCTCTGGTCACAGATGCTACAATGCCTCGCCATCGCTGCTATGTTACATACGTGTTTCATAACCCTCCACTGGGGGGGCAAAAATTTGGCAGCGATGGTGAGTCATTTGGACTTGCCAATCGCGGCAAAATTTTTTAATTAATTAATAAACTTCTACAATTTACAGAATATTTAGATGTAGTACATAAAGTAAATGTTGTGTACACGCACTAAGTACAAAATATATCAGACAAACACAAAATGTGAGTACAAAACATAGTAGCAAATCAGAAAAATGTATATACAAATTATTTGACAGATAACAAAGTGCACAGGCACTGAAAATTCTTTAGCATATTCAGAACAAATAAACAGACTGGCAAAAAATATTATGTTGACAAGTGACATGAGTGCACATGCACTGCAGTTGAGAACATATCAGTAAATGATGAAATGTATATACAATTAGTAACAAATGACATAAGTGCATACGCAATTAAGTATTGAATATACAGAATAGTACAAATCATATTGAAAAATGAGAAAAGTGCACAGGCACTGAAGTTCAGTAGAAAACATATTAACACCTAACATAAGTGCACATGCACTGTAGTTCAGAACATATCATTAAAAATAAAAAATGTATACACAGTATAGAAGACAAGAGTGCACATACTGTACTTGAGGACAAATCGAAAAAATAAACGTCAATAGCATTTTCGCAATAAATAAACATAATGGCAAAAAAAAAAAAAAATAATGTCCAAAGTGCACACGCACTGGAGAAATGTCTTTAGCATTTTCACAACAAATAAACATAATGGCAAAAAATCATGTCGACCAGTGCCACAAGTGTACTCGCACTGGAATTCAACAAATCGAAAAATGTATAACCTACGAACAGAAATGATGTCACCAAAAAAAAATTTTTTTTTTTTTTATGTGACAAGAATCAGGATAGGAAAGGGAAGGATTGCATCATGGTTGTAGCACTTTGGATTGCACACAGCTGCTCTGAAAGTCCATATCTTTCCACAGAAGTACAACACCAAGTGACACAACTTGAAGTTCTTTTCCCATCAGAATTTATCAGTGTAGCCAAGACACTGAATTGTCGTAGTAATATTCCATGTTTTCATTTTGGCAGTACATTAGGTACACCAAACAGTGGGACCATAATAATATCTTCATCGCTCACGGTGGTGGACAGCATGTCGTGTCAACACCACGCTCTTAAAAGGCACACCAACGTAGAATTAGTGCAAAACCAAAGATAGTGCTCCATGATCACTAGGATAAACAGGACAAATGGACATTGCAGTAATTCAGGGTAGTCAGCTTATGAGGTGAAGGACATCAAGTCACATAATATTGACAATTAGAGACTTAATTAGTTTGTGGCATTCATAGCCCAGTTATTGAACATTTCTGTACCAAGTATGTAGTATTACAGAAAAATGTTCATTAATTGTTTTACATGGAATCAGTAGCCTTCTTTTCCTGGTTACAAAGCATTATTAAATAATCGCATTCTTTTCAGTTACAGAGTGTAATTAAGAATCATTAACCTTCTCCTAATTACAGTTAATTAATCATTTGTCATTCCAATAGTAAGAATTATTAGTCTTCTCCTAATTACAAAGCATTATTAAACAGTACCATAGTTAATTAATTATGTGTCATTCCAATCTATTAAGAATCACTAGCTGGCATCATGGGTAATCGTATTACAATAAACAGTGTTTCTCCTTCAGTAGTATTCAGATCATTACAAAGTCATTATTAAAATCAGTTAATTACAGTCAAAGCATTAATAATCATGGACATCGTAAGTAGTCTCATTACAATAAACAGTGTTTCTCCTTCAGTAGTATTCAGATCATTACAAAGTCATTATTAAAATCAGTTAATTACAGTCAAATCATTAATAATCATGGACATCGTAAGTAGTCTCATTACAATAAACAGTGTTTCTCATTCAGTAGTATTCAGATCATTACAAAGTCATTATTAAAATCAGTTAATTACAGTCATAGCATTAATAATCACAGGCATTATAAGTAGTCTCATTACAATAAACAGTGTTTCTCCTTCAGTAGTATTCAGATCATTACAAAGTCATTATTAAAATCAGTTAATTAGTCATAGCATTAGTAATTATAGGCATTATAAGTAGTCTCATTACAATAAACAGTGGCAGTTATTAACTAGTGACAAAGCATTATTTTAAATATATACTTTTTTTTTGTCTCATTAAGAAGTCATTACTCAAGTGACATACTATTCAGAGTTGATCAGTATTATTCAGAATTTTCTCAAACTGGTATCACTACTTGGGACTGGTAATAAATTTTTTTTTTTGTTAGCAATGCATTGCGTTGGGATCGATAATTAATTGCTGAGGCATAACACTATTTGCTTTTGACCTATTGCTGCAAATGAGGATAGGTAACGTCATTCGTCATGAGTCAGCTGTAGCAAGGTTATGTAACAAGGCAGTATATGTGATCACATTTATAAATGATAGACACAAATGGGTAAAAAATAAAAATGCAAGTACTAGAACAGGTATAATAACTAACAGGTTTAGTAAGTATCATGAAAAGCTTCTCCTGAAAAAAAATACAAAAACGGATTATTGACCTGAAAGAAGAAACGCACACTATGCTGAAAAGTAGTGAACTTCGAATTAACAGGTAGTGAAA
This sequence comes from Schistocerca serialis cubense, assembly GCF_023864345.2. Taxonomy (NCBI): domain Eukaryota; kingdom Metazoa; phylum Arthropoda; class Insecta; order Orthoptera; family Acrididae; genus Schistocerca; species Schistocerca serialis. The sequence goes on along the minus strand of NC_064642.1, from coordinate 81,887,256 downwards.
TGTGTATAAATTGTGTTCCATAGCTGTCCTTTCCAAAACTTTCTGTCATCCTACTATGCAATGTAACACCTGCTGTCAAAGCAAACTGTAACAAATACTTAAATAACTACGTAGCATAAATACATAACTTCAACATTATCCTCATCTGCAAAGAAAACTTCATTATCCATATCATCATAATTTCATTATTATCATCACCTGTAAAGAAAAACTTCATTATTCATAACAGCATATTCTTCATAATTATTCATCAGCATTCATTATCATCTGTAAAAAAAAATCACTTCATTACTCATTACATAACTATTCCTTATCTCTAGCATATTTCATCACTAAAACTAAGATGTGTAGTTCAGTCTGACAGCCTGCATCAACTACCTTATATTCTGAAAGAAAAAAATTAGTTAAGACTGCTATTCTACGATGAGTATAGTATATTCTTGTTAATGCCTGCCAATCCTGATCCATTTACTCTTCCTCATAAAGTTATTGCATCTTCTTTCGTTTATTCCGTAGGTGAAATTCCCATTTCTGTTGAATTTATTTCTTACATGCATCATTTCTTTCTGAAATTGATGACAGAGATTAATGTCCTGCATTTAAATCCTATACCCACTAAATAATGACTGGTTTATGGTGACACAATTAACCATACAGCATAACATGACAGAAAACGTAATATGTCAAAGACATTGACAGTGTTCAGATACAAAAATGTACACAGAATAATACGATGCAGCAGCAAAAAATGTAAAACAGTCACGATCTTGAGATGTCATAAAGCAAAAAATGTCAAAGTCAACTGGTGTGTGTTATATCCTAACTATTTCACAGTGCATACTAACAAAACTGGAATACAATCGTACATAAAAAGACAAATGTGACGTTCGTTGTGTTCAGCTTGTATGTAGTGTAGTTAATACAGGCGAGAATTAAAGACTTTAATGAAAAAAAAATGTAATGAAATTAACATGTCATTAGCTAACATTGCATAATTAGTCATAAAATACGTAAGTTCGTCTGGAAACGTATGCACGGTCTGATGTGTAAGGACAAGAAAAGCGACCTGCTAACCTTACCTTGCCGGGCACTTGCCAAGAAAAAAATACGATAATCATCAGTAATTAGTCAGGTGAATATAATTGCATTAGTAAATGGCATCATAGTGTGTTGAATCATACAGTGGTTTCACTCAATAAACGGTTTAATGTTTGAGATATGGTGATTGCCTTTCGATTTTCTGGTTCTCAAAGTTTCGACGTGTACAACATTTGGGGTGAGGGATGCTGCGAATCCGATATGGACCTGCGTATAGAAGTTCAAATTTACTGCACTTACCTTTTAATTTGCTGGATAAATAGTGTGTACGTATTAGTATCTTCTGTCCAACGTGAAAGAGGCGGTGTGTACAAACCTGTTTTTGCTGTCTTCTCCGGCGCTCTGCGGCACATTTGATGTTGTTCAGCGCAATGTAAATTATTTCATGGTGTCGTAATCGACGAGATGTAGGAAATGTTATTAATTCTTTAATTTTGTTAGGTGGTTCAGCATTTTTCAGTATAACAGACGGAGATAGCATAGTGGATTCATTTGGAATGGAATTAATTACATCTTGGAATGAGAGTATGTGTGTATCCCAATCAATATGTCTTTTGTGGCAGTATATTCGGCACAGCTTACCAATTTCTTTCATTAATCTTTCACAGGGGTTCGAAGAAGCGTGGTACTTGGATATATAGATCGGAGAAATGTTTCTGGCTCGTAACATGCGTGTCCATACGCTACTACGAAATTGAGATCCATTGTCAGAAATTACTCTCATCACATGCCCTACATGAGATAGAAAATGTTTTACAAATGCTTTCGAAACAGTTTTAGTAGTAGCTTTGCGTAATGGAGTGAAAGTAACAAATTTTGAAGTGAGTTCAACAGCGACAAAGATGTAGCAAAAACCTCTGTTAGTTCTCGGAATCGGACCAAAAATATCTACTGCGGCCATATGTCTTAATTTAACAGGTACAATGGAATATAAAGGAGGAATATGTGAAGTGGTGTCTGATTTAGCTTTCTGGCAAATTTTACAAGACGCTAAAACTCGTCGTATACGTTTCTCCATGTTGGCAAAATAACAGTTCTGTCTCAGTATAAGAAAACATTTTCGTGCTCCGTAATGTGCGTAACTTAAATGAGTGTATCAAATTAGTTTGTTAACCAGTTCGTCAGGAATGCATAATAACCAATTGTTGCTGTCAGGATGAGAGCGGCGAAACAGAATGTCATTGCGTACAGTGTAGTGGTTTCTAATCGTAACATTATTCCTATCTAGCCAAAGGTGTTTAATTTCTCTCCACACATTGTCTTTATTTTGTTCTCGTGCTATGTCCTGTAATGACGATGAAATAAAGTTTTCAAATGCAACTTGCTGAATGTACATGACACTGAAATTTGCTTTGCAGAAGTTGGTTGCTACGTCTTGCTGATTGTTGCTCAGAGAACGCGATAGTGCGTCTGCTATAACATTTTGTGTGCCGGGAATGTGGACAATCGTAAAATTAAATTCTTGTAAATATAATTTCCATCTACTTAATCTATCGTGAGTGAATTTGGCCGAAAGTAAAAATTGTATCGCTCTGTGGTCTGTGTACACGGTGGTATGTCTGCCATAAAGAAAATGCCTAAATCTCGTAAAAGCCCATACAACACATAATGTTTCAAGTTCTGTAACGGAGTAATTTCGTTCAGCAGGTGACAGAATGCGGCTTGCAAATGCGATGTTTTTAATTACTGTAGAACCATCTTCTTCGATTTCCTGGAAAATGTGTACGCCTAAAGCGGTGTTGGAACTGTCAGTGGCGATGAAAAAATGTCTACTAAGATCTGGGTGCGATAAAAGTGGAACATTCAACAAAGCATGTTTCAGGTTCACAAATTCAGAATGTGCTTGCTTATCCCAAGACCAAATAGTGTTTTTACCCGTTAATTGGCATAATCTGGGTGTGTCTAAAGCAGAGTGATGAATAAATTTACGAAAAAAGTTAATTAAGCCCAAAAAACTGCGTAATTGCTTCTTCGTTGTAGGAACGGTAATGTCACGTAGAGCTTGAAGTTTTTCCGGATCAGGTGCAATGCCTTCTGCTGAAATTACGTGTCCAAGAAATTTTATAGAAGTTTTGCCAAAGTGCGATTTACTGAGGTTAACTGTAAGTCCTTGTGCATGGAAAGTTTGTAACAGTTGCTCAAGAATCAGATTGTGTTCAGACCAATTAGCTTCTGCGATAAGAATATCGTCTACATACGTCGTTATTCTGTCCTTAATGCAAACGTGTATCGGATGGCGTCAAAATTAATAACATTTTTCGTGAACAAGAATCTGCGAGTCAAAATTGTTGCTTACGTTACTGGAATATGCAATCTGTGCTGTATCTGGTTAAAATCTATCGTACGTGTTATTATTTACGGGAGAATGTTGTGGCATATCCACTATATGAACTGTTCTGTTATTTCTTACTGACGTGTTACGCTATGGATGACACCTATTGTCTGTTCCATTCATGATTATATGTTGTTGCTGATGTTGTTGCTGCTAATATGATCGACTGTTATTAAATGTACGCTGAAAATTGTGCTCATCATTTTTTTTTTTTTTACGTCTGTCCTGATAGTAATTTCTATACGGCGCATTGCGATACGAGTTGAAATAGTGTGTTGTCTGTACGTGGTTATTTCTTTGCTGCCGTACGTTACTATTTGTTGGGGCTGGGACTATACGTGCACGCGGCGAAACATTAAAGTTTAGTTGACCTTGTAGACTGCATTGTTGGTTAGGTATGCTAAGCGGTTGACTTTCATGCTGTTGTGGTGAAAAACATCTATTGTTACCAAAATGTGGTTTGCTGTTAATTTTACTTTTACACATACTGATGATTACGATTTTATCTGTAATTAAAATTACGGCGGTTCTGGAGTGCCTAATGAAAATTGTCACATTCGGTAAAAATTTGTCACATCGGGTTTTCTTTGTCATTTTTCTTAATTCTAGGTAGAGCAATAGTTAAAGAGCAGTTTTGATAGATATAAAGGATAGTAGAAGAAAAGGCAGCAGTGCAGAAAACTAAAGATGAAACAGCACTACTACAGCTCGGGGCCCTATGCTCGCTACGGCACATATTCATTAAAGCGTAATGAATCCCCTGAGGTCATTTACGCACTGCAAATAAATTTCAGCTTTTGTGTTATAGGCAATGGCGGTACAAATTCAGAAATAAATTGCTGTCTGCATGCTAATTCTAGTTTCTTCATTATAGGCAATGCTGTTGTAAATACAAAAATAAATTGTCGCATCTGGTTCAAAGCTAGTTTCTGCATTACAGGTAGTAGTGGTGAAAGCAAAAAAATAAATTGTCGCATACAGTGCAAATCGTGTGTCTGTGCTCTGTCATTATTAAATTCTTTACATTTTCTTACAAATGCAAACTGCTTATTATCAACGTTCTCGTCACTGAATTTGTGAACACGTTCGGGTTTGTGTGAGAATTTGTTCGTCTGTGTCATTTCGGATTTCAAGTTGCGTAGCTTTTCAGATTTTAAGTCGCGTGGCTTTTCGGATTTTAAGTCGCGTAGTTGCTGTAAATTGCTCACATTATACGCGCTGCGTAAGTCTGACAAATCTTCGCAACGTGGCGGGTTCTGTGACGTATTGGTGACTGAAATAATTTTTAATTCTGTTACTTTACTACTTTCGTCAATATGGTTGTTCTGACGTTCAAATTTCTCGTCAGCTTCCGTATTCGGAGTGTGTGAAACTTCCACTGACTCTAAATTAATTTCGTCGCGAATCTGTACTTCGTTTTTAGGGCATTCTTCAGTGACTGCATTAACTTCGTCTTTATGTAATTCTGTTGTGCTTACACGTGTGCTACTTATTTCTTGTGCAACAGTGCCAACTTCTTCATTACTGTTATTAGCACAAGCCTTAGTATCCTCACGTAATTGTACTTTAGTGTCCTGACATTGTATGGTAACAGCTGTAATCTGTTCGCTAGCTTGTTTGTTCTGTTCATTAAGGTTATCGTGTTTTTCTCTCGGCTGTTTAATACCTTCAGAAAATTGTTTGTTCCGTTCTCTAAATTGTTTGTTCTCTTCTTCCAGTCGTTTGTTCTGCTCATCAAGTTTTTTATCCATCATTTCTAGTCTTTTACTATCTTGTAGCAATATTGCCATAATTTGACCCAATGTAACATTATCTACTCCATTCTCTGTACTATTTGACGGCGTATTTGCAATTGTCGCGTTTTGTGTGACCATTTGGTCATTCTTTGGTTCACAAAAGGCTTTCCCTGTCAAATGTACACTCTCATTCACTATTTCGGAATTAAATAACTCCGGCGTACTTTGTGTAGCTTGTTCATTTTCATCAAAAATATTTGTCTGTACGTTGCTTGAATTTTCCAAATCGGGTGTGTTAAGCTCGGCAGCGCTCATTGCAATAGAGCGTCCCGCGTCATCAATTGTCGTCAAATTAACAGACGAGACAATTGAGTTCGTTTGTTCATCATTAAGATCTACATCATTATTGGTAGTTGGAATGCATTGATTGTCAGTGAACGCAGGATTGTCATCATTACACTGCGTGTCACAATTACTATCGATCACGCTGTTTAAGTCGGTAATTTCATTCACAATACCTCGCGATACACTATTCACAGTCTTTCGCGGCATTTTTACAATAGTCACAAATATTCACAAAACAAATAAGCACAAATGCAAAAAGGCAACAAACAAATACAACAGAGCAACGAATTGCCGTTGACCTGTGGAAAGAAAGTCACAAAATTAGTAAAAGCGTTGCGCCAAATCCTAATTATATCTAAGCAAATAAGAGCAGATATCTGACTGTTGCTCAAAAGACTCTCAACGAAATTCGATCCTGGACTGGGTGTCGCCAAGTGTAACCTCACCACCGTAATTTTAAAGGGAAATAAACATGACAATACTTAATACAAATGGGAGCCGAGTGTAACCTCCCCACAAAAATTTGAAAGAAAGAAATACGACAATATTTAATTATGAATCCTAATGGACATTGCGCTAAGCGTAACCTGCCCACAATGAAATGTACTGACAATGGCAACAAAAATGTGAAATACGCAATCTGACTCGAATGTAAATCCTTCAAAAAAATTAAAGTCCATTCAGTGATAAGAAAATTCAATTAAACCGAAATATCGGTCTTTGGCCCTGTGTAAAACAATCAGAGTTAAAGTCTTACCTCAGAATAAATGGATGTCACATTTCTGCTCTTGTTGTTGCGCACCGCTTGGAGGAACTGCATTGCAAATAATAATATTCTCTTTTTTTGTGATTTTACTAAAAATTTTCTTTTAAAGAAGTGGAGTGAAATGGGAAGTGCAACGAAATCTTTAGTTCAATAAAAATTAAATTTTTGAAAAAAATGCTTTTGAAATAAAAATTATTATTGGGGACTTGTTGGAGAATAGTTACAATAAATAAAATTTTTCATTATCTAATAATTATATTAATTAACAGTATACCTTATTCACCATCTTGACCAGTGTTGCCGACCGCTCTCCATGACGACTATTGGCGTACTGCACTGCACGACTACTACTAGAGTACTGCTCTCAACTAGACAGAGCTACAGACTCGCAACGACTACTGACCGACTCGCAACGACTACTGACAGACTGAGAACCGCTCGCAACACTCGCGTGGTCAAGCGCATACTCTCTGGTCACAGATGCTACAATGCCTCGCCATCGCTGCTATGTTACATACGTGTTTCACAGGTTCAACTCTTATTTCAATCGGTGCCACATTGGGCGACTTTCTGCCGATGATGAGGACCATACAACACCGAGTCCCATAGCTGAGTGGCAGGTTATCAAGATTTACGTGAGTTTGAACGTGTTGTTACAGGCGGCGCACGAGCGATGGGATGCAGCATCTCCGAGGTAGCGATGAAGTGGGAACTTTCCCGTACGACCACTTCATGAGTGTACCGTGAATATCAGGAATGCGGTAAAACATCAAATCTCCGACATAGCTGCGGCCGGAAAAAGATCCTGGAAGAACGGGATCAACGACGACTGGAGAGAATCGTTCAACGTGACAGAGTTGCGACCCTTCTGCCAATTGATGCAGATTTCAGTGCTGGGCCATCAACAACAGTCGACATCCGAACCACTCAACGAAACATCATCGATATGGGCTTTCGGAGCCGAAGGCCCACTCATGTACCCTTGATGACTCACGACATAAAGCTTTACGCCTCGCCTGGGCCTGTCAACAACGACACTGGACTGTTGACGAGTGGAGGCATGTTTCCTGTTCGAACGAGTTCCATTTCAAATTCTATCGAGCGGATGGACATGTCCGGGTATGGAGACAGCCTACTGAATCCATGGACTCTGCATGTCATCAACGGATTGTTCAAGCCGTTGGAAACTCTGTAATGGTGTGGGGCGTGTGCAGTTGGGGTGATATGGGACCCCTGATACGTCTATATACGACCCCGACAGGTAACACGTATGTAAGCATCCTGTCTGATCACTTGCAACCATTCATGACCACTGCTCATTCAGACGGACTTGGGCATTTCCAGCGGGACAATGCGAGACTCCACACGTCCTGAATTGCTACAGAGTGGCTCCAGGAACGCTCTTCTGAGTTTAAACACTATCGCTGGCCACCAAACTCCCCAGACATGAACACTATTGAGCATATCAGGGATGCCTTGCGTCTGTTCAGAAGAGATCTCCATCCCCTCGTACTCTTTCGTTTTTATGGACAGCCCTGCAGAATTCACGGTGTCAGTTCCCTCTAGCATTACTTCAGACATTAGGCGAGTCCACGCCACGGCATGTTGCGGCACTTCTGCGAGCTCGCGAGTGTCCTACACGATATCAGGCAGGTGTACCAGTTTCTTTTGCTCTTCAGTGTATAAGGTCATGCTGACGGGAAAAGTGCCAGCGAAGGCATGGATCATGTCTACAAGTTAGCCACGACCATGAATCCTGTACCACACGGGTAACAGGCTCTTTTTAATGTAGTCCTATATGGTGCTGTATTACCACCGGCCAGGTTAGACGAGCGCGCTAACGCCGGTAGGCGCGCCGGCCCCGGATCGATCCACCCGGCGGATTAACGACGAGGGCCGGTGTGCCGGCGCCAGCCTGGATGTGGTTTTTAGGCGGTTTTCCATACCCCTCTAGGTGAATACCGGGCTGGTCCACACGCCCCGCCTCGGTTACACAGCTCACAGACACCTGAACACTTTCGCACTATTCTGTGGATTACACTAGTCACAGTCAGTTGGGTACACTAATTTCTTCCCGGGGGGTATGGGGTGGCGGCAGGAAGGGCATCCGCCACCCCTTAAACTAACATTGCCACATCCGATTACACATACCGACCCTGCGTCTCCGCGGGAAAAAGGCACAAGCAAAAGAAAGAAAGAAAAGAAAGATGGTGATGCATTATCAGTATTTATATAACACGTCTACCTGCAATTTCACGCACATGTGATCAATGCAGAAATAAGGGTTTGACTTTGAGTGCGGCACTCACGCCATGGATGATGATTCCATCAGATGACGCTCACTAGGCTGCTATAGAGTTTATTTATTGCGTAACTGTGGGTTTGTTACCAAAGGTTACACTAATGACGCAATATGAAAAAGATGTAACTCTTTTATGTCTTTCACCTTATTTTACTCTAGACAGTATGTGGATACCATACATTAAAAAATAGCATATTTATGGTTTTACCATTGACTCCCTGTAGTTCTTGGTACTGTACCCTGCAATAAAAATACAGGGTAGTGTAGTGGAGAGCGTGCTACGTCATCATCTCCCGGTTTTGTAAGTTTCATTTGGACGGTACGTTATTCTGTAAAACAAAATTTTTAAGATTTCCTGTAATATAAAATTGTTATTTTCGTTTGGATACTACGTTATTTTGTAAAACAAAATTGTTAACTTTTCCTATAATGTAATACTGATTTTTTTATTTTTTAAAAGTTATCAATCAATGACCATGCCTTCTTAGAAAACTAATGGGCAGCCATATGCACATGAGCGGTATGTATGACGGCGACACATACCAATGTGACCTGTTGACTACTGAGAGTAATATTTGTCAGTTTGTTTGTTTCACCCAGCTGCTACAATAGGCGCATAGTCTGAAACACGGTATTGCACACAGAACCGGTATGCCTCACGCCCGAGATTCAATTAACAATGAACCAATTACAAAAGAATAGATAATGAAACGTTAAATAAAATCGTAGTTACCTGTTTATGAGAGACGCTGGAAGTGGATGCCATGAGCACCCAAGCATCGCTGACTTCGTGTAATGACGTTACAAAACAGCTCACTGTAATTCTACTGGCGTGATGTTGTTGATTTCTGTGTAATGTTCCCTTTAAAATGGTCGGCATACACGTTGCATTTTAGCGTACCCCCCAATAAAAGCACACGGTGTTAAGTCCGGGGATCAAGGGCAGCAGAAGCCTCTGCTGACAATTTTGTTTTCAGGGAACACGTTGGTGATGTGTGCCATACATTAGTTGGATGTGTGAGCGGTTGCTCCATCCTGTTGGAATATTGCATACATCTTCCCTGCGTCTGTTAATTGTGCATAGAAAGAGTCAAAGAACTCCAGATAGCTAGCACTATTTAAGGTGTAATTGAAAAGCATGGTGCTAATAATGCGCATACCGGACAACGCACGTCAGACACCTATCTTCTGTGAGTGGAGAGGTTCTTCATGCAGAGTATATGAGTTGTCCTGCTGCTAGCATCTGTAGTTCTGGTAGTTTACATAGCCTGAGAAGTGAAACTAGGCCTCATCCAACATGAAGTAAGGCAAGCGGTCCAAGTAATCGTTAGCAGCTGATGTTAATAGCCAGTTACAATAATGAACTCTTTTTTTCTGATCCTCTGCGCATTCTGAACGGATCCTACAGCCCTCGATATCTTGTGTAGATCTTGAATAGTGGTGGAGTTTCCTATGAGGACACTTCGCCTGAAATATTTCTTTACATTCCTTGATGGAACCTGTGTTTATGTAACACTCCACTTTATCAATTCGCTGTTCTAATGCAGACTGTCCAATTTCTGCAACAACTCAACAGTACAAGCTTCTCACGACAACTGACGCACAAACACATGAACGTTCGAGTTGCACCAAACATTCCGTTGAAATGCAGTGTGGCCACTTCAGAGTCAGCTGACTAGATATGATTAACCGGTACGTGAGGCGTACCGTTTTTATGTGGGTCACCTTATACCAGTGGAAGTACTCATTCCCCACGGTTCAACTTTCTGTACAGAGGCTATTCGTGCCTTTTCGAACCATACTATATGCCTAAGTACGGTTAATAACAAGGTATTTATGTCTGTAAGCATATAAGTACCTGTAATATGGACATGCATACTGTATGTAAAGATTATTTTACAACTTGAACATTTTACGTGTGTGGTTTGAGGATGGGTGTGTCAGCCCGAAACTGGTAACCACTGCAGCAAAAATTGTACAGTCACGTTCAGAAAAAAACAGAACAGCTTGAACGACTGGGAGATTAGAGATTCGTATTCGAAGGACATGTACATTAGAATGTTCTGCAGAAATGATTAGCACTTGAACAATGTCAGACCACAGCTTAAAGCTCAACATTTATATCACGGCGCAACACCACCTATCGGTAAAATATGCCTGCAGCTCGCTATAAACCGAAGGTAATGGATCAGTGTGACTTGAACAGGCATGCAGGATGCCTCACAGATCGTATTGTGAAATCAGTGAATTTCAAAGACAGCGCATTATTGGAATGAGAGAATGTGATACATCCATCTTCGACATTGCTGCTCGTGTTGACGCTAGACGGCATAAACATGCTAGACGGCAGTGGTATATGGAACAACGTCACTCTTTAAATGAATGGCATCAGATGGTGTTCTGGACAAATCCAGGCTCTGTTTGTATGAAAATGGTGACCGGGGGAGCGGCATCACAGTCACTGCATTCGCACGATACGTACGGCACCAACTCAAGACCTTATGGTGTGGGGTGCAAATGGATACAACCACAAATCACAGTTGGTGCGTGTCAACGGCACTAAGACCAGTGTGACCTTCGTGAATGAAATCCTGCCACCAGCAGCCATACCTTCCTACACAATATCCCAGACACCATTTTTCAGCAAGACAATGCACGACTACATGTTGTTGCACGAACACGTGGCTTCTTTGTGTCACAGTATGTCAGATTTTTGCCCTGGTCCGCCACATAACCAGACTTGTCGGAAATCTAAAACGTGTAAACTTGGAAATTGGTGGTAAGGACTATGGGACCAAACTGCTGAGGTCATCGGTCCATAGGTTTACGCACTATTCAATCTAACCTAAACTAACTTACGCTAAGGACAACACACATCCATGCTCGAGGGAGGACTCGAACCTCCGACGGGGAGAACCGCACGAACCGTGACAATACGCCCTAGACCGCACGGCCGAAAATGTGTGGGATACGGTGAAACGACGGGTGCAGTGGTGTGACCCAATGCCAACTGCCACACATTTTGGAATCAGATGAATGCAGCATCGATGGCTACACCACAGGACGCCATTCGTACCTTATGCCCGTGGATGCCATCACGCATGGAACAAGTTGAAGGGCACTTCGCGGGCGCTGTGCCTGCTAGGCAACAGGACACACGCTGAACCGAGGTGACTGAAATGCTAATCATTTCTGCGGAACATGTCCTGTGAATATGAACGTCCTATCTCTAGTCGTACAAGGCGTTCTGTTTCCTCTGAACGTGGCTCTAAGTCAGCGCGGCTGAGACAGACGAAATAAAAAAATTATCCAATTTCTTCAGCATTCAGTACTCGTCCTCTGCTGATATTTCGGGTGGGCGAACGGTCCAGCCACGTTCTGAACTATAAGACTCGTGTAATACTGATGGTTCAGCTTTTTTTTCTTCAGTGTTATTTCAGCCTCTTCGTCCTATGTGTTTGGAGAGTTGTTTGCCAGTGGTATGACATTCGATCTTCAACCAAAAGCTTTAAGATACACACAAAAACAAGATAAGTATGATTAAAACGTAAAATAATTTACAACTGTTATTAAAATAGATAAAAAGATGGATTTCCATCGTATTTACCATAACATTAAAACGTCGTTTTCCTTTGATTTTAAACTGAAATCGGAAGTCTGAAGGGAAAAGAGAGAAATGAAAATATATATTTAATCTTAAGAGATACTAGCATATATGGATATAGGAACACAGACTAAAGCTGGCGTGTCTGTTTTGATAAACAACAGGTGGAAAGAAAAAAATAAAGAACTGGGAGGAGTTTAATGAGAGGTTCTTCAAATTGAAGATTGAAATGTTTGGTAGTGAAGTGGCTATAATAGTAGCTTAGCAGTATGCTCCCTGTGACGAAGTTACATCGCTGTTTATTTTCGGGGAACTTGAACCATAGGGTTGGGTCTCCATTAAATAAGAATGTGGCTGGGAAATAAAACACTGAATAGCAGTGTAAGTAGATTAACTGAATTATTTTATCAAGTGCAATGTCAAATTAAGAATGGTTCTTTCCGTCATTAGGAAATACATAAGTATACATTGCCTCAACCAACTAGGTATTTAAGGACAGTTATAAGTTTGGTAATTGCCAAGCGAGGTGTTAGAGTTTCGAGCGCAAGCAAGTTGAACACATATTGTGTTGGAAAAGCCACTATCCCCCTAAGAGCTAAATATGTAGAGCGAGGACAGGACGAAAAACTCAGTATCAAAATTCCACGGGTAATGCACGGCTTTTGCAGCACTAGATTATATGAGATCTGTACTAGAGATTAATTGAGGAAAAACTCAGATTGGGCAAGGACTCAACTTTTGCGTCATTATATGAGGATTTAAATAATGTGTACTGGAAGCTGCCTTGGAGGCTCTTGGAAGGGAAGGAGGAAACCGGAGAGAGCCGAGTAGGTGACAGGCCTTAAGAGGAATAACTGTAGAAAAGAAGACCACTTACTGGCAATGGTTAATCTCTAAAAGGCTCGGAGATAGGAATCACTACAACACAATTAAGAGAGAAGTAAAAGAGCTAAAGAGGAATAGAGGGAGAGGAAATGTATCAATGTAGAACATTCAGTTGGATACAACAAGGCATCAGAAGTGAAGAAGAGTTATAGTTAATAGGATAAATAAATATCGGGACAGATTTTATCATCTTGGAGGGAGAGACGGTAGGAGTCTAAACTGTGCAGGGAGGGGGGAGGCTTGTGGGTGGGTGGGTGTGTGTCTAGACGTAGCGACAGTGGGAAGTGTTGGTATAGGCGAGGCGGCATAACAGTATTGGTAGTCGGAGGAGAAGTAATGAGATGGTTGGACTATAGGGTTAGGAAAATGTAGGCTGTGTGGAGGTGTTCGATCTTGGTGATGAGGGGCGCCATGCAACCCTTCACGATCTTGCTACAGCGAATGCGGACGCACGTCATCACAGCTGCAGAAATGTCACTCGGCCGACAGAGGTACGAGCATGTAGTACTGACACTCTCTATAACGGACGTACAGACACATATTTCAGTTTATAAGCTATAGGCATTAGGGCCACGGGTACTGTGCCGTTGCAAATGAGGGCTGACTGTTTCAAGTACAGGATTCCACATTTTATCCAAGTTAAAACGGTCATCGCGTAATGGTAAATCGTTCGCCAGACGGACTGCATTGGCGTTTTTAACACTTTCAACACTGCCCTCTTTACACCAGGAAACTTGGCTGTGAACTGGCATATTTAATGGATGTTTGAAATTAGATTGCAAAGAACAGAAAAATGATAGGAATATTGTTCTTGCATCATTGAAAAGGAAAACGTAAGAGCTTTACATGAATGTGAGTTTATTTTACAATGTAAAATACAAATGGGTGTTATAATTAAAAAAAGAAAACTCAAAAATGTCGTGGATAAAAAAGTTTTACATGATCTCTTTCTTGAGTAATGCCATTATTACTGTATCTAAATTTAAAACAATATATCACTGGACTGTCTAACTGCAGATACCTGTAAACTAGAGTAATTTAATAGTTCAGATGTAGTTAGCCTTTGTGTGAAAATCCTGGAAACATTGTGGGACACAAAGCCAACGCCACAGTCATTGCACCACCATCTACTTTCCTTCCTGATGCGCTTACCCATCTCTTTCTACCTCTTGTCTGAACATACTTTGCAATACCTAATAGTATTCACCTTGTTTGCAGTGGGTGTGATCTTCTCTGGAAAGTGCCTTGCAAATGTCCTCTCAATTTGTGAGGATGAAGCGGCTTATTGCTGAAAAATATTTCCGCCCTTCTCAGCCAGTTTCTTCCCCACTTTGTGAATAAAGTCTACTAGGGATACATTCTTTCTAGTCTTATCTTTATATAAAATAAAACTGTTGACAGTTGACATGATAAGCAAGTGGAAAAACAGCTTTTTCCACCACTTCAAAGTTTTTCGGGCAAACGGACGATAGCTGGAGAACTGATCTGCTCTGTCAACCCCAGCTTTATTCTTAGCGTAATCAATAATAACGTCTGGATTTACAATTTATGCTATTCCACCTTTGGCGCTCCCTTGAACACTAGTGCTGGTAGACTTATGCTTTGTGGAAAGACAAAAAACATCTCGTTTTGACTTCCACTTCACTGCCAAGAGATGTTGTTTCCTTTGAAAAACTATCTTCTTTTTGTTAGTTTTAGTGTTTTGAATATTCGTCGCAAACCTTTCCTGTTTTTCATTACAGTTCCCACTCCAAGAGCTTTATTTTCCCACAACATGTCCAAAAGAGATGGACTGGTGTAGTACCTATCCATATAAATGCAACGTCCTTTGCCAAAGTACTGTGATCACAACCTTTTTACAAGGCCCTCGATGCTATTGCCAACACTGCCTGCAGAACCTGTATATACATCACAGTTTAGCATATAACCAGTTGATGAACCGCAGAGAGCATACAATTTTAGTCCATATTTACTGGGTTTGTTTTTCATGTATGCTCTGAAGCTTGTTCTACCACGAAAGGGACACATTGCCTCATCTATTGTCAGATTCATACCTGGACGAAAACTGATTTTGCTTTTTTCACAAAGAAATCAAACACAGGCCTCACTTTGTAAAGTGGGTCGTGCTTTCCTACGCCTCTGCTAATGAACGTAGCATTGTCATTCAAGTGTAACATGGACAATGTAGCGCAAAATCGATCGCGACTCAACAATTTACTCGCAAATCCTGTCTGCGAAAACGGGTCTGTTGACCAATAACCACTGATTTTCGGCAATTTGGCGACGCACATATGCAAAACACAGTTTATTTTCAGGCTACCTTTGCGTTTCATTGCCGTAATAACGTTACCAGCGTACCGATTCGTTTCACTTTTGATGAGCCGAATAAGGTCATCATCAAAGAAATAACTAAAATATTGAAGCTCCTCAGTGGCATCTGACAAATGCGATGCTACGCCGACTACTTCCTAGAAATCCGGCAGTACTGGCTGATCGTCTAGTTCCGACCAATCTTGCTCTTTGTGCTCCGTGATTTTCGCCTGGAGAGTATGAATCCTCTTTGTCAGAATCGTCAATTTCAGATCCTGCATCTCCACAAAGAATATATAAGATCTCTGCCCCCGTCAACTCGCTGCGCAATATTTTCACGATCGTAAACACCTGTGAATGAACAGCAGGTAACTTCGTCTTTGCAGTGCTTACAACAGCTCCCAGGATGAGATAGCCAATAAGTGCTTGCCTTCTGCGGAAGAAGAATGAAATACCGTCACATTAGTTGACGATACTGCTTCGGAGACCCGCTAAACGCGCTTACGGAGCCAAATAAAGGCTCGCCCGTACGGTATACGGGCGCCGTCGCCAACGTCAGGGCGGCCGCGCCCGTATGGCGTACGGGCACCGTGCTGTAAGTGTTAATACACTCCTGGAAATTGAAATAAGAACACCGTGAATTCATTGTCCAAGGAAGGGGAAACTTTATTGACACATTCCTGGGGTCAGATACATCACATGATCACACTGACAGAACCACAGGCACATAGACACAGGCAACAGAGCATGCACAATGTCGGCACTAGTACAGTGTATATCCACCTTTCGCAGCAATGCAGGCTGCTATTCTCCCATGGAGACGATCGTAGAGATGCTGGATGTAGTCCTGTGGAACGGCTTGCCATGCCATTTCCACCTGGCGCCTCAGTTGGACCAGCGTTCGTGCTGGACGTGCAGACCGCGTGAGACGACGCTTCATCCAGTCCCAAACATGCTCAATGGGGGACAGATCCGGAGATCTTGCTGGCCAGGGTAGTTGACTTACACCTTCTAGAGCACGTTGGGTGGCACGGGATACATGCGGACGTGCAGTGTCCCCTCGACGATCACCAGTGATGTGCGGCCAGTGTAGGAGATCGCTCCCCACACCATGATGCCGGGTGTTGGCCCTGTGTGCCTCGGTCGTATGCAGTCCTGATTGTGGCGCTCACCTGCACGGCGCCAAACACGCATACGACCATCATTGGCACCAAGGCAGAAGCGACTCTCATCGCTGAAGACGACACGTCTCCATTCGTCCCTCCATTCACGCCTGTCGCGACACCACTGGAGGCGGGCTGCACGATGTTGGGGCGTGAGCGGAAGACGGCCTAACGGTGTGCGGGACCGTAGCCCAGCTTCATGGAGACGGTTGCGAATGGTCCTCGCCGATACCCCAGGAGCAACAGTGTCCCTAATTTGCTGGGAAGTGGCGGTGCGGTCCCCTACGGCACTGCGTAGGATCCTACGATCTTGGCGTGCATCCGTGCGTCGCTGCGGTCCGGTCCCAGGTCGACGGGCACATGCACCTTCCGCCGACCACTGGCGACAACATCGATGTACTGTGGAGACCTCACGCCCCACGTGTTGAGCAATTCGGCGGTACGTCCACCCGGCCTCCCGCATGCCCAGTATACGCCCTCGCTCAAAGTCCGTCAACTGCACATACGGTTCACGTCCACGCTGTCGCGGCATGCTACCACTGTTAAAGACTGCGATGGAGCTCCGTATGCCACGGCAAACTGGCTGACACTGACGGCGGCGGTGCACAAATGCTGCGCAGCTAGCGCCATTCGACGGCCAACACCGCGGTTCCTGGTGTGTCCGCTGTGCCGTGCGTGTGATCATTGCTTGTACAGCTCTCTCGCAGTGGCCGGAGCAAGTATGGTGGGTCTGACACACCGGTGTCAATGTGTTCTTTTTTCCATTTCCAGGAGTGTAGATCAGTACCAGATGGGTGGTGTAGGCGTTAGACAGTATGATATTTTCGCAGTCCTTGGTGTGGCCTGGATCAGTTCAGTGTCGGCCACCACTGATTTGTCAGGTTGAAGCAGACGGGTGTAACGTCGACGTTTCACGCAACCGTCTCGAACGGCTCTTGTTCCGACATAGGAAAGTACACACTGGCGGAGAATATTGTACAGAGTTGAAGAAATAAAAATTTCACGGGAAATATTTACAATCGGACTGAGACAGGACTGACCCTTGTTAATCAACATCACATAAAATGGTACAAATTGTGGCGTCACAACTAGTGCGCGATCGCCCATTTGTCTATTAAAAGTTTCACTTCAGAATGTATTTGGGCTGCAATGTAAGCCGGTAGAGTATGATACGGTCAGTAACGGACTAGTTGTTTCCTGCAGACTGACGTCACGGTCATCTGTTGCAGCTGCGCATGTGAAAGCAGTGGAGTAGCGCTGGCAGGCCACTTACTTTATACAAAACTAAAAATATTATTAATAACTAATAAAGGAATAACCTGAGGAACGTCATATTTGATCTACATCCTTTGTTGTGAAAACAAACAATATGTCAAAGTCTGAGATCAAAAATAGTTGTATTTTGGAAGTTAGTAAAATTCCATAAAAAAACGTAATTTTCCGACAGTCAAGAATTTAAATAAATACAGTGATGTAATAGTTCACCTTCAGTGACTATGTACGATGATCTGATAACACTTTCAGTGTTCATATATAAATTTCGAAAGATTTTAGTTTCAGAAAACCTCTGTGACTTTTCCATAATAATAATTATAAGAATTCTAAGTAAATATGTGTATTGTGTGTTAGGGTGCGTGTGAATGAGAATGCCTGCATGAGAGTATGTGGGACGTTCGGCAATATTAAAAATCATTCATGTAATTCTCTACAGGAACTGGCAAGTGTTCTGACTCTGTAACGTGGGAACGAATCCACTAGTGGTTCCCCTATTAGTGAATGTCGGATGTCCAAGCATGTATGCTTATGTATAAGACAGCCAGAACATTCGCGACTACATAATAAATTTCCAGATGTAGAGTAAAGCTTATAGTTCATTTTGTTTTGTTTATTTAATTAGAGAGTTTTGTGTTACTTAATTTGATGACGTCAATGAGCCTAGAGAAGTGGTTGGTGCTTGCTAGATTTTGGCGCGAGCCGCGCCCTAGAAGTGAGTTCTCATTGGTCGTAAGTGCTGACAGTCAATGAGAAGCGAGACGGTTGGCCGCCTAGCGAGGAGACATAGTTTTGAGTGTGGGAGAGTGAGAGGAGAGTCGCGAGCTAGCTTTGATTGGAGGCGGTTATGCTGGATGTGACTTTTCGCATTATGTATGAGATGAAGTCTTGGGATGACTTCCGCGTTATGGTCCAGTGTTAATGGTATCTGGTAGTCACCAGAAACGGTTTATGAAAACTTTAGAGTGTTGTCATAATTCGTTCCGACGAAAATCGCGAGTGAACTTTGAATTATATAGCGTGGCGGTACTGAGTATATTCTTACTGAGTATTTTATGGCGAGCATAAACTTTTACTAAAGACAACCACTGAATATCGTGGTCAGAAGTAATTGGCCGATCATTGACTGTGTTACAAGTAATTGGTTTCGGAATTTGGGAAGGTAAAAGTTCTGGCTGTTTTAGGTTTGGTGATAACTGTGAGCAGAAACTTTAGTAATTTTCGTAAAAGTGGGCTGATGATCTTGCTTAGCGGCAATAAAGATCTATTGAAGGTTTAAATTTGAACTTCATGTTTAAAGTACGAGTGACATCCCCTTTCCGAATCATTTCTTTAAAGTACATAGAAAATTTTCAGCAAGTTTTACTTATAGCGGTCTCCGGCGTGTAGCTATGAGGTTACAGTATCCTCAACAATGCTTTTCTGTGATCTCGTAAGTAGCTGCAGTCAGAGTTTACGTGCGAAGATCTACCGCTGTAAAGAGGTAGGTGAACAGAAATTATAAAAGAAATTGCATTGCAGTAGCAACGTATAATCCGTCGCAATTGGTGCATCGCACGCACGCGCGTAAAAAATCCGTCGCAAAATGGCCACCGTTGACGGCCGCGCAGTGCTGCGCTCGATCTATCAAGCTGTGAAACACGTGAAGTTTCCCTGACTGACGGATAGCAGCGATAGTGCGTCCAGTGTTCTACTGTAATTCCTCCATTGTGTGACCTTTGTTTGAGTACACGTGACCCTTCAATGTGCCCCACAGGTGAAACTCAGGAGATCAGGTGCTCGAGATGGCCAGGAAATAGCACTGCTTCTGCTTACTGTCCTCTGCTCAGGAAATGTCTCACGCATCCACGACAAGGTTTCAAAACGATATGTACCGTTGCTCTGTCTTGCTGAAAATATCCACTAATGGCACACGTAGCTCAGTCTTGCTCATAGAACACTATTAAGTTGCATAAAGGAAGTGAGTTGTATTTAACCTGATTACATCAGTGGATAACTGTCTCATTTAAAGACAACTGCCAACATAATAGTAATATCTTTTGGCTTTTCATTCTAAGTGACCTTGACTTTAGAATGTTTCTCTCAATCGTTCGATTCTCACTGCCCGCCTATTTCTCTTTTTCCGTACATTTATCCATTCATTCATCCCTCTAGCGATCACTGAGCAAGGTGGCGCAGCGATAAGGTATTCAGGAGGGCGGAGGTTAAAATCCCCGTCTGAGCATACAGATCTAGTTTTTCCGTTTGTTTACGTAAATAAACTCCGTAGCAGAATCAAAGGATCACTTTTACGAGAACTCATAATTATTTCCCATTGTGCTGCTTAAGTTTGAAATGTAGCTCAAAAGTGCCTACAACCTTCCTCTGTAATGATGAGAATGTCCAGAGCCCTGCAACATCACCCTCGAACTCGGCGCTGCTTCATGGAACAAGATGTCGATGTTGTGACTTGGCGAGACAGCCAAGCCACTACGAGGTAGCCGAAAGGCACGCGTTTAAGCTCATGCAGGATGGCGTGAGGTCTGGAAAATGACAAGGTCTTTACAGTAGCGAAAATAGTACGTAGCTTCTGGAATACTTAACTTTAATCCATAATTGGCGAACATCGGTCTGACGGTACATGCATCACAAGATAAATAGCAAATGATAATGGCGCCTTGCTAGGTCGTAGCAAATGACGTAGCTGAAGGCTATGCTAATTATCGTCTCGGCAAATGAGAGCGTAATTTGTCAGTGAACCATCGCTAGCAAAGTCGGCTGTACAACTGGGGCGAGTGCTAGGAAGTCTCTCCAGACCTGCCGTGTGGCGGCGCTCGGTCTGCAATCACTGACAGTGGCGACACGCGGGTCCGACGTATACTAACGGACCTCGGCCGATTTAAAGGCTACCACCTAGCAAGTGTGGTGTCTGGCGGTGACACCACAGTCGACACTTGCGAAAAAAGAGTTCGTGTGAGGAGTAAGATGAGTTGATGGTGTCACATTGGCACCAAATTTCACCGCAGTTGTGCTCAACACCACCGTGTCATGTGATGTGGAGGTCGTCGTACCCCTTCTTAACCACACCACTCCTTTTGACACCGCCTCGATAGATGTCAGAACCGCGAGCCCAAGCATTGAAATCACGCAGTTTTCTTATTTGCGGCTGAGGAAAACATTTCAGAAATACCGCCGCTCAGAAATGACACGAAAGGGCCTCAGGGCGTGGCATAAAGGGCGTTAATGAAACTACCCCCTCCCTTGAGACGTTGATGCCCACTTATTTCGCGGTCGAAAACGACATTTAACATTGCGATGAACAACAGGATGAAGTTCTTGAAAATCTTTGACGTTGTTGACATCCAATGGACGCTTCAACTCTTCTCTGAGGACCTGGTGCGCAACCAACAAGGACGAACGTAATCCTTTGGAGTATACTGCGACTGTAGCTTTTGCTCTGGTTCAGCTATAAGGGACCGTTCAAATCCGTTAAATGAAATTTGAATGTGATCTGAAGGAACAAATGGTGCTTATGCTTTTCCAGCACTCCTATTTTGCGCCCTTTGGTGGCGTGATAATGGAAGGGTATGACACTGACATATTGACACTTGCGTGAATAAAGCGGCAAAGGGTCCCTCCAAGACCCCCCATTTCGGTAACTCCCTCAGTGCCACCCGTCCACGTTGGTTGGGCACTTTAAAAAATGTATCCGTACAGAGAAAACCATTGGCGAGTCTCCTTGCCTGCAGGTAGGGCACCAATCGACACCTCTCCGTTCCGGCATGCCTACTAGCAGGTAACCTAGGAATTTGTCACTTTTTTTTTAGGTACAGGTGACATTTATTGATCTATATGAAATAAAATTGTCGCAACTCCTGAACGGTTTGCGTTAATACTTTCAAACTGCATTGTTGGCCGCGGGGCATGATGGGAATTAATATGCGCATGCGTTGTTGGCTTAGCGACGAATCTCACTTTCATTTGGATGGGGTCGACAATAAGCAAAATTGGCGCATTTGGCTGAGAATCCACATTTCGCGGTCGAGAAGTCTCTTCACCCTCAATGGGCGAATGTGTTGTGTGCAAAGTTCAGTCACGGAATAATCGATGAAATATTCCTTGATGACACGGTGACTACCGAATGGTACGTGAAGATTTTGGAAGATGATTTCATCCTCTAAAGTGACCCTAATTTTGACAAGATGTGGTTCATTCAAGACGAAGCTAGATCCCATTCAGGCAGGAGAGTGTTTGATGTGCTGGAGGACCACTTTTGGGACCACACTCTAGCTCTGGAGTACCCAGAAGCCGCTAACATCGACCTCGATTGGCCGCCATATTCTCGGGATCTGAACACATGCGACTCCTTTTTGTGGGGCATTATTCAAAACAAGGTGTACAGGAAAACCCCAAAACAGTTGCTGAGCTGGAAACAGCCATTCAGGAAGTCATCGAGAGCATCGATGTTCCGACACTTCAGCGGGTCATGCAGAATTTCGCCATTCGTCTGCGCCACATCATCGCCAATGATGGCAGGCATATCGAACATTTAATAACCTAACTCCGAGTATCTGTAGTGACGTTTATACGTTGGCTAAAGTGAGTGCACGACGTAGTTCGCAAGATATTTAAGTTTTCTTTTCCACATAGTTCAATAATTGTCGCCCTGCACATTTTTGAAGTGCTCAATAAAAGTGGCGAGGTTGCACTGACAGGTGCGTCGATACCTTGCTGTCTGAAGCGTCGCTGAGCCCGATGGTGAAGTTGAAGGGCTCCACTCTTTCGCTCCATTACAGAGGGAGCTTTTAGGAACCTTTACGCTAAATTTCAAAGTTATACGTGTCAATGGGAAGTAATTATGTTGTTTCGAAAAGCGATCTTTTAATCGTGTTGATAAGAGTAGGCTAAGGCAAATATCAGGATGGTTCGTTTGTAATGATCAGCTCCGATTCCCTTTCCCGTCCTCTTACTGGTCAGTACTTCTGCTAATAACAGCGTCGTCGACGGACACTATGCTGTGATCTTTTGTCTATTTGCCTCTCTCTCCACCATCTCACTCTCTCTCTCTCTCTCTCTCTCTCTCTCTCTCTCTCTCAGTTTGCGATCATTAACGCAAGGAAATACCTTGACGGCATACGCATAACGGAGTTATGGAGTTATTACTTGTTTAATAGCTTCTCGTAAGCTGTAACTTGCCTTGCTTGGTCGTTGCATCTGCTTTTAACGCCATCATGTGAAGACGTCCGACGGAGCGCGGCTCCAACATCAAAAGCATGGCTTAATGGGCGCAATTTACAGGGATGCGTGTGCTTGAGCTTTTCTTTCTACGATATAACTGCTATATACGGCATTTAGCAACTACTACGTGCTCCCAGTGTAACATTCTCCCTGCTCAGACATTGAAATCTTACACAAAGAATTACAGAACGTTTGCCTGGAAACGTAAGGATGCTGCGTTCCATTCCACTAAATGCAGTAAGTTTCATCTAAAGTAATATTAGCCACAATGGATGTCCTTCGACACTCCTGGACTGCAGTGTAAGAAAGAATTAATGAGTAGATGAAGCAGCCAATAATATTAAATTAATGGAACCTAATTTTCAATGACTGCTTCTTGTATTTAACCACCAATGTTCATTTATCGTGAGAAATTAAAATTTGTGTGAGACCAGACTCGAGATTGGACCTTCTGTTCATCGCCTGCAGTCAGCTGAATCCTCCGCCACTTAAGTTACGTGCTCAGAGACTTTGCACGCAACACTAGCCCACAAATCTCGGATAAACTGATTTGGATTTTACAGGAACGTGATTGCAAATTATTATAAGCTTTTCGTAGTGCAACAACCACTTAGTTAATCACTGTACATCACTAACTTCCGGCTACTGAAAAACGTAATACTTGTGCACATCACTTCGCTGTATGGTGTCAACAACGCTACAATCAGCAGGGCTTACCTCCCGAATCGCCGATATCGCGAGCTCCAAGCAATCCACGAAATTGTTTCAACGTTGAGAGCTTTCTGCCAGTCAGCCATGAGGTGCAGGATTACTGGATTTTCGTTCAAACTTGGGTATTCTTTTAGGCATTACGTAGAAACATTTATCTGCTAAGTATTGCTGTGTGGCACTACTTTTTGCATTGTTACACTACTGGCCATTAAAATTGTTGCACCACGAAGATGACATGTTACAGACGCGAAATTCAACCGACAGGAAGAAGATGCTGTGATATACAGATGATTAGCTTTTCAGAGCATTCACACAAGGTTGGCGCCGGTGGCGACACCTACAACGTGCTGACATCAGGAAAGTTTCCCACCGATTTCTCATACACAAACAGCAGTTGACCGGCGTTGCCTGGTGAAACGTTGTTGTGATGCCTCGTGTAAGGAGGAGAAATGCGTTCCATCACGTTTCCGACTTTGATAAAGGGCGGATTGTAGCCTGTCGCGATTGTGGTTTATCGTATCGCGACATTGCTGCTCGCGTTGGTCGAGATTCGATGACTGTTAGCAGAATGTGGAATCGATAGGTTCAGGAGGGAAATACGGAACGCCGGGCTGGATCCCAACGGCCTCGTAACACTAGCAGTCGAGATGACAGGTATCTTATCCGCATGACTGTAACGGATCGTGCAGCCACGCCTCGATCCCTGAGTCAACAGATGGGGACGTTTCCAAGACAACAACCACCTGCACGAACAGTTCGACGACGTTTGCAGCAGCATGGACTATCCGCTCGGAGACCATGGCTGCGGTTACCCTTGACGCTGCGTCACAGACAGGAGCGCCTGCGATGGTGTACTCAACGACGAACCTGGGGGCACGAATGGCAAAACGTGATTTTTTCGGATGAATCCAGGTTCTGCTTACAGCATCATCATGGTCGCATCCGTGTTTGGCGACATCGCGGCGAATGCACATTGGAAACGTGTATTCGTCATCGCCGTACTAGCGTATCACCCGGAGTGATGGTATGGGATGCCATTGGTAACACGTCTCGGTCACCTCTTGTTCGCACTGACGGCACTTTGAACAGTGGACGTTACATTTCAGATGTGTTACTACCCGTGGCTCTACCCTTCATTCGATCTCTGCGAAACCCTATATTTCAGTAGGATAATGCACGATCGCATATTGCAGGCCCTGTACAGGCCTTTCTGGATACAGATAATGTTCGTCCGACTGTTGCCCTAGCCAGCACATTCTCCAGATCTCTCACCAATTGAAAACGTCTGGTCAATGGTGGCCGAGCAACTGGCTCGTCACATTACGCCAGTGACTAGTCTTATTGAACTGTAGTATCGTGTTGAAGCTGCATGGGCAGCTGTACCTGTACACGCCATCCAATCTCTGTTTGACTCAATGCCAGGCGAATGAAGGCTGTTATTACGGCCAGAGGTGGTTGTTCTGGGTACTGGTTTCTCAGGATCTATGCACTCAAATTGCTTGAAAATGTATAACTTGTCAGTTCTAGTATAATATATTTGTCCAATGAATATCCGTTTACCATCTGCATTTCTTCTTGGTGTAGCAATTTTAATGGCCAGTAGTGTATCTTCACCTAAATGTTACTAGGAGAATATCATGTCAGAGCAGCGTTTAAAACACTCTGGCAAGTCATGCAGTCTCCAATTTCAACGTTCAGAATGCATTATGAATCTACACAACAGCCCACTCCGAGTGGACTGGGATATACCGGTGCCTGTAATTAAAGAGCAGCTGCTCACAGAGGTCTTGTGTGCGATGTAATTATTGTATGGTAGCGAAACTTGGTAGTTCTGTTAACACGTTAATCGTAACCGATTTACGCTGTAAAAAGAATTAGTTCCACTGTTGGCCACTAGGTACAAATCTGGGCCTATGAATGCAAGGAAGACGAATAGAAGCGTTTCACATGTAATGGCTTAGGAACGCAACGCGCACAGAAATCGTCAGACGAAGTTAGAAAGGCATAATTTTGATTTCCATAGCTTACAGAAAGATTCATACCTAAAGGCTGGAAAATTGCTCAAGTCACATCAATATCCAAAAATTAATCATCGCTTACACTACATGCTGCAGCCGTAAAATGACGTGATCAACCGTTGCTGGCAATTCCGGTGGAATTTGAGCAATGTATCCCTGTATGCTGGCCTTTAAATGGGGTAGAACCAAATGTGTCCCTGGGAAATCCGTTCTTGTAGATATTCCCAGAGCCGAAACTCAAAGGATTCAGATCAGCTGATATTTCAGGTGATCCATCTGCTAAACCTTTGGGGATTACAAGTTCGTGGAATGTGGCATCAAGCAGATGTTTCACTGGGGAAGCGACATAAGGTGTTGTCCAGTCTTGCATTAAAACAGTGGTTTCCACACAGTTGAGCTCTTTCAAAACAGGGATCTCATGCCTTACAAGGAGGTCTCGATAACTTGCAGGCGTCATGACACTCCTGACAAGTCCTCTGGCTGTATTCTCTTCAAAAAAAAAACGGACCGAGTATAAAGGTGCTTGTGAGTCCACATCATACGGTTACATACGATGAGTGTAATGGCTCTTCGCGCCCAAGACACGATTTAACGGTATCCCTAGAGCAGCAGTTCTATGTATTCACTACATCGTGTAGTATAAACTGTGCCTCGTCATTCAGTAGACTATTGCCCGTCCACATGTCATCGATCAATGACAGAAACCGAAGACCAAATTCAGAACGTTGCTGCGGATCATCAGGTTTCACATGCTGCACCGTTTGGATCTTGTACGTGTACCAGTTTAAAAAAGAGCGCATACGTGTCAGTTCTGTTGATCGTGGCACGCACTATTCTCGTGACACTGCACGATCAATGGCACTACCCGAAGCATGTGCTAAGTGGCCAGTTACAGCAACACCAACTTCATGAATAACCATTAAAATTCATTTGGAAAATCTTCACCTGTCTTCCATTTTGTACAGTGTTGCTAGTTTCGTTCATAGAAAATTTTCGAGCTACCATGCACAAATGGAGGGAATGTTAATGTGGTATAACATTCCTGCCATTTATTACTGCTAAGCTTAAAAATGGTCTACAATCAAAACTAATAGCACTGTACAAAATAAAAGACAGCTGAATTTCACCATGAATTTTAAAGATTATTTAGCATCTGACATTTCCCACCAATGTGCAGCAACAACAAATGTAGTGGGAAGAGGTAGAAGGCACTATATTAAGACTCGACCAAGCTTTCCAAGTGATTTATTGTTTCCAAATACAGTGCCCTCATTTCTCTCGGTCTGCGTTACTGGGTCCTGCAATTCTGAGGTCACCACTTCATTTTTTGTAAAACGGTTTGGCGCGGAATGGCTGCCTCAGCGACCTATGCACGCACTGTGTGTCAGCCTTGTACACCAGTGGGGTTGTGGCGTCGTCAGGATGCTGGCAGTTTCCTCGGCGGTCTGCATCCCTGCTGACTCAGCGCCGCTCGGTGTGAGCCGTAGGCTGCCAGATGATTGCTTCTCGTCAGCATGGCTGAGATTGTGGCGACAACAAGTGCCCGTGATTCGGCATTCGAATCTGTGGCCCTCACCTCGGGATGCCTCCGGCGTGTGTTGGAAGCCAGGATGCCTGCCCGTGGAAGCGAGCAGTGGAGTGGCCCGCCGCTGGCTGGCTACGGACCCTGCGTCAGCCTCACAGGGTCGAACCAGTAACCCGCCATGGACAGGGACGCTGGCGCCCCATCTGCTGCTGCATGTAGCTGGTGGTGTGACACGCCCTGCCGTCCTGGAGAGCTGCCACACTTGAATGAACCTCGTTAAAAACCCGCACCTATTTATACGCGGCTGGGCGCCTCTGTTTTGCCATACGCGCCACTTCACGTCACGTTCACATAACACCCTAGGTTGGCCAGTGGGCCCCTTTTGCCTGTGATTTGCGACATGCAAAACCACTACGTATACTCTTTCAGCAATTTGACAGCCCTGTGGCCTCTAATTCTACTTCGCAACTGTTGGTATGCGTAACTCACTACAATGCAGCGCGCACCTGGCTGTAACTTGTGTTCAGAATATTGCACAAATCGAACTTTCCCTATAACAGTGGTGCCGCTACAATACATCTCGTCAGTATCTTCCACTGGTATAGGACGCCTGCCTCCTTCATTATCATCTTCTTTAAATTATTTAATGACATCGGGCCTCTCGTCAGACCTTTTAGTCGGTAATATTCTCTCAGTGCATCACTGTAGTTCAAAAAATGGCTCTGAGCACTATGGGACTTAACATCCCTATGGTCATCAGTCCCCTAGAACTTAGACCTACTTAAACCTAACTAAGGACATCACACAACACCCAGCCATCACGAGGCAGAGAAAATCCCTGACCCCGCCGGGAATCGAACCCGGGATCACTGTAGTTGGTGCCGTTCACACAAAACAGCTTCACTAACTGCGCGCGGTCTCTCTTCTCGATAACCACGCTGTTCACTCACGCTGTGGCTTATCAAAGGACGCATGGATACCATACCGTCAAACATACAGTGGTGGCCGTAAATGGAAGTAACTTTTCTCCAGCGTAAATCGGTTCTGTATTAACTCATTAGCATCTCGCCCAAGGTCCACCGCCATACGATAATTACATACCTCAATGGACCTCTGTGAGTAGCTACACTTTAATTATAATCACCTGGTAGTAGCCTATCACATCACGTATACTCGTATTTGCAAGTAGGGATATTCAGCCGACAAATAATTGTTAACAATTCATGGTGAACCTTCTGCTGCCCTCTATTCTGCAAAATTCGCTTCGCTACTAGTTTCGGTGAAATGCTTGGTAATAGTTTGATAGTAGCGAAGCGAATTGTGCAATATACAGGACAGCTGAAGGTCCACCATGTATTTTAACTATCAGATCACGGTTCTACACAAAGATAAACGTTTCTAGGTCATGGGACCCCGATTCTATGCTCGTTAACAGCTAAGATTGTGAAACAAGAATCAGTCATCTGTTGCTTCGGATTTTAAAAAATCGTAAAATTACTGGACCAAATTAAATACAAACTGTATAATTGTACTTCCTGACACTGGTGCTACACAATGTTGCCACAGGCTGAGTGCTATGTTACAACATCGTCGAAACTAAGATACAAATGCTACCCTATTTTGGAACTTAAACGAATACTTGTTCTATAATTTATGTGATATCTGGATTGCAGGGCCCTAATGATTGTTAATGAGAAGTTTCAGTGCCTTGAATGGTTCATCCACGCCAAAGATAACACACAACCTGATAGTTAGATGAAAAGAAACTCTCAAACCAGATATCTACATATACATCTACATCGATACTCCGCAAGCCACCTGACGGTGGCCTCTATCGGTTTTCCTTTCTATTCCAGTCTCGTATTATTCGTGGAAAGAAAGATTGTCGATATGCCTCTGTGTGGCTCTAATCTCTCTGATTTTTTCCTCATAGTCTCTTCGCGAGATATATGTAGGAGGGAGCAATATACTGCTTGTCTCCTCGGTCAAGGTATATTCTCGAAACTTCAACAAAAGCCCGTGCCGAGCTACTGAGCGTCTCTTTTGCAGTCTTCCACTGGAGTTTATCTATCATCTCCTTTAGGCTTTTGCGACTACGAAATGATCCCGTAACGAAGCGCGCTGCTCTCCGTTGGATCTTCTCTCTCTCTTCTATCAACCCAGTCTGGTACGGATCCCACACCGGTGAGCAGTATTCAAGCAGTGGGCGAACAAGTGTACTTCCTTTGTTTTCGGACTGCCTTTCCTTAGGATTCTTCCAATGAATCTCAGTCTGACATCTGCTTTACCGACGATTAATTTTATATGGTCATTCCATTTTAATTCACTCCTAATGCCTACTCCAAGATAATTTATGGAATTAACTGCTTCCAGTTGTTAACCTGCTATATTGTAGCTAAATGATAAAGGACCTTTCTTTCTATGTATTCGCAGCACATTAAACTTGCCTACATTGAGATTCAATTGCCATTCCCTGCACCATGCGTCAATTCGTTGCAGATGCTCCTGCATTTCAGTGCAATTTTAAATTGTTACAACCTCTCGATATACTACAGCATCATTCACAAAAAGCCTCAGTGAACTTCCAATGTTATCCACAAGCTCATTTATATATACTGTGAATAGCAACGGTCCTTGGACACTCCCCTGCGGCACACATGAAATCACTCTTACTTCGGAAGACTTCTCTCCAGTGAGAATGACATGCTGCTGTCTTTTATCTAGGAACTCTTCAATCCAATCACACAATTGGTCTGATAGTCCATATGCTCTTATTTTGTTCATTAAATGACCATCTTAACATAAGAAAGTGGTACAAGAACAGCATGAAGGAGACGGTCAGGATGTAATGCATCATTTAAAGGGCGAGTGAATCTCAAAGAGAACGCGGAAGTGTGGGCTTCCAGCGCTCATCCCGCAAGTCCTCTCTGCGGTCTCATATAAACACCAAATCTCTAGAGCAATCGTGCACAGAGTCCTTCGCAAATGTTTACCGTTCTACCTACACCGATCTCAACTGTTGTAAGCGTTTGAACTCTGTAACAACCTACAACAAATGCAGTGCTGTAGATATTTCCAACGCGGTATCGACGTCGTCTTAGTTGACCGCACTCGGTGCTATGGACGCCTCTCTCATCCTCCGCCGGCCGCGGTGGCCGTGCGGTTCTAGGCGCTGCAGTCCGGAACCGCGGGACTGCTGCGGTCGCAGGTTCGAATCCTGCCTCGGGCATGGATGTGTGTGATGTCGTTAGGTTAGTTAGGCTTAAGTAGTTCTAAGTTCTATGGGACCGATGACCTAAGATGTTAAGTCCCATAGTGCTCAGAGCCATTTGAACCATTTTTCTCATCCCCCTCAGAAGACATTTACGTCTGCAGTCTCGAGTCGCTGCTAGAGAGCGCTGGCCAGACGTCACCAGGTAGCGAGCGCTACACGCGCCGGGGGAGGGCGTGGTATTCGCGTCACCGCACGATCTGCAACTGCGGTTGCCGAGCCGTGCACGGCTAGTGTTCATGCCGTTTATTGTTTGTCATCTTCTTTTACGGTACTGTCGCCTCGTTTTCTTATTACATTTACTGGCGTCACTGACTTCTGCCTTACTTGCCCGTGAGTGGCAGCAGCAGCGCTTATCGATAAGTGCACTGTCGTACCATTTCTGGAGCGACTGATAATATGCGGGTCGTCGTGTGTTGGGAGGTCAGTTGAACCAGGAGGGCGGTCGGTATGCAGCAGCAGTGCAGTTGGGGACGGAACCCCAGTAAGGTCCACACAGCCAGTACTAGCGGGGAAGACCGTTGGTTGGTCGTCCGTCGGTCGTCTCATCAGCCGACGTCTGTTTGGTCCTTTGACCGTTTCTGGCGTCGTAGCAGTCGGTCGCTTCGCGCAGAGCAGCGAGGAGGTCCCAGTCGCGCGGCGTCGGGCTGGAGCCAGTGGCGGCGTGCACGAGCGGTTGGTGAGGCGCTTCTTGCGAGGGTTACGATGTTCGCCGCCCACCGTTCTTCGGACTCTAAAGTTGAGTGCTCACTTAACCTACTGTCAAGCCTCAACTGCTATCACTTCTCTTCGTTTGATTCTGGTTGTTGTTCTGGTTGTTGTCTTCTGTGAGATTCGCGCAAGCAACAACGTAAGTGCATTGAAGTCAGCTAGAATTGCAGCCATGTACTTGGATGGAGTTCAACTTAATTTAATTCACTCCTTCGTTAGTGAAGTGTACCAGCGGTATCTTACGCCTTGTGCCCATTAGGGTTCCGGTTACCTGCCCTGGGAGTTGACGTAAGTTTTGGCAGTGTATTTTCCTCGTCGTGTTGTTGCTGTCCAGCACGGCGTGTAGATCGACAGCTGAGGTGTGTTGGTAGTTTTGGGGCGTTTATTCTGACTTGGCTGGATTGGACACCAGTATCCAGAACGTTGAGCTGTTGACGTCTTGTTGTCGTTTTGCTCGTCGAGTGGAGCAGAAATAATTTGGTTGGTTGGTTTGTCGGCTGGCCTTCGGATGAGTTACCTTCCGATTAAGAGATTGTCGGTCTGGATGCCTGTCTCACCTAAATGTGCGTTAGTGCTACCTTCCCAGCCCGATCCTTGGAAACTTCTCAGTGCCACTCTTTGTGTTTTACATAGTGATTTACTTGTAGTTTTAAGTACTCTGTGTGGCTTTCAGCCGAGTTTTGGCTTATTAAAATTGTACGCTTTTTTCTCTTTACGCCTTAAGCCGTGAAATTGTTTTCTCCATGATGTATCGCCTTTAGCCGAGTTTTAATCTCTCTTAAATTAAAATTACAAAGTTTCTGTCATGCCCTTAGGTCATAAGATTGTTATTCTTTAGTATGTGGCCTTCAGCCGAGTTTAATCTCTCTTAAATTAAAAATTAAAAATTTTGAGTTGCCCTTAAGTCATAAGATTTTTATTCTTTAGTATGTGGTCTTCAGCCGACTTTTAATCTCTCTTAAACTAAAAATTTAAAATCTTGGTCTTGCCTTAAGTCATAACATTGTTATTCATTAGTACGAGGCCTTCAGCCGAATTTGCATGGAATGTTTTAAGCTAAGGCCCTCAGCCTGCCCGCATCTCGTGGTCGTGCAGTAGCGCTCTCGCTTCCCACGCCCGAATTCCCGGGTTCGATTCCCGGCGGGGTCAGGGATTTTCTCTGCCTCGTGATGGCTGGGTGTTGTGTGCTGTCCTTAGGTTAGTTAGGTTTAAGTAGTTCTAAGTTCTAGGGGACTGATGACCATAGATGTTAAGTCCCATAGTACTCAGAGCCATTTGAACCATTTTTTTTTAGCCCTCAGCCTGTTAAATTGAAAGCCTTCTTCCTAGGCTTTAAGCCGTTAAATTGTTTGGTTGATATGCGGCCTTCAGCTGGGTTTCAGCCTATTTAAAATTAACACTGAAAATCTTTGTTGTGTCCTTAAGCTGTAACACTGTTCTTGCTTAATGTGTGGCCTTCAGCCTTTTAATGATGTAAAAAAAAATTTTGAAAGATTGAAACTTGCAGAAGAGCTCCTGTACCTCAATTCCTTGCTTAGGCCTTGGGTCCTAGGTGTACGTATGTGGCTTTCAGCCGATTTGAATCAAATCAAAGGAGCTCGTTCGTTAAAACCTTGAGAGTTTTTAATTCTTGCTTATGTTATTGTGGTGTTAACTAATAAAATTTATATGTTGAATGTAACTGACAGCAACTTATTTTGGCCCCTTTCCACAAATATAGCCTCACCCGCTCTGTCCTGCTAGTCCAGGGATTTCAGTTGCACCGCGCGTCTTTTTAAGCCATCGCCTCATATTACCTCATATTGTCCTTAGATTAACTTCAGATGATCGTCAGACTATTCTCCGTTCACAGCGAGCGCACGAAGGACAGTGCAAAAAAATGGTTCAAATGGCTCTGAGCACTATGGGGCTTAACATCTGTGGTCATCAGTCCCCTAGAACTTAGAAGTACTTAAACCTAACCAACCTAAGGACATCACACACATCCATGCCCGAGGCAGGATTCGAACCTGCGACCGTAGCAGTCGAACGACAGTGCAGTGAGATCGCTCAAACGTAGGACGAAGTCAGTGAAACTACACGAATCCTGCTCGATGCTAGTGCTATTGCCGCTGGAGTGAGCATTGACAACCAGTACTAGTTGGACAGGGAGGGAGACGCCAAGAAACTAAAGCATACAAAGTTACAAACGTTTTCTATCGAATATAATGTATATAAATACAATTACGTCGGAATCTTTCTGCATCGTCTGATGTGTTCTACAGCGTTCAGTCACCCCATTATACAGACGGACACAACACTTAAGCATCTGACACGTTCACGCCGGCGCTGACTCCTGCTGTGGGACGGCGTGTGTATCATGCTTTCCTTCATCCCGCGGCACTGCCTTTCCGGTTTCAAATGCACTAGTCCACTATTTTAATGTACTCACCTTACATTCTGAAAGTGGCGTAAGTCCTTGCTTTTGAAAATAACGTGAGGTCACATAAAATAATTTACTCTAAGCGAGCCGCGGGGGAGTCGTTGCGCCAGTGACTCTCTTATCTTGTAGGGGCGGTAATCCCGTTCATTCTGTATGCGCGTTTTCCTCTTCTGGCCGCTATTTAAGCGCGGCGCTTCCGGCTACGGTTCTCTTGGTTTTCCGCTCTTGGGTCCCAGTGGCCGCGCTTGCCCGTTGCTTGGGCACATGTTGTGTTGGCGAGTCTTGGAGTGACCTTTACGGAGGAGCGTTGGTCGCTCGAGGCGCTGAGTTATGGTTTGAGGAGTGTGTCGGCTGCGGGCTGGTGGTGATGGTCTGCAATGCACTAGCAAGTGTGTATATTGTACTACGTCAGGGGCAGGCAGGAGTCCTGCACGTGTGCGGTGCACTTGCACGCGTGCAGTTAACAAGTGTTCTGCGTGCACACAGGGACAAGCTGGTCACCCGCTTATCTCCCCTCCCCACCATACCTTCTGTCCGCTCCTTCCTCTGTAACGCGTTTTTTTTTCCTAGTTTGCTTTATAGAATGAAGGAATAAGGTTAGTAGGAGTGCTTGAAAGAAATCATGGTTTGAAAGAGTACCTATTACCTACGATAAGATTTATCTAATTATCACAGGTGGAGTTTACAATTCGTTTAATATCTGGAACAAAATTTCTACATACAGACAAACGCAAACAGTTACGTAAATTTTCATCACTGATGTTTGCTCTTAAACGAGACTTATTAGTTCAGAAAATGGTTTTCTAGCTCTCGCTATATTAAGCGCAATCTTATAACTTACACATACCGCTGGGTTATTATTTTTGTCATCCTAAAAAACTGAAAACAGTGCTCCATAAAATATTACATCAGTTAGATGACAGACATGAAAGAAAGTCGAAGATCTCTCTTGACAAGAGCAACTACGGCAGATTCATCTAGTATCGTCAGATCGCTCTTCTTAACCTCAGTCAATTTTCCCATCCGCTCAGAATCCGACAATAAATTGTACTCGTCCTTGTGAAATTTATTATAATGGCGCTCAATACTAAACTTCCGCTGACTAGCGAGAATACTGCCACATATTAAACATTTCGAATTTTCACGTTTTTGCACAAAAAAATGATTCTCCCATTACTTTCTAAAAGATAGCAAATCTCCACTTCTCCGTTTCCTTGATTCACTCTGCATTTTCCGGTTCTTGAAATACAACGTTCACTACGTAATGGTCGCTTCCCATCAACGTCCGCAGCTTAGCCTGGTACTACACTGCCGAAACCTGCCTGCTGTCGCCACAGCCCCAGTCGACAATTGCACGCGAGCAGCACACGTGCAGCGCTGTGCGCTCATGAGCCGCGTGCAATGTTTTCCCGCCCCTGCACTACGTGATGCTGGATGCCTATGTATGCTATGTGGATTCTCGTTGTTTGCTGCTACTCACGTTGGGCATCGGCTATTTCTTTGGAGTTGTGTTTTGTGATGAACCTGATCGTAATTTGTCTTCGAAGCCGGAAACAGTGATCTGTATGTGATTAATTCCAACGTGGCGGGTATAGGTAATTCACTCTTGGTTCCGTTATATGTTGAGTAGTGGTGTTAAGAGTGTATAACACTGCTCAGTGACGGGAGCACTAGGCGTCAGTAGTGTGAAGGCTACATGACTCATTCTAGGATAGTGCACAGGCCATGTTTAGTGTTAACACAGTGACCTTGCTCACCTAGGCGAATCTGTTGTAGGAATTAATAACTGATTCGCCTGGATGGAAAATGCATCCACCTTCTTGATTGTGGATGCACATGTACGTCCGACCTCCTGTGGGAATCTCACAGTAGCGAGCATGGAGGAAATGGGCAGGGATTGCAGATAGGTGGCGTTCGATGGGAATGTGGGTCCGCCGTGAGGCGTGCCGAGGCAGCGAGGTAGTCCGTGCAGGTGCGATAACGCTTTGTCCCGGATGGCGTAGTGGTTAACGCACCCGCCAAGCAGGACGTAAGTCGCCACCCCCCCACCCTAGTTAGCAGGAGATGCGAGATGCCAATGATGGTCCAGCACACATTTTCACAGGTCGCTGCTAACTCCACGTAATGTCTCGATGCAGCTGACACCAGTAATACAGGGTGTTTCAAAAATGACCGGTATATTTGAAACGGTAATAAAAACTAAACGAGCAGCGATAGAAATACACCGTTTGTTGCAATATGCTTGGGACAACAGTACATTTTCAGGCAGACAAACTTTCGAAATTACAGTAGTTACAATTGTCAACAACAGATGGCGCTGCGGTCTGGGAAACTCTATAGTACGATATTTTCCACATATCCACCATGCGTAGCAATAATATGGCGTAGTCTCTGAATGAAATTACCCGAAACCTTTGACAACGTGTCTGGCGGAATGGCTTCACATGCAGATGAGATGTACTGCTTCAGCTGTTCAATTGTTTCTGGATTCTTGCGGTACGCCTGGTCTTTCAAGTGTCCCCACAGAAAGAAGTCACAGGGCTTCATGTCTGGCGAATACGGAGGCCAATCCACGCCGCCTCCTGTATGTTTCGGATAGCCCAAAGCAATCATACGACATCGAAATATTCATTCAGGAAATTAAAGACGTCGGCCGTGCGATGTGGCCGGGCACCATCTTGCATAAACCACGAGGTGTTCGCAGTGTCGTCTAAGGCAGTTTGTACCGCCACAAATTCACGAAGAATGTCCAGATAGCGTGATGCAGTAATCGTTTCGGATCTGGAAAATGGGCCAATGATTCCTTTGGAAGAAATGGCGGCCCAGACCAGTACTTTTTGAGGATGCAGGGACGATGGGACTGCAACATGGGGCTTTTCGGTTCCCCATATGCGCCAGTTCTGTTTATTGACGAAGCCGTCCAGGTAAAAATAAGCTTCGTCAGTAAACCAAATGCTGCCTACATGCATATCGCCGTCATCAATCCTGTGCACTATATCGTTAGCGAATGTCTCTCGTGCAGCAATGGTAGCGGCGCTGAGGGGTTGCCGCGTTTGAATTTTGTATGGATAGAGGTGTAAACTCTGGTGCATGAGACGATACGTGGACGTTGGCGTCATTTGGACCGCAGCTGCAACACGGCCAACGGAAACCCGAGTCCGCTGTTGGATCACCTGCTGCACTAGCTGCGCGTTGCCCTCTGTGGTTGCCGTACGCGGTCGCCCTACCTTTCCAGCACGTTCATCCGTCACGTTCCCAGTCCGTTGAAATTTTTCAAACAGATCCTTTATTGTATCGCTTTTCGGTCCTTTGGTTACATTAAACCTCCGTTGAAAACTTCGTCTTGTTGCAACAACACTGTGTTCTAGGCGGTGGAATTCCAACACCAGAAAAATCCTCTGTTCTAAGGAATAAACCATGTTGTCCACAGCACACTTGCACGTTGTGAACAGCACACGCTTACAGCAGAAAGACGACGTACAGAATGGCGCACCCACAGACTGCGTTGTCTTCTATATCTTTCACATCACTTGCAGCGCCATCTGTTGTTGAAAATTGTAACTACTGTAATTTCGAAAGTTTGTCCGCCTGAAAATGTACTGTTGTCCCAAGCATATTGCAACAAACGGTGTATTTCTATCGCTGCTCGTTTAGTTTTTATTGCCGTTTCAAATATACCGGTCATTTTTGAAACACCCTGTAGATTCCCTTTCCTTTCTCCCCTCCTACACCTTCAGTTTACATACGAGATCCTGTTATCTGGCGGTGTGTGTCACTGCTGACTCACACTCCACTGTACTCAGTTATGCTGCCAGCAATACACTACGTACGATGTATTACTCATCAGCCAGGCGAAACGAATAGCTGTGAATACGAGGGTCACTCCAAAAGAAATGCACACTATTTCTTTTTTAAATCCATCTTTTATTCTACATGTCTGAAAGTTTACAGTGTGTAGATAGATCCTTTAGGAACAATATTTTCATTTCTCCACATCATTTCCATCCCTCTCAACTGCCTTACGCCATCTTGGAACCAGCGCCTGTATACCCGCACGGTAAAATTCTGGACCAACCTGTTGCAGCCACTGTTTGGCAGCGTGCACAAGGGAGTCATCATCTTCAAACTTTGTTCCACGAAGAGAGTCTTTCAGTTTCCCAAAGAGATGATAGTTACGTGCGCTGATGACCTCGATGTTGAGCGCCCATAGCCCCCCCCCCCCCCACCCCCGATAGTTACAAGGAGCCACGTCAGGACTGCAAGGCGGGTGTTTCAGTGTTGTCTACCCGAGTTTTGTGACCACTTCCGTGGTTTTTTGACTGGCATGTGGCCGCGCATTGTCGTGCAACAGCAAAACATCCTGCTTTTGCCGATGTGGTCGAACACGACTCGGTCGAGCTTGAAGTGTCTTCAGTGTCGTCACATATGCATCAGAATTTATGGTTGTTCCACTTGGCATGACGTCCACAAGCAAGAGTCCTTCGGAATCGAAAAACACCATAGCCATAACTTTTCCAGCAGGAGGTGT
This sequence comes from Schistocerca serialis cubense, assembly GCF_023864345.2. Taxonomy (NCBI): domain Eukaryota; kingdom Metazoa; phylum Arthropoda; class Insecta; order Orthoptera; family Acrididae; genus Schistocerca; species Schistocerca serialis. The sequence goes on along the minus strand of NC_064642.1, from coordinate 81,849,040 downwards.
GGTTTTGAATTTTTTTTTTCTTGGGTGAATTTGCCTCTTCGTCTCTGGTGAAAAATGATGGAGCCATGTTTCATCACCTGTCACAATTCTTCCAAGAAATTCATCTTCCACTGTCAACATCCTGGGAACCCACCTGGCACAAACCTTTTTTAACGCCAACACTTTCAGTATTCTGCAAACACTTCCTTCTCCCATCCCGGCGTAGCGTGACAATTCGTTCACTGTGATGCGTCTGTCAGCAGGCACCAATTCCTTAACTCTCTGTACATTGTCTGGAGTGTGTGCAGTACAAGGCCTGCGGCTGCGAGGACAATCCTCCATATTGCCGTGCCTACTTTCATCACGTAACATGCTTGACCACCGACTAACTGTACTGCGATGGACAGCAGCATCTCCATACACCTCTTTCAACCTCTTGTGGATGTTTCCCACTGTCTCGTTTTCACAGCACAGGAATTCTATGACAGCACGTTGCTTCTGACGAAGTCAAGTGTAGCAGCCATCTTGAAGACATCCTGTGACGGCGCCACTCACGGGAACAGGTTCAACTAAGTTTGAAAACAAGCGGGAAGGATGTATCTACACACTGTAAAACTTTCACACATGCAGAATGAAAACCGTATTTTTACAAACATAGCGTGCATTTCTTTTGGAGTGACCCTCGTACAATTTTGTGAGCCCCTTCAATGGGAGAGCTTTCTGAACAAATGAGATGACACATAATCTGTGATTAACTTTGTGCGACGTGAAATTTGCAATCCTCAAACCAGTCACAAATGGTAGTCACAAGCAAACTCAAACACAGGTTTGTAGTTCACAAAGATTTATTATATCCCCAGAAACAGTTTTACAAAATCTTTTGCAAAACCGACTTTCCAATAGCCACCAATAACAATTGTAATTAAAAACCTAATACAGCTTTCGAAGAGTATATGGAATGAAACAAGTAAAGACCCTTCCTTTAACTATATAACAAATAGCCCCAGCTACATATAGATGACAAGCATAATTGCCCACGAATTTAACAGGAACTTACCATGACTAAATTCCCATTGGAAAAACAAGCAACAGTACAGAATACTAAATAACAAATTTTTAGTAAAAGAGGATATTCCCACACGGGAACCTTAGACTAATAAACAGGTCATAGAACAACGGAATTCTACCAATTATATAGTGACTCATTCCACTGAACTCACTCGCGAAATACGTTTCAAGTACAACAACAATATTTAGGCAGAAAAGACAGTTATCTTAATAGTCAGTATAAGTTCCACGCAACAGCGGGCACAGCCCAACGCATGACCCAGCTAATACAAGAGTAACGAGACTACTAGGAACAGGGGACACACCTTGGCGCAGCCCGAACACATTAACGAGAGTGATCTCCAAATAATCACAAGAGAGAATAATCAACTACTGTCAACTACTGGGGCGAGCAGCGACTCTGACAGGATACAGCCAACTAGCGCCGAGCGTCACCAAAACGCAGCTGGCCGAGCTAACGGCGTCCTAACATGTTTCAATCAAGGCGCCGTCTCCTGTATTGGTCAATCCGGAACTAGCTGATTGTGCCCGCCGCTTGTAGTACACTGTGACATTTAAAAAAAAAAAAAAAAAACAGGCAGACATCCAAAGCAAAGGACATAATGGACACAACACAAACCCTCAGAGTTATGCCCCCCCCCCCTTTTAAATTTAATACCCTGAACACATGCAAGACCTCAAACAAATACAAATAGCATGGAAAATTATTCACTTCTTTCTGCTCACAATTCTGTCCTCTTACAGGCAGACCTCAATAACAAGCATAAAGTCTACACACATTAACGGCCTGCCGAACCAAGAGCGTAAACACCCACAATACAAGACACCAAAGTCACGGCCCCTTCAAACGGAGACCACAGAGTAAATCATAACATTAGTCTCCGGCTACAGTAAACACAGTCACCAAATCTGGACCGATTCGAACAGAAATCCGTGTCAACACGCTACCGGATTCTCACAGTTTTCCAAACTGCTGGAGATCTCGAAAGATCACCTACTCGTTCCTGTCTTAAGATATGCACTACGGAAACACCACTTTCGCCCAAGAGGGCGCACGACTTGGATATCTACTAGGGCTGCCGAAGACTTCCAGATTTCGCGAGTTCCAAAAGCAATTCATGAAATTATTTAACGTTCAGATCATCCAGCAATGCAACCTCTAGAGCAGAATGTGGGCACTTTCATTGTCCAGTTCTCATTCACGCAAAGAACACTTTGCTGGCTAGTGCTGCTGCCTGCCAGGACTCTCCGAAATTACTCACCCTTTAAATCAGCGAAGCATACGCTGACCACTAGCCCTTTTAGGACTAGAGAAATACTGGCCTATTAAGACAATACTGAATAAGGCTCGTTATAAATGTCTACTGGAAACTGACCCTGATGTCCACAATAGCAAACAACTGTCCAAACGATGGAAGACTTGACGGAGACTTGGGAAACAGAATTTATTTTGTCTGTTCTTAGAACATTGCACTATGAGAATCGCGTCTTCGTCATTCTGTGTCTTCATTCGAGGAGATAGGAAGGACTCATTGGGTGGCTTGACAGAAGCACGTTGGGAATGACACAAAATTTGATAACCCAATGAAGCGGCAGTGTTAATGTGTCCTATGCAGAATGAGCTGGGGTATTGTCGTGAAGCACACACAATGTCTCAGACAGCTTCCCGCGATCCTTCGCGGCCGCGCGTGGTAGCTGCTCGGTCTCAGGCACCTTGTCACAGCCCGCGCGGCTCCCTCCGTCGGAGGTTCGAGTCCTCCCTTGGGCATGTGTGGGTGTGTCGTCCTTAGTGTAAGTTAGTTTAAGTAAGATTAAGTAGTGCGTTAGCTTATGGACCGATGACCTCAGCAGTTTGGTCCCATAAGACCTTACCACAAATTACCAAAATTTCCGATCCTTCCTATTGAGAGATTCCCTTGACCTCTTCGGAAGATTTCGATAGTATGCACCTGTGACGGTTTACTTCTTACTAACGCAATCCGTCGACATAAAGGACATAACGGTTGCCATAAAAAACACTAAGCCGTAACTTGCCCAATGATCGTTGAGTCTTCGTCATTTTCGATTTGCTGAATCCATGTGTTTCGACTTCTTTTTTTTGCTCCTCTGCAGCTGAGAATAGTGATACACCCAGCACTTGTCCATGGTAATCATGTGGATAAAATATGAATTGATCCGACACAGCTGCAACATTTCCGATTCTCCCTCGGTTTGGCGCCTTTTGGAGATGGATGTGAGCATTCGCGTAACCCAGCAGAAGACAACCTTTGTCACGATCAAACTACCGTGCACAATGCTGATATTGATTCACGATTGATTTTCACTTTTTCCATTATCGTATCTGTTGATATAGACTGCTCTTTGAGCACCAAGGCCTCCACTTTTCTTGGGATTCTCTGTTCTTCACTAGGAGGTGGTCTTCCATTTCGTTCTTCGTAATTAACCCTTGTCTTACCCCTCTAAAAGCGTATAGCCACTCAGCTATTGAGTCATATGGTGGCACGTTGTTGCCGTATGAACTACCAAGTTATCATCGACTGTTGCAGCCATGTTACCCTTCAATATCAGAGAACGTATTACCGCATGATTTTTGCTTCCTCAGGGAGTCTGACATTTGATTTGTCTCCAATAGTGGCCTGCTGAATTACGGTGGCGCAGAGATTTCATAGCGTACGGGAGCTGCAGAGACGTACCTATAAACAAACAGATACATAAATATATACTTTACTTTTGCCTAGGCAAAAATTAAAAATTTATGACTAGTTTCCACAAAAACTTTTTGAGAAATGTCGAATCATAACAACGCCTAGCACCTATTATTTGTTCTCTGCCTAAAACAACAAGAATGAACTCACCCTCCACTTCATCGCATCCACGATACGTTCACTGACGTAGAAACTGGCGAAATAAATGGCCAATCTTCTCGCTCGGCATGTGAGTTACTGTGAACATCATATTACGAACCCAGCAGATGTTATCAGCCGAGTTAATAGTCTTCCACACAGGGAGGGTGGCTTTTTATGTGGGGTGCTGTTTAAAATTTGTCCATCGAAGACTCTTTGGGCCTATTACGTCAGGTCTATCACGTCACAGACCTGATACAAGAAGAAACAGTAGCCGACAGGGAGCAGAAAGTGGGTTAAGTACTAGAATTAGAATTTAAAACTATTTGGACGACGTAAAATAAAAAAAGACAGAAGGGATAGATAACATTCCATCAAAATTTTTTAAATTAATGAGGGAAGTACCAACAAAAGGACTATTCACAGTGGTGCGTACATAAGGTGTGAGACTGGTAATTACCATCAGACTTTCAGAAAAACATCCTACGCACAATTCGGAAGATAGCAAGTGCCGACATGTATGAGAATTATCGCACAATCAGCTTAACAGCTCATGCATACAAATTGCTGACAATAATATACAAAAGAATGGAAAATGTATTTGATGATATGTTAGAAGAAAGGCGAAGGCACCAGAGAGGTAGCTCTGATGTTGTGACTGATAATGGGAGTAAGACTGAAGAAAAATCAATACACGTTCAAGGACTTCGTCTACATGCAAAAAGCGTTCAGCTGTGTCATATGGTGCAAGATGTTCGAAATTCTGAAAGAAACAGGAGTAATACGTGGGGATAAGGTTAATATACACAAATCAAGAGGGAACAATAAGAGTGGAAGATCAAGGACAAAGTGCTCAGATTAAAGAGAGTGTAAGAAAGAGATGAAGCCTTTCGCCCCTACTGTTCAATCTATACATCAAAGAAGCACTGACAGAAATAAAAGTTCAAGTGTGGGATTAAGATTCATGGTGAAAGGATATAAATGGTAATATTCGGTGATGACACTCCTATCCTCAGTGAAAGTGACAAAAAATTACATGTTCAGTCGAATGGAATGAACAGTCTAACGAGTACGGAAGTTGATAGCAAATCGAACAAAGACGAAACTAATGAGCAGTAGCAGAACTGAGAACAGTGAGAAACTTAACATCAGAACTAGGAATCACGAAGTAGACGCCGGCTCGAGTGGCCGAGTGTTTCTAGGCGCTTCAGTTTGGAACCTCGCGACCGCTACTGTCGCAGGTTCAAATCCTGCCTCGGGTATGGATGTGTGTGTTGTCCTTAGGTTAGTTAGGTTTAAGTAGTTCTAGGGGACTGATGACCTCAGATATTAAGTCCCATTGCGCTCAGAGCCATTTGAACCATTTGATTTGAACGAAGTAGACAAAGTTAAGTTACTGAGGCAGCAAAATAATCAATGACGGATAGAGCAAGAAGACTAGCACTAACAAATAGAGCATTCCTGGCCAAGATTAATCTAGAAGTATCAAACGTAGGGCATAATTTGCCGGAGAAATTTTTGACAGTCTACTTTTTCAGCACAGCATTGTATGTAGTGAAACATGGACTGTGGGGAAACTGGAAAAACAAGAGAATCGAAGTGTTTGAGACGTGGTGCTATAGAAGAGTGTTGAAAATACAAACAGCGTTACAACCTGCAAGAACGAACGGTACCAGACGTGCGTCCCTGAGTTGAGGCACCTAGCAAGGTGTTCAGGAACACTTGCTACAACCATCACCAAGTAAACGAAGTGAAATCGTGCAATAATTATATTAAGAGCACTGATACATATTCTTTTCAGTTGTGTGGCTCCATGTAGAACAAGACAAACAACCTGCTGAAGAGTCAAATCGATCTTCAGGCCTCCTTCAAAGGTACGGCTGATACTAATATCAGATAAAAATGCTGTGCGTCTCAGAACCTGTGGAACACATGTGCGGGTAATTTTGCATCAAACAGTGCACACTATGGAATGACTCAGGAAGGATCATAAGAGACCTTTTCGCTTACGCTGTCCTCAAAAATCCACTTTAGCTGCACATCCCCTAGAAAATGATCACCAGGTCAAATTTGACGAAACCGCTGTCGTGGGCCCACACTAGCGGCCTCTTGGAGGGTGCAGTTAAAGAAACTGTCGAAAGAAAAATCATTGAAAACACTCTTAATAAAGACGACCGCCTCAATCTCAATGCGGCATGGAATACAGCAATGACGAATTTGAAGAGGACACATTGAAAGCTGAGTCAACTTACATCCATATGTGGCGATTCCACATGCATCAGTGACCTCACAGCCAGCAGCTATTGTATATGTTACAGTGTAAAGTCAAGCGCCGGCACGCCAATCGGGAACGAGAGAGCAGAGATGGCTGTGAAGAAGTCACCCAATTGCACGCTGACTGTTCCCTCTCCAGGACGACTTTACTACAACAGCGGTCTCTATGCAAAGAGAACATAAGCGCCGCAGCTCAGTCGAATAGAAGCTTCAAGACTAGCGACCTAAATAGAAGCCTCAACGGTATTGCTTCACTTGTATTAGAATTGCTATACTGAAGAAGCTTGTTTATTTCGAATGTCACCCCGCTTGTGACACGTCTATGTAATTCTCAGAGTTAAGTATTGTCAGTTACATTTTTTGTAATAAAACTCATTAATACGATTTATTTGAATTGTTTTCTAGCGATCCGAGAAAGTAGGTTTCCTAGACATCCCATATTTGACGCTTAGGCAGGATTCAACAGTATACATTTCATTTAGTTATTATTTATTCATCATGACCAGATGAGAGCCCGAGGGCCCTCTCTTACATCAGACCAGGAACATTACCAGAGACGTTACAAAAATAATGATTAGCATTAACAACAACAACAACAACAACAAGAATAACAACCTACTTGCGTTGCTAAGGTCAGGTCAACATGGTACACTGTAGCGATGCGGATACCCAACGAATGACAAAAAGTATGCAATACATTTGGCGGATTCGCCCATGAGTCAGCAGTGCGGCATGCTGGATACGGACGACCACCGGCTGGTCTGTGGCGAGGCATTGGCTGTCTGGACTCTAGCAAGGAAGATAACAGCGATAATGCGGCGCACGATATATACAGCAATATCTTCCGACATAATATTATTTTGCAGAGGAAACGTATATTGCGCGTCATAAGACGAAAGCAGTGGCGTGGATCACAGGTATGACGGTCCATTACATATACAGGGTGTTACAAAAAGGTACTTCCAAACTTTCAGGAAACATTCCTCACTCACAAATAAAGAAAAGATGTTATGTGGACATGTGTCCGAAACGCTTAATTTCCATGTTAGAGCTCATTTTAGTTTCGTTCTTCCACCTACGCTCAATGGAGCACGTTATCATGATCTCATACGGGATACTCTACCTGTGCTGCTAGATCATGTGCCTTTACAAGTACGACACAACATGTGGTTCATGCACGATGGAGCTCCTGCACATTTCAGTCGAAGTGTTCGTACGCTTCTCAACAACAGATTCGGAGACCGATGGATTGGTAGAGGCGGACCAATTCCATGGCCTCCACGCTCTCCTGACCTCAACCCTCTTGACTTTCATTTATGGGGGCATTTGAAAGCTCTTGTCTACGCAAGCCCGGTACCAAATGTAGAGACTCTTCGTGCTCGTATTGTGGACGGCTGTGATACAACACGCCATTCTCCAGGGCTGCATCAGCGCATCAGGGATCCCATGCGACGGAGGGTGGATGCATGTATCCTCGCTAACGGAGGACATTTTGAACATTTCCTGTAACAAAGTGTTTGAAGTCACGCTGGTACGTTCTGTTGCTGTGTGTTTCCATTCCATGATTAATGAGCTCTAACGTGGAAAGTAAGCGTTTCCAGACACATGACCACATAACATATTTTCTTTCTTTGTCTGTGAGGAATGTTTCCTGAAAGTTTGGCCGTACCTTTTTGTAACACCCTGTATAGAGACACACGTCTGAACGTACTGGATTACTGGCAATACTTGCAAGATGGCCGCATAAAACTGTTACTGCTAAAACTGTTACTGCTACAAAAGTGCAAGGAAGGACTGGTATGCAAATTTCCTAGGAACGGTTATTGTGGACCCGCCACATACTTGTGCTGTGCCGGAAGCACAAAGTTGAGCGGCGGTGGTGTCGTTGTGGAACCGACCAAGTAAAGTGATCGGCTAAGGGAAAGTGCGCGAGTATGCGACCCAGGAAGAACTAACACTTGCACAGTTAGCATTGGAGTTTCTTTCAGTTTTGTTTTGACATTTTTAAGGGTGCCGGATGTGGCCCCACTTTGACTTTGTTGTTATTTCAAGTTGCATGGTAGGACGGCAGCGAGGTTCCTTCCAGAACAGTTATAATGTATAAGAACGTACTATGGTTTTGTGAATAATAAAGGTTTCTGTCTCTCCTACCTTCCGTAATAACAAAATAATAAATAAATAAATAAAGTCGGTAGAACACTTGCCCGCAAAACGCGAAGGTACAGAGTTCGTCTCTCAGTCCGGCCTTCTTTCTTTTTTTAAAAAGGAAAAAAAGAAGAAGAAGGTCGCTAACGCGCGTTTGTGCGGTAGCACTCGACCAGAGGGTAAACCAGTTCGAATCCTGTTGAGGGAAAAATTTTCACTGCAAATATTCGATCGGCATCAAAAGGAGATGTGGTGGCGTGAAGTTCATGATCACTAGACATTGCGCCAGTGTCCTTGTCGAAATACCAAACCTCTCTGCACTGACTCATGCAGTGAGGGCATTTGACACTCCGAGGCATGGCATGGTGATCACCCCGTCGGATGGAGACGTTAAGCTTTACGGCCCTGTTGGTGCTATTGGCGAGGAATAGGCTATATGCCTGCATCGGATTTCAATCTCTTCCTTCTCTTATTGTCATATAACACAAACAATACACTACACACACACACATACACACACACACACACACACACACACACAAAAGATGCATGCAGTATTACAAAAAGTTGCAATGGAGCATTTTGCAAGTAAGCAAACAATAATAACATTTGGTTTTAATAATAATAAAGAACATTAAGATAACATCGATTTGTTTAGCACATTAGAAGCCCTGTTTAGTCTTGTCAGAAGCGGAAGGAATTATGCAACAGGAAAAAGCAGAACTTCAATTAGAGAAATCTGTAGACACGGGGTAATGGTTCAAATGGCTCTGAGCACTATGGGACTTAACATCTGAGGTCATCAGTCCCCTAGAACTTAGAACTACTTAAACCTGACTAATCTAAGGACATCACACACATCCAAGCCCGAGGCAGGATTCGAACCTGCGACCGTAGCAGCAGCGCGGTTCCAGACTGCAGCGCCTAGAAACGCTCGGCCACAGCGGCCGGCTGACACGTGGGAGAAAATGCGTTGGGGATGGGAGGATTGAGGTCTATGAGCTGCAGAGATGTGTATGGAAGAGAGAGCTACTGTGACAGAACGTGTGCCATACACTGTCTTTTGAAACTGACAAGAATTTAATGTCTATGGTATTTTGAGGAACATTGTTCCAATGTCGGCTTCCTGATACAGATAATGATTTTCAGAAGCTCGCAATGTTACGTAATGGTACCAAGAGCATTTCACTTTGTTAAGGACAAGTAGCTCAGCTGTGCAGTTCAGACAGTATAGTAAGAGTTGAAGATAAATAGGGAACGCAATGATAAAGAAGACGGAAGAGCAAACACGGGGTATGACTGTTTCTACGCTTATCGGCACGGAGCCATGATAAGTGTTCATAGACGGGAGTGACACGATCGAGATACCGTACGTCACACAAGCATAGCTCCCAAAGAGTCATCTAGAGTTCCAGCATTTTCATCCAGCGAGAGTTGTCATACGGAAGTCCTTAGAGAATAGTGCAAACGTAATCAACTATGGAGAGTGTTAGTCATTCCACGAAATTCTTGTTAAATCCTTGGGGAGATCCTTTTTTATATTTCCGTAGTGTGTAACGTGAAACCGACACCTTTTTACAGGTGGCAGTTATGTGTCTAAGAGATGGTCCGTAATATTATTTCTGTGTCGTTTAGCATTAAGGGTGGGAGAGATTCTCTGAAATACACTCCTGGAAATGGAAAAAAGAACACATTGACACCGGTGTGTCAGACCCACCATACTTGCTCCGGACACTGCGAGAGGGCTGTACAAGCAATGATCACACGCACGGCACAGCGGACACACCAGGAACCGCGGTGTTGGCCGTCAAATGGCGCTAGCTGCGCAGCATTTGTGCACCGCCGCCGTCAGTGTCAGCCAGTTTGCCGTGGCATACGGAGCTCCATCGCAGTCTTTAACACTGGTAGCATGCCGCGACAGCGTGGACGTGAACCGTATGTGCAGTTGACGGACTTTGAGCGAGGGCGTATAGTGGGCATGCGGGAGGCCGGGTGGACGTACCGCCGAATTGCTCAACACGTGGGGCGTGAGGTCTCCACAGTACATCGATGTTGTCGCCAGTGGTCGGCGGAAGGTGCACGTGCCCGTCGACCTGGGACCGGACCGCAGCGACGCACGGATGCACGCCAAGACCGTAGGATCCTACGCAGTGCCGTAGGGGACCGCACCGCCACTTCCCAGCAAATTAGGGACACTGTTGCTCCTGGGGTATCGGCGAGGACCATTCGCAACCGTCTCCATGAAGCTGGGCTACGGTCCCGCACACCGTTAGGCCGTCTTCCGATCACGCCCCAACATCGTGCAGCCCGCCTCCAGTGGTGTCGCGACAGGCGTGAATGGAGGGACGAATGGAGACGTGTCGTCTTCAGCGATGAGAGTCGCTTCTGCCTTGGTGCCAATGATGGTCGTATGCGTGTTTGGCGCCGTGCAGGTGAGCGCCACAATCAGGACTGCATACGACCGAGGCACACAGGACTAACACCCGGCATCATGGTGTGGGGAGCGATCTCCTACACTGGCCGTACACCACTGGTGATCGTCGAGGGGACGCTGAATAGTGCACGGTACATCCAAACCGTCATCGAACCCATCGTTCTACCATTCATAGACCGGCAAGGGAACTTGCTGTTCCAACAGGACAATGCACGTCCGCATGTATCCCGTGCCACCCAACGTGCTCTAGAAGGTGTAAGTCAACTACCCTGGCCAGCAAGATCTCCGGATCTGTCCCCCATTGAGCATGTTTGCGACTGGATGAAGCGTCGTCTCACGCGGTCTGCACGTCCAGCACGAACGCTGGTCCAACTGAGGCGCCAGGTGGAAATGGCATGGCAAGCCGTTCCACAGGACTACATCCAGCATCTCTACGATCGTCTCCATGGGAGAATAGCAGCCTGCATTGCTGCGAAAGGTGGATATACACTGTACTAGTGCCGACATTGTGCATGCTCTGTTGCCTGTGTCTATGTGCCTGTGGTTCTGTCAGTGTGATCATGTGATGTATCTGACCCCAGGAATGTGTCAATAAAGTTTCCCCTTCCTGGGACAATGAATTCACGGTGTTCTTATTTCAATTTCCAGGTGTGTAGATTCAGATGTTCAAATCTGTGTGAATTCCTAAGAAATCCAGATGATAAACGGGTATTCATTGGACAAATATATTATACTAGAACCGACATGTGATTACATTTTCATGCAATTTGGGTGCATAGATCCTGAGAAATCAGTACCCAGAACAACCACCTCTGGCCGTAATAACGGCCTTGATACGCCTGGGTATTGAGTCAAAAAGAGCTTGGATGGTGTGTACAGGTACAGCTGCCCATGCAGCTTCAACATGATACCACAGTTCATCACGAGTAGTGACTGGCGTATTGTGACGACCCAGTTGCTCGGTCACCATTGGCCAGACGTTTTCTATTGGTGAGAGATCTGGAGAATGTGCTGGCCAGAGCAGGGTCGAACATTTTCTGTATCCAGAAAGGTCCGTACAGGATCTGCAACATGCGGTCGTGCATTATCCTGCTGAAATGTAGGGTTTGCAGGGATCGAATGGAGGGTAGAGCCACGGGTCGTAACACATCTGAAATGTAGCGTCCACTGTTCAAAGCGCCGTCAATGCGAAAAAGAGGTGATCGAGACGTGTAACCAATGGTACCCCATGCTATCACGCCGGGTGATAAGGCAGTATGGTGGTGACGAATACACGCTTCCAATGTGCGTTCACCGCGATGTCGCCGAACACGTTTGCGACCATCATGATGCTGTAAACAGAACCTAGATTCATCCGAAAAAATGACGTTTTTCCATTCGTGCACCCAGGTTCGTCGTTGAGTACACCATTACAGGCGCTCCTGTCTGTGAAGAAGCTTCAAGGGTATCCGCAGCCACGGTCTCCGAGCTGATAGTCCGTGCTGCTGCAAACGTCGTCGAACTGTTCGTGCAGGTGGTTGTTGTCTTGCAAACGGCCCCATCTGTTGACTCAGGGATCGAGACGTGGCTGCACGATCCGCTACAGGCATGCGGATAAGATGCCTGTCACCTCGACTGCTGGTGATACGAGGCCGTTGGGAACCAGCACGGCGTTCCGTATTACACTCCTGAACCCACCGATTCCATATTCTGCTAACAGTCATTGGATCTCGACCAACGCGAGCAGCAATGTCGTGATACGATAAACTGCAATCGCAATAGGCTACAATCCGACATTTATCAAAGTCGGAAACGTGGTGGTACGCATTTCTCCTCAACCGTCGCCATCTGTTGACTCACTGATCGAGACGTGGCATCACAACAACGTTTCACCAGGTAACGCCGGTCAACTGCTGTTTGTGTATGAGAAATCGGTTGGAAACTTTCCTCATGTCCGCACGATGTAGGTGTCGCCACCGGCGCCAACCTTGTGTGAATGCTCTGAAAAGCTAATCATTTGCATATCACAGCATCTTCTTCCGGTCGGTTAAATTCCACGTCTGTAACACGTCATCTTCGTGGTGTAGCAATTTTATTGGCCAGTAGTGTATATTACAAATCTATGTTCCGCTACTTCTCTGATAAGGCAAGTAAGTTGGCATTTATATGCTGGATAGCTGTGCACAGGTCTGTTGGAGTTTACAGTTAGGTATAACTGAAGGTCTGCAGGGTATAAGCGATATTTGAAATGGGAGAGAAAAGTGGACACACCATTAAAATGTAATGAGAAAAGTAATGGGAGCAATATTGATCATTGTGGGAACTCTGATGCCACATACCTCCACTGTGGCCTTTTTCTTCTATCACTGCACGCTCTTGACGAGATGTAAGATGAAGAAAAATTTTGATTTGTGCGTTTAGTCTGTAGAATGACAAAGTCGTCAGTGCCGAAAGCTTTGCTGAAATGCAAAAAATTCATTACAGTGACATCTTTCTTGTGTACCAGCCTGTTTCACATCGTCTGTCCACATAACGATGTACAGGAAGCCCATCAGCAGGTATTCCACTTCATAATCATCAAGGAGTAGTTGGTCTTGAGCTGCAAGACTCTATGTTGTCGAGAGGACGGGACACGAGCAGAACAGGTGAGAACAGCCGAGCCGGATGTGTGTGCCTCTGCCAGTTCCCACCACACGGTAGCCAGCCGGCAGGCCGTGTCTGATCTGGCGGTGTTCCAGGCGCGTGAGGGGGCGCGGGCAGCCTAGCCGCTACTGACTCACGGCAGCCTGGAGAAAGTCCGCAGGACCCCGGCCCAGCTTACGCAACTCGCCGCGGGCAGAGGCTGCGAGGCGCCTCCAGCCAATTGATTGCATCCTTCATGTGACTGTCCGCGAGACCCGGAGCTACTACGCCGTGAAGGAACCATGCGTGAGACACCCAACAACACGGGAGCTTTCCAGGGGGGCACTACCACAGACTAACACATGTAGTCACGAGTCTCCTGCACATTTCTGTTATACATTATGACAGCAGCGCTCCAAGCGGACAAAAGACTACACTTCTGAATACGATATCTGACGAGTGCGACAGAGTCTTTTACATTGATTTGTAACATTGTTTACACAATAGGGAGCGCGCATAGTGCCATAAAGTTGTAATAAAATAATAATAAATTACACCGCATTTTGCTTTATTTCATATCCTAAAGACACCAGGAGGTGTGAAACGGCAAATTACAAAACAGTTTATTTACGATTCTCTTGTAACATCAAATATTTAATGAAGAAAGTTGTTTTATGTAAAGAACAAAAAATGGCCAATAAACAGCATAAGACCTGTCCTTTGGCAGAAAGACGTTGTATATCTACTCAGCATCATGAAGTTTTGTTCAGTACACTTCCAACCACTTCAGTGAATTTCGAACATAGGAAAGTTGTATGGTATGAAATACATTCTTTAACGTACAAAATAAGCCATCACAACTGTAGGCGAAGGGGAATCCACACAAACGTGATATACGTCACAGTTTTCAACACAGAGGAAATCAATTTCACAATCGTTGATCGTTGCTACATCTAAGCGACAAGCGGCAAAAACATTCAAGACATTCCCTTTTGAAACAAAAGTAAATGTATTGGTTCAAGTGGTTCTGAGCACTATGGGACTTACCGTCTGAGGACATCAGTCCCCTAGAACTTAAAACTACTTAAACCTAACTAACCTAAGGACAACACACACATCCATGCCCGAGGCACGCTTCGAACCTGCGACCCTAGCGGTCGCGCGGTTCCAGACTGAAGCGCCTAGAACCGCTCGTCCACCGCGGCCTGCACAGTCAAGTGAAGAATATTCGAATAATGTTAAGGAAAGGGCCTACAACAACAGACATATAGGCTTCCCATGCATAAAGTATTTTTTTATTTGGGAATTCATAACATATGTTTACATTCGTTTTATATTCTCTTGCCTTGCAGCAGAGTAAGCTGCAATATACACATATTCGAAAATATTTCTTGAGGAACAATCTGTAGCTTATGTCTCGGAGTCAGTGAGATTCGGCTGTTTTTATGCTTATTTCGCGATAATTCTCGTCTCTTGATGATTTGCTAATGCTTGGAACTCAAAACTATAATAACTATTTCGTTAATTAAGAAGAAAAGTATTTATAAACAAAGCACACAGTGAGTGTATCGGCCACGCAACCAGTTTCCTGGAGATTGAGGGGATGGAGCCTGGTCGTATCATGGGGGGGCGGTGGGGGGGGCGGGGGAGGTCAAGACTCCACCAAAATACGCTTTAGTGCGAGCGATTGTTTTTAAACGCAAAACATTATGACCACATGCTTAATAGCGTGTAATTGCACCTTCAGAACTCCATTCTGCGTGATGTGGATTTCATACTTCCTTGGTAGGTTTCCAGAGGTCACACTAGATGCCTACAAAAAGGACACACAGTTCTCGTAAGTTACGGGTCGGTAGTCCGAGGGAGCAGATCTGGCGCCCTATATGATCCCAGAGATGTTCCTTCGGGGGCATATCAGATGAATTTTTTGGCAACTACATCAACTATCATATACGTCAAACCTCTTGCGGTCATGTGACGTGGACTGTTATTCAGTTGGAAGCTGTCCAACCGTCGGGGAAGACGTCCAACATGAAGCGAGGCAGGTAGCCCATATTAATGTTCTCCTTGTCGTCGACAGTCATGGTGCTTTTGACTACTAACACAGGTCCCACATAGTTTAATACTGCCCCACAATAGAGAGTGTACACAAAGGAAAACTGAGGGCGGCTTCTTTGATTTGTGTGAAGCCAAAGCGTAGAGCCCACGCCATATTCAAACCGAGTAATTGCAAAACAATAGTTGCTTACTACTACAGCTCGAAATGGACATTCTTACGAAACGGAACTAATCTGACCAACTAAATAAAAACTTTTACGGAAGGAAACGCTAATGAAAAGAGACGTGATAAATCTCTAGTTAAAAACTTTATACATCAGATTTTCAATTAATTATTGTTCACATGCAAAAGGTGTGAACTGCCACTGCTTTTAGCTACAAATGACAATGTGGCTATTTTGTTTTGTAAATACCGGTTCTTTCCTTGCGGCAGTTTTATTTTACGCCTCGATTTTTTTTTTCTTTTCTGGGACTGTGAATTAATAAATAAATTTCACTTTCAACAAAAATAGCTGTTATTGAGCACTCTGCAGGAGTTTCAGGGTATTCATTAGCTCTGGAATATTCATTCATGTTTTCAGCCACAAAATAACGCATAGATATTAGCTTGATTACAATTTAATCTACACAAATTTTCTGAATAAGGCCCACACCCATAACTTCACTTCAACATAATTACGTAACACGAATCACACTATCTTAATAAATGACTATAGATAAGTGTCGTAAAGAAACTTTTGTCCAGCTTTGTCCTAAATATGAGATGTGTTTAGCTATTTCATTGTGCATCTGTTGGTATAGGTCTTCTTCTTCATCATTTTCTTCCAGCAATAATTACTACAACAAATCGCGATAACTAGTCTGAATAACGTGCATTTACTTCCTCTAACTATACGCGCCTGCTTACGATAAATCTATAAATCTAAGCGCAGCAAGTGTAAATCATCAACTTCAAGAATTTTATATTCACGAAGTTCTCGTGTACAGCGTACAATCGGTTATTGGACAATTATATGCAAATCCTCATTTTTGCTTGCCTTTCTTTTCGTGCATTATGATATTACTTCGTATTACTTTGGAGTGTAAGTAACGTAAAATTCACAATAGAAAAGATAAAACGTAGCCACGGTTGCACTCGAACCCGCGACCCATACTGCTCATAATCACGAAGCATTGCTTGAAACCTAACTTACCATAAATTTCTCATCCCTCACGCGACCCGCGCCAAATATCGTACACTAGTGTCCAAAAAATGCTTCAAATGGCTCTAAGCACTGTGGGACTTAACAGCTGAGGTCATCAGTTCCCTAAACTTGGAACTACTTAAACCTAACTAACCTAAGGACATTACACACATCCATGCCCGAGTTAGGATTCGAACCTGTGACCCTAGCAGCCGCGTGGTTCTGGGCTGAAGCGCCTAGAACCGCTCGGCAACCACGGTCGGCACTGGTGTCCAAAATTAAAGCAGTAAGCCGCTATTTTCCCGTACTGATTCATAATATAATTACACAAACTCTCAACCAGATGTCAGTGCGATCGTGTTGTGCACGGAAGGTGGCATTCCGATCAATGGACAGCCATGCCAACGATGACGTCAGAGAACGTGTGAAGCAGGGTAGTGTTCGCCGGGTAGCCCCACATCCACAATCGTTATGTACACAGCCACTAACGATGCAGTATGGGGCAGAGAATATGCCTAACAGACTCTCTGCTCTGGAGTGCAAGTCGCAAATTGATGTGGCCCGATGGCTTAGTGTGAATTCTTGTGTTGTTCTCCGGATGTTACAGTACTGTATAGGGACCGAAACTACATGCCGAACACCGGGGCAGGGCCGACCACGAGGGACTTCAGAAGGGAGGATCATTATTTGGCTGTAAGGGCACGACAATGCCGCCTTAGTACTGCAAGGCAACTGGCTTGTGAGCTCGCAGCATCCACTGAACGTGTTGTATCGAGGTAAAGTGTGCAGAAGGCCTCGGCAGAGTGGCCTTTATTGTTGGACACCTGCTGTATGTCTACCTCTGACGTGGCCCCACAAAAGGGAACTCCTAGAGCACAAAATGGTTCAAATGGCTCTGAGCACTATGGGGTCATCAGTCCCCTAGAACTTAGAACTACTTAAACCTAACTAACCTAAGGACATCACACACATCCATGCCCGAGGCAGGATTAGAACCTGCGAAAGCAGCGGCGCGCGGTTCCTGACCGAAGTGCCTAGAACCGCTCGGCCACAGCGGCCGGCTACTAGAGTAGAGTCATCAACATGCCACCTGGGCGGTCTAACAGTGGGCCAACGTTGTTTACACAGATGAGTCGCCACTTAGACTGGAGAGTGAGTCTCGATGGATTCGCATTTGGAGGGAACGTGGAACACGATTTCGGTACTCAAACACTGTGTGAAGAGACCGATATCGAGGACAATTCAAACATTGTGTGAAGAGACCGATATCGAGGAGGATCCCTAATGGTGTGGGCAGGGATTATGTTGACCATTCGAACCCTTCTTCATAAAATTGTACGTGTGAATTGGCAACGTTTAACTGCTGTCAGGTATTGTGACGAGATCTTGGGACCTCATCTGCTGTTGTTGCGGGGTGTTGTGGACCCAGACATGGTACTGATTTTCGATAATGCTTGACCTCACAGAGCATGGGTGACATGTTTTATTGGAAACGAAATATATTGCATGCATGGCGTGGCCTGCTCGCACTCCCAATCTGAATCCCTAGAGCGTGTCTGGGATGCACTAGGGAGATGGCTTGCATCACGTCAGCATCCACCAAACACTCTCCAAGACTGCAAGCGTCTCTGTATTGTCAACAACGATGGGGCACGCTGTAAATGATGTCATCAGTCTTATGTTGAGGCAATAACGCCCATTCTTCCCGCACAGCTGCTGCATTGTTAGCCGGCCGGGGTGGCCGAGCGATTCTAGGCACTACAGTCTGGAACTTCGCGACCGCTACAGTCGCAGGTTCCAATCCTGCCTCGGGCATGGATGTGTATGATGTCGCTAGATTAGTTAGGTTTGAGTAGTTCTAAGCTCTAGGGGACTGATGACCTCAGAAGTTAAGTCCCATAGTGCTCAGAGCCATTTGAACCATTTATTTGCTGCATTGTTAGCAACGACGGGGCACGCTGTAAATGATTTCATCAGTCTCATGTTGAGGCAATAAGGCCCGTTCTTCTTGCAGAGCTGCTCGCAGTCTTGGAGAGTGGTTGGTGCATGCTGACGTGATGCAAACCGTCTCCCTAGTGCACCCCAGACATGATCCATGGATTCGGGTTGGAAGAGCGAACAGGTCACGCCATGTGTGCTATATCTGTATTGCTGCCAAAGGTGGTCACACTCCATACTGAGCACTTTAACCAGTTGTCGGAATCTGTGTGCAAATCCGTTAAGTTGGAAAAAAACGAAGAACATTTTTTGTCTACCGTTATGCATGTTGCACTTGTTTAATTTCTGTATTCTTTACATTGCTTCTACTTCACTCTCACTTGTTTTTACTGTTCTGTCGCAAAATAACTACACCCTTGTAAAATTTCCTTTTGTTGCTATAATTTTTGACACCAGCTTATTGTCTTTTAAACGCTTCGCCACCTGGAGTTCCCCCTTCTGGTCCTTTTGTTTCTGGCCAAGCCCCACATACACCATAAATTTGGACGAAATCGGTAACGACGAGTAAGTGCGGTCCCCTTGTGAGCTGCGTATTTAGGCGACGCGCTTAAATAAAATACTTTTTTTATTTTCCCCATACCAAGTAAGACTGGCTTTCTTTCCAGTATTAAAAACAATTACATATTAGCTACAATTATTATACAGAAACGTGCACCCATAATGAACCAAACATAAGGTAGCCAGCGACCACATTTTTTTGTTACAAATCCTTCAAATTTTGTGCTATAGAGTGCTTGGAAATGAAGTATTTCGGTAACTGTGAAACCATAATGAAAAAATAGACGCTTCATCGTTAAGCTTTGATATGAAACTACGGAAGAATTCAATTTTATGTGTCAAATATTTTCTTCAAGATCGAATGATAGACACTACCGTGTGGTTATAATTAAAGTTTCCCTATTTAACATGTTATAACACGCAAACTAGTTACCGTACGAGCACCAAATATGGTAGCATTGGTTTCAAGGACATGGGGAAGAGAAATAATGCAGTATCAATTCAGTTGATACACTTTTCATGTGCTGCTAGGGTGAATCATACTATTACGTACTGCTACCATTACTGTTATAAACAGGGGCTCAATATGGCGCCCATCAGTTGTAACCTTCCCGTATATAAAAATTTCCGGTACTAAATTGACTGAGAATTGAAACTGATAAATTTCGGACGTAAGCAGCGCTACATCATGGCCCTGTCAAATCAACCTGAATAAACTGAAAAATTCTTACCTCATAATGGTATCGCCGGATAACGCTGCGTATATATCTGCTCCTAAATGGCACAGCTTAGTGCAATGCTGGCCTATCAACTACTACTGAACAACATTTGTCTGAGATTTGCATTATTAGAAAAAAAACTGACTTTGCTAGTTAACACAGCTGCATAACTGGTCCCCTGATTATTAATCAACACATGACAAGTCTGACTTAATTACTGCTGACAAACCGCAAAAAGATTGAAACAATATCATTTTAACATCTCAGACAACAAATTTAAGTACGCGCATGGCGATGGAGAATAATAAAGTTTACCTTACACTACATGGCAATGAACTGCGCTGCACCAGCGGCGACTGCTATTGCTCGTACGTCGCTAGCAATTGTACTGTAGCGGTGAGCTACTACGACTTCTGCTCTGTAGGAGCGAGCGATTACAACTGCTGCCGACACTGCTTTGACCTGCGATTCTTTTACAGCAGAGATGTTTTATATCGCAGGCAGTGCGTGAGCAATACATCGAAATTACATTTGCTCCAGTAGATCAGTAAACCTTTTACATAATGAACCTCTTACACAGTGTCCGGGAGAGTCTGAAGGAGCAGGATTCCATCCTGCACAGTAGAACGAAGCATGTCCGTAAGTATGCTGGCTACCTCTCTTGATATGCTGCGCCTCAGATCAGCACATGAGAGCATTTTCCTCTGATAAACCCTCTGGTAGCCGCACAGGAAATCACAGGGAGTAAGATCAGAAGATCGTGCCGGCCAAGCATTTGGAAACGATCGACTGATAATGTATTAAAACTGTTGAATAACTTCATGCACTGTAACTGGAGGTGAAGATCCCCACACTCGGAAATTCTGTGTGTTCACCTCACCCGTCACAGAAAAATGAAATCCATCTGTCCATAAGATCAACTTCAGTCCTTTTGAGAAAGTGGAGAGTGAAACACGCCGTTGTGCGTCCTGTGTTGCAAGCTGCTATACGATATGGATCTTGTGCGGATACCATTTGAGAATGGTTCGAAGCACCTTCTGCGTAGTGGACCACGAGATGTTCAACTGTCGTGCCACAGCACGCGCACTGCCTGACGATCGGGAATTGCGCGCAGCGTTGTCTGCCATAGCAAAAGCAATTTCATCAACCACCAGTTCTCCAGTTGATTCGAACTTCTTTGTCATGCTCGGCACAGCAGGTGGAGAAAGAGGACCCTTCCGTAATGCTTTCAGCAGGCGATATGCTCGAAGTGCAGTTTCAGCATTACAGGGGTTTTGATAATAGAGATTCATCGATACTGCCCTGCTCCTTCTGTCCAAGCTCATGTTGACATGTCAACAAGTGTACTACGACTTGTCACGCATGTGAGACTATGAATCACGATGACTGATCACGGCACCTGGTGGCCATAGTTGGGTCTGGACGATGGCGCCGTCACGCAAGGAAATCATGCACACCATACTCTGGACATTAACTACCAAGTCTGGTACTCGTAAGGTAATTAGTTCTCGTGTTGTAAGGTATTCAATAGGGAAAGTTTAATTATAACCACCCGGTACATCGACCAGTGAAGAAGACCCACAAATGTGAAAGAAGTTACTTTTAATTTTTTAAAGGAAAAGGAGAACCTCTACAGAAAAACTAGCTACAGGTGTTGATCTAACTTTGCCCCACATACCAGGTGTAGAAGAATGAAACCGGCATTTGGTTGCAATAATTACACGTCCAGTTTGAAAGTGATAAACAATATTTTATTCAAAATAATCTCCATTGCTATTTATACATTTCTCCCACCTCTCCAGCAGGCTACGAATGCCACGCCAAAGAAACAGTTCTTCTTTTGAAGTGAACCAGTCAGCGAGCCATTTTCGTACATTTTCATACGAGCTGAAACGTTATTCAGTGAGAGCGCGTCCCAGTGATGCAAACAGATGATAATCGGACGGAGCCAAGTCTGGAGGATAAGCTGGATGCCCTAGTACGAGGTGCATTCAAGTTCTAAGGTCTCCGATTTTTTTTTCTTCGAACTGGAAAGAGATGGAAAAATGCGCATTGTTTTAAAATGAGGCCGCGTTCATTGTCAGTACGTCCCAGAGATGGCAGCACCGTACGGCAGATGGAATTTTACCGCCAGCAGCTAGAATGAGAACTGTTTTAAATACTTAAAATGGCAACGTTTTCCTTACTTGAAGAGCGTGCAATAATTCGTTTTCTGAATTTGCGTGGTGTGAAACCAATTGAAATTCATCGACAGTTGAAGGAGACATGTCGTGATGGAGTTATGGATGTGTGGAAAGTGCGTTCGTGGGTGCGACAGTTCAATGAAGGCAGAACATTGTGTGACAACAAACCGAAACAACCTCGGGCTCGCACAAGCCGGTCTGACGACAGGATTGAGAAAGTGAAGAGAATTGTTTTGGGGGATCGCCGAATGACTGTTGAACAGATTGCCTCCAGAGTTGGCATTTCTGTGGGTTCTGTGCACACAATCCTGCATGACGACCTGAAAATACGAAAAGTGTCATCCAGGTGGGTGCCACGAATGCTGACGGACGACCACATGGCTGCCCGTGTGGCATGTTGCCCAGCAATGTTGATGCGCAACGACAGCATGAATGGGACTTTCTTTTCGTCAGTTGTGACAGTGGATGAGACGTGGATGCCATTTTTCAATCCAGAAACAAAGCGCCAGTCAGCTCAATGGAAGCACACATATTCACCGCCACCAAAATAATTTCGGGTAACCGCCAGTGCTGAAAAAATGATGGTGTCCATGTTGTGGGACAGCGAGGACGTAATCCTTACCCATTGCGTTCCAAAGGGCACTACGGTAACAGGTGCATCCTACGAAAATGTTTTGAAGAACAAATTCCTTCCTGCACTGCAACAAAAACGTCCGGGAAGGGCTGCGCGTGTGCTGTTTCACCAAGGCAACGCACCCCACATCGAGCTAACGTTACGCAACAGTTTCTTCGTGATAACAACTTTGAAGTGATTCCTCATGCTCCCTACTCACCTGACCTGGCTCCTAGTGCCTTTTGGCTTTTTCCAACAATGAAAGACACTCTCCGCACATTCACCAGCCGTGCTGCTATTGCCTCAGCGATTTTCCAGTGGTCAAAACAGACTCCTAAAGAAGCCTTCGCCGCTGCCATGGAATCATGGCGTCAGCAATGTAAAAATGTGTACATCTGCAGGGCGATTACGTCGAGAAGTAACGCCAGTTTCATCGATTTCGGGTGAGTAGTTAATTAGAAAAAAAATCGGAGGCCTTAGAACTTGAATGCACCTCGTATTTCCTGACTGAACGCGTCGATCGTTTCCCTGACCCGTTTTGCTGTGCGTGATGGGGCGTTATCATGGATCAATATGACTCTGTCTTGTCTTTTTCCATATTTCGGTCGTTTTTCACGTAATGCTCGATTTAAATCGATCATTTGCTATTGGCAGCGATCACTGTTAACGGCGTCAAGAGGTTTTAGCAGCTCGTAATAGATGACACCCTTCTGATCCCACCAAACACAGAGCATTGCCTTCTTTCCAAAGCGATTTGGTCTTGCAGTGGATATCGATGGTTTGCCTGGATTCATCCATGACTTACGACGCTTAGGATTCTCAAAATATATCCATCCTATTTTTATCATCTGTTACTATTGCATGAAGAAACGACTTTCTTTCATACATAGCGAGCAGCATTTCACAAGTGGTTTTCGATTTGCTTGCTGTCTTTCATTCAGTTCATGCGGAACCCATTTTCCCACTTTCTGCACCTTTCCCATAGCTTTCAACCGAGGCTTTCTGCGTCACATTCAATTGTTCCGCGAGTTTCTGTTGAGTTTTAGTATCATCTTCATACAATAAGGCCTGCAATCCGTTGTCTTCGAACTTTTTCGGTGATTTCCCGGGCTCGTCGTTTCTCACGTCAAAGTCGCCACTTTTGAATTTTCTGAACCACTCGAAACACTGTGTTTTCCCAGGAGCATGTTCGCCGAAAGCTTCGACAAGCCCTCGATGTGTTTCTGCAGCAGCTTTCTTCAAATGATAACAGAAAACCAATGCCGTCATCAAATATTAGTTCGGAGGCAGAAAACTCTACATGTTTACGGTATTGAAGGAGATACCGATGTATGGAACTTGGGTTACTGTGTGTTGACATTTGTCGTCAGCCACTATTGGAAGCAGATGTCGCTGCAGACGCGGTCTCTTGCGCCCTACACTGACCGCTAGCACCATATATAGGGAAATTCCCGTTTGATACTTCTACACCTGGTACATTATTTTCTACAGTTTATTGAGAATTTAGTATTTGCAGCAAGAAAATCGGAAAACTCATTTTTGTCGTGTACTGCCATCGGCAACTTCGTGGGAATCGATCATTACTTACCTGTGTAGTCTTTCCTCTCACTACTGCTCATTAAATCTTTCCAACTTTTACATTTGTAATGGTTCTTTATTTACGTGACCATTACGGCACTCCAACCCCAGTTCTCGACACCAGTAATATCATACCACTTTTCTGCGAAGTAACAGACATATTTTTGTCACAATATTCAAATTTGGTTTTGTTAATGTATAGATACTCCGATGTATCGATATTTTACAGTGATATGGTTCTTGTGTGTATTCATTTCTGTGAGACTGTCATAATTTTTGACGTACTTGTAACCGTTTTGGTGCGAATGCGCACACGGCAGTCTTTGTTTCACTTTGCAGAAGTTAAGTTGTTATTTCGCTTTGTAAAAGAACAGTCAAGTCTTGTGTTTGGTTAAAGTGGAAAGTAAATATATGAAGATTGATACAAAACTGTTTTCTTGATGATGTGACAATTAAGAAGAAGTATATGTGAATTTACGAGAAGTTTAATAAAAATGTGGATCGTGAACACAAAGTCAAAAATTATATCTACCGTACCATTGTTCTGATGTGGGATTGTTTGATCATTAAGAATTTCCTGAAGAGCGCATTTGTTAGGTCTTCAAATATTGCTAAAGTAGTCCAGTCAAAGTGGAATCACCCTAGAATCAACAAGATGAGCCATAACAACTTCGACAAAATCTACGTGGGAATCCATTCAAGAAAAGTGCCAAAATTAATGACTTTTTTACAGTGACTTCATTATTTCCATTCCGACGATACCATCCACAGTCAATAACTTTGTTGTGGCCCGATAAAGCGAACATACGCTGCGTGAGCAACATTATTAATCTGATTTCTAACCTACTTTGCAAGTGGTGGTATTGTTAGACAGTTCATCAAACAACTGTTTGCTTTTAGATAAGGCCGGCAGCTAAAATACTCAAATAATAAAGTTAAAAAATAAAACATTCCACCGCTTTCGGCGTCAAACACAGGTGTTTACTCGGTTTCAACAAGGCGGGCTTCGCTCATACCCACTAAATTTTGGTGATGGATTCCAGCTGAGTTTCCGTTCTGTATGCTCCCTATTTTGTGATACTGCCTTGCGTCCGTGGTGCACTGCACGTTTCTAGCTGTCGTTCGAGTTGACGACGGAGCATCCATACATGACCATCGACCATATGTAGCGAGGAACGTGATTTACCAGACCGTGGGACCCGTTTCCATTTATCCACTTTCCAGTCTCAATAATTTTTGGTCAACAGTGGAACCCTTAGGGGTCGCCTGATGCGGAGACCTATTTTCAACAATGTGTTCGAATTGTGAGCCCCAACGAGTCGCAGTTTCGTATAGCGGCTAACATACAAGTTGCAGCCTGTGGCAACCAATGTTAATTTCGCCACCATTTCCACGGTGGTCAGAATATAATGAGGAACCCAAGAAGCTAAAATCAGGTATGTCATTTTCCAGTTTTGATTAAGTCTATAGACAATGGCGGATCCCGATAATTTTTATTTCTTATGCAGTAAAACTATTATTATATTCTTGGGATCGAATTTCATTCTTTTGGTGCCTAGCGCATCTGTTTATGATGATCACAGTTACGGTCTTCAAATGGTTCAAATGGCTCTAAGCATTATGGGACTTAACATCTGAGGTCATTAGTCCCCTATACTTAGAACTACGTAAACCTGACTAACCTAAGGACATCATACGCATCCATGCCCGAGGCAGGATTCGAACCTGCGACCGTAATAGCCGCGTGGTTCCGGGCTGAAGCGCCTAGAACCGCCCGGCCACAGCGGATGGCGTTACGGTCTTCCATAACCAGAAAAGTTCCAAGCACAATATGACAATACAGTCAAAGACTGTGTTGCTGAAGAAGCATATAAAGCAACTTAGTGTGCGACACAAAAGAATAAAGTGCAGTTGGAAACTTGCATTGATGGTGCGAAAAAACGATCATGTAAATCATTTTCTGATACGTTAAACAGTGAAAACGTATCGAGTCTAGTGAAGGACCTTCTGGAACTTGTAGCGGTAAAGTAACGCATTATTCTCAGGAAATAAAGAAACTAGCTGTGATCATACATTTTTATTTTGCTAAGGCAATATGAATACTTAGGAATGCTGTGAAATTATCACACCCAAGAATACTTCACAGCAATTGCTGA
Organism: Schistocerca serialis cubense; assembly: GCF_023864345.2. Classification (NCBI taxonomy): domain Eukaryota; kingdom Metazoa; phylum Arthropoda; class Insecta; order Orthoptera; family Acrididae; genus Schistocerca; species Schistocerca serialis. Next base: position 81,822,709 of record NC_064642.1, on the reverse strand, counting down.
GAATCTCCTTTGTTTATAAACAGTGACCATCTTTTCACAGCAGCTGAATTTGCGGAAGAAACACGTTGTGTGGAACAGTAATCTGCACCACATTCTTTATTTTACCTGCAGAATAAATCATTGGCCTAAACCTAAATCTTTTCAGCTGATAGGAAAAGATAAAAATGTAAATGTCGTGTGAGTAGGGCCTCCTGTCTGGTAGACCGCTCGGCGGGTGCAAGTCTTTCGATTTGACGCCACTTTGGCGACTTGCGCGTTGATGGGGATGAAATGATGATGATTAGGACAGCAGAAAACCCAGTCCGTGAGAGGAGAAAATCTCCCACCCAGCCGCGAATCGAACCCGAGCCCTTAGGAATGACATTCTGTCTCGCTGACCACTCAGCTAGCGGGGGCGGACACAGGAAAAGATGTAAGACAACTATATAACGAGCTTATTTTGTGTATAGGTCAGTGAAAACATTAAAAAATCAGAATGTCAATGAAAACATTATAAATATTAAAAGGCAAGAAATTATTTGATTGTCTTGTAAGTCATCATTGTTATTATTTAATTACTTTTAAACATATTATCATCCATAGTGAACTGGTTCTTGAGGCTGTAACTGTACGAAAAGTGGTAATTGACTCTAAATAATGAGACGTGTGAAGTCATCCACAAGAGGACTGAAAGTAATCTGTTAAAATTCGGCTACGCGTTAAATCATACAAATCTAAAGGCTGTGAATTTAATTAAGAACTTAAGGATTTCAGTTACGAATGACTTCGAACTATCACATGGGTAATTTTGTGAGGAAAGCTAACGAAAGACTGCGACTTGTTGGCAGAACATTTAGAAGGTGCAACACTTCTAGTAAAGAGACTGCGTACACTCCGCTTATCCCTCCTCCGCAGGAACATCGTTGTGCAGTATGGGATCTTTACCGCGTAGGATTGACATGGAAAAAGGTCAAAGAAAAGCAGGTAGTTCTCCATCATCGTGAAACAGAGGAGAGGGTGTGACGGGTATGATACGAGGTGCCAGTGGAGTGGGAATCATTAAAACAAAGGCGTATTTCGTTTCGACGAGATCTTTTTCACGAAATTTCATGGTAAATGAGATAAATCAGAACTCTCACGGAAAGAGTGAAGTGTTTGTTTTATCCGTGTGCTGTTCGTGAATGGAATAATGGAGCATTTTTGTGAAGGTGGCTAGATAAACCCTCTGCCAGGCACTTAATTGTGAACTGCATAGTCGTGTAGATGTACATGTATATACGCTTAAGTTAAAAACGTAAGTACAGAATTTCTGAGCCAATAGCCTTTTTTTTTTTTTTTTTTTTTTTTTTGCTAACTACTCGATTTTTACCACATAATCAGAAATTGCATTGCTTTACGTTCAGTTTATGAGCAACAAAAATTTGAGTAGATGGAAATGTTTTGAGTCGAGTCACAGTTCTATCTGCATCGAAAAGTTTATTCACATTTCGAGTAAAACTGCATTTGTTGCTACCAGTCCCACTGTATGACAAAAAATAAAGCTAGAAAGAGCTTTTTGGAGTTAAAGGTAATTTCATGGGGGCGGGACAAAGAGGACGGCGCCATTTGACTACAGAAAAAATGGCGAATGTGGATTCAATTTCTCTCAGATATGGCGGACGTATAGCCAGTCTTTGAAACTGAAACTCGTAAGCGTGCACCTAACTATTTTCGTCTGCGCTATCACTCTGTCGTCAGATGAGCCTTTTTTTTTTTTGCAGTATTTGGTCGTAGGGGACGTCACATGACATACGTTGAACTTTGTTGTTGATCCCTTCACTCAGTTTTTTTGTTACAGAGACCAACCAGCTCTCCGGCCGAACACGCTGAGCTACCGTGCCGGCAAGCCTTAGACTGCCGCATATCCTGTCTTACAGATCGGGTGTCGACGTCTAACACTTTGTCATCTGCTCGTAGTTTCACCTTCCTTCAACTATTCTCCATAGATGCCCAGGACAGTAGCACTTCAGTATCTGAGCAGTTTCGCCGTTTCCGAGATGATCTTTCTTAGGCCCCACACCATAACGATATCCCCTTTGTCTAAGAACCTTGATTTCATTTGCAGCCAGAATCGTCGTTGTAATGGCTCTCCATTATTTCTCCCTGCTCCGCCTATACTTTCCCTACGACGCAACGCTCCCAAAGTCGTCAGGCAGCCGTGTCGTAACGTTTTGACTCATGAGTGCATAGCAATTTCTCAAATTCACGTATAACTTTTCGATGATAAAGTGTCATGGAAACCAACAAGGGGAGGCCACGACGTTGCGATCACGGATTTACGTCAAACTATAGTCGGCCATTGAAAATAACATAATGTGCACGTACGAGTAGTAAGGTACACTACTCTGGAATTAACGAGAAAATCACAAGAGAAGTTTTAACGTGTCTGTTGCATGTACGCTATGTGATCAAAAGTATTCGGACACCCACAAAAACATACGTTTTTCATATTAGGTGCATTGTGCTGCCACCTACCACCAGGTAGTCCATATCAGCGACCTCAGTCGTCATTAGACGTCGTGAGAGAGCAGAATAAGGCGCTCCGCGGAACTCACGGACTTCGAACGTAGTCAGGTGATTGGGTGTCACTTGTGTCATACGTCTGTACGCGAGATTTCCACACTGCTAAACATCCGTAAGCCCACTGTGTGCGATATGATAGTGAAGTGGAAATGTGAAGGGACACGTACAGCACAAAAGCGTACAGGCCGCCCTTGTCTGTTGACTGACAGAGACCGCCGACACTTGAAGAGGGTCGTAATGTGTAATAGACAGATATCTATCCAGATCATCAAACAGGAATTCCAAACTGCATCAAAATTCACTGCAAGTACTATGACATTTAGGCGGGAGGTGAAAAAACTTGGATTTCATGGTCGAGCGGCTGCACATAAGCCACACATCACACTGTTAAATGGCAACCGACGCCTCGCTTGGTGTAAGGAGCATAAACATTGGACGATTGAACAGTGTGAAAACGTCGTGCGGAGTGACGAATCATGGTACGCAATGTGGCGATCCGATTGCAGGGTGTGGGTATGGCGAATGCCCGTTGAACGTCATCTGAAAGCGAGTGTAGTGCAAACACTAAAATTTGGAGGCGGTGGTGTGGTCGTGTTTTTCATGGAGTTGGCCTGCACTCCTTGTTGTTTTGCGTGGCACTATCACAGCACAGGCCTGCTTTGATGTTTTAAGCACCTTCTTGCTTCCCACTGTTGAAGAGAAATTCGGTGATGGCGATTGAATCTTTCAACATGATCGAGCACATGTTCATAAAGCACGGCCTGTGGCGGAGTGGTTACACAACAATAACATCTCTGTAATGGATTGGCCTCCAGAGAGTCCTGACCTGAATCCTATAGAACACCTTTGGGATGTTTTGGAACGCCGACTTCGTGCCAGGCCTTACCGACCGACATCGATACCTCTCCTCAGTGCAGCATTCCGTGAAGAATGGGCTGCCATTTCCCAAGCAACCTTCCACCACCTTCCACCTTCGGAGTGGAAGCTGTCATCAAGGCTAAGGATGGGCCAACACCATATTGGATTCCAGTATTACTGATGGAGGAAGCCACGAGGTTGTAAGTTATTTTCAGCCAGGTGTCCGGATACTTTTGATCACATACTGTATCTGTGCGTAGGTGCTGGACATTAGGGTTCATGTTGGTTAAGTGGTTAGCGTTCGACCTGCATATGACGAACGTGTACGAGGCGACGGTTCGACTTCGATTCAGACCTTTAGTTTTGTAATACAAGCGTGAGTTGTGTGATATTCAAAAAATTTGTACATACACTATTCGTTCTTGCTACATTAGCGAAGTCTCACCGCTACGCAGGTGAACTGCCAAATGAGGCCTGCCGCTGTGTCTGCGTCTCAAAGCGTCAAGGTGCAAAGTACTTTACCAGATTGCATGTAAAAGGGATTTCGCAAATCACGACAGGCATATATTTTCAGGAAAACTGTACGCGTTTCTTCATTTAATTGTCGACAGTTATGAGTATGTTTGTTCTAATAATTAAATTTAATTAAAAGCATACGTAGTCAAATGATATGAAATTCACTAAAACCTGATGCTAAAGGTGTACAAAGTTTGAAGTAAATCTGTGATCCCAACGACGTGGCCTACCTTTGTAAGAATCTCAAAAAATTGCCCGGGATTCTGGAAACTACAAAGTATGTTCAACACAGGACAGCTTTCAGTTGTTTGCGTGAGCACCTTTCAGCGCCGACAGGCAAGCGACCTGACGTTACAGGTAGGTAAAAGTGCAATTCGTTTGGTTGGTTGGTTGATCTGGGGGATGGGCCCAAACAGCGAGGTCGTCGGTCCCATCGGATTAGGGAAGGATGGAGAAGGAGGTTGAGCCATGGCCTTTGAATGGAACCGTCCGGGCATTTGCTTGAAGCGATTTAGGGAACTCACGGTAAAGCTAAATCTGGATGGCCTGACGCGAGTTTGAACCGCCGTCCTCCCGAATGCGAGTCCAGTGTGCTAACCATTGTGCCGCCTCGCTCGTCAAGTGCAGTTTCGTAGTGTCACCATACATGCCGTCGACAACAAAACCTACACATTTCTGGGTTCACAGCTAGAAACGACAAACCGCAGGAATTTGAATAAGGAAAGTAGAAGGATAGACTAGGCAAAAGGAAAACAAGTAACAGAAGACTGATGACCCGAACGTATGCGGAAACAACTGAAAGAAGTAGCATAGCACCCCCCCCCCCCCTTCCCACCACTTAAACGCTCGCTCGCCCCTAGTCTGCAGACCTGTATCCACGATGCTAGTGCTTATGAAAAAGTGCAAGCTTCGCTTTATGTAGTATCTATTACTACGATGTCAAAGTTGTGAGAAACTGTTATTATTGCAGTTGGGAAATTAATACTTGTCACATCTGCTGCTCATATTTTCGGACATATGCTTTTCTGATGCTACATTTCTATCTTTTAGGTGACATATGTCAAGACAAATTAAGTTTCAAGGGAAAAGAATCAAACAGACCAAAATGCTGTTGCTAATGAAATATTACAAGTAGTTCACTATTTCAACTCTCTAGGATATATTACATATGAATTTCATAGAGATACACAGAAGAAACCAGCAAATTATCTAGCTGTCAATAGGCGCATTAGAAGATAAGCACAGACAGACATTAGACATTTTATAAAATCATGATTGTTCATTCTTTATTGCATAGAAAAGAGTTATGGGTCACAGGTAAGTTACACACAGAGAGAGTTGAACTTAGGCGTCAATAATTATATTTAAATGGCTCTGAGCACTATGGGACTCAACTGCTGTGGTTATCAGTCCCCTAGAACTTAGAACTACTTAAACCTAACTAACCTAAGGACATCACACACATCCATGCCCGAGGCAGGATTCGAACCTGCGACCGTAGCAGTCGCACGGTTCCGGACTGCGCGCCTAGAACCGCGAGACCACCGCGGCCGGCAATTATATTTAACAGGACAGTTATTTCACAGAGTAGATTAGACAGAACTGAGGACGACGATGTTGAACAGATGTAAACTAGGTAATAAAATCTATGAAAACAGAACAAAATGCATTGGATACACAACAGGGTGAGAAGCCGAAAATTACTTCTCAGAATCATAGGATACAAATGTAATGTAAGAAGAAGTCAAGGAAGATCAAGGAAAATGTTGGGTATAGCACCAGACAAACGCGTAAAATTAGAAGTACAGGAGAAGAAGAAGTTTATAAGACGTCATGCTAAACTGATGTACCAAGCACTGATGTAAACGAATTGTTACTCTCATATTAAAACACTATATTGTAATTAGATAATTCGTTTAATTGTGTCTAAAATTTATTAATACCGAAGACATCTATGACATGTTAAAAGTAGTGGTATGTGAAGCTATATTTGTGCTGGGCGTCGATGGTAGGAGGGGGGGGGGGGCAGGAGGGAGGATGATATAGTGACAAACTGTTTCCCTCTGAAGAACAGAATCCAGGTCAGTACTTGCATGCAGATTAGCTTGCTCCATAGATGGTACAGACCGCTAATGACGTCATTATATTGACATCCCGATCAGCTAACTAGAGGTGGCATCCATTTGCAGGCAATTCCGAGAATATCGAACGGCTTTAGTTTATCTTAACTGTAGTACATTCAGTGAGGGTTTCTTCGATACTGTGGTGAAATTTAGGCTGCACGAAAAGATATCTGAATGGAATTAATATTTCGTTCGTTGGCCGTCAGATCTAAAGATTAAGGAATGACAAACATTTTGAGGCGAAAGGATGCTAACACCTAACTAGCTACATGAGTTTTTCTTTGTATCCAATGTTTTCTAATATATTATTTTTATTGTCTTTGTATTTGATTGGTATCTGTATTGGACTGAGCAAAAGTCTTAAATCGTAAGCGCCTGCGTGTAATTGCCGGACATTACGGATAGTAATGGTTGTCATTCCTTATAAAAGCATAAGAAATCATTTCAAACGTATTGTTGAGGAATCGCCAGGACTAAATGCCTCCTGCTTCACTGATATGTGTTCCTCTGCTCCTGTGGAAGCGGTGAGGTAAATAACGCATAGTGCACAAAAAAGTAACTCACTGAGGAACTGTAATTCTGTCGCTTGTATAAAGAAAGAACTGTCAATACTTTGTTTCAAACTGTTTGCTACCTTCCTACCTGACCAAATAACTGTAAGCATCACATTAACTGTCGGTTCTTCTTAGCACTGTGCGTATGACGGAAACTCGCGACACAGGTGTCGTTTCAAAACGCAACATAGCAGAGACAAGGGCATGTGCAGTCTCTACGTATCTACGGTCTTACCATCCTAATCATAGCGTCCAAGCCAGCTTTGAGTTTGTGAACTCAATACAGGTTGTAACGCCGGAAATGCATATCCTCCTATTTCCATCTATTGTACTATAAATTTTTTCCTTATTTTGTTACCTGAATATATGACATTTCTGTGCCTTTATATATTGTAATTGTTTTACTGTTTGTATGTATATATTTATGCATCTATGTCGATGTATAATTGGTTTGTTTTGTAAATATTATTTGTATTTTTACGCTGGGTCTGGCCTAGGGAAAACTATGCTATCGAACGACTACTTCGATAGGTCGTGTGGAGAACCAAAGTGCTTAGGATCTCTGGTAGTGTTAACTCTGCCGCGTGGATCGCGGGCAGAGGAGAGTCTGGCTGGGGTAGGGCGGTGGAGCAGGTGTGTTATGTGACGCTCCCGCGAGTTGCCGCGCTTTCGGGGTTTGGCAGCATGTAATTGCGCTCGACTTGCTATGATAGTTTCTGACACGGTGTCGCGGACGGGAAGCATTAGCTGGCGCACATCAAGAGCCCGTTTCGCCTGGTGACCGTGTCGAGAAGAAGGCGCGCCAACATCCAGCTTCTGCAACAGCGACGGCCGGCAATGAGTGACTGTCGCCACCTCCTCGATCGACGGTTTCAAACCTTCAATCAACCAACAAGGAAGTCTGGAAGCACGTAAAGTTTTAGAACTGTATGGCAGACCTCAGCTTTTCAAACTGTTCCATTTTCGTAACTATAATTACAGCAACTTAGCATGAACATTTGTTGCTCATTGTCCCAATTGCATTACTAAGCAGGGTCCCTTCCTTTTCCGGAATGAACCCGAGTGTCGTTGATATTCAAACGCCAGCATTAAAGTAATATCATTCCATTTCACTGCTTTAATTTCAAAGTTCAGTTAAAGTATTCATAGCTGGCTACAATATTTAGATTACACAAGCATAAATTAAGAGTGCGCGTTTTGTTACCATATTTTAGCTTACCTGTGACTGCAGCTCAGCTTTGTACGTACTAAATTTTACTATTGTTAATTGTTCAGAATCATTTAATTCAATCAGAGTTAAATCTGTTATTTCTAAATTGCGTAGATTCAAGTAGCTTTTGAAATGATTGTTGAGGTACCCCAAGACTAACCTTATTTTATTGAAATTCGTAGTGCTTCAGAAACAAAGTGCTCCCTAAATTAACTTTGAATTTTCCGGTTTTATTAATTCTTTTGATAAATTAAGTCGGAGTGTAGCGAAATTACTTCTGACAAACATTCAGTTTTCACACAGCACGTCTCAACCTTCAGTTGCCACGCTTTTAGTGCTAAATGTGCATTAATCTTTCATTTTCAGTTATTATAGTAGTTGTCCATAGGACTGGCGACCGTAATTTTCCCCAAATCTCAAATATCTAATTAAGGCCAATTAATTGTTAACGTAACGACCGCACATTTACTTTCTTTATTAATTTTAGCCTTTTCCCAAAATTAATTTTCACCAATTTCGTTTGCATTTTCCCTTTCATTTAGTTGTAACCCTTTCCTCCCTCTTTACCGACAAATTAACTTCGGTGACGATTGCTTTTCCCAAATTTCCATTAGGTGCACGCGGTTTAATTTTTCACTGTCATTAAGGTCGATAAGTGAGGGGGAGGTTACAAGGTTACTGCTTCAGAAGGAGAGGATACAGTCTGATGTAACACCTGATCACCAGACTTTACGTCAAAACCTTGCGTGAAATTCCAATCTCACTGCAGTGTCTCGTGGAGTGTGTGCGCCTGACAATGTTGATAGTGATTTGTATACGTTAATCTGAACAGCCTTCTTGGTGAAACAGCAGCAGCAACAACAACAACAACATAAACTCGATAGTGCACTACGCCTGCACTCCTCAGTCAGCTAAAAGTGACAGTTATCAATTAGCAATCTGGAAGGAAACCCGCGCAACTGGTCTCGGCTTGACCTGTAAACGGATGACATTCGGGATCTTCAAACAGCGTATCTCACTTTGATGACGTGTTTCTTCGCTTTCGGAAAGTCTCCGAAACAGTTTCACACAATCACCTTTAAAAAAAAAAACGTTCTTATGGAATATCAGAAAAAGCGTGAGATTTAACTGAATAGTCCTCTTGAATTCAGAGTTTATAGCGTTGTGCGTAGGCTCGCATTGACAGAAATGAAAGTAGCGAACAACTCACCATGATGACTTCCGGTAGGATCGTTAGTGTCCACGATGTATGCAAGAGACTTGGCAGATAACGGTTATAGCTTTCCGTGGCAGTTCGCTGTCAGCTCCTTGCGCTAGTGCGTAGCTTCATTAGAAAGTTGTTTCAGAATTTAAAAAGGTATAAAACGATAAACGCACGTTGTAAAACTGACAGCTGACCCCTGACGCAAATAAATTAACATAATGCATGATAATAAACGAACAGACATAGCCGCGGTTGAGTACACAACCGGTGATCAGCGCTTGAAATCAATCACAGCTGTAAACAATTACGCTTTAGAAGGGTTTTTAAGCGAAACTAACACATAAAACTAGCCGTAACAAACGCCACCGTTGGAAGAATCTAAGATTTGTGTAACCCATCCCTACTTTGGAACGTTTTCCACAGTTGTCTAATGGGAAAAACGTAGACACAAACAAAAGATGTGTTTTTAAAGGAATACACGTCCATATCACTGTATATTTCTGCATAATTCCTGTATGCAGTCTACATTCCGGCTTTCATGCCATGATGGGGTACAATGACCTTAGCCCGTTAACGCATTTTGCTGTATACTGTCATGATTTCTTATTTCACGGCATTATCAAGTACAATTTTCTTAGACCATCAACGTCATTTTGCTGTGTACACTGTAGAATGACGTATACATATTTCATATTTGCTTAACACAATACAAGTGGTAAAAAATTAATGTCTTGTGGGAATGCAGCATATTATCGTGCAAATATATCATATCTGGGAAACTCAGAACAAAGCAGAGTTAGCGCGTTAAAGCGTCAGCTTTCGGGACCAGTATGTGTGCCGGACTAGGTTCGAATCCGCGCCGGTGTGAAACCCAGTCTAGATGCATACCGGGCTGTTACCCACATCCCACTTCAGGTATACACTATGAAAACATTTAGAAAACTTTCTCAGACTTGCACACTGAATGATAGCCACTCCTATCTCATGTCTACGTAAGGGATTACACCAACAGAAGATTGTTTCTGTGTTGCACATGTTCAGTCTGTTATTAAGTTTTGTACTAGATGTTCAGACTGTTGAGAGCAGATTGATTGTCTTTTGAGATTGCTCCACTTAGGTTTCCTTTAGAGAGTATTTGTTTGAAGCTAGTAATATACCAAAGGCGAGCACATTGAATGAAGGTAAATAAATGCCTCACTGCATGATCGTCCCAGATTTCTGCGTATTCGTTGTTTCTTTGTTGTTTCTTTGACAGATAAATCAGAAATTTTGGGGCTTAAACACGCCAGGATCCAGTACGATCCTTGCATGTGCAGTGAACGATTTATCCGCCCACATGGCAAACAGAAGTGATTGAAATCTTGCCCCATGTGCTAACTTAAATAATATTTCTCCTGTCCCCACCCACCTCCTCACTATTTTCGTGACAACAACGCTCATGACTGGCAAGTTAATGAAAGAATATGGCACAATTAGGACATACACCTTTGCATTCAGAGACTGCTGCTTAGGTTTTTCTTTTCATCAGTGTTAGCTAAGGACTTTTCCACGTAGCGATACTGCCTGGAGTTCCCTCATGTTACATAGGTTTACCAACGGGCCAAATTAAGTTACACTCCCCCTTTCAATAGACTGCAACTCACACAATTCTATTGGTCATTAATGTGTAAGATAAATAGCATCTGACCTATTACATTTCCGTAGGGCAAATCAGATGTCAATTCAGAATCTTTAAATGACTCTCTATACAGGATAAAATGCTACGTCGTGCCAGTTTGGAAATTATAGATTCAGTTGCAAACCTAGCTAGATATCAAAATCCTTGGATTTGGTACTGTATCAAAAGCTAATTTTTTACGAGTTTTATTAAATCAGACTATACATTTCGGAATCTCCGGTTCCATCATCGGATGGAAATCGTCTTAATGAATTGTTTACAGTTGCTCTTGACTGAAGTGATGCGAAATGTCTTTCTGTTGTGAGGTTACATGATAGATTTTGTAACTGGCGAATAACATAACGGGAAAAATATCGTGAAACTTTCAAAAATCCAGGAAGAACAATTTTAATGCTTTAATGCCAGTTGACATTTGTTTATCTATACTGTTCAAAAATGGTTCAAATGGCTATAAGCACTATAGGACTTAACATCTGAGTTCGTCAGTCCCCGAGACTCAGAACTACTTAAACCTAAATAACCTAGGGACATCACACACATCCATGCCCGATGCAGGATTTGAACCTGCAACCGTAGCAGCAGCGCGGTTCCGGACTGAAGCGCCAAGAACCACTCGGCCACATCGGCCGGCTTTATCTATTGTGTAATCAGACATCACGTCAGCCAACACGCACACTTGCTTGTAAATTTCTAAACACTTCACAGATGCAGATTAATGTGATATTACCAAAGATAAGCTTATTATGGAGTTACAGATATCAGAGTTTTAAATAAACTGACATACCTAAGGAAATAATTTTAAAATGAGTCTTTAAAATTACTAAAATAGCTATGGTATTACATCGTATTGAAGCAAATAGCAAGACCCGAAATCTGTTACAATAACTGGAAATACATCTCCATAAAAATCAGAAAGCCTGAATTTATGCTGAATGAACACAGATTTGTCTAGGCATATTCATAATGTATTAAGACGATTAGCAGCTGGTGATAACGTCATACAACGTTTCAATGTTGGCTGCTACACGATGACTTCGTCGTGCATTTGACTACAGAACCCTCTTGTCTTCCGGCTGTCTCTTAAAAACCTTGGCCTTTTGCTACCCTAAATACAGACGCAAGTCTATCTACAACGCCACTTAAATTAAACGTTGCTTCGTTTGAAAAAGCTGCTTGCTGTAGAAAATTTTCACTCTCTCCAGTATGGGTGGCTCAGTGGTTAGAACACTGCACTCGCATTCGAAAAGACGACGGTTCAAACCCGCGTGAGACCATCCTGATTTAGGTGTTTCGTGATTGCCCTAAATCGCTTCAGGCAAATGGCGGGATGGTTACTGTGAAGGGGCACGGCCGAATCCCTTCCCCACCCTTCCCTAACCCGGTCGGACCAATGGCCTCGGTGTTTGGTCCCCTTTCCAAAATCAATCAACGAACCAATGTGGAATAACATGTTATTGAAAAATTCTTCTCGTTGTTCGTAATCACGTGGCTCCAGTTGCTGAAATGTCTGAGTTTCGTAAGCATACAATTGCAAAGGTTCGCACAATATTCTGCACACAGTAGTGTTTAATACCTGGAGCTGACTTGATGCTTATCTCACTTAGTTGGATGGTGGTCGTGTAAATACTGTGAGCATGTTTTTGACAATCTCTGTAGACATTGAAAGGCGTCTGTTGATTTACTTCTTAGCAGCAGTACCCTTCTCTAAAAAAAGATTCCACCACTTCCTTTACAAAGTGGAGGTTCGCTGATGGGTTCCCTTTGAGTTGTTCTGTACCGCGATTGTCGTCACAGCAAGCCTCACAATACATTCTGCTTTTTCCTGCACTTATGCAGCAATGTTATGCTTTAATCGGTTATGATGCGCAAACTTATATATTCTGTAACTGAATCGTACCACAATGACGCATCACGAGGTTGAAACTGGTATAGTGGCATCCTGCAACACGACCTTGGTTCGCTGCGAGGCCGCTTGGAGCGCTGCAAGTTTATCATCCATCTGAGCAGCTTTTGACTGAATCAGAATTCAGCTGTATGATATTTTCTCTCGGAATGACCATGTAATTCAGTTTTGAATGTTGTTCCTTCTTGTCGCTGTGTGCACTCATTTCACAGTGGTGTACTTGAGTACGCTTTGTAGTGTTAGTTACTAGAACATTCTTCCTTGTAAATGAAAAAATGCGACAGTAGTTACGGAAATGTATCAACACGTTATTACTAAGTACTTTAATAGCTACTATAAACAATACATTTTAGCAGAAATCAATGTACTAGACTCATTCGCTCCAATGAAAATTTCAGAGGCCTCCACTAAATGCGAGAATGTACGAAAAACGGGCGCGATAAAAAAAGAAGAAACACGTAGAATACGAGCGATATACTTAAAATGCTTTTAAATCGACGAGCACTTCACATATACATTCGCAACCAGTAACAGACAGGTATGAGTCCTCAGAATACCATGCTACAAAACTAACTTCTGTTTTCTCTGAAACAAGAACAAATAGGGAATCGTTTGTTCCACCCAACATCATGGATGTGAGCAAAAGTTAGACAGAATACGAGCAAAATCTCTGCAATACAATTCAAAGACTGCAATACACACAAGAAGGTTGTGATCAGGAACACAATGCGATGAAACCAGCTTCTGTGTCATATAATGTCACGTGATTTTTAAGTTTTGACATTTTCTAAAGCACAGTTATTTTCACAAATATAATGGTCATACGGTCGAAACTGCAGTTTTGTAATAAATAATTCTACAATAAATGCTTCCATGGTGTCTTTACAAAATTTTATATCACTGTGAACCCCAGCTAAGACAAGTTCTTCTTAGTATTTCATTGAGGTTTGCCGAATGTACTACTTTGTAAGGTCACAAAAACGTTTCAAGATACACATTTTACCACTAGATAACCGCGCGTACCCATAAAGTATAAATCGAAAATATTATCATTTAAAGTTCCGAAAATCGAGAATTCGGATTTTCGTGCCATATTTTCCCGTAATCGAATTTCACTATCAGACCAGTAACAGCGCTGCTGTCATTCACTGGTCCGTATCATAACATAGGCTTTGCAATTCTTCTGATTTGGTGGTCTGTGTGGCGCATAGTCCCAGCTATCCCTAAAATTGAAAACCCGGAATCGTAATGTGATTATTAATCAATGCAACTATTACCTCTTGTACTGAAACATTTATTGTTCACAACAAAATTACTGAACAATTGTATGAATTCAGCTTATATGACAGATATCAGTTCGGCTTTCTGAACACTATAGCACAAACGCTGCACTACTTAAGGTAACTCAAGATCTGAAATGTGCCATGGATAACCGTGTGATCCCAATATTGACAATTCAGGAGTTCAACATCGCTTTTGATCCTATCCACTTTGCCCTCCTCTTCAGAAAAATGCGACAGCAAAATTTTTCAGAAAGTGCACTGAAGTTCTTTGAAAGCTACTTGAAAAAAAAGCAGCAATGTGTTGACTGTGGGAATGAAAAGTAGTCGTGGAAGCATGTTCTGTCAAGAGTGCCACAGGGGTCGGTACTCGGCCCAGCTTTGTTTTCCTTGTATCACATTGATACTTCTGACGGTTCGGTCCATATGTAAACATCATATCTATGTCGACGACGTCTAGCTTCACGTAAGTGTCAGACGTAAAGATTTCCATACTGCGATCGTCGAAATGAATGACAATCTGTCTGTCACAATTGCTACGAAACTGTGCAGTGAGAGAGAAACTTTTATGAATGTAAACCAAGTTTGTGTTCTATACAAACATTAAAACAACCCAAATAACGGTAAAAATGCGGTGCTCATAAGGTGATAAAGATGCTGAGAAAATTGCTGACTCCCTTGTTTTTACGATGAATATCAACCCACTTGATGTAAATAATCAACTATAATATAATAAACGTATCAAGTTTTATATACGAAGTTCTCATATACATCTCCCTTGGAAATTTATTTTCAATCGCAAATTTTACTTTGCGTTTCCTTTTCACGCTTTATATGAAAATAATAATAAATGCAATACATTGAGTATTACTTCGGTTTATTTGCAGTGTTAGTAACTTAAAAACTGAAAATAAGGAATGGAAAAATTTCGCATAGGGGTTCGATGCCACGACCTCCTTATTACCTTTCTATACTCTTTCTAATGCGCCAAACTTTGCCTGGAAACTACTCTAACATAGATGGTTCATGCCTCACTTGACCTGTGCTAAAAATGTTATTTCTTCTAAACACTTCGCCATCTCGAGCTCCCAGACTGTCACCTTCATTTGTGGCCAAGCCCTGCAACACTATAAAGGAGCGCTAAAGCCGGGACTTAAATTAAACGAAAAAAGTCGCAAATAATCTTAGTATCCCAACAGAAATTAATAAGTTAAGAACTTCGTGAACAGCTGCCTTCTGTTCGGCTTGACGGTGTTCCAGAGTCATACCAGAAAACAGTCAAGATCATCTCAACTGGGCAGAAAATACTGTCATGGCGTGAAAGAAGACTTACATTTGCCTTTTTGCATTCAGAAATTTTCATGACGTTTTCACAAGTGATGCGAAAAGTAAACACATGCAATCACACGTTCTGCTGAACCTCCACTACTGTGACGGAATTCAACTCGGCATGCGTAGAGAAAACACTAGGCGATTAGAACTGATACTGGATGCTCGTGTGAGTTACACTTACAACGTTAATGTGTACTACAATGTCAGTTAATCATAGGCGCAGTTAGGTTCGTTGCAGCTAGTCTAGTTACGGAACTACCATACGATAGTTCCTCGCATCAGAGATGAAATACATGTCATCACATCATAACCCAAACAGAAAATCGAACTTGTCTAGTTTCCTAGCCGTGTGCATTCATAAAACAGAAATATTCGCAAATTCCTTCGCTGTCGCCGGTGTCTGCTTCTGGAACAAGTTGCCCAGCGCTCTGCGCACAGTTCAGTGCTGGAGGACTTCCTTCTGTCACCCCAAAAACTGATATGTATTGTCAATTTTCACCCTGACAAAAATAAGGCCAATGGCTTTCTGTTATCCCAGCCACGCTTCTTTCTCTCCTCCTTTCTGTATGAGTGACACCACTTTGTTTTCCCTTATATTCTACCTTCAGTCCGGAACCGCGCGACCGCTACGGTCGCAGGTTCGAATTCTGCCTCGGGCATGGGTGTGTGTGATGTCCTTAGGTTAGTTAGGTTTAAGTGGTTATAAGTGCTATTGTAGTGAAACATGGACTGTGGGAAAACCGGAACAGAAGAGAATCGAAGCATTTGAGATGTGCTGCTATAGACGAATGTTGAAAATTAGGTGGACTGATAAGGTAAGGAATAAGGAGGTTCTACGCAGAATCGGAGAGGAAAGGAATATGTGGAAAAAACTGATAAGGAGAAGGGACAGGATGATAGGACATCTGCTAAGACATGAGGGAATGACTTCCATGGTACTAGAGGGAGCAAAAACTGTAGAGGAAGACAGAGATTGGAATACGTCAAGCAAATAATTGAGGACGTAGGTTGCAAGTGCTACCCTGAGATGAAGAGGTTAGCACAGGAAAGGAATTCGTGGCGGGCCGCATCAAACCAGTCAGTAGACTGAACAAAAAAAAAAAAAAAAAAAAAAAAAAAAAAAAAAAAAAAAAAAATTGCTACGGAACTGATCATGAATGTATTTAATAGTAATGACAACGACATATAAATGTGTCAGCTCATTTTAAGTTATGATGGCTCAAAACCACAAAAATCTACACTTGATAATGACCTAAGGCCGAAATTGCAGTCGTGAAATAAAGAAAGTGTTACAGCCACTGGCGTAAATATGTCTTTTATAAAGCTGTGCATGACTGTGAATCCCAGGTATAAAAAGTTAATTAAAAGATAACTCTCCGTTATAAATTATGGAGTGCATCCATCAGTCGTCCATTTTGAATTTTTAAATGCAAATCCATATTTCGGCTAATAGCTAGCCATTCTCAATGCGCTATTTTTTATTCTCAATGCGTGTAAGTCCCTTTGGTCGGGCGTCAGTCACAGTTCTTTTGAACAACAGGGACTGACATGCATTGAAAATAAAAGAAATAGCGCATTGAGAATGGCTAGCTACTAGCGGCAATGTGGATTTGCATAATAAAATCTAAAATGGACGACTGATTGCTGCACTCTATAATTTATAAGTCACATACAGTCGCTGAGTGCATCCACTTTCGGAATGGAAGATAACCTGATACGTTCCCGTTATTTCTCTTTCTTGTCATACTTATCATGTATACATATAAACTCTGTTGTGTGTGTGTGTGTGTTGTACTGTAATATGTATTTTCTAAATGTAATATAACATACAGGTATGTAATGTAAAATTTGCATTTATCGCCGATATCTCGCCCAGGGCCATCTCCCAAACGACTGGAAAAAAGCGCAGGTGACTCCTGCACATTTTTTGTTTCATCAGTCTACTGACTGGTTTGATATAGCCCGCCACGAATTCCTTTCCTGTGCCATCCTCTTCATCTCAGAGTAGCACTTGTAACCTACGTCCTCAAATTATTTGCTGGATGTATTCCAGTCTCTGTCTTCCTCTACCGGTTTTGCCCTCTATACTTCCCTCTAGTACCATGGAAGTAATTCCCTCATGTCTTAATGGATGTCCTATTATCCTGTCCCTTATCACTTTTTCCACATGTTCCTTGCCTCTCCGATTCTGCGCAGAACCTCCTCATTCCTTACCTTATCAGTCCACCTGATTTTCAACATTCGTCTGAGGGCCACGTCTCAAATGCTTCGATTCTCCTCTGTTCCGGTTTTCCCACAGTCCATAGTTCACTACCATAGATATGTAGTCCAGACGTACATCCTCAGAAATTTCTTCCTTAAGCTAACGCCTATGTTTGATACTAGTTGATTCTCTTGGCCAGGAAAACCATTTTTGCCATTGTTAGTCTGCTTTTTATATCCTCCTTGCTCCGTCCGTCATTGGTTGTTTTACTGCCTAGGGAGCAGAATTCCTTAAATTCATATACTTTGTTCCTCACTGTTCTCATTTCTACTACTTCTCATTACTTTCATCTTTCTTCGATTTACTTTCAATCCATATTCTGTATTCATTAGACTGTTCAATCCATTCAGCATATCATGTAATTCGTCACTTTCACTCAGGATAGCAATGTCATCAGCGAATCGTATCATTGATATCCTTTCACCTTAAATTTTAATTCCACTCCTGAACCTTCCATTTATTTCCATCATTGCTTCTTCGATGTACAGATTGAACAGTAGGAACGAAAGACTACATCCCTGTACATACGAAGAATAAAAGAATTGACGCAAAAAATTACAGACCAATGTCCTCAATATCGGTTTCCTGCAGAATTCTTCACCATATTGTCAGTTTTAATATAATAAATTTCCTTGAGACCGTTTTAGAAAGCACTCGATCGAATCTCAACTGCCCCTGTCCTCACTCGATATCGTGAGAACCGTGGATGAAAACCTACAGACAGATTCCATATTCCTAGATTTCCGGAAAGTGTTTGAGACGGTGCCGCACTGCAGATTGTTAACGAAGGAACGAACGTACGCAGTAGCTTTCGAGGTATATGAGTGGCCCGAAGACTTCTGAAGCAGTAGATTTCAGTACTCTGTCCTCGGCTGCCAGTGTTCATCAGACACGAGAGTATCGTCAGGTGCGCCCAAGGGAGATGTGATAGGACTCATCTTATTTTGCATATGCAGCAATCTGTGGCTGTTTGCTGATGATGCTGTGGTGTATGGGAAGGGATTGTCGTAGAGTGATTGCAGGAGAATGCAAGATGACTTAGGCAAAAATTTCTTGTTGGTGTGATGAATCCTAGCTCGCTCTAAATGTAGAACAAATGAGAATCCTATAATGTTCGGATACATCATTGGAAGTGTGCTGCTTGACAATCACGTCAATTAAATATCTCGGCATAACGCTGTAAAGAGATATGAAATGGAAAGAACAAGTAAGGACCGTAGTAGGGAAGGCAAACAGTCGACTTCCGGTTATTTAGGGAGTTAAGGAAAGAGAGGTTCATCGGTAAAAGTGACCCCATATACAACTTCCGGGAGATGCATTCTCTAGTGCTTCTCGAGTGTTGTTGATCCACTGTAGGTTGGATTACAGGAAGATATCGAAGCAATTCTGTGTTGGACTGCTACATGTGTTATCGGTAGGTTCGATCAACACTCTAGTATTACGGCAATGCTTCATGGACGCCAGTTGGAAACCGTGGAGGTAAGATGACGTTCTTTTCGAGAAGAGCTATCGAGAAAATTTAGAGAGCAGTCATTTGAAGCTGACGGTGGAACTATTCTACTGCCGTCAACGTACATCTCGCGCAAGTAGCACGAAGATAAAGTAAGAGAAATTAGATCTAGTATGGAGGTGTATAGACAGTGACTTTCCCTCGCTCTATTTGCGAGTGGCACAGGAGAGGAAATGACTATTAGAGGTTGTATGTTGTATGTTAACCGTGGACCTAGAAACGACGGAGAGGCTCCGTCCCCGCTGCAGCCGCAGTGGTCCACAACCCCACGACGACTACCGCAGTCCACTTCACCCCTCCGCCGCCCCACACCGAATCCAGGGTTATTGTGCTGTTCGGCCCCCGGTGGACCCCCCCCCCCCCCCCCCCCCCCCCAGGGAACGTCTCACACCATACGAGTATAACCCATATGTTTGCGTGGTAGTGTAATGGTGGTGTACGCGTACGTGGAGAACTTGTTTGCGCAGCAATCGCCGACATAGTGTAACTGAGGCGGAATAAGGGGACCCGAGACAGATGGAAAACCGCCTAAAAACCATCCACAGACTGGCCGGTTCACCGGACCTCGACACAAGTCCGCCGGGGACCAGGCGCTCCTTCCTGCCCGGAAAGCCGTGAGTTAGACCGCACGGCCAACCGGGCAGGCTACTATTAGAGGTACTTACTCTACATCTCCGCCACGAAGAAGGGGATTGGAGAGAGGGCGTGGTAGCCCTGGTCAGTAAACTAAAAAAATAATGGAAACAATATGAATTTTCACATATTGAGAAATTAGAATGAGCGATCCGTGTTACTTGGTAAAAACTTTCTACAGCGAAACTAAATGAGTTTGTCAACAGGATATAGACATGAGGCATAAGCAAATAGTAAAAGCTGTTTGGAGTCTTTATGATTAAGGCTCGCTGTCGAAGACCAGTAGTATATTGTTGTTCCTGAGAGGTCAGCTAGGCCGTTATCCATCAGGAGAGAGGGGCAGGTAGGGTCACAGTGAGTGGCGGCTGTCCTCTAATTGAAGACACACAGACGTCCGGCAGATCCGTCTCGGACAGAATGAGGTGCCCCAGATAAGTCAGTCGCTCCTCTGGAGGCATTCCCAAAGCGTGCACGGCACGGAGAGGGAGAGGGAGCGCCGCCTCTGAGAATGTCCTCGACGGCGGCACCGAAAGCACCGCCTAATTAAACGATCTCGCAATTAGCCGCGCCGGGAAGCAGCGCTCTACTGCTAGGTGAGGCAACCCACACTCCTGCATCCCCGCCGCCATCTTAATTACGTCGGTCCCGGCCAGGCCGGGCCAGCGGACAGCCATTGTCCGCTAAGCTGCCGGCCGCTGCAAATTAACCGCGACCCTCACCAGCACTCACTTCCCACCCAAGGACCGGCATAATTACGCAAATACAGTAATGACGTGTGAAAGACGCGTGCCGTTATAGCGCGACTTATTGTCTGAGAATGACGACATTCTTCCGTCTATGCTCATCGCCATGCCCGACGAGAGGGGCAGTGGGTTCAGTGGTGAGGCAGGGGAGAGGGGGAGGGGAGGCCAAATCCCCGGGGCCGAAGTCTCATGGGGGGGGGGGGGGGCAAGTCTCTCAAGGTTCCGATCCCACATGCTGGCGAATATCGGACTGAAATGAAGTGAAATGATCGTATGGCACTGTTGGCCGGGAGGCCCCATCGGGGGAAGTTCGGCTGCCGAGTGCAAGTCTTATTTCAGTCGACCTCACATTGGGCGACTTGCGTGCCGGTGATGAGGATGAAACGATGATTGCAAAATAGGTTTTGTATCATACAATAAATAAAAGAATATTACCCCACCGCCAGAATATCCAATCTAGCTCTTCCTCTCCAGTTCAATTAGCCGGGTGTTGTAGCCGAGCGGTTCTAGGCGCTTCAGTCCGGAACAGCGCTGCTGCTACGGTCGCAGGTTCGAATCCTGCCTCGGACATGGACGTGTGTGCTGTCCTTAGGTTAAATAGGTTTAAGTACTTCTAAGTCTAGGGGTCTGATGACATCAGATGTTAAGTCCCATAGTGCTCAGAGCCAGTCTCCAGTTCAGTTCTTCAGTTTTATGAGTCATCCAGATCAGTTGCATACAATTCTATTTCGTGTTTAATCTTGAATGTACAACATTTTCTTTAGACGTCATGCACTAAAATCACTTTGTGATGGAGACGAAAATGGTTCAAATGGCTCTAAGCACTATGGGACTAATCATCTGAGGTCATCAGTCCCCTAGACTTAGAACGCATTAAACCTAACTAACCTAAGGACATCATACACATCCATGCCCGAGGCAGGGATCGAACCCGCGATCGTAGCAACAGTGCGGTTCCGGACTGAAGCGCCTAGAACCACTCGGCCACAGCGGCCGGTGAGACGAAAATGCGCTTTCTTTAAATGTTGTTGGAAACCCTACCAAAACTATTCCCCAACAAATGTATGCGGCAACAGCTGCGGAATGTCGTTATAATTTGGTACATTTCCCAAGAACATTCAAAGATAAGGCATCTCTGATTCCATTACAAGTTTATTTTATGCGAGAAACGAGTACATAAAAATGTTTTCCATTAAAGAGTAAACACAAAATAAAGTATTTGGATTTGTATATTGTAGACACGGAAGATGCATAAAAGGGAAGAAATCAAATTACATGAAACAGGTACAATGGCCACGCTGATGGTCGTACATAGAGAGATAATGTTGTACTCTACGTAGATAACTAACCTACATGGAATCTTTCATGTTACTTGATGTGACATTATTTCTTGATCAAAGTTGTTTGGCCTACAGAGGCTTAGCTCAGCAAATTAGAGATCAAAACAATGGAAGTTTCCTCTAAATTTTAGGAGTCGCCGGCCGCTGTGGCCAAACGGTTCTAGGCTTTTCAGTCTCGAACCACGCGACCACTACGGTCGCAGGTTCGAATCCTGCCTCGGGCATGGATGTGTGTAATGTCCTTAGGTCAGTTAGGTTTAAGCAATTCTAAGTTCCAGGAGACTTATGACCTCAGATGTTAAGTCCCATAGTGCTCAGAGCCATTTGAAGCATTTATTAGAGCTCTTGAGTCACTATGATCTACGCCTTGCGAACATATTACCAAGATAATGAGAAGAATCTGGAAAGTGTTTACAGGTGCATTGTCTTTCAATTGATTCTCGGGATTAATTTATTTCTGGTTATGGCCATGATGTCAAGGGTACCATCTTGAAGCCGAGAGAAAATCAGAAGTTCTATTCAATTATTGTTAGTGCAATTCTTGAATCACTTTATACTGAACAAACAACATATATCCTGTGTTATATTTACTTCAAGAAGGAAACTGTAACTGGCGTAACCACAAGTGCCCGAACGAAGAAGTACACAAGACCAGAAAAGGCGGTGAAACGATGTCGGCCAATGGTGCGCTGATGAGGACCGCATCCATCTTTTGCGACTACTACTTGTAAATCTCCAAGTTAAGTATTGTCAATCTGCTTTATTGAAATAAATCTATTAATGTTACTTGTTTGAATTGTTGTATAGTATTCCGAGAACGCAGCATCCTTTAGGCACCCTATAAGCGACGAGGGGGCAAGATCCAACAATAAGTATGAAACAAAGGAACGGTTTGGAATTGGTTATGAAACGCTCATTTCCTGTAAGTGAATATCGTCGGCAAAGATATGATAGCGGAAGCAGTATTACAGGGTCTTATAAAGGAGCTCAGACACATTTGCTTCAGTGAAATCCTCTTCCATAATTTTTTCTGTAATACTTAAAATTTTGAATACATTACTCTGGAACTATTAGAACTCTTGAATAGGACGCACAACCTTGAAAATTGAAGTTTGTTTCCGAATTTATGTGTAGCTATGTCTATCTTTTACACTCTTCCAGTGATGGTAGCTGAAGCAGAATGCGCACTCTGGCTCGTGTTAAAAACTGTCTCAGATCAACAGCGTCTTACAGATTTGAGAACCTTGGCCACAGAATATGATTTGGCAAGGCAACTGGACTTTGATGCTGTGATTCAAACGTTTCCTGAACGAAAAGTCCCATTGACCGCGTAATACTCGTATACATGTAAGACATAATACGCTACCCGTCACACGACTCATGGCTGTTTACATGCGAGTGCGCTGATCTCTCTTTACCGAAACGTTTGGGCACGCCAGGAAACCAGTGGGGACAGAACACTCCATGTCCCAGCACTACTGGCACCAGACATTTCGTCAAAATAAAACTCGGTGTAATAGTTAGCCTTTTGTTTTAAAGTGAAGTGAAAGAAAATTAAACCAATTTTAAAAATAAAATGGTATGGAGCATAACTACATTATACAATAATTCACTATCGAGCAGCATCTGAAGATGAACTTGTAAATTTGTCAGGCGGATCAGTTTTCCCCTCTACCGTGTAGGTCATGGTTCAACCATCATCCAGTCCCTAGCTGTGGTCGTCTTGTGTTCCTCACAACTGTTTTCTTCGTTACTTATCAAACCAGTATTTATCAATATTCTTTCAGTATCCCACTCCATGACAGCGTCATGTCGCTGCTATTCTTTATCGGTAGTTTTAACCTTTGCACATTCATTCATGATTCATCCGATCCGTGTGTCAGTTCTTTCGAAACCACAGTAGGTAACCGGAGACATGGTTTACGACTATTTATTTCATTTTATTGTATTTTTTGATTTAGTACCTTCCAAATATGGTGACTGTAATACACTCCTGGAAATAGAAAAAAGAACACATTGACACCGGTGTGTCAGACCCACCGTACTTGCTCCGGACACTGCGAGAGGGCTGTACAAGCAATGATCACACGCACGGCACAGCGGACACACCAGGGACCGCGGTGTTGGCCGTCGAATGGCGCTAGCTGCGCAGCATTTGTGCACTGCCGCCGTCAGTGTCAGCCGGTTTGCCGTGGCATACGGAGCTCCATCGCAGTCTTTAACACTGGTAGCATGCCGCGACAGCGTGGACGTGAACCGTATGTGCAGTTGACGGACTTTGAGCGAGGGCGTATAGTGGGCATGCGGGAGGCCGGGTGGACGTACCGCCGAATTGCTCAACACTTGGGCGTGAGGTCTCCACAGTACATCGATGTTGTCGCCAGTGGTCGGCGGAAGGTGCACGTGCCCGTCGACCTGGGACCGGACCGCAGCGACGCACGGATGCACCCCAAGACCGTAGGATCCTACGCAGTGCCGTAGGGGACCGCACCGCCACTTCCCAGCAAATTAGGGACACTGTTGCTCCTGGGGTATCGGCGAGGACCATTCGCAACCGTCTCCATGAAGCTGGGCTACGGTCCCGCACACCGTTAGGCCGTCTTCCGCTCACGCCCCAACATCGTGCAGCCCGCCTCCAGTGGTGTCGCGACAGGCGTGAATGGAGGGACGAATGGAGACGTGTCGTCTTCAGCGATGAGAGTCGCTTCTGCCTTGGTGCCAATGATGGTCGTATGCGTGTTTGGCGCCGTGCAGGTGAGCGCCACAATCAGGACTGCATACGACCGAGGCACACAGGGCCAACACCCGGCATCATGGTGTGGGGAGCGATCTCCTACACTGGCCGTACACCACTGGTGATCGTCGAGGGGACACTGAATAGTGCACGGTACATCCACACTGTCATCGAACCCATCGTTCTACCATTCCTAGACCGGCAAGGGAACTTGCTGTTCCAACAGGACAATGCACGTTCGCATGTATCCCGTGCCACCCAACGTGCTCTAGAAGGTGTAAGTCAACTACCCTGGCCAGCAAGATCTCCGGATCTGTCCCCCATTGAGCATGTTTGGGACTGGATGAAGCGTCGTCTCACGCGGTCTGCACGTCCAGCACGAACGCTGGTCCAACTGAGGCGCCAGGTGGAAATGGCATGGCAAACCGTTCCACAGGACTACATCCAGCATCTCTACGATCGTCTCCATGGGAGAATAGCAGCCTGCATTGCTGTGAAAGGTGGATATACACTGTACTAGTGCCGACATTGTGCATGCTCTGTTGCCTGTGTCTATGTGCCTGTGGTTCTGTCAGTGTGATCATGTGATGTATCTGACCCCAGGAATGTGTCAATTAAGTTTCCCCTTCCTGGGACAATGAATTCACGGTGTTCTTATTTCAATTGCCAGGAGTGTATAACATCATGCAAGGTGCATCATAATAGCTATTGGTAGTTTTGTGAAATAATAGAGGGCATGAAATTAAACATTTTGGTTGATAAAGCAATATCCAGTAATGTGTCGTTTTGAACTTGCACTGAGTTGAACGAACCTGTATATTGTAATAAAAGTGCTGGCAGGACATCATTGCAAAACGAGTGTGAAATTTGGGGTATGATCTTAGCAAATGCACATTACGCAGTTGTCCTACGGTTTTCTTTCTATGAAATTATTATAATTAAATACAGTGAATATTGGAAATAAATTTATAAATGTTATTTAAATATGTAGCTACCGTAGTCTATTGTAATTCTGATTGAAAATGTATGTGTTAATCAGAAATGACAAAACAGAAAGCGTGGTACGAAAGAAATTACGCACTGGGGGCTGCAAATTTATCTTTCAGAGTTATTTCTGTAATTAGGAAGCCTGTCTCTTCGTACTTTCATAGAAAAACACTGTTACGTATTTAATATCCGAAACTAAATAAACAAATTTCATATACGATATTCTGTGACGAACAGTAATTAACTTCAGTAATTCGTTGTTTTCTTGGTAAGAGTAACAACCGAAACGAAAGCATCTAAAACATGAGTAACGAGCACTTGCTTTTGTGCTGAAAACAAAGCATTTGCAAACACGATATCACTGACAAGTAATGTTTACATTCTTGTCCTCCACAACATCAGAAATTTAGGAACAGTTACTCTGATACACCTGTATATGAAATTACCTCTCTGCGTCGGAACACTTCAAGCTGTTTGTTCGTGGCGTCCGCTTCCTAAATACAATGTGATAACACGTCACAGTCTGTATAATTTCCCCGAATGTTCACGTGTTCTGTAATACAGCACAACACTGCAACGAACATTCAACCGAATTTAGTACTCTTAATTGTGGCTCTATGATACACGTGGGTATACTATCAAGCGCTCTGATTCAGCTAATTGCCGCATGAACAACTGTTAATTCGTTCGGACTGTGCCGGTAATATCTCGTGCAACATGTAATATCAAAATGTAAACCAGCGGAAAAATTCTCCTGTCGGAGCATAAATATGTCGTTCGAAACGTGGGGAACCAGCTGTCTCAGTTCTCATTCCGTCTTCCTGACCAAAAGTTTGTCATGCAAACATATTTGCGCTCTTCCAACATAGAACATTTTAAATCCTTTTATCGAGTCTGTCTTTCTAGTGAAGCCTTCGTACTTAGTATCTCCCTTTCACTGCCACTGCCTATGTGTCTCTCACACTGCCCCTTTTCTCCCATTGATTTACAGTATATCCCACAGCCTTCTTTTGTCTTTCTTTCCTGCCATTGTCTCCACCATACCTCAGCAGATCAAAAATTCAAGGGCTGGGGGGGAGGGGCTGCAACTTACTTCTCCCCCTACACCCACTTGTTTAAAATTTCGGTGTAAAATGCGCTCTCCCCTATACCCACGTGTTTAAAGTTCGTCGGTCTGGAAGCGCCCACAGCCTACGTATGGTGTCCACTCACCTCTCTTTCTCAACTTCACTCTCTCTTCTCTCTTTTCCTCGCACTGCTTCTATCTCGAAGAATCTCTTTCTCTTTTACTGGCATTGTCTCTGATTATCAATAACTTCTCTCCCTTTGGCTGCCAATGCTACTGTCTTCATCCATCTCTCTTTCTCTTTCACCATCATTTTCTCTCTCCCACAATCACTTGTCTCCTCTCCCAGTCTCTCACACTGGCACTGTCCCCTCTCTCTTCCAACGTCACTGTCTCTCTACCATTTTCTCTCAGCACAGAAAAGCGCGAACATGTTCGAATGCCAAAATTTTTGGCTAGAAAATCAGAATGAGGATTGAGGTAGTTGGTTGCCCACTTACCTGTCAGAATCTCTTAAAGAAGAACGTATTCGTCTTTTTTGTGCTCCAACAGGAACATTTTCCCTCTTCGTGCAGCGTATGCAGCTTACATAAAACGAAACCTATACGTCAGTAAAGATTTACTTCAACACGTAAGTACGTATAATATAACGTTAACCGAAATCTTTTGGCAGAGGCTGAAAATATCGCTTCAGTCGTAAATTACTTTATTTTCACACGACCGGTTTCTGACTGTTCTAAGCCCATCCTCAGGTGTCGTAGCTGTGTTGTGGTCCCCGAGCGCCGCAGGAACAGGGAGTTCTGCGCTCATAACCAGCACACCGGGCCTGGTAGACGCGGCGCTCGGGGACCACAGCACAGCTACGACACCTGAGGATGGGCTTAGAACAGTCAGAAACCGGTCGTGTGGAAATAATTTACGACTGAAGCGGTATTTTCAACCTCTGCTATAATGCTCAGTTGCGGATGTTCTGCTAACAGGATTGTTTGGCGAAATCTTTTGCTTTACGTTTTCTCTCAATACTTTGGTCGTTGATCGTAATCCATCGAAAACGTCCAACTTTTGATTTGTATGATAAAAGAGTAAAGATTTTGTTATAAATATTTTACTGAATTTGCAGTCTTTATAGTTCTACATATGTTTTGCTAGTCATTTTAAGTTCTTTCCACGGTTGTTAGTCCGCAGCTCGTGGTCTCGCGGTCGCGTTCTCGCTTCCCGAGCACGGGGACCCGGTTTCGATTCCCGGCGAGGTCGAGGATTTTCACTTGGCTCGAGATGTTGTCGTCGTCGTCGTCGTCGTCATAAATTCCCATTACGGTCGGAGGAAGGCAATGGCAAACCACCTCCTCTAGGACCTTGCTTAGTACGGCATTGCGGGTCTCCCGCGTCGTCCCCTACGCTCTGTCAAGGTATATGGGACATCATCATCTTCCACGCATGTTAAAACCGTTTTTAGCCCATTTTATATTACTGCATTAACTCTTTGCGATATCTGTATAGGCTTGAAGTGCCTGTTATTCGGAGACAGTAAGCCGTAAAGTATTGTTGACGAAAACTATAATTTGGTTCAGTCATAGCCCTTACGATGATCCTAGAACCGTTGCCCATGTGTTCACAATGTCAGTTAAAATCACATTTACGCCTCATGTTTGGTATTATGCGCATATTTTACTGCATATGTACAACAACTTTGAACCTCTGAAACTAGCTAAGGGCGTAACAACATTGAAAAAATTTTCGAAGTTCCGCGAGAATATCATCTTAAGAACATACCGTACAATTTTCGACGATCTACCATCAATATAAATTATGGAAGTAACGATCCACACAATTTGTACTTTTTGTGTTCAAAAAATCATGGTTTTCCGAATTTTTTCACGAACCTCCCACGAATAAATTTAGCTTCTATAAGCCACCTAAAGCCCACCCTAGACCACGCCTAATGCAGAAGAACCAGCAGTTTGCTCAATTGGTTGGGCTGGAGAAAGTACGTAACGTTTAAATTTTGTTCCTATACTGCAGGGTGGCTACCCGTATGCCCTTCTTCCGATAGATTTACAGATGATCATTAGGACGACGGCATCTGTGACCAATAGAACCCGAGATATGATCCCCCTGAAAAACCACATTCCCCCGTCTTCTTGAATCACACCGTGTACGAACTACTGCATTCGAGAAAATATGTTTAGAGTTCGATAGGAAATTATATTTATTTTGTAGTCCATCCCATTGCCTATTTTTGTGTATATTCAATACTTCCCGAATTGCATTATGTTTAAATTATGCGAAACCTTCTTTAAAATTGGATTGCTATATTTGGAGGTGAGGCTCAGTCACAAATGTTGCCCGGGGCCCCGTCCAGGCTCTCAGCAGCCCTGATCATCACATCATCAGCAGCAGCTTGACTCATCTGGACCCTGGGGCCTAGCCAGTAGATCTGATGCCTGACTGGCAGTAAAACAAAGGAAAATTGGCAAATTAAACTGTGGCCATTTCAAATTAATTTGCAATACAGTATATTCTTGAAGGGAACATATCAACAGTTTTAATACTTTATTTTTATTACTTTAATAGCAATTTTTGCGTATAACATGCATACGATACCTTGTTATATGAGGTACATCTTACAGCTAAAACATATTCATGTAAGTGCAATATGTGATCAAAATGACCACTAGATGTCATGAGAGAGGAGTGTGAAAGGTGATGGGAAGTACTGTGTTGTCAGTAAAGAAGCAGTAACAGCAGAATGGGGTGGGCAGGAGAGCTCAGTGACTTCGAACGTGGACCAGTCACTGGATGTCAGCCGAGTGCATCTCAACCCCTGTAAAGCCGTCCAAGCCGACAGTTTGTGATGTGAGTGTGAAATGAAAACGCGAGGGAAAACCACTAGCTAGAACAAGACCAGACAAATCTCATGTGCTGACCGAGAGAGGCCTAGTCACTGGATGTCAGCCGAGTACATCTCAACCCCTGTAAAGCTGTCCAAGCCAACTGTTGGTGATGTGAGTGTGAAATGAAACCGCGAGGGAAAACCCCACTAGCTATACAAAGACCAGGCAGATCTCAAGTGCTGACCGAGAGAGGCCTTTGGACATTCTGTAAAAAATTTCATGAAATCAGCGGAAAGAATCACTCTTGAGTTCCAAAGCGCATCCAGCAGTCCAGCTAGCCCAATGTATACGGAGCAAAAAGAAATGGGTGCAATTGTCGAGAGGCTCCTCACAAGTCACGCACTCCTGCAGACAAAGCTAAGCGAAGCTTGGGGTGGTGTGAAGAGGGACGTCACTGCACAGTGGTTTATTGGAACCTAGTTATTGGGAGTGGTGAATCACGCTACACCCAGTGGCAATCAGATGTAAGGATAAGATGTAAGGGGCATGGGGTCAGCGTGCCGCTTTCCTGACCATTGTCAGTTTTCGTGACCGCTGCTGCTACTTAATGAAGAAGCTCCTCAATTGGCCTCA
Organism: Schistocerca serialis cubense; assembly: GCF_023864345.2. Taxonomy (NCBI): domain Eukaryota; kingdom Metazoa; phylum Arthropoda; class Insecta; order Orthoptera; family Acrididae; genus Schistocerca; species Schistocerca serialis. The sequence goes on along the minus strand of NC_064642.1, from coordinate 81,792,767 downwards.
CAAGCAATGAGAGCAACCCGCTTGCCGACAGCACTCAGCAGATCCGGACAGCGACCCATCCAAATGCTAACCAAGCCTGACAGTGCTTAACTTTGGTGATCTGATGGGAGCCGGTGTTACCACTGCGGCAAGCCCGTTGGCGTGGTCCCTTTACTGCATTTACGAAAATGCTATATGCAGAAGGCTATGACCACATTTTACAGCATTGTCGACTGTGTGCAGTCGAGGAACAGTTTGGAGAAAGTGTTTGTATCAATATGACAACGCATCATGTCATAAAACAGCACCTGTGAGGCAGTAATGTAGAAAATAACATTGCTCATATGGACTGGTCTGTCCAGAGTCCTCACTTCGCTGTAGCCCACTGTGTGCGTCACTACCTCCTCCCTTTTCGGTCCTTATGGAAATAGGGGCGCCGTTCGGTCACGGACATTTATGCATCTCTTTGGAAGTGTATACACCAGAGATCAAGCAGTCCTAAAGTCACAAATTGACATATCCCATATTGACGTCCACTGATGGGTATTCAGATACTACTGATCACAGAGTCTGCATGTACAGTGTATAGTAGCTAATTACTAGAGCTACGACGTTAAAGTGCTGCACCTTAAATTTCTTTGTATTTATGGGTTGTAAATGACTTAACATGACAAAGAAACACGTAAGATAAACATTTCAAACTGTCATTTTGTTGCACCTTTATTAACAGCCAGCACCTTTATCCGGCGTCAGCACCCTTCGTAGTATTTTTTCCCTTTTCCTCACCTTTATCTCTTTCATGACATTTGATTTACCCTACTTTTGAGACCTACTAACTATCTGGGTTTTGATCTGAACAGCTTTTTCATAAACGACAGGTACGAGGATAATAACGAAAGTAATGCCTCCTATTTTTCTGTAGTGACTTTGGATGTACGCGCCAGATACCGTTGGTGTAGTGCTAATGCTTGAACCTTCCTCTTTCATTTGCAGGTGGTTTCGTTGTTCTGCAGTAGTTGGTGCCAGCAGAGGAATGTTCCAAAATAGAGTCTGATAAGGACGCACTTGTAGAACAGCTATGTATGATCGATTTCCTCACTGCTGTAGAAATTGTGGCAATTGAAATCCATCGACGCTTGCTAAAGATGTACGGAGACGATACAATAGACGCGAGCAAATGTGAGGCGATGGGTATGGCATTTTCAAGGTGGTAAAAGCCACGGCCCGGTCGACCTGCACAACTGTCATCCCTCGCAATTAAGAGCGTCTTGATCGTCTCATCCCTGCTTATCGTCGACCAGAGAGTTGTGTGCAATGCCTTGGAAAGAATGCTGGAGCATGTTGGTTATCGCAAAGCCCATGGATTTTCACAGAAGAACAAGAAACTCATCGAATGGAAATTTTTCAGGACCTGCTGAGTCACTATGAAGCTGAAAGTGACAATTTTCTTAATAGCATCATCACCGGAGACGAGACGTGGTGTCACCATTACGAGCCGGAATCCAAAAGACAGTCCATGTAATGACGACATGCGAATTCTCCCTCAAAGAAGAAATTCAAGGCACAGCCATCTGCAGGTAAAGTGATGTGCACAGTCTTCTTGCATAGCCAAGGTCTGTTCTTTTGGAGCCGGCCGCTGTGGCCGAGCGGTTCTAGGCGCTTCAGTCCGGAACCGCGCTGCTGCTACGGTCGCAGGTTCGAATCCTGTCTCGGGCATGGATGTGTGTGACGTCCTTAGGTTAGTTCGGTTTAAGTAGTTCTAAGTCTAGGGGACTGATGACCAATGATGTTAAGCGCCATAGTGCTTAGATACATTTGAACCATTTTTTGTTCTTTTGGATGTCCTGGAGCCTGGAGTTATTGTCAATTCAGAACGCTACAAGATGACACTGGCTAAGCTGAGAGCCCGAATTTCCAGGCTAAGGCCAGAGAAGAAGACCAACTTTCACCTGCAACATGAAAACGCCAGGCCCCATACCAGTTTTGTAACCACGCAACTCATTTTCAAATTCGGCTGGTTTGTCTTACCACATCCACCGTACAGTCCCGACTTAGCGCCTCCAGACTTCCATCTCTTTGGGTCTCTGAAAGATGGATTACGTGGCGAACATTTTAAAGACTCGGATGCTGTTGTCAAGACTGTAAGGAACTGGTAAGCCTCAGCTGGTTCCGATTTTTACAGGCGCGGCATGCAGGCTCTGGTTAATCGTTGGCAAAAGTGCATAACGAATGCTGGTGACTTTGTGGATAAATGACAATCTGTAGCTAAATATCGATTTATTTAGCCGTGATGTTCTGAATTATTATCTCCTGTAATTTCGTAATAAAAAGTTTGTGTAGCATTTTGGATTTTGAAAAACAGTAGCAAAGACAGATATATTGCACTGGACCTCAAGTGCGTTGCTCTGCGGAAGGGTTATTCTGAAAATTTCCAATAGCTGATGAAATATCTTTTTCACAGCTACTGATCTGCAAATATCAGCAATATTACATTGATAGACTTTCATGCTTTATTTACACTTTTTTTGTTACATTGTAAAGCGCCGATTTGTACACAGTGCTGCTGTTCAGTTGAGTACTTCCTTCTTGATTTCTCCTCAAAGTTACGCCACGCTTCCAGGCGTTTTAATTTACACTGCCAGTGAAGTAATCTATGTTCTTAGCTACTCCGTCTGAAATGCTAATAGATACCTCTCGGTGATACTCTACCTCAACGAACGCTCCGTAAATGTGGAAGCTCATTTTCTGAGTGTGATTCCCACACAGAGAGAAAAATTCTGGAATATTCTTTCTAGCGACTTTTTTCTGTTGGAAAGCTTCCTGTTTGCACATCCGCTGCTGATCCAACAAAACTAGAAATGATACCGTGTTAATTCCTGCAAAAATGTTTTGATACTGGATACTTAGTGAAGAAGGAAATTTAATTTGTTAAGTAAAGACACTGTTGTCACATCATCATGAATAAGAGGCCGAAAAAAAAATTGGGTATCCAAGAAAAAATTAATGAAACTCTAAGAAGTTGTGAGTAACTTAATTCCCCCCCCCCCCCAAAAAAAAAATCAAATGAAACGAGAAAGTATGACCATCTACTAAATTTACGTGAAGAATTCACGAAACTCCTGGCAAGATATGTTACTTACATACATCAGTTTACGATTGCACTATCGGTCACAAAGTCATTTTGATGCTGACAATATGTGACAGAGACTAGTAGCAACGCTCGCTTTAATGTCGTTGTGGTCGGTCATACACCAGGGCTTTAAAGACCATGCTCTTATTAAATAACTGATATAGGTAGGTTAGCAAAAAATTTATAAATAAATAATGTACATGGATAAATACAGTGGGATTAATAATATTTTCAAGACAATAATTATTGTTTAAATACAATAAATGTTCATTGTAGAAACTTAAATTTGTGAATCTTTACCTTGACCCTGAAACAAAGCTAAATATTAATTAAACTAGCGAGCAGAGCAACGTAAACGAATCAGTGCGTGCAAAGTTCGTTTAAAAGCCCATTAATCACGAAATTCTAAAGCAAAGTCTGAAAGTCTGATAACACAGTAAAAGTAAAGTTCAATATCCTAAATAATCATAGCGAAAACAAGCACACAAGTCCATCATATTTACGTCTCAGTACTAATTGCAACAAAATACTTTAAGTCTTTAGCTGCTTCAAGTCCCAAAAATGAAGTTAAAGTTCAAACGAAGAACCACTGTCAAGTATTCTATGTCCAGTAAAATATTATGAGCCTGCACTCACCCAAAACTATTCGAAGACAAAAAAAGTTGAAAGAATGTAACTTATCCGTCTGCCTTGCCCCCCAGACTATTTCAATGGTGTCCCAACGCATCTGCCCCCACCAAGCGCATCTGGTGGTACAGTGCCACTAACAAAAGGTGGAAAATTCGAACGACGATAGGCTATTAACAGAAAACCAAAGTCCTAGTGCATGTTGCTGCTCACCGATAAATGCTTTCTATGATGTCGCATGCTGCTGAATCCCCGCTGAATATTGAAAAAGTTAGCATCATTCAAATTAAGGCTATCTGCACATATATACAAATTAGTAATGGGTAGTAAGTTCCTATGGGACCAAACTGCTGAGGTCATCGGTCTCTAACCTTACACACTACTTAACTAACTTACGCAAGGACAACACACACACCCATGCCCCAGGGAGGACTCGAACCTGCGACGGGTGCAGCACCGCGAACCGTGGCAAGGTGCCCCCAGACCGCGCGGCTACCCCGCGCAGCAACACATTAGTACAATAATTCCATGCTCACCATGATCATCTTATAACCATCCATTCTAAAGATAATCCAGTATTACGTAAGTTATTAGCTAAATTCCTAAACATACTTATATTTGATTTTACGATATGATTACGTAAGGAGCTAGGTAATTGATGCTGCTTTCCAATTATGTGTAGCTTGTGGAGGGTATATGGCTATGGCACATTTGCATATCTTTATCTTGACTTTTGATGTACATGCAGTATTTTAAATGTAATGCACTGTAGCGTTGCTGGCGTTGTCAGCCTTCATTTGATACTTCATATGATGTGATCACAGTTTAACTGTCATGAATTTTTATTACCTACCTTAACATTCACATTTAAAAAGGAATAATCTTTTAAGCACCTATCGTACAATCGTGATTGAATTTACAATGAGCTCTTCTCATAGCCGCGTTTTTTATAATGCATTTGGTTTCGCGTGTCGTGTTTGTAAGTTCTCTAAGGCAGTTTGAACCGTTCTGAGGTTATAAATGTAGCGGCCGCCTTGATTTTTTACAGGGTGCCAGCTATTTGAGGTCACGCGCAATTGCAAATGTAGTTAGTGACCATAACACAATTTTCCTGTAAATGGACCTATCACGCACTTCTGTGCACGAATTTTATTCGTTTATCATACTTCCATTCCAACCTGCTTTGGTTTTTTTTTTTTTTTTTTTTTTTTTTTTTTTTTTTTTTTTTTTTTTTTTTTTTTGCCGGCCGAAGTGGCCGTGCGGTTAAAGGCGCTGCAGTCTGGAACCGCAAGACCGCTACGGTCGCAGGTTCGAACCCTGCCTCGGGCATGGATGTTTGTGATGTCCTTAGGTTAGTTAGGTTTAACTAGTTCTAAGTTCTAGGGGACTAATGACCTCAGCAGTTGAGTCCCATAGTGCTCAGAGCCATTTGAACCATTTTTTTTGGCTTTTTTTTATCCGACTGTTCTGAGTTAACCGCGTTCCTTCCATCACTTTCTCGTTAAGATCTTGTCGATCATCCACATATTCTGAAAACACCCATGTTTCTTCTATAACATGCTGGAAATTGATTCTGCAGTTTCAAGTAACCGCAGTTTTGATCTATATAAATTTCACCTTGATTTTTGTGCCTTAGAATTTTTCTTTTTTCCTTCTCCAACTGCATATACGCTCTCTTTCCCAAGTGATTGTTTGCGTCGCATATGAGACGGTGTTTCTCATTGTCGACACATAACGTAGCAACATGACGTTTATCAATACGTTCTTCTATCCTCAGGGTGTGTTAGCAATACCCCTTAGTTACTGTAGCAGTGTTATGCTCTTCTCTGGATCCGATTTGTACACCATCAGTAGCCATAGTTTCCTTTCGTTCACGGGTCTGCACTATTTAATCACTCTAGCCAGAACCAAGTTGAAGACAGCACGCGAACTCCTCTCACTATTTCTGATATTTCTGACACTAGAGTTGGTAAACTGCACCTAGAAGTTGTGTCTTTCAATGTATCCCTCCATAATTTGTGTCCACGAATAATGTACAGCGAAATATTCCTGCCAAGGGAATCGTAAACGTCGATAACGTTCACAGAAGGAGTCTGTACTCCAGTGAACTGGTTCCAAAAGGCATAACTTCTCTGTGCTAGGAGCAGCTCGTATTATTTCGTCTAGGGCTCACTATTTCGCTTATAATCACACTACTGCTAGCGCAGCACTTCAATTATTACTTCCGCTAGTCCGAAAAAACACTTTGCTTTCTTCAATTATATACATATTACGCATTTCGTTTAGTTCTTGCGACTGTCTAACATTCTGCGTCTGTTTGCTCTAAGTCGTGTCTCCCTACCACTTTCGCGCAACGACGCTCTGAGCGTGTTTTTTAGGGAATTGACTGGTTTGAACCTGGGACCTGTTGCTGGTAAGGAGACGTCAGACCACACATGACATGTAGAGTTCAGAAGAGTTCAGTGAGACAAGCGATGATATAACCAAATACTTAATGATTTCAGCGTCAGCTCCACTGCACTCCCTGTAAAAGAATCTTAATACTAACTAAATTTAGTGGAAGGGGTTCAAGGCTTTCCTATTTTTAGTTAGCTGGTAAAATAACGTCGAAAAAGCAGTTGAGTTTACCACTGGAAATTTTATTCTACTCACAAAACATTGTTTATAAATTGATAAAAGAAAATGTTTTAATACAGGATGGTAAAAACCAACTGCGTTCAACAAAAATGTGAACGAATATTCCCTGAATGGGTTTCCAAGTTCTACAATGGATCGAAGGATGACCTATGCCCTATCACATCTATAATCTAGGTTTAAATTAAGTTTCACAAAAGAGAAAACTATCGAAATGGTCTACAGTGACCCTCAATTATCTTTAATTACCTATCTAACTTGTCATAAATTACAGTGGCAGATGTGGCTTCTCAATAATTATATAACAGAAAAATCATCGCGTTTCAGATTTTACTTCAAGTAGCAAATGTGAACACCATGAGATATAATTGACGATCGACACTAGTATTACGTTAAAAGGGGGTGTAACAGATGAGACCTGCAGTTCTGAGTGAAGCTTTATGCGCTGTTATGTGGCATCGCGTGCGTTCATTACCTTGTCGTTGGTTAGGCAGCGTCAGGGGGCGGCGGGCGGCACAGCTCCATACAGCTCGCCGTCTCGGAAGCAACTCTCTCCTAACTTCTCCTTACTGCAATTTACCGAAGTTAGTTTAAAAAAAACTATCTGGCTGTGTTTTCATCTGACCAATCAGGATCTCAACGTTAACCTTAAGCTCCACCTACAAAAATTCTGTCTATCCTATGAGAAACGTTATACTTTTCGTGGTGGGGCAATGTTTTTAACGTTTGCAACGTAACAGAGACGCGAAAAAGTCTCACGCTAAAACTGGCAGCTGGTGTGGCCCTTTTAGTGTTATCGTAGGATCTATACTGTTCTTCTGGAGGGCTCTATCTTTTAACATGGGCTGGGGGTGGTCCTGGCGGTTGGCTGGCGACGTGGGTGCCCGTCCCTTATCGTAGGACCTTGGGCTGGGGGTGGCCCTGGCGGTTGGCTGGCGTCGTGGGTATCCATCCCTTATCGTAGGGCCTTCTAGCTTAACAAGCTTCTGCTCTCGGCTTCTGTTCTCGTTTCTCCCCTCGGAACTGCGTCTGTTTCACGGTGGGAAGGTATGACATGCATTTAGGCATTCTTGTGTTAGTCTGTGGTATTCCATTTGCTCACTCGTTAATCGTATTACTTTGCTTAATTTAATGTCACGATTTATTCGGAGCTATGTGACATACTGCAGGATTTGCTTATGATGTCAGGGTTTTCATGGAAGGTGTTGGATTTGCCTGACACCTTACAACTGTAAGTGTACTACGTTTCTGAAAAATGCACCTACGTTAAGAGTAAGCCAGACTAAAATTAACAACTCAGCTGTACATCATATCCTGGTTGCTGGTGGTATTCTGGTAACACTCAGTTTTTAATTAAGAACAAAGTCTCTAGCTTACAGGTAATGAACATAGAACCTTCCCTGTGGATATTAAAACCAACACCATCTACACTGTCACAAGAAGCAACCGCCAGTAGGGGAGATAGGGGTGGGTTTCCGTAATTCATTATACTTAATTTTTGAAGAGACAGTATTTACTGTTTGTCTTTCTATCGTTAGTGTACGTCGTAATATCTTTCCACAAATTTGAGGCAGTATCAGCATTTGAATTTTCAGGAGAAAAGGTGTTTGCAGAGTACATTTTTCTGGCAACCTTCTCTGACTCAAGATTGATTGTCGCAGGCATTGGGGTTGTATGTCACGGGTTGTTTAGAAAGTGAAAACGAAGTTTTTTTTAAATGTTGCATTAAGAAAGGAAAAGCCAGGCATGGTACTGATAAAGCACTAATACATATTTAAGAGCAAATTATACACTAAAATATTGATTTAAGAAAATATCATCATCTTCCTCACTAACTGAAATTCTTCCTTTCTTCTTCTTTTTACTTCCTTTGTCGTCTTTTTTTGCATAATTGTTTTCAGTTGCTTTCTTGAGTATACTTTCTGTAGATTTTTTTACTTATATTTCCTACTAGTCCTTCAACTTTTTTAACACTTCTATTTCTGAAGTTATTTCTAGCCGTATTGATTCTATCGGCAGCCTTTGGTAAATGTCTCACTTTGCAAGATTTTCTGTAACTTTGTTCGCATGCTGCTCTCCGTCGGTCAGATGGCTTGGTTAAAAATAAACACCTGTGAATACGTTGCCAGTTGATGCTTATTACCGAAAACCTGAAAGAATATTAGATAGAGTCAATGCGAGAGGATACGTATGAGAAACTAGTGGTGGTACATTGTAAACTGTCGCCGGCCGTGGTGGTCGAGCGGTTCTAGGCGCTTCAGTCTGGAACCGCGCGGCCGCTACGGTCGCAGGTTCGAATCCTGCCTCGGGCATGGCTGTGTGTGATGTCCTTAGGTTAGTTAGGTTTAAGTAGTTCTAAGTTCTAGGGGACTGATGACCTCAGATGTTAAGTCCCATAGTGCTCACAGCCATTTGAACCATTTTGTAAACTGTCGTGCTCGCGGAATTGCTAATAATCCAGTCGTCAAAAGCTGAGCTGAATTTCTTGAACGGCAATAGACAGAGGATCAAGAGTCTCGAAATTATATTACTCCGTTGTGCTATGAAAGTTGATCCATTACCTCACATTTCACCAAAACTGGTCAGATCTCGCTGTTGTCCATTTACCCGCTAAATCTATACTAATATATAATATAGAATAGTTTTTTAAAGTTGTTTCCATAAATCTGTAAAGTTTCTTGACCGATTACGTCGAACTTTTACGCGATACTCTAATAAAAATTCATCATTTTAAACAACAATATCCAGGCTGTGCACGAAAGCAGTGCAAGAGAATAATGAAATGAATACGTAGAGCAAGAAAGTAAAGATTAGTCACTTAATCAATTGCTAAAAGGTAACAACACCAAAAAGACAAAAGACAACTCCAGACACCCGACAAGCGACCGAGGCCCTGGTAATTGGGTTGGGTTGTTTTGGGGAAGGAGACCAGACAGCGAGGTCATCGGTCTCATTGGATTAGGGAAGGACGGGGAAGGAAGTCGGCCGTGTCCTTTCAAAGGAACCATCCTGGCATTTGGCTGGAGCGATTTAGGGAAATCACGGAAAACCTAAATCAGGATGGTTGGAAGCGAGATTGAACCGTCGTCCTCCCGAATGCGAGTCCAGCGTGCTAACCACTGCGCCACCTCGTTCGGTGCCGTGGTAATAAAAAACTGAAAGAAGTTAATAAGTGTTTTCTATGTCTCCGTGCATAGTTTCCGATTTGGCGTGTCCTGTGTTGTGAATATTCGAATATGCTGTATTATGTTTTATTTATTTCTTAATTTATTCATTACTTTTTCAATTTTATGCCTTTGTCACACTGTAGACACGATGGCAGCGCCGCATGGCGACTGTAATTACTACTAGCCCAATATTTTGCATGAGCTCCTGTCTTCCATACGTAGACTCCATGTGAATACTGGCGGGCCTCTGGGGCTGTTTTAATGTACGGCTGTTTACGGTTTGCTCGCAAGGTTTTTCTCTGCGTTGCTATGCCTGTCGTCGCCTCCATCAGGTAATACGCATTTTTCGGTTTCTCCTTTACCATCTACTAATACCTGATTCCGCTAATTTTATGTAATCAATTTTTAGTATTTTTCCATGTAAGTTGCTTTTTAGTATGTTTTATGCGGTGTCATGCCTCCTGGACGAATGCTTTCTGGCAGAAAATTTGTGATATTTTAACGTGAGTTACAGTACGTTTTTCTATATAATTTTATTCGGTCATTTTTGGAAGCTTCTTTTGCTTTTATAGTAGTCCAGAATAGGACCACGCCGGATGTATTGTAATGTCGTCGTCCCCTCATATTTTGAGGTAACCTGATGATGCCCTATCCGGGCGAAACGCAACGTTCTTAATAAAGAACATTCTGCAACCTTCAACTGGTTTTTAAATAATAGCAAGCGAAGGTTGCTGTACCACCACGCAAAGATGGAATGGGATAATTTTTATGAATACGCATCGTCCGAACCAGCATCCTTACGGATCCAGCAGCTGCATACGTCTCTCTCTCTTTCTCTCTCTCTCTCTCTCTCTCTCTCTCTCTCTCTCTCTCTCTCTCTCTCTCATACCCAGTACACCAATCATGCAAAACTATTTATCCATTCATTTTTAGTGAGTTAAGTTCCCATACCTGGTTTTGTTTCCAGTAACAATAAGCAAGCCTCGAGGTCAGGAAGAGTAGGAAAGAAGAAATGGAGAAAGGGGGGTTGGAGGAAAAGATGGACAGAGAGAGATGGGAGGTGAAGATTTCCACAGAGAAGGGGACGAGGTGAGAGACAGAATAGGAAGGAGGAGTTTAGGACATATATCCAATTCGCATACATACGAGGGCGTGCTGGAAAGTAATGACTTCGAATTTCTTATGTGAAAACTCTTAAAGATCTTTAAATAAAACATATTTGCAGCCCCCTGCCAGCCGGAGTGGCCGAGCGGTTCTAGGCGCTACAGTCTGGAACCGCGCAACCGCTACGGTCGCAGGTTCGAATCCTGCCTCGGGCATGGATGTGTGTGATGTCGTTAGGTTAGTTAGGTTTAAGTAGTTCTAAGTTCTAGGGGACTGATGACCTCAGCAGTTTAGTCCCATAGTGCTCAGAGCCATTTGAACCATTTTGCAGCCCTCTTTAGCTAGAGGACCCCGAATTGTAAATTGTAATATGGTGTGTGTAACTAATCGACTTTAGAATTCGGAAAGTCCGTCCACACATGGAGCCTCTGTTCTTTAACATGACAATGCCTGGCCACACACGATGCTACGACATCTGCAACAATCCGACGCCTTGTGTTCACGGTCGTCGATCATCCTCCATAGAGTCTCGACTTGACCCGATCCAGTTTTCAACAGTTTCCAATACTTAGAGAAAACCTCTGAGGTTCACTTTGAGAGGGGGCAGGTAGAGGTGTGAATCAAACATTCTACAGCGACGTTATCAATAAACTAGTATCTCGTTGGCAGAAATACGTTCGTCGCCAGGATGACTATGTTGAGAAATAAAAGCGAAGACAAGAAAAGAAAAGATGTAGAATGTTAATAACGTTTGTTTTATTTAGAAAGCTTTATGACCTGTCACATAAATTCAGAGTCATTACTTTTCAGCACACTCTCGTATTTAGCAGTTGCGATGCACTGCCGAGTTCGTTAGCTTGATGCAAAAGAGAAATATTTTCAGATCGTTAATACTGGGGTCATAACTTGCTGTGCACTTGCACGTTAAAGTTAGATGGTAGCGGCGGCATTGGACTGCTATATGTGCCTCTACCTAGACGAAACAAAGGTTGAGAAAGTTCTGTGCGCTGAAACTAGACAGGAGAACAGTGCCCACTGAAGTGAGTTAAGTGACTCGAGGAGGGTGTTATGTAAAATGGAAAGCAAATTGAGCTCCAACTGCGGATGAGTGCGGCGGACGAAACGACTCTGCAGGGGGGGCGCCGCGCCGGAGTGAAGCCCGATGGCCAGCCGATAGGGCGCGGGAAACGGCACGGGAAGTGAGCGGGATTGGGCAGCAGTGTTACGCAAGGGCCGACCTTTGGCGGGGAACTCATAACTCGCCCAAAGTGGCCGGAAGCGCGCCTCTGTGATCACTCTGGCGCTTTCTCCCCTGCCCTTACGGGTAACGTGACGCCGACTGGCGGGCTAAATTGCTCGCGGCTACGGTCGCTGCCCGCGTCTCACGTCCCGATACACCGAAGAAAGCCAAATCTGTTCCTTTCCTTTGATCATCCTACTCGTCGTTCTTCCTTTTAACCTACCGCAAAAGTACAACTGCTTGTTACTGCTTCCGATTCCCAGCATTGCTATGTAACAATCCAAAAAATATAAAAGGTGAAGTTCTGTAATCATGATAATATACTATTGGCCATTAAAATTGCTACACCACGAATATGTGCTACAGACGCAAAATTTGACCGACAGAAAGAAGATGCTGTGATACGCAAATGATTAGCTTTTCAAAGCATTCACACGAGGTTGGCCCCGGTGGCGACACCTACAACGTGCTAACATGAGAAAAGTTTCCAACCGATTTCTCATACACAAACAGAAGTTGACCGACGTTGCCTGGTGAAATGTTGTTGTCATGCCTCGTGTAAGGAGGAGAAATGCGTACCATCACGTTTCCGACTTTGATAAAGGTCGGATTGTAGCCTGTCGTGGTTGCGGTTTATCGTATCGCGACACTGCTGCTCGCGTTGCTGGAGATCCAATGACTGTTAGCAGAATATGGAATCGGTGGGTTCACGAGGGTAATACGGAACGCCGTGCTCGATTTCAACGGCCTCATATCACTACCAGTCGAGATGACAGGCATCTTATCCGCATGGCTGTAACGGATCGTGCAGCCACGTCTCGATCCCTGAGTTAACAGATGGGGACGTTTGCAAGACAACAACCATCTGCACGAAGAGTTCGACGACGTGTGCAGCAGCATGGACTATCAGCTCGGAGACCATGGCTGCGGTTGCCCTTGACGCTGCATCTCAGACAGGAGCGCCTACGATGGTGTACTCAACGACGAACCTGGGTACACGAATGGCAAAACGTCATTTTTTCGGATGAATTCAGTTTCTGTTTACAGCATCATGATGGTCGCATCGCGGTGAATGCACATTGAATACGACCCGTGGCTCTACCCTTCATTCGATCCCTGCGAAACCCTACATTTCAGCAGGATAACGCACGACCGCATATTGCAGGCCCTGTATGGGCCTTTCTGGATACAGAAAATGTTCGACTGCTGCCCTGGCCAGCACATTCTCCAGATATCTCACTAATCGAAAACGTCTGGTCAATAGTGGCTGAGCAACTGGCTTGTCACAATACGCCAGTCACTACTCTTGATGAACTGTAGTATCGTGTTGAAGCTGCATGGGCAGATGTACCTGTACAGGCCATCCATGCTCTGTTTGACTCAATGCCCAGCCGTATCAAGGCTGTTATTAGGGCCAGAGGTTGTTGTTCTGGGTACGGATTCCTCAGGATCTATGTACCCAAATTGCGTGAAAATGTAATCACATGTCAGTTCTAGTATAATATATTTGTCCAATGAATACCCGTTTATCATCTGCATTTCTTGTTGTTGTTGTTGTTGTTGTTGTTGTTGTTGTCTTCAGTCCTGAAACTGGTTTGATGCAGCTCTCCATGCTACTCTATCCTGTGCAAGCTTCTTCATCTCCTAGTACTTACTGCAACCTACATCCCTCTGAATATGCTTAGTGTATTCATCTCTTCGTCTCCCTCTACGATTTTTACCTTCCACGCTGCCCTCCAACACTAAATTGGTGATCCCTTGATGCCTCAGAATATGTCCCATCAACCGATCAATTGTTCTTGTCAAGTTGTGCCACAAACTCCTCTTCTCCCCAATTCTGTTCAGTACCTCCTCATTAGTTATGTGATCTACCCATTTAATCTTCAGCATTCTTCTGTAGCACCACATTTCAAAAACTTCTATTCTCTTCTTGTCCAAACTATTTATCGTCCATGTTTCACTTCCATACACGGCTACACTCCATACAAATACTTTCAGAAACGACTTCCTGACATTTAAATCTATACTCGATGTTAACAAATTTCACTTCTTCAGAAACGATTTCCTTGCCATTGCCAGTCTACATTTTATATCCTCTCTACTTCGACCATCATCAGTTATTTTACTTCCCAAATAGCAAAACTCTTTTACTACTTTAAGTGTCTCATTTCCTAATCTAATTCTCTCAGCATCACCCCACTTAATTCGACTACATTCCATTATCCTCGTTTTGATTTTGTTGATGCTCATCTTATATCCTCCTTTCAAGACACTGTCGATTCCGTTCAACTGATCTTCCAAGTCCTTTGCTATCTCTGACAGAATTATAGTGTCATCGGCGAACCTCAACGTTTTTATTTCTTCTCCATGGATTTTAATACCTACTCCAAATGTTTCTTGTTTCCTATACTGCTGGCTCAATATACAGATTGAGTAACATCGGGACTGGCTACAACCCTGTCTTACTCCCTTCACAACCGCTGCTTCCCTGCTTGCCCCTCGACTCTTATAACTGCCATCTGGTTTCTGTACAAATTGTAAATAGCCTTTTGCTCCCTGTATTTTACCCCTGCCATCTTTAGAATTTGAAAGAGAGTATTCCAGTCAACATTGTCGAAAGCTTTCTCTAAGTCTACAAATGCTAGAAACGTAGATTTGCCTTTCCTTAATCTATTTTCTAAGATAAGTCGTAGGGTCAGTATTGCCTCACGTGTTCCAACATTTCTGCGGAATCCAAACTGATCTTCCCCGAGGTCGGCTTCTACCAGTTTTTCCATTCGTCTGTAAAGAATTCGCGTTAGTATTTTGCAGCTGTGACTTATTAAACTGATAGTTCGGTAATTTTCACATCTGTCAATACCTGCTTTCTTTGGGATTGGAATTATTATATTCTTCTTGAAGTCCGAGGGTATTTCACCTGTCTCATACATCTTGCTCACCAGATGGTAGAGTTTTGTCAGGACTGGCTCTCCCAAGGCCGTCAGTAGTTCTAATGGAATGTTGTCTACTCCCGAGGCCTTGTTTCGACTCACGTCTTTCAGTGCTCTGTCAAACTCTTCACGCAGTATCCTATCTCCCATTTCATCTTCATCTACATCCTCTTTCACTTCCATAACATTGTCCTCAAGTACATCACCATTGTATAGACCCTCTATATACTCCTTCCACCTTTCTGCTTTCCCTTCTTTGCTTAGAACTGGGTTTCCATCTGAGTTCTTGATATTCATTCAAGTGGTTCTCTTTTCTCCAAAGGTCTCTATAATTTTCCTGTAGGCAGTATCTATCTTACCGCTAGTTAGATAAGCCTCTACGTCCTTACATTTGTCCTCTGACCATCCCTGCTTAGACATTTTGCACTTCCTACCGCTCTCATTTTTGAGACGTTTGTATTCCTTCTTGCCTGCTTCATTTAGTGCGTTTTTATATTTTCTCCTTTCATCAATTAAATTCAATATTTCTTCTGTTACCCAAGGATTTCTACTAGCCCTCATTTCTTCATGGTGCAGCAATTTTAATGGCCTTAATGGCCAGTAGTGTAGAAAAGTAAAATATCATCAACCTGATGGTTGGTTGGAACACCATAGAGCGTTACTAGCCATCTGTCGTATTGGAAGTGGTATTTCGTTACCAGTATCCGACCATCGAACCGAGAAAGCTAGTGATAGGGGAACCTATAGTTTAAGGGTCCACCCATCTCAGACACCCTCTAATACACCAACGAAACAAAATAGCAACACCAAAAAATAATTAATGTAGAGTAATGAAAAGTAAAATGTCCTGTGGTTTTGTTGGCAGGGATGCCCCATCTGTGGAAGTTCGGCCGTCGAGTTGCTAGTATTATTTCACGTGGCGCCATACTGGGAGACTTTTGTATCGGTGTTGATGAGGAGGACAGCACAACATCCAGTCCAGGAGTGGAGAAAACCTCCATCCCGGCGGGGAATCGAACCCGGGCCCGCTGTATGATAGGCAAAAACGTTACCACTCATCTAAACAGGCGAACTGATGTAAAGTAATAAGAGTTAGGGAATACATTTGTCTACATAACACATTTAAGTGATTAACATCGCAAAAGCACAGGTCAATGTAAGCGCGAGATAAGGCATTGCAAATGCGAAATCCTCGTACATTAATAAGCGGTGTAGCTTCAACAATGTCGAATGAAAGCATACGGACGTACATGCATTGTGTTGCACAGTAAGGAATGTCAGTTTGTTTGGTCAAACAGGGACGATTAATGCTAGTTGTTGATAACGCTGGAGTTGTCAAATGGTTCAAATGGCTCTGAGCACTATGGGACTTAACATCTGAGGTCATCAGTCCCCTAGAACTTAGAACGACTTAAACTCACTAACCTAAGGACAGCACACACATCCATGCCCGAGGCAGGATCCGAACCTGCGATCGTAGCGGTCGCGCGGTTCCAGACTGAAGTGCCTAGAACCGCTCGGCCACGGCGGCCGCGCTGGAGTTGTCGTTCGATGATATCCCATACACGACCGATTGGAGACAGGCATGGTGATCGAACAGGCCGAGACAATATTTCATCACTCTGTAGAGTCAGATCGGCTGCAATAGCGGTGTGACATAGGGGATATAAAAATGAAAAAGCTGGCACACTATGCTTACTTTCATTCCATAATATCATATGGGATTATTTTTTGGGGTAATTCATCAAGTTAAAGTTTTTCGGGCACAAAAACGTGCAGTAAGAGTTATATGTGGTGTGAACTCAAGAACATCCTGCAGAAGCCTGTTTAGGGAACTAGGGATACTAACTGCTGCTTCCCAATATATTTATTCCTTAATGAAATTTGTCATTAAAAATATACCACTTTTTCAGATCAACAGCTCAATTCGTGGAATCAATACTAGAAATAAGAATAATCTTCACAAGGATTTAAAGTCACTTAGTCTTGTACAAAAAGGTGTGCATTATTCAGGAACACACATTTTCAATAACTTGCCAGCAGCCATAAAAAGCTTAACAACCAATGAAATTCAGTTTAAGAGAAGCCTAAAGGATTTATTGGTGACCAACTCCTTCTACTCCATTGATGATTTTCTCAGTAAAACCAACTGATATATATATATAACTCCTGCGCAATTTCAGTGCAGTAATGTGTTCATTGTAAATATGTGTGTGTGTGTGTGTGTGTGTGTGTGTGAGAGAGAGAGAACAATCTAACTGCTGCACCATTTCAGTGCAGTAATGTGTTCATTGTAAATAAGTATTATAGTAGTTGTATTACACGTTTATTACCTTATAAATAAATAAACTTTTTTATTTTAAATTCAGTGCATTAGTATTTGTAAAATGACTCTTTCACATATAGTTCATTAAAAAATGACGATCATTCCACTTGGGACCTGTGGAATGGTACATTGGCTTATTTGTTTTAGTTGTATTTGTCATGTATTGTTGTTTTTCTGACATGTTCTACATCCTGGAGAACCTCCTCACTACGTATCAATTGGAATGAAAGTAAATCTAATCTAATCTAATGATGCAGAGGTTGTCCTATTAGAAAACACCCCCCCCCCCCCCCCCCTGGAATGCAGTTCGTGGACGGCAGCACAACGGGTCAAATCATAAGACTGACGTACAAATTTGCAGTCACGGAGCATGGGATAATCACTGGAGGGTTCATGCTGCCATACGAAATCCCACCCCAAGCCATAAGTCGATGTGTAGGTGCGGTATGTCTAGCACGCACACAGATATAGTGACCTCCTCCTAACCAACACGCGGCCATCACTGGCACCAAGGCACAACCAGTTAGAAAACACAACAGACCTCCACCCTGCCCAGTAATGATGTCCAGCTTGACACCAAATGACGGCTGTTTGGTGTCAGCGGAATGCACGCTACAGGGCTTCTTGCTCGGAGCTGTCCTTGTAGCAACCGATTTGTAACAGTTCGTTGTGTCACTGTGGTGCGAACTGCACCTTATACTGCTGCTGCAGATGCAGTACGATGCGACAGTTCCATACAGCGTGAAAGGTATGTGCTAAGGTCTGATCAGGGTAGCTCCAGAAAATAGTCGGTAGTTGCCAACCGCAAGGTGGAACGAGTATAATATCTTTGAGTAGGAGGATCTTTGATGCGCTTAGTAAGAAACCGGAGAGTCGCAGGTAGGTGCCCGAAGGAAGCAGACGTGTGGTGACAGCGTTAATGTAGGTCGCTGCCCCTGGCCAAAATTTAACACGTAAATGAGAGAAGATATATAATCATTTCAAACACCTTTGTTCTCTTA
This sequence comes from Schistocerca serialis cubense, assembly GCF_023864345.2. NCBI lineage: Eukaryota > Metazoa > Arthropoda > Insecta > Orthoptera > Acrididae > Schistocerca > Schistocerca serialis. The sequence goes on along the minus strand of NC_064642.1, from coordinate 81,774,629 downwards.
GACTTGACTGCTGAGTCAAATACATGTTGCCCTTCTGGCAAAATGGAGGAGTGCAAGAAACAAGTTCACAGACGCAGTCAGATGCAGGTTTGCTGAATAATTAATTTAGAACAGTCTATTCACTGATACTTTCACAGAATAAAAAGATATAATTTTGGTTGCATACTTTCAACCGAACACGATGATCTTCGCTCTGTTAGTGCCACGTGGCCGTCCTGGGCCCGGTCTCCTTGCGCCCGTACAGTGACACCGCTGCCAGCAAACATGTACAGTGGCTGCCTTCCTGCCAGGTTTTTCTGCAATATCGCAGAAAGATCGTCCAGCTTCTCGTAGCCCTGTTACACGACCTCGTTCAAACTAAGTGAGGTGCTGAAAGTGGCCTCTTTGTCGCTCTAATGGAATTCTTGTCTAACATCAACACACCACGTCCAGTGTCAAAGGTAAACTAACACTCACGACTGTAACAGCGTGTATTTAAAGCAAACCAGATTTCCCTTTCTTTTATGTCACACAACTGTTTCTTGACATTTCGATTTTTCTTTCGTCAGTGCATAAGTGATTTTTTAAAGAAATTTATTAAGCAGTCAATGTAAATCTTTTTGCACTTTATTTGTTGATGTTTGGACGACATTTAGTGTTTTTTAAATAAATTGTGTCATTCGTAGGCCACAAATCCGAGGAGTTTAAGTTGCTCTGTCCAAAGTGAGATGTGTCCATGGTGGAACTCCTGCAGTCCGCATATCTTATCCGAAATCAAAAAATTAAAATATTTTCTTAATCTATATGTATTGCCCACGAATCTATAGCAAAGTTTTTTGAAATTTGAAAATTAATAAACTGGTAGACGTTAGAAACAAAAATGTAGTTTCTTCATGTTTGATTGGTCACAGCCAGCAGGTGTGGCCGACCGGTTCTAGGCGGGTCAGTGTGGAACCGCGTGACCACTGCGGTCGCAGATTCGAATCCTGCCTCGGGCATGGATGTATGTGATGTCCTTAGGTTAGTTAGATTTAAGTCGTTCTAAGTTCTAGGGGACTGATGACCTCAGATGTTACGTCCCATAGTGCTCAGAGCCTTAAAGTTAATGAATAAATTCAGTCAAATTTCAGAAAGATATTTTTATTAGTAAGCCCGAAATCCATTCTGTTAGCTTCAAATACACTGTATCTCAGGATGACAGAATGGACTGCGTGCAGATTAAGCTCGAGTATTTTATTCAAAGTGAGGCAGCGTGTAAACCAAGAGGATTATATTAATGTAAATTTACTTTACATGTTCGTCAAGATTCGACTGCATATAATATGGTTCCCACAGCACTTTGAGTATTCTCGTAACTTCCTGATTTGTTCTATACCGTTAAATACAGCTGAAAAATGATGGTGCCTTCTTGGTTTGCCACTGCCGTGCTAATATGCGTCAGGCAGCTCCCCTTTCATTTCGTTTCGGTGATTGTCATACAATTTCATTTGCCTTTGATGAATCTAAATTTTCCCTGTTTGATATTAATCTGATGGACTATTAGGGTTAGGACGAACCACTGATTGATCTCACAGTACTTGCATGACTTGAGTTGCAGTAGTAGAATTAAACTCGGCTCTTGAGGCAGATTTCCCCGAAGCAGCAAGCCAGTTCGCGGATTCCTTTGAAGACACCGAAACGGGCCGTGGGCCTGGTAGGGCAGTGGTTTATGGGCTGTCATTTTGGCGACCAGCCTTGTTCCCCTAGTGGCCAAGAAGGAGGATGGGAACACCGTGACTGAATGCGAAATGACATTTCATTAGAAATTGGCGGCGCCCGGTATCCTGGAGCCGGCCTAGCTTCTTCATTAGCGAGTGGACATGGTGCGGGAGTCTGGTATCCTTATCCCGCGTGCAGGTCCAGATAAAGCGGCGTCGGACTGGCGCCAAGGTAATGTGCTTATTACAAGAACAGCGCACTTTGTGAGACGGGACACGAATTTCTCCGGATGTCACGTTTCTTAGATACCACCATATCCTGCCAAAACGGCGCCCACTAATCGTTTTATGGACGAGATGGAGCTTGTTTCCACTAGGAAGCTTCCTTCATCTTGCGAAATGCGCCGGCGTTTGGCTGCAGGACCTCCAGGCATTGTGTGCTGTTTTTTCGGAGAATAGAATGTGTACTGCACTGCAGTGATTGAGGAAGATCGGGTCTCTTTACTAGAAAATATAATTGGCACTGTAACCACTGCTGGGCTATGATAGGTTTATTCGAGAACATCAGGAGGAACCGCTGTTTTTAGGAAGATTTTGAGCAAAAGGGATAGGCTGGGACTTGCTTCCCAACCGTCGCAGCCTACAATCGCTAGAGCTGTTCCGTTTATACAGAGAGAGCAGTTAGTTGTAAGGACATCCGGACACCTGGGCGAAACTCATATTTTCGCGGACGTGGGGTCATCTCCCGCAGTACGACACTTCGGCAGCGCTTGCACGCAGACTACAGCATCTCTTCTCTCACTGGCTTTATAGGTAACGTTGCACAGCTTCGCAAATTGAGAAGCCTACCAATCGTTTTCACCACCATCTTTTTCCATGGTAGCCTTGTACTCACAGTAGTCACTCCCAGTGTTCATTGGATGCTTAATTATATTCTGACATGAGAGATCAGTGGAACGATACCATAGGTCCCTGTTATTAATTTTTCAATGTCACCCATTGTTATTCCCTAAGATGTCATTTTTGTTGTGAGTTTGAAGGAATTAAACTAATTTTTAACCAACTCAGGGGTGATCCACACTGGGGCCACTAGTCAGATTTCCTTGCGCTATTGATAACCGTGTCACCTCTCGGGTGTGGCGGTTAAAACTCATTAGTCGTTTGGCAGACGGAGAACTACCGCTACGAGAGGATAGCTTGCACAGTATATGTTGCTAAACTGCTTTTATTCATAACAACTACATGTTTCGCCCGTGACATAAGGTTACTTAAAAATGAAGTGGGATAATGTTCGTACCACAGTTGCCGCTGAAGGACATCAAATAAGAACTGTTTGGACATAACATTCGGTCGTCAAATCTGTTTTCAGATATGTAAAGGATCTTATGTGTGCTAAAACAGACACGGCGCAGAGTCAAGCGTACAATATGTGCATATAGAGCAGAAAACGGGGAAATCTGGAAAGACTGGTGGGCAGGGTGGTATTCTTCGATCCATGCACGTACACTGTGAGCTGTGTGAAATACGTTGTAGCCGGCCGATGTGGCCGAGCGGTTCTAGGCACTTCAGTCCGGAACCGCGTTATTGCTACGGTCGCAGGTTCGAATCCTGCCTCGGGCATGGATGTGTGTGATGTCCTTAGGTTAGTTAGGCTTAATGTAGTTCTAAGTCTAGGGGACTGATGACCTCAGATGTTAAGTCCCATAGTGCTTAGAGCCATTTGAACCAAACAGGTTGTATTGTTTTGCTGGTAGATGCCACCGTGCCTAGAAAAGACAACTTGCATTTGGCGGTGAACGTGGTATACAAGGATAGATACATACTTGTGTTGATCCGTTGTGCCTTCCAGAATGACGATATCACCCAGGGAATGCCTTCCGGCATGGACACTTCCGACGATTGTCGCAGGGTGTTAGCTTTCAGATGTTTCACGCTTTAGATGCCAACGGGCATCTGTCCGATGCGGCACGAAACTTCATTCATTTGAGAAGGCCACCTGCCGCCACTCAGCTGCGATACTGGGGTTCAAATTCCAGGCTTCGTCTCCGATGAACAGTCCTCTGTATGGGTGCACCAACAAGATAGCTGATGCAGCAACGCAGCAACGTTCGCTGAGTGATCATGGAGAAAGCACTGTTGTTAGCTCCTTGGTTCATCTGGGTGGTCAGCTGCTCAATAGTTGCGCGCCTATTCGCCCATATACGTCTCCGCAGCTGTCGTTCACAGCTGTTATCTATGATCCGTTGTGCTCCATAGTTGTGTCGGTGCAAGTTTTTAAAAGCGCTATTTGCCATGCACGCTATACGTTCACCACGACGGCACGCGAACAATTAACAAACTTAGTCATTTCGGAAATGCCTGCACCCTGAGCCCGAAAGCCAATGATATTCTCTTTTGGACGTCAGATAAATCGCTCCGTTATAGCATTACGACAATGACTGCACTGTTTCCGCGTTTCTGCATCCTCCTGACATCCTTTGTATACCTACAGTCTCCTAGCAGTTGTGACCATTTGCAAGGCATTTTACGCCCCATAAACCATTACTGATAATCTAAGGCCGTAATTGCGCTCCGCGATTCCAGTAACACACACTGGTTTCTAGTTTACTGAGTAATTTACGTTTCTCCCTGTTAGTAATGCCCTAAAGAATATTTTCTACTCTCATTATTATACTACTCCTCTACACTGTCATTTGTTTTTACTCGGTGCCGCACTATTAGTGGAACTCCGCTTAACATGCCCCTCCTCTCCACAATGTCAACAACGCACTATCTGATATGCTTTTTCCTTTTATCCTTAATGGCTTCATCCCTAATTTGTTGTTATGGATGGTTACTGTGTGCCCTTCTTGTCCACATGCGAAACAACACACCTCTTTTCGAAAGTTATTGTGCCTACCATTCTTTTTTCGTCTTTCATCCATATAAGCAAATGCTTATATTATCGAACCACAGTAGTCAGTTCACTAAGAATTTGTGGCGACGTAATAAAGACGACCCTACGCTTGTCCTCTGGTTTTATCCCATGTAATATATGCCGTACCACCTCCGCTTCATAATATTGCAAACACTACACTCTGGCCGTTTTCTGGATCTTGTTTACATAGGTACTAAACGTTTCTTCCAACCCTTGTTCACGTCCATATCGTGAGTGTACTAGCTCTTGGTATCCTCTTGGTGGGATTATGTTACTGCAGACTAGAATCCTCATTAGATTAATGCCTTGTTTTTGCTCCAGTGCCTGTAGTATCAACTCAGACATTGTTCCCCGTATTGGAAACGCTAGAATTCGCAACACATCTCCCTCTTCTATTCCCAATACATGTACCCGATCTTGGTGATTCACTAGGACGTCTAAAACTTAAACAACATCCTCCACCGAGTCATCCGACATCACTCCACACTTACTATATACTCTGTCAAGAGAGATAGCAATTTTGTAAACATCCTAGACGTCTGTCTAGAATCTAACGCCTCTGTTGTCATATTTTCCTTCCCTATCGGATTTGATCCATCCACATTACTTAGCCAGTGACTAATTTCCTCTATTTGCCGCTGAAACACCAGAACATCACCGCTACCCACGGCTGCCAAGTCTTCTACTGTAGTGAAATAATGATCGAGCTTGTAGTCGCCTGATTCGACTGGATTCAAGAAATAGATGCATAATACCTTGTATTTCATTAAGTGACGCGCGAACGGCGGCAACAGCCAGTCTTACCTCTTTATCTGGCGATTGTTGTACTAGTTCTTCTACGCCTCCTTTTGATTAAATTCCTCTCCCGTGTGTATCATAGGCTAGCTCTCCTTTCCTCAAGTGTGCGGCATTCCTCACAATAGCCATGGTTGTTATAAAACGGTATACAGCGGTACAGTACTATACAGGATGAGTCACTAAGTCGAAATACACATTTTATTTCGTGAACGATTATACATATCGAAACGCGATTTTCGGGAAATGTTAGAGCGTCGAGGGGCACGTATTTTTTTGGTTGGTTAATGTTTTGAGTGCTGGTATCAACGGAGATATTGAAGGTCGTACGTTTTCCTTTTCTTGCTTTTTTTTAGTGGGACCGTATACTTTTTATAATTGCTTTCGATAGCTCTTGAGAGGACAATTACCATGATATAGCGTTTGTTATGTTGACGTTGCGTGCAGGCATGTACACCAATGAGGAGAAGGTTGGATGTACTACTTTCATATGGTGAATGTAAAGGAAATGACGTTAAAATAGTACAGCGGTATAGGGCTATCTATCGTGGTAGCCAGTTCCGACGCGCGAGGCAGTTGAACGAATTATTAAGACGCTAGTGCGATCAGGCTGCTTGAAAGTCAGAAGTAGGTCAAAAAGGAAGACTGCAATTCACAGAGAACACGAAGAAGCTGTTCTGGCAACGACACTATTGAATCTGCATAGTGGTACGAGACATATTGCCAAGGAATGTAGAATGAGCCAGACCAGTATCTTTCGCATTCTGCATCTACGGAATCTCCATCCCTATCATCTGTCACTGCATCGGGCACTCGACAACCACGATCTCAAAACGTCGTACAGAGCTTCGTCAGTTTGCCCTTCAGCAACTGAGAGACGACCCTACATTTTTCCAACGTATGCTCTTTACCGATGAAGCAACGTTCACTAGCCACGCTAATGTAAATTTTCTGGGGAGCTGAAAATCCATACTGGATTCGTCAGGTGCAACATCAACGGCCGTGGTTCGTAAACGTACGGTGCGACATCAAAGAAAATTACGCTGTGGGACCTTACTTCCTTGCAGGCCTTCTAAGTGGACATTCGTAAGCACACTTCCTGACAAACGTTCTTCCGGCGCTTCTAGAAGAGGTAGCACTGGATATTCGACAGTGTATGTGGTTGCCACACGATTGTCAAGCTCACTCGTCCCGTGTTGCAACTCAGATACTGAATGAGTACTTTCCTGGCAGTCGGATAGGACTAAATTCTGTTGTCAAATGGCATGCGCTGTCCCACGATTTGAATCTTCTTGATTTCTTTCTTTGGGGAGCACTCGATAATGCAGCCTGCGACGAAGTTCCAAATACGCCAGACGATGTGTGTCGTCGATTCGCCAGTGCATGCTCTACCGTATCATTCACTGTAATTACATCTGTTCGTCGTTCATTCAACGGCGATTGAAAATGTGCCTTTTAGTCTATGGTCAACAATTTGAACACTTGCTTAAATAAAGGATAAAGTTATTTTTTTAACACAAAAGTTATGTGATCTGTCTGGTTACCAACTCATTGTTAATAAATTGTTTACTTCATTTACGTGTGCACGAGTTGCATTGCGATGTCAAATAAGTCGGCAGCGTGTATTGAACGTAGCTGGTAACACTGTCATTACGCGCTTGCTTTCAACATGAGACGACGTTCCGTTAAGAAGAATATTTATTTTCGGTTTACAGGTGGTCACCATAGTATTTTTAATAAAATGTTTACTTCAACGAATGTATCCCATACGACATAATTTAGATCAGTGTAGGCAGAGACAGTTGTCCGACAGCATATATTTTACCTCCAAGAAGCACACAGCCACGAACAGGAAATGACAGGTAAAAATCTTCCTTTTAACATTTAGATATTTAATACAGTAGTTGCTTTTTGCTGCGTACAAGACCTCTTTGTTTCTGACTTAGCTCACGCAAATCTGGGAGGATACACAAATATGAAATAGTTTTCCTGAGCCCAGTGTGATACGCTAGCCTCGAACCTGTGCGTAGGAGCACCTGCATTTAGGTCGTAAGTTGATCCAGGGGGAAATAAAGCTTTATTCTCGTAGCGCAAACCTGCGTTACGGTATGTAGCTGTAGAGCCTGGTCCGAGGCTCTTGCTTGGCAGTGTCTGCACCGTAAATGCCGTTTCCGGACACACTGCTCTCACATTCTAGAATATTTCTCGACTATTTTTACCACAAGTTTCAACGTCAACATCAACAAACGCTGTACCACTGTAATTTCTCAAGAGCTATCGAATGTAGTTATAAAAAGTATGGGGTTCCATTAAATAAAAAGAAAGAGTGCTTGCTCCAGTATTTACGTTGATACCGGCGCTAAAAACATTAACCAAAAAGAAAAACATACGTGCCTCTCGAGGATCTAACATTTGCCGAAAACTGCGTTTCTGTACATGTAACCGTTCACGAAATAAAAAGGATGTTACGTCTTACGTGACTCACGCTGTATATTGATATGTGTCGCTCTGCACCACCTAACCAGATCTTTTCGCTCTGCTAGCAATTATGTACCATGTAGGAAAGACATTAATGCCATCCTAATCCCTTGCCTACCTGTCGCTGCTTATACACACGCATCGGAGTGGCGCCACGTTGCATATACGGTGCCCCAACACCCTCAGACAGCACGTTTTTGTTCGCCCCCTCCATTCGACGACGTTTTACGGTGTCGAACGGCTGACAGAAACACAGGTAGATAGAAACGAACTGTTCATCTGTTATCTGCAAGATATTTATAAACAACGCAAGTTGTTTTACACTATTTATATTTCCTTAATCCTTTCGTATTTTTTGAAGAAAGCGTATTTTCTTTCAGAAATGTCACAAATTCAGAATATTTGTGTTTAGAATACGCTCTGGTATCCTGCAAAGGTGGACGACAAGTATATTAGTCTTTAGAATAAAATTTTCACTCTGCAGCGGAGTGTGCGCTGATATGAAACTTCCTGGCAGATTAAAACTGTGTGCCAGACCGAGACTCGAACTCGGGACCGTTGTCTTTCGCGGGAAAGCGCTCTACCATCTGAGCTACCCAAGCAGGACTGCTCCCCACTCCTCACAGCTTTTCTTCCGCCACTACAGAGTGAAAATTTCATTCTGGAAACATCCCCCTCCGAAATATTGTTTCTTCCATGAGTGCTAATTCTGCAAGTTTCGCAGGAGAGCTTCTGTGAAGTTTGAAAGGTAGGAGACGAGGTACTGGCGGAAGTACAGATCTGAGGAAGGGTCGTGAGTCGTACTTGGGTAGCTCAGATGGTAGAGCGCTTTCCCACGAAGGGCAAGGGTCCGGAGTTCGAGTCTCGGTCCGGCACACAGTTTCAATCTGCCAGGAAGTTTCATATTAGTCTTTAATTCTGTGGATCCGATCTTTTGCTCTTTTTGTAAACACGTTTGACCTGCGCTCTTCCCCTGTCACTGTAGGAGATATCGCTCCACAAGTTTAAGATGTAGAGGTGAAGACCGTAATAAATGCAGGTACCAGGGAGGTTTTTATACGACAGTGGGTGCAATAAGGCTCATAACAGAAGACTATTAAATGCAAAATAAAACGTCCGTATAAAGACCACAAGGTGACAGAGTAGAAAGGCCGACGGGCATGGAGTTAGAACAATGTAGTTACTACTCCTGGTAAAGGTCAGTTGTTCTATGATGTGATACCGCTGTGTAACTGTTTTGAGGATATGTGTTTACCAGCGAATCTAGGGTCCAACAAGTGTTTATCCACCTGCATATCGAGTATCGTGCGCACTCGCCGGGTGCGTTGTGTATAGAAAGTCTCGAGCACGTCATCTCTTTCTAAGCTTGTTTGCCTTCGCCTCCTCCATTAATGTTGAAGCTGTTAACGTACAAAGAATACAGGGTCTCCAGTCGCGCAGCCCTGTACTTGCGTTTAGAAAGTGGCCGGACAGTACCGCGAGGAAGATCCTCGCGGCAAGCGTTAATGGCGGTCAGCGAGGTCATACACTGGAATGGACAGGGCTGCTTCCGAGGACGAGAAGCACAGCGAGCGGTCTGCATCTCCCACACGGAAGTGGACCCCGGCTAATGCGATATGCCGCGCACTGCAGAGTTCTCTTGTTACGGGTGTCCTTTCACATCTCCCCCCCACCCAACACTTCAAGGAACGTTCACCGCACGCTGTTAGCGGTATGTGGGGTAGGATGACTGAACGAGAAATACTACGACGTCCGCAGTCATTAAGAAGGGTGACTAAGTATACTATCAAAATTACTTGAAATGTTTCTTCCTTCTCACCCTCAGAGCTTCCGCAGCGTCCTTCCAGCGCTAGCGGCCAGGATCTACGCACTCCTAGCGGTAGACGGACTACGCGAAGCATCGCTCCGCAAAGCATCTCGGAAGAGTTTGCTGTCACCAACTATGCTCTGATCTGCGAGAAAGGACGAAAATTTTCACGATTCCTACACCACTAATAAATGCCCCTTAGCAATCCCACTACATTCCAACAGACTTTTCAAATTCTATCCTCCGCACCCCCTTCCACCCCGATTTTACCAACTCGTGTCGATAATCTCCGCCAGCAACAAAATAGGGTAACAAATGGAAGTCAAAAGGAAACAGACAAAAACATACCACTTCAAGTTTGCAGGGAAAAGATGGATATTGCCAGATATTGCCGTCAATTACATCTACATCTACATCTACATCCATACTTCGCAAGCCACCTGAAGGTGTGTGGCGGAGGGTACCCTGATTACCTCTATCGGTTCTCCCTTCTATTCAGCCCGCATCTCGTGGTCGTGCGGTAGCGTTCTCGCTTCCCACGCCCGAGTTCCCGGGTTCGATTCCCGGCGGGGTCAGGGATTATCTCTGCCTCGTGATGGCTGGGTGTTGTGTGCTGTCCTTAGGTTAGTTAGGTTTAAGTAGTTCTAAGTTCTAGGGGACTGATGACCATAGATGTTAAGTCCCATAGTGCTCAGAGCCATTTGAACCATTTTTCCCTTCTATTCCAATCTCGTATTGTTCGTGGAAAGAAAGATTGTCAGTATGCGTGCGTCTGGGCTCAAATCTCTCTGATTTTATCCTCATGCTCTCTTCGCGAGATATACGTAGGAGGGAGCAATATACTGCTTGACTCCTCGGTGAGGCTATGTTCTCGAAACTTCAAGAAAAGCCCGTAACGAGTTACTGAGCGTCTCTCTTGAACAGTCTTCCACTGGAGTTTATCTATCTTGTCCGTAACGCTTTCGCCATTCCTAAATGATCCTGTAACGAAGCGCGCTGCTCTCCGTTGGATCTTCTCTATCTCTTCTATCAACCCTATCTGGTACGGATCCCACACCAATGAGCAATAATCAAACAATGGGCGAACAAGTGTACTGTAACCTACTTACTTTGTTTTCGGATTACATTTCCTTAGGATTCTTCCAATGAATCTGTCTGGGATCTGCTTTACTTTTATGTGGTCATTCCATTTTAAATCACTCCTAATGCCTACTCCCAGATAATTTTATGGAATTAACTGCTTCCAGTTGCTGACCTGCTACATTGTAGTTAAATGATAAAGGATCTTTCTTTCTACGTATTCGCAGCACATTACACTTGCCTACATTGAGATTCAATTGCCATTCCCGGCACCATCTGTCAATTCGTTTCAGATCCTCCTGCATTTCAGTACAATTTTCCATTGTTAAAACCTGTCGATATACTACAGCGTCATCCGCAAAAAGCCTCAGTGAACTTCCGATGTTATCCACAAGGTCATTTATGTATATTGTGAATAGCAACGGGCCTACGACGCTCCCCTGCGGCACACCTGTAATCACTCTTACTTCGGAAGACTTCTCTCCAGAGAGAATGACATGCTGCGTTCTGTTATCTAAGAACTCGTCAATCCAATCACACAATTGGTCTGGTAGTCCATATGCTCTTACTTCTCTCGCTGATTTCGCCATGACCAATAAACCTCACCTATTACTACCTAATGGCTCCACGTTCCGGTATCCTTGTCATGATTTATTAAATTGTTTTAACGTAAGATAACTTCAATGCCTGGACAAAATTTTCAACTATACAATTAAATGTCGATGATTAGTTTCCGTTGCTTTCTATAACCATCTTCAGATCAAATCGTAAAAAAGAGTTGAATATTCTTTGAGAAACGTCATCATTAGCTACAGTCATGCAATCAAATGAATTCGTGTTATGGGCCAACAAGAGTACGCCAGTATGTAGTCCAAAGCTTCATCGTGAGCGAGCCAGGTTTCCAACCATAAACTTGTAAGATGCAGGTGATAAAGAAGGAAAAGGGCCAGTTGCATTATCAAAAATTACGTCAAATTTCAGCTGTACTATTGCAAGCAATCTACATCTACATCTACATTTATACTCCACAAGCCACCCAACGGTGTATGGCGGAGCGCACTTTACGTTCCACTGTCATTACCGCCCTTTCCTGTTCCAGTCGCGTATGGTTCGCGGGAAGAACGACTGCCGGAAAGCCTCCGTGCGCGCTCGAATCTCTCTAATTCTACGTTCGAGATCTCCTCGGGAGGTATAAGTAGGGGGAAGCAATATATTCGATACCTCATCCAGAAACGCACCCTCTCGAAACCTGGACAGCAAGCTACATCGCGACGCAGAGCACCTCTCTTGCAGAGTCTGCCACTTGAGTTTGCTAAACATCTCCGTAACGCTGTCACGCTTACCAAATAACCCTGTGACGAAACATGCCGCTCTTCTTTGGATCTTCTCTATCTCCTCTGTCAACCCGACCTGGTACGGATCCCACACTGATGAGCAATACTCAAGTATAGGTCGAACGAGTGTTTTGTAAGCCACCTCCTTTGTTGATGGACTACATTTTCTAAGGACTCTCCCAATGAACCTCAGCCTGGTACCCGCCTTACCAACAATTAATTTTATATGATCATTCCACTTCAAATCGTTCCGTACGCATACTCCCAGATATTTTACAGAAGTAACTGCTACCAGTGTTTGTTCCGCTATCATATAATCATACAATAAAGGATCCTTCTTTCTACGTATTCGCAATACATTACATCTGTTTATGTTAAGGGTCAGTTGCCACTCCCTGCACCAAGTGCCTATCCGCTGCAGATCTCCCTGCAATTTTCTAATGCTGCAACTTCTCTGTATACTACAGCATCTCCGTGAAAATCCGCATGGAACTTCCGACACTATCTACTAGGTCATTTATATATATTGTGAAAAGTAATGGTCCCATAACATTCCCCTGTGGAACGCCAGAGGTTACTTTAATGTCTGTAGACGTCTCTCCATTGAGAACTACATGCTGTGTTCTGTTTGCTAAAAACTCTTCAATCCAGCCACACAAGTGGTCTGATATTCCGTAGGCTCTTACTTTGTTTATCAGGCGACAGTGCGGAACTGTATCGAACGCCTTCCGGAAGTCAAGGAAAATGGCATGTACCTGGGAGCCTGTATCTAATATTTTCTGGGTCTCATGAACATATAAAGCAAGTTGGGTCTCACACGATCGCTGTTTCCGGAATCCACCTTGATTCCTACAGAGTAGATTCTGGGTTTTCAGAAATGACATGATATGCGAGCAAAAAACATGGGCATATGATGCAATTTTTATTAACGCAACTGACCATTTTCCTTTCATATTAGCTGCATATCGCGTGGTTCCGAACACGTACTGGGAGTGGAGAAAAATACGTAAACTCCGAAAACACAACACATTGTGATGCATTGTAGGAACCCCGTTGCCGGGTTCCCGGGTTCGATTCCCGGCGGGGTCAGGGATTTTCTCTGCCTCGTGATGACTGGGTGTTGTGTGTTGTCCTTAGGTTAGTTAGGTTTAAGTAGTTCTAAGTTCTAGGGGACTGATGACCGTAGATGTTAAGTCCCGTAGTGCTCAGAGCCATTTGAACCATTTTTTTCTCTTTTTGAACCCCGTTGGAATTCAAAACAGCTTCCAGTCGTCTCAGTATGGATAAATGCAAGTCCCTTACGGTTTTCAAGAGAACCTTATCCAAATGTTCCTGCAAAATAGCGGCAAGTTCAGGCGACGACGATGGAGGTGGATAACAACCGGGCTTCCTTCTCTCCGACGTAGACAACGAAGGCTCAATAATATGGGGACTGTGGTGGCTAGGAGAGATGGGACAATTCATTCTCAACGTCACAAAACCAGTCCTGGATTATGAGAGCTGTGTGAGTAGAGGCCCTGTCATTTTCAAACACAGCATCACCACTGGGATCCAAACATTGTGCCATGTGGTGCACTTGATCAGCCAAAATGGTCACACAGTTCTTGGTAGTAATGTAACGTTGCAGAATAACCATGCGGCCCGTGGAATACCATGATATGGCTGCCCAGATCACCACCAAACCCTCGCCATATTTAAGCCTTTGTACATAAACCCGGCCAGATATTGGATATAGTGTGAAATAAGTCACTCTCCCAAAGGACTTTCTTCCATTGCTCCATCAATCGATTGATTTGGAGGAGGGGACCAAATATCGAGGTCGTCGATCCCATCGGATTAGGGAAGGATGGGGAAGAAAGTCGCCCTTGCCCTTTCAAAGGGACCATCCCGGCATTTGCCTGAAGCGATTTAGGGAAATCACCGAAAATTAATTTAGGATGGCCGGACGCGGCTGTGAATCGTCGTCCTCCCGATTACGACTCCACTCTGCTGATCACTGCGCCACCTCCCTCGGTCCATTGCTCCATAATCCAGGCTTTGTGGTCTCCGGCAGTTTTCCTGTTACGGACACTTGCATCACTGATATGTGGTTTTGGAATTCCAGCTTCCCTTCAACTCCCAGTGCGTGAAGCTCCTTTCATATTGTTTTGTGCTCACAGGATCCGCGAGGGCAACATTCACTTCTTCAGTGACTTTTGTAACGGTCGTTCTATTATTTTTCGTCTCAATCCTCTTTTAATGACCGTCTGATTTGATCACTCAACACACGAGCGTCGAAAATGTGACTTGAAGGCTTACGCTTTCCCACTTGCGCTGTAAGCGATATAAATTTTCGGTCGGTGTCTCTAGAAGCACCAAACAGTTAAGATACCTTGGTTACGGAGGCTCGTATCATACCAGCACCAACAATTTGCACAAGTTGGAGTTCACTTAGCTCCAACATAAAGCACTTACAACAACACAGAACACTGTTCTGACCACGATTGACGGCCAGAGTGGCCGAGTGGTTCTAGGCGCTTCAGTCCAGAACCGTGCTGGTGCTACGGTCGCAGGTTCGAATCCTGCATCGGGCATGGATTTGTGTGATGTCCTTGGGTTAGTCAGGTTTAAGTAGTTCCAAGTCTAGCGGACTGATGACCTCAGATGTTAAGTCCCATAGTGCTCAGAGCCATTTTGAACCACTGTCCTGAACACGATTCACACTTGCAAAGTATTAAGGACACTACAGAAGTGACATTCGCGATGAGATACAACAGTGCCATCTGGAGTCTTCTCTAGCGTCTATATGTTCAAACATGTATTTCTCGTGGTGTTTCCACATTTTTGTCCAGCCCCTATATTTCTCACTAAAGTAAGATGCAGTTTTGAGTGTTGGCACGTCTGTATTGCATGTTTGTCTGATGCTGCCATCCAGCAAAAAACTCTAATTTCTGAGAAAAGTACTCAGGACAATGGGGTTGGCTATAGAAGGTGAACATTAATAAAACAGACGAACTGTGGGGAGCGATTCTTGACTAGAAATGGAGGAAAAAAGGGTCCTGTGAACGTATGTCCGGACCTGAATTGTTGCCACCGTAGACGGCACGGAGAAAATGGTGATTTCATCTGATTTTGATAAAACAGACACACCGTGCCAGCTATAAACACATGCTGCTTGTTTTGATCGGTCAGAGCTTTCTATAAAGGGTGAACATTAAAAAACCGACAAATTCAAGTACGGATTCCTTACTGGAAATGGAGTAAAAAAGGTCCTATGAACATACACTCCTGGAAATTGAAATAAGAACACCGTGAATTCATTGTCCCAGGAAGGGGAAACTTTATTGACACATTCCTGGGGTCAGATACATCACATGATCACACTGACAGAACCACAGGCACATAGACACAGGCAACAGAGCATGCACAATGTCGGCACTAGTATAGTGTATATCCACCTTTCGCAGCAATGCAGGCTGCTATTCTCCCATGGAGACGATCGTAGAGATGCTGGATGTAGTCCTGTGGAACGGCTTGCCATGCCATTTCCACCTGACGCCTCAGTTGGACCAGCGTTCGTGCTGGACGTGCAGACCGCGTGAGACGACGCTTCATCCAGTCCCAAACATGCTCAATGGGGGACAGATCCGGAGATCTTGCTGGCCAGGGTAGTTGACTTACACCTTCTAGAGCACGTTGGGTGGCACGGGATACATGCGGACGTGCATTGTCCTGTTGGAACAGCAAGTTCCCTTGCCGGTCTAGGAATGGTCGAACGATGGGTTCGATGACGGTTTGGATGTACCGTGCACTATTCAGTGTCCCCTCGACGATCACGAGTGGTGTACGGCCAGTGTAGGAGATCGCTCCCCACACCATGATGCCGGGTGTTGGCCCTGTGTGCCTCGGTCGTATGCAGTCCTAATTGTGGCGCTCACCTGCACGGCGCCAAACATGCATACGACCATCATTGGCACCAAGGCAGAAGCGACTCTCATCGCTGAAGACGACACGTCTCCATTCGTCCCTCCATTCACGCCTGTCGCGACACCACTGGAGGCGGGCTGCACGATGTTGGGGCGTGAGCGGAAGACGGCCTAACGGTGTGCGGGACCGTAGCCCAGCTTCATGGAGACGGTCGCGAATGGTCCTCGCCGATACCCCAGGAGCAACAGTGTCCCTAATTTGCTGGGAAGTGGCGGTGCGGTCCCCTACGGCACTGCGTAGGATCCTACGGTCTTGGCGTGCATCCGTGCGTCGCTGCGGTCCGGTCCCAGGTCGACGGGCACGTGCACCTTCCGCCGACCACTGGCGACAACATCGATGTACTGTGGAGACCTCACGCCCCACGTGTTGAGCAATTCGGCGGTACGTCCACCCGGCCTCCCGCATGCCCACTATACGCCCTCGCTCAAAGTCCGTCAACTGCACATACGGTTCACGTCCACGCTGTCGCGGCATGCTACCAGTGTTAAAGACTGCGATGGAGCTCCGTATGCCACGGCAAACTGGCTGACACTGACGGCGGCGGTGCACAAATGCTGCGCAGCTAGCGCCATTCGACGGCCAACACCGCGGTTCCTGGTGTGTCCGCTGTGCCGTGCGTGTGATCATTGCTTGTACAGCCCTCTCGCAGTGTCCGGAGCAAGTATGGTGGGTCTGACACACCGGTGTCAATGTGTTCTTTTTTCCATTTCCAGGAGTGTAATTCCGGAACTGCACTGTTGCCGCGGTAGATGGTGCTGAAGAATGACAGTTCCTATGACAACGTGTTGTGTGTTCCTTGTGTGCTGAAGGCTGTGTGATAGACGCAGTGTACTGTAAGCAGCAGAATGGTCCGGTATACATGTCGGGATCAAGCCGAGATGCTGTTTGTGTGCGGCCAAGCAGATGGAAACAATCGAGAACCAGCATATAGTTCCGCGTAGTCAGCGCGTACATAACTTTCCCACTTGAGTGCGGCCCGCTAAGCACAACAGCGCAGGCACAGCGCTCGTCCTTCTCCGCACTATGAGATGGCGCTGCCATAGAGACGGACCAAATTCTGCTTCCGCCGATCCACGTATTAATCTGTAACTCAGCCAATGAGATTGCTGCTATCGTAGAACCTTTTCTCCTCGTGGATCGCACTCGCACAGTGATACATGAACACGCGAGGTATTATAACGAGTGTACAGACATCCGATTAGTCAGTCTGCATTTGTCTGCACCATTCCATACCAGTCTGCATTTGTCTGCAACAGTCTGTACGAGTTCTACATTTGTCTGTACCAGTCTATAGTCAAGTTTCAGCCTGCGCCTAATACGATTACCATATTCCTGTATGTAGCCATTCCTGTACATACATTGTCAAGTATCAGAGATATATGTGAGAATAAGATTAACATACCAATACCAAAGGCACTTCAGCTTGTCAATTGTAACTAGCATCCAGAACCAAGTTACGTAATTTTTATGCTTGTTATTATTTTAATAAATGTGTGTGAAAATTAATCACGTTCTGTTTAAAGTTGGTCACCGTCAATCTGCTACTCTAAGCGTGCAAGTGGAATTTCTATCGTCTGAGCTAAAGGCAGAAGATAAACACGCCACGATATGACCACGAGACATATTGCTGACACTCGCCTTCTTCGTTAGAGCGACAACTCAAATAATCTGATGGTGTGTGTACTGAAGGTCTTACGGTACGCACACCACAGTTCGCTGTGGCTTATTCGTTCTGTTTTAACAGATATGATAGTAACGTCTTCATAGTTCACGTTTCTGCATTTACTGCATGCACAAGTCACCGACGTTACACTGATCCCTTGCCTACATTTCGGTGCTAGTATCGGAGCATCGGAGTCGCGTTGCGTTGTGTATACGCTGCAGCAAAGCCGTCAGAAAGAAACGCTTCGATCGCCCCTAATACATTCCTCACCGCGTCACATGCCAAAAGCGACACAAGGCTGTAATCAGTCACTCGGTGAGCAAGTAGGTCGTATGTTTTCATTCATCTGTGAGTGTCCCTTTAGTGCTATCGTTCGGGAATACTGTTAGAAAGTTATGAAGTAGCGTTTGCACAACAAGCTAATGTCCTACGAGACGATAACGTCATAATATTTATGAGGCAGCCTGCTGTGGTGTCAAGATCGTAGCTGCACCTGCATGCCGGGCTGAGGCCTATGAGTAATAACTGTCGCAAGTCACGCAGAAGAACGCTGTTGCACCAGCGCAGCGGCGATAAAACTGCGCTCAAAGGCCGGCCGGTGAGGTTATCACCGGCGACCGTACTGCGGACGTGAGAGAACGCAGCACGCTGGCTGGACGTGGCGCGTAGAGTCGCTTTCGCCGTCGTCCCTCGGCAGACACACGAGTTCTGGTCAAAAAATTCCAGGAATCCACAAAATTTTTCGACGCCTACGTTTTGCCTATTGTGCATGGTCTCCTTCGAAATACTCTCCTCCACAACTGATACACCGTACCGAGAGCCGTTTCCACTTCCGGAAGCAGTCTTGGTGCGCCTCCTCCTTATCTCGTCCATTGCCACAAATTTAGTCCTTTCAGTATCGGAAATAAAAAATAATAATAATGAGGAGGGGCCAGGTGTGGAGAACAGGGAGGATGAGGCACCACAGTGATTTCGTTTTTCGTGCAATAGTCGCACACCATCAGAAACGAAGTGTGGGTACGTTATCGTGATGCAGGAGCCATGTAGGAGACTGCCTACACTACGCTTGTCCGTTCTCTTTGACAATACTTCTGTGCGGTGTGGAATCCTTACCAGATAGGACTGACAGAGTACACCGAAAAAGTTCAAAGGAAGGCAGCACGTTTTGTATTATCTCTAAATATGGGAGACAGTGTCACAGAAATGATACAGGATGTGGGCTGGAAATCATTAAAAGAAAGGCGTTTTTCGTTGCGACGGAATCTTCTCACGAAATTCCAGTCACCAACTTTCTCCTCCGAATGCGAAAAAAAAGTGTGTGAAATCTTATGGGACTTAACTGCTAAGGTCATCAGTCCCTAAGCTTACACACTACTTAACCTAAATTATCCTAAGGACAAACACCCACGCCCGAGGGAGGACTCGAACCTCCGCCGGGACCAGCCGTACAGTCCATGACTGCAGCGCCCGAGACCGCTCGGTTAATCCAGCGCGGCGAATGCGAAAATATTTTGTTGACACCCATCTATATAGAGAGGAACAACCACTACGATAAAATATGGGAAATCAGAGCTCGTACGGAAAGACATAGGTGATCGTTCTCTCCACATGCTATACGAGATTGGAATAATAGAGAATTGTGAAGGTCGTTCGATGAACCCTCTGCCAGGTACTTAAATGTGATTTGTAGAGTATCCATGTAGATGTAGTTGTAGATGAATTGTCTCGCCACATTTGAGGCCGTTTCCTTCTAACATTTTGTCGCAGGCGTGCAACACGTCCCGATACTACCATCGATTAACAGTTTGTCCCTGTGGCACGAATTTATCACGAACTAATCCTTCAAAGTCAAAGAAAACTATGAGCATGGCTGTGACAATTGACCTAACCTGACGAGCCTTTTCTGGTCTTGGAGTACCTTTCCCGAACCATTGCGAAGATTGAACCTTGGTTTCAGCATCATAACCGTAGACCCACGTCCAATCACCAGTTATGATTTTCTTAAGGAGCTTGTCATTTGCGCGATCCAAATGCTCTTCACAGATTGTGAGGCGTAGGTCTTTCTGGTCTTGACTCATGAGCCGCGGAACGAGCATGGCGGCAACACGATGCTTTCCAAGATGCTGTGTCCGGATTTCATGACATGGACCAACTGAAATGTTACATTCTTCTGTAGTCTCTTGGACAGTCAGTGTTCGATTAGTATGCACAATTTCGTTGCCGTTCGTGACATGAGCGTCGTCGGTAGACGTCGAAGGGCATCATGAACGAGGGTCACCTTTAACTTCCGTCCGGTCATTCTTAAACCATGTGAACCATTCGTAACGAGTACGGCTTAACCACTCATCGCCGTAGACTTCCTGCGTTATTTGGTGTGTCGCCGCAAAGGTTTTTTTTAATTTTACGCAAAATTTAATGCAAATTTGTTGCTCCTCTTAACTTTGCCAGCTCGAAATTCGCAGACTGTGCGACACAACGCTCTACTCCATTCAGCAGTCAACAATAGCTAACATACTTACAACAATGAAACTTCCGGCCGTTACAACATTAAACACATGCGTGTGCAGTGATCTCAACCGCATTTCGCTCCAACGCAACATTGGCGCGAAATTACGAATGTTCCGAAATTTTTTTGAGCAGACCTCTTATACTGTTGTCATGTCGATTCATAAAAATGGTAAATACGACAGAGCTACCGCACCATTAGCGTAACAGCTCATGGGTCCAAGTCGCTAACAAGAATAATATACAAAAAAATTGAAAAGAATAGATGATCTGTAAGCCGACGATCAGTTTGGCTTTCGGGAAGGTAAAGATACCAACGAGGCAGTTATGACCTCCTTTATCGTGACCTTATCCCGTATCTTCATCGGTCCGGCATCTCAGTCTGCATATAACAATGAGTGGTGGCCAGATGCCCTCCCTTTCTCATTTCTCCCTCCTTCCCTCCCCCTACCTGACCCCCAATCAGGACGATCTATGTCTAGTGTAACAAATTTTAAAAATATTTGCGAATCATGTGACCGAGATTGATCGGGGTACCAGCTGGGTATTCATCTAGCGTATATGGGGAACACACAATTCTGACGTTGTGGTTGATAGTGGATGTAAGACTAATGAAAAATCAAGACCATAGTATTTGTTTATCAAATAAAACTTTCGACAACGTAAAATGGTGCAGATCTTGATCTGATGGGAATAGGACTAAGGTATAGGGAAGGTTGAGTAATATGCAATATTTACAACAATCAGGAGGGAACAGTAAGAATGGAAGATCAAGAACGAAGGATTCGGATTAAAAAGGGTGTAAGACAGGGATGCGATCTTTCGCCCCTACTGATCAGTATATAACCCGAGGAAGAAAAGGCGGAAATAAAGGAAAGGTTTCAGAATGGGATTAAAATTCATATAAGTGATACGATTTACTGATGACATTGCTGTCGTCATTGAAAGTGGAGAAGAATTACAGGATCTGTTGAATTGAAAGAACAGTCTAGTGAGTGCAGAAGTTGGTTTGAGGGAGAAATCGAAAAAAAGACGAAACTAATGAGAAGTAGCGGAAATGAGAAAAGCGAGAAATTTAACATCAGAAGTTATGATCACAAAGTAGATGAAGTTAAGGAAGTCTGTCACCTAGGCAACAAACTAGTCCATAACGGACGTGGCAAGGAGGACATAAAGCGGACTAGCACTGGGAAGAGAAGTCTAGTAGTATCAAATATAGAGCTCAGTTTGAAGAAGAAACTTTCGAGAATGCACATTTGAAGCACAGTGCTGTGTGGTAGCTAAACATGGACTGTGAGAATACCGGAACACAAGAGAATGGAAGCATTGGGGATGTAGTGTTACTAATAATAATAATAATAATGTCGTGTGACGGCGGCCTCCCGTCGGGTAGACCGTTTGCCTGGTGCGAGTATTTCGATTTGACGCCACTTCAGCGACTTGCGCATCGATGGGGATGAAATGATGATGATTAGGACAACACAACACCCAGTCCCTGAGCGGAGAAAATCTCCCACCCAGCCGGGAATCGAACCCGGGCCTTTAGGATTGACATTCCGTCGCGCTGACCACTTTTTTTTTAATCTAATTTTGTTCGTTTTAGTTAGTTGCATCCGCTCAGGGCGAACGTCGCAAGACACCCGTTTCAGTTCGTCGTTTATCCATTAACTCGGTTTTTTTTATTACAGAGGGCAGCTAACCCTCTGACCGAACACGCTGAGGCACCGTGCCGGCATCTACCGGGGGCGGTGTTCTGAAGAATGTCGAAAATTAGGGGGCTGAGAAGATAAGAAATGAGGAGGTTCTCCGTAAAATCGGCGAGGAAACGAATATGTGGAAAACACTGACAAGAAGAAGGGACAGGATTATAGGACAGGGAATGAGTCTCATGATAGTACGGAGAGTTGTAGAGATTAAAAACTGTCGAGGAAGATGGAGAGTGGAATATATGTAGTGAATAATGGATGTCGTAGGTTGCAAGTGCTTCTCTACAGTGAAAAGGTTAGCACGGGTAAGAAATTCCTGGAGAGCCACATCAAACCATAACCTTTAAAAAAAAGTCACCTGTGGCCACTCGGTAGAAGTACAGTTGCGGTACTGGGGCGAAAATTCCAACCCCCATCGACAATGAACAAGTCACAGTGGGTCTATGAACCAAGCGCCTGCTGTAGAGGTCCATATGCAGCAACGTTCACTTAACGGTCGTTGAGGTTTGGTTGGTTGATTTGGGGGACGGACCAAACAGGTCATGGTCCCATCGAATTGGGGAAGGATGGGGACGGACGTCGGCTGTTCTTTCAAAGGAACCATCGTGGCATTTGCCTGAAGCGATTTAGGGAAATCACGGAAAACCTAAATCAGGATGGCAGGATGCGGGTTTGAACCGTCGTCCTCCCGAATGCGATTCCAGTGTGTTACCACAGCGCCACTTCGATAGGTGTCGTTGACGGGACATTGATTATAACCCCTTGGTTCGTCTATGCTGTCAGTTGCTCAACTGTTACACTTTTATTCGTCCATACACATCTCCGAGCCGTCGTTCACGCCTGTTAGCTTTGGCCCATGGTGCGCCACAGTTGCCTCAGTTCCGTTTCCACATTACGACAACGACTACACTGTTTTCCCTCCCCTTGTAATGTCCCCACAGCAAATACCCTCTACCACGCACCAGTTAATCATTTTCAATCAAACCATCCACATTCATTCACGTTGGAAAAGTTATCTGATCTGATTTTCTCGTAATATATGCGGCGACAGCTCGTCGACGCCGAAGTATTTTCTAGTGCGTTTATTCTTTGAAATAACAGAGATGCATAGACATCTGAAATGTAATGTCTACTGTTCAAAGCGCCGTCAATGCGAACAACAGGTGACCGAGACGTGTAACCAATGGCACCCTTACCATCACGCCGGGTGATACGCCAGTATGGCAATAACGAATACACGCTTCCTATGTGCGTTCACCGCGATGTCGCCAAACACGGATGCGACCATCATGATGCTCTAAACAGAACCTGGATTCGTCCGAAAAATGACGATTTGCCATTCGTGCACCCAGGTTCGTCATTGAGTACACCATCGCAGGCGCTCCTGTCTGTGATGCAGCGTCAAGGGTAACCGCGGCCATGGTCTCCGAGCTGATAGTCCATGCTGGTGCAAACGTCGTCGAACTGTTCGTGTAGATGGTTGTTGTGTTGCAAACTTCCCCATCTGTTGACTCAGGGATCGAGACGTGGCTGCACGATCCGTTACAGCCATGCGGATAAGATGCCTGTCATCTCGAGTGCTAGTGATACGAGCCCGTTGGGATCCAGCACGGCGTTCCGTATTACCCTCCTGAACCCACCGATTCCATATTCTGCTAACAGTCATTGTATCTCGACCAACGCGAGCAGCAATGTCGCGATACGATAAACCGCAATCGCGATAGGCTACAATCGGACCTTTATCAAAGTCGGAAACGTGATGGTACGCATTTCTCCTCCTTACACGAGGCATCACAACAACGTTTCACGAGGCAACGCCGGTCAACTGCTGTTTGTGTATGAGAAATCGGTTGGAAACTTTCCTCATGTCAGCACGTTGCAGGTATCGCCACCGGCGCCAACCTTATGTGAATGCTCTGAAAAGCTAATCATGTGCATATCACAGCATCTTCTTCCTGTCGGTTAAATTTCGCGTCTGTAGTACGTCATCTTCGTGGTGTAGCAATTTTAATGGCCAGTAGTGTAACAAGGCGCCATTTCTCACACGGGCACATAAAGCTGCGCGTCTTAAACACGCTAGAAATCATCATAGGCAGTAACTGACTGGCGGAACGAATCACGATTCGCCTGTATTCAGTTAACTCGGGTTTTCGAGTGTACCGAAGGTCAAATGAAGCATTTCATCTCGAATGTGTGCAAGCTCAGGTTACAGCCGGAGGTGGTCTGCGATGATTTGGGAGTGTCTTTCTTATCGTGGATTGGGTGCTCTTACCAATGTGACCACCACCAACATCAACCAGCATGTTTATTTAAACATTCTGATTGCTTTTCAGTTAGCAAATGGAAGAGAAGTTTCCTAACGGTACCCCTTTTCAAGAAGACAGCAGTAAAATTCATCGGCCTGGAAAAATATGTGACTGATTTTCGGAATACTTCCACACCCTACGACATCTCGTTTAGCCTGAAAAGTCACTTGACTGAACCATATAGATAATCTGTGGGATATGATGGAACAGCGGGTAAAGCACCGACATCAGCATCTGCTCAGTTTGGTGGAACTGCGCGATCAAATCCTCTGCGAGTGACCTAACCTGGATGCAACGTACCACCCAACGTTGTGGACTCACTTCCTATCCGAATGAAGGTGGTATGAAGTCCAGGGGCGCAATTACCCGGTACTGAATGCAGAGTGTAATGATTTCTCTAGATGTTAAAGCTATTTGAAATATATTGTTAATTCTTGAGTTACAGATTTTTATGGCAAGTAAAATGCTATGTATTTTTGGGACGTTTTATACAACATGAGCCTAGTTAAGCCACAGTTCGTCGGTCGTGAACGTCTCCTACCTCGAAACATAACTAGGTCTTCTATCATTTATCATGTGAAACTTGTCAATCACTTGTAAAACCACTTGTAAATCAAACTAGTTTCTTTCATAACTTAACAATTTTACCTGTTTTGTTAGTGTGAATTACTGTTAGTTTCCAATTGCTTTTGTTTCAAAATGTATTCAACATGTAACTGGTGTTTGATAATACTTCTGGTTAATCTGATTTCACTTACGCGTTATTGATATGTAGTAAAGTAATACTAAAACACACAGACGATTAAATACGGTACTGACAAGATTTCATATTTGAATAGAATATATTTTCTAGGTACATGAGTATTTTGTACCTTGGAACATGTCTCCACGTTTGGAAAAGCTTAGTTTAGTGGGGTAATTTTTTTAATTTCACAAAAACGCTGCAGCACCTAAGGAGTGGAAGGTACAGAGGTTGAAAAAAAGAAGGTAAGAAGTTACGCAATGACGTCGTCTTAAGATACCATACGGCAGCTGAGTGTCACAGTGGCAGAGAGAGAGAGAGAGAGAGAGAGAGAGTGTGTTACCGTGGGATGCGTAGCCAGTGGTCAGCTCTTTGCTGCAGGTCAGGGCGCGAGCTCTCTCCCCGTATAAGGGCTGGAAGGCGACGTAATGGACAGCGCGCTGGAACACGGGAGACACACCACAGGACTGTAATTAACGACCATCTCGAGCGTCGCAGAGCGAACGGACGCTTCTAACAGCTCGGACGGCAAGCTGTTAATCAAAGACTGGCGGCGAGGCATTCGGATATTAGCCCATACCGCTATATCTGGCACTGTGTCCACACTCCACAACTGCCTTGTGGTAGAGGAGGAACTGAGGTACATTAGGAGCCGGGATGGTTACAGACCTGGAATCTGGCTCCGTTAGATCGACAACCGGGGGAAACCGGGCATAGCGAAGTTTCACGAAACATCCTGGCTTTTTTCCAAGTAATTTAGATAAATATACGTTTTTATTTTGCTGCTCACACATTGTGTCTTATCTAAATGCTAAACTAGGTTGTATATTTGAATTTCTTCAACAGTTTTCTTGTGTTTCCTGAATGAGATTTTCACTCTGCAGCGGAGTGTCCGCTGATATGAAACTACCTGGCAGATTAAAACTGTGTGCCGGACCGATACTCGAACTCGGGATCTTTGCCTTCGCAGGAGAGCTTCTGTATAGTTTGGAAGGTAGGAGACGAGGTACTGGCAGAAGTAAAGCTGTGAGGACGGGGCGTGAGTCGTGTTTGGATAGCTCAGATTGCAGAGCACTTGCCCGCGAAAGGCGAAGGTACCGAGTTCGAGTCTCGGTCCGGCACACAGTTTTAATCTGCCAGGAAGCTTCAGTTTTCTTGTTTTACTCCCAAAATCTCTTCATCCGGTCGCTGTATTCACCCTTCGTTCTCCTGTCCATTCAGTAGCTTGTCGAGGACATTTCTAAGCAGATTTCAGATTGTTAATAATGGTTCTGAATTTTGCTCTGTTTCTTCTCTTAGCCAGTCGCTTCGGTTCCTTATCGATAATGCTAACTTCAGGATTTTCTTTGTGGGACTTTTTTATTACTTCTATGTAACTAACCATTAAGCTGCAATCGACGATCCCTAACTCCGTCTGCTTGTATTTTTTTGTTTTATTTTTTATTTTTTTAGATTCACTTTTATTTCTTCCTCACCCATATTCAGTTTTCGTACCTTTTGCAAATATTTCCCACGAATTTTTAGTTTCTTGTGTCTCTTTTCATTTATGTTGTAGTGTGCTGCCATACCTAGACTGCCTGACACACAGCTTTTACCCTGGGTGGCATAAATGAAGAGCTTGCCCCAGTTAGCATACGAGATAAATACTAATAAGCCATCGGGATCTCATATCAATTTTCTAACCAATATCACTGTAGGAAGGCATGGACTACGACCCTACTTGCAGGGAGCCACTTGTTTGAATGGATACTAAGGAGAAGGTGGTAGACATCGCAACACAAGTGAAAGATTTAGAAAGTAACAGAAAGAGACCTGAATGAGATTTTCACTCTGCAGCGGAGTGTGCGCTGATATGAAACTTTCTGGCATATTAAAACTGTGTGCCGGACCGAGACTCGAACTCGGGACCTCTGCCTTTCGCGGGTAAGTGCTCTACCAACTGAGCGACCCAAGCACGACTCACGCCCCGTCCTCATAGCCTTACCTCTGGCAGTACCTCGTCTCCTACCTTCCAAACTTTACAGAAGCTCTCCTGCGCACCTAATCCATGTCTCCGCAAAATCCTTTCTTTCAGGAGTGCTAGTACTGCAAGGTTCGCAGGAGAGCTTCTGTGAAGTTTGGAAGGTAGGAGACGAGGTACTGGCAGAAGTAATGCTGTGAGGACGGGGCGTGAGTCGTGCTTGAGTAGTTCGTAGAGCACTTGCCCGCGAAAGGCAAAGGTCCCGTGTTCGAGTCTCGGCCCGGAACAGAGTTTTAATCTGCAAGGAAGTTTCAGAAAGAGGCCTATTCAAAAATCGGTAGTAAACAAGGAACTCTTAACCATAGACAGACTCCATTGACATACACTACTGGCCATTAAAATTGCTACACCAAGAAGAAATGCAGATGATAAACGGGTATTTATTGGACAAATAGACAGACTCCATTGACATACACTACTGGCCATTAAAATTGCTACACCAAGAAGAAATGCAGATGATAAACGGGTATTCATTGGACAAATGTATTGTACTCGAACTGACATGTGATTACATTTTCACGCAATTTGGGTGCATTGATCCTGAGAAATCAGTACCCAGAACAACCACCTCTGGCTGTAATAACGGCCTTGATACGCCTGGACATTCAGTCAAACAGAGCTTGGATGGTGTGTACAGGTACAGCTGCCCATGCAGCTTCAACACGATACCACAGTTCATCAAGAGTCGTGACTGGCGTATTGTGACAAATCAATTGCTCGGCCACCATTGACCAGACGTTTTTAATTGGTGAGAGATCTGGAGAATGTGCTGGCCAGCGCAGCAGTCGAACATTTTCTGTTTCCAGAAAGGCCCGTACAGGACCTGCAACATGCAGTCATGCATTATCCTGCTGAAATGTAGGGTTTCGAAGGGGTCGAATGAAGGGTGGAGCCACAGGTCGTAACTCATCTGATATGTGACGTCCACTGTTCAAAGTGCCGTCAATGCAAACAAGAGGTGACCGAGACGTATAACCAATGGCACCCCATACCATCACGCCGGGTGATATGCCAGTATGGCGATGACGAATACACGCATCCAATGTGCGATCACCACGATGTTGTCAAACACGGATGCGACCATCATGATGCTGTAAACAGAACCTCGATTCATCCGAAAAAAATGACATTTTGCCATTCGTGCACCCAGGTTCGTCGTTGAGTACACCATCGCAGGCGCTCCTGTCTGTGATGCAGCGTCAAGGGTAACCGCAGCCATGGTCTCCCAGCTGATAGTCCATGCTGCTGCAAAAGTCATCGAACTGTTCGTGCAGATGGTTGTTGTCTTGCAAACGCCCCCGTCTGTTGACTCAGGGATGGAGACGTGGCTGCACGATCCGTTACAGCCATGCTGATAAGATGCCTGTCATCTCGACTGCTAGTGATACGAGGCCGTTGGATCCAGCACGGCGCTCCATATTAGCCCTCTGAACCCACCCATTCCATATTCTGCTAACAGTCATTGCATCTCGTCCAACGCGAGCAGCAATGTCGCGATACGATAAACCACAATTGCGATAGGCTACAATCCGCCCTTTAAGAAAGTCGTAAACGTGATGGTATGCATATCTCCTTCTTACACGAGGCATCACAACAACGTTTCACCAGGCAACGCTGATCAACTGCTGTTTGTGTATGAGAAATCGGTTGGAAACTTTCCTCGTGTCAGGTGTCGCCACCGGCGCCATCCTTGTGTAAATGCTCTGAAATGCTAATAATTTGCATATCACAGCATCTTCTTCCTGTCGGTTAAATTTCGCGTCTGTAGCACGTCATCTTCGTGGTGTAGTAATTTTAATGGCCAGTAGTGTAAAAACATTCACAGAACGACATACGGAAGGAGCATTGTCCTAAACTACACAAGTTTAACTGAGAACACCTCGGAGAATGGCAAACTAGGGCGAACCGCACCGCATGGCCGGTGCTACTGCTCTTCCGTAGTATCACGAATTACTCGCGGTCGACAAACAACCGGACAGCGAACGAACCGGAACGTTAGAGAAAGCAACACAAGAGTTAGTAAATGATATTTTTCAAACAATTATTAAGTGGTTCACTGAAAATGGACTCTTCCTAAATTTTGAAAGGAAAACGCACTACACTCAGTTCTGTACGATAAATAGTGACACCAACAATTGATGTAGCAGATGAGCAGGAGTCAATAATTAGACAGAACCTTCCAAAGTTGTGGGTGTACGTATTGATGAAAACGTGAACTGGAACAAACATATTACTGAGTTTTCCCAAACAGACTAGTTCAGCTACTTTTGCTCTTCGTATAGTTGCTAATCTTGGAAACAAACGTGTCAACCTCATGACATATTTTGCATATTTCCACTCAACAATTTCGTATGGAATAATTTTCTGGAGTAACTAATCACGGAGAAGGAAAGTATTGATTGCACAAAAGTGAACAGTAAGAATAACATTCATCCATGGACGTCAAATAGGTACCTCTTTCGGGTGCTCAGCATTTTAACTGCGCCGTCACAATCATACTGTGGCTAATGAAGTTCTCGTAAAAAAATCCATCACAATTTTAGGAAGACAGTGATGTACATAACTACAACGCTAGAGGGAAAAAGCTGTCAGTGGCTCAAAGAGTAGTTCAATATGCAGCAATAAAATTTTTTGATCATTTGCTCCATAATGTAATATGTCTGACAGGTAGCGAAGCAGGTTTAAATCTGATTGAAAATCATTGCTTCTGGACAACTCCTCGTATTCCATTGACGAATTTCTACTTCAAGACTAATAACCAGTAAAAAAATTGTTTTTAGTTAGTTAGTTAGTTACGTGTTCCACTGATCAATAGCACGGAAAAACCGTTATGATGTGGAACGTGTCAAATGCACAAAAAATGCGCACAGGAAACAAGTTTTTTCTTTTTTTGTTTACGTTATAGCGCTATACCTAAATATTTCTATTATCTATCCCATTCCCTTAAATGGCACAAAATGCATTTATTATACCTCCAGATTTATTTACTCATATTCAAGATTTCATCTATGGTATAGAAGGAGTTGTCAAGGAGGTATGATTTCAATTTGTTTTTGAAACTATTACTGCTGTCTGTCAGACATTTTATTTCACCTGGTAATTTATCAAAAAGTTTTTAGCAGCATATTTTACCTCTTTAAGTATAGTTGGATGAGTAGGAATAAAATGATGATGTAGTCATTAACGTCAATATACTGTAAACTAGTTCCACGCTATTTCGATAAAAGAATTGTTCAAATGATCTATGGCACATGTAACTAACTAACTAACTAACTAACTGACTGACTGAGGTACTAAACTGTGCTCGAAGTAACGTACAGTTAAACACGGCTGCAGCACGGCGAGCGAGTACCTATAGCCAAGACGTGCACGCTGGCGAGACGGCAGCTGCTGTTCCTTCCAACAGCATACTCAGGAATGAGTGGCGGTGCTCACGGGTTCTGTTAGCTGGCTGGAACCTCACTCTGGTGCGCCTTCGGCTGGAAAAAGTAGTTCTGGTGCAACCTTCTGTGTGGTCAAGCGGCTGGCTGTCACCTTCTGGGGCACAGAACTGAGCGCTTCCTTTCTGCCCAAGACTCTTCCTAACCCGGTGCAATCTCCGTCATTAGAACGGCGGGCGTTTCTGTATTCGGATGCGCCTCAAGATCAAGAAAACGCTGCGTTTAAACATGATCGTTTGTAACGGCCGCCACCATATTGTACTAATTACACTCCTGGAAATTGAAATAAGAACACCGTGAATTCATTGTCCCAGGAAGGGGAAACTTTATTGACACATTCCTGGGGCCAGATACATCACATGATCACACTGACAGAACCACAGGCACATAGACACAGGCAACAGAGCATGCACAATGTCGGCACTAGCACAGTGTATATCCACCTTTCGCAGCAATGCAGGCTGCTATTCTCCCATGGAGACGATCGTAGAGATGCTGGATGTAGTCCTGTGGAACGGCTTGCCATACCATTTCCACCTGGCCCCTCAGTTGGACCATCGTTCGTGCTGGACGTGCAGACCGCGTGAGACGACGCTTCATCCAGTCCCAAACATGCTCAATGGGGGACAGATCCGGAGATCTTGCTGGCCAGGGTAGTTGACTTACACCTTCTAGAGCACGTTGGGTGGCACGGGATACATGCGGACGTGCATTGTCCTGTTGGAACAGCAAGTTCCCTTGCCGGTCTAGGAATGGTAGAACGATGGGTTCGATGACGGTTTGGATGTACTGTGCACTATTCAGTGTCCCCTCGACGATCACCAGTGGTGTACGGCCAGTGTAGGAGAATCGCTCCCCACACCATGATGCCGGGTGTTGGCCCTGCGTGCCTCGGTCGTATGCAGTCCTGATTGTGGCGCTCACCTGCACGGCGCCAAACACGCATACGACCATCATTGGCACCAAGGCAGAAGCGACTCTCATCGCTGAAGACGACACGTCTCCATTCGTCCCTCCATTCACGCCTGTCGCGACACCACTGGAGGCGGGCTGCACGATGTTGGGGCGTGAGCGGAAGACGGCCTAACGTTGTGCGGGACCGTAGCCCAGCTTCATGGAGACGGTTGCGAATGGTCCTCGCCGATACCCCAGGAGCAACAGTGTCCCTAATTTGCTGGGAAGTGGCGGTGCGGTACCCTACGGCACTGCGTAGGATCCTACGGTCTTGGCGTGCATCCGTGCGTCGCTGCGGTCCGGTCCCAGGTCGACGGGCACGTGCACCTTCCGCCGACCACTGGCGACAACATCGATCTACTGTGGAGACCTCACGCCCCACGTGTTGAGCAATTCGGCGGTACGTCCACCCGGCCTCCCGCATGCCCACTATACGCCCTCGCTCAAAGTCCGTCAACTGCACATACGGTTCACGTCCACGCTGTCGCGGCATGCTACCAGTGTTAAAGACTGCGATGGAGCTCCGTATGCCACGGCAAACTGGCTGACACTGACGGCGGCGGTGCACAAATGCTGCGCAGCTAGCACCATTCGACGGCCAACACCGCGGTTGCTGGTGTGTCCGCTGTGCCGTGCGTGTGATCATTGCTTGTACAGCCCTCTCGCAGTGTCCGGAGCAAGTATGGTGGGTCTGACACACCGGTGTCAATGTGTTCTTTTTTCCATTTCCAGGAGTGTATTAGTTCCTCTCAAACTGACGGAACCCGAAATCTGTTTTCAGATTCCGGTTCCTCTGTGTGTAGAGAACCATTATTAATAAGCTTTCTTTCCTTTCTGTAATTATTTCGGCACTTTAATTCGCAGTTGCATTTTTAGGTAGTTTGAAATGAAATTGATAAGTGAATTATGGATACAGCAGCGGTTTGTTCCTCATCAAAAGGTAGGTAATCTGTCACCTGATTACATATTCATTAATTACTTCTCAGTTCTACCCGTGGTCTAGGGGTAGCGTCTTTGATTCATAATCAAAACGTCTTCGGTCCTGGGTTCGATCGCCGCCAGCGCCTAAATTTTGATAAGTAATCAGTATTGGCGGCCGAAGACTTCCGGCATAAGAAGTCAGCCTCATTCTGCCAACGGCCTTGTCAAAGAGGGCGGAGGAGCGGATAGAGGTTCAGGGCACTCTCTTGTCCTAGGGGTGGGAAATTGCCCCTAAAGGCGGAAAAATCAGCAATGATCAACGACATGAGGATGCAGAAGGCCTGTAATTGCAGAAGTGTCATGATGATCTCTCCATTGGCAAAATATTTCAGAATAGTCCCCCATTCGGATCTCCGGGAGTGGACTGCCAAGGGGGAGGTTACCATGAGAAAAAGATTGAATAATCAACGAAAGGATAACGTTCTACGAGTCGGGACGTGGAATGTCAAAAGCTAGAACGTGGTAGGGAAACTAGAAAATCTGAAAAGGGAAATGCAAAGGCTAAATCTAGATATAGTAGGGGTCAGTGAAGTGAAGTGGAAGGAAGACAGGGATTTCTGGTCAGATGAGTATCGAGTAATATCAACAGCAGCAGAAAATGGTATAACAGCTCTAGGGTTCATTATGAATAGGAAGCTAGGGCAGAGGGTGTGTTACTGTGAGCAGTTCTGTGACCGGGTTGTTCTAATCGGAATCGACAGCAGACCAACACCGACAACGATAGTTCAGGTATACATGCCGACGTCGCAAGCTGAAGATGAACAGATAGAGAAAGTGTATCAGGATACTGAAAGGGTAATGCAGTATGTAAAGGGGGACGAAAATCTAATAGTCATGGGCGACTGGAATGCAGTTGTAGGGGAAGGAGTAGAAGAAAAGGTTACAGGAGAATATGGGCTTGGGACAAGGAATGAAAGAGGAGAAAGACTAATTGAGTTCTGTAACAAGTTTCAGCTAGTAATAGCGAATACCCTGTTCAAGAATCACAAGAGGAGGAGGTATACTTGGAAAAGGCCGGGAGATACGGGAAGATTTCAATTAGATTACATCATGGTCAGACAGAGATTCAGAAATCAGATACTGGATTGTAAGGCGTACCCAGGAGCAGATATAGACTCAGATCACAATATAGTAGTGATGAAGAGTAGGCTGAAGTTCAAGACATTAGTCAGGAAGAATCAATACGCAAAGAAGTGGGATACGGAAGTACTAAGGAATGACGAGATACGTTTGAAGTTCTCTAACGCTATAGATACACCAGTAAGGAATAGCGCAGTAGGCAGTACAGTTGAAGAGGAATGGACATCTCTAAAAAGGGCCATTACAGAAGTTGGGAAGGAAAACATAGGTACAAAGAAGGTATCTGCGAAGAAAACATGGGTAACAGAAGAAATACTTCAGTTGATTGATGAAAGTAGGAAGTACAAACATGTTCCGGGAAAATCATGAATACAGAAATACAAGTCGCTGAGGAATGAAATAAATAGAAAGTGCAGGGAAGCTAAGACGAAATGGCTGCAGGAAAAATGTGAAGACATCGAAAAAGATATGATTGTCGGAAGGACAGACTCAGCATACAGGAAAGTCAAAACAACCTTTGGTGACATTAAAAGCAACGGTGGTAACATTAAGAGTGCAACGGGAATTCCACTGTTAAATGCAGAGGAGAGAGCAGATAGGTGGAAAGAATACATTGAAAGCCTCTATGAGGGTAAAGATTTGTCTGATGTGATAGAAGAAGAAACAGGAGTCGATTTAGAAGAGATAGGGGATCCAGTATTAGAAGCGGAATTTAAAAGAGCTTTGGAGGACTTACGGTCAAATAAGGCAGAAGGGATAGATAACATTCCATCAGAATTTCTAAAATCATTGGGGGAAGTGGCAACAAAACGACTATTCACGTTGGTGTGTAGAATATATGAGTCTGGCGATATACCATCTGACTTTCGGAAAAGCATCATCCACACAATTCCGAAGACGGCAAGAGCTGACAAGTGCGAGAATTATCGCACAATCAGCTTAACAGCTCATGCATCGAAGCTGCTTACAAGAATAATATACAGAAGAATGGAAAAGAAAACTGAGAATGCGCTAGGTGACAATCAGTTTGGCTTTAGGAAAAGTAAAGGGACGAGAGAGGCAATTCTGACGTTACGGCTAATAATGGAAGCAAGGATAAAGAAAAATCAAGACACTTTCATAGGATTTGTCGACCTGGAAAAAGCGTTCGACAATATAAAATGGTCCAAGCTGTTCGAGATTCTGAAAAAAGTAGGGGTAAGCTATAGGGTGTAACCTCCCCACAAAAAAATTTAAAAGAGAATATTTAATAGAAATGGGACCCAAACGTAACCTCCCTGCATGAAATGTACTGACTATGACAATTAAATGTTTGAATCGCAATCTGACTCAAGATGTAAGCTGTCACGAAAATAATGAAAAACAATTCAGCGCTAATGAAAATCTCAGTGATAATGATAACTCAATTAAACCGAAATATCGGTCTTTGGCCCTGTGCAAAAAATCAGAATTAATTTCTTACCTCAGTATAACTGCATGTCAGGTTTCTGCTCTTATTGTTGGCCACTGCTTGGAGGAACTGCATTGCAAATAATATTTTTTTTTTTTTTTTAAATTTAACTGAAACTTTTCTTTAAAGGAAATGGAAGGAAATCGTTGGTTAAATTAAATGCTTCTTTTGTAAAAAATTGCTTTGAAACCAAAATTATTATTGGGGCGATTATTGCACAAATTAGTTACAATTAATTTACATTATTAGCTAAGGGCATTGCTGATTCATTACCTTGTTTAAAAAATAATATACCTCGTCCTGAATCTTGACCAGAATACCATGTCGACGCCCGCCGACTCCTCACACACAACTGCACTCGACTGCTACTACCGACATACTGCACTGCTCACAGACTGCCCACTGACAGACTGCTCGCAACTGTACTGCACGACTACTACCGACCGACTACTACTCGCAACTGAACTGAGCTACTGCTACCGACAGAGTGCTGCTCGCAACTCTCGCGCGGTCAAGCATAGACTAACCACGATAAAAGGCTCTCTGGTCAAAGATTTTATCATGCCTCACCATCGCTGCTACGTTACATACGTGTTTCATAACCCTCCACTGGGGGGGCAAAAATTTGGCAGCGATGGTGAGTCATTTGGACTTGCCATCGCAAGAATTTTTTACAATTTACAGAATATTCAAATGTAGTACATAAATTAAATGTGGTGCACACGCACCAAGTACAAAATATATCAGACAAAGACAAAATGTGAGTACAAAACATAGTAGCAAATCAGAAAAATGTATATACAAATTATTTGACAGATAACAGAGTGCATACGCACTGAAAAAATTCTTTAGCATTTTCAGAACAAATAAACAGAATGGCAAAAAAATCATGTTGACAAGTGACCTAAGTCCACTCGCACTGGAGTTGAGAACATATCAGCAAATGACGAAATGTATTTACAATAAGTAACAAATGACATAAGTGCATACGCACTGAAGTATTGAACATACAGAATGAGTACAAATCATATTGAAAAATGAGAAAAGTGCACAGGCACTGAAGTTCAGTAGAAAACAAATTATAACATAATTGCACATGCACTGTAGTTCAGAACATATCATTAAAATAAAAATGTATATGCAATATAAAAGACAAGAGTGCACATATACTGTACTTCAGAACAAATCGAAAAAATTTCTTTAGCATTTTCACAACAAATAAACATAATGGCAAAAAAATCATGTCGACAAGTGCCATAGTGTACTCGCACTGGAGTTCAGCGAATCGAAAAAAAAGAAAAAAAAATGTATAACCTATGAACATAAATGATGTTAGCAAAATGATTTTCACTATGTGACAAGAATTAGGATAGGAAAGGGAAGGATTGCATCATGGTTGTAGCACTTTAGATTGCACACAGCTGTTCTGAAAGTCCATATCTTTCCACAGAAGTACAACACCAAGTGACACAATTTGAAGTTCTTTTCCCATCAGAATTTATCAGCGTAGCCAAGACACTGAACTGTCGTAGTAATGTTCCATGTTCTCATTTTGGCAGTACACTAGGTACACCAAACAGTGCGACCATAATAACGTCTTCATCGCTCACGGTGGTGGACAGCATGTCGTGTCAACACCACGCTCTTATAAGGCACACCAACGTAGAATTAGTGCAAAAACCAAATATAGTGCTCCATGATCAGGAGGATGGACAGGACAAATGGATATTGCAGTAATTCAGGGTAGTTAGCTCATAAGGTGAAGGACATTAAGTCACATAATATTGAGAATTACAGTAGTAGTTTGCGGCATTCATAGCCTAGTTATTGAACATTTCTGTACCAAGTATGCAGTATTACAGAATAATGTTCATAAAATTAAATTATTGGCATCATGGGTAATCGTATTACAATAAACAGTGGCAGTCCTTGGCCAGTTACAAAGCATATTTAGTATGACAGAATAATGTTCATCAGACGTCTTAATTGAAAAGGAGAGTCAATTATTGGCCTAGCATTAACATAATACATTGAGTTATACAAATTATTGGCACTCATTGGCCAGTGACCAAAACATGAAATGTCATAATTGAAAACAAGAGCTAATTAATGGCTTAACTAATAACATAATTCATTTAGTGACATTAATTATTGGCACTCAGTGGCCAGTAATAGAACATGAAAAATCATCATTGAAAACAGGAGCTAATTAATGGCATAACTAATAACGTAATTCATTTAGTGACATTAATTATTGGCACTCAGTGCCCAGTAATAGAACATGAAAAATCATTATTGAAAACAGGAGCTAATTAATGGCACAATTAATAACATAATTCATTTAGTGACATTAATTATTGGCACTCAGTGGCCATCAAGTATCGAATAGTATAAAACATTGTTCCTCATTCAGTATTATTCAGTTCATTAAGAAGTCATTATTAAAAATCAGTTAATTACAGTCATAGCATTAATAATCAGCGGCATTATAAGTAGTCTCATTACAATAAACAGTGGCAGTTATTAGCCAGTTACAAAGCATTATTTTATATATATTTTTTTTGTATCATTAAGAAGTCATTACTCAAGTGACATACTATTCAGAGCTAACCAGTATTATTCAAAATTATCATAAACTAGTGACATTATGTCGGACTGGTAATACACTTTTTTTTTTTTTTTTTTGTTAGCAATGCATTGCGTTGCGATCGATAATTAATTGCTGAGGCATAACAATATTTGCTTTTGACCTATTGCTGCAAATGAGGATAGGTAACGTCATTCGTCATGAGTCAGCTGTAGCAAGGTTATGTAACAAGGCAGTATATGTGATCACATTTATAATTGATAGACACAAATGGGTAAAAAAATAAAAATGCAAGTACTAGAACAGGTATAATAAGTAACAGGTTTAGTAAGTATCATGAAAAGCTTCTCCTGAAAAAAAAATACAAAATGGATTATTGAGCTGAAAGAAGAAACACATACTATGCCGAAAAGTAGTGAACTTCGAATTAACAAGTAGTGAAATGTGTATAAAAATGTGTTCCATAGCTGTCCTTTCCAAAACTTTCCGTCATCCTACTATGCAATATAACACATGCTGTCAAAGCAAACTGCAACAAATACTTAAATAACTACATAGCATAAATACATAACTTCAACATTATCCTCATCTGTAAAGAAAAAACTTCATTATCAATCACTTCATTATCCATATTATCATAACTTCATTATTATCATCACCTATAAAGAAAAACTTCATTATTCATAGTAGCATATCCTTCATCATTATTCATCAGAATTCATTATCATCTGCAAAAAAATCACTTCATTACTCGTTATACAACTATTCCTTATCTCTAGCATATTTCATCACTAAAACTAAGATGTGTAGTTCTGTCTGACAGCTTGCATCAATCGCCTTGTATTCTGAAAGAAAAATTAGTTAAGACTGCTATTTTACGATGAGTATAGTATATTCTTGTTAATGCTTGTTAATCTCTTCCTCATAAAGTTATTGCATCTTCTTTCGTTTATTCCGTAGGTGAAACTCCCATTTCTGTTGAATTTATATCTTACACGCATCATTTCTTTCTGAAATTGATGAACAAAGATTAATGTCTTGCATTTAAATCATATACCCACTAAATAATGACTGGTTTATGGTGACATAATTAACCATACAGCATAACATGACAGAAAACGTAATATGTCAAAGACATTGACAGTGTTCAGATGCAAAAATGTACACGGAATAATACACTGC
This sequence comes from Schistocerca serialis cubense, assembly GCF_023864345.2. Taxonomy (NCBI): domain Eukaryota; kingdom Metazoa; phylum Arthropoda; class Insecta; order Orthoptera; family Acrididae; genus Schistocerca; species Schistocerca serialis. Next base: position 81,735,960 of record NC_064642.1, on the reverse strand, counting down.
AGCAGCAAAAAGAAAAATGTAAAACAGTCACAATCTTGAGATGTCATAGGGCAACAAAAATGTCAGTCAACTGGTGTGTGTTATATCTTAACTATTTCACAGTGCATATAAACAAAACTGGAATTCAATCATGCACACAAAAAAAATGGAAAATGTGCACGGTCTAATGTGTAACGACAAGAAGAGCGACCTGCTAAGCTTACCTTGCCGGGCACTTGCCAAGAAAAAAATACGATAATCATCAATAATTAGTCATGTGAATATAATTGCATAAGTGGTCATAAAAAAATTAGTAAATGGCATCATAGTGTGTCGAATCATAAAGTGTCTTCATTCAATAAAGGGTTTAATATTTGACCAATGGTGGTTGCCTTTCGATTTTCTGGTTCTCAAAGTTTCGACGTGTACTACATTGGGGTGAGCGATGCTGCGAATCCGATATGGACCTGCGTATAGAAGTTCAAATTCACTGCACTTACCTTTTAATTTGCTGGATAAATAGTGTGTACGTACTAATATCTTCTGTCCAACGTGAAAGTCTCGGCGTCTACAAACCTGTTTTTGCTGTCTTCTCCGGCGCTCTGCGGCACGTTTGATGTTGTTCAGCGCAATGTCGACTATTTCGTGGTGTCTTAGTCGACGACAGGTAGGGAAGTTTACTAATTCTTTAATTTTGTTTGGTGGTTCAACGTTTTTCAGTATAACAGACGGAGATAGCATAGTGGATTCATTTGGAATGGAATTAATTACATCTTGGAATGAGAGTATGTGTGTATCCCAATCAATATGTCTTTTGTGGCAGTATATTCGGAACAGCTTACCAATTTCTTTCATTAACCGTTCACAAGGGTTCGAAGAAGCATGGTACTTGGATATATAAATCGGAGAAATGTTTCTCGCTCGTAACATACGTGTCCATATGCTAGAACGAAATTGTGATCCATTGTCAGAAATTACTTTCAACACATGCCCTACATGAAATAGAAAATGTTTTACAAATGCTTTCGAAACAGTTTTAGCAGTAGCTTTCCGTAACGGAGTGAAAGTAACAAATTTTGAAGTGAGCTCAACAGCGACAAAGATGTAGCAAAAACCTCTGTTAGTTCTCGGAATAGGACCAAAAATGTCTACTGCGGCCATATGTCTTAATTTAACAGGTACAATGGGATATAAAGGAGGAATATGTGAAGTGGTGTCTCATTTAGCTTTCTGGCAAATTTTACAAGACGCTAAAACTCGTCGTATACGTTTCTCCATGTTGGTAAAATAACAGTTCTGTCTTAGTATAAGAAAACATTTTCGTGCTCCGTAATGTGCGTAGCTTAAATGAGTGTACCAGATTAATTAGTTAACCAGTTCGTCAGGAATGCATAATAACCAATTGTTGCTATCAAGATGAGAGCGGCGAGACAGAATGTCATTGCGTACAGTGTAATGGTTTCTAATCGTAACATTATTCCTATCTTGCCAAAGGTGTTTAATTTCTTTCCACACGTTGTCTTTATTTTTTTCTTGTGCTATGTCCTGTAATGACGACGAAATAAAGTTTTCAAATGCAACTTGTTGAATGTACATGACACTGAAATTTGCTTTGCAGAAGTTGGTTGCTACGTCTTGCTGATTGTTGCTCAGAGAACGGGATAGTGCGTCTGCTATAACATTTTGTGTGCCGGGAATGTGAACTATTGTAAAATTAAATTCCTGTAAATAAAGTTTCCATCTACTTAATCTGTCGTGAGTGAATTTAGCCGAAAGTAAAAATTGTATCGCTCTGTGGTCTGTGTAAACGGTGGTATGTCTGCCATAAAGAAAATGCCGAAATCTCGTAAAAGCCCATACAACACATAGTGTTTCAAGTTCTGTAACAGAATAATTTCGCTCAGCAGGTGACAGAATGCGGCCTGCAAATGCGATGTTTTTAATTACTGTAGACCCATCTTCTTCAATTTCCTGGAAAATATGTACGCCTAAAGCGGTGTTGGAACTGTCGGTGGCAATGGAAAAATTTCTAGTAAGATCTGGGTGCGATAAAAGTGGTGCATTCAACAAAGCATGTTTCAGGTTCATGAATTCAGAATGTGCTTGCTTATCCCAAGACCAAATACTGTTTTTACCTGTTAATTGGCATAATCTGGGTGTGTCTAAAGCAGAGTGATGAATAAATTTACGAAAAAAATTAATTAAACCCAAAAAACTACGTAATTGTTTTTTCGTCGTAGGAACAGTAATGTCACGTAGAGCTTGAAGTTTTTCCGGATCAGGTGCAATGCCTTCTGCTGAAATTACGTGTCCAAGAAATTTTATAGAAGTTTTGCCAAAGTGCGATTTACTGAGGTTAACTGTAAGTCCTTGTGTACGAAAAGTTTGTAACAGTTGTTCAAGAATCAGATTGTGTTCAGACCAGTTAGCTTCTGCGATAAGAATGTCGTCTACGTACGTCGTAATTCTGTCCTTAAGTTCTGTCGGAAGTATAGTGTTCAAACCGCGAATAAAAGCTGCAGAAGAAATAGTTAAGCCGAACGGTAATTTGCAAAATTGATAACAGTCGCCAAAACAAAGAAATGCTGTGTATTTTCTACAGTTCGGATGAAGTTGAATTTGCCAAAATCCCGATTTCAAATCTAGTGTAGAATAAATAGCTGTACCGTGAAATTTCTGTAGAAGTTCCTCTAGTGTCTGTGGTCGATCTGTTTCATTAATAATAATGTCATTAATGTGACGTGAATCAAGTACAAGGCGAAGTGAGCCATCTTTTTTCTTAACAATATGTAGCGGACTAACTGCTGGTTCAATAATTCCTTGGTCAAGCATATCCTGCAATTCTTTTTTAACTTGTTCTCTGTGAATATATGGAATGGGATAATGCTTTGCTTTAAATGTGTCGTGCTGTTTCACTTGAAATTCATACATAAAACCGGACATAGTACCAGGAATATTGTCAAATACTGGAGCTTGCTGTAAAAGAATTTTGTGTAAGTGCGTTCGTTCGTCGTCTGTAGTTGCACTGCTTTGTCTAACTTTATCGGAAATCATTTGCATTACGTCGTAGTCAACTTCGTCTGGAGTATTATAGTTGTGTACGTACGTATCTGTGAACAATGTGGGATTACAGTCTATGCCATGTGACACGGAAATGGCCTCTGTGCGATTAATTGTTTGCTCTTCCGCAGATAAAGAGTGCTGAAATTCTAAAGCAAGTTGTACATTTTCATCCTTTAACATTAAATAAGAATTCTGAAAATCAACCACTGCATCGTGTTGTACGAGAAAATTAGTACCTAAAATTACGTCTGTTGTCAATAAAGGAACAATCCAAAAATTAGAGTGGAAAGTATGACCTCCAATACAGAATGATAGATGCGTCTGTAATTTAACGTCTACTCCTTTACTCGGTACTGCTCCTTTCACTTTTGTTTTGCCTAAAGGTAATGTCGGATAAGTATTCTCTTTGTTGCACTCGTTGAAAGTTTCTTCATTTATTACTGATATAGGTGAGCCGGAATCGATTACTGCTGAATATTTCGATGAACCAATTTTAATTTCGATAACAGGATGTGAAATGGTTTTCTGAACGACAGGTCTTTCCTGTAAAAGAGTGTCTCTGATATCGTCAAAAGTAATTACATTTTCGTGAACAACATTTTGCGTGTCAAAGGTAGTGCTTGTGTTATTGGAAGATGCGATCTGTACAGTATCTAGTCAGATTCTATCTGACGTGTTATTATTATCAGGAGGATGCTGTGGCATTTCTACTATTTGAACAGTTCGATTACTTCTTCCAGACGTATTACGCTCTGGATGATACCTACTGTCGGGTTCATTCATGAGAATAGGTTCTTGCGGATAATTCTGCTGTTGGTATGACCGACTGTTGTTAGATGTACGCTGATAATTGTGCTCATCGTTTTTACGTCTGTCGTGAAAGTCATTCCTATACGGTGCATTACGATAGGAATTGAAATACTGCCTTCTTTGTACGTAGTTGTTTCCTTGCTGCCGTGCGTTACTATTTCTTGTATCAGGGACTATACGTGCACGCGGCGAAACATTAAAGCCTGGTTGACCTTGTGCATTCCATTGTTGGTTAGGTATGCTAACCGGCTGGTTTTGATGTTGTTGTTGTGAAACACCTCTATTGTTACTAAAGTGTGGTTCCTGTTGCTGAAAATTTTGACGATATTGATAATTAGAATTTTGGCTGTTATTACAGTTTTGGTAGATGTCGTTCCTAAAGCGTCTGTTATCTTTCCTATTGAAATTACGTGTCTGATCATAATTGCTGTACTTTTGTTGACCTTGGTTATTATAAGAAAAATTTTTGTTTACAAAAGAATAATCAGATTGTTGTACTTCCAAGAGCTGTAAAAGATCTCTGAATGCTGAAATGTTTTCCTTTTGCTGCCCTAGAAGTGACACTCTTAATGACCGTGGTAATTTGGAAATGCATAATTGTATAAGTGCGGATTCACTGTACGGTTCACTTAGATACTGGTTTTGTTGGACCGTATGCTCAAAAAATTGCGTGACACTGGGAAAATTGGAGTTCTCATAATTTGGTAAACTAATTAGCTGATCTTTAATTCCACGCTGTGTCGTCTTCGACCAGTACGCTGACAGAAAAGCATTCTGAAATTCCTCTACCGAGTAACATTGTCTCGCGATCGGTCTCATACGAGTTGCCGGTTCGCCTTCCAAAAAACTGCAAATAAATTCAAGTTTATGTGTTACAGGCCAAGTCGGTGGAAAAGCAAAGCTAAATTGTTGAATCCAATCTGGCGGGTGAATCTGTGTTCTGTCGTTTTTACACACTTTAAACTTTCTCACTGACAGAAAATGTTTGTAATCAAAATTATCGTCTCTGTGTGATGGAACAGGTTCAGGATTGTAAGAGAATCTGTTGAACTGTGGTTGTTCGGAATCTAAGTCCCGTACCCTCTGTAGGTTACCCAAATTATACGCGTTGCGCGAGTCTGACAAATGTTCGCAAAGTGGCGTCTGCTGTGATGTGTTATTAACTGAAATACTTTTCATCTCTGTTACTTCTTGTTGTAAACTTGACAACTTTCTACGCAACGTGTTATTAGACGAATCGATCTCATTAATTGACTGCTGTAAATTTTGAAATTCAGGTGTTTGATTAAATGAAACCGGTGAAGTATCGTCTGATTTATTGTCATTAGCACTTTCGATAGCATCAATACGACTGACCAATTCATCATATTTTTCAGTCAGTAATTTTGCCTGATCATCGGTTTTAGTGTCAGTGGCATTAATCTGTTTTTGCAATTTACGCGTAGTTTCATTCAGTTTTTTAACGTCAGTTTTGACGACATCTGAATCATGTGCTAGTTCTAATTGTTCTAGTCTGTCGGTCACTGTTTGAAAATCGGTTGTGTATGTGTCTGTATTCGACTTAAGATTGGAAATTTCGTCACGTAATTCTGTGTTCGACTGTTTGATGGAATTAATTTCGTCGGACACTGTAGCAATATTATTGTCTACATACGTTTTTGCCTTCGCAAACATTTTACGTTTGTGTTCCTGTCTCTGTGCTGTGATTGTTTCCATTACTTGTCGTTTTACTTTGTTTTGATCCTGAATAAATTTACGGAAACGCGTATCACTGTTTTGTATATGGTGATTAAGACGTTCGTTAATTTGAGAATTCTGTTGCTCGAATTTCGCGTCTATCTTTTCATACATTGTGCGCGAAAGTTCTGCTGTCATTGTTTTAAACTCGTCGCGTAATTGTGTAGCTTTTTCAGAGCATTGTTTAGCGACTCCGTTAATTTCGTCTCTAAGTGTTTCTGTTGCGGCTGTTTGCATTTCCTTTAATTCCTGAGCAACAGACCTAATTTCTTCGCTACTTTTTTTTGAACAAGCCTCAATTTCCTCGCGCAACTGTTCCTTAGTGTCATGGCACTGCGCGGCAACGGCTCTAATTTGTTCACTAAGCTGTCTGGAATTGTCGTCTAATTTTTCATTTAACTGTCTGGAATTGTCGTCTAATTTTTCATTTAAGTGTCTGGAATTGTCGTCTAATTTTTCATTTAAGTATTGTTTGAGTTTTTCGTTATCTTGTTTGTTATCTACACTCTGTTGTTTGACCTGTTCATTAAGTTGTCTGAAATTTTCATCAATTTTATTAAATTTTTTGTCCTGTTCACTAAATTGTTGTTTGAAATCTTCACTCTGTTGTTGTAGCAATCTTGCCATAATTTGTTCAAAGCCAAAGTTAGCGTTTATACTCTCTGTGCTGTTTAGTGGTGGATCTGGAACTCTCTCGCTTACTGTAACCATTTGGTTATTCTGAGATTTAGAAAAAGGTTTGTCAGTCGGATGTACACTGTCAGACATTATTTCGGAATTAAATAGATCCGTCGTACTTTCAGTACACTGTCCATTATCATTAGAAATATTTGTCTGAACGTTACTTGAATTTTCCAAACCGGGTGTGTTACGCTGGGCAGCGCTCATTACTATAGACCGCTCCGCGTCATCAATTGTCGTCAAATTAACGGACGAGACAATTGAGTTCGTTTGTTCATCATTAAGATAAAAGTCATCATTAGTGGTTGGAATGCACTGATTGTTAGTGAACGCAGGATTGTCATCATTACACTGCGTGTCACAAGTCCTATCGGTAAAGTTGTTTGAGTCGTTAATTTCATTCATAATACCTCGCGACACACTATTCACAGTCTTTCGCGGCATTTTTGCAATAGTCACAAATATTCACAAAACAAATAAGCACATATACAAAAAGCAACAATCACTAATACAACAGAGCAAACGAATTGCCGTTGACCTGTAGAAAGAAAGTCACAAGATTAGTGAAAGCGTTGCGCCAAATCCTAATTATATCTAAGCAAATAAGAGCAGATATCTGACTGTTTTTCAAAAGATTCTCAACGAAATACGATCCTGGAATGGGTGTCGCCAAGTGTAACCTCCCCACAAAAAAATTTAAAAGAGAATATTTAATAGAAATGGGACCCAAACGTAACCTCCCTGCATGAAATGTACTGACTATGACAATTAAATGTTTGAATCGCAGTCTGACTCAAGATGTAAGCTGTCACGAAAATAATGAAAAACAATTCAGCGCTAATGAAAATCTCAGTGATAATGATAACTCAATTAAACCGAAATATCGGTCTTTGGCCCTGTGCAAAAAATCAGAATTAATTTCTTACCTCACTATAACTGCATGTCAGGTTTCTGCTCTTATTGTTGGCCACTGCTTGGAGGAACTGCATTGCAAATAATATTTTTTTTTAAATTTAACTGAAACTTTTCTGTAAAGGAAATGGAAGGAAATCGTTGGTTAAATTAAATGCTTCTTTTGTAAAAAATTGCTTTGAAACCAAAATTATTATTGGGGCGATTATTGCACAAATTAGTTACAATTAATTTACATTATTAGCTAAGGGCATTGCTGATTAATTACCTTGTTTAAAAAATAATATACCTCGTCCTGAATCTTGACCAGAATGCCATGTCGACGCCCGCCGACTCCTCACACACAACTGCACTCGACTGCTACTACCGACATACTGCACTGCTCACAGACTGCCCACTGACAGACTGCTCGCAACTGTACTGCACGACTACTACCGACCGACTACTACTCGCAACTGAACTGAGTTACTGCTACCGACAGAGTGCTGCTCGCAACTCTCGCGCGGTCAAGCACAGACTAACCACGATAAAAGGCTCTCTGGTCAAAGATTTTATCATGCCTCACCATCGCTGCTACGTTACATACGTGTTTCAAGGGAGAGACGGGTCATATACAATATGTACAACAACCAAGAGGGAATAATAAGAGTGGACGATCAAGAACGAAGTGCTCGTATTAAGAAGGGCGTAAGACAAGGCTGTAGCCTTTCGCCCCTACTGTTCAATCTGTACATCGAGGAAGCAATGATGGAAATAAAAAAAAGGTTCAAGAGTGGAATTAAAATACAAGGTGAAAGGATATCAATGATACGATTCGCTGATGACATTGCTATCCTGAGTGAAAGTGAAGAAGAATTAAATGATCTGCTGAACGGAATGAACAGTCTAATGAGTACACAGTATGGTTTGAGAGTAAATCGGAGAAAGACGAAGGTAATGAGAAGTAGTAGAAATGAGAACAGCGAGAAACTTAACATCAGGATTGATGGTCACGAAGTCAGTGAAGTTAAGGAATTCTCCTACCTAGGCAGTAAAATAACCAATGACGGACAGAGCAAGGAGGACATCAAAAGCAGACTCGCTATGGAAAAAAAGGCATTTCTGGCCAAGAGAAGCCTACTAATATCAAATACCGGTTTTAATTTGAGGAAGAAATTTCTGAGGATGTACGTCTGGAGTACAGCATTGTATGGTAGTGAAACATGGAGTGTGGGAAGACCGGAACAGAAGAGAATCGAAGCATTTGAGATGTGGTGCTACAGACGAATGTTGATAATTAGGTGGACTGATAAGGTAAGGAATGAGGAGGTTCTACGCAGAATCGGAGAGGAAAGGAATATGTGGAAAACACTGATAAGGAGACGGGACAGAATGATAGGACATCTGCTAAGACATGAGGGAATGACTTCCATAGTACTAGAGGGAGTGGTAGAGGGCAAAAACTGTAGAGGAAGACAGAGATTGGAATACGTCAAGCAAATAATTGAGGACGTAGGTTGCAAGTGCTACTCTGAGATGAAGAGGTTAGCACAGGAAAGGAATTCGTGGCGGGCCGCATCAAACCAGTCAGTAGACTGATGACCAAAAAAAAAAAAAATTACTTCTCGACTCTTCCAGTGGTTTCCACCCTGCGCGGTAGAGGTTAGCACAGGAAAGGAATTCGTGGCGGGCCGCATCAAACCAGTCAGTAGACTGATGACCAAAAAAAAAAAAAATTACTTCTCGACTCTTCCAGTGGTTTCCACCCTGCGCGGTGGCTCACGCGCTCGTCACGGCATCGGAGTATTACTTGAAACCTACATCCTCATTTATTTGTTGGATGTATTCCAATATGTCTTCCTTTACAGTTTTTGCCCTGTACAGCCCCCTCTGGCACCAAGGAAGTCATTCCCTGATGACATAATAGATGTCTTCTTGTCAGTATTTTCCACATATTCGTTTCCTCTCCGATTCTGCGTAGAAAGTCCTCTTTCCTTACCTTATCGGTCCACGTAAGTTTCAACTTTCGTCTGTAGCACCACATCTCGAATGGTTCGATTCTCTTCCGTTCCGGTTTCCCCACAGTCCATGTTTCTCCACCATACAATGCTGTGTTCTAAACGTACATTCACAGAAATTTCTTCCTCAAATTAAGACCTATGTTTGATACTATTAGACCTGCCTTGGCCAGGAATGCTCTTTTTGCCAGTGCTAGTCTGCTTTTTGTAGAATCCTCCTCGCCACTGTAAAGTCTTACACTGTAAAGAAGCGAGGGAGAGGATATTGTTACTGGTGGCTGGTATCCACTTTCTACAGCAAAAATACTCGCGTGAATTAATAAGTTTCTTTATTTACGTGGACAGTATACTTAAACCGAGCGAGGTGGCGCAGTGGTTAGACACTGGACTCGCATTCGGGAGGACGACGGTTCAATCCCGCGTCCGGCCATCCTGATTTAGGTTTTCCGTGATTTCCCTAAATCACTCCAGGCAAATGCCAGGATGGTTCCTCTGAAAGGGCACGGCCGACTTCCTTCCCCATCCTTCCCTAATCCGATGAGACCGATGACCACGCTGTCTGGTCTCCTTCCCCAAAAACAACTAACCAGTATACTTAACTTGAGTAGAGTCCATGTGTTGTGGTACAAGTTCATCAATAATCGTCCTCTTACAGACAACAGAGGTAATCTTACTATTACAAACATTAGTCTCACTGCTGGCCCCGCTATAGGCACTAATCTGGTCGCTATTTCCTTTCATAACCTCTGACGTGAACATGAGCCTGCTCTGCGAATGTACTGACAGTTTTCAAACTGCAGAATGAGTTAGTGAGGCCCTCCAGTCATCAGTGGCTGCCTAAACACTTGCTGTTGAGAGGGCGTTGGTTGATGTGTCTCTAGCCTCTCTCCTGATAGTCGCACTTGATCCAGCAGCTACCGAGCTTCGAGCTGGCGACAGCTTACATCAACACAATCATCCTTCCTGTAAATGCCACAAGTAGTGGAACTAGGCTGGCGTCAGTGCATTTTATTAGTGCAGGTTGTCTACATCAGAGACAGGTATGCACTCAAGGGCAAACCTACTGTTCTCCTTTGACTGTCAGGTACTTAACCTACTGTTCTTCTTTGTTTAACAGGTATTTAACCTGTTGTTCTGCTAAAAGGACCCTTCCTTTTGATTGACAGGCACATAACCTATTGTTCCCCCACCTCCTCCCACTCCCATACCCCTCAGGAAACCACCAACCCACTCCCTCCCCTCGCTGCTACAGGTACACTTTCAGGTCTACGTTATTGGAATAGACCCTCTCACTCTTATCAATTTGATTGACTACTGAATTAAATTGATCAATTAATTAACCTCTCATTCTCTGGTAAATCCCCCCCTCACCCCCCTCTCACACAAAATGGCAGGAAGTTCAAATTCCATCTGGACAATGCAGCACACCATGGCTACCCCCACTAACCTAAGAAAATTGTGGGAAAGATAGGGCACTTGGGCTACCGCCACTAACCTAAGTCATCAGAAGGCCACCTTTTCCTAGGAATTGGCAGGGAAAGGACTCAGCCTGTGCTGGACATAAGTCTTTTTTTTCATGCATTATTGATTCAAACAGTTTGAGGCAGTACTGCCATCCAGTGTGTCCACCACAAGGTCCGGAGTCCAACTGGCCTACTACACAGTACTGTCACCAGAGGGCACTGTCATGTCTTCCATGACGTGATCCAAGATGGCAATCCGGTGGTGGAGAGGTAGAATCTCATAACAGGATATTCAAGAATACATTGTTTATTTACAAAAAAAATTCAGTTTGTATGGGTTGGATTTCTCTTGCTCATCATTCTCTACTGTTTGGGAACATTTAGTTCCTGTAAAAAGTAATTACATGGAAAATATAGGTTGCATAACCTAATGTTCAACACTGTACTCTGGCTGTCTTAACATAATGTTCGGTCCTTTGTCGGCAGTTAACCTATTGTTCTTTTAAGTGGTTTTCTGTATCACCCCCATTTCTTTAAACTATTGTACCCCCTTTTATACCAAATTAAGTATTTAGTAATGTCCTGCCACCATTTTCTGATACACTTTTCGAATTTCAGATGCTTTTGAATGCCATTTCTGGTCCTTTGCTATCACAGTAATCCACGTCAAATCCATACCTTCCTTACGTCTGGATGTAGTCATTTCCTTTGCACATCTCGGAACACATACTTTATAAGCCTGATGCTCAAGGCAAACCTATCACGCATTCCCTCCTACTAAGTATAATACTTCGTCAATAACCGATTGCTGGTGATACAAAATAATACTGACCTAAAATCAACGGTGGCTGGACATGTCTCATAAGTTTTTCTTGCGAGTGCTACAAGCTTGTCTTAGAAAGAGAGGCGTAATCGTCCCATAAACTGCTATATGTTAAAAAAAACACAGTCATATTACCATCACAAGTGTTTCTACAGGTGCACGCAAGTATCCATTTTAAAAGCTATACTGGCTTTATGGATCAACGTGTGGCATTACCTACAAATGATGTGGTTTTTCCAGACAAATACCGTGACACTGAATATGGATGGTGATCGCTGGAGAGTGTATTATCACTCCAGCAGTGCGCTTACACTTTGCCAACGGTGCACCCTTGTAATAAAATTACTGAGTTTTGAAAGTGATTCAGCTAAGGAGCATGGTATGAAACTGGTATTTGGAACCCCCTCACACCGCCGTCGCTGAATATTTCTCCAGTAGTTGTAATGCATTCTGTCTCGATTCAATGTCAGGGTTGGTGATATATCCACTGAGCTATAGGCAATGGTTGATTGAGAAGTATCACAAACAGTAGGTGGTGTGATGATTGACATCATAGGAAATGTACACTAGCTTTTCAGATCTCTAGTGCTGTGTTATCCACTACAAAAGCCGTCTAGAGTTTGGAATCAAGTCCCCAATTCAAGAACATCACAGTTGAGAATATGAACAATTTTAGAAATTTAACAGTAATTTCAACACTGAGCAATGTTGCGACAGCATGTTTCCCATAGCTAAACCGCCCCACTCTCTACTTTACAAGTATCGTTGCGATTATAGATAGATGACTGTGCAGTACGTTCATTCATTGTTAATTGTCAAACACATAAATCATTAAAGTATACCTGGTACTATAGAACTTATGAGACATGTCCACCCATTGTTGATTTTAGGTCAGTATTGTTTCGTATCACCAGCAATTTGTTGTTGAAGTATTATACTTGGTAGTAGTGGGTGTGTCATAGGTTCGCATTGAGCAACAGGCTTATAAAGTATGTGTTCGTGTTTCGACATGAACGAACGAAATGAGTATGTCCAGCCGTAAGGAAGGTATGGATCTGACATGGAGTACTGTGATAGCAGAGGGAAGAGTATGTCAAGTCATAAGAATGGTACCGATATTTCTATTCCCAGAGGCACAGCCGTTAGCAGGGTGTATTTCCGATACTTCACTCATTGTCAAATGTCGTTCAACTGAGACCATAATCATAACATTTAATTGTAAGTACAGGGATAAAATATGTATGAAGCTGGTTTTTTTCCTAGGACAGTTCTGTCTATGCGTGAATGGCGTGCAGCGCCGGTGACCTGTGGCAGAAACGATTCACATTTCCCATTCACTGTGGGAGCCGTCAGAAAGCAGAGGCCTGTTGGACTGTAGAAATGTAGCTGACTTAATTGTGTTGTCCTTTTGATGGCCGAATAGCGAACTAATACTTAGTATGTGCTGGATAGATTTCGTGATCGCGTGGAAATTTGGGAAGATTCAATATGGACGTGTGTTTGCACTGGACCGTTATTCCCTCCCATGTAAATTGTCCAGTTGACTTCTTCTGCATATTTCGCGCCTTTGCTTACTTGAGGGAGAATCGATTCTGGTGTGCGCATTTAGCAGGTGAAAGACACATTTGCTGTTTCTCTAGATATAAGAAGGACCTCATTTGACTTGGTAAATTATATGGAGTGGTTTCGAATTTACTACATCACAAGTGGTTCAAGTGGCTCTGAGCACTATGGGACTTAACAGCTGAGGTCATCAGTCCCCTAAACTTAGAACTAATTAAACCTAACTAACCTGTCACACACATCGATGTCCGAAGTAGGATTCGAACCTGCGACCGTAGCAGCCGTGTGGCTCCGGACTGAAGTGCCTAGAACCGCTCGGCCGCCACGACCGGCCTACTACATCACCGACATCGGTATTCATGAGTGGAAATATCAGTTTCCTCTATTTTTTTTCGAGTTCTCACTGTAAAGGCCTTCGTAGACGGAATAAGTTTCTAGTTACTTGTTTACATCACGTTCCACCTCGCTAAAGTTTCGGGTTTGTATAGAAATAATTTCCAGTCTATATCTTCGGAATTATGTTGCACGAGCGATCGGTAGGATACTGCTATGTGCTTGATATCGAGATGCATCGCGTAAATGGTACATATTATGGCAAACCATGAGAAAATACACTACTGGCCATTATAATTGCTACACCAAGAAGAAATGCAGATGATAAATGGGTATTCATTGGACAAATATATTATACTAGAAATGACATGTGATTACATTTTCACGCAATTTGGGTGCATAGATCCTGAGAAATCAGTACCCAGAACCTCTGGCGGTAATAACGGCCTTGATACGTCTGAGCATTGAGTCAAACAGAGCTTGGATGGCGTGTACAGCTACAGCTGCCCATGCAGCTTCAACACCATACCACAGTTCATCAAGAGTAGTGACTGGCGTATTGTGACGAGCCAACAATGTCGCGATACGATAAACCGCAATCGCGATAGGCTACAATCCGACCTTTATCAAGGTCGGAAACGTGATGGTACCCATTTCTCCTCCTTACACGACGCATCACAACAACGTCTCACCAGGCAACGCCGGTCAACTGCTGTTTGTGTATGAGAAATCGGTTGGAAACTTTCCTCATGTCAGCACGTTGTAGGTGTCGCCACCGGCGCCAGCCTTGTGTGAATGCTCTGAAAAGCTAATCATTTGCATATCATAGCATCTTCTTCCGGTCGATTAAATTTCGCGTCTGTAGCACGTCATCTTCGTGGTGTAACAAGTTTAATGGCCAGTAGTGTACATGTGTTCTTGCAATCCCAGAGTCTGGAGTTGGGTGTATAAGACCAAGCAAGCAGGTCTGGGCCAGAAACAGTAACATGTTTGTGCCGACCCTGAATTTGTGGTACAGTTCTGAGAGCGACTTCGGTCCACTGACAGCGCCCTAGTTACGCACTGGGAGTGGATGTGCTCATGGGAAATATCTAGTGCAGCGAGGACTATACCTATGGTGCATATGCTTATACTGTCTGAGATATATGTACGAGCGTCTGGCGGTCGATAGCTATATGAATGATGTAAAAGGGGCAATTTTGTATGGTGTAGGATACGAATATGTTTACTACATTGACACGGTACGTGGTGGTATATTGCAAGGTTGGAGATCGGTTTTCTGCTCTAATATTCAAGCTGCCGCCCTCAGTGGCAGTGCAGTGTAATTGAGTAAGAGTCTTCCGTATTTGACGATCTGTCGGCCTCTTTGCAGGATGTCCCCTCATCGGCACCCCTGAGTGTACCCTCGCATTTTCTTTATTGTTCTGTCGATAGTGATGTTGATTACAGAACACCAGCCCACATCGGTGATGTCTTTCGAGGCATTATGTCCATGGGTGCGGCATTCATTATCACACGTAGTGCCAGATGCCTATCCTTCATAACACTTGTTTGAGAGAATCTTGGCAGGATGCAGCACCTTCCAGAAGTGCTGATCCGAAGACTTTGTCAGATAATTTCCTAGGACTGAGGAAAATCGAGACATATAGCCGGTGTGAGTGCAGGCATACCATAATTCTTTTGGGCGCTGTACACATATAACAGATAATGGTGCCTAGGTGAACACATATTTCGAAGGGAATTTCTCAGGTATAAAGTATGAAAGAGATGCCACTTCCTCATCCTCGTTGAACCAGAACTGACACCAACGCGTCGCTCGACAGCTGACGGTAGCGTCATAGCGTCATGGGGGTTGCCGGTGCATTCTGACTTCTGGGAGCATGTGCAGTAGCGTCCTGTGTGGTCGAGTGGACAGGGGAGCGACGGGCAGTACATCAGCGCGTTGGAGCCTTTTTTTTTACGAGTTTTTTGTTTAAACTATATTCCATCGATTTCACCGACCAATAGGATGCCTTGAATTAAAAAAATAACTACTCCTTACATGTGAAGAATGTCGATTTAATTAATTTGGATAAATTTTTGTATCAATGTGGTGGGAGCGGTACAAAAGTTAATGGGAGGATGTGTGCGAGTGGGTGATATGGAGCAGAATAGCAGGTTAAGTGCAGAAGACTACATTAATTTTCGTAATTTTTATGTAAAATGCAGTACAATAGTTCAAGGGGGTGGGTGACAAAGAAGAAGAATGCGCCAGAAATGGCATTTAAAAGCATGTGAAATTCGAAAAGTGTACTTGAAAATGGTGGGACGATATCACTAATTACTTAATTTGGTATCAAAGTCGGTATAATAGTTTAAGGAAATGGGGGTGACATGGAAAACCACTTAAAAGAACAGTAGGTTATGCGCCGACAAAGGGCCGAACATTAAGTTAAGACAGCCAGAGTACAATGCCGAACATTAGGTTCTGCAACCTGTTTGTTCCATGTGTTTACATCTTACAAGACCTACTTGTTTCCAAACAGCAGAGAATGATGAACAAGAGAAATTCAACCCCCACAAACTAATTTTTTTTAAATAAACAATATACCCTTGAATTTCCTGTTATGAGATCCTTTGTCTCCACCACCGGACTGCCACCTTGAATCACGTCACAGAAGGGATGATAGTGCCCTCTGGTGACAGTACTGTGTAGTAGGTCAGTTGGACTCCTGACCTTGTGGTGGACACACTGGATGGCAGTACTGCCACAAACTGTTTGAATCAATAATGCATGAAAAAAAAAGACTTATGTCCAGCACAGGCTGAGTCCTTTTTCTGCCAGTTCCTCAGAAGGGGTGGCGGTCAGATAACAGGTAGCCCAATTGCCCTTTCTTCCCCGCTGTTTTCTTAGGTTAGTGGGGTAGCTGTGGTTTGCTGTATTGTCCTGATGGATTTTGAACTTCCCGTTATTTGACGTAGAGATGAGCCGGGAGCCGTGGCTGTGGAGGACGGCATATCCTGCTATCTGGCTTGCGGGGCAACAGGAACATCCTCTGGAAAACTGATGCCTGAAGCACATGTCCAGGCTTGAGGGCCTGGTCCAGGGCGATGACGTTGACAGCAACAGTGGGTCTAGGTCCATCCGGTCGCTAAGCCAGGACGGCGGGGTCGAGGGCGCGTCGTCCACCTGCTCCTCCCGGGGTGCCCAGTGGCAGCATCAGATGGACGCGAAGGCCGCGCGGTCCTATGAGGCCGCGAGTCTGGGGAAAGAAAAGCACCAGAATCCGGAGCAAATGACACACACGAATTTTTATCTGGTGGCGAGCTGCAAACCATTCGGACCTGCAATCAAGTACATAACACAGCCAATGTGATGATACTTGCGGACCAGCTGGATGCTGCGGCCATGCAGAAGTTCGGCTTGTGATGGTCCGTCTCGTGGGTGGGAGCGATAGGAGGCGAGAGAAAGTTGTGGCGACTGTTCCCGGGTGTGGGTAGTGCGAAGCTTGGCAATCTGTTGTTTAAAAGTGCATACGAAGCATTCTACTTCTCCGTTGGACTGGGGGAGAAACGGAGCACTTGTTCGATGACGAATGCCATATCATTCACAAAACTATTAAAAATTACGTGAACTGTGGTTCATTGTCCAACACAAGTACTTCTGGCAAACATTCTATGCAAAACATGGAGGACAAGCCTTGAACTGTGCTATGTGATGTGGTAGAAGCCACGCTGTGACGTCATCTGTTCAATGTGGGCCTCCAAGTTCTGCCAAGTACAGTGCCGTCGCGCTAACTGTTTAGTCTCAACATTTCCCCAATGTCCTTGGTGGAGCAATCGCAACACATCCTTTTGCAACACTTTGGGAATAAGCACACGCGGTTGTCAACTGTCATTCTGAACTAGAATCACACCCTGTTGAACTGAAAAGCCATGCCGACGTGCGAAATATCTGCGCACAATATAGCTGTGCATTCTGTTCAATGAACAAGGCCAAAAAGTACGAATGTAATGCAACAGAATCTTAAGATCTGGGTCTGCTTCCGTGGCCTGTGCAATTTTTCTGTAGGGCACGGGAAAAGATTCCAGCAATTCAGAGTCTTGCGCATCGATTTGGACACAAGATGCGACAGATGCATGAAAATCAGTGTCTGGGCCGATCGGAAAGCGAGATAGACCGTCCGAATTGCCATGCTTTGCCGTAGGTCTGTACACAGTTTCATACTGATACTGTGTAAGCAACAAAGCTCAGCGATGCAATTTTAGAGTGTCGCCTGTAGGAACCGGCCTTGACGGATGAAACAAGGACTGCAAAAGCTTCTGATCTGTCACTAAGAAAGGGCTTGCGACCATACAAATAGTGATCGGATTTGGCCACACCATAACAATAGCGAGAGCTTCTTTTCCTATTGCACTGAGTATTGTACTGCGTTTGAGTTAACAGCTTTGAGGCGAAAGCAATAAGTCGATCATGTGCACCAATTCTGTGGGAAAGCACAGCGCCGATTCCGTAGAAGGAAGCGTCGAATTGCAAAATTACTAGCTTGGCAGTTTCAAAATGCGCTAGACACCTGTCACGAAGCAACGCATTTTTTAGTTCCTGAAATGCGTCTTGACAGTCTTTAGTCCACACAAAAGGTACATTTTTGCGGCGCAAGCGATGCAATGGAGCCGCGATCTGAGCGGCATTCGGCATGAAACGGATGTAGTATGTCATCTTGCCTAGTACCTACTGACTGCAGTTCAGACACATTGCGAGGAACAGGCAGGTTACGGATTGCAAGCAAATGACATTGGAGGGGTGCACACGCTAACTCCTTACGACATGACCTAAGTGCTATAGTTCAGTTTGAAAAAGTCACACTTTTCGAGACGACTTTTGAGTCCTGCTTCTAACAACAAAAGATTATGCAAATTTTCAATGTGTTCCTCTGGCGTACGACCTGAGAAGACAATAACGTCAAGGTAGTGTGAACAAAATGACACTTGCTCAGTCAATTGTTCCAAGTAACACTGAAAAATGGCGGGTGTGGGAGCACTGCCAAAGGGCAAACGCAAATACTTGAAAATCGTAAGAGTGTGTTTACAACAAACACTTTGTGTGATTCTTCATCCAATGGAAATTACAAGTAGGCATCACGCAAATCTACCTTCGAAAAGAAACGTCCTGCACCAAACCTGTCCATGAGTTCCTCAGCGAGAGGTAACGGATAAGTGTCAACTACTGTCAGTGAGTTGATGTCTACAGCGGATGCGACCAGAAGGCTTATGCAACAAAACGAGAGGTCTTGTGCACTGACTAGCTTGAATGGGAGCAATTACACCATTCTCTTGCAATTCTTTCAATTCACTGGCTACTTTGTCTCTTAAAGCAACTGGAACGGGGTAGGCCCAGAAAATTTTAAACTGTGCATTTTTTTTCAATGTTACATGTGCTACAAAGTTATTAGCTTTTCCCATTCTTTCTCAAAATAGTTCAGGAAATTCATTAAGCAAGGTAGCGACACTCTTTCTGTGCAAAAGACGACACTGGAAGTACATTGTCTAGGATGCTGAGTCCAAACAAATCAAAGGCATCTAAGCCGAAAATGTTCTCACTCTCTCTTGATTTCAGTACATTAAAATTCACTGTCCTAGCTTGAGATTTGTAAGTGGCAGGCAAACTACACTGTCTAAGCACTGGAAGTTCCTGTCCATTGTAAGCAGTGAGGTGCTGCTAGATTTAGATAGGCGTAGTGAGCCTAACTGCTCGTGCGTGGCACAATTATCAAAGTTACTGAGACACCTGTATCTAAAAGCAAGTTCACACGTCGGTCAATAATTCGTAATGAGGTAAATAGTTAGTAAGAACGTCGTTGCACAACACTAGGGCGAGCAGGAGGCACAACTTGAATCTTACTTTTGTCAAAACCTGTTGTAGGTTTTGAAAATACGGCGTTCACTGCATGACTGCATGTGCACGAGCCTGTTTTTTCTGGAAGCGTGTAAAATTTGTTGGTCCCGAAACTGAATAACTTGTGTTAGATCCATCACATTGGCCGTCTGCGGCTGAAGCGCAGGAGGAGGGGAAGGGTGGGTGAAGGGGGACGGGGAATTCATGGTTTACAGAAACAACGCTATACCAAAACGCAAGCAAAGTCTTTGAAAAAAGAAATTTGATTAGTTCTGCAGTTCCCCTCCTGGAATATAAGTAAGAACACAACAAATTAGCAATTAGAAACTCTTGAACACGATCACCCCTGCAAGCTAAAACACAAGAGGAACAAGCAGTGTAGAATTCTCGTCGCCATTGCGAAGTCTTGTACCGAAAGGAAGTAAGGAAGAGGATATTGTTATAGATGGGACTATCCTCTTTCTACAATACAAATGCTCATGTGGATTAATATGGTTCTTTATTTACATGCACAAGGCACTTGAGTAGAGTCCATGTGTTATGGTATAAGATCATCAATAATCGTCCTCTTGCAGGAAATAGCGGTAATTTTGCTGTTACAAACATTAGTCTCACTGCTGATCCCACTATAGGCACTAAGGTGGTCACTATTTACTGTCATAACCTGCAATGTGAACTGAGCCTGATCTGCGAATGTGATGTGAGTTGACAAACTGGAGAGTGAGTTAGTGAGGCCCTCCGGTCAGCAGCAGCGACCTAAATACTTGCGGTCGAGAGGGCGGCGGCGGTGGCCCGTTGCTTGTCGGTGTGTCTCTGGCCTCTCTCGTGATAGGCGCGCTTGAACCAGCGCCTACTATCGAACTCCGCGCTACGTCTTTGTCGACTGGAGTGCTGGCGACACCTTACGCCAACATTCTTTTGATGTCCTCCTCCTCCTCCTCCTCCTCCTTCCATCATTGGTTATTTTGCTGCCTAGGTAGTGGAATTCCTTAACTTCATCTACTTCAATGACAATCAATCCTAGTGTTAAGTTTCTCGCTGTTCTCATTTCTGATACTTCTCATAACTTTCGTCTTTGTTCCATTTACTCTCAATCCATATTCTGTACTCACTACATTGTCCACTCCGTTCACCTGATCATGTAATTCTTCTTCACTTTCACTCAGGATAGCAATGTCATCAGTGAATCATGTCATTGATACTCTTTCACCTTGAATTTTCATTCCACTACTGAAACTTCTTATATTTCCATCATTGCTTCTTCAGTGTAAGGATTGAACAGCGTGGGCGAAAGAGTACATTCTTGTTTTACGCCCTTTTTAACCCAATCATTTCGTTCTTCGTCGTCCACTCTTATTATTACCTGTTGGTTCTTTTACATATTGTGTATATCCGTCTCTCCCTATGACTTATCCCTATTTTTCTCCAAAAGTCGAACATCTTGCTCCATTTGACTTTGCCAAAAGCTTCTTCCAGATCGACAAATTCTATGAACGTGTCTTGATTTTTCTTTAGTCTCGCTTCCATTATCAAATGCAACGTCAGAATTACCTCTCTAGTGCCTTTACCTTCTCAAAGCCAAACTGACAGTCATCTAACTCACCCTCAATTTTCTTTTCCGGTCTTCTGTGCACTATACTTGTCAGCAGCTTGACCTGCTAAGCTGACTGCGCGATAATTCTTCCACTTGTCAGCGCTTTCAGTCTTCGGAATTGTGTGGAAGAGATTTTTCTGAAAGTCAGACGGTACGTCGCCAGACTCACACATTCTGTCACCAGCGTGAATAGTAGTTATGTTGCCACTTGTCCCCAATGATTTTAGAAATTCTGATGCAATGTTATCTGTCCCGTCTGCCTTACTTGATCTTAAGTCCTCAAAAGTTCTCTCATGTTTTGATTCTAATATCTCTTCTAAATCGACTTCTGTTTCTTCTCCTATCACATCAGACAACTTTTCCCTCTCATACATGCCTTCAATGTATTCTTTCCACCTACCCGCTCTCACCACTGCATTTAACAGTGGACTTATCGTTGCACTCTTAATGTAACAACCCATGTTTTTAATTTCATGGAAGGTTACTTTCACTTTCCCATATGCTGAGTCAGTCCTTCCGAGAATCATATCTTTTTCGATCTCTTCGCATTTTTCATGCAGCCATTTCGCCTTAGCTTCCCTGCACTTCCTATTTGATTCATTCCTCAGCGACGTATATTTTTATATTTCTGAATTTTCTTCAATATTTTTGTGCTTCCTTCTTTAATCGATCAACTATAGTGTTTCTTCTTTTACCCATGGTTTCTTAGCAGTTACCTTCTTTGTACCTATGTTTTTCTTTGCAACTTCTGTGATAGCCTTTTTGGAGGTGTCCATTCCCCCTCAACTGTACTGCCTACTGAGCTATTCCTTACTGCTGTATCTATACCCATAGAGAACTTCAAGCGTATCTCTTCATTACTTAGTAGTTTCGTACCCCATTTCTCTGCACATCTATTCTTCCTGATCAATTTCTTAAACTTCAGCCAACTCTTCATCACTACTACATTATGATCTGATTCTGTATCTGCTCATGGGTACGCCTTACAATCCAGTATCTGATTTCGGAAGTCTGACCATGATGTAATCTCACTGAAATCTTCCCATGTCACCCTGCCTTTTCCAAGTATACTACCTCCTCTTGTGATTCTTGAGGAGTGTATTCGGTATTACTAGCTGAAATTTATTACAGTTCTCAATTAGTCTTTTTCCTATCTCATCCCTTGTCCCAATCCCATATTCTCCAGTAATCGTTTCCCCTGTACCTTCCTCTACAGCTGCATTCGTGTCCCCCATGACTATTACATTTTCATCTCCCTTTACGTAGCGTATTACTCTTTCAATATGCTCAATACCTTCTCTATCTCTTCATCTTCAGCATGCGACGTCAGAATGTAGACCTGATCTATTTTTGTCGGTGTTAATCTTCTGTCGATTCTGATAACAACAACCCTATCACTGAATAGCTCCCAGGAACTCAGTCTCTGCCCTATCTTCATATTCATAACGAAGCCTACTCCCATTATACTATTATCTGCTGCTGTTGATATTACCCTATACTTATCTGACCAGAAATCTTTATCTTCTTTCCATTTCACTTCACTGACTCCTACTATATCTAGATAGACCCTTTGTATTTCCCTTTTATCATTTTCTAGCTTCCCTACCACGTTCAATATTCTGATATTTTACACATCGACTCGCAGAACATTGTTCTTACGTTGGTTATTCAGTCTTTCTCTCATGGTCATCTCCCCTTTGGCAGACCCTCCCGGAGATCTGAATATGGGACCATTCCGGAATCTGTTGCCAATGGAGAGATAATCGTGACACATTTCAATTACAGGCCACATGTCGTGTGGATACACATTATGTGTCTTTAATGCAGTGGTCCCCATTGTGTTCCGCATCCTTATGCCGTTGATCATTGGTGATTCTTCCCCCTGTAGGGACAGTTTCCCACCCCTCAAATTCTGTGCTCTCCTCCGCCCTCTTTGACAAGGCCGTTGTGAGTATGAGGGTGACTTTTTATGCTGGAAGTCTTCGCCCGCCAATTCTGATTATTAACCAGAATTTAAGCGGTGCAATAGTTCTGTGCTTTCAAAATTCGATGAGCCAGCTGGTCAGTCAAGGTGTGATAATGTACCTGAGTTTTTATCAAACGAGGACTGCATGTGTGTCAAAGCAGCACCGAACCACCTCTGTCTTCAACTACTCCCTTAACACACTGAGGGTTAAACGCCTCATTGGGTCATTGCTGCATTCAACACCGTTTGAGGAGGGGCTGAACCACCACTCGTTGAAGCACACTAAGTGCCTGCTGTCAGCTACTTCCAGTTGGCTCCATTTCTTCAAAAACTAAGGCCTGAATTCCCAGCAATTAAGTTCAATAAAATTTTAAGCTATTATAGTTTGTCTCGGATGAACCACTGCTACATGGAACTTAAAATAAATCACCTGGGAAATTTAAGTTACAGGACTATGAAACATGACTGGAACCCAAAAATACTCATCTTAATGCTTTCAGTAATGACCCACCCCGGTTCCACCGCTCTGGTCACCGCAAACAAAACCAAAATATACCAGCCTGACAAGCGGAATAGCAAAAAACTGTCTCAGTTTCACGCAGCAACCCACCGGATAGAAAATGAGTACAATTTCTAAAGTAAACGACAAACTGTTCTTCAAACGAACTTACAACCACTGTGTATCTTAGTATTAATTATCATAATAAGTTTTAAAAAAGAAATCTGTTATAACTAAATAGCTCTGGAGCAGATATACAGGGCGAATAAAAATTCCTACTACATGCTTCTAGGGGTGGTAGAGGGGATTTAGTAGATGAAGTTTTAATAGGGAACCCATGTCCGGGAATGTGCCTTTCGGATGTAAAATCAGTTTGAGAGTCGGATCATTGTCAGCTCTCACGCATCACGGGTACTTTCTCATGGGGAGGTCCGCAGCTCGTGGTCTCGCGGTAGCGTTCTCGCTTCCCGAGGACGGGGTCCGGGGTTCGATTCCCGGCGGGGTCAGGGATTTTCACCTGCCTCGAGATCACTGGGTGGTGTTGTGTCGTCTTCTTCATCCCCATTACGGGCGGAGGAAGGCAATGGCAAACCACCTCCCCTAGGACCTTGACTAGTGCGGCGGTGCGGGTCTCCCGCATCGTTCCCCTACGCTCTGTCAAGGAGTATGGGACTTCATCATCATATGGGGGAGAATGACCTGTGGGCTTTAGGAAGACAATGCATGGGCAATGTTTTGAGTACTCGTTGTCGGATTCTCCTCTGCGCGATGAAGGACATCCTCTTCAAAGTCGAGATTGCGAAACGTCCGTGGAGCACCACAGCCAACCTTCCTAGTTTCGAACGCACCAGTTTCTCGCAGCTTTTGTTGTAGTCTGACGAAGGTGTTGAGTGATATCATAATAACACAGACTGGCGACGGCTCCCTCTTCTCGTTTGTGTGCCGTGAAGTGGAAGGTCTGGAAGTGATCCGATCTTCAAAGTGATTTTACGTACAAACGATAAAATACCGAACATGTGTTCCTCATCAAAACTTCATCTACGAAGTCCCCTTTACAGCCCCTAGAAGCCTGTAATAGAAATATTGACTTACCTTGTACAGCGGTTAGTTCAGAACGAATACAGTGCAATGAATATCTAATACAATGTCCCACGTTTCTTGTTTCTGCGAGACAACGGCAGGCGTGAACTCCATGCCTCTTAGCATGCGGTTCCACGCTACCATTGCGTTCAAATCATTCTGCTGGGTACTGCATTTTCCAGAATTCGAAGCTGGGTAGCGGTTAGGAATTTCTTAGAAGTGATCATGTAGCACATTTTTTTCCAAATCAATAGAGATTATAAAAATGAATCTACGCATGTAAGTATGTTTCATCTCTCATGGGCAAAGGTGGAAGGTGCAGATTGACAGAAAAAGGTGGGAGGAGTAGATGCATGGAGAGACGGGTAGGGGCAGATGTACATAGGATGCGGGACTGAGAACGTGGAGAGAGAGAGGGGTGGTTGTGGAGATGGGGAGAGAGAAGGGAAAAGAGGGGATGGACTAATACAAGACTGAAATAAGTACATTCCCGAGCAACACTGGGTAATCAGCTAGTTTCAGACACAAAGAAAATAAAATATTAAGTTCAAACTGATTGCTGAGCGAGGGAAGAAGGAAAAATTCTTTTATTTATAGACTAGCTGAGTACCCGGGTTTGCCCAGGTTTTTCCAATCTACTATTAGGCCGTCTGCTCCTCCCGCTCTCTGCGTCATCTGCTGCTTCCCATTCTGCCCCTCTGCTGTTTCCCCGTCTGTTCATCTCCCCCTCCACCCCTCTAATTCAATCTCCTCCTCACCCTCTCTTTCTCAGTCTCCTCCTCTCTCGTTCCATATCTTCCTTCACCCTCTCCCTGTTCTCTCCGTCGGCACTAAGGATTCGCCAGTGGAGACTGAAACAATATGTGTGTCCATCGACCGAATTTAACTGAATGAAAGACTGAGTGAAATTGTAAAAGTCGCGTGATTTGACGTGACCTGTTCTGGCACACAGTGCCAAAGATTACTTTTGCGATCCGATATACTCAAAAGCGGTCAAAGACATTTTTAAGCCCGACCGCAGTGAATCAAAAAATGAGATACAATGTGAAAACAAAACGGTAGGGTAAGACACGCTCCGTCTACACCGCAAAACTTGCTTAGCCGCTAAGTCTGTAATTATAAGTTATGACAATTTTTACAATTTATATATATATATATATATATATATATATATATATATATATATATATTTCTCAAACTTAAAGGACACCTTTTAAGCTACAACGCATTCCTCAGAGAAGAGCGTCCACAACTCTGAAAAGAATGGCTAACCTTTTAACATTTTCTTTAGCGTACAGTTTAAGTAGATAGTGATTTTGTTTGCTTATACTGACAGATTTATTTATGTGTGAATTTGAATGACTTTGTGTAACCCTAATGTATTACCCGTCTATACCTGTGATTCCATTCCCAAATTTTATCACAGATTTTGTGTCTTATTGCGATGCTAATGTCTTCTGACGACGCAGATTTGAAGAAAGTAGTCACGATGATTACGTTTTTGCCCCATGTTTTCATTAATTTTTGATGAAGTCTGTAGACGACTTATGCAGAATTGAAGTCGAATCATTTTCCGTTCTCAGCGTACGAGAAATATGATATCATTAAAAGGAGCGAATGTTTCCAATAACAAGACTCCTGATAACTTAAAAGAGAGATTCGGTATTTTAAGCGGCTATAACAGAATATAAAGCTTCCTAAAAAGAGAAATTAACCAAAACTTGTTATTTAATGCGTAATAATGAAAAGATGGAAATGGACGAAGCTTCAGTAACTGTAAGGCTCAGCTCAAAGCTATTGCAAAGCCGATACTGTGATGTAATGAAAGTTTTTGCATGGTGACTACCTAAAAATAATTGTTCTTATAACGTGTGTAATCCTATCTTGTGGATGCAAAGTGACTGTGTCACTTTAACAAAATGTTAGTCTTCAAAAAGCTGACGATCCTCGATCTGTGATCGCATAAGTGCACATAGTAATCGTCCATGACCTCGTGTGTTTAGTGGAAAATGTACGTGTGCTTCGTTTTCACTGTGCTACCAAAGGTGAAATTCAGCGAGCACGTAGTGGCATGGTGTTGCAGCAGCCAACTTACGTTCGATTCACGGCTGTGATGCACCCGTCGCCATATGAGTAGGAAATGATGTGATTTCTGTCGAGTCATCACGTCGCTATCGCCGACAAGGCTCCACACATCATGACGTTATACCGCACAGTGTTAAGCGAGCCGTTGTGGCCGACCGCTTCTGGCGCTTCAGTCTGGAACCGCGCGACCGCAGGTTCGAATCCTGCCTCGAGCATGGATGTGTGTGATGTCCTTAGGTTAGTTAGGTTTAAGCAGTTCTAAGTTCTAGGTGACTGATGACCTCAGATGTTAAGTCCCATAGTGCTCAGAGCCATTTGTTACGCGACCAACCGTTGGAGCATATGCGCGCGCACTCTCCAGCGCTGCGGGCTCACGTGGTACGGTTGCCCGCCCCGCCATACTCCGAAGAAACAATATACAGACGCTATTGTAGCACAACATTATGACGCAGCAAATATTCCCAGGTGACTGACGTCATCAAAAATGCAAAGTCAAATAAGTGTGATCCACGGTGGCCACCGGATGTGAACTAATTATTAAAATAAGAAAGACACCACGAATGTAACGAAAAACAAACGGTTCAAATGGCTCTGAGCACTATGGGACTTAACATCAGAGGTCATCAGTCCCCTAGAACTTAGTACTACTTAAACCTAACTAACCTACGGATACCACGCACATCCATGCCCGAGGCAGGATTCGAACCTGCGACCGTAGCGGTCACGCGGTTCCAGACTGAAGCGCCTAGAACCGCTCGGCCACTCCGGCCGGCTGTAACGAAAAGCATCGTAGTGATGATACATCACATATCCTATGACCCTTCTCCAAAAAACCTGTAAATATTAAAATTAAGTTGTAGATTTATTCTAATATAAGTGTATATATTTTTTTTTTGTTTCATGTAAACCATATTATGCCATTGACTTCCTGGACGAAATGACATCCATTCGTCACCGAGTTTTTTCTCCCGAGTCTCTGTCATCAAACGATGAAATGATTAAAAGAAAACCTATGTCCTACAATTTGTCACGAATCTGTATCAGTGCAGTGCCGACTTAAGTGAATATTTCCTCATTCTTAGCTATTAGTATTTTATGTATGTAAATTGATCTATTCCTGTACGTACCTTGAACATTTGTTAATGCTTCTCACTTGAAAACTAATGCTTCTGAAGCTCCCTCTTTGAAAATTTTGACACCATTTTATGAAGATTTACTCTTAGCTACAAGCCTCGAAAATTGTCAGACTTGTAAAATATCATTTACTTATTCCAATAATTGATTTCAGTCATCATCCCTATCCAATGTAAATGTTCTATGTAAGAGTCTCTAAATAGTGGAGCACATAATGTTACGGAAGGAAATGCCTCTCGACAGATCCCTCGATCTGACGAGATGCATTTGGGGGCGATGTAACATTATGTGAGTCCATCGACCGAATTTAACTGAATAAGTTCCCCAGAGAACTAAAGAGCGAGTGAAATTGTAAAATTCGCGTGATATGACGTGACCTGTTCTGGCACACAGCACCAAAGATCACTTTTGCGATCCGATATACTCAAAAGCGGTCAAAGACATTTTTTAAGCCCAACTGCGGTGAAACAAAATATGAGCTACAATGTGAAAACAAAATGTGTACTAAATCCTATGCCACTTATGTTTTGTCTGTATGTGTAGACGCACGTTATTACAGTTCATTGTAATTTATAATTAAAAATATGTAATGTGAATAGTTTCGTGTGCTATGTCTCAATATATCAAGAAGTACGACATATAAAAAAATCAATGGATGTTTGCCTATTTCTGAGGAATTGTAATTATTAGCAGAAAAGCTGGTATATGTGGCACTGTCAGCCACGATAATGTGTGGAAAAATGTTTGAAGTAAGTTGCTCTTTAGCTTATTAAAAATTAATTATAAACTGAATGTAGTTATTTGACGTGTTATTGAAATAGCAATCACCAGTCAATTTCTCATGCCCCATGTTCATAAATGTTTAATTGTCTTTTTAGTAAAAATGTTCTCAGAAATCATCGACGGTTCCACAGGGCAAAGGAACTTGAAAGAAGTTATCGTAATCAGCAAACTACTATTCGTCACAGAATGGTAATTGGCTGTACTTTATTTCCAAACGTAGGTCCCTTCAGTAATATTGTTGACATCCAGGCTCGGAAGCTATCCGACAAAATTTTGGTTACAATCGCGTTTTAGTTTCCTTGAAAAGTGTATCAAAATTATTGATAGCTTCTTTCAAGTACCTGACACGTCATTGCACGGAGCAAGGTGCGCTTGTGTCGAATCCTAAAAAATGACATCTTCTAAAACATCAGGTACCATAGTTAACAGCAAATTACTCTCTCCATTTCCTCCCATTCAAAATATTTATAATAATAGGAGGCACCCCATGGCTCCTGCTCAAAACCGCGATGTTATCGTACGGGACACGCCATTTGCGTGGATGTTCTTCGGAGAAACCTCTGCATTCATATTCATCAACTGGCGAGGACAGAGTGAGTTCGCTGAACCCAACACAGAGGTGCATTCTTCCCCGAGCGTTGCTAATTCTGTCAAAGGTGCATGCCACCCTCTTCCGCAATGAATGCGACGGTGTGACGCTGCTCGCGGGATTCAGATGCCCGGTACTGACCCCGCAGCGCTCGTCCGTTCACCTGTCTCGTCCACTGTGGACAAGCCAAGATGAACGGAAACTGTAAGGGTGTTTCTTTTTTTCACTCTGTAAGTAGGCTGTTTAGGTTTTTATCTTGGTAACGCCACGTAGCGCTCTATATGAAAATCACTGACAGTGCTGTGTGAAGTCTGTGGCTGGTTGGCATTGTTGGAATATTCGCTATTGTACTGTTGGGTAGTTGGATGTGAACAGCGCGTAGCGTTGCGCAGCTGGAGGTGAGCATATCATGAACTATATATATATATATATGTATATATATATATATATATAAATGACTTTTGAACACTATTCAGGTAAATACATTGTTTGTTCTCTATCAAAATCTTTCATTTGCTCACCATGCCTATCAGTAGTTAGTGCCTTCAGTAGTTAGAATCTTCTATTTAGCTGGCAGTATTGGCGCTCGCTGTATTGCAGTAGTTCGAGTAACGAATATTTTTGTGAGGTAAGTGATTCGTGAAACGTATAGGTTATTTTGTCAGTCAGGGCCATTCTTTTGTAGGGATTATTGAAAGTCAGACTGCGTTGCGCTAAAAACATTGTGTGTCAGTTTAGTGGTGATCAGAATAAGTAAAGAGAGAAATGTCTGAGTACGTTCAGTTTTGCTCAGCTGTTTGAAAATCAAAGAACGTAAGGGGTTTACCAGCACAGTAATTCATAATTTTCCAAAGGGTACGTTTCAACTCCCCGCTAACTAGCAGAATGAATTAAACACACACTTTAGAATTAAGAGAAATTAAAGATAATCCTCTGCAATCATCATCCACTCACACGGATAATAACACCCTTTTGCATATACATCGGCGTTTATCGATTAATTACACCTTTCATATCAGTGGATTAAGTGGGATGCGCGAAAAAAGAATGAAACACGGAACTGACTGCAGCGTGGCGCGTTTCAGCCGTTCCATTACTTGCCTGACTGGGGCCGCTCGACCATCTCGGCTCGAGCCTCTTAGCCGTGGCGATATTTATGATGTCAGTGAATCCGCTCCAGCTGACAGCTCGTGAGCATACGTCGTAGCTTACAAGCCGTACCGCCCAGAACGAGATGTTTGCTGTAAGCTGCTGAAGCCACCGCCCTACACGTGTACCTCTGCTCGCAGCATGTCAGAGGGCGCAGATATTAAAGCGGACGTTGGAAGCCGGCTACTGGACGCACACAAGAAGCCACTTGTAATGCTGAATCTTGACACACTTCGGTGTACGCTAACTGTGCGACACGGGCACGCCGTAAGAGTAGAGGGGAGATTCATCCTCTTGCCAAAGGGGCGCTTTTAAAGCAGATGGTGCGGCTGTTCCCATGTGGGAGGAAATTAACGTGGCATTAAATAAGGTCTCTAATACGTCTACATTTACATCTACATGGGTACTCTGCAAATCACATTTAAGTGCCTGGCAGAGGGTTCGTCGAACCACCTTCACAATTCACTATTATTCCAGTCTCATATAGCGCGCGCATGAATATCAACAGCTCAGATGGAAACCCAGTTCTAAGCAAAGAAGGGAAGGCAGAAAGGTGGAAGAAGTATATAGAGAGTCTATACAAGGGCGATGTTCTTGAGGACAATATTATAGAAGTGGAAGAGAATGCAGATGAAGATGATATAGGAGATATGATACTGCGTGAAGAGTTTGACAGAGTACTGAAAGACCTAAGTCGAAACAAGGCCCCGGGAGTAGACAACATTCCATCAGAACTACTGACAGCCTTGGGAGAGCCAGGCCAAACAAAACTCTACCATCTAGTGAGCAAGATGTAAGAGACAGGCGAAATACCCTCAGACATCAAGAAGAATATAGTAATTCCAAACCCAAAGAAATCAGGTGTTGACAGATGTGAAAACTACCGAACTATCAGTTTAATAAGTCGCAGCTGCAAAATACTGACGCGAAATCTTTACAGACGAATGGAAAAACTGGTAGAAGCGGATCTCGGGGAAGATCAGTTTGGATTCCATAGAAATATTGGAACACGTGAGGCAGTACTGACTTTATGACTCACCTTAGAAGAAAGATTAAGGAAAGGCAAACCTACGTTTCTAGCATTTGTAGACTTAGAGAAAGCTTTTGACAATGTTGACTGGAATACTCTCTTTCAAATTCTAAAGGTGGCAGGGGTAAAACACAGGGAGCGAAAGGCTATTTACAATTTGTACAGAAACCTGATGGCAGTTATAAGAGTCGAGGGACATGAAAGGGAAGCAGTGGTTGGGAAGGGAGTGAGACAGGGTTGTATCCTATCCCCGATGTTATTGAGCAAGCAGTAAAGGAAACAAAAGAAAAATTCGGAGTAGGAATTAAAATCCATGGAGAAGGAATAAAAACTCTGAGGTTCGCCGATGGCATTATAATTCTCTCAGAGTCAGCAAAGGACCTGCAAGAGCAGCTGAGTGGAATGAACAGTGTCTTGAAAGGAGGATACAAGATGAACATCAACAAAATCAAAACGAGGATAAAGCAATGTAGTCGAATTAAATCGGGTGATGGTTTGGGAATTAGATTAGGAAATGAGACGCTTAAAGTAGTAAATAAGTTTTGCTTTTTGGGGAGCAAAATAACTGATGATGGTCGAAGTAGAGAGGATATAAAACGTAGACTGACAATGGCAAGGAAAGCGTTTCTGGAGAAGATAAATTTGTTAACATCGAGTTTAGATTTAAGTGTCAGGAAATCGTTTCTGAAAGTATTTGTATGGAGTGTAGCCACGTATGGAAATGAATCGTGCGCGATAACTAATTTATACAAGAAGAGAATAGAAGCTTTCGAAATGTGGTGCTACAGAAGAATGCTGAAGATTAGACGGGTAGATCACATAACTAATGAGGAGGTATTGAACAGAACTGTAGAGAAGAGAAATTTGTGGCACAATTTGACTAGAAGAAGGTATCGGTTGGTAGGGCATATTCTGAGGCTTCAAGGGATCACCAATTTAGTATTGGAGGGCAGCGTGGAGGGTAAAAATCGTAGAGGGAGACGAAGAGATGAATACACTAAACAGATTTAGAAGGATGTAGGTTGCAGTAGGTACTGGGCCATGAAGAACCTTGCACAGGATAGAGTAGCGTGGAGAGCTGCATCAAACCAGTCTCTGGACTGAAGACCACAACACAGCGCGCGGGAAGAATGTACACTATATCTTTCCGTACGAGCTCTGATTCCCCTCATTTTAGAGTGGTGATCGTTCCTCCCTATGTAGGTCGGTTTCAACAAAATATTCTCGCATTCGGAGGGAAAGTTGATGATTGGAATTTTGTGAGAAGATTCCGTCGCAACGAAAAACGCCTCTCTTTTAATGGTGTCCAGCCAAAATCCTGTATCATTTCTGTGACACTCTCTCCCATATTTCGCGATAGTGCAAAATGTGCTGCCTTTCTTTGAACTTTTTCGATGTACTCCGTAAGTCCTATCTGGTAAGGATCCCACACCGCGCAGCAGTATTCTAAAAGAGGACGGACAAGCGTAGTGTAGGCAGTCTCCTTAGAAGGTCTGTTACAATTTCTAAGTGTCCTGTCAATAAAACGCAGTCTTTGGTTAGCCTTCCCCACAACATTTTCTGTGTGTTCCTTCCAATTTAAGTTGTTCGTAATTGTAATACCTAGGTATTTAGCTGAATTTACGGCTTTTAGATTAGACTGATTTATCGTGTAACCGAAGTTTAACGTGTTCCCTTTAGCACTCATGTGGATGACATCACACTTTTCGTTATTTAGGGTCAATTGCCACTTTTCGCACCATTCAGATATCTTTTCTAAATCGTTTTACAGTTTGTTTCGATCTCTGATGACTTCATTAGTCGATAAACGACAGCGTCATCTGCAAACAACCGAAGACGGCTGCTCAGATTGTCTCCCAAATCACTTACATAGACAAGAAACAGCAAAGGGCCTATACCATTAACTTGGGGAACGCCAGAAATCACTTCTGTTTTACTCGATCGTTTTTCACCAGTTAACTTTAGGAAACTACCGTCCGTTCATGTGCGTTCTTTTGTAAATCTACAGCGCCTCTCAGGCAACATGTATCTTTAACGAGATGACTCACCACCGTATCGCACCCGAATTGCGACTCAGTGGTTCGAGGAGCATAAGGACGGCTGTTTGGATTACACTATGGCTGAGAATGTGGCGAATTTTCCGATGTGCGTCTGCCTTACTTTATCAGCTGTGACCAAGCATCTAATTAAGGAACGATTCTTTTCTTTCATTATTATTATTATTATCGTGACTGCCATATCAAGTTCTCAAAATATTGCCTTCGACCAGCTACATATGCTATAAACTAATTTTGGACAGACAATGCTGCACGTTGAACTTCATAAACTTCATCTGGAGACACTGCAACACAGATGCGTATTATTTCCTGTTTTCTGGAGTCGTCGGTGTTTCCTTATATTCGTCCTCATTTAACTTTCCTCTCGCATAAATGTCCAGATATATTACATTAGGTGAGTGTGCAAGCCATTTTCTGTTTCACGAATGACCGATCCAGCAATATCCATATGTTAAGAAGGTTCTCACTATCTGTGCTGAGTAGGGGGGAGAGGGAGGGTGAGAGGGGGAGGGTGAATCCGTTGTGCTGGTACCACATGAAAAGTCATATGACCAGTAGGAAGTCTTCCAGCAACTGCTGCATCGTATCTGTTAGAAACTGTAGATACTCCCGGCTATTTTAGAATATCAGTAATAAAACGGAGGCCAACCACGTGGTTACTGAAAAGCCAGCAGTAATAAAACAAGAGGCCAACCACGTGGTTGCTAAAAGGCCTGCACCACACGTTGACAGATCAGAATCATTGTTATCCACTTTCCTCACCCAGAGCGCATCTTCAACGACCACTGGTGGATAGTTTGGAACAATTATTTGCCCAGGCTTTGGAATCGATGCATCACTTCGCAGTTCGGAGACAACCGATTTTGAGATTTATTGCCATGAATGTGGAATAAAGTATAAGCAAAACATAACTTTAGCTGATCCCACTCACATATTCAAGCTGCCATGTTGTGACTTCTGGATTGTGGGTTGTCGCTACTAAACTTTTCTTAGCATTTCTTTCATTATACGTTGTTAGTTTTCATTGGTGTTCATTTTTAGTGTCTTGAAATATTTTATGGCGTTTTTCAAGTCAGATCGTGATGACATGTCATGTATGGATAACTTTCAGCATACAATCGTACCTCTTCTCTAACCATTGGCGACATTCGTTATAAACTAAAAACGTATACGATTTTTCGACTGTGGAATTTTCGACCGTGGTATAAATTGTGAAAGGCTCAATCCATCGTCAACTGTCTGCAGTTGGGCACCATTCAAATGCTTGCCAGAAGCACAGGAGTTTCACTTATAGGATCAAACATAGGAGTCCTTCAATTATAGTTCGCACGAGCAACTATAGTTCTTACGAGAAAAGAATAAGCCGAGATTCGCAAGAGGTATGATTTCTATGTCCATAGTCATTTTTGGACATAAGTTTTTCCGTCTCAAGGAACATATGTTCCGCGATCAGAATGTATCTCTGTGTAGAGTTTTAAATATCTACTTACAGATCAGAAATTTCACTATCTTAGGTGCTCCTGTGATGACACGAACTACCATCAGCAAATCTGCTTTTATTTTCATGGGATGTTCCTCGAGCGCGCTTCCATCGACCAGCAGAAGCTCCTCTCAGCACTCTGCACCAATGCTTTTACAAATGAATAAATGAAAAGGAAATTTTCAGTTGACTTCTCATTATACCTTGTTATTTCAACTAACTTTATTTCGATTCCACTTTTGTATCTTATCTATAAAGATCCAAGTCTTCCATAGGTAACTCGTTCACATTTGTGATGAAATACGCTGGAAGAAAGAAAAAGAATTGCTTCTAGTTACAAAATTTGTTAAACCTTATCAGGTGAAAGTATGTCTCGGCTTCAGACGTAAAAACTGCTGCACAAGGTAAGTCCAACGTGGATGACTTCCGTTTAGGACAGTGTTCTTCTCCCACAGGCGTCTGCCTGTCAGTGCATTTTACACTTACGACCTACCTCTAGTGCGTTGCTACAGGTTGTCCAGCGGTGGCAATTCGATAAACATAATTGGAGAAATAAGACGGACCACCCACACAACCAGACTGTGTGTTCGCACAGTGAATCATAAATTACGCAAATGTGCATAATGTCGCTGATGGTAGGTGAAAGAAACAGTTAGGGGTGTTCGGCCGTCAGATACGAACGATTAACTCGACGCGCCTCCCGTGTATTTCTCCGCGAGCAAGCTACACTCCTGGAAATGGAAAAAAGAACACATTGACACCGGTGTGTCAGACCCACCATACTTGCTCCGGACACTGCGAGAGGGCTGTACAAGCAATGATCACACGCACAGCACAGCGGACACACCAGGAACCGCGGTGTTGGCCGTCGAATGGCGCTAGCTGCGCAGCATTTGTGCACCGCCGCCGTCAGTGTCAGCCAGTTTGCCGTGGCATGCGGAGCTCCATCGCAGTCTTTAACACTGGTAGCATGCCGCGACAGCGTGGACGTGAACCGTATGTGCAGTTGACGGACTTTGAGCGAGGGCGTATAGTGGGCATGCGGGAGACCGGGTGGACGTACCGCCGAATTGCTCAACACGTGGGGCGTGAGGTCTCCACAGTACATCGATGTTGTCGCCAGTGGTCGGCGGAAGGTGCACGTGCCCGTCGACCTGGGACCGGACCGCAGCGACGCACGGATGCACGCCAAGACCGTAGGATCCTACGCAGTGCCGTAGGGGACCGCACCGCCACTTCCCAGCAAATTAGGGACAATGTTGCTCCTGGGGTATCGGCGAGGACCATTCGAAACCGTCTCCATGAAGCTGGGCTACGGTCCCACACACCGTTAGGCCGTCTTCCGCTCACGCCCCAACATCGTGCAGCCCGCCTCCAGTGGTGTCGCGACAGGCGTGAATGGAGGGACGAATGGAGACGTGTCGTCTTCAGCGATGAGAGTCGCTTCTGCCTTGGTGCCAATGATGGTCGTATGCGTGTTTGGCGCCGTGCAGGTGAGCGCCACAATCAGGACTGCATACGACCGAGGCATACAGGGCCAACACCCGGCATCATGGTGTGGGGAGCGATCTCCTACATGGCCGTACACCACTGGTGATCGTCGAGGGGACACTGAATAGTGCACGGTACATCCAAACCGTCATCGAACCCATCGTTCTACCATTCCTAGACCGCCAAGGGAACTTGCTGTTCCAACAGGACAATGCGCGTCCGCATGTATCCCGTGCCACCCAACGTGCTCTAGAAGGTGTAAGTCAACTACCCTGGCCAGCAAGATCTCTGGATCTGTCCCCCGTTGAGCATGTTTGGGACTGGATGAAGCGTCGTCTCACGCGGTCTGCACGTCCAGCACGAACGCTGGTCCAACTGAGGCGCCAGGTGGAAATGGCATGGCAAGCCGTTCCACAGGACTACATCCAGCATCTCTACGAATAGCAGCCTGCATTGCTGCGAAAGGTGGATATACACTGTACTAGTGCCGACATTGTGCATGCTCTGTTGCCTGTGTCTATGTGCCTGTGGTTCTGTCAGTGTGATCATGTGATGTATCTGACCCCAGGAATGTGTCAATAAAGTTTCCCCTTCCTGGGACAATGAATTCACGGTGTTCTTATTTCAATTTCCAGGAGTGTATAAGCGGAACAGCCTTTAACACAATCCAGCCTCTGTCAACAGCAGGTATACGTACGCTGCTTCACGCGATTTCGTCGTATATATCGGCGTTGAATAGTTGTATAAGGTACGGACAAAACATGACTCACAGTTCAAGAAGGAAAGACGGAGAGGCACACGGATGGTCGGAAGGGTTTTAATGAGTGGTTTACCTGAAGTTTTCTTTCAGCGATAAATGTTATTTATACTGCACCTCTGGTTTAGAGTAGTTAGACAGCTAAACGTAAATTATAGTTATAAATATTCAGTTCCAGTATGCTGGCTGGAATGTACTTGTCTTCAGGATACAGACAGTATAGTAATTTGGAATTAAAACAGTGGCTTGACTGAGAGTGGCAATTTTAGTGGGTCAATATTACGAAAGATGAAAGGTTTATAAGAGTCTACAGCGTTTTGATGAACGATGCAAAACGGGTTACATACAGCTCTCATACATTTTTTGATTCGACATGGACCATATCGAAGATATTTACTCCGAATAAAGAGGACAACGCTCGAAGATGCGTGTGTGGTGCAGAAGGGAAATAAGAGCATATATTTTTCGAGTCAGATGATTTTCGTTTCATTAGATATGATGATGATAACGAAGTCGAGAGAACGGTATGGAATTGTGTTCGGTGCTGTGTACTTCCGTCCTATAAAAGCAGTGTATCGAATCTATCTCCCATTTTGTGATTAGTAAGTGTGGTAGATGAGCTAAATAACTTACCATGTACATATTGTTTATGTCTAAATAATTGTAAGACTTTATTCTTTTCCAAAAAATCCTTCTATTAAGAAATGTTGATTGTAGTAGACCTTTTTCCGTCGAATATTACTGGCATACAGAGCAGCAGTTCACAATGCTGATGTTTCGGCGACTTGCTGTTCGTAATCGAGACTCAACATAATTAATTTGACCTGTCAGTGTTTGATGGTCCCAGGATTTCTTTAATCAAATTGTCTGTTTCTTCTTACAGATTCATTCGTACAAGGCAACTGGCTGGCGCTAGAAGGGGCGGACGCTGTGAAAGACTTGCATCAAATAGTTCTGCCACGATCTATATTAGTAAACAGCTAACCCGGGGCACAGTTATAATGTTATTATTACATCTCACGCATTCTTAATAATTTTCTTTATAGTAATGTCCATTATAATTGGATTTGGTAATTGGAAAAACATCAGTAATTTTGAAAACTTAAAACGCTTATGAAAATTTAAATAAGAAGTATGACTGATTACGCTGAAGGCTATCAAATGAACAAGAAGGCACTGGAATTCCAGTAACAGTTATACAAGTAATGATATTTAAGAAAAAATAAGTACTTTAAAAAAAGCTTCAGTCAGATGCACAATTACCGAGATTTGTTCAGAAGGTGAGTTACTATGTTGATTTCTTACTTTCTTAATTAAGTATAGACGAATAGTAAAATTATTATAATTCTTTTACTCTAATATCGTTCAGAACCTATTCAAATGGTTCAAATGGCTCTTAGCACTATGGGACATAACATCTATATGGTCATCAGTCCCCTAGAACTTAGAACTACTTAAACCTAACTAACCTAAGGACATCACACAACACCCAGCCATCACGAGGCAGAGAAAATCCCTGACCCCGCCGAGAATCGAACCCGGGAACCCGGGCGCGGGAAGCGAGAACCTATTCACCATAACTGCTTTCTCCTTGTAATAGACAATACAAAAACTTCAGTCGAATACACGGATCAATGGCAACAGCCCTACACGACCTTGTCCACTCGGGTAACATCAAACTGACTGGCCAGCAAGGCTTTCAAAAGGACAGTTATTTTAAATCCACAGTGACCGATACTACAACAAATAAAACACACAATTAGACCGCCTTGAAATCTACACTTTTAAACATAATAAAATTAAAAAGCAACAAATTCGGACAAGCACGTGCATATAGCTAGTACTCATTTTCTTGGTACTTTGTCCCATTTCAACGCGGAGCTGGCCCTGTTACTATGGATTTGGCGATGTTAGTGTCAGAGGGTCGCTGGATGTCCTTCCTATCGCCACCCTGTATCCACCAGGACGGACCCAGTGCATCCCAGCTGTCTGCGTCTAGTATAAGCCATGACATAGTGCGAACGTTTTCAGATGTCTGCGAGACGTGTAACTGAAACGGGACATGGGGAGAAGCCCGGTATTCACCTAGTGGGATGTGGAAAACTGCCTAAAAACCACATCCAAGCTGGCCAGCACACCGGCCCTTGTCGCTAATCCGCCAGGCGGATTCGATCCGGGGCTGGCGCGCCTACCCGCTTCCAGGAAGCAGTGCATTAGCACGCTCGGCTAACGTGGCGGGTCGGCATATAGCTAGTACTCAAAACTCATAAAGCAAGTAACCAAACGGAGATCATCGGAGAATACTATTAACTCGGTACAGATAATAATGGTATTATCAGAATAGCCCAACTGCAGTTCCTTTCTTTGCAATCGTGTCAACTCGATATTCAAGCTCGGTCAACCAGTATTCCGGTGACGACTGCTCTTGGGGAACAATTACAAAATCAGGATAACAAACGCCTCTGAATACACAAAAAGTTTGAAGTTCACAAATTGCTCAACATACAGTTTTTTATCCGTGATACCCAGTCTAGATTCGTAACGGACGTAGACGGGCTCCCTCCCTTTCTGAGAAAGAATTCCACATAACCAGCGCAGCTTGAATATTCACACGAGCGCGGATCCAAGCCCCACACGCAACCTCACAAAGCTTCCGCCCAAGTCGTCTTCTGGTGCTGTGACCAGCCAAGAGGCGTGTCGAGAACTTATCATTCTCGTTAAGATCCCAGACTTTCTTTTGCAAACTGACGAAGCCGCTTAAGTTGCCTTCACCGCCAATGGCCCCTTCGAGAGGCCAGAGAAGTCACACATCTCACTCACAAGGGAAACTCACTTTCGCTAACCTCTCACATTTAGTGATGAGGTGACCCAGTGGATAGTCCGTCAAAAACTGAAGACAGACCGAGCATGAAAACAGGACGAAGGTGTACTGAACTACACGCTGTGCATTTGACCTACAGTCGTCACACGGTGGCGCTGGCAGCAGAGGTGTGTTGGTGCATGTCAGCGTACGGTGCAGTGAGTAAGTGTGCAGACGTTTTCAGACGCGCTAATTGTGACTGTGTGTTGAAAATGGCTCAAACAACACATTTTGATGACGTTATGAGGGGTAGAATACTACGACGACGGGAGGCTGGTCAAACACAGCAGGTCGTAGCACGGGACCTCCGTGTGTCAACAAGTCTGATCTCAAGATTGTGGCTACGAATCCAGCAGACAGGAAACGTGTCCCGGCGCTACAGTACGGGACGTCCACAACGTACAACACCACAAGAAGACCGATATCTCACCATCAGTGCCCGCAGATGGCCACGGAGTACTGCAGGCATTCTTGCTAAGGACCTTACCGCAGCCACTGGAACAGTTGTTTCCAGACACACAGTCTACAGACGACTGAACAGACATTGTTTACACGCTCGGAGACCTGCAAGGTGCATTCCGCTGACCCCTGGTCACAGGAGAACCTGTAAAGCCTGGTGTCAAGAACACAGTACATGGTCATTGAAACAGTGGTACCAGGTTATGTTCACGGACGAGACCAGGTATAGTCTGAATAGTGATTCTCACCGGGTTTTCATCTGGCGTGAACCAGGAACCAGATGTCACTCCCTTAATGTCCTTGAAAGGGACCTGTATGGAGGTCGTGGTTTGATGGTGTGGGATGGGATTATAATTGGTGCACGTACACCCCTGCACGTCTTTGACAGAGGAACTGTAACAGGTCAGGTGTATCGAGACGTCATCTTGCACCAGTATGTCCTCCTTTTCAGGGGTGCAGTGGGTTCCATCTTCCTCCTGATGGATGATAACGCACGGCCCCACCGAGCTGCCATCGTGGAGGAATACGTTGAAACAGGAGATACGAGACGAATGGAATGGCCTGCTTGTTCTCCATACCTAAGCCCCATCGAGCACTTATGAGATGCTCTCGGTCGATGTATCGCTGCACATCTTCAATCCCCTAGGACACTTCAGGAGCTCCGACAGGCACTAGTGCAAGAATGAGAGGCTATACCCCAGCAGCTGCTCGACCACCTGATCCAGAGTATGCAAACCCGTTCTGCGGCCTGTATACTTGTGCATGGTTTTCTCAACTTATCACCAATACCGTGGACTTACAGATCTGTGTTGTGTGTGTTCCCTATGTGCCTATGCTATTATCGCCAGTTTTGTGTAGTGCCACGTTGTGTGGCACCACATTCTGCAGTTATCCTTAATTTATGAGCATGAGTATATTAAAAAAAGAAGCAAAATAGAAACAGTGTACAGTCCAAGATCAAGATGTGAAAAACCGAGCGAATTTTAGTAGCTAAGTCGTGGTGATTGTGTCGTCACGGTGTTGGACTGCGAAGGGGAGGGATCCGTGTTCAAATCTCCTTCGTGCCCTATATTTATTTATTCACAAAATTATAAACTTTCTGTCCGGCCATTGACGTGTCTGTACACTGTATTCAAATTTGTGTATGTGATGTGGTGTAACTTCCGTTTGCAACAAGGTGTAAGGAAAGGACGGCCAAACGTACGTACCTCCTGATTGTTCTAAACAAGTACCACATGCATTCCGTTTTGGAAGTTTTGGCTCCTGAATTCCTTTGTTGTAACTAGCTCACGCCTGTTTATAATTGTATTTATTTCTACGAGATGTATGCGGCATCTCGCCCGCTCTCACTGTTCACCACGTTTACTTATGAAGATATTGTATTCTTACCACAGGACTCATATTCTATAACCAGTGAATAATACGACAATTCCCAAGACTACAGAAGGTAAGCAGATACGTCAATGAGCGGACCGGGAGTTCAAAATTTTGTGAAAAAAAATTGGACTCTTGGTTTCGAATACGGATCTCCTGCTTTGCAGTCCAACACCCTGACCATACAACCACAACGCCAGGTTCCCGCCCATTCACTCAGTGTTATACGTCTTGAGCTCGGAGCGTTCACTGTTTCCATTTTGCTTCTTTTTACACAGTTCAGTAGACCTTATTCCTGATTTCAGGCTGGATCTGTGTTCAGTTTTTGATCGGCTATCCACTGGGCCATTTTACCACCAAATATGAGGGGTTAGCGATGAGAAGTTTCCCTTGTCAGCACAGATAGGCGAACGTAATGACCATCGATAAGCACGCTCGTACGGATGAGGCATAGTTAAAAGATTAAAAATTTTGTCAGAATCTACTGATTAAGAGTAGATATGTGAAACGTTTAACGCAGTAAGATAAGCATTAGGGTTAGATACTGTGTATACAGTCAGTTCTGCAAGGTTCGCAGGAGAGCTTCTGTAAAGTTTGGAAGGTAGGAGACGAGGTACTGGCAGAAGTAGTAAAGGTGTCAGGAGGGGGCGTGAGTCGTGCTTGGGTAGCTCAGATGGTGGAGCACTTGCCCAAGAAAAGCAAAGTTCCCGAGTTCGAGTCTCGGTGCGGCGCACAGTTTTCATCTGCCAGGAAGCTTCAAGCTTTAACATGAATTTTCTGCAAGTTCACTTGTCTGATGTTCTGAGTGGTTAAAAACTTTTAAAGATAGCGGGCTGAAATTTTGTATACTGTCTTAAAACATACTTCACTAGAAAGTAGACTATTCTTATGACTTAAATTTCAAAATTAAAGACATTTTCAAGAAAAACTATGAGTTAATTATTGAAATGAACCACTTTTTTATGTCAGCAACATCTTTTTGAAAGTCTGCTTTAAACAGAACTTCAGGAAAAAAGAGAAACTTCTAGTTTGTTTTTATACAGATATAAGTGTACCTATGGTGTAAAAAATAATTAACACGTTTATTTCACTTGCAACACAACATATAATTAAAAAAAGTATAAGGTCAAAAACTGTGCTTCGTACGTATAACTGTTTCGAAAAATATGTTAAAAGATGGTAAGCATTACATGGGCTTACAATTCTTATTCTTTGAGCTACGTATTTAGAAAACTGACAAATTTTTATTATGTTTACGAACCAGTCGCCTTAACAGAAGTAATGTCATCTTCCATAGCTTCTTTCCCTGTCTCTCTTTTAACAGTATTCCTAACTGATTTGATTGCCCTATTTCCCGTTTCAGATAAGATGTGCATACTCTTGAATCTAAGCTTCTTCATTAAATCCCAAAGGAGCTCAGTTCGGGGTAAAAAGGGAATTGAGCTCCTTTGGGATTTAATGAATAAGATTTGGCGAGTGGAGAACTAGTGTACTGATCCCAATATTTAAGGGGAAAGGTGATGTTCAGGACTGCAGTAGCTATAGAGGTATTAAACTGATGGCACACACAATGAACATTTGGGAAAGAGTTATAGAAGCAAGATTACGTAAGGAGACTGTGGTGTCTGAAGAACAGTTTGGGTTCATACCTGGAAGAGGAACGACTGGTGCAACACATGCTTTAAGGCGGATAGTGGAGGGTACGGGGAGCTACAAGCCGATCCACATATGGCTTTTGTTGATTTGGAGAAAGCATATGACAGAGTCCCAAGGGACGAAATATGGAGAAGCATGAGAGAGCAGTGCGTGCCAGGGAAGTATGTGAGGTTAGTACAGAGGAGCAATGACACAGGGGAGAAGTAGTGTGGGTATGACAAAGGAGTTTCCAGTAAAAGTAGGGTTACATCAAGGGAATGCGCTTAGTCCCTACCTCTTTGACCTGATTATGGATGTGCTGGTGAAAGATGTGAAGAAGGAAGCGCCGTTGAATATGATGTTTGCGGATGATGTGGTTCTTTGGGAGCAGAGCATCGACAGACTTGAGGAAAAGCTGGAGAATTGGAGGAAGGCACTAGAAGAAAGAGGGATGAAAATTAGCAGGACAAAGTCAGACTATTTAGCACTGAAGGATATGCAGATGAGGTCTTGCAAGATCCAGGATGATGAGCTGAAATCGGTCTGCAAATTTAAATACCTGGGGTCGTACATACAGAGGGAAGGAGGACTGGAAAGCGAGATACAACACCGAATAAATTGCGGTTGGAACAACTGGAGGAAAATGAGTGGAGTGTTGTGTGACAAGAAGGTGAGCATTGGGTTGAAAGAGAAAGTGTACAAATCGGTGGTAAGTCCTGCTATGATATACGGGGGAAAGACATGGCCAATCACAGTAGCCCAGGAAAGGAAGATTGAAGTGGCGGAAATGAGGATGCTGAGGTGGACGTGTGGGGTAACAGGGAAGGACAGGATTAGAAATAAATTTGTTAGAGGAGATGTGGAAGTGGGATCCATGGGGAAAAAGATACAAGAGAGCAGACTAAGGTGGTACGGAGACTTACAGAGAAAAGGGGAAGAGTATATAGGAAACAGAGTTGAGGATTGAAGGAGCGAGAAGGAGAGGAAGACCGAAGATGAGGTGGAAGGATAAGATATCCGGGGACCTAAGGGAGAAAGGATGGAAGAAGGAAGAGGCAATGGATAGAGTTCTATGGAGCAGAAGGATCCAGAAGAGCAATGTCGACCCTACGTGACGTGGGACAAGGCGACGACAAAGAAGAAGAAGAAAGAAGAAGGCTCTTGAATGTTGTGCAGCCTCTTATTTATTGATTTCTTTTTTACAATAGTATTGACCAACTAGGATCACGTTAACAACTTGAGTTCCTCTTCTTCCTTTGTTGTTGTTTCCTATTTTTCCAGTATTCCCTCATTTTCTCCCCATGAAGTCTCTTCCTTGCTTCTGTCCATGTTGTTCCCGATTTTTTATTTCTTCTGCTTTGAAAGCTTTCCAAATTTAGTATTTTGTTTTTAAAATGGTTTCTTTCTGCTATTTCTGATTCTTTGATGTTGTTTCTTTCAAGATCTTTTCTTACTTCTGTAATCCATGCTATTGTCGATTT
The DNA here is from genome assembly GCF_023864345.2 of Schistocerca serialis cubense. Lineage (NCBI taxonomy): Eukaryota > Metazoa > Arthropoda > Insecta > Orthoptera > Acrididae > Schistocerca > Schistocerca serialis. The sequence continues at coordinate 81,691,221 of NC_064642.1, read as the reverse complement.
CTTCTTCCAGAAATATAGGAGTATTTGTTTTGTTAGTCTATTTCCATCCATTCGGTAGAGATGTCAAAAAAGGTTTATCTTCGTTTGGCCATTACTTCAGATATTTTCTCTAAATTTTTGTAGATCTCCTCATTACTTCTTATTTTCCAACCATCTGCAGTTTTCATTGCACCCATTATTTTTCTAATAATCCTTCTTTCCAGTACCTCTAGTTTGTCCATCTTATAGTTCATCGTTAGGCATTCAGATCAATATAAACATTCTGGTCGTACCACTGTGGTGTAGTGTTTTAGTTTTGTTTTCCTAGATAAACATTTCTTGTTGTAAATATTTTTGGTCAAACCATATGCTCTTTCCATTTTGTTAACTCTTACATCTATTGCAGATTTTTCTACTCCATTCTGTTGTTTATTTTCTCCAAGATATTTAAATTTATTTACTCGCTCTATTTCACTTATTTGTGTTTCTATGTATTTTGGTGCATTTTTTATATTTGTTATGAATTTTGTTTTTTCAGCTGAAATTTTGAGACCCGTTCTGTTTGCTAATTTTTCCAGAATGTTTATTTGAGTAACTGCTTCGATCAGGTTTTCTGGAAGTGTTGCGAAATCATCCGCAAAAGCCAAGCAGTTTACCTTAATTCCATTTGTTTTCCTTCCCAGAGTTATTGGTTCAATTTTGTGATTTTTTACGTCCGAATTCCAGATCTTTACAATTTTTTCTAGAACACAGGTAAACAGTAAAGGTGATAAACCATCACCTTGTCTAATACCAGTTTTTATTTCCAAAGGCTGAGATACTTCTCCCGTATATTTGACTTTAGATACTGTACCTGTTAGTGTTTCACGAATTATGTTTGCTAGTTTTGATTTAAAACCAAATTCTCTAATGACCTTATCTATCGTTTCTCTGTCTATACAATCAAATGCTTTCTTGTAATCTATAAATGACACTAGTATTGGTTAACATTCTATGGCGAATTATTGACTTTAAGTTAAAAATTTGTTCTGCACAGGATCTTCCCTTTCGAAAACCACCCTGATATTCTCCTAGTTGTTTGTCTAAAGTATCCACCACTCTGTTGAGGAAAATTTTTGATAATATTTTGTATGCCACTGGCAGAAGTGACACTCCTCTGTGATTACTGACATTTTGTTTGTCTCCCTTTTTATGTAGCGGGTGGATTAATGCTGTTTTCCATTGAACTGAAATCTTTTCAGTTTTCCAAATGTTCTGATTATTGTTTACTGTTTATTCTTTATCTATTGTTTATAATGAGGCAGTACTTCTGGATCACGTAGTGTGCGATGTATCGGGATGCCAGCTGACGCCAGTTGGCCCGGAGAGAGCAGACGCTGCTGCCGATACGGGGGCAGCCCATTCTGATGCGAGGTCGCCATCTGGCGCAATATCGGGGGGCGGTGGACCGCGAGGGTGCGCTCCAATTAGGCAGGTGCCATTAGCAAGTGGCGAGCTGGCCGGCGCCGGGTCTGGCACCTGCAGGCGGCGCGCACCACCTGCAATCAATAACGTATCGCCCGGCCGCTCCGCAATCAGCGGACGTCCAAAGGGACCGCCGGCCACTGGCTGCGGGCGCTCAGAGGCTCGAACAGGTGCCGCGCGTCTGCAACGCACCTCCGCCGACACTCTCAGCACGCGTCAGCCGCTGACACGGCTACTGCAGCCTGTCGCACAGTACGGAAATCCACAACTGACAAGGGTAGGCCGCGACATTCGGATCACGGATTTAGCTCAAACATTGTACACTTTTAGTAGTCAAATAGGACAACATAATGTGTAAGTAACAAGATAAACTACTTAATCGATTTCGAGAAAATCACAAGAGAACTTTCACGCGTCAGTAATGTACTGGTGTCTTGGGACGCTGAGCACGAGCTGGGAGCGGTCGTGTGGCTACCGTCCAAGCTATCCAATCGTTGGATCGAGCCCCTGTCATGGCTTTTTTTACTTATATATCTTTTTAACACTAGTTATATCATTGCACCGAGCGAGGTGGCGCAGTGGTTAGACACTGGACTCGCATTCGGGAGGACGACGGTTCAATCAAAAAATGGTTCAAATGGCTCTGAGCACTTTGGGACTTAACATCTGTGGTCATCAGTCCCCTAGAACTTAGAACTACTTAAACCTTACTAACCTAAGGACATCACACACATCCATGCCCGAGGCAGGATTCGAACCTGCGACCGTAGCACGGTTCAATCCCGCGTCCGGCCATCCTGATTTAGGTTTTCCGTGATTTCCCTAAATCGCTCCAGGCAAATGCCGGGATGGTTCCTTTCGAAGGGCACGGCCGACTTCCTTCCCCGTCCTTCCCTAATCCGATGAGACCGATGACCTCGCTGTCTGGTCTCCTTCCCCGAAACAACCAACCAACCATATCATTGCATACATACCCTACTGGCCATTAAAATTGCTACACCAAGAAGAAATACAGATGATAAACGGGTATTCATTGGACAAATATATTATGCTAGAACTGACATGTGATTACATTTTCACGCAATAGATCCTGAGAAATCAGTACACAGAATAACCACCTCTGGCCGTAATAACGGCCTTGATACGCCTGGGCATTGAGTCAAACAGAGCTTGGATGGCATGTACAGGTACAGCTGCCGACGCTACTTCAACACGATACCACAGTTCATCAAGAGTAGTGACTGGCGTATTGTGACGAGTCAGTTGCTCGGCCACCATTGACCAGACGTTTTCAATTGGTGAGAGATCTGGAGAATGTGCTGGCCAGGGCAGCAGTCGAATATTTTCTGTGTCCAGAAAGGTCCGTACAGGACCTGCAACATGCGGTCGTCCATTATCCTGCTGAAATGTAGGGTTTCGCAGTGATCGAATGAAGGGTAAGGCCACGGGTTGTAACACATCTGAAATGTAACGTCCACTGTTCAAAGCGCCGTCAATGCGAACAAGAGGTGACCGAGACGTGTAACCAATGGCACCCCATACCATCACACCGGGAGATACGCCAGTATAGTGATGACGAATACACGTTTCCAATGTGCGTTCACTGCGATGTCGCCAAACACAGATGTGACATCATAATGCTGTAAACAGAACCTAGATTCATCCGAGAAAATGACGTTTTGCCATTCGTGCACCCAGGTTCGTCGTTGAGTAAACCATCGCAGGCGCTCCTGTCTGTGATGGAGCGTCAAGGGTAACAGCAGCCATGGTCTCAGAGCTGATAGTCCATATTGCTGCAAACGTCGTCGAACTGTTCGTGCAGATGGTTGTTGTCTTGCAAACGTCCCCATCTGTTGACTCAGGGATCGAGACGTGGTTGCACGGTCCCTTACAGCCATTCGGATAAGATGCCTGTCATCTCGACTGCTAGTGATACGAAGCCGTTGGGATCCAGCACGGCGTTCCGTACTACCCTGCTGAACCCATCGATTCCATATTCTCCTAACAGTCATTGGATCTCGACCAATGCGAGCAGCAGTGTCGCGATACGATAAATCGCAATCGCAATAGGCTACAATCCGACCATTATCAAAGTCGGAAACGTGATGGTACGCATTTCTCCTCCTTACACGACGCATCACAACAACGTTTCACCAGGCAACGCCGGTCAACTGCTGTTTGTGTATGAGAAATCGGTTGGAAACTTTGTCAGCACGTTGTAGGTGTACCACCGGCGCCAACCTTGTGTGAATGCTCTGAAAAGCTAAGCATTTGCATATCACAGCATCTTCTTCCTGTCAGTTAAATTTCGCGTCTGTATCACGTCATCTTCGTTGTGTAGCAATTTTAATGGCCAGTTGTATATTACCCTTGAAAGTTAATGTGACGAAGACACTAGTGTATTCATAAAAACTTTTATTGAATGTCCGTTGTCATTTGGTGCTTTGCTAATTTTTACTATCGCAGCGAATAGTATTATACAGGGTGGCCCACTGATAGTGACCGGGCCAAAAAATTTGTCAGTGTCCTAAATACGTAGCTCAAAGAATAAGAGTTGTAAGCCCGTGTAATGCTTACCATCTTTTAACATATTTTTCGAAACAGTTTGACGTACGAAAACAGTTTTTGCCCTTATACTTTGTTCTGAATTATATTTTGTGTTGCAAATGAAATAAACATGTTAATTTTTTTTTAACAGCATAGGTACACTTATCTCTATATAGAAACAAACTAGAAGTTCCATTTTTTCCTGAAGTTGTTTACACTGTTATGTTGATAGCAGACTTTCAAAAACATGTTGCTGATATAAAAAACGGTTCATTTCAGTAATTAACTCATAGTTTTTCTTAAAAAAGTCTTTAATTTTGAAATGTAAGTCATAAGAATAGTCTACTTTTTAGTGAAGTATGTTTTAAAACACTATCCTAAATTTCAACCCTCTATCTTTAAAAACTTTTAACCACTCAGAACATCAGACAAGTGAACTTGCAGGAATTTCATGTTAAAGCTTCTTTTTCTACCCTCCATCTATGAGACTAATACATCCCAGGGCCAAATATCTCACGAAACAAGCATCAAACGAAAAAACTACTGAGACCGAAACTCGGCTACCTTGAAGGGGGAAACCAGATGGCGCTATGGTTGGCCCGCTAGATAGCGCTGCCATAGGTCAAACGGGTATCAACTGCGTTTTTTTTTTTTACACAGGAATCCGCATTTATTATTGCATATTCGTGTAGTACGTAAAGAAATATGAATGTTTTAGTTGGGCCAATTTTTTCGCTTTGTGATAGATGGCGCTGTAATAGTCACAAACGTATAAGTACGTGGTACCACGTAACTTTCCGCCAGTGCGGACGGAATTTGCTTCGTGATACATTACCCATGTTAAAATGGACCGTTTACCAAATGCGGATAGTTACGTTAGTTATTTAAGGTAACAGCAAGTGTTCAGCTGCATGTGAAACGTCAACCACGGCCTGCAACAAATGATGATGCCCAAGTAGGTGTTTTAGCTGCTGTCGCGGCTAATCCGCACATCAGTAGCAGGCAAATTGCGCGAGAATCGGGAATCTCAAAAACGTCGGTATTGAGAATGCTACGTCAACATCGATTGCACCCGTACCATATTTCTATGCACTAGGAATTGCATGGCGACGACTTTGAACGTCGTATACAGTTCTGCCACTGGGCACAACTGAAATTGCGGGACGATGATAGACTTTTTGCAGCCGTTCTATTTAGCGACGAAGCATCATTCACCAAGAGCGGTAAAGTAAACCGGCATAATATGCGCTATTGGGCAACGGAAAATCCACGACGGCTGCGACAAGTGGAACATCAGCGACCTTGGTGGGTTAATGTATTGTGCGGGATTATGGGGGAAAGGATAATTGGCCCCCATTTTATCGATAGCAATCTAAATGGTACAATGTATGGTGATTTCCTACGTAACGTTCTACCGATGTTACTATAAGATGTTTCACTGCATGAAAGAGTGCCGATGTACTTCCAACATGATGGTGTCCGGCATATAGCTCGTGTGCGGTTGAAGCGGTATTTCATTACAGGTGGATTGGTCGTCGAAGCACCATACCATGGCCCGCACGTTCACCGTATCTGACGTCCCCGAATTACTTTCATTTCTTTCTGTGGGGAATGTTGAGGGATATTTGCCATCGTGATCCACCGACAACGCCTGACAACATGCCTCTGCGCATTGTCAATGCATGTGCGAACATTACGGAAGGCGAACTACTCGCTGTTGAAAGGAATGTCGTTGCACGTATTGCCAAATGCATTGAGGTTGGCGGACATCATTTTGAGCATTTATTGCATTAATGTGGTATTTACAGGTAATCACGCTGTAACAGCATGCGTTCTCAGAAATGATAAGTTCACAAAGGTACATATATCACATTGGAACAACCGAAGTAAAATGTTCAAACGTACCTACCTGTTACCAACTGTTCGTCTAAAATGGTGAGCCATATGTTTGTGACTATTACAGCGCCATCTATCACAAAGCGAAAAAAGTGGTCCAACTAAAACATTCATATTTCTTTACGTACTACACGAATTTGTAATAAAGAATGGGGGTTCTTGTTTAAAGAAACGCAGTTGATATCCGTTTGACCTATGGCAGCGCCATCTAGCGGGCCAACCATAGCTCCATCTGGTTCCCCCCTTCAAGCTAGACAAGTTTCCATCTTTGTAGTCTTTTCGTTTGATGATTATTTCGTGAGATATTTTGCCCCGTCACGAACAATGGACCACCCTGTACATACAGGGTGAACATTAATAAAACCGACAAACTGTAGGGACGGATTCCTCATCGGAAATGGAGGAGATAAGGTACTACGAACAAGTGTCTGGAAACGCGCCGTTGCCTGAGTAGATGGCGATGACTTATGGAAGTTCCTCTGACCACCTCGCACTCGTTGCAGGTAATAGGGATAGTAGCGGTTGTCATGCAGGGTACACATAATCGTGCTTTGGCCTACACCATGTTGGTGGACCAGTTGCCTGTAGCTTGTACTGGGGTTCGGCTCTATATCCTGTAGAACCCAGTACTGGAGATCTGGTGGACGTACAGTCCACCGCCTCCCTGCACGTTCATCTGTCTGAATGAACTCACGATCACACAAACGCCCAAGACGAGCTGTTCTTTGGGGTCCGGAGTGCAAAATATGTCTTTTAATGACATGATTATTTATGAATAATATCCAGCTACACTGCTATGTGCCCATTCGGCAAATTGCCATCGTCAGGTGCTCTGTAAATACATAGATAAGCGATGGCCTTAATATAATGGTTTTGTAACTACGATCTGAAAATTTATAATATATCGTTCCTATACGTCCTGTAGTAGACAACGTTAACAGTCCCACATATTACTAAGCAAGAAACTAAACAACGTCCTTAATAAATTTTACACATACAACAAAAATATAAAATAAGGAATTCTAGAACATTAGCTAAAAAAATAAAGGACATAAAAATACCCCAAAATGTAAAATTTGTATCTTTTGACATTACTAACCTATACACCAACATCCCAATCCACGAAACAATAGATACCATAGAAACTAAACCTACTCAAGTACGGAAAAATCTCAGTACAAGGCACTACAGAAATTAACAAAATTTGTCTTACAACAAAATTACTTCGAGTTTGATAGTAAAATATATACACAGAAAGATGGATTCGCAATAGGATGTAGTATTGCTGGAACCATAGCTGACATATTCCTTAACAGCTTGGAAGAAAAATTTTTTGAAACAAAAAACACAACTAATCAAAAAACCATATAATATTACAGATATGTAGACGACACATTAATGCTTGTAGAAGGTAACTTAAATGACATAGACGAAATACATAAAGCAATGAATAAATTACACCCCAAAATGAAATTAACCATAGAACATGAAACTAACAAAACAATTAATTTCCTTGACCTAACTATAAGAACACTAACAGCAAACATTGCTTCCAAATTTACAGAAAGCCTACCACAAAAGACTGTATTATCAATGATGCACACTCATGTCATCCAAAAGCCCACAAACTCGCATTTTTCACACAAATCTTAGAATACATAGCCCAGCAAAACTATTATGACCCCAAAATTGTAACACGACTGTACCACAATAAAACACAACCGCCGGCCGGTGTGGCCGAGCGGTTAGAGGCGCTACAGCCTGGAACCGCGCAACGCTACGGTCTCAGGTTCGAATCCTGCCTCGGGCACGGATGTGTGTGATGTCCTTATGTTAGTTAGGTTTAAGTAGTTCTAAGTTCTAGGGGCTGATGACCTCAGAAGTTAAGTCCCATAGTGCTCAGAGCCATTTGAACCATTTTTAAAACACAACCTGAAAGACACAATATACATAAAGAAATAGCACTAATCATACACACAACGAAAAAGAAGAAAACAAAATACGTAACCACGACCTATCCAGGAAACATCTCGAACAAAATTAACAAATTATTCAACAAAACCGACATCGCATTTGCATTTCAAAACACACACAGCCTCAAACACAATACTCACAAAGGCAGCTCGAAAATTCCCATACACAACAATCCTGGCGCTTACGAAATTCTACACAGGGCAAACTGGTAGAAACTTCAAAATTAGATGTAAAGAGCACACCAAGGAAAGTGAACCCCTCTATATTTTTTCAGCATTTACAGGCAGAGAAACACTATGTAAAACTCATAAACAAAGCAGTAGAAATCCTCCACATTACACAAAAGGGAACATTGTTGAACATTCTTGAGGAAATGGAGGTACATTCACATACAAACAGCAGCCCAACAAATTTACTGAACTAACAAACTGACCTAAAGCTCAAAAAGTTCATAGAAAACTTTATTCACATTATAAATCGGGAAAACGGGTAAAATAATAATATCAGTGACTCTAAACAACACATATCCATAGTAACAGCGATAACACGAGTAGTGTAAAACAGAGGCAGAACACCAACATAAATCATAGACAACAACAATTATTATGAAAAATTCAAAACGTAAAATAAAACTAAAAATAACTTTAGGCAAAAATATAACTAGAAACAAACCTATATGAAAAAATGAAATAAACAACTGAATTTCACACATCACTTATTTATAATGGTAAGTATATAAACATGTAACATCGCTGACCCACTCTCATCAGGCTGTCAGAAAAGACGCATATCTGGAAAACAAGTAGCATCTGATATACATCTCCACTCTACACCTGGGAGAAAGTAATAATTCCAAAAGAGACAGGACATGACAGCAACGATGTTACGTGTAAGACAAAACACCTAATGATATACTATAAATTTTCAGACCATAGTTACAAAACCACTATATTAAAGCCATCGCTTATCTATGCATTTACAGAGCACCTGACGATGGCAATTTGCCGAAATGGGATCATTGTGAAAGATATAAAATATAAACCACTTACATAGCAGTGTGGCTGGATATTATTCATTAATAAGTTGTGTTGGTTGGTTGGTTTGTTCAGGGGAAGAGACCAAACTACGAGGTCATCGGTCTTATCGGATTAGGGAAGGACGCGGAAGGAAGTCGGCCGTGCCCTTTCAAAGGAACCATCCCGGCATTTGCCTGGAGCGACTTAGGGAAATCACGGAAAACCTAAATCAGGATGGCCGGACGCGGGATTGAACCGTCGTCCTCCCGAATGCGAGTCCTGTGTGATAACCAATGCGCCACCTCGCTCGGTAATAAGTTGTGTGATGTGGTTAGTGTCTGGTATTGGTATAACCGTGCTGTCTGTCAACCGTTTCGCCGGCCGGTGTGGCCGAGTGATTCTAGGCGCTATAGTCTGGAACTGCGCGACCGCTACGGTCGCAGGTTCGAATCCTGCCTCCGGCATGAATGTGCGTGATGTCCTTAGGTTAGTTAGGTTTTAAGCAGTTCTAAGTTCTAGGGTACTGATGACCTCAGAAGTTAAGTCCCATAGTGCTCAGAGCCATTTGAACCATTTTTTTGTCAACCGTTTCCATTTGCTTGGCTGTACACAAACACCATCTCAGCTTGTTGCCGACAAGAATACTGGACCATTCTGCTACTTACAGTACTCTGAGTCAATTACACAGCCTGCAACACACGAGAACAACACCGCACGTGGTCACAGGAACTTTCATTCCTCAGCACCATCTAATCGTGGCGACGATGCATTTACAGACACATGTTTTAGGACCTTTCGTCCTCCATTTCCCGTCTGGAATGCGTCCCTGCAGTTTGTCAGTTTATTAATCTTCACCCTGTATCATTAGCGACAAGTAAGTGACCAAACTCATATAGAGACTTCCTGAAAATGTATGCCAATCGCGCTTTCCAAAATCACCTATATCTGCAATCGGGTAAGGTACCGAGAACTGCTTTGCACCTGGACGCTTCGATCTGCAGACACAGCTTTCAAGGATGAGGAAAGCCCAACTCAAACATCGATAAATAAAGGTGTAAATGACTTTATTCAATAATGCAATGAGTTACTCTATGCCAGAACATGAAGGTAACTCACGGTTAAACGTCACTTGTGCTTCCAACATTACAAGTCGCACGATGATTTTTTTCGATACAGAAAGGGAAAGCCTAAATCAAAACGCGTATGTATTACATCGAATGAATTCAGCTTTTCCGCATGCATAAGGAATCTTCAGAGTTTCTAAGGAAAAATAAACTCGTTGGTATTTTGAAAAAGTTCTCTTTCTTCCGACACTTCGGATGCAACCATGCGTATCGCAACATTTTCGTGCAAATCGGTGCTAAAAATTGGCGATGTACTATTGAATGTATTGTAATAGTATCTTCACGAGAAATATTTTCTCGTTCCTGGTCAATGAAATATGAACAAGTCTAAAGGCATTTGATAAAGTTTTTAACTTGGCTAGAGAAATGAAAAAGCATAATTTTTGTTGTATTGATAAAAATTAGTAAACGCCAAATAACATTGGAAATTCAATAAATGTTCATCCAAATACACGTGACTTTTCACCATATTGCCTTCCAAATGTAATGTGTACGAAATAAAATGACTAATATTAAAAAAATATAAATTAATGATAAATAAGCGGGACTTGATCCAGTAATCCACCGATTATGCAGCTTGAACAGTAACCACAATACCACCACCTGCTCATGCTTCTGGTTGCAACGGACCAGTACATTACCGACATGTAAATCTTCTGTTGGTGTTTTTTCGAAATCGTACAAGCAGTTCGCTTTACTACTTGCATATTACAATTCCCTAACGGTCTACTAAAAGAACATAAAATTTGAAATAAATCCGCGGCCCGCAGGTCGTGGCCTCAGAAGGCGAGAAGGGCACGCTTCCAGTGTGTTCTAGAGAACTGACGGTGGATGCCACATCCGAGAACGAGCGCTTTTGTTTCACGTTGCGGGTCGACTCGTGTTGGCAGCGCTCGAGACTAGGAGATAGGCATTGTTGGACTGATGCCTGAGTAAGCTACAGGCTGGGTCACTGACTCCGAATGCGTTCAGCAGTCGAGGAGGACATCTGCCTTAGAAGGGCTGAAATTCCCCTGGTGCATTTGTTGCTCATCACGAAGTTGTGGAACAAATTGCAACACCTGATCGCCGAGAACGTTGAAGTAAAACATGGTCTATGAATCTTATAACCAGACAAAATTAAAATAAAACATTACTATATTACTCCTTAAATATTTTGTTTGGTGGGACACTACAGGTATTTTATTTAGTTATATCAGTTTTCTGTGTTGATCAAAAACTGTTTTCTTGTAACTATGATATCTGGATATCTTAAAACTCTATGTAATAAAAAATATTTCTCAAGTCTGAATATAAGTAAGTGCTTTCACATTTCATTTTTATACAGTGTATTATGAAAGGTGTTGATTTTTATTCCTAACAAGTCCACACCCAGCAAAGATCGAGTAACCTCGGTTTGTGGGATTTGTTTGAAATTACGAAATGAATAATCGCCATTTCACCTGTAGAAAACCTATTGGACTCCTGTAGTGGAATTTCGAAGAAATGCAAATGACGTTTTGCTGATAAAATTTACTCACCAAGTGTCGGTGAAGCCAACCAAAAATTCCTGCTACGAAAGCTTTAATTATTACAGTGCTGAAGGCCACTTTTATTAACCAGGTTAACCTCCATTTAGAGGCTGTTGCAAGCAGCGACTGTTATTTTGATTTGTAAATAATACATTTCAGCTATCAGTCGTCCTTTGGAATGTTTATTAGCATATCTAGATTTCAGCTTGTAACAACAACAACGCTGTACTATTGTACATATAATAATTTCTCCATCTGGAGTGCTAGTTCTGCAAGGTTCGCAAGAGAGCTTCTGTAAAGTTTGGAAGGTAGGAGACGAGGTACTGGCAGAAGTAAAGCTGTGAGTACCGGGAGTGAGTCGTGCTTCGGTAGCTCAGTTGGTAGAGCACTTGCCCGCGAAAGGCAAAGGTCCCGAGTTCGAGTCTCGGTCGGGCACACAGTTTTAATCTGCCAGGAAGTTTCATTTTTCCATCTGATTTTTCGATAAATTGGTGTAATCGAGGATCTGATTTCATTTCCTTTTGGTTTCATGTCATTGTGTTAAGAAAACTGTAAACAAATTTCGATGTGAATATTAATGTTTATGTCAAATTTCAAGCAATATTATAACAGAATTGAAATGTAAGAAACGTTGAAACTATTGTAAGATGTCAAAGTTGTAATTGTGTGTCTGGTCCATACGTAGGCGATGTATTGGGATATGTAGAATGCAAAACCTCGGGTGAATACCCTGTCTGTAGGGGAGCGGTAAAAGGTGGATGGCAGGCGAGCGCGGGAAAATGCACACGGGCGCTGCACGGCATGACGGGCTCAGCAGTAGTAGTCGGAGTTGGGCATTGGTCTGAGCAACACGTCCGGGATCGAGGAGGCTCTCCTGGAAGACGTAGTTTCATTGAGCCTCGGATATGCCATTCCGACGCCTATACAGCATGGCAAAATTCCATAGGCACTAAATGGGAAAGTATTGCGACGCTATGAAGAAGTAAAGTGCCGATACATCAAGAGCCATAGCTGTGCTTGTATGTGTGCTCTGTGCTTCGTCATCTCGCCGCCCGCCAACCGCCACATCGATACGAACAGGTTGAAACTTTTAGTACTGTATTCGTGTGGACCAGTGTTACTTTTGTTCCATACTGTTCAATAACAACTTAAATTTTACCAGAACTATCCCATCATTTAATTATCCTCACAACTAACCTAGGCAGGGTCCTTTCCAAATGTTGTGCAATCCGAGTGTCCCGAAATGAAAAATTAAATTTTGTGTTAATAATAATTACCTGCAGACCTAGCTATGTTAGAATGATGTTTAAAGAATTTTTTTGTTAATGAACCAATAGACGAATAACAAGGTCTGACAAAGTTGGAAGATAATTTTGATATTGATTTAGTAATGAAGTTTAATTATTTCGAGACAGATATAATGGTATTTAAATGAGCAGGAAATAAGACAAAAAGAGTAGTAAATCATATATTGGAAATCTTGAGGGCATAATGATTTCAGTAATTAATTGTTTTAATACAGTGATCATAACAGTTTCAGGGTCGTCGTCCCCCCCACCCCCCCCCCCACCCTTTTTTATTCATTTGAATTCTGAAGTGTTCTAAACCGATTTGACCAGCAAAGTCAAAGCCAAAATAGAAACCAAAATTTATCAGTGTTTTACCTTTATCAAAATTGACATTGTGTGTGTGTTTCGAAAGTGCTATTTCTAGGGCAACCTATGCCCGATTTTAATCAGATCAATAGACAGTACGAAGTTTTGTAGTAAATATTATAGTGTAATGTTATGTGTTTATGGTTTATCCATATTAGTACAGAAAGTGAAATTATCAGTTCAGTAGATTTTCTGGTTCTAAAATTTACCATATTGCGCAGTGTTATTACGTGTGGTTTCGCATGAACGTACATTAACTTGTACAGGGAAGAAACTCACTTAATGCCTAATTAGGCTGGCGACCGTATTATTATTAACAAATTGGTAGCATCTTCTGTGTTGTTTCTTGTCCGTCCTGACGTGTAGTTGCATTTCGGACTTGCTCGACGTATCATTGTTATTACAGAGTGGGTGTAAGTCTGATTTGCCTCCATTCAGGTACACGCGGTCAATATCTATACAAAAATCCTTCCTCATAAGGTGAAGCCCGTCAACTTACCATAGTACAGGCTTTAATGAGTATTGTGTGCCCCGCGCGCACGTTACAAGCTAGAAACTAGCCATTCTCAATGCACTATCCATTTTTGGTCAATGCATGTAATGCCTGTTGGTCTGGCTTTTTACGCAGTTCATTGAATATTCAAAGGGGTGGGGGAGGCAGCAAACTTACTATTCACGTTGATGTGTAGAATGTATAAGACTGGCAATATACCCTCAGACTTTCGAGAAAAACACGAGCCATACAATTCCGAATAGCCGACAAGTGCGTGAATTATCGTAGAATATCTCATGCATCTAAGTTACCGACAAGAATAATAAACTAAAGAATGGAAAAGAAAATTGAGGATCTGTTAGCTGATGATTAATTTAGCTTAGGGAAAACTAAAGGCACCAGAGAGACAGTTCTGACGTTGCGGTTGATAATGGAAGCAAGACTGAAGGAAAACCAAGATACGTTCACAGGATTTATTGACGTGGAAAAATCGTTTGACAATGTAAAATATTACAACATGTTCGAAATTCTGAGGAAAATAGGGGTATGCTATAGGGGGGAGGCGGTTAATATACAATACGTGCAACAACCAAGAGGGAACAATAAGACTGGAAGACTACGAACGAAGAGCTCGGTTTAAAAATGGTGTAAGACTGGGACGTGGTCTTTCGCCCATGCTGTTTGATCCACACTTTGAAGAAGCTCCAATGAAAATGAAAGAAAGGTTCAAGAGTGGGATTAAAATTCAGGGTGCAAGGATATCGATGACAAGAATCGCTGATGTCATTGCTATTCTGAGTGAAAGTGAAGAATAATTACATGATCTGCAGAATGGAATCAACGGTCAAATGAGTACAGAATATGGATAGAGAGTATATCGAAGAAAGACGAAAGCAATGAGAAGTAGCAGAAATGAGAACAGCGAGAACTTAACATCAGGACTGATAATCACGAAGTAGATGAGGTTAAGGAATTTTGCTACCTAGGCAGTAAAACAACCAATGACGGACGGAGCAAGGAGGATATCAAAAGCAGACTATCAATGGCGAAAAGGGCATTCCTGGCCAAGAGACGTCTACTAGTATCAAACATAGGCCTTAACTTGAGGAAGAAATTTCTGAGAATGTACTTCTGGAGTACACCATTGTATGGTAGCGAAACATGGACTATGGGAAAACCGGAACAGAAGACAATCGAGGAATTTTGCCACTATGAGATGAAAAATTTTGGCACAGGAGTGCAATTCGTGGCGTGCAGAATCAAACCAGCCAAAAGACTGGTGACTCGACTAGATAGGTGACACATCGTTCTTCAAAGCGCGCTCTGTTTCTCGTGCTACTATTAGTGGCATCTGGCGTATTTACTTTTCATTTGCTGCAACTTAAAGATCAGCTGGCCTGGCGCTGTTTGGCAAGAGGCACTGATAATACGCTGTAGATGATTTTGAACATGTTACTTGTGATTGCCGAATGCAGCTATTTACAAATGTACCGAATTTGTTACGTTTCAATGTTTACGATAGAAGTATATAACTGTTTGTCTATAAAACCAAAAATTATGTTCTGTATATGAAACTGTTGCTATAATCTGTTTACAGATGATGGTTTGATAAAGAACGTTACGTCAGAAATTAGTCTCCGCAAAATTACATTTCTCACTGCAACTTCGACAGAATTATAAATAACAGTTTTAAAATACGGTTCATATCCCTAGTCGAGCTACTAAAAGTAGCGGACGGCTGGGAGAGCGGTGTGCTGGCACAGTACCCATTCCATACAGCATCCAGATGACGCTATCGACAGAGGATGACGCGGAGGTCGGTAAGTCGATCTGTCTCCTCAATTGGCCTCACGCGGCTGAGTGGAACCCGACAAAGTCCTCCGACCACGGAAATATCCCTGACAGTACTGTCACATCAACGCAGGTCCTCCGCATGTCAGTCGTCGCCACTCTGAACAGCCATCTGAGGAGGCAATATAGGACGGTTTCCCTTCGTGTGAGGAAAGAACGGTGGACCTCCGTATTTTGAATGTGTCAAATTGCAATTAAACTTTCTGTATTGAGGCAAGAAGTGATTTCAGTTTCTTAGGAACATGGATAATGGAATGTATTGCTGTAAGGCATCCGCATACACTGCAGCCTTTCATCAAACGTGCCGTCTCGTTTATCATTAACGAGACGATTCTTTGCTAGTCTACAGCATATATTCTTACGCCCCAACTTCGTTAAAATCGAAGATCAATGTCGATGCAATGTTCCTAGGCAGGCAACAGCAGATGATATGCAACTACCGCCTTTACATGCTGAGAGCTACTTATCAATTTGCTAACATTTACGTGTCTAAACATTTCATAACTTAATTGGATTTATGTTGTCACATTCTGTAAAGCTGAAACGAATCATTTCGATTGTAGAAACGACAGATGTTTGGCAGAACTGACAGTATACTTTTCCAATTTTTCTCGTATCAGGATAGAAACAGTTGTAAGGTGGCAGAATAAATGAAGGTTAGATTCACACTTTACATGAGAACTTTATACATCGCAACAGGAAGGTGAATATGACACCTACTGCGGCAGTAATGGGCAAATTTGCCTATCAGTATGTAATGCAAAAAGGGATGACAGTCAATCAACGGTTCCTATAGTGAATGTTTGAGCAGAAGGTGAAACAAGTAGAGAGAGGCGTTCTAGTTTGGAATTCAAAGGGATGAGGGCAAATGCAAGGCCGCGCTACAGGGGATACCGCAGAAACCACTTAAAGGGGTGTCCCAGGCGGAAAGTCAACGACTGACCAGGTGACTCAGATAGGGGGAGCGAGTATAACGGCCCATCTGAGGGAGGACAGGAAAGAAAGCTTTTAGAAAACTGCGTTTCGTAATTCCAAATGGATACGAAACAAGACCAGTGACGCATTTTGGATCATGTGTCCAGTGTGTGGTACACACGTGAGAGAGTCAATGTACGCATTTAGGCGTCTGGAACGGGCACAAAACGCCCGACTGGCGGAAACGCGCTAGGAAGGAGAAAAGAGCCTGTTTTGATGCAATTAATGGTGGGAACCTTGCGATTGGTAGAGACAGTTTCTACAAACTGAGGGGAATGCTCCTATTGGTCGAAAAAAGCTGTGACATGAAGAACAAAATAACCCAGGTGGGGAGACTGTGCAGCTATGAGTAAGCCAAGACGAAAATTTTCGAGGACTCTTCTCTGAACTGGCGTCAAGTGCAGAATGGAGCGGATAACGCTCTGTATGATGCAGACGAGTAATTTGTGTGAACACTGCGTTCACAGCGGCTGATATCCAGCTAGAAGTTAACTGTAGCATTGTTTAGCTCCAACTGTGGAGAAACGAACCAGCCAATTAGTTAATCGTCCTTGTGAGAACTGAGAGGGGATTATAATATGCACACTGCTCCAACCATGAGCGTGTATATCGCCACATTCTAAGACAAGGGATGAGTACAGGTTCTCTCGCATAACGATAAACATAGGGAAAGTTTCTGCTGGAAATTTCAGCAAAGGTGTGATTAGTTTCATAGGAATTTCAGCGGAAGAGAGCGACCTAGCAGACGACAGCTCATTGCAACTTAAGGTAAATATCGCGTGCAGAGGCGTAAACTTGTTGGTTCGCCAGCTTGCATCCACTGTAAATTCGAGCGACCTTGGGTAATCTTTTGCTCGCTTTGTCACATAACTAACCATCCACCATAGACATGATTGTCATCCTAAAAATAGTACCGAACTTTGAACCGAAATCGGATGATTTTCGTAGAACTGACCAACATCATAACGTAAGTGTAGGAATAATTTTGTAAAGAAACTTCTAGTTAAATTTTAATATTGTCGTGTTTCGGATAATTTAACCTTCTGAGAGTTAATATTCAATATTGTTGTGTTTAGGATTATTTCACTTTTTGATGTTGATGAGGTGCGTTATCCTGACAACTGTTTTTTGTTATCACATTGAAAACTGTGTAAAAGCGTGTATTTTGTGCTAATATTGCGTCATTAAACATGTCATTTCAAGTTACACAGTTGTCTTCAATCCCAGAATAAGTAAACCACAAAACATTGCAGCTTACACAGCAGTTTGGATCGCCTAGCTATCTCCTGAAAAATGTGGCTGGTATTTCCAAAGTATATGGTATTGTGTCTTTGATCTGTGTTGCAACACAGTCGCAGGGCAGAGAAATCATACTAGGTCACTGAAATAAGGTTGTCAATAACAGTAAACTGGGTCGTGTTCTCTGGAGAAAGCATGTACCATTATTAACAAGCGGTGTGTTGAGCCAGGCACAAGGTTGAAGGAGTCGTTGGAATGAGTGGATGCACAGGAGCACACTGCTCGAGCCAAGGTTTGTGAGTTGTGTGAGACTCCTGTAGAAACATGTAACACCTTCGGCGAATGCTTTAAGAAGTTTTATGAATGCTTCCTTTACGTAGGATTCATCATCATCATCATCATCATCATCATCATTTAAGACTGATTATGCCTTTCAGCGTTCAGTCTGGAGCATAGCCCCCCTTATACAGTTCCTCCATGATCCCCTATTCAGTGCTAACATTGGTGCCTCTTCTGATGTTAAACCTATTACTTCAAAATCATTCTTAACCGAATCCAGGTACCTTCTCCTCGGTCTGCCCCGACTCCTCCTACCCTCTACTGCTGAATCCATGAGTCTCTTGGGTAGCCTTGCTTCTCCCATGCGTGTAACATGACCCCACCATCTCAGCCTGTTCGCCCTGACTGCTACATCTATAGAGTTCATTCCCAGTTTTTCTTTGATTTCCTCATTGTGGACACCCTCCTGCCATTGTTCCCATCTACTAGTACCTGCAATCATCCTAGCTACTTTCATATCCGTAACCTCAACCTTGTTGATAAGGTAACCTGAATCCACCCAGCTTTCGCTCCCGTACAACAAAGTTGGTCGAGAGATTGAACGGTGCACAGATAACTTAGTCTTGGTACTGACTTCCTTCTTGCAGAAGAGAGTAGATCGTAGCTGAGCGCTCACTGCATTAGCTTTGCTACACCTCGCTTCCAGTTCTTTCACTATGTTGCCATCCTGTGAGAATATGCATCCTAAGTACTTGAAACCGTCCACCTGTTCTAACTTTGTTCCTCCTATTTGGCACTCAATCCGTTTATATTTCTTTCCCACTGACATTACTTTCGTTTTGGAGATGCTAATCTTCATACCATAGTCCTTACATTTCTGATCTAGCTCTGAAATATTACTTTGCAAACTTTCAATCGAATCTGCCATCACAACTAAGTCATCCGCATATGCAAGACTGCTTATTTTGTGTTCACATATCTTAATCTCACCCAGCCAATCTATTGTTTTCAACATATGATCCATAAATAATATGAACAACAGTGGAGACAGGTTGCAGCCTTGTCTTACCCCTGAAACTACTCTGAACCATGAACTCAATTTACCGTCAACTCTAACTGCTCCCTGACTATCCATGTAAAGACCTTTAATTGTTTGCAAAAGTTTGCCTCCTATTCCATAATCTTGTAGAACAGACAATAACTTCCTCCTAGGAATCCGGTCATATGCCTTTTCTAGATGTATAAAGCATAGATACAATTCCCTGTTCCACTCGTAACACTTCTCCATTATTTGCCGTAAGCTAAAGATCTGGTCCTGACAACCTCTAAGATGCCTAAACCCACACTGATTTTCATCCAATTTGTCCTCAACTAATACTCGCACTTTCCTTTCAACAATACCTGAGAAGATTTTACCCACAACGCTGATTAAAGAGATACCTCTGTAGTTGTTACAATCTTTTCTGTTTCCATGTTTAAAGATTGGTGTGATTACTGCTTTTGTCCAGTCTGATGGAACCTGTCCCGACTCCCAGGCCATTTCAATTATCCTGTGTAGCCATTTAAGACCTGACATTCCACTGTATTTGATGAGTTCCGACTTAATTTCATCCACCCCAGCCGCTTTATTGCACTGCAATCTATTGACCATTTTTTCCCCTTCCTCAAATGTGATCCTATTTCCATCATCATTCCTATCCCATTCTACCTCGAAATCTGAAACATTACTGATCGCATTTTCACCTACATTGAGCAACTCTTCAAAATATTCCCTCCATCTGCCCAAGGCATCCACAGGATTCACCAGCAGTTTTCCTGACCTGTCCAAAATACTTGTCATTTCCTTCTTACCTCCCTTTCGAAGACTGCTAATTACACTCCAGAATGGTTTTCCAGCAGCTTGACCCATAGTCTCCAACCTGATTCCAAAGTCTTCCCACGATTTCTTCTTGGATGCTGCAATTATCTGTTTGGCTTTGTTTCTTTCTTCAACATAACTTTCTCTGTCTACCTCGGTTCTGGTATGTAGCCATTTTTGATACGCCTTCTTTTTCCTTTTACAGGCTGCCTTGACTGTATCATTCCACCAAGCTGTTTGCTTCATCCTACTTTTACACACTACTGTTCCAAGACATTCTTTAGCCACTTCTGGTACTGTGTCCCTGTACCTTGTCCATTCCTTTTCCAATGACTGTAATTGACTACATTCAACTAACTGGTACCTTTCTGAGATCGCTGTTATGTACTTGTGCCTGATTTCTTTATCCTGAAGTTTCTCCACTCTTATCCTCCTACATATGGCCCTGACCTCCTGCACTTTCGGCCTCACAATCCCAATTTCACTGCAGATTAAATAATGATCAGTGTCATCAAAGAATCCCCTGAATACACGTGTGTCCCTCACAGCCTTCCTGAATTCCTGATCTGTTATTATATAGTCAATGACAG
The DNA here is from genome assembly GCF_023864345.2 of Schistocerca serialis cubense. NCBI lineage: Eukaryota > Metazoa > Arthropoda > Insecta > Orthoptera > Acrididae > Schistocerca > Schistocerca serialis. Next base: position 81,670,770 of record NC_064642.1, on the reverse strand, counting down.
ATCTGGTTCCCCTGCCTTCCCAAGTATACCGGTGAATGTTCTTATGTTTAAAAAAGGAGTTTGTGATTACTAAGCCCATACTGGCACAGAAATCCAAGAGTTGTTTCCCGTTCCTGTTGGCCTCCATATCCTCTCCAAATTTACCCATAACCTTTTCATACCCTTCTGTTCGATTTCCAATCCTGGCGTTAAAATCACCCATGAGCAGAACACTGTCCTTGTCCTTGTCCTTTACTCTAACAACTACATCACTGAGTGCCTCATAAAAACTATCCATCTTCTCTTGATCTGTCCCTTCACAATGCGAATATACTGACACAATCCTAATTTTCTTGCTAGACACTGTCAAATATATCCACATCAGTCGTTACATACCTTATTGCAACTACGCTGGGTTCCATTTCTTTCCTGATGTAAAGCCCTACACCCCATTGTGCTATTCCTGCTTTGACTCCTGACAGGTAGACCTTGTATTCTCCCACTTCCTCTTCTTTCTCACCCCTTACCCGAATGTCACTAACAGCTAAAACTTCCAGCCCCATCTTACTTGCAGCCTCTGCCAGCTCTACCTTCTTCCCAGAGTAGCCCCCATTGATATTAATTGCTCCCCATCTCATTACCATTTGTTTGCCAAGTCGTATCTTAGGAGTCCCTGGTTTGTCAGTTAGAGGTGGGACTCCGTCACCTCCAAAGGTCCGAGGCATTTTGCTCTGATTGTTGCCAGCATCATATTTAAAGTACCAGGGAAGCAGTTTGCTAGCCTTACTTGCCCCGAGTCCCATTGGGTTTTACCCCTAACGGCGAGGGACTAACCGGTGGATTTGGTAGTCTTTGCCGTATGAGCACAAAGGTGACCACGACTCAGAATATGTCCGAAATGCCCAGCCTTATTCCAAAGTAACTGGTATCCCGACTGTCGGGACAACTTACTTGGGCACTCATACGTTGCCCGTGATTCATGAATGGATTTCTATTTTAAAATTATTCATAAATAATGGATACATTTTCCACAATTTTTTTATTATTGCTGGTCATAATGGGGACTCTCAGACAAAGTGTTGAGTATCTCGTTTATTCCTGTTTAAATTAGTGGAATGTGAACCTTACTTGCATTGTTTTGATTTTGATTCAGTATTCTGGATAGCTTGATAGCTTTTCGTGCCAAGTTAAGAGATTGTGGTAGGTGAATTTGTTTCAGTGGCCATGTACTGGAACGTGGAATTGCGGGTTTAACTAATCAGTTCCAGTGGGTTCTTCTTCAAGGAAAAAATAAAAGAAAACAACGTGTGTCGGAAGCGTTCTCAGAGGCGTTCCACATCAAATAAATGATATGACGGTGCCTCTTCTTATTTCTGTGCGCTGTGGAAAAGATTTATTTCCTTTTGTACATAAATTTTGGGTCTAATTGATCAGTTTCAGGGTTTTTCTTTGTCTTAGTACCCATATGGAGTGTATCGTAAGGGATTCCTGTTAGTAAGCTTTGCTCTACAGCTATTTACATACGAATTTACAGACGACCTATCTTTTCGAACGTTCAAATAGTGAATCTACTGTGCGTGTAGTAGCTCCTCACTTCCTTTGTCCCTGTACTACTGTAGTGAGTAATTTCTCTGAGTTATGTAGTGTAACTGAGAGCCCGATAAAATATTTTTATTTCGTTTTTTCCCACTCCTGTAGAGTGTCAACAATGGTCCCTCTCAACTGACTTCATTACAGTCTTTATCTCTTTGCATGGAAGTAATGGCCTATAACAATACTACATACTTACTTATTGCTAAAATCAATAAACTATTACGTTAGCAGACGTGGCTAAAGGATCTCGAGACGCCTCAATTCGCCTCTACTAGGAAGGAGAAGGAAAGCCTGGGCAAATGAAGACTGAACATCATTTGTTAAAGTACATTTGAATGACGGTATACTAAGATAAAAAGATTCCATATAAATCAGCAAACTTAAAGGAATGACCCCAAAACCAAAGCGTGTGGTTACCAGCTTCTAAACTGAGAGCACTGCAAGGTAAAGATTTAGGTATCATGATATTTACCAAATATTCTTTACATCAATGAACATTTGATAATAAAATTACGTAATCTTAACGTTATACGGATTCATATGAGCACAGCAAAAATAAGGAATATGGTCATCAGTACAAGACGCAGACTGCCCAATATTAAAATAGGACAATCTACCAATAGTCAAGTAAGTGCTTTTAAATATCTTGGAAGCACAATAACCGAAAACTTGAGATGTCACCAGGAGGTGAAAACTCGAATTGTCATAGCGAAGTAGGTATTCAACAGAAAGAGGAGACTCTTATGTGGCAAATTAGATAAAGGACTAAGGAAAATGCTTGGAAAAGGTTTTGTCTGGAGTGTGGCACTATATGGGGCAGAAACATTGACTCTGAGACGAGAAGATGAAAAAGGGTTAGAAGCATTTGAGATGTGGATGTGGAGGAGAATGGAGAGAATAAGCTGTATGGAAAGAGTGAGTAATGAAGCAGAATTGGAAAGGGTTGGTGAGAGAAGAGGTCTGCTGAAGGCTGCAAGAGAAAGGAGAAAGAACTGATTGGGACATCCATTGAGAAGGGAGTGCTTGCTAGCAGATGCTTTGGAAAGACTGGTTTGTAGGAGAAGACTGAGAGGAAGAAGGAGATGCAAGATGATAGACGACATAAAGGGAAGAGGTAATTATGCAGACCTGAAGAGGATGGCAGAAGACCGGACAGCCTGGAGAAGTAACATGTGAAAACCTGCCTTTAGGCAGAACACTGATGATGATGAACGTTATAGGCTTTAAACAAACAACTCTTAAAAGCTTTTAGCAATTCGTGAAAAAGTGTACCCAAATTCGCAGTAACACCCAACAGAACCCTTAACTGCACACATCCAGCGACATTTAAATCAGTTTAAAAAATTTTCTAAGAAAAAACGTAAGTAATTTGAAAGTGAAACTTTTTGAAAATGTTCTGTGCAACCTTCTAGCATTGAAAGCGGTTCGCACTGGGCTGTAGAACCATTTCATCAGCACGCGGCCCAGTCGCTCAAATTAAACGGTTCTAAAACAAACACAAGGACGTCATCATAAATTCAATAAAACTAAAGCATGGAATTTAGCACGCTAAAAATAGCTGAATCTCACATTCTGGGGATTAGATTTAGGGATTAGTTGCACCTCTTCCTTTAATACCGTTCTGTTTTGCAATATAAGAAGGGACAAGTAAAAAAATTGCTGCTACCAGGTGATATAACCGAGAGCTGTATTAAGTTAATAGAATTTTGCTTCATTTAGAAGAAGTAGAAAATATTTTGTTGCAAGACCCGCACTATCGGTCTTAAGTAAACAGTCCCATTACACATAGGGAGACCAGGCTGGGCCATCTCCATAAGGTTGGTCCCAGAGCAGAGGTGCAGCGTTAAGGCGTACCAAAATTTTACTCTGATCACAACGGAAAAATTTACTAAATGTAAGATAGTTTGTCCTTATGCACTTGACCAACTCAGCAAACAGCAAACATGTAACCAGGAGGAAGTTTTACCACGGGTGGCAGAACCTTGTCAAACAAATCGAATGATTTAAGTAGAAAGATGATAATTTGCGGGTTCCGGCTTCTCTCAGAGGTCCGCCCAGTTTACGAGCATTATCCAAGTTAGGGCACCTTCGAAGACATTCGGCTGGTATAATGAGTCGTAACTACAGTTACTATGGCGCTGCTGCACTGCTAAATGTAAGTAAGCACTTCCGATGCTTCTTACCGGGCATTAACGGAGAGCTTGCAGTCCCGTGGCAGCACGCAGGACAGAACTCTGGTACAGACGGTGGTTTGCAGTAACAGTCCTTAGGCCGCGGTGGAAAAGGTCCCTGTTCTCACGATGCCACCAGCTGTGGTGGAACGAGTCCCACATGCCCGTCGTCGAAAACGCTGCCACCAACCCCACACCGCCACGTGCTCCGCACGCCGAACAAGTTTCCCAGCTAGGCACCACCAGCGGACTGTGTCGAGAGAGTGAGATCACCAAAGACTTCTTAGAAACCGCCTGTTGACCCCCTCAACAAAACAAGCGATCCACAGAGATTATACCACTACTGCCATTGGTTAGAACATAGAGGAAGAAAATACTGGAGAAGGATTTGTGTGTGCATCTATTACTGAACTTGTAACTACAAATAAGCATTCGAAACTAAAACTGGAATTACTGACCATCAATACATAAACCTTGGCAAGTTCACTTCGCTGTTGCACCTGTGCCTCGCAGGATCTGCAGTCGGCGGCTGTTCTTGATGCTGAATCGGCCATTGGCTCGGCACCAGTAGCTCATCCTTGCCAAAGTTTAAGTTCCACCTCAAACAGCTGAGAGCCTCTCATCCCGAACGTGCGGCATCGAACCAGGAGTGTGGTACAGAAGTGCTCTAGCAGGGAGGTAACTACCTGCACAGAATTTCCAACAAGGAAAACTTTGAGCTCGGTGTTTCGTGATTTTAACTGGTGAAATACTGTTTCTTGTGAGTGCCGACCGATTTTTGATGTTGTCTTACAAGATGCTGGCCTCACTTCGTTACTCATATTTCAGACAGTAACTGGTTTAAAAAACTTGTTAGTCTTGGGGTTCCAAGAGTGTGCATGCATTACTGTCTCTCTCTGCCTTCCTTCGTGTGCTGGCCAGTACGAGTAGGTTAGATCCCTGCAAGCACAGCTGTACTGTTTATATGAACCATATGGCTGTCTTCATTTCGTTAAACATTCATTTAGTTTCGCATCACCCAGCCAGGTGTCGGCGTCTCACACACTACAAAGAAGTCCCAACTTTCTGCTTCCATTTCACTTTCTAAGATGCAATCTCAACAGCCTGTGTTTTTCTGAAGAGTTTGACTTCCCACTCAGTGCTCGTACAGAAGCAGTTCTTCCGTGTTTCTGGCTATTAAATGACACATATTCCGCGCATATGGCCTATTAACAACAAACTCTGTTGTCTTCTGCGTTCCTCAGGAGTACTCTGCATTGTCTGATGACAGAAACAACGCCATCACCTGCGTCGAATCGGCTTTTTTCCTGCCTCCCCCCACTAAAGAAAAAACTGCTCCCGCCGTTTTCGGAGCTGCCTCGCCTTTCCCTACACACAGGTAAGCCGAGCAGAAGGAAATGCGAATCACTCCGGAGGGCGACTCTCTGGGGTTTTACACCATACGTAACTTCCCTCGCCTCCGTTCAACTTGCATTCTCTGCGGTCCTTCATTTAGCTATGACTACAATTTAATGTAGAAAATCTAAATCTATGTAGTTACGTGTCGGCAGTCACTAACACTAATCCATCTATCCAGTGGGTATTAATTTATTCCAGTTCAATTTTATACATGACATGGAACAGTTTGGTTAAAATGGTGCACCAGCCGAGCTTAGTTATACATTGGCGGCGCTGGCCCAGGGTATTATTGGCATCCACATTGGAGCGGAAGGCAATTCAGAACGGCCAGGGAAGGAAAATACCTCTAGCTACTTGTAGTACGAGGACAGCTGCCTGGAGAGACGAAGCAGGAAACGTGGGGCAGAGCAGTGAGTCAGCTTGGTGGATTGACAACCAAGGCTGGTGGTGGTTTGTTGATAACGTAGGGTATCAGGAGACAAGCAGGTATGTAGCAAGAACTGGTTGGTTTGTTGATAATGCAGGGTATCAGGAGATAAGCAGGTGTGTAGTAAGCACTGTGCCTCAGTCTGCCGCTAAGCAAATGGTACGAGCAGAACCTTCAGGGACCACTAATGCAGTAAGGAATATGGACGTAAATCAGTCTCTTGTTCCTGGAAGACAGGTATTCATAACGTGTAATGGAGAAAATGAAAGTAATCATTTACATGTAAAGCATCCTCTCAGGAACCTACGAAAGCTTCTTCTCATGGCATTGGTGCAAAATATTCTCAGAAAACCCCCAATGTACCGGGGGCGTTAAATAAGTAAAGCAACAGATTTTTCATCCGCAAATTTCAGTTGGAAAAGTGCGAAATTTGTTATGAAACATAGTGGAATTCTCCCACTTATGAGTTAACGAGCATTTCGCTCTCATTTAAGTTTATGGCTGAAAGAGTCAGCCTTCAGGAACTGAAAAATGAACCCTATAGTCCAGGGCCGTGTGCCACAAACAGCGCAGATTCGCCACGAGATGGGGAAATTCACAGACGTCTATCGTGCTGAATGAGGGCTAAGAGCTGTAGTGTGCGAGTGAGACAACGAGAGCCTACATCATAGGGAAACCTCATAGAAGCCGTTTGTGGCCAGAGAGATGGAGCAGTGTGAAATATGGCGGACCTAACATCGGCCATAAAGGGAAACATTTAGGAAAACTATTTAATTCTGTAGTAATTCAGGGAATGAAGCCACAGTAATTTTAATCTACCATCCTTCATATATTTTCATGGTGACCCGAATAAAACTTGAATATTGATCACATCTATAATAGTTTAGGATTTACTTTTAAAGTGAAATTAACAAGTTTTGAAACAAAGACCTGAATACTGAAGGCTGAACGCTTTGGTCTATCTTAACTATCGACATTTCATATAGAAGCACATCGTTAAAATGACAAACATTGTAAATATCAACTCTCTAACTTTATTTGTTTAAAAGATATATTAAATTTAAATTATCAGTATTTTCAGTTAAGCATCAGATCATCATTTCCTCGACACAAAACAAATTGAACGATGACAGCATGACACCTTATTGAATCATCAGGTAATAGAATATTTGCTGTAAAGTCTAGTGCATAATACTTACTTCTGTTCTTTATTTCAAGAAGCACATTGGTGTAAGTCTACTGGCCGCGACATTCCAAGTTAAGAAGGAAATTGTATTGGTTTTATGTAACAGACTTTAACGTTTATTATGTGATAGATATTATTGTTACTTTATTTAGAACGTGAAAGCGGTCAAGCTTTGATTATTTAAATATGTTAAAATGTAAATTAATGTAGAATAAGCTGTAGCCAGTCAGATGGACGGCTTCGGGAAAGAGAACTGCCGTAGTCAGTTGAGCGACGATGTTCGGCACGCGGGGGACGCGGCCGGAGACGGGCAGAGAGACAGTTCTGGTCTAGACACCAAAGGGTACAGGGCTGGTGCTGACGCGAAGGCGGACAGTACGGATGGAGACACCAAAGTGGACAGTTCGGATGAGACGCGAAAGTGGACAGTCGGTCTTTAACTTGCTAGGAAGTGAAACGAGTAGAAAATTTCGCGTTGTGTGGTGTCGCTGGTCTCAGTCTCTGAGCGGTGAGCAGCCGCGCGCCTGGTGCGAACTCTAACTTTTCGTGTAAATAACGAGGTGGAGTATTGGACTTGTATTTCGCGATGAGATTGTGAATGATCGGACGTTGTCAAATGGATATGCGGTCAAGTGTAACAGTAACATTAAATACGACCACTTTCGCTATTAGTTTGCTTTCTGAATAAACATTATTCGAATTGTGTGGCGTACATCGTTTATCGGTCGTTAATTTAGTTCCCGATATTACATGGTATATTAACTTCGTATTTCGCAAACTTACCATCAGCCAGACAATTTAATCAAAGGGTCATAAGCGTTTAATTCAGGGACGTGTAATGCAAGACCTGTGGTTCAAACCCTAGACGAGTTTGAGCCAAGACTTTCGGTGAAGGGGAACCGCATGTGAGCCCGAACATCTCTGACATGTTACCTCGCACGCTTCCATACCTGTAGTTTCATGACATGAGGTTCCGATAGGCAGCGGTGCTATATGGCTCTGAGCACTATGGGACTTATCATCTGTGGTCATCAGTCCCCTAGAACTTAGAACTACTTAATCCTAACTAACCTAAGGACATCACATACATCCATGCCCGAGGCAGGATTTGAACCTGCGACCGTAGGAGCGGTGCTATATCTAGCCTTCAACATGAGCTCTGTAATGGAAGTACATTCCAAGCAGAGAGCTGTCACAGAGTTTCCTTTGGCGGAAAACCAGAGCACTGCAGTTATTCACAGTCGCTTGCTGGCTGCGGAAACCTAGCAATGATCAAAAGCAAGGTGAGGCGTATATCATTATCACAAGAAGGCTGTGCAGACCTGTGCGGTATCCCGCACGATGGCCGGCTGCACACAGGTGTGACTCCTGCAATGTTGGAACTTGCAGGCACACTCATTCCAGGCGATAGACAGACAATATAGAGTAACAAAGGACCATGTATGTGGAATTGTTCCCGCGTTACGAGGCTGATAGTGAAAATTTACTGTCGAACATCGTCACAGGGGATAAAACATGGTTTCGTCACATCAAACCTGAAAGAAAACGATAATTCATGGAGTGGCGCCACACCACCTCTCCTCCGAAGAAAAAATTTAAAGCCGCACCCGCAGCTGGTAAAGTCGAGTCGATGGTCTTCTGGGACCCTGAAGGGGTTACTCTGTTTGATTTCCTCGCTCACGGTGCAACGATCAACTGTGAATTGTACTCTGCTACCCTCAGGAAAATGAAGAAACTAAATCAGTGTATTCATCGCCACCAAAATCCAAACGAACTTCTCCATGGCAACGCGAGGGTCCACACAAGTCTGCACACAAAACATCATACGAGCTTCTGTTTCTACATCTACATCTACATAGATACTATGCAAATCACATTTAAGTGCCTGGCAGAGGGTTCATCAAACCACCTTCACAATTCTCTATTATTCCAATCTCGTACAGCGCGCGGAAAGAATGAACACCTACATCTTTACGTACGAGCTCTGATTTCCCTTACTTTATCGTGGTGATCGTTCCTCCCTATGTAGGTCGGTGTCAAAAAAATATTTTTCCATTCGGAGGAGAAAGTTGGTGATTGGAGTTTCGTGAGAAGATTCCGTCGCAACGAAAAACGCCTTTCTTTTAATGATGTCTAGCCCAAATCTTGTATAATTTCTGTAACACTCTCTCTCATATTTCGCGATAATACAAAACGTGCTGCCTTTCTTTGAAAGTTTTCGATGTACTCCGTCAGTCCTATCTGGTGCCGGCCGGTGTGGCCTTGCGGTTCTAGGCGCTTCAGTTTGGAACCGCGTGACCGCTACGGTCGCAGGTTCGAATCCCGCCTTGGGCATGGATGTGTGTGATGTCCTTAGGTTACTTAGGTTTAAGTAGTTCTAGGGGACTGATGACCACAGATGTTAAGTCCCATAGTGCTCAGAGCCATTTGATCCTATCTGGTAAGGATCCCACATCGCGCAGCAGTATTCTAAAAGAGCACGGACAAGCGTAGTGTAGGCAGTCTCCTTAGTAGGTCTGTCACATTTTCTAAGTGTCCTGCCAATAAAACGCAGTCTTTGGTTAGCCTTTCCCACAACATTTTCTATGTGTTCCTTCCAATTTAAGTTGTTCGTTATTGTAATACCTAGATATTTAGTTGAATTTACGGTTTTTAGATTAGACTGATTTATAGTGTAACCGAAGTTTAACGAGTTCCTTTTAGCACTCATGACATCACACTTTTCGTTATTTAGGGTCAACTGCCACTTTTCCCACCATTCAGATATCTTTTCTAAAAGACGGCTGCTCAGATTGTCTCCAAAATCGTTTATACAGATAAGGAACAGCAAAGGGCCTATAACACTACCCTGGGGAACGCCACAAATCAGTTCTGTTTTACTCTATGGCTTTCAGTCAGTTACTACGAACTGTAACCTCTCTGAGAGAAAATCACAAATTCAGTCACATAACTGAGACGATATTCCACAAGCACGCAATTTCACTACTAGTCGCTTGTGTGGTACAGTGTCAAAAGCCATCCGGAAAACCAGAAATACAGAATCGATCTGAAATTCGTTATCAGTAGCACTCAACACTTAATGCGAATAAAGAGCTAGTTGTGTTTCACAGGAACTATGTTTTCTAAACCTATGTTGACTGTGTGTCAATAGACAGTTTTTTCGAGGTGATTCATAATGTTCGAACACAGTATATGTTCCAAAATCCTGCTGCATATCGACTATAACGATCTGCGCCTGTAATTCAGTGGATTACTCCTACTACCTTTCTCGAATATTGCTGTGACCTGTACAACTTTCCAGTCTTTGGGTACGGATCTCTCGTCGAGCGAACGTTTGTAGCCAGCCGCTGTGGCCGAACTGTTCTAGGCGCTTCAGTCCGGAACCGCGTGACCGCTACGGTTGCAGGTTCGAATCCTGCCTCTGGCATAGATGTGTGTGATGTCCTTAGGTTAATTAGGTTTAAGTAGTTGTAAGTCTAGGGGACTGATGACCTCAGATGTTAAGTCCCATAGTGCTTAGAGCCATTTCAACCATTCTTCAACCAATGACAATGGTCCCATATCAAAACAACACACATTTCGTTATTAAGGATACAATTTGAATTGTAGACAGACTTCTTTGTTTGTACAAGAGTGGACCAAATAGTAACGCCTCCTGCGTCATAAAAAATTTAATAACGAACATACAAAAGTGGAATTCGTACAGATCACAGCGCGAACTGTCCTCAACTCAAAACTACCGTACAACATAGTAACCAGCATTTATGCGCAATCCTTGAACCCAGGCGTCAGAACCAATTTGGAAAAATGCAGGATTTTCTTCCTGGACAGACTTCGCTGTTGATTGTGAGGTCTAACGTGTCCGTCTTCCCGAATCATTCATCAGCACGTTTTCTACTGACACCTGTAACACATGTTGTGGGCTGCTGTGCGATTTATCTGCAACGTCCATTTTTCCGTCACCAGACGTCGTCACCCAACGCTTCATATTGCTGGTGTCCATTACAGCGTTCCCAAATATTTTCTTCATGAATGTCGTTAACGCAGCTATACACTCATGGGCAAAGAAACCAAACTTGAATATTTTCCAAACTTTTCTTGGTGCCTGGGTTCAACGATGGTGCAAATGTGTACCAGCACACGGTTATAGTAAACGGTAGTGTGGCATAGAGGAGACACTTCATCCTGTGATGGGTACTAATTCCACTGTTATATGTTCATTGCTAAATCTTTTTATATCAGATTCGGCATCATTTTTTTATCCACCCTCGTATAACTATAAGAAACTCTTGGAAAGCAGAGAAAACTGCTTCTCTTCTGCCACCTTGTAATTCAGCTGTTTGTGATTCCTAGACACACTTTGGGGTGGGAACAGATTGGCAGATGAGCTAGGCAAGACGTCATTGTAATGCACGCCCCGTGCAGCTTGAGGAATGCCTGTACCCACGTACTCGCTTTCGTCGTCTGTGGAAGCGAGGCTGAATCGATTAATACTGAAGAGAGAAACACATCGATCTACAATCGTATATCACGGCTGTCCGTTTCGAATGCCATTGGAAGTAACTGGTTCTCGTATTTTTCAATAAACGTAGTGCAACTGTATCATATGGGAGTCGGTTGCCACAGTTTCAAACGCATTAGAATAATGTCTCTCGACCGGGTTTTTCCAATTTTCTGGAACGTACATTGGCAGCTTGTAAAGCTTAGGGTGCAACGTTTCGTTGTCGACGTGATCGTTAGAAATGGAGCACAGCGCAAAGATGTAAAACAAAATCAACTGTGTTTCGTTCGAAGGAGTCATCCCAGCAGTCGCCTTACTCGATTTCATAAGTCCGCGTAGAGAAGCAGATGTCTGTGTTCCCGGACAAGATTTGAACCTAGCGCTTCCCGAGCGCTATTCAAGCGCTTTACCTAAAGCCTCGCTCACTCAAAGAGCTTTTTGTGGGGTCCATGTCATATCGTCTCAGGAGGCAGCCTTACCCAGAAAGATAATTTATTACATTCTCCTGCTTCTGCTGGGAGTTACAGTGAATGTAATTCACTGTGCCTATGTTTATAATTACGACTGTGACCAGTTAACTACAGAGTTATTCAAAAGTACAACTGTTATTTCAGAAGAGAGAGACAGAAAAATGAGACATGCTAGTGAACAGCGCACCTCTCCAACTTCCGATTCGTAATACGCTCCATGGCATAGTTGCAGAGTGCAGCAGTAGGGGGTAGTCTTTTCAGAACAGGTGTTGTCTACGTAAGTCAATGAATAGAGTTAGTAAATAACTTAAAATGCTTCAACCAACTGCATGGCACGAGCTGAAATGCCGTTTGCTGTACAAACTTTAGCACTTACAAACGAGTGCAGTCTCTTGTTGCTCAAAAATGGTTCAAATGGCTGTAAGCACTATGGGACTTATCGTCTGAGGTCATCATTCACCTAGACTTAGAAATACTTAAACCTAACTAAACTAGGGACATCACACACATCCATGCCCGAGGTAGGATTCGAACCTGCGACCGGAGCAGCAGCGCGGTTCCGGACTGAAGCGCCTAGAACCGCTCGTGCACAGCGGCCGGCTCTCTTGTTGCAAATATCAATAAAATGTGTTTTGAGCTCTGTGCCGACATTGTATGAAAAGATGGACGGCAAAACTTGTTGTTAATGGCCGGTCGGGGTGGCAGAGCGGTTCTAGGGGGTACAGTCTGGAACTGCGCGACCGCTATGGTCGCAGGTTCGAATCCTGCCTCGGGCATGGATGTTTCTGACGTCCTTAGGTTAGTTAGGTTTAAGTAGTTCCAAGTTCTAGGGGACTGATGACCTCAAAAGTTAAGTCCCATAGTGCTCAGAGCCATTTTTTTTTTTTTTTTTTTGTGAATGTATTAACCGATTACTACTTTCAATTCAGCCCAAACTTCCACAGAAGCAGAAAAAAGTTCCCCTACTACAGTTCCTGAACGGTGATCGCTGCACGCTATGATTATTAATCACCTGTCTGATAAGACAACAGTTCAACAAAGATTTGGCAAAACAGTAAGAAACAACAAATTACATTTACTGAGATTGTGTTTCAAACTGGTAATTATTGGTACATTTTATGTATGCCCTAAACATTATATTATCATAAATTTGCTGTCACTTGACATTCTCTGATACTGTAATTATCACTGTTAGTTATGTTCGCAGACACTCTCTTACTAGTCGTAGTTCTCTGAGAACAGCGGTTGCAACGTCAGAAGGTAGTCTTCAGCGTACAGTCTGAGCTAACTGCAATTCCTGAACGGCGCTGTCCAATTTACTGGTGCAGAATTGTGTGAGTGTCTGCGGTGTGTCGTGTTTTGAGTTTTGAGACTGTCGACAAAAGAATTTCCATCTCCACCAGTTCCCTAACGCTCCCTATTGGCTGTCCACACATCGACGAAGGTACACGACACGCTGGAGGAAGTTTCGCAGAAGCAGGAAGATGTCCGCCTTTGTGAGTGCCAACTGTAGGCTGCTGCCGCACAGGGCTGACTTGCTTCGGTAGAGTAGTTCTGCCCCTATGGTGGCTGCCTCTCACACTATTTCTTATGTACGCCTCGTTTGGTACGCAGCATCGTCAACGTTTAAACGTAGCATTTCCGAGTTACTCTTTGACTGTGCCTGGTACCCCGTCTTTCTGACTGTGCCTAGTACCCCGTCTTTCTGACTGTGCCTGGTACCCCTTCTTTCTCCCATACTTGCACTCGGAGGCGGTGGTTAGTGTTTTAACGTCCCGTCGACAACGAGGTCATTAGAGACGGAGCTCATGCTCGGGTTAGGGAAGGATTGGGAAGGAAATCGGCCGTGCCCTTTCAAAGGAACCATCCCGGCATTTGCCTGAAGCGATTTAGGGAAATCACGGAAAACCTAAATCAGGATGGCTGGAGACGGGATTGAACCGTCGTCCTTCCGAATGCGAGTCCAGTGTGCTAACCACTGCGCCACCTCACTCGGTCTTGCACTCTGAAATAAGTACCGGATCATCTTTAAAAAAATCTTTGTTTCAAGCATTGTCAAGACTCGGCATGTGTTTGAACCAGTGGCTGTAAAATTTATATTAAGGTTCAATGCTGTCATCCGTGGAGTTTCTCCGCTGGAGATTGTGCATCATGTGGAGTGACTCTGTATTTAGGATCGAAGATCATTATAGCATTGTAATGCTGAACCATCTTCATCTGCCCATCTTGGAAGTCGTACGAATCTTTCAGTGAGTCAGCTGGACTAAGGATCAAACGGTGCAATGTAGAATTGTGAAATGCCGTTTGATCCACAAAATAGTTGAAATTCCTGAGAAGAAAATAGTGCGCTGTTGTCAGTGATTGTCAGTGACAACAGATTTTAGCAGTCCTTCAACAAGAAGACCTTACACACAGCCTGAATAACTTTTGTGTGTGTCTTTGTTTGTATCACAAACGGAAAGCTGGATGAAATATCGACGAGAATGAGCCAGTAGATCCCGAGAAATGGTCCTGCAAAACCAATATGCGGATGTGCCAACGGTTCTGATGCCTGTGGTGGTCACGGAAAATATTGTCTAAGCAAAGCTAATTGGTATTTTTGACGTAAGAGGCATTTGGTCAACATAATTTAAATGTCTTCTTCAATATTCTTCTAGTAGCAATGCTCTCTGGCAATTTGTTTAGTACTAAATATTCCAATGGTTTTGATATGGCATCTGCCGTACCTTAGATTTAAGCACTGCAGGGATAAACGTTTAACAGGGGTACTAAAGAGACAGCCTACACTACGCTTGTCCGTCCTCTTCTGGGGTGCTGCCGTACTGTGTGGGACTTGGCCGTGTACAATTACAAGAGCCTGCTTCTCGATCTGATTTCGTTCTGCCACTGTCGATGTCTTTGAGGCGAACGCAACTGGCCGTTCAAGACCATGATATTGATGCGTCAGAACTGCTCTTATGTCATAGTATTAAGTGTTTGCAGCAGTTGTGACAGTTTTGTTTTGATCATATGTAGTGAGACATTTTTGACGCAAGCAACCATTATTTCAATTTGTTAAATGCACGCTGGCATTCAGTGTTACAGTTCCATTCGGCGCCTTCACGTACTAGTGGTTAACTGATGGAAGCTGCATGTAGGAGAAACTGCCAATGATAGTTTATTTGGTCTCTTACAGAACTTAACTGTTTGACCTCCTTGGGAAAGTTTTTAATCACATCAGTGTATTGCGCCGTCGGCTGTGTGCAGACAGTATGTGTTCAAAATATTGCACTTCACATTGAAAGAGGATGCATTCGTCTTTGTTGCATTTCAGATTTGTCACCTGTAGGATTTTGGAAACAAATTCCAAATTCTGTTCGAGTTGCTGTGGAGTTGTATCTCAGACAACTGCCATCAAGGTAGTTCACAGTGTTCGGAGCTTTCTAAATTAATTATTCTAAATATCATTGGAACAAACTAGGTGCACTAGTTATTCCTGAGGCTAATATTTTGCAGCAATAGAGAGCAAAGGGAGTATTAATCACCGTAAACCTCTGTGTGTCTTCGTCCAGAGAGTTTGCAAATACGTTTCCTTAAGATGTCACCTAGCAAAGTACACACCACAGGCTATATTTGATATAATTTCTTTTGGCTTTGGAATAGGATGTGAATCAATAATAGACTGAAAATTAATCGTCGCTTTGAAATCCCTGCAGACGCGAAGCGAGCCTTCCGGTTTCTGTATAACTACGATCAGTGTAGCCCATAGGCTACTGGTAGCCTCTTTCTGTTCAAGGTGGTCAAGTTTCTGTTTTATTCTACCTTTTAACGCAAAAAGAATGTTGCGTGCTATGCAAAATTCGGCGCTGCAGTCGGCTTCAACGTAATGTGTGCCTTGTAACATTTGATACTGCTTGCTGCTTCAGAAAAAAAAAATATATTTTTGAGGCAGCTGATTTAACTTTTTCATTCGGAATGTCAGTTTGAATTTAACTTGCCCCTCGCGAATGGTGAGGCCCATAGCATTAAAGAGGTCCAGTACTAGTAAACTGTTGCTACACTGCAAGATTGCAGTACTACGAAAGTAGCCTGTATCATAAACTGTTTATACACAACACCCGCTGAAAATTGTCCTTAGACTTGAATACCTTGACTACTGTAACCGAACAGCAAACTTCCATATCTCTGACATCGGTACGCCTGGGGTTAGCAATTGAAATGGACAACCCTGTGCCAGTTTGAAAATTTACCAGCACTAACTCGAAGAATTGCAGTTAACGACTTGTTACTGTCAACAAAGATGGCATTCAAGTGACTTCCTATCCATGAAAGTTTCCGAATTTGTACATGTTCGTTATGAACTGTACTAGAATTTTTTGTTTTAATCACTGCCGTATATTGAGAGTGTCTGCTATAGTTTGTGCTTAGTTTTGCACACCTCAGCTCTATTTCCGGTCTTTTTACAGTAATTGCAACGCATGTTGCGCTATAAACAATCGTATCTTTCGTGGTTTGCGCCGCAGCGAGAACAAGATAGTACTTCTGAGCTTCTACACTTGTTTCCTGAGTGATTCGATCGAGTAGATAGACAGGGCCGGCCAGAAATTCTGCACGCGTGCGGTGCTCCTGCACATGTGCAACTTCCGGGTCACAGCGTGCACGCCGCAGCAGTCAGCATTCATGTAGTGCATGTTTCTACGCACAGATGTCGCTTTATCCACTTGCTGGGATACTCTGTACCGGCGCATTCTAGTGCTCTTTCCACAGCTTATTTCGCGTATTAAACATTTAAAATACTGTCACAGTCTACTCATTGAGACGTCTACTTTTATGTTAACAGTTTAACCCCGTAAGACAAGTAATACAGTTAACAACCGTGGGTTTTTATTAAGGCAGCTTGACAGACGGCACGTAAATACGCGTAATGTTTTTGATGTAGTATTTAAGAAAGAGAGCGCTTACAGACTCCCCCCACCTGCTCTCGACTGTGGTGTCACATTTGCCAACTTTTTAGTGCAGTGTTCCAGTGACTATTCAGTGTTGTTTGTCTTTCTCGTGCTGCGAACAGAAACCATGCTGTCGCTAGGTGTGAATTTTATGTCCTTTGCGAACAGAATCCAGACTGTCGCCGTGTTTTTTAATTGTCTATTGTTTTCCCTGTCTGCTTCGTATGTATTTTTATTAGCGTCATCATCCCTGTGTTGTTGTTTTAAGTTCCACGATTTCTTTTCGCCTTGTTACTCTCTAAGTCTCCGATTTTATCGCCTGTTTTTTTTATTATTTGTTCTCTTGATCTTTGTCACAAAATCTGTCGGCTGAAGAGCGGCATACTAAGCTGCTGCCAGCCCGCCCCCTTCGGGGGGAATTGAAATTCAATAAATGAAAAAAAAAAAGTACCGACTTCCAACGAACCTTATTCATGATTTCAAATAACATTAAACCAATGCAGGGTTTCTTATAACTAATTCTCGGTGCCCTCAGTTACACCCACATAATTTCTGTCTCACTGACCTCTGAACAAAATGATAACTGCAGACCTCTCGATGATCACCTGTTATTTCAATACCATTATTGCTACATCTTTCATCAGTTACGTCTGAAATCTGCATAATAACCGACAATTAGATGAATGTTATGTTTTATCGACTTCAGCTGAGCGTAGCCCTTCACACATTCAAAAAAAAAAAAAAAAAAAAACCTAAATGTAAGTATACATTGGAACAATCGGTTTAATGACCAACTTTCCTGATAATAATGTAACATGGAGCAGACTGGGGCAATAATGCACAGATAGTAAACAATAATTTTTAATTATGAAAGGAATAAATCCAAACATGTTTATCACTGGTCATGAGAAATGATAATCGAGTTGATGTGTCTCATCCATTTTCTTAAGGACATTTAATTTTGCTTGCCGTTCTTCACTGTTGAGTACACTACACTCGTCTTTGTGATATGTATTGTAGTGTCTTTCAATTGAAGACTTACGCTGGCCGCCTATTATTCGGCGGCACAGCAAACACTGCGAGTTTTCACCAACGGCTACAAAAAAGAATTGCAGTTCCCAGACATTTTTAAACGACTGAGAACATAGATCTCCCATTCTTTGCTTTTTCACAGTACCTGCCATTTCTCAGTACTTCTCTGTTAAGGTTACGGTTGGTTAGTTTGTGGGATTAAAGGGACCAGACTGCTACGGTCATCGGTCCCTAAGGTTACGGTTACCAGGGGTAAACGAGACTGGGTATGTTGCGCTCTTGCTTGTACCACATAAACGGGGAAGTGGACACGCCGCCGTTCATTTAGGACACATGTCTAATAACAGATGTCGCTGGCGCACATGTGCAGCACTTCCGCACGTCTGCACACTGTGCAGCGTTTGGCCAGCCCTGAGATAGCATGTCCTGTTATGTCCAGTTCTGGTCAAGCTGTTTGCTCCGATTTTATATATGCCAGAGAATGGAAATTAATCTTGGCTGCTTTTCAGATTAACATAAAAAGCACCTCTTCTAAAAGGCAATTTTCATCAGCAGCAAAAAGCGCGTCATATCATACACAGACTTTGGTTTGCTGCTATGAAAAGGCATCTGTGCTCTTCACTAAAATCAGCAGAGTAATTAAAACATTGCCCACCTGGAGACGATGGTGTGGGCCACCGAAAAGTGTAGTGGCAAAATAAATAAGTGGTTGACGCAGAAAACTGTTTCATTTGTGTTTAACAACAGTCATTTCCCTCATAATGCCGTATTTTATAGACGAAATATTCAAATACATAGGTTCACCCTTTACTTTAACGACAGACAGCAAAAGGTCATTATTCATAGTCTTGAGAATGGCTGTGATGTCGGGTCTGACTGGGGCACGGTCAAATGGGGGTGACCCAGGGATCAGTGCTGGGACCACTCCTGCTCCTTAGTTATATAAATGATACGCCCTCTAGTATTACATGTAATTCTAAAATATTTCTGTTTGCTGATGACACTAGCTTGGTAGTAAAGGATGCTATATGCAACACTGGCTCTGTTTCAAATAGTGCAGTTCAAGACATAAGATCACGACTTGTAGAAAATAAACTAATGCTGAATCACAGTAAGGCTCAGCTTTTTACAGTTTCTAACACAATTGAACAAAACCCGACGTTTTAATTTACTTTATTTTCATTCGGTTATGTCGTATGGTATTATATTTTGGGGATAACTCTTCCCATTTTCAAAGGATATTTTTTGCTCAGAAACGAGCAATTCGGGCAATAACGAGTGTAAGTTGGCGAACCACTTGTCGACTCCTGTTCACTAATCTGCGTATTCTGACATTGTCCTCTCAGTATATATATTCTTTACTGTCGTTTATTGTTAACAATATCAGATTTTTCCCAAGAATTAGCAGCGTTCACTCAGTTAATACTAGGCAGAAATCCAATCTGCATTTGGATCGCACTTCCTTGACTCTTGTGCAGAAAGGTGTGCGGTATATTGCTGCATCCCTTTTCTATAAGATACCACAAGAATTCTAAAATCTTAACAGTTATCCACGCGCTTTCAAATCGAAACTGAAGAGTTTCCTCATGGGTCAATCCATCTATTCTGTCGAAGAGTTCCTTGAAAAACTAACCTGATTCCTATGTTATACTGTTGATTGCGTTTAGTTAAACTTACGGCTTGTCTTTTTTTTTGGGATCATAAATATTTTATTTTATCTGTTGTTAATTTTATGTTGTAATTTCATGTACTGACACGTTCCATGACCTTGGAGATTTACTACTCTATTTGGTCCTACAGAACTAGACGTGTAAAATAAAATAAAGTAAATAAATACTTGAAATCATTACGCAGGTTATGTAATGCATCTTATTTAATACGTTGCCTAGGCATTTAATATACTAACAGTTACGTGTAAGACAAAGTAAGAAAGAAGATTAATTAAAATATTGTCACAGTTATAAGGTCCAAGGACATTATTGTAAGAGTTTCTGTCCGTTTCGGTAGGATTTCAGTTGTGTTAGAGTGCCACTTTCGCTTAAATGGAGACTGCACGCAGTGATTGTGAATGAATGCCAGGAACTCAGGTGTCTGTGTGTAAAAATAAAGTTATTTACAATTGAAAATGTTATTAACGTTCGGCTTACTGGAACAAATAAAACATAAAAGAGGCACAGCTTCGAACAATATAAAAACTGAGCACTTATATTCAGTTACTGTATATTACGCATTTGTAATAACTGTTAAAAATGTTTTCTTGCATGTTTATTACATATTAGTAATTGTTAAAAAACTACCAAACGCGTCCGAGGTCGGCCAATTTTCAGACACACAGAATTATGATAATTTTCATGTTTTAATTTAACTTTCATGAGACACGTTAACTTCTACGTTGCATATGTAATTTCATTCTAAAATTTTATAGTTTGCCAGTGTTCGATTCCTATTTTATAAAACACGTAGGCATTTTATACATTTTCTAAGTTACATTAAAATTAAATACTTTGTCAAAATGTTCTAGAAATTCCGTATATTGCCAGTAACATATATAATAAGAAATCAATATTTCTCAACGCTGAACTTTGACACTATTCTGCAGTAGAATAGTCCCATAAGACTTTATGGCGCAGAATGTTTAACTGTAAACAAAAAGACGATGATGGAAGCGCTGGAAATCACACAAAGAAAAATACAAAGAAAAATTTTGGAACCAGTTAAAGAGCAAACACAATACAGATGCTGTCTCAATAGTGAACTCTATACTCATATGGAAGTGAAATATGGACGATAAATAGTTTGGACAGGAAGAGAATAGAAGCTTTCGAAATGTGGTGCTACAGAAGAATGCGGAAGATTAGATGGGTAGATCACGTAACTAATGAGGAGGTATTGAATAGAATTGGGGAGAAGAGGAGTTTGTGGCACAACTTGACGAGAAGAAGGGATCGGTTGGTAGGACATGTTCTGAGGCATCAAGGGATCACCAATTTAGTATTGGAGGGCAGCGTGGAGGGTAGAAATCGTAGAGGGAGACCAAGATATGAATATACTCAGCAGATTTAGAAGGATGCAGGCTGCAGTAGGTACTGGAAGATGAAGGAGCTTGCACAGGGTAGAGTAACATGGAGAGCTGCATCAAACCAGTCTCAGGACTGAAGACCACAACAACTACATACTCATATTGAAAAAATTCCAGATATGATTAGGAAAAGAAAGATATTTCCAGAATGCAGGGTTCGCAGGAGAGCTTCTGTAAAGTGGAAGGTAGTTGGCGAGGTACTGGCAGAAGTACAGCTGTGAGGACGGGGCGTGAGTCGTGCTTTGGTAGCTCAGTTGGTAGAGCACTTGCCCGCGAAAGGCAAAGGTCACGAGTTCGAGTCTCCGGCCGGCACACAGTTTTAATCTGCCAGGAAGTTTCAAAAGAAAGATAACTTTCTATAGCCGCATCCAAAGGATGAATCCTAACAGACTGACAAAAAAACTATTCATTTACATCGGAATATTGAAAATGAATTGCATATGGCGCAAATATGTTAGAAGGGACATAGATGAATTCCGAATTTTGAATGTTGGGCTCCATAAGGTTACCTTTCTGTGCAGCGACCGTGGAATATAAAATTATAAAGAATGCATCAACCAGTCGCGGAAACATAATGTATTCGTCTTATAGGAAATTGATTTTGACTGATATCAGTCATCATCGGTGTGTTTGCAACAAGACAAATAAATTATGTTTCCGCGACTGGTTGCTACATTCTTTATAATTTGAATTCCGAATTGCTCGACGAGATATTGGGAACGCATGCCACTCAGAAAAAAATTGCGAGAGTCCTAATATTTCCATGAAAAGCGCTAAAAGAAGACTGGAGCCACTAGTACAAAAGAATGAAGAGAGAAACATCGTGAAATGATGAGAGCTATGTGGAAGAAAAGAAACGAGAAACAGTTTGAATAAATGTAATCCATAAAGTGGCCCATACGCAAAAGAAGAAGAAGAAAGCAAGTCTTCAGTCCAGTCACATAGCTATTCCAGTATTCAGTAAGTATGTATTTCATTTATCAGGCAAGGGCGCGGTACTGTAGGTGAGCTTTTCCCTTAAGTCAAGAAAAGCAGCATCAATCCGGGTTCCGCTATATACAACTCCCTGAATCTCATGAACGGTATTGTCTGTTCTGGTTCTTCTGTACAACATGAACAGAAGTGGTGCAGTTACGCTAGCCGGACGATGTGTGGCGCTGGCGGAGATCCGGGTTTCTCAGTTGTCGTGAGGTCGGCACGTTGACCCACACGGTGGACAGCACTGCGGGAGGGATGTGTTACGCAACTGCGTGTGGCGCGTGAGTGATGAGCCAGGAATACTGAACGCGGCCCGGGGTCGCTAGCTGCGCGTGTTCTGTGTACTGTCTGCTGTGTACTGTGCGCGTTGTACGGGAAGCAGCAACGGGGACGCGCCGGCGACAACGTACCGCCTCTCCAAATGCAGTAAATCCAGCTTTCACCAGCGTCGTTCGTCCGTAAACGCTCGTACGTCTTCAGATGGCGTTTCAAGGGGTATAGCAAAAAATATTAAGAGGTGGCAGTACATGAACATCTATACTCTGCAGACTACTGTAAAGTGCAAGGCATAGGCTGCTTAGCATTGTACCATCTGTTAGGGTTTCTTCCAGTTTCAATCGTTAATGAAGCCAGGGTGGAATGATTGGTTCGCGGTCTCTGTGAGCGTTGTAATTAGTCTCATCTTATCTTCGTCATCCTTGTGGGTACGATACGTAGGGGAATGTCTCACGTTTTAAGATTCCTCAGTTAGTACTGTTTCGCCAACTTCTGTAATAAGAAACCTATTGAAATAGCGACGGCGGGTGTGGCCGAGTGGTTCTAGGTGCTTCAGCCTGGAACCGCGCGACCGCTACGGTCGCAGGTTCGAATCCTGCCTCGGGCATGGATGTGTGTGATGTCCTTAGGTTAGTTAGGTTTAAGTACTTCTAAATTCTAGGGGACTGATGACCTCAGACGTTGAGTCCCATAGTGCTCAGAGCCATTTGAAACATTTGAAATAGCTGGCGTGTATCAAGAAGTGTCTGTTAGCTGAGAGTTTTCGGCATATCTGTGACGATATGATATGTGTCAAACTAAACTGCCACCATTCGTACTGCCCTTCTTTCTAAATGTTCCAAATTCCGTGACAGCCAGTGTGGATTCCGAAAACATCGATCATTTGTAACCCAACTCCCACTCTCCTCGCATGACATACTGACACCTTTGGATCAAGGCCGTCACAGGTAAATCCAGTATTTATCGATTCCCGCAAAGTATTTGACTCATCTACATCTACATCTACGTGATTACTCTGCTATTCCCAATAAAGTGCCTGGCAGAGGGTTCAATGAACCACGTTCAAGCTGTCTCTCTACCGTTTCACTGCCTAACGGCACGCGGGAAAAATGGGCATTTAAATTTTTCTCTGTGAGCCCTGATTTGTCTTATTTTATCGTGATGATCATTTCTCCCTATGTAGGTTGGTGCCAAGAGAATGTTTTCGCAATCGGAGGAGAAAACTGGTGATTGAAATTTCAAAAAATGGTTCAAATGGCTCTGAGCACTATGTGACTCAACTGCTGTGGTCATAAGTCCCCGAGAACTTAGAACTACTTAAACCTAACTAACCTAAGGACATCACACACATCCATGCCCGAGGCAGGATTCGAACCTGCGACGGTAGCGGTCGTGCGGTTCCAGACTGTAGCGCCTTTAACCGCTCGGCCACTCTGGCCGGCGATTGAAATTTCATGAGAAGATCCCGTCGCAACGAAAAACGCATCGACGCTTACTATCGAAAGTACTATATCATACAGGATATCAAGTGAAATTTGTGTCTGTATTGAGGATTCTTTGTTAGGAAGGACGTAGCAAGTTATCTTGAATGGAAAGTCAAGAATATATGTAGAAGTAACCTCGAATGTGTCCCAGGGAAGCTTGTAGACACCCTTTCTGTTCGTGTTGGATATTAATGATCTCGCAGACAATGTTAATAGTAATCTCAGAATTTTCACAGATAATGCAGTTGTCTATAATGAAGTACGGTCTGAAAGAAGCTTCGTAGATAGTCAGTCTGCTCTTGATAAGATTTAAAAGTGGTGCAAACATCGGCAACTTGCTTGATATGTTCAGAAACGTAAAACAGGGCTCTTCACAAAACGAAAAAAACATAGAATCTTATGACTATAATATCAATGATTCACTGATGAAATCAGTCAACTCAAATACCTGGCGATAACACTTTGTGGAGATATGAAATAGAACGATCATATAGGCTCAGTCGTGGGCAAAACTGATGTAGACGTCGGTTTATTGGTAGAGTGCTAGGGAAATACATTCAGTCCACAAAGAAGACGTGTTAGAAGTCACTCGTATGACCCATCCCAGAATACTGCTTAAGTGTGTGGGACTTTTAAAGTATAAGACTGATCGGGGATATTGAATGTATACGAGACGGGCAGCATGAATGATCACAGGTTTGTTTGATCCGTGGGAAATTGCCAAATGAACTTAACTGGCAGGTCTTGATGACAGATGTAAATTATCCTGAGAAAGCCTACGTACAAAGTTTAAAGAACCGGTTTCAAATGATAATCCTAGGAATATAACACAACCTCCTACGTATCGCTCCCATAGAGACTGTGAGGACAAGATTAGATTAACTGCAGCACGGAACTGAACAATCTTTCTTTCCCATAGAGACTGTGTGGACAAGATTAGATTAACTGCAGCACGCAACTGAACAATCATTCTTCCCGTGCTCCATGCGTGAATGAAACGGGATAAAAGTCTAATAATTGGTACAATGGGACGTATCCTCTGCCATGCACTACACAGCGGTTTGCAAACTATAGATGTAGACAAAAATAGCTGCGCAACTGACGACTGAATTTTATTTTGAAATATATACTACAGTTAGTAAGAAAATAACAGCTGTGAATAAAATACGATAAACAGTTTAGACAAGAATTTAGACAAGAAGAGAATACGAGCTGACTAGAAGAAGGGATAGATTAGCAGAACACATTAAGAGACATCATGGAATCACCGCTTTAGTACTGGTGGGAAGTATGTGGAGTAAAAATTGTAGAGGGAGACAAATAGGTGAATACAGTAAGAAATTCAGAAGGATTTAAGTTGCAGTAGCTACTCGGAGATGAAGAGACTTGCACAGGATAGAGTAGCATGGAGATCACATCAGGACAGTCTTCGGGCTAAAGACCACAACAACAACAACATGAATAAAATCGTACTTGAATGTGTTAACTCATTACAAGTATGAATCACTATCGTTTCGATTAGTGAGCATTTCTGAACACTTAAAGTCAGTTGTCATCCTTTAAACCACTTTGAAATTTGATCTAGATCTGAGTGAAGGTTTGTGCAGCTTTTTTATGTTAAGCTACCTTACGGAGAACTGCACCGTCTACCGAATATCTGAGGTTACTATTAACCCCTTATTGCCGAATGTCGCGAATGAGCATCATACCAATGCTCTGCTAATAATTGAAAAGTTAGCTGTTTTTGAGTGCCAATAAAGGTAGGCACTGATTGTACATGAAGCTACCAACGCTTCTGACAAGCGCTGTGTTCTCCTGAGGTACCTATAAAGTGCCACGATTTTTGATTTTTATCTTCGTCTGGAAATTTACTCAGGTATTAGGGGGCTAATTAACATTCTCTCCCAACACACTAATATACAACGTGAACA
Organism: Schistocerca serialis cubense; assembly: GCF_023864345.2. NCBI lineage: Eukaryota > Metazoa > Arthropoda > Insecta > Orthoptera > Acrididae > Schistocerca > Schistocerca serialis. The sequence continues at coordinate 81,645,340 of NC_064642.1, read as the reverse complement.
GAAATGACCCAAACACACTTCTCTGAGACAGGACACACCTGTCGATGAGTCTCCATGCAAAAAAAACATTCTGTTTACCCCACCAAGAGATCTTCAATCGAGGCACAAATTTTGCGTGATATCACATAGGATTCAAAGTGGGCTGATAGGCGTTGCCGGAGCTTGCGGCCGTTCAACGGTGACGTTATCAGTGCAAAAGGCGTTGCTGTAGTATCCATCCTAATGTTTCTTAGAAATCTAGAAATACTGTATCTTCGCCACTGCCTTCGTCTATATCTCCTGGACGTCATGTGAGAGAACTGCAAATTTGTTTCCGCACGACAGACATATGCTTAATGCGCTCTGGTTTGCATCGCGGAAGACATCACTCTGTTCGAGAGACTCGGTTATGTTCGAGCTAAGAATATCCTGTAAAACTCTACGACAGATAGATGTCGAAGATACTGGACGGTAGTTTTGTGGATCTCTTCTGCTAATCTTCTTGTAGATGAGTGTGACCTGTGATGTCTTCAAACGACAGGTACAAAGCTTTTTTTTCTATTCCATCTAATTTAGTGGAAAAATTTCATACAACTTGTAATGTGTCGTCTCCTAACTTGGACAAACGAATATACGTATTAGTGTATCATCTTCATATGCGACCTTCAAATGACTTTAAACAACAGTTTCAAAATTTTGATGTTTCCTGATGACAAAACGATACTATTCAAGGTCCGGGGTCAACCTTATCAGTCACCTACCGAGGTGTGAAGACAATAGTGAGCATAAAAGTTGCAAACATTTAAAGTAGTGAGTTTTAAACAAGCATAAACGACAGGGTGGTACCAGAGTGGGACAGTAACGGTCGTAATTATTTTTCTTTTGGGAGATCAGTCTTCTGACAGGTTTGCCACGAATTCTTCTACTGTGCCAAACTCTTCATCTCAGAGTAGCACTTGCAACAACGCCCTCAACTATTTGCCGGATGTATTCCAACATCTGTCTTTCTCTACGGCTTTTACCCTCTAGAGCTCCCTTTAGTATCATGGAAGTTATTGCGTGATGTCTTAACAGGTCCTACAACCCTGTCCGTTCTTGTTGTCAGTGTTTTCCTCCCCGATTCTGCGGAGAACTTCATTCCTTCCCTTATAAGTCCATCTAATTTTCAACATTTTTCTGTAGCTCCACATCTCAGATGCTTCGATTCTCTTCTGTTCCCGTTTTCCCACAGTCCATGTTTCACTACCATACAATTCAGTACTCCAAACGTATATTCTCACAATTTTCTTACTCAAATTAAGGCTTGTGTTTAATATTAGTAGAATTCTCTTGAGCAGGAATGCCCTTTTTGCCAGTTCTATGCTTCTTTCTATGCCCCCCTTGCTCCATACGCCATGAGTTATTTTGCTGCCCAGGCCACAGGATTCCTTAAGTTCTACTTCTTGATCACAAATCCTGATGTTAAGCTTCTCGCTGTTCTCATTTCTGCTACATCTCACTACTTTCGTCTTTCTTCAAATGGTTCAAATGGCTCTGAGCACTATGGGACTCAACTGCTGAGGTCATTAGTCCCCTAGAACTTACAACTAGTTAAACCTAACTAACCTAAGGAAATCACAAACATCCATGCCCAAGGCAGGATTCGAACCTGCGACCGTAGCGGTCTTGCGGTTCCAGACTGCAGCGCCTTTAACCGCACGGCCACTTCGGCCGGCACGTCTTTCTTCGACTTATCCTCAATCCATATCTTGTACTCATGATACTGTTCATTCTATTCAGCAGATCCTGTAATTCTTCTTCACTTTCACTCAGGATAGCAATGCTATCAGTGAATCTTCTCATTGATATCCTTTCACCTTGAGTTTTTATTCCACTCTTGAACCTTTCTTTTGTTTACGTCATTGCTTCTTCGATGTATAGATTGAACAGTAGAGGTGAAAGTTTACATCCTTGTCTTACATCACTTTTAATACGAGCACTTAGTACTCGGTCTTCCATTGCTCCTACTTAGCTCTTGTATATATTGTATTTTACCCATCTTTCCTTACAGCTTACTTCTGTTTTTGTCAGACTGTCGAAACATCTTACACCACTTGATACTGTCAAACGCTTTTTCCAGGTCTACAAATCTTAAGAACGTGTCTTGATTTTTCTCTAGTCTTGCTTCCATTATCAATCGCTCGTCAGAGTTGCGTCTCTGGTGCCTTTACCTCGTTTACTAAATGAAAAACAATGTGTGTTTTCGTGGAGTCGAGCTGAATAACAATATTAGATGGAGTCAAAACACAGATCAACTAATGAAGAACCTCAGTTCATTGTGTCGTGCTCTTTTAATTATTCCTCACGGTTCGTAGAGGTACGTTCCGTCTATGCAACTAATTGAAGGCAGTTTTGGTTATTGCCATACGCGTTTTGCCTCTTTTATTTGTGAACCGTCTTCAGTGGCCTGGTTTACAAGTTTCTTTTTATACATACAATAAACGTATTGTGTGTTAGGTGCAATATGTTGTTATCTTTCATTTTGCTGTGTTTTTCTCTTGTTTTTTTTTAAGTTGGAATCAACTTTTGTAGCATAAATTGCGTGACGTGAAATTATCGTTCGGTGTCACTTACGATTTCCAGCGCTGTTAGGTCATGCGTGTGGTCCTGCAGATACTCTTCACGTTCCAGTTGACCGATTTCCGGCCTGCTTTCACTCACATTTGATTCAACAGATCGCATACATCACTTGCACTTTGCATTTTGTGTGCAACATGTGTGTGTTTTCGGTGTGCAGTGTTGCCAACTGTCGCTGTGTGTTCATCTGTCGTTTTTTGTTTGCGTTACGTGTGTGGTTTGATATTTTTCATTTATTGTTGTCGTTGTTGTTGTTGTGTATGTGTATGTGTGTGTGTGTGTGTGCGTGTGTGTGCGCGTGTATTTGCTGTGTGTCATTTTTTCTTGAGAGTGTGACTTTTTAGTTTTTATTTTTTTAATGGACATTTGTGTGTGTGTATGTGTGTGTGTGTGTGTGTGTGTGTGTGTGTGTGTGTGTGTGTGTGTGTGTGTGTGTGAGTATGTGTATGTATGTAACTTGCTGTGTGTAAATGTGTCATTCTTTGTTGAGAGTGAGATTTTTTTGCGGTTTCTCACGGTGCTGATCGAAAGTCAAGGATTTTTGCTTAATTGCGTGTTTGCACTCCCTGTTGCCTTGCGGAATTATTTCTGGAGTAATCCATCTAAAGGAAACAAAGCATTTATTCAGCAGAAGCGAACATTAAGAATACTGTAGTGGCGTGGCAAGACAGCCAAGCCACTCGGAGGTAGCCGAAAGGCACGCGTTAAGCTCACGCAGATTGGCGTGAGGTCTGGAACAAGGTAAAGTAATTATCCTATAAAGAAAAGAACGTAGTTCTTGGAATACTTTACTTTAATCCACACTTGGTGAACATCTCTCTGGACTGTACATCATTTCCATATTAATATAAACTGGTAATGGCGCCTTGCTAGGTCGTAGCAAATGACGTAGCTGAAGGCTATGCTAAATACTGTGTAAAGCAGGTAACAGCATATCTCACAAGAGTCTCTAATAGGACTTCCAGTCCTCACACTCGCCTCCCAAGACATTTACTCCTTAATATGTTTTGCTACTGATAGCGAAAATCAGTTCAGCTAAACTGTAATTGCGTAGTTCCAATACAAGACATAAAAATAATTGTCGTGGAAACCCGCCTCTTTTTCATGGGCTCATGGTCGAATTCCATGGCGCGAGGTGTTAAAAAAGTTCCCACTTAATATAAATCAAGAAATCTGGAATATATTCTAGTTCAAAAGAAAATTAAAAGCATACTTCACCAGGTACTCCTTCTGCAAATTAACTGATCTTGTACTAGGAGATTATAACCAAACTTTCTCCACCTGATCCATTGCACATGGTAAACTGTTTACCGTACTGGTACCCAACTTTACAGGAATTATGTTCAGACTGTGTGCTGCAGGATTTGTGTTGTTAGTGGTGTTAGTGTCATGACTTACCGTCAGGTGCCTCCACTGGTACGGCGAGACAGGGTTAAAACACAAGCATCGTGTGTTTCAGTTGTGGATAGTCAACACGGTTCAAGAACATGATTCGTAAATTCGAATTAACTGTCGATTTGGGAATTGCTCCTTAGAGACACTGACGGCCAACTGCGTCACAATTTGTTGCAGAAATTACTGTCGCAGTGGCTGAGAATGCTGTAAACATTGTGAGATTTTCAGTCAGTGCATGAGATGTGTCACGACAGCTTATAAAGGCACATTTGCATGCCGTGCGTGAGTTTCCTCGGAAACGCGAAATCTTAATTGAAGAATTAATCTGTGACAAATAAATAAAGCCTATGGCACAGAACTGCAGCGCTGTGTCGCTGATAAAACAAAAACACAATTACGATACTCTTATGTTTCATTAAGAAGGGGAGGTCTTGTACAACTGGTGCGGCAAGTACGTATATTACATTGACTGGCACACCGCCATATTTGATGTTATATAAGAACACTGCAAGTTGCAATCTTACTAGGCACTCGATTCTGTAAAGAATTTATATTTATGAAAGTAAGTAGAATTATTTAACTCCAGGCTTATTCGTTGAATATATCTGATTTAACTAACTGTGTAAACTTTTATGTTTAGTAGACAGTCACCTCTGTACGACGTATTGACATTGCTGGCAAATTATTCTAATATTGAGATTTAGATTTGAGTCCGCACCTACCGCAGCAGTCTTTGGAAACGATTTAAATACGAAGTCCGATTATTTGAGTCTTATTTCACGGTCAACTACGAATAACATTACATTTACGAAAAAGCCATTGTCAAGCGTCTGATACCGAATAATTAAACGTCCACGTTCCAGATAAGCAAATATTAATTACATCCAATCACTATCATACATAATTAATAATTAATATTTTATTTTATTTTTTTTTTATAAGCTGAACATTCCATGAGCCATCGTTAGAAAACTGCTGTTAACAATTGTGAAATGCCATCACTTCCGTGATTCTAGGCTGTCGTGGATGTCGATGTTCGTTACACTGAGTAACGTTTGTAAACTGGAATGTAAACATAGTACCCAATTCACTAACGTTACCCTCTCATATGGAAATTAAAATTTGTTGTTTTCAATAGTTTATTCATCGTTTCTTTTCCGTGTATCCCTACAAATATTTCCACAAAACTTCATCCTCTAACGATCACTCGTTTTTCATGGCGGCCCTCTCAAGTAGGGAAAGTTTGATTATAACCACACGTACACTGGAAGACTGAAAATTCCTATTACCTAGAGAGAGGCCACAGTGGTCACTGTAAAGCTGATGAGGGATAGCTTCGAATTGTTCAGATGGCTCTGAGCACTACGGGACATAACTTCTGAGGTTATCAGTCCCCTAGAACTACTTAAACCTAACTAATCTAAGGACATGACACACATCCATTCCCGAGGCAGGATTCGAACCTTCGACCGAAGCGGTCGCGCGTTTCCGGACTGTAGCGCCTAGAACCGATCGGCCACCCCGGCCGGCGAGGGATAGCGTACTGTAAATATGACTGTTACAAATGTAGCTAGATATTTCCTTAGAAAAGACATCATTGTGTTTATGTACATATTAAGCTATCAATAGGAGGTAAGTAATAGCTATTTGTAATACGAGAGGTGCTACAGATTTGTAAAACTAGAGGTTTTCAGCCAGCACTCAGAATACGCACAAATCGTAATGAGCAGTACAGCGATATTTTACTGTGAATACGGAGTAAAGGGCAGGTTCCCTTATTTGTTAATGTGTGGCTTGATGCTTACCCTTACGACTTACCTTAACGATTTACCTTAGCATATAGGGTAATGAAAGGTAAATCTACGTTAATACCTTCAGTTGAAACTTCCGGGCTGAGAGGCCGTGGTCGATGTATAAAATTTCCACCTAACGTTTCGTCTCCATCTGCAGGAGATATCTTCTGAGGTCGTCCGGCTACTGCCACTGAGGCTCCAAGTACTCTCACATTTACAGAGCGCATAGAGGGCACCACCATTCATCACGTGATGCCGACGGTATCACTATCTTTGGAAGGCGTCATCATTCTCGATTAAGAGTAATCGATTGTCATTCTGCTGGCGCAACGTTGACATCCATATTTTGTCTAACTTTAAAACTTCCTCTTTTCTATTAAAGTTGTTATGGTGTTTGTGAGTCTCTGTTGCTTCCTTATACACGCGCGCATGATAATGTGATGTTCGTGCTAGAGCGCTTATCTCATTAAATTTAATTTCGTGGTTCCCATCTCGAAAAACATGCTCAGCTACGGCCGATTTTTCGATGTGTCCTAAGCGACAGTTTCTTTTATTTTCGGCTAAGCGGGTGTTTACACTTCTTTCCTTTGTTCCAATATATATTTGTCGACAAGATACAGTTTACGATGGAGAAAGAGAGCAACGGTCAACTCAGTTTCCTGGATCTGTCGGTAATTAAACGGGTGAATGGGACGCTGGGTCACAAGGTATATAGAAAGAACACTCACACGGATCGATACCTCCACAAGGAATCTAACCATCAATCTAGGCAAAAAAGGTGTCATGAAAACCTTGGTGGAGAGAGCCAACAACATCTGCGAGCCGGATTACATACAAGATGAACTAAATCACTTACGGTCAGCCTTCGTGAAAAACGGATACACCAGCAAGGAAATTGATCGAGCCCTCCATCAAAGAAGAAATGAAGCCATAAGTCCAGAGCAACAACGGTCACCTACTGGAAAAAATTTCCTACCGTTCATTAATAACGTCACGGACCGTATCGTGAGAGTTCTGGCAAGCATGAGGTCGAAACAATCTTCAGAGCCACCAAGAAGATTAGGGAATATTTAAGAACCGAAAAAGACGCCCGACACCCCCTAGCAACACCTGGGGTACACAAAATTCCATGCAGCTGTGGATAAGTACATATTGGAACACCCTCTTAGCCGAACATAAAAGAAACTGTCGCTTAGGACACATCGAAAAATCGGCCGTAGCTGAGCCTGTTTTTGTATATGGGAACCACGAGATTAAATTTAACGAGACACGCGTTCTAGTACGAACATCCCATTATCATTCGCGCATGTATAAGGAAGCAATAGAGATTCACAAACACCATAACAATTTTAATAGAAAAGAGGAAGTTTTAAAGCTAGGCAAGATATGGATGTCAACGTTGCGCCAGCAGAATGACAATCGATTACTCTTAATCGAGAATGATGACGCCTTCCAAAGATAGTGATACCGTCGGCATCACGTGATGAATGGTGGTGCCCTCTATGCGCTCTATAAATGTGAGAGTACCTGGAGCCTCAGTGGCAGTAGCCGGACGACCTCAGAAGATGTCTCCCGCAGATGGAGACGACACGTTAGGTGGACGCTTTATACATCGACCACGGCCTCTCAGCCCGGAAGTTTCAACTGAAGAGAATACCTGCCGTGAAAGCCTACACTGTATGACTACGTCAATACCGTTTGTAGATTTAAAGTAAAATTTCGAAAACTTTAGTCGAGTACACTCTTTGAAATTCTGAATATATCAAGAATACAATAAAAGCAGCCGGAAGTTTATCTGTGACATGTTACAGAAACAAGGCTGCAGTTGAAGGACATAAATAAGAAAAAGTAGCTGAAAGAGAGCAGGGCAGTTTTAAAGCTTATACGGACATTACTCAGTTCGCACGTCAATGAAGCTGTGAAGGTCACAAAGAATATGCAAAATTAGTAGAACGAAATGAATAGAGTCTTGAATTGGAACTAGAAGATTATCAACAAAAATAAAACATAGGTTATGGAATGTAGTTGAATCAAATCCAGTAACGCTAAGTAATTAGATTTGAATATGAGGCACTAAAAAAGTAACGTAAGTTGCGCTTTTTTGGCAGAAAAACGACTGACAGTGGCCGAAATACATGAGATATAACATTCAGGCTGGAAAGAAAACGATTCTGAAAAAGAGAATATAAATTTAAATGTTAGAAAGTCTTCTCTGAAGATATTTGTCTGGAGTATCGCCTTGCATGTAAGTTCAATACGCACGATTACTGTAGTATACGGAAAAGTATCATTGATGAGTGACTGCAGAAGGACACGGGATGACTTACACAGAATTTCTATTGTGTCTAATGGTTCAAATGGCTCTGAGAACTATGCGACTTAACTTCTCAGGTCACCAGTCGCCTAGAGCTTAGAACTAATTAAACCTAACTGACCTAAGGACATCACGCACATCCATGTCCGAGACAGGATTCGAACCTGCGACCGTAGCGGTCGCTCGGTTCCAGACGGTAGCACCTAGAACCGCACGGCCACTCTGGCCGGCCAGTGTCTAATGAATTTATAATTTAATGCAGATGAGTAGGAACAACAGTCCCTTAATGTTCTAATAGCGCATTAATAGTGTACTGCTTGACGCAGTCACGTCGATCAAATATTTAGTCTTAACCTTGCAATGCCATACAAAGTGAAACGAGCAGTTAAGGATTGCAGAAGGGAGGACGAATTGTAGACTTCGGTTTATTGGGAAGTGTTTAGGAAAATGTAAATCATCTACAGAGGAGACCGCTTTTAGAGCACTTCTGCTACCCACTCTCGAAGCAGCTGAGAAGAGCGCTGCTAGATTCGTTACCGTCAGGCGCGATTAATATTTGAGCGTTATGGAGACGCTTCGTGAGCTCAAATGGAAAACCCAGGGCGGAAGGCAACGTTGTTTTCGGGAAATATTATCAAGAAAGTTTAGAGAACATGCATTTGCAGCTGATTGCAGAAAGATTCTACTGCCGCTAACGCACATTCCGCGTAAGAATCGCGAAGATAAGAGAAATTAGTGCTCTTACGAAGGCATATAGACAGTCGTTCTACCCTCACTCCACTGCTGGGTGGAAAAGGAAAGAAAAGTGCGCGAATGAACTTGCCCCCCTTCTTGCAGCGGTGTAGCGTAGGTCTCTAGAAATGCGTAGCATTCCCAAAGATCGGATAAGGGCACAGGTCATCGCCGTTTTCAATAAGGCGTGCTGAACTATAGACCTATATCTCTAACGTCGATCAGTTGTAGAATTTTGGAACAAGTATTATGTTCGATTATAATGACTTTTCTGGAGACTAGAAATCTACTCTGTAGGAATCAGTATGAGTTTCGAAAATGAAGATCGAATGAAACCCAGATTGCGCTATTCGTCCATGAGACTCAGAGGGCCATAGACACGGGTTCCCAGGAAGATGCCGTCTTTCTTGACTTCCGCAAGGCGTTTGATACAGTTCCCCACAGTCGTTTAATTAACGAAGTAAGAGCATATGGACTATCAGATCAATTCTGTGATTGGTGTGAAGAGTTCCTAGATAACAGAACGCAGCATGTCATTCTCAATGGAGAGAAGTCTTCTGAAGTAAGAGTGATTTCAGGTGTGCCGCAGGGGAGTGTCGTAGGACCATTGCTATTCACAATATCCATAAATGACCTCGTGGATAACATCGGAAGTTCACTGAGGTTTCTTGCGGATGATGCTGTAGTACATCGAGAGGTTGTAACAATGGAAAATTGTACTGAAATGCAGGAGGATCTGCAACGAATTGACGCATGGTGCAGAGAATGCCAATTGAATCTCAATGTAGACAAGTGTAATGTGCTGCGAATACATAGAAAGAAAGATCCTTTATCGTTTAGCTACAATGTAGCAGGTCAGCAACTGGAAGCAGTTAATTCCATAAATTACCTGGCAGTAGGCATTAGGAGTGATCTAAATTGGAATGACCATATAAAATTAATCGTCGGTAAAGCAGATGCCAGATTGAGGTTCATTGGAAGAATCCTAAGGAAATGCAGTCCGAAATAAAGGAAGTAGGTTACAGTACACTTATTCGCCCACTGCTTGAATACTGTTCACCGGTGTGGGATCCGTAAGAGATACGGTTGATAGAAGAGATAGAGAAGATCCAACGGAGAGCAGCGCGTTTCGTTACAGGATCATTTAGTAATTGCGAAAGAGTTACGGAGATGACTGATAGACTCCAGTGGAAGACTCTGCAAGAGAGACGCTCAGTAGCTCGGTACGGACTTTTGCTGAAGTTTCGAGAACATACCTTCACCGAGCAGTCAAGCATTATATTGCTCCCTCCTACGTATATCTCGCGAAGAGACCATGAGGATAAAATCAGAGAGATTAGAGCCCACACAGAGTCATACCGACAATCCTTCTTTCCACGAACAATACGGGACTGGAATGGAAGAGAGAATCGATAGAGGTACTCAAGGTACTCTCCGCCACACACCGTAGATGTAGATGTAGAAATTACTATTAGAGGAACAGGGTCCCCTCCGTCACGCGCCGTACGGTGGCTTGCGGAATGGGTATGTAGATGCAGATGTAGATATATATTGGAATTTTATTATGAGTTACAACATTCTAAACTAACTTGGTTAAATGTTCAGTTAGAGGATGTTGTCCTTAGAGGATGTCGTCCTTACCTCAGTGATTCATTCGTAATCCTTTCTTTCGGTGGATACTTCCTACGTGTCAGCAGACTTACAGCTTCTTGTACCATTGTATGTAAAACAATTACCTCACCGTTTACTCGTATGCCAATCTCTGATTTCTTTCCTTTTTCTGGTAGTTTCTTACCTGTAAACAGCCGGGTTAAATATTCATTCCATGATTCCTCATTTGTGTCGTTCAAAATATCATTTTCCTCTGCTGTCGTATCGTTCTTCAAATAATTTCTGTAGTCTATAGAAGTCGTTTTCTGAATTTTCAGAAAGAATTTTCCAGTGATCCTTCTTTAATCGATTCACTATTGATTTTGACTCATTACGAGCTGTTTTGTAATACTCACAAAACTCTTGCGTTTTGAGTGTTTTATATTTCAAATAAGCACACCTCCTGTTCCACACATTTCCTCAACCTCTTTGCGAAACCATGGTGTTATGTTTGTTTTCCTCTCGTGCTTTTATGCGGGTTGTTCAATACGTAATGCAACACATTATTTCCTTTCTGAAAACACCTTGGTTTTATTCAGAATTCCAAAATCTCTCTCTCTCTCTTTTAGTGTTCAACCCTGAGGTTGGTTTGCAGAAGAGCGCCATTGCTTCCTTCTGTCTGCCTTGTAACCTCCCCGCAAATAATAAAGGGATATTACTCAAATGTAAATGGACATAGAGCTATGTGTAACCTCCCCACAGTTATTTTGATAGCCAATATTTCAATGTTAACATGAATACAACCTAATGTAACCTCCCAGCAAATAAATTTAATGACAATGATAATTAAATAAAAATTAGCAATCTGACCCAGGTATAAGCTGCCCACAAAAATGAAAGACAATTCAATGATAATGAAATCTCAGTGACAATGAATACGCAAAAAGACCGAAATGTCGATCTTAGGCCCTGATTAAACTCAAATTCTTACCTCAGTAAAACTGCATCTGCTCTTATTTTTCGCCATAGCTTGGAGGAAATGCTATTTTTTTTTTTTTTTTTTTTTTGAAGTTAAATGGAACTTTTCTTCATGGAAATGTAAGGCAAATATTCTTTCTAAAAAGGATTCTTTGTTAAAAATGGTTGGTTTAAAAACAAAATTATTATTGGGGCGATTCTTGAACAAATTAGTTACAGTTAATTTACATTACATTATCAAATGTGTGCAATGCTGCTTCATTACCTTATTCAAAATTATACCTCGTCCTGAATCTTGACCAGAGTGCCATGTCGACGCCCGCCGACTCCTCACACACAACTGCGACTATCTCTCGCGCGCTACTACCACAGACTATGTCATCTCGCATGCGCTACTACTCTCGAACTCTAACTCGCAACTGAACTCTCTCGTAACTCGACTGCAACTGCACCGAACTCTCGCGCGGTCAAGCGCAGACTAGGAACGACAAATAGCTCTCTGGTCAGAGACTCTGCAATGCCTCGCCATCGCCGCCACACAACATACGTGTTTCATAACCCTCCACTGGGGGGGGCAAAAATTTGGCAGCGATGGTGAGTCATTTGGACTTTCCAAGCGCGGCAAAATTTTTTCTTAACTAATTAAATTTACAATTACAGTATATATACAGATGTAGTACATGAATTAAATGTGGTGTACATGCACCGAGTACAAAACATTTCAGGCAAAGACAAAATGTGAGTATAAAACATATTAGCAAATCAGAAAAATGTATATACAAGTTATTTGATAGATAACAAAGTGCACACGCACTGAAAAAATTCTTTAGCATTTTCAGAACAAATAAACAGAATGGCAAAAAATCATGTTGACAAGTGACATGAGTGCACATGCACTGCAGTTCAGAACATATCAGCAAATGACGAAATGTATATACAATGAGTAACAAATGACATAAGTGCAAACGCACTGAAGTATTGAACATATCAGGAAATCATAAAAGGTATACAGAATGAGTACAAATCATATTGAAAAATGAGAAAAGTGCACAGGCACTGAAGTTCAGTAGAAAACATATTAACACATAACATAAGTGCACATGCACTGAAAAACTCTTTAGCATTTTGATAACAAATAAACGCAAAGGTAAAAAATCATTTTGACAAGTGACATAAGTGCACATGCAGTGCAGTTGAGAATATATCAGCAAATCAGAAAATATATTAATAAACGGCAAAAATACACACGCACTGTAGTACAGAGCATATCAGAAAGTCACAAAATATATACATAATGAGTACAAATGGCATAAAGTGCATACACACTGAAAAAAAACTCTCTAATATTTTTACGACAAATAAACCTAACGAGTACAAATTATATTGACAAATGACAAAAGTGCACACGGACTGTAGTACTCTCTAGTATTTTTCAACAACAACAAACAAACAAATCAAGGAGTGTAATAAAGTGCACATGCACTATAGAAGTCTTTAGTGATTTCAGGACAACTGATCTTATTAACAAATGAAAGGAAGTGCACACGCACTGTATATGACTTTTTTATTTTACAAGAATTAGGGAAGGAATAGGAAGGATTGCATCATGGTTGTAGCACTTAGGTTGCACGCAGCTGTACTGAAAGTCCATATCTTTCCACAGAAATACAACACCAAGTGAGACAATTTGCAGTTCTTTTCCCAGAAGTATTTATCAGCGTATCCAAGACACTGAAATGTCGTAGTAATATTTCCTGTTATCATTTTGGCAGCACATCAGGTACACCAAACAGTGGGACCATAATAACGTCTTCATTGCTCACGGTAGTGGACAGCATGTCGTGTCAACATCACGCTCTTACAAGGCACACCAACGTAGAATTAGTGCAAAAACCAAATATAGTGCTCCGTGATCATGAGGATGGACAGGACAAATGGATATTACAGTAATTCCAGGTAGTTAGGTCAGAAGGTGAAGGACATTAAGTCACAGACTAGTCTTGATTACATTAGTAGTTTGCGGCATTCATAGCCCAGTTATTGAACATTTCTGTACCATGTATTTAGTATTACAGAATAATTTTCATAAAATTAACTGATTATAGCAATTATTGGCACTTACTGGCCAATTATAAACCATCAGAAGTCATCATTGAAAAGGAGAGTCAATTATTGGCATAGCATTAACATAATTCATTGAGTTATACTAATTATTGGCACTCATTGGCCAGTTACCAAAACATCAAAAGTCATCATTGAAAATAGGAGCTAATGAATGGCATAGTATTAACATAATTCATTTAGTTACACTAATTATTGGCACTCATTGGCCAGCAAGTATTGAATAGTACAAAACATTGTTCATCATTCAGTATTATTCAGAACTCTCTTAAATGGGTAGCATTATTTGGAACTGGTGATACATTTTTTTTTTGTTAGCAATGCATTGCTTTGGGTAATTATAAGGGAAAGCAAGAAGAGAAAAAGAAAAAAAATTGCTTCTGGGTTGTTCCTGTAAATGAAAAATGTGTAACGTCATTCGTCATCTGTAGCAAGGTTGTGAAAGAACTGGGTAAAAAAAAAAGCAAGTACTAGTATAGGTTTAATAAGTAACAAGTTTAGTAAATATCATGAAGAGTTTCTCCTGAAAAAAAATACAAAATGGATTATTGAGCTGAAAGAAGAAACGCAGACTATGCTGAAAAGTAGTGAACTTCGAATTAACAGGTAGTGAAATGTGTATAAAAAATTTGTTCCATAGCTGTCCTTTCCAAAACCTTCAGTCATTATACTATGCAATATAACACCTGCTGTCAAAGCGAACTGCAACAAATACTTAAATAACTACATAGCATAAATACATAACTTCAACAATATCCTCTGCTGTAAAGAGAAAAAAAAATTTCGTTATCCATCACTGCATTACTTATATTATCATAATTCCATTATTATCATCACCTGTAAAGAAAAACTTCATTATTCATAGTAGCATATTCTTCATCATTACTCTTCATCAGCATTCATTATCATCTGCAAAAAAATCACTTGATTACTCATTACACAACTATTCCTTATCTCTCGCGTATTTCATCACTAAAACTAAGATGTGTAGTTCTGTCTGACAGCCTGCATCAATCGCCTTGTATTCTGAAAGAACAAATTAGTTAAGACTGCCATTCTACGATGTGCATAGTATATTCTTGGTAATGCTTGTTAATTCTGATCTATTTACTCTTCCTCATAAGGTTTTTTTGCATCTTCTTTCGTTTATTCCGTATGTGAAATTCCCATTTCTGTTTAATTTATTTTCTTTACGTATCATTTCTTTCTGAAATTGATGAACAAAGATTAATGCCTTGCATTTAAAAAAAAATCATATACCCACTAAATAATGACTGGTTAATGGTGGCACAACTAAGCATACAGCATATCATGACAGAAAACGTAATATGTCAAAAGCATAGACAGTGTTCAAAGGCAAAAATGTACAGAGAATATCACAATGCAGCAGCAAAAAAAAATGTAAAACAGTCACGATGTTGAGATTTCATAGAGCAAAAATGTCAAAATCAACTGGTGTGTTATACCTTAACTATTTCACAGTGCATATAAACAAAACATGAAAACAATCGTACAAAAAAAGACAAAATGTGACGTTCGTTGTGTTCAGCTTGTATGTAGTGTAGTTAATAGAGGCGAGAATTAAAGACTTTAATGGAGAGGGAATTTGATAAAATTAATACGTCACTACATAGAATTGCATAATTATTCATAAAATGCGTAAGTTCATCTGGAAAATATGTACGGTCTGATGTGTAACGACAAGAAGAGCGACCTGCTAACCTTACCTTACCGGGCACTTAATGATCATAAAAATTAGTAAATAGCATTACAGTGTGATAAATCGTAAAGTATGTTCACTCAATAAAGGGTTTTATGTTGGATAAGTGGTGGGTTCCTTTCGATTTTCTGGTTCTCAGAGTATCGACGTGTACAACATTGGGGTGAGGGATGCTGCGAATCCGATATGGACCTGCGTATAGAAGTTCAAATTTACTGCACTTACCTTTTATTTTGCTGGATAAATAGTGTGTACGTACTAATATCTTCTGTCCCACGTGAAAGTCTCGGCGTGTACAAACCTGTTTTTGCTGTCTTCTCCGGCACTCTTCGGCACGTTTGATGTTGTTCAGCGCAATGTCAATTATTTCGTGGTGTCGTAATCGACGAGATGTAGGAAATGTTACTAATTCTTTAATTTTGTTTGGTGGTTCAACGTTTTTCAGTATAACAGACGGAGATAGCATAGTGGATTCATTTGGAATGGAATTAATTACATCTTGGAATGAGAATATGTGTGTGTCCCAATCAATACGTCTTTTGTGGCAGTATATTCTACACAGTTTACCAATTTCTTTCATTAATCGTTCACAAGGGTTCGAAGAAGCATGGTACTTGGATATACAGATCGGAGAAATGTTTCTAGCTCGTAACATGCGTGTCCATATAGCAGTACGAAATTGTGATCCATTATCGGAAATTACTTTCATCACATGCCCTACATGAAATAGAAAATGTTTTACAAATGCTTTCGAAACAGTTTTAGCAGTAGCTGTGCGTAACGGAGTGAAAGTAACAAATTTTGATGTGAGTTCAACACCGACAAAGATGTAGCAATAACCTCTATTAGTTCTCGGAATTGGACCAAAAATGTCTACTGCGGCCATATGTCTTAATTTAACAGGTATAATGGGATATAATGGAGGAATATGTGAAGTGGTGTCTGGCTTAGCTTTCTGGCAAATTTTACATGACGCTAAAACTCGTCGTATACGTTTTTCCATGTTGGTAAAATAACAGTTCTGTCTCAGTATAAGAAAACATTTTCTGGCTCCGTAATGTGCGTAACTTAAATGAGTGTACCAGATTAATTTGTTAACCAGTTCGTCAGGAATGCATAATAACCAATTGTTGCTGTCAGGATGAGAGCGGCGAAATAGAATGTCATTGCGTACAGTGTAATGGTTTCTAATCGTAACATTATTCCTATCTTGCCAAAGGTGTTTAATTTCTTTCCACACATTGTCTTTACTTTGCTCTTCTGCTATGTCCTGTAATGACGATGAAATAAAATTTTCAAACGCAACTTGCTGAATGTACATGACACTGAAATTTGCTTTGCAGAAATTGGTTGCGACATCTTGCTGATTGTTGCTGAGAGAACGCGATAGTGCGTTTGCTATAACATTTTGTGTGCCGGGAATGTGAACTATTGTAAAATTAAATTCCTGCAAATACAGCTTCCATCTGCTTAATCTGTCGTGTGTAAATTTAGCTGAAAGTAAAAATTGTATCGCTCTGTGGTCTGTGTAAACGGTGGTATGTCTGCCATAAAGAAAATGCCAGAATCTCGTAAAAGCCCAAACAACACATAACGTTTCCAGGTCTGTAACAGAATAATTTCGTCCAGCAGGTGACAGAATGCGGCTTGCAAATGCGATGTTTTTAATTACTGTTAAGCCGTCTTCTTCAATTTCCTGAAAAATGTGTACGCCTAAAGCGGTGTTGGAACTGTCGGTGGCAATGGAAAAATTTCTGGTAAGATCTGGGTGCGATAAAAGTGGAGCATTCAACAAGGCTTCTTTCAAGTTCACAAATTCAGAATGTGCTTGCTTATCCCAAGACCAAATACTGTTTTACCTGTTAAATGGCATAATCTAGGTGTGTCTAAAGCAGAATGATGAATAAATTTGCGAAAAAAGTTAATTAAGCCCAAAAAACTGCGTAGTTGCTTTTTTGTCGTAGGAACAGTAATATCACGTAGAGCTTGAAATTTTTCCGGATCAGGTGCAATGCCTTCTACTGAAATTACGCGTCCAATAAATTTTATAGAATTTTTACCAAAATGCGATTTACTGAGATTAACTGTGAGTCCTTGTGCATGAAAAGTTTGTAACAGTCGTTCAAGAATCAGATTGTGTTCAGTCCAGTTAGCTTCTGCGATAAGAATGTCGTCTACGTACGTCGTAATTCTGTCCTTAAGTTCTGTCGGAAGTATTGTGTTCAAACCGCGAATAAAAGCTGCAGAAGAAATAGTTAAGCCGAACGGTAATTTACAAAATTGATAACAGTCGCCAAAACAGAGAAATGCTGTATATTTTCTACAATTCGGATGAAGCTGAATTTGCCAAAATCCCGATTTCAAATCTAATGTAGAATAAATAGCCGTACTATGAAATTTCTGTAGCAGTTCCTCTAATGTCTGTGGTCGATCTGTTTCATTAATAATTATGTCATTGATGTGACGTGAACCAAGTACGAGGCGAAGTGAGCCATCTTTTTTCTTAACAATATGTAGCGGGTTTATGTACGGACTAACTGCCGGTTCAATAATTCCTCGGTCGAGCATATCCTTCAATTCTTTTTTAACTTGTTCTCTGTAGATATATGGAATGGGATAATGCTTAGCTTTAAATGTATCGTGCTGTTTGACTTGAAATTCGTACATAAATCCGGACATGGTACCAGGAATGTTGTCAAAAACTGGAGCTTGCTGTAAAAGAATTTTGAGTAGTTGCGTGCGTTCGTCGTCTGTATTTGCACTGCTTTGTTTAACCTTATCGGAAATCATCTGTATTACGTCGTAGTCAGCTTCGTCTGGAGTGTTATAGTTATGTACGTACGTATCTGTGAACAATGTGGAATTACAGTCTATGTTACGTGACGCAGAAATGACCTCTGTACGATTAATTGTTTGTTCTTCCGCAGATAATGAGTGCTGAAATTCTAACGCCAATTGTACATTTTCGTCCTTCAACATTAAATAAGAATTCTGAAAATTCACCACTGCGTCGTGTTGTACGAGAAAATTAGTACCTAAAATAACGTCTGTTGTCAATAAAGGAACAATCCAAAAATTAGAGTGAAAAGTGTGACCTGCAATACAAAATGATAAATGTGTCTGTAATTTAACGTCTACTCCTTTAGTCGATACTGCTCCTTTCACTTTCGTTTTGCCTAAAGGTAATGTAGGATAGGTATTCTCTTTGTTACACTCGTTAAAAGTTTCCTCATTTATAACTGACATAGGTGATCCAGAATCAATTACTGCTGAAAATTTCGATGTACCAATTTTAATTTCGATGACAGGATGTGAAATGGTTTTCCGAACAACTGGTCTTTCCTGTAAAAGAGTGTCTCGGATGTCGTCGAAAGTAATAGCATTTTCGTGAACAACATTTTGCGTGTCAAAAGTAGTGCTTGTGTTATTGGAAGATGCGATCTTTACTGTATCTAGTCAAATT
This sequence comes from Schistocerca serialis cubense, assembly GCF_023864345.2. NCBI lineage: Eukaryota > Metazoa > Arthropoda > Insecta > Orthoptera > Acrididae > Schistocerca > Schistocerca serialis. The sequence continues at coordinate 81,626,639 of NC_064642.1, read as the reverse complement.
CTATCTGACGTGTTATTATTTTCAGGAGGATGCTGTGGCATTTCGACTATTTGAACAGTTCTATTACTTATTCCAGACGTATTACGCTCTGGATGATACCTACTGTCGGGTTCATTCATGAGAATAGGTTCTTGCGGATGATTTTGCTGTTCGTAAGACCGACTGTTATTATACGTACGCTGATAATTGTGCTCATTACTTTTACGTCTGTCGTAATAGTCATTCCTATACGGTGCATTGCGATAGGAATTGAAATACTGTGTTTTCTGTACGTAGTTGTTCCTTTGCTGCCGTGCGTTACTATTTGTTGTACCTGGGACTATACGTTCACGCGGCGAAACATTAAAGTTTGGTTGACCTTGTGCATTACATTGTTGGTTAGGTATTCTAACCGGTTGACTTTCATGCTGTTGTGGTGGAAAACGTCTATTGTTACTAAAAGGTGGTTCCTGTTGCTGAAAATTTTGACGATATTGATAATCAGAATTTTGACTGTTATTAAAGTTCTGGTGGTTGTCGTTCCTAAAGCGTCTGTTACTTTTACTATTGAAATTACGTGGCTGATCGTAATTGCTGTACGTTTGGTGGCCTTGGTTGTTATATGAAAAATTTTTGTTTACGAAAGAATAATCAGATTGCTGCACTTCTAAAAGCTGCAGCAGATCCCTGAATGCTGAAATATTTTCCTTCTGTTGACCCGTTAAAAGTGACACTCTTAATGACCGTGGTAATTTAGAGATACATAATTGAATAAGTGCAGATTCACTGTACGGTTCACTTAGGTACTGGTTTTGTTGCACCATGTGTTCAAAAAATTGCGTGACAGTGGAAAAATTGGAGTTCTCATAATTTGGTAAACTAATTAATTGATCTTTGATTCCGCGCTGTGTCGTCTTCGACCAGTACGCTGACAGAAAAGCATTCTGAAATTCCTCTACCGAATAACATTGTCTCGCGATCGGTCTCATACGAGTTGCCGGTTCGCCTTCCAAAAAACTGTAAATAAATTCAAGTTTGTGCGTTACGGGCCAAGTCGGTGGAAAAGGAAAGCTAAATTGTTGTATCCAATCTAGCGGGTGAATCTGTGTTCTGTCATTCTTAAACACTTTAAATTTTCTTACTGACAGAAAATGTTTGTAATCAAAATTATCGTCTCTGTATGTTGGAACAGGTTCATGATTGTAAGAGAATCTATTTGTCTGTGTCTGTTCGGAATCTAAGTCGTGTACTCTCTGTTGATTACCTAAATTATACGCACTGCGTGAGTCTGACAAATGTTCATAAAGTGGCGTCTGTTGTGATGTGTTATTAACTGAAATATTTTTTATTTCTGTTACTTCTTGTTGTAAACTTGACAATTTTCTACGCAACGTGTTATTAGACGAATCGATCTCATTAATTGTCTGCTGTAAATTTTGAAATTCAGGTGTTTGATTAAATGAAACCGGTAAAGTATCGTCTGATTTGCTGTCATTATTACTTTCAATGACGCCAATACGACTGGCCAGTTCATCACATTTTTCAGTCAGTACTTTTAGCTGATCATCGGTTTTAGTGTCAGTGGCATTAATCTGTTTTTGCAATTTACGTGTAGTTTCGTTCAGTTTTTTAACGTCAGCTTTGACGACATCGGAATCCTGTGTTAGTTCTAATTGTTTGAGTCTGTCGGTCACTGTTTGAAAATCGGTTGTGTATGTGTCTGTTTTCGATTTAAGATCCGAAATTTCGTCACATAATTCTGTGTTCGACTGTTTGATGGTATTAATTTCGTCGGACACTGTGGCAATATTATTGTCTACATATGTTTTTGCCTTCGCAAACATTTTATGTTTGTCTTCCTGTATCTGAGCAGTGATTGTTTCCATGACTTGACGTTTTACCTTATTTTGATACTGAATAAATTTACGGAAACGCGTATCACTGTTTTGTATGTGAAGACTAAGACGTTCGTTAATTTGAGTGTTCTGTTGTTCATATTTCGCGTCTATCTTTTCATCCATTGTGCGCGAAAATTCTGCTGTCATTGCTTTAAACGCGTCGTGTAGTTGTGTAGCCTTTTCAGAGCATTGTTTAGTGACTCCGCTAATTTCGTCTCGAAGTGTTTCTGTTGTAGCTGTTTGCATTTCCCTTAATTCTTGCGCAACAGATCTAATTTCTTCGCTACTTTTTCTTGAACAGGCCTCAATTTCCTCGCGTAACTGTACCTTAATATCATGACACTGCGCGGCAACAGCTCTAATTTGTTCACTAAGCTGCCTGGAATTGTTGTCTAATTTTTCATTTAACTGTCTGGAATTGTTGTCTAATTTTTCATTTAACTGTACGTTCTGTTCACTAAGTTGTTGTTTGAGATCTTCTTTAAGACTGTCTTGTTTTTCATTATTATTGTCTAATTTTTCATTAAACTGTTTAGTCATTTGTAGCAACAATGCCATAATTGGATTCGACCCAAAGTCAGTATTTCTATTCTCTGTGCTAATTAATGGTGGATCTGGAATTCTTTCGCTTTCTGTAACCATTTGGTTATTCTGGGATTTACAGAAAGGTTTGCCAGTCGAATGTACATCTACATCTACATCTACATTGATACTCCGCAAGCCACCCAACGGTGTGTGGCGGAGGGCACTTTACGTGCCACTGTCATTACCTCCCTTTCCTGTTCCAGTCGCGTATGGTTCGCGGGAAGAACGACTGTCTGAAAGCCTCCGTGCGCGCTCTAATCTCTCTAATTTTACATTCGTGATCTCCTCGGGAAGTATAAGTAGCGGGAAGCAATATATTCGATACCTCATCCAGAAACGCACCCTCTCGAAACCTGGCGAGCAAGCTACACCGCGATGCAGAGCGCCTCTCTTGCAGAGTCTGCCACTTGAGTTTATTAAACATCTCCGTAACGCTATCACGGTTACCAAATAACCCAGTGACGAAACGCGCCGCTCTTCTTTGGATCTTCTCTATCTCCTCCGTCAACCCGACCTGGTACGGATCCCACACTGATGAGCAATACTCAAGTATAGGTCGAACGAGTGTTTTGTAAGCCACCTCCTTTGTTGATGGACTACATTTTCTAAGCACTCTCCCAATGAATCTCAACCTGGTACCCGCCTTACCAACAATTAGTTTTATATGATCATTCCACTTCAAATCGTTCCGTACGCATACTCCCAGATATTTTACAGAAGTAACTGCTACCAGTGTTTGTTCCGCTATCATATAATCACACAATAAAGGATCCTTCTTTCTATGTATTCGCAATACATTACATTTGTCTATGTTAAGGGTCAGTTGCCACTCCCTGCACCAAGTGCCTATCCGCTGCAGATCTTCCTGTATTTCGCTACAATTTTCTAATGCAGCAACTTCTCTGTATACTACAGCATCATCCGCGAAAAGCCGCATGGAACTTCCGACACTATCTACTAAGTCATTTATATATATTGTGAAAAGCAATGGTCCCATAACACTCCCCTGTGGCACGCCAGAGGTTACTTTAACGTCTGTAGATGTCTCTCCATTGATAACAACGTGCTGTGTTCTGTTTGCTAAAAACTCTTCAATCCAGCCACACAGCTGGTCTGATATTCCGTAGGCTCTTACTTTGTTTATCAGGCGACAGTGCGGAACTGTATCGAACGCCTTCCGGAAGTCAAGAAAAATAGCATCTACGTGGGAGCCTGTATCTAATATTTTCTGGGTCTCATGAACAAATAAGGCGAGTTGGGTCTCACACGATCGCTGTTTCCGGAATCCATGTTGATTCCTACATAGTAGATTCTGGGTTTCCAGAAATGACATGATACTCGAGCAAAAAACATGTTCTAAAATTCTACAAGAGATCGACGTAAGAGATATAGGTCTATAGTTTTGCGCATCTGCTCGACGACCCTTCTTGAAGACTGGGACTATCTGTGCTCTTTTCCAATCATTTGGAACCCTCCGTTCCTCTAGAGACTTGCGGTACACGGCTGTTAGAAGGGGGGCAAGTTCTTTCGCGTACTCTGTGTAGAATCGAATTGGTATCCCGTCAGGTCCAGTGGACTTTCCTCTATTGAGTGATTCCAGTTGCTTTTCTATTCCTTGGACACTTATTTCGATGTCAGCCATTTTTTCGTTTGTGCGAGGATTTAGAGAAGGAACCGCAGTGCGGTCTTCCTCTGTGAAACAGCTTTGGAAAAAGGTGTTTAGTATTTCAGCTTTACGCGTGTCATCCTCTGTTTCAATGCCATCATCATCCTGTAGTGTCTGGATATGCTGTTTCGAGCCACTTACTGATTTAACGTAAGACCAGAACTTCCTAGGATTTTCTGCCAAGTCGGTACATAGAATTTTACTTTCGAATTCAATGAACGCTTCACGCATAGCCCTCCTTACGCTAACTTTGACATCGTTTAGCTTCTGTTTGTCTGAGAGGTTTTGGCTGCGTTTAAACTTGGAGTGGAGCTCTCTTTGCTTTCGCAGTAGTTTCCTAACTTTGTTGTTGTACCACGGTGGGTTTTTCCCGTCCCTCACAGTTTTACTCGGCACGTACCTGTCTAAAACGCATTTTACGATTGCCTTGAACTTTTTCCATAAACACTCAACATTGTCAGTGTCGGAACAGAAATTTTCGTTTTGATCTGTTAGGTAGTCTGAAATCTGCCTTCTATTACTCTTGCTAAACAGATAAACCTTCCTCCCTTTTTTTATATTCCTATTAACTTCCATATTCAGGGATGCTGCAACGGCCTTATGATCACTGATTCCCTGTTCTGTACATACAGATTCGAAAAGTTCGGGTCTGTTTGTTATCAGTAGGTCCAATATGTTATCTCCACGAGTCGGTTCTCTGTTTAATTGCTCGAGGTAATTTTCGGATAGTGCACTCAGTATAATGTCACTCGATGCTCTGTCCCTACCACCCGTCCTAAACATCTGAGTGTCCCAGTCTATATCTGGTAAATTGAAATCTCCACCTAAGACTATAACATGCTGAGAAAATTTATGTGAAATGTATTCCAAATTTTCTCTCAGTTGTTCTGCCACTAATGCTGCTGAGTCGGGAGGTCGGTAAAAGGAGCCAATTATTAACCTAGTTCGGTTGTTTAGTGTAACCTCCACCCATAATAATTCACAGGAACTATCCACTTCTACTTCACTACAGGATAAACTACTACTAACAGCGATGAACACTCCACCACCGGTTGCATGCAATCTATCCTTTCTAAACACCGTCTGTACCTTTGCAAAAATTTCGGCAGAATTTATCTCTGGCTTAAGCCAGCTTTCTGTACCTATAACGATTTCAGCTTCGGTGCTTTCTATCAGCGCTTGAAGTTCCGGTACTTTACCAACGCAGCTTCGACAGTTGACAATTACAATACCGATTGCTGCTTGGTCCCCGCATGTCCTGACTTTGCCACGCACCCGTTGAGGCTGTTGCCCTTTCTGTACTTGCCCAAGGCCATCTAACCTAAAAAACCGCCCAGCCCACGCCACACAACCCCTGCTACCCGTGTAGCCGCTTGTTGCGTGTAGTGGACTCCTGACCTATCCAGCGGAACCCGAAACCCCACCACCCTATGGCGCAAGTCGAGGAATCTGCAGCCCACACGGTCGCAGAACCGTCTCAGCCTCTGATTCAGACCCTCCACTCGGCTCTGTACCAAAGGTCCGCAGTCATTCCTGTCGACGATGCTGCAGATGGTGAGCTCTGCTTTCATCCCGCTAGCGAGACTGGCAGTCTTCACCAAATCAGATAGCCGCCGGAAGCCAGAGAGGATTTCCTCCGATCCATAGCGACACACATCATTGGTGCCGACATGAGCGACCACCTGCAGATGGGTGCACCCTGTACCCTTCATGGCATCCGGAAGGACCCTTTCCACATCTGGAATGACTCCCCCCGGTATGCACACGGAGTGCACATTGGTTTTCTTCCCCTCTCTTGCTGCCATTTCCCTAAGGGGCCCCATTACGCGCCTGACGTTGGAGCTCCCAAACTGTCGGTCATTATTTCGGAATTAAATAAATCCGTCCTACTTTGAATATTCTGACTATTTTCATTAGAAAAATTTGTCTGTACGTTACTTGAATTTTTCAAACCGGGTGTGTTAAGCTGGGCAACGCTCATTACAATAGGGCGCCCCGCGTCATCGATTGTCGTCAAATCAACAGAAGACATAACCGAGTTCGTTTGTTCGTCATTAAGACAAAAGTCATCATTAGTGGTTGTAATGCACTGATTGTTAGTGAACGCAGGATTGTCATCATTACGCTGCGTGTCACAATTACTATCGGTCACGTTGTTTAAGTCGGTAATTTCATTCATAATACCTCGCGATACACTATTCACAGTCTTTCGCGGCATTTTTACAATACTCACAATTATTCACAAAACCAATAAGCACAAATACAACAGAGCAACGAATTGCCGATGATCTGAGGAAAGAAATTCACAAATTAGTAAAAGCGTTGCGCCAAATGCTAATTATATTTAAGCAAACAAGAGCAGATATCTGGCTACGTTTCAGAAGATTCTCAACGAAATACGATCCTGGACTGGATGTCGCCAAGTGTAACCTCCCCGCAAATAATGAAGGGATATTACTCAACTGTAAATGGACATAGAGCTAAGTGTAACCTCCCCACAGTTATTTTGATAGCCAATATTTCAATGTTAACATGAATACAACCTAATGTAACCTCCCAGCAAATAAATTTAATGACAATGATAATTAAATAAAAATTAGCAATCTGACCCAGGTATAAGCTGCCCACAAAAATGAAAGACAATTCAATGATAATGAAATCTCAGTGACAATGAATACGCAAATAGACCGAAATGTCGATCTTAGGCCCTGATTAAACTCAAATTCTTACCTCAGTAAAACTGCATCTGCTCTTATTTTTCGCCATAGCTTGGAGGAAATGCTATTTTATTTTTTTTTTTTTGAAGTTAAATGGAACTTTTCTTCGTGGAAATGTAAGGCAAATATTCTTTCTAAAAAGGATTCTTTGTTAAAAATGGTTGGTTTAAAAACAAAATTATTATTGGGGCGATTCTTGAACAAATTAGTTACAGTTAATTTACATTACATTATCAAATGTGCGCAATGCTGCTTCATTACCTTATTCAAAATTATACCTCGTCCTGAATCTTGACCAGAGTGCCATGTCGACGCCCGCCGACTCCTCACACACAACTGCGACTATCTCTCGCGCGCTACTACCACAGACTATGCATGCGCTACTACTCTCGAACTCTAACTCGCAACTGAACTCTCTCGTAACTCGACTGCAACTGCACCGAACTCTCGCGCGGTCAAGCGCAGACTAGGAACGACAAATAGCTCTCTGGTCAGAGACTCTGCAATGCCTCGCCATCGCCGCCACACAACATACGTGTTTCAGCCTTCCTCTTCATTTCCACGTATGTGTTACATCCAACGTCATTCATGATCTGTTGCATGTATGATATGATTGGTCGCCCCCGCTGATTCCTTCCCTCAGTAGCTCCTTCTGCTATCGTTCCAATGATGTTGTTGTGTCGTAGGATGTGCCCTACAAGTTTGTGTCTTCTTGTTTGGATGTGCCTCCACAGAGATCTGGTTTCCTGTACTCTTCTAAGCACCTCTTCATTTGTTACTTTGACTCTCCAGCTGATCTTCACCATCCTTCTATAGCACCACATCTCCAGGACCTCTAGTCGTCTTCCTTCTTCTCTTCCAATTGTTTCACATCCGTATAAGGCCACACTCCAAACTAAACCTTTCATGATACGTTTCCTTATTTTCAGACTGATGTTGTTCCTGGTGAGTAAGTTCCTTCGCCGATTAAATGCAATCTTAGCCTTTTGTATACTGCTCGCAATTTCTTTCCGGCTTCTACCATCCCTTGTGATTTTGCTTCCCAGGTAAGTAAATTCCTCTGTCACTTCCAGCTCCTCTCTTCCAATTCTCATTCTCAGAGGTTCATATTCTGCTTCCGTACCGCATACCATCACTTTTGTCGTTTTCGTGTTTATTCTCATTCCATACTGATTGCATAGAATTCGAGTACACCATGTTATTCCCTACTCTTTTGGCTGCTAAATGTTATTTTTCAGCATAGACACCTTTCAATGTGACGCCTTAAGCCACTTTACTGGAAGGGACTGTCTGCCGTCATGGTACCACTGTACTGGTCGAACTCGGAGCCAATGTCTTGCTGCACCAATACTTCGCTATCATCAAAAAATGGCTCTGAGCACTATGGAACTTAACATCTGAGGTCATCAGTCCCCTACAACTTAGAACTACTTAATTCCTAACTAACCTAAGGACATCACACACATCCATGCCAGAGGTAGGATGCTAACCTGCGACCGTAGCGGTCTCGCAGTTCCAGACTTAAGCGCCTACAACGGCTCGGCCACAACGGCCGGCGCTCGCTATCATCCAGGTACTGCTTCCCGCGGAGTGCGTCCTTGATTGAGCCGAAGCTGCGAGATCCGGGCTATAGGGTGGATGAGAAAGAACAGTCCAACGACGTTTTGTGAACTCCTCTCGGGTACCCAGGTATGTGTAAAGCCGCTGGCTGTCATGGAGAAGAAGTTCCTTTGCATTTCTGTTGGTACTGTAAGTAGCCTCTTTAGGTTTTCATGTTGGTAACGCCACGTAGCGCTCTGTAAGAAAATCACTGACTGTGCTGTGTGCAGTCTGTGGCTGATTTGCGTTGTTGGAATATTTGCTATTGTAGTGTTGGGCAGTTGGATGTGAACAGCGCATAGCGTTGCGCAGTTGGAGGTGAGCCGCCAGCAGTGGTGGGTGTGGGGAGAGAGATGGTAGAGTTTTGAGACCGGATGATCTGGACGTGTGTCCGTCAGAAAAACGAAATTTGTAAGACTGGATGTCATGATATAATGACTTTTGAACACTATTAAGGTAAATATATTGTTTGTTCTCTATCAGAATCCTTCATTTGCTCACTATGCCTATCAGTAGTTAGTGCCTTCAGTAGTTAGAATCTTTTATTTAGCTGGCAGTGTTGGCGCTCGCTGTATTGCAGTAGTTCGAGTAACGAAGATTTTTGTGAGGTAGGTGATTCATGAAAGGTATAGGTTATTGTTAGTCAGGGCCATTCTTTTGTAGAGATTATTGAAAGTCGGATTGCGTTGCGCTAAAAATGTTGTGTGTCAGTTTGGTGTTGATCAGAGTAACTAGGGAGAGAAATGTCTGAGTACGTTCAGTTCTGCTCAGCTGTTTGAAAATCAATTAACGTAATAGGTTTACCAGCACAGTTATTCATAAACTTTCCTAAGGGGATGTTTCAGTACGAACGTGCCGAAGTCGTCGCTTCAATTTCCTGAGGATAGACAAAACACTTGGCCAACGGCCTTGCCGCAGTGCTAACACCGGTTCCCATCAGATCATCGAAGTTGAGAGCTGTCGGGCTGAGATAGCACTTGGATGGGTGACCATCCGGTCTGCCGGGCGCTGTTGGCAAGCGGGATGCACTCAGTCCTTGTGAGGCAAACTGAGGAGCTACTAGATTGAGAAGTAGCGGCTCCGGTCTCGAAAATTGAGATACGACCGGGAGAGCGGTGTGCTGACCACATGCCCCTCCATATCCGTATCCAGTGACGCCTACGGGCTGAATATGACACGGCGGCCGTTCGGTACCGTTGGGCCTTCATGGCCTGTTCGGGAGGAGTTTAGTTTAGTTTCAGACAATACACTTCACAATTGATCGTTTCAAGGTGGGGAAGGACATCAAACAGAATAACACCTTCAGAGTCCCAGAAGGCCGCCGCCATGTCTTCGGGGGATGAGGGTGCACCTCTGGAGGAGAGGTGGTGTGGCGCCACTCGATGGATTGTGATTTTGTTGCCACTTTGAAGAGACGAACCCACTTCCCATCGCCTGCGAAGATGTTAGACAAAAATTTGGCACGATCAGCATCGTAACTCGCAAGCAATTCCGCACATATGGTCCTTCGTTGGTCTTCATGGCCTTCTGTTAGACAGCGAGGAACTCAGCGGGCACATGCCCTCGAGTATACCATCTTGTGGTCAAGTGTGTCACGAGTACCAACGGAGACGTCCGGTTGAGCAGTGAGGTGTTTGATCGTGATCTGTCGATCATCTATAATGAGCGTGTCCGTGCGTTCCAACATTGCAAGAGTCGCAGCAATTTGCGACCAGTCGGCTCCCGGGTGATCGGACGGGTTTGCGAGACCTTGTTGTAATAATGATAGACGCCTCGTCCAACGATTCACCGTGCTTTCGTTCACTGCCAGGTCTCCTTAGCCGTTCTACAAGCTCCTACGAATATCTGGGATTCTCTGGTTTTCCGCCAAAACGAACTCAACGACACCTTCTGTTTTGTAGGTACCTTCGTTACAGGGGCCATTGTAAAGGCTACGTATAGCCCCACCACCTGTCGGAACGTCGTGAAACTGTAGGAGCTAAAGCGGGATATTCCACAGTGACCCGCAACAAATTCCACATTTTTCCGATCGAAATTGGCCGAGAAAAATGAATTGAGTTAAATTACTCGTGTACCTAATGCTTCCTCATCTGCTGCGCGAATACTTTCTTTGATTTTTCTCCGAAAACTTGATCTACGTTATCCTCTGCATTTCCTTTCACCAACATCCTCTTTATCGACACAGAGTGGCATGTTGTAACCTTTCATAAAGAAGAACCACAACACGGTCGTATCTTGCAAGCTCTGCTAGCGACACAAAGCGCATCGTTCTCCGCAAGCTGAGAGGCCTACGGCCATATGTTGTTAGACTGCATACGCTCGGTAAAGAGCCCCAGCGCGCTACAGACGAGATGAGAAGCAAGCCCCTTCTCAAAGAGGACACGGCCAGGGAGCGGCGGTTTGCCCCGGGGCCACGTTATGAGCGACAGCGAGTCTCCTTCAGTGGTGTTGGTGGCACACCGCGAGATCGCGGCGAGATTAGCTGGCTGGGGTGTCTTCAGAGGAGCACTTCTGGTACGAGCAGCGAGCTGAGCCACTAAATTATATTTTGATACAGTGCAGTGCGTTGTCTATACGCTGTAGACCACCTCTGTGGAAGCAGACGTGGTAATCTAGGGAATAAAAAGCGTGTGGGAGATATTCATGTAGTTGAGGGTCACAAACAAGTCGGAGAAGAAGATCGTTATTTAGCGAAATAAGTGAACACTAGAATATACACTACTGGCCATTAAAAATGCTACACCAAGAAGAAATGCAGATCATAAACGGGTATTCGTTGGACAAATATATTATACTAGAACTGATATGTGATTACATTTTCACGCAATTCAGGTGCGCTGATCCTGAGAAATCAGTACCCAGAACAACCACCTCTGGCCGTAATAACGGCCTCGATACGCCTGGGCGTGCACAGGTACAGCTGCCCACGCAACTTCAACACTGTACCACAGTTCATCAAGAGTAGTGACTGGCGTATTGTGACGAGCCAGTTGCTCGTCCACCATTGACCAGACGTTTTCAATTGGTGACAGATCTAGAGAATGTGCTGGCCAGGGCAATAGTCGAACATTTTCTGTATCCTGCAACATGTGGTCGTGCATTATCCTGCTGAAATGTAGTGTTTCACAGGGATCGAATGAAGGTTAGAGATACGGGTCGTAACACATCTGAAATGTAACGTCCACTGTTCAAAGTGCCGTCAGTGCGAACAAAAGGTGAACGAGACTTGTAACCAATGGCACCCCATACCATCAAGCTGGTTGATATGCCAGTATGGCGATGACGAATACACGCTTCCAATGTGCGTTCACCGCGATGTCGCCAGACACGGATGCGACCATCATGATCCTCAAAACAGAACCTGAATTCATCCGAAAAAATGACGTTATGCCATTCGTGCACCCAGGTTCGTCGTTGAGTGCACCATCGCAGGCGCTCCTGTCTGTGGTTCAGCGTCAAGGGTAACCGCAGCAATGGTCTCAAAGCTGATAGTCCATGCTGCTCCAAACGTCGTGGAACTGTTCGTGCAGATGGTTGTTGCCTTGCAAACGTCCCGATCTGTTGACTCAGGGATCGAGACGTTGCAGCACGATCCGTCACAGCCATGCGGAGTAGATGCCTGTCATCTCGACTGCTAGTGATACGAGGCCGTTGGGATCCAGCACGGCGTTCCGTATTACCCTCCTGAACCCACCGATTCCATATTCTGCTAACAGTTATTGGATCTCGACCAACGCGAGCAGCAATGTCGCGATACGATAAACCGCAACCTCGATAGGCTACAATCCGACCTTTATCAAAGTCTCAAACGTGATGGTACCCATTTCTTCTCATTACACGAGGCATCACAACAACGTTTCACCAGGCAACGCCGGTCAACTGCTGTTTGTGTATGAGAAATCGGTTGGAAAGTTTCCTCATGTCAGCACGATGTAGGTGTCGCCACGGGCGCCAACCTTGTGTGAATGCGCTGAAAAGCTAATCATTTGCATATCACAGCATCTTCTTCCTGTCGCTTAAATTTCGCGTCTGTAGCACGTCATCTTCGTGGTGTAGCAATTTTAGTGGCTACATCCAGGGTAAGAACGTACTCATATGCAATTTAAACAGGAAATCTTTATTTAACGTGGTACTTATATTAATATCATACTGAACACATTATCATGTCATATCTCACTGCTATGAGGGGCGTTCAATAAGAATTTTTCGGAGAATTTCGGTTGAAGTAACGTGGAATTAGTTGTGAGATATCGCGAAATGTTCCTATAGTTCGGTCGCATCGCTACACGTAGCCTTCAAAACTGAGTCTATAACGGAGGTGAGTTCCAAGCCGAGAGCTGTCACAGACTTTCCTTCGTCGGTAAACCAGAGCATCGCAGATATTCACAGGAGCTTTCAGAATGGCTAAGGAGACCTGGCAGTGGACATAAACGCGATAAGTCGTTAGGTGAGGCGCCTGTCGTCATCGGGAAACAAGGTAGTGAAAACGTGACCCATCTCCTGCCTGCCGACCTGCGGCACCCAGCTGTGACTTCTGCAATGTTGCAACGTGCCAACACTCTCATTCCAAGTGATCGACGGATCTCAGTCAAAAACTGTCTGGAATGAAAACAGCTCACAGTTGCACTAAACTATGTTTATTTTAAACCTTGACCATGGTTTCTGCTGTAGTAATATAGCCTTCTTCCGAAGTCGTACACTAATAAATGCAAAATGTCTTAGTCCGGCATTTATTAGTGTGTATGACTTCGGAAGAAGGCTATATTACTATGGCCGAAACCATGGTCAAAGTTTAAAATAAACATAATTTAGTACAACTGTGGGCTGGTTTCATACGAGACAATTTCGTAACGGCTGCGTTTGTCGCTGCCATGATAGTCAGTTAAAAACTCCGCTGCACAACTGGACGTCTCTGTTGGTAGTGCTGACATACTCGTCCAGCAGTTGAGGTACTCAACCGCTGGATTCCTCACAGCCTACCAGAAGACCATAAAGAGCAACGAAGGACCACCTGTGCAGAAATGTTTGCGCTTTACGAGGCTGATTGTAACGGTTTTCGCCAAAGTTCGTCACAGGCGTTTAAACATGAGATCATCACTTCGCACTGGAAACAATCCGGCATTCCATGGAGTGATGCCGGACCACCTATTTTCCAAAGAAGAAGTTCAAAACCACTCCCTCAGCCGGAAAAGACATGGCGACAGCCTTCTGGAACTCTGAAGGGTTCTCCTGTTTGATGTCCTCCCTTCCCTCCTCCCCCCCCTCCTCCACCCCCCCCCCCCCCCCCCCCAGCAACGGCCAACTGTGAAGTGTATTGTGCTACCCTCGGGAAACTGAAGAAACGACGTCAGCATGTTCGTACCCACAAAATTGCGAACGAATGTCTTCTCCATGATAACGCAAGTCCTCATACATAAGTGCGCAACCGAGAGAAGCTCACAAAACTTCTTTGCACTGTTCTTCCCATCCACCCTACAGCCCGGATCTCGCACCTTCCGACTTCCATCTGCTTGGCCCAGTGAAGGATGCACACCGCGGGAAACAGCACGTGCATGATAGGGAATTTATTTATGCAGCAAGACTTTGGCCCCAACGTCGATCAGTAGAAGGTTACCATGCGGGCACGCGCGCCTTCTCAGTACGATGACGTAAGGACGTCGCAATGAACGAAGCTTATCTTAAAAAATAGGGCTTTTTAGCCAAAGGAGTGGAGAATTATATGTTGTACTGGATCCTTGATATAGGCAACCTGCTCTCAGAAAAAATGTGTCGCCTGAATTATTGAACACCCCACGTATAAACCGCCACACAGGAAAATAAGACTCAGGGAAAATCTCACTAATAGTAATCCACATCCGTCCCTTATAATGGCTTCAATGCGGTGAGGAACAGAGACATCAAGTCTCTTCAGGCATGGGACCTACAGCCATATTTACTCACTGATCTCTTAGAGCTACCAAATTCTGGAGGTATTGATTGTTATTTGCTAAGTCCGGAAAGTAAGTAAATCACGTGAAAACATTTTTTAAACCAAAATTATTTTTGCAACAAAGAGAATTTCTTAATTTTTCTACGTCGCTGTCACCACTGTTCAGACGTGTGTCATGGCGGGAAACCAACTTTTCTATACTCTCTCCATAGAAAGATGCCGCCAGTGGAGGCATCCACTGCTGAACACAGATTTTTGCGTCTTCGTCGCTGTCAAAGCGCCTTCCTCCAAAGTCAAGAACAAGTCGTACCCAGAACCCACGAGATCGTGTCTATGACGCGGGTGATCTAACTGCTCCAAACTGAACTGCTGAATAAGGTTTTGTGTGACACCATCAGGATGGGGACGTGCGTTGTCATGGAGCGGCGCTAAGTCTCGACTGAGCGGTCCACGACTTTCTCACAGTGTCGTACCGCAATGACGGTTTCCCCTCTATAAAGAATCTCAACAAGCAAAATGTCTTGTCTGTCCCCAGAACACAAGGTTCTTTTGTGCCGACAGCTTTTTTTGTTTGTATGTTTGGGAGATCGCGAGTTCCTCAACTCCATCGACTGTTGTTTTGATTCTAGAGTCACATGGAAAACGCAAGTTTCTTCACCGGTCACAATTCTATTTAAGAATTCATCTCCCTCATCACTGTATTGGGTAATAAAACTCAAATCACAGCGTAATTGCTTCACCTTGTGGTCACCCGTAACCACTTTGGAAACCGAAAGGGAACACAACTTGCAAACATTTAAGTGATTTGACAGTCTCAAGGAAAATAATTTTGAAATTTTTGGAAACTGATCACAAAGAATTCTTATTTGTTTCCACGAAGTTTCTCTTTCACTTTCTCAGCCAAAGCGCCACTGACAAGAGAAGGCTGCCCTCTCCGTGCTTCGTCATGAACATCGGTTCGTCCCTCATTGAACTATCTCACCCACTTTCTCACAGTTTCATCAGTAATTAAAATTACACTATTCACGACAAATTTCAGCTAGCGTAACATGCTTAGCGTTCAGAACCCGTAGAACGCACGTCACAGTCGGTAAATGGAAATGTCGTATGATTAGGGCCTCCCGTCGGGTAGACCGTTCGCCGGGTGCAACTCTTTCGATTTGACGCCACTTCGGCGACTTGCGCGTCGATTCACGGTCGGTGATTTCAGGTACTACCTTAAACATTTTGAACAATCGTTAGCAAATGTAAACACAACACAATCTGGCTGTAATGGCGTCAGTGGAAAGACAATGAATCGAAACGACAAGTGTTAATATGTGTAACTGCGACACTAGTGCTTTGGTGACGGTAGAGCCAAACGGTACTTACCCTCCGAACACGCCTCGTACGTTTCAGTCACCGTGTCCAGCTCTCCCAGACACTTTATTTTGTATTGGAATCGGCTGATTTAACGGACCAATAGAGGTACGGAATCAGTAGCCCTATGACCACAGCTATTGTCACCTTGGAGAATGGGAATGTCCACAGCGTACTAATTCTGAGATTGTAGAAGAACGTGAAACACTCTCCTACCGATCATGTTCAAATAATTATCCTGCTTCATGTTCACGCCAGAATGAATGAACAGGCCGAAGTCATGGTAGAGAAAAGACCCCCAACGCATATCAGAAACATTTCTGGTCTGAACTACGCCGTCTATGCCCTGTATGTTAAATGCTTCATTGGGCCATAGGAGAACTCCAGGCCTTGCATCGTTTGAAACAGAGGCAATATCATGACTCATCTTCTTCTTCTTGCGTTACGGCCTCTAGGACCACGGGTCGCCCCTTCGTGGACTGCATTTTCCTCTCCTCCCAGAACTTCTTCATTCTTTCTCTTCTTCTCTCCCGCTCTTTTTCCAAGATATTCAGTTTCCGTTTCTCCTGGCAGCTCCACTGTTGACTTTCTAATCTTTTCCTGTATTCTTCTCTGTGATTGATTTCCGGTATATTTGTCGGTGTATATTTGTCCCTCCAATTTTCCTTTCCTTCGACCTTGATCCCCAATTCCAACCAGTCCTTCCGAAGTTCAACAATCCACTTGGTTCCTGTCTTTCCCCTCGTCCTTCCTGTTTTTCCCATACTCTCTTCGTCATTCTGTCCATACGCATCCTAAATACGTGCCCAGCAAACCTTGCCCTTTTGAGTCTGATTTCCCCGGATATTGTTCTCATGTTCCGGTACAGTTCTTCCGGAACATGAGAACAATATATGGGGAAATCACACTCAAAAGGGCAAGGTTTTCTGGGCATGTAGTTAGGATGAGTATGGACAGAATGACTCATAGGACCACACTATCCCCCTCTACTTAGCTGAAGTGCTGTTATTTAAAGCTCTAAACTTGTCTGCGTTGTCAGCGACCGTTACAACGTAAAATTAAAACAATTGCAGCCCTCGGTAGCGAAAATGAAGTCTTTTTGACCTAGGTTTCGGCCACTTCTAAGAGTACCTTCATCAGAAATAAAACATTTAAAACTGTCATTTCAAGTATAAAATAA
Organism: Schistocerca serialis cubense; assembly: GCF_023864345.2. Classification (NCBI taxonomy): domain Eukaryota; kingdom Metazoa; phylum Arthropoda; class Insecta; order Orthoptera; family Acrididae; genus Schistocerca; species Schistocerca serialis. The sequence goes on along the minus strand of NC_064642.1, from coordinate 81,609,727 downwards.
ATATGAAGCGACAGCGCTTTAGTCACAAAATATTAAAATATGTTTTCTATTTTAATATTTTGTGACTACCACGTTATCGCCCCTGCACACCTCCACAAAAGTCGTTGACCCCTGTCATCTATCGCTCGTGGTGCACTACACTCGCCTCAGGGCCGGTTTTGGATAGCGCCACTTCGCCTTGCGTGGTATACTTTAACCAAGGCGGCACGCGAGCAGTTTGCAGATGTGGCCGTTTCAGAAATGCTTCAACCCTTTGCCGGAAAGATAATGATCACGCCCTTTTGGATGCCGCATAGATCGCTCAGTTTCCTTTTGACGACAACAACTGCACTGCAGTCCTCGTCCTTAAAACACGCTTTATATGCCCTCCACCGCTAGTGCTGCTACTTGCCGTCTGTGAGAATTTATTTCACATTGAAATCGAACGTAATTCGTGCTGACTTTAATGTGACTGGACCGTGCTATAGTTGCTTTCTTCAATTGAGTCAAGTCTCCACGTAGGCTCATCTGACTGCGGTGGTTCCATACAACAAACTGAGACACATGCACAACTCAGCTGACATGACTTATGCCGTCGGTGGTGGGCGATGAGACATCACCATCTGGCAACAACAGTTTTGCACCACCTACAGCACTGCAAAGAAGCGTTCAGGGGGCTCTTTTAAGCGGGTGTGTTTAATATTTGACCATGAACATATGTAAACTATGGACTTTTGTGTCCAACTTCGTAATTTTAATTGCTTCTGACGCAACTAATTACTAGAGAAAAATTAATAAAAATGCTGCTGACAGCCTTGCAACAAACATGTAAGATGGCATCAAGAACAAAATTTTACTCTCAAGAGCGAGTCCGCCTCGCGGAATTAGCCGAGCCGTCTAGGGCGCAGCAGTCATGGACAGAGCGGCTGGTCCCGGCGAAGGTTCGAGTCCTTCCTCGGGCATGGGTGTGTGTGTTTGTCCTTAGGATAATTTAGGTTAAGTAGTGTGTAACTTAGGGACTGATGACCTTAGCAGTTAAGTCCCACAAGATTTCACACACATTTGAACAATTTTGAAGAGCGGGTCCAAGTCTTTCTCCTGGATCGCAGAAAGACGTGTAAAATGGGGAAATAAGCAAATGTTTCACTCGGCCCAGTCTTTTCTTTGATTTATTTCATAGAAAGATATAATTTAATGTGAACCTATCATAGTGATGATCGAGTTATGAGGAAATAATATTCCCATCCATTGCGATCTGCTTTTATATACGTAATACTGGCAGCGTTCAAATACGAATTAGCAGAGCCTGTGTAATTAAGAAGTGGATACAATTTTCCGTGGGACATTCACGCTCAAGGAAGAGGCACAGCAGGGACTGCAGCCGTCAGGAAATATAAGAAATATGTCAGCAGTTGCGAGTATGAACCACCATCGGCTGTATATAGGAATGATGATAGTGAAAATTTGTGCTGAACCGGGACTCGAAACCGGATTTCTCGTTTTACACGAGCGATCTCCTTAATGCTTCGGCTATCTGTGCACGATTCATGGCTAGACCCAAACATACGCATTTCGTCGTCCATGTGTCTCAAACTGCACTCACACGTTGCATATATACCCTCCCAGGGATGATATATTTATTAAGAGTTGAGGGCTTGCTAGTGGCAAATAAAACGAAATAGCAGTGCTTGTCTTATTAAAAGGTATAATGCTTTGTTCATTCCGACATGCATGCATGTCCGAAGCAACATTGTTTGCTACTTCTGAACAACATAGACACTGCAGTATCATATTTATCCGCCGACACTGGGCAAGAGAGTTTCAATTAATGTGCATAATGGCTGTACGAGGGCAGATTGAAGAGTACTCGAATAGCCTAATGGTTAGGGGACCATTCACGGTAAGCAGGAAATCTGGATTCGATTCATGATCGGCACAAATTTTCGCTGTTGTCACTCCCCTTATATAGCTGATGGTTGCTCGTACTCCCAATTGCAAATACATTTCATGTACATCACAATGGCTGTAATCACTGCAATGCCTGTAAATTGCATCGTTCTTCTTAAAAACACAGGCACTAGCAATAAATTTAAATGGATACTATAGCATATAGGCTTCGTTGTACGTGCAAACAATGACAGGCTGCGGTTTGCTGGAAGCATACTAGGAAACTGCAGTTCGTCTCTAAAACGTATTGCATACAGAAAACTGTTGTGGCCTGTGCTTGAATATCGCTCAAGTGTATGGGAAGTATGTCTGGTCATATTAACAGTGTATACGGAGAACACCAGGTGGAATGGTCACTAGCTTGTTTGGGTGGCGAGAGGGTGTAACAGGAATGTTGAAAAACAACAACTTGTAACCTCCCCACTACATTTGTTTCTGTGTGAAATTTACCCCAACTTTGCATGGCACTCTATAGAAGTCTGCATATTACCAAAACTAAGTCCCCATAAACTATTATCCAACTTAAATTCGTGTGCTAGTCTTTGACCAAACAGAACCTAATTTGAACTGAAGTGTAACTGTTCAGAATGCAACTTGCCTTTATATTAAATGCGCAACTGAAGTAAAGCAATTGTCTGGCCCTAATCAAAATTTCCACTTACCTCGCGTCTTGACAACATTGTTGCAGATTTCTCGAATGCACAACAGCAAACAGCAAGCAGGCAGCAGCTAGGCTTGACTTCTGTTTGTAAATACAAACTCAGATTGTTGCATGTGACAATGCTTCATGACAAACATCGGGGTGGAAAAAGTAACTAATACTATGAAATGCTATTCCAAGACCACGGTTTTAGAATGATAAATGTTTTCAAAAACAAGGAGTGAAGCTTCGTGTGCTCTTCAGATATAACAATGATCTGAACAATGCTATGCTTAACAAAGAGAACAACGATTTAGAAAGGCTGCAGTGTTAACAGAGACTTTCTACAAACATGAAGCAGCGTAATCATTAATATGTTAATGCATGACTCAGGGAAGTGGGGTGGTCTTTCTCTCAGCTCTGAGCAAGTTAACTAGCTGACAACCATTATTCTACAAATTGGCTGCGGAGTGCTGCACTCTTACCTCAAACTTCTTTTCAAAAATAATGACATTTTTCAAAATATATCTCTTCGCTTTTTAATATATACGTCTTATTCTTCCTTGCTGTCCTTTACAATCAATGTTTTTTCATCTAACAGATACAATCACAAGTCCACACAGCACTACTAAATACGTCCGTCACCTAACACATTCCAACTAAGAAGCAAAGACTGTGCCACGACAAGACCAAAGATTGTTGAACAGTAACGTGACTTACTCTGTCTCTGACGTGCACATCTATAACATACAAAAATCAAAATGACATGACCACATTCAAGCTCTTTTAGGGATTTTGAGAAAGGCGTTGAACAATCTGCTTAGAAAAGTCTGATAAACGTAAGTAAGGTCCTCAATCCTTGAGCTGCTGTGTTGGAATGAAAGCATCTCTCCCACCTCTGTACCCCAAGACCAGAGGTTGTCATTCGCCTGGTATTATGTCAGATCCTTCTTAGAAAAATACCAGAAACGGCAGTAGGCTCCCCAGTCCTTGAACAGCTTTCTACCTCTACAAAAGATAAGGATGTCATTCACCTGTGATGATGTGAGGCTGGTCATCGGTGTCATAGTAAACCGTAAGACGAGAAAGAAGCACGACGAAGTGCGTTTGATAGCTGGCAGGTCACGCACTTGAAGAATGAGGTACTTCATCTCTGAGGTCATGCACGCTCTGCCTAACGCGCGACGTCCTGTCAAGGGTGTAACGCTAGTGCCTCGGTTTACCAAAAGCCGTTGCCGTAAAACTCAACGTATTGGTGACCACCGTGAATTGTAACTTGATGATGGATACCAACAACCAATGAGTTACCGTACCATCCAGATCCGCTTCCTGGCTATTGGTTACTGTATCACGTGTATCTCACTGGACTTTACTGTTCAGAGATATGCATGGGCGCTGCCACATTTTCATTCGAAACATAGAAAAAGATATCCCAGATTGACTAGTCTTGGTACCAAGTTGGTAAAGGTGAATTCACTGTACAATAATTTGGAAAATCACAAGAAGTGATGCACCCGCTTACCAACAAGGCGTCTTTTAGGTAGATAATGTTGTTACTTCATATGGGCAATGCTTATATGAAGTCCTCTTGGACCCTTGCAACTCTGCGTTCAATGCACCAACCATCGCTCCCAAATAGACAAATTATGATAGAATCATTCGGGAAGCAGTCCACACACGTAAGGGTGCTTACCCAGCCATCCGTTTCCCTCTGTTGGTCCATCATGGGCAGGGGACAACGGCTGGTTAAGTAACTGTCAATGTCAAATTCACCAACAGCAGTGTAATTTAAGATGCTACTTTATTTTATTTTGAAGGCTGCCAGCTTCGCCATTTCATTATGCCATCTTCAGGTCCCATATGCATCTCTCCAAATAATCGAAAATGTCAAATAGAGCCATAAATCTCGGGATGTTGTTAATTCAATCGTTACACTAGTGTTTCCTTAGAACACTTGGTGGCAGCTGAACACACCTGCAAACCAAGAGTTCTGGAATCGAGAACCTCGCAAGGAAATCCATTGCTCACTTTGTTACGCACAGCTGCAAGTCTTCACTTAAACTGGACAGTAACAAACTGAAGGCGTTTGGCGCGTTCCTGAAAGACGAGATTTTGCCTCTTTCAAATGATACAAGGCACCGAATGCACCTACTACGCAATGAGAAGTTTAACCCGCAATGTGCGAGTGGTGTAGTTCAGACGGGAAGAGATTCTGCGATTTTTGGAGTTGTTTTCGTGTCATGGTGTGGACCCTCTCATTCAGTTTACCGTGCAAATAAACTAGGTCCTTTGTTCCAATATTCTCAGTGGTCAACTGCTCTCTTTTTTTTCGGAACTTGATAATGAGTATGCTGTGGACACTCCTGTCTTCCAAGGCGAAAACAGCCTAGTTCGCTGAGCTGCACACATACTTTCCAGACACCCGAAATCACCCGACTATAGTCCTTCAGAAAACGTTTGGGACTATTTGGAACCGCAGGTGGATATCAAAATCACTACACTTTCGAAGTTTTCCAGGATAGCTACATCAATGAGTGGCAACAGCTGGTATGACTTACCGGAAAGAGACTTCCGGATTATCGCCCTCGCCGAATTGTCGTCGCTATCAAAGCCAGAGGCGCTGTTACACTGTGTTAGCGTGACGTCTCCAAATGTTAATAATTTCTTGTCTAGTGTGCTCACCTCCATTCCTTCTGTAATTTATCTTATTTTCGTTTTTGATGGTATGTCTTTGCGTATCTGAACTTAGCCCCTTGTGGTTGAAACCGGGTATAATCACCCGAATCTCGAATCTTTCCGCAACTCTGAGTGAAGTAAATTATCAGTCATATGACATTAACAGGTACTGCATCTCTCAGAGATAATGTGTGTGCCCTTGCAATGGTACAACACTCTTCCCGTTACTTTGATATTAAGTGGTTGAAAAAAGAAAGAAGAGAAGTACACAATAAGCGAACACACAAAAGCGTAGATATCCTTCGTCCTCAGTACAGACTGAGTATTGTCAGGACTAGGTTTGCGTTAAGTACATTCTCTATCATACGGCTCTGGACAGCTACAGGCAGAGCAGGACGGCTAGTTAGTCAGTTAACTAAAGCAGTTAGCTAGAGTTTACCTAGACGCAAGTTACCATGAAGTTAACTGATCCGATACGCCACTCCAGCAAGCCTGGGGTAGAAACAAAAGCTTTAATTGAATCAAGGGAAGGGAGGAAAGAAGTACAGGAGAGCCAGAGTTGCAGAGCAACCGTCTCGTTTATTGAATCTGTTGACACATACTGCTATTAGGAATAATGCTATTATTTCACATTACGTCCAACGACATCTTGTGGTTTAGAGATCCAAGAAAAATTTAAATCAGAATTTCTGAACGAGATCTGAACCCCACTCCCTCCCCCCGAGTACAATCTCATCAGACAAACAGCGAAACAATACTTTAGTATGGGATTTCCAGGGGGGGGGGGGGGTGTTCTTGTAGAACGAGTAGTGGTTAGTAATTAGGGACCGTTTTACACCAGTAAAAAGGACAGAGGTCTGCAACGCCATAGGTCCGGAAATGCACAAATTACGTGTGATGAGGTTTCAGGTGTTTGGAACCCAGAGGTGCAACCGAATTTTTTTTGCCTTAACAATCAGTCATTCGTCTAGTTTGATGCTGTTGACCATTTCTTTCCATATTGTACTAATCTGTTCACAACTGCAAAATTGCTACATCCAACGTACTCTGAGTAGTGTTTTGTATATTCTAGTCTCTGTGCCCCTACTATTCTATTTTCCCCCTCTACTGTTCCTTGCAGGTCAAGTTAACTATTGCTGGCTGCAGTAACGCCACACTAAATTGACTATTCTTCTCCTCAGTTTCTTCCATCGACTTCTTCCCTTACCCATTCCTTTTAGTACTTCTTCGTTTCGTACTTCTTCTTTTTCTTTACTGACATTTGAACACAACCACACAGCGATCTACCACATTCACATAGTCTCATTCTTCATGTTTATTATACTACGCACTTCGTTAATTGCTTTTACATAAAAAGAAGGTTATGAGTAAATGACTGATACATGACACCTCTAGAAACTACTTACAAAAAAATTATACCACAACAATAAGATACAGCATGATATGAACCAAAACATCCACATATCATGTACATAGTGTACCTAGATAGATCATACATATTTATGCAGTTTAACATCACATTTAAGAATAGTTTACTCTTTTTGTTGATAGCAACATTGCAGCCGAAGTTGGAAGGGGAATCTTTGTGTCAACCGAAATTAGCCACATTCCCTCCTTTATTGCATAAGTCACATAATGGAGATTCCTTCAGTTCTATTCGGAGCGGGTAGGCTAATTTGCAGTTTTCTGTGCGCACTGTTATGGAACGTTTGCTTCAATTGCAGTCGGTAAACCAAGTAGATAATGAAATTTCAGGCTGCAGCTGACCGTAGTGCTAGCGTTTTGAAATCTTGCTCGAATCTCATCACGTCCGCCAGTCGCTTTTTCATTGATTAAGCTCATAATTTCTTGGTAAGGAAGTGTATTATTTAGGATTTTGCCTAAGTTCATTATTCGCTTCGCTAAGCTGACAGATATTCATTATGAATTATCCCAAAATGTCGTGAAACACACAAGAAAATTTTTACTACGTCTGCATGCTTATTTGTAACGAGTTCTTTAACAGCATCCGTAATTATGTAAGAGAAATACTTCTGCTCTATTTTGGCTTGATAAGGTTCTTTAGTGCGCTTAGGGAATCGGTTAATATGACCATACAGCTTCATGTGTAAAATCTGCAGTATTTCAGTGCTTTCCTAATTGCAAAAGCTTCCGTGTAGAATGGAGCGGTTATTATTAAACTTCCGCTACTTCAGCCAGTGTAGACGGAAAACTGTTTACCGTATCGGTACCCAGCTTCACAGGAAGGATGTTCAGTCTGTGCGCTGTAGTATTTGCGTTGTTAGTAAAGTTGTAAGTAGCCTGTTTAGGTTTTTACGTTGGTAACGCCATGTAGTGCTCTGTATGAAAATCGCTGACTGCGCTATGTACAGTCTGTGGCTGGCTGGAGTCACTGTTGGAATATTCTCTTGTGTAGTGTTGGGCAGTTGGATGCGAACAGCGCGTAGCATTGGGCAGTTGGAGGTGAGCCGCCAGCAGTGGTGGATGTGGGGAGAGATGCCAGAGTTTTGAGAGTGGACGATCTGGACGTGTGTCCGTCAAAAAAGAAAATTTGTGAGACTGGATGTCATGAAATGATATATATGACTTTCGAACACTATTAAGGTAAATACATTGTTTGTTCTCTATCAAAATGGCTCATTTGCTAACTATGCCTATCAGTAGTTAGTGCCTTCAGTAGTTAGAATCTTTTATTTAGCTGGCAGTATTGGCGCTCGCTGTATTGCAGTAGTTCGAGTAACGGAGATTTTTGTGAGGTAAGTTCAAAAATGGTTCAAATGGCTCTGAGCACTATGGGACTCAACTTCTGAGGTCATTAGTCCCCTAGAACTTTTAGAACTAGTGAAACCTAAGTAGCCTAAGGACATCACACACATCCATGCCCGAGGCAGGATTCGAACCTGCGACCGTAGCGGTCTCGCGGTTCCAGACTGCAGCGCCTAGAACGCACGGCCACTTCGGCCGGCTGTGAGGTAAGTGATTTACGAAAGATATAGGTTATTGTTAGTCAGGGCCATTCTTTTGTAGGGATTATTGAAAGTCAGATTGTGTTGCGATAAAATATTGTGTGTCAATTTAGTGATTATCAGGATAACTAAAGATAAAACTGAGTACGTTCAGTTTACCTCAGCTTTTACTGTATCAAATAACGTAAGAGTTTTTGCACCACTGTCATTCTTAATTTTCAAAGGGGAAGTTTCATAAACTTAGTGTCATGAATTGCCGTTAGGCACCGGTAGTGTAAGGCAATGAACAGTTGAAACGTAAGCTTCAGTGCGCATTCAGTCAACATGGGTCTGCACAGGGTGAGTAGGGCTTTGATCGTAAAGCCGTTTTATCAAGATAACAGCAGTAGCGCTAGCCGCTCTTGGCGAGTATTGACGAATTAAAGGAATACACAGAGCTCCTCATTCCGTACCGGTGTTGAAGAACATGACTGGGAACTTCAAATTAAAGGGCGATGTGGGAATCATTCCTCTGAGAGTCCGAAGGCCAATGGCACTCCAGATTGGCTCTGAGCACTATGGGACTTAACATCTATGGTCATCAGTCCCCCAGAACTTAAAACTACTTAAACCTAACCAACCTAAGGACAGCGCACAACACCCAGTCATCACGAGGCAGAGAAAATCCCTGACCCCGCCGGGAATCGAACCCGGGAACCCGGGCGTGGGAAGCGAGAACGCTACCGCACGACCACGAGCTCCGGACGGCACTCCAGATTGTTGAAGAAGTTACTGTTGGCGTGATTGAGAACGTTGGACGCATTGCCGGACACATGAGGCCACTCTGTTACTCCGAACACATTTCGAGAAAACCGAATCATTGGCCAATCGTTCCGAACTGCGTGGCACTAAGGTCACCAGATATGAACCCTATGATATCTTTCTGTGGGGTTACCTGAAGGACAGGGCTTATGAATGGTACACTAACATACGTTTGAGCTTAAGATGAGCGTAGAGAGGGAAATAGCCAACATCGAGCGTGAGATTTTTCGAACTGCAGACTCTAGTGCGGATCCAGATTGCCGTCGGCGCAGATGGTCGTCACATTGAGCAGCGTTCGTAACGTGGAATGTAATCACTGTACGTAGTTGATAAATTTCACCCTCTCGTGTGGAAATTAAAATGAGCTTCTTTCCATGGCTTATTCTACTCTATGGATCTGAAGGATGGACTTTAATGGTCAAATACACTGCTAGCCATGAAAATTGCTACACCAAGAAGAAATGCAGATGATAAACGGGTATTCATTGGACAAATATATTATACTAGAACTGACATGTGATTACATTTCCACGCAATTTGGGTGTATAGATCCTGAGAAATCAGTACCCAGAACAACCAACTCTGGCCGTAATAACGGCCTTGATACGCCTGGGCATTGAGTCAAACAGAACTTGGAGGGCGTGTACAGGTACAGCTGCCCATGCAGCTTCAACACGATACCACCGTTCACTGTACGGGCGAGTTGCTCTGCCACCATTGACCAGACGTTTTAAGTTGGTGAGAGATCTGGAGAATGTGCTGGCCAGGGCAGCAGTCGAACATTTTCTGTACCCAGAAAGGCCCGTACAGGACCTGCAACATGCGGGCGTGCATTATCCTGCTGAAATGTAGTGTTTCGCAGGGATTGAATGAAGGGTAGAGCCACGGGTCATAACATATCTGAAATGTAACGTGCACTGTTCAAAGTGCCGTCAATGCGAACAAGAGGTGACCGAGGCGTGTAACCAATAGCCCCCCATACCGTCACGCCGGGTGATACGCCAGTATGGCGACGACGAGTACACGCTTCCAATGTGCGTTCATGGCAACGTCGCCAATCACGAATGCGACCATCATGATGCTGTAAACAGAACCTGGATTCATCCGAAAAAATGCCATTTTGCCATTCGTGCACCTAGGTTCGTCGTTGAGTACACCATCGCAGGTGCTCCTGTCTGAGATGCAGCGTCAAGGGTAACCGCAGCCATGGTCTCCGAGCTGATAGTTCATGCTGCTGCAAACGTCGTTGAATTGTTCGTGCAGGTGGTTGTTGTCTTGCAAACGTCCCCATCTGTTGACTCAGGGATAGATACGTGCCTGCACGATCCGTTACAGCCATGCGGATAAGATGCCTGTCATCTCGACTGCTAGTGATACGAGGCCGTTGGGATCCAGCACGGCGTTCCGTATTACCCTCCTGAACCCACCGATTCCATATTGTGCTAACAGTCACTGGATCTCGACCAACGCGAGCAGCAATGTCGCGATACCATAAACCGCACTCGCGATAGACTACAATTCGACCTTTATCAAAGTCGGAAACGTGATGCTACGCATTTCTCCTCTTTACATGAGGCATCACAACAACGTTTCACCAGGCAACGCCGGTCAACTGCTGTTTGTGTATTAGAAATCGGTTGGAAACTTCCCTCATGTTAGCACATTGTAGGAGTCGCCACAAGCGCTAACCTTGTGTGAATGCTCTGAAAAGCTAATAGTTTGCATATCACAGCATCTTCATCCTGTCGGTTAAATTTCGCGTCTGTAGCACGTCATATTCGTGGTGTAGCAATTTTAATGGCCAGTAGTGTAGATACAGAGCACTTCTAAAGCTTTTATCAGAATACAATTTAAAAGATCATAAGAAGAACAGAGAGATAATAGAGGAGCTCCGTGTTCTAACAATAGTTTAAAATATCCAACAGTATAGAAAGGAATGACATGACTATCTACTACGCGTGAATGGAAGCCCAATACCAAGGAAAAATTATTACTAGAGACCCAAGGGAAGATAAAGGATATGTCAAACACCAAGAAGATGATGCGATCAGCTTCAAATTGCTTGGTTTCCGGAACGGGCAAAGATGTCAAACCGGAAAACGCACATGATGACGATGACGCTCCACTTTGAAGACCGTGACACCGGCGATAGTTTTACTTGTGGTGTTGGTACGTTCCGTTTTCGACCTCAGCGAATAGAAACTCATAGACGCCATTGTCCTGTCTGGATGGGGACTGCAGGCAGAATGGTGCGCGCTTGAATCGCTGCCTGGCTCCACCTACCTGCCATAGGCCACGCCGGAGAGCTGGCCTCGAGAGGCAGCCGCTGCTCCCAGTAGGTCCTCCAGGGTCCTCCGAGGGGCCAAGTGGGCAGTGGGGCGCGTCCTTCCTGAAATATTCCTGATTACCAGAGGCTACACACCCGAGCCTGCAGTGCACTTTCCCCTGCGTAGTTAGAGGCTTGACAAACACGGGAGTATGCAAGCAGGCGTGAATAAATCAGAGGCCACTCCCGGCAGTTGTCGTGTCAGATAATACGGCAATAAGAGCGGCACTTGTCAGTGCTAGCCACCATGTTTTTTGAAGACAATGCTTCGCCTGGAGTACGGTGCACCAACGGGGCAGTAAAATGGTTAGTTACAATGCGGCAGTTTAGACAATAATTAAAACACGTACGATTTCTACTCAATTCGCTATGAAGTTAATAGTCACTTTTACCAAACAAAACCCCTCGTTGCCCAGCTATTTATTTGTAGCTGTGCGTCCTTGCCCATACCACGCAGCGTCTGGCCTTGTGCTTAATGCTTATGACGTCATATCTCCTCAACTATGTGGCGTACAATGATGAAATTTTTATTTACATTCAGTGGCATATTTGCGTACTGTCAGTAAATTTATTGCAAATACAGTTAGTAGTAAAGAAGTCTTCAGTTGTAACGTGGTGCCTCATGCGGTACTTCTACTGCACGAACAGCGGAAAAGTAGCAGGCGACAAGAACTTTTTCCTTCATCATTTTGTATGGATTTTCACCGACAACTTATTTTTTCCATCAGCCTTCTCACTAATTTGATGCGGCCCGCCACAAATTCCTCTCCTGATGTCGTAATAGATGTTCCGTCATTGTCATTTCATCTTATAAGTGTCTTCCATATATTCCTTACCTCGCCGATTCTGTTCAGAACTTTCTCATTGCTTACCTTATCAGCCCATCTCATTTTCGACATTCGTCTATAGCACTACACCTCAAATTCATCGATTGTTTTCTGTTACGATTTTCCCACAGTCCATGTCTTACTACCATAATACGCTGTGCTCCAGGCGTACATTCTCAGAAATTTCTTCCTCAAATTAAGGCCAATGTTTGATACTAACAGACTTCTCTTGGCCAGGAATGCCCTTTTTGCCGGTGCTAGTCTCCTTTTGATGTCCTCCTTGCTCCGCCCTTCATTGACTATTTTGCTGCCTATATATCAGAACTGCTTAACTTCAGCTACTTCGAAACCATTCCTCACTTTTCTCATTTCTGCTACTTCTCATTACTTTTAACTTTCTTCAATTTACTCTCGAGCCAGTAATCAGTCGGCTATACATTCCGTTCAGCAGATCATGTAATTCTTCTTCCCTTTCACAGCTGATAGAAATGTCATCAGTGAATCTTACCACTGATATCGTCTCACCTTGAATTTTGACTCGTGATGATTGAGTGTTGTGTGATATCCTTAGGTTAGTTAGGTTTAATTATTTCTAAGTTCTACGGGACTGATGACAATAGATGTTAAGTCCCATAGTGCTCAGAACCATTTGAACCATTTGAATTTTGACTCCGCTCTTGAGCGGTTCTTATATTTTCGTGATTGGTTCTTCGATTTATAGACTGAATAGTAGGGGCGAAAAACTACATCCCTGTCTTACACCCTTTTCAGTTCGAGCACTTCGTTCTCGGTCTCCCGCTCTTATTGTTCCCTCTCGGCTCTTGTACATCTTGTGCATTTCGCGTCTTTTCCTATAGCTTACCCCTATTTTCCTCAGAATTCCGAGCATCTTGCACAATTTCACACTGTCGAACGCTTTTTCCAGGTCGACAAATCCGATGAACGTGTCTTGAATTTTGTTTAGTCTTGCTTATATTATGAGCCGTAACATCATAACTGCCTATCTGGTCCCTTTACCTTTCCTAAAGCCAAACTGATCGACGTCTGACACATTCTCAATTTTCTTTTCCAATCTTCTGTATATTATTCTTGTCAGCAACTTGGATGCATGTGCTGTTAAGCTTACTGTGCGATAATTCTCTTTCTTGTCAGCTTTTGCATTCTTCGGAATTGTGTGATTATGTTTTTCCAAAAGTCAGACGGTATATCGCCAGACTCATACATTCTCCAACCAACGTCAACAGTCATTTTGTTGCCACTTCTCCCAGTGCTTTTAGTAATTCTGATGGAATGTTATCTATCGCTTCAGCTGTTTTTGATATTAAATCATCCAAAGTTCTTATAATTCTATTACTGGATCACCTATCTCTTCTATGTCGCCAACTGTTCTTCTTCTATCAACTTGACAAGTCCCCCCCCCCCCCCCGCCCCCCATACAGGGGTTTAATGTACTCTTTCCACCTATCCGCTCTCATCTCTGCATTTAACAGTGGCATTCCCAATGCACTCTCAATATGACCACCTTTACTTTTAATTTCACTGAAGGTTGCTCAGTCAGTCCTTCTGACAATCATTTTTCATGCGACCATTTCGCCTTAGCTTCAGTGCGCTCCTATCTATTTTATTTCTAAGCCACTTGTATTTCTGAATTTAACTGAACATATTTGTACTTCCTTCGTTCATCGATCATCTGCAGTATGGTTTTTTCCCAATTACCTTCTTTGTACCCACGTTTTCCTTTCCCACTTTTGTGATTGCTCTTTTTAGACATGTCCATTCTTCTTTAACTAAACCGTCCACTGAGCTATTCCTTATTCCTGTATCTATAGCCTTAGAGAACTTCAGACGTTTCTCTTCATTTCTTAGTACTTCCGTATCCCACTTCTTTGCGTACTGCTTCTTCCAGGACTAGTCTTTTAAACTTCAGGCTACTCTAAATTGTGATTTGAGTCTATATCTGCTCCTGGGTAACCCTTACAGTCCAGTATCTGGTTTCGGAATCTCTGATGAAATCTTATTGAAGTCTTCCCGTACCAGTCAGTCTTTTCCAAGTATACCTCCTCCTCCTGAGATTTTCAACAGAAAAATACCCGCTGTACTAGCTGAAAGCCGGCCGTTGTGGCCGAGTGGTTCTAGGCGCTTCAGTCTGGAACAGCGTGACCGCTACGGTCGCAGGTTCGAATCCTTCCTCGGGCATGGATGTGTGTGATGTCCTTAGGTTAGTTAGGTTTAAGTAGTTCTAAGTTCTAGGGGACTGATGACCTCAAATGTTAAGTCCCATAGTGCTCAGAGCCATTTGAACTAGCTGAAACTTATTGCAGAACTCAATTAATCTTTCTCCTAATTCATTCCTAGCATCAAGCCCGTCTTCTCTAGCAAACCTTTCTTCTACTCCTTCCACTACAACCACATTAAGACTATTAGATTTCCATGTCCCTTCTCGTACTGAATTACCGGTTCAATATCCGCATATACTGTACTATATACTGCTGCTGTACTATAGTTAGGGTGTTGGTGTGCTGTCCATTCTGACGAGAATAACCATATCACTAAACTGTTCGCAGTAACACATTCCCTGCTCTACCTTCTGAAGAACCCTACTCCCGTTATACCATTTTCTGCTGCTGTTGATACTACCCTGTACTTATCTGACTATAAATCCTTGTCTTGTTCCCATTTGTAACGTCTCTTACCAAAAGACATACTATGTAATAAAGAGAAAGCATTATGTGTCATGTTTTGTTCTTGTATAGAATTATGTACTGTTTTTTTTTTTTTTTTTAGTTAGATAATATCTGTGTCGGCGAGTACTGAAACCGCCACAGACGATACTTATTAAATATCAAACAAAGATGAGAATATGTGACTACTATAAATAGTACAGAACGAACATTAATTTCTCTGTCGTCTTCTTGTAGTTACGTGAGTAGGAAGGGCCTGTGACGTTATATTGTACGCTTGCGTAGCATTCTTTTGTCAAGATTGTGAGAGGGACGCCATTAGACATAGCCTTGCAAATGTGTGTAATAACTTGATTTGTTTAAATGTTTTGAATAGAGTTACTTAGTGAAACCTTGCATTATGATTTGTAATAAGCTTGTCTGGTATTTTATCCCATCCCTTTAAGACATTTTCAGTTATTTAAATATTATTCGTGGTGCAGAGCTGCGCTACGAACGAACGAGCCGCTGCCGCGGCGCATTCAAACTGATTTAAATGAAATCAATCATACCGCAAAGAAGCGGGCAGGTAATAGTGAACAAAAATTATTTCTTTCAGCTTCCGGAATTGCAGAGCAGAGCAGCAGATTTTATGATGTGTTTTACAGGTTGACGCGGGCTGCTGATAATATATTATTAACAGTGCAAAAAGATAATTTACCTCCATAACATAAAAGAAATCTTGCTGTGCGTAGTTCCGGTCTGGGAAACCTTATAGTAAAAACATCTTTTTCTATGACAATACTCACATTTTCTCGTGTTAGTCGTGGTAATTATTGGTGTTTTACTGTTAACAAAAGTCCACTGCAAAATTTTGATGTTGAATAATCATTGCGTGCCGTAACATCGGTATTGATAACGAATAATTTTCATTAACCTTTCAATAACTATAAAGTAAGGAAGATAGGTTGAACTTTACGGAGAGTTACAGTAAAAAAAAAATGTTCCTTTAATAGAAAGCCAGATCCAGAACAATAAGAATATAATCTATTTTGTTTTGTTGAAAATTGATGATCTAAAGAAAGTCACAGCACAGCATCACTAAAAGGTATTTCGGGGCTCTTTTCGTAGCAACATATTTTATCTCTTATATTAGTTGTTACGCGAGTAATAATAAAACAAAGCAAATAGTAAAGAGCCAGCGAAACATTTCACCTCACTGACCTGCATTATATCAAGATTGAGCCTGTCTATTTCTCTTTTCAGATTTTCTATCTTCGCTACAACGTTCAATCTTCTGATATTCCACGCCCCGACTCGGAGAAAGTTATCCTTTCGTTGGTTATTCAATCTTTTTCTCATGGTCACCTGTCCCATGGCAGTTTCCTCGCGGAGATCCGAGTAGGGCCTGTTCCGGAATCTGTTGCCAATGAAGAAATCACCATGACACTGTTTTAGTTACATGCCACATGTCCTGTGTATATACATTATGTGTCTTTAATGCAGTGATGTCCATTGCCTCTGCATCCTCATGCCGTTGGTCATTGGTAATTATTCCGCAGCTTTAAACTGCAAACGGCCTCGTCAAAGAGGGCCGAGGAGCGAACAGATATTCAGGACACTCTCTTGCTGGTTTGGCGGGACACTGACCCTAATTGCGGAAGAATGTACAAGAAGGCACAGTTAAAAATGAGAATGGAGCGAAGTGTTTTTCCCCTAGTGTCCAACCAGTACATCGAAGAATCCGTAACGGTACTAAAAAAAGATTTAGGTGTGTAAATAAAATTTAGAGTGGAAGGATATTCATGATAAGATTCGATTATGACGTTGCTATTCTCTGTGAAGGTGAGGGACCAGTTGAACGGAATGAATAGTCTAATGAGAACGGAATAACGACTGCGCATAAGCCACAGAGGCAAAAACAATCACGAGTAGAAGAGGTAAAATCAGCAACAAACTTAACACCAATATAAGGAACCACGTAGTCGGCGAAGGGAGGAATGACGCTGTACTGGATGCAAAGTAACGCCTTACGGACGAAGCAAGGATCTTCTAACAATCACAGTCTTCCGAAGAGAAGATAATTCCTTGCTAGGAGTAGTCTGCTCGTGTCAGTCATGGCCCTTGACGAAGAAATTTCTGAGAACGTATGTCTGGAACCCAGAATTGTATGGCAGTGAATCACGGGCTTTGGGGAAACTGCAAAAGAAAATAATCGAAGTGTCTGACATGGGGTGTTATGAAAGACTGCCGTAAATTACATGGGCTGCTACACAGGAAAGCAGTAAGTGCGGAACACTGAATAGAAAAAGAAAGACGATGATAGGGCATTTGTTAAGATATCAAGGGGCTAGAGAGAGCAGCAAGTAACAAACTTTGTAGGGAACGAGAGAGATTAAAATACAAAGACTGGCAAAGAAAAAGTGAATGGCATAATACGGAAGAAGAAACGAAATGGAACTTCACGGGCTGAGAGTGTGTTATTTAAGTGATCACAAACTCGAGTGACAGTTATAAAGAACTTTGCGGGTTGAACCTATTAATCAGTATGACCAGAGACTGATACTGCAGTAAAGAGGATCATAAAGCCGTTGAATTCTCTCTTGAAACAAAATGGCCCACAACTGTCGCAAGTGTCCGCGATATTCTGGATATTGGCACTGGGACGGAGTTGACGTCTGAACCGATGCCACACATGTTCTACTGGCCACAGATTTGGGATCTAGCTGGCCACAGCCACCCCAACGTCACGCAGACAATGGTTCAAATGGCTCTGAGCACTATAGGACTTAACATCTTAGGTCATCAGTCCCCTAGAACTTAGAACTGCTTAAACCTAACTAACCTCAGGACATCACACACATCCATGCCCGAGGCAGGATTCGAACCTGCGACCGTTCCAGACTATAGCGCCTAGAACCGCTCGGCCACGCCGGCAGGCGTCACGCAGACAGTTCGTAGAGATACATGCCCTGTGTGGACGGGCATTGTCCTGTTAAAAGAACACACCATGTTACTAGACAGCTTATGTTGTTTGTTGTTGTTGTTGTCTTCGGTCCTGAGACTGGTTTGACGCAGCTCTCCATGCTACTCTATCCTGTGCAAGCTTCTTCATCTCCCAGTACTTACTGCAACCAACATCCTTCTGAATCTGCTTAGTGTATTCGTCTCTTGGTCTACCTCTACGATTTTTACCCTCCACACTGCCCTCATAAACTAAATTAGTGATCCCTTGATGCCTCAGAACATGTCCTACCAACCGGTCCCTTCTTCTTGTCAAGTTGTGCCACAAACTCCTCTTCTCCCCAATTCTATTCAATACCCCTCATTAGTTATGTAATCTACCCATCTTATCATCAGCATTCTTGTGTAGCACCACATTTCGAAAGCTTCTATTCTCTTCATATCCAAACAATTTATCGTCCATGTTTCACTTCAATACATGGCTACACTTCATACAAATACTTTCAGAAACGACTTCCTGACACTTAAAACTATAATCGATGTTAATAAATTTCTCTTCTTCAGAAACGCTTTCGTTGCCATTGCCAGTCTACATTTTATATCCTCTCCACTTCGACTATCATCAGTTATTTTCCTCCCCAAATAGCAAAACTCTTTTACTACTTTCAGTGTCTCATTTCCTAATCTAATTCCCTCAGCATCACCCGACTTAATTCGACTACATTCCATTATCCTCGTTTTGCTTTTGTTGATGTTCATCTTATATCCTCCTTTCAAGTCACTGTCCATTCCGTTCAACTGCTCTTCCAAGTCCTTTGCTGTCTCTGACAGAATTACAATGCCATCGGCGAACCTCAAAGTTTTTATTTCTTCTCCATGGACTTTAATACCCGCTCCTAATTTTTCTTTTGTTTCCTTTACTGCTTGCTCAATATACAGATTCAATAATATCGGGGACAGGCTACAATCCTGTCTCACTCCCTTCCCAACCGCTGTTTCCCTTTCATGCCCCACGACTCTTATAACTGCCATCTAGTTTCTGTACAAATTGAAAATAGCCTTTCGCTCAATGTATTTTACCCCTGCCACCTTTAGAATTTGAAAGAGAGTATTCCAGTCAACATTGTCAAAAGCTTTCTCTGATTCTACAAATGATAGAAATGTAGGTTTGCCTTTCCTTATTCGATTTTCTAAGATAAGTCGTAGGGTCAGTATTGCCTCACATTTCTGCGGAATCCAAACTGATCTTCGCTGAAGTCGGCTTCTACCAGTTTTTCCATTCGTCCGTAAAGAATTCGCGTTAGTATTTTGCAGCTGTGACTTATTAAACAGATAGTTCGATAATATTCACATCTGTCAACACCCTTGTATAGACTCTCTATATACTCCTTCCACCTTTCTGCTTTCCCTTCTTTGCTTAGAACTGGGTTTCCATCTCAGTTCTTGACATTCATACAAGTAGCTCTCTTGTCTCCAAAGGTCTCTTTAATTTTCCTGTAGGCAGTATCTATCTTACCTTACATCCTTACATTTGTCCTCTAGCCATCCCTGCCTAGCCATTTTGCACTTCCTGTCGATCTCATTTTTGAGACGTTTGTATTTCCTTTTGCCTGCTTCATTTACTGCGATTTTATATTTTCTCCTTTCATCAATTAAATTCAATATTTCTTCTGTTACCCAAGGATTTCTACTAGCCCTCGTCTTTTTACCTACTTGATCCTCTGCTGCCTTCACTACTTCATCCGTCCGAGCTACACATTCTTCTTCTACTGTATTTCTTTCCCCCATTCCTATCAATTGTTCCCTTATGCGCTCCCTGAAACTCTACAATCTCTGGTTTAGTCCGTTTATCCAGGACCCATCTCCTTAAATTCCCACCTTTTTGCAGTTTCTTCAGTTTTAATCTACAGTTCATAACCAGTAGATTGTGGTCAGAGTCCGCATCTGCCCCTGGAAATGTCTTACAATTTAAAACCTGGTTCCTAAATCTCTGTCTTACCATTATATAATCTATCTGATACCTTCTACTATCTCCAGGATTCTTCCATTTATACAACCTTCTTTCATGATCCTTGAACCAAATGTTATCTATGATTAAGTTATGCTTTGTGTAAAATTCTACCAGGCGGCTTCCTCTTTCATTTCTCTCCCCCAATCCATATTCACCCATTATGTTTCCTTCTCTCCCTTTTCCTACTGCCGAATTCCAGTCACCCATGACTATTAAATTTTCGTCTCCCTACACAATCTGAATAATTTCTTTTATTTCATCATACATTTCTTCAATTTCTTCGTCATCTGCAGAGCTAGTTGGCATATAAACTTGTACTACTGTAGTAGAAATGGGCTTCGTGTGTATCTTGGCCACAATAATGCGTTCACTATGCTGTTGGTAGTAGCTTACCCGCACTGCTATTTTTTTATTTATTATTAAACCTACTCCTGCATTACCCCTATTTGATTTTGTATTTATAAAGCTGTATTCACCTGACCAAAAGTCTTGTTCTTCCTGCCACCGAACTTCACTAATTCCACCTATATCTAACTTCAACCTATCCATTTCCCTTTTTAAATTTTCTAACCTACCTGCCCGATTAAGGGATCTGACATTCCACGCTCCGATCCGTAGAACGCCAGTTTTCTTTCTCCTGATAACGACGCCCTCCTGAGTAGTCCCCGCCCGGAGATCCGAATGGATGACTATTTTACCTCCGGAATATTTTACCCAAGAGGACGCCATCATCATTTAATCATACAGTAAAGCCTAGCGAAAAATTACGGCCGTAGTTTCCCATTGCTTTCAGCCGTTCGCAGTACCAGAAGAGCAAGGCCGTTTTGGTTAGTGTTGCAAGGCCAGATCAGTCAATCATCCAGACTGTTGCCCCTGCAACTACTGAAAAGGCTGCTGCCCCTCTTCAGGAACCACACGTTTGTCTGGCCTCTCAACAGATACCCCTCGGTTGTGGTTGCACCTACGGTACGGCCATTTGTATCGCTGAGGCATACAAGCCTCCCCACCAACGGCAAGGTCCATGGTTCATAGGGGGGGGGGGGGGGGGGGGGGAAGGCAGCTTATATGGTATAATAGGCAGCTTATATTATACGATATTTCCAATAGATCAGTTTGTTGTCAAGTGCTGTTACATTGCATTACGTGGACCGTACGAGGCGTGTGGGAAAAGTTATGAGACTGATTTATAATCTGCGAAAGGATGTCCGTGACTTACCATTTCTCCATCTGAGTTCCTCCAGTCACCACCAGCTGTGACGTGATGTTTTAGCTGACTGCTCCCCACACCATAACCATAACACCAACTTGCCACTCCACAAAATTGGAAGAAGAAGTCATATGCCCATGTAACCGCCACGCCCGGCGACGATAGTCAGCTGAGGAAGTGTGATTCATAAGCAGGTAACGCTTAGTGATCACAGCCGTTTGTGTTGTGGTGTTAGCGGCAGCCTCCGCCTGGGACTGTAATTACACTCCTTGAAATTGAAATAAGAACACCGTGAATTCATTGTCCCAGGAAGGGGAAACTTTATTGACACATTCCTGGGGTCAGATACATCACATGATCACACTGACAGAACCACAGGCACATAGACACAGGCAACAGAGCATGCACAATGTCGGCACTAGTACAGTGTATATCCACCTTTCGCAGCTATTCTCCCATGGAGACGATCGTAGAGATGCTGGATGTAGTCCTGTGGAACGGCTTGCCATGCCATTTCCACCTGGCGCCTCAGTTGGACCAGCGTTCGTGCTGGACGTGCAGACTGCGTGAGACGACGCTTCATCCAGTCCCAAACATGCTCAATGGGGGACAGATCCGGAGATCTTGCTGGCCAGGGTAGTTGACTTACACCTTCTAGAGCACGTTGGGTGGCACGGGATACATGCGGACGTGCATTGTCCTGTTGGAACAGTAAGTTCCCTTGCCGGTCTAGGAATGGTAGAACGATGGGTTCGATGACGGTTTGGATGTACCGTGCACTATTCAGTGTCCCCTCGACGATCACCAGTGGTGTACGGCCAGTGTAGGAGATCGCTCCCCACACCATGATGCCGGGTGTTGGCCCTGTGTGCCTCGGTCGTATGCAGTCCTGATTGTGGCGCTCACCTGCACGGCGCCAAACACGCATACGACCATCATTGGCACCAAGGCAGAAGCGACTCTCATCGCTGAAGACGACACGTCTCCATTCGTCCCTCCATTCACGCCTGTCGCGACACCACTGGAGGCGGGCTGCACGATGTTGGGGCGTGAGCGGAAGACGGCCTAACGGTGTGCGGGACCGTAGCCCAGCTTCATGGAGACGGTTGCGAATGGTCCTCGCCGATACCCCAGGAGCAACAGTGTCCCTAATTTGCTGGGAAGTGGCGGTACGGTCCCCTACGGCACTGCGTAGGATCCTACGGTCTTGGCATGCATCCGTGCGTCGCTGCGGTCCGGTCCCAGGTCGACGGGCACGTGCACCTTCCGCCGACCACTGGCGACAACATCGATGTACTGTGGACACCTCACGCCCCACGTGTTGAGCAATTCGGCGGTACGTCCACCCGCCCTCGCTCAAAGTCCGTCAACTGCACATACGGTTCACGTCCACGCTGTCGCGGCATGCTACCAGTGTTAAAGACTGCGATGGAGCTCCGTATGCCACGGCAAACTGGCTGACACTGACGGCGGCGGTGCACAAATGCTGCGCAGCTAGCGCCATTCGACGGCCAACACCGCGGTTCCTGGTGTGTCCGCTGGGCCGTGCGTGTGATCATTGCTTGTACAGCCCTCTCGCAGTGTCCGGAGCAAGTATGGTGGGTCTGACACACCGGTGTCAATGTGTTCTTTTTTCCATTTCCAGGAGTGTATTAGTGTAACCAGTCTTCGGCCATTGGTGGAGGATGACAGAGAACGTTGCACGGTTTCCGTTACTTGTTCTCCTATGGGGAGTGCAGATGTGAAGGGATGACGAAGTGCCTAGTCCACAATATGACGATCTCCCACCGGGTGATCAGACGTGGTCGGGAGGAAACTGTGCGACACGTATGCTTGCCCACGCGTTTCCATGCTGTCCAAGGTCGGGCCACTGTAGTATGCGAATGTCTCACAGATATGGATATTACACTATTTGACGAGCTGGCCAATTTAAAACCACAATTAGGCCCATTTGAAACACTCTCAGCTGCTGATAACGCTTCCCACACGAGCACACAGCATCCGTGTGCCATTCAAAGTGATCCGTTCTTTTTTTTTTGCGTCATCTGCCTTCTGATTGGTGTGATGCGGCAGGACACGAATTGCTCTCCTGTGCCAACTGCCTCATCTCAGAGTAGCACTTGCAACCTGCGCACTCAATTATTTGCTGGATGTATTCCAATCTCTGTCTTCCTCTACGGTTTTTGCCACCTACAGCCCCCTCTAGTACCATGGAAGTCTTTTTTTTATGTTTTAACAGATGTCCTATCATCCTGCCCTTCTCCTTGTCAGTCTTTTCCACATATATCTTTCCTCCCCTCATTCCTTACCTTATCCGTCCACTTAATTTTCAACATTC
This sequence comes from Schistocerca serialis cubense, assembly GCF_023864345.2. Classification (NCBI taxonomy): domain Eukaryota; kingdom Metazoa; phylum Arthropoda; class Insecta; order Orthoptera; family Acrididae; genus Schistocerca; species Schistocerca serialis. The sequence continues at coordinate 81,586,385 of NC_064642.1, read as the reverse complement.
GTCTGTAACACCTCATCTCAAATTCTTAGATCCTTTTCTCTTCCGGTTTTCCCACAGCCCATGTTTCACTACCATACAATGCTGTACTCCAGACGTACAATCTGAGAAATTTCTCCATCAAATTAAGTCCTCTCTTCGATACCAGTAGACATCTCTTGGCCAGGAATGCCAGTGCTAGTCTGCTTTTGATGTCCTCCTTACTCCATCCGTCATTGGTTATTTTGCTGCCTAGGTAGTAGAATTCCTTAACTTCATCTCCTTCTTGACCATCAATACCGATGTCAAGTTTCTCTCTGTTCTCATTTCTGCTACTTCTCATTGCTTTCGTCTTTCTTCGATTTACTCTCTATCCATATTCTGTACTAATTAGACTGTTCGTTCCATTCAGCAGATCACGTAATTCTTCTCCACTGTCACTCAGCATAACAATGTCGTCAGCGAATTGTATCACTGATATCCTTTCACCTTGTACTCTAATTTCTCTCCTGAACCATTCTTTTATTTCCATCATTGCGTCCTCGATATACAGATTGAACAGTAGGGGCGAAAGATTACATCCCTATCTTATACCGTTTTTAATCCGAGCATTTCGTCCTTGGTCTTCCACTCTTATTACTCCCTCTTAGCTCTTGCACATTCTGTATGTTAACTGTCTCTCCTTATAGCTTACCCCCATTATTCTGAGAATTATATACTCGAACGCTTTTCCCAGGTCGACAAATCCTATGAACGTAACTTGATTTTGCTTTAGTCTTGCTTCCATTATCAACAGCAAATGTGAGAATTGCTTCTCTGGTGCTTTTACGTTTCCTACAGCAAACCTTATCGTCATCTAACACATCCTTAATTTTCTTTTCCATTCTTCTGTATATTATTCTTGTCAGCAACTTGGATACACGAGCTGTTAAGCTGATTGTGCGATATTTCTCATACTTGTCAGCTCTCGCAGTATTCGGAATAATGTGGATTGTATTTTTCCGAAAGTCACATGATTTATCGACAGACTCACACATTCTACACAACAATGTGAATAGTCGTTTTGCCGCTAATTCCCCCAAGGATTTTAGGGATTACACATCTTCATATTCACGCTACCGGGCTAGGTAACAACACTAAACACGAACAGCACTCATCTTCATATCGGCGCACATACTCCGAAGGCCACATTACGCTACGTGACGGATGATACCCTGTACCGCAACTAGCCGTTTCCTTTCCTGTTCCACTCGCAGATGTGCCTGCATATTAGCCATAATTACTCGTATCTTAGCTTCGTGGTCTCCATGCGAAGCGTATGTTACTGGGAGTAGGGTCGTTGTGCAGTCAGCTTTAAATGTCGATTCTCTAAACTTTTTCAGTAGCGTTCTTAGAAATGAGTGTCTTCTTTCCTCGAGGAATTCCCACTTGAGCTCTCGAAGCATTCCGTAACATTTGCATGCTGATGGAACCCAGTAACAGATCTAGAAGTTCGCCTCTGGATTGCTTCCCTTCTTTCAGTCCGACCTGGTGCGGATCTCAAACACTAGAGCCGTACTAAACAGGTCGCACTGGCGTCTCCTTCACAGATTAATTACACTTTTCTAAAATTCGACAATAAACTGGAGTCGATCATTCGCCTTCCCTACCGCAAGTCTCACATTCTCGTTCCATTTCATATCACTTCGAAAAGTTACGCCAAGGTCTTTAAACGACGTGACAATGACAAGCGGACACTACTAATGCTCCACCCTATTCATCCGCATTAGCTTACATTTTCTTACATTAAGAGCCAGCTGTCTTTCATCACATCAACCAAAAATTTTGTCTAGGCCATCTTGTATCAACCTACAGTCACTTATCTTCGACACCTTACTGTACACCACAGCATCACGAGTGAACAACCGCAGATTGCTGCCCACCCTGTCTGCAAGAACATTTATGTATACCGAAAATAGCAGCGGTCCTATCACACTTCCGTGAGGTACTCCTGATTTTATCTCTGTCTCCGATGATAACTCCCCATTAAGGACGACACACTGGGTTCCATTGCCGGCCGCGGTGGTCTCGCGGGTCTAGGCGCGCAGTCCTGAACCGTGCGACTGCTACGGTCGCAGGTTCGAATCCTACCTCGGGCATGGATGTGTGTGATGTCCTTAGGTTAGTTAGGTTTAAGTAGTTCTAAGTTCTAGGGGACTGATGACCACAGCTGTTAAGTCCCATAGTGCTCAGAGCCATTTGAACCATTTTTGAACTGGGTTCTATTACTTAAGAAGTTTTCGAGCGAGTCACATATCTGGGAGCCTATTCCACGTTCCTGGAGGAAAGAAGACATTTTTGGTAAACATTTTTGAAATACAGTGATCAATAGATTATTATATTTTGACTAGTTCAGTCTTGATCACACTATTTATGTTTCAATGACATAGGTAACCGGTTTCGGTTGTTTTTACATAACCATCATCAGACCCATGGCTCCCTTAGGATGGTAGGCGGAGCTCTCCTCAGCTGCTACGAAGTTCATCAGTTGACTTCGTAGCAGCTGAGGAGAGCTCCGCTCCGCCTACCATCCTGAGGGAGCCATGGGTCTGATGATGGTTATGTAAAAATAACCGAAACCGCTTACCTATGCCATTGAAACATAAATGGTGTGATCAAGACTGAACTTTAGTCAAAATATAAAGAAGACATTCATTTCTAAGAACGCTACTGAAAAAGTTTAGAGAATCGGCATTTGAAGCTGACTGCACAACAACCCTACTCCAAGTAACATACGCTTCGCATGGTTACCACGAAGCTAAGATACGAGTAATTATGGCTCATATGCGGGCACATCTGCGAGTGGAACAGGAAAGGAAGCGGCTAGTTGCGGTACAGGGTATCATCCGCCACGTAGCGTAATGTGGCCTTCGGAGTATGTGCGCCGATTTGTAGATGAGTGTTGTTCGTGTTTAGTATTGTTACCTAGCCTGATAGCGTGCATTTGAAGATGTGTGATCGCTGAAATCCTTGGGGGTATAAGCAACAAAACGACTATTCACATTGTTGTGTAGAATGTGTGAGTCTGGCGTTAAACCATGTGACTTTCGGAAAAATATAATCCACATTATTCCGAATACTGCAAGAGCTGAGAAGTGCGAGAAATATCGCACAATCGGCTTAACAGCTCATGTCCCTTCGTTAACAGCGTCGTGCCGTGTCGAATGCTTTTCGGAAATCTACAAATATGGACTCTGCCTGTTGCCCTTCATCCACAGTTTGGGTACATCATGTGACAAAAGAGCAAGCTGAGTTTCGCACGAGCGATGCCTTCTAAAGCCGTGCTGATTCGTGGGCACGAGCTTTTCGGTCTCTAGAAAATTTATTATATTCGAACTCAGAATATGCTCTAGAATTTTGCAGTAAATTGATGTTAAGGATATTAGTCTATAGTTTTGCGGGTCCGTTCTTTTATGGTTCAAATGGCTCTGAGCACTATGGGATATAACATCTGAGGTTATCAGTCCCTTCCGTTCTTTTATCCTTCCTATATATAGGAGTCACCTGCGCTGTTTTCCAGTCGCTTGGCACTTTGCGCTGGTCGAGAGATTCGCTAGAGACGCAAACTAAGTAAGGGAACAATGACGCAGAGTAGTATTTGTAAAACCGAACTTGGATTCCATCCGGACCTGGCGGCTTATTTATTTTCGCATCTTTTAGTTTGAAATCTGTTTTCGCAGGACAGAGCGGATCTGGTTGTGGTTGTTGAGGGGGCCCTAATCAGTTACTGTTAGTTGCACAAAATGCACAAACTTTTGTTTTCCTAAGAACCACTTAATTATACATTGCCTTAAAAGGATCAAATTAAAACAATACTGCTGAAGGCCTAGTTTATAAAACTTGCCTGCTGGGCTGAAGGTCCAAAACCACACCAAAACAAGAAAGGATGAAGGCCTGAACGCAAGTTATTAAAATTGCTTTAAAGAATACAAGCGGCTGAAAGTCTTTTTTTTTTTTAAATATTTCATGTAAATACTTTAATGAAGGCCAGACACAAGACACTGAACAACTCAGGGCTTAGGGCCTGGATAACAAGAATTTCAGATACAGTAAATTAAAAAAAGTTTTAAACAAATCAATCTTCAAATTTTAATTTAAGTCAGTTGAAGGCCTTATTTTAAAATTAAAACAAACTAAATTAATAGACAGCTGAAGGCCTTACACAGTACTTCAGAGTAAAATGAAAATGACAATCTAAAACTAACCGAACAGTGGTGCTCAGAAGTGTTCAAAGGGTGTGCCAGAGGAGGTAGCTGTAACTTAAGGTGAGGTGAGACAGGCAGCCAAGATTAAGGTTAAATAATCGGATGGCAACCCAACCCAGCAGGGACCGACCAGGGACGTCTGATGGACCAACCAACAACCTAAGCAATTCCCTTCCGCCCGACTAACGGTACGACAACGGAAAATATCAGCTGAGGACGAAGATACCAGCCACAACACGTCTTCAGCCAAGGCACAATTAACACACTTAAGAAAAAAATATGAACAAACAATTAAAGGCAGTCAAATTACACGCTGTGCCGGACAGCGTCAACACGGCGAGGAAAAACACACTGCCACAAAACTACGCAAACGACCAGGGCAGGTGGGGCGTTAACGCCCACAAGGCAGAAAATACCGCTGGTGCACTTCACTGGTAAGTAACAACTAGTTTAATAGTTAAAGACCATACAGGAAGACGGATGCAAAATTTCGCCGACTCCAACACACCATACATTGCTGTTAGCCGGAACGGCCCAGGAAGCAACAACCGGCAATGAACGAAGAGATGTCGCAGCAGTTGGGGTTTCATGACAGGTTAACTGATCACTCAACTTCAGTGTCCAGATTTGGTGGCCAATGAACTTAGAAGCTCTCGCAGCTAGCGCCCCACAATCTGACCGCGCGTGCACGCCGCCAGCTGTCCCGGCCTGACCTCGTGCAGCAGAGACATCCTCGCTGCTCTCTTCCAACTGACCAACTCAATCCAGCACGCAGACGGCATTAAAATAACTGCTCAGGCCAAACCACACAAGCTACACACGGTTGCCCCAAAACACTTCCACAAACAACTCGAACAATACTAAAACAGCCGGCCGAAGTGGCCGTGCGGTTAAAGGCGCTACAGTCTGGAACCGCAAGACCGCTACGGTCGCAGGTTCGAATCCTGCCTCGGGCATGGATGTTTGTGAGGTCCTTAGGTTAGTTAGGTTTAACTAGTTCTAAGCTCTAGGGGACTAATGACCTCAGCAGTTGAGTCCCATAGTGCTCAGAGCCAATACTAAAACAGTCACTGTGGAACAACAAGGACGAATCACAAGCCAACACACACAGGGAATCCAGAAGTGGTCGGCGACCAAACGATCAACCAAGGTCGTCCCCACTCAAATCGTGTATGTCGGCAACGGTGGGCAAGTCATGGCTGTCTGGACCTCACTGCTGCTCCATCCCGACTGAATTCCTGACACAGGACGATCTGGAAATACTAGCAGTCGCTCCAAAGATAGTACGACAGTGCTCTTATCGATAAGCGCTGCTGCTGCCACTTACAGGTAGGCAAGCCAGCAATTTAGTGTCGCCAGTAAATCAAATAAGAAACGGGACGGCAGTACCGCAAAGAGAAGATGTCAAGCAATGAACGGAACGAACACGAGCCGCGCACGGCTCATAGTTGTTTCTCTATGAAGGGATGCTTCTTACTGTGCTGCCGTACGCTTCGCGCATAGATCATTTCAAAGATGCATGAATCTCTGATAATCTTTGCCTGTCGTCATTTGCGCGTCCTCTTTTGAACTGAGAGTGCAACAGTCTTTGCTTCCTTAGCATTTCCCGTATTTCGTTACTGCACTCTGGTGGCCATTACACAGGGTATAGGCGAAATAATGTGAACAGTGGTAGTAAAGGAAAAGCTGTGTTTGATGGCCAACAACGCAGGTAATGCACGTGTCGCACTGGACTGTGCGTATTCAATACAGACTAGGCATCAGCGCAGGTTGTTTATGAGTAGTGCACGCTTCGTTCAAAAAATGGTTCAAATGGCTCTGAGCACTATGGGACTTCACTTCTGAGGTCATCAGTCCCCTAGGACCACTTAAACCTAACTAACCTAATGACATGACACATATACATGCCCGAGGCAGGATTCGAACCTGCGACCGTCACGGTCCCACAGTTCCAGACTTTAGCGCCTAGAACCGCTCGGCCACTGCGGCCGGCCTGCACGTTTCTTATTTGCATTCAGAGGCAGAGGTCGACTTGCAATGAAAGACCTAACAGAGTTCCAAAAAAGGTAGGTTGTGGGGACCCTATTAGCTGGAGCATCAGTAACCAAGACAGCAACTTACTGAATGTTTCAAGAGCAACCGTTTCAACAGTCATGACAGCCTACACAAAACATAGAAAGACATCATCGCGTAAACGTAGTAGTGGACGAAATCAAAACTGACAGAGATTGTGGTATGCTAACACGAACTGTGTCAAAACAACGCAAAACTACAGTGGCTAAAGTGACTGCAGAGCTCAATAGCCATCTTCGAGATCCCGTTCCTATAGACACTATCCACCGAGGACTCCATAAAGCGAATATTCATGGACGAGCTGCTATGCCGAATCCATTAGTGTTGACAACCAACGCAAATAAGCGTAAAACATGGAGTCCAGAGCATAAATCCAAGACGGCTGATAAGTGAAAACACGTCATATGGTCCGACGAGTCAACATTTTTGTTATTTCCAACATCGGGCCGGGTTTACGTCTGTAGCACCCAGAAAGAAGCCTACAATTCTGATTGCTTGATTCCAACGGTCAAGCATGGAGGTGGAAATTTGGTGGTGTGGGCAGCCATATCATGGTATTCTGCTGGTCCCAAAGGCCGTGTTACAACCAATGATTGTGTGAACATTTTAAGTGATCTGGGGCTTCCTACGATTCAAATGTTCTTCCCCAACAATTATGCCATATTTCAGGACGATAATGTTCCCATTCACACGGCCACGACTGTACAATCGTACTATGAGGGGCATGCAGCTCAACTGCAGACTCTTCACTGGCCAGCGCAGTCCCCCGACTTGAACATTATCGAACCTTTGTGCGCGGCATTGGAGCGCAGATTCCGGAGCAGATTTCCGCCTTTCTCGTCACTACAGAAGTTAGATGAGGTTCTGATTGAATAGTGACGTAACATTCCTCTGGAGACTACACAATCATTATATGCCAGTATTCCAAGAAGAATCGCAGCTGTATTGCGGGCAAATGGGGGTTCAATCCCTTATTAATAAACCATTCCCAAGTAAGTACAGGTATGCACATTATTTTGCCTATCCGCTGTACCTTGTAATGGTCGCCTAGTCGTAGATATTGCTAATTGCTATAATCGCACTATTTCACTCCCATTTACGGAGCTTGTTAGCACTTGATGTTAGGTTGGCACCATTAAAATGCATTGTGTTGTGGTAATCGCTGCTACTTGCTGGATCGCTGCTGTGTCTCGATGCTGATGCTGGCTCTAAATCTGGTTGTCTAGGGTTAAAAACATTAGGTCCCGTGTTTTTTATGTGCTTTTGATGATAAAGAACGAGCGAAACCAACAAATAAGTAAACTTCAAATATTTATTACTCTGGTGGCCATCTTAATTCCACTGTCCACCAAAGACCATGACACAACACAAAGTAGTACTTCCTTTACATGTTCTTTGCATTGTTTATCCACCTCAAACAATAACACACAAACACACTTTACCAAAGTGACATTCCGACTGCGCCCCCGACCCTTCTTGCTGCTGGTATTTATAACATTGTCAAAGAACTACTAAAAAGAGATATAGTTTATAAGTCACATGTACATCTGTTATCATAATTTGTACAGAAAAGTTATTAATTTGCATCGAATGACATAATTTAACATGTTATTAAAATGACAAACAGATTTGTTGACTTGACAGAATAATTCTTTGTTACAAAAAGGCCGTTTTTTAGAAGTTTGTCAATTGACTTCTCTGATTTGCATAAATAAGTAAATAACACGAATTATTAAGAATTACATTGGTTTTCGTCTAAAATAGGATTGATTAAGTGAATACTGAGTGAAAACGCTCCTAGTGAACAAATAGGTTTCACTGGGTGATTTTTATTTAAGGAGATCCAAAATACCTAAGTTGGCCACTATTTTTCGTACTTCATATTAATTATTTAAGATGAATTTAGTGTTTTTACATGATGACCAAGTGATATTAACTTTTGTGTGGGTCAGTTATTCAGTATAATTTAATGGGTTGACTGTTTATGGAGACATGTTGTGCAATCATTGTTAACATACACAATAACTCTTCTATAATCATAAATACTCGTTAAACTGGTTGAATTTGGAGGGTATCGCATACTTCGGTAAAGTAAAGCCTTTAATATGTTCCGTTACAACCTGTCACAGAGAATTTCCGTATCCACCGATGGTGTACGTGTACAACATTACGTTGACTTTCGCTCTTGCCTTCCGGGTGCGTCACTTTTTTCCAGGAAGCATATGTACAACAAATAAGTCATGCTACTCTGATGTAAAGCGCTAGCGTAGGAGAGGAAATCTTGGGGCGGGGAATGGCATATCAAAACACAAGAATGATGATGAAAACTAGCACATGAATAAAACTGCAATACATTTCTCTCTTTTTGTGCGATAGTCAACGCGAGACCCCTAGCGTTTCTGCTTTGAGCATTACACTCTGTTTTCGTGGATGTCTCTTACCGAGGTGTGATCCAAAAGTAACGAGAATTTCTTTCCTGGGGGAGCAGAGGTCGTATTATTGTATACTTGAGCTATCTCTCCCTGCTGCATACTGTTTTTAATCACAATGTAGTCCCCCTTAAAGAAGGGAGAAAAAAGAAAGGGAAAAAGGAAGATTTGGGTTTAACGTCCCATCGACGACAAGGTTATTAAAGGCGAGGGAACGATCGGTAAGTAAATAATTTGTTTAGGAGAACATGATAGTTTGTAATGGAAAGATTAATTTTAATATCCTCCTTGGTGTATCATCGTTTTGTGCTGAGTATTTATTTATAGTCTTTCATAGCTTTTGCTGTTTCATCTTTGCTTAGATTAATAACAAAGATTACGCTTTAAAAGCGCTAATTTAATAACTTGGCGTAGGTTAAGGAAATTAGTCTTCATCTTAGATCAGGTAGAGCGGACACTCTTCCTCCCACATACTTGTCTAATATCTTCACCCTCTCTACTATAGCTCTCGGTCACAATCTAATGATCTCGCTGTTGGCAGGAAGCTGAACAGTAACTGAAGAAAAAAGTTTTCGCTCTGACCACCTGGTGGAGGTCTTAGAGGTCACAGAACTTAAAACGCAAGACGTTCATAAACACGAACAGAAAATTTGTAAGCGATCAGTAAGTTTGCGTAGAACTTCTCATAGCTGTTAGCAACAATGAAGGGGACACGGGAACCGCCGGCCGGTGTGGCCATCGGTTCTAGGCGCTTCAGTCTGGAACCGCGTGACCGCTTCGGTCGCAGGTTTCAATCCTGCCTCGGGCATGGATGTGTGTGATGTCCTTAGGTTAGTTAGGTTTAAGTAGTTCTAAGTTCTAGGGGACTGATGATCTCAGATGTTAAGTCCCATAGTGCTCAGAGCCATTTGACACGGGAACCCTCTTCAGAATTTCTTTTCAAATGTCACACTGTCATAAAAATTTTTTATGTGTGCGTAGTACAAGCATTCACGGACTCAAATAATGTGACATTTGACTGCATAACAACTTGAAAAGTGACAAATGCATCAACGAATTTGAGAAAGGTACTTTACTGGAAACAAAAGATGATGGTATGTGAGGTAGTAATAGAAAGCAAACATTTTTATAGTAAAAAACACTCAACATTTTGAGGATATTTTCCTCGTCAGCTGTGTCTTTGATCCAACCAGTTTCCAGTTTTTTAAATTCAATGACGAAATTGTAATGGTGAAATAATTTGTCTGGAATAAAGTAATTGTAAATGTTCAAGTAAAAAGTAGTCATTGACGGTAACAACCAGTGCCTCATTTGATGACAGTTTCTTATGATGAAGTTAAACTTTCAAGTTAACTGGTAGGAAGCAGTCAATTCAATCTCTGCAAAATACTTATTATTCAAGCTGGGTACTAGAAGACATTTATTTAGAAGACAATGTGACTTATGCGGCTATTTACTGATCAGGCCATCGGACTAGGACAGCAATCTGTTTGTTTATCACAATAAAATCCGTGAAAAAGATTAGCCTCAATTACCAGTGGACAATAAAACTCTGAAATTGTACCATTTATAGTGACATTAAACCTACTTAATGTGGATACAAAAAGGGATCAACATAAACTTTCTATTCAAAACTAAAATTGTGAATATACATTGTTTGTTTGTTGGGACTTCAGAACGCAAAACAGATCAGACTAAGTGCCAAAATCATTACTTAAATTGGGCCGTTTTATAGGGAAAATACCCCGTGGTGCTTGAATCTAGTTGACAAACAGGTGGCTAAAGACATTAGGAGGTCGGAAAATACAACAAATAATGATAGTGTGAATGGAACGCTAATTAAAAAGCAACAAGCATAGCTCGAAGACAAAAGGAAAAAATTATTACAACCTCCTATTTCAGGGGGCTGATCGTTACGAATTTCTAGGACATCCGGTGTCCACGGTAGACAGTTAAACCTCTTCTGCCATGTAGGTACGGCGAGTAAACAAATGCACGCTTCTACAGCCTGCGCTGCATCCGCTAAAACCTCAGATATATCAGGTGACAAACATACGCTAAAGTGTAAGGGGTTAAAAATCAGACACTGGTTTAGAATGTGGCCCCCATCAGCGGTTCGTTACAGTGAGATCATAGTAGTGCGGGGAAGCGACTTAATATATGACAATGGTTGTCAAGATAATGTCTTATTTACAGTCCAGTAAAAATTATCTCCACAAGCTGAGACATATCGCGGATTAAAACAGTGATGTAGAAACTGTAGCATAAATTTATTGTATTTCCGTCAGTGATCACAAAACTTTTGGTTCTTAGAAGTTTATTATCTCCTCCCGACGAGATAGACGAGAGGAATTAGCCCAAGCCATAGGAGCGGTTTAATCTCCCTGACCTAGTTCTCTCGGTGAGACAACCAGAGCTCGTGCCTCGTCCGAGGCAGTGGTTCTCAATCTCTCTGAGAGCATTACTCCTGAGTGTAATCAGATGGTGGCAAGTATACTTCCTTCCTTCCTTCCCCCCCCCCCCCCCGTCCGCCCACCATCATCAATCTACTTAATTATAGGATGAAAAAGAATTATACATCAACGCATTTATGCATTTATTGCTAAAATGAGAGAAGATACATTATATTTAGTTTTTGTGGGCGTTTTATGAAACAACGGACTAATGAGTCAATGGGACAATAGTTACAACTTATTCCTAACAACCTCTCTGAGGAAGCAGTTGTCAATATGTCACTAGTGCAACCTGCAACTCCATCTCAGAAAGAAAGCTATCCACATTAATGACAGACACTAGTTACAAAACATGCTTCCTGCCCTCCATTCATCTCCCTAGCGACACTTGCAGCTCCCATACCCTGCACCCCCCCCCCCCCCCCCTCCCGTCAAAAGCAACAAGATAAAATGTATACACCATCCTTTTAGAAACTTCCTGGCAGATTAAAAGCGTGTCCTGCACTGAGTCTCGATCTCAGGACCTCTGCATTTCGCCGGCAAGTGCTCTACAGACTCAGCTACCCAAACACAACCACGACCTGTCCTCACAGCTTTTGGACGGTAGGGGATGAAGTACCGGGTGAAATAAAGATGCAAGGAGGCCTCGTGATTATATCTCCGAGGAACTCTGACAGCAACACCACCATGTTGAATGATGCTTTTCGTGCAGCCACAGGACGTCGTGTTACGTCTCAGACTGTGCGCAATAGGCTGCATGATGCGCAACTTCACTCCGGACGTCCATGGCAAGGTCCATCTTGGCAACCACGACACCATGCAGTGCGGTGCAGATGGGCCCAACAACAAGCCGAATGGGCCGCTAAGGATTAGCATCACGTTCTCTTCACCGATGATTGTCGCATATTCCTTCAAGAAGACAATCGTCGGAGACGTGTTTGGAGGCAACCCGCAGCAGGGTGAAGGTTCTCTGCTGTTTTGAGGTTGTATAACGTGGGGACGACGTACGCCGCTGGTAGTTGTGCAAGGGGCTGTAACGGCTGTAGTACGATACGTGAATGCCATCCTCCGACCGTTAGTGCAACCATATCGGCAGCATATTGGCGAGGCATTCGTCTTCATAGATCACAATTTGCCCCCCCCCCCCCTCCCCCCCAACGAGCACATCTTGCAAATGACTTCCTTCAGGATAAGGACATCGCTCGACTAGAGTGGCCTGCATGCTCTCCAGGCGTGGCCACTATCGAACATGCCTAGGATAGACTGTAAAGGGCTGTTTATGGACGACGTGACCCACCAACCACTGTGAGGGATCTACGCCGAATCGCGGTTGAGAAGTGGGACAATCTGGACAAAAATTGCCTTGATAAACTTGAGGATAGTACACTCCTGGAAATGGAAAAAAGAACACATTGACACCGGTGTGTCAGACCCACCATACTTGCTCCGGACACTGCGAGAGGGCTGTACAAGCAATGATCACACGCACGGCACAGCGGACACACCAGGAACCGCGGTGTTTGCCGTCGAATGGCGCTAGCTGCGCAGCATTTGTCCGCCGCCACCGTCAGTGTCAGCCAGTTTGCCGTGGCATACGGAGCTCCATCGCAGTCTTTAACACTGGTAGCATGCCGCGACAGCGTGGACGTGAACCGTATGTGCAGTTGACGGACTTTGGGCGAGGGCGTATAGTGGGCATGCGGGAGGCCGGGTGGACGTACCGCCGAATTGCTCAACACGTGGGGCGTGAGGTCTCCACAGTACATCGATGTTGTCGCCAGTGGTCGGCGGAAGGTGCACGTGCCCGTCGACCTGGGACCGGACCGGACCGCAGCGACGCACGGATGCACGCCAAGATCGTAGGATCCTACGCAGTGCCGTAGGGGACCGCACCGCCACTTCCCAGCAAATTAGGGACACTGTTGCTCCTGGGGTATCGGCGAGGACCATTCGCAACCGTCTCCATGAAGCTGGGCTACGGTCCCGCACACCGTTAGGCCGTCTTCCGCTCACGCCCCAACATCGTGCAGCCCGCCTCCAGTGGTGTCGCGACAGGCGTGAATGGAGGGACGAATGGAGACGTGTCGTCTTCAGCGATGAGAGTCGCTTCTGCCTTGGTGCCAATGATGGTCGTATGCGTGTTTGGCGCCGTGCAGGTGAGCGCCACAATCAGGACTGCATACGACCGAGGCACACAGGGCCAACACCCGGCATCATGGTGTGGGGAGCGATCTCCTACACTGGCCGTACACTACTGGTGATCGTCGAGGGGACACTGAATAGTGCACGGTACATCCAAACCGTCATCGAACCCATCGTTCTACCATTCCTAGACCGGCAAGGGAACTTGCTGTTCCAACAGGACAATGCACGTCCGCATGTATCCCGTGCCACTCAACGTGCTCTAGAAGGTGTAAGTCAACTACCCTGGCCAGCAAGATCTCCGGATCTGTCCCCCATTGAGCATGTTTGGGACTGGATGAAGCGTCGTCTCACGCGGTCTGCACGTCCAGCACGAACGCTGGTCCAACTGAGGCGCCAGGTGGAAATGGCATGGCAAGTCGTTCCACAGGACTACATCCAGCATCTCTACGATCGTCTCCATGGGAGAATAGCAGCCTGCATTGCTGCGAAAGGTGGATATACACTGTACTAGTGCCGACATTGTGCATGCTCTGTTGCCTGTGTCTATGTGCCTGTGGTTCTGTCAGTGTGATCATGTGATGTATCTGACCCCAGGAATGTGTCAATAAAGTTTCCCCTTCCTGGGACAATGAATTCACGGTGTTCTTATTTCAATTTCCAGGAGTGTATGCCACGACGAATACAGGCACGCAACAATGCAAGAGGACGTGCTACTGGGTACTAGAGGTATCGGTGTTTACAGCAATCGGGACCAACACCTCTGAAGGTCTCACTGTATGGTGGCACAACATGCAACGTGTGGTTTTCATGAGGAATAAAAAGGGCGGAAATGATGTTTGTAGTGGACTGGCCAGACAGTCAATCCACTAGGCCCGGTAGCCGAAAGACACGCGTTAAGCTCACGCAGACTGGCGTTAAGTCTGGAACATTACAAGGAAATGAGAACTTAGAAAAACGGACGCAGTTGCTGTAATACTTTAATCCATAATTGTAGAACATCGCGCTTGATGATATAGAACTATAACAATCTCAATATAAACTAGTAATGGCGCCTTGCTAGGTCGTAGCAAATGACGTAGCTGAAGGCTATGTTACCTATCGTCTCGGCAAATGAGAGCGTATTTGTCTGTGAACCATTCCCAGCTAAGTCGGCTGTACAACTGGGGCGAGTGCTAGGACGTCTCTCTAGACCTGCCGTGTGGTGGCGCTCGGTCTGCTATCACTGACAGTGGCGACACGCGGGTCCGACGTATGCTAACGGACCGCGGCCGATTTAAAGGCTACCATCTAGCAAGTGTGGTGTCTGGCGGTGACACCACAATATTTATGTTGATCTCTGTTCCAGTTTGCTGTACAGGTTCCGGAACTCTAGGAACCGAGGTGATGCAAAACTATTAGTGACAATCTAAAAGCACAAACAAGTCTGCCGGCCGGTGTGGGCGAGCGGTTCTGGGCGCTTCAGTCTTGAACCGCGCGACCGCTACGGTCGCAGGTTCGAATCCTGCCTCGGGTATGGATGTGTGTGATGTCCGTACGTTAGTTAGATTTAAGTAGTTCTAAGTTCTAAGGGGACTAATGACCTCAGATGTTATGTCCCATAGTGCTCAGAGCCATTTGAACCATTTTTGAACAAACAAGTCTCACTTTTACACACAATACCTCTGTGAAAGACTGAGAGCGAAGAATTGCAATCAGTAATTAAACAAACTTCTAGTTCGTATCTGTGTTAATCACTGTCCCACTATAGGCACTTCTAAAACGTACAACGAATATTCCAAGATACCAAGTAAACACCTGTTTCCATTCGTGATATCATTATTACTTCTACGAGCACTTGAGAAGGCAATCTTAAGGTGTGGTAAGGCTGTCTTCTTGTTTCTGCTTATTCTTCAGCCAAACCACAACAACACTTAACTCAGAGCTCATGTGTTAAGCACCAGAGGTATCTGCGACGTCTTCACCCATCTTAGAAGGTATCAGGAAAATCTTCTCACCAATGCAAGAAGTCTTTCCACATCTCTTAACACACAATAACGTTTCAATATAGTGCCTTTCCAAAGCTAGAACAAAAGTACATCGTACATACGCCAAAGCAGTGTTTTTTCAGAGCTTAAAACATCTTAATATTTCTTAACAACAACTCGCACCAAAACATAGTCTCGTCTCACCCGAAGGAGCCGCACCTTTTCAAAGAAGTCTTTAACCGCCAAGCAGCTGACCCTCTGCAAACACTGACTTCTTATTATTTAATGCATACTTAGTTGTTTCGAAGTTACCTCTCGCAGTACAAATTTTTACTAAGGTTTTGTCGTCGATAACAGTCTTTATAAATATACGAAACATTATAAGGTTAACAAATAGAACAAACAAAAGTTAACATATATTGAAATATCAGATATATTCTAAAGTGTCGCACTGTTACGCTGATACAATGTGTAACTACTAGCACCGTCTGGCAAAGGTCGGCAAGTCAGTTATATCAGTAGCGCTGCTTAGATCGTAGGTGACGAAGTGGGCCTTTTCGTATAAATGGATTAATTTTCCAGATTATAGTATCGTATCATAAAGTGTCAAAGGGAACGAGTCACTTCAAAGGCGATAAAAAATGAGTTATACAACTGGTCTCATGTCAACTGAAACTGTCGTAAATGCTGATTACTTTTATTGTAAATGAAATCAAGTTCATTTACTATAATAACTTGAATGAAAACTAAGATCACGCAAAACTGGTCATTTTTCATTAATGGCGCTCTTCATAACGTATAACCGTGTACATAGCAAATGTTCAGTAAAGGTGTTACTTTGTAAAAAGCAAATCGGAATTCGAAATAAGTTGCAGGTTTGACTTATAAATAGTAAAACAACTAACGATAAAGCTCTTACGGTGCTCGATCAGTGCGTCACCATATAAGTCGTTTCCAGCTTAATTTAAACGGCCAGAAATTACTTGTATAGTACACCGAAATGACAAAAGTCGTGTGATACCTCCTGATATAGTGTCGGACCTCCTTTTGCTCTGTGTAGTGGAGCAGACGACGTGGCATGGACTCAAAGGTCGTCGTAATCCCTTGCATTGTAGCCATCCACAATTGCGAAAATGTTGCCAGTGCAGAATTTTGTGCTCTAACTGATCCCTAGATTATGGCCCATGAATGTTCGATGTGATTCATGTCGGGCGATCTGGACCCCCAAATCATTTACTCTAATTCTCCGGAATGTTCTTCAAACCAATCGCGAACAGTTGTGTCCCTGAGATATGGCGCAAAGCCACCCATAAAAAGTCGCTATTTTTGAAACATGAGGTCCAAGAATGGCTGAAAATGGTCTTTAAGCAATCGAAGATAACCAGAGAACCCAATCCATTTCATGTAAACACAGCCCACACTATACGGATACACCACCAACTTCCAGAGTGGTCTGTTGACAACTTGGGTCCACGGCTTCGTGGGGTCTGTGCCACAATCGAACCCAACCATCACCTCTTACCAAGCAATAAAGGGACTCATCTAACCAGGCCACCGTTTCTCGTCCTCCATTGTACAACCGAAATGGTCACGAGCCCAGGACAGGTGCTGCAGGAGACGTCGTGTTATTAGCAAAGCCACTCGCGTCGGTCTACAGCTACATCCACGTACATGCTCCGCAGTCCACCATACGGTGCGTGGCGGAGGGTACCTCGTACCACAACTAGCATCTTCTCTCCCTGCTCCACTCCCATACAGAACGAGGGAAAAATGACTGCCTATATGCCTCTGTACGAGCCCTAATCTCTCTTATCTTATCTTTGTGGTCTTTCCGCGAAATGTAAGTTGGCGGCAGTAAAACTGTACTGCAGTCAGCCTCAAATGCTGGTTCTCTAAATTTCCTCAGTAGCGATTCACGAAAAGAACGCCTCCTTTCCTCTAGAGACTCCCACCCGACTTCCTGAAGCATTTCCGTAACACTCGCATGATGATCAAACCTACCAGTAACAAATCTAGCAGCCCGCCTCTGAATTGCTTCTATGTCCTCCCTCAATCCGACCCGATAGGGATCCCAAACGTTCGAGCAGTACTCAAGAATAGGTCGTATTAGTGTTTTATAAGCGGTCTCCTTTACAGATGAACCACATCTTCCCAAAATTCTACCAATGGAACGACTATCCGCCTTCCCCACAACTGCCATTACATGCTTGTCCCACTTCATATCGCTCTGCAATGTTACTCCCAAATATTTAATCGACGTGACTGTGTCAAGCGCTACACTACTAATGGAGTATTCAAACATTACAGACTTCTTTTTCCTATTCGTCTGCATTAATTTACATTTATCTATATTTAGAGTTACCTGCCATTCTTTACATCAATCACAAATCCTGTCCAAGTCATCTTGTATCCGTCTACAGTCACTCAACGACGATACCTTCCCGTACACCACAGCATCATCAGCACATTGCTATCCACCCTATCCAAAAGATCATTTATGTAGATAGAAAACAACAGTGGACCTACCACACTTCCCTGGGGCACTCCAGATGATACCCTCACCTCCGATGAACACTCACTATCGAGGACAACGTACTGGCTGCCATTGCCCGTTAACGGTAAATTACACTGCACTGTCCAGAAGGATATGTTCTTCGTACGTCCCGGACTGATTTCTGTGGTTATTCCCTACAGTCTTGCTTGTCTGTCAATACTAATCACTCTATGCAAATGTTGCTGCTCTCGGTCATTAAGTGAAGGCTGTCGGGCACTGCGTTTGAGTGGTGAGAATTAATGCCTGAAATCTGGTGTTCTCGGCACACTCTTGACACTGTGGATCTTGGAATACAGAATGTCCTAACGACTTCCGAAACTGAATGTCTCGTGTGTCTGGCTCCAACTACCATTCCACGTTCAGCGTCTATTAATTCCCGCCTTCAGGCCATAATCATGTGGGAAACCTTTTCACGTGAAGCACCTGAGTACGAATGACAGCTCCGCCAACACATTGCCCTTTTATAGCTTCTGTTCGCGATACTACTGCTATCTGTATATTTGCATATCGCTGTCAAATGACTTTTGTTGCTTCAGTGAATAATTAAAGCAGGAGAATTGAGAAAATGATATTTCATAAAATAAAACCAAGTTTAAAATATAATGGACCAGTTGTATTGGCAATTAATACACTGAATAGATTCACATCCGTACTGCACCGATGCCAGATCAAAAAGAATGAAACAATCAAATGTCGCTTATTTAACAGATATAATAGTTACAACTGCGTAGAACAAAAGACTTGTATAGTATCAGCGGTTGCAGAGGTTAATTTTCCGAAGACTTTGCTTTTTCATAAGTACAAAAAAAGAAATAATCTTTTACTGTTCATTCAATGTAGCTGCCCTGATTCGGGAAACATTTTAACTGAAATGATATAATCCACCAGCAGGAATATCCGTCGACAGTATTATTATTGTCATCATGTCTCATCAGGTTTATTCAATTAGACACAACGACTCACCTTTGCGGTTTTATCAAAAGGTTTATTATAGTGACTGATGTGCACCGTTTTTGTCATTCACGCACCTGACATACACACCCGCGTTCACCCATACATTCATACTTCACCCATTGCCTCAGCCATAGATGACGTGAGTACAGGCGTTAACATCTCATAAATGTAACAACTGCTGTCCGAATTGCAGGTTATGTGAACAAACTGTAGGCCTCTATATGTCACGATCAGTCCTTGGTAGAATTTTGTAGTATGTTTCATGCTCGCATAAGTGACATTTCTGAAGACTTAAAATCTCCCTCGGAAGAATCAACGTGAGTTCCGAAAACAACTATCGTGTAAAACCGAACTCCCTTTGCTCAGACTTGAGAGACAGAAAGCAGTAGATACAGACGCCGAGGTAAACAGCGCGTCCTTTGACTTCCATGCATTCGATTCAGCTCCTCACAGCCGCCTAATGAACAAAATACGAGCATATGGAATATCAGACTGTGAGACTGGACTGAAAAGCTGCTAGCAAACGTAAGATTGCATATCATCCTGAACAGAGAGAAGTCTTCAGATGTAAAACTAACTTCTGGCGTGCCCCAGGGGTGTCTCATAAAAACATTACCTGTCACGATTTATATACTGAAGGGCCAAAGAAACTGGTACACCCGCCTAATATCGTGTAGGGCCCCCGCGAACAGGCAGAAGTGCCGCAACACGACGAGGCATGGACTTGACTAATGTCTGTAGTGCTGCAGGGAGCTGACACCATGAATCCTACAGGGCTGTCCGTAAATCCGTAAGAGTACGAGGGGGTAGCGATCTCTTCTGAACAGCACATTGGAAGGCATCCCAAATATGTTCAATAATGTTCATGGCTGCCGAATTTGGTGACCAGCGGAAATGTTTAAACTCATAAGAGTGTTTCTGCAGCCACTCTGTGGCAATTCTGGAAGTGACGGGTATCGCATTGTCCTGCTGGAATTACTCAAGTCCGTCAGAATGCACAGTGGATGTAAGGGGATGCAGGTGATCAGAGAGGATGCTTACGTCAGAGTCGTATCTCGATGTGTCACGGATTCCATATCACTCCAACTGCACACGTCCCACACCATTACCCGAGCCTCCACCAGCTTGAACAGTCCCCTGCTGACATGCAAGGTCCATGGATTCACGAGGTTGTCTCCGTACCGGTACACGTCCATCCGCTCGATCCAATTTGAAACGAGACTCGTCCGACCAGGCAACATGTTGCAGTCATCAACAGTCCAATGTCGGTGTTGACGTGCCCAGGCGAGGCGTAAAGCTTTGTGTCGTGGAGTTATCAAACGTACACGAGTGGGCCTTCGGCTCCGAAAGCCCATACCGATAATGTTTCGTTGACTTCTCCGCACCCTGACTCTTTTTGATGGCTCAGCATTGAAATCTGCAGCAATTTGTGGAAGGGTTGCACTTCGGTCACGTTGAATCACGTTGAACGATTCTCTCCAGTCGCCGCTGGTCCCGTTCTTGCAGGATCTTTTTCCGTCGGAGAGTTGATGTTTTACGTCATTCATTATATTCACAGTACACTCATGAAATCGTCGTACGGGAAAATCCCCACTTCATCGCTACCTAGGAGATGCTGTGTCCCATCGCTCGTGCGCCGCCTATAACACCATGTTCAAACTCACATAAATCTTGATAACCTGCCATTGTATCAGCAGTAACCGATCTAGCAACTGCGCCAGACTCTTGTTTTATCTTATTGTTTTATATAAGCGTTGCCGACCGCAGCACCGTATTCTATTTATGTATCTCTGTATTTTAATACGGATGCTTATGCCAGTTTCTTCGGCGCTTCAGTGCATATTCTATAAACTCCTGCGAATGCAATGTGATTCCGTGAACCGTTACAAGATCCCTGACAGCTGCTGACTGTAGCAAAAATAGGCTTATTGTCGATAAAATGTTCAGACCTGACATTGTTTGAAAATGTTACGTATAACATATCAAATGAAGACCTTATCTTTATTCCAGGGAAAACGGAAACACAGGGTTCGTCAAAATCAGAGAGTATCTGTCATAGCGACCACTGCTTCTGTCCACACCGTCTGATAAAAAGTGGTACGTTACAAAACTGGTTGTTTGCATTTAAAATACGACCATTCTGTCTGAAATATCCCGTATTTGGTTTTGTTTCTCATTTTGCATCCTATACTTCGGTCTACGCTTTGATCTCATTTAACAGGTGGTTCACGTTGTACTTGAATTTCTCCGGTGTTATTCATTTGGAAACTTTGGTAGCAGTCTTCGCATATCTCGCTACGTAAATGTTCTATTTCATCCTTGCCTTCTGTTTTAATTTAAACTCAGACGAGTTCAGTGACACTAGGGCAGCAGTGGTACTGGTGATTACGTTACTGATTAATATCAAAGGACCGCCATTACGCCATTCCCTTTCAAAATAAACACGTAATCTGTATAAATTTAGAATGATTCAGCTTCCAAAATAGCTCAATTTCCATCCCTCGTCTTTCCCCACTACAGAGAGCCACTTTGACGGTAAAGGGAATGAAACTCATTAAGAAAATTGGTGTAATACATTCACTCAGACTTGCTGAACAAAACGTGTTGAAATACAGGTTCAAAAATCTATAGTCCATTAGAACTGTGGCAATACTGAGGATCGTGATAAATTCGCGAGCAATTGCGTGAAGCCATCTTTTAACCATCGCATATCTTCGCTGGTCGGAGAATTATCCTAAATTTTTGTAATAAACACATAAAAATCCTAAACGTAGAAATGAGGACAAAGTTGGACGTAGATTTTACAGATGTCATATCTTCAACATATATATGATTTCTACAATCCTGCATGGTGAAATCCAACTCCAGCGACAAATTTCTGCGATTGTTCAGGGGTATTTAATGAGTGGCCCCGAGTGACTCACTACAGAGTCATTTCGCTTCGCTTTATTTCTTGCCCCCATCTATCTTCGTATCTGCATCTCACAGAAAATATCTGCAATGTCGGCTATATGTGCTGTCTATCTTCTATGGAAACACTTTGATTCATCCACTCACAGTACTTATCAGGGCTTATAGTAATGCCCACTCTAATTTTCGTCCCCAAGAGAGAGTTCAGTACTGCTCGATTCTATTTGTAATGGTTATTTATTTACGTGACCATTACGGCACTCCAAACCCAGTTCTCGATACCAGTAATATCGTACTACTTTTCTGCGAAGTAACAGACATATGTTTGTGAGAATATTCACATTTGGTTTTATTAATGTATAGGTAGTCCGATGTATCGATATATTACAGTGATATGGTTCTTGTGTCTATTCGTTTCTGTGAGACTGTCATAATCTTTGACTTACTTGTAACCGTTTGGCGCGAAGGCGCACAGAGCAGTCTTTGTTTCACTTTGCAGAAGTTAAGTTGTTATTTCACTTTGCAAAAGAACAGTCAAGTCTTGTGTTTGGTTAAAGTGGAATTTAAATATATGAAGATTGATACAAAACTGTTTTCTTGATGATGTGAATTTACAAGGAGTTTAATGAAAATGTGGATCGTGAATACCAAGTCAAAAATTATTTCTACCATACCATTATTCTGATATGGGATTGTTTGATCATTAAGAATTTCCTGAAAAACGCATTTGTTAGGTCTTCAAATATTGCTAAAATACAGATCTGGACCTACTAGCAGTCAAAGTGGAATCACCCTAGAATCAACAACATGAGCCGTAACAACTTTGACGAAATCTACGTGGGAATCCATTCAAGATAAGTGCCGGAAGTAATGACTTTTTTACAGTGACTTCATTATTTCCATTCTGACGATACCATCCACAGTCAATAACTTTGTTGTTGCCCGATAAAGCGAACATATGCTGCGTGAGCAACATTATTAATCTGATTTCTAACCTACTTTGCAAGTGGTGGTATTGTTAGATGTTACATGTTTGTTTTTCCGTCAGTATTACTCGCATATTGACAGTTATAGACAGCAGTACGGATAGCTTTAATACTGGCGGATATTTGACCGATGTGCGCCTTTCGTACGGGTTCACTGAAAGCAATGGAAGAACGACACAATGGGCCTTTGCTAAGCTGTTCCCGCAAAGACAGCAACCACGTAGCGGTACTCCTGCGTTTGTGTTTTGTGGAGTACGTTTTAGTGATTGTGTATTACAGGCTTTTCCAACGTTTTGAAGGTATTTTCATACAAACAGAGGTAACTGGGATAAGAAACTGAATAAATCGCAATCATAAGATTATTCTGTTACAAACCACCGGAGACCACGAGTCCATTTCGAAAAATACTCAGAAAATGTCCCTGAACAACCTTGGAAATTTTGTGGGCGTTTGGGTTCATTCTGTAAAATACAGGGTTTCAGGTCGACAAAACATGGCTACACAAGTTAAAAGTTGAAAATAAGTAACAAAAACAACAACTGAAGCGCTGTTGGAGGCAGAATATTGCCACACAGTCTCAGACAACAACACAGTCAAGGAACGACATCTCGAGGAGGGAAGTTTTCCAAAGCTGTAATTCAAAGTCACAGAGGAAGGAACAGTGCTGCCGCTCGCCTGATTCGTTGTTTTACTGTCCAGTTGCATTAATGTGTCCACCTGTCAACAGCCTGAATAACCTCCTTTAGCAGCGCGGACCGCTGGAGGAGAGTTATTGAGCTTCTGGAAGGTAGCGACACGGAGGTGGAGGAATGCCGAATCTAGTGTCGTGACCAGCTGCGCTAGGTTTCTCTGTTGAGAAGCCATAACGGGAACAGCCGGATCGAGGTGGTTCCACAGATTTTCGATTGGGTTTAAATCCGGGAAGTGTGGTGGCCAGGGGGGTACGGTACTCTCATCCTCGTGTTCTTCGAACCACGCACGTACACTGCAAGCTGTCTGACACGGAAGGATAGTGCTGATACATGGTGAAACAACGCTCTGCAGTCCACATACGCAGAGGTGTGTGGGTGCATGTCAGAGTACGGTGGAGCGAGTAAGTGTGCAGACGTTTTCAGACGTGCTAACAGTGACTGTGTGTTGAAAATGGCTCAAAGAACACATATTGATGACGTTATGAGGGGTAGAATACTAGGGCGACTGGAGGCTGGTCAAACACAGCAGGTCGTAGCACAGGCCCTCCATGTGCCACAAAGTGTGATCTCAAGACTATGGCAACGATTCCAGCAGATAGGAAACGTGTCCAGGGGCTACAGTACGGGACGTCCACGGTGTACAACACCACAAGAAGACCGATATCTCACAGTCAGTGTCTACAGCCGGCCACGGAGTACTGCAGGTAGCCTTGTTCGGGACCTCACCGCAGCCACTGGAACAGTTGTCTCCAGACACACAAACTACAGACGACTGAACAGACATGGTTTATGCGCCCGGAGACCTGCAAGGTGCATTCCACTGACCCTTGGTCGCAGGAGACCCCGTAAAGCCTGGTGTCAAGAACACAGTACATGGTCATTGGAACAGTGGTCCCAGGTTATGTTCACGGACGAATCCAGGTATAGTCTGAACGGTGATTCTGGCCGGGTTTTCATTTAGCGTGAACCAGTAACCAGATACCAACCTCTTAAAGTCCTTCAGATGGACCTGTATGGAGGTCGTGCTTTTATGGTGTGGGGTAGGATTATGATTGGTGCACGTACACCTCTGCATGTCTTTGACTGAGGATCTGTAACAGGTCAGGTGTATCGTGACGTCATTTTGCACCAGTATGTCCGCCTTTTAAGGGGTGCAGTGTGTCCCACCTTCCTCCTGATGGATGATAACGCACGGCCCCATCGAGCTGCCATCGTGGAGGAGTACCTTGAAACAGAAGATATCGGGCGAATGGAGTGGCCTGCCTGTTCTCCAGACCTAAACTCCATCGAGTACGTCTGGGATTCTCTCGGTGGACGTATCGCTGCACGTCTTCAAACGCCTACAACACTCGGGAGTTCCGACAGGCACTGATGCAAGAATGGGAGGCTGTACCCAAGCATCTGCTCGACCACTTGATCCAGAGTATGCCAACCCGTTGTGCGGCCTATGTACGTGTGCATGGTGATCATATCCCATATTGATGTCGGGGTACATGCGCAGGAAACAGTGGTGTTTCCTAGCACATGTGTTTCGGGACGGTTTTCTCAACTTATCACCAATACCGTGGACTTACAGATCTGTGCCGTGTGTGTTCCCTCGATGTGCCTATGCTATTAGCACCAGTATTGTGTAGTGCCGCGTTGTGTGGCACCACATTCTGCAAATATCCTCAATTTATGAGCGTGAGTGTAGATACCATCGTGCGGAGAGAAAATAATCTATATGTAGTGATGAACACAGTCCCCAAGGATAGACATATACTTCTGTTCATCCATTATGCACTCCACGCTGACGAGATAACTCAGGGAACTCCATTAAAACATTCCGCAGATCATAACGCTCCCTCCTTCGGCCAAGACCCTTCGGACGATTGTTTCAGGGTGTTTGCTTCCAGACTTCTCACGCCGTACACGTCAACTACCATCTGTCCGATGGTGTGTAAAATGTGGATCATCTGGAAAGCACACCTTCATCATTCACTGGACGTCCAGTTGAGGTATTGGCGTGCAAATTCCAGTCTTCGTCGCAGATGAACAGTAATCAGCATGGGTGTATGAAACATGCGTAGGCAGCAACGTTTGCTGAGCGGCCGTTGAGGAGTCACAGTTGGTAGCCCGTAGAGTCTTCGGAGCCTCAGGTTGCTCAACAGTTGCTCGTGTATTGGTCTGTGCAAGTCTCCACAGCCGTCGTCCACCCTTGTCATTTTGAAACTCCTCCAGCTGTAATTAAGATTTCATATTTATTTGGCTACTAGTTTAGACGTTGCGCCAACTCCATCTTCAGGCCCTATGTAACACACCATATATAAAACAAATAATGTGAGACATCACTAGTCTGTGAGCTATTGTACAAAATAAATATATTATAAACATATTATATAAAGGATGACTTCATTAAAAGTAGTTCCATTTCGTTCATTTTCATTAAGATGCAATTTACCTTGACATTAGCATTTCATGTGGTACAAACAAGTACAAATGAGGTTATATATACACGGTTACTTCCATTACAGATCAATACCAGACATTTGAATAAAATGGAGGTGTATATAAGTCCACGTGACAAACCGTTACTCCTAGAGATAATAATATAGGCATGGAACAGTACTAAAATTGTGTTAAAAGCGAATAATAATACCCTAAACCCTACTTTTTGTCTAAAATTCTACTAACAGGAAGGAAAAAATGCATTGCCAATCAGACATATGTAAAGTATGATTCCACTAGGATGAGATTTTCACTCTGCAGCTGAGTGTGTGCTGATATGAAACTTCCTGGCAGATTAAAACTGTGTGCCCGACCGAGACTCGAACTCTGGACCTTTGCCTTTTGCGGGCAAGTGCTCTACCATCTGAGCTACCGAAGCACGACTCACGTCCGGTACTCACAGCTTTACTTCTGCCAGTTTCTCGTCTCCTACCTTCCAAACTTTACAGGTTAGCAGGAGAGCTTCTCTCTAATTTTACATTCGTGATCTCCTCGGAGCTATAAGTGGGGGAAAGCAATATATTCGATACCTCAACCAGAAACGCACCCTCTCGAAATCTGGACAGCAAGCTACACCTCGATGCAGAGCGCTTCTCTTACATCTCCGTAACGCTATCACGCTTACCAGATAACCCTGTGACGAAACGCGCCGCTCTTCTTTGGATCTTCTCTGTCTCCTCTGTCAACCCGACCTGGTGCGGATCCAACACTGATGAGCAATACTCAACTATAGGTCGAACGAGTGTTATGCAAGCCACCTTCTTTGTTGATGGACTACATTTGCTAAGGATTCTCCCAATGAATCTCAACCTGGCACCCACCTTACCAACAATTAATTTTATATGCTCATTCCACTTCAAATCGTTCCGCACGCATGCTACCAGTGTTGGTTCAGCTATCATACAGTAAAGGATCCTTCTTTCTGTGTATTCGCAATACATTACATTTGTGTATGTAAAGGGTCAGTTGCCACTCCCTGCATCAAGTGCGTATCCGCTGCAGATCTTCCTGCATTTCGCTGTAATTTTCTAATGCTGCAACTTCTCTGTATACTACAGCATAATCTGCGAAAAACCGCATGGAACTTCCGACACTATCTACTAGGTCATTTATATATATTGTGAAAAACAATGGTCCCATAACACTCCCCTGTGGCACGCCAGAGGTTACTTTAACGCCTGTAGACATCTCTCCTTTGAGAACAACATGTTGTGTTCTGGTTGCTAAAAACCCTTCAATCCAGCCACACAGCTGGTCTGATATTCCGTAGGCTCTTACTTTGTTTATCAGGCGACAGTGCGGGACTGTATCGAACGCCTTCCGGAAGTCAAGGAAAATGGCATTTACCTGGGAGCCTGTATCTAATATTTTCTGGGTCTCATGAACAAATAAAGCGAGTTGGGTCTCACACGATCGCTGTTTCCGGAATGCATGTTGATTCCTACAATTCTGGGTTTCCAGAAATGACATGACACGCGAGCAAAACCATGTTCTAAAATACTAGAACAGATCGATGTCAGAGATATAGGTCTATAATTTTGCGCATCTGTTCCACGACCCTTCTTGAAGACTGGGACTACCTATGCTCTTTTCGAATCATTTGGAACCTTCCGTTCCTCTAGAGACTTGCGGTACACGGCTGTCAGAAGGGGGGGCAAGTAACAAGTCAACGCTCTGTAGAGTATGTAGAGTTACAACAGCAGTAGATGGACGAAAGTTATCCTTTAGGAAAACACCCCCTAGAATTCTCTTCATGAATTCCAGCGCAACAGGTCGAATTACCAGACTGAGGAATAATTTTGCAGAAAGGATACTTGGGATAACCAAGAGAGGGCTCCTGCTGTCATACAAAATCGCATCCCAGACTATAATTACAGGTGTAGTTCCAGTATAGAACGCAGTCAAGTTGGTTCCAGGCTCTCAAATGGCCTCCTTCTAACAAACACACGGCCAACACTGGCACCGAGGCAGAACCAGCCTTCATCACAAAATACAACCGAAGACTACCCTGCCCTCCAATGAGCTCTCGCTTGACAACACTGAAGTCGCAAACGGCAGTAGTTTGTGTTCAGTGGAATGCACGTTAGAGGGCACCCGGCTCGGAGCTGTCCTTGCAGTAACCGATTTGTAGTAGTTCGTTATTTCACTGTAATGTCAATTGTTGCTCAAACTATGGTCTTCCCTCTCGGCTGCGCCGCGTGGCCTCCGTTGCCACCGCTTCCACAGTCATGTACAATGGCTAAATTCCTACCATGTCTTTCTGCAATATCGCAGAAACAACATCCAGCTTCTCGTACTCCAGTCACACGACCTCATTCATACTCAGTGACGTGCTGATAATGGCGTCTTTGTCGCCTCAAAAGCAGTCTTGACCGACATCAACTTACTATCTCAAATCTCAACGCTAACGACCGTTACAGGCGTATTTAAAGCAAACGCGATTTGCATCCTCATAGTGGCGTCTGGCTTGACATCATCTTTCAGGTGTACACTACTGGCCATTAAAATTTCTACACCAAGAAGAAATGCAGATGATAAACGGGTATTAATTGGACAAATATATTATACTAGAACTGACATGTGATTACATTTTCACGCAATTTGGGTGCATAGAGCCTGAGAAATCAGTACCCAGAACAACCACCTCTGGCCGTAATAACGGCCTTGAAACGTCTGCGCATTCAGTCAAACAGAGCTGTACAGGTACAGCTGCCCATACAACTTCAACACGATACCACAGTTCATCAAGAGTAGTGACTGGCGTATTGTGACCAGACAGTTGCTCGGCCACCACTGACCAGACGTTTTCAGTCGGTAAGAGATCTGGTGAATGTGCTGGCCAGGGCAGCAGTCGAACATTTTCTATATCCAAAATGGCCCGTAAAGGACCTGCAACATGCGGTCGTGCATTATCCTGCTGAAATGTAGGGTTTCGCAAGAGTCGAACGAAAGGTAGAGCCACGGGTCGTAAGACATCTGAAATGTAATGTCCACTGTTCAAAACGCCGTCAATGCGAACAACAGGTGACCGAGACGTGTAACCAATGGCACCCCATACTATCACGCTGGGTGATACGCCAGTAAGACGATGACGAATACACGCTTCCAATGTGCGTTCACCGCGATGTCGCCAAACACGGATGCGACCATCATGATGCTGTAAACAGAGCCTGGATTGATCCGAAAAAATTACGTCTTGCCATTCCTGCACCCAGGTTAGTCGTTGAGCACACCATCGCAGACGCTCCTGTCTGTAACCGCAGCCATGGTCTCCGAGCGGATAGTCCATGCTGCTGCAAACGTCGTCGAACTGTTCGTGCACATGGTTGTTGTCTTGCAAACGTCCCCATGTGTTGACTCAGGGATCGAGACGTAGCTGCACGGTCCGTTACAGCCATGCGGATAAGATGCCTGTCATCTCGACTGCTAGTGATACGAGGCCGTTGGAATCCAGCACGGCGTTCCGTATTACCCTCCTGAACCCACCGATTCCATATTTTGCTAACAGTAACTGGATCTCGACCAACGCGAGCAGCAATGTCGCGATACAATAAACCGCAATCGCGATAGGCTACAATCCGACCTTCGTCAAAGTCGGAAACGAGAGGGTACGCATTTTTACTCGTTACACGAGGCATCACAATAACGTTTCACCAGGCAACGCCGGTCAACTGCTGTTTGTGAATGAGAAATAGGTTGGAAACTTTCTTCACGTCAGCACGTTGTAGGTGTCGCCACCAGCGCCAACCTTGTGTGAATGCTGTGAAAAGCTAATCATTTGAATATCACAGCATCTTCTTCCTGTCGGTTAAGTTTCACGTCTGTAGCACGTCATCTTCGTGGTGTAGCAATTTTAATGGCCAGTAGTGTAGAAACACACCTTCCCGGGCCGGCCTTGGTGGTCGAGCGGTTCTAGGCGCTTCAGTCCGGAACCGCACGACCCCTACGGTCGCAGGTTCGAATCCTGCCTCGGGCATGGTTGTGTGTGTTGTCCTTAGGTTAGTTAGGTTTAAGTAGTTCTAAGTTCTAGGGGACTGACGACCTCAGATGTAAGTCCCATAGTGCTCAGAGCCATTTGAACCACTCCTACCGGCTTTCGGTTACGTCAGAAAACTCGTTCTTTGTGATACGATTTTTTCCGTCACTTTAAATACTACTTCACTTTTTACTAACTTCATTTGGTGAGGTAATCGTCAGCCTGCTAATGCAGCTGATAATAATCGGAGACAGCTTCCCATAACAAGGAGTTCACTACAGAGGCCGCAGTGGATAGCTTCGTTAGACAGTAGTGGACGCAGAGAATTCCCTGCTGCTGCTCACAGCTTAAGAGGAGGCGTGGAGGGACAAGACGGGACAGGATAGGAGACGGGAGCAGAGTGATACCGGCGGCTGAGATTACGCATTCAGACTGGAGAACGGCTCTGCAGAAGAGACGCCTCGGCCCAGACTGCCGTCCCGCGCAGCGCCGGCAATTAGCATAATTTCTCTGCGCCCCTCCTTGGCGGGCGGGCGACAACCCGTGAAAGGCCTCTCCAGAGATTCATGTCGCCGCACAAAAATACTCACCCCTCATTAAACGCCCGCTTTACGCGCTGTTTCTCAGCTTCACGGGTTTTCGGCGTAAAGAGCCTTCTCAGGACATTTCGCGTCAGCTCTCCATCGTCGTAACTGAAGTAGCGCCACCTTTTAAACTTTACAGGCACCGTTCGGAGTGACACAACACACAAGAAACCCTTAAGTACATGAGCCCACCGTTCTGAGAGTGCTTTGCAGCAATACGTTCATTCATCACACAACTATGTTAGTAAATAGGACGAGCAATTCCAGCTTATGCAAGATTTTAGTTTTGGTTTACCCAGACACGTTTCAGCACTTTTTGTGCTATCTTCAGGAGGCTATTTTTTATTTTCTTACTGTAAAATTGTTGTTACATATTAACATTTAGCGAAACTATTGGTACATAATATTTACAATTGTGAATAAATAATTGTTGTAAAACATTATACATCATTTGTTCATAGTACACAGTATTAATGACCTGATGCACTGTGTGTTGTTTATAACATTATGTCTAAAGTTACACGTAAAAAACGTGATATGTACTCATTTCCGTTTGTAAATGCATAATAAAAAAAGAAAAAGAAAAGAAAAGAAAAATTACATTTTGCTGTTTGCAGATGAGAAGTTGTAGATTGTGTAGCAACATAAATATCCAATACATTCATGTAAGGTACGTCAACTAATGCATACATCCACTCCTTTGCCAATTAAGCTATAACTAGAACTTTAGACATAATGTTATAAACAACACACAGTGCATGAAGTCGTTAATACATACCTCAACTGTGAAATATGAACAAAATATTTATAATATTTTACAACAATTATTCATTCACAATTGTAAATATTATGTACCAAAAGTGTAGCTAAATGTTAATGTGTAACAACACTTTAGCAGTATTGTTGTTGTGGTCTTCACTCCTGAGACTAGTTTGATGCAGCTCTCCATGCTACTCTATCCTGTGCAAGCTTCTTCATCTCCCAGTACTTACTGCAACCTACCTCCTTCTGAATCTGCTTAGTGTATTCATCTCTTGGTCTCCCTCTACGATTTTTACCATCCACGCTGCCCTCCAATGCTAAATTTGTGATCTCTTGATGCCTCGGAACATGTCCTACCAACAGGCTCCTTCCTCTTGTCAAGTTGTGCCGCAAGCTCCTCTTCTCCCCAATTCTATTCAATACCTCCTCATTAGTTATGTGATCTACCCATCTAATCTCCACCATTCTTCTGTAGCACCACATTTCGAAAGCTTCTGTTCTCTTCTTGTCCAAACTACACTCCTGGAAATTGAAATAAGAACACCGTGAATTCATTGTCCCAGGAAGGGGAAACTTTATTGACACATTCCTGGGGTCAGATACATCACATGATCACACTGACAGAACCACAGGCACATAGACACAAGCAACAGAGCATGCACAATGTCGGCACTAGTACAGTGTATATCCACCTTTCGCAGCAATGCAGGCTGCTATTCTCCCATGGAGACGATCGTAGAGATGCTGGATGTAGTCCTGTGGAACGGCTTGCCATGCCATTTCCACCTGGCGCCTCAGTTGGACCAGCGTTCGTGCTGGACGTGCAGACCGCGTGAGACGACGCTTCATCCAGTCCCAAACATGCTCAATGGGGGACAGATCCGGAGATCTTGCTGGCCAGGGTAGTTGACTTACACCTTCTAGAGCACGTTGGGTGGCACGGGATACATGCGGACGTGCATTGTCCTGTTGGAACAGCAAGTTCCCTTGCCGGTCTAGGAATGGTAGAACGATGGGTTCGATGACGGTTTGGATGTACCGTGCACTATTCAGTGTCCCCTCGACGATCACCAGTGGTGTACGGCCAGTGTAGGAGATCGCTCCCCACACCATGATGCCGGGTGTTGGCCCTGTGTGCCTCGGTCGTATGCAGTCCTGACTGTGGCGCTCACCTGCACGGCGCCAAACACGCATACGACCATCATTGGCACCAAGGTAGAAGCGACTCTTATCGCTGAAGACGACACGTCTCCATTCGTCCCTCCATTCACGCCTGTCGCGACACCACTGGAGGCGGGCTGCACGATGTTGGGGCGTGAGCGGAAGACGGCCTAACGATGTGCGGGACCGTAGCCCAGCTTCATGGAGACGGTTGCGAATGGTCCTCGCCGATACCCCAGGAGCAACAGTGTCCCTAATTTGCTGGGAAGTGGCGGTGCGGTCCCCTACGGCACTGCGTAGGATCCTACGGTCTTGGTGTGCATCCGTGCGTCGCTGCGGTCCGGTCCCAGGTCGACGGGCACGAGCACCTTCCGCCGACCACTGGCGACAACATCGATGTACTGTGGAGACCTCACGCCCCACGTGTTGAGCAATTCGGCGGTACGTCCACCCGGCCTCCCGCATGCCCACTATACGCCCTCGCTCAAAGTCCGTCAGCTGCACATACGGTTCACGTCCACGCTGTCGCGGCATGCTACCAGTGTTAAAGACTGCGATGGAGCTCCGTATGCCACGGCAAACTGGCTGACACTGACGGCGGCGGTGCACAAATGTTGCGCAGCTAGCGCCATTCGACGGCCAACACCGCGGTTCCTGGTGTGTCCGCTGTGCCGTGCGTGTGATCATTGCTTGTACAGCCCTCTCGCAGTGTCCGGAGCAAGTATGGTGGGTCTGACACACCGGTGTCAATGTGTTCTTTTTTCCATTTCCAGGAGTGTATTTATCGTCCATGTTTCACTTCCATACGTGACTACACTCCATACAAATACTTTCAGAAACTACTTCCTGACACTTAAATCTATACTCGATGTTAACAAATTTCTCTTCTTCAGAAACGCTTTCCTTCCCATTGCCAGTCTACATTTTATATCTTCTCTACTTCGACCATCATCAGTTATTTTGTTCCCCAAATAGCAAAACTCCTTTACTACTTTAAATGTCTCATTTCCTAATCTAATTCCCTCAGCATCACCCGACTTAATTCGACTACATTTCATTATCCTCGTTTTTCTTTTGTTGATGTTCATCTTATATCCTCCTTTCAAGTCACTGTCCATTCCGTTCAACTGCTCTTCCAAGTCCTTTGCTGTCTCTAACAGAATTACAATGTCATCGGCGAACCTCAAAGTTTTTATTTCTTCTCCATGGATTTTAATTCCTACTCCGAATTTTTCTTTTGTTTCCTTTGCTGCTTGCTCAATATACAGATTGAATAACGTCGGGAAGAGGCTGTAACCCTGCCTCATGCATAATAAACAAAAATGATATAAAATAAAAATTACGTTTTGCTGTTTGCAGATGAGAAGTTGTAGATTGTGTAGCAGACTAGCTACCAACATAAATATCCAATAGCATCATGTAAGGTATGTAAACTAATACATACATCCACTCTATTGCCAATTAAGCTATAACTAGAACTTTAGACATAATGTTTTATCATCAGGTCGTTAAGACATATCTCAGCTGTCAACTATGAACATATGATGTGTAATATTTTATAACAATTATTTATTTACAATTGTAAATATTATGTACCAAAAGTGTAGCTAAATATGTTACAATTTTATAGTAAGAAAATAAAAATAACCCGCTGAAGATAGAACAAAAGGTGCTGAAACATGTCTGGGTAAAACAAAACGGAACAAGTGTCTTGCATAAGGCAGAATTCCTCGTGCTATTCTCATAGCAGGCACGGAGATAAGAAGAAGGAAATGCAACACCACAAGATGATTATACTAGTAAAGTAGAACTGAATATTAAAAACTGTACTAAATTACAAGATTATACAGGGTGAATCTGAATTTCACCGACAATGCTTCAGAGGTTGTTCAGAGATTTTTTCTGACTATATTGGCACAAGAAACCGTTGATCTCTGGCGGCGCATTACAGAGTAATAATGTAATTATGATTTCACTATCTTGTTTCTGTAAAAGTATCTTCACCTGGGTGAAAAAAGCCTGTAATATGGAATCATCAAAAGATACAACACAAACTACGTTTGACGAAACAGATACACTGAATCACTCTTACAAGGCAATTTCCGAAATTTTTGTGATTTTTCTTAGACTCTCCCACTCCCCCCCCCCCCCCCTTACCTCACCAGTTTGGGCCAGTTACATATAAAAATGAAATTTGTGACTCAGAAGGATAAACGGAGGTGGTGTCTCACGGCCCTCAGATCTGAAAGTCGAAGAAAAAAAGAAAAACTATCACTTTCGCAAAATCATATTTCTCAATGACTAAAACATTTTATTGCCTAAAGTAGACAGGTTATTTATGTTAGTTCCCTGAAATTAGTACGTTATTATTTCACAGACTGCACCCAAGCAAGGTAAACAGACAGTAAGAGCGAACCTTGACGTTTCATTTGCGACACAACCCGAACCACCCCAGTCGTCTTGCATTTCTGAGGGAAGGCAGCAGTTGTAAGTAACGCAGTAACTTCGTCTTCAGATAATTTACGAGAAAATGTACTTACTAGGGTATTACTCGCATGAATAACTAAAACGGAACTGCCATATGTCAAATAAATACTGAGGTCTTTTTTTTTAATTTGTGAGAGTGTAAACTAATTTTGCATCAAAGTTTCGTAGTAGCTGTGCGGGAAATGAGGATAAGTTGCAAAAAGCACTAAATGCCACACTGAAACTGTGAAACTAAATATCGAAATAACTATCTTTCTATTAGCAGTAGAGCAATTAGAGCATGCGCTAGGATGCACCAATTATCGCACGGTTTTTATGTTGGTATGACTCCCAGCCAGGATGAGCGGACGCTGACAAACTATAACGAAGAGAAAAGTAGACAACCCTGCCTCTCAACATGCAGCTGAACATAACATGCTTGATTTCAATGGCTGCCACACTACCTGAGCCATCCACCATCAGCCATAAACTAAACTCCATTTTGAACGCTACATTGAGATATACATTCTATGTGGAATTAATTTTTATTCTAGTATTGTGGATGTGAATTTCAAGTTCATCCTAAACTCAATCTCATCACAAAAACTGATAGCCTGTAAACGTAAAAATAGTAAGTGTAAAACTCCCAAGACCGTTAAGGAAGCTACTGCAAGCTCTTTAGTTATCATATTTACAAAAATTCTTACTGGCTGCTTCTGTAAAATTAAAACTTTTTTTACCTAAGCTGCATTGTCAAAGGAAGTTACGCCACACAGAATTACTGAGGGAAAGTACGCCAAATATGTAACTCGGCAGAATGAAGGCGACTTCTAAGTGCAAGACAGGTAAAGCTGAGATATTTCTTTAACTTATCCACGTACTGGTCCACCAAAGTTTATTATCCCCCTTATACTGTTTGGAACTTTACACATGGAGTTTCATTCAGTGTGTGCCCACTGATATCTGCTTCTGGTATCTGTAAATAAATTTTATTTATTTGGAACTGTGACATACGAGACATAGCAAGATTAAAAGGTAAGCTGTATAGCACGTCGTTAATCTCATACAGTAATGCCTGAGTGTACGTGAGTATGTCTACATTCTAAGACTAAAGGCGTGAAATACCACGATGCGGGAGATCTGCACTGCCGACTAGGTAAGGTAGTAGCGGAGGTGTTTAGTGACATAGAGGACATTGCGAATTATCCTTTACATATACTATATCAAATGAAAACATATAAATCAAATAAGGGACAAATGTTCAAATTATTAATGACAAAAACAATCTAAAAGTTAGTGCAGAATACCTGTAAAGCTGATTACACGGAATTGCCTGTGTATGTAGAATTTATTCCTATCTTCTGTTAGTCCATCTCGTGCATCCTATATATCTGTCCGTCTCCACCACCCTCTCCCACCATCGCCCAGCTAGCCGCACGGTCTAACGCGCTGCTTCCCAACGGGAAGGCGTGCCAGTCCCCAGCACGAATCCGCCCAGTGGATTAGTGTCGAGGTCTGGTGTGCCAGCCAGCCTGTGGATGGTTTTCAAGGCGGTTTTCCATCTGCCTCGGCGAATGCGGGCTGGTTCCCTTTATTACGACTCAGTTACACTATGTCGGCGATTGCTGCATAAACACTGTCTCCACATACGCGTACACCATAATTACTCTACCATGCAAACATTTGGGGCTGTACTCGTCTGGTATGAGAAGTTCCCTGGGGGGGTGGGGGGGGGGGGGGGGATCCACTGGGGACCGCATTGCACAATAACCCTGCCTTCGGTGTGGAGCGGCGGTGGGATGGATGGACTGCTGTGGCCCTTTTATGGGGTATAAACCACTCGGGCCACAGTAGGAGGAAGCCTCTCCGTCGCTTCTAGGTCCCCAGTACGATAAACGATACCCCCTCTCTCCGTTCATCTCCTCCTCCTCCTCCTCTCCCTGTTCACCTCATCCCCTTTCTTTTCTGTGCCCATTTCCTCCTCTTCCCTTTCTCTGTTCATTTCCACCTCCCGTTCTTTCTGTCCACCTCCTCCTCCCCAGTGCTCTGCCTGTCTCTTCCTTCCTCTGTCTGTCCATCTCCTCCCCTTTCCTTCTTTTCTCCATCTCCTCCTCCCCCTCTTTCTGTCAATTTTCCCCTCCGCTGTCTCTGTCCACTCCACCTCCTATCTGTACCGATCTTCTCCTTCCCCCCACGCTGTCTGTCCATCTCTTTATCCACACCCACCTCAATAGGACGCTGGTGGTTCTTACCCCTGCAGTATTTACATCCAGATTGTAACTCATATGTGTACCAAATTCGATTGAAATGGTTTCTGGGGTTTAGGATGAGTTTTTTTATTTCTAGCTTTGCTCACATAAGCACATGTGAAATATATTTCATACATATTTAACATATTTCAATCGTATTTGTACATATATTTCACTTCCATACCAAGAAAATTTAGCCCATGTTTATGACTTCGTATCTCGTGTCTTATGTGCCATACAATGATATAACTTTGCAGGTAGACTCAGGGTGGTATAAGTGCTACTGTCTGCGAAATGTATTGTGACTAGAGTTAGTAGCAAAGAAGTAATAAATTAAAATGTCATTCATGATGCAGCACTTTCTCACGAATATCAGTGTTAATGACGTCATATCTCCTGAATTATGTGTCCTACAATGATATATTTTTGTAGCAACATTCAATGGCAAGTGTGGATAACGTCTGCGAAAACTGTTGCGAACAGAATTAGTAGGACGTCCCCGTTTCGTCTGACTAACAGGTTTAGGGCGTTATCTGTGGCTGACGAAGCTTCTGAGCCAGATGCAGTCGTCCACCCTGTTCCACAGGAAGCTTCTCGGCCCGCAAGGTCTGGGCATTCACAGAGGGTGCGTTTGCTGGTAGTTTGGATCTCCAACGTTAGGCGCGTAATGGGGCCCCTTAGGAGCATGGCTGCCAAGGAGGGGAAGGAATCCAGTGTGCACTCCGTATGCATACCGGGGGGAGTCATTCCGGATGTGGAAAGGGTGCTTCCGGATGCCATGAAGAGTACAGGATGCAGCCAACTGCAGGTGGTGGCCCATGTCAGCACCAGTGACGGGTGTCACTTTAGATCGGAGGAGATTCTTTCTAGTTTAGGGCGGCTAACGGAAATGGCAAAGACTGCCAGTCTTGCTTGAGAGATTAATGAGGAGCTCACCATCTG
The DNA here is from genome assembly GCF_023864345.2 of Schistocerca serialis cubense. Classification (NCBI taxonomy): domain Eukaryota; kingdom Metazoa; phylum Arthropoda; class Insecta; order Orthoptera; family Acrididae; genus Schistocerca; species Schistocerca serialis. The sequence goes on along the minus strand of NC_064642.1, from coordinate 81,548,378 downwards.
CATCACTGTCGACAGAACCGACTCTGGCCCTTTGGTGCAGAGCCGAATGGAGGGTCTGAATCAGAGGCTCAGGCGGTTCTGTGACCGTGTAGGCTGCTGATTCCTTGACTTGCGCCATCGGGTGGTGGGTTTCCAGGTTCCGCTTAATAGGTCAGGAATCCATTACACACAGGAACCGGCTACACGGGTAGCGGGTGCTGTGTGGAAGCGACCAGGTGGCTTTTTAGGATGGAGGGTCTCAGGAAACCAAAGAAAGGGGGTGCATCTAAAAGGGGGCAGGTAAAATACAGTAAGGTAGTTGTAGAAACGATCGGTATTGTAGTTGTAAATTGCTAGGCTGAATACCATAACACCCACAACTATCAAAAAGAAACGCAATATACAACTATTTAAAAAAAGCTGATAAAAATGCTCTTAATGCCTTTTTAAGAGACAGTCTCCACTCCTTCCGATCTGATCACGTAATTGTAGAAAAGATGTGGAATGATTTCAGAGAGATAGTATCGACGGCAATTGAAAGATATATACCACATAAATTAATAAGTGATGGTACTGATCTCCCATGGCACACAGAACATGTCAGATCGCTGCTGCAGAAGCAACGAAGAAAGCATGCCAAATTTAAAAGATCTCAAAATCCCCAAGACTGGAGAAGTTTTACAAAAGTTCGAAATATAGTGCGTACTTCAGTGCGAGATGCTGTTAATAATTTCCATAACGAAACTCTGTCTCGAAATCTGCCAGGAAACCCAAAGAGATTGTGGTCGTACATAAAGCACACTAATGGCAAGACGCAATCAATACCTTCACTGCCTGAGAACAACGGTGAAGTCACTGACGACAGTGCCACTAAAGCAGAGTTATTCAACACGGTTTTCCGAAACTCCTTTTACCAAAGAAGACGAAGTAAATATTCCTGAATTCTAATCAAGAACAACTGCCAAGATGAGAAATATGGAAGTAGATATCCTCGGTGTAGCAAACCAGCTGACACTTCCGCAGATATGCTTTGTTCTGTGTACGGTCATTTGAAAAGAGGATCAATAAGTATACTGAAGATAGCGTACACTTACTCCGATTGGAAAAGTAGAGCAGCGTTCGCCTCGAGCCACGGCCACAGTGGAGCGTCTAGTAGTCTCCTGATCGATGTGTCGGAGGAATATAGAGTTACAAAAAGGTTTAAAATTAGAAGTTATGAAATACTGGCCTGTCGTACACTCGCAGCATGCAGGTGGTGGTCCCACGTGCCACTGGATATTCAAGGGCCATTGAGTAGTATGTCATTAATTACGATTGGGTACCATTTCTGTTCTTCTGACTACAGTGTCATCTGTGGCGAAACGAAGAAAATACTTTAGACAAAACGTTTGTAGATTTTGCAGTACAATGGTAATCTGCAGTAAGAAAATAGGGCGTCCTGTTGAACTTTTCAAAGTTGCATCCCCTCCACCATCGCATGGGGTGGGGTGGAGCATCAAGGGTGGTATCTTCGATGTCCCCTTCCTAGACAAACAAATTGGAATTATAACTTCTTTTGATTCGATGTGTGGTTTTCAAGATGTCTTCAGTTAAAATTAACTCGCTGTATACTGTTCTATCGCCAACACTACATTCGCTTCAGACCGGACCACCACTCACGTAACTAGTGTCGACAATAAAACAGGCCAATGATCTTTATGCTACTAGTGCCGAAGCGGAGAATATACGTCCTTCCTGTGATGGTCTACTAAAATACCGACAGGTAGCGGAAAACGAGCTAACTCCAAGGAATGTGAACCAAGCGCGACCGAATGCTGTTAGATTCGCGCTCGCCTACCGTTTACACCAGACAGAATTTTTGTTCGCTACTGCTCGTTCGCTTGAGTTCACTCCGGTGTGGAGCAGAATAAAGACACGTCAACAGCAGCGGCCCTATCACACTACTTTCAGGTACATCGGACTCTTTGATTTCACTTGTGACGAAGTTTCTATATCAACAAAGAGCTGTGTTTGCAACCAGGTCGTCGTCTCTGTTCGAATATGGTGAATATGAACAGTCATAGGTAACGACGGAAAGACTGGTGTAACTTGGTGGTCTCGATCAAATGTTGAAACTGTAGGGTACGGTGTGGGCTGCAACGACCAGGAGCGAGCGCTCTACCACAGCACCGACGTGGGGTCGGGACACATGGCCTGCAGCGCCTACCAGCCCGGCAACTGCGGTGTAACGACGTCTTAGGTTTTCGTTTGATATATGTATGACCATGTGCAGACTTCGTCACCTACGTCAGTTACAACCCACTTCAAAAATGATTCATATTCTTTTTAAATTGTCGTAGAATGGTTCTTGAACGAAACTGTAAAACATCCGTTGAGTCGTATGCAAAGAATTACATCACTTGCGCCAATTGGTTTTCGTAACTTTTTCGAATTTAAATTTCGTTTGTTTCTCCTCAGAAAATTATATCGACACACGTTATCTTGATCTAATCGATATCAGAACCACACATTAAATAAACTTTTTAGATTCAAAGTTTCGGTGAACGACGTAAGAATTACTAATCTTGTCAAATATATTATTAATCCGTTCACACAATTCTTCATAAATAAATCTTCAAGACACGTGTTTCAACTTTAATAGCATACACTATTTTATTAGCTTCCTACACATACAGATGTGAACTTGAGCGTTGACAGACAGTGACTAACTTTTCAATAAGACTAAGCTCATTATGACGTCATTATTGTACAAAAAGAGTATAAAAATTCATTTTTAATTTTTTAGAAACACGACGCAACAACTCGGTTCCAGGATCTTCTGTTGCTCCTTGGCTGTCGACCCGCGACGTATAGCGGCCAGCAATTTCCTCTCTGGTCGCGGCAACGAAGATGCTGTCCCCGTTCGTTGCGCCGATCTCTCCGTACATGAAACACATAAAAAAAATACAAAACTTTTAGATAATTCACATTTATTACAAATAATAAGAAAACACATAAACAAAACTAAATTAAACTTATAGTCACCTGCAAACTGGGCTGACTTGGTGGATGGGTGACGTTTAATTTCGTCCCACTACACAACCCATTTCACGCGCTTGTGTGGCATCTGGCGGTGATGCAGACGGCAAGCGCAATAGCCTGAGACAGCGTATTATTGGAAGTGGCTGAAAGGAGATGAGACGTCTCACACGCTAGCGAGTACAAAGGCGCTGGAGTTGGGAAACGACTACGATGCAAATGCCACGATGACGTTCTTGAAGAGTAAGGGCTTTCGATGAAATAATTTTTTCTAAAGTCTTTTCGTTATTTCGAAGAGTGTGCGGTTCACCTCTTTACCTCACAGCAGCTGTTGCGAACGTTTCCTTATTTTTCCAGTAGGTTTTTTATCATTCGGTCTAAATGATAAATCTTCGTTTCATATTCTTCCATCTTGCATTCTATTCAGATGTGAGAACCTACTTTTGTTTTCTCTCCGTACGTTGTCATTTTCAATTCGTTCCAGTCTGGTAGAGGCTTTCACGGATCACTAGAACCTCATTTACAATCCCTGTATCTCACTAACAGCTTTAGTACTGAAACTTCCTGGCAGCTTAAAACTATGTGCCGGACCGAGATCCGAACTCAGGACCATTGCATTTCGCGGACAAGTGCTCTACCGACTCTTTTTTGGCACTCGCAACTACACAGAACACTGTCCTCACCATGAATGACTCTGGCAAGGTACTGGGGACACTGATCCAGTGGTGTTCGAGGTCGAATACAACAGCAGGATTGGCTAGTATCTGCATTTATGTGCATGTTAATTTATACGTGATGGTATGATGGTGATTCTATATTTTTATCCAACTCCTGTATAAATCACTGTAACGTGAACTCTTCTATTGGTGCGCGTATGCGCAAAAAATCGGGATTGAACCTCCGGCTTGACGCAAACTCTTTTTGTTTATTTACTTTCCCAAACTAGTTTGAGCGAAACACCGCCATCATTTGTGTGGGACGGGAGTGGATGTAGAAGTAATTATGCGTTTGATGTGTGTGTGTTTGTGAGTGAATTTTTGTGTGTGGCCATGTGTGTGATTACACTTTCACTCACACCCCTCGCAAACAGAGACCAGAATAAGGAACAGAGGACCTCAGAATCCTCGCTACAGCTTTCGAAATGAAGTAAAATTATTGTATGGCATTTCTGGCCCGGAGGCCCATCCGGGGAAGTTCGGCTGCCGTGTTGCAAGTCTTATTACTTCATGTGACGCCACACTGGGTGACTTGCGCGCCGATGAGTATGAGATAATGATGATGAGGACGACGCAAGACCCAGAGCCGGACCGACCCTCGAACTCGGAACCTTTGCCTTTCGCGGGCAAGTGCTCTACCGACGCACAGTCCTCACAGCTTTTAATTCCGCCGGTACCTCGTCTAGAAGCTTTAGTACTCGCCATCACGTCTCCGAGACGTAAAGCAAAACTCGCGTAGCCACGACCTTATAAAATCTGGTTGTAATTACTTTTCTCGTTTTCTTAGGTAATAATCTTCGGGTTGTTCCACGTACAGCCTAGTGTTTATTTAGTTTGTGACCGAAATCCAGATAACTAAGTTATGATACCTGTAAAACAAATTAATAATAATAATATAATAAAACAGATTGCAGAAAATCAAGAAAGCGTTTAACACGCCCGGGAGTACTAATGGGGGTGGGGTCCCTTAAACTGTGGTTCACTTCTGCTTTTCTTGACCGTGCGCCCTGTCCACACCACGTACCTGGTAATCCCGCTGTTCTGCTCCACACTGCTGTTGGCTTGCCTGAAATTATCTAGCAAAATATGCAAGCGGATTTAGAGGGGCCACTCAACGTTAAAACACAACACTGTTCGACGTCTGGCATGAACAACTATATTCTGAGACGATTAAAGAAAATCGCAGGTTGCACTGTTTACATTATAATTCAGAAGTGTTATCCCAATTAATGGATGATTAACAGTCCACAAAATATCATTCAGACGAGCGTACGCGTAACCGAAACGATGCGTGTGATTGTTGACAATGCGGAAGCCGAATGATGGAACGAAAGTTCTTACGCTCGTCACGCATACAGATATTTGGTACCAGTCCTCTTTGACACTATTAATGATATAACACTATTCATAAAGTTAATTTCTCAGTTCACAGTTCTGAGTTGTACGAGCGTGCGTGTAACCGTCGCGGCGCGGCTGATTGTTGATAATGCGGAAACGGATGGTCGAACGCACGTCCTCACGCTCGCTACAAGACTCTGGCACTTGTTTGTATTCTTTTGTGGTAACTAATTTTTGCTGATTCACATTACTTCATTCTGAGAGACCGAACACGGCGCGGATGATTGATACTGTAGGGTACGAAAAGCAACGAGAGGATACACAAATCCGTTATCAGCAGCACTGCTCATTTTTAAATTACTTCTTGACACACTTTCCTCTGAATCACTTCCATATTTCATCATTTTATTGTAATAGCGCTTGTAGCAACACTTCAAATTCCGTACTAACAATGCCTCTCACATGCAGAGTTACACACTACGCAATATAACAGTTCCGTGTTCCGTGCACGACTCTCTACAGTCGCGGTTGCCCGCAAAGATATTCCACAACTAAGCCAGCGATATGACAATACGCTTACAAGCGTTCGGACTTGTTTCAAATTTGTATAGCAACAAATACCTGTCAAAAGGCACTAAAATCAGACACTACAACACTGTAATCAAATGGACAGTCACATATGCGAGAGAAACACTCTCACTGAATCGAAAACTAGATTTACAAGGAATTAAGAAAGTAGAGAGAAATATTATTAGGAAAATTGTGGGACCACGATACGCACAAGATGGATACAGACTGCAAACCATCGAGACAACAGAATAAGTACCAAAAATTGAAACTGACATTAGAAACAGACGAATGAAGTTCTATGGACATCTGTCAACAGACTAACTAAATCTCTGTTGGACTATGTGACATCCCTTAAAGCATCAATACCTTGGGCAACTGAAGTTAAGAATAATTTGACAACAGCAAAAACTGACTTAACAAACACATCAGACAGGGATACTTTCAGAAGAAAAATTGGTAAGTGGAAGTTTACTCCGGAAATGTAACCAAAAATGGTTCAAATGGCTCTGAGCACTATGGGACTTAACTTCTAAGGTCATCAGTCCCCTAGAACTTAGAACTACTTAAACCTAATTAACCTAGGGACATCACACACATCCATGCCCGAGGCAGGATTCGAACCTGCGACCGTAGCGGTCGCGCAATTCGAGACTGTAGCGCTTAGAACCGCTCGGCCACCCCGGCCTGCCTGTAACCAAAACCATACTGACCAAAGAGGACCAAAGCAATAAAGAAAGAAGGCCTTCGGAGAGAAAATGAAGAAATATTGGGAAAATAAGAAGAACCCTAAGAAAGACTGAAAATCACCTACTTATCGTTCTCCGATGGGGACATCCCAGTAGTCCTACCAGGGAATCTTGGCCTACAGTTTAATGTGGAATCCGAGCCACGTGTCGTTCCTGATGAATCCACACATCAGTGAGACAAATGTAGACAAACAACCTGTGGCCTGACAGGGGTCCGACGCCACGACATTTGCATCTATACTCAGAAAGCGACCTTGCGATATGTTGTGGAGGATACTTCTTGTATCACTGTCACTTGCCCTGTTTCCTGTTCCACTCGCGAATAGTTCAAAGAACGATAGTTGGCAAGCCTGTTATCGAATCTCTCTAACTTTAGCTTCATGGTCTTTTCGTGAGGTACGCATCGGAGGAAGCAATATATCTGTTGATTCCTCTAGGAACGTACGCTCTCGAACCTTTAACAGTAAACCATGCCGTGTCGCCAAACGCCTCATTCGCAGCGTCTGCCATTGAAGTTGGTCGATCATCTCTGTGACGCTTTCGCGCTTACTAAATGAACCTATAACGAAAAGCAGCGGCATTCTTTGGTTCTTCTCTATTTCCTCCATTAGTCCTATCTGACATGGATCCCATACTGACGAGCAATATTCAGTAATTGGTGGAACGAATGTTTTCTAAGACACTTCATTTGTTGATGAACTACATTTACTGAGGATCCTTCCACTGAATCTCTTTCTGATATCTCTCTTGCTCGCGATTAATTTTACATGACCGTTCCATTTCAAATCGCTCCTTATGCATACTCCTAGGTATTATATGGAAATAACTGATTCCATCGATTGTTCTGAAATTGTCGAATCATACAGTAATGGGTCTTCCTGCTTGTATACACCCAATACGTAACATTTGTTTATGTTGAGCAGCAATTGCCACTTCCTGCACCAAAAGTCGATCCTCTGCTGGTCTTCCTGCATTTCGCATCAATTTCCTAGCGTCGTGACTTCTCCGTATACAATATCATAATCCCCGTCATGGAACCAACCGCGTTGTCTACTAGGTCATTTAATTATATTGTTAAAAGTAATGCTCCCATAGCACTCCACTGAGGCACGTCCAAAGCTACTTTTGCGTTTGAAGACTTCTCTCCGTTCAGAACGCCATGCTGTATCGTACTTGCCAACAACTCTTCAGTACAGTCACACAGCTGGTCTGATATCCCCTACGCTCGCATTTTGTTCATTAGGCGAAACTGCGAAACTGCATCGAATGCCTTCCGGAAGTCAATTAACACAGCATCTACCTAGTCGCCTGTATCTACAGCCTTCTCAGTCTCATAGGCGAACAAAGCGATCAATTTCACAAGATCGTTGTTTTCAAAATTCAGGTTGTTTCCTACAGAGGAGATTTTTGATCTCCAAAAATGTCAAAATACTCAAACGTAAGACATGTTCCAAAATTCTACAACTGAACGACGTCAGAGATATAGGCCTGTTGTTTTGAGCCTTCTAGAAAACGGGAATGACTTATGCCTTTTTGCAATCATTAGGAACACTTCCTCAAAAGACCTACAATACGTTGATGCTAGAAGAGGGCTAAGTTCATTCGGTTATTCTAGGTAGAATCGTAATGGTATCCCGTGAGGTCCAGTGGCTTTCCCTCTGCGGAGCTCTTTCAGACGCTTTTCTGTCCCATGGTCACTTATTTCGATAGCGGTTTTGTTCTTCGTGCGACAGTTTTAAAGAGACACTACTGTGTTCTCTTCCTCAGTGAAACAATTTTGAAAAATGTTTAGTACTTCTGCTTTTTCTGTGTCATCCTCCGTTTCAGTCTCCTCATAGTTACATAGTGACTCTAAAGACCTTTCAGAATCCAGGCGCATGCTTAATTGCTACACATCCGGACTTGACACATCATTAAATAAATATCTGTAGATGACACGACAAACGAATGATATTAATATTATCATAATTTGTTAATGCAAAACCTTATAACTATAAACGATACCTTACCCGATAGGCCAGAAATAGACCTATCCAATGAGGCGCCCATGGTAATTTTGAGTGGTTTTCGTTAATGTTTTTCTCACAAAAAACGCAGAATACACATTCAACATCTTCATAATAATAACTTTTCAAAGATAGCGGCGTATGAAGCACAGCAGTCATCATCACTATTCACAGAAGCTACTGAAATAATGTTATTACGTTGCCAGGATAAGAGACTTAGAACGAGGACATCGGAGCTGAAGGAGGCCTTTCTTCAGGCAATTAATGACAGTCGTAGCGTCAGGATGCTGTTACAGTAAATCTTGTTCACATAACTGTCGAGTATTACATTTCCACTTAGAGCGTTTGCAGGCACTTTCAGCTTCTGATTTTCTTGCAGTGTTGCACTTCTGCGAATGATTTATTCAACAATGTGTCAACGCTTATTTCAAGGCAGCTGGGCTGATAACAAATGAGGCGTCATTTCATCGTGACGGGTTGTTGATTTTCACAACTACCGCGTATATGCTTACGAGAATGCTCATGCCACTGTTGGAACGCGTCAGCAACAAAGACTTTTGGTCGATTCTTGGGCCGGCGTTGTTGGCGACTGGATACTAGGACTTAAGACTCAACCGAAAAAATTACAGGGCTTTCTTAGACAAGTATCTACGTGCTCTTCCAGAAGAGTGCTTCCACCACTACGATAAAACACGTCATTCACGTACCATGGAGTTCCATTTTACTTCAGTGTCCACATTCATCGTCCGCGCCCCCGTAGACTAGGGTTAGCGTCTTCGATTTAGTGATCAAAACGTCCTCTGTTTCGTGTTCAGAACACACCACCGATTAAATTTTGATTAATAATCAGTATTGGTGGCCGAACACTTCCATCATAAGAAAAGAAGTCACCCACATTCTGCCAACGGCCTTGTCAAAGAGGGCGGAGGAGTGGATGGAGGTTCAGGGCAGTCTCTTGTCCTTGGGCGGAAGAATCGGCAATGGTCAACGGCTTGAGGGTGCACAAGGCAATGGAAATCATCGCATTAAAGACACATAATGTCTATCCACACGGCATGTGGTCTGTAATTGAAAAAGTACCATGATGATCTCTCCATTGGCAAAAGATTCCGAGTCAACCATTCGGATCTCCAGAAGGAGGCTGCCAAGGGGGAGGCGAAAATGAGAAAAAGATTGAATAATCAACGAAAGTACAATGCTCTACGAGTGGGGAGTGGAATATCAGAAACTTGAACGTAGTGGGGAAACCAGAAAATCTGATAATGGAAATACAAAGGCTCAGTCCAGCTATAGTGGGAGTCAGTGAACTGAAATGGAAAGAAGACAAGGATTTCTGGTCAGATGGGTGTAGGGTAAAATCATCAGGAACAGAAAATGGTCTAGTGTGAATGGATAAGTTGAGAAAAGAGTGTGTTAGAGAGAACAGTTCAGTGATAGGGTTGTTCTTGTAAGAATCGACAGCTAACCATCACCGACTACGGTAGTTCAGGTATACATGCCGAAGTCGCAAGGTGGAGATGTAGAGAAAGTATATGAGGATACTGAGAGGATAATATTGTACATAAAGGGAGAGGAAATTCTAATAGTCATGTGGGACTGGAATGCAGTTGCAGGGGAAGGAGCAGAAGAAATAGTTGTAGGAGAATATGGGCTTGGGAAAAGGAACGAGTAATAGCGAATACTCTGTTCAAGAGGAGGAGATATACTTGGAAAAGACCGGGTGATACGGGAATATTTCAGTTAGATTACATCATGGTCAGACAGAGTTTCCGAAATCAGATACTGGATTGTGAGGCGTACCCAGGGGCAGTTATAGATTCAGATCATAATATAGTAATGATGAAGAGTAGGCTGAAGTTTAAGAGATTAATCAGGAATATTCAATATGCAAAGAAGTGGGATACGGAAGTACTAAGGAATGACGAGATACGCTTGAAGTTTTCTAAATCTACAAATACAGCAATAAGGAGTAACTCAGTAGGCACTACAGTTGAAAAAGAATGGACATCTCTGAAAAGAGAAATGACGAAGTTTGGAAATTAAAACATAGGTACAAAGAAGGTAACTGAAATACAAGTCGCTGAAGAATGAAATAAACAGGAAGTGCAGGGGAGCTAAGACGAAATGACTGCATAAAAAATGTGAATAAATCGAAAAAGAAATGGTTGTCGGAAGTACTGACTCAGCATACACGAAAGTCAAAACATCTTGTGTGATATAAAAAGCAAGGGTGGTAACATTAATAGCGCAACAGGAATTCCACTGTTAAATGCAGAGGAGAGAGCGGATAGGTGGAAAGAGTACATTGAAGGCCTCTATGTGGGAGAAGATTTGTCTGATGTGATATAAGAAGAAACAGGAGTCCATTTAGAAGAGATATGTGATCCAGTATTAGAATTTAAGAGCACTTTGGAGGACTTAAGACCAAATAAGGTAGAAGGGATAGATAACATTCCATCACAATTTCCGAAATCGCTGGAGGAAGTGGCAATAAAATGACTGTTCTAGTTGATGTGGAGAATGTATGAATCTGACAACATACCATTTGACTTTCAGAAAAATATCATCCACACAATTCAGAAGGGTACAAGAACTGACAAGTGCGAGAATTATGGCACAATCAGCTTGAGGTTCATCCATATATAGAAGAATGGAAACGAAAATTCAGCATTTGCTAGATGACTATCAGTTTTACTTTAGAAAAGGTAAAGGCACGAGAAAGGGAATTCTGACGTTGCGTTTGATAATGGAACCAATACGAAAAAAATCAGGTCACGTTCATAGAATTTGTGGAACTGTAAAAAGCCTTTGACAATGTAAAATGGTGCAAGATGTTCGAAATTCTGAGAAAAATACTGGTAAGCTTTAACGAGAGATGGGCAATATACAATATGTACAAGAGCCAAGGGGGGAATAATAAGAGTGAACGACCAAGAACGAAGCGCTCGGATAAAAAAGGGTGTAAGACAGGGGGATGCAATCTTTCTTCCCTGCTGTTCAATCTGTACATTAAAGAAGCAATGATGGAAATAGAAGAAAGGTTCGGGAGTGGAATTAAAATTCGAGGTGAAACGATATCAGTGATACTATTCGCTGATGACATTGCTATCCTGAGTGAAAGTGAAGAAAAATTATAGGATCTGCTGAATGGAGTGAACAGTTTAATACTGAATATGGATTGAGAGTAAATCGGAATAAGAGAAAAGTTATGAGAAGTAGCAGAAATGAGAGCAGTGAGAAACTTAACATTTGCATTGATGGTCACAAAGTAAATGAAGTTAAGGAATTCTATTATCGAGGCAGCAACATAACCTATGACGGACGGAGCAAGGAGGTGATCAAAGACAAACTAGCACTGGCGAAAAGTGCTTTGCTGGAGAGGATAATTCTACTCGTTTCAGACATAGGCCTTAATTTGAGGAAGAACTTTCTGAGAATGTACGTCTGGAGCACAGCATTGTATAGTAGCGAAACATGGACTGTGGGAAAACCGGAACAGAGGAGAATCGAAGCATTTGAGACATGTGGTGCTGTAGGCGAATGTTGAAAATTAGGTGGACTGAAAAGGTAAGGAATGAGGAAGTTCTGCACAGAATCGGAGAGGAAAGGAATATGTGGAAAACACTGAGAAGGAGAAGGGACAGGATGATAGGACATCTGCTAAGACATGAGGGAATTGTTCCAGTGGTAATAGAGGGAGCCGTAGAGGGCAAAAACTGTAGTGAAAGACAGAGATTGGAATACATTCAGCAAATAATTGAGGACGTGGGTTGCAAGTGCTATTCTGAGCTGAAAAGGTTGGCACAGGAGAGGAATTCATGGCGGGCCGCATCAAACCAGTCAGAACGCTGTTGACAAAGAAACATAGGCTTCTAAATAACAGATTCTGCGAGACATGAATACGTCTGCGCATCCACAGTTTAATGCGACTGCGGTTGAAGCATGTATCAATTCGAATGAAGAATATTTTGAACATTTGCTTTAAGAAAGAGTTCCATGTGGTATGCTGATACGTTCTGTTCATGTTCCCGCTATTGACGTGTTACTTTGTAGGAAATCAGGTAAAAATGTAAATGTCGTGTGACTTGAAAGATTGGCCATAGCTTGCTCTTACATGCTGCCCACACTTGTGGAGGGTAAATTAACAAGCAGCATAGTACTTCAATGACTATTATATTTCACTCAGCCACGATTTGATTCGCTGTATTGAAAATATACCATCCACCAGACTGAAACTCGGCAGCCAGTTCCGTACTGACGTCTCGTTTTTATTTCATTTCATTAATTCTGTTTTTGCGTCTCAGATATTACTTTACCGATTAAATATATCAATGCTGATTACGAGTAGCCCCAGTGACTTCGACGATTGCGCCGTAAAACTCCGTTTTAATAGTCTCTCCACATTTGGTAGCTACTACATGTGAACTTTTTGTGTTATCGATAGCTACGATGCCACAACGTAGGTGCGCTCTGCTAAGTTAGCACTACGACAGACACCGACGACAGCGCCATGTAGCCGGCGCTGGTGAGCTCTACGAGCTTAGCTCCAGATTCTGCCCCATTTCATCAAGAGCAGACGGCCTGGAAACATCGCTTCAGCTTATTTTGCTATTGAGACTTTGCATCAGTTACGATGGATCTACGACGTCGCACCTACGTGCTCATCACCTAAAGTTATGTAATATGTTTGCATATGTTTGTACACTAGTAAAGGTGCTTTAACTGTATTTGCAGTACCGACGTGCTTTACCTTTTCCGCCGGCCGGAGTGGCCGTGCGGTTCTAGGCGCTACAGTCTGGAGCCGAGCGACCGCTACGGTCGCAGGTTCGAATCCTGCCTCGGGCATGGATGTGTGTGATGTCCTTAGGTTAGTTAGGTTTAATTAGTTCTATGTTCTAGGCGACTGATGACCTCAGAAGTTAAGTCTCATAGTGCTCAGAACCATTTGAACCATTTTTTTTTTTTTTTACCTTTTCCTGCGCCTACTCACTTCCTACATTCGGCCTACCCTTCAGTTTACAGGAGCAAACCCACGCGCCGCCTTCCAGGTGGGATACAAGACTTTTTCTGCAGCTGCATGTCTGCGTCGCGAAATGAGGTATGGAAAGGACAAGGGAGGTTCCCGCCGTGGCTCAATGGGGCTCGTGCTGACAAAGGAGACTGCCCATCCCAAGCCCCTCAGATTTAGTGAACAGTGAACGGTCCAAGGTCAACAAGTGAAACATGGAAGTCTGAAACAACTACGGCGTCGTGATTTAGTGGTGACGTTGAATGACTGCTACTCGGACCACCTGGTTTCAAAACTCCTCGCGCAATTTGTTTTCATTTTTATTTTTTTCTGACAAAATTATGAGTCCGTTCGGTCACTGAGGTATTTGTTGCCTTTATGTACACTGGTTATAGAAAATGAGTCGTGTGGCAAGAATAAATGGGAAGATGCAGCTTTGAACTGAGCTCACTTGCTGTGCAGCCCAATTCTGTGACCACTTATCATGACGCCATTGTTCTCCCACTCTGCTGCATGTTTCTCTTCTTGTGCCTGCACCGTCCATTTGTTTCTATTTTGCTTTTTTCAAAGTTCAGTACATCTTCTTCCTGTTTTCATGCTTGATCCGTGTTCAGTTTTTGTTGAGCTACCCACTGGGCCATGTCATCACGAAATCTGAGGGGGTGCGACAGGGGGTTTCCCTTGTGAGTAGGAAGGCTGCCATCTGTTTTCTCTAGGGCAGCCGCCGGCTGCCAGCGGTCACAGACGTTTTCCCTGAAGTTCTGCAGTTGACGACCAGCACTGTCTTCACGTACGCCATCGTAATAACGTACTAGTGATGATCTCTGATGTGAGACGCCAAAAATTCTGATTTTGTGTGTCAGTTACAAAGCTTTAACGATACAATGCCACAGTTTTATGACGCTCGTTCTAATTAATTGTATATGAACGATATGTCAAACTTTTCCACCGATACAGTCTCTATGAATTTTATGACTTTGTGGTACCCGGGTTCGATTCCTGGCGGGGTCAGGGATTTTCTCTGCCTCGTGATGACTGGGTGTTGGGTCCTGTCCTTAGGTTAGTTAGGTTTAAGTAGTTCTAAGTTCTAGGGGACTGATGACCATAGATGTCAAGTCCCATAGTGCTCAGAGCCATTTGAACCATTTTTGAACTTTGTGGTAAGCCGTTATGGCAGCTACATGGGTGAGCCGTGCTGCCACTCGCGTTGGTGCTGTTTGTAAATTTCCGCCCTCTGTTGGACCAGACAGTATCGTTTAGTTGGCAGGGTTGCGGTTGTTTGTCTTCTTCTCGTGTTGACTGGCGCCATTCGGTTTGGCAAGCGTTGCCTGTCCGCTAGTGGCAGCAGCAGTGGTTATCGACATGTAGTAACTGTTTCCCTATGTTTGGGACGACGTCGTTGTTTATCCGGGTCGTGTGAGTGTGCGAGTTCGGTTGGGGACTCAGGAGGAGCCAGGTCCGCGCAGTGCCAGAACACGCCGGGACCGCTGGCGGCACGCATGGACTGCCGGATGAAAGGGCTCTGGTAACGAGGATGCACGACCTCGTCGTAAATCGGATCCAGCAAGCTTTAAGATGAGTGCATTTCAATCCAAGTAGAGAAACCTCCACGGTTGTGATATCTCGCGATTCTCCAATGACTTGGGTTCGTGTTGCTGCTCGTAGTGTCGCTGGGGCGAAGAGCAGCGAGTGGAGTGCTTGGGGAACGCGGATCTGATTAGCTTTCCTGGACTTTTTATTACTGTTTACTGCGTTCAACTTGTTATAATTTGTTAAGTTCAATCAGTGGTAATTTTTCTTGCCTGGTGGTCGTTAACGCCCCAGTTACCTGCCCTAGGGGTTAGTGTATGTAACGGCAGTGTACGTTTCCACGCCTTGCCCCTGCTGTCCGGTAAGGTGTGTAGTTTTGACAGCTTTCTTCATTGTAGGCCGGTTGGAGATTCTTCTACTCTGGAGGTAGTGATTCCTTTCTCGTTTCGGGCACTCTAAGCCCAGTATTCTGTGGACGTAGTGCAGACTGGCGGTTTCGGCTTTGACGTGTTGTTCCATCGTTGCATTTGGTTTATCGTTCGTCAGGTAGCTTCAGCAAGATTATCATTATTCGTTCGTTAGACTGCCAGTAGTTTGAGTTACCATCTTGTGAAGTGAATGCAACTCTCGGCTGCCTATCTCATCGCTCGCGAAAGTGTTTGTTGCCAGACCTTCTCAGAGGTCGATTCCTGGAGCACCGTCTGTGGATCCTTGGTTCTTGTAAGACATGTGTGTTCTGAAAGGAGGTCTAATGGTCAGTAGTTCAGTGTAACGCTCATTCAGTCCACACTTACTCAGTACCCTGTAAGGAACTTATGTACTGGTCCTTGTGTTTTATTATTGTATTATTTATTACAATACCTTGTAATACCTACGTTAAAGGATATATAATGTCTATCTAATAGTTCTGGTCGCCTTCTGGAATAAATCTAGCAGTGTAGTGTACAGTGGATGTTAAGCGTTGTGTTACAAAGTTTACCGTCATCTTATTTCACCCGTTTGGTGATCAGTTGCTTGTTTCTTTGATTAACCTTTGCTATTGTATTTGCTGTTTTAGAGTAGGTTTCTAAATTTTTTATATTATTGCCATTCTTGGCATGTAAGGCCTTCAGCCTTGATTGTGGTCACTTGCTTTAAAATTCTAATTTAGTATTTGTATTTACACAATAAGCCTTTAAAACCTTATTTACTGCCATTCCTGGCGTCTGATGCCTTCTGCTGTGTTTGTGGCTACTTGCATTTAATATGTCAATACCTAATTTGTAAGTTGCAGCGAGCTTTAAACAATTCTTAATTTAATGCCATTCCTGGCGTGTAAGGCCTTCTGCCCAGATCACAGTATCTTGCTTTTAAAACATTATCTACTGTAGCTGTATTTAATGGTGATTTGCTAAATTGTAAATCACTGAAAACACTATTATTTACACAGTTGTTTATTCCTTCATTAATAACGCGTGGTATTTTTTACTTATTGTTAAGTCTGGAATTACTGGTTTAAAATAAATTGTGTGTAACTGCAAAAGGCAACCAATAGTAGCCGAGCACGGCCCAGTCCACAATCGTAACCGAATCCTGCCTCCCCTTGACTACCAGGTTTCAATGGGTCAAGGCTATTTTTCATGATCTGAAGATGACTCCTGTGAATCTGAACCTAGTAATCACTACAAAATTTGTTTTCTATCTTGACTTTGAGGATTTTTAGTCCTTAATATATAAAAAATTACAACAGATCGAAGTCTCTAACGTTACAGTGCCAACAAACATCACAAACAGTTACGTCTGTACTCATGCCGTGGCTGGGAAGCATGGACTGCTGACGAATGGCATCGCATTGTGTTCAGCGATGAACTGCGATCCTGCTCTACCCCAGATGACCATCATTGGCGAGAGTGGCGGCGAGCTGGAAAAAGGTACCAATCTTCGGATGATCTGAAGAGAGGCAGCGATGTTACTCTTGGAATCATGGTGTTGGGAACCATCCGGTCTAACTTCAGGTTAAGGCTGGCAGTGACCAAAGAAGCCATGACGGCACAACGGTACGTCACGGACATCCTGCCTCTTCATGTGTTACTTCACATGTAACAGTGCCCTGTTACCCTTTTTCCAACCGAATGGGTACATGCATCAAGGCGAGAAGGGGTGCATACTGATGAGTGGTAACATACTACTAAGTTCTTTGTGAACATCACTCGTTTTTGTAATCATTTTAATAACTTCACATAACCTCTCAACCCAAGCAGTTTCATCTCGTTTCCTCTTCGCTGCTTCTCTTGTTCGTTAAGCAGTGTACTATTAGAAGCATCATGTAAACCAGAACTTTCACTTTCTATTAAACGTACATGAAAACTAAATAACAGGACTGACATTCAGACAGAAGAATTGTTAAAATATCATCGCTGCCTTTGCTCCCGAATGACTTCAATACCTATATATTGTAACGCCGCTACCCTTTGGACGCAAAAATGAAAAATATAAATCTAGTTCTCACACCACAATACAAGCCCCAAGCCCAAGATCCAAATTTCATAAAAGAAAAAAAAATCCCTCTGTACTAAGATTACCGGTTCCCGTGAGATCACCGAAGTTAAGCGCCGTCGGGCGTGGTCGGCACTTGGATGGGTGACCATCCAGGCTGCCATGCGCTGTTGCCATTTTTGGGGGTGCACTCAGCCTCGTGATGCCAATTGAGGAGCTACTCGACCGAATAGTAGCGGCTTCGGTCAAGAATACCATCATAACGACCGGGAGAGCGGTGTGCTGACCCCACGCCCCTCCTATCCGCATCGTCCACCGAGGATGACACGGCGGTCGGATGGTCCCAGTAGGCCACTCGTGGCCTATAGACGGAGTTCTGTACTAACATTGCATGACTTGTAGGAAGTAGACTGAAAAGAATGTAATATAAAAAGAAATAGAAACGAAACTTCGTAGAAAAGCAACTTAATGTTTTGAAAAGGAATAAAAAAGAAATAGAATCCATTAATTTCAAGATAAAATAACAGTAGATCGCAAAGTAGTGGACTTGTAGATCACGAAGTGTAACTAGTGACCTCAAAGAATACTCCTTGTGAGTACTCTTTGAGGACACTGCGAAATACAGAATCTAAAGTTGTACGTTGTTAATGTGCTTCTGGCGCTTGCCTTGTCGTGTCGTAATTGAACTTGTGCGCTCCTACGTAATGTTGGTAGGCGATACGAGATGGTTTGTTACATTTTGAAGATTTGCGATCTGCTAGAAATGATTAAAAACTGAAAGAGGTAAATCAGCAACTTTGAAATAATTCAAGCTAGGAAAATAACCGAATATATTATCTTAATTTGATTATTATCAACAAAAGACTGAACTTAGACCCAATGCGATAGACAGTGAATAATTCAACTGATAGGAAGTGATGAATAGTTTTAACTGTGAAGAATGTACCTAAACTGCGTTAAAGTAAATAGTGTAATCTGGATCTTGCTTTAAACTCTTTGGCTGAATTTACGCAAGTAATTCCAGCCATCTGAAAGAAGGGTTACTTCTTTAAGACAATGACAGGAAGTGCATAGACTAGAATAAACCAACATAAAGTGAATTTACAGTGTTTGACATTTCTTTCAACCCATTTAATATTACGTGCCCATGAAACATTTATCTGTGCGACAACACAGATTATCAACAGAGCGCAGCATTCATAGATATTCTTTGGCTCTGTAGAAAGTTATCGTACTGATTCAGACTTTTTAGCTCACGCGCATTGTAAACTTTCATAGATAAACTCTGGATGTATATAGACTGTAATCATGATTAGGGAAGTTTGTATGCATTTACGTGTAGCTAGGCTCTTACACGTCGGGGAGCAAATATTCATCTGTGTAAGCCGGTACAACTAACATGCACTAGGCGTAAATATAGTGCAGCAAGACAATTCTTTTTTGTGACTTTCCTCGCAAACATTCTACCGCGAGCTAGCCGGAGCCTGAGCATCATTCGTTAACAATCAATCAATATGAAAGGGGAAGCTACAATATCATAAAGGTCAAACTCCCAGCCAGTCAGCCAGTACACTGTTAAATGATGATTGGCTCTTCCCTCAGTAACGGCATTTCCCACTGGTTCTGCAAATGACCCTCCCTCCTCGCTTCTTGTATAGTGTAAATTCGTCCTACTTCTCATGTCACGTATCAAGAATGTCATTGAAACTCGCTTTTTGATTGGACGACACGAGTGGAGAGGCTAGGATCTTTATTGATAGCAATAACACACTGTATTTTCTCAGGAGCTAGGAGCGGTACTACGTCACAGCTCACGACGCCAATAAACAGGAGCTAAAAAAAAATCATCCGTACCTACCCATTCTGGCAAACCAGTCAAAAATCGAGCTCCAGCCACGTTTTGACAAATTGACGTTAGGAACAGGAGGAAATAACACTATATAACACACGAAGGTGGCACTGGCCCTTAGTAAATATACCACCTAGATGACAGATACCTGCAACAGCGGTCAAAACTTGGACATATATAATGTTGAGTGGTACTTAAGATTGGTAAATAAATTAGTGAAAGCAATGTGAAGTGAAGTACAAAATAAAAAATAAATGGAAAACTTAGTTAGTTTAGAAGAGTTACACACTGGCAAACAGTGGGCAGAGCACCAGTGCCAACGACCAGCGCTTGCAAGTCAGCATGTTCAGGAGAAGCCATCACCCTCCCCACATAAGCGGAAGCTGTCGATTCAGCCGTCAGGGCATCGCCCGACCGGCTCACGTGTTTTTCAATTGTCACATGTGATCAAAGGCCCTCGCCTACATTCCAAGAGCCAATGACCGACGTTAAGAAGATTCTTCGAGAAGCTTTTCAACGTGACAGAAGAGGCAATGACCGTGAAGTCGTTCACCTCCAGTAAACTGAAGTGAATAAATACGCGAGACGCAGTGGGCCCGACAGTAGTTTTCAGTTCAGTTTAGGTTCGAGTTCAGTTCCAGTACAGTTCAGTCGGTGCTGAAGACCGTCATGCAGGAAGAGACTACATCGTACACAGAAGCACCAAGTCTGCCGCTATAATGGAATAGCAAGCAGCAGCCTCGCCGCCAGAAGACAGAAGTTAGAAGGTATTTAAAGACTGATTTTTACGTACCCGGGTGACTCGTGAGGACGGGCAGGAGACGGCCTCACATCAGCAGTCACCTGTGAGCTGGTGATGAAGATCTGACAGCCGAAGACTGACAAGCTGGAGTCCGTTGTTCGAGTCCGGGTCACTGGCCTTTCCCCACCGCGCTTCTCCGCTGGCCGACACACAACACTGACACACGCGGCCGCATAGAGAAGAGAAACACTGGGACACGACGTCCAAGCTATCACCATCCGATTCACGACTTCGTTCTCAATAATTAAACAGACCACCTCACGATGCGCGTCTCCAGTCAACTGCGCGAAACAGTGACAGGAGATACACACCGCCAGGCGTAATCAGACGCCGCCGTTCACGCAGCAGAAGGCTTCGCAAACGACACAGCTGCCGCTCTACCAGCCAGAACAATGCAGTAAGGAAACCATTCTACAAATCTTTCAATAAAAGTTATCTTATGTAAAATTGCTGTTTCATTCTACCTCATACCCGAGCCAAGGAAGAACCCACCCTCCCCACATGTTGTTAAGAGAGAAAAAGTAATTTATTTAGTGTTTTTCACCCTGACATAATGATTTAGAATCAAATGCCCTTTGCAGTAATGCTCATCCTGACAATTTAGCATCAAAAGAGGTTGCCCAGTTACATTAACAACATGACACTATCTCACAGTTGGGAAACGTTTACTGAAGATAAGAATGGACATGGGAGTCTACACTTTGGCATGTTTCACATCTTTAGGGGACTGCTGTCGTTCTACAGAACAAACAGTGTATCTAATCCAGTGTTAATATACACTCCTGGAAATGGAAAAAAGAACACATTAACACCGGTGTGTCAGACCCACCATACTTGCTCCGGACACTGCGAGAGGGCTGTACAAGCAATGATCACACGCACGGCACAGCGGACACACCAGGAACCGCGGTGTTGGCCGTCGAATGGCGCTAGCTGCGCAGCATTTGTGCACCGCCGCCGTCAGTGTCAGCCAGTTTGCCGTGGCATACGGAGCTCCATCGCAGTCTTTAACACTGGTAGCATGCCGCGACAGCGTGGACGTGAACCGTATGTGCAGTTGACGGACTTTGAGCGAGAGCGTATAGTGGGCATGCGGGAGGCCGGCTGGACGTACCGCCGAATTGCTCAACACGTGGGGCGTGAGGTCTCCACAGTACATCGATGTTGTCGCCAGTGGTCGGCGGAAGGTGCACGTGCCCGTCGACCTGGGACCGGACCGCAGCGACGCACGGATGCACGCCAAGACCGTAGGATCCTACGCAGTGCCGTAGGGGACCGCACCGCCACTTCCCAGCAAATTAGGGACACTGTTGCTCCTGGGGTATCGGCGAGGACCATTCGCAACCGTCTCCATGAAGCTGGGCTACGGTCCCGCACACCGTTAGGCTGTCTTCCGCTCACGCCCCAACATCGTGCAGCCCGCCTCCAGTGGTGTCGCGACAGGCGTGAATGGAGGGACGAATGGAGACGTGTCGTCTTCAGCGATGAGAGTCGCTTCTGCCTTGGTGCAAATGATGGTCGTATGCGTGTTTGGCGCCGTGCAGGTGAGCGCCACAATCAGGACTGCATACGACCGAGGCACACAGGGCCAACACCCGGCATCATGGTGTGGGGAGCGATCTCCTACACTGGCCGTACACCACTGGTGATCGTCGAGGGGACACTGAATAGTGCACGGTACATCCAAACCGTCATCGAACCCATCGTTCTACCATTCCTAGACCGGCAAGGGAACTTGCTGTTCCAACAGGACAATGCACGTCCGCATGTATCCCGTGCCACCCAACGTGCTCTAGAAGGTGTAAGTCAACTACCCTGGCCAGCAAGATCTCCGGATCTGTCCCCCATTGAGCATGTTTGGGACTGGATGAAGCGTCGTCTCACGCGGTCTGCACGTCCAGCACGAACGCTGGTCCAACTGAGGCGCCAGGTGGAAATGGCATGGCAAGCCGTTCCACAGGACTACATCCAGCATCTCTACGATCGTCTCCGTGGGAGAATAGCAGCCTGCATTGCTGCGAAAGGTGGATATACACTGTACTAGTGCCGACATTGTGCATGCTCTGTTGCCTGTGTCTATGTGCCTGTGGTTCTGTCAGTGTGATCATGTGATGTATCTGACCCCAGGAATGTGTCAATAAAGTTTCCCCTTCCTGGGACAATGAATTCACGGTGTTCTTATTTCATTTTCCAGGAGTGTAAATACAAACTGGTAACTCAAGAGGATTGGTTGCTTTTATTCAGATACACCGTATAGGAGTACTGTTTGGTACAGGTGTGTAGTCTCGGTTGAGCAAAGTTCGCTTTGGCCTCTGGCTAGTGCGGGCGCTGGTCAGCAGACTGGCAGGCTCGGTCGCAGCAGAAAGGGCGAGGCGGTCGGCGTCAGAGGTGGCCGGTGTGCTGGTGGATCCACTCGACGTAGAGCGAGACGTCTGCGAACGCCGCGGGCAGGCCCCTGGAGGCGCACGGCTTGAGCGACCACGAGACCACGCCCACCTGCACGCCGCCAGACACCAGCAGCGGGCCGCCCGAGTCACCCTGCCGGACACAAGCCGCTCTCAGTGGACAATAAACGTGGCCGCACTCTAGGAACACATGCTGTGGGGTGCGAAAGCTGAATATCTGTGTAGAGAATGGCTCTACACAACAATGTTAAATGTAGCTAGGTGAAATAAACCCACATCCTCTGCTACTGCTATTAATATAAAAGCGTTTCTTTTTCTTTCTTTTGCTTACTTGACATATACACCATGTATATAGGGTGGTCCATTGATCGTGACGGGGTCAAATATCTCACGAATTAAGCGTCAAACGAAAAAACTACAAAGAATGAAACTTGTCTAGGTTGAAGAGGGAAACCAGATGGCGCTATGGTTGGCCCGTTAGATGTCGCAGCCATAGCTCATACGAATATCAACTGCGTTTTTAAAAAATAGGAACCCCCGTTTTTTATTACATATTCGTGAAGTACGTAAAGAAATATGAATGTTTTAATTGGAGCACTTTTTTCGCTTTGTGACAGATGTTGCTGTAATACTCACAAACATATGGCTCACAATTTTAGACGAACAGTTGGTAACAGGTAGGTTTCTTAAATTAAAATTCAGAATGTAGGTAAGTTTGAAAATTTTATTGCGGTTGTTCCAATGTGATACATGTACCTTTGTGAACTTATCATTTCTGAGAACGCATGCTGTTACAGCATGATTATCTCTAAATACCACATTAATGCAATAAATGCTCAAAATGATGTCCGTGAACGTCAATGCATTTGGCAATACGTGTAACGACATTCCTCTCAACAGCGAGTAGTTCGCCCTCCGTAATGTTCGCACATGCATTGACAATGCGCTGACGAATGTTTTCAGGCGTTGTCGGTGGATCACGATAGCAAATATTCGTCAACTTTCCCCACAGAAAGAAATCCGGAGACGTCAGGTCCGGTGAACGTGCGGGCCTTGGTATGGTGCTTCGACGACCAATCCACCTGTCATTAAATATGCTATTCAATAGCGCTTCAACCGCACGCGAGCTATGTGCCAGTACAGTTGGAAGTACATAGCCATTCTGTCATGCAGTGAAACATCTTGTAGTAGCATCGGTAGAACATTACGTAGGAAATCAGCGTACATTGCACCATTTAGATTGCCATCGATAAAATGGGGGCCAATTATCCTTCCTCCCATAATACCGCACCATATATTAACCCGCCAAGGTCGCTGATGTTCCACTTGTCGCACCCATCGTGGATTTTTCGTTGCCTCAGTAGGGCATATTGTGCCGGTTTACGTTACCGCTGTTGGTGAATGACGCTTCGTCGCTAAATATAACGCGAGCAAAAAATCTGTCATCGTCCAACCATAGCGCCATCTGGTTTCCCCCTTCAAGCTAGACGAGTTTCCTTCTTTGTAGTTTTTTCGTTTGATGCTTATTTCGTGAGATATTTGGCCCGGTCACGATCAATGGACCACCCTGTATATACAACAGCATCAACCGTGTACAGTTCCATGGAGCTTTCGAGGATATCTGTAGGTCATTATTAGAGGTTATTAAAAATAGCGTGATCCATTATGACGGATATGTATAATAATTCTGTGGAATTTCTGTGTTTCATAAACAACAAGCCCAAGGCGATAAACACTGTACCAATCACCGTCTGCAACAACAACATAAAGTACCAAAGTAAGTTCATGGTGCCGTGGCTGGCCTAAACTCTCCAGATACCCTTTGGTCTTTCCGGCCGACCGCTGAGGCGCGCTGCGGGAGGGACGCCACTCACCGTGCACTGCCCCCTGCCGCCCTCTGGGGCGCCGGCGCAGAGGTTGGTAGGGTTGAGCGCGCCGTCCAGGACACGGTAGCAGTCACTGAGCGAGTACACAGACACCTCGGCCACCTGCAGCCGGTCCATCACCACGCCGCTGTTGGTCTGCAGTAACACAGGCATAAGCTGCAACAATCTCCTCGAGATCTGAAACCTCTACATTTCAACAAGCAGTTGGTAACTGCAGAGAAATTTACTAACTATAGGTGTATACACTGAAGCTTCAGAGGAACTGGTTTTTCCAAGGTGGCTTCCGTCAACTCCCCCTCCCGGATGATGTGCTCTCTCCCTCCATTTACCCCCCCCCCCCCCCATCAACTCTGATCCTCACTCCCCTCCTCTCCTTTGTCCTTTTCCCGGGCTCCCTCTTCCCCTCCCCCCCTCCACACCTTTGTCCTTTTCCCGGGCTCCCTCTTCCCCTCCCCCCCCCCCCTTCATAACGTTTTTTCCCTGCAGGTGTTGACAGATGTGAAAATTACCGAACTATCTGTTTAATAAGTCACAGCTGCAAAATACTAACACGAATTATTTACAGACGAATGGAAAAACTGGTAGAAGCCGACCTCAGGGAAGATCAGTTGGGATTCTGCAGAAATGTTGGAACACGTGAGGCAATACTGACCTTACGACTTATCGTAGAAGAAAGATTAAGGAAAGGCAAACCTACGTTTCTAGCATTTGTAGACTTGGAGAAAGCTTTTGACAATGTTGACTGGAATAATCTCTTTCAAATTCTAAAGGTGGCAGGCGTAAAATACAGGGAGCGAAAGGCTATTTACAATTTGTACAGAAACCAGATGGCAGTTATAAGAGTTGAGGGGTATGAAAGGGAAGCAGTGGTTGGGAAGGGAGTGAGACAGGGTTGAGCCTATCGCCGATGTTATTCAATCTGTATATTGAGCTAGCAATAAATGAAACAAAAGAAAAATTCGGAGTAGGTATTAAAATCCATGGAGAAGAAATAAAAACTTTGAGGTTCGCCGATGACATTGTAATTGTGTCAGAGACAGCAAAGGACTTGGAAGAGCAGTTGAACGGAATGGACAGTGTCTTGAAAGGAGGATATAAGATGAACAACAACAAAAGCAGAACAAGGATAATGGAATGTAGTCTAATTAAGTCAGGTGATGCTGAGGGAATTAGATTAGGAAATGAGACACTTAAAGTAGTAAAGGAGTTTTGCTATCTGGGGGGCAAAATAACTGCTGATGGTCGAAGTAGAGAGGATATAAAATGTATACTGGCAATGGCAAGGAAAGTGTTTCTGAAGAAGAGAAATTTGTTATCATTGAGTATAGATTTAAGTGTCAGGAAGTCATTTCTGAAAGTATTTGTATGGAGTGTAGCCATGTATGGAAGTGAAACATGGACGATAAATAGTTTGGACAAGACGAGAATAGAAGCTTTCGAAATGTGGTGCTACAGAAGAATGTTGAATATTAGGTGGGTAGATCGCATAACTAATGAGGAGGTATTGAATAGGATTGGGGAGAAGAGAAGTTTGTGGCACAACTTGACTAGAAGAAGGGATCGGTTGGTAGGACACGCCCTGAGGCATCAAGGGATCACAAATTCAGCATTGGAGGGCAGCATGGAGAGTAAAAATCGTAGAGGGAGACCAAGAGATGAATACACTAAGCAGATTCAGAAGGATGTAGGTTGCAGTAGGTACTGGGAGATGAAGGAGCTTGCACAGGATAGATTAGCATGGAGAGCTGCATCAAACCAGTCTCAGGACTGAAGACCACAACAACAACCACAACAACAACATATCCTCTCTCTGCTTCCCTTCTTTCCCCCGAGTCCTTTTGCGTTTTCCTTCCTCTGCCTTTCCGCATTCCCTCTCGCGTCTACACTGCCCTCCCCTTCTGAGTCCTCTCCCTTCGACGTCGTCCCCTCCCCCCAACCTTTCGTTTTTTTCTCTCCTTACCCCCCTTTTTCTTCCCCCTCCTCTATTCAGGTCCCCCCTCGCATCTACCCTTGCCTGTGGAGTGTCATTTTCGTGCCGTCCTTTTAGTGCAGTGTTCCTAGTGATTGTTAAGTGTTGTACGTCTTTTCCGCAGTGTTGCGAACGGACATCATGCTGTTGCAGATTTTTTT
Organism: Schistocerca serialis cubense; assembly: GCF_023864345.2. Classification (NCBI taxonomy): domain Eukaryota; kingdom Metazoa; phylum Arthropoda; class Insecta; order Orthoptera; family Acrididae; genus Schistocerca; species Schistocerca serialis. The sequence continues at coordinate 81,521,920 of NC_064642.1, read as the reverse complement.
TATATCTCTTGCGAACAGAATCCAGACTGTCGCCGCGTTTTTTTTAATTGTCCGTCTACTTTTCCCTGTCTGCTTCCTGCGTATTTTATTATCATCGCCCACCATTAGTTTTATTTTTCAACTTTACACAATTTTCCGCCGTTTTACATTTTACGTCACCGTTTTATCGCCTGTTTTTCTTGTTTCTTATCTTCTTATGTTTTAAAAATTCTGTAGGCTGAAGAGCGGCGTACTAAGCTGCTGCCAGCCCACCCCTTCGGGGGGAATCGAAATCCAATAAAGGAAAAAAAAAAAAAGGAACTGGTATAGGCTTGCGTATTCAAATATAGAGATATGGAAACGGCGCTGCGATCGCAACGTCTATATAAGACGACAACTGTCTGCCATAGTTGTTAGATAGGTTACTGCTGCTACAATGGCACGTTATCAACATTTAAGTGAGTTTGTATGTGTGTAGACGGTGCACGAGCGATGAGACACAGCATCTCCGAGGTAGCGAATGAAGTGGGGTTCTTCCCGTACGACCATTCCACGAGTGTACCGTGAATACCAGGGAGCCGGTAAAACATCAAATCTCCGACATCGCTGCGGCCGAAAAAAATCCTGCAAGAACGGGACTAATGACGACTGAAGCGAATCGTTCAGCGTGACAGAAGTGCACCCCTTCCGCAAATTGCTAATTGCTGCAAAGCTGACTCCTGGGCTTTCAAAAAGTGTCAGCACGCGACATCCATGGACCATGAATGTCAGCAGGAGACTGTTCAAGCTTATGGAGGCTCTATAGTGGTGCGCAGCGTGTGCAGTTGGAGTGATATGGGACCTCTGACATGGGACACGTACGTAAGCATCTTGTCTGATCATCTACATCCTTTCATGTCCATTGTGCATTCCGACGCACTTGGGCAATTCCAGCAGGGCAATGTGACATCCCAAACGTCCAGCATTGCTACGTAGTGGCTCCAGGAACACTCGTCTGAGTTTAAACACTTCCGCTGGCCGCCGACCTCCGCAGACATGAACGTTACAGTGTATATGTCACCACCTCCTCATACTCTCACGGATTTATGGAAAGCCCTGCAGGATTCATGGTGTCAGTTCCCTCCACCACTATTTCAGGCATTTGCCGCGTCCGTGCCACGTCGTGTGGCGGCACTTCGGAGTGCTCGCGGGGGCTCTACACGATAATAGGCTTGTGTACCAATATCTTTGGCTCTTCAGGGTGTACCACCTAGAACCTGCACCGCAACACCACGAGTATTGCGGAAATGGGAAGTGCTACTGCTGTGCGATTTCACAGAACACATTAGTTGTCAGAAGCTTTGTACTTCTAGCCAATAAGCAGATTGTAATAATAAACTACTGGCCATTAAAATTGCTACACCAAGAAGAAATGCAGATGATAAACGAGTATTCACTGGACAAATATATTATACTAGAACTGACATTTGATTACATTTTCACGCAATTTCGGTGCATAGATCCTGAGAAATCAGTACCCAGAACAACCACCTCTGGCCGTAATAATGTCCTTGATACGCCTGGGCATTGAGCCAAACAGAGCTTGGATGGCGTGTACAGGTACATCTACCCATGCAGCTTCAACACTATACCACAGTTCATCAAAAGTAGTGACTGGCGTATTGTGACGAGCCAGTTCCTCGGCCACCATTGACCAGACGTTTTCAATTGGTGAGAGATCTGGAGAATGTGCTGGCTAGGGCAGCAGTCGAACATTTTCTGTATCCAGAAAAACCCGTACAGGACCTGCAACATGCGGTAGTGCATTATTCTGCTGAAAATTAGGGTTTCGCAGGTTTCGAATGAAGGGTGGAGCCACGGGTCGCAACACATCTGAAATGTAACGTCCACTGTTCAAAGTGCCGTCAATGCGAACGAGTGGTGACCGAGACGTGTACCCAATGGCATCCCATACCATCACGCCGGGTGATACGCCAGTATGGCGATGACGAATACACGCTTCCAATGTGCGCTCACCGCGATGTCTCCAAACACGGATGCGACCATCATGATGCTGTAAACAGAACCTGGATTCATCCGAAAAAATGACGTTTTGCCATTCGTGCACCCAGTTTCGTCGTTGAGTACACCATCGCAGGCGCTCCTGCCTGCGATGCAGCGTCAAGGGTAACCGCAGCCACGGTCTCCGAGCTGATAGTCCATGCTGCTGCAAATGTCGTCGAACTGTTCGTGCAGATGGTTGTTTTCTTGAAAACGTCCCCATCTGTTGACTCAGGAATCGAGACGTGGCTGCACGATCCGTTACAATCATGCGGATAAGATGACTGTCATTTCGACTGCTAGTGATACAAGGCCGTTGGGATCCAGCACTGCGTTCCGTTTCACCAGGCAGCGCCGGTCAACTGCTGTTTGTGTATGAGAAATCGGTTGGAAACTATCCTCGTGTCAGCACGTTTTAGGTGTCGCCACCGGTGCCAACCTTGTGTGAATGCTCTGAAAAGCTAATCATTTGCATATCACAGTGTCTTCTTCCCGTTGGTTAAATTTCGCCTCTGTAGCACGTCAGCTTCGTGGTGTAGCAGTTTTAATGGCCAGTAGTGTATTCAAAAAATGTATTTTTAGAGAAAACATAGACTTTTATAAGTGGAACAATAGCTATTGACAATAACAAACTAAAAGTAGGATAAATTACAATATCAGTGGTGTTAGTTGCAGGATTCAAGTGCGAAAAGTTTGCGAAATATCGTATTTTGAAAAGTTTCCACACCGACACTTGTTTGTGCCAATCAACCTGTGCAATTGCTAGGTACAATGTTCATATATTTACTTACAGTGTGCTTGTGTTTTCCTTGAGTGCACTGCGACTTGCTATTCAATGTGCGACACTCCAAGCAGGAGGTCGTGAGTGTACAATGGAATTTACCAACCCAGAAAAAGCCTACATGCTCATTGTGTACGGAGACTGTTGAAGAATGCGTTCTTGTATGTTGTATGAGGCAAGATACCCCAATAGACGCTAACCATCTCGGTAATTATTTATCAGCCTCTTCAATCAGTTATGTGAAAGTAGTAGTATAACACCTAGACAACGTAACAGAAGGAAACAAGTGACTACAGAAGAGATGAAATTAATGTTCTTGCTGTTGTTGCAGTTGATCCCAATGTTAGTTCCCTCGGAATCGCACGAGAAAGTGGCATCAGTCAGGCAAGTGTCCTATGAATTCTGCATCGACACAGATTCCATCCCTATCACGTCTCTCTCCATCAAGAGCTGCATGGAACCCATTATGAGAATTGTCTTTACTTCTGTACATGAGCATTACAACAGGACTCCAGATGTATCATGTTTCTTCAGCCCCAGGCTGTGGCTAAGCCATGTCTCGGCAATATCCTTTCTTTCAGGAGCGCTAGTTCTGCAAGGTTCGCAGAAAAGCTTCTGTAAATTTTGGAAGGTAGGAAACGAGGTACTGGCAGAAGTAAAGCTATGAGGACGAGGCGTGAGTCGTCCATGGGTAGCTCAGTATGTAGAGCACTTGCCCGCGAAAGGCAAAGGTCCCGAGTTCGAGTCTCGGTCCGGCACACAGTTTTAATCTGCCAGGAAGTTTCATATCATGTTTCTTGTTCAGTGATGAAGCCACATCTACCAAACATGGCCAAGTAAGCCGCCAAAACATGCGCTGGTGGTCTGTTGACAATACCATTTGGCTTACCCAGGTGGAACGTCAGTATCCAAGGAGTGTTAATGCCTGGTGTGGGATATTGGATCATCAGCTCACACGCCCGTTTTTCATGGGCGAAACACTGAACTCGCATAAGTATCGCAGCTTCATAAGAGACCATCTCCCACGGACGCTAGAAAAAGTTCTTCTGCAGACTACGAGGCACCTGTGGTACCAACATGATGGCTGTCCAGCCCGCAGTGCACGAAGTACATCATGTCTTCACGAATTGTTTCCATCTCGTTGGATAGGGCGCAGAGAACCTGTACCTTGGCTGACCCGTTCCCCGCATACAAGAACATGCAGACTACACTCGATGATAAACAACGACGTATTACTGCAACCTACTCGGACATATTCGCTTAAAAGCTAGCACGTCTGCAGTGGTCGTGTCAAACCAGACTTGAAATGTGTGTTGGCGCTGCCGGTGGTCATTTTGAACATAACCTGTGATTGTCAGTTGTGTCGTTATTGGCCAGGAGTCACAGAACTAATGCATGCATTGGGGGCGTTGTTCTTCAGCGTGTGCTAGCACATGTACTGTTCAAGAGTCGGTGTGGGAAACTTTCAATATCCGATATCTCGTGCAAATGGTTCAAATGGCTCTGAGCACTATAGGACTTAACATCTGAGGTCATCAGTCCCCTAGAACTTAGAACTACTTAAACCTAACTGACCTAAGCTCATCACACACATCCATGCCCGGGTCTGGATTCGAACTTGCGACCATAGCGGTCGCGCGGTTCCAGAATGAGGCGCCTAGAACCGCTCGGCCACACCGGCCGGCCGATATCTCGTAAACGACTCGCACTAGAATCCTGCGAGAAACGACACTGACATTCTAACTTACCCTACTTTGAAATTTTTAATGTCAATAGGCATTGTTCCATTTAAAAAAGTGTATGTTTGCACAAAAAATACACTTTCTTTATTATTACCGTCTAATGATTGCCTAACAATACGATCTCTGACTAACAATCCATTGGAAACCGCACATCAAAACCACTTTCCATTTCCATAATATTTGCAGTGCAAGTTTTCGGGATTCATCATACATGAATCCCGAAAACTTGCACTGCAGAAGTATCCGGACATCCCCAAAAACATACGTTTTCCATATCGGATGCATTGTGCTGCCACTTACTGCCAGGTACTCCATATAGGCGACCTCAGTAGTCATTAGACATCGTGAGAGAGCAGAATGGAGCGCTCTGCGGAACTCACGAACTTCGAACGTGGTCAGGTGATTGGGTGTCACTTGTGTCATACGCCTGTACGCGAGATTTCGACACTTCTAAACATCCCTAGGTCCGCTGTTTCCGATGTGACAGTGAAGTGGAAACGTGAAGGGGCACGTACAGCACAAAAGCGTACAGGCCGACCTCGTCTGTTGACTGACGGAGAGAGCTGACAGTTGAAGAGGATCGTAATGCGTAATAGGCAGACACCTATCCAGACCATCACACAGGAATTCCCAACTGCATCAGGATCCACTGCAAGTACTATGACCGTTAGGTCAGAAAACTCATGTTCGAATGGCTGCTCATAAGCCACACATCATGCCGGTAAATGCCTCACTTGGTGTAAGGAGCGTAAACATTGGATGGTTTAACAATGGAAAAACGTGGTGTGGAGTGACAAATCACAGTACACAATGTGGCAATGCGATGGCAGGGTGTGGGTATGGCGAATGCCTGGTGAACGTCATCTGCCAATGTGTGTAGTGTGAAACACCCCCGTCATGTCCTTTACTGGATTCTGCGTGATTTACCTAAGCCGCCAAAAAGTTAATTATCATGTTTATATGACCGTGTGCTTAATGGATGTAAGGCTATCGGTTTTTCTTCTGTGGCTTCGGGGGTATTTCAACCGAGTGTGGCTGTCCTGAGACGGAACAGATAATGATTGAAAGTTTGTCTATTATTAAAGATCATAAAAGTTGCGATGTACAAATTGATATGTATTTTCTACTAACACACAAATTCTGAGGCAGTTGCTACCTTCGCCTTACACGTCTAATTACTGTTATATCTTTTACTGGTTGATGATTTAAAGTACTTCGTCACACGCAATGATGATGGTTAACATTCACAACAGTCCTCACTGCAATCCATGGTTGTTGCTGGCCGACGCGGAAACGTAATTCGGCACTTGTCACTTTTGGTTTCATATCACTCACGAATCGGTATCGATGAGGGTCAACCCCACGACGATCAGGCGTACGCGCTCATTTGTCATACTCCAATGAATTCACCGTTTACTACTCACTCGACCACCATTCTTGCCCGTCTCTCCCGTTCTACTGCTTACTCGACACTAATCTCACTGCCTCCTGCATCGCTCGACAATCGACTTCTGTCTGCTATCGACCTGGATGTCGGATACTAATATCTATGTTCGTGGGATCACGGATCCCTCACAAGTGGCAACAATAAAATTCGGAGGCGGTGGTGTTATGGTGTGGTCGTGTTTTTCATGGAGGGGGCTTGCACCCCTTGTTGTTTTGAGTGCCACTATCACAGCACAGGCCTACATTAATGTTTTAAGCACCTTCTTGCTTCCCACTGTTGAAGAGCAATTCGGGGATTGCAAAGTATGCTAGTAAAAAAAAAAAAAAAAAAAATCGCACGAAATCATGATTTTTTCAAAAATGTTAATTTTAAGTTCGAACTTTTTCATAATTGCTGAAAACCTGTACGCATATGTTTATCGCTGTCAGCTATTAACAGAGAATGACTCTTACAAGGGGAGGCCGCCAATTGTGAAATTCAGATTCGATTCATACTGCGCATTATAAAAGCTCATGGCCAGAGATGTAATGTGGCAAAGCACCAAGATGCACTTCTCAGCCGTTGTCGAGAAAATCGACAGTTAAAAGAAACCGTTGCTGTGAAATACTCTCTACGATTAATGATTTTCTACAGTGTCATAGCGCAGCGGTAAGCGCTGGGGTTCGTAATCCGAAGGTCGCCGGATCGAATCTCGCGCCATGCAATATTTTTTTATTATTAGTTTTTTGCAATTCAAATATATATATATATATATATATATATATATATATATATATATATATATATAAAAACTATTAATAAATTGCTTATGCATGTTGGTGAAGGCGGATCGCTCTCCAATTGTACCGTCTCCATTTTTCCGTTTGTTTAACAGGGTGTACCAAAGCTGTCCCGTCCGCACTGATTTTCGATAATGTTACAAGTTGCGCTAGGGACCACATCTACCTTCTTTCGAAGTTAGCAGGCAACTACGCTGTTATGGGGCGGCTCGTTTCGGCCCATTCAACATCTGTCCTTCAAGTGTAACGAGCGAGTAACGGAGTTTATATTTCATACCTGCCACAGCAAGTTTGTGTTCGTGGGGTCTCTATTCTAATTCGAACGTTTGACTTACGCTATACGTATTCGTTTCTACGTCTTCCGTTAACTATACGTGGTTAACATTATGAAGACAATTAATAACATTTGTGAAATACAACATAATGACGTTCGAAGTCGCCAGTTTTTCCACGACAAACGACTTCCCACAACTTATTATATGCATAATTGTTGCAACTGATTGTCGGGAATTATATATATATATATATATATATATATATATATATATATATATATATATATATATATATATATATATATATGAATTACAAAAAACAAATACTGCCGGCCGAAGTGGCCGTGCGGTTAAAGGCGCTGCAGTCTGGAACCGCAAGACCGCTACGGTCGCAGGTTCGAATCCTGCCTCGGGCATGGATGTGTGTGATGTCCTTAGGTTAGTTAGGTTTAACTAGTTCTAAGTTCTAGGGGACTAATGACCTCAGCAGTTGAGTCCCATAGTGCTCAGAGCCATTTGAACCATTTTTGAAAACAAATACTAAAAAAAAAGTTGCATGGAGCGAAATTCGATCCGGCGACCTTCGGATTACGAACCCGAGCGCTTACCGCTGCACCACCACGCTGTAGAAAATTAGTAATCGTAGAGAGTATTTCACCGCAACGGTTTCTTTTAACTGTCGATTTTCTCGACAACGGCTGAGAAGTGCATCTTGGTGCTTTGCCACATTACACCTCTGGCCATGAGCTTTTATTATGCGCAGTATGAATCGAATCTGAATTTCACAATTGGCGGCCTCCCCTTGTTAGACTAAAATTAGCTTAAATACTAAAACGTTGTGACTTGCAGAAGGTGTACCTCAGTGACGCAAGCAATCTCCATTATCCTTTTGGATGCTCCCATTGGTGTAACGTCACCCAAGTGTGCCGTCACACATGGAAACCATGTGTATAAAGGGGAACAGTAGTGGCAGGCACGGCTTCCCGCATCGCGCCGCCAGTTGACGGACAATGCGGCTGCCTCCCCTCCCACGCACACCGCCTGCGTAACGCTCCGTGAGCATGCATGCGGCGCCTACCCCTGAATGCAGGCTCCCGCATCCGTGTGGGCACTCGCGCATACAGCGTTCTGCCGCACGGCTAGTAAGCCACGCGTCCAGGTGCGCCCGAAACCGCCGCTGCAGTTACTCACACACACGAGCAGACTCATCCAGACCTCAGGAAGCTCTCCAAACCCGACGACAATGTGCATCGTTCGTTTACGGGTTTTGACGAAACTTCCTGGCAGATGATAAACGTATACCGTATCGGGGTTCGAATGTGGAAGCATGCCTTTAGCGGACAATACCCCTACCAAGTAAGATATCCACGTTCATGACCCGCCGTCACAGGTTCACTTCTGCCAGTTACTTTCCTTTCATTTCAGACTTCACAGACGTTCTCCTGTTGTAGCCCTGTATACAGTTTTCCATGTGTCAGGAAGATTAAAGCTGGAGAATTGAAGTTTCTGGAAACAGTCCCCAAGGCTGAGATTAAACCATTTCTCCACAGTTTCCTTTCTTCGAAAATAACGTGAGTGTGCCATGTTCAAAGATTGGACACATCCTCATTCCCTCATATGACGAGAAGTGAAAAATGTAATCCACCCTGGAACATTGTCGGTTTGGTTGTCCAGATGTGGGGAGGCATAATACTGCAAAGATGCACTGACCTTCAAATCTTTGAACACGATATACACACTGGTTAACGTTATTCTGACACTGTCCCCCTTCCCCATGTGCTACTTTTCAGAAGTGCATTAAGCCCCTACTTCATTTTTATGGATGAACACAAGTAATCACATCGAACAGCGCAGGTAGAGGAGATCTTGGAACGAGACGATACTCAGCGAATTGGTTGGCCTGCCCCGACCCCGAACTTACATGGCATCGAGCACGTATGAGATGCGGTGGGGAGACGTTTGCGGCACATGTACAGGCGCCAACGACCATACAATTATCAGCCACGCTCGTGGAGAAATGGAACGCCCTACCACAGAAACATCTTACCAACCTTGTGGCCAGTATGGTATCACTCTGCAGAGCAAGCATTGCTGTCCGTGTTGCTCAAGCACCCCGTCAACAACCAAGTCCCGACTTTCGTAATGTCCAGCAGACCATCATGAATGATGGTGTCTTCAATGTAATTATTGTGTTTCAGTATAATTTCTGACTATTCCTCAAGCAGTCGAATATTCCCTCCGCATAGCTAACGCTAAAAAAAATTATAAGTTTCGTAAACTGAATTCGATGTTGTTATTGATCATTCCTCAGCTGTCTTCACCGGACAGACGTACCAAATAATCTTTACTGTGGAGCACATGTTCACTGAATAGACGTACGAAATAATCTTTACTTTCTGATGTCCCTGCAGACATAGTTCTGCGACGGTATGGATAACAAAAGCATCACAGTGTTGATAAATCTCAGACAAATTCACCGTGAAACTTTTGTGGTATACCGACCAAATGCATTGTCGTCTCCAGTCGCAGTGAAATGGTACCAACAGTTTGACCAAGGTCGCATATACGCGGGTGACGCTGATCTGGAAAAAACGCCGTCCACATCGACCACAGTGTCAGGGAATTGAGGAACTTATTCGCAGTAATCTTAGATTTTTCGACGATGAGGACGTTCACTCAACGGATCTCGAATGACTCCATGACTAAGGAGCGGATTCCTATCGTCGATGAACTCAACCATTGGTACATCTTTCAGAGCACTCTTGACAGAGTCTTGGTGACTGTGTTGAAAAACACCTTCACGTATATGTGCCAATTTGAAATGCCGTGCAGCATTCAATAAAAGTTACGAGGCCTGCCATAATATTGTGTACCTTACTTTTTTGAAGTTCCCTCGTGCTAGAGGATATAAATTCCTTCGCATGTAAGCTGCACGAAAACCAGCAAAATGATTTTCGTTTAGATACCTTCAGTCATTAGCCACTAATGTCCGCCCCCGATAGCTGAGTGGTTAGCGCGACAGAATGTCAATCCTAAGGGCCCGTGTTCGATTTCCGTGTGGGTCGAAGATTTTCTCCGATCAGGGACTGGGTGTTGTGTTTTCCTAATCATCATCATTCCATCCCCATCGACGCGCAGGTCGCCGAAGTGGCGTCAAATCGAAAAACTCGCACCCGGCAAACGGTCTACCCGACGGGAGGCCCTAGTCACACATCTACTCTGTTAGCCACTAATACAGCAAATAATTAAATAACTATAACATTTACTAATACGTACAGCGTGATTTTTTTTTCCAATGTGTACGAACTCGAGGGATTGATCGATGAGAGCAAACGGAACAAAAAAAGTCTAATGAACTTATGTCCGGAAATGCATAGTTTCCATGCTAGATACCATTTATTCACTCATACATTGATACAGAGACTGCAGTCTAAGACGTGCTATACTATGCAGCCACAGTTACAGTATGTGATGAACAGTGTCAAAGGCAGCAGGAATACGCTGCTCCAGTGTCTCCACATCTGGAATAGGCTCTGCATACAAGATACTTTTGAGACGGCCCCATAACCAGAAATCGCACGAGTTGAGATCCGGTGAAAGAGCTGGCCGTGTAACTGGACCCCTCCTCCGATTCATCTACCAGGAAATACATGATTGTAATTCTTCCGGACCCCAGCGGGGAAGTGGCTGTAGCACCATCAGGCAGCAGCAACGTAACCCTTCGAATCATCAATGGCACTTCTTCCAGCAGGGGAGGCAAATTCACCCGCATGAAACGCCGATGGCTCCAGCCTGGTACCAAAATACGATCGCCAATTATACCGGCCCACACATTCCGGTTGCACCGATGCTGATGATTCGCTGTCACCATACCTTGGGGGTTCTGCATACTACCCCACAGACGACTGTTACCAAAGCTGAAATAGCACTCCGCCTAGTTGGCCTCATCTGTGAATAGGGAGGCGCTACAGTCTGGAACCGCGCGACCGCTACGGTCGCAGGTTCGAATCCTGCTTCGGGCATGGATGTGTGTGATGTCCTTAGGTTAGTTAGGTTTAAGTAGTTCTAAGTTCTAGGGGACTGATGACCTTAGAAGTTAAGTCCCATGGTGCTCAGAGCCATTTGAACCATTGTGAATAGGATGGATGACACAAATCCCGAAATCGTGGTCTCCTGATGAAGAAACCGGTGACGAAACTACTTCTGATGTGGAAAATCTGTCGCTAGTGAGCCCTGCACTTGCTATAAGTGATAAGGGCAGTAATAATTGTCATCGAGAACGTTGCATACGCTCGTCTGGCTTACCCTGTACTGGTGGACCAACTGCCTGGCAATGACACGGCGGTCGCCTTACACAGTATTAATCACATTTTCCTCCAAGTCTGATGTCCGACCATTTCGGGTACGTTCTTCACGATTTCCTGCTGCCTGAAATGACTCTGTCTCAGACAAATGGCAAAACACTGTTGCAATCATTGAATACTGTGGCTATTGTTTGCGTACAACGCTGAATCACATCCACTACAAGGTGAGTCATCAAGAGAAGTGAATCGGACACATTACCAATTACTATGGCAGGAGAGGGCGCTAGAGCATGACGTATGAGGAACAGTAGCACCCTCTAGGTGGAAACCACGCACACTGTAACTGTGGCTGAATGATACAGGGCGTATTAGACCGCTGTCGCTGTAACGAAGTATGATTGAATCTATGGTCTCTAGCATGGAAACCATGCATTTCCGGACGTAAGTTCATTAGAACGTTTTTGTTCTGTGTACTCTCATCGATCAATCCCTAGAGTTTGAACACGGTGGAAAAAATCGCCTTATATATAATTTAACCGTTCTAACTTTCTAAAACTCAAAAAGACGCACTTCAAAACTCAGCTTAAAAAAAGTGGTCTATGCCTTGTGAAACTGTGTGGCTCTGACCAGTCTTCCATCTTCCGCTTGGTGACAGCTTGATTTACTACTGATTCACTGGTTAAGTGAAACTGAAATGAGTAAATCCTCTCGGAACGTAAACATCGTCGAAAATAAAATCCTACAGGGGCTATGGAGAGCGGCGTGTGTCACTACTTACGTAGGCGTAGCCCCATCCCATGACGAGCGCAGAGGTGCCCGCGCTGACTGCCTGCTGGGGACCCGGCAGCGAGACAGGACGCAGTTCAGCGCCCAGTTCCAGCGGCGACTCCAGCTGGAACACACAGACACGCCCACACAGTCCTCACGTACTACTGCCTCTCTCAAAAGACATGACACATCATGTTACACAGTATGCTTACGATTTCTTTTTACTGTACAGGCATTCTATTACGACACTGTAACGCAGCCGTCAGGATTTACTACTTGTACACCACGTACAACTAGGAATAAATGACCGTGAGCACATGGGACTCCCAATGCCATGCTAAAACAAAGGCTTTGTAAGCGCACACACCAGAAGCATTCTGCTTCCGTGAAAGCCATTTTGAAAATTTATTCATAAGATTAATGGAAGGGTGACGTAAGTACAGCCAATGATTTAGTGATCTCCAGCACTGCATTTATGCAATAAAAGATTTACTTATCAACAGAAAAGCATTCACACGCACATTCACACAACCTACGGGTGCTATTTGTTTATTAAGGTCCGACTGGTAGCAAAATGGAGACCACAGTGAAAATGCCATGAAGCTTTGCACAGACCTGTTGGACAGTACAGTATCTGTAGTGTGCCCGTAGATCGCATCACGTCGCTTTTTTCAGTTCCGAACGCACAATGAGCACTAAAGACACCCATGAGACGGTATCTCCTGCTAAGTATGTTGAGAGATTTTACCTTCATGCCTCCCACATAACGTGTCGTACATTTCCTTCTTCATGACAGTTCTCGGTCGCACACTGCAGGGGCAATGAAGACACTCCAGCAGCGTTTTCCATGGGAAGTATTGAACATCCATCAGTTCGGACTTGGCTCCCACTGATTTTCATCTCAGCTCACAAGAACCACTGGCTATGAAGATAACGTTTTGGCACAGACAATGAGCAGCAGACAGCGCAGAGACTGGCGGAAAGCATAGGCGGACGCCTTCTATTACTTGGGTACTGGAAAGTTGGTACAACGATACAGCGAATGTCTAAGGCGGTTGAAATGTGGAGCTAATTGGGTTCCACCCCTGCATGCAGTTTCATTTTCCAAGGGACGATGGCATCTACCACCAGGACAACGCGACGTGTCACACAGCTCGCAGTGGACGTGAATGGTTCTACGAGCACCAGGATGAGTTTACCATACTCCCCAGGCCACCAAACTCCCCGGATTTAAAGCAATCGAGAATCTGTGGCACGGTCTCGATCGGGATGTAGGCGAAATGGATCATCAGCCGAGGAATTCTGCGTAGCTGGTCACAGTACTGGAATTCTCATGGCTGCACATCCATGGCGGTACCTTCCAGATCATCAATGACTCTCTTTCTGTACGTCTTACAGCGGTACGCGCTGCAAAACTTGGTTATTCAGTCACATTAATGTGACTGGGCAGTGTATAATGACACAGGTATGTTTTAGATATCACAGCACCATTACACATACACTCATGCTCATAAATTAAGAATAATGCTGATACATGGTGAAACAACGCTCTGGTGGGCGGTCTGCGGGTTTAAATCGCCTCGGGATATGACCATGTGGTGCATTCGACCTGCGGTCATCGCACGGTGGCGCTGCCAGCAGTCCGCATACGCAGAGGTGTGTTGGTGCATGCCGGCCGGAGTGGCCGAGCGGTTAAAGGCGCTACAGTCTGGAACCGCACGACCGCTACGGTCGCAGGTTCGAATCCTGCCTCGGGCATGGATGTGTGTGATGTCCTTAGGTTAGTTAGGTTTAAGTAGTTCTAAGTCCTAGGGGACTTATGACCACAGCAGTTGAGTCCCATAGTGCTCAGAGCCATTTGAACCATTTTTTTGTTGGTGCATCTCAGAGTGCGGTGCAGCGAGTAAGTGTTCAGACGTTTTCAGACGTGCTAACGGTGACTGCGTGTTGAAAATGGCTCAAAGAACACATATTGGTGACGTTATGAGGGGTAGAACACTAGGGCGACTGGAGGCTGCTCAAACACAGCTGGTCGTAGCACGGGCCCTCCGTGTGCCACAGAGTGTGATCTCAAGATTGTGGCAACGATTCCAGCAGACAGGAAACGTGTCCAGGCGCTACAGTACGGGATGTCCCCGCTACGGTCGCAGGTTCGAATCCTGCCTAGGGCATGGATGTGTGTGATGTCCTTAGGTTAGTTAGGTTTAAGTAGTTCTAAGTTCTAGGGGACTGATGACCTCAGAAGTTAAGTCCCATAGTGCTCAGAGCCATTTGAACCATTTGAACGGGATGTCCACGGTGTAAAACACCACAAGAAGACCGATATCTCACCATCAGTGCCCGCAGACGCCCACGGAGTACCGCAGGTAGCCTTGCTCGGGACCTTACCGCAGCCACTGGAACAGTTGTCTTCAGACACACAGTCTACAGACTACTGAACAGACATGGTTTATTCGCCTGGAGACCTGCAAGGTGCGTTCCACTGACCCCTGGTCACAGGAAAGCTCTGAAAGCCTGGTGTGAAGGACACAGTACATGGTCATTGGAACAGTGGTCCCAGGTCATGTTCAAGGACGAGTCCAGGTATAGTCTGAACAGTGATTCTCTCCGGGTTTTCATCTGGTGTGAACCAGGAATCAAATACCAGCCCCTTAATGTACTTGAAAGGGACCTTTATGGAGGTGGTAGTTTGATGGTGTGGGGTGGGATTATGATCGGTGCACGTACACCCCTGCATGTCTTTGACAGAGGAACTGTAACAGGTCAGGTGTACCAGGACGTCATTTTGCACCAGTATGTCCGCGTTTTCAGGGGTGCAGTGGGTCCCACCATCCTCCTGGTGGATGATAACGAACGGCCCCACCGAGCTGCCATCGTTGAGGAGTACCTTGAAACAGAAGATATCAGGCGAATGGAGTGGCCTGCCTGTTCTCCAGACCTAAGCACCAGCTATGACGTCTGGGATGCTCTCGGTCGACGTATCGCTGCACGTCTTCAAACCCCCAGAACTCTTCAGGAGCTCCGACAGGCACTGGTTCAAGAGTGGGAGGCTATACCCCAGCAGCTGCTCGACCACCTTATCCAGAGTATGCCAACCCGTTGTGCGGCCTGTGTACGTGTTATCATATCCCATATTGATGTTTGGGTACATGCGCAGTAAACAGTGGCGTTTTGTAGCACATGCGTTTTGGGATGGTTTTCTCAACTTATCACCAATACCGTGGACTTACAGATCTCTGTCGTGTGTCCCCTATGTGCCTATGCTATTAGCGCCAGTTTTGTGTATTGCCACGGTGTGTGGCACCACATTCTGCAATTATCCTTAATTTATGAGCATGAGTGTACATACATACACAATGCACATATACAGAGAGAGAGAGAGAGAGAGAGAAGGCGGGGAGGGGGGGGGGGAGGAGAAAAAAAGGTATTTCTTCGAAAACCATATTACAACCAACATATGCCTTTCTTAGGTGACAAGCATTCGCAAGAGACAAAGCTTAATGCGTGACAACGCTGCAAACTCTCACTGTCGGTATAAGTGTAAACTGTACTAACCGACGGTGGCTCGAAAGCAAAGCCGGGAGCTGATCGCCTGAAGACATAGCGAAATTCGACGTATGAGTCGAACTATGGGTGGGCAGAGAGTCCTCACACCGTATGGAGACGAGCACGGAGATAAACACAAACACATCCAGCACGAACGACTGGCATTACGAGTAGAACACGTGAGGCAAAGGCCAGGTCCGAAGTAGCTGAAACCAACGCCGGGCCAGGCCTATCACCACTGACAAGTAAGTACCTGGTGGTCGCAATTAAATTGCAGGTACTGACAAAGGTCGAGTGTGGGCTGTAATTATCATATTGCAGCAAAACTTGATAGATATTTGTGGGGATGTGGGCAGAAAAGTTCAAACACGTGAGAAAGGTATAATGTTAATAATGAAATAAACTGGCGGTTACGCAGTTTACTACGTATGAGCACCGGAAACACCGACGAGATGCTGGACAGCGCCAGATTTGCACCTGGTTGCCAAAATCGGAATTAATTTTTTTCTAGAGTAAACGGTTTCCGCAACAACGCGATAACACATCTACCATGTGTCGATGCCATTGGATCTTCATTAGTAAGCACTAATCATAACCACCCATACCTGAGTCAGTGGTTCTGCCCATGCCACGCTTCGCATGTGCCCTACATGACAGCATTCTGTACTATTCCGCTACGACATCCAGGCCAGCTCATATGATTCCAACCAGCCGGCCTCCGGCGGGGGTATTAAATTATGAATTCGAACCTACAAATCTGTGACCTGGCGAATCATATATATTTCCAAAGGTAAAGTATTTAAGGATGTAATTGTTTTTCAAGCTACATACATCAACTGCAAATTATTTTCTTCTGCCTCTCTTCTTGCATTTTTATTTTCCAGACCAATATACTACACAAACATACGAGAAGCAGATTATTCTGCAAGAGCTGGTTTCGTCATCCACAACTGACAACTGATTATCCCTCTGTTATAAATTAATTTATCTTTCTTTTTATGTCAGTGATAAGAGTAATCACACTTGAGACAGAAGAAATTCGCGATATTGAGTTCTTTATTGCAGGAGTGACATCATAATCTTACACCTATCAGTATCTATGAAGCTCTTACGACGAGAATAACAATCAGATATAGGACATATTCATCGATACCGTAAAACACTATCTCCCTATCTTAGTACCATATCTTTAATTTTATCCTTACCATTAACCTCAGTTTGAAACTACTTGCAGTTCGATTTTATCGAAAGAATAGACGACGTTCACCACCACTGCTTTAACAAAAACGTCAAAGTACCCATGGTAGCTGATATAATTTAGCACAGCCTGAACTACAGATATACTAAGCGTGATAGCGCTGCTATTAACACACAATACTAATATTTGAGAAGAGACTCAAAATGCTCAAATGTGTGTGAAATCTTATGGGACTTAACTGCTAAGGTCCATCAGTCCCTAAGCTTACACACTACTTAACCTAAATTATCCTAAGGACAAACACACCTACCCATGCCCGAGGGAGGACTCGAACCTCCGCCGGGACCAGCCGCACAGTGCATGACTGCAGCGCCTGAGACCGCTCGGCTAATCCCGTGCGGCAGAAGAGAATCAGGCATTGATTCATTCATACGTTGTTCTCCTCCTGAAAAGAAAACTAAGCACCATTTGGCGAGGAGAAAAACTATTGTACCGAGGAACTCCTATATACCTTGCAGTAAAGATGGACAGCTCACTTACATTCAAGCCCACAGCGAAGAAAGCCCCACTGCACAGAACATCATCAGTAAACTCACAGGAACCTCCTGGGGCGCTCCATCAATAGCTCTTCGAACTTCTGCCCCGACACTATATTTCTCTGCAAGAGAATATTCTGCACCAGTCTGGCAAAATTATGAACGTGCCAAACAAGTTGATACAGCCTTGAACGAGGCTGGACACCTTGTGAAAGGCTGTCAACGACCAACTCCTGGCAGTAAACTGGACCAAATTGTGACTGTAGCACCACTGGTATGTGCAGTAAGGCGCTGCAGAAGTGGAAAAGAAGTAAGAGATCTAATTAGTACAGACAATAGATGCCGTGAGCACGTTGCGAGCCAAGGGTGCCCACTCGATCGAGGAAAAGCCGCTGGGGAGGGATCAAACAGGAAGTTCTGAACGAGAAAAAGTTGTAATGCTCAGAACGTCTCCTCCAAAGGCATACGGTTCGCACCTCGAAGTCTAGTGGCTAGCATTGCTGCCTCTGGATCACGGGGTCCCGGGTTCCCGGGTTCGATTCCCAGCCGGGTCTGGGATTTTCTCCGCCCACGGGCTGAGTGTTTGTGTTGTCTTCATCATTTCATCATCATTCGGGAAAGTGGCGAGATTGGACTGTGCAAAGATTGGGAATTTGTACAGGCGCAGTTGAGCGCCCCACAAGGAAAATATCATCATCCAAAGATACAGTACGTGAAGAGGGAAGGTGCCGGCAGTCAACAAGCAGCCACATGATGTCATAAAGACAAAATGGTTCAAAGGACTCTGACCACAATTGGACTTATCTGATGAGGTCATCAGTCCCCTAGAAATTAGAACTACTTAAACCTAACTAACCTAAGGACATTACACACATCCATGCCCGAGGCAGGATTCGAACCTGCGACCGTAGCGGTCACACGGTTCCAAACTGTAGCGCCTAGAACCGCTCGGCCAGTGGGCCGGCGTCACAAGATATTTTGCAAGTGATCGATACATCGCGCCAACATCACACAAGTCGCCCACGCTTGTATGTAACGCTGACTGAGTCATGTGATGAGATAAAGCGGTTAATTTACTGACTCGTGTGTGTGCCTATTTAAATTGGACCTAACTTATTTTGTATTGATAAGTTGTACATAATATGAACAAATGTAAAGTTTTGTCTGCTTTATTAGTTTGAATTTACTACATTTTTGGCGCCTGGAATGGGGTCATTTGTATTTCAGTTCCTAAGTTTACTACATTTTGGTGCCCAGAGTGCGGTCATGGAAGTTCTACATTTCAAAGATGTTTCTAGACGCAGCCAACAGAAATAATGAGATTGGTCTTCCTTGAAGTACGTCATAAGTTTCTACAGAGGGTATTTATCTTATCTGAATCATAATTTGTTTATATCTATTTACAGTATTGCTTATTTCTTTGTGTTATGTACTATTTTCATTTACGTGTACTGTGGAACATCTGAGGGAAATCGCTGAGTCACTTTCAAGTTTTTCGTTTAACAAATTGTTTACATATTTTCTGCATTGTGAATATATCTTCATTTCTTCTAACAGATCCATTTTATGCCCTTTATTTAGTTGATGGAGTACTTGGACATTTTTCTCTACTTTTCCAAACTGGTGACCTGTAATGTGTGATGTTGTGTGTGTGTGTGTTTGTGTGTGTGTGTGTGTGTGTGTGTGTGTGTGCAGGCAGGCTTTAATGTGCTCTGTAAAACTGGGTTGAAATCTCGCCCTCTTTGTCCTAGGCAGAACATGGAGCATTCCTCGCATCGTACTTTGTATATTCCAGATGCTGAGTACGGGTCATGAGTGTACTTTACATGAAATATTACTTTGTGGTTTTTGAAAATATTTGCAATTTTCTGTGGTATACTGATAATCTATGGAGCGCTAGATATACACTTTTTATCTTTCTTTGTGTGGTGTTTGTGTCTCGACTGCGTCGGCTACAGAAGTAGTAAAGTCATTGGCAACCGCGGTCTATTTCACCATGATATTTCTTTACCTGTTGCATGTTTTCTTGATTCAAAGACTATTTTCCCTATTTAGCACTGAGCTATGGGCTGCCTGTTTATGGACGTTTGGGTGACATGAGGTTACACGGATTGTGACTATTTAGTAGCAGAAATGTTACTTATAGGAGAGTAATCCCAAAAGTAAGGTCTCCTAGTTTTTTTTATAATTACATAGACCTGTTTATTTCGACAGTGTTTTACAACAGTTTACAGTTGAACATTAGCTATTTTTCGACATAATCACCATTTCTGTCGATGCGTTTTTGTAGGCGCTGTGGCAGTTTTTGTATGCCCATGTAATACCAGCTCGCCGCCACGCTGTTCAGAAAGTTATGAACCTCTTCTTTCACCTCGTCGTCGGAGCTGAATCCCAGTGGTCATAAAGTCGACCAACAATACCCCTTTCCGATTCCAAAAATCGGTTGTCATAACTTTACCGGCAGACTGTGTTTGGATTTCCGCGGCTTTGGCGAGGAAGGATGCCGCCACTGGCTTCATTGTAGCTTGGTCTCAGGTGTAAAATTGTGTGCCCAGATTTCGTCACCCGTAACAATTGAGTCCAGAAAGTTGTTCTGTTCGGCTGCAAGGCGGTTAAGAAATGCGCGGGAAGCATCAACTCGTTGCCGCATATGGTCTTCAGTCAGCATGCGTGGCACCCTCCGGTAGTTCAATGTTTCCATTAAAATACTGTGAGCGGTGCTTCGGGAAACCTCAGAGATCATCCAGGGTGATCCGCCGATCTTCAACACTGTCTCCTCAGAAATTTACGGTCTCCGGCTCCTTTGCTCGTCGTGAATTTCGGGCCGACCAGCTGCAAACTCTCTGCACCACTTACGAACATTTTTGACATCCATGCACGACTCACCATACACCTCCGTCAGTTGGCGATGTATTTCAATCGATGTAGTGCCCTTTGCGTTCAAAAACCGAATATCTGCGCGCAATTCTCATTTGGCGGTAACATCCAACGGGAGCTCCATTCTCAACGGATACCAAGCCAAGACTGAGCGCCTCAGCGCGGCGTGCGCATGTTTACACACAGCGCGTGAAGCACTCTTCATAACAGTGTGACCAACTGCCACACAAACAGAGTTCTTTACTTATAAAAAAATAGGAGACCTTACTTTGGGATTACCCTTGTAAACAAACCCATAGTTTGTAGGTAATTTGGACATCAGGGTCTTTCCCAAAAGTTCCCAGAAGGAATTCTTTTAATCATTTATTCAGTATCAGTTTACAATCTTTCTAGAACTTTTCAAAGTACGCTTCCCCTGCTTCGATGCACCACTGCTAACGCTTCATCCTAAAAGTGAAGGCGCCCTGGAAGTCGTCAACGGGAATCTCCTTCAGTGGGTCGTCGAAACTGCTTTTACCGCTACCAGCGTCCCATTCAGAGTCCCTTTCGCGGTTTCTTTAATCCTTGGGAACAGAAAGAAGTCTGCTGGTGCCAGATCGGGGCTTCAGGATGGCTGGGGCAGCGTTGCCACACCCATTTCGACCAGCAACTCGGGGACAATGAACGCAGTGTGGCTTGACTCATTTTCATGGTGCACAATACAATTGTTGCAAATTTTTTTTTGCAGAGGTCGAACCCCGTTTGCGAAACAGTTTGAACACTTCACAATAACACTCCTTGTTCCCTGTTTATCCTCAAGGTACGAATTCACTGTGAACCAAACCTTTTCTGTCACAAAACACGATGACCTTTGGCTTGATTCGCAATTTGCTCATCCCTGCTTGCCTCAGGCGAGGAGACTCCTAGATGTGCCACTCGCTACTCTAAAGTTTTGTTTCCGAATCGCACTCAAAAATCCAAATCTCGTTGCCTCTGATCACTGTGTCCAAAAATTCTTGGTCCGTTTCGTAGCGCTCATGCAATTCCTGGCACAGCAACAAACACCGCTCTTTCATCTCACTCGACAGGATTTTTGACACCATTTTCGTGTAGACTTTCCTCATTTCAAAATCCTCAGTTAAAATGCGGTGAATTTTCTGTTTGAGTTCTCATGTACTGATTGATGGGAAGCAAGTTGTTGTGTCGGTCGGTCCGTGGCTGTCCCCTGGATGGGTTCCGACGGATCAAGTGTAGCTGGGCTCACCACCTGTCTCGCCGAAGTGAACGAGGGCAAACCGGCCTCCCTGGAGGCTTCTGAGTGCTATCGGTGTTTAGTTATCTGTTTTAGCTAGTTAAAATTTAAGGCGTACGTTTATTTTTCGTTTTTCTTAAAAATTTTGCAAAATTAATTCTGAAATTTATCTTTCGAGGTTCATCATTGCGGGCTTCTGCCTTTAAAATATTATGGAAAAATGATTTAAAATTTTGAAACTTAATTGTGGCCTTCAGCTTTTGATATTGCACCTTACATATGTTGGTTCTATCTACTTTGCTGCGATAATTTTCTAAAATTATTTTATTGCTATCTTAATTGGATTTTCATCTTGTTGATTTGTTAAGATTTCTTGTTTGGAGGCCTTCAGCCGTGAAAGAGTTGCATTCGGTAAAGGTCCGGCTATGTGCCGCTTTGGCTGTAAAAGTTATTAAATTACAATTAGGTGGGACTGATCTCAACCGATTTGTCCCTTTCCACAATCCTATTACCTTCTGCCCAGCGGGTTTAGCGGGCGTCTCATTTGTGAAAGACAGAGTTTGTTTACTGCCAATGCCCATGTCCTTTGAGGAAGTGTACGATCGAATAAAGCATGCACTTCAGACCATCACCAAGTATGGGAAGAATTTGATTACCGTATAGGTGTATGCCGTGTGACCGAAGGTTCACATATTGAAAGATTCTGGTTAATGCGTCAAAATCTTGGACATTTGCCACTGCTTATGCTGTAAGGTTTTGCCCAGATAAAGTAACAAATGGATTTATTCTTGATTTTTAATAGTGCACCATTCATTTACAAATGTCCTCTTTAATTCATTAGCTTATTCAGACATTTTATATTTAAGGTTACCAAGGAGAAGAAAGTGAGAATATTTACGCAAAGCTACCAAAAGAATCCCTCCAGTCGCAGAAGCATACGAGATGTTTCAAGTTGCTTATTCTCTTGCTCAACGTTACTTACCGATTCCAATAGCTCTCACACCTAAATAACGTGTGGTTTAAATCATCATTGAGCGTTGAGCCACACGAACCAAGCTGGGGAGTCACTGGCACTTAGCCCGTGGAGGTTCTATGAAGCAAAAGCACCCTTATGATGAAGATTATGTGTTGTCTACCGTATGTCCAATACCCTAAACCACATGAGCAGTTTCGACCTTATAGTAACATCGGGATTTCTGCTGACGTGTTTCTTCTGACTCTTCTTTTTCTGAGCTGTGTACGCCCCGAGCTTTACATTCAGATATGTCTTCGGTCACATTGAAATCAAGGATACACTAGTGTCTGTTTTATAGTAAGTCCTTTGCGTGAAGATCTGTGCATTCATTTTGTTGAAGGCCTTTTGCGACGGAGTCTGGACAAAGCTCACCGAGGTTCAATAACGCTGCGGGTAATTCACCTCTTGCACTATGAAAGTAAGTTGAACGTTGTTGTCTCTCTGTTGAGAACGAGTAGCACAATAAATCAAGCGGCCTGACGAACTGGCGGTCACTAACGTTTTGTGAGGGAGAAAATATAACCGTTCTCCTAAGAATTCACACGTACGGTCGATCAGTTACTTTCAAGGCGTGAGTTAGTACTTTAATCCCTCTTGGCGTCTCAATTTATGAGCTGGTCATGATTATGTTGTTTATGTATGAGTTTTCACGTTAGAGGAGATGGGCGCTGTACAAGATGAATCTTCGAGAGAAATGAATTTCGAAGTGTCGGTTCGTTCTTTGAATTGGGTAGTGAGAAATCTTACTGTTACGTAGCGGTAATTATTCAGTAGCGTACGGTTTCTATAGAGAAATCATGACTGATCCGAAGAAACAGGTCAGCTAACTTCTGAAGAATTAAGAATTCTCCGCAACTTGAATGATGCACCATGAATAATATAATTTCTAAGCAGAACATTAATACTGACATGAACAGGGCATTGTTATTTTGTCTTACTTTCAAACTATTTTCTCACGTCCGATCTGTAAACTGAAAATGCACGTTTTTGTAACTAAACGCTGCTAATTTAGTTCAGCCGCAAAGAAACTTGTCTGTGCATTACCGTGTCATTGATGTTTTAATCACTACAAAGAGATAAAGATTAATGTTGACAGTATACTAGATGGATGTATCTTAAGATCCTTTTTCCTGCTTAGAGTAAGTTGTAGCTATTTGTTGGACAACTGCAACCCATACATTACCTAACTCACTTGTCGACTGTATTTTTGAAAAAAATTCGTTAAATTTATTATGGCCTAGTCTAACTGTAAGCTTTGTTTTAGCTTTATTTGGAATTTCAAAGCATCTGGTCCATTTGTAGTTATCACTTTGTTTTCGTGAAAGTTTGAAAACGCAGAATTTTCGTCAGCAGCGAAACAATTTGTGCTTAACGAGCATCTGAGCACTCTCATCCATCAGCCCTGTTCATGAGAATTCTACACGACGACGAATTTTGCGAAAAGCCACACATAGGTGCTGCTGGCAGCGATGTAACTTTGGAAAAAGTTTCTGAGAGTTAATGTCGTAACTCACGCGTGAAAACTGCCATCCTGGGCTAGAAGTTCATTGCGTCATTTCTGTAACGGAAACAAGTGACTATGGCACCGTATGTGTGTGCCGAGTTTTTTTATTTGAGTGTGAGCGGAAGTTGACAGTCGTTTGTTAGCTGTTTTACGATTATAATACTAGCGTTGTGTAATTACTGAATAATTTGTTAACCCGATTAAATCCTGTACGTAGAATTTCTAAAATAATGTATGACTGTAGTTATCATGGAATGGGTTGACTATAATTTAAATTGTAATTCCATTAATGTAGCAGACGACGCTGCGATTGCGGTTATTGGTAGCAACGGAAGCGGGACTGTTATGTGCGCGAGAGAGACGATGGATGGGGACAGGAAAAAGAGTGTGGTAGTGTGACCTACCATAATAGCTTCCACCTGAAACTCACAAAAGAAATGTTATTGCGAAAATTGTAGAACAGTTGAATACCGAACGAAAATATAATTGTGAATTGTTACAGACAGAAAGCAAAACACAAAACTAAGTGAAGCGTTATATTGTGGACTGTAGCAGCCTTGAAACGCAGAGTGCCTGCGGACTCGATAATACGAACTGCTACGAAGACAATTTTGTTCTATTTCGACATTTCAAATTAGTCAAATAATTTAGTTTCTTAAATTAACTCTATTGCAAAATTTAACAAAGTAGTAGTCATAAATTGTCTGGAATTGCAAGTTGAACTCTGCCAGTTTGTTGTTAGTGTTTGGCACTCAATTTTTATCGTGTCCGTCTGACATGCCTGGTTCATTTGTGACTTTATTACTTTTAGAATTTTATACGGTAATGTGTTACGTCTTTTTTATTGTACTCTTTGTGGATTGACAAAAATGTTTGCTTTCTGTGTCTGAGGATAAGCTCTTTATATAGTATATTCGACAACCTTTTGGTAGAGATGTGTTATTCTTAGAAGTAAATTGTAAGACTTGTGTAGAAGTGACACTTACAAGAAGTGTGTTTCCCTTCTTCATTATTGTACATGCCACTACAGTTATTAGTTTTCCATTCAAGAATATTTTTCACTTTGAAATCTACCTTATGAATCTCATTCTCGATATTACATAATTTTCCAGTGTCTCCATATCTCTTTGACATACACGACCTTCTTGAATGATTGTGCTCTGTGCAAAATTCTGCCGGATGGTGTCACCTTTCAATCCTGTCCCCAGTCCATATTCTTTTAATGTTTTACCTCCTCTCCCTTCTCCTTCCATATGATTCCAGTCCATAATCTCCATTAAGGTACTGAATAATTCCTTTTATTTCATCATGCATTTGAAAAACCTTTTTCATCATCTGTGAAGCAAATAGCCATAAACAATTGTACTACGATGGTGGGTCTTTGCTTTGTCTTGGATATGATAATCCATTCGCTACGATGTGCTTAGTAGTTTACCCGCAGTCCTATTTTCGTGTTCATTATCAGACATTATCTTGCGTTATCCCATCCAATTTTTTGTTGAAAATGCTGTGTTCTGATGGCCGGAAATCCCATTCGTCCGGCGACGGCACTTCACTAGATCTCCTCACACCGGTCTTAAACCAAGTAATTTCTCTTTTCAAGTTGTCTGACCTACCTTTTTGACTGATAGATGTAACAATCCACACTTTGCCCTGTAGACAGTTGTTTTGTTATGACGATCACATCCCTCTGAACGTTCTCCACCCGGATATCCGAAGGGGTGACTATTTCACTTCCGGAATATTTTACCATTATTAAACGATACAATAAAGCTGCATGTCTTCGGGAAAAATAATGGCTACAGTTTCCCCTTGGTTTGAGATGGCTATGTTAGAGGGCTTGTCAGACTATCGTGCAGATTAGAATTATATATTAATACCTTCAGCTGCTGACAGGCCTTTTGTATATCAACGGGGACAGGTGAAAATGTGTGCGCCGACCGGGACTCGAACTCGGGATCTCCTGCTTACATGACAGACGCCCTATCCATCTGCATTTTGTTTGGTATTGTTCGTTCCGTTTGGTCTGGGCGGAAGTCACAAGATATCTGTTCAAGTTGATCGTTGATTTCTTTACTCAGTTTTTTTTTATTACAGAGGGCGAGCATCCTCACCTTATATGTCCACACACTGCATTCGTAGTGTCCCTACCCAACACACCCATTACTCGTGGAACACATTCTTACCAAGTCCCGTAAGAGTTCGGGTAACATAAGTGCATCCGCGCAGAAGAGGAAGGTCGTGGCCGGTATTGCCAGAACTATATACTTATATGGATATGGTGTCTGTTCTTTTGGACATGTACTTCTTCATCAGTCAGAAGGATTTAACTTCATCCACTAGTCATTTCGACAGTTTGACCATCATCACCAGCTTAAAGGCATCTTTTACTCAGCTATTCGTAGTGACAGCTATCGGTGATTCGTTACATCACCATGTATGGTAAGGTGGTCGAGAAGACAGCTTGCGACACGTAGTTGCAATATGAACAGTAATTGTTATGTATTGGGACGGGAAAATTACATCTGTTTCTTGCAGTTCGTCAATCCCATAATGTTTGCGCAGTGTGTACGATTTGCCCCATCAGAAACAGCGCACATGTTGTTATAGTTGCACATCGACGCGACACTGTATGACCGACCTACAATGAGAAGGAAATGACAATTTCCGCATCAGGATGGGGGACACATAAACACATAACTTTCTTATTGTACTTGAAAAACGTAACTTAACATCGCGGCTACCTTGCATGCAGCAGAAAGTAATTGCCGATACTTGCTACAATGAACAGTTGTGTAAAAGATGCCTTTCACCTTACGATGATGGTGTAACCGTGGGTACATCTACTGTATGAAGTAAAGACTTCGTGAATTAGGCATAATTACATTTCTTTTGATTTCAGGTATAACCAAAATCAGTTTAGCTATAATCCAAAACGTGTTACTCGTGTTGAAACAAAAGCATTTAGTACGTACCTTAATTTCGCTCCTGCATACAGCAAAACTAATTCTTTCGTTTTCTGATTGTTGCAAATGCTACACTTAAATGCATGACTTTAATTACTCTGTGTAGCTGCAGGATCAAATTGAGGTTCTGTTAGATGACGATGAATTTGACTTTAGGAAGTGTAAAGCCATGAGAGAAGCAGCTCTGTGAATGCACTTGTTAATGCAAGCAAAGTCGGCCGCGGTGGTCTCGCGGTTCTAGGCGCGCAGTCCGGGACCGTGCGACTGCTACGGTCGCAGGTTCGAATCCTGCCTCGGGCATGGATATGTGTGATGTCCTTAGGTTAGTTAGGTTTAAGTAGTTCTAAGTTCTAGGGGACTGATGACCACAGCAGTTGAGTCCCATAGTGCTCAGAGCCATGCAAGCAAGAACGAAGAAAAATCAAGACACACTCATAACATTCGCCGACCTAGAAAAATCTTTTGACAATATAAAATTGCGAAAGATGTTCGAATTAGGAGCAAGCTGTATGGAAAGACGGGTAATATACAATATTTCGAACCCTAAGACTGGAAGACAAAGAACGAAGTGGCCGGATGAAAAAGCTGTAAGATAGAGATGTAGCCTTTCGCCCCTACTGTTCAATCTATACATTGAAGACGCAATGACGAAAATAAGAGAAAGTTTAAAGCATGTGAATAAAATTTAGGGTGATCAATTATAAGATTTGGTGATGACTCTAATATCCTCAGTGAAGATGAAGAAGAATAAAGGATCTGTTGATGGAATGAACAGTCTAATGAATACAGAATATAGGTTGAAAGTACACCGAATGTGATTAACAATAAAATTAACATCAAAATTAGAGACTACGAAGTATACTAATTTAAGGTATTCTGTTACCCTGGAAGCAAAATAACATGCCGGACGAAGCAGGGAGGACATAAAAAGCAGAACAGCAGAGGCAAAGAAGGCATCCAAGGCCAACAGAAATCGACTGGTATCATAGGTCGTAATTTGGGGACGAGATTTCTGAGCATGTATGTTTGGCGCACAGTATTGCATGACAGCGAATTTTCAACAGTGGGCAAACTAGAACGGAAGAGAATCGAAGAATTTGAGATGTGGTGCTACAGAAGGCTGTTGCAAATTAGGTGGAGTGATAAGGTAAAGAATATGAAGGTTCTACGCATAATCGGCAATGAAAGGTACGCACAGAAAACACTGAAAAGAAGAAGAGACAGGAAGATAGGACACGTGCCGAGGCATCCATGGTAGTAGAAGGAACTGTAAAGTGTAAAAATTGTGGGGGAGACTCAGACTGAAATACATTCAATAAATAATAATTGAGTATATATCGCGCAAGCGGTACCCTATTCGTGGCGGTCCATAACAGCCTTGCAGTTTACCTGTCTAATGGCTTCCAGGAGCAATAAAAATTTGATTTTCAGT
The DNA here is from genome assembly GCF_023864345.2 of Schistocerca serialis cubense. Taxonomy (NCBI): domain Eukaryota; kingdom Metazoa; phylum Arthropoda; class Insecta; order Orthoptera; family Acrididae; genus Schistocerca; species Schistocerca serialis. The sequence goes on along the minus strand of NC_064642.1, from coordinate 81,493,500 downwards.
ATTCCATACAATTATTTACAGCATTTAGAAATTTAAAATGCTGTCATAATCTATCTCGTAAGAGGTAGAATCTTACGTTACAGGTTTAACAAGTTAAAATTCATGTATAAGTCCTGAGGCAGTGTAACTCCCGTCAGCAGATTTCCCGGACTATATTCATCCATTACTTGATAATGAGAGCACTTGCCGACTGACAACAAATTTTACACATAATTTGAAACCTTTTACAAACTTTTTCTCGCTGACGCCCACATAAAACAACGAAAGTAAAAATTTTTCTACATTTTCGCTGTTCGTGTAGTATTAATTCAGCAACAGGCTTGACTGTCTAATATATTACTTCTTTACTAGTAACTATATTCGCAGCACGTGTATCACCATACACCACTGAACGTATCTGCAAAATTGTATCATTGTACGACACATAGTTTAGGAGATATGACATTACAAACACGGATTTTTTTATTAGTCTGTAGTTGAATAATGGTAACTAAAAGAGAAACACAATTACGGTTTTATGTCTTCAACCCTAAAGTTTTTGCATGATTAATGGCAAATATTTAACACAACTCATTAACGGTTTCCTTTGAATAAAGGAACTCAAAGTAAATTTGTGGCTGGTTGCTGTCCTAACACGATCAACATTTGTCTTCAAAAACAGCCACGGTCTCCAACATGTCATCATATGACAAAATTGCAATTCATTTATAACGTAAGCAGACGTTAGAAGCTGTATTCTACACTGCTGGCCACCGTAAATGCAACACCCTGAAGGAAGCATCCGAATCAAGTGAAATTTACACCATGGGTTTGCAGCGATGAGATATGCAACTGATTAGAATTTCAGCGCAGACGCACATCACGCGCGCCTGTGGTGCCACCTCGCAGCGCCATTTAAGGCTTGGCGATTTCGACGAGTGTACGTTCGGCACGTGTGTTTACCTTGTGGTTGTTTCACAAGACGATCAGTTATGCCTCTTAGACAACAGCGAACATCGTTTGATCAAGTATCCGAGTTCGACAGAGGATGGATAGTGGCTTACCGAGATTGTGGATTATCATACAGAGAAATCGCTAGTCGTGTTGGACGAAACCAAACAACTGTAATGCGGATATGTGACCGTTGGATGCAGGAGGGTACGACGGACCGACGTGGTCGATCGCATTCACCTCGGTGCACCACTGCACGTGCTGATAGGCAAATTGTGCGCATGGCAGTGACGGATCGCTCAGTGACATCCCGAACCATAGCACAGCACATTGCGTCTGTAACGCATCATCCAGTGTCTGCGCGTACCATTCGACGCCGTTTACAGCAGAGTGGTCTGTCCGCAGGACGTCCATTGCTTCGTCTATCATTGACGCAGAACCACAGACGTCTCCGTCGCCAATGGTGTGATGACAGACGGATGTGGACGGCAGAATGGAATGACGTTGTCTTTACTGACGAGGCACGCTTCTGTCTGCAGCACCACGATGGTCGGATTCGAGTGTGGAGACACCGTGGAGAGAGGATGCTGGACAGCTGCATCATGCACCGCCACACTGGTCTTGCACCGGGTATTATGGTATGGGGCGGTATTGGATATTACTCTCGCACGCCTCTAGTACGCATTGCCGGTACTTTAAATAGCCGGCGCTACATATCCGAGGTGCTGGAGCCAGTTGTCCTTCCTTAGCTTCAGGGCCCGGCCACAGCCATATTTCAACAGGATAATGCGCGACCACACGTGGCACGCATTGTCCAAAGGTTCTTCGTCAATAACCAGACTGAATTGCTTCCCTGGCCGGCTCGCTCTCCGGATCTTTCGCCAATAGAAAACATGTGGTCCATGGTTGCTCAACGAGTGACCCAGATTACATCCCCAACTGCCACACCAGATGATCTTTGGCAACGTGTGGAAGCTGCTTGGGCTGCTGTACCCCAGGAACACATCCAACGTCTCTTTGACTCAATGCCGAGACGTGTGGCAGCGGTGATCTCCTACAATGGCGGCTACTCTGGCTACTTATTCTGGCAGGAACCACATGCCACAGACGTCTGTAAACGTAATCATTTGATACTTGGTCAACATGTTATCTACAAAATAAATTTTGTTGTGATACCTCTTGTCTTTCTTGGTGTTGCATTTACGGTGGCCAGCAGTGTATAAGAGTCCAATAAGCAATGCGACGCATTTTTTTCTCGGCTAATTTCAGTTGAAAACAGCGGAATTTGCTGTGGGACATGATGATATATTCCAGCTTCAGCCCCTACAGTTTCATGACGTTCCGATAGGTGCCGCGGTTATAAGTAGCCTTCAAAATGGCGCCTGTAACAGAGGTGCAGTCCAAGCAGAGAACTGTAATTGAGTTTCTTTTGATAGAAAACCAGAGAATAGCAGATTTTTATAGGCACTTGCAGAATGTTAAAAGAGACCTGGCAGTGAACAAAAGCACAGTGAGTCGTTAGGTGAGGCGCCTGTAATCTTCGCAGAAAGGTCGCACAACCTGGTCGAACTTCTTCACGCCGGCGGCCCGCGCAATGGTGTAACTCCTGGAATGTTCGAACGTGCTGACACTCTCACTCGTGGTGATCGACGGATCCCAATCAAACATCTCGCTGCACAACCGAACGTCTCTGTTGGTAGTGCTAACACACTCGTCCGTCAATTGGGGTGCTAAAAGGTGAGTGATCGCTGGGTTTCTCGCTACATCTACATTTACATTTATACTCCGCAAGCCACCCAACGGTGTGTGGCGGAGGGCACTTTACGTGCCACTGTCATTACCTCCCTTTCCTGTTCCAGTCGCGTATGGTTCGCGGGAAGAACGACTGTCTGAAAGCCTCCGTGCGCGCTCTAATCTCTCTAATTTTACATTCGTGATCTCCTCGGGAGGTATAAGTAGGGAGAAGCAATATAATCGATACCTCATCCAGAAACGCACCCTCTCGAAACCTGGTGAGCAAGCTACACCGCGATGCAGAGCGCCTCTCTTGCAGAGTCTGCCACTTGAGTTTATTAAACATCTCCGTAACGCTATCACGGTTACCAAATAACCCTGTGACGAAACGCGCCGCTCTTCTTTGGATCTTCTCTATCTCCTCCGTCAAACCGATCTGGTACGGATCCCACACTGATGAGCAATACTCAAGTATAGGTCGAACGAGTGTTTTGTAAGCCACCTCCTTTGTTGATGGACTACATTTTCTAAGCACTCTCCCAATGAATCTCAACCTGGTACCCGCCTTACCAACAATTAATTTTATATGATCATTCCACTTCAAATCGTTCCGCACGCATACTCCCAGATATTTTACAGGAGTAACTGCTACCAGTGTTTGTTCCGCTATCATATAATCATACAATAAAGGATCCTTCTTTCTATGTATTCGCAATACATTATATTTGTCTATGTTAAGGGACAGTTGCCACTCCCTGCACCAAGTGCCTATCCGCTGCAGATCTTCCTGCATTTCGCTACAATTTTCTAATGCTGCAACTTCTCTGTATACTACAGCACCATCCGCGAAAAGCCGCATGGAACTTCCGACACTATCTACTAGGTCATTTACATATATTGTGAAAAGCAATGGTCCCATAACACTCCCCTGTGGCACGCCAGAGGTTACTTTAACGTCTGTAGACGTCTCTCCATTGATAACAACATGCTGTGTTCTGTTTGCTAAAAACTCTTCAATCCAGCCACACAGCTGGTCTGATATTCTGTAGGCTCTTACTTTGTTTATCAGGCGACAGTGCGGAACTGTATCGAACGCCTTCCGGAAGTCAAGAAAAATAGCATCTACCTGGGAGCCTGTATCTAATATTTTCTGGGTCTCATGAACAAATAAAGCGAGTTGGGTCTCACACGATCGCTGTTTCCGGAATCCATGTTGATTCCTACATAGTAGATTCTGGGTTTCCAAAAACGACATGATACTCGAGCAAAAAACATGTTCTAAAATTCTCGCTGCCTAAACATTAGCTCAAAAATAGCAACGAAGGTGATCTGTGCGGAATTGCTTGCACATTATGTGGCTGATGTGACAACTTTTGTCGAACATCGTCACAGGCGGTGAAACAAGGGTTCATCACTTCGAACAAAACAGCAGTCCATGGAGTGGCGTCACATCACCTCTGCTCCGAAGGAAAAGTTGAAAGCCGCAACCTCTTCTGGGACGTTGAAGGGGAGATTCTACATCTACATAGTTACTCTGCAGTTCACATTTAAGTGCCTGGCAGAGGATTCATCGAACCATTTTCATACTACTTTTCTACCATTCCACTCTCGAATGGTGCGTGGGAAAAAAAAAACCTAAATCTTTCCGTTCGAGCTCTGATTTCTCTCCTCTTCTCTTATATTATGATGATTATTTCTCCCTACGTAGGTGGGTGTCAACAAAATGTTTTCGCATTCGCAAGAGAAAGTTGGTGATTGAAATTTCGTAAATAGATCTCGCCCCCAAGAAAACCGCCTTTGTTTCAGTGATTGCCACCCCAACCCGCGTATCATATCGGTGATACTCTCACCCCTATAGCGCGGTAACACGAAACGGGCTGCCCTTCTTTGCACTTTTTCGATGTCCTTCGCGAATACTACCTGGTAAGGATCCCACACCGCGCAGCAATATTCCAGCAGATGACGGACAAGTGTAATGTAGGCTGTCTCTTTAGTGGGTTTGTCTTATCTTCTAAGTGTTCTGCAGTCTTTGTTTCGCCTTCCCCACAATATTACATATGTGGTCTTTCCAACTTAAGTTGCTCGTAATTGCAATTCCTAGGTATTTGTGCGGTTTATCGTATACCCAAAATTTATCGGATTTCTTTCAGTACCCGTGTGGATGACCTCGCATTTTTCTTTTAGTGCCAATTGACACTTTTCGCACCATACAGAAATTCTCTCTAGATCATTTTGTAATTGGAATTGATCGTGTGATGATTTTACTAGACGATAAATTACAGCATCATCTGCAAACAATCTAAGGGGGCTGCTCAGATTATCACATACATCATTTATGTAAATCAGGAACAGCAGAGGGCCTATGACACTACCCTGCGGAACGCCAGATATCACTTCTGTTCTACTCGATCATTTACCGTCTATCACTACGAACTGTGACCTCTCTGAGAGGAAATCACGAATCCAGTCACACAACTCAGACGGTGCTCCACATGCACGCAATTTGATTAATAGTCGCGTGTGAGGAACGGTATCAAAAGCCTTCTGGAAATCTAGGAATATGGAATCGATCTGACAGCACTCATTACTTTATGGGAATAAAGAGCTAGCTGTGTAGCACAATAACGATTTTTTCTTAATCCGTTTGGTTATGTATCAATAAGTCATTTTCTTCAAGGTGACTCATAATGTTCGAGCGCAGTATATGCTCCAGAATCCTACTGCAAATTGAGGTCAGTGATATGGGTCTGTAATTCAATGGGTTACTTCTATTTCCTTTCTTGAATATTGATGTGACCTGTGCTACTTTCCAGTCTTTAGGAACAGACCTTTCGTCAAGTGAACGGTTGTATATGATTGCTAAGAAAGGCGCTATTGTGTCTGCACACTCTAAGAGTAACCTGATTGGTATACCACCTGGACCAGAAGACTTGCCTTTCTTAAATGATTTGTTTCGCAACACCTAAGATATCTAATTTTATGTCACTCATGCTAACAGCTGTTCTGATTTCGAATTCTGGAATATTTAGTTCATCTTCTTTCGTGAAGGAATTACGGAAAACTGTATTTAGTAACTCCGATTTAGTGGCACCATCATCGGTAACATTTCCATCGCTATCGCGCAGTGACGGCATTGACTGTTTTTGCCACTGGTGTACTTTAGATACGATCAGAATCTCTTTGGGTTTTCTACCATATTTTGAGACAATGTTTCACTGTGAAAACTATTAAAAGCATCTCGCATTGACGTCCGCACTAAATTTCGAGCTTCCGTGAAACTTAGCCAGTCTTGGGGATTTTGCGTTCTTCTGAATTTGGCATGCTTTTTTCGTTGCTTCTGCAACAGTGTTCTGACGTGTACAACAGTGTTCTGATGTGTATTCTATTTGATGTCCTCCCTCGTGTGGCAACGACAACTCAGAAGTCTACTGCGCTACCCTAAGGAAACTTAAGAAACGACTTCACCGTGTTCATCACCACAAAAATGCAAAAGAATTTCTTCTCCGTGACAACGAAAGGCCTCGCACAAGTCTGCGCCCCCTAGAGGAGCTCACAAAATTCATTGGATTGTTCTTCCTCATCTGCTCTACAGCCCGGATCTCGCACCTTCCGACTTCCATATCTTTTCGCAGTGAAGGATGCACTCCGCAAGATACACATGTGGATGATGAGAAGGATATTGACGCAGCAGTAGAATGGTACCATGCGAGCATCCGCGTATAGACTCTCCCAGTAAGGTGGCGTTCGTTTTGAATGGAGATTATCTCGAAAAATATGGTTTTGTCACTAAAAGGGTGGGAAAAACATGGTGTATTGGATCCTGAATAAAATCAACCTGCTTTCAGAAAAAAAATTGCATTACTTATTGAACGCCCCACATACATGGGAATTCGATTCTTAAAAAATAAAAACAGATATATCTAATGTAAGTAATATCCCCAAGATGCAAAGACTAATAAAACTATCACCACACAAATGATTTGCCCAAAAACATAAAACTGCTCCCTAACAAGCTGTAATTGTTGTGGTCTTCAGTCCGAAGACTGGTTTGATGCAGCTCCCCATGCTATTGTGTCCAGTGAGAGCCTATTCATCTCCGAATAACTACTGCAAACTACGTTCTTCTGAATCTGCTTACTGTATTCATCTCTTGGTCTCCCTCTATGATTTTTACCACTGACACTTCGCTCCAGTACTGAACTGACGATCCCTTTCTGTTTCAGAATGTGTCCTATAAAGTTATCCCTTCTTGTAGTCAGGTTGTACCACAAACTTCTTTTCTCCCCAGTTCTATTCAGTACTGCCTCATTAGTTACGTGATCTACCCACCGAACCTTCAGCATTCTTCTGTAACACCACATTTCAAAAACCTCTAATGTCTTCTTGTCTAAACTATTTATCGTCCATGTTTCACTTCCGTACATGGCTACACACCAAACAAATACTTTCAGAAAAGACTTCCTAACACTTAAATCTATATTCGATATTAACAAACTGTTCATCATCAGAAAGGCTTTTTTTGCCGTTGCCAGTCTCCATTCTACATCCTCTCTATTTCGGCCATCATCAGTTATTTTACTGCCCTATTAGCAAAACTCATGTACTACTTTAAATGTCTGGTTTCCTAATCTACTTCTCTCAGCATAACCTGATTTAATTCGACTGCATTCCATTATCGTTGTTTTGGTTTTGTTGACGTTCATCTTATATACATGAAATGTATTCGCTGTTACAAATATGGAATACTACCAGCTGTATAATGGAATGACGACAATGAAAATTTGTGCGGCGCCGGAACTCGGACACTTCAAAGTTCCTTCGGACATGCATGCCGGCCCTGCAGTATCGTATTCATGTTATATTGTCGTTTCAGGACACTGTCAATTACGTTCAACTGCCCTTCCAAATTCTTTGCTGTCTCTGACAGAGTCACAGTGTCGTCGACAAACCTCAAGGTTTTTATTTGTTCTCCATGAACATTAATTGGTACTCCAAATTTTTCTGTAGTTTCCTATACTGGTTGTTCAATTTACAGATTGAATAACATCGGGGATAGGCTACAGCCCTATGTTAATCCCTTCTCAACCACTGCTTCTCTCTCGTCCCTCGTCTCCTTACAACTGCCGTCTGGTTTCTCTACAAGTTGTAAATATCCTTCCGCTCCGTGTGCTTTACACCTGCTGCCTTCAGAATTTCGAAGATTCTATTCCAGTCAACACAGTCAGAAGCTTTCTCTAAGTCTACAAAAGCTATAAACTTAACATGAGACTCACAAACGGTAACATGGGACTAACAAATTGCTGACCATACGCTCAGTGTAGCACGTAAAATTAGTTTCCTGTTGTGCGTCATTCGGTTTGTGAGCTGGTATAGCACATGAAAGTGCTGTAACTAAAATATCGATGTATCGATATTTTCTCCAAAAGCTCCGATATATAGGCGATATTTATCACTCGATAATCTATATCAGAACGGATATATCAAGTGCCGATATTTTTATTTTATATTGTATTTTTTCACAATTTTCGGAAAATGTTTGAAGTTATTCTTTTGAAAGTGTAGGATGACATAATTTTACTTTCACTTTGTGAAGGAGTGTTATTACTTTTTGAGCTTTGACCAATCACAGTCTTTGTCTTTGACTGTGTGGAGCAAGTGTATGGTGGCACAAAAAAACATCGATTGTACTGTGGGCACGTGGTGTGAATTGTATAAGAACATTTCCGATGTGAAGAAACAGAATACCAGTCGCGTTAAAAAACAATTATTAACGCAACTAGTGTGCTATTTCTTCACATCGACATTCTTCAGAAACAGTTGGGAAAATTATGAACAAAAATCTAAATGACAAGATTGCTCATTGCGGTGGCCAGTGATGCATGAGGGGAAATGCTGACTTAATCGGCGCTCGGCGCTACGAACAGAAACTGCAACGTTTAGCTTCATCAAGCAATTTTGACACTACAACTACTAGGCCGCTGGCTTTCGGAGAAATGAAGAAAGAAAGACAGAAAGAAAGAGGGAAGTCGACACGATGTGTTGCGGATAAACGCGATATGTGACAAAACCGAAGATGGACCCATCGGACACCTTTTATCGTGCCACTTACATGCAGTATTGTATATTGCCAAGCGAAAATGAACACCCTTTTCCTTCCAATTCTTTCTCTAAGGGGGATAGGCAGGCTGCTAGCTTGTTAATTTACAGAATATCTATTAATAAATCAATACTTGCTTATAAAGCTCCAAAATCGGCAGTATATTTACAACGCACAGCCAATATTGTTACATGCAGGTACGTAGATACTTTTCCCCCTCGTATGTCGATACATCGATACTATTCTCGATATACTGAGAAATGATAATGAAGTTCTTAAGTACCGATACATCGGTACATTCAGAAGGTGGCAGGGGTAAAATACAGGGAGCGAAAGGCTATTTACAATTTGTACAGAAACCAGATGGCAGTTATAAGAGTTGAGGGGCACGAAAGGGAAGCAGTGGTTGGGAAGGGAGTGAGAAAGGGTTGTAGCCTATCCCGGATGTTATTCAATCTGTATATTGAGCAAGCAGTGAAGGAAACAAAAGAAAAATACGGAGTGGGTATTAAAATCCATGGTGAAGAAATAAAAACGTTGAGGTTCGTCGATGACATTGTAATTCTGTCAGAGACAGCAAAAGACTTGGAAGAGCAGTTGAACGGAATGGACAGTGTCTTGAAAGGAGGATATAAGATGAACATCAACAAAAGCAAAACGAAGATAATGGAATGTAGTCGAATGAAATCGGGTGATGCTGCCGGAATTAGATTAGGAAATGAGACACTTAAAGTAGTAAAGGAGTTTTGCTATTTGGGGAGCAAAATAACTGACGATGGTCGAAGTAGAGAGGATACAAAATATAGACTGGCAATGGCAAGGAAAGCGTTTCTGAAGAAGAGAAATCTGTTAACATCGAATTTACATTTAAATCTCAGGAAGTCGTTTCTGAAAGTACTTGTATGCAGTGTAGCCATGTATGGAAGTGAAACGTGGACGATAAATAGTTTAGAGGAGGAGGAGGAGGAGGAGGAGATTAGTGTTTAACGTCCCGTCGACAACGAGGTCATTAGAGACGGAGCGCAAGCTCGGGTGAGGGAAGGATGGGGAAGGAAATCGGCCGTGCCCTTTCAAAGGAACCATCCCGGCATTTGCCTGAAGCGATTTAGGGAAATCACGGAAAACCTAAATCAGGATGGCCGGAGACGGGATTGAAGATAAACAGTTTAGACATGAAGAGAATAGAAGCTTTCGAAATCTGGTGCTACAGAAGAATACTGAAGATTAGATGGGTAGCTCACATAACGAATGAGGCGGTATTGAATAGAATTGGAAAGAAGGGAAATTTGTGGCACAATTTGACTAGAAGAAGGGATCGGTTGGTAGGGCATATTCTGAGGCATCAAGGGATCACCCATTTAGTATTAGAGGGAAGTGTGGAGGGTAAAAAACGGAGAGGGAGACCAAGGGGTGAGTACACTAAGCAGATTCAGAAGGATGTTGGTTGCAGTAGGTACTGGGAGATGAAGAAGCGTGCACAGGATAGAGTAGCATGGAGAGCTGCATCAAACCAGTCTCTGGACTGAAGACCACAACAACAAACAACATCGAGTTATCGATATTTTTAAAAATATCGAGTCGTGGCCATTGACGGCCTGGACGACAGGTGGTCCGCTCACCAGCAGCAGGCCGACGTCGTTGAGGGGCGGCACGTCACGTGGGGAGTCCGCCTTGAGGTCGTACTGCTCGTGCCTGACGGCTTGCCGCACCATGCGCCGCTGCCCGCCGCCACTCAGCGTCGCCGTGCCCGCCAACACCGACAGCACCGACGCGTTCTGCACCCTGCGAACAGGCCGCCGCGTCAGCAGCAGCAACCGCAGTGCTTGTTAAGACACACCTTTCTGCACGTACAGGGGTTGGGTAAAAATACAGGGTGATTCAAAAAGAATACCACAACTTTAAACATGTGTATTTAATGAAAGAAACATAATATAACCTTCTGTTATACATCATTACAAAGAGTATTTAAAAAGGTTTTTTTTCACTCAAAAACAAGTTCAGAGATGTTCAATATGGCCCCCTCCAGACACACGAGCAATATCAACCCGATACTCCAACTCGTTCCACACTCTCTGTAGCATATCAGGCGTAACAGTTTGGATAGCTGCTGTTATTTCTCGTTTCAAACCATCAATGGTGGCTGGGAGAGGTGGCCGAAACACCATATCCTTAACATACCCCCATAAGAAAAAATCGCCTGGGGTAAGATCAGGGCTTCTTGGAGGCCAGTGACGAAGTGCTCTGTCACGGGCTGCCTGGCGGCCGATCCATCGCCTCGGGTAGTTGACGTTCAGGTAGTTACGGACAGATAAGTGCCAATGTGGACTCTCCATACAGTTGATTGTGGAATTTGCAGCTCTCTGCTAGCTCTGCGAGTCGATTTTCCTGGGCTGCTAACAAATGCTTGCTGGATGCGTGCGACATTTTCATCACTCGTTCTCGGCCGTCCAGAACTTTTCCCTTTGCACAAACACCCATTCTCTGTAAACTGTTTATACCAACGTTTAATACACCACCTATCAGGAGGTTTAACACCATACTTCGTTCGAAATGCACGCTGAACTACTGTCTTCGATTCACTTCTGCCGTACTCAATAACACAAAAAGCTTTCTGTTGAGCGGTCGCCATCTTAGCATCAACTGACGTTGACGCCTAGTCAACAGCGCCTCAAGCGAACAAATGTACAACTAAATGAAACTTTATAGCTCCCTTAATTCGCCGACAGATAGTGCTTAGCTCTGCCTTTTGTCGTTGCAGAGTTTTAAATTCCTAAAGTTGTGGTATTCTTTTTGAATCACTCTGTATAGAAACACTGCGAGAAATGCGTGGTTGAATATAAACGGAGACGCTAGTGTAGTGGCAACTTCCACCACCGAATGTATCAGGACGACCAAATGTACCGGCAAGACACCAAATGTAGTGGATGGATGCCAGGAGGTGCCGTATTAAAACTCGGCGAAAACTTTCCAACTGATGTCAAACTTCCTAGCAGATTAGAACTGTGTGCCAGACCGAGACTCGAAGTCGGGACCTTTGCGTTTCGCGGGCAAGTGCTCTACCAACTGAACTGCCCAACCACGACTCATGCCCCGTCCTCACAGCTTTAAATCCTCCAATACCTCGTCTCCTACCTTCCAAACTTCACAGAAGCTCTTCTGCGAACATTGCAGAACTAGCAATCCTAGAAGAAAGGATATTGCGGAGACACGGCTTAGCCACAGCCTGGGGGTTGTTTCTAGAATGACATTTTCACTCTACAACGGAGTGTGCGCTGATATGAAACTTTCTGGCAGATTAAAACTGTTTGCCGGACCTAGACTCGAACTCGGGACCTTTGCCTTTCGCGGGCAAGTGTTCTACCAACTGAGCTACCCAAGCACGACTCACGCCCCGTCCTCACTACTTTAAATCCTCCAGTACCTCGTCTCCTACCTTCCAAACTTCACACAAGCTCTCCTGTGAGGTATTCCTTTTTAGCTACAGTGCCGTCGTCCTCTTGGTGTGCATCACAGGGCCCTGCATTGCTCAGGAAGCACCCCAGCAGCCCGTGTAATGCAGTGCTGTGTCGAGCCGGCCTTGTACGGCCCACTGAGTTCCGACGATGTCAGGATGGCTGCGCCAGCAGCCGACTCAGCGGCCACCGTTCTCGTTATCTCAGTGCTGCTCCGCTGGCAACCGTAGGTCGTTCCTGCTCCTGCTTCTTCTTTCCTGATGTAGCTGAGATCGCAGTGGCAAGCGCCCGTGATCCGGCGTCCGAATCTGCGGCCCTCGCCTAGGGATGTCCCCGGCGTGTGTCAGGAGTCGGTACGACTGCCCGCGGTAGCGAGCCAAAGAGTGGCCCATCGTTGGCTGGCTGCGGATCCCGCGTCAGCCTCAGAGAATCGAACCAACGACCTGCCTTGGAAACTGGCGCCCCATCCGTTGCTGCGTGTAGTCGGTGGTGTGACATGCCTCGCCATCCAGGAGAGCTGCCACACTTGAATGAATCTCGTTATAAAACGGCACCTATTTATACTGAGCTGTGCGCCTCTGTTTTGCCAAGCGTGCCGCTTCGCGTCACGTATGCATAACACTTATGTTCGCCACTGTCTCCTTCTGCCTGCGACTTGCGCCATGCAAATTGCTGTGTGTGCCTTCTCCGGCAGTTCTACGCCCCTGTGGCCTCTATTTGCCTTTGCAGCTGCTGGTATGCGTAACTCACTGCAATCCGGCCCGCACCTGGCTGTAACTTGTGCTCAGAATATCGCACAAAACTAACTTTCGCTATCCTAAACGGTGGTGCCGCTAACTAGCAAGACCGAGGTTGTGATGTTGTATTTAACCACGAACAGCACCTGTGCAATGTCCTTAATGCGTTGCAAGTGAGCACAACAGTGTTCAATGTAGTCGTAGTGCATTATGTTGGTGCTGAGTTGATTCCACTGTGGACAAGTTATTGTTGCTCGTATCGTCTGTGCTTCTCTAATCAAGGAGCCGAAGTGTTTGATCTTTAAAGTGGCGCCGTATCGAAGACTTCTACTGCATACAGCAAAAACGGAAAAACACTGTACGGTAAGTCAAAATGAGGACGAAACTGTGTATCGAGTGATCGTGATAGAGGTCATTGCCGAGGATTGTGTCGGAAAATACAAGGTCGCCAGCTGCAGAACTCACTGTGAAACTGAATGTCGCACTTGTGAACCCTGTTAGCATGAAAACAACATGTATAGAGCTCCGTGAGGACGGAACTACAGGGCGAGCTGGAATTGCAAAACGACCCATCAATGATGCAAACATGAAAATGCGATGCCGAAGCTGTAAAACCTGACTATGGAATAACGAACGAATGTCTTATGGCTGGATAAGCGCCGAGTTTACATCCCAGGAGTGAAACTTGACGAGGGTTTTCTGATGACTTTGGCAGCTGTATCGTGGTGTTTCATGTGGCCCTCGCGTACTCTGCAATGTCGTATTACTACCAGGAATTATGTGACTACTTTGGCCGTTGAGGACCATCGTATGGTACAATGTTTGCTCCTCAATGGTGATGCTGAGTTCTAAGATGATAGGGCCCCTTTCACAATGTTCGCATCGTCCTCGACTGCTTTTGTGAGCAGGAGGATGAATTGTTGCATCTCCCCCGGAAATCACCGTCACCAGATCTCAGCTTTGGAGAGAATGGTACGTGACCGCTCTCCACCTCCATCATTGTTGCCTGTACTTCCCACAATTTTGCAGGAAAAATGGTATAAGATTCCCTTGAAAGTAGGACGCTTTTATACATGCCATGTAATGACAGTGGCACGTAAAGTGCCCTCCGCCACACACCGTTGGGTGGCTTGCGGAGTATCAATGTAGATGTAGATGTAGATGTAGGCTATTGTAAGCTGTGTTGAATGCTAACAGTGTTCCTACAACGTATTAGGAATGGTAATGTATTGTTTTTCTTGAATCCAAATGTTTGTCCGAAGCTGTAAGCGTTGGCTAATGAAATTCGTCGTAAATAACCCACCGCAATCTGAAAAGAATAGTGTTGTCCATACCTACAACCCAAAAAGAAAAAATACGTATTTCTGTACACCAAGAGCTCCATTTAAAAACTTTCAGCTGCCGGCCCGGTGTTTGGTCATTTACCGCATCACTGGTGGCACATATTGCGTACATCTATATAAAATAAAAATAAAAAATATGGCGCTGGTAGGCCGTACTGTATGCACACAATCACAGCCATGCCATGTTGCAAAAAAGTAGAAGCAATGTAAGTGATAGTGTTGTATCTTTAAACACTTTTCAGATTTCTGCCTCTAGTCAGCACTGTAATAGAAATTTAATATATGTTTTTATTCCATTTTGAAACGAAATCATGCTTTCACGTGCGCTGAACTGTATTCTTAAATTCAAAATTACTCCAGAAAAATAAGGTCTTCCCAATGATAAAAACTTTTCCTAGGACAACTATTCTATCCAAATTTCAAAGTGTTACACTCCATAAAATCAAGCCAGTACTGTATTTGATAATCTGTGTGGTACATTGTTACTCCGCTTCTCATCCCTAATCGATAATGAAATAGAATGAAGAAGAAGTAGCATCAAAAACCAACTACAAGTTGAAACATTTTGAAACAGAAGCTATTGGCAGCTAATAGAAAATTTCCATTTTGGACACAAGGAAAATTGTTAATACATTACAGAAAACCAGAGCAAATATCACATGTACGAATGCATGATCTAGGAGGGATATCCATTAATTAAATAATCTCGAGTTTCAAGCTACATCAGGTGGTTAACTGCCCACGAGCTTTCGGCATGGAGCTCCTCCGCCATTGGCAAGCGATTGACTGTTGTGTAAATGCAACTGCCTTGCTTATATAGCCACGCTGCCGCCAGTGACGTCACCTAGGGGGTGCCCCGCACCATATAGGGCAATGTCCGTTTGAGCTTGTAACGACAACTGTACATATAATAATTTTTTTCTTTATGAATTTAGATAAATTAATGTAAGCAATGTTTTGAACTTCTTTTACGGTTCGTATCGTGATGTTAAAGAAACTGTGAGCAACTTTTGAAATGAATATTATTATTTATGTTAGATTTCAAATAATGTGGTAATCAAAGGGAAGTGTATTTAATGTTAAAACTATTGTAAGATGTGAAAATTGTAATTTATACACTTGGTCCATACGTAGGTAATGCATTAGGATATGTGTAGTAGAAAACCTGTGGTGAATACCCTACCTGTAGGGGAGCGGGAAAAGGTGGAGGCAGGCGAGCACGGGAAAACGCACACTGGCGCGGTTCGGCACAACGGGCTCAGTATTACAGTCGGAGGCGAGCAACAGTCGGAGTTGGGAATCGGTCAGAGGAACACGTACTGTACCGAGGAGGCTACCCAGGAAAAGTGGATTCCATTGAGCCTCGGATGAACCGATTCCGACGACTACTTGGCATGGCTATATTCTGAGGCACAAAATTGGAAAGATTACGACGCTAAGAAGATGGAAAGTGCCGATGTTGTGTGAGCCTTAGCCGTGCTTGTATGTGTGCCGTGCTGCCCGCTATCTCGCTGCCCGCCAACCGCCGCACCGACTTGCACAGGTCAAACATTTATTTCATCTTTAGAAGTGTATCTGTGTGGACCAGTGTCGAAAATGTTTCTAACTGTTCAATAATAACGTGACTTTCACCAGAATTGCCTTAGCCGTGACTTATCCTGATCACTGACCTAGACAGGATCCTTACCTCGTATTGTGCAACCCGAGTATCCTGAACTGAAAGTTTAATGTTAGTGTTAACGAGAATTATCAGCAGACAAACCTATGCTATAAAGAAGTTTAAAGTTCTGTGTGTTATTGCAAATGTTGGTAAAGAACAAAAGTATGACTAAATTGAAAGAGAGTTTTTTTTAATTGAGTTAGCGATGTTATTTAATTAATTTGAGACAGAAATAACGACAGTTAAATTATTCAGAAGTAAGACAAAAGAGTAGTTATCCATAGATTGATAATTTTGAGTGTTAATTTGCCTTCAGTACTTAATAATTTCAGTATAACGACCATAACAGTTTCAGGCCCCCCCCCCCCTTTCCCTTGTCCATTCTTGCAAACCTTGATGTGTACTGATCAGATTTGACCAGTAAAGCTAAATTCTATATTAATCCTAAGTGTATTACTGTTTTTCCATCTTTAATAGTGACATTGTGTGTGTACTTTCAAGATTGCTAACTCTAGGGTAATCCACGCCCGATTTCAGTCTGATTAATATACAAAATGCAGTTCGTAGTAATCATTGCTGTGTGGTGTTGTGTAAATTTAGCTCGTCCAAATTAGTACAAAAGGAGAAAACTTTAGTTCAGTGGATTTTTCCGGTTCCAAACTTTGCCATATAACGCAACGTTACTACGTGTAGTTATGCTTGTACATGCACCCACTTGTACAAGGAAAAACTCACTCATTGCCTAAGTAGGCTGGCGACCGAATTATTAATTATAGGTAGCATTTACTGTGTGTACTTCTCGTCCATGCGAAAGAGTAATTATACTTTACATTTGCTTGATGCATCACTGTAGTTATTGACTGAGTATAAGTCCGATCTTGCTTCTATTAGGTACACGCGGTCAACTAATGTACTAAAATCCTTGTTTATAAGGTGAAGCCCGTGAACTTATTACAGTACAGGCTTTATAGAGCTAACGTACGTCCGAGAGCGGGCGGTAGCGTTACAAGCTCCCCAATCACGGGATCCAGGCCGTACTCAGCTGCAACCACCGTCTTTATTGAGGTCGTTGTCCGATATTTTGATCTCCATTGCTTCATATATAACGCTATCGCAGAAGCTGTTGGTCTGTTTAATAATATAAGTATCGTCGAACGCAATTCGGTGTCCGTTTTTCAGTGCGTGGTCCGCTACAGCTGATTTTTCTGCATAGTGTGGGAGGGAACAACTTTCATTTTCCTTGCCATTCGTGGACGTCCTTATCCGCCGTAATTCCAATGGGTGTCTCGATCACAGCATTTAGCGCAATCCTACCGAGACAGATCAGTATCTACACGCCACCAGCTGCCATCCCCAGCACAGAATCGTTCTGTCATGAGGACCTTAGTACATCGAGCTGAAACCGCCTCGGACGCCGAAAACCTGCCGAGGGTGTAAGTAGGCTGTTTAGGTTTTTTTATTGGTAACGCCACCTCTGTATGAAAATCACTGGCTGTGCTGTGTGCAGTCTGTGGCTGCTTTGCATTGTTGTAATACTCGCCATTGTAGTGTTAGGCAGCTGGCTGTAAACA
Organism: Schistocerca serialis cubense; assembly: GCF_023864345.2. Taxonomy (NCBI): domain Eukaryota; kingdom Metazoa; phylum Arthropoda; class Insecta; order Orthoptera; family Acrididae; genus Schistocerca; species Schistocerca serialis. Next base: position 81,475,976 of record NC_064642.1, on the reverse strand, counting down.
GCGCGTAGCGTTGCGCAGTTGGAGGTGAGCCGCCAGCAGTGGTGGATGTGGGGAGAGAGATGGCGGAGGTTTGAAATTTGTCATGAACTGGTATATTTATATATGATGATACCAAGATCTATTAAATAATTATTTTTTGATCCACATTCTTTAAAAAAAGGAGCACTTGGAAAGGAAAGAACAATAAGAAGGAACTAGTAACAGTAACACATAATTTTCTTTTCAAGTACTTGGTAATTTCTTTTGTAGAATAATTTGTGGTGCACCACTTTAATTACATAGATATTAAGATGTGAATATACATTTCCCTTATCTGCATTGTTGTTTTTACTGTAATATCTTTTTTGCTTGAGCTATGTCATGTTTTGATATAAGTTATTACATTTATGCTGCTAGCTTTGCCAATTTGCATTTTTTGCATTGCTGTTTGTGTTGATTTGTTATGTGATGCTGCATTGCCTCGTTCCTTAGTTTAGCATCTGAGCTCAGTAGATTTAAGTTAGCTTAAGAGGGGGTAGCCTCTAAGAGAATGAGTTGCGATGAATTGAAAGAAATGCATTGAGAAAACAGGTTTAGGTAGGATTTTCTTGGAAATCAATGTTGAGGTAAGAAATGTGTGAACATATAAATACAGAAAGCATGCTTAGATAGAATTTTTTTGGTGGAAACAAAGGATGAAATAAGAGGAAAGATATATGAAGTTTTGGGTTGGACTGCAGTACCAAATGTTACACTGAAAACGAACCCTGTCCTTTCCTATTGGTGTTATCCCACTATGTGTTTGTGTACCCTTGTGTATTTGTTTTCTTCCTGTCTCTGTGTAGTTTCATAGAATTTTTTCTTCTTTTAATATTAAGCTACATTCACTATGATGAGGAATACTGTTATCCTCGAATATAATTGGCATTAATAATATGTTATTTACTTTGTAAAGATGTTAGACATTATTAATTCTATTCTGTTCAATGCTCATGTGTGAAGTTGATGTTTCAAAAGTTATTGTGATCCTTTATGTATGTACTCATGTCATAATTCCACTGATGTATATGTTTATTTCTATTCTTTTGTAAAGCCTGTGTTACTACAAATGTTATCTGTATTGTTATGTTCTTTAATGATGTATTTTGTACCTTTGTAATTGTATTTTCATGTTGTAAATTTATAATTGTACAGACACCAGTTCTTCAAATTAAGTTACATTTCACTGCACACGTTTCTGTTGGTCATAGTATATGGACAATATGTGAGAAGTAGGGACTGTTAGTGTTTGCACGTGTGTTAATAATTCAGCAAGGGACTGGATAACAGCATTGCTGGATCTGAGGACAATTCCAAAAACTTTGTGAGTGCACAAGTGGTGGTTTATGGACTTGCTATATTCTCCGCAAGACTCTTCAATGGTGAATGTGCACCTGCACAGTCGCAACAGATGGCTGCTGGCCATTTCTACAAGGACTACAGTGGGTCTACACCTTTGCTGACTCACCAATACCATTATTTCTACAAGGACTGCAGTGGGTCTGCACCTCTGGTGGCCCACCAATACCACAATCTCTACCAGGACTACAGTGGGTCTGCTCTGTGATGACCTACCTACCAATATTCTTCAAAACGTCGACTAACTCTGCTGTGGGTTTACTCTGTTGTGGCACATTACCTGTCTGCATGTCGAGTCAGCACTGTCTTTCCGTTGGAAGGACAACACTACTTCTTCAAGACTGCATGGAAATCCACTACTTCCGTGTGCATTTTCTTCTACTGCTCAGACTTTGAGAAAAACACTATATTTTACCGTAATGAATGATCAGGACTGTCTTTATGGACTGTGAGAAATTTTTAGCTTTTGACCAACATTGTATCAATAAGTGTGTGCATTTGATTTCTTTGTTATTGTAATTATGAAAAATTTTTTTCAAATCTGTATTGGCCACTGCCCAATCCAATTTGTAAAAATTTTTGTGGGCAGCATGGGGGCTATGTAAGTAGGCTGTTTAGGTTTTTTTATTGGTAACGCCACCTCTGTATGAAAATCACTGGCTGTGCTGTGTGCAGTCTGTGGCTGCTTTGCATTGTTGTAATACTCGCCATTGTAGTGTTAGGCAGCTGGCTGTAAACAGCGCGTAGCGTTGCGCAGTTGGAGGTGAGCCGCCAGCAGTGGTGGATGTGGGGAGAGAGATGGCGGAGGTTTGCAATTTGTCATGAACTGATATATATATTATGACTTGTGATGATATTAAGGTAAATACATTGTTTGTTCTCTATTAATATCTTTCATTTGCTAACTATCCCTATCAGTAGTTAGTGCCTTTAGTAGTTTGAATCTTTTATTTAGCTGGCAGTAGTGGCGCTTGCTGTATTGCGGTAGCTTGAGCAGCGAAGTAAGTGATTTGTGAAAGGTATAGTTTAATGTTAGTCAGGGCCATTCTTTTGTAGGGAATTTTGAAAGTCAGATTGCGTTGCGCTAACAAAGTATTGTGTGTCAGGTTAAGCACAGTCCTATATAAATTGTTCAAAGGGGACGTTTCAAGGGAACTGAGCCACTTACGTAAAGTTTTAAGGGAAACGGTTACAACACAAATTTCGCCGGCAGTTTCATCTGAGGCGCGAAAGCAGAATGCCCCCGAAGAAGACACAAAGGCAACGTTTTGTGGCTCAATAACAGGGAAGATTAGCCGGCTCCCGAAGAAACATAAAATCGACATAGTCCCCAGGCCTCCAGCAAAGATCCAATAACTAATGAAGCCTGAGAAAGGCGATGTAGGCCTCAGAACGCCAGGAATATACGAAATACCTGTGGGTGTAAACAGTTTTATGTCGGTCAGACTGTCCGCACTATTAAACAGCGCTGCATAGAAAATAAAAGGTATTTCCGCCAACGCTATCCCGAAAAATCAGATGTAGAGGAGTATGCACTGGAAAATCACCGAATTGCATTCGACAATAGTTCTATTATAAAACGGACCAACAGCTTCCGGGATAGCGTAGTAAAATGAAGCAGTAGAGATGAAAATATCGGACAACACCCTCAATATAGACGGCGGATTGCAACTGAGTACGGCCTGGGATCCTGTGATTGAGGAACTGAAGCGAACGCGGAGGTAGCACCACCAAGACATTGCCTTATATGGTGCAGGGCAGGACCCGAGGCCTACGAGAAAGACAGGCCGCGGTGCGTGCGTCACAAAGGTAGACCTGACTCGCTGCTCAGCTCAGCAGACAAACTACGCTTCTGCACCTGTTAACTCGTAATTCAGTGTTTACGTATAAATGAGAATTTTCGTCTCTTACTGGAATCCCCTATTATGGAGTCTTATTGTTTATTAGTCCTACAGCAATTGGAAGTCCATATGCCTGCTAATAATTTGTAACGGCCGTACTGGGTACAATAAAATTTTATCGGTTGTATGAGGCAGTACATCTTATATGAAATGAGAAGTGTTAAGCAGTAGAGACTAAATGGCATAAGCGAGCTGTTATACCATTTACGCAGAGCATAGATCTTAAAGCTAGTGCACGGTTGCGTATTTTGTTGTAGTGCTAGTTATCAGTAAGACTCTATGAAAGCAGATTCCAGTAAAATATGCTATTCTCGTTAGTACTTAAACACACAGTTAAGAGTTAACACGATTAAAAACGCATTTCTTCCGCTCAGATGAGGGAACAAGCTAGTTCAGGTCTACCCTTGTGACGCACGCGCTGCGACCTGTCTTTCTCGTAGGCCTCAGACAGGGCGCAAGTGACGTCACTGGCAGCAGCAAGGCTGTATAAGCTAGGCTGCGGCATTCATCTGACAAACACTTGACAATGGCAGAGGAGATCTCCGCCGAAAGCTCACGGGCAGGTAACCACTTGACGTGGCATGAAACCCGAGAATATTGTATTAACAAATGTCACGTGTTCCGTAGTACAAGAGCTGTTTCAAGGTAAAGATGGCGTACGACCGATGAAGCATGGCATAACCGTCCACAGGATATCGACCATTCTTAAAAGTATACAGACATTTTCCTCGGCATAAAACTCCGCATTTGAATTAACTGTATCCTCCAAATAGCTTTAATATGTTATACTATACTTAAATATGTAGGACTCGTAATTCCACGGTGACACACGGGAGACGGACGGTTTTTAATGAAATAATACTCAGCCAACTTTAAAATTAATGCATGTTTATTAACACAAAATCAAAGCTCATTATTTGCCATTTTAGTTAACAAAGTTATTTGTGAAAAATAATGTCGCCAAGGTGATGTCCATCATTTCGAATGCAGGATTCCAGTCTCTTCTCAAAATCCTCCATCACACGGACTAAAATCTCTGCTGGGATGGCAGCAATTTCATGAATTATTGCATTCTTCAACTCGTCCAAATTTCGTGGTTTCTGGTTATAGACATAGTTCTTAAGGTACCCCACGGAAAAAAGTCACATACTGACAAGTCGGGAGACCTGGGAGTCCAAGGAATATTGCCAAAACGTGAGATAATCCGGCCAGGAAACATGCGTCTAAGAACTGTCATTGAAGTGTTTGCAGTGTACGATGTTGCCCCATCCAGCTGGAACCAAACCCGTTTTAAACGGATTCGTCGTCTTCTTAGTTCTGGTTTCAAGAATGTTTCAAGCAAACGAATGTAACGAACCGAATTAACAGTAACTGTGGTCCCGTTCTCTTCAAAAAATAAGGTCCAATAATGCCAACAGAGCCAAGAGCACACCAGACTGTCACTTTTTCTGAGTGTAGAGGACGCTAGTGGATAAGGTGTGGTGCTCTGGAGTCCAATAAAGTAGGTTTTGCTCATCCACGGTCCCTTTTAAATGAAAATGAGCTTCATCGCCCATCAATAAAATTTCATTTTCATTCGATACCAAAATCACTTGCAATCTGTAAGAGAAGTCCAGCAAAATCAGTTTCCTTAAGTTGTTGGGCAATGAGCATTTTGTAGGGATGGAATTTTAATTCTTTATGCAAAATTCGTCTAACCGATTCGCGATTGATTCGTAACTCACTAGCATGACGACTAGTTGACCGTCCTGGGCTTCTGACTGCCGCTTGCCTTACCCTTTCAACATTTTCTGGTGTCGTTACTCTGCGTCTCGGGCCAGGATGCTTCTTATCCAGTATGTTTCCAGTTGATATGAAGTTTTCCACCCATTTGAGGATTGTGTTACGGCTCGGAACAGCTCCATGTCGACCGACATTAAACCGCGCACGAAACAATCGCTGCGTAGACTCACCACCTTTCACGAAACTGTCATAGACAAACACTCGACGTTGCAAGTCCCACTGCTCCATAGTGACTGAGTAAATGAAATGGCGTCTTGTGTGGGTCAGAACTATCCCCACCACGACCACCTCCCACCACAGCTCCCTCAGTACTACGCAGTTTAAAACCGTCCGTCTCCCGTGTGTCACCTTGTATTTGCAGAAACTGCACAAGGCACAATCTTATGTCTCACTACAACAAAAACAGTGTAAAATGCCGGAAAGTGCTTATGGCGGTTTGTAGTGTGCGTTCCTTCATGTGATTCTAAAATCAGTCACCAAACTCAAATACCGGTCATGAAACATCATGTGTTCCTAGATACACTCTCCTCGACATTCAATGCTCTGCTCCACGTATTGATGGAAACAAACATGACACTGAGTTCCTCAAACAGTTAATTTTAACTACTTATGCTCTTTCCCGGGTTCGATTCCCGGCGGGGTCAGGGATTTTCTCTGCCTCGTGATGGTTGGGTGTTGTGTGCTGCCCTTAGGTTAGTTAGGTTTAAGTAGTTCTACGTTCTAGGGGACTGATGACCATAGATGTTAAGTCCCATAGTGCTCAGAGCCATTTGAACCATTTTGAACTTATGCTCTTCTTGCTATTGCTGGTCTTGGAAACAGAAGAATGAACTTCCTGTCATACTGATGCGAGCCGCATTGCATGCACTGGAACAGTGTTTAGTGTCATTTGCTGGATACTACCGGTCGTCAGTTCGAATCCGATCGCCGGCAAATATTTGTCGTTTAATATTTGTGATTTCTAGAAGGTTATCAATTTTTTTATGTTATTGTTTGCATATTCTAGAATATTCCATGTCTCTACGACCTTCTCCCTTCACCCCTGTTCTGTCTGTACATTTGTGTCCACACTGTACACGCTTTCAGTCGTAAGCATTGTACTTCACTGACGATCCTGCATTCGCATTTGGACTGGATTCAGGTTATGGAACGGAAAAATTTTCTAGGGTAACTCATATGTAGAGAGAAAGCACTGATTGCACAAAAGCGAACAGTAAGAGCCTTAGAATCATGTATATGATATCTTTTGGAAACCTCTTAGGGAGGTAGGGATATTAATTGCACAATCACAAAATATACAGAGTGGTGAGAAACAGTGTGAAAAGACTGTAAGGGTGTCATGCTGACAAATAATTGTTGAGAAAAACATTCGATACGTTGCGCCGTTTGCGCGTTAACTAGCACTGAAGTTAGTCAATAACGCAACAAGCGGCCCGCGAGATGCAATTAGTGTCAGCTGTTCTCCTAGCGTAAATGATAGGAAACAGGACTGGTCAGCCTACGGCTCGGGTTCGATCCTTACTGACGTCCCATGACCGATTTTGTATCGCTCTCTTGCTCGGTTCTAGGAAACCAAAGAACACGTTTGGTAACACCGTCTCTGGCGGTCGGCCCTTTCGGCTAACTTCAATGCTCCTTAAATCGGAAACGGCGTAACGGAACGAACTTTTTCGTTTGCAATTGTTTCTCAGTGCGATCTATCCTGGAACACCCTTACAAGCTTTTCACAGTTTCTGACCAGCCTGTATATTTTTTTGATGAAATTCGTCATCAACAATCCAGTAGTGAAGTCCATACCCTCAAGATTAGAAGAAAAAATGACCTTTATTGCCCATTTTTAAAGCTTTTAAAGTCTGTCAAAAGAAGTTCAATATACGTGAACAAAACCATTTGATGATTTACGCAATAACATAAACATCTGACATGGAGGAAAGCAAGCTGTTAAATGTAACCGAAAATAATTTCTTCTGGGCAACTTCTTCAATTCCAAGGACGAATTTTTGAATGCAGACTGTTAATTAACAAAAAGAATTAAAAATAAAAAACTATTTTTCAAATGTAGCTGCATTTGTAGAAATGAAAACAAGTATGTTCATTACTGTTAAAACTATTCATGTACAGTGTGTAATGTATACCTAACTCGTTCCACTTCATTTCGATAACACATTAAGGCGGAGAAGCCCATAGAAAACAGCATATTCGTATGACGATTTGAAATGGACCGGTGCCGCATTCTGATTTGATCCATGTTAAATAGTTTTTGAAGGCCAGCGACTGTGGAACAATAGGTTTGTTTACAAATAAATCTTCTGCTACCAGTCACGATTTTTCTTTCTTTCTTTATTTATTTTTTTTTACTTTTCGCACAATGCTTTTCGGAAAATAATTCCCATTTTTCGTGTGTATTAAGCCATTTCTATTGATGTTGTCAGTGTGTGCTTCATTTCGTTGACTTTTACTGCAATACATCAGAAACACGCTATTTTTTAGTTGGGTATCGATTCTTTTGGTGAACTTAGTGGTGAAATTTGGAAGTACTCCACCGACTAAATAAAGGACATAAAATGGATTTGCTAGAAGAACTGGAGATATATTCACATTACAGAAAATATGAAGATAAAATATTAAACGAAAAACTTGAAAGTGAAGCAGTGAATTTCTTCAGATGTTTCGATAGTATACTAAAATAAAAATAGTAAAACATAGAAATTAGCAGAATTGTAAAATTGATATAAGTAATTTATGAGCCAAATTGTTAAGATACACTACTGGCCATTTAAATTGCTACACCACGAAGATGACCTGCTACAGACGCGAAATTTAACCGACAGGAAGACGATGCTGTGATATGAAAATGATTACCTTTTCAGAGCATTCACATGAGCCGGCCGGAGTGGCCGTGCGGTTCTAGGCGCTACAGTCTGGAGCCGACCGACCGCTACGGTCGCAGGTTCGAATCCTGCCTCGGGCATGGATGTATGTGATGTCCTTAGGTCAGTTAGGTTTAATTAGTTCTAAGTTCTAGGCGACTAATGACCTCAGAAGTTAAGTCCCATAGCGCTCAGAGCCATTTGAACCATTGACACAAGGTTGGCGCCGGTGGCGACACCTACAACGTGCTGACATGAGGAAACTTTCCAACCGATCTCTCATACACAAACAGCAGTTGACCGGCGTTGCCTGCTGAATCGTTGTTGTGAAGCCTCGTGTGAGGAGGAGAAATGCGTACCATCACGTTTCCGACTTTGATAAAGGTCGGATTGTAGCCTATCGCGATTGCGGTTGATCGTATCGCGACATTGCTGCTCGCATTGGTCGAGATCCAACGACTGTTAGCAGAATATGGAATCGGTGGGTTCAGGAGGGTAATACGGAACGCCGTGCTGGATCCCAACTGCCTCGTATCACTGGCAGTCGAGATGACAGGCATCTTATCCGCATGGCTGTAACAGATCGTGCAGCCACGTCTCGATCCCTGAGTCAACAGATGGTGATGTTTGCAAGACAACAACCATCTGCACGAACAGTTCAACGACGTTTGCAGCAGCGTGGACTATCAGCTCGGAGACCATGGCTGCGGTTGCCCTTGAAGCTGCATCACAGACAGGAGCGCCTGCGATGGTATACTCAACGACGAACCTGGGTGCACGAATGGCAAAACGTCGTTTTTTCGGATGAATCCAGGTTCTGTTTACAGCATCATGATGGTCACATCCGTGTTTGGCTACATCGCAGTGAACGCACATTGGAAGCGTGTATTCGTCATCGCCATACCGGCGTATCACCCAGAATGATGGTATGGGGTGGCATTGGTTACACGTCTCGATCACCTCTTGTGCGCATTGACGGCTCTTTGAACAGTGGACGTTACATTTTGTTAGCGTGGGGTTGATCTGAGATTCTGTTATTCTGCGCAACCGATTAATCTGAGATGTACCCTTTACCCTGTGGCTGCTGCAAGATGCAATTTCCACCCCCACACTACTACAGAAGTCAGACAAACGTTCCTAACGTTCTAAAGAGAAATGCCTGAAAAACTTTCAGCAATAAAGATCTTCTAGAGTCGTCCGCTGTAAGGAAATGACACAAAAATTCACAAAATTTCTTATGTAACTAGTGGGACACTTGGGTACTGGAGTAGTGCTAGTTAGTGTAAGAAAAACATGAAACTAAGGAAAGTTATTATTTATTTTGCAAAAATTCTGAGAAATCACAATGGCACTTTTAGTTATGAATTGAACAAGTTACATCCAGGCTCTTTTCGGAAAGTGAAGTTACCTCTCAAGGATAGGATTCGCTAATGAAATTTCTTTACAAAGTTTAAGATTGTTGTTGACTTGGCAGAATGGCTGAGAGGCACGCCTACTCAACTTGAATAATTATCCTTTAGAATGATGCTAGGTATGGTCGAGGCTGTCGTATGTGAAATGCAGTGAAGTGTACTGTTGTGGAGGAAATATGGGGCTCACAATAACTGTAGTGCACAATACTGTAAGCTGCAATGACTGCTCTCTGCACTGCTCGCTGCTGACAAATAAGGTAACTCTCGTTCTATCTGGATTGACCTTCGCCAATCAAACTCTCACTACGCCTTGATGAAGTCAAGGATTCCTATTCTCACCTAGTCTAACTATTGGCGTGGTAAAGCAGTCAGATAACTAGTCCATCGTGATGCCCCTCAAAAATTTGCTCGCATGCGTTTAACTATAACACTGTCCATTCACACCGCACAATAAGGGTGACGGCCAACACAGTGAACAACGCTTAATCGCAAGGACTCAATATAGAGAGACGCACTTTGATTCACTCTCAACAGAGGTGCTCTCCCAGTGAAGTACTGAGGAGAGACTTGTTCCTCACTCCAAGAGCGACAACGGAACGGCGCCTCTCCATACCAGACGTGAAGGGGTATATCTTTCGGTATCTTCCATGACTTCTTCAGCTCAAGGCGTCAGAAATATCGTCTGCCAATCAGCATTGCTCTTCTAAAACGGGAGAATGGCGTTTCGTTTAAGGCTACCAATCTGGAAATCTGCAGTATCGGCGTTTGGCGTTTGCTGTCTCCCTGCAAAAATCTCTGAAACTGCGTGCTATGTGTAAAGAATGTGTAGGCTGGCTGCTCCCACACAATGTAGCAGAATTTTCTTTTAAGCCGAACATGGGGTCATTCCTCCTTTCCCTCGGGCGAACGCTGTCTGCTCCACGGGGCGTCCACCAGCCGACGTAGATGGGTCAGGACTGGCCTCCTAGTGTGCGGTTGCCTTTCTCGAACTAAAAGCTCCTGTGACCATTGTGTCTGGAATGTATGTGTGTACGCCAGCCTCGAGTATTTCAACCACGGTCCGCACTTGCGATTTATTAGTTATTTGCATATTGTTTACATGAATTCATACAACATTGACTTTATCTTATCGAGTTTGGGTTTGAATGAAGCGTCCTGATGTGCGGAATATGATTGTGGGGGCGGAATATGTAAGCAATGAAGGTCAGGAGACCATGACGTCTTACAATTTCAGATGTGTTACGATCCATGGCTCTACCCTTCATTCGATCCCTGCGAAACCCTACATTTCAGCAGGATAATGCACGACCGCATGTTGCATGTCCTGTACGGGCCTTTCTGGATGCAGAAAATGTTCGACTTCTGCCCTGGCCATCACATTCTCCAGATCTCTTACCAACTGAAAACGTCTGGTCAATGGTGGCCGAGCAACTGACTCGTCACAATACGCCAGTCACTACTCTTGATGAACTGAGGTATCGTGTTGAAGCTGCATGGACAGCTGTACCTGTACACGCCATTCAAGCTCTGTTTGACTCAATGCCCAGGCGTATCATGGCCATTTTACGGCCAGAGGTGGTTGTTCTGGGTACTGATTTCTCAGGATCTATTCACCCAAATTGCGTGAAAATGTAATCACATGTCAGTTGTATAATATATTTGTCCAATGAATAACCGTTTATCATCTGAATTTCTTCTTGGTGTAGCAATTTTAATGGCTATTAGTGTAAATAATATCTGTACGAAAGCATATCATAATCTGTGGAAGACCTATAATGTTATCTCTGTAGGCTACCTGTAAGAATATCTTTGTAACTGTTTTGTTTATATAAGATATTTTCGATGAGTAAAGTGTACGACAAGTTGTGTGTGATTTTTAGCGTGTGTGAGACTCTGCACAAATGGACCATTAGAAAAATGTACGTACAAATTCTTCTAAATTTCGCCACTAACTTCACCAAAAGAATCGATACCCAACTAAAAAATAGCGTGTTTCTGATGTATTGCAGTAAAAGTCAACGAAATGAAGCAGACTCTCACACATTGACAGCATCAATAGAAATGGCTTAAAACACACGAAAAACGCACTTTAAAATGGGAATTATTTCCCGAAATGCGTCGTGCTAAAAGTAAAATAAAGAAAGAAAGAAAGAAAAATCGTGACTGGTAGGGGAAGATTTATTCATAACACAAAAAGAATAATCGTGACTGGTAGCAGAAGATTTTTTTGTAAACAAACCTATCGGTAATGCATTATTAAAAAAAGCACTCCGTCTGCAGGCCACAAGTGGCCCATCGGGACCATCCAACCGCCGTGTCATCCTCAGATGAGGATGCAGATAGGAGGGGCGTGTGGTCAGCACAACGCTCTCCCGGTCGTTATAATGGTTTTCTGTGATCGGAGCCGCTACTATTCGGTCGAGTAGCTCCTCAATTGGCATCACGAGGCTGAGTGCACCCCGAAAAATGGCAACAGCGCATGGCGGCCCGGATGGTCTCCCATCCAAGTGCCGGCCACGCCCGACATCGCTTAACTTCGGTGATCTGATGGGAACCGGTGTATCCATTGCGGCAAGGCCGTTACCACATTAATAACATAATTATAATTTAAAATTTTTCTGATGTCAGCCTGTTTGTGGCTCAAGTCATTAGGGTTCAGCCCTAACAGCCAGCGTGTAAATGCATTCCTGATGTTCGCTGCCGCGTCCTAGAGCGCCGAGCTGCCTAGTACTCGGGTGCAAATGAGTTAAGGCCAGCTTCCAGGCAGGGTGGCACACGGCAAGGACTACTTCATGCATCTGCCTGACGTCACACAAGTAGTCCACAAGTGAACATCCATCCACTAAACGTGGATATAAGACGGCAAATGGCTCCACTCTAATGACAGCGACGGTACTTCACAGTATTATGATTATCTCAAGACAGCACCAAGGCTCAATCATAGTCGCCACCAAGAAGAGACAAACTGTACATTCTACAAACGTTCGCGGTTATCGTTCACTGGATTCAGTACTACACTCCTCGAAATTGAAAAAAGAACACATTGACACCGGTGTGTCAGACCCACCATACTTGCTCCGGACACTGCGAGAGGGCTGTACAAGCAATGATCACACGCACGGCACAGCGGACCAACCAGGAACCGCGGTGTTGGCCGTCGAATGGCGCTAGCTGCGCAGCATTTGTGCACCGCCGCCGTCAGTGTCAGCCAGTTTTCCGTGGCATACGGAGCTCCATCGCAGTCTTTAACACTGGTAGCATGCCGCGACAGCGTGGACGTGAACCGTATGTGCAGTTGACGGACTTTGAGCGAGGGCGTATAGTGGGCATGCGGGAGGCCGGGTGGACGTACCGCCGAATTGCTCAACACGTGGGCGTGAGGTCTCCACAGTACATCGATGTTGTCGCCAGTGGTCGGCGGAAGGTGCACGTGCCCGTCGACCTGGGACCGGACCGCAGTGACGCATGGATGCACGCCAAGACCGTAGGATCCTACGCAGTGCCGTAGGGGACCGCACCGCCACTTCCCAGCAAATTAGGGACACTGTTGCTCCTGGGGTATCGGCGAGGACCATTCGCAACCGTCTCCATGAAGCTGGGCTACGGTCCCGCACACCGTTAGGCCGTCTTCCGCTCATGCCCCAACATCGTGCAGCCCGCCTCCGGTGGTGTCGCGACAAGCGTGAATGGAGGGGCGAATGGAGACGTGTCATCTTCAGCGATGAGAGTCGCTTCTGCCTTGGTGCCAATGATGGTCGTATGCGTGTTTGGCGCCGTGCAGGTGAGCGCCACAATCAGGACTGCATACGACCGAGGCACACAGGGCCAACACCCGGCATCATGGTGTGGGGAGTGATCTCCTACACTGGCCGTACACCACTGGTGATCGTCGAGGGGACACTGAATAGTGCACGGTACATCCAAACCGTCATCGAACCCATCGTTCTACCATTCCTAGACCGGCAAGGGAACTTGCTGTTCCAACAGGACAATGCACGTCCGCATGTATCCCGTGCCACCCAACGTGCTCTAGAAGGTGTAAGTCAACTACCCTGGCCAGCAAGATCTCCGGATCTGTCCCCCATTGAGCATGTTTGGGACTGGATGAAGCGTCGTCTCACGCGGTCTGCACGTCCGGCACGAACGCTGGTCCAATTGAGGCGCCAGGTGGAAATGGCATGGCAAGCCGTTCCACAGGACTACATCCAGCATCTCTACGATCGTCTCCATGGGAGAATAGCAGCCTGCATTGCTGCGAAAGGTGGATATACACTGTACTAGTGCCGACATTGTGCATGCTCTGTTGCCTGTGTCTATGTGCCTGTGGTTCTGTGAGTGTGATCATGTGATGTATCTGACCCCAGGAATGTGTCAATAAAGTTTCCCCTTCCTGGGACAATGAATTCACGGTGTTCTTATTTCAATTTCCAGGAGTGTAGAATTAGCGACAGATCAGTTCGAATGAACAACGAACTATTGAAACGCACTTCTTCACACTAAAGTTATATATTATATAGTTTCTATTCATGCAGTACTGGCCATTAAAATTGCTATACCAAGAAGAAATGCAGATGATAAATGGGTATTCATTTGACAAATTAATTATACTAGAACTGACATTTGATTACATTTTCACGCAATTTGGGTGCATAGATCATGGGAAATCAGTACCCATAACAACCACCTCTGGCCGTAATTACGGCCATGATACGCCTGGCCATTGAGTCAAACAGAGCTTGGATGGCGTGTACAGGTACAGCTGCCCATGCAGCTTCAACGTGATACCACAGTTCATCAGGAGTAATGACTGGCGTGTTGTGACGAGACAGTTGCTCGGCCACCATTGACCAGACGTTTCCAATTGGTGAGAGATCTGGAGAATGTGCTGGCCAGGACAGCAGTCGAATATTTTCTGTATCCAGAAAGGCCCGTACAGGACCTGCAACATGCGGTCGTACATTATCCTGCTGAAATGTAGGGTTTCGCAGGGATCGAATGAAGGGTAGAGCCATGGGTCGTAACACATCTGAAATGTAACGTCAACTGTTCAAAGTGCCGTCAGTGCGAACAAGAGGTGACCGAGACGTGTAACCAGTGCCACGCCATACCATCACACCGGGTGATACGCCAGTATGGCGATAACGAATACACGCTTCCAATGTGCGATGTCCCCAAACACGGATGCGACCATCATGATGCTGTAAACAGAACCTGGATTCATCCGAAAAAATGACGTTTTGCCATTCGTGCACCCACGTTCGTCGTTGAGTACACCATCGCAGGGGCTCCTGTCTGTGATGCAGCGTCAAGGGTAACCGCAGCCATGGTCTCCGAGCTGATAGTCCATGCTGCTGCAAACGTCGTCGAACTGTTCGTGCAGATGGTTATTGTCTTGCAAACGTCCCCATCTGTTGGCTCAGGGTTCGAGACGTGGCTGCACGATCCGTTACAGCCATGCGGATAAGATGCCTGTCATCTCGACTGCTAGTGATACGAGCCCGTTGGGATCCAGCACGGCGTTCGGAATTACCCTCCTGAACCCACCGATTCCATACTCTGCTAACAGTCATTGGATCTCGACCAATGCGAGCAGCACTGTCGCGATGCGATAAACCGCAATAGCGATAGGCTACAATCCGATCCTTATCAAAGTCGGAATCGTGATGGTACGCAATTCTCCTCCTCACACGAGGCATCACAACGTTTCATCAGGCAACGCCGGCCAACTGCTGTTTGTGTATGAGAAACCGGTTGGAAACTTTCCTCTTGTCAGTACATTGTAGGTGTCGCCACCGGCGCCAACCTTGTGTGAATGCTCTGAAAAGCTAATCATTTGCATTTCACAGCATCTTCTTCCTGTCGGTTAAATTTCGCGTCTGTAGCAAGTCATCTACGTGGTGCTCATCTACGTCGCCATCACTTTCGCCATAGTATTGTCTAACCCTATTCGTCACTGTGTTGAGGCTGTATAGCTAGCCGGCCGTTTTGGCCGAGCGGTTCTAGGCACTTCAGTCCGGAACCGCGCTGCTGCTACGGTCGCAGGTTCGAACCCTGCCTCGGGGATGGATGTGTGTGATGTCCTTAGGTTAGTTAAATTTAAGTAGCTGTAAATCTAGGGGACTGATGACCTCAGATGTTAAGTCCCATAGTGCTTAGAGCCATTTGAACCATTTGAGTTGTCTAGCTGCTGCGAACAAACATTCCTCTCCAGTACTTCACATGAGTAACTACTTTCGGTGGCACTTGCATGTTTGACGGTAAGTACATTTCGTGAACGTACTATACACAGTACCACTGTTCCTGGTCTAGAACGACAGCCATTCTCAATCGGTTTCTATTGCCTCACTTCATTTCCTTTTTCTTTTTGCCACTACGAAAATCAGCTTCTAGGAACGTGCCAATAGATTCAACAATGACCATTACTGTATTCAGTAAATATTCTTTTTACTTGACGCTTGCACACGTCTGGCCTCGCTTTCGGAAGGACCGCGTCTGCTACTTATAGTCGGATACATTACGATATGCTGTCGGAACCTATAGCAGTTGAGAATGGCTTCTAAAGCCGAAAGCTTCTAGTCTTGAGAACAGTAATAAAGTAAGTACTCATTAATTAAGCAACAGCGGAGGTGCAACCCTGACACTATGCTGTAACAGACGTTCTATCACGCAAATAATCTCAGCGGACAAAGTGTTAGTCAGCCCCTTCAGTGAACACACCAGATGCCCTGCAGTCATGGACTGTGCGGCTGGTCCCGGCGGAGGTTCGAGTCCTCCTTCGGGCATGAGTGTGTGTGTTTGTCCTTAGGATAATTTACGTTAAGTAGTGTGTAAGCTTAGGGACTGATGACCTTAGCAGTTAATTTCCATAAGATTTCACACACATTTGAACACACCAGATGCTTTTCAGCGCTGTAGATGGCGTGGAAATGGCACCAGGGGGCAGAGGTACCTTCGGCCATAGATGTGTGTCACAGCGGTGACGTGGAGCGTATGTGCCGGCCGCATGGAGTCAGCGCCCTAAGAAAGCTCGACGACGAAACGTGACGGGATGACAAAAAGGTGCTGCCCTTTTCCGACGTGGCGTTGATCACGCCGTCAACGAAATTGCCCGATTTGTTGGTGTATCAACGTGGACTGTCTAATTTGCCTACAAGGAGTCGCAACCATGTAACACAGCCTAAGAACAGTGGTCGTAATAGTGTTCTAACCGACAGTGACCAGAGAAGTGAATCACGCCTTTCAAAAGACAATCGGTTTCAAATCCGACAGGATCTTAAGCTGCCAATGAACGCAGGTGCATATCAACCTATTTCCGGCTGAACACTGCACATTTGGAGTCGCAAAAGGTCATTGTTGGCAGCATCACATAATGCTGCATGCCGTCAATTGGCCAAAACAACACAGACTGGCACGTCTTCAATAAGCCGGGAGACACAGGAACTGGGGAGCAACTTCCTGAATGCGTGTTATGTAGACCAGGAAGCAGCGATATTGCCTCTTTTCGAATTATACAAGACGCCGAGTGCTCTGGTGTGTGTGTGTGTGTGTGTGTGTGTGTGTGTGTGTGTGTGTGTGAAGGGTGTAGTTCAGGCTGGGGGTGGTTCTGAGATGTTTCTGGGAGATAGTTTTCGCATCACGGCTTGGATCCTTTCATTTAGGATACTGTAAACATGAACCAGGATGTTTATTTCAACATTCTCGGTGACCAAGTTTTGTCCTGTGTGATGAGTATCCTGTGCCATGCAAACATAGTCCCATAGAAAATGTGCCTGGACTATTTGAACAACAGGTGAAACGTAGTAATAATCATTCCCCCAATTTAGGAACTGCACAGGTTCTAATCGTCAATGAGTGGTTGCAGTTGAATACAACTTGCTTGGAGAAACTTGCGGTCTCTCTTACTTGCCGAACTGAGGGAATAACGAAGGTAATATGCGGTGTTACACGATATAAGTGCCATGCCTTCTGGAGGAGACTAATGTATTCTGCAGAGTGCTTAACAACACACACCGCTTGCAAACCGTAGCCACTCCACGCTTCAGTCAGCTAGGCACTCATAGCACTGGCAGTATACACCAAAATAGCCCTTTGCTATCATTCACTTCGAAAATAGTTACGGTCGCGCTATCACCGAAACTTACACGTGTAGTAAAAAGCCGTCCAACGGCTCACTCCGAGCCGTTTAGGTATACAACGTGTCTTTGTTTCAACGAATTTGTCCACACACGCTTATTTACACGAGTCATGGCGCATAATGGACCTTTCCACTGTAATAAACATCGGTCGGACTATTGAAAAGGCTATATGATTACTACTGCACTCGACGCTGTGCAGGTTGTGGTGTCACCGCCAGACACCACACAGGTCGTGGTAGTGTGGTGGAAAATTAAATAGCAGACAGCAAATTACGAAATTTACCCACTAATTTTGAAAAGCTCAATCATCGGAATGATCTAATGGCAGTGACAGGTTGACAACAGATAATAAACCATCATCATTAAACACACAACAAGACAACGTCGATTGATCAGGGATTGTAAATGAATTCAAACGATGCAAATCTCTCTCTTCTTCTTTCGCGTCCTCACATTTAGACACACACACACACACACACACACACACACACACACATACACACACGTTCATGCGCTTCACAAACAAGGACACAGTAATTATAGTCACAAAATCAGCTATTCGAAAGCAATGTAGCTACGAACGCATGAGGGCTTAGATTCAAGGGGCGAACGAAATGAAATAACAAGCTTTATGAAACAATAAAAAGACTTCACTGTGAAATAAAAACCACATAGTAAGCGAAGTGAAGGAAGTTTGTTCGAAAGGGCACATCTGCGAAATCAAAATCTGCTGCTGGACAGTCAATACCGTTGACGATTTTGCCTTGGTTGGGCACTACAGTTGCAACATACTTTTTTAACTGGAATCATTGCCACTGTTTGACAGCAAGTTTTTTAATATTTGCTTATTTCACTACCACGATTTCAACTGTAGAGCCATTTTCAGGTGGAAGGTGAAACCTAAAATCAATAAAAAGTATGCATAACTAAGTGCAAGGCATAATGCGATATCTTTTGATAAACACAATTTAAAGACCATTACTTACAAAGTAAGGAAATATCACGTATGTGTGCATGACATGTCGTCGTCAGTCTACTACAAAACATATGGGCACATATATGCCAATGGCCTCATCATCAGATCTGAGTGCGAATTAAAAACAGGGATTACACGCCGCAGACACAGTTAAACGCATTGTGCTGCGATAACGCTACCCAATACAGTGTGGAAAGCACGAACCACGTCCAAACATTAAACAACATTGATATTTCCAGAATGAAATTTTCACTCTGCAGCGTAGTGTGCGCTGATATGAAACTTCCTGGCAGATTAAAACTGTGTGCCGGACAGAGACTCGAACTTCGGGACCTTCGCCTTCCGCGGGCAAGTGCTCTACCATCTGAGCCAGCCAAGCACGACTCACGCCCCGTCCACACAGCTTTACTTCCGCCAGTACCTCGTCTCCTACCTTCCAAACTTCACAGAAGGTCTTCCGCGATGCTGCAGAACTAGCACTCCTGGAAGAAAGCATATTACGGAGACATGGCTTAGCCACAGCCTGGGGGAAGTAGGAGGTGGGAAGGTAAGAGACGAGGTACTGGCGGAAGTAAAGCTGTCAGGACGGGACGTGAGTCGTGCTTGGGTAGCTCAGATGGTAGAGAACTTGCCCGCCGAAGGCAAAGGTCTCGAAGTTCGAGTCTCGGTCCGGCACACAGTTTTAATCTGCCTGGGAGTTTCAACATTCATACTCCTCTGTACTATTTCAAAGATTATTATTCAGCCAACAACCGCTGGATGAGCTACATAGTCTTTCTGAGTGCCAGCGCCATATTAAGGAAGGGGGAACAGGTTGTTTATTCCACCTGGTATTGGTTCAAAATGGCTCTGAGCACTATGGGACCTAACATCTGAGGTCATCAGTCCCCTAGAACTTAGAACTACTTAAACCTAACTAACCTAAGGACACCACACACATCCATGCCGGAGGCAGGATTCGAACCTGCGACCGTAGCTGTCGCGCGGTTCCAAACTGAAGCGCCTAGAACCGCTCGGCCACACCGGCCGGCACCTGGTATTGGACGCACACTTATAAATTAATAATCATACAAGCATCTCAAAGAAACCCAATCCATAAAATGCATCCTCTGTGATTGACATAATCTTTCTGAAATAAACTAATTGTCCTGGTGTAAAATCCCGATCAATTCTGCTTTGGATGCCATACATGGAAGAGAGGTCACACACATGTGGAAAAAACGCCAAAATACACAGCGTTATTACAGACACCTCCACTCTGTGTCAGTGGCGACTATAACCCATACCGCTAACAATAAAAAAACTCAGTGCAGTTACTCACTTCTGCGCAGCATCGATAAATAAATACTAACAGTACAGTCGCGTCAATGATTTCATTTCAAAATTCAATAATGTAATACTCCACCCCAGTCATTGTTAGCAAGCTTGGGATAGTCCTTGATATGTTGTCCACAAGGTATTCGAGACATGTTACTCTAGCCTCTTCAAGGCGATCCTCTTGAGTCATCCAGTGTGTGACGACGGCTTCTACAACGATGCAGTGTATGTTTGAACTGGATGGGGCAGATATCGTAACCCATTCCATTCAGTGGATTCTTTTTCTATTGCAAGGTGTTCACGAGGTGCGCACTGTTTGTTTGTGCATTTGTTTATTTATTAATTTACTTATTTATTTATTTCAGTCGTCATTCTTCTGATTGGTTTGATGCTTCCTCTGAATTCCGCTCTCGTGCCAACTTTTCATCTGAGAACAGCATTTGCATCTTACGTCTTCAGTTATTTGTTGGATACATTCCAGTGTCTGTTTTTCCTAACAGTTTTAATCCTCTATAGCTCACTCTAGCACATGGACGTTATTCCCTGATGTGTCCAATCATCCTGTCCCTTCTTCTTGTCAGTGTTTTCCATACTTTCCTTTCGTCGCCTCTTCTGCGGAGATTGCTTACCTTATCAGTCGAGCTAATTTTCAGCGCCCTTCTATAACGCCACATCTCAAAGGCTTTAAGTCTCATCTTTTCTGACTTTCAAAGAGTCCGTGATCAATACTACACAATTCTGTGCTCCAAACGTACGTTCTCATTAATTTCTTCCTTAAAGTGAGGCTTATATTTGATATTAGCAGACTTATTTTGACTAGGAATGTCCTCTTTGGGTGTGCACGTCTGTTTTTATGTTCTCTTTGCTTCATCCGTCATGGCTTATTTTGCTTCCAAGGTTCGTTATCACCAATTTTGGTGTTAAGCTATTTGCTGGTCTCATTTCTGCTACTTCTCATTACTTACGCCTTTCTTCAGTTCACTCTAAGTCCATAACATGCATCTTTAGACTGTTCATTCCATTCAACAGATTCCATAATTCTTCGTCACCTACACTGAGAATAACAATGTCATCATCGAATTTTATCATTGATATCCTTTCACGCACAATTTTAATCCCACTCTTTACTATTTCTTTTCTTTCCAACATTGCATCTTCTATGTGTAAACTGAACAATAGAGCAGAAGACAATATCCCTCTGACACTCCCTTTTTAATTCGAGCATTCCGTTGTTGTTCTTTCAATCTTATTGTTCCCTCAAGGCTCTTGTGCATATTGTATATTATCCGTCATTCCCTACAGCTTGCTCCCATTTTTCTCAGCGTTTCCATCAATTTGCAGCATTTTACACTGTCGAATGCTTTCTTCAGGTCTATAAATCCTATGAATGTGTGTTCATTTTTCTTAAGTCTTGCTTTCAATATCAAGGGCAACATCAGAACTGACTCTCTGGTTTCCTGGCCTCAGTTTTGGTTCCCAATCTTCTGTACCTTATAGTTGCACGTAAGTTGGATGCATTAGCCGTTTATCTGATTGTGCGATAGTTCTCGCACTGACTAGTGGAAATATTGAGAAAGAGAAACGTGTTTATTGGGGTATACAAAGTGTTAGGAGTGTAAGTGGAGGTATTGTTTATTGGAGACTGAGGACAGTGTACTGAACGACATTACATCGTTATTTACTTCTTTCGTAGAGTAATAATTACAACTATTAGCAGTAGCATGTTTTTAAGTTCGTTGGTACCTCCAAGTACATGTGGCTAGAGCAAGCCAATAATACGTATTTTCCCCTTGGCAGCACGTCAGAGGTTAAAGTCTGCCACATGGACGCAAAACCTATAGTCTATATTGACAGACACAGCCCATTTAGAGGCGCAGTTGCTACAGTGCAGAAAACATCAGGTAGTAAATTATGTGGCGTGTTTGCGAGAAGACAGTTAGAAGCACGAAAAAGTGAAGTGGGTACATACTATGGTACCAATGATCACAGCATCTGGACATCCACCGCTAACGCCCTGCATATTACGAAGAAATTGCCTGCAGCTGAGAATAATTGATGGAAAGGCTGTAGAGAAAAGAGAGGGAGGGATGAAAGAGATTTGAACTGCTGGACAAAATTATCATCAGATTAAGGAAGAGACAAAGAACAGGGGAACAGATTAAGGGTGAGACAAAGAATAGAGGAATGTCGAGAGCGTCCAGTCGAAATATTTCGTTATGGCAGGTATGCCAAAGAGGAAGATTTTTGTGTAGTGTGTGATCACTCACCCCGCCATGCAGTGAGCTGCGCTGAGCACCCAGCTGGAACTGAGCAGCGACCCGCCGCAGTTGAAGGCCCCGCGGTACCACACGGACACCTGCAACAGGCGGAGATGCCTCATGTACACCCAGCCACCTAGCCGTACCCCACTGTTCCAGTAATGCAGCCCTATCCAAATGGAGCGGCAACCTACAAAATGTGATAAAAAGTATCCGGAGACCCCTAAAAACATACGTTTTTCATGTTAGGTGCATTTTGCGGCCACCTACTGCCAGATACTCCATATCAGCGACCTCAGTAGTCATTAGACATCGTGAGAGAGCAGACTGGGGTGCTCTGCGGAAATCACGGACTTCGAACGTGTTCAGGTGATTGGGTGTCATTTGTGTCATACGTCTGTACGCGAGATTTCCACATTCCTAAACATCCCTAGGTCCACTGTTTCCGATGTGATAGTGAAGTGGAAACGTGAAGTGACACGTACAGCACATAAGCGTACATGCCGACCTCGTCTGTTGACTGAGAAAGACCGCCGACAGTTGAAGAGGGTCGTAACGTGTAATAGGCAGACATCTATACAGACCATCACACAGGAATTCCAAACTTCATCAGGGTCCACTGCAAGTACTATGACAGTCAGGCAGGAGGTGAGAAAACTTGGATTTCATTGTCGAGCGGTGCTCATAAGCCACACATCACGCCGGTAAATGCCAAACGACGCCTCGCTTGGTGTAAGGAGCGTAAACATTGGACGATTGAACAGTGGAAAAACGTTGTGTGGAGTGACGAATCATGGTACACAATGTTGCGATCCGATGGCAGGGTATGAGAATGGCGAATGCCCGGTGAACGGCATCTGCCATCGTGTGTAGTACCAACAATAAAATTCGGAGGCGGTGGTGTTATGGCGTGGTCGTGGTTTTCGTGGAGGGGGATTGCACCCCTTGTTGTTTTGCGTGGCACTATCACAAGTGCAGGCCTACATTGATATTTTAAGCACCTACTTGCTTCCCACTGTTGAAGAGCAATTTGGGGATGGCGATTGCATCTTTCAACACGATCGAGCACCTGTTCACAATGAACGGTCTGTGGCGGAGTGGTTACACGACAATAACATTCTTGTCATGGAGTGGCTGGCCTGCACAGAGTCCTGACCTGAATCTTACAGAACACCTTTGGGATGTTTTGGAACGCCGACTTTGTGTCAGGCCTCACCGACCGACATCGATTCCTCTCCTCAGTGCTGCACTCCGTGAAGAATGGGCTGCCATTCCCCAAGCAACCTTGCAGTACCTGATTGAACGTATGCCTGAGAAAGTGGAAGCTGTCATCAAGACTAAGGGTGGGCCAACACCAAACTGAAATCGAGCGTTACCGATGGAGGGCGTCACGAACTTGTAAGACATTCTCAGCCAGTGTCCGGATACTTTTGATCACATAGTGTATAGCATGCGATTAGCAAGGTTACCACGTAGACTCCATAGAATACTGACGTGCTCGCTCTTCATTAGATACACACACAAGCGTATCTAAACCCTCATTTATCCCGGAAACGAATGAAGTTTAACATTTAAGAACAAACGTTTATACTGTAAGAAATGGAAGAGAACATAACGACGAGGAATAAAGCACGCGGGCAATACAAATTCTGCATGCTTTTCTTGTGCTTGAATCATCAGAACATAGATTTCATTCGATACAAAGATGCAAAACTGTGATACTCAGGTAGTATTATTTGAATGGTAGGCGTGTTGTCGGCGATGAGACAAGCAAATTGAAGTAGGCAAAAAAATGTGGGGGTTCGTATTTTTACGCTACCGTTACACAGATGGTGGCTCTTGTCACTGAATTGTTTCTGCAGCCCTTATTAGCTTGCCCCAAAATGTTAATCGTAGAGTTACATTAATGAATCAAAATATTGTTACCCGCTCCTTAACAGCGTGTTGATCGACTTTTGGAACGCAATACAGTTACGATTCTGCTTTACACGTATTCGACAAGTGCTTGGTAGGTGGCATCAAATGTCAACAACGCGGGCTGCACGGTATGCCCAGAAACATCCCTGCACTAGCTTGGTAGGCCTATTCTGTCGTCATCTACATCTACATCATTACTTTGCAATTCACAATTAAGTGCCTGGCAGAGAGTTCATCGAACCATCATCAAGCTTGTTCTCTACCGTTCCACTCTCGAGCAGCACTCGAGAAAAACGAACACCTAAATCTTTCTGTGCGAGATCTGATTTCTCTTGTTTTGTTATGATGGTCATTCCTCCCTATATAGTTGAGCGGCAACAAAATATTTTCACGCTCTGAGGCGGAAGTTGGTGATTGAAATTTCATGAGAAAATTCTGACGTAACGGAAAACGCCTTTGTTTTAATGATTGCCACCCCAGTTCACGTATCATATCCGTGGCGCTCTCTCCCCTGTTTCGCGATAGGACAAAACGAGTGCCCTTCTTTGAACTTTTTAGATGCCCTCCGCCAGTCTATATGATGCGGATCCCACCTCGCACAGCAATACCCCAGAAGAGGACACACAAGCGTTCGTGTAGACAGTCTCTTTAGTAGAAATGTTTCATTTTCTCAATTTTCTGCCGATGAATCGTAGTCTTTGCCTTGCTTTACTCACAACATTATCTATATGATCTTTCGAACTTAAGTTATTCGTAGCTGTAATTTCGCAGCCTTCATATTTGTGTGATTTATAGTGTAACCGAAATATAGAGGATTTCTTTTGGTACTCTTGTGGATAACTTAACACTTTTCATTGTTTGCAGTCGAGTTCCACTTCTCGCACCATGTATATATATTGTCTAAACTAATCTAAGAGTGCTACTTGATTGTCTCCTAAATTACTTATGTAGATCAATAACAGCAGAGGGTCTATAACACTTCCATGGGGAACGCCAGATATTACTTTTGTTTCACTCGATGACTTTCCGTCAGTTACTACGAACTGTTACCTTTCTGACAGGAAATCACGAATCCAGTTGCACAACTGAGGCTATAGGCCATAAGCTTGCTATTTGATTAATAGTCGCTTTTGAGGTACTGTGTCAAAAGCCTTCTGGAAATGTAAAAGTATGGTATTAATTTGGCATCCACTATCAATAGTAAAGAGCTGTCAGTGTTCCACAAGAACTATATTTTCTAATTCCGTGTTGGCTGTTTGTTAATAAAATGTTTCCATAATGTTGGAACACAGTATATGTTCCAAGATCCTACGGCAAATCAACGTTAGTGATATAGGTCTGTAATTAGACGGATTACTCCTATTTCCTCTCTTGGGTATTGGTGCCATTTATGCAGCTTTCCAGTCTTTGGGTGCAGATCTTTCAACGAGCGATCGGTTGTATATGATTGCTAAATATGTAGCTATCGAATCAGCAGACTCTGGGAGGAACGTGACTGGTAGGCAATAAAGACCGGAGGCCTTGCTTTTATTAAGTGATTTAAGTTGATTTGCTACACCGAGAATATCTACTTCCAAGTTACTCATACTGACAGTTGTTCTTAATGCGAACTCTGGAATATGGCTCTGAGCACTATGGGACTTAACATCTATGGTCATCAGTCCCCTATAACCTAGAACTACTTAAACCTAACTAACCTAAGGACAGCACACAACACCCAGACATCACGAGGCGGAGAAAATCCCTGACCCCGCCGGGAATCGAACCCGGGAACCCGGGCGTGGGAAGAGAAAGCGCTACCGCACGAGATTGTATCTTTCCGCTGGTGTCTTTTATATACGTTGTGGAAAGTATTAAAAACATCTCGCACTGAAATCAGCGCTTCGTTTCGAGCTTCTGTAAAACTACTTCAATCTAGAGGTTTTTTCATTCTATTAAATTTGACAAGCTTTTTTCGTTGCTTCTGCAATAGTGTTCTGACCTGTTTAGTGCACCGTGGGGGATCAGCACCATCTCTTATTAATTTATTTAGTATATACCTCTCAATAGCCGTCGATACCGCATGGAAGCGCCAAAGAAATTGTTATAGGCATGCGCATTCAAATACAGAGATAAGTAAACAGGCAGAATACGGTGCTGCGGTCGGCAACGCCTATATAAGACAACAAATGTCTGGCGCACTTGTTAGATCGGTTACTGCTGCTACAATGGCAGGTTATTTAGATGTAAGTCAATTTGAACGTAGTGATATAGTCGGCGCATGAACGATGGGACACAGCATCTCAGAGGTATCGATGAAGTGGGGATATCCCCTTACGACCATTTCATGAGTCTGCCGTGATTAGGAATTCGGTAAAACATCAAATCTCCGACATCGCAGCGGCCGGTAAAGGATCCTGCAAGAAGGGGACCAACGACGACTGAAGAGAAACGTTCAACGTGACAGAAGTGCAAACCTTCCGCAAATTGCTGCAGATTTCAATGCTGGACCATCAACAAGTGTCAGCGTGCGAGCCAGTCAACGAAATATCATCGATACGGGCTTTCGGAGCCGAAGAACCAGTCGTGTACCCTTGCTGACTGCACAACACAAATCTTTACGCCCCGCCTGGGCCCGTCAACACCGACATTGAACTGTTGGTCACTGGAAACATGTTGGCTGGTCGGACGAGTTTCGTTTCAAATTGTATCTAACGGATGGACGTGTACAGGCATGGAGACAACGTCATGAATCCATGGGCGCTGCGTGTCAGCAGGTGCCTGTTGAAGCTGGTGGGTGGTCTGTAATGGTGTGGGGCGTGTGGAGTTGGAGTAATATCGGACCCCTGATGCATCTAGATACGACTCTGACAGGTGACACGTACGTAAGCATCGTGTCTGATCACCTGCATCTATTCGTGTCCATTGTGCATTCCGACGGATTTGGGCAATTCCACCAGAAAAATGCGACACTCCACACGTCCAGAACTGCTACAGAGTGGCTCCAGGAACACTCTTCTGAGTTTAAACACTTCCGCTGGCCAACAAACTCCCCAGACATGAACACCCCTTCGAACTCGCTCGGATTTCCTCTGTTCGAGGATTCACTGTCCTTCAACAGCTTTCCATAGATTCTCACCACAGCAGTATGCAGCACGCGAATATCCGACCACCTTCCTTATTTCTAAGATGTTCGCTCCCAGGAATCAGGCATAAAAATCTGCCCTTTGTCAATGTTGTTTACGTCAGTGGATTTCCCTAACATCGCTAGAACGATTTCGTACTGCCACCCTGGCACTCAGATGTCAATCCCACATAGGCTTGACATTTGGCAGGCCGAGCAGTCTAGTGCCTTTCTTGCAGTTCCTCACTCAGACGGTTGCGAGAGTTGTTCAGGCTTGATGTGTCATCTGGGTTGACAGCTTCATTCCTTCTTCGCCTGTTTGCTGCGAGGGTGATTTATACTAAGTCTAGCCATCGTGTGGTCAGTTTAAAACGCACTTTCCCAGGTGCCGGTTTGAGCACGTTTGACAAATGCTGCGCCTAGTCATAGTAAAGGAGCGCAAACTGGTGGAAGTGGCCTGCAGAAGTGGGATATAGGTGTCTTGATGTAGTTGCCCCGTGGTCTAGCTCTGTGGGAGATGCAAGGCGAGCTCAGGTCTCGAGTTTGCACCCTCTGTAACGGTCCGGTGTGCGTGGCAGCCGGCCGGAGTGGCCATGCGGTTCTAGGCGCTACAGTCTGGAACCGAGCGACCGCTACGGTCGCAGGTTCGAATCCTGCCTCGGGCATGGATGTGTGTGATGTCCTTAGGTTAGTTAGGTTTAATTAGTTCTAAGTTCTAGGCGATTGATGATCTCAGAAGTTAAGTCGCATAGTGCTCAGAGCCATTTGAACCATTTGTGCGTGGCAACGGCATTTCCACTCACCACATCCGCGTGCTCCACTTCCAGTCTGACCAGCGTCTGGTAGTGCGTGAGGAATTAGCTTGGAGGTGTGTCGTCTCCGGATTGTGGAGAGCGCAAGGGTGTGGAGGCACAGCAGCGCCCTTGTCTTGATGCCGCAGATATGGAGGTACCAGGTGAGATGCCTACCCAAAGTCACCCCCAGATATATGCCTTTCTTGGACTACAGGATGGGGCCATCCACGACCGTGACCGACAGCAAGTCAAGTGGAAACTTCTCCCTAATGTCCAACTTTTATTGGCATTAAACTTGAGTCACCGTTTCGAGAACCACAATCCAAGGCGTTGCAGCCGAGCTGGAGACGATAGCGCAGGTTCTCGGCGTTCACGCTTGTCGGGTAACGAGCGAGTTTTGGCGCCCTGAAAATATTGTATGTTCTTAGTTGGGGGGACTGAACAGGACGCTCGGCGGGCGCAGGCCGCTCGGCAGGCCGACCACGTGGTGCCAGACGTTGGCCGAAGCAAGAGGGGTCCAGCGGCCGCGTGGCTGGGAATTCCGCGTTGACACTGTGACGAGGACGGTGCTTTGTGTCGATGAAGGAGTTTTATATGCCGGGAGTGCCAAAGATGGCGGACTTTGTGAAACAATGGCAGACATTTCGCAGTTCGCATAGAAATTAATAGCAGCCAGATGAATGATGATACCTCAAAAATAAACATGTACATTACCATTATTTGCACCACGATTCTGATGGTGTAGTCAGATTTTCAATATCTTTATTCGTTTAAAGTTTAGTGTCTGACAGTAAATTATCGGCGTCGACAGGGACACATGTTTAGCATTTCAGAGCAGTCGTGCATCACGTGTGCTGTTAGCGCCACTTGCAAGCGCTGTGTAGAGGGGAACAGACGGTCCCCGAGGACGTACTGGAATTGTTCTTTCGTACGGTCGTTTTGCATATGCAACTTCAGTATGCCTCGTAGAAGGCAACAAGCGTCTTTAAGAGCACGTTTCGGAGTTCTACCGAGAAAGAATAGTTGCCCGTAGGGATTGCGGGTTATCCTTCAGAGAAACCGGTGATCGTGTCGGACGGAAACTAGCAACTGGGATGCAGATCTCTAATCGATGGATGTAGGGAGAAACGACGGACCGATGGGACATATTGCACTCACCTCGTTGCACCAATGCACGTAATGACAAGCACACTGAGCAAGTGGCAGTGATGGATCGCTCTGCCACATCTCGAACCATTTCACAACAAATGCGAACTGTTGCGCAGGTAGTGTCCGCGAGTACGGTTTGACTTCGTCTGCTGCAGAATGGACTGTTCGCAAGGCGTCCATTGATGCGTTTGCCATTGACTCAACACCACTGTATGTTTGCGCCGGAAATGGTGCGATGAGCAACGGACCTGAAGAACCGAATGGAAAGACATTGTTTTTACCGACGAATCCCGATACTGTCCGCCCCACCACGACGGTCGATTTAGAGTCTGGAGATAACGTGGTGAGCGACTGTTAAACTGTTGCCTTATGCATCACCATACTGGCCCTGCGCCCGGTATTATGGCTTGGTGCAGTATTGGATTCCACTCGCGCACTCCACTAGTACACATTGCCGGTATACTACCCAGCCAGCATTACGTCTCTGAAGTGCTGGAGCCAGTTCTCCCACCACACCTTCGGAACTTGCCGACGGCCACATTGCAACAGGACAATGCAATTCCACACGTGACACGCAATGTCCAAGACTCCTTCGTTGCCCATTGAATTGCATTGCCACCTTGACGCCCTATTCTCCCATCTCTCACCTGTCGAAAACGTCTGATCGATGACTGCAGAACAACTGGCCTGGGATACACCATCCGCTGCTACATCACATCAACTTTGGCAATATGGGGAAGCAGCATGGACTGATACACCCCAACAACTCACCCAGAGCCTTTTCGACTCAATGCCGAGGCTCATACCAGTGGTAGAAATTGCGCCAACGCTCAATACTGATTTCATCTTCCTCATTTCACATGGGGCTGCATTTTCAATCATGCGATCTTTGAACAACGTGTCATCTCCCAATTCGGTAGCGACACCTCCCGCCTTTCTTGGTGTGGTATTTTGGATGGCCAACAGTGTAGTTGTTTTAGTAGCACACTGTCAGGCTTGTCGCGACCTCCACCCTCTTCGAGTTGAGTCGCTAAAGCTGTTGTCGACGTCCTGCTCTGTGACTGGCATGTCACATAATCTTCCTCCCTAGCCATTAGGAACCTGGGTAGCTCATCCTCCAACAGATGGATGTACTCATGTTCAACAGGGTCGGTCACAGGCGTAAAATTGGCCACAAACGAGCATCCAAAGCGCCGGCCTCGCCATCTTGCTCGCAGGCGACACCTGACAGTGCTGCAGCCACCTCTTTGTAGAGGCAGCTGCACCACTGTTTGCTGTCACCTAGCATATTGACCGCAATTTCATAGTCGCTGTTGATTATTTAGCAAAAGCGATCACGAATACTAGCAACAAACTCTGACCCAAATATATATAGATAATATGTAATTCCGATATTTTACACATAAAACAATACAATGAATCCAGTCTTAACGGAACCTTTAATCGATTACTGAACTGTATAATACCATCTAAATTCTGGTCAGATGTGAACTGGTTTTCATATGTAAATTATGTAATCTATGTTTGTGAATGTTTACTAATTCTTCTGGTTCTTTGGCACAATTTTTCCGTGAATACAATTTTTCATTTGCGTATCAATATATTTTCAAACTTCGATCTTATACTATGAGAATTAGTTGGCAAATAATCAACAGCAAATACTCTAAAAATAAATCCACATTAATTTTGCAATTTTCACCATTCAGTTTTAAATGCAGATAAAGCATATGTGCCCATTTATATTTTTATTCATTTTGCTATCCATATGTAATAGATATTATAGCACAACAGGAAGTTTCTAAATTTTATATTTATACATTTTGTAATCTTTGACATTTTATATTATTACTAAAAGTCTTAACATAACTACATGTTTTCGAAAGACACTACATAAATTTGTTAAATAATCCAGAAAACGGAAGTTATTGCATAACCAATTTGACTAACATATTCTTTTGGATTGTTCTACAACAACTACACATCATATGTTAAATATTGTTTGGCGACAATTTCATCAGTCTGTATCAGACTGCCGTCATTCAGGTAGGAGACGAGATACTGGCAGAAGTAAAGCTGTGAGTACCGGGCGTGAGTCGTGCTTCGGTAGCTCAGATGGTAGAGCACTTGCCCGCGAAAGGCAAAGGTCCCGAGTTCGAGTATCGGTCGGGCACACAGTCTTAATCTGCCAGGACGTCTCATTTGCCGTCATTCAGTTTTTGGCATGGTTTGAAATAACATATATGGACTCTCTTTGGAACTGTGTTATGAACTTTGACAAATAAAAAGATCTCTGCAAATCATGTTTTGATATTTACTTGTAACATTTTGAAAATAGGTCTGAAATGTTACGTGAAATGATGAATAAACAAAAACTTATAACTTAGAAACTATTAAATACAGCCTGAGTTATTCAAGAAACCTGTACTTGGATATTATACGCTAATGACCATTAAAATGTCTACACCAGGAAGAAACGCAGATGATAACTGGGTCTTCATTGGACAAATATATTGCACTAGAATTGACATGTGATTACATTTTCACGCAATCTGACTGCATAGATCCTGATAAATCAGTACACAGAACAACCACCTCTGGCCGTAATAACGGCCTTGATACGCCTGGGCATTCAGTCAAACAGAGCTTGGATGGCGTGGACAGGTGCAGCTGCCCATGCAGCTTCAACACGATACTGCAGTTCATCAAGAGTAGTGACTGGCGTATTGCGACGAGCCAGTTGCTTGGCCACAATTGACCAAACGTTTTCAATTGGTGAGAGATCTGGAGAATGTGCTGACCAGGGCAGCAGTCGAACATTTTCTGTATCCAGAAAGGCCCGTATAGTACCTGCAACATGCGGTCGTGCATTATCCTGCTGAAATGTAGGGTTTCGCAGGGATCGAATGAAGGGTAGAGCCACGGGTCGTAACACATCTGAAATGTAACGTCCACTGTTCAGTGTGCAATCTGTGCGAACAAGAGGTGACCGAGACGTGTAATCAATGGCACCCCATACCATCATGCCGGGTGATACGCCAGTATGTCGATGACGAATACACGCTTCCAATGTGCGTTTACTGCGATGTCGCCAAACACGGATGCGACCATCATGATGCTGTAAACAGAGCCTGGATTCATCCGGAAAAATGACGTTTCGCCATTCTTACACCCAGGTTCGTCGTTGAGTACACCATCGCAGGCGCTCCTGTCTGTGATGCAGCGTCAAGGGTAACCGCAGCCATGGTCTCCGAGCTGATAGTCCGTGCTGCTGCAAACGTCATCGAACTGTTCGTGCAGATGGTTGTTGTCTTGCAAACGTCCCCATCTGTTGACTCAGGGATCGAGACGTGGCTGCACGATCCGTTACAGCCACACGGATAAGATGCCTGTCATCTAGACTGCAAGTGATACGAGACCGTTGAGATCCAGCATGGCGTTCCGTATTACCCTCCTGAAACCACCGATTCCATATTCTGGTAACAGTCATTGAATCTTGACCAACGCGAGCAGCAATGTCGTGATATGATAAACCGCAATCGCGATAGGCTACAATCCGACCTTTATCGAAGTCGGAAACGTGATGGTACGCATTTCTCCTCCTTACACGAGGCATCACAACAACGTTTCAGCAGGCAACGCCGGTCAACTGCTGTTTGTGTATGAGAAATCGGTTGGAAACTTTCCTCATGTCAGCACGTTGTAGGTGTCGCCACCGGCGCCAACCTTGTGTGAATGCTGTGAAAAGATAATCATTTGCATATCACAGCATCTTCTTCCTGTCGGTCAAATTTCGCGTCTGTAGCACGTTATCTTCGTGGTGTAGCAATTTTAATGACCAGTAGTGTACAATAACATTGTACATGCTGTGTACTGAGGCCACATCAAAGCTATGTAAATTTTCATACATACATATAAATGTGTCTGCATTTGACGCATTATATCCTAAACTTAGAATAATATTTTTTAAAACAATTTTATTGCACAATCAATATTAATTAGATTTAAGTTTTAAAGGAAATACAAAGAGGCAAGCACTTAATACGTGTTAGTATCAGCCTACATAAATAATATCGTAGCTCGAGTCTAACAGGTTTTCCATGCTTTTAATTGATATTACACCAGTGTGTGAATTATTTAATTATACCAAGTAAAGTATTTCATAACATTTTATTAACAACAGCACTACATTTCTAGTCTTTTGGTGATTCCATAGACACCATCAAATCCTTCTGATATTATATTCTATGAATAGGCTTCAAGTAAGAACTCGACATTTCGAATGTTGAAGCTAGTTAAATTCACATCCCATATTGAATTGAGAATTCAAAGGATAATGACAAAGACGCTATAACGATAATAGATTTCATGGGGCATCTAGTCCTTTAGCTAATTGCAAAATTGTCAAGTGTCAACGAGAGAAGTTACGATGCAACATCAAAATTCAGTTAAATGACATATTTTGAAAGTAACGCTCATTGAACCAATGCCAGACAACAAGAGAACAGAACTGCAACTTAAACTCCATCAGGTGAATTATTATTAATAATATATTAAATTCTCCATAACTTCGGAAACAGCACATAGTCGCTAAATCTAAGACGAGTTCTGGGTTCGGTACAAAATTTCCTTAAGGTTGCAACATTTTGCACATCAATTTACAGTTACAAATTTTGTAAAAATTACATTTATTTTATTTGGCTAAGATGGCTAAAACGATTTGTGGAAGGAATAGAAGACTCAAATATTGTTGCTACTCAGGATAAACGTTTTCATGTAAAACTAATATAATATAAAACAGTGCTAACCATTAGGCAGCATACTTGTATTTTGAAGTACATATTTATGCTTTGTTTTGGTGATCTCACGTCCCCTAACTGATGGGGAGAGGCATGTCTACAAATACATTTTTGAGAGATCCTTCCAGACAGTTGTGGGTGAGTTAACGTTGGGGCAGGCTGTGTAACATGCAATACATGTGTTTTTGTGAACGCCCTCCAGAGTTAGGTTGACACCACTGGACAAACATGACCGAGATCTGTTGATACTTGTCACTGTGTATGTGAACCCTGTTTAGTGGCAAATGTTACTTCTGAAAACTTGTTTTTACTTATCACTCATATTTGGATCACAGTGCAAGCAAAGGTAAACCCTGGGACCCAACTCCTGTACAGTAATGAACAGTTGGTCACAGAGTAAAATTGGTAACTCGATGGCTTGTTGACTTCCTCCAAGCCAGCTCACGTAACGTTACTGCAAGTGCCATCATGCATCGTTTTAAGAACACATCTGTTCTTAGTTTTGACTTTCTGCTAATTCTATGGCATTGGCGACATGTCTTACTACCTTTTCAATAAAATATCTGATAATGGTTTCTTTTAACCTACTACCTTTCCCATGTCAATGCCTCAAATTTTTAATTTGATGGTGTACTGAGACTTACACCAAGACTAGACCTAGTTAATCACATCCAGTAACTCAGACTGTTTGTTTGTTTAGTATTGTTTGGTATTTTAGGTAACGTGTACACACTGCCGTAATAAGCCAGGTCGGATTAGTTGTACGACATCTATTTTTTAGTGCAAACTTGTAATGTCAACACTTTTTTGAGATGTTAACATATTTCTGAAGATATTTTAGACTTGGGAAGATCATTTTAATACTCAGAAAGTATCATAGATGTGGTAAATAATTAATCTGGGGATGTCACTACACACAGTTACTGGATTACCTCGTAAGAAGGCTATCGTGTGCAAGAAGTTCTTTTTTAATTTCTTTGTTCTTACTGGGCTGCCCCATTTTAATACTATGTTGTGACAGGCTGGGTAGGACGGGAGCAAGAAATGGGTGTGGGGTACAAAGCACAACTGGGCTGGTTCTGTCGATTTTTTCAACTTCTTTTATTTATTTATTGAAACTACGTCCTCATTTTAATACTACGCTGAGATTGACTGGAGAGGGAGAAGGGAGGTAGAGTGAAAGGGTGGTAGAGAGGGAGAGGAGGAAATGGGGAAAGGGGCGGAGCTTGATGACGTCATGGATAAGAGGACGTGACTTGTGATATCAGTGAGAGGTCAATTAGCAATGTCACGTGATGTAAACAAAGTGGTCCATAACATATAAACCTGTACAACTACTATTGTCTATTTCCTAGTAATTGGGTAGGTTTCCGCAAAGGAAAAGGTACTGAAGAAATTTTCATGCACTTGGTTAGTAACATGCAGCTCTTCTTCATCTGAAATGTGTGTTTACTAGCTTCGTTTCTGGACCTAAGCAGAATTTACAATATCGTGGTACTTCCAGGGCTAACCACAGTACTAAAGGAGCAATATGTAGCTTACACGTCTGCAGCATACCTGTAATCTTTTCCCTGTGATCAGTTTCTACAGATCATGCATGAAGGACGTACAATAATATCAAAAAGTACAAGTGTGGGGTTGATAAAAGGATCTGTTTTGGCACATCTTCTGTTCCAATCGACCTACACAGTGTATTCCCAGAGAAGGTGAAAGTTTTGCAGTTGTGCAGACAATATATGTATTTATGTGGAAAGTGTACCCCTAGAAGACTACAAGTGACCAGTTACAACTGCAATATTTGTTCTCCAGCTGTGGCTTACAAGAAACAGACTGGATGTATCGACAGCTAAATGAAATTAAGTATTGGTTTCGAAGCTCAGAGCGAATCTGTCAGTGGTAATAGCACCAGGCTCCCGATGCTTCCCATTGAAGATGGTAGTTAAATACCTGGGAATCTTCATTGGCCATAAGCTAACCTGGAAGGCACACACGAAATATGTGAGATTTAATTTATTATAGGACTTGGGTGGGGCTTGAATGTTGGCACAGCACTAACACTTTACAATACGATGGTTCATCCTGCTATGGGTCTGCACCTGATAGTTACCTCAGCAGAATTAATAAATGCCAATATAAAGCGATGAGAGCTTGTTTGGTAGCAAGAAGTTCCACATCTACCAACGCACTCTTGGCTGAAACACATGAAGCTCCAGTCCACATACGTTGGCCATATCTCAGTGCTAAATTCTTCCAAACAATCAATATGAATCCAACAATCCGAAATCGGTAGCCTCAAACATAACTGTACCATGCTTAACTGGACGCTTCTGGCTCACTAGAACTCTCCTCCCCTAGTCCAAGCGTATTTAGTTATTCAGGGAATTACAAGGAAGATCATTAGAGACTAAACAGTTTTACCGTCTCATTCCTACTGAAACTGTGTGAAGTGAACGTAGTAACTGGCATTAACTTTGACCATGAGACACACACTAACAATAAGACTGGCGCAATTTTTTAGTCACTATCAAGAGGCTTTATATGTCTAGGCTCATGGCTCCAAAACCAGTGACTGTCGGAAGCAGTCTGATAATAGAAGTATGGACAATTCAAACTATCAGAAAGGGGAAGTATCGTCACCTTGGAACTTGCGATTCTAGAGGCACTTCGTTTCTGCCTATCAGATGACAGCACCTCTGTATTTCCTACTCTGTGACTTTCTCTGCTCCAACACTACTTAAAAGCTTTAGCAGCTGTCTGACTGAAAATCGTACTTTATACAGGATTACTGAAATGCTGGATCGATGCAGCATGAAGGCCATTCCGTTAATTCCGCTTGGGTAAAATCACACTATGAGACCGTTGGCAACAAAGATGTTGACTGCTTAACCAAAGAATCTACTATGACAGGACAGACCACTTGGACTGCAGTCCTAAGCTAAGGTTACTCATATATATTGCACAGACGCAAGATAGACGACTGGCATGGGATGGAATGAGCGGAAAAGACAGAAAGGCAAGAAGCACGCAACAGTTAATCCGTTGTTCCCCTATTCCGCGAAATCTGATCCAAAATTCAAGGCTGAGGCACTCGCCTCTCTAATAGCTAGATTCAAATTTAACTACAAAAGTTTCTGTAAACAACTTTACAGATTGCACATCGCAGAACCTCTTTTCCGCTCTTGTGAAAAATATGACGCAGATCACTTTTTCTTTGGATTCCCCACACTACATAGAACTACTACAATCCTTTTACAAGATAATTTGAAGCGGGATCATCTGTTGCCAACCTGTGTGACGGCTTTGTTAGCAGCACAGGGTTGCAGAATTTTCTATACGACGTACAGATTCACTGTCACCGCCGCTATCCACACCTGAGACCAACACATCAGTGTCGATGGACTGCACAAAAATATTCTATAACTTTTTATTGTACAATGGTTATACGCTATTGGTCTCTAACTTTGCATGTTCTGTCTGTCAATATCTGTGTTTTTATGTAAGTATGATATGGCTGTGTGGTGTAAGCTAAAGACCAATAAATTCAAATTCAAAACTGATTACAATCTATGGTGGAATTATTGTCTTTTCAGAAAACCATTAAGGTGAAAAATTATCGTAGTGATACACACCTTGAACAAGTTTCACATGTCATATATTCAGGATATGATTTTAATTATGGTAGGTACACAAACATCGCTGAAAAAGTAATAAAATTTCAGACCATCTTCAGAATAATAATAATAATCTTAAAATGCAAATTTTGAAACAATGCAACACAAAATTTTACAAAACTGTTGAAGGCCTGACAATGCTACTCGGTTCTGAAACGATAACTAGTAACAAAGCTGACAAGAATAAAATGCAGGCTATATTTCTAAGGATTATAACGAGTTGTAGCTTCTTAGATTACAAATAGCGACATCAGAAAGGAATGTACTGTGAAATCTATACTAATCGGAATCTTAATAAAGAAGCCACTTTTTCCGTGACATGTAGAAAGAATACTACATGGCGGACTATCTAAACCAATGTAAACACAATGAAAAGGAACTTAGGAAAACCACACAAGCGAGAGTGTGATGCACGAAACCAAAAACAGTCTGGTAGCCTAATACTGGAGAAAAATGAGGATGAAAGATATTCAGGTATCCGTTGTGACAGCTTGATTGGGTGAACTTTTTTATTTGTCACAGTCTTCTAAATAGCAGTTTTCACCCAAAACTGGGAATGTGATAACACTCAGTTGAGACATTATTATGACGAACGATGTTCGCGTCTATTTTGGGAAGTGTGCACTAGTGATTTCTGAGGAACTGAGTGAACAAGTGCAGTTGGATGTTACGCACGTACCATGAACGGGTAGTCCTTGATATCCGCATCAGTCCCATTCACGATGCGTGGCGCTGCGTCCGCACCTGCAAAGAAGAAAAACTTCACTAAATAACAGAGGCTGCATTTAGGTACCTTTCTCCTGTTTTGAACAATATGAGCAACAATTTGATTCTATCTAATAGGCAATGCCCGGTCAAGTGCCGTTTGCCAGATGCAGTCAAAAGCTTTAGTAGGGTAGTGAGTGAAATGTGATTGCACTATATTTTTAAAAAAATGTAAATTCATCGTGTTGTTGTTGTGAGAGTCTGGAGACTGATTTGATGCAACTCTCCACATCAGTGTATTCTTTGCAAGCCTCTTCATCCACATATAACACCAACCAACA
Organism: Schistocerca serialis cubense; assembly: GCF_023864345.2. Lineage (NCBI taxonomy): Eukaryota > Metazoa > Arthropoda > Insecta > Orthoptera > Acrididae > Schistocerca > Schistocerca serialis. The sequence goes on along the minus strand of NC_064642.1, from coordinate 81,437,472 downwards.
TCCACTGTATTCCAGCCTTCGTCTTTTTCTCTACAATGTTAACAACTTGTTCTTCCATTAGCAAACTGACGATCCCTCGATGCCTATCAACCGATCACTCCTCAGCCCTGTTTATATCATTCCGTTGCCTAGTGCTCCACTTGAACCTCTCAGCAACTTCTGTTTTTTTTTTTTTTTTCATCTTAACCAGTTTCCATCTCCTCAATTTGCAACCTTTCTATAATTTATTCAGTTTTGATCTGCCGTTCATTACTAATAAATTATAGTCAGAGTCTACCTCTGTCTCTAGAAATATTTTGCAGTTTAAAATTTTATTTCGAAATCTCTTATATCATGCAGCCTTTTTGAAACCTTCCGGTGTCTCCAGGTCTCTTCCACGTATGTAGGCGTCATTTATGGTATTTAAACCAAGTATTAGCAAGTCTCTGTATGTATGTCCATCTTTTCAGAGATGGTTGCTGGACTCGGCTGTTCGGTACAGAAAGTCAACTCAAACATCTTTCAGCCGTCTAATTTCCAAACTTATTTTATTTGGCTACCAGTTTCGGCGATTGACTAGGTTATCTTAAGCCCTCGTGAATGCTGGCACCTAGTTTGACCGGAACCGAGGTTGGAATCTTCCTAAACGTCGGTCAGGGGGCCTGAAGATAGCGTAGTAAATCTCCGAAACTGGTAGGCAATAAAATAACAGTTTGGAAATTAGATGGCTGAAAGGCATTTGACTTGACATCAAGTATTAGCAAGGATTAAATTATGTTCGGTGCGAAATTCTAACAGACGACTTCCTCTTTCAAGCGACTCTCTCACTCCACGTTCTCTCTTTCTTATCGTTCCCTTCCTCCTATCCAAGTCTAGTTCCCCATCACAATTAAATTTTCGTCTGCGTTAACTATCTGTATAATTTATTTCATCTCATCATACATTCTTTCAGTTTTTCACCATCTGGGGGACTAGTAACCATATAAACTTGTACTACTACGTTAAACATTGGCTTCATTTCTGTGCTGATCATGGTAGATTCCCCACATTCCTATTTTATTATTCATTATTAAGCCTACTCCTGCATTACCCCTATTTGGTTTTGTGTTGGTAACCCTGTGCTCACGTGACCAGAAGTCTTGTACTGTCTGCCACTGCACTTAACGACAAGGACGTCCATACCTGGGGGGGGGCGGCAAGAAGAAAGAAAAGCTCTTGATTATACTATTTGTTTTTCTTTCTGTGAGAGTTAGGGGTGGGGGGGGGGCAAGGGAAGCCCACCCCCCCCCCTAACTCTCACAGAATGAAAAACAAATAGTATAATCAAGAGCTTTTCTTTCAAGAAAATCATTTAAAAGTCGGTATCAGACGAATTTTTAACAGTGTGGGAACTGGTACTTCTTATGGCTACGTACAAGTCGCCATTTCTCTTCCAAAATACTGAAAATACTCCATATTGAGGTCTACCACCCGTCCCTACAAAGTATCTTGTGGGCCTACTTGCTTCTCAAACTCTCCCTATATTTAAATTCAACCTATTCATTTCGCTTTTGAAGTTCCTTATCCCACCTGTTCTATTAAGAAATACAACATTCGAAGCTCTGACCCGTAGAACGCAGATTTTTTTCCGCTCCTGATAGCAACGTCCTCCTGAGCAGCCCCCGCTAAGAGATACGAATGACGGAATATTTTAGAGGATGGGTTCATTATTAAGCCATGCAGTAGAGTTGCATGTCATCGGAAAATATAACGGCCGTAATTTCTCGTTGCTTTCAACCGTTCGCATTGCCAAAATAGGAAGGACTTGTTGGCTAATGTCACAAGGCCAGATCAGTCAGTCAGAGAAACCAGTGCCCCCACAATTACAACTGACAAGTTTTCTGCTTGACTGCATCTAAGGTATGGATGTCCGTATCGCAGAGGCACGCAAGATACCCCGCCACAGCAGGGTTCTTGTTCATGGCCGGCACTTTACCATTGTTGTTGTTGTGGTCTTCAGTCCTGAGACTGGTTTGATGCAGCTCTCCATGCTACTCTACACTGTGCAAGCTTCTTCATCTCCCAGTACCTACTGCAATCTACATCCTTCTGAATCTGCTTAGTGTATTCATCTCTTGGTCTCCCTCTACGATTTTTACCCTCCACGCTGCCCTCCAGTACTACATTGGTGATCCCTTGATGCCTCAGAACATGTCCTACCAACCGATCCCGTCTTCTGGTCAAGTTGTGCCACAAACTTCTCTTCTCCCCAATCCTGTTCAATACTTCCTCATTAGTTATCTGCCGACCGCGGTGGCCGTGCGGTTCTAGGCGCTCCAGTTCGGAGCCGCGCTGCTGCTACGGTCGCAGGTTCGAATCCTGCCTCGGGCATGGGTGTGTGTGATGTCCTTAGGTTAGTTAGGTTTAAGTAGTTCTAAGTTCTAGGGGACTAATGACCACAGCAGTTGAGTCCCATAGTGCTCAGAGCCATTTTTGAACCATTAGTTATCTGATCTACCCATCTAATCTTCAGCATTCTTCTGTAGCACCACATTTCGAATGCTTCTATTCTCTTCTTGTCCAAACTATTTATCGTCCATGTTTCACTTCCATACATGGCTACACTCCATACAAATACTTTCAGAAATGACTTCTTGACACTTAAATCTATACTCGATGTTAACAAATTTCTCTTCTTCAGAAAAGCTTTCCTTGCCATTGCCAGTCTACATTTTATATCCTCTCTGCTTCGACCATCATCTGTTATTTTGCTCCCCAAATAGCAAAACTCCTTTACTACTTTAAGTGTCTCATTTCCTAATCCAATTCCCTCAGCATCACCCGACTTAATTCGACTACATTCCATTATCCTCGTTTTGCTTTTGTTGATGTTCATCTTATCCTTTCAAGACACTGTCCATTCCATTCAACTGCTCTTCCAAGTCCTTTGCTGCCTCTGACAGAATTACAATGTCATCGGCGAACCTCAAAGTTTTTATTTCGTCTCCATGGATTTTAATACCTACTCCGAATTTTTCTTTTGTTTCCTTTACTGCTTGCTCAATATACAGATTGAACAACATCGGGGAGAGGCTACAACCCTGTCTTACTCCCTTCCCAACCACGGCTTCCCTTTGATGTCCCTCGACTCTTATAACTGCCATCTGGTTTCTGTACAAATTGTAAATAGCCTTTCGCTCCCTGTATTTTACCCCTGCCACCTTTAGAATTTGAAAGAGAGTATTCCAGTCAACATTGTCAAAAGCTTTCTCTAAGTCTACAAATGCTAGAAACGTAGGTTTGCCTTTCCTTAATCTTTCTTCTAAGATAAGTCGTAAGGTCAGTATTGCCTCACGTGTTCCAGTGTTTCTACGGAATCCAAACTGATCTTCCCCGAGGTTGGCTTCTACTAGTTTTTCCATTCGTCTGTAAAGAATTCGTGTTAGTATTTTGCAGCTGTGACTTATTAAACTGATAGTTCGGTAATTTTCACATCTGTCAACACCTGCTTTCTTTGGGATTGGAATTATTATATTCTTCTTGAAGTCTGAGGGTATTTCGCCTGTTTCATACATCTTGCTCACCAGATGGTAGAGTTTTGTCAGGACTGGCTCTCCCAAGGCCGTCAGTAGTTCCAATGGAATGTTGTCTACTTCGGGGGCCTTGTTTCGACTCAGGTCTTTCAGTGCTTTGTCAAACTCTTCGCGCAGTATCGTATCTCCCATTTCATCTTCATCTACATCCTCTTCCATTTCCATAATATTGTCCTCAAGTACATCGCCCTTGTATAGACCCTCTATATACTCCTTCCACCTTTGTGCTTTCCCTTCTTTGCTTAGAACTGGGTTTCCTGCTGAGCTCTTGATATTCATACAAGTCGTTCTCTTATCTCCAAAGGTCTCTTTAATTTTCCTGTAGGCAGTATCTATCTTACTCCTAGTGAGATAAGCCTCTACATACTTACATTTGTCCTCTAGCCATCCCTGCTTAGCCATTTTGCACTTCCTGTCGATCTCATTTTTGAGACGTTTGTATTCCTTTTTGCCTGCTTCATTTACTGCATTTTTATATTATCTCCTTTCATCAATTAAATTCAATATTTCTTCTATTACCCAAGGATTTCTACCAGCCCTCGTCTTTTTACCTACTTGATCCTCTGCTGCCTTCACTACTTCATCCCTCAAAGCTACCCATTCTTCTTCTACCGTATTTCTTTCCCCCATTCCTGTCAATTGCTCCCTTATGCTCTCCCTGAAACTCTCTACAACCTCTGGTTTAGTCGGTTTATCCACGTCCCATCTCCTTAAATTCCCACCTTTTTGCAGTTTCTTCAGTTTTAATCTACAGGTCATAACCAATAGATTGTGGTCGGAGTCCACATCTGCCCCTGGAAATGTCTTACAATTTAAAACCTGGTTCCTAAATATCTGTCTTACCATAGATAAACACATAAATAAATAAATTATACCAAAGGATTATTTATTTTTTTAACGTATGGGGAAAGATATGGTATTATTATACATTACGTTACAGGTAAAAAACAATGGTGCTCATGGAAAATATGTACAACATAGAGTGCAAATATCTTACATACATGATAGAAAATTTATAGTATTAAATTTATTTTCTCAGTCCAGTCAACAGCATTCAGAATCAGTGTCAGTAAGTACTTTGTTCGTGAGGATAAGATAAATTCCTCATACAAATAAGTAAATACTTGATTGCTTTAGTTAGATGCTAAAATATGAATATAGGCAATCTAGCAGAGAAATGGGTACAAACCAACTTCATTACTGTATCACGTATCCATTTAACCGGTATGCCGGATTCGGTTTTTTAATGTATTGCCGACACAGTTGTATTCCAAACTGGAGATTATGTGGCTCTTATTGCTGTCTATAGACTTGAGTCTATGCGAAAGGTGATGAGTAGGTGCCGACTGTAACTGGTCAGAACACAGAAGGTGTGGCCATCTTTAGGGAGCGTTCAATTACAGGATTTTTTTTTCATGTTTCATAACGAAATTTATTTCTTGTATGGAATACAGACGGTGGCCCTCAGGATGGTTTGCGAGGCCAACTGCCAATGATGGTGGGACAAAGATTTAATCACTTTAGAAACGCAGCTTTCCCACTTCAGACATGGGTCTACTAAGGAATTAGAAACTACATACGTCATAGGTAGAAACTTCCTTGCAGATTACAACTGAGGTCCGGATCGCGACTCGAATCTGGGAACTTTGCCTTTCGCGGGCAAGTGCTGTGCCGACTGAGGCACCCAAGCTTAACTCACGACCCACCCTCACAGCTTTACTAGTACCGGTACCTCATCTCCTACCTTCAAAACTTCACAGAAGTTCACCTGCGAAACTTTCGGGACTAGCTTTCCTGGACAGCTCAGTCGGCAAAGAATTTGCTTGCGAAAGGCAAAGGTCCCGGGTTCGAGTCCCAGTCCGGCATACATTTTCAGTCAGCCAAGAAGTTCCAAATCAGCCTAAATCTACATCTACATCTACATGGTTACTCTCCAATTCACACTTAAGTGCCTGGCAGAGGGTTCATCGAACCATTTCCATACTACTTCTCTACCATTCCACTCTCGAATGGCGCTTGGGAAAAAGGAACACCTAAATCTTTCCGCTCGAGCTCTGATTTCTCTTATCTTTTATTGTGATGCTCATTTCTCCCTACGTAGGTGGTTGTCAACAAAATATTTTCGCATTTGTAAGAAAAAGTTGGTGATTGACATTTCGTAAATAGATCTCGCCGCGAAGAAAACCGCCTTTGTTTCAGTGACTGCCATCCCAACTCGCGTATCGTATCAGTGACACTTGCTCGATAACACGAAACGGGCTGCCCTTCTTTGCACTTTTTCAATGTCCTCCGCCAATCCTACCTGTTAAGAATCCCATACCACGCAGCAATATTTCAGCAGAGGACGGACAAGTGTAATGTAGGCTGTCTCTTTAGTCGGTTTGCTGCATCTTCTAAGTGTTCTGCCAACAAAGCGCAGTCTTTGTTTCGCCTTCCCCACAATATTATCTATGTGGTCTTTCCAATTTAAGTTGCTCGTAATTGTAATTCCTATGTATTTAGTCGAACTGATAGCCCTTAGATTTGTGCGATTTACCGTACAACCAAAATTTATCGGACTTCTTTTAGTACCCATGTGAATGACCTCGCACTTTTCTTTGTTTAGTGCCAATTGCCACTTTTCGCACCATACAGAAAATGTCTGTAGATCATTTTGTAATTGAAATTGATCGTCTGATGATTTTACTAGACGGTAAATTACAGCGTCATCTGCAAACAATCTAAAGGTGCTGCTCAGAGTATCATCTAGATCATTTATGTAAATCAGGAACAGCAGAGGGCCTATGACACTACATTGTGGAATGGCAGATATCACTTCTGTTCTACTCGATGATTTATGATCCATCACTACGAACTGTGACCTCTCTGAGAGGAAATCACGATGCTCCGTATGCACTCAATTTGATTAATAGTCGCTTGTGAGGAACGGTATCAAAAGCATTCTAGAAATCTAGGAATGTGGAATCTACCTGAGATCCCCTGTCGACAGCACTCATTACTTCATGGGAATAAAGAGCTAGCCTGCACTCCGCCGCAGAGGGAAAATTCATTCTGGACGTCCTAGGTACATGGGTTCCGGAACAAAAGGGAACTTGGAGCTTGGACGGACGCTCTTCGGCGACGACCAGCAGTCAACTCGTGGCTTCCCCCTCACGTCCACTACTGGTTGTACACATCGAGTGCGTCGGGAAAAGATGTGCCGACAGAAGTTCAGTGGAACAAAAAAAAAAAAAATTTCTGAGGCGTTGATTTTACTCCTATAACTGAACAGTACAAGAAAACATAGTTAAACAAAATCCGATATAATAATTAGACTTTCTGGACGAGCTGAATAGCGAAGACGGACCGCTGCTTGAATTCTCTTGGCATTTTAAACAGTAGAGCTTCCTATTAACGGGGTGGTTGAGCCGTTTCTCAATTTAGAGTAAAGCAAAGGCTTACCATGTCGAGGAAACCGTTTGTATGTTAATCTGTGCCTCAAGTTTATGATTGATTAAGTCTTTAAATTCAGCAACCGTTCCTTAAAAATTATCCACAAAAACTTGTTCCAGAAAGCGCAGTATCAAGTCCGCCACTTATCAGTAATCCGAATAAACGGCATAGCATGTGAATTATGTCGAAATTACTCTTAAGGGGGATAGGACGTCAAACGGGCCGACTTGGAGCAGGAGAGGCACCACAAGATATTTTAATTTCCACTGTCTATACTTTCATAAATAAATTCATAAAACTTTGTCAGCATGACCAGGAAGGATTCAGAATTCACACCCATAACAGTGGAAGTTCGAAAATATAACGAAGTAATTTTTTTTACATGTGAAATTTCATCATTTTTTTTCACTTACTAATGGCAGCATTTGTTGCTATAGGTACACTTTTCTTAATAAGTAAGAAAGATGGTTCGATGAATTTTGCACAGCATACAAACCATACTTAAAGGTGTATGAAACTCTAGAATTTTCCCAATCTATTAAAAACTGTGGTAAAAATTGAGGTGCCTCAGCGATACAGATAGCCGTACCGTAGGTGCAACCACAACGGAGGGGTATCTGTTGAGAGGCCAGACAAACGTGTGGTTCCTGAAGAGGGGCAGCAGCCTTTTCAGAATTTGCAAGGGCAACAGTCTGGATGATTGACTGATCTGGCCTTGTAACAATAACCAAAACGGCCTTGCTGTGCTGGTACTGCGAACGGCTGAAAGCAAGGGGAAACTACAGCCGTAATTTTTCCCGACGGCATGCAGCTTTACTGTATGATTACATGATGATGGCGTCCTCTTGGGTAAAATATTCCGGAGGTAAAATAGTCCCCCATTCGGATCTCCGGGCGGGGACTACTCAAGAGGATGTCGTTATCAGGAGAAAGAAAACTGGCGTTCTACGGATCGGAGCGTGGAATGTCAGATCCCTTAATCGGGCAGGTAGGTTAGAAAATTTAAAAAGGGAAATGGATAGGTTGAAGTTAGATATAGTGGGAATTAGTGAAGTTCGGTGGCAGGAGGAACAAGACTTCTGGTCAGGTGACTACAGGGTTATAAACACAAAATCAAATAGGGGTAATGCAGGAGTAGGTTTAATAATGAATAGGAAAATAGGAATGCGGGTAAGCTACTACAAACAGCATAGTGAACGCATTATTGTGGCCAAGATAGATACGAAGCCCACGCCTACTACAGTAGTACAAGTTTATATGCCAACTAGCTCTGCAGATGACGAAGAAATTGAAGAAATGTATGATGAAATAAAAGAAATTATTCAGGTTGTGAAGGGAGACGAAAATTTAATAGTCATGGGTGACTGGAATTCGAGTGTAGGAAAAGGGAGAGAAGGAAACATAGTAGGTGAATATGGATTGGGGGACAGAAATGAAAGAGGAAGCCGCCTCGTCGAATTTTGCACAGAGCACAACATAATCATAACTAACACTTGGTTTAAGAATCATGAAAGAAGGTTGTATACATGGAAGAACCCTGGAGATACTAAAAGGTATCAGATAGATTATATAATGGTAAGACAGAGATTTAGGAACCAGGTTTTAAATTGTAAGACATTTCCAGGGGCAGATGTGGACTCTGACCACAATCTATTGGTTATGACCTGTAGATTAAAACTGAAGAAACTGCAAAAAGGTGGGAATTTAAGGAGATGGGACCTGGATAAACTAAAAAGAACCAGAGGTTGTACAGAGATTCAGGGAGAGCATAAGGGAGCAATTGACAGGAATGGGGGAAATAAATACAGTAGAAGAAGAATGGGTAGCTTTGAGGGATGAAGTAGTGAAGGCAGCAGAGGATCAAGTAGGTAAAAAGACGAGGGCTAGTAGAAATCCTTGGGTAACAGAAGAAATATTGAATTTAATTGATGAAAGGAGAAAATATAAAAATGCAGTAAGTGAAACAGGCAAAAAGGAATACAAACGTCTCAAAAATGAGATCGTCAGGAAGTGCAAAATGGCTAAGCAGGGATGGCTAGAGGACAAATGTAAGGATGTAGAGGCCTATCTCACTAGGGGTAAGATAGATACCGCCTACAGGAAAATTAAAGAGACCTTTGGAGATAAGAGAACGACTTGTATGAGTATCAAGAGCTCAGATGGAAACCCAGTTCTAAGCAAAGAAGGGAAAGCACAAAGGTGGAAGGAGTATATAGAGGGTCTATACAAGGGCGATGTACTTGAGGACAATATTATGGAAATGGAAGAGGATGTAGATGAAGATGAAATGGGAGATATGATACTGCGTGAAGAGTTTGACAGAGCACTGAAAGACCTGAGTTGAAACAAGGCCCCCGGAGTAGACAATATTCCATTGGAACTACTGACGGCCGTGGGAGAGCCAGTCCTGACAAAACTCTACCATCTGGTGAGCAAGATGTATGAAACAGGCGAAATACCCTCAGACTTCAAGAAGAATATAATAATTCCAATCCCAAAGAAAGCAGGTGTTGACAGATGTGAAAATTACCGAACTATCAGCTTAATAAGTCACAGCTGCAAAATACTAACACGAATTCTTTACAGACGAATGGAAAAACTAGTAGAAGCCAACCTCGGGGAAGATCAGTTTGGATTCCGTAGAAACACTGGAACACGTGAGGCAATACTGACCTTACGACTTATCTTAGAAGAAAGATTAAGGAAAGGCAAACCTACGTTTCTAGCATTTGTAGACTTAGAGAAAGCTTTTGACAATGTTGACTGGAATACTCTCTTTCAAATTCTAAAGGTGGCAGGGGTAAAATACAGGGAGCGAGAAGCTATTTACAATTTGTACAGAAACCAGATGGCAGTTATAAGAGTCGAGGGACATGAAAGGGAAGCAGTGGTTGGGAAGGGAGTAAGACAGGGTTGTAGCCTCTCCCCGATGTTGTTCAATCTGTATATTGAGCAAGCAGTAAAGAAAACAAAAGAAAAATTCGGAGTAGGTATTAAAATTCATGGAGAAGAAATAAAAACTTTGAGGTTCGCCGATGACATTGTAATTCTGTCAGAGACAGCAAAGGACTTGGAAGAGCAGTTGAATGGAATGGACAGTGTCTTGAAAGGAGGATATAAGATGAACATCAACAAAAGCAAAACAAGGATAATGGAATGTAGTCTAATTAAGTCGGGTGATGCTGAGGGAATTAGATTAGGAAATGAGGCACTTAAAGTAGTAAAGGAGTTTTGCTATTTGGGGAGCAAAATAACTGATGATGGTCGAAGTAGAGCGGATATAAAATGTAGGCTGGCAATGGCAAGGAAAGAGTTTCTGAAGAAGAGAAATTTGTTAACATCCAGTATTGATTTAAGTGTCAGGAAGTCATTTCTCAAAGTATTCGTATGGAGTGTAGCCATGTATGGAAGTGAAACATGGACGATAAATAGTTTGGACAAGAAGAGAATAGAAGCTTTCGAAATGTGGTGCTACAGAAGAATGCTGAAGATTAGATGGGTAGATCACATAACTAATGAGGAGGTATTGAATAGGATTGGGGAGAAGAGGAGTTTGTGGCACAACTTGACCAGAAGAAGGGATCGGTTGGTAGGACATGTTCTGAGGCATCAAGGGATCACCAATTTAGTATTGGAGGGCAGCGTGGAGGGTAAAAATCGTAGAGGGAGACCAAGAGATGAATACACTAAGCAGATTCAGAAGGATGTAGGTTGCAGTAGGTACTGGGAGATGAAAAAGCTTGCACAGGATAGAGTAGCATGGAGAGCTGCATCAAACCAGTCTCAGGACTGAAGACCACAACAACAACAACTACCAAAATTGTGTATTTTCTAAACATGAAGTTTAAAATTCAACAGAGCATTCGTTTTTTCATAAATTAAATAAATTCTAGAGTTTCATACACCTGTATGGTATGTATGCTGTGCAAAATTCATCGAAGAATCTCTCTAACTTATGAAGAAAACTGTACCTATAGCAACAAATGCAGCCATTAGCAAGTGAAAAAATGATGAAATTTAACACCTAAAAAAATTATTTTGTTACTTTTTCGAACTTATACTGCAATGAGTGTGATTCCTGAATCCTTCCTGGTGATGCTGACAAAGTTTTAAGAATTTATTTGTAAAAGTATAGACACTGGAAATTAAAATGTCCTGTGATGCCTCTCCTGCTCCAAGTCGTCCCGTTTGACGTCCTACCCCCCTTAATAATACGCCTCTCAACCAGCTCGCTGGCTTTGCAATAGGATATGGAACGGACAACTTCGTTGCGTCTTGTGCTCTGAAATATCACTCATAAGTTGGTAACTGGACTGAGATCGGTCTTTCACTAACAGAGTGCTGGAAAGTGTTTGAAGCGACGGTTTAGTTACATTTGATGATCAAATACGAATTGAAACTTCCTGGCAGATTAAAACTGTGTGCCCGACCGAGACTCGAACTCGGAGGACCGGGCGTGAGTCCTGCTGGGGTAGCTCAGATGGTAGAGCACTTGCCCGCGAAAGGCAAAGGTCCCGAGTTCGAGTCTCGGTCGGGCACACAGTTTTAATCTGCCAGCAAGTTTCATATCAGCGCACACTCTGCTGCAGAGTGAAAATCTCATTCCAAATACGAATTGTTTTCAACACCCAGTAAGTACAAAATCATCAGCCAGATTGGGTTTTGTCGATTTGCACAGATGAGTCTCCATCTTTCCATTTATTTCATTGTAGTACATGGAATTCATTTGACAAATAGGCTGCAGTGAAGCATTCCCTGTAAAGAGTCGACTGTTTTAAGTTTTTCACTGTTTTTCAAAGTCACCTTAGAGCTTAGACGGATGTCGATATTCTTCACGTTGAATTATGCTTCGTAAGGATTGGCATTTCTTTTATTACTAGATCATTAGGGACGGGTGCACAAGGATCAGGTGGAGGAAGGAAATTAGCCCTCTCCTTGTTGATGGAATCATCCCAGAATTTCCCTTAAGTTGTTTAAGCAACGTATGGGAAACCCAAATCTGGATAACCACAAAGAAATTTGAAACCCTCCCGACTGGGAGATCCACTTCTAGCTTGTGCTCCAGCTCTAACGAATTCGTGGTCAGTGAGACGCCAGATCCTACAAATAACTTGTTTCCTATTACCAGAAACTTCTAACGTGTTATATACAGCCAACCAGTTGCAATAAATGGTGGTTTTCAAATAATCTTTACCATGGTTTCGACAGATTTAAACCCGTCTTCCTCAGAAGGACAAACGAACTCCCCTTAGCAATCACTCAGTAATCCTATCTCAACATGACGTGTGTCGGCAACGGTCTGCATGTCCACATGTAGAAATTAAGGCTCTTTGAATCAAGGGATTATCACATCAGTAAAACCAATAAAATAACAGACCATGTTAATAGCTACATGCCGACATGTAGCTATTAACATGGAGTGTTATCTTAAGAAACTCGTGTTACTGATGCCCTTGATTCTAAGAGCCTTAATTTTTACATGTGGACATACAGACTGTGGCCGACACACGTCATGTTGAGATAGCTTTACTAAGTGATTGCTAATGTGAGTTCGTTTGTCCTTCTGTCGAAACCATGGTAAAGGTTATTTGACAACCGCCATTTATTGCAACTAATTGGCTGTCTATTATACCAGCTGTTCTGTAACCGTTACTGCACTGCAGCCATTTCAAAATATTGAACTTCTAAAGTAGTTAGTCACTTTGGGAAGAGGGCTCTTGAAACTGAAATATTACGCGCATATAGAGACAATACATTGCGACGATGTGATACACTAAAACACTTCTTCCAGATGTTGCGTTTTTCCTTAATCCTGTAATGTAAGTTTAATTCACTTGCGGTTACCGGTGAAGAAGGGTATCAAGACAAGATTATGGCAAGAGATTAGATAATGCCTACAAATTCGTATGTAACCAAGACTATTTCCACTCGCAGACGATAACAGCAATCAAGAGCCTACTACCGATGTCTAGTCTCTGATAATCCATCAATAAAAGTAGGACTGCAGCCGGGCACCAAGTACTTGAATAATGATAACAAAACCAGCGGCTGTTTTGGACTCTAGTTCTTTTATTCTTTTTTATGTTATCACTATCCAAATACTATCAATGCAGTTTACGTCAAGGTTATTCGAGAAATACCACTTATACGTAAGGAATGGTCGAAGATAAGCGGAGTGTTTCACGTACGACTAAAGGGCATGTTCGCAGCTCGTAAGGGATATGTACCGCCTGCTCCTCTCGACAGCTGCCATAAAAAAGCTGTCTTCCTTGAGATGAGGGTTAACTACGACACATTTCGAATAGACTCAGTTTATCTTTATCTACAGCAGGTGCTCCGAATAACGTACCTCCACAGCAAGAACAGCCTGACACCCTCTGAACAAAATGTCAAACGCTCGACTGCAGGAATTCTTGAAATTACAAGTCGAATCCTAACTCTTTCAATGTATGGAGAGTGAGTTCACAAACTTGTCTTATAACATACAGTTAAAGATAAAAAACCGAACAAGTGTCAGTAGAACTCCCTCTTTGAAGGTCCCGTACAAACTTAATTATGTCTGTAGATAGCTCGTCTATAACAGGTTTTGATGAGAGAGTTTGCAAGTATCAAAATATGTTACGTAAATGGCAGTATCTTTTGGTGACATTGACTTATATGCCAAAGGATCGTAGTCCTTAGCATTTGACATAAATTTCCACTTGATACTTCTACCCGTTCCTGAGAAAAATGTGTCTTAATAGACGGGCAGACAGACAGACAATGAAGCGATCCTTTTAAGAGTTCCGTTTTTACAGACTGCGGTACTAAACCCTAAATATGAGATAGATTCGCATCTGGTGAACGAAGAGCACAATCAACAATCATATCCTCAAATTCTCCTGTCTTAGGTGGTGATTTGAAACTTCCTGGCAGATTAAAGCTGTTTGCTGGGCCGTGACAGGAATCTGGATCTTAGCTTTTAGCTGGCGTCTTTGGAAGCTAGGAGAGAGATACCGGCGGAAGTGATGTGGGCATGTCGTGAGCCGTGCTTGCATAGCTCAGTCAGTAGAGCTCTTGATCGCCAAAGGAAGAGCCCCATTGCAGCCGATAGGTTTAATCTGCTGCGAAGTTTCAAATCCGTGCAGACCCCGCTGCGCAGTGAGTGTTTTTCCATAGGCGCAATGGCGGTGTGTGTTCTTTTATTGTGCTGCGTGAAATAATGGTAGGTCTTTTCCGTAGCCGTTGGTTTCTTGGTTTCCTGAAAAAAGGTAGCAGTATATTATTCACAATTGGAAAAGATATTGAAACATCGCGAGAAATTCACCCTTGAACGTAAGCGCAGATTTTAGCCAATCCCGCACGTTATGTTGTTGTATTTAACCACGAATGGCACCTGTGAACGTTCCAAGTGTTAGTCGTGATCAGAACAATGTCCTATGAACTAGAACGCGTTTATAACATGTTGCAATAAGCTGATTAAACCTACACTATCGAGTAAGTGATCGTTTATTTCCTCGCAAAGAATCAGCGATGTATTTTTATCAATGTAGAGCTCCAATTAGATTCAGCAACGAGCTGTACTTCGACATTCCACAGGCATTGTTTACACAATTTCTGGGTCTTAGAAATATGTGCAGTACATTATATTGGTGCTAAGAAAATTCTAACGTGGACTAAATGTTGGTGCTCGTTTGGTAGATGGTTACGTAACCCAGGGAGCTGAATTTTGGTGCTTCAGGGGGCACCGTATCTAAGATACGTACAGAGAAAGCGAAATAAGATCATCCGTTAAGCTACGATGTGGACGGAAGTGTTGAGTGATCGTGACGGACGGTCACTGAAGAGGATTGTGACGAAACATAAGAGGACGGCAGCTGCAAAAATCACTGCACATTGAATGTCGAACTCGCGAACCCCGTCAACACCAAAACTGCCTATCTCAGCATAAAACAGCATAAAAAACATCCAGGTAGCAATGACTAACCAAGTTTATTTGTCGAAGCTTTACAGCACATCTACTCCGACGTGGACTGAAACGAAACATAGAATAAATCACTTCTTCTGATAGAACAATAACACTTCTGGCAACTGAGGTTCGGTTAGATAGCCACTGAGTCAAAGTCGCTTAACGCACACTTCATAATTGTCGAAGTCTTGTAGGATCTTCACTATTAGTAGTACCAAACTGAATGAACAAAGTTTAAGTACTGTACGGAGCAAAATTTTCTAAGTGCAGCGTGTAGCCGTTTGAACGTTAAACAAGAATAAATTTACGAGTCTACAAGTCTGCCACGAAGACCGACCGTCGGAGGTTCGAGTCCTCCCTCGGGCATGGGTGTGTGTGTCGTCCTTAGCGCAAGTTAGTTTAAGTTAGATTAAATAGTGTGTAAGCTTAGGGACCGATGACCTCAGCACTTTGGTCCTATAAAATCTTACCACAAATTTCCAATTTCCACGAAGACCAAGTCCCCGTCTTCTTTCGCGACGAGGCTACAAATACTAAGAAGACAACTCGCAGCCTCTCAGCTCCCGGAGTTACGAATTCAGACAGAAATGGCAGCGACGTTGTGGATGTGGCTCTTGTGGGATTATGATTGATGCTATCGTTGTGGAACCAGCGCTTGGCTAGGAAGCTCACTCGGAGCGAACTGGGTCTGTCTGGCCGAAGAGCTACCCTAAATGTCATTCGTCGCTAGGATACAGCCGGGTCTATTTTCTATCACGTGTCTCGTATATGGGAAAGGTCAGTGCGGCCCCTGGCCGTAGCGACGCTTCCGTCGCCCCCTGGAGGAAGGTCGGAACATAGTTGTCTGCCTTGCGCAAATTTTCCCCTGTGTGTTAGGCATCTTCGAAGCCCCGATGTAATATTGGTTGCTAACACTGCAGGCAGTAAGCCTCGGTACCGAGAAAACGAAACGAAGGAAACTCCATAACCAGGGTATTGTATGGCGAGCTGTGATTACAAAACCACAATTATGCAAATGCCCGTTACAGGAAAACGTGTTGCCGAAGCCATGAAACCAAGACTGGAGCAGTGGAAAAAATGTCATATGGTTGGATGAGTCTTGTTTCTCATTGATTCCAGCTTCTGGCCGAGTTTGCGTCCCACGAGGCAAACATAACGGGGGTTAGTTAGTTAGTTAGGTACGTGTTCCATTGATCAATAGCACGGAAAAACCGTTATGATGTGGACCGTGTCAAATGCACAAGAAATGCGCACAGGAAACAAGTTTTACTTCTTTTTTCTTTTTTGTTTACATTATAGTGTTATACCTAAATATTTCTATTATCTATCGCATTCCCTTAAATGGCACAAAATGCATATATTATATCTCCAGATTTATTTATTCATATTCAAGAATTCATGTATGGTATAGAAAGAGTTGTCAAGGAGGTATGATTTCAATTTGTTTTTGAAACTATTACTGTTTCAGTGATGGATTGAGCAGCCATATCGTGGTTACTCTGGAAGATATTCGTTTATTCTCATGGTTCCTTTGTAAGATGGCGTTACTGCCACTGATTATGTGACCATTTTTGTTGACGATGTCTATCCCACGGTACCTTACTTGTTCGCCAATGGTGATACTGTTTCCAAGACGATAGCGCTCTTGTTCACACACACGCATCGTCCGAGACGGGTTTTGTGAGTAGGAAGAAGAATTCTCGCACCTCCCCAGGCCACTACAGTCACCAGACCTACTATTGAGTCTTTATGGTTTACTTTGAAGGGAAAGGTGCATGATCGCTATCCACTTCCATCGTCGTCGCCTAAAGCTGCCACTATTTTGCAGGAAGGATTCTATAATGTTTCCTTGAAATCCATACAGGATCTGTATTTTTCCATTGTGAGACGACTGGAAGCTGTTTTGAATGCCATCTGGTTTCCTACAGAGTATTACGCGCGGTAATGCATCGTGTTTTTGATGTTTCCATATTTTTAGCCACCCCCCTGTGCCTATCAGAAATTACGATTTGATAGAAAGAGATTGGTCCAATAATTCGTATTGCACTAATAGTACGCAACACCCCTATTTTCACATATTACAGAGGCTCTTGATTAGCTGATAATGATTTACAGGGCTCCAGCGTCGCTTCTTCTGAGTTCACGTTCCCGAATAAATGCTTCATCAGATAAAAGAGAATTTCAGAGTCAATCGTCCACACTCTGCAATAGACCCCTGCAGCATCGACGCCTGTCATCAGAATCTACGAGAAAATTGGTCAAATGAAATATATTCACAGTTGCGAATATGGATAACCATCAGCTTTATAATGACGAGAATGAAACTTTGTGCCACACTGGGACTCGAATCCGGATTTTCGTTTAACGTAACGCTAGCGCTTGTGTTAACCGCTTTTTTTTTTATCTCATTTTGCTCGCTTTTGTTCGTTGCATCTGCTCGGGGCGGACATCGTAATACATCCGTTTAAGTTCGTTGATGATCGATTAACCCAGTTTTTTTATTACACGTAACCCTCTGTCCGAACACGCTGAGCTACCGTGCCGGCGACTATCCGTGGACGACCAACAGGCAGGCTCAAACTTCGTTATGTCGTCGTTCACGCTTCATGAGCTGCACTCGTACATATTGTGAAAATCCCGAACAAGGGAGGGATATCTTAACTGAAAGTCGCCACCTGGTATCGGCGGATACATTGCATGTTGTCATTGGTGGAAATAGGCGTTTTTCATTGGAGTTTCCTTTACTGCTTGTGTAACGTTCTCTGGCAGCGCGCATCCAATGTGAAAGTTAAAAGAACATTTCGATGTATAATGCTTACTGTAACAAATGATTTATATGTATTTCTGTTCATTGAATTTCAAAAGGGCACTTAATTTTGTGAGGAAAAATATAATTATAAATTTTGCTATTATAAATGATTATTCAGTGTGTGAAATACTATCTGTGGCAGAGGATGTGAAAATTGCCACAGAAGAAACGATATGTAATCAAAATTACAAAGACTGTACAAGAATTAGTTAGGCAATACATTGTAATAAATCGCTTGTCTTCTGCACGGACTGAATGGGAGAGGAACCCGTGACGTTTCATTAGGCTCTTACGTAGCCTTCATTTGCCATAAGTCGATGTTCCACGCCATTTGTAGCTGGGATTGTAAAAGGTGTGTGAAGATTTTAATCTTTTGTGTTAAAGTATATTTATCTAGTAAAATCTGTTTGTCACAATTACTGAAAAGCTCGCACCGGACATTACCTATTTTATTTAAGAAATTTCAGCATTTTATTGGATATCGCTGGCGGTGCGGAGCTGCGCCGCGAGCGAGCAGCCTGCAGCAGCGGCAGATTTAAATATACGATCGCAATAACGACCACATTCTAAAAAGGGTACAGGTAGAGGTAAACGAAAATAATAAAGTGTTTCTTTTCACAGCATTCCAGACGCAGAATAAAAAGAAATAGTAGATTTTAACTTGTGCATTCACAGGTGGATACAAGCTGTAGCTTTTGTAAATTTTCATTCAAAAAAGTGATCAATTCTGAACATATCGTAAAGTGGATAATTTTCATGAGAGCTTAGCAATATAAAAAAAGAAAACATTTTCATGCTTCAAAACTAGTCGGGATATATTCAGTTAAACAAAAATCCACTGCAACGTGAAAATGTTTGCTAAGTTCGATGGACAATAATATTTTCATTCTTGCACAAACAGCTTTAGTACTTGAATGAAAGTAAAACTTGAACAATTATTTTGGAATATTCAAAGAAATTCATTTTTATTAATCTGCAACAGAATATTTCATACGCAATGTAATAATCACAGATGAAAAATTTATTGCAACCTTTCATTTCCCATATCCACCCATGCACATGTTAAGTTCAATCTCAACGGTTTCCCAATCAAATTAACGCAAAAAGCAAAGAAAGTTTAAAACCAGACGGTCAACTCTCGAATAATTAAAACAGACAGAATCGCATTAATCTTGCCATTGGTGGAAATCGGCGAATAGGAAACTGTGCGGCGACTACAGCGAAGCGTTGTTTACTAACTGCCTAGTATCGACTATGCCGCGTCAGCGCTCTGTGAACCCTCCGCCGCTGTGGCCTGCCGCGCGCCTGTTGCTTTGCGAGAGCTGTCCTTCCGCAGAGCTGTCACTGCTGGCAGTCGAGACTCTGGAAGTCGGTACCCGTCTTCTCTATTCATATCGTCGGGTCGCTTGGCTATTTCTATAGCCTCCCTAATCTTCCTCCTCAAACTAAACGGGTGTTTCCCCAGTACGCGGGCCTCTCGAAATTCGATCTTCATCCTGCACTGTTCCTGATGTTCTGCCACCGCTGATTTGCTGATTGTTTGAGGCGGATATACCTCTCGTGTTCAGTTAACCTTTTCCTTATTGGACGCCCAGTCTCACCTACATACACCAGTCCACATTCGCACCCGATTTCATAAACCCCGGCGGCATGAATCATGTCAATTGTATCTTTCGTCGAGCCCAGAATGTCTTTTATTTTGTTGTTGCTACGAAAAATCGGCTTAATACCTGCCCGAAGGAGAATTTTGCCCAGACGTTCAGCAACCCCTTATGCATTTGGTAGAACGACGGCGTTCTGTGCTTCGTTCTGCATTTCCCTGTTGCCCTCCTTCTTCGGCGCCATGGTTCTGTGTATCATCCTCATGTCGTAGCCATTAGCTCCAAAAATGGACCTAAGGTTCTGTAATTCAGCTTGCAAGTTGTGTTCATCGCTGATCCTGTAGGCTCTCTTAGTTAAAGCTTGCAGGGCCGAATTCTTTTGCGTAGGATGGTGGGGGGAGGATGCATGCAGGTACCTGTCGTGTTGGTGGGCTTCCTGTAAACTCTGTGTCCAAGCTTCCCGTCTGGCTTACGGTAAACTTCCACGTCGAGAAAAGGCAATACCCCGTTCTTTTATATCTCCATGGTAAAGTGGATTTTGCTGTGCTTCATGTTGAGATGTTCGTGGAAGTTCTGAAGCTCTTCTTCTCCGTGTGGCCAGATATCAAAGGTCTCATCAACATATCGTAGCTAGCATTCTGGGCGTAATGGTGCGGACTGGACTCCTGTTTCTTCGAACGCTTGCATAAAAATGTCCGCTGCGGCAGGCGAACGAGGGGAATCCATAGCTACACCGTCCGTCTGCTCACAAAAATCCCCTTTCCACCTGAAATAGGAGGTCGTCAAACAGTGGCGCACTAGCTAGGAGATGTTAGGTGCCATGCGACCCTCTAAGATGTTCATGGTGTCCGTCACGGGTACATTCGTGAACAAATACTTCACGTCAAAAGTGACCATCAAATCCGTATCCGAGACACGCTTTTCTTTCAAAAGTGCTATAAAATAGGTGGAGTCCTTGACGTATGAATCTGTATGACTCACCAAATGTCTAAGCTTCGGAGCCAATTCTTACGCTAATTTGTAGGTCGGTGAGTTAATACTACTCACTATCGGTCGTAAAGGAAAGGCTTCGTTGTGGATCTTTGGTACACCATATATTCTTGGTAACTGTGGCACTTGTGGAATGAGTCTTAAGGTCGTGTCAAAAATCATCCTCGTTTGCTTCAGCAGCGCTTGCGTCGATTTCATTATCTTGGCCGTCGTATCTTCATTAAGTTCATGGTAAATGGGTTCATTCAAAAGATCCTGATGACAAGGCGGCCTCAAACCCAGAAGCATTTTATTGACTCACTAAACTAGATTTAGAAAAATCACGGAAAACATAAATCCGGGCGGTGCAGTGAGATTTCAACCGCCGTCCAGTGCCTAACCACTCCCGCATCCCGCTCGGTCTACATCGCTTGCGTCGTAGATAGATCACCCTGTACATGTGGTACGAACGAGATAAGACCACTCCACGAAAGCAAAAGCAGCTTGCCACTCGATTAGCAGCATAAGAAATTCCCATCAGAAAAGCCTTCTTGGAAATCTATCGGCAGCAATACGTTGACTGGCACTCTCTTGTCGTATGCAGAAGACTCCTGAACCTTCGAGACTTTTCTTGGTCTAGGAAGAATGAAAGCAGAGCAGACGAGAGAAATCTGGAGATTACGAGGTCTTGCAAGCAGGCGGGAGTTTTCGGGGCAGCGAACGAGCGGGCCTGCGAGCGGGCCTGCGCGATCCACCAGTGATGGAGGGCGGCGCTGATCCCGCCATCCGTCTGGGAGGTCCCAGCGGGGCACGTTCTCGTCCCAGAGTCTCGCAATCGATACCCGCGTAACAAGCTTCTTAAAAATACACACGCCAGTCGTTTTCATTCCATACCAATTTTCTCCGAGAATTTTAGAAGACGAAACTAATAGGGTAAAGATCATCTCTTATAATACTTTCCTCTGACTAAATATGCCTTCGCAGTTCAACAAAAATAATATTGTCTATAATTGTGGTACCAAATAATGAAACGGCTCAGTTCAAAAGTTGGGCTCTGAGCACTATGGGACTTAACATCTATGGTCAACAGTCCCCTAGAAGTTGGAACTACTTAAACCTAACTAACCTAAGGACAGCACACAACACCCAGTCATCACGAGGCAGAGAAAATTTCTGACCCCGCCGGGAATCGAACCTGGGAACCCGCGCGTGGGAAGCGAGAACGCTACCGCACGACCACGAGCTGCGGACTCGAAAGTTGACTGCAACACTGCAGCTTTTAATATTTTATTTGCTATTTTACAGTTCATTTTCGAGTCCTTGTTTACCTCTGCGCTACTGCGGAAATGCAATTCTGTACCTAATGTCGACAATAAGCAACTTAGTTATCTTTCGGGTTAGTGTGTGGGGCATCCAAAAAGTCTTCTCCAAGCTCCGCACCAACCAGGGGCGCTTGTTGACTTTGTTATAGGTGGAGGTATAATATGTATAATCTTGACATCGTTATATGCTATTCCGGAAAACACTGTGTTGTTTGTCTGGATAATTTGAAGCCGGCCGGTGTGGCCGAGTGGTTCTAGGCGCTTCAGTCTGGATACGCGCGACCGCTACGGTCACAGATTCGAATCCTGCCTCGGTCATGGATGTGTGTGATGTCCTTAGGTTAGTTAGGCTTAAGTAGTTCTAAGTTCATAGGGGACTGATGACCTCAGCTGTGAAGTCCCATAGTGCTCAGAGCCATTTGAACCATTTGATAATTTGAAAAAGGATTCAAGTAACCCGAAACTGAAACTTCCTGGCAGATTAAAACTGTGTGCCGGACCGAGACGAGGTACTGGCAGAAATGAAGCTGTGAGGACGGGGCGTTAGTCGTGCTGGGGTAGCTCAGACGGTAGCCGGCATGGTAGCTCTGCGTCTCCGGTCAGAGAGCACCTTGGCCTCTGTAGTAAAAAACTGAGTGGAACGATCAACAAACGAACTTGAAGGGATGTCATATGACGTCCGCAACGGCCAAACATAACGCTCACCATCGAAAAAAGAAAAAGATGGTAGAGCACTTGCACGCGAAAGGCAAAGGTCCCGAGTTTTAGTCTCGGTCCGGCACACAGTTTTAATCTGCCAGGAAGTTTCATATCAGCACACACTCCACTGCAGAGTGAAAATCTCATTCTGGTAACCCGAAACTAGTCATCGATTAGATAAAAAGTTAACCTTACAACACTGGCCGTTTCTGTATCGAACTAGTTAACGCAAGTTGCTGTCCTGCAATTAAATCAGCATGCTGTAAATCCACAAACGAACATTTACATTTTATATAGATTTCTCCTATAAGTGTCACGTGTATATATTCAGATATTACGTGTGGCGCTCTAGTAGGTATATAAAAACGAGCACTATTCCACATAACGTTTCATTCAAATTCGCGCGCTTCTCTGTATAACTATTGGAGCGTCATACGTTATACAGGGTGTTACAAAAAGGTACGGCCAAACTTTCAGGAAACATTCCTCACACACAAATAAAGAAAAGATGGTATGTGGACATGTGTCCGGAAACACTTAATTTCCATGTTAGAGCTCATTTTAGTTTCGTCAGTATGTGCTGTACTTCCTCGATTCACCGCCAGTTGGCCCAATTGAAGGAAGGTAATGTTGACTTCGGTGCTTGTGTTGACATGCGACTCATTGCTCTACAGTACTAGCATCAAGCACATCAGTACGTAGCATCAACAGGTTAGTCTTCATCACGAACGTGGTTTTGCAGTCAGTGCAATGTTTACAAACGCGGAGTTGGCAGATGCCCGTTTGATGTATGGATTAGCACGGGGCAATACCCGTGGCGCGGTACGTTTGTATCGAGACAGATTTCCAGAACGAAGGTGTCCCAACAGGAAGACGTTCGAAGCAATTGATCGTGGTCTTAGGGAGCACGAAACATTCCAGCCTATGACTCGCGACTGGGGAAGACCTAGAACGACGAGGACACCTGCAATGGGCGAGGCAATTCTTCGTGCAGTTGACGATAACCCTAACGTCAGCGTCAGGGAAGTTGCTGCTGTACAAGGTAACGTTGACCACGTCACTGTATGGAGAGTGCTACGGGAGAACCAGTTGTTTACGTTCCGTGTACAGAGTGTGCAGGCACTATCAGCAGCTGATTGGTCTCCACGGGTACACTTCTGAGAATAGTTCATCCAACAATGTGTCAATCCTCATTTCAGTGCAAATGTTCTCTTTACGGGTGAGGCTTCATTCCAACATGATCAAATTGTAAATTTTCACAATCAACATGTGTGGGCTGACGAGAATCCGCACGCAATTGTGCAATCACGTCATCAACACAGATTTTCTGTGAACGTTTGGGCAGGCATTGTTGGTGATGTCTTGATTGGGCCCCATGTTCTTCCACCTACGCTCAAGGGAGCACGTGATCATGATTTCATACGGGATACTCTACCTGTGCTGCTAGAACATGTGCCTTTACAAGCACCACGCAACATGGAGCTCCTGCACATTTCAGTCGAAGTGTTCGTACGCTTCTCAACAACAGATTCGGTGACCGATGGATTGGTAGAGGAGGACCAATTCCATGGCCTCCACGCTCTCCTGACCTCAACCCTCTTGACTTTCGTTTATGGGGGCATTTGAAAGCTCTTGTATACGCAACCCCGGTACCAAATGTAGAGACTCTTCGTGCTCGTATTGTGGACGGCTGTGATACAGTACGCCATTCTCCAGGGCTGCATCAGCGCATCAGGGATTCCATGCGTCGGAGGGTGGATGCATGTATTCTCGCTAACGGAGGACATTTTGAACATTTCCTGTAACAAAGTGTTTGAAGTCACGCTGGTACGTTCTGTTGCTGTGTGTTTCCATTCCATGGTTAATGTGATTTGAAGAGAAGTAATAAAATGAGCTCTAACATGGAAAGTAAGCGTTTCCATACACATGTCCACATAACATATTTTCTTTCTTTGTGTGTGAGGAATGTTTCCTGAAAGTTTGGCCGTACCTTTTTGTAACACCCTGTATATCTTTACATAAAGGATGTTTGATTTATCTTTGAGGCAACTAAATGTGTCGAAAACGAGGCATCGTACGAAGCAAATGTTCTAAGTGAAAAGTTAGTAGCAGTAAAGGCGATATCTGTCTGTGCTACAACTGGCCACCTCATAACCAACCCTCCTACTTGGGAGGGGTCAACGTTGTATTTTCAAACGGAGGCCCACCGATATTTAATGCATATTCTGATTCTACGCTCAAAACTACGAACGGCTTACTCAAACCATCGTTTTTCATTTGCGGTAGACGGCACTGTAATCAACAGTTGTCAAGAGTGCCTTTTTTTGCAATTAAGAACCTACGCAGTTGATTCTACATTTCATTTGCGAAGAAAAAGTAACCTTTTGTGTTCTAACGGTTGATATTTGTGTTCGAAATTTACTTTCGTATTTCAAATTTGATTATACAGTACGATATGGTTATCTGTTTTAATGCCTGGTTAGAAACTACATTTAGCGTGATCCAGGTACAATGACGTAGATGCAATAGTTTTCTGTTCCCATCGGAACGCTTGACATCGATAAGACCCTTTGCCTTCCACCATTGCAGTGCCTGATTTCTGTCAATATTCACGGCAGGTGAGCCTGCCACACTCACTTCATGGACATTATATCTTATTGCAATAATTATGGTTTGTATTCTGTGGCCAGTGCGAGAGTTATGGCCATTGGATGGAAACATAAACCGAAATCAGTCACCCTGATGGTGGGGTTCGAGCATGGCCGCCGAAACCAAGCTTTCCGACTCTCCACAATCAACGCCGTAGGGAACAGAAAACTATATTACCATAGAAGTAGCTTAACTGCATTTCAATGCCTAGCCATATTATTTGTAGTGTAGAATAACTTTTGCAACACTCATGTTACGTGTTAACGTCACTATTACTGCTAGAACACAAAAGTTTACATTTACATCGCAAATGAATTGTGGAATCAAATGCGTCAATTCTTAACTGCAAAAACAGGCACATTTGATATTTGTAGATTGCAGCGCCAAGAATAGGAAATAATGGTTTGAGTAAACCCTACGTATTTTTTTGCGTATAACCAGAATATGCAATGAAAATTTGGAGGGGGTTTCCAATTAAAAATAAAAATTGACCCCGCCCACACAGGAGGGTTGGTTAGGAGGTTGTCAGTTGTAGCACTGACTGGTGTCCCCTTCACTAATATTAGCTTTTCACCTAAAATATTTTCTTCGTAAGACGCTTCGTTTCAGACACATTTAGTCGTCTCAAGTTAAAACTATATATATATATATATATATATATATATATATATATATATATATATATATATATATATATATATATATATATAACCTCACGTTCGTTTGCTCAAAATCTTAAATCTCCGAAAGTTCTTCACCAGATCCTTTGAACTTCTGACACAACATTGCACTGAAATACCCACATGTTTTTGTATACTTCCTGACGCGTCATAAGGTATGTAAACTTGCATGTTATTTGTATTACATTTTTACTTACGATTTTGAACAAAGGAATATTTACATTTTTATTTATACAGATTGAGTGCTGTACGTAGTTTTTATTATTTTGTAATTGCTGTGTGGAATTTGTGTTCTCGGGCACCAACCATGATCTTTAGTCTGGTTAAGTAATATTTCCAGGTGATTCCTATTTCAGTCCGCTTACAGCGCCGGCTCACCCGAGAAAAATCTAATTTTTACTACACGTCCGGTAACTGAAGGTTGAAGTACTTTCAACTAAACTAAATCATTCATCTAATAAAGGAAGTGCCACAATAAATAAACTATCTTAATAACAATTCTACAAAAGCTATATTCACTCAAAATGTCATTTGGATCGAATCAAAAATTATCAGTCACTGTTGGCCTAAAGGTAAACGTTACAGTGTGGGCTTGCACTGGATACCATACCGCAAGGATACCCCACCACCGTGGCCGAGCTCAGTAATGCACACATGTGCGGTGGTGTTCGAGTCAGAAGTACGGCCATTCAAACCCTAGTGGTGTGGAGGAAATTTCCACTGCCAGTATTTGGTCGGGAAAGGGGGGAGAGGTGGTGGCGTAAAGTTCCTGATTACCAGCCTTTGCGGCAACGTTCTGCATTAAATTTCAAACTTCAGCACAGTATCTCGTGAAGGGAAGGCATGTGACACTGTTTAGTGGTGATCCGTCTGCCCGATGGGGACGCGAAGCTCGAAAGCCCCTTGCAGCTATTAGAGAGGCGTAGAGCATGTGCCGGCGCCAATTTCTCCTTCTTCTTTCTCTCGGCATCATCTCGCAACACGAACGTAACACTACTCTGTAGACACATGTATTACACTAGGGATGACAGTTATAGCTGGAACAAACGAGTCTCGGTTATAGCGGTTGTTTCCGTCTCCAGTTTAACCTGACCACTCAAAATAACCGGTTACTGAAATAACCGGTGCTTATTGCTCTTATTTCCAAAATTGAACGTAGACTTGGAAGAAAGATTGACAAGTTCTAATGAAGGTGAAGGAGAAGGAGATATCGATCATTTTGAGGTCTCAGTGTCTCCAGATAAGATGGCGAAAATGAAGGAGGTGGGCGCAACGACGGCGAGAGAGAGCTGATGACCTACGTGTATCGTCACTTTTGCATGGAATCAATTATTTACCCTGAAGCAACCAAAAAATTAAGGCTTCAACACTTATGCAAACTTTATAGCACATCAATAAAATTACAGGTAGCCATATCAATAAAATTTACCTTCTCTTCCAAGGGAAATTGTGGATGCATTCTCTTTATACGGAGTTTGTTGTGCCTCCTCCCGTTTTCAATCCATTAAAGCAAATGGGGCATTGTACGTCATTACTACCGCACGTCATAAAATACTTGCAAACTAGGGATGGTGTCATTTTGCAATAAGCCCATATCTGAGGACGACAGCAAGAAACTGCTGTATAGACTAAATGAGGGCGAGCCTTGCACGATGCACGTAAAAGCGTACTGTCTAATAGGCCACGTACTGTCTAATAGGCCACGTACTGTCTAATAGGCCACGTACTGTCTAATAGGCCACGTACTGTCTAATAGGCCACGTACTGTCTAATAGGCCACGTACTGTCTAATAGGCCACGCCACACGACAAACGCAGTCTTTGGTTAGCCTTCCCCACAACATTTTCTATTAGTTCCTTCCAATTTTAGTTGTTTGTAATTGTAATTCCTAGGTATTTAGTTGAATTTACGTCCTTTAGGTTTGACTGATTTATCGTGTAACCGAAGTTTGGTTCAAATGGCTCTGAGCACTATGAGACTTAACATCTGTGGTCATCAGTCCCCTAGAACTTAGAACTACTTAAACCTAACTAACCTAAGGACATCACACACATCCATGCCCGAGGCAGGATTCGAACCTGCGATCGTAGCAGTCACGCGGTTCCGGACTGAGCGCCTAGAACCGCTAGACCACCGCGGCCGGCTAACCGAAGTTTAACTGATTCCTTTTAGCATTCATGTGGATGACCTCAAACTTTTAGTTATTTAGAGTCAACTGCCAATTTTTGCACCAAATACACTATGTGTTCAAAAGTATCTGGACACCTGGCTGAAAATTACTTAAAAGTTCGTGGCGCCCTCCATCGGTAATGCTGGAATTCAATATCGTGTTGGCCCACCCTACGACTTGATGACACCTTTCACTCTCGCAGGCATACGTTCAATCAGGCGCTGGAGGGTTTCTTGGGGAATGGCAGCCCATTCTTCACGGAGTGCTGCACTGACGAAAAGTATCGATGTCGGTCGGTGGGGCCTGGCACGAAGTCGGAGTTCCAAAACATCCCAAAAGTGTTCTGTAAGATACTCTGTGCAGGACTCTGTGCAGGCGAGTCCAATACAAGGATGTTATTGTCGTGTAACCATTCCGCCACAGGCCGTGCATTATTAATAGGTGCTCGATCGTGTTGAAAGATGCAATCGCCATCCCCGAATTGCTCTTCAACAGTGGGAAGCAAGAAGGTGCTTAAAACATCAATGTAGGCCTGTGCTGTGATAGTGCCACGCAAAGCAACAAGGGGTGCAAGCCCCCTCCATGAAAACCACGACCACACCATAACACCACCGCCTCCGAATTTTACTGTTGCCGCTACACACGCTGGCAGATGACGTTCACCGGTTACTTGCCATACCCACACCGTGCCATCGGATCGCCGCATTGTTTACCGTGATTCGTCACCCCATACAACGTTTTTCCACTGTTCAATAGTCCAATGTTTACGCTCCTTACACCAAGCGCGGCGTCGTTTGGCATTTACCGGCGTGATGTGTGGTTTATGAGCAGCCGTTCAACCATCAAATCCAAGTTTTCTCACCTTACTGTCATAGTACTCGCAGTGGATCCTGATGCAGTTTGGAATTCCTGTGTGATGGTCTGGATAGGTGTCTGCCTGTTACACATTACGACCCTCTTCAACTGTCGGCGGTCTCTGTCAGTCAACAGACGAGGTCGGCCTGTAAGCTTTTGTGCTGTACGTGTACCTTCACGTTTCCACTTCGCTATCACATCGGAAACAGTGGACCTAGGGATGTTTAGGAGTGCGGAAATCTCGCGTACAGGCTTATGACTCATGTGACACCCGATCTCCTGACCACGTTCGAAGGCCGTGAATTCCGCAGAGTGCCCCATTCTGCTCTCTCACGATGTCTAATGACTAATGAGGTCGCTGGTATAGAGTACCTGGCAGTAGGTGGCAGCACAATGCATCTAATATGAAAAACGTGTGTTTTTGGGGGTGTCCGGATACTTTTGATCACTTTGCAATTTGTTTTGATCTTCTGGTGACTTTCTTAAACGATAAACGACAGCGTCGTATGCAAAGTACCTAAGACGGCTGTTCGGATTGTCTCCTAAATCGTTTATATGGATGAGGAACAGCAAAGGGCCTGTAACACTACCTTGGAGAACGCCAGAAATCACTTCTGTTTTACTGGATGACCTTCCGTCAAGTACTGCGAACTGTGACCTCTCTGATAGGAAATCACAAATCCAGTCACATAACTGAGACGATATTCCATAAGTACGCAGTTTCACTACAATCCGCTTGTGTGGTACAGTGTCAAAAGCCTTCTGGAAATCTAGAAATACGGAATCAATTTAAATTCCCTTGTCAATAGCACTCAATACTTCGTGTGAGTAAACAGCTAGTTGTGTTTCATGAGAATGATGTTTTCTAAATCCGTGTTGACTGTGTGTCAATAGACCGTTTTGGTCGAGGTAATTCATAATGATCGAACACAATATATGTTCCACAATCCTGCTGCATATCGACGTTAACGATATGGCCTGTAATTAGCGGTTACTCCTACTACCTTTCTCGAATATTTGTGTGACGTACGCAACTTTCCAGTCTTTGGCTACGGATCTTTCGTCGAGGGAACGGTTGTATACGATTGTTAAGTATGGAGCTATTATACCAGCATGCTCTGAAAGGAACCTAATTGTTATACAATCTGGACCGGAAGAGTTGCTTTTGTTAAGTGATTTAAGTTGCTTCACTACACCGAGTATATCTACTTCTATGTTACTCATGTTGGCAGCTGTTCTTGATTCGAATTCTGGAATATTTACTTTGTCTTTTTTGGTGAAGGAATTTCAGGAGGCTTTTTTTAGCAACTCTGCTTATGCAGCACTGTCGTCGATGGTATTTCCATTGACATCGCGCAGAGATGGCGTTGATTGGGTCTCGTAGCTAGCATACTTCACGTACGGCCATAATCTCTTTGGATTTTCTGCCAGGTTTCGAGACAAAGTTTCGTTGTGAAAACCTTCGAGAACTGGTGCTGTGTCATGGAGATAACATATACTGAGGCCTGAGCACGTGAGGAATTTATGCTTTCGTATGAAATATTAGCGCAAGAGGAAGTGTAAGCCAAATAGTAAAATTCCACGAGGTTGTTGGGCATACGTTTCATTATCTTGTCTTGGAGATTATATTAATCCGCGTCGTGCCGATTGGTTCAAATGGCTCTGAGCACTATGGGACTTAACATCTTAGGTCATCAGTCCCCTAGAACTTAGAATTACTTAAACCTAACTAACCTAAGGACATCACACACATCCATGCCCGAGGCAGGACTCGAACCTGCGACCGTAGCAGTCCCGCGGTTCCGGACTGCCGCGCCTTGAACCGCACGGCCACTGCAGCCGGCGCGTCGTGCCGATTGTTCGCGCCTCTTGTCCAGAAACGGAATGTCACTAAGTAGTTATGAACTGTGCGCATCAGAACAAAAATATACTTGTGTTGTTGTGATGTTCAGTTTGAAGACTAATTTCCTGCACCTCTCCATCCTACTCTGTCCTGTGGAAACGTCTTCCTCTCCGAGTGACTGCTGCAATCCAGATGTATTTGTATCTGTTTACTGTATTCGCTTCTTAGTCGCCTACAGTTTTTACCCAGTATGAAACTGATGATTTTTTGATGGGTCCTATCAGCTGATATCAGCTGATCCTCTTCTTTCAGTCAAGTTATACCACAACTTTCTTCTCTCCCCATTTATATTCAGAACTTTCTCATTACTTACGCAACCCACCCACCTGATCTTCAGTATTCTTGTGTAGAACCATGTTTTAAAAGCTTCTGTTCTCTTCTTGTCTGATACGGTTATCAGCCATGCGTCACTTCCATTCATGGCTACACTTCAGACAAATGCCTTCAAAAAAGCCTTCCTAACACTTAGATTTTTATTCGAACAAATTTTTCTTCTTCAAAAATACTTTTCTTCCCATTGTCACCCTACATTTTGTATCGTCTCTACTTCGGCCACCTTCAGTTATTTTACTACCCAAACAGCAAAGCTCATCTGCTGCTTTTAGTGTCTCGTAGTCTCACCTAGTTCCTTAGCATTGCCTGGTTTATATCACCTACATTCCATTACGCTTGTTTTGCTTTATTGATTTTCATCCTGTATCCTCCTTTAACGACACTGTCCAATCTGTTCAACTGCTCCTCCAAGTCCTTTATTGTCTCTCACAGAATTACAATGTCGCCGGCAAACCTCAAAGTTTTTACTTCTACTCTCTGTACTTTAATTCCTTCTCCGCATTTTTCTTTGGTTACCTTTACTGCCTGCTCCATGTGCAGATCGAATAACACCGTGAATATGCTCCAATTCTGTCTCCACTCCCTCCTCAACTACTGCTTACAACTGCCGTCTGTTTCCTGCACATAGACTATGCGGCTGGTCCCGGCGGAGGTTCGAGTCCTCCCTTGGGCATGGGTGTTTGTGTTTGTCCTTAGGATAATTTAGGTTACGTAGTGTGTACGCTTAGGGACTGATGACCTTAGCAGTGAAGTCCCATAAGATTTCACACACATTTGAACATTTTTCTTTCTTTTTTTTTTTTTTGCACAAGATATAATTTACCCCTGCTACCTTCAGAATTTCGAGGAGTGTATGCTGGTCAACGATGCTGAAAGATTTCTCTAAGTTTGCAAATGCTGTTAACGTAGGTATGCCTTTCTTTAACCTATCTTCTAAGACAAGTCGTAGGGTCAGTATTTTCTCGCGTTTTCTT
Source organism: Schistocerca serialis cubense (assembly GCF_023864345.2). Lineage (NCBI taxonomy): Eukaryota > Metazoa > Arthropoda > Insecta > Orthoptera > Acrididae > Schistocerca > Schistocerca serialis. Next base: position 81,405,577 of record NC_064642.1, on the reverse strand, counting down.
ACATTTCTCCGAAACCCTAACAGATCACACTTACACATTGCAAAACTGTACTTGTCATGTAACACGAACAATGGAAACCAACAAGGCAACAATTACAGTACAAATAACAGTATAACAGTGCAGCCCACATTTACATTTGTTTCGTCTAGTCTCAATAGACAAAAAGTTTTTGCACAGCTTCAAGTGAGTAATTTCTATGCCTACCTGTGCCTCTAATGTGAACGCACGCTGTTTTTGGTGAGTGTGTTGCTGCAGATCCAGGTATGTGGATATTACAAACACCGATCAACATCATTTATAACAAAGTGTGTGGAACCTTGTAGGCACTCTTATTTACGTCTGGATCGCTTACAATCTGAGACCTCGAATTCTACTTATTGAAGCTAATACGAACAAGAACCACAAGGTCAGCAAGTTTGTAGAGTCCGTCTTTCAGGCAAGTACACAAACTAAATTTCAGCATGACTTTGCACGGCCACATGTAACACAGAATGTGCGAGCGTTTCTGAAGTACGACGGGTTCCATGCTTTATTGGTCTGCACATTCGCCTAACATATCGACCATCACAAATGTCCGGGGTATACTGACAGCTTTTCAATTCGGTCCTGCAGCACACACTGATGATGTTTCGGTGAGATTTCTCAGAAACACATTCAGGCCTATTTTGGTTTCGTACCATGGCGGTCAGAAGTTGACTTTGCAAGCACGGTGGCTTGACAAAGAATTCGGTAAGTCGGAGGTCTGTATCTACACTACTGGCCATTAAAATTGCTATACCACGAAGATGACGAGCTACAGACGCGAAATTTAACCGACAGTAAGAACATGCTGTGCTATGCAAATGATTAGCTTTTCAGAGCATTCACACAAGGTTGACGCCGGTGGCGACACCTACAATGTGCTTACATGAGGAAAGTTTCCAACCGATTTCTCAAACACAAACAGCAGTTGACCGGCGGTACCTGGTGAAACGTTGTTTTGATGCCTCGTGTAAGGAGGAGAAATGCCTACCATCACGCTTCCGACTTTGATAAAGGTCGGATTGTAGCCTATTGCGATTACGGTTTATCGTATCGCGACATTGCTGCTCGCTTTGATCGAGATCGAATGACTGTTAGCAGAATATGGAATCGGTGGGTTCAGGAGGGTAATACGGAACGCCGTGCTGGATCACAACAACCTCGTATCTCTAGAACTCTGGATGACAGGCATCTTATCCGCATGGCTGTAACGGATCGTGCAGCCACGTCTCGATCCCTGAGTCAACAGATGGGGACGTTTGCAAGACAACAACCATCTGCACGAACAGTTCGATGACGTTTGCAGCAGCATGGACTATCAGCTCGGAGACCATGGCTGCGGTTACCGCTGACGCTGCATCACAGACAGGAGCGCCTGCGATGGTGTACTCAACGACGAACCTGGGTGCACCAATGGCATAACGTTATTTTTTCGGATGAATCCAGTTCTTTTTACAGCATCATGATGGTCGCATCCTTGTTTGGCGACATCGCGGTGAACGCACATTGGAAGCGTGTATTCGTAATCGCCATACTGGCGTATCACTCGGCGTGATGGTATGGGTTGCCATTGGTTACACGTCTCGGTCACCTCTTATCGCATTGACGACACTTTGAACAGTGGAAGTTACATTTAAGATGTGTTACAACTCGTGGCTCTACCCTTCATTCGATCTCTGCCAAACCCTACATTTCATCAGGATAATGCACGACCGCATGTTGCAGGTCCTGTACGGGCCTTTCTGGATACAGAAAATGTTCGACTGCTGACCTGGCCAGCACATTCTCCAGATCCTTTACCAATTGAAAACGTGTGGTCAATGGTGGCCGAGCAACTGGCTCGTCACAATACGCCAGTCAATATTCTTGATGAACTGTGGTATCGCGTTGAAGCTGAATGGGCAGCTGTACACGCCACACGAGCTCTGTTTGACTCAATGCCCAGGCGTATCAAGGCCGTTACTACGGCCAGAGGTGGTTGTTCTCAGGATCTATGCACCCAAATTGCGTGAAAATGTAATCACATGTCAGTTCTAGTATAATATCTTTGTCCAATGAATACCCGTTTATCATCTGCATTTCTTCTTGGTGTAGCAGTTTTAATGGCCAGTAGTGTATATGTGCATATACACATATGCCCTTTCGGACGTCATGTAAACAGCTCCGTTTACGCATTATGACAACGACTGGACTATTTTCCGCAGTAATCATTTAAAGCCGGTTCTTGAAACTTTGTTAACAGACTGAAATGATAATTAAATCGACACCCTAGGTGCAAACAGGCATTGATATACATCGTTGGGGACATGTTAAAAATATGTGCCCCGACCGGGACTAGAACACCGGATCTCCTGCTTACATGGCAGACGCTCTATCCATGATTTTTTATAATTGTTCTCATTTTTGTTCGATTTTGTTTGCTGCATCTGAGCCACTGAGGGCACAGAGGATAGTGCACCTGCAGGTACTTATCCCTTGCACGCTCCCCTTGAGACCCACATTCCCAACATGTCCACACCACTACTTTCGTAGTGAGCCTAATAGATGTTTGCCCATCACACTCGTTACATACTCGTGACAGATTAATCTACGAAGTCCCATACGAGTTGGGGCATAGCGTGTGCGTTCCCACAAGGTCAGTGGCCGGTTAGCCATATTTTAACTATATATGAAGGTAGTATCTGTACCCGAAAGAACAGATACCACTGATGACCGTGCAGCTTCTCTAGAATGAAATGATAATTAAATCGACGCCCTAACAAAAACAGGCGTTGATATACATCATCGGATTTTTGTAACTTTTTGCATTTATGGTGCATGAAGTTCAGAACTCAAATACCGATTTCCCAAATCAGTTCGATGCAACTCTCAAAAATTTTCGAGACCATCGATTATGAAATATTCCTAGGACCTTTAATTCCTCAAAGTTCAAGCAATTTTGGCGATTGACCGCGTGGCTTGTTCGGCTGTGGTGGGGATATTTAGATAATGAACAGATTGCTGGTTCGAATTTCACGATGGTCAATTTTTTTTCGTCTCTAAGGTTTCCGTACATCAACCGGTAAAAACAGAACCCTTATAGGGTCACTTTGTTGTCCGTATTTCTGTCTGTCCGTCTGTCAAGACACCTTTTTTCCTCAGGAACACGTATCAAGTTGAAACATATGCCACATACTAAGGTCTATGGTGCCTTTGCAGTGTAAAACATTTAAGCTTCTATGTCAATGCAGTCAGAATGAATGGCCATTTCTGTCGCATATTTTGATAACTTGCCAGTATCGATATCGATAACATGCAAAAATCGTCAAATTTCTCCATTCCCGGGATGAATGGTTGGTTGGTTTTTTGGGGGAAGAGACCAAACAGCGAGGTCATCGGTCTCATCGGATTAGGGAAGGACAGGGAAGGAAGTCGGCCGTGCCCTTTCAGAGGAACCATCCCAGCATTTGCCTGGAGTGATTTAGGGAAATCACGGAAAACCTAAATCAGGATGGCCGGACGCGGGATTGAACCGTCGTCCTCCCGAATGCGAGTCCAGTGTGCTAACCACTGCGCCACCTCGCTCGGTCGGGATGAATGACTTATCTGTATACATTGTAAGTGGACTGTTTAGGTTTTCTTATTGGCAACGTTACGTAGCGCTGAAAATCACTGGCTGTGCTGTGTGCAGTCTGTGGCTAGTTTGCATTGTTGTCTGCCATTGTAGTGTTGGGCAGCGGCAGCTGGATGTGAACAGCGCGTAGCGTTGCGCAGTTGGAGGTGAGCCGCCAGCAGTGATGGATGTGGGGAGAGAGATGGCGGAGTTTTGAAATTTGTAAGACTGTCATGAATTGCTATATATACTATGACTATTAAGGTAAATACAGTGTTTGTTCTGTATTAAATTCTTTCATTTGCTAATTATGCCTATCAGTAGTTAGTGCCTTCTGTAGTTTGAATCTTTTATTTAGCTGGCAGTAGTGGCGCTCGCTTTATTGCAGTAGCTCGAGTAACCAAGATTTTTGTGAGGTAAGTGATTTGTGAAACGTATAGGTTAATGTTAGTCAGGGCCATTCTTTTGTAGGGATTTTAGAAAGTCAGATTGCGTTGCGCTAAAAATATTGTGTGTCGGTTTAAGCACAGTCATGTTAATTGTTCAAAAGGGGACGTTTCAACATAACTAAGTTTATACGGAACCTTCGGCGCGTGAGTCCTACTAGCACTTATTTGGAGTTCTATTTTTCGTTCAATTCAAATATCTGTATCTTTTACATATCAAAATCATCAAATATATGCTAATTAACACATATTTAATCATCATTTGTGTGAAAAATATATATCTTCTTGTTTCAAATTATATTTGGTTCAAATGGCTCTGAGCACTATGGGACTTAACATCTGAGCTCATCAGTCCCCTAGAACTTAGAAGTACTTAAACCTAACTAACCTAAGGACATCACACATATCCATGCCCGAGGCAGGATTCGAATCTGTGACCGTAGCGGTCGCGCGGTTCCAGACTGAAGCGCCTAGAACCGCTCGGCCACAACGGCCGGCTCATATTATATTTTTCACGCAAGGTTCCAGTTGGCATTGCAAATAGAAATTGTTTATTATCGATATTTTATAAAAGATTGTTGATCAAATCTGTTCAAATTTTTAAAAATTACAAATTTATTAGCAACCTTTTTATAAAATATCGATAATTAAGAACTTATATTTGCAATGAAAACTGGGATTTTGCATGGAATACGTAATTGAAAAAAAAAACGTGTATTTTTTACAAAAAAATGATTAGATATGCGTTAATTAGCATATATTTGATGAATTTTATGTTTAAATAGTGTAGATATAAGAAATGAACGAAAAATAATAAAACGAAAAATAGACTATAATGAGATTCGAACCAGCTATGTATTACCTGATTACCATCCCCGTACACAACCGAATGATCCATGCGTACTGGTGATTTCCCTAAATCGTTTCAGCAAATGCCGGGATAGTTCCTTTGAAAGGGCACGGCCGATATCCTTCCCATCCTTCCTTACTCCGAGCTTGTGCTCCGTCTCTAATAACCTCGCTATCGACGGGACGTTACATACTAATCTCCTCCTCCTCCTGCGCCCTGTCACCAGATTTACTAAAAGTAAATTAAAATTCCTCGAAGAATTTCATAGGCAGTTTGGTCGGGTATTTTTGAGAGCAGATACTAACAAAGAGATAGAGGGGCTGGCCAGTACTTAGCTCAGTACAGCCAATAGGTACACAGAACAGAACAGAAAATTTGAGTATCCTAGCTTTCGGAACTTTGTTCCTTCGTCAGCGAGGAGAGAGGGGTAAAAGGGGGAAGAAGGGAAAGTGAATTCAATTACTCACAACCCAGGTTATAAAGCAACAGGGGAAAGGTAAACAGGGAGGGTAGCAAAGATGGAAGCATGGGTGTCAGAGGGAAGCCAAAGATATTCTACTGTAAGTACTGTGCCAGCTTCAAACCAAAGAGGATGCATACAGAAGTAAAGAGGTATATAGTATAAAGATAAACACAACTATGTAGGATGAAAAGATACGTGAACGGCTAAAGAGGAAAGGGAAAGAGGAGAAGACTGAAGAGTAAATGGGAGTGAGGTTGGTTAACGTAGGTTCAGTCCAGGCGGATGGCGGGATGAAAGGATGTGTTGGAGTGCAAGCTCCCATCTCCGCAGTTCCGAGGGACTGGTGTTGGATGGGAGACGCCAAATGGGACGCACGGTGTAGCAGGTTCCTAGGTCCCTAGAATTATGCTGGAGGGCATGCTCCGCTACTGGGTATTGGACATCTCCTAGGCGGAAAGTTCGCTTGTGCCCGTTCATGCGATCAGCCAGTTTAGTTGTCGCCATACCAATGTAAAAGCCTGTGCAGTGCAGGCATGTCAGCTGATAAATGACATGTGTTGTTTCACATGTGGCCCTGCCTTGAATTGTGTATGTTTTACTGTTAGTTGGGCTGGAGTAGGTGGTTGTGTGGGGATGCATGGAGCAGTTTTTGCAGCGGGGTCGGTTACAGGGGTAGGAACCGCTGGGTAGAGAAGTAGGCCTGGGAATATTGTAGGGTTTGGCAAGGATGTTACGGAGGTTAGCGGGGCGACGAAAGGCAACTCTGGGTGGTGTGAGGAGAATATTGACAACGTATGATCTCATTTCAGGGCTTGACTGGTCAGGGATATGACTTTCTCAAGTTTACCTTTCCCCTGTTGCTTCGTAACCTGGTTTGTGAGTAACTGAATCCACTTTCCCTTCTTCCCCTTTTTTCCCCTCTCTCCTCCCTGACGAAGGAACAAAGTTCCGAAAGTTAGGATACGTAAATTTTCTGCTCTGTTTTGTGTATCTATCGGCTGTACTGAGCTGAGGTAAGTACTGGCCAGCCCCTCTATCTCTTTGTTAGTATTTGTTTCACAACTTTATACGAGATTTTCCATTAATCATTTTGGAGAGCGCCATCGAACTCCTTTGGGAAATTGTTATTTGAGTTCCGAACTTCACGTACCATAAATACAAAACGTTACAAAAATCCGATTGGCGGGCGGGCCCCTTGTGAGTATCGAGCACTGTGTCCCTTGTCGAAACAGAGCTGGGCTCCGGGCTTCCCCGGGTCAGCGTCGCATGTGGCCCTGAGAGAGGGACCTGGAATGGTCAACTCACCTGTGCGGAAGCACACCAAGGTGAGCAGTGCAGACGCCAGCAGCTGGAAGTGCCTGGAGGCCGCCATCTCTCCCCCGCGCGACTGTGTGGACTGCCAGAGTGGCAGGGTCCGACGCTTCCTCTTATCTACGGAGCGAGAGACGCCCGCAGATTACGAACGAGAGCTCAGGTAGCTACCTTCAGCAGCTCGCGGGCGGATGTCACCGGTAGCACCCGCGCTGAAGCCCCTTTCACGAGGAAGGTGTCTCCTTATCTGATATCGCTAATCCATTTCACTGAATTACGAATATGACTTCCCCGCTCAACTGATAACGTGGCGTGGCGTGTTCCTGTGATAATGCCGCTTGCTTTCAGTGATGATTAACAAGGGCAAATGTGCCAATTCAGGTAAAAAAAACCGATCTAAAATTACGCTGTCAAATGTGTTTTGAGTAGAAATGCGTACTACCAAAACGAAGATTCGGTAGTTTTGGCACAGTACATAAACGAAGTAGTAAATGGTACGATTACCGGTAGTATCTGTAGCATTGGTAGAGAAAGAAACAAATGAATGTGTGAGACACAAACTTGGAGTCTACATCTACTCCGCAAGCCACCTGACGGTGTATGGCGGAGGGTACCTTGAGTACCTCTATCGGTTCTCCCTTCTATTCCAGTCTCGTATTATTCGTGCAAAGAAAGATTGTCGGTATGCCTCTGTATGGGGTCTAATCTCTCTGATTTTATCCTCATGGTCTCTTCGCGAGATACACGTAGGAGGGAGCAAATATACTGCTTGATTCCTCGGTGAAGGTACGTTCTCGAAACTTCATCAAAAGCCCGTACCGAACTACTGAGCGTCTCTCCTGCAGAGTCTTCCACTTGAGTCTATCTATCATCTCCGTAACGCTTTCGCGATTACTAAATGATCCTGTAATGAAGCGCGCTGCTCTCCGTTGGATCTTCTCTATCTCTTCTATCAACCCTATCTGGTATGAATCCAACACTGGTGAGCAGTATTCAAGCAGGGGGCGAAAAGGTGTACTGTAACCTACTTCCTTTGTTTTCGGATTGCATTTCCTTAGGATTCTCCAATGAATCTCAGTCTGGTATCTGCTTTACCGACGATCAACTTTATATGATCATTCCATTTTAAATCACTCCTAATGCGTACTCCCAGATAATTTATGGAATTAACTGCTTCCAGCTGTTGACCTGCTATATTGTAGCTAAATGATAAGGGATCTTTCTTTCTATGTATTCGCAGCACATTACACTTGTCTACATTGAGATTCAATTGCCATTCCCTGCACCATGCGTCAATTCGGTGCAGATTCTCCTGCATTTCAGTACAATTTTCCATTGTTACAACCTCTCGATATACCACAGCATCATCCGCAAAAAGCCTCAGTGAACTTCCGATGTTATCCACAAGGTCATTTATGTATATTGTGAATAGCAACGGTCCTACGACACTCCCCTGCGGCACACCTGAAATCACTCTTACTTCGGAAGACTTCTCTCCATTGAGAATGACATGCTGCGTTCTGTTATCTAGGAACTCTTCAATCCAATCACACAGTTGGTCTGAGAGTCCATATGCTCTTACTTTGTTCATTAAACGACTGTGGGGAACTGTATCGAACGCTTGCGGAAGTCAAGAAACACGGCATCTACCTGGGAACCCGTGTCTATGGCCCTCTGAGTCTCGTGGACGAATAGCGCGAGCTGGGTTTCACACGATCGTCTTTTTCGAAACCCATGCTGATTCCTACAGAGTAAATTTCTAGTCTCTCTATGGGGCTGAGAGGAATGAAATGCACAAACATGAAATTAATGTATTGTGTTGTAGATACAGCACAATTTATTTGTTTAACTACAAAAAATACAGATTACTGAATTACAAGCCCAAAATCACAACCATTCCCAGTCCAGAGTAACTTGAAAACCAGCTGGTGCGCATCCCACAGAGAAATCGAATCAGCTGCGATGGCTGTCGTTGGCCAGAAGGTTAATACCGGTTGTGGAGCGCATTCACATATGTAAACTTATCATCACTCTTCTTCTTCTTCTTCTTCTTCTTCTTCTTTATTGTCATTTCATTCCCTCGTCCTCCGCTTCTCTACCATCAGTGAATAAAAGAACATAGATGTAGTCTAGTTTTTTAAAAGGATGCGCTACATACTAATTTCCTCTAGTGTGGATGCATTCACTGATTCCATTCTGAACGGTGTCATAAAGCCATCGTATCCTCTCCTGGTGCAAGCTGACACACAACTCCCTTATACCATTGATAATGGCGCTGCGGCGGAGTCCCGTAGGATGTAGCCTCACATTTGTTGTTTCGAGGTCAGACCTGGAGAGCTTGCTGACCATAGGAGTACCTCAGCATCTGCAGACAGTTCATAGAGATAAATGCCATGTGTGGAAAATATTGTTCTGTTGAAAAATGGCACCACGATATTGTCACACAAGTAACACTCGAGGACGCAGGATGTCTGTGACGTACCATTGTGCTGTCAGAGTTCCCTCAGTCAGTGTCACCCACGACCTGAAGTCATATCCGATAGTTCCTCACAACATGACACCAGGAGTGATACTCCTATGCCTCCATGTAACATTGGAGAAATGGGACCTCTCCCCAGGAAACCGCCCTACTCACCGATGAGCCACCATTCATAAACAGTCCAAGATTTCTCCTTGACGGGAGGACTGTTACGGGGTGCACTCAGGCTTGTGATGCCAATTCCGGAACTTCTTGACCGAGTAGTAGCTGCTCCACGGCCTGGAAAGTCTGCAAAACGGGATGGAGAGCGGTCTGATTACCGTACACCGCTCCATACCGCATCCGCGTGACGCCACTACGCACGACGGCCGCGGCGACCGGTAGACATCCCTTGGGGCTTCACTGCCTGGACGAGGAGCGCGTAAATATACCCTAGCAGGTTTGGTAACAACACCAATCACGAACAACACTAATTCACTCTGGTGGCCATTCTATTTGCCGCAGAGAATTCCAACTCTTAATTATTTACACAACTGCTGATGGTGTGTACGTGTACAAAGTTAGACTGACATCCTACTACGTCTTCTGGGTGCTTTCCTTTTTTGTCAGACGATGTAAAATACTTAAAAGGCGCTTTTAATTGATAATATTGAATATAACATATAGGAAAAGTGTGACATTTAAAAACAAAGTGTGAGTACGTTAAACTGAACACTATACTGTATTACACATCACTATAACTTGATGCGGCATACCAGCATTTGGGAGGAGAAAGGAGAAGAGTGAACAGTTGGTCTTTTGCGGTAGTTTAAGTGTTTGTGCAGTACTTGTTTCAGTTCGTGGGAGAGTAGCTGATAGGCTGGCTGCGCACCAGGATTTGTGGTTAGTGGGGAAACAGTTCTTTTTTTCTTATTTTTACATAATTAGAATCGCACACCGTTCAGTGTCAGTCCATTGCGTATTCCATATCCTTGCAAAATACAAATTGCATTTTATAAGTAATAAAAATTAGTTAATCGCATAGCTTCTGAACTTTTATGCAACCAAAGCAATTACTTTTGATGCAAGTACGGTTTGCACGCACAAACATTTTAAAAAATCTATGTGGTTATTGTTGCTATTTTCTACTAAATAGAAACTTCTTCATCACGATTAAAAGCAACAGTTGCCTGCTATTACTGATAAATGCGAAGGTTGTTTATGAATAGCAGAAACATGTTTTATATAAGCTTGACAGAGTACTGAAGCGGTGTTTGATACGTTTTTCTTTCGTATTTATTTTTTTATTGTTACCTTTTTCAAGTAAATTGCGTTTTCTAGCGTTATATTATAAATGTGTACGCTTTTCTTTATTTTTCCTACATCATCCCTCTGTTTCACGTTTACAGATTAACAATTTTCGAATAAAGCCTGAATTAAATATTGACAGCTTTAATTTTGCTCCAAATGCTGCTCATTTTTAAGTAACAGACAGGAGGACAATATCTAGAACAAAAATGTTCTGTAGGTACGCTGCTAGTTATATATCCTCACTTAGTTTCCAGATGCTTCGCCAATTCCAGTTATTGGGTTGGGTTGGGTTGTTTGGGGAAAGAGACCGAACAGCGAGGTCATTAGTCTCGTCGGATTAGGGAAGGACAGGGAAGGAAGTCGGCCATGCCCTGTCAAAGGAACCATCCTGGCATTTGCCTGGAGCGATTTAGGGAAATCACAGAAAACCTAAATCAGGATGGCCGGACATGGGTTTGAACTGTCATCCTCCCAAATGCGACTCCAGTTTACTACCCACTGCGCCACACCGCTCAGTGCCCATGATATTGGGGACTCTGGTAAGACACTGATCGTGTTGACAAACAAAGCGATCGAAAAAATGTAACGCCTGATAGGAATGCAACACACGTAACTTACAGGTAATGCAGTTACGACCTTATGTGACCAAGGCTATTAGGAAAACTACCGTTGTCTACCCTTATTTACGATAATCTATGGTAGCCTACGGTAGTTCTATAAAACTAGTTTTGAGATACATCTGCCACTGGCATAAGAGCATCTAACTACCTACCCCCCCCCCCCCCCCCAAAAAAAAAAAAAAAAATATTGCCTCGCGGAGTGGCCGCGTGGTTTGAGGTGCCTTGTCACAGATTGCTTGGCCCCTCCCGCCGGAGGTTCGAGTCCTCCCTCAGGCATGGGTGAGTGTGTGTTGCTCTTAGCATAAGTTAATGGGTGTGTGTTGTTCTTAGCATAAGTTAATGTAAGTAGTGTGTAAGTCTAGCGACCGATGACCTCAGCAGTTTGGTCCTTAGGAATTCACACACATTTGAACATGTGACAAAAAAATATTCGCTATCCCAATTTGCATCTGGACACATCAATTCAGTATCGCTCCGAAGAAAACAAGAACATACACTACTGGCCATTAAAATTGCTACACCACGAAGGTGACTTGCTACAGACGCGAAAATTAACCGTCAGGAAGAAGATGCTGCGATATGCAAATGATTAGCTTTTCAGAGCATTCACACAAGGTTGGCGCTGGTGGCGACACCTACGACGTGCTCACATGAGGAAAATTTCCAACCGATTTCTCATACACAAACAGCAGTTGACCGGCGTTGCCTGGTGAAACGTTGTTGTGATTGTAACCTCCCCCCTCACTTATCGACCTTAATGACAGTGAGAAATTAAACCGCATGTACCTAATGGAAATTTGGGAAAAGCAATCGTCACCGAAGTTAATCTATCGGTAAAGAGGGAGGAAAGGGTTACATCTAAATGAAAGGAAAAATGCAAATGAAACTGGTGGAAATTAATTTTGAAAAGGGGTAAAGTTAATAAAGAAAGTAAATGTGCGGCCGTTACGTTAACAATTAACTAGCGGTAATTAGATATTTGAGATTTGGGGGAAATCACGGTCGCCAGTCCTAAGGACAATTACTATAGTAACTGAAAAAGAAAGGTTATTACACATATAATTAACACTAGAAGCGTGGCAACTGAAGGTTGACACGTGTAGTGTGAAAACTGAAAGTTTGTCAGAAGTAATAAATTTCGCTACACTCTGACTTAATTTAGCAAAAGAATTAATAAAACCGGAAAATCGAAAGTTAATTTAGTGACTGAAGTTAATAGTGAGCTTTCTTTCTGAAGCACATCGAAATCCAGTAAAATACGGTTAGTCTTGGACTACCTCAACAATCATTTCAAAAGCAACTTGACTCTACGCAATTTAGAAACAAGATATTTAACTTTGAACTTGAATTAAATGATTCTGAACTATTAACAATAGTAAAATTTAGTACGTACCAAGCTGAGCTGCAGTCACAGGTAAGCTAAAATATGCTAACAAAACTCGCACTCTAAATTTGTGCTCGTGTAACCTAAATATTGTAGCCAGCTACTGAACTTTGAAATTAAAGCAGTGAAATCTAATCATATTATTTTAATGCTGGCGTTTGAATTTCAACGACACTCGGGTTCATTTCGGAAAAGGAAGGGACCCTGCTTGGCAATGCAATTGGGACAATGAGCAACAAAGGTTCATGCTAAGTTGCTGTAATTTTGCGAGGCAAATGGAACAATTTGAAAAGCTGAGGTCTGCCATACAGTTCTGAAACTTTACGTGCTTTTAGTCTTCCTTGTTGGTTGATTGAAGGTTTGAAGCCGTCGATCGAGGAGGTGGCGACAGTCACTCATTGTCGGCCGTCGCTGTTGCAGAAGCTGGATGTTGGCGCGCCTTCTTCTCGACACGGTCACCAGGCGAAACGGGCTCTTGATGTGCGCCAGCTAATGCTTCCCGTCCGCGACACCATGTCAGAAACTATCATCGCGAGTCGAGCGCAATTACTTGCTGCCAAACCCCGAAAGCGCGGCAACTCGCGGGAGCGTCACATGATACCTGCTCCACTCGCTACTCCCGCCAGACTCTCTCTCTCCGCCCGCGCTTCACGCGGCAGAGTTAACACTACCAAAGATCCTACACACTTTGATTCTTCACACGACCCATCGATGTAATCGTTCGATAGCAGTTTTCCCTAGGCAAGACCCAGCGTAAAAGTACAAATAATATTTACGAAACAAACCAATTATACATCGACATAAATGCATAAATATATATATACAAATAGTAAAACAATTACAATATGTGAAGACACAGAAATATCATATATACAGGTAGCAAAAATAAGGAAAACAAATTATAGTACAATAGATGGAAATAGGAGGATATGCATTTCCGGCGTTACACGTGCCCCACATTGTCTGAGGATGTTCGTGTAACGTAAACAGACTCAGAAAATGTCCCAAAAAAGAAACAGCGGAAATGCATATGCTCAAAACATCAACAAAATTTAGCATTCGTCTAATTAAGCATAAATCAATTTTTAGACCATAATAATTGAGTGGAGACACTCCTAATCTTATTCCACTCTGTCATCTTGCACAAAATAAAACAGGTTGGCAACATATTAAAATTCATAGAAAACATAGAAAATGGTTTAGCTATTCTAAAATTGTCAAAATTCCCAACAGTATCAAGAAATGGAATACTATTTACAAATTTAATCAGAGTACATGGTCATAAAAACAGGTAGATCAAAATACGCAAATTAATAATTAATTACATAGAATACACATTTTTACATAACCCTTTCATAATTAATATTCTCGTCATGGGAGTCCATTAAACGCTAAACAAGAAAATAACACACATCAGATCGAAAAAAACATAAATATTGACAGTAGAATTCTTTCAGCTGTCCAGGAAGAAAAACAATTCCGCCTTCCGTACTCGCAAGTACAAAGAATGCCGACAGCGGCCCAAGAGCCAACAGCGGCACAAGAGCCGACAGCGGCTCGCCTCGCCAGTATTGTTGCGCCCGCGTGTGCGGCACGCTTGATCTCACTCGCCCTTGTGACGGCGTTTCCAGAACGTCCGTTTCACTGAATTCTTTCGGTAAAACTCACTCCCGAGTAATCTCAAGGAGTCCCTTAATACTATCTCAGTGGATAACTCAACACTGTCCATCATCACACGCATGTACTAGCCTGAAACTTAAAACAGCGTCTAAGTACATCGGCAATGACTAGTAAATCACATATTTATGGAATCTTACAGCTATTTACAAAATCATATTTACATTCCTTAATCTACTGTGACTCAGCTGAAAACTTAAACTAGCAGCTTGGATTTTTCAGTTGATTAGATCATGATTAAATTGATTAAAATTAAATTGATTAATCAAAACGCGCTTTAGTGTCATGACGACGTATGCGAGCATCGGCTTTTAGCTTCATTACTTCTCGCAAACGATCCTTTTTCACACCAATACTAATGTCAATCCGTGGAGGGAATTTGATTATCTCTACCACTAAACTTGTACTTCTGTCACCCAACAGGATTTCCTCTGGAGAAAATTCCGTAGATTAATGTCTCAAGGTGTTCATAATTCTCTCAAATACTGCTACATATTTGCCCCATGCCCTATGGTTGTGATGGCAATAGGTACGGGAAAGTCGGCCTCGTCTTTGTTCGTGTGTTACGTTTGACACACCGTCTACAATACTTTCCAATTCACTTTCTACATTATTGTCAATGCCGAGATTCTTCACATTACAGTAGTTCAGATTCATACCTATGTCAATACCATCCGGCCAGTTAACAATGTGTATAGGCTGGTATTGCCTATGCACACCGTCTCCTGCCTCGTCAAAACTAACTACTATTGTTTTATCTTGGGACGTACATGTCAACGTTTTGCTTTCGCAGTTAATCACTGCACGGTACTTTAATAGCCAATCTAACCCGATAATTACTTCCGTAGTTAAGTCTGGCACGACGACAAACTCTTGTTCAAATCGTGCCCCACATATCTCGAAGCTGACAAAAATCTGTTTTGTGACCGGTTTACTGGCCTTCCCAGTAGCACCGATAATTTTCACTCCTGTTACTGGCATAACTACGATGCCAGGTCTGTCTTTCAGTAACTCAAATATTTTGCCAGATACAGCACTCAATTCTGCACCGGTGTCAATCAACACGTTTAGTTGTAGGTCGTGCATATTAACAGACACTACTATCTGTCTACACTTGTCCTCGACTGTTTCTTTATTTTCCCACAGTAAATCCTCGTCTATATCCAGGTCATTCCAGAAAAAACCATCCGGCTTTGATCCTAAATCCGGTTTATCTGGCGGCTTTTTCAGCCTCTGTTCACATACAGTTTTAATTTCAACACGTTTGTCCTGAGGCTTAGTCTGTAGCGTCGCCTCCAATACCGAAACCTTTTCCTGTAACTCGTCAACTAGTGAGTGTTGCTTTGCTACCAATTCACTAATTGTCACCTTCGTTGATTCCTCTTTAATCAGATTGATCTCATCTGCCAATCTACCTGGAGACATGTGCCCAGTAGTATCTGCAATTACTTCCTCTAGATCTGCGCAACCCACACTGTTATCTTCTGACCGTATAATGTCAGCTCTAACCTCATACACGCTGTAATCTACGTGCTTTTCTACCAATCGCGTTCGGCTATCACTAAAATTTTCGTAATCTTTCTCCTTAATACTCTCGCAATGTTTAAACTGGATGTTCGCGTCGGATGGGTCGGCTACTTCTACCATTACAACTTTCGGTAAAGTCTGCCGGTTAGGGCCAGAACTTTCCGTTACTACTTCAACATTCAACTCCTGCGGGACGAAACACGACGCATCTTGCTCGTGCTCCCCATTAACATCAACTATTTCTAGTAAAGTCTGCCGGTTAGGGCCAGAACTTTCTATCACTTCACAATCACTATCTTCCTGCGGGACGAGACGCGGCAAATCCTGCCCGCGCTCCCCATAAACATTTCTCCCGTACAGGCCCCTATAATCTCTTAGTTCGTCGTATAAGCGACCGAACTGCCTTAACCAGACCTCATCCCTCTCTGCATCTCCTCGCTCGATGACGGACGTTTTATCCGACATCTGATCTTCTTTCAACACTTGCGAATCATTCTTAAACTCAATCTCCAGTTCCGCTGTGGGTATTACAGCTGCCACTTTATTATCGATTTCCGGGACACTACTTAAATTGTTCTCACTGACAGTGAATGTACTTCCTACTGCCGTGTCTACAGCTGATCTACTACTTGTGGGCGCACTCCTTTCTCCTAACACTGGCACACTCTCCCGCCGTTGATTATTCCATACGGAATTTTCATAACGACGACACCTCGGTTTTCTACTGTTATTGGGCCGCCAAAATTTCTCCACGCCCGGTCGGCCCCTCACCGGCGCGGCTAATGGTTTCCCTGTCTCATCCCAGCAGATACGCTCCCCGGATGCTGCTGAGGCGGCTGATAACACCCTCTGGCGTTATTACTATTCTGTGAAGCCCGTATCACGTTAGTGTGATACTGGTTTCCGTCATTCCTGTTATTATTTGCATTGTACCGATTGTTATTACGGTCCGAACCATTATTGTTATTGCTGCCACGGTTGCGGTATGCATTATTCCCATGGTTATCGTTGTTGTGGTTGCTGTGGTACCCGTTGTTGTTACCACGGCCTCTACCACTGTCGCGATTATTGCGCCAATTGTCCTCGTCCTCCACTCTTTCCAGGAAATCATTTATTGTTCTGTAATTGCTTCCTACGTAGCGTTTTGTATCATCTGGAAGCTTTTTGTAGAGTTCCCAGACTATTTCGGATTCCGTGCGGCGATCACGCAAGTATTCCAACTTGCGGATCCAGCCCTCACAAAACTCCTTCATCGAACCGCGCGAATTCGCATCGAAAGGCCTCGATACGACAAATTCGCGCCAGACACTTTGCTGTTTTTGCTCTGACCAGTATTCAGCCAGAAACAAATTTTTAAACTCGTCAAAAGTCAGGTTCGTAATGTTGAGGTTTAGGCCCCAACGCTTGGCATCACCAGCCAACACATCAATAACCGCATTAATTTTTCTCTCATTAGTCCATGATCTGGGTAAAACTCTTTCACAATTTTTAATGAAATCCGTCGGGTGTATACCGCCTTTTTTCAAGGGGTCGAACCGCTCCTCTTTCGTCAACAACTCCGAACTATGTGCACAGATTGGCACATAGCTCTGTTTTTCGTCAAGTTTCCTTTCTAATTCCGACACCCTCGTAATCACTTGGCAAGTGGTTGTCGCAAGCGTTTCCACTTCCCTCTTTTTCTCTTCGCAGGTGTTAGCCTGCTTCGTCACTTTGGTATCTACTTCGGATACTAAAGCCTTTAAAGTTTCCACCTTCTGTTGATCCTCTTTTCTCACTAATTGAATTTGTTCCGTCACCTTATTCTCGATGATCGGAGCAACTGCGTCTCCTACACTTTTCTCGATTCTGCTAATTTCGGAATCAAAACGAGTATTTATGCTCGCAATTTCCGCCTGAACGCCTATCATTTCCTGTTTAAGGTTACCGATTTCGGTATTAATCACGACAATATCGTCTTTGATTTTATCAACTTTTGTGTTAACAACTTCAACATTGTTGTTAACAACATTAATAGCTTTGTTCTGATTGTCTAGCATTCGTTCAATTTTTTCAGACTGAGCTACTTGCTTGGCAGCCTGAGCTGCTTGCTCGGCAGCCTGAGCTTCTTGCTTGGCAGCCTGAGCTTTAATTTCTGCCGATTGACTCTTGATTTCGTTAATCAAAACATTCAATAAATCAGTTAAATTCCCGGAAACCACCGGTTTTACTTCCGTAGCGGCTTCCTCTTTCATTGTCCCCCCGTATTCGTCATCAAGGGATTCAGATTTGATTTTCACTTCCGATTCCGAAACATTTTCTAAAGTCTGGAATTCCATTTCTGCTCTTTGTTGCGTTTCAGCGGTCGCATCTTTCATGCTAGCCGCCTGCCCCGGAACAATGGGTACCGCTGTGCGCGTTTCCCACTGTTCGACCGATTGTTCCGTATCTAAGTCTACCAAATTTTGGTAATTGTTGCCTTCACTCATTTTAATAATTTTCAATATAAATGCAAAATCTCAACTCTAATTAGGATTCCTCACACGAATATTCTCGCTGACGTATCGACCATTTCGTAACCAGTACTTTGTTACGAGATTTGCACAATGCAAAATTCGTGTCCAGAACAACCTCAAATTTGAAGATTGTCCTGTCACCAGGTCGCCACGTGTAACCTCCCCCCCCACTTATCGACCTTAATGACAGTGAAAAATGAAACCGCGTGTACCTAATGGGAGTTTTGGAAAAGCAATCGTCACCGAAGCTAACCTGTCGGTAAAGAGGGAGGAAAGGGTTACATCTAAATGAAAGGAAAAATGCAAATGAAACTGGTGGAAATTAATTTTGAAAAGGGGTAAAGTTAATAAAGAAAGTAAATGTGCGGCCGTTACGTTAACAATTAACTAGCGGTAATTAGATATTTGAGATTTGGGGGAAATCACGGTCGCCAGTCCTAAGGACAATTACTATAGTAACTGAAAAAGAAAGGTTATTACACATATAATTAACACTAGAAGCGTGGCAACTGAAGGTTGACACGTGTAGTGTGAAAACTGAAAGTTTGTCAGAAGTAATAAATTTCGCTACACTCTGACTTAATTTAGCAAAAGAATTAATAAAACCGGAAAATCGAAAGTTAATTTAGTGACTGAAGTTAATAGTGAGCTTTCTTTCTGAAGCACATCGAAATCCAGTAAAATACGGTTAGTCTTGGACTACCTCAACAATCATTTCAAAAGCAACTTGACTCTACGCAATTTAGAAACAAGATATTTAACTTTGAACTTGAATTAAATGATTCTGAACTATTAACAATAGTAAAATTTAGTACGTACCAAGCTGAGCTGCAGTCACAGGTAAGCTAAAATATGCTAACAAAACTCGCACTCTAAATTTGTGCTCGTGTAACCTAAATATTGTAGCCAGCTACTGAACTTTGAAATTAAAGCAGTGAAATCTAATCATATTATTTTAATGCTGGCGTTTGAATTTCAACGACACTCGGGTTCATTTCGGAAAAGGAAGGGACCCTGCTTGGCAATGCAATTGAGACAATGAGCAACAAAGGTTCATGCTAAGTTGCTGTAATTTTGCGAGGCAAATGGAACAATTTGAAAAGCTGAGGTCTGCCATACAGTTCTGAAACTTTACGTGCTTTTAGTCTTCCTTGTTGGTTGATTGAAGGTTTGAAGCCGTCGATCGAGGAGGTGGCGACAGTCACTCATTGTCGGCCGTCGCTGTTGCAGAAGCTGGATGTTGGCGCGCCTTCTTCTCGACACGGTCACCAGGCGAAACGGGCTCTTGATGTGCGCCAGCTAATGCTTCCCGTCCGCGACACCATGTCAGAAACTATCATCGCGAGTCGAGCGCAATTACTTGCTGCCAAACCCCGAAAGCGCGGCAACTCGCGGGAGCGTCACACGACACCTGCTCCACTCGCTACTCCCGCCAGACTCTCTCTCTCCGCCCGCGCTTCACGCGGCAGAGTTAACACTACCAAAGATCCTACACACTTTGATTCTTCACACGACCCATCGATGTAATCGTTCGATAGCAGTTTTCCCTAGGCAAGACCCAGCGTAAAAATACAAATAATATTTACGAAACAAACCAATTATACATCGACATAAATGCATAAATATATATATACAAATAGTAAAACAATTACAATATGTGAAGACACAGAAATATCATATATACAGGTAGCAAAAATAAGGAAAACAAATTATAGTACAATAGATGGAAATAGGAGGATATGCATTTCCGGCATTACATGATGCCTCGTGTAAGGAGGAGAAACGCATACCATCAAGCTTCCGACTTGGATAAAGGTCGAATTGTAGCCTATCGTGATTGCGGTTTATCTTATCACGACATTGCTGTTTGTGTTGGTCGAGATCGGATGACTGTTAGCAGAATATGGAATCAGTGGGTTCAGGAGGGTAATACGGAACGCCGTGCTGGATCCCAACGGTCTCGTATCATTAGCAGTCGAGATGACAGGCATCTTATCCGCATGGCTGTAATGGATCGTGCAGCCACGTCTCGATCCCTGATTCAACAGATGGCGACATTTGCAAGACAACAACCATATGCACGAACAGTTCGACGACGTTTGCAGCACTATAGACTATCAGCTCAGAGACCATGGCTGCAGTTACCCTTGACACTGCATCACAGACAGGAGCGCCTGTGATGGTGTACACGACGACGAACCTCGGTGCATGAATGGCAAAACGTCATTTTTTCGGATGAATCCAGGTTCTGTTTACAGCTTCATGATGGTCGCATCCGTGTTTGGCAACATCGCGGTGAACGCACAGTGGAAGCGTGTATTCGTCATCACCATACCGGCGTATCACCCAGCATGATGGTATGGGGTGCCATTGGATACACGTCTCGGTCACTTCTTCTTCGCATTGGCAGCACTTTGAACAGTGGACGTTATATTTCAGATGTGTTACGACCCGTGGTTCTATCCTTCATTCGATCCCTGCGAAACTGTACATTTCAGCAGGATAATGCATGACTGCATGATGCAGGTCCTGTACAGGCCTTTCTGGATACAGAAAATTTTCAACTGTCGTCCTGGTCAGCACATTCTCCAGATCTCTCACCAATTGAAAACGTCTGGTCAATGGTGTCCGAGCAACTGGCTCGTCACAATACGCCAGTCACTACTCTTGATCAACGGTGGTATTGTGTTGAAGCTGCGTGGGCAGCTGTACCTGTATGCGCCATCCAAGCTCTGTTTGACTCAATGCCCAGGCAAATCAAGGCCGTTATTATGGCCAGAGGTGGTTGTTCTGGGTGCTGATTTCTCAGGTTCTATGGACCCAAATTGCGTGAAAATGTTATCACATGTCAGTTTTAGTATAATATATTTGTCCAATGAATACCCGTTTATCATCTTCATTTCTTCTTGGTGTAGCAAATTTAATGGCCAGTAGTGTATAATGAATACTGACTAGCAGCAAGTGCATGCAGAGTCGTTTGTCATGAATTCTCAAGACCATTTCATCATTCAGCATGAAACTAACATGAGTCCTACTTCACTATCCCCACATCACAGTTCAGAGCATGTATACACACCTTATTCCACAGAGAGTGGACCCCTGGATGTGAAAAGATGTACACTTCATTTAATCTAAGTACAGTACAGCTAAATGCATTAACATTACCAAGACTGTTGTATAACAGTGCTAATTCTAATTATAAATAGCTCAGAACATTAAAGAGTAAAAGGAGCTACTCTACAGAAAGTTCAGATTTCAGTCTTCAGTATCTTCATATTATACACATGACATTTAATTTGCTCTCGCAGGTTGTTGAACTCATATGCACCCATGTATCTGACTCATTTCTGTGCTAACGTTAAGCACTTGAATTATTTGTATAGTTTTTTTTTTCTATCTCAATATCATATTCATTTTTCATATGTTTCACTATTTTTGTGAGGAAAGAATAATATTAGTAATGACAAAAGACATATATACAGGGTGTCTCTGCTAGGAGTTGTCAGGCACATTTTCCCTGGTGTTTCGGCAATATTTGCAGTTTAGTTTACCAACATTCTCTTCAACTTTTTCAAGCAAAGCCCAGCGCTGATGGTAAGCATCAGTGTCTTTTCCGTAACAAAAACAATGATTTTTAAAGTTGGATCTGATATACAACCGTTCACTCGAAGAAAGATCCATACCCAAAGATTGGAAGGTTGCACAGGCCACACAAATATTCGAGAAAGGTAGTAGGAGTAATCCACTAATTTACAGGCCCATATTGTTAACATCGATATGCAGCAGGATTTTGGAACATTTATTGTGTTTGAACGTTGTGAATTACCGGTACCTCGAAGAAAACGATCTATTGACACACAGTCAACATGGGTTTAGAAAACAATGTTCCTGTGAAACACAACTAGCTCTTTATTCACATGAAGTGTTGAGTGCTATTGACAAGGGACTTCAGATCAATTCCGTATTTCTGGATTTTCGGAAGGCTTTGGCACTGAATCCAAACTGGTTTTTGCTAATACTGAAAAGTTTTTAGGTGATTGCTATCATAGCATGTATTAATTTTTAAGGACTTTAGAAAATGCAGTCAAAAGAAGATATGATGATAGTTTGTAACATCTGAGGTATCACATATTTTGGTGGAGGGCTTTTACATTAGAATACTTCATCCTGTCAGGGAAAATAGCTTGCTTGAGAGAGACATTGAAATAGTTGAAAGTATTGCAAGTGGTATCAGGCAGGTGTAGCTAAAATGTCAATTGAAGTATAAAGGATAGATAAATCAAGTAGGTAAATTTACGTACTTCAATCAAAACATTTGCCTCTGGGCAAGAGCATGTAAAAGAACTCTGGTGGAAATGTACAAGAATAGTTTACCATACATATGTTTTGAAAGTTTTCACATAAAAAATTTACAGGCATTACTTTTCAGCACACCCTCATAGAATCCTAGAATACATTTTTATATCAAACTTAACAAGGTATCTCAAATGGAAAGACTTCTTCCATACCAGCCATCATCAGGGATATCAAAAACATCAATCATGCAAAAACCTAGCTTGCTCTTGTCGCACATGTCATCCCAGAATCTATGGATCAAGGCAGTCAGGTAGATGTGGTATTTTTTGACTTCCACACATATTCGATTCTGTACCACACCTATCATACTTATTATCAAAATTATGATCTTATGGGGGTATTAAGCAAAATTTGAGACTGGATTAAAGCTCTCTTGGCAGGAAGGACACAATAGGTTGTCTTGGATGGAGAGTCAACAGATGTAGAAATAACTTCAGGTGTGCCTCATAGAAGTGGGTTGGGATACATTGTATGCTAATGACCTTGCAAGCACTAATTACAGTAAACTCAGACTTTTCTCATGTGATACAGTTATCTGTAATGAAGCACTGTCAAAAAGAGGCTGTATAAATATTCGATCAGACCTTGCTAAAACTTCAAAATGGCGTAAAGATTAAAAAGTTCTTTAAATGTTCAGAAATGTAAAATTGTGCACATCAAAAAATGAAAAAATCACAATCTCTTATGACTATATTAGCAATGAGTGACAGTTGGAATCAGCCAACTCATACAAATATCTAGGTGTATAACAATGCAGGGATATGAAATGGAATAATTACATAGGCTTAGTTGAATCAGCCAACTCATACAAATACCTAGGTGTGTAACACTGCAGGGATATGAAATGGAATAATTACATAGACTTAGTTGTGGGTAATGTAGGTGGTAGACTTCAGTTTATTGGTATAGTGCTAGGGAAATGCAATCAGTCTACAAAGGAGATTGTTCACAAATCACTCATGCAGCCCATTCTAAAATAATTCTCAAGTGTAAACTCATTCCTAACATGGAATACAGAACACACACAAAGAAGTCTGGCATACATGATAACATGTTTGTTTGACTCATGAGAGAGCATCATGGAAATCAAAAATCTGAACTGGCACTCTTTTGAAATTAGACATAATTTATCCAGTAGAAGTCTACTTATAAAATTTGAAGAACCAGCATTTAGAGAGGAATATGGAGATTTTCTTCAGCCACTTGCACATCAGTCCCTAATGGACTATGAAGACAAAATTAGACTAATTGCAACAAACATGGAGAAATTTAAGCAGTCATTTTTCTCTGTACCCAATTCGTGACTGGAATGGGACGAAACTATGACACAGTGGTTTGCAGATTATGCATTTAAATGTAGATATAGGTAAGTGCCTTCAGCAGCAAACAACTGCTCAGATCAATCACTGTTGTGTGAATTTAATGGCATAACTTTATCAGTCTGGATATTCAATCTTCACAGTCTATGACTACTTATGTCATTTTCTGCATTAAGCCCATCCAAGGATAATGTTAAGGATGCATTTTGGTAAAATGACAAATTTAAAGTCATTGGTAGTTATTTTCACAGCACAAGTTCCTATCAGCTGGATTAATTCTTTAATTACAACCTTCAGTCCAGTAACATTTGAATCTCAGAACATAGTCTCTTTCAGGTGGCAACAATACACAACAATATTACAGAATATGACATCCCAGAATCAATTAGCCATGATGGTCATCAATGATGATGTTGATGTCGTTTCCTAACATCTTGGCAACTGCACTATGTGATCAAAAGTATCCTGACACAGCCAAAAACATGCATTTTTCATATTATGTGCATTGTGCTGCCACCTATTAGACATCGTGAGAGAGCTGAATGGGACACTCCACGAAACTCACGGACTTCGAATGTGGTCAGGTGATTGGGTGTCACTTGTGCCATATGTCTGTACACAAGATTTCCACATTCCTAAACATCCCTAGGTCCACTGTTTCTAAAGTGCTAGTGAAGTGGAAATGTGAAGGGACACCTACAGCACAAAAGTGGACAGGCCGACCTCGGCTATTGACTGAAAGAGATCAGCAACAGTTAAAAAGGGCCTGCACAGAGTCCTGACCTGAATCCTATAAAACACCTTTGGGATGTTTTGGAATGCCAACTTCATGCCAGGCCTCACTGACTGATATCAATACCTTTCCTCAGAACAGCACTCTGTGAAGAATGGGCTGCCATTCCCAAAGAAACCTTCCAGCACCCGATTGAATGTATGTCTGTGAGAGTGGAAGCTATCATCAAGGCTAAGGGTAGACCAACACCATATTGAATTCCAGGTTTACTGATGGAGGGTGCCATGAACTTTTAAATCATTTTCAGCCAGGTATCCAGATACTCTTGAACACATAGTGTATCATCCATGGAAAATTTCATCTGTGGCAGCCTCACCTCCATAAATGGTTGCCTCATTAAGTTTTCCTAATTTCAACAGCTGAGTGAATGTACACCTGCATCAACATACATACTCCACCATTCTGTTTGTGGTAGTGGGTAGAGGGTACCCTGTTACACTACTAGTCATTTCTTAATTTCTCATACCTTATCTTTATGGTCCTTATGCAAAATGCATGATGGTGGCAGTAGAATCAGTCTGCAGTCAGCTTCAAATGTCAGTTCCTAGAAAAGAATGTCACCTTCCCTCCATGGATTCCCATTTGAGTTCCTGAAGAAGCATCTCTGTAACACCTGTGTGTTGTACAAACCTACTGGTAACAAATCTAGCAGCCTGCCTTTGAATTGCTTCAATGTCTTTCTTTAATCCAACCTGGTACAGATCCAAATACCCAAGCAGTACACAAGAATAGATTGCACTAGCATACTATATGCAGTCTCCTTTACAAATGAACCACACTTTCCAAAAACGCTCCCAGTAAACTGATGTTGAACATTCATCTTCCCTGTCACAGTCCTCACATGATTTTTCCTTTCCATATCATTTTGCAGTGCTATGTCCAGATATTTCAACAACATGATTGTGTCAAGCAAGATGCTTCTAAAGTCTGTGTCTGGTAGAGAGCCAGCCCGATTTTCAGCTGTTCTGTGCATCCCTTCCATTAACCTCTGGCAGCCAGTAAAATTCATTCCCTTTCTGAGTGGCTCACTGCAAGTTATGGCTAGATGGCTAGAATCTCTCTCCTGCATGCTGCACTTTTGCTGCGCTTCACAACAACCAAATTACTCTTTCACTGTTGCCACACTTTGGAACAATCAAATTACTCTTTCAACTGTTGGTGTTCTTTTTTCCTTGTAGCCATATAGCTGTGATTATATATCTGTAAATGTTTTAGTACAATTAAAAAAATGTCAGGTGATGTCTATAACTGTGAAGTGCTTCACACGCAGATGAGGGGGATTACTTACCTGATTTATAACATTTTCAAATGTGAGTTTGAAAGTAGGATTACCAATATTGACATTTCAACACACAAGGACAGACTGTAGAAGTATGTGGTTTCAGCAAGAGAACTGTAAAGGGAATTGTAAATGAAAGTGGTAGAGCTCAGAGAACAGTTGATTTTGTGTCATCTGGAAAATGTTAAAATCACAAGAGACTTGTTAACACAAATGGACTTTTTTGACAATGATTCTTTAGAGCACTCTGTGTGAATGGTAAATACCTGACATCACAAAAACTTGTAGTAACTATGGATGAAAAAATTAGCTTCAAAGGTAGTGCTTCATCGATGTAAAGAAGTTTAAATAATATTGTTTCCAAATATGGTAAGAAGAGAGTTTTTAGATGAATGAAGTGGCATAGGATCAGCATAAAAAAGATGGAAGTAGTTCAACAGTGTATTACCTTGATGAAACATAGTTGAATTAGAATCATTCCAGGATGACCTGCTGAAAAATGGGTGATGGTACTGGCGGTTTTACAGTTCCCATAGGAATAGGTTCTTTGATACTTATTGTGCATGCTGGTTCTTCTTCTGATTTTGTTCCTGAGAGTAAACTTGTGTTTAGAAGTACAAAAACAGCAGTGACTACCATTAAGGAATGAATGCTGTCAGTTTTGTGAAGTGTTTCACTGAAAAATCTTGCCATAATTTGCTTTGAAGTTGGTCATTGTGACGTAACATGCGAGTTATCATTCAGTTGTTACAGAGAAAACACCAAGTACAAACGTGAGGGAAGTGGTTATTTTGCACAGGCATAAAAATTAAAATACAGGGTGTCCCAAAAAGAATGACCCAATTTTAACTTGTAATAACATTGAGACAAATGTCACTAGGTAACTGAAACAGCACTAGATGTAATTGGCATGGTCTAGAGTTTCAGAAAAATCCACTAGATCTTGTTACAAGCACTGACCAGGAGCGTGCAGCCAGTATCAAGCAGTATGGCATCTGCGGAACAGAAGGTATATTGTGTTATTGAATTTAGTCATACTCAATCAGTGATCGCTGTTCAGTGGGCATTTCATATTCGATTTGGTGCTAAACTACCATCACCAAAGAACATTCGACAGTGGTATAAACAGTTTGAAGAAACAGGGTGCCTCTGTAAAGGCAGAGGTCCTGGCTGGCCACATGTTCCTGAACAAACAATGGAACAAATGCGATGAGCATTTGAGTGTAGCCCCACAAGTCTACGTGTTGTGCTAGCTGAGAACCTGTGTTACCGCGCATGACAGTGTGGCATGTGTTACAGCCTCATTTAGCCCTCAAACCATACCAATTACAACTGGTACAAGCTCTTTGAGATACTGACAAAGTGAAGTGAGTGAACTTTAGCAATGCTATTCTAGAGGACATGGAAAATGACACTTTTCTGCCACAGTTGATATTCAGCAATGAGGCAACTTTCTGTATTAGCGGTAAGGTTCACTATCATAATGTGCATATATGGGGGCTTGAAAATCCTCATGAAACAACTGAACACAAACATGATTCACCAAAAGTTAATGTTTTTTGTGCTGTTTCACAAAGCAAGGTTTATGGTCCC
The DNA here is from genome assembly GCF_023864345.2 of Schistocerca serialis cubense. NCBI lineage: Eukaryota > Metazoa > Arthropoda > Insecta > Orthoptera > Acrididae > Schistocerca > Schistocerca serialis. The sequence continues at coordinate 81,378,085 of NC_064642.1, read as the reverse complement.
TACTTCTTTGAGGAAGAAACCGTAATAGCACAATCATATCTTATAATGCTACAGAACTGGTAATTCCCATAACGTGACTCTGAAAATTTCATCTATCAGCAAGATGGAGCACCACCAAACTGGCACAACAATGTGCACAGTTTCCTCAATGCCAACGTGCCTCAATGTTGGATAGGGCATACAGGACCGTGAGACCTTTTAGGTCCCCTGACTTAACACCATGTGATTTCTTCCTATGGGGATATGTTAAACAATGTGTTTATGTTCCTCCCTTACCTCATGACATTGATGAACTAAAAACCAGAATATCAGCTGCTGTAGCTTCAGTGACAGAAGACACCTTATGCTCAGTTTGGGGTGAATTCAGCTATCGGCTAGATGTCGTCCGTGCAGCCAGTGGAAGACATATTGAACATTTATGAAGGATTTTTATAAACTTCTGCCTTTTCTGAGTAATCTAGTGTGCAATTTGTTGGTGTTAAGCCCTTCTTCCTAATAAATGATTCTATTTAAAATCAGGTCATTCGTTTTGGGACACCCTGTATTTTGCACATTACATACAAGACTAATGCCAAACTCCTGCAGATCCTTAATTTATATAAATCATGCACCAGAACACACAAACTGACTTTCTTGGATGAGAATGTGGTCACACAGTTTTGTGTTTACCCACATATCACTATCACTATAATCCGATGGAATTTTTGGTGCAAAGATTGAAGGCTCTGTGGGAACAGTTGAAGACAACAGTTACTGAATTGCTTGTACATGAAGCAATAAACAATATCCTCCCTTCATCATGGACACAGTCTGTGTGATATGTTGAAAAGCTTCAGGAAGCAACTTTGATAGGGAGAAGAAGATAAGTATAAGCCTTGAACCTATCATCCTAAATTTACAATCAATATAATAGAGGGAAACATTCCACGTGGGAAAAATTTATCAAAAAACAAAGATGATGTGACTTACCAAACAAAAGTGCTGGCAGGTCGAAAGACACACAAACAAACACAAACATACACACAAAATTCAAGCTTTCGCAACAAACTGTTGCCTCATCAGGAAAGAGGGAAGGAGAGGGAAAGACGAAAGGATGTGGGTTTTAAGAGAGAGGGTAAGGAGTCATTCCAATCCCGGGAGCAGAAAGACTTACCTTAGGGGACATATGTCTGCTTGTGTCTGTATATGTGTGGATGGGTATGTGTGTGTGTGCGAGCGTATACCCGTCCTTTTTCCCCCTAAGGTAAGTCTTTCCACTCCTGGGATTGGAGTGACTCCTTACCCTCTCCCTTAAAACCCACATCCTTTCGTCTTTCCCTCTCCTTCCCTCTTTCCTGATGAGGCAACAGTTTGTTGCGAAAGCTTGAATTTTATGTGTATGTTTGTGTGTCTTTCGACCTGCCAGCACTTTCGTTTGGTAAATTTACAATCAGATAGTTTGGACACAGACACAGAAAGCTGTAATGGTGATATTATGATGTAGAATTTGGAACAAAGTAAAGTAATAATATTTCTTACTTTTAAAGACTTGTGGTTTAAAAAACTGGTTTGTCTACACATCAGTCACATACATAGTATATGAGAACTTCCTAGCCTTTACTGATTAGGAATCAGTACCCTATGAAGTATGCAGATTATGATGTTCAACATTTTGTCCAAGGAGAAGTTAAGCTCTTCCAGTGTTTTGTATGCTCTAATAACTCACGATTATGTGGTTGGATAAATTCATCAAAAATATCAATATTTCCACAGGTAAACCCCTGTCATTTTCAAGGACCACACAGTTCAGCAACATAGATTTTGTTTACTTGCTCTCTGCTGCCATGCACGTGGAGATCTCTACCCTCTACACGTCCTTTCTGCTCCACATCTATGCACAGAAGTGACATCATATGTGATGTAGGCTATAATACTGTAACTGAACATTGTGAATTTGTTTTCCTACACATCTACATTAACCTACTTTTTCTACATTTATAGCTTGCTGACATTCATCACACCAACTAAAAATTTTGTCTAAATCATCTTGTAACCTCCTATAGTCACTCGGCTTTGACTCCTCTCTGTAAACCACAGCATTATCAGCAAACAACTGCAGATTATTGCCCACCCTGTCTGCCATACCATGTATGTATATATAAAATAATAACAGTCCTGTCACACTTCCCTGGGGCACCCCCAACAATACCTTTTTCTCTGATCAACACATGCCATTAGGACAACATACTGGGTTCTATTACTTATGAAGTCTTTGAGCCACTCACATATTTGGGAACCTATTCCATATGCTCATACCTCCATTAACAATCTGCAGCAGGGCACAGTGCCCAATGCATTTCAAGAATCTAGAAACATGAAATCTGCCTGTTACTGTTCATCCATAGTCTGTAGTATGTCATGTGAGAAAAAGGTAAGTTGAGTTTTGTATGAGCATCATTTTCTAAAACCATGTTGATTCATGGACATACAAGGGGGGACCCAAAAGAAACCAGATTGTTGTCATAAAAAATTTATTGATGAACCTTTTTACAAAATTACTTCAATCACCTTCAAAATACTCTCCATTACATGCAATGCACTTGTCAAGTCTCTTTTCCCACTGTTGGAAGCATGTTTGTAACTCTTCAAGTTTGATATTGTCCAGTGCCCTTTGCGAAGCTGTTTTTACCGCTTCCACATCATCATAATGCTCCCCTTTTAGTGTATTTTTCATTCGTGGAAATAGGAAAAAGTCGCACAGGGCTTGGTCCGGTGAATACGGAGCATGGGGAACGACAGACCACCTCTGAGATGCCAAATAGTGGGTCACTCGGAGGGCCGTGTGTTCTGGAGCATTGTCATGATGCAGAAACCAGTCACCTGATCGCCAAAGTTCTGGGCGTTTCCTCCTCACATCCTCTCGCAGACACCTTAAAACATCCAAGTAAAAGTGCTGTTTAACAGTCTGGCCAGGGGGCACAAATTCCAGATGCACAATTCCACAAACATCAAAAAAGACAATGATCATCATCTTCACATTTGACCTCACTTGCCTTGCTTTTTTTGGTCTGGGAGGGTTGGGAGTCCTCCACTGCCTTGATGCTTCCTTTGTTTCTGGGTCATACCCATAACACCAACTCTCATCCCCTGTAATGACTGTTCAAGAAGTTTGGATCACGTGCAATCTCTGTTTTCAAGTCCTGACACACATCCATGAGGATGATTTTTTGCTCCTGTGTGAGAAGGCATGGAACAAATTTAGCAGCAACATGTCTCCTGTGCAAATCCTCACTCAGAATCCACTGGCACAACCTCCAACTGATTCCTGTCTCTGCTGAAATTTGGTCAATTGTTTGGCGACGATCCTCATTGATCTTTTGGTGGACCTTTTCAATGTTCTCCTCATTTTGCTATGTTGAAGGGCGTCCAGAATGAGCTTGGTCTTCAACACACATCTCACCATGTTTAACGTGCCCAAACCACTCAAAAATCTGTGTACGGCTCATAGTGTCCTCCTGGAAAGCTTCCTGAAGCATTTGGTGTGTCTCCATTGCAGTTTTTTTAAGCAGGAAACAAAATTTCACACACGCTCTTTGTTCTTTCAAAGATGCCATAACGACTTCGCGGAGGTAACCCGCCAACAGTCAGAGAAACACAATACCACACTTGCACGTTCAGCTCTACACTGATGCCACCTGCACAGCTGTTTCATGAAGGTCTCTATTAACACCATCTAGCATGAGAACCCTGCACTACGTCTATGAGAGGCATAGCCCTCGGAGTATGGTTTCTTTTGGGTCCCCCCTCGTAAGCTTCTCAGTCTCAAGAAAAGTTGTTGTATTTGAACTGAGAATATTTTCTAGGATTCTGCAGCAAATTGATGTTAAGGATACTGATCTGCAGTTTTTTGGGTCCAGTATTTTACACTTCTTACATATAGAGGAGTCACCTACACTTTTCTCCAGTCTTTTGGAACCACACACTGGGCGAGAGATTCCTAATAAATGCAAGCTAAATAAGGGCCCAGTGCCATACTCAAAATAGATCTGTTAAAAACTTGTGTGTGCAAAAAGTTAATGAATGAACTCACAATAGTAAGAAGGGAACTTAAGTATTTGAAAACAATTATATGTGTACTAACAAACAAACTACAGAAGCGAGAATCAGCCGAGAAAGAAATGTTTAAAAACTACAGATTTGAGGCATCCAACATAAAAAACGATTCACAACACAGCATGCATATCACAACACAGAATGCAGTTCAAAAAGGAAAGCAATCTAAGGGTGCAGCAATAAAAATGCAAACCTTTGCTCCTGAGAGTGAGTCAGTGAGTAGGAGACTCAAAATATTCGTTGCCTCTGATAGTCATGGCATAGATTGTGCAAGAAACATTTTAAACTTAGCTTCAAATAAATATGATGTTGAGGGGAAGGTGATACCAGGTGCCCCCACTAGTGTAAAATTTAAAAAAAAATGCAATGACCTGCATAAGCTGACAAATGAAGATTTTGCAGTTATTTAGGCAGGGGCTAATGATGTAACAAAGAATGAAGCCAACTTATCAGTTCATTCACTACATAAAGCATTGTCAGAACTACAAAATACAAATGTGATTGTAGTTGGTGTACTACATAGGCATGGCCTGCCTGAATGGTCTTGTCTAAACCAAGAAATTCAATCCGCAAACAGAAAACTAAAAAAAATAGTGAAAGGCTTCCGTAACACTTGTTTTGTTAATACTCCTAGTAACAAAGAGCTATACACAGCACATGGACAGCACCTAAACGCAACTAGTAAAGAACTAATTGCCACAAGGATGTACAAATCAGTGGAAACAAACAGGGAAGCATACAAAACAGCAATAGAAGTTAAATGGAAGGATACTGCAGTCTCAGATAAAGAATCAGTGAAAATTGTTACTGACACAACTCCAGCACAAATAACAGCAGAATCCTTCAAAGTGAATTCTGTATGTGTGGAGAAGACAATTACTCTAGTAATAAATATACCCATGAGATCAGTGCAAAAGTAGAAGAAGCAGCAAATTATGTGGCAGGAAAGAAGACACCATAAAAGAAGAGAGGACTACTTTCAAAAAGAAGAACAGCAACTCAAGCTCAAGGAATGAGAATACCAACAGGTGGAATATGGAAGTCAACCCAAAGAAAGAAACCACAACCAAGGGATCAGGATTTTTGGTGGGATCACCAGTGGTTTCACAGAAGAAAGCAGTTAACAAAGTGAGTCATCAAGTGGATTAACAGGTATGTGACTATCATAACACAGACTATCACAGTGCATCAAGATTAAAGAATTAAAGACATTAACTGAACCTACAGCTTCAAGTATATAGTGAAATTGCTCTCAGAGGAATACAAACAGAAACAAACTACTTACTTTTCTACACGTTACCATCCATTGTATTAGAAATAAGATTTTAGAATTAGAACATTCATGTAACACTGAGTATGTAGATGTTATATGTGTATCTGAGCACTGGTTAACCCAAGAACAAGTAAATATGTTTGTTCCCCAAGGGTATGTTGTGGGAGACATGATATGTAGAAAACAGAGAAAGAATGGTGGTGCTGGAATTTTTGTCAAAGAAAGAATAGGGTTCTCCAGAACTGATGTATCTATGTACTCCTCAGAACTAGATGGGGAGTTTAGTTGTGTAAAACTAATGAATGAAAATATAATGGTAGTTATTCTGTATAGGTCACCAGATGGTTATGTAAATTTGTTTATTGAAAAATTTGAATTAATAATTAAAAAGATATTGAAGAGTAAAACAAGAATTTCTATATGTGGTGATTTCAACATAGAAATAGTAAACACATGGAGGCCAGTTGCTAGGGCATTTTTGAATATGCTAAGATCATTAGACCTCTATTGCAAAAATAACCATGCCACACGTAAGAATGCCTGCATAGACAATATTGTTGTGAATTTCCAGAAGGAAGATTTTACAGTCAGACTTGCAGGAAGTGGACTTGCAGATCATGAGACACTACTCCTTACACTCTGTAAGAGGCAGCCGGTTAAAATGGAAGAATCTAAAGTAGTAATGGTACGAGGACAAAAGGAAGAATACATAAGTATGTTTGTTGAGAGACTAGGAAGTGCAGATTGGGACCTTATATATAATTGTCAATCTGGAAAAAGGGAAGCTGAAATTACCTTTGATCACTTCTTTAAAAAGTACACAGATTTATGGTATTCTTGTTCAACAGTAAAAAAAGAATTAGATATCCAAGTGAAATGAAAAAGAAAAGTCTGAACTGGTTTACAGAAGAACTAGCAGAAATTAGAGGAAACATGCATATGCTGTACCAGATGCATAAGCAAGCCGCTAACCAAGGAGCAGAACAGATCATGAACATTCATAGGTCATATCTGAAATGCAAAAAATATTACAAAGCTAAACTTCTTGTGGCAAAAAAAGTAAGCAGTGGAAAATTATATAGCAAGGGCTCCCAATAAATGCAAGGCAGCTTGGCATATAATAAAACTAAAGAATAGACCAAAATGTACAGAAACAGCTCTGCTTGAACCTAAGAAATTAAATCAATACTTTTAAACTCAGTTAACGAAATAAGTAACAGTATTAAAACAACAAATTCATCTGCAATGAACCTTGTTGGAACACCACTGCCTGTTAACCTGGTATTTCAATGGAGGGAGCACTTTAGCTGTGATAAATTCTTATTTAAATAACTGAAAACAATTCGTTTCAATGGAAATCAGCACAGGTGTACCACAAGGGTCTGTCCTTGGACTCTTCTTCCTCATTGTAGCTATTACCTACAAACATAGCGGACCCTGTTGTGTGTTATGTTAATGATACAACACTACTTACCACACATCAGAACATTTCGGATCTGAATAAACCAACAAAAGAAACACTTGATAAGGCCCTGGACTGGTTTGCAACAGATAAGCCCCTGTGCAATCCTGATAAAGCCCAACAACTTTTAATGGGAACATCAAATGAAGTAGGCAGTAAGTCAGTAAAACTCTTAGGTATTCACATTGACTTTAAACTCTATTGGGAGGAACATGTCAATCACATATGTGAAAACCTATCTCGGGTGGCATACTTTATCTTGAAACTAATGGAGGTAGTGAGCTTAGAGTACCTTAGGGTGACATACTTTGGGCTATTCCAGTCACATATTTCATATGGTCTGATTATATGGGGGTACTCCCCTCACATCAAGAACATCTCAAAATTACAAAAACAAGTCTTACACATAATACGTAAAAGAGGTCATAGGGAGCACTGTCGTCCTCTTTTTCCAGACTCAGAAACTCCCAATTATAAATTTGTACATCTATGTGTTTGTACTCTATATTAATAATAATATTTCAGAATTTATTGCCAGAGGGAAAATACATGGACACAACACCAGGGCTAAGGGTCATTTAGACATACTGCGCCACAGATTAGCAAGAACAGGAAATTCACATGAAGTTAACCCACTCAAAATGTTCAATAAACTGCCAATTCATGTTCAGTCTATGGATATAATTTTTTTTAAAATTAAGTGGTACAGCTGGCTGTCAGATAATCCATTCTATTACATTAAAGAATTCTTTGAGATGCCTAAGGAGGATATTGGCACTTAAAAGTTGTCTGTAGTTAAACATATTATTGTGCGCTGTGGTTAATCATGTGTAATTACATAGTGTATACAATAAACAATACAATAGTATATTATATTAAATTATAGTATAGTTTATTGCATTAACTTTTAGAAGCTATCCTGGTACACTGCCATGCTTGAAATGTATTCTATAATGTAGTGAGACCTGTTTATTCCATTATTCTGTATGTACTAGTACATCCTGTATGACGAAGCCAATATCATTGTAAAATGATCTATGGTGAATAAAATTCTTGACTGATTCTTGATTTTTAAAAACAAATTGCGATTCCATCTGGACCTGGTGAACTTATTTGTTTCCAACTCTATCAGTTGTTTCACTTTACGTCAGGGATGCTTATTGTTATATTATCCATATGTGAGTCTGTTCAGTACTCAAACAGTGGTAGTTTGGTATAATTCTCCTGTGTGAGTGATATTTTAAATACAAAATTTAAAACTTTGAATTTCATTTTACTATCTTCAACAGCCACACCAGACTGCCAATGAGCTACTGGATGGAAGCTTTAGACCTGCTTAGCAATTTTATATAGAACCAAAATTTTCTCAGGTTTTAGCAAGCTCTGTTCATAAGGTATGATGACAGTAATTGTTATATGCAAGATCTTTTTAGAGACACATGAATCTCTACTGGCCTTTGCCTGTTGCCATTTGTGCATTCTCTTTTGAACTGAGAGTTCAACAGCCTCAGCTTTGTCAACATTTTACAGATTTATAATTAAACCATGGTGGGTCTTTACCTTTCTCTATCTACTTGCCAGGAACATACTTCTCCAGACCACAATTTACAATCAGTTAACACTTTGCTCATAATTCCTCTACATCCATCTTACTGGAACTAAGTGATGTTGGTTCACTGTCTAAGTGAGATGTTAACAACTACTTATCAGCTCTTTCTATGCTTCTTGACTAATTTCTTAACTTCCATAACCACAGTATAATGACATCATGATCACTAATCCCCATCTCTATACTGACACTATCAATAGGGTCTGGCTACAAGGTCTTAAATATTTCTATAGCATGTGGGCTGCCAACTAGCTGGTCAAAACAGTTCTCAGTAAACACATTCAAAAGTATTTCACAAACCCTTCTGTCTTACATCTGGCAGTTAACTTGGTTGCACCTAGACCTGTTAGATGCAATCTGGTAACTCCACTGCCACACCCAACTTCAACCTCAGTATAGACAATAACCCTGATCTGTCAAAGGGAGTCCTACAAATACGTACCTGATAATGCAGGTCTAGAAATCTAGATCCAAGATTGTAGGGTTGGTGAATCCTCTGGTTGGGACCCTCAACTTGGCTCCAAACCTGTCATACAATCAACAAATTCTTTGGTTGACATCTTTAACTCAGATCCAAACCAAACGACCCCAGTCAACTCTGGGAACAATGGTGCAAATTGCGAGCTCTGGATGCACTCCACATACAAGGCAGCAGCCTTCATCACCTCCGCCAGCAGCCCGTGAGAACTGAAGATTGCCTCAGAACCCATGCAACAGACATCACTGATGCCAGTGTGAGCCACAACTTGCAGATGATTGTACTCTGCATGCTTGACAGCCACAGGCCTCCACATCTTGGGTAAGGCCCCTTAGCAGACATACCAAGTGCACATTGGCTTTATTCCAACCCTGAACACCATCTTCCTAATGGGCTCCAAACTCACCTAACATTGGAGCTCCCACCCATATGTGCCAGCTCAGACCCTCCTGAAGGAATGTCTACACACTCACATGCTCACACACAGGGTGAATAGGTGAGATCAGATGGTCAGCCTCTACCTGACCTTCCATCTCAAATGACGCAAATGCATTGCCACCCACCACTCACCCTGCTGTCAGGGCAGATCCACCACATTGGGTTCATTAAGAGAAAAGCTGGAACCTGTGTATGGAGGCATAGAATTTCTGCAGTGCATCGGAGAGCATACAGTGATGGGTTCAAACATCTTGCCTGTAGTTACCTCGGCTGAAGTTATCTTGGCTGTGGTTATCAGCAGGAGAGGCATCAAACAAACTTTTTTCTTGGATAAAAAGTTCTCAGCTAACTTGCCTTTTCAAATCTGGATAAAATTCCAGTCTGCCTCCATCATCATCAGTGGCTAAGTTTGACTCCCATGAAACTAACAAGTTTTCCACTCTTACACCCAGAGGACATCTGATTAGCTAGATCCCATTATGATGAATGTGGAGATGGCACATGCTGAAATAGTGTCCTTTACATGTACAGAATACATTTGGTCTTGCTGTCCAGTGTCACTTGCAGCACCACCACTCATATCAGGCAGTCAACTATGAGAAGCCTTCCTCTTTGATTCCCCCACCTCTATGCATTGCTCATTGCATAGCTGATGTCTCTACTGACATTGTTATCATATGGTACAACGTCTAATTTCCACTGCTTCTCTAATCACAGAGTCCCAATAGCTTGAAGCATGAACCACAATTCTCATATTTTCAAACATAGTCTCATGTTTATCTATTAAGCTCTGCTTGTCAGCTCCTAATTTATTTTTTCAAATTTTTGTACTTAAGGTGGCATTGATGTTCAACATGGAAATTGGCAATAGAGCATATAAACTCCACCATGTATCTGTTGCCACATTCACAAGGAAAATTTCTTTAATTTTTCTGAGTGGCCAGAAGAGCAGGCTGATTCCTTGCCTGTTTAGGACTCTAATTATGTTACTTGCTGTTTGACAACAGAACGTAAATTATGTTAAGTGTTGGTAATCCTGGACTGGTTGAATGACATCACATCCAGATTTCACTTTCAAAGCTGACTTAATGTCAAGGACCAAATTCTCTTCCCTTCCGTATAACATTGTCCAGTGATTAATGGCTTTGTGTATTAGGGTATTCAACATAACCCTCTTTTTTGGTATATGATGAAAGCTAGACATGTATGCACCAATTCTCAATACACAGAATGGCCAAGTCATCCATTTGCTTTCCATTCAACCAACACATCTAAGGGAGACAGCCTCCCACCCTGCTCCATCACCACTGTAAATATTATGCATAGATGTATGTCATTCTTATGGTTAATGAACTGCTGCAGCCCCCCACTGTACTGGGGCCAGATTAAACATGTACTGTCAACATATATGAAGAAGCAGATTGATGGAGGGGGGACACTTTTCAATGTTGATTCCTCAAAGTCCTGCGTGGCAAACTTGGCTACGGCTGGTGACAGCGGTGAACCTATGGTTGCTCCATCATTCTTTTAATAACAATTTCAAGCATACAAAAAATATGTTGTCATTAAAGTGTGCTAAAACAATTTTAAAATTTGAGGGAAAAATTAGCAGCCAATAGTTTTAACATTTCTTCAATTGGCACCTTCATAAAAAAGGAGACTACATCAGGGGTGACCACAATTTTACTTGGAGTTATACTCATCTGCTTTACAATCTCATCTCAGAATTCTTAATATGGTGTCTACAGTGACTGAATAAAGATGCCAATAACCAATAACACTAAAAATTACTCTTATTGGTATACCTTCTTTATATTTTTATACAGACCATTCAATCTGGGTGCCCTAGGTGCTTATGACCTTAAATTCTTCACAAGTTCATCAAAGGATGAAGTACTGGAGCTAGGAATGGGTAGACACAATTTTGGCTGCATGTCAACAAGCTAATTTAAGTAAGACAACAGTGAACAAGAAACTGCTGTGTCCATTGGTGTTCACCATATTGATGTTACATTATGTGACAAGGAGGTTGATGAGGCTGTCGCATCCACAGCTGTCATCTATGTCACAGCCACTGACTTTAGCAAAATGGCTCTGCACCTCCTCTACAGGGGATTGGGATGCTGCAAATTTGGCTGCTGCTATGTCTGCTGTAGGAAAGAGGGATTTGGTGTTCAAGAGTTGCACCTTACATTCCAGCCACCAACCACACAGCAGAAAGCTGTGGTTTGCCATCCTGCAAAGACAAGGCTCATTATGCCTGCCACAGCTGCTGCAGTATCCAATGGTGCCACATCTGCTGGACACAGCAGTGCTGTTGCTGGTACTAGCTCATCTCTGTGAGCCACATGATGCGAGCATGAATTTCCAGTATTTCTCCTCTGGATGGCTTTGTACAAAACCACACAGCAGCTCACCAGTCAGTCTGTGAATGTACAGATTCCAGTACCAGCTTGTGAGTTCAAGACCAACTTTCAATGGACTCTATTCATCAGAGTGCAATGCATGCCTGTCAGAACGAAGACATCTACAGTGTAGGGGATATGGAATTTGCCTATGGCAGTGTTTCCTTACAGTCACAGACTGTCTGCTCAAACCACACCTTCAAAAACTATTATTGAGTAGTTCAGTTTCTCATGAGATCAGGATGATGTTTCAGTTGCATCTGTGACATTCCTGGTCATATATCACCATGTAGTTCCTTAGTGGCAGTGATGACGGCAAAAAATTTGCTGTAAACAAGGGTGGGTACAGCACTACGTACATCCAGTAATGTGGCCGACACCCACACACATTTGGTTTCACAGGTTTTACATCCATAAATGTCAGACCCCCTCATAGAACTGGTTAAGGCCAGTCCATGTTTCAGTTATGTAGTTAAGTCTCATTTGCCAGGTATTCACATATTGTACCTCCTAATTATGCAACAATACACACTGTGCAATATAACCTAACCAACCAACAACAGTCTCACTCAGATGAACAATATGTGTGGCACTTTCACATTAAAGTTAATCAGCAATCATTGTTAATTGTCCTACTTCACTGTCCATCTCCTTATTCACAGCGACACATCATTGTACCATTACATTATTATGATTCAGACTGACATGGGCCCCACACTCGGAATCTAGGCACAGACTGCCTTCCATATTCAAGTTAATCTGCATATGTTATTAAAGTTCTCAATTCACAGTCTCGTTTCATATTAAGTTAAATGCATTACTGCATAGGCACGTTATTTTTGTTTTGACGGCCACTGGTTCCACACTCAAAATCTCAGAACAGACTGACCTCAGAATGGTTTCCAGTCCAGTGCTTACACAGCTCTTCCAAAAATGGCTACTAACATTTCACATTGTTAAATACGTAACTTTGATAACTTCCAATTAGAATTTTGCACCCCAAATTAACTGAATAGGGCAGAAAAACTGGTTTTGTTCTTAAATTTATGTTACAATTAGTTTGGACTGAAATAAGCCTTCTTGATGATGAAACTACAAAAACAGCTAAATAAACAATACCATATACAAAAATGTTAGTTACCTAGCAACTAGTTAAGTGCTGATGTTCCTACCACATTTTAGAATTTAGCTAAATGAATACTTTAATGATTTTTATGGGTTATTTTCCTAATCAGTAGTATAGTAATTTCAACTGTTTACATGTCAACAGTGTCACTGGAATAGGAAATAATTAATGCTAGTTGATTGAACTGAGTCTTAGGAAAACTAGTTACTTGAAATGGTTCAAATTAATTAGGAAATTATTCTGGCTAATGTAATTTATCAAATTTGGGCATAGCCTTATACTCAGAATTATAGAATGATAGCTTTATCTTATGGCACATCTCTCTTAGTAACACAAAAATGTAGCATTGAAGGAGGAAAATAACAAAATAAAATGGGAATGGATCCCAACTTGCTTTGCTACACTTTCATTCAGAAGCTCTTCAGTTGCTATTCAGAATCTAACATTGTGTATTCTCTGGGTCAGTAACAAAGTTCTTTCAGTTGAGTTATTGAGGGACATTTCTCTTCTTGTAGTGTGCACCCCCCACACAACAGTATATTAAAGAAGCCACCATCTTGGCTCTAAGTAAAGGATTGGATGTTGCTGCAGCTCCATGAATACTACCAGTTGCCAAAATTATCAACAGAGTGAGCAATCAGTGTGACATCTTCCCCAGGACGTGGTAGATGAGATGAGGCTCACTACTAATCAAATTTTAGCAACAGGCTTCATGTAGTTTACTACCTGATGTAAGTGATGGCACTGTAAGTGACCTTGGACAGCAAACACAAACATAATCTATGGATGCAGAGAGTGTCACCACAGCATGTGCCAGCTCCACTATGTCATCATGAGGTATTCTAGCCAATTAGATGCCACCCTCTGTGCATTAAAGTGTGAGCCTCAGCAATTTCACGTAATTCAGAAATAGCTCAAGACAACAATTATGGCAGTGGCCATCAAAAGCTTTAGTTTCATCTGGATTTGATATGGCAAGTTAAAATTGATAACTTTTTATGCAAGGTTGCTGCCCTGGCATAAATAATAAGGTACAACATGATCTGGTCATACACAATAGAAATATATCAGTGTGTTATCCATTTTTCTGCACAGCAAGTGATTTGGCAAAGAAGCAATGTGGTTCATACGGGTCAATGCACTCTCAAACTTCCCTTACATCATGAGAATGTTATAAACTTCTGCAGAAGACACAATCCAAGCCCTGGTGAAAATTTCCATAATCAAGGGTACTTCCCACAACCTAGATTCTGATACTGGCCCCCAATTCGTGTCCTTCACATTTAAACAGTTCTGTGATAGACACCAGATGTGACTGATGACGGGCAGATGTTCAATTTCATTTCTAACTCAGAGAGGCAGGATGGATGATCAGAACTTTCAACATCCAAATGCAAAAGATCATAGAGGAGTGCCTCTCAAGTGAAGTTCTGATCAGCCTTTTGGCACTGTACCATTTCACCCCAGTTAATGGGCACAGCTGGTTGAAATCCCATGTTGGTGGAGACTACAGAGCCTGGACTCAAAGCAGCAAGCCTGAAACTCATGGTAATGTACACATCCTAGTCTGTGCTCACTCCTTCTAGTATGGTCAAATGGTGCTCAGAAAGGCCAAATAGGGGAAAGTTTTACAGAAGTTCTTTTCACAAATTCCTATACGTTTTTGAGGGAGCTGAATCCAAATTTTCAAAATCCTACCAAAATTTTGGTCCAGAAATCAGTCAAAAGGGATTTTTTTTGTTCTCATAACCAGGAAACAATAAAATGTATGGAAACATTGTTAAGGTTCATGAACCATGTCAAAGAAAGTACACTAACAAAAAATGAAGGAGAAGAGGTGTACAAGAAGAACCCACAAACACAGTTCTGCAGGAATAACCTTCAAAAACATAATGGTAACATGTGTTGTTCAGGAAAAATTTCTCTCTAATTGAAAAACTGAGGACTGCTCAACAATGGTGTTACTAGAAAAAACTGGCCAAAGCAGGCATAGCTTCCAAACAAGCTGTGGAAGATACTGATACCTTGATTATCAACACTGCACTATCTTTGGTCTCCATACATTCAGCTGCATAATTGTTTTGGAAGACATAGATCTTCTCTTCAATCTATCAGGCCTAAATCAATAAAGTAATAAAATAATGCATTACTGAAGAAATCATGGAGAGGAAAAATCACACCACAGTTTTACTCTCCACAGGGAGTCAGTCAACCAGCTAAGGAGAATATCTTGCTTTTACATTTTTAGATGCAGTCAGTGGCTGTGACAATACGTCTGCTCTTTACAGTCAGGGCAAAGTGAAATTCATCACTACACTGAATAAAAACCCTGAATTTCAGAAGGACGAACAAATATTTAAAGACACAAATGCAGACAAGGAGGCTGTAGTGGAGTGTGGAAAGCAATTCAGAACCTACATCAAGTCGGCATTCAAATGCTGATTGACAGCATATTCTATGAGTGTACCGCCATGTACAACAATGACTGGGCAAAAATAAAAATCTTGAGAAATGGGGTTGCATGAGGCCCAAGGATCACTCGGTTCACCACTTTACTTCAGCTACCAGCACGCAATGTTGTTCTGAACTATATTGCATGCAAATGCAAAAATAGGTATCATGGCTACTCTTTTAGCTGCTGAAAAACAGTCCTCCTCTGCTCAAAGCTCTGTGTCAACTATGATACAGTTTGCAAGAATATCAGCTACCTTGCTGTGTAAGATTTAGAAGAAGCTATGTTGGAAGCAGGGAAGGAACAGGAGACTGAAAAGAGAACTGCTATAGAAGAAGGTAAGCCATATTTCACATTGTTGTTATCATAATTACTCATTGTGAAATCTTATGACCTCATTGTTTTAACAAACACTGTACATTGGTTTCAAGTCTAATTTATTATAATAGGTAAATAATTCTTTGGCTATTATCTGGTATGAACTGAAATTAGTCATCTCTTATCTTACTTAGCTATAACATACCTATATACAGGGTGTACATAAAGTCTGGGAATACTTTTGATTATTTATTGCACAAGAACCCATTTTGAAGAGAAACCCTGAAAGTATTTTTTTCCCATGTGTACCAACATATCATAGTTTGGTAATTTACCAATAGTCAGCACTAATAGCAAACATGGTGAGTTCAGGTGCAGAGCGAGCTTTCTTTGTGTTGGAGTTCGGTAAAAACCAGTATGCTACAGCTGTTCAACGGACGTTTAGAACCAAGTACGGTAAGAAGCCACCAACAAGGAAGGCCATTTACCACTGGCACAACAAATTCATTATGACGTTGAATTTTGTGGGTACCTGAACACGGAGCTGCCACATCGATGGATCATCCGTGCTACAGAAGGGGACAGCTGTTTCATGAAATGGCCTCCCCGATCACAGATCTCACTCCATTTGCCTTTTTTCTGTGGGGACACATTAAAGATCTGGTGTATGTACCACCTCTACCATGTGATATAGCAGAACTCCGGGAGAGAATACAAGAAGTGACTGCCACAGTCGAAGCTGCCATGCTGGGACAGGTATGACAAGAATTCGATTACCGTATTGATGTCTGAAAGGTCACTCATGGTTCGCATATCAAATGCTTGTAAAAAAAAAAATATGTACACCCTGTATGTACTCATATTTTGCAGGTGAATCAAATAAAGATGACTGTATTGACATCTGCAGGTCACTCATGGTTCTCATATAAAATGGTATGACATCTGTATAATGTTTATTTCTTGTGCAATAAATAATTGAAAGTGTTCCCACACTTTATGTACACCCTGTATGTACTCATATTTTGCAGGTGAATCAAATAAAGATGGGGCACTGGTGCGTGAAGCGTGAAGAGAATAAACTTTTTTTTTTAATTTCTTCAAAATTGTGTTATTAATAATATAATCTTACGATAACTATTATCATTACCAAATTCCAAGTAAACCACATGATAATGACATTTACATAAGTTATTTGAACAACTTTTAATTGTAGGAGATAGGAACACCATCTTTTGCAGTCTGGATGACCATCATAGAATAGTGAGGCATGAGGAGTTGGGTTTTGGTGATGGTGCCCAAAATTATGCTAAATTCAACATTTGCTATGTGTCATACAGTTGGTCTGATAAAAAACGTCATTCAGAGCTATTTTTGTGGGAAATTTATTTCTCTTAATTTTCATAAACAGTAAACTTTGCAGAAAATTGTATTGTTTCCGAGTTGTAAGTGAGAAACCCAAAATAGTCCCATTTTTTCATGTTTTCCTAAAATTTTGGTGGAACTTTGAAAATTTAGGTTCTATACCCTCAAAAACATATAGAAAGCTTGTCAAAACAACTACTGCAAAACTTTCCACTAAGAATCACCACTTGACTGGACTATTCAGCCAGAGAACGTGGCAGATGACAGGAAATTACAAAGTGAGAGCAGCTGATCCACCATAGGAAGCAGCTCACCCAGCACCGACAGTGGCCTTGCTAGACTGACTGGTGACTCTAGTGCTGTACGAATGACTACTGGGGACCAGTCCAAGGGAAACCAATAGGCACACAACTGACCCAGCCTGTCACATCTCAGCACCCAAGGCACAGTGGCGCTATGACCTACAATTGCAAAGAAGCCAGACACAGAGGGCAAAAGCCACATGGTGGGCAGAGAGACCCAAGGACGTCAAATAGTGCCCAAACCTTACAACTCTCCCAGCAACAATACCAGCAAATGCCAGGGCAAGCAGCACTGTGCACAAATCTGACTGATTGCTAACATTTCCAGCAGTACCCATGCCAGATGCTGTGGCAGACTCCAAGATGCAGAAATTCAGGAAGGAAGGTCCCATAATTAACCCTTCCTCTGCCGCTATTGATTCCTGCGCCCTCCCAGCCATTTCGTCCTACATGCTGATTACAAGAGAGGAGACCAGAAGGGCCAGTTCAATAACATTTTTTCACATGACAGACATATAATTTGGCACCCCCACGCCCCAGTTTCGTTCAGATATTTGTTGCCTTTCTTTGGGATCTTGATAATACCTTTAAAAATAAAACTGAATCTAATAATTGTGGGACCAGGTTAATATTCTTAAGTAATTAATACATAGACATTCCTCTGTAACAGAAATAAATTTCTGAACCTTATACCAGTGCTAAATATTAAAAGAAAAAACAATATGTTTAACTTGCAGTAATTTCTGAGATGTTTAAAAGCTGTTATTGAGAGCAGATATAACTAGATGTACTGTACTGTTCTAGTCTCAGTAAAATATGCTGTCTGGTGCATCTACTAGAAAGACTGAAAATATAAAATGTCCATTATTTTTTTAGTTTAATGACAGATCTTTTTAATTCTGTAATTGACAAATTATTATACTTTCCTCTGAAAAAGGGGGACAGAAGTACAAAAAGAATCATTTGATTTATTCATCCATTTTCACCTACAGCTGCACAATGTGCAAGAGATATTTGGATTTTTATGTTAATATTAACAGTTTTACATATAATATACTTTTGTACACAATAACACACATTACTATATCAATTAATGATGAATACTTAAATAAATGTTGTTACACTATATACAGAGAGATAAAATACAAATGTTCTTTTGAATGAAACTACATTGGGTTAACATAGAAAAATTTAGTTTTGTAGGTATCCATTTACTGTGTAAAAACAGTGATCAGCCAAGTACGACTTCAATTTAGATTTGAAGTGACCAATGTTTTGTATGTGTTTAATGGTATCTGGTAAGGCATTGTATAGTTTCATACTAGGATGGGTAAGGCCATTTTGAAATAATTTTCTGTTGGCGCTTTGAACATGTACATCCAATTTCTGTCTTGTATCATAGCTGTGTATGGTGTGATTTTGAGTGAAGAGTGGTCTTTTAGTATGTAAGTTTTGCTTTAAATACATTATATCTTTAAGTATATATATATGCAAGGAAGTGGCAGGATCATTCTTTTTTGAAACAATGGTCTACTTGATTTGCGATTATCTATCCCTTCCATTATTCTAATAATTTTTTTTTATTTTTTTTAATGGCATCTCCAGAATTCCCCAGAACATAATCCCATAGCGGAGGTGAGAGTGTACAACTGCATAATATACCCACTGAAGGGTGTTGTAGCTGGTACAATTTTTTAATGTATGTAACACAAAACAAGAAGTACTTAATTTTTTGTTCATTTGCTCAATATGTGCTTTCCATTTCAAGTTGTCTTGTAGATGAAGTGCAAGTAATTTGGTGCAGGCTGTTTTGGCAATTGTCTGTCCATATAGCTCAGGATCTGGTGATAGATTTTTTGTTTGTGCTGTATATATCCACAGTTTTTTCAGCGTTTATTGTTAAGTCATTGTCATCAAGTAACATATTAGCCTGTCATTGGCTTCTTTTATTTTTTTTTTATAAGAGTTTCCTCTGAGTTTCCTGTAATTAGAACACTCGTATAATCAGCAAACTGAAATACTTTACTGCTGTCATTGCTTATGTTTAGGTCATTTACATAGAGTATAAACAGAACAGGACCCATTACTGATCCTTGTGGAACTCCATATTTAACAGTCAGTAGCTTGGAATTATATTTTCTAATGACATTGTCCCTTTCTTGATCTATTTCCACATTTTTTACCTGTTCTTAAGATAAGAGCCGGTTGTTAGCTGTTCTCCTAATGCCAAGATTTTCTAGCTTCTGTAGCAATTTGTCATGATTTATGGTGTCAAATGCCTTTGACAAATCTAAAAATATGCCCATGGTAAGTTTTTTGTTGTCTAATGCTATCAGTGCTTCTAATAGAAAGGAGTGAACTGCTGATTCGGTTGAACGGTTTGCGCTAAATCCATGTTGAGATTCTGACAGAATGCCATTATCCTCTAAGAAGTCTGTTAGCCCCTCATTGAAAAGCCTTTGCAATATTTTTGAGATAACAGACAGAAGTGCCAGTTGTCTGTAGTTGGAAATATCATCTTTGTTTCCTTTCTTGTATAATGGCTTTACTTTTGCTATTTTCAAACATGAAGGAAAAGTTCCTGTAGCAAAAGATGGGTTATGTAGGTAGGTTAAGGGCTCAGTGATCAAGTCCCCACACTTCTTTATAATGAAATCAGGTATATCATCTACACCTGCAGAGTGTTTCATTTTGAGACTTTTTATTGCAACCTGTACTTCTTCTACATTTGTTGGGTACAGAAACATTGATCTGCTTGAGACTTTTTCCCTGTTTCTGTATGCTGTTTTCTATTAGAGGTCTGTTGTAGTAGTTTCTCTGTTACATTTATAAAATAGTTATTAATATCACACTGATATTCTAGACATAGTACACTAGTTAACTGTGCAAGTTGTGTGTTACATCTGAAGAAAACTCAGTAGTAAATAGTTAAAGTTTAGAAAATAGCCATGAAAGTAGTTGAAAACTGATAAACAAGGTCAACATTTTTATGTATGTATCTGAAAAGGAAAACACAAATTTGTGTGTGATAAAAAAGAGAAACATTCTATTGATAAAGTTGTGTATAATTCCTACAGTATTCAGCATACATGCTAATGATTTTTCCTTGCGATAAAACATCCTATTAAAATTTTTCTAGTTTGTAACTTAACAAAATCTTTCAAAATAGAATTTTAATATAAATCTGGAAGTGTACACAATCATCTTTGGAAAAATGTTAACCTAAGGTATGACTGCTACTCACCATGAAGATGATACACTGAGTTGCAGACAGGCATAAGGATGACTGTTACAAACCAAGCTTTTGACTAAAGCCTTCTTCAGAAAAGAAAAGAGAACACACTCACATTCACACAAGCAGGCACACAATATGACAACTCTCTCTGGCCACTCTAACCATTCCAACCTGCACTTTCCATTGTTTGATTTAACCTAAGATATGTCTTTATCAATTTAAGTTTTAAAAAACTCCTTTCACCACTAGTTACAGATGTAAGTAAAACCAGGAGGATTTGTAAGCTTACAAAAATATTAGAAAAAATCAATTAAGTTAATTTTGGTAATATAAGATAATGAGATTTGTGGAGAATTTACAGCAGGAAGAATGGGTACCTTCAAAATTTCATTGTTAAATTTCATTCCGTTGAGGTCAGATTCATAAGCATCACTTAACAGTCTCAAGAGCTATAAATACAGGTTTTGATTTTCCTGCATCCCAAGTTTTCAGATCATGAATATCATACAGAAAGCTGACACTCTTGTTATGACTTTCTGTAAGCTGAAGTCTATCTCTCAGTCAGCAGATCACTGCGTTGACAATAAAAAAGAAAAAATTTAGGTTCAAGGAGCACTCTGTTTCATTTTTTCCAATAAGTTCATTGTTAGACTTCAGGTAAATAGCTTTTCCACTCCTCTGTGATGAATTTCCTTTTCTTTTTTAAAATCTGAGTGTGATGTATGTTGTCATCACATAATGAAATTTTCACTCTGTAGCAGAATGTGCACTGTTATGAAACTTCCTGGCAGATTAAAACTGTGGGCCAGACTGATACTCAAAGTTGGGACCTTTGCCTTTCATGGGCAAGTGCTCTACCACCTGAACCACCCAAGCACATCTCATGACCTGTCTTCACAGCTTCAATTCCACCAGTACCTCATCTCCTACCTTCCAAAATCCACAGAAGCTCTCCTGCGAACCTTTCATAACTAGCACTCCTGAAAGAAAGGGTATTGTGGAGACATGACTTAGCCACAGCCTGGGGGATGTTGCCAGAATGAAATCCGAATTCAAGTCTCGGACCAGCACACAGTTTTACTCTGCCAGGAAGTTTCATATCAGCACACGCTCTGCTGCAGAGTGAAAATTTCATTCTGGAAACATCCCCCAGGTTGTGGCCAAACCACCTCTCCACATTATCCTTTCTTCCAGGAGTGTTAGTTCTGTTAGGCCTGCAGGAGAGCTTCTGTGGTGTTCAGAAGGTAGCAGACAAGGTACTGGCAGAATTGAAGCTGTGAGGATGGGTCACGAGTTGTGCTTGAGTAGGTCAGAAGGTAGAGCACTTGCCTGCGAAAGGCCAAGGTCCCAACTTCAAGTATCAGTCAGGCACACAGTTTTAATCTGCCAGGAAGTTTCAGTCATCACATACTTTTGTATCTGTTATAGCACTCTTAAAGCCTTCTTCTTATCTCATCTTCTTCAAAAAACTGCCAACACATTCAGCCTCAGCCATAGCATTCTGCAGGTTTACAGTAACTCTTTGGAGAGTTTTACTAACCTGGCTGATCTTAAACGAAATTCCATATCAGTCCACTGAATAAAAAGAAATTTAAAAAAATCTAGATTTCTGTTCCTTTCTCATAATTTATTCACAGTATCTAAAAACCTCAAATATTAACACAGGGTTTTTCTAACTTAACTTTAGCTTTATTACATTCTGTTGTTTATCAGGGGTTAATGAGCTAATTAGTTGCTTGAAACCTATGCTAAGTACCAACACCAATAATTTTAGATTTTGTTATCATTGTTCCTATGTGAACATTTACCTCATTACTTATTTCCTGATAAAGTAGATAAAAAATATATATAAATAAGTGATGTGACAGCTAATGACAAAAAAGTGTTAGCAGATCTTGCACTCATTAGTTTTAGAGTAATTATCATGCTTAGTTAAAACACTGTTACTGAAACTTAATCTCATATATAGATAAATTAGACGGCATAATTCAATAGTAGTTATTGTTGTATTTAGAAGTTCTAGTTAAAACAAATATCTCTCCACTATTCAATTAGTTATGAATATAAATCTTTAATTGTAATGTAGGAAAATCCAGCAAACAACAGTACCTAACCTAAATTCTAATTATTGTAATCTTTTAAAAGAGGCTCTTCAGAAGCCATTTTTGGCTGGTCGGCAGTGAGTGTGAAAGGAGCAAGAATTGTGTCCACTGATATGGGGAAATCTACCACAGATGATTTAGTACAAATTACAAGTTGGAAAACATACTTCATTTTATATAGATATTGTGTCCAGGATTTTCTTTTATTATTCAGTGACTGTCTTAAGTGAGTGACTGGATTGGTAATTAGTTTCATGAACTGTGTTAATCTTCAGTAATGTTCTTTGTGGCAATAGGATCAGGCCATGTACAGAGCTACATCCAATAGTTAACCAGTGTGAAAATTGTTTTCTAGTTATTTCACTGCTACATCTAAAAGACAGTGTTTTAAGTGTATAATTATGTGACTGTGTTAATTATTGGTTTGCCACATGTGAATTTTAGTGCCACTTTAGCGTTAGATTACTGCACTTGAGAAGTCACATTGTAGAACATCAGTTGCATATGGGCTAGCTGTTTATCTGTGCATAAAATGTAGCAGATTAGACTTGATCTGGCTATAAACATTAGTTCAATCACCAATCAAAGTGCAAGTAAAGTGTTTGAGCTGCAAATCCGGCATGAACCATATGATCAGGAGTAATTTGTCTCCACCAGCAACTTTTCAACCAGATTTGATGGAGGTGTAGCTACTGGTGGCACATTTCTACAAGTAATGGTTACTCCACAGTCTCTATCACCTCTCTCACCTTGCAACCCCAAGTGGCCACTTGTTTAATTGGGCCTTAAACAGATCCTGGAGACTGAGTATAATATGATGCAGATGTTGACCCAGATGATACATCAGATGTCCTAAAGGTGTCTGAGTCAACAGCATACAGACCTTCCTGTCTATGGCAATTGTACCACCTCAGGTAATCATACAATGTTTCTGGGTAACACTATTATGTAACCACTCACAACTTGACAGTTTCTCCAGTATTTTATGAGACTATATGTCACATTACTTTTTTAAATGTTATTGTTGGTATCAGCAATCCAATTATAATATTTGAAAATAATTATAACAGTCTAGATTGCAAGGCACATTTATTCAGAGGTGATCAGTTTTGATCATTTTCTGACCTATCTCTTTCTGAGCTCAACATCTCACTCATTATGGTGGGATGCTGGCTCAGCTTTTCAGGATACCAAATGGGAAGCTGCAGTACAAAAAATGGCCCAGAGATCACCAGTGTGTGTGTGTGTGTGTGTGGTGAGTGAAGCATTATGAAACAATGTGTGTGTAGTGTGTGCAGTGATTGATAGTGAGATATGAGTGAACAATGTGGCATTATATTATTTAATAAGTTATTTGTAAAAAAAATATTGTATACCAGAAGTGAATCTAATGATTTTATCTAACTAGAAGTCTGTAAATATATGTGTATATGAATTAGCTTATTCTAAGTTGATCTACATTTGTAAATACTTTGACATGTCCTATATCTTTGTAAAAAGAGATCTATGGATGAATAAAGCTACTACTACTACTGTAATGTAATATAGGATATAAATTAGAGGAATAGATTTTTAAAAAAATTTAAAATTAGCTACAACATTACAAAACATAGATATACCCATCATGATGGACAGCTGCGTATGAAGCAGGAACCACTGAATGATAGTGGTCAACTGCTGGAGAGAGCAGTACAGCTATTTCTTAAGTACTGGAGGCTCTGCCTATATGTGACAGAATGACATCAGCATTAGCCAATCAGGCATAAGTTGAGAGAATTATGTACAAAAAGATGCACTTATTAGTAAATAAAACAGCAAAATTATGTAGAATAACATTACAATAAAGGAGAAATAGCTTGTTAACACAGCTACTATGAAATTTAATATATTTCTTTCATAATAATTATTTCAATTAATTTATGACAATTATTTTCAAAAATATGTCACATGTAATTCAATATCTTGGAACTGACCCTGCTACATCTCAGTGTATTGTACTGTTTTTGACTTGATCTTCTGATATTTTATGTTTGTCTGATGATGACCTGTGGTCCATACTGGTTTCCAATTGTGTGTTATTGCCTTTTGCAAATCAATGCATTGTTCTCACAACTGCCTGTGCCAGTCAAAAGCTCACTGATAGCCACAACATTCTGAATATTTCTCTTTATTTTTTTGCAGCTGTCTCAAATGGTCCATCTGCTTCCAGCCATGCCATAGCCCTTTCTAATCACTTCTGTGAAATACTGTCTTTCTATAAACTATTTAAGGGTTTTGGGAAAATGCAATGCATTGCATAAAAGAAATCAGTGTGATGAAATCTAGACAATTGTTCGATTGTTCCTTATCCAAAGGAATGACAGATGTAGCATAGGCATCTAGCAAAATCAGAGATGCTTTACTAGGTTCATAGCAGGTCAGTATAGCCCATTTAGGACTGTAACTGAAATGATTGGTTAATTTAAATGTGAATCCTTGGAATAAAAATGACTTAGTTCTCTTGAAATGTTTGTGGGTAAATTTTGAGATTCTGTATTTGAAGAAGAATGCATAACTATTATGCTGCCACTATTGTATACTTTGAGTAGGGTTCATGAAAATAAGGTAAGAGAAATTAGGGCATGTGCAGAGGCAAAGGACAGTTACTGAAACTCACTAATACGAGGGTCAGTCAAAAAGTAATGCCTCCTATTTTTTTTTCTACGTTTAATTGTCAGGAAATTTAAATGCAATTACATAGGTTGAAAACCACAACATTGAGGATCATTTTGTCATTTTTCAATGTAATCTCCTCCCATCTCTACAGTTTTGGTCCATCTTTGAACAAGGGCATGTATCCCAGCACGGTAAAAATCACAGCTCTGCTTCCTAAGCCATTGACGCACGGATGTTTTGATGGCCTCCTCATCTTCAAAATGAATCCCACGATGAGCTTCTTTTAGTGGCCCGAACAGATGGAAGTCTGATGGTGCCAGGTCAGGGCTGTATGGGGGATGAGGCAAAACTTCCCATCCAATTTTGACAATCTCGTCAGAGGTGTGACGACTGGTGTGTGGTCTTGCATTGTCATGCAAAAGAAGAACATCTGCCATTGATTTTGTTGGGCGAACTCGCTGAAGACGTGCTTTAAGTTTGTTGAGGGTTGTGACGTATTGAACAGAATTTATTGTGCATCCCTGCTCCAAAAAATCAACCAGAATCACACCCTCTGTATCCCAGAAAACTGTTGCCATAACTTTCCCTGCCGATCGCACAGTTTTGAATTTTTTCTTCCTCGGCGAGCTTGTGTGACGCCACTCCATTGACTGCCTCTTTGATTCGGGTTCAAAAAAATGCACCCATGTTTCGTCCCCGGTCACAATTTTTTTCAGAAACTCATCTCCCTCCAAACGGAAGCACTGCAAGTGTTGGGAGGCTATTGTTTTCCTTGCCTCTTTATTCTGATCGGTTAACATTCTTGGAACCCACCGTGCACAAACTTTTGAGTACCCCAATTGTTTAATAATCGTGATCACACTGCCTTTACTAAGAGAAATAATGTGACACACTTCATCTGCAGTCACCCGACGGTCACCACGAATGATGTCATCAACTTGCTGAATGTTGTGTGGAGTCACTGCACTCACCGGCCTGCCGCTCCGCTTTTCGTCAGTCAACGGTGTTTGCCCTTCAGCTTCCTTACAACGACGAACCCATCGTCTAACAGTGCTGACATCCACTGTCACAACACCATACACCTTCTTCAGTCTTTCATGAATGCGTATGGGCGTTTCACCTTCTGCATTCAAGAATTCAATCACACAACGCTGTCTCAAACGAACACCGATGTCGGCCATCTTACAAACTTCTGCTGTGCTGCCACCTGTTGACACAGAAAGTTACTACTGCAGTGGATTGCAGAAGAAGGTTTGAGGAATGGCGCCAAATTCAAATTTTTCACTTAACTTAATTTCTTTAAGTAGAAAAAAAATGGGAGGCATTACTTTTTGACCGACCCTCGTATTGGTATGCTGTAATATCCACAATGCCATGTACAGTGGTTTATGGAGTATAATGTGGATGTAGATATGCACCTCTAGAATACAATCTAGTTCTTTTAATGTATTTTTTGAGAGTAAAGGTGATGTCCAGTTAGAACATAACAGAATTCACAAAAGGGGTACTTGATGCTCATAATGAGAATGAGTATGTAACAGGCATATTCTTAAACCTTTGATATTATTGACCACAAGATTCTACTAAAAACACTAGAATAATTAGGAAAAAGCATCATAGTTAATGACCAATTCCATTTATATCCAGCAGGTCCAGTAAGAATAGTAGACATAACGCAAACCTCAAATACAGCTAAACTTCTTGTGAGATCTTTATCCAAACCAATATACCTACATTAATATAGTAATTCCTGAAGGAGCATATTAGAACCAGTACTTTTCCTGATAACATCAATAATTTTCCTAATACTATTAGACTCTCTTTGCTAATGACAGCAACAATACAATCACTGAGAAAATTTCAGTTTCAAGAGGGGAAAGACACTGTCAAATTAAATGTAGATGGTAAACCCCTAGCTCTATAGACTATGCAGAAAACACAAAATTACTAAGAGTGAAGACTGTGATAACATAAAAAATTACTTATTCAATAGTATTATAGCATATTGTAACCATATTATAGTCCAAAATGACCAAAACCAACAGAAGTTACATTTATTTCACTAAGATATGCTACCACCTACTGGGAACATGCAAAAATGAAAACAAATGAAGCACTGAAAGCACATGGTGTAATGTATGTGCTACATTCAGGTACAATGGACAATCCTGTTGGGGGGACATCTGCAACTGAGCATTGTAATAGAAATGGAAATCACCACTTTATATGTAAGGCTTTTATTTTTAATATTCACAATTGGTTTCAGGATAAAAATTCCCATCATCCAGCGCAATTACTGAAATCAAACAAAAGAAGTGTGCTAAAAACTAATTTTACATATGCTTGTATGCATAAAATAAAGAAAATTATCATTTACAAAATTCTAACAGTTTCAGGCTAGATACAACATAAAGCAAGCAAGGAATACATCACAGTGACATGGTGACAACTAACAGTAAAGTAAAGCAGACACCTAGGTGAAGAGACATGCTATAAGACAAGAACCAGAACACCTATGTCTTGTGCTGACCATGAGTGCCATGAGACTGGGTAGAGTGGAGACAACCACCACAAGCAAGTGTTGAGAACAGAGTGGCACACATGTAGGAGGCAGCTAAGTTAGTAAACTTTGGTATGATGACACTATGTCCATTTGTTAGGATGACCAGAAGTGAATGGCATGAGTCCAAACTAGCTTGGCCATTCATATTTAAACTGACAATTTTATATGCAGAATAGGAGAGTAAATGTTACACAGCGATGTAAATGATGGAAAAGACATAGAAATGTATAATAAGACAAATTTCAAAGGATTAATGAAAACATTAAAAGGAGAAAACAAAATTAATAGGTGATAGAAACCACCAAATAAAAAGCTAGTAACTTAAACAGACCTGTAGAGAAGAAATCCTAAATGGAAAACAAAAGTGCTATTTAGTGACATACATTTAGCAACATTTCAGAAGTATATCATAATCAGAAGTTCATAAATCCATTAAAACCACTAAAATTGTGCAGAATTCTATTGAAAGTAGAATTCTTAAAAGTGTGCAAAATAAAAACTAATTGAAAAATAAAGTTTTTGCTGTAAGTGATAAGCATATGCCATTTGGTGGTTATACATTTAGCAAAATTCCAGTAATATGGCACAATCAGGAATGAATAAAACTGCTGAAAGTACATACACAATGCATAATAATCAGAAACCAGAAACAGGAAGGGGTGAATTGAATGCTCCTTCTAGAAAGAAAAAAAGAAAAACCTTACAACTGAAGTGGTAATTTTCATGTCTATTACAGATACAGCTTGTTTATTTTATTCCCTGAGCTATAAAAAATAAAATCAAAATGTAGCATAAGGACCAAGGAACATAGTCTCCAGTTAGATATACACTGAAGCACAAAAAAACTGGTACAGTCATGCATATTCAAGTACAGAGATATGTAAACAGGCAGAATACGGCACGGTGGTTGGCAAGGTTTATATAAGAGAACAAGTGTCTGGCACAGTTGTTAGATCGGTTACTGTTGCTACAATGCCAGGTTATCAACATTTAAGTGAGTCTGAACATTGTGTTATAGTCGGTGCAGGAGCGATGGGACACAGCATCTCTGATGTTGCGATGAAATGTCAGTTTTTTTGTATGATCTGTAAAGGGATACCCTCCTCTAGTATTACTTTTCTTCAAAAGAAGTAATAAATACTGAAAATATCTTCAAATTTTGAATAGGTTAATATTATTTCAGCTGTTTTTCTAAAAGAATTGCATATGATTTTGTACATGATGTATTATATTTCTAGCTAAATTCTGTAAAAAGAAATTACGTTAGTTTCTTTGTTACAATTGATATGTACTAGCTCTGAATGTACAGTTGAAATTATTTCCTTTCACAAACATTTGAAATTACAAAATATTTGGCTCACTTAAAATTTCTGTTATTAAATTACACAATTTAGTACTGATTATTATCTTTGTTTCTGGTTTCATTTATAAAATAATAATATAAATTAATAGAAATTCATTTGTCAAGAAAATCTGCAAAACGTCTTGAAAATTGTCATTACTGCAGAGTGAGGTAGTAGTGCGCATGCCTCTGATGTGATTGGACGTGTTTTTATTTTTGGGAAGAACAACATAATTTTTCAACTTTGTTAATGTGAAAATTCAAACGACAGTGTGATATAGAAAAATGTGAGAGAATAAATTATCATGAAGGAAACAAAAAATCTGAACAGGCTCACTTCAAAATTAACTATGTCAATTGGAACCACATGGCCTATAATGTCAAAAATTTCAGCTTCAAGGATCAGCTCCTAGATGTGAAGAACTGGAGCCAACTACAAGAAAAGAAGATAAGTTAAAAGTTTATTGTAAATCTTACTCCTCTTGAAACATATTAAAAGAGTTAACCGTAAAGACAGTGACAATCAGCAAATGATGTGAGGGAGGGGCAGATTACAAGTGTTGGCATTGCCTGGGATCAATTGACTAATAATGAAGTTTTGTCTGTTGCAGAAGAAGGGAGAGTGTTTTGTGTTGTTTGTAGTTTATGTATGAACAGATTTCTGATCACGTGGGGAAAAAAGACAGGGCTGCCCAATGAAGTAAACAGAATCAACAGTGATGATGTACCACCAACAATGATGGACCGGATTGAATAAAACAGTTCTTTACAACTGCAGCCAGGGACATCAAAAAGGAAAGATAAATACAAACTGTTTGTGAAATTAACTTGTTTGTGGACTCAGGTGCTTGTTAACAAAATGAATAGAGACTATGGTAGGAGTGAGGTAGAGGTGAAAGCTGTAGGATCGAGTCAGGACATGTCTGAGCCAAGTGAAATCATAGTCAACAAAGAAACAGTAAAAACTGATATTTTGCAGTTAATTCTGGCAAAGTTAGAGGAAAGGAAGACAGATAACAATAGTAAATTGGATAAAGTGCAAGATCAAATGGACTAACTTAGTAATCAAGTATCATAGCTATAAAACAGGTTGTCAGAGGGTTTAAAAAGTATGAATGAAAAAGTTGATGTTTAAGAAAATAAATTTGTTGTTTTGGAAAATGAGTTCATAGTTGAATTGGCAAGACAATCAAAGAATGTTGACGATGTCAGAGTTGAACAGAAGGCTGTAGCCAGTGTAAAGCAAAAATTTTAAATGTTAAAAACAATACCCAAACTAATATAACTGTTTTAGGTCAAAAAATTTCAGCAGTTCAGGAAACGTGTGAACTAAAATCTATATACACACAATGGTATTGCGTGGTTGCTGCACCACTGTAGAGATAGTTTTGTGTCAGGCATGAATGACAATCAAAAAATTAAATTTGTTAACAGATGTCTTGAAGGCAAAGCTCTATAATGGGTAAATTTAAATTTAAGTCAGTGGGGAACATATCAAAATTTGAGAAAAGTTTTTAAAATAAATTTTGGTTGGAAGCTGAACAGGGAAGAATTAAAAGTGAATTTTTGAATGGTCCTCTTTACAGGATTAGGGACAGTACTTTGAAAGAGTTTTGTAAGAACCAACTTAAAAAATTAACACACCTTGACAAACCATTTGATGAAATGACCTTGATTGATGCACTTAAAAGAAGATTACCAGAAAGATTGCAGTGGGATTTGATACACGGACCTGACAATTGTCTTCAACAATTTTTGATATATGTTGACCGGCTGGTTAGGGCAGTAGAAAGAAGTATGTACCATAATAATCAGAATGATAGAAATCACAATGGGATAATCACAGAAACAGAAATAATGGTAACTTCTGTCAGGATCAAAATGTTAATACAGGGAGAAATTTTGAACATCAGCAGGACAGGAATAATGGGGATAACCATGATCAGTTTAGCAGAAGAAACAGTCATAGAGGTAACTACTCAGGAAACTGCAATTTACCTCAATGAAGGTCCATGGTTTTGGGGTGAGAAAAGAAACAAGCACAGGAACCGTGAGTTACACTTGCAGTTAGACAATAATAACAATGTTAATGATATGGTATCTGAAACTGAACAAAAGGAGCAGCAAATTTCTCATTTATGTTTTGATCAAAAGTTCTGGTATACTATGTTTAATTATGGTGATGTAGGCACTAATCACAAACCAGAAAGTGGGAGTAGTGAGAATTTTGATGTAGTATGTACTAATGATTTCTTCTCTTGGTCAGAAAACAGTGTTCTTGATGTGTTTAAATCTGGTGATGGCTGTATTTGATCTGAACTACGTAGTATTATTGATGTAGATGTGAATGAGAGCTGTGAAATAACTGAGGTTGATAAGTCTGAGACAGGTAGCTTATTGCAAATGAATGTAGGTGAGATAAGTGACTTTGATGGAGACGAGACTTGTGTCGTTAATGATTTTGTTGATGAGGTAATTTTGGAGGAATATGATGGTGATGAGTGTTAGATATTTGTGAAGTTTAAGAATACTGAAGTTTCAGAGTTATTTGTGAATGATGTTGACAATACAGGTAAGGTAAGTGATGATGTAAGTGAGAGTCATGGAATACCAGTCCAGTCAAAACAGTTTTTCATTAATATCACACAGAGTAATGATGCCAACAGTAAAGGTGAGTTATCTGTGAGCTTAGAGAATAAAGATGAAAACTTTTTGAAGTTTGTTTGGGACCAGATTGATGATGACATAGATAAATGTGCATGCGGAAATAAGTTAGCAGTGGTTAGTCAAAATTTGTATCCCAATTGATGAAATGAAGTGAAAGAAGATCTAAGCAGGAAGTGTAAATTTGACAATAATATATTTTGTGTTCCTTCTGAAACAAGTGATGTTAGTTGTGCCATGGAAGCCATTCATTGTGTTCAATCTTTACCTGACAGCATGTGTAACCAAGGTAATGCTATGGTACCAGTAAAGTTGATAAAGCCTTGTAAAAACTGTGTGGATGTAGCATTTGATGAAATTAAAAGTGATCTTTTACATGAAGTCTAACAACAGAGAAGATGATTCAAATTTTGGGTGTCCTCACATTAACATTAAGATTGATCAGTGGGAATTTAACTGTTTGATTGATTCAGAAAGCCCAGTTTGTGGTTTATCTGAACAATTTAGAGACAAGATTATGTATACTAAGTATTGTGTGGAAATGCCCACTGTAGGTGTAAAAATAAGAGGAGATACAAGTAAGCAAAGTAAATTGATAAAATCTCAAGTACTTTTAACTTTTAGTAGAGAAGACAAGTCCTTTGAACACGAATTCATAATGATACCTAGTTTGAAAGAAAACATATACTATGTTTGCAGATGCATACGACTATACAGGGAGAAGTGACATTCACTCACTCAGGCTTCTCAGCACGATTCCTCACATGCCAGAGAGAAAAAAATGTCTGTCACAAAATTTCAGCCGGTGAGTACATCCGGCATAAAAAGGACGTTACAGAGTTGCAATCTGGCAACACTGTAACCACATGTACAGTAACTACCTCTGTCAACAGACATCATTTTTGCTGTTCAGTTGGTGCAGTGGATAGTGTTTTGGATTAGCATGCAGGAGGTTGAGGGTTCAATCCTGAGTTCAGCCACATGTTTTTTATTTGGTGAATGTAGCCCAGGTGGTATGGTATCTGGCATCTTAATTGTCAACAGCGATTGCAGCGGGTCCTCTGGAAAACATTTGCACTTACATATTACAATCGTAGAAATGGAGGATTGGTCAGCTTTGAAAGAAGCCTTTTCCACATCATGGGCTTGAATTTATTCGCACCGCTTCATCTACTAGATTCGAAACCTATTTTCTTTGTACCTTCCTCTAATGGTCACATAGATTAGTACCAACTATTATTTTTGCCCCACTCAGGTCCAGTGCATTTCATTAGGGCCTTACATTATCAGTAGGACTTACAACACGCTTTGCAAATAATGTCCAAACTTGATTACTATTTCTGTGTGTTATCACCATGGTCCCATTAATTGTTTCACTGTCTGTTTCTAATTTGTCTAACCATGTATCTGTTGTGTTCAGCATTACCAAACGTTGTAAATTTAGGATGACATGTGACATAAGAAACGGAATATATTACAGTATGAAATGTCTGAATGAAATTAGCAAATAAACAAAATGCACCCCAACCCAGGATTGAACCCTCAACCTCCAGCATGCTGACCCAAAACTCTATACTCTGCACCAACTGCACAGCACAAGTAAA
Organism: Schistocerca serialis cubense; assembly: GCF_023864345.2. Lineage (NCBI taxonomy): Eukaryota > Metazoa > Arthropoda > Insecta > Orthoptera > Acrididae > Schistocerca > Schistocerca serialis. The sequence goes on along the minus strand of NC_064642.1, from coordinate 81,344,603 downwards.
AATGTGCTGTCAGAGGTAGTTACCATTCATATGGTTACAGTGTTGCCAGATTGCTACTCTTTAACATCCTTTTTCTGCCAGATGTACTCGCCAGATGAAATTTTGTGAGAGAGATTTTTTTATCACTAGTATGTGAGGGGTCACACTGCGGAGCCCAAGGGCATGAATTTTGCTCCACCCTGTATAATTGTGTTTTGTTTGTCAGAAATGTAGTATTTAAGATTATGTGATTTATAAAGTTCTGTCTTATCTATTGACTGAGTTTAAATTTGTGCAATACTATATTTGCAGATTCATATGACTATTGAACTGTATTTTGTTTGTCAGGAATGTCGTATGTAAGATCATGTAATTTCGAAAGTTCTGTCTTATCTATTGAATGAGTTTAAATCTGTACTATATTTACAGGTTCGTACAACTATGTAATTATGTTTTATAATATATTTGCGCTTTAGAATTTGATACATATATGCCATGATACTAAATGAGTAGATCCTTTTACAATTTTGAAATGGGCCATTGACATTAAATATCTAGTAATAGATTTGTATATTTTGTACTAGACAAATTAGGAATAGTGTCTTAGTGTATCCGTGTATCACCTTACAAGTTCATTTTTTTATTGCATTTAGCTCTCTTTAGTTTCATATGTGAACACTTTTTAGTCCTGTCTGACATAAATCCTTTATACTTGCTTTTGGAATGTAAATAGGCAGAGAATATGCTGTGTGATGTGAGGAAGGTATTGAACAGTATACTTGGTGCACAAAATAGGATTTGATGTGTATGCTAGACAGGAAGTACCCTATCTGCTGGACTGTGTGTTGAGGAATCTAGGGAGGAAACTAAAAGATGTGGGTGGATCCGTTCCCACACTGCTGTATGGCTGTACCCTGCTGGACCAGTTGACTTACAAGAGGTCACAGATGCTGGCTAATGTACTCAAGCATCTGTCAACTACATCTGTGTTGTGACTGAGATTTGTAAATTATTAGACAAGAAATCATCCTATATGAAGAATTCATGAACTGTTTGCTTAGAAAAACAACCACTGGCATGTACAGAGTTAGTCCACATAAATGTGTGTTTACTCAAGTACGGGGATTGACTTCCCAATACATTGTGTAACTTTAAATCAGTATGTATTTTTTTTAAATTAATTGTAAATGAATCTTCTAGGCCTCTATGTACATAGGTTAATTTGCATGAACAATTACCAAGTAGTGTGCAGAACATTTACTACTATAGACAGTATAATAAGATATACACATGTCGGATCTCATACACTGATTTTGGTCCTCAAGCTACCCGATTATGTCATCGGTCAAAGCTATTGATGACTCTGATTACCAGTATTTATCCTGAATATTGCAATATCGTATCTCATTGGAACTAGAGTTGTGGGCAAACTCATGCTTAACTTTGTTTTGGGTACCCATGGTCATCATGACTCTGTGTGTGTGTGTGTGTGTGTGTGTGTGTGTGTGTGTGTGTGTGTGTGTGTGTGTGTGTGTGTGTGTGTGTGTGTGCGCTCAAGGAGAGCATGCAATTATTAATTGAAGCTAGATGCTTTCTATAATTACTCTTTACATATGGTTGAACTTATTGATATGCTTATGAGCTTTATTCATTTTGTTGTGTCAGAATACTTTTTGCTGGTCTGTACCTGGTGTGGCTTGGATTCATGGATCGGTCCTCACAATGTAAGCTTAGGACCTAATATTTTTTCATTATTTTGTACTTCATGAGTCAACATATCCTTGCATACTTGGCTGAGCCCAGAAGAGCACGAGTCTTTGTAGGTGACCGGAAGATTGTTTCACACGATGTTTCTTTAAAATTCTGCCTACTTCCGATGAAATGTTCCCGACATATGGGAGAAATGCTCTGGACTTAAACACCTCCTTATCCTCTTGATCTTGTTGGTGGTCACGCTTTTTCCTCCTTAAAGCAGTGCTGACCTGATGTGCAGAATGTCAATTATGTTGAAATACCGATTTCAAGTGCTCTAATTCGTCTGCAAGGCTGTCTTTATCAGACATGACGTGTGCCCTATGCACCAATGTTCGAAGGACGCCCATAGTTTGTGACAGGTGATGACAGCTTGATGCCTGCAGGTACAGATCCGTATGCATGGGTTTTCGATAGACAGAATGCCCCAATGACCCATCCACCCTGCGTTTAACCATGACCAGTCCTCTGTCCCCTCTGGTAGCAAACTTTTATATGGAAGACTTTGAGGAGAGGGCTATCGATTCGGCGATGTTGAAACCAACAGTCTTCTGGTGGTACATGGACGATACCTTTGTAGTGTGGCCTCACGGTGAAGGAGAGCTTTCACAGTTTGTACAACATCTGAATTCCATCCACACAAACATTCAGTTTACGATGGAAGTTGAAAAAGATGGTTGCCTACCATTTCTGGACGTCATGGTTAATCGCAGGGTGGATGGGTCATTGGGGCATTCTGTCTATCGAAAACCCATGCATACGGATCTGTACCTGCAGGCGTCAAGCTGTCATCACCCGTCACAAACTATGGGCGTCCTTCGAACGTTGGTGCATAGGGCACACATCGTGTCTGATAAAGACAGCCTTGCAGACGAATTAGAGCACTTGAAATCGGTATTTCAACATAATGGACATTCTGCACATCAGGTCAGTACTGCTTTAAGGAGGAAAAAGTGTGACCACCAACAAGATCAAGAGGATAAGGAGGTGTTTAAGTCCAGAGCATTTCTCCCATATGTCGGGAACATTTCATCGGAAGTAGGCAGAATTTTAAAGAAACATCGTGTGAAAGCAATCTTCCGGCCACCTACAAAGACTCGTGCTCTTCTGGGCTCAGCCAAGGATGATCTGGGATTACGGAAGGCTGGAATTTATAAAATACCTTGCGAGTGTGGGAAAGCCTACATTGGTCAAACCACACGCACAGTACATGACCGCTGCGTTGAACATGAGCGCCACACTCGCCTTTTACAGCCCAGTAAGTCGGCCATAGCCGAACATTGTATTTTCACAGGACATACTATGGATTATTCGGCCACAAAAATCTTGGCCCCATCGAGTTCCTTCTGGGATTCAGTTGTGAAGGAATCCATGGAAATACATTTAGCGGAAAATCTCATTGATCGTGATGGAGGCTTTTTATTGAATAAGGCCTGGGACCCGTCAATTTCTTTAATTTCAACCAAAAGAAAACTTGTTATGGCTTCTGACACCATGAGTGACAAGTAATTTTAATATTAAAATTTTGCATTTTATTGTTTTGGACACATCTGCGTGCATGTTTTACTTTTTTCATGCATTTGATTGCGCTCCATAGGTGCAGTAATATTGTAGAGGTCCTTGGAATCGACAGGTGGCGCGCATGCTACGGTAACTTGCGCATGCGCGCCTGCGGCACTTTTACGTATAAATAGAGCAACTTGCACTAGCAATCTCCAGTGTCAAACACTCGCCTGATGATGGCTGTAAGGTTGTCAGCAGAAATATCGTGGAAAGAAGTCGATGAGATCCGGCTGCAATCCTGAAATCTTGTGGAATATTCGATACACCGGGAAAATTTCAAGAGTCACAAATCTGTAAATTCTCTGGAAAACTGTCAGTACTGCAGAGGTAGTAGTGAACATGCCTCTGATGTGATTGGACATGTTTTTATTTTTGACTTTTTGGCTTCGATAATGCGAAAATTTTGAAGACAGTGTGATATAGAAAAATGTGAGAGAATAAATTATCATGAAGAGTACAAAAAATCTGAAAAGGTATACTTTGAAATTACATAATTATGTAAGTTATATCAATTGGAACCATGAGAACCTATAATATCAAAAATTTCAGCTTCAGGAATCAGCTCCTAGATGTGAAGAACTGGAGCCACATACAAGAAAAGAAGATAAGTAAAAAGTTTATTGTAAATCTTACTCCTCTTGAAACTGATTGAAAGGGTTACCCATAAAGACAGTGACAATGGAGAAAAAGATGTGAGGGAGGGATCAATTACAGACCATTTCATGAGTTTACTGTGAATATCAGCAAATCTCTGACATTGCTGCAGCTGGAAAAGATCGTGCAAGAAAGGGACCAACAGCAACTGAAGAGAATCATTCAACATGACAGAAGTGCAACCCTTCTGAAAATTGCTACAGATTTCAATGCTGGACCATAAGCAAGTGTCAGCGTATGAACCATTCAATGAAACATCATCAATATGGGCATTCGGAGCTCGAGGCCCACTCGTGTACCCTTGATGACTGCACAATACAAAGCTTTGCGCCTCACCTGGACCCATCAACATTGAGAATGGACTGTTGATAACTGGACATATGCTGCCTGGTCAAAAGACTCTTGTTTCGAATTGTATCAAGCAGATGGGCGTGTATGGGTATGGAGATAACCTCATGAATCTATGGACCCTGCATATGAGCAGGGGATTGTTCAAGCTGGTTGAGGCTCTGTAATGCTGTGGGCCGTGTGCGGCTGGAGTGATATGAGACCCCTGATATGTCTAGAAATGACGCTGATATGCATAAGTATCCTGTCTGATCAACTGCATCCATTCATGTCCATTGTGCATTCTGAGAGACTTGGGCAATACCAGCAGGACAATGCAACACCCCACACATCCAGAACTGCTACAGAGTGGCTCTTCTGAGTTTAAACACTTCCCCTGGCCACCAAACTCCCAAGATCTGAACATTATTGAGCATATCTGGGATGCCTTACAACGTGCTGTTCAGAAGAGATCTCCACCCCCTCGTACACTTACGGCTTTATGAATAACCCTGGTGTTAATTCCCTACAGCACTACTTCAAACGTCAGTCAAGCCCATGCCATGTCATGCTGCCATACTTCTGCATGCGTGTGGGGGCCCTACATGATATCAAGGCAGGTGTATCAGTTTCTTTGGCTCTTTAGTGTAAGATCACACCTCTCTGCACACACCTCAGAATTATTCTGTAACATTAACAACTAAAAAACATACCAAAATAAAGACAGAAAATCCCATAATTGCAGTTAGTATTATGATGTGGTATGCTCTTACATAGTCTGTAACTGGCAGTAACCATACTAATGAGTTGGTGATTCATCTTTGTTGCCTTTTGTGTGATGGTGGTTATGTGTGCCATAAAGTTCCATTTCTAATACAAGTGAAACCCAGGTACTAACACTTTTATCTACATTTATTTTTGGATTTATATTAAATGATAACTTTCTATTCAGAGATATTTATATTGCCTCATATGCCACTATTTGTAATTTATTATCTGTTCACTGCCTCTGCATCTGCTTGAGCATGTCCTTAGGCTCCACTTCTATCTTTGCTTTAGAATCACCAGAGTCCGCCAGAATACCACTGACCACCCTTGCCCCATCAACCCCCTCAACCAAGTAAGTATTGGAGCATGTGACCACATGAGAAACCTTTTAGAACAATGTTTAGAGATTCTCTATGGTTCTTCATTAGAAACGTTGCCATGTTTGTGCTGCGTTTTTCAGGCCAAATGGCATGAAGTTGTATTGGAACAAACTGAGCAGCATGATAATAGCTGTCTTTAGAATGTCTTCCGGTGCTACGGGAATCTGATGATTGACTGCAAACATGCCTATCACACTGAAGATTGTGACGCCTGGTAACATATGAGTGAAATCCTTTAGCCGATCGCTGTGGCCGAGCAGTTCTAGGCGCTTCAGTCTGGAACCACGCGACCGCTATGGTTACAGGTTCGAATCCTGCCTCGGGCCTAGATGTGTGTGATGTCCTTAGGTTAGTTAGGTTTAAGTAGTTCTAAGTTCTAGGAGACTGATGACCTCAGACGTTAAGTCCTATAGTGCTCAGAGCCACTCGAATCATTTTTGAAAACATTTATGTTCAGCACAGGGCAATTGTCCATGATGGTACGAGCGTTTAAGCGTCTGTAATCACCACACATTCGAAAAGAACCATCGTGTTTGGGGACGAGGTAAATCGGTGAAGACCAGTTGCTGTCCAACGGTTGTCGAATACCTGTCTCCAAAAGTTCATTAATTTGCTGCGGGGCTGCACACAACTTAATGGGTTTGAGGCATCTAAACCTGTGCCTAAGAGGAGGTCTGGCAGTGGTAATTATCTTGTGTGTTGTTCCATCAGTGACGGAAGAAACTGAGAACTGCACACGATACTGAGTAACATCGTGACGTGAACTTTTTGGACGAGTGGGGCATGATGAGGCATAACGGTTAGTGCGGGTTGAAAAGGCAGCACGAAAGTTGCATGCCTATTATATGAACACAGCGTGTGCACAAGCTGAGAGGTTGCTTGTGTGTGCAGCATGGAGCAGGTCGGGGCACGCAGCAACTGTCTGTTGTCAGCCTTGCCTTGGGTAACCAGCACCGGCAAGAGAAGCATTGGCATGGCGCAGGGTACAGCAATGGCTGCCAAGTTACATGGTTAGTGCACGAGAGAGGGGGAATGTTTATCAACACATGGGGTGGCTGCCAGCAAGGTGGGCATGGTCGTATCACACACGCGACTGTCATTAGGGTAGCACTGTTTGAAACACATAGCACTCAATATGGTGAGCGCATTGGGGGTGCAGTGTGTACCGGATGCGAATCGTCACATGCAATTAACCTGCTGAGTGTCCGAGCTGGTGTCTGCTGGAGAAACAAGGTTAGGTGGCAGCACTATGGATTGCAGTTTCAGCAGTGATGTACGAGCCACGATGAGCTCGTTGTAAGTGTGTGCTATTCATTGTTTCAGTTTGTCGTTTTCTCAGTGGAGTTGTGCCGCCGAGTCATATTCTGACAGTAGGTTAGTGACACAGGTCACAATGTCAATTGCGAGGGCAGAGCGCTCGCATACTAACTCACAAATCTTGAGAGAAACAGAACGTGGAACATAAGTGTGGGAGCACAGTATCTGAGTGTTAGTGGGATGGTGTATCACCGAGCCCTGAACCACGTTTGGAGAGAGTTTGTAATGGGACAAAAAAATCCATACCGAGAATTGGTCCATCGATGTCAGCAATGTAGGAAGTCCACAGAAAACACACAGAAGGAGATTGGTGCACCATAACTTTGACAGAGCCTGAGGTTTGTAACGTTGATGTGTTGACTGCTCACAGAAGTGACCTCTTTGGTGAAAAGATGGGGGGAGCCATCGATGTAAGTATGATAGACACATCAGCACCAGTGTCGACTAGGAAAACGAGCCGTGAGTAAATGTCAGTCACGTATAAATGACTGCTTGGCTGGGTGGACGAGTGAACGGAGTGCAACGTATGGGGATGCCTGTGAGGTTCCTCGCAGGACTCGGCGTCTTTTAGGTCCTGCAGTCGGCTTTGATGCTGGCAAGGTAACCGGCACTTCTTAGTATTATCGCCAAAAAGTGGTGGTGGTGATGACTGCAGCAGTGGAGGAGGCTTGTACTCGTCGATTTGTTCTGGTGTATATACCAGCACATATGTTGCGTGGGCAATCCTGGAATGTTCAGATGGTGAAGAGAGTGAGCGGATACTACCAGACAGTGTAGAAAGCACGGATATGGGGCAAACTCTGCCTCTGCCAGCAGATGGCCGGTAAACAGGAGCAGTTGTGCCGACAAGCAGTGAGTGGTGAGCTGGTTGGTGCTGTTGCAGTAATGCATACAGCTGGTCTGTGATGTGGAGACAAGAGCCGATTGACGTGAAGGAGTGTGGTAGCAGGTGAATCTGTAGGTCAGTAGGCAATTTGGTGGACCACACTGCCCACAGAGTGACATCCGGCATTGTATGCTCACTTACGAGCAAACCGAAGGCATTGCCAGAGTTGTGATGGAGTTTTGTCCCCCAGGTGTTCCTTGTTCAAGATCTTGATGATTAATTCTTGTGGTGAGCAGGCGAGTCAGTCCATGATCGTTTTCTTTGTGAACTCGTACTTTGGTGGAGGCGGTGGCGAGAGGAGTAGATTGCAAATTGAGTCAGAGTGATCATGGAGGTGCGTGACGAGACACAGGATGCAACTCAAAAAGATGCTCAACAAGTGCAAACCATGATACAGGGTTGTCCTCGTATAAAGTAGGCAGCTTCAGCAGACGGCCAGGTGGAGAGGACGAAGGCAGATTCGGTGTCCCTTGGAAAACAGACTGGTCCGTGGTAGGAGAGGCCGTACAGCAGACTGGCACAGTATGCGTAGGTGTGTTACTGGTAAGTATGTCCATAGCAATGGTGGATTGCATTGTCCTTGACATGTCATGAAAACACGATACGGCTGTAATGGTCGGGGGTCCCGTAAACTGGACCGGAGATTACAGGTACTGAATTGAATTGATCCACCCCGGACATAATGTGGAAGGCCAGCTGGAGCTGTGGGAGAGGCGAACGGCTGAGCAACCAAAACTAGAGCCCCCTGCAAGTGCGGGAGGGGGGGGGGGGGGTGCAGGGGGGGTTGGTAACTCATATGACCAAAGTTTAAGTTCTTCTTAAGTGAGCATGGAGAATTGCGGGCACTGAAATGTTCTTGATTAGTTTGTCAATAAGGCAAAGCCAGAACAGGTCGTGGTTGATAGTGCCCGGGTGCATTTTGCAATAATGGCGGTGCTGCACAAGGCGCGACAGTAACTGTTGTTGCGTTTCGTTGAGAGTCAAAGTATGTGTGTGAATGTAGATCACTTTGAGCATTATATGATCGATCAGTAAGTACACAGTTCTGAATATTATTCACTTCACACTTCACATGTTGGTGAGCACAGTCTGGTGACACAAAGCCTGAGTCCATTGTTTGTGTTAGTGGCATAGTACTTGACCGTTGTAGAGTGACAAAGTTTGAAGTTATCATGGCTGGAGATGACGAATGACCATGAATTAATGTAGAACTGGTCATTGGTGAAGGAATGAAGATGTCCAGAGATCATTGTTGTGCTTCCAAATCTTCGAACAAAGCGTTGGGTGAGGTAGCCATGGCGTCGTGCACATAACTTGTTGATTTACAACACCTGGTGCAGAAGTCGCATATGACTTAGAAACTTCAGGGTCACCAATATGGGAACAGGATACAATTATCGGTTGAATGCAATAACTATCCCCATTAAATTCCACATAGGGATATATTTCACAGTAAGTCATATATGTGTACGCAGCTTGCGATACAGGAAAGAACTAAAAACTAACATGGAGGCTCGGCAGAGCAATTAGTGTCCAAAGATGGTCGATACAACCTATTGATGCCACATTATTATTATGACCTTTTTCTGCCTGTTAACCCGGTATTTCAATGCAGAGCTGTCACACTTGCTGATAATATAAAAGCTGATCCAAGTTTTCAGGTACTAAAAGTATGGGCTGTTATTGGTTATCAAATAACATCATTAAAAAGACAATACACTCAGTCGCAAAACCATTAGCTATTATTTTTAATAAATGTGTGGAATTTTGAGTTTTTCCGAGTGCACTTAAGGTATGAAAATTTGTTCCAGTTTTTAAAAAAGTGGAAAACATCTTCCCTAAAGCTACAGACAAGTCTCCATTGTTCCAATATTCTCAAAGATATTTAAGCCACTGATACACTCACAAATGAGCAGCTTCTTTGAAATACACAATATCCCATGTGACAATCAGTTTGGTTTTTGCAAGGGGTGAAACACAACAGGGGACATTTTGGAAATCATGGACCAAACCGTAACAGCTTTTGAAAAAAGCAAGCTGGGATCTCTTTACTTCCTTTCATGTTTTGCCATCTACCTCCTTAAATTCATTTTATTTTCATTTTTGCCTAATTACCATTAACATTCATGAGTATAATCTGCATTTACACTAAAGAGAAAGGTTCACCCTCAGTCTTAAGGAATATAGCACTAGGTCTAATTTTGTGTATGTAATTAAATTTCCTAATTTATTTTGACCATTCATAGTTAATATCTTTTGTTATGGGGTTAAATCAGTAATTGTTTCATGCCTTCAATTCTATTGTTGACTTATAAACAAGTGTAAATTGTGTATCAATTATAAATGTTTGGAAGAAGAACTACTAGGATTCTTAAAGTATTTATTTGGCTCTATTCATAAACATATTTGTGAAGCCAGCCCTTAATTATTTCCAAAATAATTACAAGGTTTGTCAATAGTAATGTTTGTATTGCTGTATCTGTTAACTCCATTATTTAAACAAATGATTCAGCCTAACCCTTGTGGTAGAAGAAATTGTTAAAAAGAAGGAATTTTTTGGCGTATTCAGTTAATTGAATGAGTTATGTCTTAACTGTAATTTCTGTAATTTAAACACTGAACAATGTACAGTTTCAGTGCCTATTATTGTGAGGATATTTAAAGGCCTGGTTTTTGGTCCCAAGCCAGTCAGTCCATGGCCAATTTTCAGAGGGGAATTATGTACTGTTTCAAGTAACAACAATACATCAACTTAACACTGGAATAAATAGGCCATGTGTTAGAACAATAACTATTCAGTTTATCTGAGAAATAGTGTCACACATACCTTATTATTCTGCAGGAGCTATGAACTGTGTAGTTAGGTTTTTACTACTCATAGATGTTCAACAGCAAACAATTGTGGCAATATGCTGATGTTTGCCTGCAACCTATTAACGATGCTGATCAACATTTACTAGTAGTGAACTGGCCATAGAACTGTGTAATACTGGGGGGGGGGGGGGGGGGGGGGGGGGGGGGGAGGGGGAGTTGAACAGTCAAAGTAAAGAACTGTGAAACGTAATTGTGCAATGTCACCTACATAATTTACAATAGTTAGTGTTGAGCTTCCACCCTCCATTTCTAAGCCAGTATAACAATGCAGTACAGCAACACTGGGGACTATCAACGAAGAAATAAACCAGACAAACATCACAGTACTACTGAGGAAACTAGAGTTTTATGAGATAAGAGGGAGCACTTTAGCTGTGATAAGTTCTTATTTAAGCAACAGAAAACAATTTGTCACAGTCAGAAATGTAAATTCTTCCGTAATGGATATCAGCACAGGTGTATACTTGGACCCTTCTTCATTGTAGCTATCAATGATTTACCTAATAGCATAACCCATGCCATCATATGTTATGCTGACAATACAACACTACTTACCATTGTTCAGGTATATCACAAATCGGGCTACCTGTATCAATCAAACAGTTCCCTTCCCACGGGTCAATCTTAATCTTAATGAGAGGACACCCAAAATTTGAATCATCTTCTCTGTTGTTAGACACTTCATGTAAAAGATCACTTTCAATTTCATCAAATGCTATATCCACACTGTTTTTGGAGGGTTTTATCAACTTAAGTGGTATAATAGCATTCTGGTTACACATGTTGCCAGGTAAAGATTGAATACACTGAAATGGTTCCATAGCACAGCCAGCACCACTTATTACAGAAGGGACACAAAATATATTACTATCAAAATTGCATTTCCTACTTAGATCTTCTTTCACTTCATTCCAGCAATTTGGATACAAATTTTGACTAACCACAGCTAACTTATTCCAGAACACACATTTATCTACATTACCATCAATTTGGTCCCAAACAAATTTCAAAAAGTTTTCACCCTTAATCTCTAGGCTTACACATAACTCACCTTTACTGTTTGGATCATTACTCTGCATGACATTAATGAAAAACTGCTTTTACTGAACTGGTATTCCATGTCTATCACTTACAATATCACATACATCACTTATCTTACCTGTATTCACAAATAACTCTGAAATGTCATTATTCTTAAACTCCACAAATACCTGATACTCATAATATTCTTACAAAATTACTTCATCAGCAACATCATTAACAACACAAGTCTCATTACCATCAAAGTCCCACACTTCACCTTCATTCATTTGCAATGAACTACCAGTCTTACCAACCTCAGTCATTTCACAGCTCTCATTTACATCTATATCAAAAATACTGCCTAATTCAGATTCAATACAGTTATTACCTGTTTTAAATATATCAATAATACTGTTTTCTGATCAAGAGAAAAAATCATTAGTACACACTACATCAAAATTCTCATTACTCTCACACTCTGGTTTGTGATTAGTACCTACATCATTACAATTAAACATAGTATTCCAAAAGTTTTGATCAAAATATAAACAATAAATCTGATGTTTCTTCTGTACAACTTCAGATACCTGTGCCACATTATTAATACTGTTATTATTGTCTATTTCCCAAATAGTTGCCTCTATGATTGTTTCTCCCATTAAATTGCCCATGGTTATCCCCATTGTTCCTATTCTGCTGATGTTCAAAATTTCTGTCTCTATTACTATTTTGACCCTCATTGAAGTTGTGGCGTAGAGCGCCATAAAAATTGATATTTGTTCTGTGCGTAAGTGTGCTATCTTTGTGGAGAGGGCTTCGGAGAGCATGTTGGACGCTAACGGCAGTTAGCCTCCGGACTTGTATCTGTGTAGATGCTAAGTGTGAATAAATCTGTATATGAGAGAATTCTAGTTGTTTACCTACAACTATACTATATTCCCTCACTGGTGACCCCGTTTTTGTGTAATACGCATCCGAGTTACCGCCTGAAGGCTATTTACGCGCCTACCGTGTTGGGTTTCTCCACGATCGCGAGGGCCTTTGTTCAGCTCCAGACAATGGCCTTTCAGCATTCACCGCCGCCCGCATTCCAGCAACATCTCTCCAGCACTCCTACCGTTGTAGTGGACATGCCGCAAGAATCTTCGGAATCCTTCAGCCAGAACATGCAGTGGAATTCATCGAGTGCCACCAGTTTCTTCCAACCGCCAACGGTCGTGGACTCTGGCTTTGTTAGCCTGGACCTTCCCACGTGTTCTCCACAGAGTGTTGGTCAGAACATTTCTAATCCTGTGTCAAACACACAATTCAATACAATTGGTGGTGTCGAGCGAGGTTTCACTACTTTGGAAACTCCAGTAGTAAATTCAAACTCGAATCAGTTCCCGCCACGTGTGTATCCTTCCGTGCCGGCTAGTCAACAGGTGTTCAATGCTCGCCAAACAGCAAATATCACACCAAGTGTGCATCCTAGTGGACGTGTGTGGGATCCTTGTGTTGCTTCTAATCAGGTCAACAATTCTGTGCTAGACAGTAATTACTCGGACATCTACAACCAGCCCCACCACTCACGGTCGAGTGAATACTGTGTGCATAATGGACATTCACCGGCGTACTTAAGCACTTGTGGCTTCTCTCCAAGCTACCACATCAATGAGAATGCACATTTTGACTACGATCCTCACTCCGTTCCCGTCGCTTCTCAGCCGCCCCCCCCCCCCCCCCCCCCCCCCCCTCCGGTGTCAAGTGAATTTCGCGATTCCCGCATTACGGGACGCCAACAATCCGGACTCGCAATCTTCTGAATGCTCTACTTCCGTCCGAAGTAATAGGCGCACCTCTACAGTGACTGAAGTGCCGAATCTGCCGAAATTACCAGACTTCAAACCCGCTGACCCGGAGTTCTGGTTTAACCTGGTTGAGCAAACATTCAATGTCTGTGCCTTGGATGACGACGCACGCTTCGCCTGCCTCATGAACCATCTTCACGACCGCGTCGATTTAATTTATGATCTGGTCAAAGCACCCCCCCCTAGCAGGGAAGTATGCTGTGGCGAAACAAACGATACTGGAGTGCGTCTCTAAAACCAGGAGATAAAATGTGCGACAGCTCATCTACGAAGAGCGTCTCGGCGACAGGCCTCAGTCCCAGCTGTGGCGGTGCATCCGTCTTCTCGTCGATGAGCAAGTTATGCCTGATGACACGCTCGCAGAAATCTGGACTGAAAAGCTGCCTTTGCCTGTCCAGACTGCAATCTCTTCGTATGAAGATAGGCCAGTAAATGAACGTTTATGCGCCGCCGACAGAGCATACTCTGCCAAGCAACATGAGCTCCGTGCACTGCGTTCTGGACGTGACCGCACTAAGACGCTTTCTGACGCCACGCCCTTGTCTGGTGCTGCTGATAACAAGTTTTTTAAACTAGCAGCCCTGCCTTCACCTTCACTCCTCGCAACGACAGTGCATCGGCCTCTGTGGAAGACTCTGGGTCACATACTCCGTCACCTAGCAACTACCCACAAGGGCACAGGCCCGCCCAACCTTACTGTTTCTTCCACGCGAGATTCGGGGAGCAAGCTCGCAAATGCCAGTCACCGTGTTTTTACCCAAACTCCAACTGCAGGTAGGCTACGGTGCCACCTCCTGCGATGTAAACAACGGGCACCATCCCACATTGCACTCCGTTTCGGACAATAACAGTAAGTGTGGTCGAGTCTATGTTCGCGATTTACGATCAGGTGTATGTTTTCTGGTAGACACTGGCGCAGACGTCTCTTTGCTGCCGGTTCGCCTAGCAACCAATAAAGTGCAACCACACAAAACAGGACTTCGTGCAGTGAACTTGTCTACCCTACAGTGTTCGGATTCCACTTTGTATACAGTGAAACTTTCGCCCGAGTGCAAGCTGGAGTGGACGTTTCTAGTGTCAACAATTGAAGAACCTATTCTCGGAATTGATTTCCTCAAGCACTATCAGTTGTCACTAGATTTCGTGCAAAATACTGTGTTTTACCCCTCCCTTAACAAACATATCCCTTTCGCATCGCCGAGTGACAGTTCGGCTAACACCAAACATGTGTGCTGTGCTAAGAAGTGTGTAAACCTATCCTTGGAGCTGCAATCTTGGACAAACAAGTGGCTAGTGGAGTGCGCCAAGTCTTCTAAGTTGCGGATGGAACGTAAGGAAATGCTGCTGCATCTCCGCGACATACACCATGAGTTGGCCTCCGCACAACAACGCCTCGCGGCACTACAAGCAGACGACTCGTCGGCTACAGACGAGGTCAGTCCATGCCAATCTGGTGTTACCGTGCCCGCGCACGTTAACGACAATGTTGTGAACTCTGTAAACTGCGTCAGCACCCCCTTTTGTAATGATATGGTAGGCCCGAGTGCTCATGCTCCTTGCGTTCCGAATGGAAAATTAACTTGCCAAGCTTGTGGCAATGAACTACGGCCATCTGCTATCCGGCCATGCCCACTCGTGCCTACAGCGCTCGTAGCAGCACGGCCCGCTACCAAGAACCAGTGTACCAACCTCACCCATGTTAACATGTGTGCGGCCTTTACGCAGCCTATGAGCGGGTGGCACACCTGTACTTCCGTGCCCTCAGCGCCACAGCTTGGCCCGTCCGCCACTGCCAGCTCCGCTTCACGGACATCTGACTATCGTGCCGTGCCACATATTGCAGTAGTCACTAACGGCACAGTTCATCGGTTACGTCTAACCGATGGGCCGCCCATATCGCAACGTCCTCGCCGCCTCAAGCCGGAATTTATGAAAATTGCAAAAGAACAATTGGACGATCTGTTACAAAAGTGAATAATTGAACCTTCTTCCAGTTGCTGGGCTAGTCCTATCCCGTTTGACCAAAAGAAAGACGGTACTTGGCGTATGGTCGGAGACTATAGGCGTTTAAATGCCCGCACCATCATTGATAAATATCTGGTCCCACACAGCGTAGACTTCAATCATGCACTCGCAGGTGCAAAATACTTCTCTGTTTTGGACTGTAAGCACGCATTTCATCAGATTCCTATGGCTCCGGAGGACATTGAAAAGACTGCCATAACCACTCCCTTCGGGCTGTTCCCAATACAAATTTATGCCGTTTGGGTTGAAAAATGCAACCCAAACGTGGCAGCGTTTCATCAATCAAACTTTATCCCATCTAGACTTTTGTTTCGTATATATGGACAACATATTGGTTTTTGCTTCTACTTTAGAACAGAGTGAGGAGCGTGTTCAAGTCGTGACAGATATTTTAGCAGCCACAGGTATTGAACTGAACAATAAAAAGACTCAATTGCACCAGTCATCCGTCACATTCCTAAGTTATGTTGTGTCATCGGACAGTCTGACACCACCACAGGACAAGATCAAGCCTGTTCTCTAGATGCTATGCCCTCAGACCTATAGGGAATTATGCAGGTTCATCGGAACAGTTAATTATTACCGTAAACATTTGCCAGCCACTTCTGCGGTGCAAGCTCCTCTCGCAGATGCTCTCGCTGGCCCACAAACTTCTGGCACCCGCCAGGTCCCATGGACACCAGACATGGACAAGGCATTTAACGAACTCAAACAGCTGTTGGCCTCCGCTGCCACTATTGCTCACCCACGTACAGACGCCACAATGTTTATCACTACTGACGCTAGTGACAATGCTATCGGCGCAGTACTGAGTCAGACATACAACGATGTTATGACCCCACTGCAGTTTTTCTCAAAAAAGCTAAACAACGCACAGAAGAAATACTCAGCATTCGACAGAGAACTACTTGCAGTTTACGAGGCCATAAGACACTTCAGAACTGATGTTGAGGGACGAGATTTCTATGTGCTCACTGATCGCATGCCGTTGGTTCCTGCCATAAAAAATCCTGCGGCTGATCCGCCCCCACGACGCTTTCGTCACATCGATTACATCTTGCAATTTGCAAATGACATTCGCTACATTCGAGGAGCGGACAATGTGGTCGCTGATTTTCTCTCACGTGTTGGTGCTGTCACAACCTTAATTGACTTAACGGACCTACCTCGGTTGCAATTGGCAGACCCCGATACCATGCAGTTAATTTCGGACCACAGCTCCTCTCTCCAACCGGTACGCTCTACTTTCCCTGGCATATCTGACTTAGTGTGGTGTGATGAATCGACTGGTACATTGCGGCCATTCATTCCTAAGCCCCTTCAATGCCAGGTCTTTGACAAACTACACACATTAGCACACCCCGGTGTCAAAGCCTCCATCTGTCTGGTAGCTGAACGGTTTGTCTGGAGAAACATGCGCCGTGATTGTCAGTCTTGGGCAAGGGCATGCATGGTGTGCCAACAGAACAAAGTTTCCAGGCACACTTCTCCATCCCTTGGTTGTTTTGCCCAACCTCCAGGCTGGTTTCTCCATGTTCATGTCGACCTCGTAGGCCCTTTGCCCCCCTCCGAGGGTTTCCGTTACTTGTTTACAGCTATTGACAGGATGACTCGGTGGGCTGAGGCTGTGCCTATTCTGAACATTACCTCTGAGACAGTAAGTCGAGCATTCTTAGATTCGTGGATCTCTAGATTTGGCTCACCTGTTTACCTCACCACTGACCAGGTGCGACAATTTGAGTCTTCAGTTTTCTTTGACTTATGTAAAATGTGTGGTATTGTCAAAATGCATACTTCTGCATACCACCCCCAAAGCAATGGGCTTGTCGAGTGATGGCATTGCACCCTGAAGTCTGCCCTGCGTTGCCATGACACACTATGGACAGAGTCACTGCCCTTTGTGCTTCTTGGCCTTCGTGCGACATTCAGGGAAGACCTCAAGGGTTCTGTAGCCGAGTTTGTGTATGGCCAACCTCTGAATTTGCCTGGAGAATTAGTCACTCCGACCCCACTTCCACGGCCCTCTGAACTCCCTTCACTTCTCGAGCGGGTGCACTTGCACTGCAGCAAAATTCAGCTGCCACCTCCGGCTGCTCATACACCTCCGCACGTGTACGTACCGCGCATGCTAGACTCTTGTGAGTACATGTTTCTCAGAGACAACTCAGTCAAAGTGCCGCTTCCGTCACCCTACACAGGTCCTTACAAGGTCATCAAACACTCTGAGAATAACATGGATCTCCTCATAAAAGACTCTGTAACCACAGTCTCACTAAACCGAGTGAAACCAGCTTTCATTGAGCCTCAGGTGAACCTCCCTGATTCTGCCCCTATTTCTCCCACTCCTGCTTCGAGCGGCCATCCATCTTCCCACACCATGCATTTGGGTATTGATTTTCCACAGCGTGTTTCTCTGCCGAGCACTGCTCCTTCTCCACGTTCATCTAATTCGAGTGGCCAATCTTTTCGGGGCTTCACTCCTCACAGCCCTCGCAGTCGAACTGCCAACCACTCGGATTCTACCATTGTGTTACCATCTTCGTGTGACAGCTCTTTGTCACGCCGTTCAACCCATGCTGGCTCCTCGTTGCCTTCGGTCATGCTCCCTCTTCTGTCAGCTGATCTCCCGAGGTTGTCTCCTGCACAGTCTAGTGCACCTGCCACCCCCCTCTTAGCAGATGCTTCCCCCTGCCATGGCTTTCCCACACCTCCCTGCCTCCCTACCATTGCTCATACAGGTGCCATCCAAGAATTCACAACACATGTGCACTCTGATGACATACATAAATTATCTGTTGTCGTAGATGGCGATACAGTGTGTGTGGTACTCGCGTGTGACAATATTGAGGGAGGAAGTGAAGAATCTCGTGTGGTGCGCCGCTTTAAATTGAGCAGAAGTGCTGCGTGTGGCAATTTGCATGCCTTTGTTAGGCCTTCTGGCAAGGTGATTCTCCGCCTGCCGGCTGACGAAGTGCTACACCTTCACTCCAGGATGGGACGTCATCTTCAGCCGCCAGCGTCGCTTGCTGACTTCACCATCGACTTACCGGGCTTCACCCCCCGGTCTCCTACCAGTCGACCGCTTCCGCCTGACGCAGAAGAACTGTACCTTCCTAACTTCTCACCCCCCCCCCCCCCCATTCACAGGGACGTACTCCATACTGCGCGTGGGGGGGGGGGGGGGGAGGGGGGGGGGCTATGTAGCGTAGAGTGCCATAAAAATCGATATTTGTTCTGTGCGTAAGTGTGCTATCTTTGTGGAGAGGGCTTTGGAGAGCATGTTGGACGCTAACGGCAGTTAGCCTCCGGACTTGTATCTGTGTAGATGCTAAGTGTGAATAAATCTGTATATGAGAGAACTCTAGTTGTTTACCTACAACTATACTATATTCCCTCAAAGTTACCACTATCTCTGCTTCTGTATTGTTACCATTGTGATCTCTATCATTTCGGTTATTATGGTACATATTTCTTTGTACTGCCATATCCAGCCTGGCTACATACCATAAAAATTGTTCTAGACAATTGTCGGGTCCATGTGCTAAATCCCACTGCAACTTTTCTGGTAACCTCTTTCTTAGTGCATCAATTAATGTCATTTCGTCAAATGGGCTGTCAAGGGGTGCTAATTTCTTAAGTTGATTCTTACAAAATTCTTTCCATGTACTGTCCATATTCCTATATTCTGGAACATTCAGAAGTTCACTTTTAATTCTCCCTGGTTCAGCTTCCAACCAAAATTTATTTAAAAAACTTTTTTCGAAACTTTGGTATGTTTCCCACTGACTTAAATTTAGATTCACCCAAGACAATGCTTTGCCTTCAAGACATCTTTTAACAAATTTAATGTTTTGGTCATCACTCACGCCTGACACAAAACTATCTCTGCAGCAATGTAGAAAATCCACTGATGTAAATTGTCTGATGGAAAACTTTTGATTGGAATGTTGGACCACACAATACCATTAATTGAGGTTGTGAATACAGCTTTCCTGAATTAATGAAATTTTTTTGGTCTAAAGCATTTACATTAATTAGCATACTATTTTCAACAATTAAAATGTTTTGACCTAAACTACTAAAGTTTTTTTCCATTCTTTCTGCTACAGCTTTCAGTTTAACCCTGACATCATCAACATTCTTCACTTGTTGTGCAGATTGGGCCATGAACTCATTTTCCAAACAATAAATTTATTTTCTAAGACATCGACTTTTTCATCCACACTTTTTAATCATCCTGACATCTCATGTTTTAGCTCTGAAACCTGATTACTAAGATGGTCTATTTGGTATTGTACCCTGTCTACTTTGTCATTGTTTTTGGTTTTCAGTTAATTCAATTGTCCTTGTAGTGAAGTAAATGTTTTGGTTAACTAATCATTAACTGCACTACATTTGCTATTGTTGTCCATCTTCATTTCCTCTAATTTTACTAAAATATACTGCAAAACATCAGATTTCACTGTTGCTTTACACAGTGTACACAATACACAGTACACTATGTACAGGATATACTATACTACACTATATTAGACTATATCATATTATATTATAGTATAGCTTATTGCATTAACTTTTACAAACTATCCTGGTGTAATTTGGTACACAGCTGCCATTCTTAAAATGTATACTATAATGTGTCGACATTAGTTTATTATATTATTATGTATGTACTACTACATCTTGTATGATGAAGCCAATACCATTGTAAAATGATCTATGGTGAATAAAATTCTTGATTCTTAATTTTGAACACAGTTTACAGATCTCAGTTTACTGACATCATTAATACTTCTTTCAGGACAGGGGTGTTTCCATCAAAAATAAAATAAAACTGTCCATAGTAAAGCAATTCTACAAAAATGGTAGTAGGTACAACTGGCATAAATAATTGCAGACCAATGTCTCTCTTGACAGGTCCTTCTGACGGCTAATTGATTTTTTAAACAAAAATAAAATATTGGCTAATGATCAGAATGGGTTTAGGATAAACAGATCAACTGAAACAGCAGTCTTTCATTTCATGGGAATCATTCTGACTGCCTTGGACAGGAATGAGCTGTTGTTGTTGTGGTCTTCAGTCCTGAGACTGGTTTGATGCAGCTCTCCATGCTACTCTATCCTGTGCAAGCTTCTTCATCTCCCAGTACCTACTGCAACCTACATCCTTCTGAATCTGCTTAGTGTATTCATCTCTTGGTCTCCCTCTACGACTTTTACCCTCCATGCTGCCCTCCACTACTAAATTGGTGATCCTTTGATGTCTCAGAACATGCCCTACCAACCAATCCCTTCTTCTAGTCAAGTTGTGCCACAAACTTCTCTTCTCCCCAATCCTATTCAGTACCTCCTCATTAGCTATGTGATCTACCCATCTAATCAAAAAAATGGTTCAAATGGCTCTGAGCACTATGGGACTCAACTGCTGAGGTCATTAGTCCCCTAGAACTTAGAACTAGTTAAACCTAACTAACCTAAGGACATCACAAACATCCATGCCCGAGGCAGGATTCGAACCTGCGACCGTAGCGGTCTTGCGGTTCCAGACTGCAGCGCCTTTAACCGCACGGCCACTTCGGCCGGCCCCATCTAATCTTCAGCATTCTTCTGTAGCACCACATTTCGAAAGCTGCTATTCTCTTCTTGTCCAAACTATTTATCGTCCATGTTTCACTTCCATACATGGCTACACTCCATACAAATACTTTCAGAAATGACTTCCTGACACTTAAATCTATACTCAATGTTAACAAATTTCTCTCCTTCAGAAATGCTTTCCTTGCCATTGTCAGTCTACATTTTATATCCTCTCTACTTCAACCATCATCAGTTATTTTGCTCCCCAAATAGCAAAACTTCTTTACTGCTTTAAGTGTCTCATTTCCTAATCTAATTCCCTCAGCATCACCCGACTTAATTCGACTACATTCCATTATCCTCGTTTTACTTTTGTTGATGTTCATCTTATATCCTCCCTTCAAGACACTGTCCATTCTGTTCAACTACTCTTCCAGGTCCTTTGCTGTCTCTGGCAGAATTACAATGTCATCAGTGAACCTCAAAATTTTTATTTCTTCTCCATGGATTTTGATTCTTACTCTGAATTTTTCTTTTGTTTCCTTCACTGCTCGCTCAATATACAAATTGAATAACATCGAGGAGAGGCTGCAGCCCTATCTCACTCCCTTCCCCACCACTGCTTTCCTTTCATGCCCCTCGACTCTTATAATGGCCATCTGGTTTCTGTACAAATTGTAAATAGCCTTTTGCTCCCTGTTTTTTTCCCCATACCACCTTCAGAATTTGAAAGAGAGTATTCCAGTCAATATTGTCAAAAGCTTTTTCTAAGTCTACAAATGCTAGAAACAAAGTTTTGCCTTTCCTTAATCTAGCTTCTAAGATAAGTCGTAGGGTCAGTATTGCCTCACGTGTTCCAATATTTTTACGGAATCCAAACTGATTTTCCCCAAGGTCAGCTTCCACTAGTTTTATCATTCGTCTGCAAAGAATTCGCGTTAGTATTTTGCAGCAGTGACTTATTGAACTGATAGTTCGGTAATTTTCACGTCTGTCAACACCTGCTTTCTTTGGGATTGGATTTATTACATTCTTCATGAAGTCTGAAGGTATTTCACTTGTCTCATACATCTTGCTCATGAGATGGTAGAGTTTTGTCAGGACTGGCTCTCCCACGGCTGTCAGTAGTTCTAAGGGAATGTTGTCTATTCCCAGGGCCTAAGCTGTAGAATATTCTTATATTTACTTATTTATGTATTTAATCTGATCTGATTAGGGCCATCAGGTCCTCTCTTACGTCAGACCAGGGTCTCACACATACAGTATCATTTTTACATCATAGTACTGTAGGGAAGCAGCCTACTCACGCCGTATAAAATTCACATCAGTCTTTCCATTGTGTGCCAGCCAGTCTGCTGTAACTAGCTCTGACGTCATAAATGTTGCGCATTACTTTAAAAATCAAGTAAATAACCTGAAATGTTTCTAGCATGTCAAGAGTAATACTAAATCAATATGTGTTGAATATCAGTTCAATAACTTTAACCATTTTCGAAATTTGGACGTTTTTCTGTAAAAATCATTGGCGCAACAGAAAAGAGCTAGAAACTTAAAAATTTATATTTAGATTCCTTTTTCATAATAATTTCGTAGAAACAGTATTCTGGATCTCACAAATTAAAATTTTAGTTGAAATTCATGATTTTCTGGTTTTTGTCTTAGAAATTAAGGAAGCAAGATAGATTAAGTAGGCAAATAAATAAGGCTAGGATGTTTAAATTTAAGTAGAAGGGAGATCCGCTATAATTATAAAGATGTGAGAAGTTTCAACTGAATAACTGTAAAACTATAGCGATAGCATATCTCCAAAGAGCAAGTTCAGAGCTTGTCTACTGCGTGTCGTGTAATTAAATTAATTCTCTCGCCCAAAATATTTGACTTAGCCACATCAGACTTTTGTTATGATTACTTACCTGTGTGCTGATTGCACAATTAAACTGAAAGCTTCATCGGCTATCAGCAAAGGAAGCAATGATTTATTCAATAACTTAAAGTGGTGCATTACTAGCCCAGCGGCTAGTCGGGAGAGCCGATTTGATCAGGCGTTCCCTTAGCCTTCCGCACCGCGGCTTTATATATAAGAATTCTGCGTGAAGAAAAAAGGCCCCAGTTCTCTCTAGACACTGATTAGCGCACCATCTGTGCCGGGAGTCGGGTCACATCGGTATCATTGCTATAAATAGCCTCGGATGCCGTAATAAGTTACTCAGGATACGCGTAACCATGAAATCGTTTTCGAGTGAAGTGTTAATTCTGGGATGACTTTAATAATCTATCTTCAGTTTGCGTATGTCGTATTTTCACGTGCCACCGCGGGACAGACATTCTACCATTATTTAGCGTGGCGTTTGATGAACATTATCATCAAATTACGGTGAGCATTTACTTAAAACTTTAATTTGAACAGTTATAGTTGCATCAGCGCATTAGACTCTGAACTGCTTTGGTAGCTGGATTGTGTGGATTCTTTTTTGGTCTGTGACTTTCAGAATATAGTGAACATTTTAAAGAGAATCATTTTTGATTATGAATCCCAGACAATCTCCTAATTCCTCAGAGCTATAAGCTGTAGCTATAAGTGTATTTCTCAGATGAAGTGGGCACTAGGAATTCTAATTACAGGCTTCACGTTTTGCTAATCACTTTCTTGTTGCCAATATTGTAGTTAGAGAGCCAGTGTTGAGAATGGCGAACAGCAGCATAAATACGAAATATTTATTCTATTATTCCACCCACCACCCTACATATGTTGCTCATCGGCCGGGAAAGAAACTGAGTAAAAGTGAAAGTGATTTTTAAATATTCGGATTCAGGAGTGAAATGTGACATGCAACTGAGTAATAGAACAGTGATAGTGTTACGTGTGCACGTGGACGACGCAATTGGATTAACAACGCATCTGGATTGACGAAGCTGGCACTGAGTCTAGCGGCGCTGCCAGTATCGCGAGAAGCCAGTTTCGCCTCACCGCAGTCATCCGCCGGAGCAACCAGAGTCGCGCCTGCAGTTGCGGGCCACACAGCAGCCGTCGAAGTGCCGTCTGCAGTTCAACGCACCGCGTCGCATCAGTAATTCTGGTACATCGCGCCGG
The DNA here is from genome assembly GCF_023864345.2 of Schistocerca serialis cubense. Taxonomy (NCBI): domain Eukaryota; kingdom Metazoa; phylum Arthropoda; class Insecta; order Orthoptera; family Acrididae; genus Schistocerca; species Schistocerca serialis. The sequence continues at coordinate 81,320,537 of NC_064642.1, read as the reverse complement.
CAATGCCATATGTCGTGCAGAAGGAACTAAGTTAAGTGAAAAGCTGTTAAAAATTTTACTAACCTGCACTAAAAGACTGTCGGTGATGGAACCGCTGAAAGAAACTGAGGTTAAACTTAAATCAGAACCTATGTCTGTTGAGGGAACTGTAAATCCAGACAACGGTTCAAGTGTAAATATGCATGAAAATAGTAATGTTAAAGTGAAATATGAAGTATTGTCTCCTGACAGTAGTGTGAAAAGGGGCAATGATTCAGTAATAGAGACCCCTGTAGTAAAGCAGAAATCAGAAATTGTTAATTTATTGGATGATAGTTTGTCTGATGAGTTAAAAACGAAACAGTCATCAGAGGTGGCAGAGTTTAAACAGGAGAAGTTAGATATGACTGATCAATCAGAAGTTTCATTTAGTTTTGATGATTCTGGTGTTGGAGCTAGTTTTTCGTCACCTGAGTGTGATAAAAAACCAGCTAGTGAGCAGTCCAAAGATACTGGGCTATTGATTTAAATGTTATATTAAAGCAATAGCTACCAGTAATGCTGAATTAAAGTCTGAAATAACTGAGGTCAAAAGCAGTAATGCTAGAATGACAGCTGAGATAAAATCGGATATAATTGAGGTAAATAACAGGATTGTGGCCAGCCAAACCAATTTTAATAAACGGTTTGAGGTAATGGACAATAAATTAGAATCCAATAAAGCTGAATTAGAAACTTCCTTCAAGACTGGCTGCAATAAGTTGAAAGAGGATCTGGATAGTTTCAATTATAAAATTGATTACAACCATGAGGATATTAAAAAAAAGGTTGCTCAACAGTTATGTGAGATGTATGAAACAGTAAAATCCGAAGTTGCTGAGGTTCGTAAAGACTTCCAAATGAAAGATGCGAAGCTGGAGCACAAGTTAACAGAAAAGATCGAGGCGGAATCTGAACTGTGCTCAGATAGGTTTAAAGATGTTAATATAAAAGTAAACATATGTCAGGCAGAAGTAGACGCAATCAAAACTGATACTACTCATATTGTGCAAAGAGTAGATAATGTTGAAGTGAGAGTAGAAAATATTAGTACTAACATTGCTAACATTGAGAGGAAAGTAGCTTCAGTAACTTCTGGTAATGGTAGTATGGAACAAGTTGTAGCTGCAAACGCCACTTCTATCAGGTGTCGGCAGTTCTTGCAGTTCGATCCAGGTAAAAATATCCACCTGCTAGATTTCTTGAACGATTTTGAAGATGTGATTCCACCAACTTGGTCTGTACCAGATAAAATCTCATTTATTAGAAGCCATTTAGCAGGTGACGCCATGCATTGGTCAGCTGATGTTATGTTGAAGTGTAAAACATTAGAGGAATCTAAAACAGCTTTCATTAATGAGTATTGGTCTAGCAATAAGCAAAATGAAGTGTTGAGAGAATTTTGGAGTGGAAAACGCTTCAATGTAGGCAAGGAATCTATTAAAGAGTTTGCCAGGTCATGGATCTCACGTTTGTCACATTTGGCCAAAAAGCTAAAACCTGAAATGATAATACTGGGTCTTGAAGCCAAACTGCCATGGTATTGGCAAACTAGAATTATATCTGTGACGCTTGAAGTTTTCCCGGCGTATCGAATATTCCACAAGATTTCAGGATTGCAGCCGGATCTCATCGACTTCTTTCCACGATATTTCGGCTGACAACCTTACAGCCATCTTCAGGCGAGTGTTTGACACTCGCCTGAAGATGGCTGTAAGGTTGTCAGCCGAAATATCGTGGAAAGAAGTCGATGAGATCCGGCTGCAATCCCGAAATCTTGTGGAATAGAATTATATCTGCCCCTAGAGACACTCTGGATCGTTTCATTGAATATTTGGAACGTGTAGAGCATGTTGCTGCCAATGAGGAGCAAGTACGTAATAACAGAAATGCTAATAACACTAGTAGTAATTTTAAGAATGAGCAGAATGGCAATCTAAACATCAGAACAGTAGGTGTTCATCATCCTAAGAGAGGTAGGAGTTGGAGAAATAATTATCAGAACCAACAATGGCATCCAAATGATAGTAATTTTGTTCCTAACAAAAATGTGCAAGCAAATAACAGTGTTGAAAGCAATGCTGTGCCAGTTAACTATAATGCAAATAAAGGTAACAGTAGTAGGCAGAGGCTGGAAAACTAGTTCCCGTCTATGAGGACACTGGCGCTCACCAGGCGGTTACTTTTCCCAAGCCAGTAATTACAGTAATTGGTAAGACAGATCAGAATACTCAGACTGAACATTTGGATGAGGGGTCGGTAGCATTTAAGGATACAGCAGAAATATTAGATCACTCACAGTATTTGATAGATACCATGTTAGAGACGCTTTCTAAGTGGGAAGAGAAAGAGAAGGCGCAGCAGTGTAAAGGTAGGGAAGAGCTACAAAATATTCAATTGTCAGGTGAAGAAGTAGAAGAAATTCATGCTTATATTTACGATGAGGATGATGTGCTCTTATCTAAAGTGCCTGTGCAGGATGTTGATACTGTACTAATAGATTTAGGACAGGAGGTAACTGAGAATGTAGAGGATAGCCTGTTGGGGGTCGATGAACCCAGTAGCTGTGACCAGTTGTCACTTGAGAAGGAACCCGACGATAATAGTGAAAGTGGTTTAGCTGTAACTAGTGTTATGCCCGGTCTGGAGGCGCAGAATCGCTCAGACTACAGTAATTTGGGTCGTGTTCAGCAAACTAAATGTAATGAAGTCGTGTGGTGTCTCGATTTGAAATTAATAGACCGACTGGAAAAGGCAGCTGAAAATGTAATTCAGGAAACCCCTACACACTTTGACCTAAATGTAATGAAGACAGATGTCGATCACTTTAGTTGGAGACAAATCCAAAAGGAACTGTTGGATGAGTTTGAGGAACCACCTGTACTAACTAGAATAAGCCACCCTATAATAATAGTGAATATGTTGGGTATCAATGTATGTTGTCTCTTAGACAGTGGAAGTGAGGTGAGTGCGATATCTCAGTCCTTCTTTGATGCATTACCTGGTAAAGACAAGCTTACAGTAATGAGGGTATCAGGACTAAGAATAATTAGTGCTACTGGCAAGGTGTCAAAAACGGTAAAACAAGAAGCTTTGCTGCCCTTTGACATTAATGGTAATTTAATTGATCATCCATGCTTAATTGTAAATAATCTCAGTATTGAAATTTTAATTGGCATAGATTTCTTGTCAAAATATCAGAGTGTTGTTGGCTTTGAAAGAAGCCAGTTAAAAATGGTCTTGCCAATAACCGGAGTAATTACAGTACCTTTTATTGATAAACATGTAGTAACTATTGATGAAACTTGGGAGCTGCCTATACGAGTTCTGAAAAATAGGAGATATTGGGACGAAGGTGTTAATCTTAGTAAAAGTAAGCTAAACACAGAAGAAGAAGAAGAAGCAATTATTTTGGACAAAATAGAAGCTAAATTGCAGGAAATCGATAAAATTTCAGCTAATCAGAAGGAAGAACTGAGACAGGTTTTAAAAAGGCATCATAAGGTATTTTCAAATCGACCTGCCGTGGTCAAAGGTTGTGGATGTCAATTAAGGGTGAAACCTGGCCAAGTGTTTTTCAGGAAGCCATACCAAATACATGTAGCTAGGAAGGAGGCAGTTCGAAAGGAGATACAGAGAATGCTAGAGTGGGGTGTGATTGAAAAAGCGGTCAGTGAGTACAATAATCCTCTTGTTGTTTTACCAAAAAGAGACGGGAGTGTCAGATTGGTCTTGGATGCTCGTCAGTTGAATGAAATAGTGGTTAGGGAAAGTGATAGACCACAGAATATGGACGAGTTATTGCAAAAATTCCGGGGAGTAAAATTCTTAACCTCTATGGACATCACGTGTGGATATTGGAATTTGCCACTGGTGGAAAGTTCAAGGAAGTATACAGCTTTCTTGTACGAAGGAGTTTGTTACCAATACCGTGTGGTCCTTTCAGACTTAATATCTCTGTTTGTGCCTTCGTACGTGTGATGTGCCATGTTTAGGACCAGCCTTAAGTAATAAAATAACAGTCTACGTAGATGATCTGTTAATAGCAACTCCTACCTGGGAAGAACACACAGTTTTATTAGAGGAAGTGTTAGAGGCTATTGAGAGGGGTGGCATGAAACTAAAGATTGAAAAGATAGAGTGCGCTAAAGAGGAAATAGGTTTCTTGGGATATATGATAAGTGGAAAAAGTATTCTGCCTGACCCAGGCAAGCTAGCAGTCATTGAAAAATTTGAGGCTCCCAGAAACAAGAAGCAGTTGAGATCGATGTTCAGTCTTTTCGGCTTCTGTAGGTGTTTTGTTAGTGATCAGGCTTTTAATGCGCCCTGTCTTCACCTCCTGCTGAAAAAGAATACCCCTTGGGTGTGGACAGCAGAATGTCAACAGGCGTTCGAGGTGCTTAAACAATCTTTAATTAATAGTCCTATTTTACATCATCCTGATTTTGAAAAACCATTCTGCATGTCTGTTGATGCTAGTGGCTATGGTATAGCTGTGGAGATATTCCAAGTAGAAATAGAGAATGAACAAGAAGTGCACAAGACTATAGCTTTCGCAAGTCGATCTTTACAGGCAGCAGAGAGAAATTATGGCATCTCAGAACTGGAAGCATTGGTAATTGTATTTGGCGTACAGAAATTTGAGCAGTATCTATTAGGTCACAAGATAATTGTTTACAGTGACCATAAGGCATTGACCTTTTTAAAGACCTGTAAGTTGAGGAATGCTCGTTTGGTAAGATGGTCATTGTATCTCCAGCAGTTTGACCTTGAGGTTAGATATATTCAAGGGAAAGATAATTTGGTAGCTGATGGGTTATCTAGAAGTGCGGAGCTCTGTGATGACGTGGGAATTACAGCAACAGACCTAAGTGAAGTACGAATGTTTGCGTTGCACGAAGTAAAGGAAGAAAGTGCATTAAAGAGAGTGATTAAGAACTTGAGACGTGAGCAGAATGCAGATGACCAGCTGAAATTAGTGAAGAGCTATTTAGGAAATGCGAACTACCCTAAGGTTTCACAATACTATTGTCTGCATAAAGGTATTCTGTTTAGGAGGAAAAAGGTAGGCATTTCTGAGTGGAAGCTGTGCTTTCCCTCACAACATGTAGACTTACTAATCGACTATGTACACCTGAGGTATGGGCACTATGGTGCAAAGAAGTGCATTGCCAAATTAAAAGAGAAGGTTGTGTTTGACAACATGTACCACCATGTTGCCAAGTGTCTAGCATCTTGTGTAGAGTGCCAGAAAGTCCGTGCTGCTAACACCAGAATACAAGGGGACATGCATTCAGTACAGCCAACTGAAACGCTAGAATTACTGGCTTGTGATTTGTTTGGTCCTCTTCCTGCTTCGAGAGGTGGGTGCACCCATGTTTTTGTTGTTGTGGATGGATTTAGTAAATATGTTAAGCTATACCCAATTACAAGAGCAAATGCAAAAACGTTGGTAGAAAAGTTGGAAAAAGATTTCTCGTGAACGTTGGCGTTCTGAAGAATTTGCTGTCAGACAATGGGCCTCAATTTACTTCTGATAGATTTAAAGAATGTGTGGATAAGGCCGGAGTGAAACATCTGAAAATATCTGCGTATTTCCCCCAAGGAAATATGAGTGAACGTATTATGGGAGAATTGAATAGGCTTTGCAGGACTTATTGTGCTCGAAAACACTCAAGTTGGGCAGAGCACATGAAGTATTTAGAGAATGTAATTAACAACTTAAGGCATGATGCAACTGGTTTTGCGCCTTGCGAATTGATGTTTGGCCAAGAACCACACAATGTGATTGCATATATGGTAGAATTCCCTATTCTAACGCAAATATCCACAGACGAAAAGAAGTTAAAGGCTAGGGTAAATATAAGAAAAAGAGCATTGGAAAGGAATAAGCGTCATGATGCAAAAGCTGTACCCACCGGTTTTGAAATAGGTCAGTTAGTCCTTGTCAAAACCAAGGAAAAATCAAAGAAAATAAATGCAAAAACAAAGAAATTCATGTTCGTATACCAAGGACCTTTCAGGATCATAGGAAAGCCACATGCCAATGCATATAGGCTAGAGTACCCTAAGAGTAAAAAGCTATTAGGTCTCAGGAACGTGATCGACCTAAAGAAGTTCATAATAAACTAATGAATTCTGTAGGGAGGAGGTTTTTCTGTAACCTCTACACAGTGTAGCAGCTGTGCGGTCCCAGCTGTGTGAGATCTTCTTTCCTTTTCAGGTCTCACTCATTCTTCATCTTTCCTATCCACCAAAGTTTCGACTCCTTCTTTGCAATACAAAAATTTTCCGTCATGGCTATCAAGCCATGAGTTCTGTAACCATTCTATCCACCGATTAGTGAAGAAAATACCTAGTGTGACAAACATAACAGTGACATAAACAGTAGAGAAGTATGACGTAATTAAGATACAAATGTATTTGAGTAACAATTATGTATAGAACCCTGGTAATATTGTAAGTACAAAGTGTTGTTTTATTTGAAATGGTCCACCAACAGTAATTTAAAAAGATATGCAAATTCGTGTACAATCAGGATCTGAAGTGGCAGTTAAACCTATTGTATGCTGTAGAGCTAACTAATTAATAGTAAAAGAGATTGCTTAGTGTTATGAAAAATATGCAGATAAGTTGTAAGAATGAACTCACCTTGCGTAGCAAGGGATGGCAGTGTAATAGAATTGAACAGTGTTTGTGGTTGAGATGTGAAGGACACGTCCCTGAAGTTTTTATAAGGTTGGAGCTGGCCATTATTTTGGTGTTGGGTGTGCGGTGACACACCTACAGGTATTGAGGTTATGAGTTGGAGGCATGAATGCAACCATAGGTACCCTTAAGTTAGATGAGACAGAGTAGCTTATGGTGTCCTATAGGTTTAAGGAATTTAGCATTATGCTCATCCATAATTAAGTAGAAGGGAGATCCGCCATAATCATAAAGATGTGAGAAGTTTCAACTGAATAACTGTAAAACTATAGCGATAGCGTATCTCCAAAGAGCAAGTTCAGAGCTTGTCTACTGCGTGTCGTGTAATTAAATTAATTCTCTCGCCCAAAATATTTGACTTAGCCACGTCAGACTTTTGTTATGATTACTTACCTGTGTGCTGATTGCACAATTAAACTGAAAGATTCATCGGCTATCAGCAAAGGAAGCAATGATTTATTCGATAACTTAAAGTGGTGCATTACTAGCCCAGCGGCTAGTCGGGAGAGCCGATTTGATCAGGCGTTCCCTTAGCCGTCCGCACCGCGGCTTTATGTATAAGAACGCTGCGCGAGGGAAAAAAAAAAATCATGACTTTCTTCAATGGACCCTAGACGCAATGACCACATCGCTATATTAAACTGGAATGCCGACGGCATCTCCGATCAAAAGCACCCAGTGAAGTACTTCCTTGATGATTATGGTATAGATGTGGCTCTTGTTACAGAAACCCACCTAGACCCACAAAAGTCCTTGTCCATTAGGAACTATACCATGTACAGAACTGATAGAGTAAACCGACCTAAAGGCGGAACCCTAGTTTTAGTTAAGAATAGACTACCTCATAGGCTTATCACAATCCCTTCACTGGCCAGAGTGGAGGCAACGGCCATAGAAATTAAAATAGGCCAGCACCATGTAGTATTAGTTGCAGCCTACAACCCTACTAATGGGCGTATCCCTCCAGGTGACTTAGACATAATTTTAGGACTAAGCCAAAGAGTCATCATTGGTGGAGACTTAAACTCAAAAAGCAGATTGTGGGGCTGTAGGGCGAACAATGCCAGCGGAACTGCACTTAAAAACTACCTTGAAGGAAAGAACAACATCACTCTAATAGCACCTGAAGAGCCAAGGCATTTTCCAAGAGGGGAAATGAATCGCCTGGATATACTTGACATATTTTTGATAAAAAATTTCCCCTGGGCGCAAAACCCCACACTCCTAAACCAGCTCAACTCCGATCATAATCCTGTTACATTAGAGCTAGCTGGTGCCGGACATGTCTCAAGCACCAACGTGTTCTACACATACGAGACTGACTGGGAGCAATACACCAACTTGGTAGGCCTGCACACAGATGAAATACCACCTATGACGAACAGGAGACGCATTGATAATGCAATTGAACAATTTACCAGCATAGTGAAAGAATGCCAACGGCTTTCAACCACGAAAACCCGCCACAAGAGGGGCCGACAGGACCTGCCAGACGAACTCCAAGTACTTCTCAGTACTAAGCGGAGGTTCCGAAAGCACTGGCAGACCTATCGGGACCCAATCGATAGGCGGATAATGAACAGTCTCGCCCAAGAACTTAGAGTCCGACTGGCTGAATACAGGAGTGCTCGCTGGGAAGACACTACAACAAACGGAAAATAATCCCCAGAAATTCTGGAGAATAGTCAAAAGCCGAAAAGAGAAGCCCCGAAGCATCCAGCCACTACATGGAGAAAACGGCCTCGTCTACGACCCCCCAGAGAAAGTGGAGGCTATGGCCAACTCTCTCGAACTTCAGTTCAAGATCCATAACATCGACGATGAAGAAGCAGACGCCCAAGAGGAACGAGTGGAGAGGGAGGTTCCCAGAATCCTGCGACGCGCATCACCAACTTCCTTCGAGCCCGTCACATGCCAAACTGTCTATTCGATCATTAAAGGGCTCGGCAACTCCAAGTCCCATGGTCCAGATGGCATACGCAATCTACAACTCAAAAACCTACCACCCACAGCACTCCACTACCTTACAGCAATCCATAACTCCTGTCTCCAGAAGATGTATTTCCCATCCTCATGGAAAATAGCAAAAGTAATTACCCTTCCAAAACCCAACAAAAATCCCTTATTCCCCCAGAATTACCGCCCTATATCACTCCTCAGCTCCCTCGGAAAAATCCTAGAATGCCTGATCCTAGCAGCCCTTAAATCCTTCGTCACTGAACATAATATCACCATTCCAGAACAGTTTGGTTTTCGTGCTGGGCATGGCACCATTTCCCAAGCCACCCGAGTAATCGAACAGATATGTAAGGCAAGGGCCGAAGGGCAGAGCACAGGCGCGGTCTTCTTAGATGTGGAAAAGGCTTTTGACCGAGTCTGGCACGATGGCTTAATTTACAAGCTCCACCAATGCGACTCTCCTGTACACTTAGTAAAAATCCTGGCTTCTTTCTTAGAAAGTAGAAAATTTTTTGTTATGTTAGATAGTAATAAAAGTAGCCTTAAGGACATAGAAGCAGGCGTCCCCCAAGGATCTGTATTAGGCCCATTCCTATACAGCCTGTACACGAATGATATACCAAAAAGTCCCAACACCCATATTGCACTGTTTGCGGACGACACGGCCGTCTATGCAAGCCACCCGAACCTAAATTACGCGACACACCACCTACAGAGACACCTAGATTTAATCACACAATGGTGTAATATTTGGAAAATTAAAATAAACGCAGAGAAATGTAATTCAATCATGTTCACCACCAGGAGAAGGCCTCCTAACCGCCAAGTATCCATTGATGGTAGGGACCTCCCCTGGTGTAACGAAGTGAAATATCTAGGACTAACGATAGATGCCAAACTGCTGTGGAACTCCCACATTACAAATGCGTGTAATAGAGGTTCGGGTAGCATCTACAACCTATATCCACTGCTGAAAGGCAATGGCCTGTCCACCAGCACTAAGCTTAAAATATGGAAGATGGAAGTCCTACCATCTCTACTATATGGCTGTGAGGTCTGGGGAATGGCAGCAGACTGTCACCACAAAAAGCTTCAGGTTCTCCAGAACAAGGCACTGAGAATCATTACAGAGGTGCCCTGGTTCGCCTCAAATAACACAATCCACAACGATACCAACATGCCAACCATCACCACACTCATCCAACAGAAAACACAATCATTCTATACATCTTCTGAAAACTCGCCGCATCATCTCATTTCCGCTCTCGGATCAGATCCATTTCACATCAATTACAAACATCCGAAAAACACAATAACTTGACACTACAGAGTATAACACATTCACAACACAATACATGCACAAACACGAATAACTCATGCAAATAAACCAACATATCAAAACCTCCTAGCTCATGACAGAAGGCAAAATGGCTAAGTCCACTGGCCCTTCAAACGCTAACGGGCACGACCAAACTGGCCCGACATGATACACCGTCCGTCCGTCCGAGGGAAAAAAGCCCCAGTTCTCTCCAGACGCTGATTAGCACACCATCTGTGCCAGGAGTCATGTCACATTGGTATCATTGCTATAAACAGACTCGGATGCCAAAATAAGTTACTCAGGATACGCGTAACCATGAAATCGTTTTCGAGTGAAGTGTTAATTCTGGGATGACTTTAATAATCTATCTTCAGTTTGCGTATGTCGTATTTTCATGTGCCACCGCGGGACAGACATTCTACCATTATTTAGTGTGGCGTTTGATGAACATTATCATCAAATTATGGCGAGCATTCACTTAAAACTTTAATTTGAACAGTTATAGTTGCATCAGCGCATTAGACTCTGAACTGCTCTGGTAGTTGGATTGTGTGGATTCTTTTTTGGTCTGTGACTTTCAGAATATAGTGAACATTTTAGAGAGAATCGTTTTTGATTATGAATCCCAGACAATCTCCTAATTCCTCAGAGCTATAAGCTGTAGCTATAAGTGTATTTCTCAGATGAAATGGGCACTAGGAATTCTAATTACAGGCTTCACGTTTTGCTAATCACTTTCTTGTTGCCAATATTGTAGTTAGAGAGCCAGTGTTGAGAATGGCAAACAGCAGCATAAATACGAAACATTTATTCTATTATTCCACCCATCGCCCCACAGTACCTCAGAAATAACAATTTTAATATGGCAAGTAGTCTTAAATTCATGCAAGGCATTTGGTCTAATCAGCCATGACTTACAGCTTAGGAAACTAAATTTCTATGAGGTCTAGGGACTGGCCTATAATTGATTTGCATACTAATTCTCTGATCAACATTAGAGGGTCCAGCCATGTCATCAAGACAAGGAGTATCTTTCAGATGACAAAATAATTGCCTTTGGAGTGTCCCAGTGTTATGATAGGCCTGTTGTTTTCTCTGATATGTATAAATTATTTGCCTAACCATGTAGTGGAAGTACCGAATTGCAGACAAGCACAATGAGAAAGACTGCTAAAATATTAACAAAATAATTCTTTTGAGAAAGAAAAAGAAACCACACACACATATGCTCACAAAAGTGCACTCACACACACGTGTCCTCTGTCTCCAGACACTAGAGCCTCAATTACTGTCTCCACAGAGAGAATCTCAGCTCTTGTGGACCAACAGCTCCAAATTATTACCTGTAGACTACCCTCCTAGTCCTATATCAAAGAAACCAACCATTTCCTCCACCAACCCTCCATAGCTTCCGTTTAGCACCTGGCGTTCTGCTCATTACTGTCGATACCAACATCCTCTACACTAACACTCCTAATGCCAATGGCCTTGTCACTATTGAACACTACCTTCCCAATTCCCAGTTGATTTCAAACCTACAACCTCCTTCCCAGTCACTGTGCCAGCTATATCCTCATCCACAATTTCTTCTCCTCTGAAGGCATCACCTACAAACAAATCTGCATCACAGCAATGAGCCTCCACATGGCACAACCCTATGCCAACCTATTTATTTGCATTCTAGAGGAATCCTTCCTAACCACCCAAAATCCCAAACCCCTCACCTGGTTGAGATTAAATCTCTGTGCTCCGGGCCAAGCATGAGGACACCCTCTCCTCCTTCTTCCACAACCTTAACAGCTTCTCTCCCATTAGTTCACTTGGTCTTTCTCAACTCAACTGGCCATCTTCCTTAATGTTGATCCCCATATGAAGGATGGCTACGTCAGTACCTCCACCCAGATCAGACCTACCAACAACCAACAATACTCCACTTCCACGGTTGCCACCAATTCCATACCAAGAAGCCCTTTCCATACAGCCCAGCCATGGGTGGTTGTTGCACCTGACTGACAAGCAATCTCTTTCTAAATATACCAAATGTCTCACTGAAGCCTTCACAGACAGCCACATACCCATTGTCCAGCCACAAAAGAGCACTCCTTTCCTGATTCAGTACCTCCCAGGACTGGAGCAGCTAAATCACATTCTTCAGCATGGTTTCAATTACCTCTCATTGTGCCCTGAAACAAAGCTTTCACAGGTAGGTGTATAGGTGGGGGGGGGGGGGGGGGGAGGGGGGGCCACCTGTTCCCTCTTGGAATCACGGTACAGACTTCTCACACAAGCTGTTTACCTGAAATTGTGGCTTTGGCATGATGGTGACTTTGGCATTCCCTTTCATTCAAGATGGATAAGATTTGTAGAACACTACCAAAATAGAATACCCAAAACATTCTCTGCCCCTTCCTCATTCACTTTTTGTTGAGCTCCAGCATGGGACCATTCAAACTTGCTGGCATTTGAATTCTAGTGCCTATTCCCAGCACAAATTAACATGGGTGCCATATACCCACCCAATACCTGTCCCTAATTCCCCTCCTCCTAATGCTGAACAATTTAATCGCAACTGTAGTATACTATTAGTATGTGACCAAAGAAGGCCCATCACAGCTTGCTGAAACAACATTCAGTTTTGCAATTGCAGACTGATTGTAGTTGACTCTAGTTGACTCTGAATGACATGGTCTTGCTACACCATGGGTGTGTTCATTTGTTTTTCATCTATGGACCCAGATGTATCAATAAAAAAGGGAAAATATTATATTCTGTGCTCAAAGGGAGGAAAAAATTTGTGAAAAATCAATGTGGAGAACTCCACCTCAAGAAATTGTATCTTTTCAAACTCCATAGGGTGCAACATAACACGAGGAGCTATCATCCTCGTTGAGTCCTAGTCTGTAAAGAGTCAATATAGTATTTGAGAATGTTTTATTGATTTGGAGGTTTCTGACATTCGTCTTGACAGCTGCTGGCCTGTGTTACACTTTACCCAAACAGTGGAAAAATGTAGCTTTACAGAACACATGTTATTAAATTTTTTTGTTCCAGTCAGCTTTAAAAATAAAATGGATGAAAATATTGCAATAAATCCACCAACGTGATCAGATGTGAAGTTTTGTAAGCAAACAGTGTTATATGTTGCATAAATTAAATAAGCAACAAGGTAGAAAAAGATAGATTGCTACTTACCATAAAGAAGACACATTAAGTTGCAGACAGGCACAATTAAAAGACACTTACAAAAAGCTTTTGGCCAAAGCCTTAATTAGCAAATGAGAAACACACACCATTCATATCCACAAGCAAGCAGACCTCTTGCACACATAACCACCAACTCCAGCAGGTTGGCATTCTTGCTCGAGCTGCCAGAGTTGGCAGTCATGTGTGCATGAGGTCTTCCCCCCAAGAACCATGGACCTTGCCGTTGGTGGGGAGGCTTGCGTGCCTCAGCCATACAGATAGCCGTACCGTAGGTACAACCACAACAGAGGGGTATCTGTTGAGAGGTCAGACAAACGTGCGGTTCCTGAAGAGGGGCAGCAGCCTTTTCAGTAGTTGCAGGGGCAACAGTCTGGATGATTGACTTATCTGGCCTTGTAACACTAACCAAAACAGCCTTGCTGTGCTGGTACTGTGAACGGCTGAAAGCAAGGGGAAACTGCGGCCGTAAATTTTCCCCGAGGGAATGCAGCTTTACTGTATGATTAAATGATGATGGCGTCCTCTTGGGTAAAATATTACGGAGGTAAAATAGTCCCCCATTCAGATCTCCAGGTGGGGACTACTCAAGATGACATCATTATCAGGAGAAAGAAAACTGGCATTCTATGGATCGGAGCGTGGAATGTCAGATCCCTTAATCGGGCAGGTAGGTTAGAAAATTTAAAAAGGGAAATGGATAGGTTAAAGTTAGATGTAGCGGGAATTAGTGAAGTTCAGTGGCAGGAGGAAAAAGACTTCTGGTCAGGTGAATACAGGGTTATAAATACAAAATCAAATAGGGGAAATGCAGGAGTCAGTTTAATAATGAATAAAAAAATAGGAGTGCAGTTAAGCTACTACAAACAGCATAGTGAATGCATTATTGTGGTCAAGATAGACACGAAGCCCACACCTACTACAGTAGTACAAGTTCATATGCCAACTAGCTCTGCAGATGATAAAGAAATTGAAGAAATGTATGATGAAATAAAAGAAATTATTCAGATAGTAAAGGGAGATGACAATTTAATAGTCATGGGTGACTGGAATTCGGTAGTAAGAAAGGGGAGAGAAGGAAATGTAGTAGGTGAATATGGATTGGGGCTAAGAAATGAAAGAGGAAGCCACCTGATAGAATTTTGCACAGAGCACAACTTAATCATAGCTAACACTTGGTTCAAGAATCATAAAAGAAGGTTGTATACATGGAAGAAGCCTGGAGATACTGACAGGTTTCAGATAGATAACATAATGGTAAGACAGAGATTTAGGAACCAAGTTTTAAATTTCCAGGGGCAGACGTGAACTCTGATCACAATCTATTGGTTATGAACTGCAGATTAAAACTGAAGAAACTGCAAAAAGGTGGGAATTTAAGGAGATGGGACCTGGATAAACTGAAAGAACTAGAGGTTGTACAGAGTTTCAGGGAGAGCATAAGGGAACAATTGACAGGAATGGGGGAAAGAAATACAGTAGAAGAAGAATGGGTAGCTTTGAGAGATGAAGTAGTGAAGGCAGCAGAGGTCCTAGTAGGTAAAAAGACGAGGGCTAGTAGAAATCCTTGGGTAGCAGAAGAAATACTGAATTTAATTGGTGAAGGGAAAAAGTATGAAAATGCAGTAAATGAAGCAGGCAAAAAGGAATACAAACGTTTCAAAAACGAGATCGACAGGAAGTGCAAAATGGCTAAGCAGGGATGGCTAGAGGGCAAAAGTAAGGATGTAGAGGGTTATCTCACTAGGGATAAGATAGATACTGCCTACAGGAAAATTAAAGAGACCTTTGGGGAAAAGAGAACCACTTGTATGAATATCAAGAGCTCAGATGGAAACCCAGTTCTAAGCAAAGAAGGGAAAGCAGAAAGGTGGAGGGAGTATATAGAGGGCCTATACAAGGGCAATGTACTTGAGTACAATATTATGGAAATGGAAGAGGATGTGGATGAAATGGGAGATACGATACTGCGTGGAGAGTTTGACAGAGCACTGAAAGACCTGAGTCGAAACAAGGCCCCGGGAGTAGACAACATTCCATTAGAACTACTGACAACCTTGGGAGAACCAGCCCTGACAAAACTCTACCATCTAGTGAGCAAGATGTATGAGACAGGCAAAATACCCTCAGACTTCAAGAAGAATATAATAATTCCAATCCCAAAGAAAGCAGGTGTTGACAGATGTGAAAATTACCGAACTATCAGTTTAATAAGCCACTGCTGGAAAATGCTAACGCGAATTCTTTACAGACGAATGGAAAAACTGGTAGAAGCTGACCTTGGGGAAGATCAGTTTGGATTCTGCAGAAATGTTGGAACACGTGAGGCAATACCGACCCTACAACTTATCTTAGAAGCTAGAAAGGCAAACCTATGTTTCTAGCATTTGTAGACTTAGAGAAAGCTTTTGACAATGTTGACTGGAATACTGTCTTTCAAATTCTGAAGGTGGCAGGGGTAAAATACAGGGAGCGAAAGGCTATTTACAATTTGTATAGAAACCAGATGGCAGTTACAAGAGTCGAGGGGCACGAAAGGGAAGCAGTGGTTGGGAAGGGAGTGAGAAAGGGTTGTAGCCTATCCCCGATGTTATTCAATCTGTATATTGAGCAAGCAGTGAAGGAAACAAAAGAAAAATTTGGAGCAGGTATTAAAATCCATGGAGAAGAAATAAAAACTTTGAGGTTCGCTGAAGACATTGTAATTCTGTCAGAGACAGGTAAAGGACTTGGAAGAACAGTTGAACGGAATGGACAGTGTCATGAAAGGAGGGTATAAGATGAACATCAACAAAAGCAAAACGAAGATAATGGAATGTAGTTAAATTAAGTCGGGTGATGCTGAGAGATTTAGATTAGAAAATGAGACACTTAAAGTGGTAAAGGAGTTTTGCTATTTATGGAGCAAAATAACTGATGATGGTTGAAGTAGAGAGGATATAAAATGTAGACTGGCAATGGCAAGGAAAGCCTTTCTGAAGAAGAGAAATTTGTTAACATCGAGTATAGATTTAATTGTAAGGAAGTCGTTTCTGAAAGTATTTGTATGGAGTGTAGCCATGTATGGAAGTGAAACATGGACGATAAATAGCTTAGACAAGAAGAGAATAGAAGCTTTCGAAATGTTGTGCTACAGAAGAATGCTGAAGATTAGATGGGTAGATCACATAACTATTGAGGAGGTATTGAATAGGATTGGGGAGAAAAGAAGTTTGTGGCACAACTTGACTAGAAGAAGGGATCGGTTGGTAGGACATGTTCTGAGGCATCAAGGGATCACCAATGTAGCATTGGAGGGCAGCGTGGAGGGTAAAAATCGTAGAGGGAGACCAAGAGATGAATACACTAAGCAGATTCAGAAGGATGTAGGTTGCAGTAGGTACTGAGAGATGAAGAAGCTTGCACAGGATAGAGTAGCATGGAGAGCTGCATCAAACCAGTCGCAGAACTGAAGACCACAACAACAACAACAACGTGCATGAGGTGTACTTGCTTGTGAGTATGAATGGCATGTGTTTCTCTTTTGCTGATGAAGGCTGTGGGTGAAAACTTTGTGTAAGTGTGTTTTAATTGTGTCTGTCTTGAGCTTAACATGTCTTTTTATGGTAAGTAGCATCCTATCTTTTCCTCTATTGTTGATATTCCTAACTGGAGTTTTGCTTGTTCCATAAATTATAGAAGCATTTTTATCGTTTATTTCCTATTTCTTCACTCTGGGCAGTAGAAATCAGAGGCATATTTGCTGGTTATTTTTGTTAATAATCAACAGGACTTGCTTAAAATTTCTGGTACCAAATATGGCAATTTTAGAATTTTGCCCCTTCTCGCATACATTCCTACGGGCACTCATGCTCTGAAATGAGAATTACCCTCCCTACACATCCCACAGTGGTATTTAACCTTCCACTGAATCTATGCATTTACTTTGTTCATCCCTATGCCACTGCTGCTCTCTGCCACTTTCCTCATGGCTCATAACCCTGCAAGAGACCTAGGTGCAAAACCTGTACCATGCATCCTCCACCTACCACCTGCTACAGTCCTGTCACAGGCATCTCCTACCTAATCAAAGGCAGAGCAACCTGTGAAAGCAGCCATGTGATCTATGAACAAAGCTGCACCCACTGTGCTGGTTTCTATGGGGCCCTGACAATCAATGGGCTGTCTGTCCCCATGTATGGCTACTATCTAATTGTGACCAAGAAACAGCTGAACCACCCAGTTGCTGAACATAATGTGCAATACGATGTACTTCACTTTAATGACAGCTTCACAGCTGCATCATCTGAATGCTTCCTACTGACACCTCCTTTTCTGAAATGTACAGATGGGAACACTCCCCACAACATATACTAAATTCCCATAAACACCTGGCCTCAACCTTTATTAGCCCCAGTCCTCCTTCCACCTACCCCCTTTGCCACCTGCACTCCACAACTACACATCCTTCCAATCCCACCAATGCTCCTATTTTTCCACCCCTCTTCCCCAGTGTAGCCTCTCAACACTAAACCTACCAGCCTTATCCTTCCCCCACCATGTCCCTGCAAGCTCCCACAGGCAGCACAGCATCTTCCCCTCCCCACCCCAAGCTTCATCCTCACCCCAACCACCCACCCCAGCTGACTGTTGCTCACATCAGACTTAGTTACAGTCAGGCTCCAGCATAAAGAGACAGTGGCCACGTGTGTGTGCATTGCATTTATGTGAATGTTGTGTGTATTTTTGATTCTGAAGGAAGGACTTTGGCTGAATCTTAATATTTTAACAGTCTTTTTCATTGTGCCTGTCTGTGGCTCAATGCCTCCTCTATGTGTTGGACAGCAATCTATCCTTACCATTTTATTATTATTATTATTATTATTTCTTTCCTTTCCCAGATGTTATGTCTGGTTAAAAATGGAAAGTGACGTGGCCCTTGATCAAGCGTGACTTCCTTTTAACTGTACGGTATATGTTACATTGCATTTAGGAACTTTCGGGTAATTGAACATGTATCAATAATCACAGATTTCTGTAGTTGTATATATACGTTTGGATGTAGCTGTATTGCATTGATGTACTGGTGGATATTGTGTGGTATGACTGCTGTAGTTGATGGTATAATTGCTGTAATGTCAACTTTATCCTGATGCCACATGTCCTTGACTTCCTCAGCCAGTTAGATGTATTTTTCAATTTTTTCTTCTGTTTTCTTCTGTATATTTGTTGTATTGGGTATGGATATTTCAATTAGTTGTGTTAATTTCATCTTTTTATTGGTGAGTATGATGTCAGGTTTGTTATGTGGTGTTGCTTTATCTGTTATAATGGCTATGTTCCAGTATAATTTGTATTCATCATTCTCCAGTACATTTTGTGGTGCATACCTGTATGTGGGAACATGTTGTTTTATTAGTTTATGTTGTATGGCAAGTTGTTGATGCATTATTTTTGCTACATTGTCATGTCTTCTGGTGTATTCTGTATTTGCTAGTATTGTACATCCGCTTGTGATGTGATCTACTGTTTCTATTTGTTGTTTGCAAAGTCTGCATTTATCTGTTGTGGTATTGGGATCTTTAATAATATGCTTGCTGTAATATCTGGTGTTTATTGTTTGGTCCTGTATTGCAATCATGAATCCTTCTGTCTCACTGTATATATTGCCTTTTCTTAGCCATGTGTTGGATGCGTCTTGATCGATGTGTGGCTGTGTTAGATGATACGGGTGCTTGCCATGTAGTGTCGTCCCCTTCGAATTTACTTTCTTTGTATCTGTTGATGTTATGTGATCTAAAGGGTTGTAGAAGTGGTTATGAAATTGCAGTGGTGTAGCCGATGTATTTATATGAGTGATTGCTTTGTGTATTTTGCTAGTTTCTGATCGTTCTATAAAGAATTTTCTTAAATTGTCTACCTGTCCATAATGTAGGTTTCTTATGTCGATAAATCCACTTCCTCCTTCCTTTCTGCTTAATGTGGATCTTTCTGTTGCTGAATGTATGTGATGTATTCTATATTTATGGCATTGTGATCGTGTAAGTGTATTGAGTGCTTCTAGGTCTGTGTTGCTCCATTTCACTACTCCAAATGAGTAGGTCAATATTGGTATAGCATAAGTATTTATAGCTTTTGTCTTGTTTCTTGCTGTCAATTCTGTTTTCAGTATTTTTGTTAGTCTTTGTCTATATTTTTCTTTTAGTTCTTCTTTAATATTTGTATTATCTATTCCTATTTTTTGTCTGTATCCTAGATATTTATAGGCATCTGTTTTTTCCATCACTACTATGCAGTCACTGTGGTTATCCAATATCTTTAGTAATTGGTTGAGTTGTTGATTTGTTGCTGCCAGTAGTTTTAGATCACCCATGTATAGCAAATGTGTGATTCTGTGTTGGTATGTTCCAGTAATATTATATCCATATTTTGTATTATTTAACATGTTGGATAGTGGGTTCAGAGCAAGGCAGAACCAAAAAGGACTTAATGAGTCTCCTTGGTATATTCCACTCTTAATCTGTATTGGCTGTGGCGTGATATTATTTGAATTTGTTTGGATATTAAGTGTGGTTTTCCAATTTTTCATTACTATGTTTAGGAACTGTGTCAATTTAGGATCTACTTTGTATATTTCCAATATTTGTAGTAACCATGAGTGGGGTACACTATCAAAAGCTTTTTGGTAATCAATGTATGCATAGTGTAGTGACCTTTGTTTAGTTTTAGTTTGATATGTCACCTCTGCATCTATTATCAGTTGCTCTTTACATCCTCATGCTCCTTTGCAGCAGCCTTTTTGTTCTTCATTTATAATTTTGTTCTGTGTTGTATGTGTCATTAATTTCTGTGTAATGACTGAAGTTAATATTTTGTATAGTGTTGGTAGGCATGTTATGGGGTGATATTTTGCTGGGTTTGCTGTGTCTGCTTGATCTTTAGTTTCAGATAAGTTATTCCTTGTGTAAGTGTATCAGGGTCTTTGTATGGGTCTGCAATGTAACTGTTAAATAATTTGGTTAGATGTGAATATGTTGAGGTGAACTTCTTTAGCCAGAAATTTGCTATTTTATCTTTTCCAGGGGCTTTCCAATTGTGAGTAGAATTAATTGCTCAGGTGACTTCACGTTGCAAAATTATCATTTCAGGCATTTGTGGTATCATCTTGTATGTGTCAGTTTCTGCTTGTATCTACTGTGCATGTCTGTTATGTTGTACGAGGTTTAACCATATGTTGCTCCAGAAGTGTTCCATGTCTTCTATGTTTGGTGGATTGTCTATTTTAATGTGTGTGTTATCTATTGTCTGGTAAAATTTCTTTTGGTTTGTGTTGAATGTTTGGTTTTGTTTCCTTCTATTTTCACTTTTTTTGTATCTTCTAAGTCGTTTGGCCAATGCTTGTAATTTCTGCTTCTTTTCATTTAATTGCTCTATCACTTCTTGTTGTGAGATTTTACCTAACCTTTTTCGTTTTTTGTCTCATATTTAATTTCTTATAAATTGTGTTAGCTGTTCAATGTCTTTTCTCAGTTTTTCTATTCTGATCTGTAGCCTGTGTTGCCATGCTGGTTTTGTGGGTTTCTTCTGTGTGTTGGTTGGTTCTGATCTCTGCCTAGTGTGTATATTTAGTGTAATGAGTGCTCCTATATAAACCAGTAGTTGTAGCTCTTCCACAGTTCTATTTTCATTTATTTTGTTGTGTATGATTGTGTTGATAGTGGTTATTGTTGTTTTGACTTGTGCGTTACTTGGTGGTCTATGCAAGAATGGTCAACTGTCTGCATTTGTGTCTTTGTATTCTATATATGTCAGCTGAAATTTTTCTTCTATATCTAACATGTGTTTCACTTCGTGTTCTATTTGTGCTTGTCCTGGTGGCTGTCTTAAGATTTCGTTTTCCTCTGATTGTTTAATTGATGCGTGTTGTTCTTTGTTTGCTTGCTCTGGGATGTTTGAGTCCATTACTGTATTTTCTTCTGATTGCACATTATTTCGTTCCATCATTTGTAGTACTTCTTGTTTGATGTTTTCTAATTCTGGCTGGGGTATCCTGTTATTTTTTATTATTACACGGATCTGATCAGCTAGTCGTTGTTCTGTTAAAAATTTTAATTCTGGGTATCTGGTAATAAATATTGTGTATACTTGTGATCTGTATCCAGTTGTGTTGATTTCTAAGTTTGTTGCTTGGTAATAATTGAACATGAGGTGTCGGTTAACTTCATCTGACCATCTCATCCTCTACCTTTGTTTTCCTTCTAGAGTGGTTGCAGGAAGCATATCCTGCAAAACACCTCTATTTGGATTCTGTGTGGCTAGCAGTGTCGTTACCATTGTGGACGGACATAGGGTTCAAGGGTCGTACCCGACCATGACAGAGCTTGTCCAAGGCTTCATTAGTTCTGTCCTGAACCAACTAATCACACTAAAAGGGGGGTTAGCCCTATTAGTGGTTTGTTCCTTTCGTCGCCTTTTACGGCTGGCAGAACACACCGGAGGCCTATTCTTTTATTATTATTCATTCTTTCTTTACTTTCTCAGATGTTAAGTATGGTTAAAAATGGAAAGTGATGTGGACCTTGATCAAGCGTCACTTCCTTTTAACTGTATGGTATGTGTTATATTGCATTTAGGAACTTTCGGGTAATTGAACATGTATCAATAATTACAGATTTCTGTAGTTGTATATATAAGTTTGGATGTAGCTGTATTGCATTGATGTACTGGTGGATATTGTGTGGTATGACTCCTGTAGTTGATAGTATAATTGGTATAATGTCAACTTTATCCTGATGCCACATGTCCTTGACTTCCTCAGCCAGTTGGATGTATTTTTAAATTTTTTCTCCTGTTTTCTTTTGTATTTTTGTTGTATTGGGTATGGATATTTCGATTAGTTGTGTTAATTTCTTCTTTTTATTGGTGAGTATGATGTCAGGTTTGTTATGTGGTGTTGTTTTATCTGTTATAATAGTTCTGTTCCAGTATAATTTGTATTCATCGTTCTCCAGTACATTTTGTGGTGCATACTTGTATGTGGGAACATGTTGTTTTATAAGTTTATGTTGTAAGGCAAGCTGTTGATGTATTATTTTTGCTACATTGTCATGTCTTCTGGGGTATTCTGTATTCGCTAGTATTGTACATCCACTTGTGATGTGATCTACTGTTTCTATTTGTTGTTTGCAAAGTCTACATTTATCTGTTGTGGTATTGGGATCTTTAATAATATGCTTGCTGTAATATCTGGTGTTTATTGTTTGATCCTGTATTGCAATCATGAATCCTTCTGTCTCACTGTATATATTGCCTTTTCTTAGCCATGTTTTGGATGAGTCTTGATCGATGTGTGGCTGTGTTAGATGATACGGGTGCTTGCCATGTAGTGTCGTCCCCTTCGAATTTACTTTCTTTGTATCTGTTGATGTTATGTGATCTAAAGGGTTGTAGAAGTGGTTATGAAATTGCAGTGGTGTAGCCGATGTATTTATATGAGTGATTGCTTTGTGTATTTTGCTAGTTTCTGATCGTTCTATAAAGAATTTTCTTAAATTGTCTACCTGTCCATAATGTAGGTTTCTTATGTCGATAAATCCACTTCCTCCTTCCTTTCTGCTTAATGTGAATCTTTCTGTTGCTGAATGTATGTGATGTATTCTATATTTGTGGCATTGTGATCGTGTAAGTGTATTGAGTGCTTCTAGGTCTGTGTTGCTCCATTTCACTACTCCAAATGAGTAGGTCAATATTGGTATAGCATAAGTATTTATAGCTTTTGTCTTGTTTCTTGCTGTCAATTCTGTTTTCAGTATTTTTGTTAGTCTTTGTCTATATTTTTCTTTTAGTTCTTCTTTAATATTTGTATTATCTATTCCTATTTTTTGTCTGTATCCTAGATATTTATAGGCATCTGTTTTTTCCATCGCTTCTATGCAGTCGCTGTGGTTATCCAATATGTAATCTTCTTGTTTAGTGTGTTTTCCCTTGGCTATGCTATTTTTCTTACATTTGTCTGTTCCAAAAGCCATATTTATATCATTGCTGAATACTTCTGTTATCTTTAGTAATTGGTTGAGTTGTTGATTTGTTGCTGCCAGTAGTTTTAGATCATCCATGTATAGCAGATGTGTGATCTTGTGTGGGTATGTTCCAGTAATATTGTATCCATAATTTGTATTATTTAGCATGTTGGATAGTGGGTTCAGTGCAAGGCAGAACCAAAAAGGACTTAATGAGTCTCCTTGGTATATTCCACACTTAATCTGTATTGGCTGTGATGTGATATTATTTGAATTTGTTTGGATATTAAGTGTGGTTTTCGAATTTTTCATTACTATGTTTAGGAACTGTATCAATTTAAGATCTACTTTGTATATTTCCAATATTTGTAGTAACCATGAGTGGGGTACACTATCAAAAGCTTTTTGGTAATCAATGTATGCATAGTGTAGCGACCTTTGTTTAGTTTTAGTTTGATATGTCACCTCTGCATCTATTATCAGTTGCTCTTTACATCCTCGTGCTCCTTTGCAACAGCCTTTTTGTTCTTCGTTTATAATTTTGTTCTGTGTTGTATGTGTCATTAATTTCTGTGTAATGACTGAAGTTAATATATTGTATATTGTTGGTAGGCATGTTATGGGGCAATATTTAGCTGGGTTTGCTGTGTCTGCTTGATCTTTAGGTTTCAGATAAGTTATTCCATGTGTAAGTGTATCAGGGAATGTGTATGGGTCTGCAATGTAACTGTTAAATAATTTAGTTAGATGTGAATGTGTTGAGGTGAATTTCTTTAGCCAGAAAATTGCTATTTTATCTTTTCCAGGGGCTTTCCAATTCTGAGTAGAATTAATTGCTTGGGTGACTTCATGTTGCAAAATTATCACTTCAGGCATTTGTGGTATCATCTTGTACGTATCTGTTTCTGCTTGTATCCACCGTGCATGCCTGTTATGTTGTACCGGGTTTGACCATATGTTGCTCCAGAAGTGTTCCATGTCTTCTATGTTTGGTGGATTGTCTATTTTAATGTGTGTGTTATCTATTGTCTGGTAAAATTTCTTTTGGTTTGTGTTGAATGTTTGGTTTTGTTTCCTTCTATTTTCACTTTTGTTGTATCTTCTAAGTTGTTTGGCCAATGCTTGTAATTTCTGCTTCTTTTCATCTAATTGCTCTATGACCTCTTGTTGTGAGATTTTACCTAACCTTTTTCGTTTTTTTTCTGACATTTCATTTCTTATAAATTGTGTTAGCTGTCCGATGTCTTTTCTCAGTTTTTCTATTCTGATCTGTAGCCTGTGTTGGCATGCTGGCTTTGTGGGTTTCTTCTGTGTGTTGGTTGGTTCTGATCTCTGCCTAGTGTGTATATTTAGTGTAGTGAGTGCTCCTATATAAACCAGTAGTTGTAACTCTTCCATAGTTGTGTTTTCATTTATTTTGTTGTGTATGATTGTGTTGATAGTTTTTATTGTTGTTTCGACTTGTGGGTTATTTGGCGGTCTATGCAAGAATGGTCTAATGGCTGTATTTGTGTCTTTGTATTCTATATACGTCAGCTGAAATTTTTCTTCTATATCTAACATGTGTGTCACTTCGTGTTCTATTTTTGCTTGTTCTGGTGGCTGTCTTAAGATATTGTTTTCCTCTGATTGTGTAATTGATGCATGTTGTTCTTTGTTTGTTTGCTCTGGGATGTTTGAGTCCATTACTGTATTTTCTTCTTCTTCTTCTTCTGATTGCACATTATTTTGTTCCACTATTTATTGTACTTGTTGTTCGATGTTTTCTAATTCTGACCGGGGTATCCTGTTATTTTTGATTATTACACGGATCTGATCAGCTAGTCGTTGTTCTGTTAAAAATTTTAATTCTGGGTATCTGGTAATAAATGTTGTGTATACTTGTGATCTGTATCCAGTTGTGTTGGTTCCTAGGTTTGTTGCTTGGTAATAACAGAGCATGAGGTGTCGATTAATTTCATCTGACCATCTCATCCTCTGTCTTTGTTTTCTTTCTAGGGTGGTTGCAGGAAGCATATCCTGCAAAACACCTCTATTTGGATTTGAATCATTTTCCAGTTGGCTAGCAGTGTTGTTACCATTGTGGGTGGGCATAGGGTTTAAGCATCGTCCCCGACCATGACGGCGCTTGTCCGAGGCTTCTTTAGTTCTGTCCTGAACCAAATAATCACACTAAAAGTGGGGGTTAGCCCTATTAGTGGTTTGTTCTTTTCGTCGCCTTTTACAACTGGCAGAACATTCTTTTCCCGGGCCTCCACGGGGATTATTATTATTATTATTATTATTATTATTATTATTATTATTATTATTATTATTCCACCCAGGACATCCCACTATTTGAGTTGCCAAATCATTTGAGGGTAGAAATAGCAGGTTTTTTTTTTTTTTTTTTTTTTTTTTTTGTCTTTTTTTTTTTTCACATTGTGGATGATCTACTGCAGAAATTCTCTGAGACAGGAAAATAGTTTAAGGGTACACAGATTTTTCTGGCATATGCTTGGAAGAAGAATTTCTAGACAAGAAAAACTAAGTAAATGATTTTATGCGCTATGGAAATTTTGGGGATGTTGTAGCATTGAATATTGTCATGTGCCTATCATGCATACATGAACAGCTTCCTTAGATGCCGTGTGATCATCTAGGGAAACACAGGTATGACAAAACATAATTTCAAATTTCAAAATTGAGCTACCAGAATTATGAAAGAGTTTATCATAGAGATCTATGATGGTACATATTTAAAGAATTTGAAATAATCACACTTCCTATACATTTATCAATGTGTGTGCTTTCTCATACCTCACCAAAAACTCTGAATCCTCAAAAATAAACTTCATAGCTATGTAACAAGAAATTGAGATGATTTTCACAATGACACACACAGAAGTCCTTTAGCGAAAAAAGTGTATATCATCTACCCAAAATACATTTTAGTACACTGCCTGTTAAATTTTAAAAATGAAAGAATTTCATAAATTCAAAATAAAATTGAAAACACTTTTTAATAATTTGTAGCTTCTATAATATTGAAGAGTATTTTTATGTGTGAGTGTAAAAGGGATATGATTTACATAAATCCAAGTGAATTAATTCATTTATATGTAAGCTTGTTAATAGCTTAAACATAAGAAGTCTTTCAAAATGACGGAGCACAGCAATCAGTCATCCTTTCCTTTCACGCTTTATTAAAGCAAATCTAGATTTCGGCTAGTACCTAGCCATTATCAGTGCAGTATTTCAGTGTTTTAATACTTGTTCTAGTATGTCAGTCCCCTGTCATTCAGGCTCCTGTCACAGTTCATCCAAGACTACCAAGTCTCGAATGAATCATGACAGGATCCTGAACAACAGAGACTGACTTACTAGGACATGTATTAAAACTCTAAAATACTGCATTGATAAGTACTAGCTGAAATCTAGATTCGCTTTAATAAAGCCTGAAAGGAAAGGATGACTGATTGCTGTCTTCCATCATTTTGAAAGTGATATGAGAGAGAGAGAGAGAGAGAGAGAGAGAGAGAGAGAGAGAGAGAGAGATTTTACAGTTTTTTTTTTTTTTTTTTTTTTTTTTTTTTTTTTTTTTTTTTTTTTTTTTTTTTTTTTTTTTTTGTGAAATGCATATTTTTACATTTCTGAACATTTAATGCTAGTTGCCAACCTTCGCACCACTTTGAAATCTTATTGAGAGATGACTGAATGTTTATGCAACTCCTTTTATACAGTAGTTCCTTATATATAACTGCAACATCTGCAGAAAGTCTAAGTCTACTATTAATGTTGTCCACAAGGTCATTCTTATACATCATGAACAGCAAGGTTCCCAACACACTTCCCTGGGTCACACTCACTTCTACATCTTACGATGACTCTCCATTCAAGGTAATGTGCATCCTCCTACCAAAAAGCCTCATTACAGTCACAAATTTCATCTGATACCCCATACAACCGTACTTTTGATAATAAATGTTGGTGTGGTACTGAGTCAAATGCGTTTTAGAGATCAAGAAATACTCCATTCCTGACTGCCTTGATCCATGGCTTTCAGTAAATCATGTGAGAAAAGTGTTTTTGGAATCCCTGCTGGTTGGCATGGAGGAGGTTGTTCTGTTCAAGATACTTCATTATGTTTCAGCTTAGGATATGTTCTAAGATCATACAACAATTGGATGCCTACGACATTGTATGGCAGTTTGTGGATCACTTCTGCTGTGCTTCTTGTAGACAGGTGTGACCTGTGCTTTCTTTCAGCTACTCGGCACAGTTTTCTGTTTGAGGGGTCTACAGTAAATTATAGTCAACAGAGGGACAAATTTGATAGGGATTCCATTGGTCCACTGGACTTGGGGCTCTATTCAGTTTTAACAATTTCAGCTATTTCTCAATGTCATTCGCACTAATATCTATTTCACTCATCTTTTCAATAGTACAAAAATTAAATTGGGACGACACTCCTCTCAGTTTCACTTCCTGGCTTGTCCCTGAATGACTGGACAACATAAATGCCATTAACAGCCTTTACATATGACCAAAATTTCTTTCATTTTTGTTAAAGATCTTCTGTCTATTCTGCTACAGTAGTCATTAAAGGCCTCAGGTATTACTCTCTTGACTGCCAAAAATGTTTCATTCAGCATCTCTCTATCTATAGCCCAATGTTTTGTCGTGTTCCTATAATGTACTAGTCTCTGTTTCTTTAGAAGTTTGTCCACAGTGACTGCATACTATGGAGGATCTCTCCCACTGTGAACTTTTCAACTGGGTGCATATCTACCCACTGCATTGGAAACTTACTGCTCTTTTAAACATGAGCCATAGTTACTGCTTCTGTCCGAAGCTAAAAATTTCAAGTTCCTCATTGAGATATGACGCTACTGCTTCTCTGTCTAATTTGCTAAACATACAAATCTTTCTGTTTGGTTTAGCTGCCCTTAGTATTTTGGTATTCATTGTTGCTATAACTTTGGTCACTGATACCAGTTTAGATGTGAGGTGAGGTCTGTTCAGATCTAATACATTTCCATCATGAGTGGTCAGAGAAGACATTTAGTAATGTTTCATGTGATGTCTTGTCATGCCCACCATTAACAAATCTAGAATTATCCCAATTGATTGTTGGATGAGTAATATCTTCTCTCATAATTTTATGCCCATCCTTGATACTGTCTGTTGACAAAACAATATCACATGCAGCTTCAATTTCTGTCTTGGTGGATTTGAATTTATTGTCTACTGTGACAAATGTGCACTTAAAATTTCCCCCAAAGATCTCACTACTATCTAATTTAGGTTACAACCAGCTTTCTGTGCCTTGTATTATCTGAGCTTCAATGCTTTTTAGGAGAGCTTCAAACTCTGTCACTTTGTTGCAAATGTTTCAGCAGCTAACCACTAGGATTTTAATAATCTCATCTCCTAGTCACTAGAATGATCCAAGTATGACCTCAGAGCCCAGATGATAGGCATATGCTCTAATGTGTGCCACCATCTATAGCTTATTGCACCCTGTTCCCTCAGTGGTTGCTGGAATAGCCTCTTCAACATGCTCAATGAGATTCCCCCCAAGCATACACACTGAGTGCAACTGGTGTTCCCATGCCTTTCTGCCATTTCCCTAATGGGTATCATTATATGTTGTATTTTTGAACTACTGATGATTAATAGACCCCTACTCCTTTCCTTTTACTGCCTCTTGACAAAGGATACAGCAAGTTTTGAAACAGATGAAATAAGTCTCTCTGGTTCAGTTTCCATTCTGGTGGAGGACAGCACCTCAAACATGTTTGTCAAGGAAGGTTGTATGCTATGTGTTCTTTGCTTCAGCACAGGTTGTATGCTATGTGTTCTTTGCTTCAACACACACACTGGAACTTCATCTAAGCCTGCTGGAATTGTTAATAAGGTTTTGTACAGCTGCATTGACTTCAGGCTCTACGTTTGCTAATAATGTAATTGTACTAAGTGTATGATTATTTACAGATGTTAAATTTGTTTTGAGGAATTTTTTGCAGGTACTCTACAATAATTGAAAAATGCTCACTCAAATAATTTGTTAGGCAGTGTGGATGATTTATTTTATTATGTGTTTGTTTGTCTCTCTGTTTCCCATTTAATGACATCCTAGCCTGCCTTGCTTTTATTCTCTGCAGTGTATATTATTGAGTCATTAAATACCTCTTCTTGCAGCATTCAGCATCCTCTGACAAATCTTTTTGTATCTGTCACAGAACTTTAAGGACTCTGGCTCATTATGTCACTTTTTTATGAAGCTGAGTTACTTAAGCATCTAGGATGACTTTCTAATACCTGTTTCATTGTCTGTTTTGTGAGATGTTAATACTGTTGTGGGTGCTTTTGAGAAAAGCCTTGTTAATAGTTCAACTTAAATAAAGTTGAGAACTTAGAGAATTTTGCAATTACATTGTTGTCACTACACACTTAACTTTGTTGACTTTATTGAAATATTTTGTATTTAGACTTCAATAAAAGTCTTTTGTAGGCCTATAATTGAGGGAATTTTTGTTTCTTCTTTTTTTTTTCATGCATAGTTTTATCATTATTATTTGGCTGAAATATGTCACAGGGTCACCAGTTCCAAAAATTAATTGTACCAAAAGTAATGTCCACCAAAATATGTCCCACTTGGCTGACTTGGCATCCTGATTTGACATTTACTCATGAATTATCACATTGTCCACCTGTTTAAAGATCCTTCCATAATAATTCTCTCTAAGTGTAGTCAAAGATGAAAGTTCCAAATCTTTTGGACTTTCACCTAACTTCTACAAGCTGCAGTCCTAACTGCCTGTGTCATTTAACATCTCACTCCAGGTTCTTACCTTTCTAACATTCAGTCTGTGACTATTAATTATACATTGTTTTCCAGAATTGTAAGTGCTGACACATAGAGAAATGTGTCATTACAGACAAGATTGTTCATTATACAGTTGAGGCAGTTAAGACATGCCATCAAAAATACACTGATGTAAAAAAGTTGCACACAAAAAATAATTGATTGTAGAATAATGAAATTTTGGGAATACATTTGTCTAGGTAACAGATGTAAGTGAGTAAGTTTGCACGATGACAGGTTAATGTAAGCATGAGCTAATCCATTGCAAATGTAAAATGCTGATACATTAACAACCAGTGTAACCGCCAATATGTTGAATGCAAGCATACAAATGTGCATACATTGTGTAGTACAAGTGCTAGATGTCAGTTTGTGGGATGGAGTTCGATGCCTGTTGTACTTGGTTGGTCAATACAGAGACGGTTAATGCTGTTTGTAGATTATGATGGAGTTTTCCTCTGATGATGTCACATCAGAAACAGTTCTGATGATCAAGCACCACTACCAGCAATCACACACAGCAGCTGCATTTCTGCCAAGTCTTTCTGCAATGGCACAGAAGCCACACCTAGCTTCTCATAGTCCTATTACACGACCTCATTCAAACTCAGTGAGGTGTTGATAATGGCATCTTAGTCATCTTCAAGGCATTCCTGACTAATATCAGCTCATCACACCCAGTCTTTAAGATAACTATTGCTCATGACCATTACAGCATGTATTTAAAGCAAACTTGATTTGCATCCTCATAGTGGTGCTACTCTTATGGAACTGGTGTGAACTTTGGATAGACATCACCTCTCAGATATAGGAACACACCACCAAATTTCTTTTGTACATTAAATGTATTTGCAATTATGAATATGGACAACCATCAGCTGTAGAATGAAATGACGACAATAAAAATTTGTGCCGGAATAGAACTCAAAACTGGATTTCCTGCTTATTGCGAGCCATCGCCTTACCATTTGGCTATATGTCCACGACCCACAGCCAGACCCAATCTTCTATATGTTGTCAACCATGTGTCTACAACCTGTACTAGTACATCCATTATGTATATTCCCATATAAGTGAGACATTTGACTTGAAAGTCACTTGCCCGGTGTCAGCAAATAAATACGATATTGCAGTGCCTGTGTTATTCTGAATTACAATGCAAAGTTCAAGCACTGTGATGACTATAGCTGTTATGAAATCCATTAAATGTATTTGCATTTGTGAATATGGACAACCATCAGCTGTAGAATGAAACGACAACAATAAAAATATGAATGGACCAGCACTTGAATCCAGATTTCCCATTCACCTTACCATTTGGTTAGCCATGCATGTCTTATGGACATACCCAAACTTCCATATGTCATCAACCATGTGTCTATGACTTGTACTTATACATCAGTTATGTATAATCCTGTACAGGAAAGACATTCAACTTGAAAGTCACTTGCCTGGTGTCAGTGAATAAATAATATTGAGTGCTGCCCAAATTCAGAATAACACAGGCACTGCAATATTGTACTTATGCCTTGTGTGTTTTGCTACCTTTCTCTGGAATCCAAACTGATATCCCCTGAAGTCAGCTTCTACCAGTTTTTCCCGTCTTTTGTAAGGAATTCATGTTCGTATTTTTCAACCATGACTTATTAAACTGATAGTTCAGTAATATTCACATCTGTCAGCACCTTCTTTCTTTGGAATTGGAATGAATTATATTCTTGTTAAAGTCTGATGTTATTTTGCCTGTCTCATATATCTTGCATACCAGGTGGAAGAGTTTTGTCATTGTTGGTTCTCCCAAGGCTATCAGCAGTTATGGCAGAATGTTGTCTACTCCTGAGGCCTGTTTTGACTTAGGCCTTTCAGTACTCTGTCAAATTCTCTCTCATTATCATATCTCCCACCTCATCCGCATCTGTGACCTCTGCCATTTCTGTAATATTGCCTTTGAATACGTCTGCTTGTGTCTGTATATGTGTGGATGGATATGTGTGTGTGTGCGAGCGTATATCCGTTCTTTTTTCCCCCTAAGGTAAGTCTTTCCGCTCCCGGGATTGGAATGACTCCTTACCCTCTCCCTTAAAACCCACATCCTTTCGTCTTTCCCTCTCCTTCCCTCTTTCCTGACGAAGCAACAGTTGGTTGCGAAAGCTAGAATTTTGTGCGTATGTTTGTGTGTCTATCGACGTGCCAGCGCTTTCATATATGTATAAAGATGACAAAGTTAATATTTTAAGTTTTCTAAATAATGGTCGACATGCTTCTTTGTGATTTGCAGTGCACATATTTCAAATCATTTTTTTCTGTATTTTTAGTATCCGCACTATGTTTGTCAATTTACACCAAAAAACAATACCATACCTAATAATGGATTAAAAGTAGCTTGTATATGCTACTTTTAGTGTTTCCATATCAGCTGCAGTTGATAATATTTGCATTGCAAATGCAAAGCTGCTCAGTTTGTTTGCCAGGTATTTAATATGTGCCTGCCAGCTCAGCTCAAATTTTTATCTACATTTAAACCTAAGAATTTGACTGAGTCAACTTCTTCTATATCTTAGTTGCTGTGTACAATCTTAATCTGCTCACATTTTGACTGTTTGGTTTTGAGCTGCATCACGTGAGTCTTAGATATGAGGGAATAAGGTATAGTTGTAGTTGAAGGTAAACAATTAAAATTCTCTCAGATACAGATTTATTAGCACTTTGCTCCTACACAGATACAAGTCCAGATGCTAACTGCCGTTAGCATCCAACATCCTGCCCAAAGCCCTCTCCTCAAAGATAGCACACTTACGCACTGTACAAATATCGATATTTATGGTGCTCTACACCACTTAGCCCCCCCTCCCCACACACACACACAGTGTGGAGTACGTCCCTGTGAATGGGGGGGGGGGGGGGGGGGATGAGAAGTTAGGAAGGTAACGTACAGTTCTTCTGCGTCAGGTGGAAGCAGTTGACTGGACTGATAGGAGATCGGGGGGTGAAACCTGGTACATCGACGGCGAAGTCAGCAAGCGACACCGGCGGCTGAAGACGACATTCCGTCCTGGAGTGGAGGTGTAGCACTTCGTCAGCAGGCAGGCGGAGAATCAACTTGCCAGAAGGCCTAACAAAGGCACGTAAATTGCCACACGCAGCACTTCTGCTCAATTTAAAGCGGCGCACCACACGAGATTCTGCACTTCCTCCCTCAACATTGTCACAGGCGAGTACCACACACCATATCACCATCTACAACAACAGATAATTTATGTATGTCATCAGGGTGTACATGTGTTGTGAATTCTTGGGTGGCACCTGTACGAGCAATGGTAGGGAGGCAGGGAGGTGTGGGAAAGCCATGGCAGGGAGAAGTATCTGCTAATTGGGGGGTAGCAGGTGCACTGGACTGCGCAGGCGACAACCTCGGGCGATCAGCTGACAGACGAGGGAGCATGACCGAAGGCAACGAGGAGCCAGCATGGATTTGGATTGAACGGCATGACAAAGAGCTGTCACACAAAGATGGTAACACAATGGTAGAATCCGAGTGGTTGGCAGTTCGACTGCGAGGGCTGTGAGGAGTGAAACACCGAAAAGATTGGCCCCTCGAATTAGACGAACGCGGAGAAGGAGCAGTGCTTGGCAGAGAAGCACGCTGTGGAGAATCAATACCCGAATCCATGGTATGGGAAGATGGATGGCCGCTCGAAGCAGGAGTGGGAGAAATAGGGGCAGAATCAGGGAGGTTCACCTGATGCTCAATGAAAGCTGGTTTCACTCGGTTGAGTGAGAGTGTGGTTACAGAGTCTTTTATGAGGAGATCCATGTTATTCTCAGAGCGTTTGACAACCTTGTAAGGACCTGTGTAGGGTGACTGAAGCGGGGCTTTGATTGAGTTGTCTCTGAGAAACATGTACTCACAAGAGTCTAGCGTGCGCGGTATGTACACGCGCAGAGGTGTATGAGCAGCCGGAGGTGGCGGCTGAATTTTGCTGCAGTGCAAGCGCACCCGCTCGAGAAGTGAAGGGAGTTCAGAGGGCCGTGGAAGTGGGGTGGGAGTGACTAATTCTCCAGGCAAATTCAGAGGTTGGCCATACACAAACTCGGCTACAGAACCCTTGAGGTCTTCCCTGAAAGTCGCACGAAGGCCAAGAAGCACGAAGGGCAGTGACTCTGTCCATAGTGAGTCATGGCAACGCAAGGCAGACTTTAAGGTGCGATGCCATCGCTTGACAAGCCCATTGCTTTGGGGGTGGTATGCAGAAGTATGAATTTTGACAATGCCACACATTTTACATAAGTCAGAGAAAACTGAAGACTCGAATTGTTGCCCCTGGTCAGTGGTGAGGTAAACAGGTGAGCCAAATCTAGAGATCCACGAATCTAAGAATGCTTGACTTACTGTATCAGAAGTAATGTTCGGAATAGGCACAGCCTCAGCCCACCGAGTCATCCTGTCAATAGCTGTAAACAAGTAACGGGAACCCTCGGAGGGGGGCAAAGGGCCTACGAGGTCGACATGAACATGGTGAAACCGGCCTGGCGGTTGTGCAAAACAGCCAAGGGGTGGGGAAGTGTGCCTGGAAACTTTGTTCTGTTGACACAACATGCATGCCCTGGCCCAAGACTGACAGTCGCGGCGCATGTCTCTCCAGACAAACCGTTCAGCTACCAGATGGGTGGAAGCTTTGACACCGGGATGTGCTAATATGTGTAGTTTGTCAAAGACCTGGCGTTGAAGGGGCTTAGGAATGAATGGCCGCAACGTACCAGTTGATTCATCACACCACACTAAGTTGGATATGTCAGGAAAGTAGAGCATACCGGTTGGAGAGAGGAGCTGTGGTCCGAAATTAACTGCATGGTATCGGGGCCTGCCAATTGCAACCGAGGTAGGTCCGTTAAGTCAATTAAGGTTGTGACTGCACCAACACGTGAGAGAAAATCAGCAACCACATTGTCCACTCCTCGGATGTAGCGAATGTCATTTGTAAATTGCAAGATGTAATCGATGTGACGAAAGCGTCATGGGGGCGGATCAGTCGCAGGATTTTTTATGGCAGGAACCAACGGATTGTGATCAGTGAGCACATAGAAATCTCATCCCTCAACATCAGTTCTGAAGTGTCTTATGGCCTCGTGAACTGCAAGTAATTCTCTGTTGAATGCTGAGTATTTCTTCTGCGCATTGTTTAGCTTTTTTGAGAAAAACTGGAGGGGAGTCGTAACATCGTTGTATGTCTGACTCAGTACTGCGCCGATAGCATTATCACTAGCGTCAGTAGTGATAAACATTGTGGCATCTGTATGTGGGTGAGCAATAGTGGCAGCGGAGGCCAACAGCTGTTTGAGTTCGTTAAATGCCTTGTCCATGTCTGGTGTCCATGGGACCTGGCGGGTGCCAGAAGTTTGTGGGCCAGCGAGAGCATCTGTGAGAGGAGCTTGCACCGCAGAAGCGGCTGGCAAATGTTTACGGTAATAATTAACTGTTCCGATGAACCTGCGTAATTCCCTATAGGTCTGGGGGTGTAGCATCTTGAGAACAGGCTTGATCTTGTCCTGCGGTGGTGTCAGACCGTCTGATGACACAACATAACTTAGGAATGTGACGGATGACTGGTGCAATTGAGTCTTTTTATTGTTCAGTTCAATACCAGCGGCTGCTAAAATATCTGTCACAACTTGAACACACTCCTCACTCTTTTCCAAAGTAGAAGCAAAAACCAATATGTCATCCATGTATACGAAACAAAAGTCTAGATGGGATAAAGTTTGATTGATGAAACGCTGCCACATTTGGGGGGCATTTTTCAACCTAAACGGCATAAATTTGTATTGAAACAGCCCAAAGGGAGTGGTTATGGCAGTCTTTACAATATCCTCCAGAGCCATAGGAATCTGATGAAATGCGTGCTTACAGTCAAAACAGACAAGTACTTTGTACCTGCGAGTGCATGATTGAAGTCTGCAATGTGTGGGACCGGATATTTATCAATGATGGTGCAGGCACTTAAACGCCTATAGTCTCCGACCATACGCCAAGTACCGTGTTTCTTTTGGTCAAACAGGATTGGACTAGCCCAGCAACCAGAAGAAGGTTCAATTATTCCCTTTTGTAATAGATCATCTAATTGTTCTTTTGCAATTTTCATAAATTCCGGCTTGAGGCGGCATGGGCGTTGCGATATGGGTGGCCCATCAGTTAGACATTACCGATGAACTGTGCCATTAGTAACTACTGCAATATGTGGCAGGGCACGACAGTCAGATGTCCGTGAAGCGGAGCAGGCAGTGGCGGACGGGCAAAGCTGTGGCGCTGAGGGCATGGAAGTACAAGTGTGCCAACCGCTCGTAGGCTGAGTAAAGGCCGCATGCGTGTTAACATGGGCGAGGTTGGTGCACTGGTTCTTGGTAGCGGGCCGTGCCGCTACGAGCGCTGTAGGCACGAGTGGGCGTGGCCGGACAGCAGATGGCCGTAGTTCATTGCCACGAGACTGGGAAGTTAATCGTCCATTTGGAACGCAAGGAGCATGAGCACTCGGGCATACACTGTCATTACAAAAGGGGGTGCTGACACAGTACAGAATTCACAACATTGTCGTTAATGTGCGCGGGCACGGGAACACCAGATTGGCATGGACTGACCTTGTCTGTAGCTAACGAGTCGTCACCTTGTAGTGCTGCGAGGCATTGTTGTGTAGAGGCCAACTCGTGGTGTATGTTGCGGAGATGCAGAAGCATTTCCATACGTTCCATCCGCAACTTCGAAGACTTCACGCACTCCACTAGCCACTTGTTTGTCGAAGATTGCACCTCCAAGGATAGGTTTAAACACTTCTTAGCACAGCACACATGTTTGGTGTTAGCCGAACTGTCACTCGGCGGAGCGAAAGGAATATGTTTGTTAAGGGGGGATAAAACACAGTATTTTGCACAAAATCTAGTGACAACTGATAGTGCTTCCGGAAATCAATTCCGAGAATAGGTTCTTCAAT
Source organism: Schistocerca serialis cubense (assembly GCF_023864345.2). Lineage (NCBI taxonomy): Eukaryota > Metazoa > Arthropoda > Insecta > Orthoptera > Acrididae > Schistocerca > Schistocerca serialis. The sequence goes on along the minus strand of NC_064642.1, from coordinate 81,283,499 downwards.
TGTTGACACTGAAAACGTCGACTCCAGCTTGCACTCGGGCGAAAATTTCACTGTATACAAAGTAGAACCCGAACACTGTAGGGTAGACAAGTTCACTGCACGAAGTACTGTTTTGTGTGGTTGCATTTTATTGGTTGCTAGGCAAACCGGCAGCAAAGAGACGTCTGCGCCAGTGTCTACCAGAAAACGTACACCTGATTGTAAATCGCGAACATAGACTCGACCACTCTTACTGTTGTTGTCCGAAACAGAGTGCAACGTGGGATGGTGCCCGTTGTTTACATCGCAGGAGGTGGCACCGTAGCCTACCTGCGGTTGGAGTTTGGGTAAGAACACGGTGACTGGCACTTGCGAGCTTGCTCCCCGAATCTTGCGTGGAAGAAACAGTAAGGTTGGGCGGGCCTGTGCTCCTGTGGGTAGTTGCTATGTGACGGAGTATGTGACCCAGAGTCTTCCACAGAGGCCGATGCACTGTCGTTGCGGGGAGCTGAAGGTGCAGGCAGGGCGGCTAGTTTAACAAACTTGTTATTAGCAGCACCAGACAAGGGCGTGGTGTCAGAAAGTGTCTTAGTGTGGTCATGTCCAGAATGCGGTGCACGGAGCTCATGTTGCCTGGTGGAGTATGCTCTGTCGGCGGCGCGTAAACGTTCATTTACTGGCCTGTCTTCATACGCAGAGATTGCAGTCTGGACAGGCAAAGGCAGCTTTTCAGTCCAGATTTCTGCGAGTGTGTAATCAGGCATAACTTGCTCATCGACAAGAAGACGGATGCAGCGCAACAGCTGGGACGGAGACCTGTCGCCGAGACGCTCTTCGTAGATGAGCTGTCGCACATTTTCTCTCCTGGTTTTCGAGATGCGCTCCAGTATCGTCTGTTTCGCCACAGCATACTTCCCTGCTAGGGGGGGGGGGGGGGGGGGGGGGGGAGGTGCTTTGACCAAATCGTAAATTAAATTGACGCGGTCGTGAAGATGGTTCATGAGGCAGGCGAAGCGTGCATCATCGTCCAAAGCACAGACATTGAATGTTTGCTCAACCAGGTTAAGCCAGAACTCCGGGTGAGCGGGTTTGAAGTCTGGCAGATTCGGCACTGCAGTCACTGCAGAGGTGCACCTATTACTTCGGACGGAAGTAGAGCATGCAGAAGACAGCGAGTCCGAATCATTGGCGTCCCATAATCCGGAAATCGCGAAATTCACTTAACGCCGGGGGGGCGGCTGAGAAGTGACGGACGGTCGAACGGTGTGAGGAACGTAGTCAAAATGTGCATTCTCATTGACGTGGTAGCTCGGGGAGAAGCCACAAGTACTTAAGTACGCCGGTGAATGTCCGTTATGCACATTGTATTCTCTCGACCGTGAGTGGTGGGGCTGGTTGTAGATGTCCGAGTAATTACTGTCCAGCACAGAATTGTTGACTTGATTAGAAGCAACACAAGGATCCCACACACGTCCACTAGGATGCACACTTGGTGTGATATTTGCTGTTTGGCAAGCATTGAAAACCTGTTGACTAGCCGGTGCGGAAGGATACCCACGTGGCGGGAAATGATTCGAGTTTGAATTTACTACTGGATTTTCCAAAGTAGCAAAACTTCGTTCGACACCACGAACTGTATTGAATTGTGTGTTCGACACAGGAGTAGGAATGTTCCGAACAATACTCTGTGGAGAATACGTGGGAAGGTCTAGGCTAACAAAGCCAGAGTCCACGACCGTTGGCGGTTGGAAGAAACTGGCGGCACTCGATGAATTCCACTGCATGTTCTGGCTGAAGGATTCCGAAGATTCTTGCAGCATGTCCACTACAACGGCAGGAGTGCTGGAGGGATGTTGCTGAAAACCAGGCGGCAGTGAGTGCTGAAAGGCCATTGTCTGGAGCTGAACAAAGGCCCTCGCGATCATGAAGAAACCCGATGCTGTAGGCGCATAAATAACCTTCGGGCGGTAACTCGGATGCGTATTACACAAAAAACGGGGTCACCAGTGAGGGAATAATGTATAGTTGTAGGTAAACAACTAGAATTCTCTCAGATACAAATTTATTAGCACTTCGCTTCTACACAGATACAAGTCTGGAGGCTAACTGCCGTTAGTGTCCGACATCCTGCCCAAAGCCCTCTCCTCAAAGATAGCACACTTACGCACTGTACAAATATCGATATTTATGGCTCTACACCACAGATATGTTTAGATTCAGCCCATTTAGCTGAAACCAAACTTCTAAGGTACTGAGGGTACTTCTTCCACCTTTCAGCTTTCTCTCTTTGCTTAGGACTGGTTTTCCATCTGAGCTCTTGATTTTATAAATCTGCTCCTCTTTTCTCCAAATGCCTCTTTAATTTTCCTGTAGGCAGTATCTATCTTTCCCCCAGGTATATATGCTTCTACATCCCTACTTAGCCATTTTGCACTTCCTGTCAGTCTCATTTTTAGACATTCGCATTCCTTTTCACCTGCTTTATTCACTGCATTTCTATATTTTTGCCTTCCATCAGTTATTAAAGATTTTTACATGGCCTTGTCTTTTTACCTGTTTCATCCCCTGCTGCCTTCACTATTTCTTCTCTCAAAGCCACCCATTTGTCTCCAACTGTATTCCTTTCCCCTGGTCTTGTCAGTTGTTGCCTAATTCTCTTGCTGAAACTCTCAACAAACTCTGGTTCTTTCAAGTTATCCTCTCCTTAATTTACCACCTTTTTGCAATTTCTTCAGATTTAATCTACAGTTCACAACCAATAAATTGTGGTCAGAGTCCACATCTGCATCTGGATATGTCTTACAATTTAAAATCTTGTTCCTAAATCTCTCTCTAACCATTATATAATCGATCTCAAACCTTCTAGAGTCTCTAGGTCTCTTCCACATGTACTACATTTTTTCATGATCCTTAAGCCAGGTGTTAGAGATAATTAAACTGTGCTCCATGCAAAATTTTACCAGGTGGCTTCCTCTTTCATTCCTTACCCACATTCCATATTCATTCACCTACAACTTTTCCATCTCTTCCTTGTCCTACTACCAAATTCAAGTCACCCATCACTATTAAATTTTCATCTCCCCTAGCGATATGAATAATTTCTTTCATCTTCTCGTATATTTCCTCAGCTCTTCATCTGTGGAACTAGTTGGCATATAAACTTGCATTACTGTGGTGGATGTCAGTTTAGTGTCTACCTTAGCTGCAATAATGCATTCGCTATGCTGTTCATAGAAGCTTACTGCATTCCTATTTTCTTATTCATTATTAAAACTACTAATGCATTACCCCTATTTGATTTTGTATTTATAGCCCTATATTAATCTGACAAGAAGTCCTGTTCCACCTGCCACCAAACTTCACTATTTCCTATCTTATCTGACTTATTCATTATCTAGCCTACCTGTCCAATTAAGGGATCTAACATTCCACACTCTGATGCCTAGAATGTCACACACAGCAGGCTTCAACGTTTTATGTGAGGATATTGTCACAGAGTTAGATAAAAAGTGGTACCTATCTCCTGATTCTGACCAAGATTTTAAGGTAAGTGGTTTCTAGCAACTGTATTTTGGAAATTTGTTACGGTCTGAGGTCATTCTTCTATCAAGCATACTGTTCACTAAAACATACTTGTTTTAGTCTGTTATGCTGTTACTGTCATTTTCAATACAAAATATTACTATCACTTGTAAAGCTCATACCTTCTTAACATATATACATGTAAATACATTTCCAATTTTTTCCTTTTGTTTCAAAATTCAATTAAATTGGTTTCCCCTCTTCTTCCTGGTTAGAATCTACTTAATTAGTTCCTAACTGGCAAATTCATGGCATAGCGTTTTAGAAGGGCTTAAAATTCTGCTAGTTTCATTTTTTCTATGCTTTTTACCATATGAATCTTCCCATTTTCCTATTGTAATTCCATCAGGCTTGGGGGGCTTGTGTTGAAGCTAGTGCCTGGATACTGAAAGGTCACAAGATCAAATCCTTATCATATCTAGAAATTTTTCAGTCTGCTTTCGCCCGAGCCTTTCCTCTCAAAAATGTGAAAATACGGAATTACAACAAATCCTTTGCGTTACACATTAAATTGTAGATCTGCTTACCCCAATTGGATTACTGGGGTAGTTTAGGGGCATGCAACTCACCAATGTTATGCCCAACTGAAAGATGTACACTATTAATGAAAGAACCCACTTTTCTACATTGTCATGTTATCAGAATACAAAATGTTTGCAGTTCTTATCTGTCTGAAACAAAATACTTCAGAAAAATTATTTAGTGCATACTACATAAATTACCAGAATGCCTAAACATGGACTTGTCATTATAATTACATCTGTTATATCTTAAGACATTTTTGTACTTAACTTTTTACATTAACTGTTAAACTGAATGGGTGAAGCTTATACTTTCGACATATGTTGTTCTTAATCAGTTACTCCAAAATTTATACCACTTAATCTTTATATACTATAAAGGATGCAAGGATCACTGTCCAAGTCAAACTCCATTTATTTTATGTCCTTGTGCCATTGCAGTTAACAATTTCAATTTGATTCCATGCTGTAGCGAAACAAAATAATGTACTTGGAGTAGCCAGGTAAAATTAACCCACCTTCCCTGGATGTGCAAGAAGCCATGGGAGGGTGTCAAGACCCAACATCCGGATGGAATTTCAACAGGGCACGCATGACAGTTGCTTCACAATATCGCCAAGCCAAGCAATTAGACACATGGAAGTACTGACACAGCACAAAGCCAGGGCGTCCACAGTGCAGACAGCCTGATTACCTCATGAACATGCCAAGATTCTGTTGTGACTTAAGTGGAAGAAACCAATGTTGTTGTTGTCTTAAGTCCAGTGACTGGTTTGATGCAGCTCTCCATGCTACTCTATACTGTGCAAGATTCTTCATCTCCAAGTTACTGCTCCAGCCTACATCCTTCTGAATCTGTTTAGTGTATTCATCTCTTGGTCTCCTCCTACGATTTTTACCCTCCATGCTGCCCTCCCAAACTAAATTGGTGATCCCTTGATATCTCAGAACATGTCCTACCAATCGATACCTTCTTCTAGTCAATTTGTGCCATAAATTCCTTTTCTCCCCAATTCTATTCACTACCTTCTCATTAGTTAAGTGATCTATCGCACATAATCTTCAGCATTCTTCTGTAGCACCACATTTCAAAAGCTTCTATTCTCTTCTTGTCCAAACTACTTATCGTGCATGTTTCATTTCCATACATGGCTACACTCCGTACAAATACTTTCAGAAAAGACTTCCTGACACGTAATTCTATACTTGATGTTAAGAAATTTCTCTTCTTCAGAAATGATTTCCTTGCTATTGCCAGTTTACATTTTATGTCCTCTCTGCTTCGACTATCATCAGTTGTTTTGCTCCCCAAATAGCAAAAATCATCTACTACTTTAAGTGTCTCATTTCCTAATCTAATTCCCTCAGCATCACCTGATTTAATCTGGCTACATTTCATCATCCTCATTTTGCTTTTGTTGATGTTCATCTTATATCCTCCTTTCAAGACACTGTCCATTCCATTCAACTACTCTTCCAGGTCCTATGCTGTCTCTGACAGAATTACAATGTCATTGGCAACCTCGAAGTTTATATTTCTTCATCATGGATTTTCATTCCTCCTCCAAATTTTTCTTTTGTTTTCTGTACTACTTGCTCGATAAAGAGATTGAATAACATCGGGGATAGGCTACAACCGTGTCTCACTCCCTTCCCAATCACTGCTTCCCTTTCAAACCCCTCAACTCTCATAACTCCCATCCGTTTCTGTACAAATGGTAAATAGCCTTTTGCTCCCTGTATGTTACCCCTCCCACCTTCAGAATTTGAGAGTATTCCAGTCAACATTGTCACAAGCTTTCTCTAAGTCTACAAATGCTAGAAATGTAGGTTCGCCTTTCCTTAATCTATCTTCTAAGATAAGGCGTAGGGTCAGCATTGCGTCACGTATTCCAACATTTCTACGGAATCCAAACTGATTTTCCCTAAGGTCACCTTCTACCAGGTTTTCTATTCATCTGTAAGGAATTCGTGTTAGTAATTTGCTGCCATGACTTATTTAACTGATAGTTCCATAATTTTTACATCTATCAACACCTGCTTTCTTTTGCATTGGAATTGTATTCTTCTTGAAGTCTGAGGGTATTTCGCCTGTCTCATACATCTTGCTTACCAGATGGTAGAGTTTTGTCAGGGCTGACTTTCCGAAGGTTATCAGTAGTTTTAAGGAAATTTTGTCTACTCCCGGGGCCTTGTTTCGACTTAGGTCTTTCAGTGTTCTGTCAAATTCTTCACACAGTATCACATCTCCCATTTCATCTTCATCTACATCCTCTTCCATTTCCATAATATTACCCTCAAGGACATCGCCCTTGTACAGACACTCCTGTAGGCAGTATGTATCTTACCCCTAGTGATAGATGCCACTACATCCTACATTTTTCCTCTAGCCATCCCTGCTTAGCCAATTTGCACTTCCTGTCAATCTCATTTTTGAGATGTTTGTATTCCTTTTTTCCTGCTTCATTTTTGCATTTTCCCCTCTCATCAATTCAATTCAATATCTCTTCTGTTACCCTAGGATTTCTACTAGACCTCATGTTTTTACCTACTTGATCCTCTGATGCCTTCACTATTTCATCTCTCAGAGCTACTCATTCTTCTTCAACTGTATTTCTGTCCCCCATTCATGGCAATCATTTCCTAATGTTCTCTGTGAAACTCTCTACAACTTCTGGTTCTTTCAGTTTATCCAGGTCCCATCTTAAATTCCCACCTTTTTGCAGTTTCCTCAGTTTTAGTCTACAGTTCATAACCAATAGATTATGGTCAGAGACAACATCTCCCCTGGAAATGTCTTACAATTTAAAACCTGGGTCCTAAATCTTTGTCTCACCATTATATAACCTACCTGAAACCTTACAGTGTCTCCAGGCCTCTTCCGTGTATACAACTGTCTTTCATGATTCTTAAACCAAGTGTTAGCTATGATTAAGTTATTCTCTGTGTTATATTCTACCAGGCGGTTTTTTCTTTCACTCCTTACTCCCATTCCACATTCATTCACCTACTACTTTTCCTACTCTTCCTTTTCCTACTATTGAATTCCAGTCCCCTGTGACAAATTTTCATCTCCCTTCACTATCTGAATAATTTTTTTATCTCATCATACATTTCTTCAATCTCTTTGTCATCTGTGGAGCTAGTTAGCATATAAACTTGTAGTACTGTGGCAGGCGTGGGCTTCATGTCTGTCTTAGCTACAATAAAATGTTGACTATGCTGTTCATAGTAGCTTACCCACACTCCTCTTTTTGTATCCATTTTTAAACTTACTCCTGCATTACCCCTATTTGATTTTGTATTTGTAACCCTGTTTTCATCTGACCAGAACACTTGTTCCTCCTGCCACCGAACATCACTAATTCCCACTATATCTACCTTTAACCTATCCATTTCTCTTTTTAAAGTTTCTAACCTACCTGCCCGAGTAAGGTATTTGACATTCCATGCTCCGATCCGTAGAACGCCAGTTTTCTTTCTCCTGCTAACGAAATCGATATTGTAGCAAAAAAAGCATGAACCAGACCCACAAAAACATTCTTCTTTTTCAGTTGGAGGTATCTCAGTCTACCAGCATCCAGCTACAAGATGGGACCTGTGACGATTCACCGTCTCCACAACTGCGGAACTACGAGTTCCTTGGGTCTACATGTCTTCTGTTGTGGATTTAAGACACTACTAGCAATGCTGCCAGGGGGCTGTAAGAGTGACAGCACATTGGCTCCATGGAAAAACCCTTGCCCTGAGGTGGGTTGGTACATCGACCTCCTGATCTCAATGCACCACTGACTGTCACTCACCTCAACAGCTGAATAGACCAGTTGTTGCAAGGCCATTAAAGTGCAAATACAAAGGAATATGGGTATATAACAAAGGTCACTGAAGATTCTTCTGCAAAATATTGACTGTATATATTCCTACAGAATAAACTAATAGAACCTTGTATTGTGCCTGCAAATTGTACATAACACACCAAGGAAAATTATACTATGGTTTCCGTTATCAGGGCAACAGAATAAAAGTACAGAACCCTGAGCAAAGCATTTTGATCAGCACACCAATTTTAATGGTGATGTAATTTAATTGCCTAGTATGTGTAGGACATTGGCCTTGGGATATCAAAATACAACTGTCAATCAGCATAGTCACATCATCATCAAACATCACTATTAGAATATTTCCATAATGTCTTTGATAGAAAATTTACATGTGTAGTACAAAAGGACAGCTACATTATCATATGCAGTGTGTGTCAGTAAACAGATAGCATGAACAATTGGCATTTTTCATTCCTTAAAAGTTATGGTGAGTACAAGCAGCTTACGGGTGACAACTGTCATAAATTGTTTGATCATGTTCTGTTTTGTGCACTAAGAACTATGGAGCCAAAATTTTGTTTGTTAATCATCAAAGCGTAATGAGTAACAGGTAGAAAAATAGTTTCTAATATTTTGGACTTCGTAAGCAACTGTGCATATTTCCTAAAAATAAACAGCAAGAAAGAGATTAAAAGTCTTCAACACTCTTCTACAGGTCACTTTGTTGTGTTGTAATCACCAGATTTCTTACAAGTTACAGGAATCAACAAATAGTATCACCATTTCAGTTACACAGTCTTTAATATGCTAAGTTTATTGGAGCAAGTTGAATCCTATCCATAAACTACATTGAAAACTATAACTATGAATAATCTATACTATCAAATGTGTGTAATTTGTTTTACTAAATAACCTTCCAGTTAAATAACAAATTACTGATGTCATATGTAAACCAAAAATTTTTTTGCTTAAAACACTACAAGACAGTCACCAAAATAAATGTTTATGTCAAAGTTTCTGTTAGTGTTTCCTATAATCTTGAGAAGATTTCAAAATCGTGCAAAGACTAAGAACTTGCTTTATATGTTCAAAAATGTAAAATTGTAAGCTTTCAAAACTCAAAAAATTATCATCCTATGTGAGCAATAGAACTGATTCATAATTAGAATCATTAAACTCATACTAATTTCCGACAGCAATGATTTGTAGGGTACCAAACGAAATGATCACATAGAGCCAATCCTAGGTACAGCAGGTGGTACTTTTCAGTTCATAGGTAGAATACAGGGAAAACACAACCAGTCTACAAAGGAGATTGCTTACAAAACACGTGTGACTCATCCTACAATATTAATCAAGTGTGTGCCACCCATACCAAAAAGTCTAACACGGGATATATGAAAAAAAAAGTCTGTACAAATGGTCACAGGTCTGTCTGATCCACTGTCGAGTAAAAAAAATGTTGAAAAATCTGAACTGGCAGATGCTTGAAGATTGACACCAACTACCACACAAAAGTCTACCTCAAAGTTTCTGGAACCAGTTTTAATCCAGGAGTGTACGAATATACTATACTGCCAGCTACATATCATTCCCACAGGCACCACAAGCCCAAGATTAGGCTGCACGTACTGGAACATTTAGACAGTTGGGAGCGCAGACAAAAAGGCATTCAAAGACCATTGCTCATCGCGTCTGATAACTATTTTGTTTGTTGAACCACAATACATAAAAATTACAGTGTTAACCTGACTTAGTGCCCAAAAACATACTACAATCACATCAGAAAAAATAGGTAATTGAAAATTTTCCAGTACCCGTAAGGACAACAACTCATCCTTTAATTCAAATTGAACCTGCAGAAGATATGTAATAGCCAGCCATTCTGTCGTCTCTGTATTTAAGTCTGTTGTTACCAGGGTCTTAGTCTATTGATGCTCTGACATTACTAAATACATATTTTACGTAACAGACATACAACAAGTTAGGTTTACTGACATTATAATAAAAAGTGGTGATCATATTATTATTTTCATTCTTGCTCCTGGTGATACAATAATAATGGCACATTTTCAACTAGTATCTTTTAATCTCACTAACTTGCAACACTGGGACTGACAACAAGGTGTCATCGTAAATACATTTTGCAAATGTTGCCTGTTTGCAAATGAAATAATGACCATTAGACTCACAATAAATTACTATAGCTCCTTCGCCCTGCAGACAGAGTGGACTATATTATAGAACAGCTTTGTTCCTGTAAATCGAAGGGGGCCTCTAAGGGGAGAGATCAAAATACGACTTCACATTCAAAATGAAACATTTCATTAAAATCCATTACCATATAGTATTATACACCACCAAATTTCACATTTGGAGTTCTATCAGTGTAAGCTGAGAGTATAAGGTGGCATGGGCATAAAAATTATTTTTAGAAACAAAAGTTTCAATTAGAAGTTTATTATCAACAATTTTAACAGATGTAACAATAGCTTTCAGAACAGGCAGTTTTCACATTCTGGAACAGAATATCTGCCACATATGTAACATTGTAGGTAACGCATCCCCGGCCTTAGATAAGTGATGTATACAGACTATACATCTCTAAAAAATTTAAATGCACTCTAGAAACACAAATCTTAAAATTTTGGAGCCTATCTGATAAATGTATGATTTATCCAAAATATACCGATACCAGACATGGAGTACTGTAGTTTTCATAATAAAACATTAAAGAGTACAAAACAATTTGTGGTAACAACACAAAGCCTAGAATCAGCATACACAATTGCAGGAACTGCTGGTTGCCATACCCAATAAGAACTGTCATGAAATACTGAAGACTTCTCTTCAGTGATCATAGCTACTTAAGCTGAGTGGTATTGAATTTTACCTTCCACTGTAAATGCAAAACTCCTTTATCACAATAGTAACAAATTAATTAGTTCACATGACTCCATCATTCATAATTAAACCTCTGGTACATTTATTTTATCACAACTACAGAGGCATCATGACAAACGTCACTTCACGAAACAAAAATCATGTATGGCTAACCCACAACTTCTAGAATTAAATAGTAGATACTCAAACCAGGTACATCTTTCAAACTTTCCAACAAACACAAAGGGCTGAAGAAATACACTTCCAGGATTTTAACAGCATGTATAGGACTTTGTAGGGAAGATCATAACATTTGGGTAGACAAAAAATACTCATGAAGAATCACTGAAATTGAAATATATAAATGAAGTCTACACACTATTTATCAACTTTCAGACGTTCACGAAAGGCTGTAACTCATGACACACCAGTACTGTGATACACCAGTATGGATTACAGCTCTAGTGGACAGAATAAAAATACATCACATTTTGAACAATAAATTTCACTTACATTGAGATTCTCCACGAAGGCTATTACATGAAAATTTGTGAGTGAACAGCTGTAACTCTACAACACAATTATATATTAGTTGGTGATGAGTGAACATAGTTGACAGAGTGGGGAGATAGGTGAGGAGGGGTGTGAAGTAATGGTGGTGGAGGAGGAGAAGGAGGAGGAGGAGAGGTCGGTAGGGAGGGAGGAAGGGAAGGGGCGGGGGGGAGAGGGGAGAGAAAGGGAGGGGGGAGGGGGAGGGGAGAATGTGTGTGTGAGAGAGAGAGAGAGAGAGAGAGAGAGAGAGAGAGAGAGAGCCACTGGATTTTTAAAGCTGAAAGTATATGCACAACACTGGCAACAATAAACAAATAAGAAGTGATGTAGCAGTAAATGCAAACAAGGGTAAAGGAAAAGACTTTAAATAATGATGCAGAATAAAAGAGCAGAGTGTCGTCATGAGTTGGCAAATGCTAGTGATGCCAAGTTCTGTGATGGTTTCGATAAGCTGCACTAAGCAATATATAAAAGATTTACACAATAACATCTAAAGTAACAATCGCAACTCTTCCAGTACATGGCGGAGTGAGTTTTTAAACCAGTATGGATCTGATGCCTTCTGCTCATTTTACTCTTAGGTTTACAAGTAGATTCCACACAGGAATAGCTCAACATTCCACCATTTTCAAATTGTACTGTCTTTGGATGAGCATAATAAATGCAAAATGAAACATTAAAGTTTAATTCGTTAAGAATGGAGAAATTATCTAAGTATATTCAAAACGAATGAGCGTATATATATCTATGTTGGCAATTGACATTTTAAAACATGGCACAAAAAATTAGAAATATAAACCAACATGTGACTTTGTGACTTCCTGAATTACAATTCATCCAATAATTATGTCAGTGATACAATATTCAAAATTCAGTCTTCAGAAGATTTTCAATCCCACAAAGTGTAGATCAGCGCCCCCCCCCCCCCCTCTCTCTCTCTCTCTCTCTCTCTCTCTGGCACAGAAGTTATTTCACACTTAGTAGCGAAAGAATATACTCAATTTCACATTTTAGAAACACAATTTTTCTTCATTCCAATATTTCACTTCTTTTTATGTCAGAAGTGATTCTCCTCATCACTGATAAAATGTTAGAGCCAGTCTTGTATGCTATCATACATACAAAATATCCTTCCTAATTAAATAGTAAGGAATAGCTTCCGTGCCTCCATTAATACTAGAAAAAATGGAAAGTTTTTACAATCACTACACAATGCAGTGCCTCTTTCTGATCCACATGAACAGCTATTACATATATGAATTGTTATTATGTACAATATTTACAAAATACATTTACATATAATACATATATATCTACTTTGCTTCATGCAATTTGTCACTTATAATGGCGCCACGGCAATTCACATTACACATTTTGTTCAATACAGTATTTACAGTAAAACATGTATTAATTTGTCATTCTGAATCAAAATAAAGCACAATACTAAGAAAGTAATAATATGTGATCATACATTCATTCAACACATGGAAGACACATTTTATAAAAGAAAAATACAATTATAGGAAAGTAGAAACCCAACATTTTTCTCAAAAGACTTTTTAGCATATCAGAAACTTTTCAGAAAATGCAGATTGTTGATCTGGATACCCTCAATTAGAAAGTTCAATAAAAATCATTATTTACCTTAATCACAAATTGTAACTGGATTACCACTTTCAATTGTTGCAATAATCATCTTCAACTCATAAACAATTTGGATGTAGCAAGTAACATGTTTTAAGCCGTGTACACACATGCTAGGTCTTTTAGCAGCACGATAGTATGCATTACACAGCACTGGTGTAGAGACGATGAACTGCAGCATACAGAGCTGTCATCATAAGAATGTTGAAGTTGTTATTTTAGGTCTATCTTACAGGGTGGGAGGATCATGTACCTATATCAGTAGTAGCACACCTTTTAAAGCTAGAGATCTGACCACAATTGATGTAGATAAACATTTTGAACTGGTAGCCACTGAAGTAACAAAGCTAGGTGTCTATAAGAAGTTAATCATTCTGTGTGTTTACTGTTGATGTGGTCACTTTCCTAACAAATAAAGTCCTGGAAAGTGTCTCAGCCCCTAAAACTAACATAATAATATGTGGAGATATGAGTATTAACGTAAGTGTTGAAAGTGAAATTAGCAATAACTTCCTAAATATTTTTGAACCTTTTAGCTTTATAGAAATGGTAAACAATGATACAAGGGATCCAAAAAGCTCAGCGTCAATTTTAGTCCATGTGTTTACAGATACTGACAGGTAATACTGTAAAGTATTTATAAGAGATCTTGGCATTTCAGACCATTACTGTTAGATACATACTCAGGGAAACCTACAAAACTGCAAACCTAAAAACAAGGATTTTCTAAGATTATAAGATACATACCTTTTCTAAGCCATTGGCAAATCAAACCTGGGATGAAGTGTACATGGATGGAAAGCAATGTAGATTCTAAGTTCTCTAAATTCTACACATTGCTTAAAATAAGTTTTGATGAGCCATTTCTACTGCAGTAGCTATGAAAAACAGACGGATAACTGTGGGTATTAGAAAATTCTCACAGACAACTTAAATTCCTCAGCTCTTTGCAAAAGCACTGCACTAATTCACAGTCCTTGAGTATTATCATAGATATAAAAAATGGAGAGAAGGGTGCCATTTGCAGCAAAAAAAAATTTCAATGACAAAATAATATAGTATATGGCAAAAAAAAAAAGGAAAGTGGTGTGGGATGTTACAAAACAAGAGATTGGAAAAGGCATACAATAGTGTAACAACATACAAATAAAGATTGGGGAAAAAATACCAGAAAGTCCTTTGGAATTAGGAAATTTTGTGAATGATTATTTCTGTGGTACTGTGAAGAAGCTGCAGCAAAAGCACCCACAATGATTTATTTATACAGCAAGCACAGTGATGATGTTTGTCACAGCAGAGTTTGAAGCTAGGAAGTCAGTACAACAATTAAAAAACAAGAAGTCAGAAGGCATAGATGAGATTCCTGTCTCTGTTTTGAAGGCGTGCACAGAAAAAATACAACCCCATTAGCAAACATAATAAAGGAGTCCTTTAGTTCAGGTGTTTGGTCAGAGTACCTAAATCATGCACGAGTGGTTTCCTTACTAAAGAAAGGTAATGGAGGCATTGAAAACAACAGGCCAGATTCACTGCTGTCTTCATTCTCAAAAATAACAGAAACAGTCATGAAAGATAGACTGACAAGTTACAGGAGTAAACATTACCTCAAGGAAGCACAGTTTGGTTTCAGAAGTGGAAGAAGTACAGTATTGGCCATTGCAGATTTCAAAAAGTTATACTTAAGGCTCTTGATACACTTGTTCAAGGCTTTTGAACTGCTGACCAGAAAATACTATTGAGCAAACTAGACACATTAGGTATAAGAGGAACAGCAAATGAGTGGTTTTAGTCTTACTTGGAAAACAGGGTGCAAAAGGTGGAGATTGTTCATCTGTCTGCTGATGACAAAATTTTAGTAGAACAATTTTCAGACAATAAAAACACGTAAACATAGTGTTCCTCAGGGTAGTGAATTGGGTCTAATTCTGTTCTTAATATATATAAATCACTTTTCAGACAGTGTGAAACAAAGAGAAAAAGTTCTCTTTGCCAGTGAGAGCAACACATCACAGTCCCAGAGAAAACATTTGAACTTCTATTAGAGAAAGGAAATGAAACTATAAGGATGTTTACAACTGATCAATATTTAATAAATTAACAATGAAAATAAAAAAATGAACAATATGCACTTCAGCATAAACAGAGGAAGCAACACTGGCACTTTCAGCATGGATGATAAATCTGCAGACTGTGAAGAAGACACAAAGTTTTTAGGGATGAACATTGAATGCCAGCTAACATGGAATGAACATACAAAGATACAAGCAAAATCAATGTATCAGCACATTACGAGCTTAGGGTATTAGCAACAGTTTGTAACAGCCAATGTTTGTTGTGATATAGTATGCCTACATACACTCAGTTCTTAGCTATAAGAGTCTTTTCTGGAGACCAAAGGTGCAAAACAAGGACACTGTTCACAAACTGCAGGAAGGGGCATAAGAATAATAATTGGAAATAGTAGTTGAGCACATTGTAAAGATCAATTAAAAAAATTAGGTAATCTTATCCCACTGCACCAAGTGAGAACAAAAATCAGGCAATCTTATCACACTGCACCAAGTGAGAACATCTGCTAATCTGTGGTGGAGATGTAAAAAAACCCCAAAGTATTTCACATCATGGAATAAAACTGTATAATAAATTGCCAAATGACATGAAAAAGATTACTAAATACAGCTATTTAAAAAGGCAGCTAAAATGATCAAGAGTAGCCTAATGCATATTAAGCAATTAAAGATTACTTAGAGGACTCAAGAGTAGTGGATCATAATGTAAGGGAATAACTACAGAACCTCATCATATTTCAATACATGAATAACGTTTCACAATGAAATCATGTGTCAAGATGTAAAATTCATGAAGTAATGTCCTTTTGCTAAGTTTTTCAGGTGGACTGTGGAACATAGTTAAATATGGGGCCTGGAGTTGATGAAGTGGCACAGCAGCATCTTTGCAGGCCAGGAGTCATTGGTGGGTGTTTCAGTGGCGGCAGCAGTGGACAGCAGAACTATGTTTTAAATAGCAAGCACCCAGAAACATCCGGGAGTCGTAAGTGGTTGTCCTCAGTGTGTGCAGCAATGAACAACGAAACTATTTTTTATTTGGAAGTTACCTGAAACAAACTGTGTAAATTATGGAACATTATACAACATGGACTTATTAAGTGAGGCAGTGCAGTGGTTAGGACACTGACATCATATTCAAAAGGATGGAGTTGCTCTGCCCAACTATCCTGATTTGGGTTAATTGTGGTTTTCCTGAAACACTAAGGCAAATGTTAGGATGGTCAATCAAGGCCATGGCCGACCACCTGTACTATTCCCATTGGCTACCTATCCTATCATTATAAAGCACATTATATTTGCTGTGTGTGGTATATTTTGGCCTACTGATTTGCATTGTATTATCATGTCAAATCCTATATCTTGATGAGATAACCATTAGGTGAATAAAAAATAAACAAAAATAAATATGTCACCAAATGTTTATACACTGCATAAAATCTGTTACCTGCTAACCAAGTTTTTACAATCTGAAGATGATCATGTAAACAACTGAAATCAGTAATGCAAATTTTAATTTGTTATCATGACAAATTAAAATTTTTACTGAATAATTTCAGACCATGTACTGTAAAGTTTTATAAAATAAAAATGTTTATAGAAGACTAGGAAAAATTATAAATTAAATATTCCAACAGCAAAGGTGAACATACAATGTCTAAGAATTACAAACAACACTTAATAATTGCAACACAATAACTAATGTTTTACAAAGACCAGTGCAAATTATATTTAGCTACTGGAAGATACCGTACTAGCATTTTTTCCATCATTCTTAGTACGACCCAATACGATACTATGACTTCTACAGACAGCGCAATGTACAAAATGCGACAGGCAAAGCTACAGATTGTAACAGCTGACAAAAACTCTAAAAATGACCATGACTTTAAAGACTAATAATGTGAGCATGTAGACAAGATTACCAACAAACATCCGTACATAGCATTCCTAAACAATTAGCACAGTCTACTAGTTGAACATTCACATGAAAGATAAAACCCTTCTAATTACCTTTCCTATCAGCAATACTGAGTTTATGTTATCTGTCAGTATTTTGATTTGAAGCAATACAAGAGCAGACAGAAAACATAGCATATGAAATTTTACTATGTGAAATTTGTGACAAAATTAGTTGGAAGTATAAATTACAAAAATAATTCATAAGAACAAAGTGTACCCGTTTAAATATGACAAATGATAGAAACTATGAGCACTACAATGTTGGCCAAAAATAACTCAATATTAATGAAACAAAATTCCTAAAAAAGAAAATAAGATGTATTTCTTTAGCGTTATGGAAGAACTACTTGTTTTCTAAAAATATGATATGATAATCTTATCTCAATAATAACAATAGCCTTGGTTACATGATAGTTTTACAGGTCAAATATTACACAAAATCCTCTACTGAAACAGAGTTTTAATGGCTCTTCTTTTATCTAAATGTTATCTGCCTAACTCTAGATTGCCCTCTACTGGAACAGGGTTTAAATGACTCCTCTTTTATCTAAATGTTACCTGCCTATCTCTAGATTGTTTGATCAATTTCCAGCTGTACATTTTGTAATTTAATTTCTGGTTTTCAATTTACCATCACATTTCCCACTATTTTCCTAATCATATATAGTTAGAAGAAGGCACCAAGACAGGAACAGGTCACAGTCTGAAACCCATTTAGATAGTTACATGTTCCATAGATCATTTGAATGATTATTTTATCGAAATGATGTGGAACGAGTAACATTTACAGCATATGTATAAAAGTTTTGTGTTAACATCAATGAACACATTGTGTGTTTTGCCTTATTCACAAAAATCCCTCTCCCTTGGATAAGGAGGCAGTAGGTTGAATGGCGTTCTTATAAAATGGTTGTGAATTAGCCAGTGCCTCCTACACATTCTTACATTACTTTTTTGTGAGGGATTATTTTAGATGAGCACTGTGGCATTATTAATATGCACTTCTTCAATTCACTACATTTGCTGAATGAACCAATACACACTGATACAGAACTCAAAAATGTACCATATTTGTAAAATGACAATGTTGATACACTAGCCCCAATCAAGGGCTTAATCCATTTGTAACACAACTGTTATTTAACACATATGCATATCTTCTGAAAGACCATCATCAGGTTCAGTTGAAATATTAATTGATCATCAATAAAAGCATCATGATGTGGACACATTACACACAAATCTACGACACCTATCTACCCATGAACAATTAGGGTACTAGTGTTTGTTGACAAAGGAATTACATGACTGTCACGGGACGGGAAACTGTAAATACATTCATTAAACATTGGTGAAACACCAGCGTAAGTAATGTACGCTTGCTACTGCCAAAGCATTACTTTCCAAAAATCTTTCTAACAGAACACTGCACAACTTCTCAGCTTTTGTTCATTAATTCTGGAATATTAAAGTGATGCCTGCAATAAACACAGACTATCATTCTTGGCGTGAGACAACGAACTCCCTTTTCCCACTTCCCGCATCTTGTACAATTAGTTTCCACAGCAGAATTATTCTTCAGATGGGTTCTAACAATTTTTATACAAGAAGCAGTGGTAAAAAATTATTCACATTATGTAGCATAGCACCATTAAATGTCAAGTATGCTGATATTTCTTAGCCATACTGAATGAAATCTATTGCAAACAGCTGAGAAGAAACAACAACAACCAACAGCAATAGGCATATAGTAATTTTTTAAAATTACAATAAAAATCATTCTCTTTTTTAAATGGGCTTTCAGTCCCAATATGCCCTCCCCCTATTTCCGATTTTAGCAACCATCTTTCTTACCACTTCTCAATATCTGAAGTCTCCACTGTTCATTTTCCTGTCTTGTGTGTCTCTCTTCAACCATGATATTGGATTAGTTTCTACTCAACATCAGAGTACGCCAATTTCCTATGATACATTTTCCTACACTAGAATCATTACTGCAAATTGTCACTTGTCAGCTGTGAATAAGTTATCTTTTCAGGCAGTTTTAAATCACTGAAACAAAATACCAATATCTGTCTACGTAATTCAGTCACCAACCCAAGTACAAACTGGTAGCGTTTAGGCGCTGATACACAATAACTGTGGACAAATACACTTCATTTGCCCTAAGAGCATCACTATGACAAACTGAAATAATTTTTACTGAAAACTAAGTTATCTGTACAATATGTACACTTAAGATGTACAGTCTATAATTTTCCTAGGGTAAAAATATCACGACAATTAGAAAATAATTAACAAAGGGCATAGAAATGTTGCCTTTGACTCTGAGTTGTATTAAATAACACAGCTCAGTAGTTCTCTATAACAACTGTGTGCGTAATAAGGTTTTTGCCAAGATTTAGATGTTACAGGTATGCTTACAAATGTAACATTACCACTTAAAAGTGTGTGTGTGTGGGGGGCAGACAGTATGGGTGCACGCCTGCTGTACACAAGGCCATGCATCTCTGTTGCTACCTATAATACGTCAGAAGAAACATGTATTTTTCATTTGCTGTGACAAATGAGCGAATATGAGATACTAAACAAAACTTGTTGACACAATGATTAAAAACAATAGTAACAAAAATAAATACAGAAGAGTGCCCACAATATGCTGATATTTAAAAGGCAGTCAATAATGCAGACGAATGTCCGCACTTAACAAATTTTTACTGCAGATGAGTACCTATATCCTGTTCTCATTTCATTCGTAACTCACAAATCTTAAATACCTAACAGATAACAACAATTTGTATTTCATACAATGATTGCGCACCATAATATATACTCCAGTATACTATTAAAAAAAAAACTTATAATCTGTGTATCACAAATTAAGTGCCTATGGTCATTATTCTGCTGCTCTCCTTATACAACCAGTTGCACAAAGATATTGTGCAAACAATTAATAGGAATAAATTACTTCTGTCAGTCGAAATTAAATTTCCTTCACAGTGCTAAATACATGCAATATAAAAGTAAAATGTACATAAAAATATTTTAACCAATATTTTCCTACATGGCATAGGCCCCTACCTTACATCAACAGATATTTTTTAAAATAAATTTAACTAGCAGCTGTCAAAAACAAGGAAGCATGTATACCAGTATATATATTCCCATTTACAAATGTGATTATCTGTTATGTAGCAATAACTGTCAATTGAAAAAAATTACTGATTAAATAAAAGGCATACACAGTTCAATATTTAATTTCCTCTTGCTTGACTAAATGAAATTATTCAGCAGATTGTCTATATATCTAAAGGCACAGATAAATGCAACTGCTAACATACATCACAGCTTCTCAGAAAATTGATGGAAACAGTTAACAGAACTATGCTACAGTACAAGTGTCACGTTCTAAGTTTCAATGAAAATGACTTAACATAGTCTTTGAAAGTTTTCATATCAGACTTTAAGGCACAGCAGTATTCCTCTGCAAACTGCGGCGGTATCTGAAGAGACGGGAGATATTCATTTTGCAAATACTTTACCAATTCATCACCCCTCTTGTCTAGAACAGCTTTCAAACATGATGCACTTTCTGCTAGTGCTACAACCGTCTGGGCATCAGATAAATCGAAAGTGTTTCTCAATGGTGCCAAAATACATGCAGGAACTATGTTTTTAAATATAAAGTCATTAAAGTCACCAGGTAACTCTTTGCCTCCCGCAAGTTCAACTAGTTTCTTCAGTATTGAGAAACATGTCTTTTGCGCCACAGGGTCTGGAAAATCCACAGCACCCTGGATGACACTCATGAGTACCTGCTCAACGAATGTACTTTCCAGGAAACTAAACACTTCTGTGACATTACTTTGAAAGATTGCTGCAATCAACTGAAAATAACTTCTCCTTAACAACTGCTTTTCTCGCTTTGCCTCTTCATCATTTTCTTCCACAGGAATTGAAAGACAAGAAAACACAGCATTTACTATTGGTACAAGTGCCTGTTGCAAGAAAGGTAATATGTTTTTCTTGAATTTTGCAATAATCTGCACAATAAGGGGGACATACTCTTTTACACTTGTGATGTCACTTTGTTTCAACAATCCTTCAGAAGCCTGTGGAACAAATGGTAGTATTTCGTCTTCCAAACAAACCACCATTCTATGCAAGAATTGACGGAGACTGCTGTGTAACACCGCTGCTTGATTCGGAATCAATAAGCACCCAAGGAATACCTTTAAAGCTTGTACAAATACATCTACACAATTGCAAGATTTCATAGTTTGTTTACTACTAAAAGCTTTGCTCATACGACTTGTCACAGCCATTGAATGACACATACATTTAGCAATTACTTCTTGCCGTTGATCATCTCTCTCCTTCATCAATTCTGCCACCATGCTGTTGTATTTCTCAAGTATTGGAAACAACACCTCCTGGAATGCGAGAGCCTTCTGTTCTGAAGGGTAGTCAGCTGATACTATCAAAACTGATGTTGCTTCATACAAAAACAGCTGATCATCTTCACTGACCCATTCTTGAGAGATGCCACTCCCAGGTATTGGGATGAGAAGATAGTCCTGTAATGACTGCAGGACACTTGTTGCAAGTGGAGATGTAATGCTAGACTTCAGACTTTTAACAAGTCTTGAAAATAAATATGCTGAACGGCTCCGAATTTTGCTACTCTTATTTCTCATGCCTCTGCAGTCCAGGAATGTCAAAAACAGATCTGGAAGATGTTCAGGAGATGTTATAAAAAATTTGTCATATCTAACAACAGTCTCCAAATACTGGAGCGTAACTGCTGGGTGCGGATGGGAGCTGACACCACTTGTCACAAGGGAAGTCATCATAGCATGCATAGCTGAGACTTTGGCTTGATCACCAGAAAAATGATTTCCTCCCACTGCAGGAATGGCTTCCCCAATAAAGTAAAATAACGATATAGCAACTTCCACGTCTTGGAAACTAGACTCCTGCCAATGCCAAACAACATGGTCTACATACTTCTTGACAAAATCAATTACTAGTTCTTTATTAACACCAGCAATGTTTTCCAAGAGAACTTTCAGCTGCTTCCTATAATCTTGAAATGTCGCCTCATCTTCGCCATCAGTTTCAAAGTCATATGACTCATCAAACTTCATTTTATGGGCGATTGTCAACAACATGGTTTCTAAGACTTGTAGTTGTTCCGCCGTAATTAATTTACCTTTCAACATATGTATATATTCCCTGCTGAATTCAAATACAGCTGCAGATACTTCATCATAATCATTCTTAAGAAATTCTAACATGTATCGAACTTTTCCTTCAACTGCACACTGTAGAAGCTTCGCCTGTTCTGCAGCACCTTCTTTTAGGAGCTTGTTGTATCCTTCCATCAATGTAATGCCTATGCCATTTATCAAACGACCAATTTTACTTGTGTAATCTGTTTCATCTTCCTTAAGAGGAGTTAAAATACCCTGCTTTTCCAAAATAGAGAACAGTGATTCCACCAACCTCAACTTTTCAAGAGGATCCATTCCTTTAGCAATAATGTAATATAGGCAATCCACAGCTGCCTCACGAGCAACGACGGAAGATGTCAAGTGAATTATCTGATTTATAAAATGATCATTGGCTACCAGGGTAATATCAATCCAAGAAACATAGGCACCCAAAACTTCTAAACACTGAACAACGATATCCGGATGACTTATTTCATATGTTTTCAGGATTTGAAACCATGTGTCCACCAATTTTGGAATGCATGAAACTCTCATTGTGTCCTTTATTTTTGCGTTCCTTTCTGATTCTGCCTGTGTCCGCAGTACTTCCCTATCTGCAACATCCACGTCGATAGCTTTCAACACTCTCAAATAATTGTCAACAGCTTGATGTCCAAGGTTCAATGTTGCAATCAAGTCATCAAAGAAATTAGGCCATCTATGTGGATAATCACGTACAAATATCATGGAAAATATCTGAGCGGCTTTGTTTAAAATAAAAGGTGGCTCCGTCTGTGCTTGGGGCATACATCTAAGTTCTATCCACTGTCTGAAGAATTGTCTGACCTGTTGCTGTTCAGAAGGACCAGCTGAATCGTAACGTGTTTTAACATAATGTTCTACGATTTGAAACCCAAAAAATTGCAAATAATTATCTTGATTCGCTTCACTTCCCAATGCATTCAAACACATTTGCCATCCCCATTCCGAGTTTTTTAATTCTTCGAGATAAACGTACGCTCTTTGTCGAGCAACTGGATCTTCTTGTTGGCTTACACTTCTCACGACGTCTTCACCCAGCAACGTAACAAAAGAACCAGCCATAATTTGTCTCACATAAACACTACATAACCAAACATAATCCACGTTGTCTCACAATAAAACAAACATCCATGAAAACTGCCAAAGATCAGCTTGTTATTCGGTTCATATCATAGACAATATAATATTAGGAAGCAAGCTGTGCAAAGAAGTCATGAAAGCAGACCTTGCAAATCTAACGTCCTTGGGATATTCATCGGGATGTTACGGATTGTTATCGATGAGAGAGTCCTAATTTGACGGAGCGTATTTTAATAGCTGCAAAAAATTGCCACGTGTAATACATATGGATGATGCCTCCGATATCACGTACTAGTTACTAACATATTTTCGTGAAGTACGCCTCCAGCCAATTCAACAAGACTGAGCTTAAGCCCGATCCACACGCAACGCATCTGCGCAGACATCGGCGCAGATGTCTGTACATGCAAAAGATCGCTGTAAATGTGGTGTGTTCACACGACACAAACCCCAACCTACTACTCGCCCGCCATCTGTCGGTGTAGAAAAGAAATATCAGTGGCAAGCGACTACACTCCCCGTAAACGTCAAAAATTTAATTCAGTTATTTTGAAATATAGAAATGGAGGAAGTTCTGTTGTGCTCTGTGTTCGCAACTTGTGTTGCAAAAAACATTCAGACCAATCGCAGGAAACTGAGAAAGCGGTCAAAATGGTGTAGACAGTGGCTGCTAAAGCGAAAGCAGTTTTCTCACGTAAATTTACTGCGAGGGTTGCAGGACGAACCTAACGACTGGCTAAATTATTTGCGGATGGATGTCGAAACTTATAATTATCTCTTAAAGCTTGTAACACCTCATATTATGAGAAAAAATACTTGTATAGAGAAGGGCAATTTCTCCTCATGAACGGCTAGCGGTAACATTAAGATTCCTAGCAACAGGAAGGAGCTACAAGGATTTGGCATTTTCAACTGCAATATCGAAACAAGAGTTGAGTGAAATAATACCCGCAATTTTTCAATTAGAGCATTGTATGCTGCTGTCTTTTTGTCTCGGTCGCTATATTCTTTACTTTAATCTTCCACAAACATGGGTGGTTTCTATATATTTCAATGAATTCACTTACAAACTCTCGAGAACACTGACGAGTATCAGCCATTTTAATGCCCTGTGCGCACAAATACAAACACTAGACTGAGCAAACAGCTGTTTCGCGCCAGATTTGCTGCGATCTCCTGTCCACACGCTCCAACTTGTCTGCGCAGATGTGGTTTGAACCCACAGATTTGAGAGGTTTCGCTCAAACCTCCAACTCCCAGGTTTGCACACACCTCAGGTTGGTGCAAATCTTCTGTCCACACGCAACGATCTGTCTCCGCAGATGTGATGTGCGCAGACAGATCGTTGCGTGTGGACGGGCCTTTAGATAAAATATTATTACTAGTGCATCCAAATAAGCAGTATCGAAATGTCGAACTAAAGTCAATATCAATGGCCGTTCATCCACATTTCTTTTCACATGTAGCCATTACTTTGAGTGTACGATAGCATTTCGGTAACAATGGCTGATTCACACTAGACGTCAACGGAACGGTACGTCAGGTGTAGTCATAGCCAAATGGTGGAGTGTTCACGCTAGACGGAGCGTCAACATGACGTTAGTCCTATTACCCCGATACTGAACGATGAAAGTAAGGTTATAAGATACCACCACACATAGTCATGTAGGTTATTTGGTTTCAGGTTGCTGGGAACTATGTTCCAAGATGTAACAAGTTAACGTTGTTGAGCGAGATTTAACATCGTACAATACTTGAGAATGATTAGATTTCGAATTCGCTATCGCAACAAAAATGTTTAGCATCGATATGCGGGTTAACTTCATTCAATAATTACGCCAAGGCTGTGTACCTAGTCCCCATCAAAATTTAACATTTCGAGAGTCCAATATTTATTTGCTAGCGAAAATATGTATGTAGGAACACATCATACTGCATTCGTAAAGGAATGCATAGAGTTCCCATTGTATTTCTTTCCTTTGTAGCAAGCAACTTGAGAAACAGTTGTATTTTTCTCCTTAAATAAACAAATATTTTACTCAAAAAAAGGTATTGTTCTAAAGGAAAGTGTTCAAGTCAGCATGAAACACTTCCAATGTGCCACTAAACGAAAGCAAAATAATAAAATAAAGGCAAAAAAGACGCAAAAAACGAAATCTATTTGTTTTACATGAGTGTGTGCAGGGAAAATTGTTTAACTTCTATGGTGTCGTTCGAAGAGTGAGGTCCCATATTAAAGTTGATACCTCAAGACGGAATACAAGCTAAAGAGAGGCGCTGCCAGACGCAATCCTGAGGGTAACCAATAGGTCACAAGAGTTTGCGCAAACCTAAAGTGACTTTAAAGGCCTGTCCACACACAACGATCTCTGCACACTTCATTTCTCTACAGAAAAATAGTTGCGTGTGAACAGGAGATTTACGCAAATGTAGGATGTGTACAAACCTGTAAGCTGTAGGTAGAACTTTGAGCGAAAGTACTCAAATATGTAGGTTCAAATTACATCTGGGCAGACAAGTTGGAGTGTGTGGGCAGAAGACCGCAGCAAATCTGGGGCTAAAATGTGCATGAGTCAATTGTTTGTTCAGTTGGGTATTTCTCGTCTGTGTGTGCAAAATGAATTTTAAAATGGCAAATACAAGTCAGTGTTCTATATGGTTCATTGCCGAATTTTTAGCAACATATAGAAGTCACACATGTTCGCGGAAAATTAAGAGCATGGTATATACAGACAAGGATAAAAGGGCGACTGATTATAATTAACAGAGAAATTATGAGTGGTTGACCCTACAGCAAACAGGGAAATGGTACATAATAAAAAAAAATCGCTACAGGCTCTTTACCACAATGAGCTAAGCAAAGTAACGAAGTCTGTTCGATCCAGTCCTGGGTGATTGCCAGCATACTTTCACTCAGGTCTGTCCTATCCCAATATCTAATGTGATTTTTAGCAGCGTAACAAAAGAAAGTAGGCCGTATTTGTTCTTTGTGTGGACAGAATATTGTGTTAAGCTGACAATGATACATCTTGGAACAGCATGTTCAGGAATATAACTATTACTGCACTTATTTTACTTCCTTATATAATATGTAGTTCATAACAAGAGTGATTTGAACTCCATTATAAATATATAATACAGAACAAAATTAACTTCAAGCATGAACAGAAATCATTATATTTGCTTGACAACAGCTTCTACGCAATAGAATTTTTAAAAAATGTGTAAGGTGTCTGTGGATGTATTTGACTACAGGTAAATGTAATATACCACTAATTCTTTTTCACTGGCAGTGATTACATTTACCTGTAGTGATGCAAAAGACTATGGTTAAAATGGTCATAAGTTGTGTTATTTTTGGTGGTTAACGGGCATTATGAGTGTAAACTAATGCATTCAACATTGCAGTGAGAGAGTGCAATTAACCATCATAACAAATAACTCTGGGGGACATCGAAAACCACCTATAGCTTGACAAGTAACAGTTGCTGTCATTTTAGGGCCTTATCTAGTTCGTGCCTTGAAAATAACAGAGGTTTACATGTGGAAATATTGGACTTCTGACGAATTTATCCAGCTGCATTCTTGCATGTTATTAGAGCATACAACATGATGGGAAAAGCTTAACTTCTCTTTGGACAATATGTTGAACATTGTAGTCTGCATAATTCAAAGGATACAAAGTCCTAATAAAAAAGGCCAGGAAGTTCTCATTTTTTAAACCACAAATCTTTCAAACTAAGAAATACTATTACTTTGTTCCAAAGTCTACACCATGATACCATCGTCACTTCTATTTGAGTCTGTTTCTGAACGATCTGATTGTAAATGTACGATGGTAAGTTCAAGGCCTATATCCATCATCACTTCCCTGTCAAATTCTTCTTTCTAAAGCGTTTCAGCATGCCACACAGACTGTGCCCATGCTGCAGGTGGTATGTTGTCTGTCACATTATGCACAAGCGATTAAGTGTATATTATCCTGATGTTTTGTTTTCTTCTCCCACATAGACTCAACCCCTTGTCCATGGGGCTACACTGACAGTGACCCAAAACTGTTTGACCATACTCACATGCAAGTTTGTCAAGTTTGTACATTCTGTCACATGACATGTATTTAAGGAGATGCAGGAGATCATCACATGTCTGGTTTATACTGTGCTTAATATTTTTATTTTTAAGCCAGGGAGAAATATTCGCTTTTCTGGTGTTTGTACTTAGTGTTTTCTGTGTAACAGTTGTATTATAACTGGCAATGACCGACTTCGAAGGTAGGTATGACAAGAATCGTGAATCACGTCACGAAACTGACAGCATTTATTTCCGAATGGTAGTCAATGCTCTTTTTCTTACATGTAAATACAAGTTTATTCTCAGAAAGAAAACAGAAGAAGAGTCACCATGCAAAATAACTATCTGAGAACATATTCATATGAAAACTTGGAAACTGCCAGTATCAACACTGTTTTTCCAGCAAATCTTCCTGGAATGATTCTAATTGACCCATGCTTCAGCAAGGTAATGTACTGTTGAACTACCTCCTTCTCTTGTATCATGAGTCTTTATATGGGATGTAGTTCGTTCTGCACCTATGTCACTTCTTTCATCTAAAAACTCTTCTTAATACACCTGGAACCAACGTCTTTTAAAATTCTTTACATTGCGAAGCACTTACCATTGAAGCCAGTTTTCTCCTGCACAGCTGTAAGACGGGTATGTGATGTCAGACATTCATCATTGACATGGAGCACTTTAAATATATCGTTGTTAAAAGGTTGGTTGGTTTGCAGGATTGAAGGGACCAGACTGCTATGGTCATTGGTCCCCCTTGTAAAAACCATCCATTTGTGTTACAGGTTCCTTGCAATTTTAAATACTTTCCAGGCTACACGAAACCAACTTTTTCTATAGTTCCTACACCTCTGACACTTTCGTTTACAATTCTCTTTACAGCGTGTTTTCAAATGTCAACAGAAGGAAACCTGCTTTTAGATTCAAGTTTGAAAAAGTTATAAATGTGATAAATAATCCCCCTTGCCTACTTGTGAAGCACTTCTCATGTATTGCATTCACTTGACTTTTTTAAATCTCACTTAAATATTTACAGATACGCATTCACATGTATACTGCTGCTAGAAAAAAAGGGAAACAAAAAGAATTGACAGTTGAGTGAATAGTTCGGTTGTTGAAAAGTATGGCAACAGTGCAGCATGTAGGAGCGAGATTCTCGCTCTCTAGCTGTAACTCTCTGCTAGCTGCTCGGAAAGAGAATGAATATTATTGGCTGCCAGTGGCTAGTGGAGGACTATGCCAGAATGGCTGAAAATTGGGCTGCCTTCCAACATGACACGAACTTCAGTGTGCGTTTGCAGACAATGGCACACTGAAAATTTAGCTGAGAACGTTATCTTGGTACATTAATTGTCATTTAATGATGCAAAGGTCGTGAAAGTCCTCAAGAGAAGTAATATGAACAATAATTGAGCATATATCCGCTGTGGCTAGAATGTTATGTGAATGAGATTGCAGGAAGCGTGGAGTAGATTCAAAACTCGTTAAAGACCTTTTTTCTCAATTTTAGCATTTGTAAGAAATTGTAGGACATGAAACTGAAACGAGAACCAGGGAGATTTACATTCTTCCTCATTGCACACTTTTACTTTACCTCTGAGCAGAGGATGCTAGATGGTGAAGTTTGCGATCGGCTCATAACACATTGGCTGCTGAGACAAGACCCACCTCCTCTTTCCAGAGCAGCGAGGTTACGGTTTATAAAAGGAGTGAATGTGTAATAGGTTAATGTGTCACAGAAGTGTCATGAAAGCTGATGGCGAGTCTCTACAAGGATCAGGTACAGCCTCTCCCCTCTCTAACGATAGTAACAATGACTATGCACACCAATGCATATGGATAAACATTGTATTCGCAATGAGTGGTTATTGTTACAGTGCACAATACTGTTATGCAGCTAAAGTTGGCAGCGACAGTAAATATTCTGGAGTGGCATGAGGTCAGCCAACATCCACTGATTACAGACAGGCCAAGTAAAATCGTGCGATCAGTAAATATTTTGCGATTTCCGAAGTAGTAGCAACCACAGTCGTGTGCTGAAATTTTTCATTGTAGCTTTCTCATCCCCAAAGTCCTGATCATAATCATTTTCACAGTTAAACTAAGAAGAAAGCGGGTGCTACTGCTTCAACATACTTCTGAATAGGACTTTCTGTTTAGTTTTAGTTTCTTGCATTAGACAAGTGCAGCTTATTGACAGGTCTTTTTCACAGATTTGAAGGTATTCTCCATCTAGATAATTGTTCTTATATAATGTTTTGTAGTCATATACGCACTGATGTAAAGGACCACTTTTTGCTTTGAGAAATATAAATCCTCTATGCACACATTATGATACTATTAATGTTTTATACTTTATAAACCTTAGTAATGTACATAATACTTCTAGTTCCCATGGCTCACTCTGGCGTTTTAGCATCTTAAGAGGTTTTAACCTTATGTGTATACAGAAACTGTGTATGACTTCCCCAATCCGCATCTTCCGTTTCTTTTGTTGCTTCTTACCATATATTTTCTCAAAATACTTGCAATATTATCATGGTGGTGTGATGTACCAGCAGCATCTGCACTTCTTTTCAACAAACGGAAACAATTTTAATAGCCTTTTGCAGGAAGCTGTTGACATACTAGTAATTTGATAAATTTTCTCAATATTTCTGCTAGTGATAGGTTGAAATGTTTTTAATGCTGTAATTATATGATAGGCTCATTTGGTTCTCTGTTTTGTCTGTGACTTAATTTGTGCTTATAGGGGTTCCAGCATCACCTTACATTTCTCTACAACCTTATCTGCCACTTACCCTTATTATCCCGATATCTTGTTTCTACTATTGCAGTCTTTTGTAAGTGAATTACTACACATTATTAATAATGAGAAGAGCTATGGTAAAAGATTTACAGACGCCATATTTTACTGGATCCGTTATACAGTACATATCGACCACATGATACACTGGACAAATAAATTCATTAAACTTCAGTTCATGATTAGTGACCACATGTACACTGAACCACATGTACATTGAGGACACATTCACCTGTAATGATGCATTAGACATATGTTTAACTTATGTGACAAATATTTTGCTAGAGTACCCATACAGTAGTTATTCCAGTAGTTACTTATCTAATTGTGTAATTTAAATTATTTAGGCTTCTGACATATTTGTTCTCTTCCGGGAGATTACTTGGAACAAATAGTTTCCTTACAATGTCTATGCTCTGTTTCCCTGCACTTATTTGCTTCTTGCTTCTGCCACTCAACTTATTTTGCAAAGTTAATCAAAACACCTAACATACAACTAAAGTAACATGTTAGCACATGGAATGCTTGCAGTTAGCAAACAGAAAATTGGTTTCTAT
This sequence comes from Schistocerca serialis cubense, assembly GCF_023864345.2. Taxonomy (NCBI): domain Eukaryota; kingdom Metazoa; phylum Arthropoda; class Insecta; order Orthoptera; family Acrididae; genus Schistocerca; species Schistocerca serialis. The sequence continues at coordinate 81,252,720 of NC_064642.1, read as the reverse complement.
TTCATCCTCTGCAATATTTTGATCACACTTGCACTATCAACATTACTTCACTAATGTTCATTTTGCTTCATACCATTTCAGTTCACAACACATTTAATTTTCTCAGTAGGTACTGTAACTCATATTATCACTTCCGCCAAAACTGTACACAATACACAATCTGGCGTGGAAGATACGAGTACAGCAAAGATCATCAGGGGAAAAAAATATTGCACTTCGTGAGAGGAATGCTACAGCCTCTAGCAGCTAATTGGAAGTTGTGTCACGTGAAGGTACTACAGCTGCAGAGATCTTTTGCATGCACAGATATCTGAGCAAACAGATCGTTTCATGTAGGCAGGTCTTAACATCACATGCACTTAGTGAAGTCCTCAAGAACTGCAATCGATTTTTGTTGGCATCTAATGCTAGGTGGTTGGGAAGCACCATATTTGGATTCCATGATTCGTGTCGTAACTTTTGTGTTATGAAAGTTTGTTGTCTCAAAGAAATGGCACATTGAAGATTTATAAAAACACGTCGGTCTTGGTACGATTTGTTATAATTAAGCATCATATAATGACATATTGGCAGTTAAAAGTCTTCATGAGATCTAAATTACAGTATGAAAAGCAAGCTTTCGCTAGTTCATTGTGGTGTAGTGGTTAGAAGTGTTCAGTTAAAGTGTGAAGTGTAGCCTTATAACAGGTTTGCCTACTGTTATATCTGATTTTTTTTATCACCCCTTCACATCTCTATAGGATTTTGGGGCCACCTTATGAAGTTAACAGAAATATATTCTGTAATATGTGATGCTGTTGAAATATATGAGTACATCTTTAACCATCAATATGACTTTTTTGTAATGTGGTACAACAAATTTTACCAGTTCTGATGCGTTTCTGAGGGACAATCTATGTTTTGAAACAGCATTTATTCATTGGACATAAGATAAATGAGCTGCTGCTTTCATTTTTCCGTTAGAATGGCTACCCATCATCCTTTCTAATTGCAGACCTACACCAGAGACTAATTTTTGGAGTTTCTAAAAATAAACATATTTCGTTGAGACACCTAAATGAAAACTATTGATAAATATTGGATCCAATGCTGGCTGACTTCAGCCTTTTTGTTATTTATCTGTAAGTCATAAGGGGCATGAAATGTTATGAACTGAATGTTACCCACAGCCTCGAATGAGAGAAATCAATGAAGACGTGGCCTCAAAGGGCTGAGTACACTGCCACTGCTGGAAGTTTACCTACATCAGAGCACAGCACTGCTCTCCCCATTATGATGCCCACTGTGATACAATCCTTATCGTAGTTCAGATCCAGCAGGAGCAAGCTAGTGATATTAATCAGAACAGCATATTAAAGGTAATGGATAAATGTAAAGTGGGATACGATTATCATTCAGTGCACGTCAAAATCAAAAACAGTTATGGCATTACAGTGTTATATATTCACTCAAGCATTATATATTATTCAAGTAAAGAACAATTAATCATTGTGTTCTCTGAATGTGTCACATGTATCATATGCATATGGATGCTAACAAAAGTTAAGTGTCTTGTATTAAGATGTGTTACTGAACCTGATCTAATGATCCTTACAAGCACCCACAGGTACTACTAGTTCTAAATTATTAGGAGAGGGGGGATGACTCCCACAGGCATCAGCAGTGCTAAATTATTATCAGAGGGGGGACAACTCAATAGATAGAGTATAGATCACAAGAGGGTCTAAACTGGAGATCGCCTTGAAAAGAGTTGAAAATATTACTTTTTAGAGTATTCTAGGTGCCTCAGACCATATAGTTCAACAGCACTTAAAACTTCTAAAACATCCCAATTTAAGCCTGGATTAAAACTTATTTTGTAATTACTGATTATAAGAGACTTACATTATGTTAACATTTAAAAGCATTGACAGTGTGTAAGTAATTATTGTGTATTATGTCCTAAATAACTATGGAAAATATTTCAAACCCCATAGTATTTCAAAGTAAATTCTTATTGATTTCTATTGGAAGTATACTGTATATAAATAGCCCATTACATACACAACTTTATGTAGTTAATTTTTCAAACATTTGATCAGGGAAACATTTGCAACTGAAGAACATATTAATAAAACATAAAATCTGCTACATTAATTAGTAATTTCTTATTTACTGCACAACCAATTTTGAAACCTAAAGCTTCATCTTCAGCTACCATCGAATAATTATGAAAACTTAAATGTGTGGCCAGCTACTACACATTTATGTTTCCATAATTGTTTGAGACCATCTGTAAATGAAGCTTTAGGTTTCAAAGCAGTTGCGCAATAAACAAGAAATTACTGGCAGCTCAAACTGATTTTTTATTTTATTAATTAAAAATACATTTAAAACACAATAAATTTTGTAGTTTAAAATACAGATCTAAGGTTTTAAAATGAAGAGGATATGGAAACCTTTTATTTTACAAGAATACCCTCCAAAAATCCATATTGCATAGTTTTATTTCACTGAGTAGAGCAGGCAAAGCCACAATCAATGATTGTTAGTTGATTATAAACCTTTCTGTAGCAAAGAACCAAGGAAAAATAATGTGTATAGAGCATAATAGACTATATGCTATACTAGGTCAGTTTAAAAAATAGTTTATAAATTCCTATAAACTAGTTCAGCTACATTGTAGTTGTAAAAGTGAGTAAACTGGAACACATTTTGAAATAAATATTTTCTTACAGTCATTGCTTTGCTTTTAAAATAAGACAATGTTGATGAACTCCCTTGAACATTCTTCATAGTAATTCCTCTTGACACATGGACTGACCATAACTACACTGTTACATGAACACCAGACTGTAAGTGATTGTGTCATGCTATTCGATTGTTAGCCATCTGCCTATTGGCCATCCTTCCTTCAAACTTACAGCAAAACTAAGCAGGTTTGCGCTTATCTACCCTGTTCCTCCTAGTAATTCATTAAAATTTGGAATATTGTCTTTTTAGTGAAAAATGTAAGTGGATTTGATTTAGTGGCACATTAGTAAATTCTGCAAGCCATTAATTCTTTGTGCACAAGAGCTTTTAGGATGTGTAGTTAGTTAAGCTTGGATATAATCGTTGAATGGTGTCTTTTTTTGTCGAGTAAGAGTAAAAAACTGAATCTGCTTTTCAAAAATATTGGGGAAATTGTCCCTCATGTTGGCCCCTGAACCCTTCCGGTGTGACACCCATTGTAGCATCCACTCGAACTCCTCCAGAAGTAAATACTTAGAACACTCGTAAAGACTTGCAACAACAGATAAAAGCTTTCAATATTAGCAGCTAACAAACATCTAACAGCATTCCACCCACCAATGTCAATGTCAAAACCTCCTTCCTGAGAAATCTTGACTTTGACGTTCATTCTATTTTTTTGACAGCCTGTGTGAGTGCCGCCATATGAAATGCATTGTGGAATGTTCTAACACTCCGTTTCATCCTGTTCTATTCCAAATGCGTAAGCATACTTTATAGCATTGTGCAAAATCAGAATATAATTCAATGACTGTGTAAATAAGAACACTATTGTGCTAGAGCTGGATTTTATTTCACATAGAGAGTAGATCTAAATCTGCTAAAGCGCAAATAAGCTTTTTGTTTCCACTTAGTTGTAATATTTTTGGTCAGAGACTAAAGCAAAAATTTGTCATTGTAAAGGGACTTCGATAAGTAAGTTGCGCATGCCATGCTACACTAAGACCATTGTGCAACAAGAGTGGCACATTGTCAAAAGAGAGTACACTTTTAGGTTTCCCACAGACACAGTTCTACTGTGATACAGATAACCGATGCATCACAATACGTGACAGAAATGACTCAGCTACTGGAAATGTACTCAAAAGTTCAGTATGTAGGACAGTACGATTCTTGTGAGCAATATGTCTAAATTTCTTACAGATCCACTGTGAAACTCTGGCCATATATATGTACCAATGCAGTGACTTGTCCAGTCATAGAGAAATACTGACAACAATTTGAACAAGGCCACACAGATAGGGGTGATGCCCATCATGTAATGTTTCTAGTCAAATGTCTTATACATGTAGAAAATGATCATGAAAAGTGAAGCCTGGGTTGAGCAACATACAGCTTATGAGTGAGTTGGTGGTATAAAGGGAGCAACATGTATGTCAGAAGAAATGTTGGGAATACTGAACCATAGATGACTGTGCAACTGGGGGCACCCCAAGGGGGTGGCAGTGGGGTCACCTGCCCATAGTGAGAATTAATTTAGTTTATAAATATGAGAAAGGACCTGTACCTGCAGGGCTCGGATTTTTATGACTTAAAATACTTGGAAAATTATTGCTAAAATATCAGAGAATATCAATAAAATGACGCAAAAATAATATCAAAGATATGTATAATGAATTATAAAATGATCTCAAGTAATTAAAAATTTTATAGCATGTTGGAACTGAAGATCAGTTAATTTAAAATCTCATTCTTGGAAGAGGCACAAAAATTGTTTTATAACCAGTGTACAGCTATTCCAGCGTATAGCAGTTAGTATGCAGGCATTCTTGAAAGTGAGGGATTGTCTGTTTTGTAGGGCAACACATGCTTATTATCAGAAATTTATTCAACTTTCTAGAAACAACTGCAGCATACACTTTGATATTTTTATTTAGTTTCAAAAATAAAGCCAAAAAATGGATATATGAATATTGATATTTCACAAATAGATATTGTGTTTGGTACAATATCGGTAGAAAATAGCAACATGTTTGTTTCAATACCCATTACAAGTGAACAAAACTAACTGAAGTGACAATGATAAAAAGCAGATGAACCGTCAATTTATTTTCGACATTTACAAGTACTTTCTTGAGCAACATTGTTGCAAATTTTCCTGGATATACTTGCACTGTTTGCCCATGCTGTGGCGAAACAAGCACTGTACCATTTCAGAGATACAGATGTGAGCGAGTGTGCTGGGACTTGCCCCAGTTCACTACTAGTAGCGCCACATCACCATAACGCATCTGTGCATAGCACACAAGTATTGCACCATAATTAAGAATGAAAATTAAAAGTTAAAGTTGCTTTTCCAAACTTTGTCAACATATGTTTTAGTGTAATAACGTTTAAACTGTCAAGTATCAGATTGATTAGGTCAATATTTTACCTAAATACATCATTTTAAGAAAAAAATAAGTGGCACTAAATAATAAAACTGGAAGCCAGAAATTGGTCATAATGTGCAGATGTATGTCAAAATTAAATGTTACAAGTCTCAATGTGATTAAAGTAATATTTTGGTCAGAATCCACATTTTTAAGAAATATTGTGGCGCTAAGTATTAGACTTAGAACTGTGAAAACTTGTATGACGCTTCAGTTCAACATGAAAATAATAACTGTGTGACCCCATTAAGCTACCTCTAATAGTTTTCGAATAATTCACTGAAACTGTATTTGGAACAAAAACGTCCTTATTTATTCAAGATTAAGTATCTGTATATTAATGCTAGAAAATTTTGGTTACAGCATGTGATGAAACCTATTGAATAATACAGCTATAACAAGTTTTAGGACCTTAATGTTAATAACAACGAATATAGTGTCTGTTAAAGCTGTAGTTCAGAGGTCATGTTCTACTGCCAGTTCTGTTCTAAGAATTCTAGAGGCAAAGTTTTAATGCAAGCGAGCTAAAACTTTTCTGTGATTTTAACCAACTTCCCTACATGCTTGCAAAAATTACAAAGAATCTAAATTGATTCATAACATTGTTATAAAATATTACATGTCCAAGACAGTGGCCATTTAGAGACCGCTGCCACGTGCATAGGCCGGATGACTGTAGGTGTTCCCTGGGGCGTGCACTGCGCCACATATATTAATACCGAGGGGCAAGACTAGGCTTCACTTCGCACCCAACCACCGTAAGATCTGCGTCAGTCAAATGCTGGAGTGTGCACTGCTTTGGATGATGTCAAAGACAGGTTGTTACAAAACGCTTATTTTCAGTAACAATAGAAAGTGAACTCGTGAGGGCTGCACACCGACCTGGACTGCCGCCCATAATGTGAACAAATATGCATGGCAAGTGGTGACAATTGTTTTCCACTTTTGTGGCGAGCATTAATTTTAATTACCAGTAGATAGGGGGAAAGACAATGTAGGAGGAATTTACCATAGAGGTCGCCTCTGAACTGCTCGTAGTTATGTTTAGGAAAGAGAGATTTACTGTCAGTGTGAACACAATGAAAATTACAATGTTGTGCATGTGAAACTTTACCAAAAATATGAATCAATTAGACCTTAAAGTCTTCATTTATAATCATAATCCTCATCCTACTGAGCTAACAGAAAATAGAAACTTTAAATGCGAACATTTTTAGGTTAGGCTTTACTGTGACTGTTACTGACATTAAATGAAACAACTAGTTCACTGTTACCAATCACCGTTTTATTTATTTCCACGACGCATTTCGAAGGTTTAAACCTCAATCATCGGGTGGATTCACAATAGTTAGTATTACATATGTGTGTGTGTGTGTTGTGTTACGAATTTTGGAGGAACTTGTGGCACTGCCTAGTGGAGAAACAAGACACTATTTCAGAATATGGTCTAGGATTACTTTTGCCAAACAATTAAACTGATAAATAATGGTAAACATTAAATAAGTAAACTAGAGTACCTCCAGTGGTCACAAGTTTCTTTTGATGTCATAACAATCACATGTACATTGCCACATTTGTAAACAAATACGGCGTCTGGAATCAGCTGGGTGCAAGGTTCGCATAGCAGAAGAGAAGAAATAATAAAATAAACAGCTTTGAAAATGGCTATAACAGCTCCACAGTAGACACCCTAAAAAACTCAATAATGGCAAAGCAATCACAACACAAAAAACAAAAGAAAAATAGCATCTTCCATACAATCCCCTTTCTGGGTAACATTTCATACCAGATTGTCAATGTCTTCAAAAGAAAAGGCATTAGCATATCCTTTACAACAGACAACAAGATTGGACAGAAGTTACCCCACAACATCGGCACACGAAAGTGTAAAAAAGTCGTAACACAACACACACACACATATGTAATACTAACTAATGTAAATCCACCTGATGATGGAGGTTTAAACCTTCGAAAGGCGTAGTGGAAATAAATAAAACGGTGACTGGTAATAGTGAACTAGTTGTTTCATTTAAAGAAAATAGAAACATTTCTTTCAGTGGGCTGGACAAGAATGTGGACTTGCAGACTGGGAACTATTGTCAGTACATTCCCCATCACTTTCTGGCTGACCACAGAAATAGTTGCCAAGCTCTCATAAAAGATGGTGAACAATATTTACAACAGTTCCAATTTCCTCCTACGACTAATGATTATTAATATGTTATGCAACCTCTCGCCCCACAGAGCCAACATTGAAAGAATGAATTGTCGTGCTACAAATGGATGTCAAACACAAACAAGTAATAACTTAAAAATTATATCATTCTTGAAGAATTAAATACTGTACGGTGCCAACATGACAAAATATGTAAAATTAAATTTGCAATTCTATAAACACAAAATTCGATTTTTAGTACTTCTGACTAATGCATAGCTTGTAAGGAAAGAAATATTACATGTCAGGTAGTACTAATAAGCTATAATAATATGACATGAAGCTGCCAATCATCTGACTTAGGAAACTACATGTGTACACAGTCCCATTAAGAAGAATACCCATGGTGAAAAATGTGCCCTGGAAATGTTGCCATTCTAGCGTACAAAAAACTCACCCTCCCAGTTTCCATGTCACTAGGTATGAACACATTCATAATCATCAAATGGATATTGCTAGTGGGAATTTATTGTAACAGCGTATGCCAGGATATAATACTAACTATCCAGGCATAACTGTAACTGATTGATGACTGATAATTAGTGAGATAATAAAGCCTTGGATGTGATAGATTGAAATGATAGTGATTTGGAAACATGTTCTCTCAGTCGCCTAGCTACCACAGAGGCCACTTGTGTTTTCAGGCTTCATTCCTTTCATACACTCCTAGTTTTCGCATATGTCGTTTTTGCGATGTACAACACGAAAAATAATGATTGGTCACAGGCGTCTTGCATCTGCGGAAGAATGGTCGGAATCATGCGATGGCGTGTAATGCAGCTTTAAAAGCTTCTGTATCGTGTCTGAAGTAGCATAGGTCCTTTTGAAATATTATTCGCAGTTACTGTAGAAAGCAATTGTACAACACTGCTGTTGGATATGTTCCAAGAATCTTTCATGATAATCAAAGTAAATTTGACCAACTTTACACAGTTGAACGTAAAGACCAGTTTTTTCTGAACAGCTAATTTCAATCCAATTCTGTTCACTGCATGAGCAGTAAATATTATGCAAAATGAACATTAAAATTTGTTTTTATGAGCCCAAACAATTTTTAATGGTGGGAAACCAAAGTATTGAGGCGATAGGGCTTACAAACGGAATAACCTCCACCACGCCAGATAACATGGATTCCGAAAACATCGATTATATGAAACCTAGGTCGCATTTTTCTCACATAATATACTGAAAGCAGTCAGGTAGATGCAATATTTCTTGTTTTCTAAAAAGCGTTTTACTGAATACCACATCTACTTTTATTATTAAAAGTACCATTATATGATTCAGGATTTTTGGTATGGAGGACACAGGGTGTTATCTTGGATGGAGAGTCATCAACAGATGTAGAAGTAGCTTCTGGCATGCCCCAGGGAAGTGTATTGGGACACTCGTTGTTCATGTTGTGCATTAATGACAATTGATGACAATATTAACAGAAACCTCAGACTTTATGCAGATGATGCAGTTACCTATAATGAGGTATTATCTGAAAGAAGCTAGTTAAATCTTCAGTCAGATTTCAAAGTGGTGAAAATATTGGCAATTGCCCTTAAATATTTGTAAACATAAAAATGTGTACTTCTCAAAATGAAATAATGAATATAACATGAGTGAGTCACAGCTGGAATAGGTCATTTCATACGAATACCTGGGTATAGCACTTTATAGGAATATGAAGTGGAATGCTGACATAGGCTCAGTCACGAGTAAAGCAAGTGGTAGACTTCAGTTCATTGGTAGGATACAGGGGAAGTGCAATCAGTCTACAAGGTGAATTGTTTACAAATCACTTGTGGTACCCATCCTAAAATACTGCTCAGATGCGTGGGACCGGTACCAAATAGGACTAACTGGGTATGTTGTATGTATATGGAGATGGGAAGACTTTGGCAAATCAACATATATGTCACCCTCACCCTTTTCCTTGTATACACGTAATAGACGTAAATTATCTGTTAATGAAACTGTTTTTATATGGATTAAAGGTAAAGGTACATGTGAATATGTTAAATTTGTAGGAGATTGTACAATGTATTTTCACAAATAAATTGAATTGTAGCGTAACTCATAGGAAAATGAGCCAGGGATACTGAAGAAGCTTAACCGGCAGACTGTTGAAGATTGATGCAAACTATGCCTAAAAGCCTACTTACAATATTTCAAATAATACCTTTAGATTTTGCCTTTAGGAACATATGTATCACTCCCATAGGGATTGTGAAGATAAGATTAGATTAATCACAGCACACATGGAGACATGTATACAATTATTATCCACACACTCCATGTGTGGATGGAATGAGAAAAGGCCTCATAACTGGTTCAACTGGATGTACCCTCTGTCATGTACTTCAGTGTGGTATGCAGAGTATAGATTTAGAGGTATAAGTAGACGATGAGACCAACAGAAAATAAGGTAAATGGCAGGAGAACGTTAAATCTGGGATTGTTTAAAAACAACTTTCAGAATTTACTATTATAATGATGTAAACGATAATTGTTTACAATGTACCCCAGTGGTGTAGAGGAAGTCGACATGAACAATTTGATAAAACGACACATGTGGTCTATCAAGCGGAGAAACTACCACAAATTAGCCAAAAAATACCACCAAAGTCACACCATTTGCACATCGCTCAAGATTTATCAATTTTGCTCTTGCACAATTTATTGGTTCTGGGGAAACAATGAATACGACACTTTTTTTACAAAACTGAATGGAGTTAAACTTTGTGCTGAGATAATTTTTCACTAGAGGTCATGAGTCAGTCAAGAAAATTGTACAAAAGTGATGTTCAAATGCACTGCAACCCTCCCGCTAATACCATAAGATCCTGGAATTTCAGTATGTTATTCGTGGAACTGCCTCCTATCACTGACCATTGACTTTATTATTATTATTGTTATTATTGTTATGCCAACAGTTTAGTCGTGCACTCATAAATTGTATAAGTGATCTTTTGTGTAAATTTTGCATCCCAATCTTATTCATTTCCACTGCATAAAATTAACAATTAAGTCGTTTTTCTTGTTTGACCTTACTGCACTTAGAGGGGCTGAGTTCAGATTAAATTGTAAATGTAATTGAATTTTGCGTAACATTCACAGAAGTCTTTTTTTCTTTTGATACCTTCACCGAAAGTTTAATTTGTCTGTGTTAACGATATAGTTGACTAAGCAAGTGGCCTAAAAACCCAGTCAATCAATACCAAAAAAGTCGAATATGGGAAATAATTCTTGTAGTCGCTAAGTTTTGTACAGTGGTTGGGGATGTTGAGTGGTTAGGGATGCATGTGAGTAATTGCTACCATGTGGTCACTTCTGTACATTTTCATTGAATGTCACGAAAACTGCGGCCTGTAGCGAAAGTATAACTCAGCACAAACGTAAACAACATTAAATTTCTTACAAAAAAAGTCTTGCTCATTTTTTTCTCAAGGATCAGCAGTTTCCATGAAAAGAGCGAGAGGACATTGAAAATGTTGCATGATGGATGAATGGAGTAGTTTAGTTGGTGTTTTTCGGCTAATGTGTGATAGTTTCTCAACTTGGTAGACCACAAGCATCCCATATCAAGTTGCTGATCTCGACGTCTTTTACACCTCTGTAGTAAGTTGCAAAGCAATATTATCGTTTACATGAGTGATACATGCAAGCTCTGGGCATGGGACAGTAGTAAGGATCTAACCCAAGCCAAAGGCTGAATAGTCTCATGTACTAACATATATACCATATACTTGTCAGGGTCATTTTCTCTGGTATTTTGGCATATAACTGGAATTTCGTTTTTGCATTATGTAGGTGGTGTCATCCCCCCCCCCCCCCCCCCCAAAAAAAATTACTAGTCCTCACGTTTTTCATATGATACCCAATGTTGAGGGAAAACGTTGGTTTGTTTCCTATAATAAAAAAAAATTAAAGCGGAATAGTATGTGCCCGTTCCAGAGAGTGGTCCCACATTAGTCTAATGCGATATTCGTTTTCATGACTCTGATCACTAAGGGACTTGACAGTGGAGGTCATCAATCCTCTAGAACTTAGAACTACTTAAACCTAAATAACCCAAGGACATCACACACGTCCATACTAGAGGCAGGATTCGAACCTGTGACCGTAGCAGTCACATAGTTCCAGACTGAAGCGCCTAGAATTCGTTTTATCAGTATGTATTATCAGGCACAGTAAAACATGAAGAATAACGAATACTCCAGGAAGATAGAACAGCCCTGGTCTTCCCTGACTGCCACTGCCTTGCAGAAGTGCTCCTCAGTCACTGCTGGAGTACAGGTTGTTCTTAGTGCTTTACTCTCCCTGTTAATGCAAACTGTTAAAAAAATACCGTAGTGGTGTGATCTGGAAACACTCCATCGAAAGGTCACGTAAAATTACACATTAAAAGCCATTTTGTTTGTAATCCATAAAAAATCGACACTTTCCAGTGGTGCTGGGTGTCTCACGAAAGATGTGATGAGCAGTATTTGTTTTGGCTGACTACTCCAGCTCCATATTCCAAAATTTAAACTGCAAATATCTGCCAACCAAATCACCTGACAAAATGAACCTGACATCTCGTAGGAGAGATAGCATATATATTATATATATATATTATGTAAGAAGGGTGGAGAAAAGATATAATTACTGCACGAAGTAACCTTATATATGAGGTTCATTCAATAATTAAAGAGACGAATTGGTCTCAGGAAAAAAAACTGTTAGTAATGTAAGTTTGGTACTGTTGTAACCGCGACCTCTCCGGTCATGGGTTTTGCCGAGAACAAAGTGCGGCAGGACCAAACGGGAGCGCCCCACAAACAAACAAATGAACAGGAAAGGATGGACACGAACAACGACGGACGACTGAGCAAGACAACAAGCGACGATCTCATGAGTCCACAACGTCCACTCGTACATGGAAACAAAGTAAGCACACTGTCTGCAGGTGAGATGTCACTTCCTCACTGAGCAAGAGGCAGACACTTAAATACAGGATAGGGTATGTCGCTATTGTCACGTGCTCCACCGTGACGCCCTCACATTACACGTGGGCCAGGAAGGCGCGCCGCCACGGCCTATGGCACGACGGCTACAGAGACCTCTAGTGGTAATCGAGGTCCATACTGTCTGGTGCAGATTCGAAACCCGCGGCGCTCAGTACCAGAGGTACTTTCATGGCTTTAAGTTGGTATCACTGGGATGAGCCCTGATCAGCTGATGTGCCAACATTGTTTTGTCATAACCTCAAAAATACATTTCAAGATGGCGAGTCCGCTTGAAATGTCCACATTAGATGAACAACGTTCTGTTACTCGCTTTTTACTTGCTGAGGGCGAGAAGACAGTGAATATATACTGCAGAATGGCTAAAGTTTATGGTGAAGGTTGTATGAATTGTGCAATTTTTTACAAGTGGGTGGAGTGGTTAAAAAATCGTCGCAACTCACTAACTCACGAATGCTGTTCTGGCTGACCAGTTGCAGTTTCAGCTCCCTCAATTGAAAATTTAACTGATGACGTTATTCGTGCCAACCGCCATGTGACTGTGGAAATGATAATTTATAAGGATTAAGTTAGTACTGGTACAATTCATCACATTATCACATATCTGCAACAAGCTGCCGGCCGCGGTGGTCTAGCGGTTCTAGGCGCGCAGTCCGGAACCGCGCGACTGCTACGGTCGCAGGTTCGAATCCTGCCTTGGATATGGATGTGTGTGATGTCCTTAGGTTAGTTAGGTTTAAGTAGTTCTAAGTTCTAGGGGACTGATGACCACAGATGCTAAGTCCCATAGTGCTCAGAACCATTTGAACCATTTTTGTAACAAGCTGAAGTACTGCAAAACATTTGCAAGATGGGTCCCAAAGGACGTGACGCGGCTACACTAGGAAACAAGGTTGAGTGCGAGCACAGAGGTAAAGGAACGTTATGAAAGAGAAGGTGAGCATTTCCTCAACAAAATTTTAACTTGTGATGAAACTTGGGTTCACTATTATGAGCCAGAATCGAAAAGACAAGGCATGGAGTGGAAGCAGACCAACTCACCTGACAAGAAAATATTCAAAAGCCAAGCATCAGCAGGAAAAGTCATGTTGACAGCGGTTTGGGATGCCGAAGGTCCAGTTTTTTGTGATTATCTCGAAGAGCAGCGTACAGTGAACAGCTGAAACTACTCGGATTTGCTTTTGAACAAGGCGAAGCTAGCCATGAGAGTGAGACATCGTGGATCTAAGAGGATAGGTGTGATTCTCCAGCAAGACAATGCACGTCCTCATATTGCTCAAATAACCCGTGAAAGCATTGACAAAATGGGCTGGGAAGTACTGTCTCATCCCCCTTACAGTCCTGATTTAGCACCTAGTGATTTCCATTTGTTTGGTGCACTGAAGGAGGCATTACGTGGGAAAGGGTTCCAGGACAACGAGGACATATAAAAGTTTGTGGAAAATTGGTTCAAATATCAAGGTAGAGAGTTCTTTGCAGCCAGAATAAAAAAGCTTGTAGCACATTGGAACAAGCGCATAAATGTTCAAGGGGACTATGTTGAAAAGTAGAAAAAGTATTGTTTTGTAAAAATAAACGCTTTTTTCTCCAGACCAATTTGTCTCTTTAATTACTGAATGACCCTCATATATAGATTAAAAAAGTAGATACATCAAAAGGATTAATGTAATTATTATAAACACTGGTTTCTCACAAGGGAGACTCCACATCGCACCCCCGCCCCTCATATTTAGCGATAAGATAGCCCAGTGGATAGCCATCAAAACTTGAACACTGATCTAGAACGAAAACAGGAAGAAAGTGTACTGAACTGTGAAAAAAGAAGCAAAATCAAAACAGTGAACAGTCCAAACTCAAGAAGTGCAACGTTGAGCGAATATAAATATGCATGATGTTGTGGTTATGTGGCCATGGTGTTGGAATGTGAAGAGGGAGATCTGTGTTCAGATCTCCCTCATGCCCATATTTTTCACAAAATTATGAACTGTTCGTCTGGTCACTGATCTGTCTGTTCGCCGAAATCAGATTTGTGTCTTTGTCGTGGTTTAACGGCCGTTTGCAACAACGATGTCTAAGGAATGGACATCCAAATGTATGAACCTACTCTCATTATGACTCTTGCGTTCCGTTTTTGAAATTTGAGTCTTGAATTCCTTTGTTGTAACGTAGTTCACAACTGTTAGTCTTTTGTTTTCATTTCTGTGACAGGTCTATGTGGCATCTCACCTGCTAGCTCTATTCATCGCATTTACTTGCGATGTTAATATATTCTTACTGTATGACTCATATTCTGCAACTTATGTATAGTTTGACAATTGCCAAGACTACAGAAGGAGAACAGACACGTCAATGACTGTATGGAAAGTTCATAATTTGGGAAAAAAGGGCACAAATGAGATTTGACTACAGGTCTCCCACATGCTAGACCAACGTGTTGACCACACAACCACAACGTGATTCTTGCAGTTTGATTGATGTTGCACATCTTGTGCTTGGACTGTTCACAGTTTCCATTTTGCTTCATTTTTCACAGTTCACTATACCTTCTTCCTGTTCTCATGCTTAATCTGTATTTCATGAGCTATCCACTGGGCCATTTTACCACTAAATCTGAGGAGGGTTCGATGGGGACTATTTCTTGTCAGTACCATATAATAATTACTTTATTATTTCATTCTTTTTACTTCTTAATTAAACTATATAGAGTAAGTATAAAAAACAGCCTACTGGCAATTTTTATGCGTAACGCCATAGATGAATACGTAACCAAAGACCTACCCAGGCCTCTACCTCATTAACCAGCGTCAGTGATTTATTTACGATCAAACGAACATAACTAGATACGAATCTAGCAGAACTGTCCAAAGTGAGAGGGGTAAGTGGAAGAGGGATATTTTAGGGGAGAGTGGGAGGATAAAAGGGGTCGAAGACCAGAGTACAAACAGTTACAGAGTTAGTCGGTGGAAATGCATGAGATGGTGTACTGGTCTAGTGTAATCAACCTTTGGAATATACGATTCTGGGTAAGAATGAAGAAGCAACACTTATTCCTTTTTGTATGAATTACTCACAATCAGTACCTGATTCTTGTTCGGAGTACTCTCACATAGAAACACAAAAAAAGCGTTCGAGAAGGGAAGGTGAGGTACTAACGAAGAACGGTTACATAACGACCATAAAGACAAGTAATGATCTACATCGAAGTGCATCAAAAAGTACAACAAAACCGTTAAAACTCAAAATATAACCATTCTCATGTATTCTAGTACGACAAAGGCACAAGAAAACACTATAAGTCATTCCTAAACAACACGAAAAACTCAGTTGACATAAAAGTCGACCTTCTGGTTCGGTACGTTATCAGCTTCCCTTATCTTTTTCCTAAAAATCTCTAACTCTTCCAAAATGTCGAGATGCAAGCCCATAGCTACATGATGCAGAATTTCCATCGTTAACTCAATGGCACCCACTAGATGACTTCGTCTCTTAGATGACGTCTTGTAAGCTTGGCTTATATGTTCTTTAAAGCAAAGAAGGTATATTCTAACCATTTGACCAATGTAAAAGAATAGCTTGTGTCTAACAGCAACTCATACAGACCTGGGGAGTTATATTTCCTGGGTACTGGCTCCATCTCACCCTTTCCCTAGTTTATGTCACCCTTTCCCAAGTTTATGTCTCAACATATACCTGAGATGGGCTCCGGCCTGGAAGCCAATTCTACAACTCTTAGGAAAACGTGATGCTAGCTTTGAGAACATTGAACCCTGGTACTGTAGAGTTAAAAACTTTTTGTTCTCATCTGCACTTTGGATCTTAACTCGTTTGTACTTATTGTAACAACAGATTTCCAGCAACCATTGGCAACAGTGATCTGTTGTAATATGTTTAATTCTTTATCTCTCTCCTCATTACTCAGTGACAGTCTATTAAAACGCGTAATCATGGAGCGAAGAAAGGTCATTTTAAGCAGAATGGGGTAACTGGAACCTTCCCAGCAATAACATCAGACTGTGTCAGTTTACAAAAGATTGAGATGCCTCACTTTCTTGATATCTAGTTACGAGCAAATCTACGAAACTTATATCGTTCTTGTGCTGTTTACTGAATTGATTAAAAATAGCCATTGCTTCATTATGACCACCTTTAACGATGAAAAAGGTGTCATCTATGTAATGTGTATAAAAGACGATTTTTTCTCCTGATTCCGGGATGCTGGTGAAGACTCTTGTTTCTAGGATATTTATGAAAATATCGGCAAATAAACCAGACATGCAATTGCCCATTGCAAAACGTTATAGATATGCTTCACTCACAGGACTGAATTTTAGAAGGTCAGGGATTTCTCTAAACTCGTCTTTATTCATGGCACTGTTACATAACAGATTTTTCCTAATGATCTCTAATGCCTCATCAACTGAAATATTAATATAAAGATTAAATATATTGAAGGATGCCTCGTCTTACCATCCATTGACTTGCTCATTTTACAATCTTTCGCAAAAGTAGTACTATTAGCAACGCAGAAATTGTTTGGAAACATGTAAACACTTCTGTAGTTTCTTGAAAAACCATTTACTTAAATTCCACGATGGGTTTCCCTCCCATCAATTAATATTCACATGCCTCTGTTCTCCTTATGTAATGTAATTTCCATCATACCTCACTTTTCCTGTGGCTGTAACATAATTTGCATATTTTTTATTTTCTTTCTGAAGGCCGCATTAAAACGCATTGTAGGATCTTCAACTAGACCTTTCATGTAATTTTCTGACAAATATTGCAATAATAGGAGTAACATAACAGCCAACATGTTTCCTTTATCTGCCTTTATAATAAACTTTTTTCTCTACCCAATTTAGTGTTTTATTTACAGAGATTGCTCATTACATTTAAACTTTAAGCCCTTCCCTCACTCTAACTATTTGGCTGATAGCGCCTGTGTGTTTAAAGCTACTCTAGTTTCTTCTATGCAGGTAAGTTGATCAACTGTACATACAGCTTGTATTTCTATTGCCGTATAAGCAACAGCTACATCAGATAATTTTAAACAAGGAGAAGACTGAGGCTCTTTACTGAGTCAGATCAGTTCGTCGTTTGTGAAGCAAATATTAGATAAGTTAACTACTCTCTCAGCAAAAGTACGAATTTTATCAGCAGAAACACTTGACTCCAACTTCTCAAGTAATTCCATGATTTTATTGTGTTCCCTAACAGGCAGCAAACTTTGCTGCATACAGATTACTTATCCTACCCTATCATTAAAAATTTGAGATTACAAAGAACCTATGCTAGCTAGAAGTTTTAAAATCAATAAATAAATATATTTATTTAATTTGCTTTAAAAGCTGTAAGCATCTTTAATCTCACTTTTAATTCAGAGCTATCTGCTTTTTACTTCATGATTACAGCACTTTTAGACCTTTGTGGCAGCTGATGTAATGTGATATTGCAGGCACTTATGCTTATACAATACTTTGGCACATGATTTAATCAGCTAAGTGTTCTTAATAGCCTGACAAGGCACATAATACTCACTTCCAGCACGCTGGGTGGCAATAGCAAGCAACTTACTACGATTCAATGAAATTACAGAGATCGCTAAAGTTGCACAGAAGTTTGTTTTTATTTAAATGGCGTTCAGTTTCCGACATTTTCGCATTATCAAGCCATCCTGTACAACATAGGGTACCATGTTAGAAGTAACATACAGAATACATAATATCAGTCAAAGTATAAATACATTTAACAAGGTGATTAGACCACATAAATCCTACCATAACCAAATAATACCTTTCATTTAGCCACTCATACAAGCAAGATGGTGTCATGGTAGGATTTATGTGGTATCTAATCACCTTGTTAGATGTAACCTGCGAGGCCAGATCACAATTCCTGTCGACTTTCCTGCAACAGTATCAGTGCTGTGGGTTCTAACCCCAGTCCCCCACTACTGCACTCAGACATTGCCATCTACACTCCAGAGACATTGCACCAGCACGACAACTCACAGAGCCAGTTCCTTCTCATATGTCAACGTGGCATAATATGAACATAATTCATGTACACCTTTTGTAAAGACGATCAACATTACCAAAATCTATATCCCTAGTGTCATTTTAAGGAATTTTGTTTTTAGAGTGAGCCGTGCTCCAGCTCATGTTTGTGCCATTGACAGGTTGGTGTCAGGTATTCGGATTATGACCTCTCGTCTTCTTAGTGCGTTCACTGGTGCCACTACATTTGCTCGCTTTGTCTGTCCGAGAGTGGCAGCAGCGGCGTTTATCGATAGCGACCTCCAGTATTTCCAGGTCGTCGTGTGTCGCAGTTGCGTCAGTTGGGATGGAGCAGCAGTGAGGTCTGACAGTTCCAGTAGTCGCTGAGGGAGTTGGCGATATATGCACTGCCCAAAGGAAGGATGTGGTCGCGACAGTGTACGACCATGATGGGGTTCGGATTCAGCGAGTTTAAGTTGAATGGATCGTTATATTCGAGTAGTGCAACTTTCACTTGTGTATGTGTGTCCATCCGTTGAAGTGACCTCATGCGATCAAGCTGTCAGCTGGTGGTATTATACTCCGACGTTTCCCTTGCCTGCCTTCATTGGCAATGACCGATGGGTAGTCGTTTGGTCGGTTGTCTCAGTGGATGACGTGTATCTGGTCTTTCGACCGTTTCTGTGTTCTTAACGTTCATGTCTACGTGCAATTCGTCTTGTTGCTGTATAGTGACTGTTCTAGCATTGTTTGAATTGTTTGTGGAATTGTCTTTTGCGGCTCCATGTCAGATTTTGAATGGGCAGTTTGGTCTTAACCCTGTCTGCGTACTATGATTTGGTGGAGCCAGCTTGTGTAATTAAATGCTTGTCATTTGACGAGGTTAACTGTTATTCTATCGTGGCATTGGCTAGAGCATCTTAGGTGGATTTTGCGAGTGTGCTGGTCGGCGTTCAAGCTGTCCCTAGCTTGAGTAGCCATCCTGTTAAGTGAGCATAACTCTTGGCTGCATGTCTCACCACTTACGCAACTGCAGGGACTTTTCTCAGGTTGATCCTTGGAGCACTGTCTGTGGATCAATCCCTTCTTTATCTGGCCTAATTGCATAAATTGTTTAAAAATAATATTTTGTTTAAATTATTCCTATTGCTTGTGGCCTTCAGGTGACAAATAATTTGAATTCTTCTCAATAAGGCCTTAAGGCGTCTGTGTAGTGTAGTGGATGGCTGCCAGGAGGTGCCATATTAAAACTCGTCTGAGCTTTTCAAATGATTTATTTGTTTCCATTATAGTGCTTCCTTCACCTTGGTCCGCATCACAGGCCCCGCAATGCTGAGGCTACTGCCCCAGTGACCTATGCTACGCAACACTGTGTCGTGCCAGCCTTCATCACCAGCTGTAGAGTTCCGATTACCTCAGGATGGCTGCTCCAGCAGCCGACTCAGCGGCCATCATCCCTTTTGACTCTGTGGTGCTCCACTGGGAGCTGTAGGCCGACCCCGGTGCTGCTGAGATTGCAGGGGCAATGACCATTTGCGAGCCAGCATCCGAATATGTGGCCCTCTTCACGGAAGTCTATGGCATGTGTCGGGAGCCGAGATGACTGCCTGTGGTAGCGATCCGAAGAGTAGTCCGCCCTGGCTGGCTGCGGACTCCATGTTGGCCTCAGAGGGTCGAACCAACGACCCGCCGTGGACTGGGATGCTGTTCGCCCATCTGTTGCTGCGTGTAGCCTGGCGGTGTGACGCGTGCCGCCGTCTAGGAGAGCTGCCACACTTCAATGAATCTCGTTAGAAAACAACACATATTTATATTCGGCTGTGCGCCTCTGTTTCGCTAACGCTTCACTCCGAGTCACGTACACCCCACACCCCGGTTGCACCAGTGGACCCCTTCTGCCTATAACTTGCGCCATGCGAACTGCTGTGTTTATTCTTTACAACAGTTTGATGACCCTGTGGTCTCCATTCCACTTTGCAACCACTGGTCAGCATAACTTACAGCAATCCGGCCTGCACCTGGCTGTAATTTGTGCACTCCGAAATATTGCACCAAATCTAACTTCCTTATTTTAAACTGTGATACCGCTACAGTAGCTTGTGTTACAGTCAACTTTTTCAATGATTGTTTTAAAAAATTATTTTGGTATTTTCAAAATCTAGTTGTCTTCCTCACATGTAATTCAGGCCTTCAGCCATTAATTATTCTGAAGTATTGCTTGTGGCCTTCAGCTGACAAATAATTTGAATTCTTTCTTAATAAGGCCTTCAACCAACAGTGTAGCTAGTGTTACAGTCAATTTTTTTTAAAATGATTGTTTTTAAAAAATTATTTCCTTAAATAAAGTGTATATGTTTACTGTGCAACCAACAGTAACTGATTAGGCCCCGTTTACATCTTTCCCTGCTTTCCCTAAGTCTCATGTCTCAGTGGAAGCAGAGCATGGTTACGATTGTAATATTGCCATTACAGTTACCATTGGTTCGAATTGTAACTCTGTCAGTGTTACACGATATTTGTCTTTGCTATTTGGTTGTTTTAGGTGACCAAATCTAATGGCGGTCAGGCAGTGCCCCGGGATTGGCCTGTTGAGGAAGGACCACCTCATTTATGAGCTGGCGATAAGGTGCCAGGCTATTGACGGTAGTGTCCCACACTTAGCCGCCTGTTTGTGAGCTACCGTGCTTCAGCTGGTTGACATCACGCCGGATATTGAGGGTGAGGCAGAAGCAGCCACTGAGTTTTTGTGTAAGGCTGTTAGGGGTCTTGAGGACACCATTGGCTTTTTGGAAGGCACTCGACCTAGTGGCAGTCAGTTAGACAGGGTGCATGCACAGTTGCATTTAACCAAGTGGATAGTGGATGAGGACTGGGACTTAGGACTTTCTGTCATCAGGGTGGTGTGTGAGCCAGCCTGGGAGTAATGCACTTATGTTTTCTGTGAGGTTAGGTGCAGCATTTGCTAAATTCTCTAATCCCCTGCTACATTTGTTTCAAGACATCACCTCATTTGCCTTACATTTGTTTTTGAGTAGGTGGCCTTTAAATTCTGATAGCTTTGGATAGTTCTTGAAGCTGGTCATTTTTTGAGACTTAGCTCGGTACCTTCTTCAGTGCAGGGATGTTGGGTTGCCTATGGGCAGTTGTTCCATCTGCTTGGTTGGGTCTGAGTCAGTGTTTCACCTGGGGTTTTCTTATGACCATTGTCTTTAGCCTTCATTAAGGAACTTCCAGTCTGTTTCATTATCGGATGTGACCCCAGATTGCTGTTTGGAGGGGGGGGGGGGAGGTTGAGGGTTGAGCTGTGCTACAGCTCATATTTCTGCTGTTGACAGGTTGGTGTTAGGTATTCGGATTATGACCTCTCGTTTTCTTAGTGCGTTAACTGGCGCCACTAAGTTAGCTTGCTTTGTGTGTCTGAGAGTGCTAGCAGCGGCCCTTATCCATAGCGAGTGAGCGAGTGGTGTGCTACTATCTTTGGAGCGACCTCCAGTGTTTCCGAGTCGTCGTGTGTCGGAGTTGGGTAAGTTGGGATGGAGCAGCAGTGAGGTCCGACAGCACCAGTACTCGCCGAGGGAGCTGGCGATATATGCACTGCCCAATGGAAGGATGTGGTCGCGAGAGTGTACGACCATGCCATCAAGCTGTCAGTTGGCGGTTTTATACTCCAACGTTTCCCTTGCCTGACTTGATTGGCAATGACCGATGGTTGGTCGTTTGGTCGGTCGTCTCAGGTCTTTTGACTGTTTGTGTATTCTTAATGTTCATGTCTATGTGCAATTCGTCTTGTTGCTGTATAGTGACTGTTTTAGCATTGTTTAAGTTGTTTCTGGAATTGCCTTGTGCGGTTCCATGTTCAATTAGTCAGATTTTGAATGGGCAGTTTGGTCTTAACCCTGTCTGTGTACTAGGATTTGGTGAAGCCAACTTGTGTAATTAATTGCTTGACATTTGATGATGTTAACTGCTATTCTATCGTGGTATTGGCTATAGCATCTTAGGTGGATTTTGCGAATGTGCTGGTTGGCGTTTAAGCTGTCCCTAGTTTGAGTTGCCATCCTGTTAAGTGAGCATAACTCTTGGCTGCCTGTCTCACCGCTTATGCAGCTGTAGGGACTTTTCTCAGGTCAATCCTTGGAACACTGTCTGTGGATCACTGCCTTCTTTATTTAGTCTGATTGTGTCAATTGTTTAAAAATAATATTTCGTTTAAATTATTCCTATTGCTTGTGGCCTTCAGGTGACAAATAACTTGAATTCTTCTTAATAAGGCTTTCAGCCATCAGTGTAGCTTGTGTACCAGTCAATTTTTTAAATGATTGTTTAAAAAATTATTTTAGTATTTTTGACGTCTAATTGTCTTCCTCATTTGTAATTCAGGCCTTCAGCCGCTAATTGTTCTGAAGTATTGCTTGTGGCCTTCAGCTGACAAATAAGTTGGAATTCTTTCTTAATAAACTCTTCAGCCATCAGTGTAGCTTGTGTTACAGTCAATTTTTTTTAAAACTATTGTTTTATAAAATTATTTCCTTAAATAAATTGTATGTGTTTACTGTGCAACCAACGGTAACTGATTAGGTCCCATTCACACCTTTCCTGCTTTCCCTAAGTCCCACGTTTCATAGAGCAATCTCCAATAGAACAAGCCCCCTACTAAATGTTAGCAAAACCTATTCAAGGGAACCGTTAAGCTCTTGCTACCAACCGATATTACTGCATTCTTTTTGACCTGTAAAATGGCTCCTGCAGAAGAGGTAGGGCCATGCATGGTGAGCAGCTGACTGAGTGAATTATCTGAAGGACTGAGGAAATCTTTTTCAAAATTTTTATTCCATTTTAAACTTTGATTCTGGTATTGTGTCTTATGATGAAATAGTGGCTGGGCCTGGGCTAGTAAGTACCAGATGCTACTGGGAATGCATCTATCCATGTTCAGTTCACGTGGACATCGTACCCATATTGGAAGGCTAGAAACGGTCACATGGGGGATGCAGAGCAGGCTTGCGAGAAGTGCACCAGGCCACATGGCTGCTCCCTTGCCTACCAGCTCTCCTTCCAACCAGATGGGTTTCCCAGCCTCTCTCTTAGGGCATAATGCCTTCAGCCTGGCGGCTGCAGCCTCTGGATGGTATAGAACATATCACTTGTGTCTCTTAACATTATGACTTGGAGACAACCAATTCCGATTGTGATAATTAATCTTCTGCTCTTGGTCTTGATTTCGAGGAACCTCCAGAAAACCCTGGTTGCCACATTCCACCCTCATCCTAACTCGGCTGTGCCTGTACACTATTGTATAAAAAAGGGAAAGGAGGAAATGTTATGACTTTGAAATATATCTGGGCTGTAGCCAGCTAAAATGATATAATTGTGTTCTAGTTATGTTCAATGATCACTACTCAGACAGGGGATACTGTGGGATTACATGTGTGGGTCTCAAATAGATAGATTTTCCCTGGTAATTTCGTGTTAAAGTCTTTGATCTGTCTCATTTGTTTGAGGGTAATATCTGTATGACTTAGTACTTATAATAAATCATTTTTGTTTTATTTAAAGCTATTTCATTAATCGTCAGCAAATTTGCCTCACCATACATGACTAATGAGAATACCAAGTATGTTGATGTGTGTTCTCACCTTGATATCATTGAATACAAAGTATTACTCCCTCTCCAGACAAGAGAAAGAAATGTGTAAATAACTGTAACAAGATGTAAAAACACTAGTTGACTTTCTGGTTAGTTCATAATTTAACCCTTTGCGATCCACTGACTACAATTATGTACATTAACTTTTACAGTGTCTTAGTTGCAACAAAAATATGTTTCCACAATGGAAACCTGAGGTACACATTTGTAAATGTTTCCTAACTAAAACTGTTATTATTATTTTGCATGGTATTTATTGAATATTCATTTTATTTAACACAATAGAGAGTATTTCATAATTAGTTATTTTAGTCCATAAAATGAAGCCAAGTGTAAAAGGATATTTTGGAAATGGATACATATTTTTGTATAAATCTTGCATCTAAAATCATAAAACTTGTGGACTGTCTATTGCTACAGCGACAGATCACTGCAATTAGCCAAAATTTACATGACAATCGATAGAGAGAATTTAATTACTTACACCTAATCTATTTACTAACGTTTACTTAGTTGCAGGTCTATCTTTATGTAACCCAAAAATCATTTGTTTAAACATCAGAAAATCACAATCAAATTACAAAACGCGTTTTACCCACCTTGGTGGAGAGGAAAGATATACTAAACTTTTGGTATGGGGTCTTCGCCCAAAGCAATCCATCAGTAGCAGGGTTACATAAACACATCAGGACCTAGGCTGCGGGTTACACCTCACTCCCAGCCAAGCTGTTGGCACAGCAGCTTTGGACAAACACAGGACAATTGCAACTCTCTGAAACACAAGAATACAGGGCAGAATCCTTACACCAGACATACGTGCATCAGTCTACAAAATGTTCCATCCACAGCAATCACTGACCTTTAAATTGAAACCATTTAAGGATAGTTCACCGGTAATAGTAATATCACTTAGGTGCAGTTTTCATTCACTTAATACCCTTAATAATCAATTAGAGAAGAACCAGTAAAGTTGTAAGTAAGACTTCACTGCGAAGCTAACATTTAACCAGCTCACACAGAGCTCATCCACATACTTTTCGATTAATGGCTGTGTAAGTTCCACATTCATCTAGCGAGTGAAACGCCTCTTAACTCGTCGCTCAGCCACATACAATAATGGCCAATTTACTTGATGTTTACACACAGCACAACTCAGCGGTTCAAGCAATTTAACCACATTACTTCAGGGACCTTTCCTTTGATAGAAATCACGAAACTTGGATCTCCGAGCTGCCCCAAAACACAGACTTTTCGACCAAGACAACTCAGTGGCATATCACGCTGATAGGGCACACCCGATCGCAGTCGACACTTCTTTCTCTGGAGACGTCCCAAGTCTCTCAATGTTTTTCTTTCGAAAGCTGACGGCCGACTCTTGAAGTCCGCCAACCCGGTAGAAAACCACACGATATCCAAAGATCACATATAACCAAAATCGATCGCAACGATATAACGAGCATACCTGGTGCTGGCGCCAGTCCGCCACGGTACAACGGACATACACAGCGTACACTGCATAACAACAATGCAGCTCATAGTAATTTTTCAAAGCGACGATCGCCAGTCTCAGTGCATGAACTGCAATGGCACATGCAATTCTGCCACACTCTTGCGAAGATCTCAGGTACCTGTTGTACACTGGAGCAGGCAGAGAGCGAAAAGAAGTGTACACCCCTGACCACCAAACAGACATACTGTACAAAACTTAGCTCATAGCATGTGTGTCATGTGATGATCGCGTGCATCACATCAGCCCACCTGTGCTGCTAGCACACCAGTATCCCTGGTGACAGTTGTCTATTGCATCAGACAGCTTCTTCACGGTGTGATGTATTACTGTGTACAGTGCATGACACATAGTCAAAGATGGAACGTTACTTGTCACGAAAGTTGGCAGACATCCATTTAATGTATGGTGTGGCAGGATGTGCCTGTAAAGCAGCAGAAATGTACAGAGAATGCTTTCCCAACAGGCGCCATCCTATTAGAATTAGTTTCTCTCTGTGGATACCAACTTACGAGAGGTGGGATCCTTCGTGCTACAGAGAACTGCCCAAGGTTCCTGTCAACGACATGTTCGGAAACCAAACTTTGAGGCTATTGTGTAGGGTCATATGGCCAACCATCCACAAATAAGCACGTGTCACATGTCTGTGAAAAACTTAATACGTTGTGCCAGTGTCGCCAGTACGCCTTTTTTGCAGTGTCATCTTTGCCATCGATGTCACTTTGGCCGGCCGTGAGTCGCTTGTTCATTGCGGGTTCGGCTATTTAAGTCTGCAGCGTCGAGGCAGCAGCTCTCACTGTGGTCTGTCGGTTGCGGTTACAACGCTTTCGGGAGATTGGTCCCTGTTTGGTGCGCATGCCCCTTATCCGTGGTATTACTGGAGTGATGCGGCTGGAGACAGCGGAAAGGTTTTGGGTTCCGACGCGAGGCGTGGTGTTCGGCTTTTCTCGACACGCAGTTGCATGTTGAGAAAAAGAGCTTGTCGGAACGTCGCCTGACATTAACCGTTCACCTGGGCTTATGGTGTGTGTTCGATTTAAACAGGTGCAATTGTGTTCTTATGTATATTTAATGGTTAACTAATGTTGTCTTCAGTGATGAGTGTATGATATGTCAAGCCGGCCGTTGTGGCCGAGTGGTTCTAGGCGCTTCAGTCCGGAACCGCGCTGCTGCTACGATCGCAGGTTCGAGTCCTGCCTTGGGGATTCATGTGTGTGATGTCCTTAGGTTAGTTAGGTTTAAACAGTTCTAAGTTCTTGGGGACTGATGACCTTAGATGTTATGTCCCATAGTACTCAGAGCCATTTTTTGTGACCCAACACTTGAATTACCGAAAATTGTGTCCACGTTGGGTACCGAAAATGTTGACGGATGTGCACAAAACCAAACGTTTAGACGGTGCATTGACTTTCCTTGAGTGGTAGCACAACGACGGTGATGATTTCTTAAGCCAAATTGTTACAGGCGATGAAACATGGGTGGCCTACGTCACACCTGAATCAACGTAACAGCCCATGGAAGTTGAGCAAGGGCATCGTTTTGCTGCAAGACAATGCCTGTCCGCATGTGGCGAATCAGACCAAAGATCTCATCACATCTTTTCGAGGGGAAACTCTACAGTCTAGATCATCCTCCGTACAGCCCCGACCTTGCGCCCAGTGACTACCATCTGTTCCTGCACTTGAAGAAACACCTGGGCGGTCAGCGTCTTCGATGACGAACAGTGGTGATGCAGCGGTTAACAAGTCAGGCTGCAGACTTCTATGAGGTGGGTATTCAAAAACTGGTACAACGTTATGACAAGTGCCTCAATATTGACGGAAATTATGTAGAAAAGTAGATTAAGGTACAGGCTTTCATGCAAAAATAAAATTATTAAGATATCTTAGCACGTCTTTTTTTAATTTCAAAACGGTACTTACTTAAAAAACAAACCTCGTACTATGACACCGATGCATTTTCAGATACATGTTCAGAGCACCTTTTTCCTCCCCATTCCTGTCACGAATCCGTCCCTGCAGTTTGCCGGTTTCGTTAATGTTATCCCTGTCGAAACAGACCGTTCTTTGCGCGTCGTTTTTGTGAGAGGGCATGTCATGTGCGCAAGTTAATCCGTTTTCTGCACACCATATATGTATTATTTCTATAGTAAGTTACGTTTCACTGCTGCTGTCCATGCCAAAAGAGATCGAATTTAGTCTAGTGTTACATCTCTCTAGGGGGAGCTGTAAGTAAATACTCCACACCGAAGTGTAGCTAAAAATCATACAGGTCTGTCAACGGTGCCAACGGTATCTCAGTTACGTCAAGTGTGGTAAAAATGTATAACTCAACTGTGTCATGAGTATTCCAAGCTGTTGAAAAAAAAGTCCATCAGCCGTTTGTAAACTGAGGAAGCTGCTTGAAAATGTAATATGTGAGGCAAATTCTTTGGTATACATATTCATGTAAATTGTTAAGGTGCTCTCGTAAATATTGAATACAGTTTTTGTACCTAGTTTTCTTTGTATTATGTAAAAATTTAAGATATTTTGTTTATCTATGCTGATAATTACGTGAAGTATTCCAGACTGTATACCAATTAGGTTCTTTTCAGAGTATGCTGTTGCAATAGCCCCATACTTAACAATCGTATATGGCCGCTCGCTCGACGGAAGATCCGTACCCAAAGAGTGGTAAGTTGCACAGATCACACCAATGTTCAAGACAAACAATAGGAGTAATCCACTAAATTACAGGACCATATCTTTTACGTCAATATGCAGCAGAAAGTTGCAAGGTGTGAAAATTGGCAATTGACGCTAAATAATGAAAAGTGTGAGCTCGTCCACACGAATGTTACAAGGAATCCGTTAAACGTCGGTTACACGATAAATCAGTCAAACGTAATGGCTGTAAATGCAACTAAACACCTAGGAATTTCAATTACAAACGACTTAAATTCAAAAGAACACATAGAAAATGTTGTGGGGAAGACGATCTGAAGGCTGTAATTTATTGGCAGAACAGTAGATGCAACAGATCTACTAATGAGACTGCCTACACTACGCTTGTCTGTCCTCTTTTGGAGTACTGCTGAGCAGAATGGGATATTTACCACATCAGATTAACGGAGAACATTGAAAAAGTTCAAAGAAGAGAAGTAGTATGATTTTTATTGTCGAGAAATAGCGAGGGAGTGTTACGAACGTGATGCAAGATTTGGGATGGACATAATTAAAACAAAGGCTTTTTCGTTGTGACGAAATCTTGTCACGAAACTTCAAACACCAACTTTCTCCTCCGAATGAGAAAATATTTTGTTGACGCCGACTTACATAGGAAGAAACGATCATCATAGTAAAATAAGCGAAAACAGTTATTGAGTAATCTCTGTCTCTCTGATACATACGCACACACACACACATATATAGGGTGGTCCATTGATAATGACCGGGCCAAATATCTCGCGAAATAAGCATCAAACGAAAAAACTACAAAGAACGAAACTCGTCTAGCTTGAAGGGGGAAACCAGATGGCGCTATGGTTGGCCCGCTAGATGGCGCTGCCATAGGTCAAACGCATATCAACTGCGTTTTTTTTTTAAATAGGAACCCCCACTTTTATTAAATATTCGTGGAGTACGTAAAGAAATATGAACGTTTTAGTTGGACCACTTTTTTCGCTTTGTGATAGTCACAAACGTATAAGTCACATTCCGCCAGTGCGGACGGTATTTGCTTCGTGATACAGGGTGAGGCAGTGAAACGGCACGATTTCGATAGTGGTTGTCGGGCGCGGAGGGGGGTTGCGAGAGTGGGGGAAGTGACCTTGGGCGTCTAGAGTGGTGGAAGTTTCAGTAGCCATGGAGCGTTGGTCGAGTGCGCAACGTGCATATGCCGTAAAGGCATATTACAAAAACGCGGATAGTGTGGTTGGTGCTCAACGCGCCTTTCGTCGTGAATTCAACCTGCCGCCACGGGCTCCCGTGCCATCAAGGAAAGCCATTCTCCTTTGGGTTAAAACCTTTGAAGCTACTGCTAGCACAACAAAGAAAAGAGGCGGCAGCATAAAAACAATCCGGACACCCGAGAACATTAATCGTGTGCGCGAACCGTTGGGACGAAGTCCGCGAAAATCCGCGAGACGGCACAGCGCAGAACTTGGTCTCAGCAATCGATCAGTAAGACGGATTTTGAAGAGTGACCTTCACTATCATCCATACAAAATTCAGGTAGTGCAAGCCCTTAAACCTAATGACTACAATAACCGTATACGCTTTTGCCAGTCAATGCTTAACGTTATTGAACGAAATGAAGAAAGAGTGCATAACTTATGGATGAGTGATGAAGCCCACTTTCATCTTAGTGGGTACGTAAATAAGCAAAACTTCAGATATTGGTCCTCAGATAACCCGCACGAACTTCATGAAAAACCTCTCCATTCTGAAAAAGTAACAGTCTGGTGCGCAATGTCATCTCGTGGAATCGTGGGGCCCTATTTTTTTGAAGATGAAGATGGCAACACAGTGACGGTAAACTCTGGACGTTATGCTGACATGTTGACCATTTTTGGTCTGCCTGGAATTGATCGACACGGTCCAGATGCTGAAACACTCTTCCAGCAAGATGGTGCAACAAGCCATACTGCTAATGTCTCAATGGAATTGCTCAGACTTGCATTTCCACGTCGTCTAATCAGCAGGAATGGCGATTTCCCCTGGCCTGCCCGTTCACCAGATCTGATGGCACCAGACTTTTTTCTTTGGGGCTACCTCAAGTGCAAAGTCTTCCAGGAAAATCCACCAAGAACAAAAGAAGACCTGAAGGAGCGAATTCGACAGGAAATTAACAACATTCCAGTACAGATGCTACGAAACGTCATGGGACAATTTCATCTCAGGCTTAGACAATGTGTGCAAAACCAAGGACGACACCTCACTGACACCATATTTAAAAAATGATTGTTTTTAAGTTAAATCTTTAATTTCCACTCTTGTACTTGAGATCCATGTTCAACTATTATGATTTTACTTGTAAATAAATCTTTGGTGGTTTTACAAAATCGTGCCGTTTCACTGCCTCACCCTGTACATTACCCGTGTTAAAATGGACCGTTTACCAATTGCGGAAAAGGTCGATATTGTGTTGATGTATGGCTATTGTGATCAAAGTGCCGAACGGGCGTGTGCTATGTATGCTGCTCGGTATCCTGGACGACATCATCCAAGTATACGGACCGTTCACCGGATAGTTACGTTATTTAAGGAAACAGGAAGTTTTCAGCCACATGTGAAACGTCAACCACGACCTGCAACAAATGATGATGCCCAAGTAGGTGTTTTAGCTACTGTCGCGGCTAATCCGCACATCAGTAGCAGACAAATTGCGCGAGAATCGGGAATCTCAAAAACGTCAGTGTTGAGAATTCTACATCAACATCGATTGCACCCGTACCATATTTCTATGCACCAGGAATTGCATGGTGACGACTTTGAACGTCGTGTACAGTTCTGCCACTAGGCACAAGAGAAATTACGGGACGATGACAGACTTTTTGCACGTGTTCTATTTAGAGACGAAGCGTCATTCACCAACAGCGGTAACGTAAACTGGCATAATATGCACTATTGGTCAACGGAAAATCCACGATGGCTGCAACAAGTGGAACATCAGCGACCTTGGCGGGCTAATGTATGGTTGCGGCATTATGGGAGGAAGGATAATTGGCCCCCATTTTATCGATGGCAATCTAAATGGTGCAATGTATGCTGATTTCCTACGTAATGTTCTACCGATGTTACTACAATATGTTTCACTGCATGACAGAATGGCGATGTACTTCCAACATGATGGATGTCCGGCACATAGCTCAGCTCGCGTGCGGTTGAAGCGGTACTGAATAGTATATTTCATGACAGGTGGATTGGTCGTCGATGCACCATACCATGGCCCGCACGATCACCGGATCTGACGTTCCCGCATTTCTTTCTGTGGGGAAAGTTGAATGATATTTGCTGTCGTGATCAACCGACAACGCCTGACAACATGCGTCAGGACATTGTCAATGCATGTGCGAACATACGGAAGGCGAACTACTCGCTGTTGAGAGGAATGTCGTTCACGCATTGCCAAATGCATTGAGGTTGACGGACGTCATTTTGAGTATTTATTGCATTAATGTGGTATTTACAGGTAATCACGCTGTAACAGCATGCGTTCTCAGAAATGATAAGTTCACAAAGGTACATGTATCACGTTGGAACAACCGAAATAAAATGTTCACACGTACCTACGTTCTGTGTTTTAATTTAAAAAACCTACCTGTTATCAACCGTTCGTCTAAAATTGTGAGCCATATGTTTGTGACTATTACAGCGCCATCTATCACAAAGCGAAAAAAGGGGTCGAACTAAAACATTCATATTTCTTTACGTTGTAATGCTGTTGCATTAATTTGTTCTGAAAGCGGTGCTGATATTCAAGACCATAAAAGTGGGTTAAAAGCTGTGAGCTATCTGAGGAAGTTAACCTTGCATTACTGCGCAACTTTTTCACCAGGTATCCAGTCTAGCTTACCAAATTCCCAACCAGACTAACATTAATTATAATCTGTTAGTACTCATCTTACGATAACCAGTGATATATATATATATATATATATATATATATATATATATATATATATATATATAAAGACAACTTACATAAAAAGAAATAAATCAGTTTATATTTGGACATGTATTTTAACATTGATCATTGTTCCGTTAAAATTTCAGCATATCAAACTTGATTCATAACTAAACTGGTGCCTTATTTAGGATTGTGTAAACGTGAGTTTGTAATCTTACGGAACACATCAAATAGGGAGCCAAGATTGGGAGACTACATACAATACTGCATTCATAACATAACACACGAAGAACGTTGAAACATATGCAAGAGGAAATTAACCACAACCAACTGATTCAATTTTCACCCAAAGAAGTTACGTTTGTAGCGTAATCCTGTTCGTCATGAAATTACCACACACCAGTATACTAAATTCATACTAACTCTCTGTGAAATCTTCCCGAAAAGAATAGCTGAGGTCTACTTTGATGCTTACACCACATGCTTCACGTGGTCAACTTGGTTTACACAAAGAGTGTAACTCCACAATAATTTTGATAGTTAAAATAAATTACATCGAAACGCAATTTACAAAAGAAAAACCTCGAACTGGTTACTATCGTCTTACTATTAACCTGATGGGTCAAACAATTGTATAAGCACGTGGTACTGGTCTCACAAAGTACACCCCACGTGGGTTGAACATAAAGAAATGTTGCTATATTGAAAAATAGTGTCAAGGCGAGACGTTATAATCTCACGCACATTCGCATTTAAGATTGATGATCTTAGTTACAGTTACTGATAAACACGTGGTTCCACTTTACTCACAAAGTAGTGACAAAGCAACTACCGGAAGATATTCTGAACTTCACACTCGAATTACACTGCGTTGCAATTTAAGATAACATTAGATATTTTAGAGCTAAACCTGAAATAAAGGTGATTAAATTTTCAGTTAGGCTGAACTTAAGAAATCCATTGTCCTACGGACTTAGCAGATACGCGCTTAGCCGGAGATCTTACCACTTCAGTTGCTCGCCGCGGACAGACTGCCTGGGCTCCTATGGAGGGTGCTTAACAGATACAAACGGAAGTGACCAGAGAGGCAGTTTCCTATACCAACATGACAAGGGACGGACAGAACCATTCTAAGCATAGGAACCTCTCTGCTTTTAGAAAGTGTAGCTACCCGTTCCGACGTTGGTCCTACTGTTCTCTAGCGGACAGGCTTGTCTACTACCAACAAACATGCAACTAGAAATACATTTGCTCATTCATCATCTCACACAGACGGAAAGGGGGATGACAGTATCTTATCATACACAGTATATAAAAAAAAGCGGATGTAGGTTCCGTATGAGATTGTGTGACATGAATTACATATAAACTGTGTTTTAAAGTGTAGTAGTGTGACAGATCGTTCTTGTTTATGTGTAAAAGTAACACGTTCCACTGCTCAGTCTCCTCCCAGATAGTCAGAAACACCACAGTAAATTTAGAAGAGGAATTTACGCCGTAAATGACAACATATTTAAGAAATTAACATGAAAGGAATCCAACAGAGACCTTTCAATGTGCTACACGAATATATAATAAAAAATGGGGGTTTCTATTTATAAAAACGCAGTTGATATCCGTTTGACCTATGGCAGCGCCATCTAGCGGGCCAACCATAGCGCCATGTGGTTTCCCCCTTCAACCTAGACAAGTTTCGTTCTTTTTAGTTTTTTCGTTTGACGCTTATTTCGTGAGATATTTGGCCCGGTCACGATCAATGGACCACCCTGTATATACATATAGATAGATAGATAGTATGACAAGCGAATTATACCTTCCACATTCGCATACATATTTGTCACCACACATACAACACATGCACACATTCTATCGCCAAGTGAGTAGTGAGTGTACAGTAGGATTTCCACCCCGCCATCATAAACGACTCGCTTGTCATCATGCCGAGACATACCGATTCTCAGGTGCAAGCTGCAATACGTCCACCTCATGTCTTCATGACTGAATACTGCAATGCCGTGTCATGTGCAGAGCGGTGCACAGCGAGTACCACCGTGCAGGCACTTCAAGTGGTCTTGAACCGCGAGAACCATTGACGCCGCACACCGCAAAGCCTGTCGAAGGGTTGCATCTGTGTCTGTACCGTATGTGTACATTCTTGATCGGAAGCCCTCAAACTCCAAAATAAGAGACTCATTAGCCTCAACGTTCATAAACCAGTAACCTCACTGTTGCCAAGTGTTATGCCGTAAGGAATATCGGTTGAATGCGTCGGGGTTGCACGTTATTACTTCGTACGGATCTCAACCCTTCATCCAGTATATGAAGCTGTTGGTGAACCTGTGAAGTGAGTTTTTGCAAACTCATAATGAAACTGGTACTTATGGAGTTTCGATAGGTCCAATATACACATACCGACATAAACAGTATTCGTGAATTCTATCGAAACTTTAGCCACCTCCAGAGCAAAGGATTCTTTGTTTGTAGCTCGTTAAAAATTTGACCTGGCAATGTAATCTACTGCGCCATAACCACCCTTGTAACAGGTAACTACGTGAATTTCGCGATGTTCTCTGACTTTTTGTATGGTTTTGCCGAAAATTGCATTGTTCATGAGATTTTTAAAATCTTTTTCAAATATATAAGGCTCGAGAGCCCTCGTTTCGGTGTTTAAATCAAAGTATTTTTTTTTTTTTTCAACCAGTGACGCTGGTCGAAGGAAATAACGCGGATGACACTATCCAGTTGCCGCTTGAGACATTGCTGGAGATTACGATGATGTAGTTAGTATATACCTTGTTTTTCCCTCCAGCGTTGTCATCAGCTTACAGTGGTAACCATTTCCCAGAAATAGGAAACGGTAAATTGCAATGCTCGTCATGCGGTAAATCACTGCGCTCGTCATTCAAACTTGAAGGGTACTTTAAATCTACCTACAAAAGGTACCCTGTTTCAGAATCTGCCTGTACATGTACGATTCTTTTACCGAATCTGGTGCTTTCCTTATTGGACAACCACCGAAACCCTTCAACATGTAGAGGCTGTTGCGTAGCTTGCCATATAAGTTGTTTGCAAATACTTGATGTAACTTAAATCACCACATGCGTTGAAGTGTGCACATATTTGCGGGTTGCTTGCCTTGGTGTTCCTGTGGACACATTAACAAAGTTCACCGCGAATCCCGCGTTCGAAAAATAACAGCATGCCAACATTGATCAAGAGTTCAATGTTGGCACGAAAGCCCTAGTGCAGTGTAGTACTAGGCAGGATCCAGTTCGTATGTGTCCAGGCATATAGTCTGGTATTGTTCGAAAATATCTGCAAGTAAGTGCCTATCATATGATGTCCGCATAGTCCTTTAAATTAGAGATGTCAGACAGCTGCCATACACTCACTGCATGCCCATACTCCGCACCCTATATGGCAGTGCCTGAAACTTGGCTGGGGAACGCGGTTATGTCGGGCAGTGTGGTTTCGATGACTTTTTCCCATGAATCCGGGTATTCGTATGGGAAAACCCTCTTCATCCTGACCAGTTGAGATCATAGGGAAATGTAACTCGAGTGGGATGCAAGTCGTCCTGATGCATTGTTTCAGAAGCTTTCTGTAGCGGTGCCTGCATGAATCTCAATGAGTCGAGGAACCTCAGAGTAATTTTATTAGTGATTCTCTTCCAAAGCGCCGCGCAGGGTAGCAAAGCGGTCTAGGGCGCATTGTCACAGTCCGCGCGGCTCTCCCCGTCGGAGGTTCGAGTCCTCCCTAGGGCAAGGGTGTGTGTGTTGTCTTTAGCGTAAGTTAGATTAACTAGTGTGTAAGCTTAGGGACCGATGATCTCAGCAGTTTGGTCCCATAAGAACTTACCACACATTTCAAAATATTTCTTCCAAAGCAATGTGTATCTCTCAGTGCTACAAAGTAGAAAACTAACCTCGTCTCTACTCATTTCGTAATCAGCCAAGGACTCGACTAGGCATCTGTTTAAATTGTGGATGAAAATGGGTATGTCCTGGAAGTTGGTAATTAAAGTTTCATGCATTGTGTGCAGCACTGAGGGATTTGCCAGTTAGATGGCAATGATCTCAGCGTGGAGTTTCTGTTTCTTTATCTGTTGGCTGTAAAGAAGTATAACAGTCAACAGCATTCTTGTACAGTAATTTATCCTGATCTGTTTTCGTGATAAGAACGATGTTGTCATAAATGTCGTCAACTTTCCTTGCAAGTTTTTCAAGCTCATAGAGCAATCAATCAACAGGTTTATCCCCAACATATGACTCAAATGATGAAGACTAAAATTCTATGAGCATACAACTTGATAATCGGCAGCAAAAGATACGCTCTGTTCTGTGAGAGTGATACACTGAAGAGCCAAAGAAACTACTACACCTGCCTAATATCGTGTAGGGCCCCCGAGTACGTAGAAATGCCGCAACACGATGTGGCATAGACTCGACTCATGCCTGAAGTACTGCTGGAGAGTACTGACACCATGAATCCTGCAGGACTGGGTATAAATCCGTAAGAGTACGAGGACATGGAGATCTCTTCTAAATAGCATGTTCCAAGACATCCCAGATATGCTCAATAATGTTCATGTTTGGGGAATTTGGTGGCCAGCGGAAGTGTTTAAACTCAGAAGAATGTTCCTGGAGCCACTTTGTAGCAAATCTGAACGTGTGGGACGTCGCATTGTCCTGCTGGAAATGGCCAAGTCTGTCGGAATGCACAATGGACGTAAATGGATGCAAGTGATCAGACAGGATGCTTACGTATGTGTCACCTGTCAGAGTCGTGTCTAGACGTATCAGGGGTCGCATATAACTCCAACTACACACGCCCCACACCATTACAGAGCGTCCACCAGCTTGAACAGTCCCCTGCTAACATGCGGGGTCCATGGATTCCCGAGGTTGTCTACATACCCGTACACTCCATCCGCTCGATACAATTTGAAACGAGACTCGTCCGACTAGGCAACATGTTTCCAGTCATCAACAGTCCAGTGGCGGTGTTGACGAGCCCCGGCGAGGCGTAAAGCCTTGTGGCGCGAAGTCATCAAGGGTACACGAGTGGGCCTTCGGCTCCGAAAGCCCATATCGATGATGTTTCGTTGAATGGTTCGCACGCTGACACTTGTTGATGGCCCAGCACTGCAATTTGCAACGTTTTGTGGAAGGATTGCACTTCTGTCACTTTGAACGATTCTCTTCAGTCGTCGTTGGTCCCTTTCTTGCACGATCTTGTTCCGGCTGCAGCGATGTCGGAGATTTGATGTTTTACCGGATTTCTGATATTCACGGTACACTCGTGAAATGGGCGTACGAGGAAATCACCATTTCATCGCTACCTCTGAGACGCTGTGCCCCACCGCTCGTGCGTCGACTACAACACCACGTTCAAACTCACTTAAATCTTGATAGCGTGCAGTTGTAGCAGTAACAGATCCAACAACTCTGCCAGACACTTTTTGTCTTATAAAGGCGTTGCCGACCGCAGCGCCGTATTCTGCCTGTTTACATATCACTATACTTGAATACGCATGCCTCTACCAATTTCTTTGAAGCTTTAGTGTATGTGAGGCAGTAGGATCACCCTTACAGCCCACCACAGAAGCGAGAAGACACTCAAATTCGGCGTGTACGGCAAAGTGTAATCACTCCTTGTGGAGAAAAAGTAATCTACCAGATGTTTTGTTAAGCTCTCACTCGTTTAAAACGAGTTCAGCACCAATGATCTTTAATCTTTAGATCTCTGACCTGCCTGAAACCATCTCAAGGAGGTTCAGCTATGCTGATGATATGGCCCTAGCTATCCAGAGCAAGCAGTTTGAAGACACTGAAAACATCCTCACAAATGACATAAACAAAATGCATGAGTATTTCACCAAATGGAGGCTAATACCAAATGTCGGGGAATGAAGACTCCTACGCCATCTGTTGGTTGCTGTGAAAAATTATTTGTGCTTTCAAAGGCTGTTACTGATATGTGGGAATTAGTGGAGCACCCCATCATATTAAACTGCACCTTCTTCCTTGAGAGTGATGAACTCAAAAAGTTGCTACACACTAGTGAAATCAAGGACACAGTAAAACTTCTGCTCACACACACCTTTATTCTCACTCGTCCATTTTACGTTTACACTTGAAATATATCCGCTGCAGAGGGCAGCACAATGTACAGACTTAACAGAACACCAACAGATGGCGTAGGAGTCTTCATTCCCCGACATCCTCCCCACCCTGGTCCATCTCGAGGGGGATGACCAGCTGGACCGGTCGACAGATCTTCATACCGGCGACT
Organism: Schistocerca serialis cubense; assembly: GCF_023864345.2. Classification (NCBI taxonomy): domain Eukaryota; kingdom Metazoa; phylum Arthropoda; class Insecta; order Orthoptera; family Acrididae; genus Schistocerca; species Schistocerca serialis. Next base: position 81,214,308 of record NC_064642.1, on the reverse strand, counting down.
GTGTATTATCTTGCATGGTAGGCAAGAGTGAAGAACTCTCCGAACAGCTTGTTCTCGCAGAATCCAAAATTCTTCTCGCAGTTCCCCTAACACAATCGGCACCCTGAGATGATGCAGTCTGAGTGTGACAGTGCAGCACATTGCAGCCTACCACCAAGACGAAGGATGCCATCCGATATAAAGGGATTGTATCGAGCAATCTTTGATTCCTTGGGCAATTGTTCTCCCTTACGCAATGCAGACAGTTCACTAGTGAATAGTTCCTCTTGAACTCTTCTGATCCAGTAGGTGCGGGCATTTTGTAATTCCAAAGCACTAAAACTGGCGGAAATTCTATTTTTGTTTCTTGTTGTGCTGATAAATCGAAATACAAAGGCAGTTACATGCAGTACTCGCCAATATGAACTAAACCTTGCAATGTCCAGTAGTGGTTCAGTGATGGTGATCAGAGTGACATTTGCTCTCGTTTTGGCTTCTGGCATTGATGGAGGTGGGGCTGAGATTTCCAGTAGCCACAACTGCTTGTCTTCTGAAAGCCATGGTGGACCACCCCACCAGATATCAAGAGTGGCTAGCAGATTTGCTTCTAGTCCCCACGTGAGATGATCTGCAGGATTTTGGCTTCCCGGACAATGCCTCCATTGGCCCTGGTGTGGTGTATGTCAATATCTCTGTACCGCGATTACAGATAAATGTTTTCCATTTGTTTGGATCACTCCGTACCCATTCCAAAGCGACTGTTGAGTCGCTCCACAAGGTAGCTCTGTTGGCATCAAATCCTGTTTCTTGGCAAAAGTAATGAAGGAGTCGTGATCCGACCAATGCAGCAACTAACTCCAACCTGGGTAGAGTTACCTTCTTGATAGGGGCCAGTCTGTTCTTGCTACAGACAAGGTGCACAGTGTATCCAGTTTCAGTACCTGTCCTTATATACAAAACAGCGCCGTCGGCTCTTTCAGATGCGTCACAGAATACATGCACCTCCGCAGAGCCACCTGTGCCCAGCATCCCTATCTATCTAGGAATATGTAGTGATGACAAGTGATGCAGCTTTGAGACCCATGAGTGCCAACGACATACAAGATCTGTGGGCAAAACTTCCTCCCATGTAAGACCCCTCAGCCATGTTTCTTAGAAAATTATCCTTGAAACTATCCCAACAGGAGTGAACACACCCAGGGGGTCATAAAACTGAGCAGCTGCTCGAAGAACATTTCTCTTGGTAGCCAGTTTGTCCATTAGATTTTCAGCTATCTTCTCGTAGTCACTGCAGATAGAGTCATTCTGTGTTCCAATTAATTCCTAAAACTTGGGTTGTGGTCTTTGTTTCAAGGCCTTTGATAACCCCTATTGCCTTCAGATCATTCGAATTAGTCGCCCATTTGGACAATGGAAGACTTATCTGCTGGAAAAGTTCTGTCAGTTCATGGTAAACAGTTGCAGCGGTGTCGCTGTCTCTAACACTCGCTACAAAATCGTCCATGAATACTGACTTGTTTACAAGTCTTCAAGATTGTGGATATTTTTCACTGTTTAGTGCTGATAGCTCCCTTGGCAGCTGACAACAGGATGGGCTTGGTGCAAGTCCAAATGGCAAACGTTTGAAGCGATATGTAATCACGTCATTTGTGGTCATGTAGGCACCACTTCCAGCTTGCTCAACACGATACCAAAGGAACCTCGTGAGGTCTCTGTCTTCTTCTTTCAACGTTAACTGCAGGAAAGCTTGGTCCACATCACACACTAATCCCACCGGAAGTGTGAGGAATCGTAGTAAGATTGCTAGAATATCCGGAAGTAAATTTGGTCCCTTTTCGAGGGCATCATTCAGCGATAGAGACTCTGGCTCATGTGAGGATGCACCGAAGACTATTACCAACAGATGGCGTAGGAGTCTTCATTCCCGGACTCCAAATCCCACCAAGACTGAAGTCAGCTGTTTTCATTTGAACAACAGAATGACGGGATATGGGCTGAAGGTTCATATGAATAACAGTCAGCTGCGATAGCAGCCACGTCCAAAGTACCTGGGGGTCACTCTAGATAGGACATTATCCTTCAAAAGACACCTCAAGAATGTATCCAATAAAACAAGCTCACGGAACAGCCTCATTCAGATGCTCTGCAGCACTAACTGGGGAGCAGCAGCAGACACACTAAGAACCTCTGCACTTGCCTTAGTGTGCTCTGCAGCCGAGTACTGTGCACCAGCGTGGTTAACCAGAAGGCATGTAAACAACGTGGACACCCAGCTCAACGCTGCTATGAGAATCGTAACTGGATGCATAGAGACTACCCCACTATTTTGGCTTCCAACACTTAGTCATATAGCCTCACCCTCCCTACGAAGACAGGAAGCTCTGATGAAGGAATACACAAAAATAATGAATAATTCCCTACTTCTTATCCATGAAGATGTCCCAACTTTGGAAAGAACACGACTCCGCTCCAGAAATCCCCCTTTAAGACTGGCCCAACAACTGTCAGCTGCCAGCTTCAGCATGAATACTAAATGGCAGGAGAGCTGGAGTGATAGTGCCTTCTCTGACAACCGTGAACTTATCTGTCCATCAGAGAAACCTAAGCGCTTTGAACTTCCACGGCAGTTATGGAAAAGCCTAAACAGAATCCGAACAGGACATGGACTATGTGCACACAGTCTACACAAGTGGGGAAAGCTTCCCAGCCCTAGCTGTGACTGTGGGGCACCTAATCAAACAATACAGCACATCGCCCAGGACTGTGAATTAAGAGCCTACCATGAGAGTCGGACTGACTTCTTCAACGCCACACCGTCCTGCCTTGAATGGATCGCCAATTTGGACGTCAGAATTTGAAGGCTTGTGTAACGCAAAATATCTGCTGTGATGTTACTTTTTATTGTGTTTGTGTATTATATTTTATCTGAATATGTATACTTCACTTATGTATTTTATAGTGTATTTTATCATATAATTCTATAACGTAATAAGTGTAAACCATGTGTGTAGCGCCATATGCTAAATAAATAAATAATTAATAACGAGTTCAGGCATCTAGGGTAAAAATACTGTTACCATTAGGTTTCGATGTTTGGGAGGAGAGAAAGCAGGATATGTTTCGGATCCAGCAGTAATGTATTTCACTGTCAGAGCTTAACAGCAAATCTGCATATTTCGCTCGCTCACCCTCAGAGATTGGAAGCATATCTGTACGTCTCGCTCACCGACCAGGGAATTTGGAAAAGTTGATGGGTCCAGAGACATTGTGTGTAACAATACCAATCATCTGACTTGCATTCCCACAGAATATATACATGAACAGACATATGGAGATTCTACCTCTCAAATTTACCGATGTCCTGAGGGCTCGTGGGGAATATGACACCATCATGGTTATAAAGTGGGGCTCTGTGGGTCTTTTCATTTGAGAACTGACCATTTTTTAAGTCCTACAGGAAATGCTGATGCCTGACATAATCCAAAAACTACATATAGTGACCTGGCATGAATAGGCTCCAGTCAGTTTCTTAGGAAAAAACATTTCAAAATTGGATAGGAATATTGAAGAGAGAGCGTCGTAAGCATTGTTAGTATTTGACTGTGGAAACATCTCTAACCAGGATTCGTTGCTTAGACTATCAACAAAAACAGAAAAATTTCTCTTATAAGAAAGAAGTACACACCTTTCCTTCACAGGTATATCTGTAACTGTAAGAATGAGGACATTATGATCAAATAGTCCTAAGTCGTTATTAATAATTTCTGTCTCTGTGGTGTCTACATTTGAAAGTACGTTGTTTGTAAGGCTTTCAGTTTGTTTGTTATTCTTGAGGGACGCTTATAAGAGGAAATATCTGGAAATAAGATTGAAATCTACATTTCGCTGTTATATTTCGTGACTTCATGCTTTTCATTCTTTAGGATCAATTTTCAATTTTTGCACCATACAGATATATTTTCTAAATAGTTTTGCAATTTGTTTTGATTTTCTGACAAGTTTACTGGACGATAAATGACAGCATCATCTGTTAAAAACTCAAGACAGCTGCTGAGATTGTCTCTAAAGTCGTTTATATGGATAAGAAACAGCGGAGGGCCTACAACAATACTTTGTGGAACGCCGGAAATCACTTCTATTTTTGTAGATAGTTTTCCGTCAGTTACTACGAACTGTGACCTCTCTAACAAGAAATCACGAGTCCAGTCACATAACTGAGACGATATCCATAAACATGCAATTTCACTACAAGCCCCTAGTGTGGTACAGTGTCAAAAGGCTTCTGGAAATCTAGAAATACAGAATCAATTTGAAATCCTTTGTCAATAGCATTCAACACTTCGTGGGAGTAAAGAGCTAGCTGTATTTCACAAGAATGATGTTTTTTAAGTCCGTGTTGACTGTGTGTCAATAGACGGTTTTCTTCTAGATAATTCATAATGTTCCAACACAATGTATGTCCCACAATCTTGTTGCATATCGACGTTAATGATATGGGCCTATAATTCAGTGGATTACTCCTACTACCTTTCTTAAATATTGCTGTGACCTGTGCAGCTTTGTAATATTTAGATACCGATCTTTCGTCGAGCGAACGGATTTGTATGATTGTTAGATATGGAGCTATTGTATCAGCATACTCTGAAAGGAACCTAACTGGTATGCAGTCTGGACCGGAAGACTTGCTTTGTTAATTGATTTAAGTTGCTTCACTATTCCGAGGATATCTACTTCTACGTTACTCACTTTGGCAGCTGTTATTGATTCGAATTCTGGAATATTTACTTCGTCTTCTTTGGTGAAGGAATTTCGGAAGGTTGTGGAAGGTTTCGGAAGGTTTTCGGAAGGTGTGTGCTTTAGCACCACTGTCGTCGATAGCATTTACATTGCTATCGCGCAGAGAAGGCATCTATTGTCTTGCCACTAGTATACTTTACATACGATCAGAATCTTTTGGATTTTCTGGCAGGTTTCAGCGGAAACTCTTATTGTGGAAACTATTATAAGCATCTCACCTTGAAGTCCGCGCTAAATTTCGAGCTTCTGTAAGAGATAGCCAGTCTTGGAGATTATGCTTTCGTTTAAATTTGGGATGCTATTTTCGTTGTTTCTGCATCCGTGTTATGACCCGTTTTGTGTACCAAGGGGGATCAACTCCGACGTTTGTTAATTCATTTGGCATAAATCTCTCAACTGCTGTCGATACCATTTGTTTAAATAAAGCCCGCATCTGGTCTACATTTACATTGTTAATTTGGAAGGAATGGAGATTGTCTCTCAAGAGGGCGTCAAGTGAATTTTTATCTGCTTTTTTGAATACGCATATTTTTCGTTTATTTTTGGAGGATTTGGGGGTTCTAGCATTTAATGTAGATGTATCTGAAATTCCAAATTTTTTCTTTGCCTTTCGTTTTCATGCCTATTATGAAAATATTAATAGATGCAATGTAGTGGGCGTTATTTAGATCTGTTTGCAGTGCAAGTAACATGAAAATTGAAAATTAAAAAAACTCTTTATCAACGACGCTCGGATCGCCGTTCTGTACCCTTTTCGCTCCACTAATCGCTGTCTGGACGCTAAGCTAACGTAAATGGTTCATGCCACGCCCACCTGAGCCAAAAATGCTTTTTTTTCTAACTCTTCGCTTTCTGGAGCTCCCATTTCTGGCAAAGCCGTGCATACACCAGGAATCTCGACGTAATCGAGATAAATAGGCGCGGTCCTCTAGTGAGCCGGGCTACCTATTCGAGCCCAGACACTGGCGCGCTCTATAGAAGCTAGTTCCCACACAAGCCGCCAGAAAGCGCCTGCCTACTGAATTACTGATCTTTTTCAACAGCAATGAGTAGGTTAGGCACGTCTGCTTGTACCTACGGAGAGAGACTAGTAACAATTCGAGTGGATGGGATAAGCTATTTTACTTCCCAGGAGTAAATTAATTTACGAGCCGCAGCTTTTTCACCAGCGACATCCACCACACGTCACCCTACAAACACGGTCATTTATTAAGGGGCCTTTTAGCCGAAGTGGCAGGCGTACCCAGATAACAAATGCAAGGATCTGGAGCAGCGATTCTGTTTACAGTTCATTTAAGCGAAGCGAGGCGCAGAGCTCTATCTAGCCGTCTTCTGCAGTCAAGTGAATCACCGTCTCCCAGTATATGCAGACTGAGATCGGCAGCTGTATGAGTAGTTTCCATATAAACAGTTTGCGACAACGTCACGACTTCTGTTTTATATTTTTATCTTACACATTTTTCCTAACCCGCTTTTGATTCAGTAAGTCGTCTATGTAATGGTGTTAACAATAAATCTCGGCGTAGTTCAGAAGAACGCGCTGTATTTCCTATCACGATCAAGGAAGAGCGGTTTATGTATACTGTTCAGGATGACAACGTGTCTTCACGTGTTATCTAAAGCTCAAAAAGTGTGCGCACCATCACCTCCACCTGTTTAAAGTTTAAGGCTCCAGGGAGTGTCACGAAATTGACGTACAGCAATATGACGTCATTTGAGTATTCAGCTGCTCTAATGAGACACAAATATTCAAGATATGTCTCGTTGTGGTCGTCCTCTGTCAACAATAGAATGTGATGAACGATACCAACGAACTGTGGCTAATAAAAGAGCAGAGTAGGTTTACCAACGGTCTATCCTGTGTAGATTATATATTTTCTATTAAAAAGACAACTGAAAAAGAAGAGCAAGGGAAGAGAGACACACATACGCTATTCATAGATTTGCAAAAAACATATCACACTGTACCAATAAGGAATCTACATTGATATCTCAACAAGAGCGAAACAAATAATAAAAATAAATAACTTAAAAAAAGTTTTCAGGGATTAGACAATAATTAAAATAGGTAAAGAAATCTCCCGAGTAGTATGACCAAAGGCCTTAGACAAGGGTCCTGTATATCGGCTACTCTGTTGAATCAAAGACCTTAGACAAGGGTGCTGTATATCAGCTACTCTGTTGAAATGTTATCTGGACGAAGTTCTCACAGAATGGGTGAACAAGTCTGCAGGAACGGATATAGAAGCATTTGGCGATTACCTATCAAGTTTACTACTTGCCAATGGTCAAGTAATATTAGCTGCGGATGGCTATGATATAGGGTACACGTTGAGGAAAATTTTAGAAACATGCAAAAAGGCCTGTATAACAATAAATGTTTCTAAAACTGAATCTTTCTACAGAGAGTAAACAACATGGTGTTGTCATAGACGTAAATACAATTGAGGCATGTCAAAAGTATAAAAATATTGGAGTTACAATTTCAGATCAGGTCCCAGTAAACAAGAAATAAGGTAGAGGACAAAACAAGCAATAAAAATCATAAAATGAAGGAAAACAAGAAAAGGTTATTTGGGTCAGTAATTCTAAGAATATTTTATATGTGGCAAAATCTCGGGAAATGACAAAACAAGCCAGTAGAAGACTTGAAGCAAATTGATTATTCGAGAAGAAAAGATTTAGGGCGAGTGAATATCCCTAACAAAGAAACCAGTTCTTGTCAGTTATCGTGATATTTTGAAATCGATAATAGGGCTATAACGAATGCACCTTCATTTTGTAAATTGGAAAGTGTAGGTGCACTGCACACGAATGAAATTCTATTCTTCACAAATAAAAAAGACTGATACATACATTTCCAATTGTAATAGCTGTGTAATACCTACACAACTAGTTCCCAATATCATACCTTTTAATTTTTTGTCGTTATTAATTTCTATGAATGTTCTTTTCCTCATTAGTAATAAGAAATTTGTACACTGTCGAAGAAGACGGCAAAGATAGGCTTTTAAAATTATCTTTGTAACAAAAGAGCAGTGTCAAGAGGATATTGAATTTTTTAACAATGTTTGTTTCAATTGCGCTTGAGAGTACTTATGTTTTAGATCTCACACATAAAAGGACGTGTAATTTTTACTCGAGCGTCAACAATGTAGTAGTAATTGCTATGTATGATAAAATGCAAGAAAATACATATATAAAGAGTTATCGTGTATGTATTAAACCGGGGAATTAGAAACGACGGAGAGGCTTCGTCCCGCCGAAGCCCTCAGTGGTTCACAGCCTCACAACAGTCCACCCACCCCACCGCCGCCCCACACCGAACCCAGGGTTATTGTGCGGTTCGGCCCCCAGTGCCTCCCCCCCCCCTCCCCCTGGGAACGTCTCATACCAGACGAGTGTAGCCCGAAATCTTTGAGTGGTAGTATAGTTATAGTGTACGCATACGTGGAAATCGTGTTTGCGCAGCAATCGCCGACAGTGTAACTGAGGCGGAATAAGGGGAACCAGCCCGCATTCGCCGGGCGGATTCGTGCCTGGGATCAGCACGCTTCCCGCTCGGGAAGCAGCGCGTCAGACCGAGCGGCTAGCTGGGCGGGCAGAGTTATCATAGCCACAAGAATATTTTTATTTATTATGCCAATATTCGTTCACAAGCATGCTTTTCTCCTGCAATCATAAGCAGCAGTAACTTCCTCCATCCTGCAAGGCATATGTGCTAATCATCAAGATTTAGTGGATGAACTGTGTGATCGGCAACCACAGAAAATTAGAGGTAAATTAATGTCTGTGTAACTTAATAGTGACTTCAATTAAATATATATACGTGTAATAATCGAACAATTGACTTTTTGTTAATCACTAAATTTGCTGCTATGTACGGATTGTGTGACTTCAGTGTTGGTACGCTGCGTTGTATTTTTCTTACGCTGCGAGGAAGACTGTTCATGGCACCAATTTGGTTAGAACAAGAATTCATGCCTTAATTCCAGTTCTGCAGGTAGTAATTGCCTCCCAGCACGGTTATTCCGACATCGAACTACAGAACTAACAGCTTGGATATATTTCCTGCAGTGTTAGTCACTTACTAGGTACTTGGTTACAATTTGTTAATGTTAAAAACTATGTAATGTAACTAATCAGTAATCAGATACAGATTATACATTTCGTACTAAAATTTAAGATTTCGTTTGAAAGAAAACCGCTAGGGCAAGCGTGGATACATGTCAAACAGTATTCAATAAGCACTGCAAACACACGCCGCGCCGCTCACATTCTTCACAAAATTAATTTCCATATGGCTGCAGTCCCTTCAGGAGTAATGATTTGAGTAATGCTCCTTTACATCCCCTTTGGTTTTGGGTTTGCTAGTTTCCTAACGTCGACAAGTTGGAGGCGACGGTCGTTAATACCGGTTTTCCTTTTCAATATATATCTCACTCTTCGTTCAAGTATAACACGAGTTAAACCAAATGCGGTAGGCTTTTATACGAGGCGTGTTTTTTAAGTAAGTTCCGTTTTGAAATTAAAAAAAGACGTGCTAAGATATCTCAATAATTTTATTTTTACTTGAAAGACTGTACCTTCATCGCCGGCCTGGGTGGCCGAGCGGTTCTAGGCGCTACAGTCTGGAACCGCGCGACCGCTACGTTCGCAGGTTCGAATCCTGCCTCGGGCATGGATGTGTGTGATGTCCTTAGGTTAGCTAGGTTTAAGTAGTTCTAAATTCTAGGGGACTGATGACCTCAGAAGTTAAGTCCCATAGTGCTCAGAGCCATTTGAACCATTTTGTACCTCAATCTACGCACTGACGCCATTACAGTCTGATTCTTCCTTGTTTACGTTGTCTACCGAGTGTTTAAGAGGCCTCCGATAATCGTGAGTCCCGCCGACTGTGAAGTACGGGCTGTTATGAGATTTCTTAGTGGTAAAGGCCTAAAAGCGATCGATGTTCTTTGTGAGATCTATGCAGTTATAGAGAAAACATTATGAGTGATGGAATGGTAAGAAAGTGGGTGAGAGCATTTAAAGATGGCCGCACAAATGTGCATGATGAACAAAGTAGTGGGCATCCTTCGGTCGTTAATGAAAGTTTGGTGCAGGAAGTGGACAACAAGGTGAGAGAAAAGAGACTTTGCGGGATGACTTTCCTAATGTTTCTCGTAGTGTTTTGTATTGGCATTGTGACCGACCACTTGAATTGCCGAAAATTGTGCACACGTTGGGTACCGATTATTACAGTCATCGTCATAAGAGAAAAACAATGTACATCAATGGATGAAACATATATTTTCGTCAAATATGACCCAACCAAATGTAGAACGTACATAATTGTCAAAATTGTCTGTCTTAACACAGGAGAGACGCTTTGCATGAACACTCACGTTCAGAAAAAGCAGAAAGCTTTGAACGACTAGAGACAGGACGTTCATATTCATGGGACAGGAACATTAGTGGTAAGTCTGATGATCTGGCAGGCCAGGACAAAAAGATGACATTCTGTGACACCAAGAAGGCAAGTGTTCGTGCAGCAACATGTGGTTGTGCAGTGTCTTGCTGAAAAATGGCGGCTGGGGTGTTGTGCAGGCGGGATATGGCAATCACAGGATGTCACAGTGCCCTGGACCCTCACCAACTGTGATCTGTGGTTGTAATCAATAGCACCCAACACCGTAAGGCCTTGAGTTGTCGCTGTATGTCTCGTGCGAATGCAGTCACTCCACGCCACTCCCCCTGCCAACGGCGAAGCAAAATACGGGCATCATTGTCGAACAAACAAAACCTGGTGAACCGTGAATTTACTTTCAAAACCTTTTCTTAAGAATTTACTTTATTTACTAGCGATAGATCAAGAACATTAACACATTTAATCACACTATGTGAGCGTGGAAGTAGTTGCCAGTGGGGAACCGATGAAAACAAATTAAATTCTTTTCAATAAATGGAAATTTATTCCTAATAGCCTTTTTTTTTAAACAGATCTAAAACTATAATCAGAAAGCACCCTGTAAATATCAAGTTACAATTTATTCAGAGTATTCAGAGGCAGAAATAAGAGTTTTATTTTTTTTTTTTTTATTTTGACAGTATGAGCTTTCGGGCTGAGAACCTTGCCGCTCCCTTTTAACACGGCCGTAGTCACGACCGCTAACAACAACCTCTGAAAGACTACACTGGTAAAAATCTGCAACACACCAGATTTTAACAACTCACACAAACACATAAATTATGCACCCCGTAGGAAGGATAGGAATGGTACAAAACACTCACATTAAAAATTATTTGCCACCGAAAGTGCAACTTGTTTTTAAAAGAACTCTTACGGTGGAAAGGTGGCAACTTTATATACTAAAATGACCATTTAAATAAAAACCCGTGAAATGCAGTCTTAATAAAATGTACAAACATGCTCTACGTTACACATATACCACCTCTCAAGATGATAGGCAAAATAAAAACATATTCCAGGAATTCGGCCTTTACAACTAAGCAATAAATTCGTAAACACCGAATCCGACAAACATGACAGAGGCAGCTATTAACGTATGGCAGACAGACAGACAGACACTAACTGCCTAACAAATACGGACGGGAGAGAAACGGCCAAGCTGGGGACGAGAGACTGACCAAGAAAACAAGTAGAATTTAACAGGTAAATGAAACAACATATCACGAATCACTTAACTTTTAATAAACTGCGATTTCTGGCGAAGACCTGGCGCAGCACCCCCAAAACGCTCTCCCGAACCGTCTGCTGCCAGCCGCTTCAACGGACGCAGGAAGGCGCGCCGATCTCCCGTCTCATGGCGTCGCAGCTCGTACCGGCCAGACCGATGTCGTGGGTTGACTCCTGTTGCTCTCGTGTCGGCCGCGAAGCCACTACCCCTCGCTATACGGCGCGGCCCACTGGTCTGACGTGGCGACGTCACATGCGCCGACGCTCAAGACGGACAAGTCATCTTGTGTCTCAGTGCGCGACCGACCAACCGATTGATCCAATCGCCAATGACCGTTGCCCGAGCTACTCGAGCAGACTGGCGGCCTAACACATACTAGCACTCGGGACGACAGACAGACACTGACTGCCCCACACTGACCCGGCTGACCAACTGACCAGACTCGCCGAGACTGACAGACTGACTCTCTGCCGAGCTCATAGCGCCCCTGGAATGCACGTGAACAGGCAACCTTTCCCCTTTCCCACCAGAGGGAGACAACAAAGCTGTGATTGCCACAGCGGCGCAACCGCCAGAAACGGAGGGCGACTGCTTCACACTACGCGCTGCGGCGCGCTGTTCAAAACAGAAAATTTACCACGGCTCACTTGGATTCGTCCAAAAACACTATTTGATGTCACTCCTGTCTTCAGTGACGTCGTTGCACACACTATTTTTGTCTAGCCTATTCTGCACATTCGTCAAAGATAGGCAGAGAAGTCGACGATTCGCACGTAAGCCATGCCGTAATAAATGGCGTCGGACTATGACTCCTGATAGTGTACAATGTGTTACACTGCTGCACCAGACACGAGGAGTCCTGGCCTGCAATGCCATTCGAATGAGGTGTCAATCCTCTAGGGGGAGGGTGTTATGAGCCGTGAAACCTGACTCATCTCGTCGCGTTCTACGTTCTTCCGTGAACCATTCTGCACACAGCCGTTGCACTGCCAGAACCCTTCGTACGACACGAGCAGCAATTTCCCAAATGGATGCAATACATTCTCTCGTGCCAATAACGTGCCCTCTTCCAAACTAACTTATTTCACGGTACGGTTCGCGCATACGTCTGCGAGGCATCCTGCTCGTCAGGTCAAGTCACACTGATCCATTACTATGACGACGAGAGCCACAGTCACATTTTACCAGTAGGTTGTGTTGCGCCGTGATATCGATGTTGATCTTGAACTCGCGGGCCGACATCGTTCAAATGTTAATCATTTCTGCAGAACATACTAATGTAGATGTACGTGTACATCAACTCACGTGTATTAAGAAATCGTAATATTTCCCTATCCAAGCGCGCCGTTTCCCAGTCAGGATCTATTAATTTTAGACGTGACTTACGTGTGTAGAATTATCACGCGTGCCAATACGCAAATTCTTGAGTGCATTTTGCCCTTACACAATCGAAAGAATGTACAGTCGTAACACAGTCATTGCCTCGCTATTTCTCATACCTCTTCCTTCATTTGGAGCTCGAAAGAAACAGAAGAAGGACAACCAAAAGCAAAAGTATTGATACGTCCCCGATTCTTAAAAGCAAGAAGCACGCACGCAAGCACTCCGTCTTCAGGCCACGAGTGGCCTACCGGGACCATCCGACCGCCCTGTCAACCTCAGTGGAGGATGCGGATGGGAGGGGCGTGGAGTCAGCACACCGCTCTCCAGGTTGTTATGATGGTATTCTTGACCGAAGCCGCTACTGTTCGGTCGAGTAGCTCCTCAATTGGCATCACAAGGCTGAATGCGCCCCGAAAAATGGCAACAGCGCATGCGGACTGGATGGTCACCTATCCTAGTGCCGACCACTCCCGACGGCGCTTAACGTCGGTGATCTCACGGGAGCCGGTGTATCGACTGCGGCAAGGCCGTTAAAAGCAAGAAGCGCATAAATTATTTTCCTCACAGCCCCAGGATACATCTTTTTTGGGGAGGGGGAGGCGGGGGGAGGAGAGCCGGGGGGAGAGGCTGGGGGGGGGGGGGGAGGAGGTCATTACTCCTCTGGTTTGAGGCAGCCTGCCACGACTTCATCTCTTGTGCCAGCCTCTTCATCTCAGATTATGGTAACACTCACACCCAGCTTCCTCAGTTGTTAGTTCGATATATTCGAATTTCGGTCTTCCCCTATAGTGTTTACCCCGTACCGCTCCCCCAAGTGTCGTGGAAGCTGAAACTTTCCTGGCAGATTAAAACTGTGTGGCGGAGCGAGGTCACTAGGTGCTGATGTAACTGCAGCACATGGGTTCTTCACAGCACGTCGGTGCTCTGTACTGCCTTGATTATTTCACATTTGGAAACAGTGCCCGCCGGGCGGTGCCTTCTAGATAAGATTAGATTAGATTTACTTTCATTCCAATTGATCAATTGTGAGGAGATTTTCCAGGATGTAGAACATGTCAGAAAAACAACAATACATGACAAATATCTACAACTCAAACAAATAAGCTAATGTACCATTTCACAGGTCCCAAGTGGCATGGTCGTCATTTTTTAATGAACGCTATATGAAAGAATCATTTCACAAATACCAATGCACTGAATTTAAAATAAAAAAGCTTTTTATTTATTCATAAGATAATAAACGTGTAATACAACTACTAAATACTTATTTGCAATGAACACATTACTGCACTGAAATTGTGCAGAAGTTATATCATCATATATATATATGGTTCTACTGTGTCGTAAACCTGCCTCGCAGACTCGTTTGCAAAATATCAACATCGCCAGCGCCTGCCATCCGATGTGCCAATCGGTCCCTTTACTGCCTTCCAGCCAAAGCTGCGCAAAATTTACAAAAATTCCCCAAATCCACGCCTGTACTTATTCGTAGCACAGCACCTTCAAAGAGTGTCAGTCGTGCAAGCTTCAAAGGAGAGCTTCTGTTGAGGTTTGGAAAATAGGAGACAAGATAAAACAGTGAAGACGGATGGTGAGTCGTGCTTGGGTAACTCAGTCGGTAGAGCACTCTAAAGCGAAAGGTGAAGGTGCCTGTTCGAGTCTCAGTGTGGCATACACTTTTCATCTGCCAGGTGGTTCCATATCAGCGCACACTCCGCAGTAGAGTGAAAATTTCATTCTGGAACTATGGAAGTTATTCCCCGATGTCTTACCAACATTTTCTTTTATGGTGTCCCTTCTTGTCAGTGCTCATCATCATCATCATCATCATCATAGTCGTCGTCGCCGTCGTCGCAGAACACAAACATAACACTGCACTACACATGCATCCATTACACTCATCTACAGTCCACAAATACACATACGACAACTCCCATATATTCGCAAGGGAAGGGACCAATGTGCACGGAAGAAGAACACCCTTTGCGACATACACCTTGGAATATGCTAGCCAACAATGCCATATGACGTTTATATTTTATTTTGTCAATTTCTTATTTTATCAGTGTATCTAATTTTCGGCATCCTTTTATAGTTTTGGTTCTGTTCTTCTCCGGTCTCCCGCTCCCACTCCCCCTCCCACTCCCTCCTCCCCTCCCCCCACAGCCCATGATTCATCTCCATACAATGCTGTGCCTCAGCCGTAGATTCTCAAAAATTTCTTCGTCACATTAAGGCCGATATGATACTAGTAGACTTCTTTTGGTCAGGAACTCCCCTTAACAGTTCTGCTCTGGCTTTCATGTCCTTGCTTCTTTTGTCATGTGTTACTTAGTGTCCGATGTAGCACAATTCCTTCACTTGACATACTTCTTGGTCCCCAATTTTAATGTAACATTTATCACTAATTTCATCTCTGCTACTCCTCACTACTCTCGTCTTTTTTCGGTTTACTCTATATGCGTATTCTGTGCTCAGCGGAAGTTCAAATGGTTCAAATGGCTCTGAGCACTATGGGACTTAACTGCTACGGTCATCAGTCCCCTAGAACTTAGAACTACTTAAACCTAACTAACCTAAGGACAGCACACAACACCCAGCCATCGCGAGGCAGAGAAAATCGCTGACCCCGCCGGGAATCGAACCCGGGCGTGGGAAGCGAGAACGCTACCACACGACCACGAGATGCGGGCCCAGCGGAAGTACATTCCACTCAGTATTTTCTGTAATTCTGTTTGGAACAACACACTAGTGGAAAAAGTAAAGCGAATCCTCAGCCTAGGAAGCAATATTACACAGGATGGCCTATACGAGTATGCTACAGGAAGTTGTGTGCCATGGGAGAAGAAAGTTTTGTTGAAAAAATGAGTTCGGGCATTGAGATGGAAATGAGGACGAAGTTCTTGAAAGTAATCCTCTGGACCACAGTGCTGTGCATAAATAAAACGTGGGCCTTCGGAAATCAGGCGAAGAAAAATCTGGAAGCATTTTAAATGTAGTGCTATCAGAAAATTTTAGAAATGAAATGGAGAAATCGATAGGCGAGGAAAGAATTTTGTGGAAGACCCTAGCCAGAAGAAAAGATGCGTTAGTGGAACATGTGCTGTAGCATCCAGGAACTAAGTAGCAGTTGAGAAAAGCTGTACGATCAAAAGAAGACTATGATATGCAAACCAGATTAAAAGAGATGTGGCGTGCATCAATCAATAGAGATGGGAAGAGGGAGGGAGCAGGCAGTATCCTTAATCCACAGAGTTTAGTAATTAGTTGTAAAACAATACAATTAACGTTTTTCTTCTAATTCTAACCAGTCTGGAAAAATGCCTTCCTAGAGCACTAGTACCGGTAATTGTCTCTTAGCGACACGCTATAACTGCTGTGTAGCAGGCGACTTACGTAATCACGGTGACGAAACTAAGGAAGTCCATCTTACTATACGCAGCACATGCGGTAAGAAACGCTACAAGATTTCCTTTCTTTAACTGTGTGTAACGACTCATGTACAGATAAATCGTTAGGGACTCTTTAGTTCAGAAGTTACCTGTATCTTTTTAAACCAATGCTTCACCTGAAACAGTAAGATAATACAAGTCAAACATAATTCAGATGGCCCGGAGCGAAGTTTCTCCCGAAATCAAATCCACCTGTCTATACGGTTGGGCTTTGTGGATGCTCAGAGTTTGCGTTCTTGCTTTTGAACATGTTATAGCTTTGTTATTTACTAGTTGCGGCTCAGCAGGGAGGGACTATTACATAACCACTGTCGCTATTAAATGTCAGTTCATACATCTGACACCATGCAGCCAAGGGTGGGACGATGTAAAAAAGTAAATTAATTACGTTGGCCAGTATCGCTTAGAATGGCCTTACGGAGAAAGGATAAGTTTTTTTTTTATCGTGAGTGCCCAGCATACGATTCGCCAGCGCCGCTTCTTACTCTGCTCATGTCGAAGATTTATTGTACCACGTCTGCCCACTTAAACCCTGTTATGTCCGAAGCAATTAGTAGTCTGTGAGCTCTATCTGTTTTTGCAAGTAAGAAACATCTTTTTTCCGATGGGTGGGGACGACGACGAGTTTATGCTCCTCTGTGAGCAAGTGAATAAGACGATACTACCTCTCGTTAAACTACAATACAAGAAAGGAAAGGAAAACAAATCATGTAATCGTGCTTACTGTGCTTGGACAGTACACTGAGGTGATAAAGTCCAGGGAAGTGACACGCACATGTACAGATAGTGATAGTATTGCGTACACAAGATATAAAAGGATAGTGCTTTGGTGGAGTTGTCATTTGCACTCGGGAGATTCGTGTGTAAAGGTGACCGACGTAATTATGACCGCATGACGGGAATTAAAATACTTTGAGGCCAGAATGGCAGTTGTCATTTCGGAAATGGTTAGCGAACTGTGGTGTGCGTACTGTAAGACCTTCGGTACACACACCATCAGATTATTTGACTTGTCGCTCTAACGAAGTAGGCGAGTGTCAGCAATATGTCTCGTGGTCTTATCGTGGCGTGTTTATCTTCTGCCGTTAGGTCAGACGATAGAAATGCCACTAGCACGCTTAGAGTAGCAGATTGACGGTGACCAACTTTAAACAGAACTTGATTAATTTTCACACACATTTATTAAAATAATAACAATCATAAACCTTACTTAACTTGATTCTGTATGCTATTTACAATTGACAATCTGAAGTTCCTTTGGTCTTGGTACGTTAATCTTATTCTCACATATCTCTGATACTTGACAAATTGTCTATACATCTCTCTTCATGGCTATGTACAGGAATATGATAATCTTATTAGGCGCAGACTGAAACTTGACTACAGACTAATGCAGACTAACGCAGACTGATGCAGACTGACTAGTCGGAGGTCTGTACACACGTTGTAATACCTCGCGCGTTCAGGTATCACTGCGCGAGTGTCATCCGCGAGGAGAAAAGGTTCTACGTTAGCAGCAATCTCATTGGCTGCGTTACATATTAATACGCGGATCGGCGGAAGCAGAATTTGGTCCGTCTCTATGACAGCGCCATCTCGTAGTGCGGAGACGGACGAGCGCTGCGCCTGCGCTGTTGTCCTTAGCGGGGCGCGCTCTAGTGGGAAAGTTGTGTGCGCGCTGACTACGCGGAACTATGTACACAACACGAACATAACATTCTGAGACCCACAGCGTCAAAATAGTGCAGAGAATACCAAATTTCACGCATTACCTCTCACCACGGTCAACGCAGTGGTCGACAGCTTTCACTTAACGACCGAGAGCAGCGTCGATTACATAGAGTTGTCAGTTCTAACAGACAAACAACACTGCATGAAATAACAGCTGAAATCAATGTGGGACGTACGGTGAACGCATCCGTTACGACAGTGTGGAGAAATTTGGCGTTAATGGGCTATAGCAGCAGGCGACCGATGCGAGTGTCTTTGTTAACAGCCCCGACGTCTCCAGCATCGTCTCTCCCGGGCCCACGACCATATCGGTTGGACCCTAGACTACTGGAAAACCCTGGCCTGGTCAGAAGAGAACCTATTTCAGTTGGTAAGAGCTGGTGGTAGGGTTCGAGTGTCACACAGTCCCCCTGAAGTCATGGACCCAAGTTGTCAACAAGGCACTGTCAGAACGCAGCATGTCATTCTCAATGAATAGAAATGTCTTCCGAAGTAAGAGTGATTTCAGATGTGCCACAGGGGAGTGTCGTAGGACCGTTGCTATTCACAATATACATAAACGATCTTGTGGATAACATCGGGAGTTCACTGAGGCTTTTTTGCGGATGATGCTGTGGTATATCGAGAGTTTGTAACAATGGCAAATTGTAGTGAACTGCAGGAGGATATGCAGCGAATTGACGCATGGTGCAGGGAATGGCAATTGAATCTCAATGTAGACAAGTGTAATGCGCTGCGAATACATAGAAAGAAAGATCCTTTATTATTTTGCTACAATATAGCAGGTCAGCAACTGGAAGCAGTTAATTCCATTAATTATCTGGGAGTAGGCATTAGGAGTGGTTTAAAATGGAATGATCATATAAAGTTGATCGTCGGTAAAGCAGATGCCAGACTGAGATTCATTGGAAGAATTCTAAGGAAATGCAATCCGAAAACAAAGGAAATAGGTAACAGTACACTTGTTCGCCCACTGCTTGAATCTTGCTCACCATTGTGGGATCCGTTGATAGAAGAGATCGAGAAGATCCAACGCAGAGCAGCGCGCTTCGTTACAGGATCATTTAGTAATCGCGAAAGCGTTACGGAGATGAAAGATAAACTCCAGTGGACGACTCTGCAGGAGAGACGCTCAGTAGCTCGGTACGGGCTTTTGTTGAAGTTTCGAGAACATACCTTCACCGAGGAGTCAGGCAGTATATCGCTCCCTCCTACTTATATCTCGCGAAGAGACGATGAGGATAAAACCAGAGAGATTAGAGCCCACACAGAGGCATACCGACAATCTTTCTCTCCACGAACGATACGAGACTGGAGTAGAAGGGAGAACCGATAGAGGTACTCAAAGTACCCTCCGCCACACACCGTTAGGTGGCTTGCGGAATATGGATGTAGATGTAGATGTAGAAGCTGGTGATGACTGCATAATGGTGTAGGCTGTGTTTACACGGAATGGACTGGTCCTTTGGTCAATCTGAACCGATAGCTACCCGGAAGTAGCTATGTGCAGCTACTCGGAGACCATTTTCAGAATTTCATGGACTTCATGTTCCTAAACAGTTACAGAATTTATATGGATGACAATACGCTATGCCACCAGGCCACAGTTGGTCGCGATTGGTTTAAAGAACATTCTGGAAAGTCCGGGCGAATGATTTGGTCACTCAGATCGCCCAATCCCATCGCACATTTATGGGACATAATCGAGAGGTCAGTTCTTGCACAAAATGCTGTACCGGCAACACTTTCGCAATTATGGACGGCTATAGAGGCACTATGGCTCAAAATTTCTGGAGACTTGCAACGACTTGTTGAGTCCATGCCACGTCCACTTGCTGCACTATGCTAGGCAAAATAAGGTCCGACACGATCTTAGAAGACACTCCACGACTTTTGTCACCTCAGCGTACAGTAAGATTACATGATTAAACCTGTAGGCGATTTGGGGGTAGAAGGAGGGCAAAATTTAGCAGGGTTGGAGCCGGAGCTGCACCCTTAGCAGCAACCATGGCTAAAAGCAGGCTGAGCATTGAGTCTAAATGAGATTGGATGACGTACAGGTACGTCATTCCACGCTGCGTCTACTCTCCTTCAGAGTTCATCAGTCATAGTAATTGGCCAGTGGTGGCGCGCTAGTGTCTCTTCAGACGATGAAAAGGTGTTTTTACTGGATGAGATCTGTATAACATGCTGGCCACGGAACAGCAGGCACGCTCTGTATCGAGGCTGTTTAGGACAGCAGGGGCAACATGACGTCTAGTGTGTGTTGAAAGCTGACGTCAAAGGGACCTTGAAGATAGGGCACAGCCTCAGAATTGTAATGGCTGTTGTCGAAATTATCACCTACGCGAACCATAGGCACTCATACTAAAACCCATACCTAATGGCTGTAGATTATAACAAGCTAATGTGCAGTGCGCTGTAAAATATAGTACTAAAATTATTCCATTCCTCTTCGAATGCGAGACGGAAATCGCACTAAAATTACGCCATTTCTCTTCGAATGCAAGTAAAAAAAAAAAAAAATAAAAAAAAATGGCTCTGAGCACTAAGGGACTTAACATCCGAGGTCATCAGTCCCCTAGACTTAGAACTACTTAAACCTAACTAAACTAAGGACATCACACACATCCATGCCCGAGGCAGGATTCGAACCTGCGACCGTAGCAGCAGCGCGTTTCCAGACTGAAGCGCCTAGAACCGCTCGTCCACAACCGCCGGCGAACGCAAGTCAAATTCGCAAGAACATGTGTTCTGGTATGCAAATAAAACAGATGGAAATATGTTTTTGGCGCTCTCTCCGACATAACTAGAAACCAGTCTCGAGTGCTGAAAGATGGTCAGCTGCCCTACGATCAACTCGGGGAAGGGACGTCATCCCTTCCAGCACTACGAGTGGTAAATTGATTAAAGCACCAATTTCTTTGAAATTGCTCGTAACATATTGTGAAAGCATAGACTATGAGGGTTTTCGAAGAGCAATTACACTAACAGCTCTGAGGGGCTCTGAGGAGAGGGTTGGGGGTGGAGGTTGGTTAGCTGCACTAATTAGTAGTCGTTAGCGTTCTTATATTACAAAAATGACATGCCTAGCAAAGTAAATACAGATACAATACTTTACGCAGATGACTCAACTGCTGTAGTCTGCTGCAAAAACATTGATGAATTAGTATGGACCACGAAACAAACTCTACAAGAGCTTGAACAATGGATAAAAAATAATGCTATGAAATTAAATCTTGAAAAAACCCAAATCATACACTTCAGGACCAAACAAACTACTGAATGCATATCGCAAATAGAATATTGAGGTAAAGAACTGACCACAGTTGATTCTGTAAAACTTCGTGGGATAACTTTAAATAAAAACTTTCAATGGATCGGCTATGTGGACAGTTTACTGAAGAGATTAAATAGTTTAGTTTATGCAACGAGGGTACTACACAACGGATTTAACGGTGAAGAAAACTGCTATAAGACATGGAATAATTTTTTGGGGTGCTGAAAAGACATACCTCCTTCGAATCTTCAAATTAAAAAAAAAAAAAAAAAAATCAGAGCAATGACAGGAATCAATAGTAGACATTCATGCAGACCACTATTCGAAAGCCTCGACTTCATGACAATCCCTTCTCTTTGAACAGGAAGACTCGCATCTGTTTGAAGGAAATACATTCACACATGCCTATGAAACTAGGCATAAATTGAAATACGTGCTACCTAGTCACCGACTCACATTGTATGAAAATACTCCATATTACATGGCTCTGAAGATCAGAAATAAGATAAGGTCAATATTTGGCGAATCCACATTGGAGACCATTGGCACATACTTAAAAAGCAAATGTTATTATAGTCTAGAAGAATTTCTAAATGAATTAAAAGCAAATGTTATAGTTTAGAAGAATTTATAAATAGGAATAGGGAGTAAGGATACAAGTACAAATGGTATACTTTCGAAGCCATATAGATACAAAGTATACACGTTCACAGTATATTCATGTTTATATATAGAATTATAGTTTGAATGGCAGTTTGTATTCCGTTAAAAAAAAATGTCTCTGAGCACTATGGGACTTAACATCTGAGGTCATCAGTCCCCTAGAACTTAGAACTACTTAAACCTAATTAACCTAAGGACACCACACACATCCATGCCCGAGGCAGGATTCGAACCTGCGACCGTAGTAGTCGCGCGGTTCCAAACTGAAGCGCCTAGAACCGCTCGGCGTCCACGGCCGGCTATTCCGTTCAGTACATCCATACTTCATATAGGTGTGTGAAGTCTATGGTAATGATTCGATGAGTTACGAAAAGATTGAAAATATAATGTTGTATTTTCATTATAATAAGCAATGTATGTATTACGCATTTCCTGTAGTATATAAAATACTGTAACAACTTAGGTTAAAGACTGACGAGTCATCACTGTTCTCAATCGAATGATTGTATAAAAACATGTTATGTGACAATGAAGTATCTTATCTTAGCCCAGGTTTGGTTACCGCTGTTACCAACATTTTTTTTTTTTTTTTTTGCATTTTATTTTATTTCTTGAAATGCGGTCTTCTGACTGATTTCATGCGACCGCGGACGAATTCCTCTCCCGTGCCAATCTTTACAGCTCAGAGCAGCACTTGCAACCTACGTTCTCAGTTATTTGCTGAATGCATTTCAAACTCTGTTCTTCTCTACAGGTTTTACCCTCTATAGCTCCCTCTAGCGCCAAACAAGTTATTCCCTGATGTCCTATCATCCTGTCTCTTCTTCTTCCAGTATTTTCCATATATTCCTTTCCTCGCCGATTCTCCGGAAAACCACCTCATTCCTTACCTTATCATTCCACCTAATTTTCAACATTGTTCTGTAGCAGCACATTTCAAGTGCTTCGATTCTCTTCTATTCCGCTTTTCCCACAGTCCTTGTCTCACTTCAACACAATGCTATGCCCCAAACGTACATTCTCAAAAATTTGTTCCTCAAATTATAGGTAACTGAATTCCTTAACTTCACCTATTTCGCGATAGCCAATTCTGATGTTAAGTTTCTCGCTGTTCTCATTTCTCCTACTTCTCATTACTTTCGTCTTTCTTCGATTTACTCTCAATCCATATTCTGTACTCATCAGACTGTTCATTCCATTCATCAGATCCTGTAATTCCTCACTTTCACAGAAGATAGCAATGTCATCAGCGAATCTTATCACTGATATCCTTTCACCATTAATTTTAATGTCACTCTTGAACCTTTGTTTCATTTCCATCATTTTTTCTTCGATGTATAGATTGAAGAGTAGGGGGGAAAGACTACATACGTGTCTTACACCCTTTTTAATCAGAGCACATCGTTCTTGGTCGTCCACTCTTATTGTTTCTTTTTTTCTGAATGAATGAATGGCTCTGAGCACTATGGGACTCAACTGCTGTGGTTATCAGTCCCCTAGAACTTAGAACTACTTAAACCTAACTAACCTAAGGACATCACACACATCCATGCCCGAGGCAGGATTCGAACCTGCGACCGTAGCAGTCGCACGGTTCCGGACTGCGCGCCTAGAACCGCGAGACCACCGCGGCCGGCTTCCTTTTTTTTTTTTTTTTTTTTTTTTCTCTTGTACATATTGTACAAAGAGCGTTCAAAAAGTTTTGCAGTGTCGTCTCTAATTTTTTTATTTTTTGCAGGAGGAGAATGAAATTTTTTGTGAACATAAGTGGGACATTTAGCTATAAGTTAGTAGATAAAAGTGTTTTATTTTATCTACAGGTGAGCCATAATGGACCGTGAAGTAGATGTGAGGTTGCGACAACGGTCGGTGACGGATTTTCATTGACTTGTAGAAACTTGACTCCACAATTAACCGGGATCGTTACTGTTTGTCATTGGACAAGCTGCAACGTGCCATCAAGACTCACAGACCACAGCATCAAGGTCAGCTCCTCAGACTACACCATAACAATTCCAGACCCCACACAGCCCTTATGACTCAGGAGAAAATCAGAAAAAGGGGGAAAATTGTTCCTCACCCTCCCTACAGTCCGGACTTGGCTCCGTCTGATTTTTACCTCTTGGGTCGCCTGACAGCCCACCTGCACGGAAAACATTTGATAGTGAGAAAGACCTTACTTCCTGTGTCAAGCGATGATGTAAAAGTCAGTGCCCAGAATTTTACCAAAGAGCATTTACATCATGAAAAGAACGTTGGGCCAGTTGCGTCACAGTTGATTGAGGCTACATTGAGCAGGCTCAATGTATAGCTAAATGTTCTGAGTATATTTACAAAAAAATTAATTCTCCTCCTGCGAAAAATAAAAAAAATAGAGACGACTGTGCAAGACTTTTTGAACGCCCTTTGTATGTTACCCATCTATACCTACAGCTTACTCCTATTTTTTCAGAATTTCGAACATCTTCCACCATTGTACATCATCGAATGCTTTTTCCAGATCGACAAATCCTACGAACGTCCATTGACTTTTCTTTAGTCTTGTTTCCGTTATCAGCCGCAACGTCGGAATTGCCCCTCTGTACGCTTTCCTTTCCTAAAACCAAACTGATTGCCATCTAACACACCCTCAATTTCGTTTTCCATTGTATTTATTCTTGTCAGCAACATGGCTGAATGAACTGTTAAGCTGATTGTGCCGGGACTCGTCAGCAACCACTAGGTGCCGAACATTAACCAGAGCAAGAGAAGTAGCCCCAGTGTGTGGTTCATGTCGACCGTGTGGCTGGAAATTCCATGTTGACGCTGTGTCGAGGACTGTGTTTTGTGTCGATGAAGGAGATTCGTATTCTGGGAGTCCCAAAGATGGCGGACTTTGTGAAACCATAACGGCAGACATTTCACAGTTCATGTAGAAATTAATAATAGGCAAAGGAATCATGACACCTTAATAAGAAACATGTACATTACCATTATTTGCACGAAGATTCTGATGGTGTAATCAGATTTTCAATATCTTTATTAGTTTAAAATTTAGTATCTGACTGTAAATACACTCCTGGAAATTGAAATAAGAACACCGTGAATTCATTGTCCCAGGAAGGGGAAACTTTATTGACACATTCCTGGGGTCAGATACATCACATGATCACACTGACAGAGCCACAGGCACATAGACACAGGCAACAGAGCATGCACAATGTCGGCACTAGTACAGTGTATATCCACCTTTCGCAGCAATGCAGGCTGCTATTCTCCCATGGAGACGATCGTAGAGATGCTGGATGTAGTCCTGTGGAACGGCTTGCCATGCCATTTCCACCTGGCGCCTCAGTTGGACCAGCGTTCGTGCTGGACGTGCAGACCGCGTGAGACGACGCTTCATCCAGTCCCAAACATGCTCAATGGGGGACAGATCCGGAGATCTTGCTGGCCAGGGTAGTTGACTTACACCTTCTAGAGCACTTTGGGTGGCACGGGATACATGCGGACGTGCATTGTCCTGTTGGAACAGCAAGTTCCCTTGCCGGTCTAGGAATGGTAGAACGATGGGTTCGATGACGGTTTGGATGTACCGTGCACTATTCAGTGTCCCCTCGACGATCACCAGTGGTGTACGGCCAGTGTAGGAGATCGCTCCCCACACCATGATGCCGGGTGTTGGCCCCGTGTGCCTCGGTCGTATGCAGTCCTGATTGTGGCGCTCACCTGCACGGTGCCAAACACGCATACGACCATCATTGGTACCAAGGCAGAAGCGACTCTCATCGCTGAAGACGACACGTCTCCATTCGTCCCTCCATTCACGCCTGTCGCGACACCACTGGAGGCGGGCTGCACGATGTTGGGGCGTGAGCGGAAGACGGCCTAACGGTGTGCGGGACCGTAGCCCAGCTTCATGGAGACGGTTGCGAATGGTCCTCGCCGATACCCCAGGAGCAGCAGTGTCCCTAATTTGCTGGGAAGTGGCGGTGCGGTCCCCTACGGCACTGCGTAGGATCCTACGGTCTTGGCGTGCATCCGTGCGTCGCTGCGGTCCGGTCCCAGGTCGACGGGCACGTGCACCTTCCGCCGACCACTGGCGACAACATCGATGTACTGTGGAGACCTCACGCCCCACGTGTTGAGCAATTCGGCGGTACGTCCACCCGGCCTCCCGCATGCCCACTATACGCCCTCGCTCAAAGTCCGTCAACTGCACATACGGTTCACGTCCACGCTGTCGCGGCATGCTACCAGTGTTAAAGACTGCGATGGAGCTCCGTATGCCACGGCAAACTGGCTGACAGTGACGGCGGCGGTGCACAAATGCTGCGCAGCTAGCGCCATTCAACGGCCAACACCGCGGTTCCTGGTGTGTCCGCTGTGCCGTGCGTGTGATCATTGCTTGTACAGCCCTCTCGCAGTGTCCGGAGCAAGTATGGTGGGTCTGACACACCGGTGTCAATGTGTTCTTTTTTCCATTTCCAGGAGTGTAATACAAGTAACACCCAGCAACGAGTTTCCAAAATGTAAACGGTTCATCCAATTTTGTCGACCAACATGTCTTTAGAAAGCTATTAGTGTAAACCTAAATTGGTATGAATTACAGGCACGTAACTTGAATGGTACATGAGTTATTGGAGGTCAAATTGGCTGACTACTATTGATCGCGTCAGACCGTAAGTACTCCACAGTTACAAGAAAAAACGGTAGCAGCATGCTGGTAAACATATTTATTCGTCTATTTTTTATCCGATATATACTATTCATGAAGAAATTGTTCAAATATTTACTGTGTTTTAGAAAGCACAGAGATATTAGGCTACTGGCCTACTTTTGTTTCTATTCCTTCGATACATGTTTATTTGACTTGTTTATGTACTTAATAATGTGTGATAGAGCATGTTTATGGTCCAGCTGTAGGAATATTTATTTAATTTCAAGTTATTTAAATGTAAATCCAGTATTTCGTATGGGTTTCAATATGTTTGTGAGTGTGCATTGGCTTGGAGACATGGCGGGAGCGGTCTAGCCAATCACAGCGCTCGTTACTACGGTAGGCGACTAACGAAGTCAATGAAGAGACCGTATGGAAGTGGGGGAGGAGCATCGGGTGGCAGAGGACATGGGAGAGTGCTGGATGGGAAAGCGCGACGGACGGTTGCAAAAATACTTGGAGAGGGTTGAGTAGTTTGTTCGTGGTCGCGGGAGATACACTACTGGCCATTAAAATTGCTACACCACGAAGATGAAGTGCTACAGACGCGAAATTTGACCGACAGGAAGAAGATGCTGTGATATGCAAATAATTAGCTTTTCAGAGCATTCACACAAGGTTGGCGCCGGTGGCGACACCTACAACGTGCTGACATGAGGATAGTTTCCAACCGATTTCTCATACACAAACAGCAGTTGACCGACGTTGCCTGGTGAAACGTTGTTGTGATGCCTCGTTTAAGGAGCAGAAATGCGTACCATCACGTTTTCGGCTTTGATAAAGGTCCGATTGTGGCCTATCACGATTGCGGTTTATCGTATCGCGACATTGATGCTCGCGTTGGTCGAGATCCAATGACTGTTAGCAGAATATGGAATCGGTGGGTTCAGGAGGGTAATACGGAAAGCAGTGCTGGATCCCAACGGCCTCATATCACTAGCAGTCGAGATGACAGGCATCTTATCCACATGGCTCTAACGGATCGTGCAGCCACGTCTCGATCTCTTAGTCAACAGATGGGGACGTTTGCAAGACAACAACCATCTGCACGAACAGTTCGACGACGTTTGCAGCAGCATGGACTATCAGCTCGGAGACCATGGCTGCGGTTACCCTTGACTCTGCCTTACAGACAGGAGCGCCTGCGATGGTGTACTCAACGACGAAACTGGGTGCACGAATGGCAAAATGTCATTTTTTCGGATGAGTCCAGGTTCTGTTTACAGCATCATGATTGTCGCATCCGTGTTTGGCGACATCACGGTGAACGCACATTGGAAGCGTGAATTCGTCATCGCCATACTGGCGTATCACCAGGCGTGATGATGGTATGGGGTGCCATTGGTTACACGTCTCGGTCTCCTCTTGTTCGCATTGACGGCACTTTGAACAGTGGACGTTACATTTCAGATGTGCTATGACCCGCGGCTCTACCCTTCATTCGATCCCTGCGAAACCCTACTTTTCAGCAGGAGAATGGACGATCGCATGTTGCAGGTGCTGTACGGGCCTTTCTGGATACAGAAAATGTTCGACTGCTGCCCTTGCCAGCACATTCTCCAGATCTCTCACCAATTGAAAACGTCTGGTCAATGGTGGGCGAGCAACTGGCTCGTCCCAATACGCCAGTCACTACCCTTGGTGAACTGCGGTGTCGTGTTGGAGCTGCATGGGCAGCTGTGCCTCTACACGCCATCCAAGCTCTCTTTGACTCAATGCCCAGGCGTATTAAGGCCGTTATTACTGCCAGAGTTGGTTGTCCTGGGTACAGATTTCTCAGGATCTATGCACCCAAACTGCGTGAAAAGGTAATCACATGTCAGTTCTAGTATAATATATTTGTTCAATGAATATCCGTTTATCATCTGCAGTTCTTCTTGGTGTAGCAATTTTAATGGCCAGTAGTGTAGAAATATTTAGTAGTGCCGACTTGTGCACTTGTGAGATTTCCGTGGCTTCTGCAGTGAAGACACAGTATGCGTATAGAAGTGAATGTCTCGCGAGCTAAGTTGTTGCTTGTAACTAATTACGTGAAGTAGGAATCTATTGATTCTCTGTTATTCAACTTATATTTTTTTTAATTGCTGGACCATCGACACCAATAAGTGTTTCACAGCAATAAATGGCATTGTTAAAGGTCTTTCTGCTATCGTACTCATCATTTAAATTCGTTAAAATAGTACCTGCAGATTTTATTTAATTGCAATCTTTCGTTTATAAATTTCTATGTTACATTCAAAGTTAGCAATTGCCGAGTGATAGGAGCCTTCGACCAATCGATTCGTGTGTGTACTCATATTGTATACTGTAGACTCAGCAGTATTTGGCATGTAATGAGGCAACTACGTATCCCAGCCCGTAGACAACGAACCAGCCAAAACTTTTAATATTTCAACTCTGAGTCTGAGGGTATGTAGTTGAGGGCCACCATCAATTTTTTTTGAAAGCCTGCACCCGTTATAGCATTTTCTGCTACTGTCGATATTATTCTACACTCAGCTTACTGGAAATCTTTGACTTCTTTCCGTTTCACTTTACTGACCCCCACTATATCTAGACTGAGTCATAGAAATTCTCTTTTCTGATTTTCTAGCTTCCCTCCCACGTTTAGACTTCTGACATTCTACACCCTGATTCGTAGAACGTTACTCTTGCATTGTTTATTCATTCTTTTTCTCATGTTCACCTCACACTTGGCAGTCTGCTCCCGGAGATCCGAATGGGGGATTAGTCCGGAATCTTTTACCAATGGAGAGACCGTCATGACACTTTTTTCAGTTACAGGCCACATGTGCCATGGATAAACAATGTTAGACGACTAATTATAAAATTTAAACAGTTCAGTTTACATATGTAAAATTAGTATCTTCAATTTAGTTACGATTACTATGCTTGCAGTCCGAAGTCTATAAGCAACCACATTGTGGAACATTGGTAAAATTTTGCACGCACCGCTACTGTCCATACTGTCTCCTTCCTGGCCGGCCGCTGGTGGCCGAGCGGTTCTAACATCTAAATTGATACTCCGCAAGCCACCCAACGGTGTGTGGCGGAGGGCACCTTACGTGCCACTGTCATTACCTCCCTTTCCTGTTCCAGTCGCGTATGGTTCGCGGGAAGAACGACTGTCTGAAAGCCTCCGTGCGCGCTCTAATCTCTCTAATTTTACATTCGTGATCTCCTCGGGAAGTATAAGTAGGGGGAAGCAATATATTCGATACCTCATCCAGAAACGCATCCTCTCGAAACCTGGCGAGCAAGCTACACCGCGATGCAGAGCGCCTCTCTTGCAGAGTCTGCCACTTGAGTTTATTAAACATCTCCGTAACGCTATCACGGTTACCAAATAACCCAGTGACGAAACGCGCCGCTCTTCTTTGGATCTTCTCTATCTCCTCCGTCAACCCGACCTGGTACGGATCCCACACTGATGAGCAATACTCAAGTATAGGTCGAACGAGTGTTTTGTAAGCCACCTCCTTTGTTGATGGACTACATTTTCTAAGCACTCTCCCAATGAATCTCAACCTGGTACCCGCCTTACCAACAATTAGTTTTATATGATCATTCCACTTCAAATCGTTCCGTACGCATACTCCCAGATATTTTACAGAAGTAACTGCTACCAGTGTTTGTTCCGCTATCATATAATCATACAATAAAGGATCCTTCTTTCTATGTATTCGCAATACATTACATTTGTCTATGTTAAGGGTCAGTTGCCACTCCCTGCACCAAGTGCCTATCCGCTGCAGATCTTCCTGTATTTCGCTACAATTTTCTAATGCAGCAACTTCTCTGTATACTACAGCATCATCCGCGAAAAGCCGCATGGAACTTC
This sequence comes from Schistocerca serialis cubense, assembly GCF_023864345.2. Taxonomy (NCBI): domain Eukaryota; kingdom Metazoa; phylum Arthropoda; class Insecta; order Orthoptera; family Acrididae; genus Schistocerca; species Schistocerca serialis. Next base: position 81,183,803 of record NC_064642.1, on the reverse strand, counting down.
CGACACTATCTACTAAGTCATTTATATATATTGTGAAAAGCAATGGTCCCATAACACTCCCCTGTGGCACGCCAGAGGTTACTTTAACGTCTGTAGACGTCTCTCCATTGATAACAACATGCTGTGTTCTGTTTGCCAAAAACTCCTCAATCCAGCCACACAGCTGGTCTGATATTCCGTAGGCTCTTACTTTGCTTATCAGGCGACAGTGCGGAACTGTATCGAACGCCTTCCGGAAGTCAAGAAAAATAGCATCTACCTGGGAGCCTGTATCTAATATTTTCTGGGTCTCATGAACAAATAAGGCGAGTTGGGTCTCACACGATCGCTGTTTCCGGAATCCATGTTGATTCCTACATAGTAGATTCTGGGTTTCCAGAAATGACATGATACGCGAGCAAAAAACATGTTCTAAAATTCTACAAGAGATCGACGTAAGAGATATAGGTCTATAGTTTTGCGCATCTCCTCGACGACCCTTCTTGAAGACTGGGACTATCTGTGCTCTTTTCCAATCATTTGGAACCCTCCGTTCCTCTAGAGACTTGCGGTACACGGCTGTTAGAAGGGGGGCAAGTTCTTTCGCGTACTCTGTGTAGAATCGAATTGGTATCCCGTCAGGTCCAGTGGACTTTCCTCTATTGAGTGATTCCAGTTGCTTTTCTATTCCTTGGACACTTATTTCGATGTCAGCCATTTTTTCGTTTGTGCGAGGATTTAGAGAAGGAACTGCAGTGCGGTCTTCCTCTGTGAAACAGCTTTGGAAAAAGGTGTTTAGTATTTCAGCTTTACGCGTGTCATCCTCTGTTTCAATGCCATCATCATCCCGTAGTGTCTGGATATGCTGTTTCGAGCCACTTACTGATTTAACGTAAGACCAGAACTTCCTAGGATTTTCTGTCAAGTCGGTACATAGAATTTTACTTTCGAATTCAATGAACGCTTCACGCATAGCCCTCCTTACGCTAACTTTGACATCGTTTAGCTTCTGTTTGTCTGAGAGGTTTTGGCTGCGTTTAAACTTGGAGTGAAGCTCTCTTTGCTTTCGCAGTAGTTTCCTAACTTTGTTGTTGTACCACGGTGGGTTTTTCCCGTCCCTCACAGTTTTACTCGGCACGTACCTGTCTAAAATGCATTTTACGATTGCCTTGAACTTTTTCCATAAACACTCAAGATTGTCAGTGTCGGAACAGAAATTTTCGTTTTGATCTGTTAGGTAGTCTGAAATCTGCCTTCTATTACTCTTGCTAAACAGATAAACCTTCCTCCCTTTTTTTATATTCCTATTAACTTCCATATTCAGGGATGCTGCAACGGCCTTATGATCACTGATTCCCTGTTCTGTACATACAGATTCGAAAAGTTCGGGTCTGTTTGTTATCAGTAGGTCCAATATGTTATCTCCACGAGTCGGTTCTCTGTTTAATTGCTCGAGGTAATTTTCGGATAGTGCACTCAGTATAATGTCACTCGATGCTCTGTCCCTACCACCCGTCCTAAACATCTGAGTGTCCCAGTCTATATCTGGTAAATTGAAATCTCCACTTAAGACTATAACATGCTGAGAAAATTTATGTGAAATGTATTCCAAATTTTCTCTCAGTTGTTCTGCCACTAATGCTGCTGAGTCGGGAGGTCGGTAAAAGGAGCCAATTATTAACCTAGTTCGGTTGTTTAGTGTAACCTCCACCCATAATAATTCACAGGAACTATCCACTTCTACTTCACTACAGGATAAACTACTACTAACAGCGATGAACACTCCACCACCGGTTGCATGCAATCTATCCTTTCTAAACACCGTCTGTACCTTTGTAAAAATTTCGGCAGAATCTATCTCTGGCTTAAGCCAGCTTTCTGTACCTATAACGATTTCAGCTTCTGGCGTTACAGTCTGGAACCGCGCGACCGCTACGGTCGCAGGTTCGAATCCTGCCTCGGGCATGGATGTGTGTGTTGTCCTTAGGTTAGTTAGGTTTAAGTAGTTCTAAGTTCTAGGGGACTTATGACCTCAGCAGTTGAGTCCCATAGTGCTCAGAGCCATTTTTGTCACCTTCCTGAAACACATGTTCCGCTACAGCCGATTTATCAATATGTCCGAGGCGGCAGTTCCTTTTAAGTTCACCCAGACGGGTGTTGACGCTTCTGTGTTTCAGGAAGGTGATCATGAAATAAATTTTAGTGAGGCGACCGTCATAGCAAAGACGTCGCATTATTATGCGCGAATGTACAGAGAGGCCATTGAGACTGCCAAACATTGCAATAATTTTAATAAAAAAGATGAAGGCATTAAGCTGGATAAGATATGGATGTCAACATTGCAACAACAGCGTGACAATCGATTAACTTCAATTGACAAAGTTGGCAAGATCAGAGATCATAGTACAGCCGACGTCACGTGATTGACAGCGGCGCCTTCTGGATGGCTTGTATATAGGGCATATTTGTCCAATGAATACCCGTTTATCATCTGCATTTCTTCTTGGTGTAGCAATTTTAATGGCCAGTAGTGTAAATCACTTAGGAATCGAATAAATAGGAACTGTACGGTAGGCAAGGCGAAATGACTCCATGAAGAATACGAAAAATTCGAAAACTAAATAGTTAGTAGGAGGAAATTCGGCAAGGAAATGTGTCAAATTAAAAGCAAAGGCCACAACATGAAGAATGCAAGAAGACTTCACACAGAAGAGAGAGCGGAAGGTTGGAAAGAGTCCACTGAGAATATCTGGAAAGGAGAGGAACTGTCTTATTACGGGATGAGAGTAAATGGGAGTCAGTATGGAAGCCATAGGAGAATCAAAGTCTAAAATAGCTCCTGCACCCAAGCTACTGACAAGAATAATGCACAGAAGAAAGGAAAAGAAAACTGAGGATCTCTTCGATGATTATCATTTTGACTTTTGGAAAGGTAAAGGCACTAGTGAGGCAGTTCCCATGTTGCACTTGATGATGGAAGGTAGAAATTAAAAAATTGGACACGTTCATGGAACTTGTTGACCTAGAAAAAGCGTTCGATATGTAAATTGATACAAGATGTTAGAAATTCTCTGGAAAACAGGTGTAAGTTTTAGGAAAGACGGGCAACATTCACTATGTACAAGAACCAAGAGAGAAAAATAAGGACGGAGAACAAGAACGAACAGGTAGGGTTAGAAAGGGTACAAGATAGGTATGTACTTTCCGCACCAACTGTTCCATCTACATGTCGAAGAAGCAATGACGGAAATAAAAGAAAGCTCAAGAGTTCGATAAAAATTCAGGGTGAAAGGATATCAGTGATAAGATTCGTTGATACATTGTTATCCTCATTGAATAATGATTCTTCTGAGCAGAGAGCATAGATCGAGACTTAGACAGTGAAATACGAAAATAATAAGGAATAGGAATTAGAAGATTAATGATAAACTTATCGAAATTAGAGACTACAGTGTAAAGGAATTCTGCTACCTTAAAAGCAAAATTACCCATAACAGACGAAGCAAGGAGCACACAAGAAGCAGACTAACACAAGGAAGGAGGGCATTATTGGCCAAACGGAGTCTAGTGTCATCAAACATCGGCCTTCATTTGAGAAAGAAAATTGAAAACACTGACAAGAAGAGGGGACAGGATAATAGAACATGTGCTCGAAGTCATCAAGGAATGGCTTCCATTGCACTTAAGGAAGGTTTTGACGGTATAAATTATAAGACAAGACGACGGAAATTTAAATATATCCAACAAGTTGTAACCTCCTCCTCACTTATCGACCTTAATGACAGTGGAAAATTAAACCACGTGTACCTAATGGAAATTTGGGAAAAGCAATCGTCACCGAAGTTAATCTGTCGGTAAAGAGGGGGGAAAGGGTTACATCTAAATGAAAGGACAAATGCAAATGAAAGTGGTGGAAATTAATTGTGAAAAGGGGTAAAGTTAATAAAGAAAGTAAATGTGCGGCCGTTACGTTAACAATTATAGCAGTAATTAGATAGTTGAGATTTGGAAGAAATTACGGTCGCCAGTCCCATGAACAATTACTATAGTAACTGAAAAAGAAAGGTTATTACACATATAATTAGCACTAGAAGCGTGGCAACTGAAGGTTGACACGTGTAGTGTGAAAACTGAAAGTTTGTCAGAAGTAATAAATTTCGCTACACTCTGACTTAATTTAGCAAAGAATCAATAAAACCGGAAAATTGAAAGTTAATTTAGTGGCTGAAATTAATAGTGAGCTTTGTTTCTGAAGCACATCGACATTCAGTAAAATACGGTTAGTCTTGGAGTACCTCAACGATCATTTCAAAAGCTACTTGAATCTACGCAACTTAGAAATAAGAGATTTAACTTTGAACTTGAATTAAATGATTCTGAACAATTAACAATAGTAAAATTTAGTACGTACCAAGCTAAGCTGCAGTCACAGGTAAGCTAAAATACGGTAACAAAACTCGCACTCTTAATTTGTGCTTGTGTAATCTAACTATTGTAGCCAGCTATGAATACCTTAACTGAACTTTGAAATTAATGCAGTGAAATCGAATGATATTACTTTAATGCTGGCGTTTGAATTTCAACGACACTCGGGTTCATTCCGGAAAAGGAAGGGACCCAGCTTGGTAATGCAATTGGGACAATGAGCAACAAAGGTTAATGCTACGTTGCTGTAATTTAGTGAGGAAAATTTAACAGTTTGAACAGCTGAGGTCTGCCATACAGTTCTAAAACTTTACATGCTACCAGTCTTCCTTGATGGTTGATTGAAGGTTTGAAGTCGTCGATCGAGGAGGTGGCGACAGTCACTCATTGTCGGCCGCCGCTGTTGCAGAAGCTGGATGTTGCCGCGCCTTTCTCTCGACACGGTCTCCACCCGAAACGGGCTCTTGATGTGTGCCAGCTAACGCTCCCGTGCGCGACACCATGTCAGAAGCTATCATAGCAAGTCGAGCGCAATTACATGCTGCCAAACCCCGAAAGCGCGGCAACTCGCGGGTGCATCACACAACACACCTGCTCCACTGCCCTCCTCCAGCCAGACTCCATCTGCTCTGCCCGCGCTCCACGAGGCAGAGTTAGCACTACCAAAGATCCTAAACACTTTGGTTCTCCACACGACCTATGGAAGTAGTCGTTCGATAGCATAGTTTTCCCTAGGCTGGACCCAACGTAAAAATAAAAATAATCTTTACAAAACAAACCAATTATACATCGACGTAAATGCATATATATATATATATATATATATATATATATATATATATATATATATATAGTAAAACAATTACAATATATAAAGACACAGAAATGTCATATCTTGAGGTAACAAAACAAGGACAAGGACAAAGTACAATAGATGGAAATAGGAGGATATGCATTTTTGGTGTTACAAAGTAATTCATGATGTTGGATGCAACTGCTACTCTGAGATGAAGTGGAGCTCGCTTGCTTCAAAACAAAGATCGATAACAAAAAAAAGAACTATATAACTTAGTCGAACTGAGGTGTGACACTACACCGCAGAAGCTAAGACAGAGTCGTCGAAAAAATTTATGTAGTTGTTAAAGAATGACAGATATCGCCGGTTTAAGTATGGTAGATTGAAGAGAGAGAGGGAAAAAAACTAAAAAGAGGAGACTATATGCGAGAGTTAGTCATTACTTTGTAAAGAAACGAAACTGCAACAGTGAAACTATATTCTAATCCTTCTCCACATATTCACCCTTCAAAGCGACATATTTTCTCAAGGATGGATGTCGAAGGCCTTGGCTGTAAAAATCTGCGTTTGTCTGTTAAGGAGAGGTTGCATCTCAAAAATTACCTCGCCGTTATTTTGGAAACGCATGCTACGCAATGGTTTCTTCATCCGAGGATTAAGAGACAACTCAGTGGGGTGCTATGTGAGAAGAATATGAGAGGTGAAGAAGATTTAATAACCATAGAAGCAGCATGTGTGCAAAATCAGATGGGATATCATCGTGAAGCAGGAACAGCGCTTTTGACAACTTCCCAAAATACTTAGCCCTGACAGTCCCCCGTTATCCTGTCAGGAGATTCGGCAGTAAGCTCCTTTGACAGTTTGTCCCATAGGAACATAATCTGTTAGCACCACACCATGGCAATCCTAAAAGACTCGTTCAGTATCAACTTGCCTTGAAGATGGTTGGGTCTTCATCTTTTTCGGTTGTGATGAATCCACACGTTTCCACTGCTCCTCTTCCTCCATTGTCGCGAGATCATATTGATACACCCACATTCATCCATGGTGATTAGCTAGCTCAAGAAGTCATCTTGCATTCGACTGACACAGATGCAGTGTTTCTGCTGCTACCTCCTTTCGGCTTTTCAGTTGGTATGAGTTATCACAGAACCCAGTGGGTGGCAGTCCTTGTCTTTTCTCCTTAAGAGCATAATGTATAACATCATTGGACTTCTAAAAAAACACTCAGCGTCTTTCCTGATGATGGGTGGGTCTTCGCCTTTTTCAAAAATGGTGAACCCACATGTTTTCAGTGTTTCGCTCCTTCGTCCCAGGGTGATACGGACACAACCAGCACCAAAGTGGCTGTCACTACAATACACAGATCAAGGTCGTACACACTTTGAGTGACACAAATGCAACATTTCAGCTGCTACCTAAGTTTGACTGTTTCGGTGGATGTAAGCAATTACGGAAGACGGAGGGTGGCAATCCTTGTCATTCCTCCTTACGAACGTAATGTATTATTACACCACGGGAGTCCTGAAAAAAAAATCAGCGTCACCTTGCACTATGATGAGTCGATCTTCGCCTTTTCCGAAAGTGGTGAATCCACATGTTTTCATTGATTGCTTTGTTCCTTTCTTCCGGAGTCATAGTGACACACCAAACACTAAAGTGGCCGTCACCAAAATAGACAGGTCAAGGTCATACACGCTACGTGGCGTCGTCAGAGGTGAAGCGCTGTGATTTGTCCGCTTCACAGCTTTGTTGCCAAATAAATACTGCAGCAGCGACGGAGGTCAGCGCCAGCTGCATATTCAGTGTGCCCTCGCTTTATTGAGTGTTCATGTGTGGTTTCATTTTTCTGTAAGAAAGATCACTGCCTTGGATTTTGTAGCGAGCAAGACCAAGAGCAAGGGCCTACGCGGGTCAGTGTGCATGATGGGCGACAAGATACGCGAAAACAAACTAAAACTGTCGTACTGAAAAAACTATTTATTTCTGATCTGTTCAACAGTGAAAAAATAAATAAATGGAAGGGATGAGTAAATGTCCCTCAAATTAATAACTGACAGCAGCAGCTTTCGAACCGAGTGTATTCTGTATTAAAAATGCAGTAATACTGGCAGAATCTCCGCATGTGAGCACTTGCTTTTATTCTCCAAGAAAGACATACGAGGGCGTGCAGAAAAGTAGTGCCTCCTAATTTTCATGTGAAAGCTCTTAAATTTTTTAAAATAAAACAGACTTTATTAACAATTCTACATCCTTACTCTTCATGTGTACGTACTTATTTCTCAACGTAGTCACCGTCGCGACGAACGCATTTCTCCCAAAGAGACACCAGTTTGTTGATACTGTTACTGTAGAATGTTTAACTCTGTTGACGGAGTTCCAGTCTCACCTCTGCTTGCACCGCTACATCTTTATCAATGTGAAGTCCTCGAAGGTGTTCTAAGTTTTGGAAACAGATGAAAACCGGATGGGGCCAAGTTGGGACTGTAGGGAGGATGGTCGATGGCAGTGAACCCAAGGCGTCGGATTGTTGCAGTGCCACAGCGCTCGTGTCTGATTTGGCCTTATCATGCTGAAGGAGAGGGTGCCCCATGCGTGGAAAAACTCTCCGAACTCGTGCTTTAAATTTTCTAAGGGTCTCGCAGTACTGTTCAGAGTTTATAGTGGGCATGAATTCCAAATGCACCACACCTTGAACATCCCAGAACACTTTGGGCATGACTACCTGATGATCGATGGTTGTGAACGTTTTTGGTTTCAGTGATTCTTTATTGCGGAACTCCATTGACACTCGCTTGATTTCGGGTTAAAAATGGTGAATAACCTAACGTTTGTACATTGCTGATATTGATACAATCAAAACCGTGCACAGCCTTCGTTCTTCTACGGATTTCAATCGGAGGCATGTTTACTACGGTTAGAAACCCGATCACAGCACGCTGTGTCACACGCACCGACATGGGCACGTTACACATAGCCATGTTCGACGCTACAATTCGGAATCCTCTGGCGGCAGAGGATTGCAGCTTGCGTCTGCGAAGTGGGAATGTCGACTGAGTAACATGCATCGAAAGGTGTGTGTGTTAGATTTTGCGGTGATTTTTCTTGTTTTAGATGTCTGAAATCGTGCTCGTAAGGTTTGGATTGCTTAGACATGTGCGCGCAGCCTCGACAGATATACTGCGCCGCATAGAGATGGAGATGAATCAGAGGTGATCTTTGCTCTGTGAAGATACACGCCAGGTTTATCTCTGGAGGTGAGGAGAGGAGAGCAAAGGAGACAGTCAGATGAGCTTTGATGTTAGATACGAGCAGTCGAGTTTTGGTTTAGTAGCAGTAAGGGACAAACAATGGAGATTTTAGAAATTGTAATATGTTCAGTAGAAGACGTGTTCTGGAGAGAAAGGGAATTGATTTTTACATTGCTACGATAATACACTACTGGCCATTAAAATTGATACACCAAGAAGAAATGCACATGATAAACGGGTATTCATTGGACAAATATATTATACTAGAACTGACATGTGATTACAGTTTCACACAATTTGGGTGCATAGATCCTGAGAAATCAGTACTCGGAACAACCATCTCTGGCCGTAATAACGGCCTTCATACGTCTGGTTCAGATGGTTCAAATGGCTCTGAGCACTATGGGACTTAACAACTGTGGTCATCAGTCCCCTAGAACTTGGAACTACTTAAACCTAACTAACCTAAGGACATCACACACATCCATGCCCGAGGCAGGATTCGAACCTGCGACCGTAGCAGTCGCGCGGTTCCGGACTGCGCGCCTGGAACCGCGAGACCACCACGGCCGGCTTCATACGCCTGGGCATTGAGTCAAACAGAGAGCTTGGATGGCGTGTACAGGTACAGCTGCTCATGCAGCTTCAACACGATACCACAGTTCATCAAGAGTAGTGACTGGCGTATTGTGACGAGCCAGTTGCTCAGCCACCATTGGCCAGACGTTTTCAGTTGGTGAGAGATCTGGAGAATGTGCTGGACAGGGCAGCAGTCGAACATTTTCTGTATCCAGAAAGGCCCGTACAGGACCTGCAACATCCGGTCGTCCATTATCCTGCTGAAATGTAGGGTTTAGCAGGGATCGAATGAAGGGTAGAGCCACGGGTTGTAACACATCTGAAATGTAACGTCCACTGTTCAAAGTGCCGTCAATGCGAATAAGAGGTGACCGAGACCTGTAACCAAAGGCACCCCATACAATCACGCCGGGTGATACGCCACTATGGCGATGACGAATACACACTTCCACTGTGCGTTCACCGCGATGTCGCCAAACACGGATGCGACCATCATGATGCTGTAAACAGAGCCTGGATTCAACGGAAAAAAATGACGTTTTGCCATTCGTGCACCCAGGTTCGTCGTTGAGTACACCATCGCAGACGCTCCTGTCTGTGATGCAGCGTCAAGGGTAACCGCAGCCATGGTCTCCGAGCTGATAGTCCATGCTGCTGCAAACGTCGTCTGTTGACTCAGGGATCAAGACGTGGCTGCACGATCCGTTACAGCCATGTGGATAAGATGCCTGTCATCTCGACTGCTAGTGATACGAGGCCGTTGGGATCCATCACGGCGTTCCGTATTACCCTCCTGAGCCCACCGATTCCATATTCTGTTAACAGTCATTGGATCTCGACCAACGCGAGCAGCAATGTTGCGATACGATAACCCGCAATCGCGATAGGCTACAATCCGACCTTTATCAAAGTCGGAAACGTGATGGTACGCATTTGTCCTCCTTACACGAGGCATCACAACAACGTTTCACCAGGCAACACCGGTCAACTGCTGTTTGTGTATGAGAAATCGGTTGGAAACTTTCCTCATGTCAGCACGTTGTAGGTGTCGCCACCGGCGCCAATCTTATGTGAATACTCTGAAAAGCTAATCATTTGCATATCACAGCATCTTCTTCCTGTCGGTTAAATTTCACGTCTGTAGCACGTCATCTTAGTGGTGTAGCAATTTTAATGGCCAGTAGTGTATTTGTGAAGAATGGATTGTAGGTAATGATTAAGTTTATTTGCGGCAGCAGTTTGATAATGCGGCATTCTTGGTGTGTCAGACGTCCAGATCAGGAATATTTTTGCTTTTGAATTTTTTGTTAGGATTTATCTATCTTTGAGAGAGAAATAGATTTAAGTATCAGATTTTGTAATTTTGTGTAAGGCGAGATTATACATGTGAAGTTTAGTTTTTTGTAATTCTTGTATTATTGTTATGTGTTTTCAGGGAAAGCTTGAACATTTTTGAAATTTTATTAAACGTTATTAAGTCTGTGGAAATGATATTGGAATTGAGTTCATTTAGCCAGTCATTGTCCACATCCCAAAAGTCAATTAATTTTCAATTATTTAAAAACCGTTATCAAAAAGTATGAACCCAGAATGGAAGTAACGCGTTTAAACTGTGTATATCTCTGTTGTTAGATTTTTGCAGTTCTGTTATCGAGACACGCTGTAGCTACGAGAGCAGTTTGCACCCAGATAAGACAAATTCTATAGAGACAGAGTCTGACCTTAATTAAATGTCACAGGGGCCAACATTAATTTTTATACTCACATATTTCCAATTGCCGCTTTCTCAGACGATATTAAAAATACAATGTAATTACAAAAATACCCAAAACGGTGTATAAACTTTTGAAAACCATATTATAAATTCGTCATTATTCATATTTAGTTAGAGTGACTGTACTCACACCCTCTGATATTAATTCTGACAATCATAAAATTTTTAATAAAGTATAAAAACAATGTAGGTACGTACATATATACAACACAATTTAAAACCTTTTAAAAACAGCACACAGAACTCTCATAATCTTATTTGGATAGAGTGACATTGACATCATGTAATGCCATAACACGCTCTTGGCATTTGAACCTGAAAAAATGATTACTCCACTTTATACAGCAATTGAGACTTAGTCTACACTATAACATTACAGTTTGCCGTTATGAAATTATTCTTTTCTAAATGTCAGCGCCAAATGTCGGTTCTCAACAGTTTCCTCGGAAAGAATATCATCTTCCCTTCAGGGATTCCCATTTCAGCTACCTGGAAAGTGCAGCCCTTCTACGGTCAACGTCAAATGTCGATCTTCAGAAATGTTCCTTCAAAAGAACATCGTATTCCTTCCAGGGATTCCCATTTGACCTATCTGGCAAGTGTAATGCGAATGCTGAAAAAAAATTACTCGCCATGCAAAGAGACTCCTAGGGTCAATTCAATTAATTAGCCTATCAATTTGATATCAATGACGTACCGCCTGGAAGGTGGAAGCGATGGCTAGGGTTCCACGGATATGATTCGGGTGTTAGAGTGACAAACAGGCGTTTTTTCATTGTGGCAATATCTTTTAACGGAATTTCAATCTCCCACCTACACAGGGCGAGATGACCATCATAATAAAATCAACTGTATTACCGAATTTATAAAGTCAGATTTACAACTTCTTTGCGCTGTTATCTTAAGAGACCTCGTAAGTGGTGAAGCATTTGGTTACTTTAAGGGAGTTCGAAAGTGAGGAGGCATCCTATGACAGCAGTAGATCCTAGCACTCCATCATGAGCCAAAAAATGAGTTTAATATTCGAGTCCTGTGATGCATGATGTAACAGAAATTAAGCTGATTAGAGTAGGTTTTTTTTTATCTGATCAGACAATACTTAGAGGAAATATAGCCTACGCCTTACTGTTACAGGATTTTCACAACAAGTAACGATACTTTAGCGACGTGAAAATGCGTACATGCCCTGATTTCTTCTGATTTCGAAAATAGCTTGTATAAAAGGGAGAAATCAACATTTCGTGTGAGAAATTCGATGTGTATGGTCAACAACATTCCTGTCTTGGATTGGGTAAAGTGGATTTTTGAAACTGGGTGTCTATGTTGGGATGGAACTGGTTAGAACCACTGTACATATCCAAGCCGTAGCTGTCTGTCTTACTGTGAACCCCGGCCGGCGGCATGAGTGGTCACGAAGCTTCGGCAACCAGAATTCGCGGATTAGCTTGGTCTATGACATGTGGTTAGGTACAAAGAATGCGCCGACCTGTTCGCTTGTGCCCACGCCAGCGGGGGCTGGCGAAGTGACCAGTGTGTTGGGTGAGCAGTGAAAGAAGAGGATGCACGTGTTTCGTGAGAAGATTCAATATGATAGGTGTCTGCGCTGGGCGAATTCCCCCCATGTAAATTTATCAGCTGACTGCTTGGTGACAGTCTCTCCAACCTCTGAGCGTTCGGTAGGGCTGGCTTGTGGATGGCGGGGGATGGACATGCAGTTGCAGTTGCAGATGGCTCCCATCAGTCAGCGTACAGCGCATAGTTTTTGTCATCACGAGCGTATGTAGTCAGTTGGATTTTTTCACGTGACATGATTAGTGGAAAGGTTGCAGTGGAGGAGCGTGTTTGTGTTCTCAAACATCAATGTATGCAAGACCTTAGATATATTTGGCGCTACAGTCTATTTGTGAAGGAAATTTAATTACTTGATTTGCATAATGTTTGTATGTGATACTCAAACGTTGAAAAAATATTTTTATTACAAAGGAGGATCATCATAAGGTGTAGGTGAATGATCTATTTGACTCCTATTAAGTGTTAAAGAATTAATTTGATAGTGTAGTGCAAATGGACTATTTCCCTCTATTTTTGACATCGAAATTGTGTCAGCTCTCCCTTTGCCCCAGCGTTTGAGGAGAGATGAAAACCTCTGTCTACATGTTTGGACACATTGGTTCACACGCACACAAACAGGAAGTAGCCTCTTGAGTGAGAGAGACAAGAAGTGAGTCTAGAATTTCCCACTCAACAGAATGCTTTTTTTGGGGCTGCGTGATGAAAGAAGACTGATATCTGGTCTTGGTCGGTGGTATTTAGTACTATGATCCGTAATTAGGAGACTGGGCGGTTTGTGACCTATGTGGCAGCGCCCAAACGATACACACCACAAAGAGTGGCTACTTTACCACACTTAATTCTGTTCCTCGCTGCTTACAGTTATTACATCATAAGAAGTGAGGTGGGAGGGTGCAGACGAGAGCTCTACCCAAGTGGTGGAGCCCTGTCTCCCGCAGACTGATTAAATAAAGAATTTGCAATAATATATTATTGACATTGATATGAATTTAGTGTTGTGAGTTCCTCAGAGTGAGTCTTTTTCCCGCCAGTTTATTCTGGGAGGGTTGGAGAGGGACGGACGAGAGGTTGAGTGGATGTCCTCTGGTGGTAGCATTGACCAGCTCATTCGATCCCTGCACATCAAGTGAGGACACACATGAAAATTTTCCAACAAGATATCACCTCCAGTCTGCAGCAATGTAATTATGTAATTAGGACATGTAATTGCTGGATGTGAGCTTTTCCCACCAAATAAAGAGATCCAACCCATGAAAATTGAGCTTTGTAAATAAACAGCATATTCTCTGCTATGTAACTGACACTGACTTCAATTTCGTATCATGAGATCCTTTGTCTCAAGCACAAACTGAGACCTTTTCCAGATAGGGGAGAGAAGGGGAAATGGCAGGTACAAGGAGAGGGCTGGGAGATTTCCCAGAGGGAGAGTGGGTAATTAATTTATCAATTTAATTAATTAGTAATTGATTTAATGTTAAAAGTGTGCTTGTATTGGCGAGGGAGGAGGGGAGAGGGGTGGGAGATGGGTGGTGAGGGGGAGGGTTGAGGATTTCTTAGAATAATGGTTATCTCCAGGTGGTCATAAATCAATCCTCAGCAGAACAATAGGTTAAGGGGTGAGGGAGGGGGTCATAAATCAATCAAGTTTGCCTCTGAATGTATGCAACCCTCACTAACAAATTGTGGCAGCACCACTGTTGCCCTCCTACTCCTGGACACAGTGTGTTTGAGCAATGGAGATGAGAAAGCAATATGCTGGGCAGCACAGAGTAGTCTACAGATGCTCTTGCTGAGCTAAAAGATAACTTGAGGTAAGTTTTGCAGACATCACTCTTCGTCTTGCGTTCGTTCTTGACTGGCGTAATTTATTTATTTATTTTTTTTTACTCCAAGCAAGAATAATAGAAATGATTATTCCTTAAAAGATAGATATTACAAGACAAAGATACCACAGAATGTTTTACAGAACATACCTAGAATATTGTGTTCAGAAGTTCACTGTTTTTCTTTTAAACGTTGAGATGATTCGAGCGAAAGTTTGACGAATTATTTTTACATAATTACAGTACAGTGCAGCTTTCCTTTTTATTTCATGAATGTTACGTGAAGTGGGGAGTTATGAGCGCAAGGAGAGCAGTGAGAGAAGCGTTCAATGACTTTGAAAGTAAAATTTCGTCCACTAGCCTCACTAAAAACCCTAAGGTATTTTGGTTTTATGTAAAATCAGTGGCGGCCGCTGTGGCCGAGAGGTTCTAGGCGCTTCAGTCCGGAACCACGCGACCTCTACGGTAGCATGTTCGAATCCTGCCTCAGGCATGGATGTGTGTGATGTCCTTAGGTTAGTTAGGTATAAGTAGTTCTAAGTTCTAGGGGACTGATGACCTCAGATGATAAGTCCCATAGTGCTCAGAGCCATTTGAACCATTTTTTTGTTGTTGTAAAATCAGTAAGCGATTCACCGCGCGAGGTAGCCGCGTGGTCGGGGCGCATTGCCACGGTTCGCTTCCCCCCCCCCCCCCCCCTCCCGGTCGGAAGTCGGAGGTTCGAATCCTCCCTCGGCGGGCGTGGTGTGTGTGTTGTCGTTAGCGTAAGTTAGTTTAAGTGTTTAAGTTAGATTAAGTAGTGTGTAAGCCTAGGGATCGCTGACCTCAGCAGTTTGGTCCCATGGGAATTCACCACAAATTTCCAAATAACCGATTCGAAATCTTCCACTGAGTCACTCGTTGACTGTACTGGCACCGAAAGGAAAGACGACAATTTGGACTTCCGAAATAATTCAGCGTGGAAGATACTCTCCCTCATATCAGTCATTGCGCGAACGTCGAAATGGCAGATATTGAGATAACCGATCGCAGAATAGAAAAACAACTAGAATCGCTTAGAAGTGGAAAGGGATCAAGACCAGATGAGATACCTGCAAGATTCTACGAAGATTATGCAAAGGAGCATGCTCCTCTTCTAGCAGCAGTATAGCGTAGATCGGTAGCACAGCGAAGGATATCAAGCGACTGGAAAAAAGCGCAGGTCATAACCATTTTCAGGAAGGGCCGTATGACAGATACACATAATTAAAGGCCTATATCGTTGACGTCAGTCTGTTGTAGAATTATGGAACATGTTTTAAGCTCGAGAATTATGACGTTTGTGGATGGAGAACAGAAACCTGCTCTAGAAAATTCTATATGGATTCCGCCAACAGAGATCTCGCGAAACTCAGCTTGCTCTGTTCCTACAGGATCCATAGCGCTATAGACAACGCACCTCATGTTGATGTGTTGCCTGACTTCAGGAAGGAACTTTACACCGTTCCGCACTGCCGTTTAGTGAAAAAATACGAGCTTACCGCTTATCCGATCAGATTTGCAACTGGATTCATGACATTCTTGCAGACAGAACTCAATACGTCGCTCTTCACAGAACAAAATCGACAGATGTAAACGTAATTTCCCGATTATCTCCAGGAAGTGTGATAGGACCGTTACTATTTGCTATGTATATAAAGATCTAGCAGAAGGCCTCGGAAGATCTTTGACTATTCGCAGATGATGAGTCTGTCCATTACGAAGAAGCAACGCCAGAAGAGACGGTATCGATAAGCAGAATCACCTACAGGGGTTGATGAATGATGCTGTTGACCTTGATCATCGATAAATGTAACATATCACTCATACATAGGAAGAGACATCCACTATTGCACAAGTATACTATTGATGACAAACCGCAGGAAACAGTATCTACCGTAAAATATCTATTGTAACAATCCAGAGCAGCCTTAAGTGAAATGACCACATAAAATTAACAGTACGAAAAGCAGATGCCAAACTGAGAATCATAGGAAGAATC
Organism: Schistocerca serialis cubense; assembly: GCF_023864345.2. Taxonomy (NCBI): domain Eukaryota; kingdom Metazoa; phylum Arthropoda; class Insecta; order Orthoptera; family Acrididae; genus Schistocerca; species Schistocerca serialis. The sequence continues at coordinate 81,167,584 of NC_064642.1, read as the reverse complement.
TTAAAGAAGTGTTACTCATCAGCGAAGGAAGGGGCTTACAATGTGCTCGATCGAACGGGTCTTGGGTATTATTCATCAATATGGGATCCTTACCAGGTAGAACTGATAGAATAAACAGAAAAAATCCAACGAATAGTGGCGCGTTTCGTGGCGGGATAGTTTCATCAGCGAGAGAGCGTTTCAGTGATGTCCAACAAATTCCTGTGGCAGACAGTACAAGACAGGCGCTGTGCGTAACGGAGACGTCTACTACTGAAATTTCGAGAGAGCACTTTCCGGGAAGAGTCGAACAACACATTTCTTCCTCACACATACATTTCGCGAAATGACCACGACGAAAAAAATTCGAGAAATCAGAGCTAATACAGAGGCTTACCAAGTCTTCCCACGCGCCATTCGAGAGTGAAACAGGGAAAAGGGGGGGGGGGGGGAGATCAGTTAGTGGTAACAGAAGTATCCTCCGCCACACACTTTGGGGAGCATAATGTAGACGTGGATGTAGATGTTTATTCCTTGACTGTGGCAGGTTACTTCTCCGAATTGTTTCACGTCTGGGGCGGCGGAACTTTTACTGTCGTAGTACACACAGTCAGATCGCATCTTTTAATTACGGTCGGTTGGCCCGAGCCAGATTAGCAGAACTAATATTGACAAGGGGCTTCGGTGCTCAGGAAAGACAAGTTGGAATTCTCTTAGTTAAGCCCAATCACTCAGGCATACGAGTAAATACGAGAATCGCCGCAACTACTGCAGTACAGTTTCACCAATTCATCACGGACTATAGCACCGTGCTGCTCCTTAAAATGTGGAAAACTGGTGAAAGCATGATGCTCCATTTAAGTAAGGAACTGTGCCATTTCCTTTCGGGTTGTCTGTCTGCGTTCTACGGTACAGTGCCGTGGGGATTTCATTGTGTACCAGGACTGCAGACACGTACTTGAAGATAACCATAAATTAATTACGTAATTTAATGTTTTCGTCGTGGTAGTTATAACGTCACGATCTCCCCCGCTGCAGAGAGGTTACCTTTGCCTCCAAATAAGTGAGCCACAGTCCGGTGTTCCAGCCGGGGGCCGCGCTGCACGTGGGCTCCCAGTGCCTGTTATAGACGGCGGCTGGACCGCTCTCGCCTTCAGTGCCAATGTCAGCCGGTTCCAGGCTCTGCAGAACGACTCGACGCCGGAGTCGGGCTGACCCTCAGATGCAATGGGCTGTGATCCTCCAAACAGGTTTTTCTCGCCGCCCAGCATTGCTAGGTCAGAGTTGCGGAAGAGTCGGTCTCACCTTTCGAACTCCAGCAAAAGGTTGCAATTCAAAGCGACCACGTGCATGTCAATAACACTGTGTTATTCCCAGCCTCTTTCATTTTGTGGAACTATCTGCCGTTCCTGTAAACAGGGGGAATTACGTTTGAAATCTTATTACTTCTGAATTCCTACAAGTTAACTACCGTTTCTTTCCCCGTACTGCCCGCATCTCGTGGTCGTGCGGTAGCGTTCTCGCTTCCCACGCCCGGGTTCCCGGGTTCGATTCCCGGCGGGGTCAGGGATTTTCTCTGCCTCGTGATGGCTGGGTGTTGTGTGCTGTCCTTAGGTTAGTTAGGTTTAAGTAGTTCTAAGTTCTAGGGGACTTATGACCACGGCAGTTGAGTCCCATAGCGCTCAGAGCCATTTGAACCATTTCCCCGTACACAGAATATCAAAAATGGTTCAAATGGCTCTGAGCACTATGGGACTTAACATCTGTGGTCATCAGTCCCCTAGAACTTAGAACTAATTAAACCTAACTAACCTAAGGACATCACACACATCCATGCCCGAGGCAGGATTCGAACCTGCGACCGTAGCGGCCACGCGGTTCCAGACTGAAGCGCCTTTAACCGCACGGCCATACCGGCCGGCCACAGAATATCAGAATAGAATTTTAAGAACTAGGGTTCACTCCTTGGAAAAGTTTTATGTAAAGTGACAGTTCAGGGAAAGGCGGCAAAGGGCGTGGAAGATCAGTTAAACAGAATTTAAATTGCCTTGAGAAAGAGGCTACCTTATCAACGTCAATAAAAGTAAAAAGAAAAGGGTAATGGAATGTTTTTGAAATAAGTCGGGTGACGTCAAGAGAATTAGATTAGGAGATGAGAAGGTAAAATTTATTATACAAGAATGTGGAAAATATATTGTTGTTGGCAAAAGCAAAGTGAGTGTAAAACCCATAGTTGCAATAGGAAGAAAAACATCACTGAATAAAATAAATGAGTTAACGTTAGATATAAACTTAATGTACAAGAATGATACGAGGATAACCTAAAAAACAGAAGTTCCAAAAACGGTATACGTTTAAACTGCTTGGTTTTTCCTGATGATCTTGCTCTTCTAGCGAATACTGTTCAAGGGACCAGACAAAAAGTAAAATCGCTGCAAAAAAAGACAGAAAATTGGTCTTGGAATGTAGTTTGAAAAAAAAGAGATAATGTTGACTTACCCACAACCTGCAAAGAAACTTGCAGTGGAAAAACAGTGAAACGAAATTGTTGATAGCTTTAAATATTTAAGTGAAATCGTATCATAAAATCTAAATGAGGCAGACATACCAAAATAGAACAAAAAATGAAAATAACAAATTACATGACCAAAAACACATACAACAAACAAATTCTGTCAATAGCTGCAAGACTGAAACATTGTAAATAATTTAAAAAAAAAACAGGAAAACATAACCACGTAAAAGCATCATCAAAACAAATAACATAGTAGAAACTGACAGAATATTCAAGAGAGAAAGAAGAATAATTAAGATATGCGTAAATAAACAGTAGCAAATAATAGGACATTGCAGAATAGCTTCAAATGAAACAGTATACAAAAAAATAAACAGTGGCGAGCACAATCGAGAAGAAACGCATATCATTCTTTGTATGTCTGAACAGAACTCTATAAAACGGAATAAGTAAGAGAATAAACGGAAAATTGTGAAATATTAAGAGCAACATAAACAGATTACAAGACATGAGGAAGATATAAGAGAACTCCAAATTAGAGCACATGACCTCAAAACCGCAACAAGCAAAATCAAAATACTGGAAGACACACAGGCCAGGCTACAAATGAAGATCAGTAAAAGAACTACAGGAAGGATGATCTCAAACGAAGGAAGAAACAAAAATCTGAAAGAATGAAAAAATAGTGGGCAGACAGAAGAGCAACAAAACTTCCATATAATTAATTACAATAATCCTTTATATAACCATCGTATTATTGAATTGTTATTAAATTGAACTGTATTGCCGAATAATAATAATATACCTTGTGTAAACATATGTATAATTCACTAGAGTGGTCCGAAGAAGGCATGAAATATTTAAAATAAGATTTAAGTGTTAGGAAGTCGATTTTGGACACATTCTGACCATCTTCGAGCCATAAAAGATCCATTTAAATGTGCATTTCACAATTGCTATAACTAATCGAAATTGTGAAATGGTTCATTTGGTATAACTTCCGATGTCACGATCATGTACAGTCCGTGAAATGGTTCATTTGGTATAACTTACGATGTCACGATCATGTACAGTCGTGCTTAAAAGTATCCGAACGACCTGAATTGCATTTCGCCTGATTCGCATGCAACCCACATAACGCAACTGTCTAGCAGGTCCTCTAATCGCTCCTTGGTACAGTCGTTTGACTATTGAAAATGGTTCCAACAAGTCACCACTAGAAAACACTGCTCTGTATCGCAATAACTCAAGATGTAAAGCAATACTACGATACTACAAATATCAGGGAACACCTTATCACAGGTAAGACTGTCCTTAAGGCTTGTAAGCTCACGTTTATTACAATAAATGACATACCTGAAATGTTACCACTCTCATCATTACGTCAGATAGGTAATGCACGTAGTAAGTTCGTCGTATTCATGATTTCCTCTTCAAAGTAACATACCCTACTTATTATTTAACACAAAATGACATTAAAAATTTAAGTTATTCACGAGCATCTAGTTGAGAATATGTATGAACTTCAAATGACACAGCGAACCGTCTCGTTCTGCATATGGGTTCAAACCCAGGTCATGCAGACTGAGCAAAGATTTTGTGACTGACGGAAACTAACAGTCATTCCTGGTTAGGCATACATAGAGTGATATACCTCGATTTTAGACAGTATCAATTACCATATACCAAATTTAAATTACATAACGCAAACATTTTTAACGGACGCGAATTCCTACCCAGCACCTATTGTCTCTGTTAACGAACTACGAGAGATGTTAAATATTGCTTCTTGACAAGTAACTTATTTGAAATGCCGTGAGGTAAAGCTTTGTGCTGGACAGGAGTTCGAACCCAGAACCTAATAAGATATATATCGAAGCACAATAAACAGTGACATATCGGATTTTCTCGGCAGTAGCTAGATGTTTTAACTGAAATGATGAGACGCGGACTCCAACCCGGCACCTATCGCTGTTATATTCTAGAGAAAACGAACGTTATATATTGGTTTGTTGCACCAGCAGCGACATGTGACCATATTTGAACTAGAAATACTATGACGAAGAGTTCAGTGCTGACTGGGAATAGAGTTCCACACATAGCGTTGTTGACTACACGCAAAGAGACGTCTGCTACCGAATTTTTCTCCACCAGTAGCTCGGAATAACATCCTTGAACTTACAGTGATCTCGCAAGTGGTTCTGTGTCCCACTGCGAGTCAAAAACGTCCAATACCGTTAGTGTGACAACGAATGAAAATACATTCAAAATCGAAATTGTTATCCACCAGCAAATAGGTGTTCTCATGCTAGAGCTTGATAATACATAATGAAATCATTAGTGTGGGGCCAGAATTAGAACCCATTCACGCGCAATATGTGGAGATGTTGAGGAATCTGTAGTTTTGAACAAACAACAAATTGTAGCCGAGCTGTATTGTCACGAAGGGATCACATTCCGCGTTAAGGAAGGTCTGAGTTGCATTCCCAGTTCAGAACCAATTTCATCGACATACAGAAGCTCATATAAAAGATAGAATAAGTGTCCTGTGAGCCTATATAGCGTTTGTTTCGTCACTAAAAATAAATAACTAGTATAAGAAAGGTTACTGGTGATAGAGTTTCTACATGTCGCCATTCCAGACTTTATTGTGGCTCAACTTAACGTTTACTTGGTAGAGAAGGAACATCATTTTTAATATGAATTTCAGACCACACTGCCATTATATCTTCTTCACTTGGTGTAGCCAGAAGAGAATGGATTCTGTCTCTCCCTATCTAAAGTCATTGACCGAAGTTGGAACCGAACCCAGACCTTAGATTTATGAACCTATTATCACCCCAACAGACCACCAAATTCTCTTCTCAGTGGCTCATTTATCTATCATAACGCCGTTGTACCACACTGGCTGAGAATTCTGACACACAGGCTCCCTGTATCAATTTGCAGCATGTTCAGTAAATTCATTTACTTGGTTGACGGAATCACCATGAACTAACTGCCTCGGCTACCCAGTGCATGCATTCAACTTTATTTTGTAATCACCAAAATAAAATCACGTAACTGCCACCAACACAGAACTGCCAACAGGGTAGGATGCAGAAATTTTAATAGGAAGTGTTCCTTTCCACTTGAGCTACTCTATTGCGCTATCTGTTTGTTGAAAACGCCATGCAGTGCAAAAGCAAAGGTATAACTGTTTGTCTCTCGTAAGTATTGACCTGGCAATATGTATTATCCCACAGCACTGTGGAATACAGAAGTTCTGGAGGAATTATTGTGACTTCTGGAGCTGCTGTAGCTACGTGTCAGCTAGTGGCGTAATGGTAAGTATCGTTCACGCTAAATAAGATGTCGCGAGTTCGAGTACATTCACTGCTACATTTTTTAAAACGCAATTCTGCTATCTGCTAAAATTATCAATCTACTGGAACTTGTAATATAATTTCCTTCACTTCTCAACCCAAAATAGTCGTATGTGGATAAAGGGCTAACTTCTGCGACATTTTGTTCATTTCAGGTTTAATAGACAGCCAGACAGTAGATGCATCTCGAAACTTTTGTATTATGTATGGGTAGAGTGCATCGTGCCAAAATACGTCGGAAAAGTATTTTCTACATTATCTGTCGTCTGGTAGTGGCATTTTATTCTTCTTCAAACCTTGTTTGACGGCTTTAACTCAGAACAAGTTTTCTACATGCGTGTAATCAATAAACCGCATGTGCATTTTCAGACTGTTATAGATAACATTAGAGAATTCGCATATATCGTTGATGATTAATTTCTCTCTCATGTTTACTATTGTTTTAACAACATTAAAGGAAACCTTACGAAAATTGTGAACTGTATTATAAAAAATGAAATAAAACTACCCACGAAAACCTTATGACGAAAGTCTGTTTTAATAAAACTGAGTATCTGTACACAAGCGTGCCTCTGTCATCACGAATTGGTAAAATACTACTCACTTAGATTTTGATTGGGTCTGTGTTTAATAGGTATGCTGTGTCATACTCAAGAGGTACACAAATGTGGCATTTCATAATTAAAGTTATGTATTCCTAGAAACCCAAAAGTTGCTTGTCAGCAGTGGAAAGAGGCGTTACCTGTTGTGCAGCATTGTAAGTTTTTCACCATTGCACTATGAGCCCAAAGTATTTTCTTGTGATTTCCTTATCGATGTTTGGTCTGACTGCTTGTAGCTCTTTGACAGAAGGGATAAAAACGCTACACTCAGTGAAACTGGAACTGCGAACCATCTCAGACGCTTTTTCACAGGTCATCACGTTACCACAGAGCTGGCGAAGAAGTCTGTGCCTTAGCTTCCTCCTATGAGACCAATAGTGGCTAGAATTCGTAAACCGCTATTTGAAGGACGAGATTAGTTGCGATTTCCACGTGCAACGACATTCCTGGGCTGAAAATCGTAAATTTACAATCTTTTGTTACACCTGACGCGATAATAACTCAGATTATTCAATGGAACTTTGAGGCTTAATTCCGTGCACACCAGGAAGTAACTCGTCGATCGCAGAGTTGCCAAACATGCACTGCCTTGTTGCCAAATCTCAGTTACAATACCAGCAGGAAGAAGACGGACCGATGCGATCTTACGGCGGGCTGGGAAGTGACCATAGCTGGTTTCTCCAAGTCGCGGCTGCTACGGCCTGGAATACATAATGCGTCTGATTCGCATTTCTGTAACTAGGTTTAGGGACTGGAGTGTAGTTACTAATAATACTCACAACTGACTGCAAACTAAGCATCATAAATCAGTAACTCTCATAGTTGCTTTTATATTTCTTTCGTAAGTGCACTAAAAACTAAGAAACTCATTCACAGAAGTTTTCGTGCCTCGCCAATAGTCGAGCACAACAAACAAATAAAAATAAAAAATGAATATGTGTGTGTGTGTGTGTGTGTGTGTGTGTGTGTGTGTGTGTGTGTGTGTGTGTGACAGAGAAAGAGAGAGAGAGATAGAGAGAGAGAGAGAGAGAGAGAGAGAGATAAAAATCAAAAAGAATGAGAGAGAGAGAGAGTAAAAAATTGTAAAGAAGTTGAATCATGGTATGTAAAATCTTTCATTAAAATGACACGTTCCACACCATTACGAAATATCGTATTCATGTTCTATGAAACAAGAATTAATCTAATGTAATCTAATCATATCATATTGACGACTAGCCATGAAGGGGCATGAATTACCGAAGTTTTTGCCAATACCAGTAAACAAATCTAAACTTGAAAATAAAAGACGACAGTTTTTGTAATAAACTGGGACTTCTATCAAGACCCTTTCGTCCCTGTTAACTAACCACGAAAGATGTCTGATATGCATCTATCCTGAAGTAACAAAGTGTGCATGCATTTAAAGATGAAGTGCATGATGTGAAGTTCTGTGAGGGAGATACGAACCCAACTCGTAATAGGATTGTTAACTAAGTAAAATCAAATGTTAGGTATCGGTTTTTCTTACCAGCTGCTAGGTGTTTGACTCTAAAATAAGGATACAAACTTTTGTGCCTAAGCGACAATCGAACTGCACACCTACTGTGCATCCACGAATATAGCTTAAGTATCAGTTGCTTACTCACCAATACTAAGACGTGTGCGTGTTTGACCAGAAATAACGACACCTATTGCGAATGTCGGCAACACACGAACAAACATTAAAAATGTACGTTATTTTTCACTAACAGGCCGGTGTGCACGTGATAGGGCTTGAAGTGAAATTATGAATATTTTTGTACTACATCGGGATTCGGACCCACATACTTACCTTTGGGAGAAACCTAGAGAAGACTGCAGTCTTGAGAAAAGGAAGGAAATTATTCAACTATACTGTTCCGAGAGATTCAGATCCTCGAAAGAGGAGATATGAATTCGAATCACATTCCAGCGCCAAATTTTTCAACGTCTCTAGTTCAATCAAGTACAAGTAAAGTAAGAGCCCTGTTCCTTTAAATGGCTATCGGTTCATCAAATAAAATAAAATTTTCTAATGTAAGTAAGTTTACTGGCGACAGTATTTATGTTTACCATGACGTCCGCCTACGTCATTTCCCAACGTAAACCGGCTCTGCCCAATTGGTAATGAAGGAACGTGATGTTTAATGCGGATTCTGGATTATAACGTCTTTCTCTTGAGGTTACCAGAGGTAAAGTAAATCTGTTTGTGCCTCTTAAAAGTAAATGCCTGAACCAACACATTGCACCTGTGATAGTTCGTTCCGCCAGACCATTGTGGCCACATTTCCCAGCCGCAGGAGTGTGCTGTAACAGGTGATGTGCTTAGCTTACAAAATAAGTCACGGTGGAAAAAACGCGAGACTATTAAATGATTAAGTAGAAGCAAGCTTCTGAAGGGGAGATTATGTTATTCTCATGTCAGCAGGATGTAAAGACTCTTCTAGGCATCATAGGCTCGATGTGAAGCCATTTTGAAATTTTCACAAATTCAGCAAATTTCTTAGTTCGAGAAAATCAACTGGGAAGTGTGAAGTTACCGGATAATTCGATTATTACCGTCATTATTACTATCATTTTCTTCATACCGCTGCTGGAACACTGTACTTGAAGATCGTTTGATGCCTTTTGGTCACTATAGAAGTAGTTTCCCAAGAACAGGTTCTTTCATTGTCTACGGAATTCTTTTCATGTTAATATCAAACATCAGTAATAACTCATAGATTACGTTGAACTAAAGTAATTGATGAAGACGTTACTTGATAACAAAAACGCGCTGGCTTTCTTCATTTACTTGGGCCTAGAAATGGCTCTCGAGTACTGCCAAACCAAAAAGCAAGAGATCTTACTGCCTTCCGATATGCGTCGCTGTCAGTTCTTTCGTATGATTTGGTCGACATGACCTGTTGCAAGTTGTGTATGACAGACAATCTTTTAGAAAATCAATTGTTTTCCTTTGCAATAAACAGAAAGATTTACATTCTAAGATACCCAAGTACAAAATTTTCGCAATATTAGTTCAAATTTAATATTCGCTTCTGTAATGTGGGAAAGTATTTCACAGTTGCAGAACTCGCATCTGACTCTTTGACCTTACACTTAGTCGCTGACCATGAATTCTAGCTCAGAGTGACACAAGATTAAGTAACCTAATGTAGCGATGACTGTTTGCCAGTGCTCTTTCTCACTGGAAAATACGCAATTCACTCATTGGGCTCCATAAGTACAGTGTAACAGTAATTTCTGTGTGTATGCAACGCATACGGATTAGAATTTAGTGGTGCTCTCTCTTCCACTTCTGTTTACAATATGCCTGACCTAAACGGGCCCTTTATCGTTACAGGCCCTGGGCAGTGCAAAATCATACTGACAACAGTAATGTGCTTATACTGACAACCTGACTGTTCGTTTTACCTGATTTTGTAATCATTAAAATTAAACAACATGACCTTCCAGTGGGAGACATTTCGTCCCCCTTTTCCTTCTGTGAAACTTGTCGGTAAGCTTTTTGCCTTCCAACCAGTGAAATGCGGTAGAGTACGGCCGGTAAATGATTCACAAACCACGATTAAGTGCCGTTAAGACGATTTATTTGAACGTCACAAGACTGCACATTGGTGCAATCGATTTCGAGGTGCAAAGTGTTTGTTACCTTACTTTTGTGACAGGTGGGCATAACTGATTTCCGAAGACTTTTTATTGTACTGAATTAATCTTTTGTCACAAAGTAACAAGGTAAGTGTTTTTTTCGTATATATTTTGTAGAAAACTGTAATTGTGATGGAAGATTATACACCTTAATGTTTGACACAACAGGTAGGAGAAAACGCTGCATATGAACCAATCCCCGCGCCTTCTCTCCATATCCTCCTATGACACGAGCACGGGATTCTCCTCGCATACCGCTACAGAGCTGTTCCTAGCACAGCTGAGAATTAGCAACATTGAACTGACTCGCTAAATTCACTTGATATTCCCTTTCCATTTGAATGGCTCGTGCTTTATAATCCTCACGTAAACTAAGACACTGAGACAGAATATTCAGTTTTTTGCCCAAAGAAATGCTATTCATCGCATAAGTGACAATTTTTATTATCTTTCACGATGCGTTATGAGGCTGAGCGACAAATACCATGATGAGAGCGGCGTACAGGCAGCAGTGTGTCTGTAGCTCGGTAGTACTGCCCGTGTCTCGGGTCAGAACGGCTCAATCAGTCGTCGGTTGTAACTGTGGTAGGGGCCAGCGTGTGCGAGCTTTTTTTCTGATATATTTTTTTTGGAGCTGCGAATTTCCAGAAAAAATTCTGTATCGAAATCGGAAGAAAACCTTTACACATCAAATCCTCTTGGTAGCTCCACTCAGTAAGTTGTGTCATAGATCTTGGCTTTCTGACTGCCAAGCTACTTCACAATACCAGCGTCTCTGAAGAAATTCGAGTCGACCATCAGCGATACGAATTTCAGTATCGTTCTTCACTTAAGACTCACATGCCAGGGTGATAAGTATGAAGGAACTGAACCTCTTGATTACTTTAGGGCCTCTATGCTAAATTTCCACAGTAGCAATTAGGAACTCCATGCAGACGTTTGCTAACAGCGGCTCTAGCAACTTACTTTTTCTCTGGGTAGCTTCAAATATGGGCAATTTTGTCGCCTTAAATCCAATTGAATATTTTAAATATCACTTGTGAACAGCATTCACGTCTCCATTAATTAAGGTATAGACCTCAAAACAAGCAATTTGCCTCAGTAGCTATAGAGCAGGTTCTGATAGGTATTGACACAATCTTTTGCATCCATTTACAACCACATTACATTGCATTTACTCTCTGTGCCTTGACTAGCACATATGAATCCATGACAATAATAAATTATTTGAGGAACCTCCAGTGAAAGGAAAAAGAACAGAATGTGACGCTTTAATTGTAGTGCACTGGATCAGAAACAATGAAATTAATTCTGTACCACATTGATGTATTGCATTCTAGTGTAATAAAATAATCATCAAATAAAAACGGTTTTGCGCCTCCTTTGCTATCAGGAGTAAAACACAAATCGTAGACAGATTTTATGGGTCACCACTCAACAACATTAAAGCATTTTACAAGGTCGAGAGTGCGGAGTGGACCAGACTTTGTCGGCAGAAGGCGAGACAATGCAGTGCCTCAGCCCCAGCCGGTAGGCAGTAAATGGGTTCCAGAGAACTCAGACGCATGCGGTGTTCAGTGGCAGATGGTCGGCAAAGAAATCTTTCGCTAAAACATTGTTGGACCAAACTATTATTACCAGTGTGACAGAAAGCGAAATCTATTGTTGATTCGCTTGAGAATCACTCATAGCTTCAGCACCGAGAGGAAAGGGGCGATAAAAACTTTGTCGACGTGTGCCTTTAGTTACCAGACGTCGTATTAGCTTGTCTCGCGTTTTTACCTCAAGACTACGGTCGTAGTCAAGAATAAAGTACTAAGACTGCAGTCAAGACTTCCTCTGGAAAGTGCCGCAGTCTACAATGTTGCCAGATCGAGCATACTGTCGGACATAGGATTCTGAGAGGAGCACGACTGTATTGCCCACCTCACGTGAACGACTCGGCGGTCAATTTTTTGCTCTAAGACTGTATCTACAACACATATTGCATGCTGAAGACCCAGAAGAATTAAAAACCAGAAGTAGTTTATGAGAGCAACGTTAACTATAGCGTTCTAAGTATTCATAGTATTGTATACGTGTGTGTAAATGCCTACCAAAGCCCACTCAAGGAAGACAAGGATACACAGTCTAACTTCAATATTATAAATTCGCCTCAGTTCGTAGATGAACTCAGAGTTAGGTTGATAATCATTTTGAATATTTAGCAGTACTGTACCCATTGGTGTTAAACTCGTTTTCAACCAATGATTCCCACAGCTAAAGGAACGCTACTTGTGATACCTCACAGACAAAAAACTTACGCAGTGCTATCAGACGAAAAGATCAACCTGACACATTCTGTGGGAAGTTTGTTTTACAGCCTTCGTACCTGGATAATGAGCTATTTCCTATTTGAGATGTCTCTGAACGCTGCTGCTTGAGACGATTTAAGACGAAACTAAATTCCTTCAGCTACGATAATGTTTAAAGAAATCGTCTTAACGGAACTAAATTATGGTTTGTGAATCGTTTACCGGCCGTACTCTGCAGCATTTCGCTGGCTGGTAGGCAAAAAGCTTACTGACAAATATCACAGAAGGAAAAGAGGGACGAAATGTCTCCCACTGGAAGGTCATGTTGTTTTATTTAAATGATTACAAAATCAGGTAAAACGAACAGTCAGGTTGTCAGTACAAGCACATTACTGTTGTCAGTATGATTTTTCACTGCCCAGGGCCTGTAATGATAAAGGGCCTGTTTAGGTAAGGCATATTGTATACAGAAGTGGAAGAGAGAGCACTACTAAATTCTAATCCGTATGCATTGCATACACACAGATATTACTATTACAGTGTACTTATGGATCCTTATGAGTGAATTGCGTATTTTCCGGTGAGAAAGAGCACTGGCAAACAGTCATTGCTACATTAGGTTACTTAATCTTGTGTCACTCTGAGCTAGAATTCATGGTCAGCGACTAAGTGTAAGGTCAAAGACTCAGATGCGAGTTTTGCAACTGCGAAATACTTTCCTACATTACAGAAGCGAATATTAAATTTGAACTAATATTGCGAAAATTTTGTACTTGGATATCTTAGAATGAAAATCTTTCTGTTTATTGCAAAGGAAAACAATTGATTTTCTAAAACATTGACTGTCATACACAACTTGCAACAGGTCATGTCGACCAAATCATATGGAAGAACTGACAGCGACGTATGTCAGATGGCAGCAAGATCTCTTGCCATTTGGCAACAAACACACACACACAAACAAACACACACACACACACACACACACACACACACACACACACACACACAAACACACACATTCGTTTTTTATTTGTTTGTTGTGCTCAACTATCGGCGAGGCACTAAAACTTCTGTGAATGAGTTTCTTAGATTTCAGTACACTTACGAAAGAAATATAAAAACAACTATGAGAGTTTTTATGATGCTTAGTTTGCAGTCAGTTATGAGTATTATTAGTAACTACGTCCCAGTCCCTAAACCTAGTTACAGAAATGCGAATCAGACGCATCACGTATTCCAGGCCGTAAGGCCGCGACTTGGAGAAACCAGCTATGGTCACTTCCCAGCCCGCTGTAAGATCACATCGGTTCGTCTTCTTCCTGCTGGTATTGTAACTGAGATTTGGCAACAAGGCAGTGTATGTTTGGCAACTCTGTGATCGACGAGTTACTTCCTGGTGTGCACGGAATTAAGCCTGAAAGTTCACTTGATTTTACCTGTCATTTCCACTGAATAATCTGAGTTATTATCGCGTCAGGTGTAACAAAAGATTGTAAATTTACGGTTTTCAGCCCAGGAAAGCCGTTGCACGTGGAAATCGCAACTAATCTCGTCCTTCAAATAGCGGTTTACGAATTCTAGCCACTGTTGGTCTCGTAGGAGGAAGCTAAGGCACAGACTTCTTCGCCAGCTCTGTGGTAACGTGATGACCTGCGAAAAAGCGTCTGAGATGGTTCGCAGTTCCAGTTTCACTGAGTGTAGCGAGTGTAGCGTTTTTATCCCTTCTGTCAAAGAGCTACAAGCAGTCAGATCAAACATCGATAAGGAAATCGCAAGAAAATACTTTGGGCTCATAGTGCAATGGTGAAATACTTACAATGCTGCACAACAGGTAACGCCTCTTTCCACTGCTGACAGCAACTTTTCGGTTTCTAGGAATACATAACTTTAATTATGAAATGCCACATTTGCGACACAGCATACCTATTAAACACAGACCCAATCAAAATCTAAGTGAGTAGTATTTTACCAATTCGTGACGATAGAGGCACGCTTGTGTACAGATACTCAGTTTTATTAAAACAGACTTTCGTTGTAAGGTTGTCGTGGGTAGTTTTATTTCATTTTTTATAATACAGTTCACAATTTTCGTAAGGTTTCCTTTAATGTTGTTAAAACAATAGTAAACATGAGAGAGAAATTAATCATCAACGATATATGCGAATTCTCTAATGTTTTCTATAACAGTCTGAATTTGTACATGCGGTTTATTAATTACGCGCATGTAGAAAACTTGTTCTGAGTTAAAGCTGTCAAACAAGGTTTGAAGAAGAATAAAATGCCACTACCAGACGACAGATAATGTAGAAAATACTTTTCCGACGTATTTTGGCACGATGCACTCTACCCATACATAATACAAAAGTTTCGAGATGCATCTACTGTCTGGCAGTCTATTAAACCTGAAATGAACAAAATGTCGCAGAAGTTAGCCCTTTATCCACATACGACTATTTTGGGTTGAGAAGTGAAGGAAATTATATTACAAGTTCCAGTAGATTGATAATTTTAGCAGACAGCAGAATTGCATTTTAAAAAATACTGCAATTAATGTACTCGAACTCGCGACATCTTATTTACCCCGAACGATACTTACCATTACGCCACTAGCTAACACATAGCTACAGCAGTTCCAGAAGTCACAATAATTCCTCCAGAACTTCTGTATTCCACAGTGCTGTGGGATAATACATATTGCCAGGTCAATACTTACGAGAGACAAACAGCTATACCTTTGCTTTTGCACTGCATGGCGTTTTCAACAAACAGATAGCGCAGTAGAGTATCTCAAGTGGAAAGGAACACTTCCTATTAAAATTTCTGCATCCTACACTGTTGGCAGTTCTGTGTTGGTGGCAGTTACGAGATTTTATATTGGTGATTACAAAATAAAGTTGAATGCATGCACTTAGTAGCCGAGGCAGCTAGTTAGTGGTGATTCGGTCAACCAAGTAAATGAATTTACTGAACATGCTGCAAATTGATAAGGGAGCCTGTGTGTCAGAATTCTCAGCCAGTGTGGTACAACGGCATTATGATAGAAAATTAGCCACTGAGAATAGAATTTAGTGGTCTGTTGGGCTGATAATAGGTTCATAAATCTAAGGTCTGGGTTCGGTTCCAACTTCGGTCAATGACTTTAGATAGGGAGAGACAGATTCCATTCTCTTCTGGCTACACCAAGTGAAGAAGATATAATGGCATTGTGGTCTGAAATTCATATTTAAAATGATATTCCTTCTCTACCAAGTAAACGTTAAGTTGAGCCACAATAAAGTCTGGAGTGGCGACATGTAGAAACTCTATCACCAATAACCTTTCTTATACTAGTTATTTATTTTTAGTGACGAAACAAACGCTATATAGGCTCACAGGACGCTTATTCTATCTTTTATCTGAGCTTCTGTATGTCGATGAAATTGGTTCTGAAGTGGGAATGCAGCTCAGACCGCCCTTAATGCGGAATGTGATCCCTTCGTGACAATACAGCTCGGCTACAATTTGTTGTTTGTTCAAAACTACAGATTCCTCAACATCTCCACATATTGCGCGTGAATGGGTTCGAATTCTGGCCCCACGCTAATGATTTCATTATGTATTATCAAGCTCTAGCATGAGAACACCTATCTGCTGGTGGATAACAATTTCGATTTTAAATGTATTTTCATTCGTTGTCAACACTAACGGTATTGGACGTTTTTGACTCTCAGTGGGACGTAGAACTATTTGCGAGATCACTGTAGCTTCAAGGATATTATTCCGAGCTGCTGGTGGAGAAAAATTCGGTAGCTGACGTCTCTTTGTGTGTAGTCAACAATGCTATGTGTGGAGCTCTATTCCCAGTCAGCACTGAACTCGTCGTCATAGTATTTCTAGTTCAAATATGCTCACATGTCGCTGCTGGTGCAACAAACCCATATTTAACGTTCGTTTTCTCTAGAATATAACAGCGATAGGTGCCGGGTTGGAGTACTGGGAAGGAAAAAATTAATGTTTCGTCTCGCCATTTCAGTTAAAACATCTAGCTACTGCCGAGAAAATCCGATATGTCACTGTTGATTGTGCTTCGATATATATCTTGTTAGGTTCTGGGTTCGAATTCCTGTCCAACACAAAACTTTACCTCACGGCATTTCAAATAAGTTACTTGTCAAGAAGCAATATTTAACATCTCTCGTGGTTCGTTAACAGGGACAATAGGTGCTGGGTAGGAATTCGCGTCCGTTAAAAATGTTTCCGTTATGTAATTTAAAGTTGGTATATGCTAATTGATACTGTCTAAAATCGAGGTATATCACTCTATGTATGCCTAATCAGGAATGACTGTTAGTTTCCGTCAGTCACGAAATCTTTGCTCAGTCTGCATGACCTGGGTTTGAACCCATATGCAGAACGAGACGGTTCGTCGTGTCATTTGAAGTTCATACATATTCTCAACTAGATGCTCGTGAATAACTTAAATTTTTAATGTCATTTTGTGTTAAATAATAAGTACGGTATGTTACTTTGAAGAGGAAATCATGAATACGACGAACATACTACGTGCATTACCTATCTGACGTAATGATGAGAGTGGTAACATTTCAGGTATGTCATTTATTGTAATAAACGTGAGCTTACAAGCCTTAAGGACAGTCTTACCTGTGATAAGGTGTTCCCTGATATTTGTAGTATCGTAGTATTACTTTACATGCATTACTTTACATGTATTACTTTACATGCATTACATGCATTACCTATCTGACGTAATGATGAGAGTGGTAACATTTCAGGTATGTCATTTATTGTAATAAATGTGAGTTTACAAGCCTTAAGGACAGTCTTACCTGTGATAAGGTATTCCCTGATATTTGTAGTATCGTAGTATTGCTTTACATCTTGAGTTATTGCGATACAGAGCAGTGTTTTCTAGTAGTGACTTGTTGGAACCAATTTCAATAGTCAAACGACCGTACAAGGAGCGATTAGAGGACCTGCTAGACAGCTGCGTTATGTGGGTTGCATGCGAATCAGGCGAAATGCAATTCAAGTCGTTCGGATACTTTTGAGTATGACTCTACATTCTGTCTTCCGACGTGGACTTACACTGAAAAACAGACGTTCATTACATCAAAATGAAGCATTTCAAGATTCTGATTAGTTACTGAAGTTGTGGAATGCACAATTAAATATATCTCTTATGTCCCGAGGATGGTTCGAGTGTGATCGAAATCAATTACCAAATGAAAAATAAGTATAGTTGAGTATGTGTGTTGCAGTTCCTGGCTTTCAACAAAGCTGTTCCACACGATCTACAATATACGAGCGTGAGGCTGTCGGATTAATCATACAGAACAACCTACGATCGCTACCACGAAGTCTGAAAAAATACTAAGATGCGCAGGAAAGTACACTGAAAATCATTCTTTTCATTAACCAACTCACTGAATGATTATTACCATACGACACTCTGAAAATCATGCACAAATAACAGTTCATAGACAGCAGTAAGCTCACAAGAAAGAAATGAAAAATATAATTGTAACTAATTCACGCTCACTAAACAGTGTAAACTTCATAATAACAATAATACTACTAGTAGGCACATTGTTCAGTCACGTTTTTCAAGAATTCTCTGTTTCTGGTTCATAAGTGTCCGTGAAGTCAGTGAAATACTTTAATACATAGCTCGAATGAATTTTCCGATCCTCTGCAACTACAATTGCGCCGTCTACTCACTGTTGCAGTAATTCTTGTCACAACGTTTATGCACCGGCACGAGGACGATTTTGATGCTGTTGTGGTCCGTAGCTCGTGGTCGTGCGGTAGCGTTCTCGCTTCCCACGCCCGGGTTCCCGGGTTCGATTCCCGGCGGGGTCAAGGGATGTTCTCTGCCTCGTCATGACTGGGTGTTGTGTGCTGTCCTTAGGTTACTTAGGTTTGAGTAGTTCTAAGTTCTAGGGGACTGATGACCATAGATGTTAAGTCCCATAGTGCTCAGAGCCATTTGAACCATTTGATGCTGTTGTAAAAGGTTCAACTAAGATGCACGCCAAACCTTAACGTAAAATTTTTCATGACTAGTTTCAACAGTCAGTTTTTAAACAGTTTGTGTTACCCCGTGAGTTCCGATTGCGGTCTTGAAGATCGGCATTGTTCTTATGTATGCTCTCACTTTCCTCTGGTACCTCGTCGATCTCCAAAGCTGGAGTGTTATTTCGTTGTTGGATCCAAATGTTGTGTGGAAATCAAATGGCTACATAATGGTAACAATTTCTGTCATCACAAGAGAGCTTACGAAAGAAAACACAATTGTACAATATGCCCCTTTATTGTATATGGTATAGCCAGATCCCGAATTGGCCCACCATTGCCCACTTTGGCTCTGAGATGTGGCCAAAGTCGTTGTTGTTGTTGTGGTCTTCAGTCCTGAGACTGGTTTGATGCAGCTCTCCATGCTACTTTATCTTGTGCAAGCTTCTTCATCTCCCCGTACCTACTCCAGCCTATATCCTTCTGAATCTGCTTAGTGTATTCATTTCTTGGTCTCCCTCTACGATTTTTACCCTCCACGCTTCCCTCCAGTACTAAATTGGTGATCCCTTGATGCCTTAGAACATGTCCTACCAACCGATCCCTTCTTCTAGTCAAGTTGTGCCACAAACTCCTCTTCTCCCCAGTTCTGTTCAGTACCTCCTCATTAGTTATGTGATCTGCCCATCTAATCTTCAGCATTCTTCTGTAGCACCACATTTCGAAAGCTTCTATTCTCTTCTTGTCTAAACTATTTATCGTCCATGTTTCACTTCCATACATGGCTACATTCCATACAAATACTTTCAGAAACGACTTCCTGACACTTAAATCAATACTCGATGTTAACAAATTTCTCTTCTTCAGAAACGCTTTCCTTGCCATTGCCAGTCTACATTTTATATCCTCTCTACTTCGACCATCATCAGTTATTTTGCTCCCCAAATAGCAAAACTCCTTACTGCTTAAAGTGTCTCGTTTCTTAATCTAATTCCCTCAGCATCACACGACTTAATTCGACTACATTCCACTATCCTCGTGTTGCTTTTGTTGATGTTCATCTTATACCCTCCTTTCTAGAAACTGTCCATTCCGCTCAACTGCTCTTCCAAGTCCTTTGCTGTGACTGACAGAATTACAATGTCATCGGCGAACCTCAAAGTTTTTATTTCTTCTCCATGGAATTTAATACCCACTCCGAACTTCTCTTTTGTTTCCCTTACTGCTTGCTCAATATACAGATTGAATAACACTACCTTCCCAACCACTGCTTCCCTTTCATGTCCATCGACTCTTATAACTGTCATCTGGTTTCTGTACAAATTGTAGAGAGCCTTTCGCTCCCTGTATTTTACCCCTGCCACCTTCAGAATTTGAAAGAGAGTATTCCAGTCAACATTCTCAAAAGATTTCTCTAAGTCTACAAATGCTAGAAACGTAGGTTTTTCCTTTCCTGAATCTATCTTCTAAGATAAGTCGTAGGGTCAGTATTACCTCACGTGTTCCAACATTTCTACGGAATCCAAACTAATCTTCCCCGAGGTCGGCTTCTATCAGTTTTTCCATTCGTCTGTAAAGAATTCGCGTTAGTATTTTGCAGCTGTGACTTATGAAACTGATAGTTCGGTAATTTTCACATCTGTCAACACCAGCTTTCTTTGGGATTGGAATTATTATATTCTTCATGAAGTCTGAGGAATTTTGCCTGTCTCATACTTCTTGGCCTTGCTGTTCTGGTACTGCGAAGGCTGAAAGCAAGGGGAAACTACAGCCGTAATTTTTCCTGAGGGCATGCAGCTTTACTGTACGATTAAATGATGATGGCTTCCTCTTGGGTAAAATATATCATTCGGATCTCCGGGCGGGGACTACTCAAGAGGACGTCGTTATCAGGAGAAACAAAACTGGCGTTCTACGGATCGGAGCGTGGAATGTCAGATCCCTTAATCGGACAGGTAGGTTAAAAAATTGAAAAAGGGAAACGGATACGTTAAAGTCAGATATAGTGGGAATTAGTGGAATTCGGTGGCAGGAGGAACAAGACCTTTGGTCAGGTGAATACAGGGTTATAAATACAAAATCAAATAGGGGTAATGCAGGAGTAGGTTTAATAATGAATAACAAATAGGAGTACGGGTAAGCTACTACAAACAGCATAGTGAACGCATTATTGTGGCCAAGATAGACACGAAGCCCACGCCTACTACAGTAGTGCAAGTTTAGATGCCGACTAGCTCTGCAGATGACGAAGAAACTGATGAAATGTATGATGAGATAAATGAAATTATTCAGGTAGTGAAGGGAGACGAAAATTTAATAGTCATGGGTGACTGGAATTCGAGAGTAGGGCAAGGGAGAGAAGGAAACATGGTAGGTGAATATGGATTGGGACTAAGAAATGAAACAGGAAGCCGCCTGGTAGAATTTTGCGCAGAGCATAACTTAATCATAGCTAACACTTGGTTCAAGAATCATGAAAGAAGGTTGTATACATGGAAGAACCCTGGAGATACTAGAAGATAACAGATAGATTATAAAATGGTAAGACAAAGATTTAGGAACCAGGTTTTCAATTGTAAGAAATTTCCAGGGGCAGAAGTGGACTCTGAGCACATAATATTGGTTATGAACTGTAAATTAAAACTGAAGTAACTGCAAGAAGGTGGGAATTTAAGGAGATGGGACCTGGATAAACTGAAAGAGTCAGAGGTTGTACAGGGTTTCAGGGAGAGCACAAGGGAACAACTGACAGGAATGGGGGAAAGAAATACAGTAGAAGAAAAATGGGTAGCTTTGAGGGATGAAATAGTGAAGGCAGCAGAGGATCAAATAGGTAAAAAGACAAGGGCGAAAATATAAAAATGCGGTAAATGAAGCAGGCAAAAAGGAATACAAACATCTCAAAAATGAGATCGACAGGAAGTGCAAATTGACTAAGCAGGGATGGCTAGAGGAAAAATGTAAGGCTGTAGTGGCATATATCACTAGGGGTAAGTTACATACTGCATATACGAATTTAAAGAGACCTTTGGAGAAAAGAGAACCACTTTTATGAATATTGAGAGCTCAGATAAAAACCCAGTTCTAAGCAAAGAAGGGAAAGCAGAAACGTGGAAGGAGCATATAGAGGGTCTATACAAGGGCAATGTACTTGAGGACAATATTATGGAAATGGAAGAGGATGTAGATGAAGATGAAATGGGAGATACGATACTGCCTGAAGAGTTTGACAGAGTACTGAAAGGCCTGTGTCGAAACAAGGCCCCGGGAGTAGACAGCATTCCATTGGAACTACTGACAGCATTGGGAGAGCCAGTCCTGACAAAACTCTACCATCTGGTGAGCAAGATGTATAAGACAGGCGAATTACCCTCAGACCTCAAGAAGAATATAATAATTCCAATCCCAAAAAAAACAGGTGTTGATAGATGTGAAAATTACTGAACTATCAGTTTAATAAGTCACAGCTGCAAAATACTAATGCAAATTCTTAACAGACGAATGGAAAAACTGATAGAAGCCGACCTCGGGGAAGATCAGTTTGGATTCTGTAGAAATGTTGGAACACGTGAGGCAATACTGACCCTACGTCTTATCTTAGAAGAAAGACTAAAGAAAGGCAAACCTACGTTTCTAACATTTGTAGACTTGGAGAAAGCTTTTGACAATGTTGACTGGAATACTCTCTTTCAAATTCTGAAGGTGGCAGGGAGCGGAAGGTTATTTCCAATTTGTACAGAAACCAGATGGCAGTTATAAGAGTAGATGGACATGAAAGGGAAGCAGTGGTTGGGAAGGGAGTGAGACAGGGTTGTAGCCTCTCCTCGATGTTATTCAATCTGTATATTGAGCAAGCAGTAAAGGAAACAAAAGAAAAGTTCAGAGTAGGTATTAAATTCCATAGAGGAGAAATAAAAACTTTGAGGTTCGCCGATGACATTGTAATTCTGCCAGGGACGGCAGAGGACTTGGAAGAGCTGTAGAACGGAATGGACATTGTCTTGAAAGGAGGATATAAGATGAACATCAACAAAAGCAAAACGAGGATAATGGAATGTAGTCAAATTAAGTCGGGTGATGCTGAGGGAATTAGATTAGAAAATGAGACACTTAAAGTAGTAATAGAGTTTTGCTATTTGGGGAGCAATATAGCTGATGATGGTCGAAATAGAGAGGATATAAAATGTAGACTGGCAATGGCAAGGAAAGCGTTTCTGTCGAAGAGAAATTTGTTAACATCGAGTATTGATTTAAGTGTCAGGAAGTCGTTTCTGAAAGTATTTGTATGGAGTGTAGCCACGTATGGAAGTGAAACATGGACGATAAATAGTTTAGACAAGAAGAGAATAGAAGCTTTCGAAATGTGGTGCTACAGAAGAATGCTGAAGATTAGATGGGTAGATCACATAACTAATGGGAAGGTATTGAATAGAATTGGGGAGAAAAGGAGTTTGTGGCACAACTTGACTAGAAGAAGGGACCGGTTTGTAGGACATGTTCTGAGGCATCAAGGGATCACAAATTTATCATTGGAGGGCAGCGTGGAGGGTAAACATCGTAGAGGGAGACCAAGAGATGAATACACTAAGCAGATTGAGAAGGATGTAGGTTGCAGTAAGTACTGGGAGATGAAGAAGCTTGCACAAGATAGAGTAGTATGGTGAGCTGCATCAAACCAGTCTCAGGACTGAAGACCACAACAACAACAACATACATCTTGCTCACCAGATGGTAGAGGTTTGTCAGAACTGGCTCTCCCAAGGCTGTCAGTGGATCTAATGGAATGTTGTCTACTCCTGGGGCTTTTCTCCCGACTTTGGTCGATGGGTCCACGCCATTTCGTGAATTGGGCGGCCAGATCCCGAAATCAGGAAAACATCGGACATTGGCCGGTGAGTTTATAGCGACACTGACCATTTCCTGACTTGGCCCGCCACATCCCGCTTCGGCCAGTTTCGCACTTATGCTGTAACATATCCACAACAGCTACACATAGGGCCCGCTGGTTACAAGGCAGTGTTGCCAAACTAGGCACAGACTCTCCTATCACAGATACTCCTTTTGCAGGTTATCCGTATGAAAACCCGTTAAAAGCAATGAATAGTTTGCATAGCGTGCGCAGACTTTTTTCCACTTGTTGTTGTTGTTGTTGTTGTTGTTGTGGTCTTCAGTCCTCAGACTGGTTTGATGCAGCTCTCCATGCTACTCTATCCTGTGCAAGCTTTTTCATCTCCCAGTACCTACTGCAACCTACATCCTTCTGAATCTGCTTAGTGTATTCATCTCTTGGTCTCCCTCTACGATTTTTACCCTCCACGCTGCCCTCCAATACTAAATTGGTGATCCCTTGATGCCTCAGAACATGTCCTACCAACCGATCCCTTCTTCTGGTCAAGTTGTGCCACAAACTTCTCTTCTCCCCAATCCTATTCAATACTTCCTCATTAGTTACGTGATCTACCCATCTAATCTTCAGCATTCTTCTGTAGCACCACATTTCGAAAGCTTCTATTCTCTTCTTGTCCAAACTATTTATCGTCCATGTTTCACTTCCATACATGGCTACACTCCATACGAATACTTTCAGAAATGACTTCCTGACACTTAAATCAATACTGGGTGTTAACAAATTTCTCTTCTTCAGAAACGCTTTCCTTGCCATTGCCAGCCTACATTTTATATCCTCTCTACTTCGACCATCATCAGTTATTTTGCTCCCCAAATAGCAAAACTCCTTTACTACTTTAAGTGCCTCAGTTCCTAATCTAATTCCCTCAGCATCACCCGACTTAATTAGACTACATTCCATTATCCTTGTTTTGCTTTTGTTGATATTCATCTTATATCCTCCTTTCAAGACACTGTCCATTCCATTCAACTGCTCTTCCAAGTCCTTTGCTGTCTCTGACAGAATTACAATGTCATCGGCGAACCTCAAAGTTTTCATTACTTCTCCATGAATTTTAATACGTACTCCGAATTTTTCTTTTGTTTCCTTTACTGCTTGCTCAATATACAGATTGCACATCGGGGAGAGGCTACAACCCTGCCTTACTCCCTTCCCAACCACTGCCACCTTTTCATGTCCCTCGACTCTTATAACTGCCATCTGGTTTCTGTACAAATTGTAAATAGCCTTTCGCTCCCTGTATTTTACCCCTGCCACCTTTAGAATTTGAAAGAGAGTATTCCAGTCAACATTGTCAAAAGCTTTCTCTAAGTCTACAAATGTTAGAAATGTAGGTTTGCCTTTCCTTAATCTTTCTTCCAAGATAAGTCGTAAGGTCAGTATTGCCTCACGTGTTCCAGTGTTTCTACGGAATCCAAACTGATCTTCCCCGAGGTTGGCCTCTACCAGTTTTTCCATTCGTCTGTAAAGAATTCGTGTTAGTATTTTGCAGCTGTGACTTATTAAGCTGATAGTTCGGTAATTTTCACATCTGTCAACACCTGCTTTCTTTGGGATTGGAATTATTATATTCTTCTTGAAGTCTGAGGGTATTTCGCCTGTTTCATACATCTTGCTCACCAGATGGTAGAGTTTTGTCAGGACTGGCTCTCCCACGGCTGTCAGTAGTTCCAATGGAATATTGTCTACTCCGGGGGCCTTGTTTCGACTCAGGTCTTTCAGTGCTCTGTCAAACTCTACACGCAGTATCATATCTCCCATTTCATCTTCATCTACATCCTCTTCCATTTCCATAATATTGTCCTCAAGTACATCGCCCCTGTATAGACCCTCTATATACTCCTTCCACCTTTCTGCTTTCCCTTCTTTGCTTAGAACTGGGTTTCCATCTGAGCTCTTGATATTCATACAAGTCGTTCTCTTATCTCCAAAGGTCTCTTTAATTTTCCTGTAGGCGGCATCTATCTTACCCCTAGTGAGATAGGCCTCTACATCCTTACATTTGTCCTCTAGCCATCCCTGCTTAGCCATTTTGCACTTCCTGTCGATCTCATTTTTGAGACGTTTGTATTCCTTTTTGCCTGTTTCACTTACTGCATTTTTATATTTCCTCCTTTCATCAATTAAATTCAATATTTCTTCTGTTACCCAAGGATTTCTACTAGCCCTCGTCTTTTTACCTACTTGATCCTCTGCTGCCTTCACTACTTCATCCCTCAAAGCTACCCATTCTTCTTCTACTGTATTTATTTCCCCCATTCCTGTCAATTGCTCCCTTATGCGCTCCCTGAATCTCTGTACAACCTCCGGTTCTTTTAGTTTATCCAGGTCCCATCTCCTTAAATTCCCACCTTTTTGCAGCTTCTTCAATTTGAATCTACAGGTCATAACCAATAGATTGTGGTCAGAGTCCACATCTGCCCCTGGAAATGTCTTACAATTTAAAACCTGGTTCCTAAATCTCTGTCTTACCATTATATAATCTATCTGATACCTTTTAGTATCTCCAGGGTTCTTCCATGTATACAACCTTCTTTCATGATTCTTAAACCAAGTGTTAGTTATGATTATGTTGTGCTCTGTGCAAAATTCTACCAGGCGGCTTCCTCTTTCATTTCTGTCCCCCAATCCATATTCACCTACTATGTTTCCTTCTCTCCCTTTTCCTACACTCGAATTCCAGTCACCCATGACTATTAAATTTTCGTCTCCCTTCACAATCTGAATAATTTCTTTTATTTCATCATACATTTCTTCAATTTCTTCGTCATCTGCAGAGCTAGTTGGCATATAAACTTGTACTACTGTAGTAGGTGTGGGCTTCGCATCTATCTTGGCCACAATAATGCGTTCACTATGCTGTTTGTAGTAGCTTACCCGCATTCCTATTCATTATTAAACCTACTCCTGCATTACCCCTATTTGATTTTGTGTTTATAACCCTGTAGTCACCTGACCAGAAGTCTTGTTCCTCCTGCCACCGAACTTCACTAATTCCCACTATATCTAACTTCAACCTATCCATTTCCCTTTTTAAATTTTCTAACCTACCTGCCCGATTAAGGGATCTGACATTCCACGCTCCGATCCGTAGAACGCCGGTTTTCTTTCTCCTGGTAACGACATCCTCTTGAGTAGTCCCCGCCCGGAGATCCGAATGGGGGACTATTTTACCTCCGGAATATTTTACCCAAGAGGACGCCATCATCATGTAATCATACAGTAAAGCTGCATGCCCTCGGGAAAAATTACGGCTGTAGTTTCCCCTTGCTTTCAGCCGTTCGCAGTACCAGCACAGCAAGGCCGTTTTGGTTATTGTTACAAGGCCAGATCAGTCAATCATCCAGACTGTTGCCCTTGCAACTACTGAAAAGGCTGCTGCCCCTCTTCAGGAACCACACGTTTGTCTGGCCTCTCAACAGATACCCCTCCGTTGTGGTTGCACCTACGGTACGGCTATCTGTATCGCTGAGGCACGCAAGCCACCCCACCAACGGCAAGGTCCATGGTTCATGGGGGGGTTTTTCCACTTACACGTAATTATTCAAATCAGAATTGTAAAATATTTTTTTACTTCTTTAAAAATATATAGGTCAACATTTCATTCGATAACTCCTAGGTTGTACAGCTGACAAATGTGACTTTACCGAACCCATCCTTAGTAAACAAAAAAAAAAAAAAAGATTAATTTGAAGTGTGTGACACCACGCTTCATCGTCACAACATCCTGCAGCTACTAGCAGTCGAGCCCCCACACAACCATCACCATCTATAACACCACCATCCTCATTCTCTCGGAGAAATGTATATGACCAGCAGCATATCAGTTATATTATTACTCATTTGTTACATAAAAATTTATATTAGCTTTTCACTGTCAACCAGAAGTCGAAGAGCAGCACATATCCTTAATAGGAGTAATAAAAGCAAGTAAATAAAAACAAGTTTAGGAGTTTAGGTAAGAAGTGATACATAAGCTTCCCGTGAGAATAACTCAAGAGGGGAATAGAAATGTGAAGAGAAATAGTAGTTTTATATATTGCAGGCTATCTTTATCGCAGAAATAATAGAATCACTGATTCAATACAAACTTAACCAAATGTACTATTGTTTATGCATAATAATGCGAAAGAGGCGCATATTTGTGATTCAGAGATTATTGAGGAAACGTATTAATATCAGGCTAACATAGACCACACAAAATTAATCACTGAAGAAAAACGAGCGAAATAAAATATATTCTCATTACATCATAGTTCATAGAAACAAACCAAAAAAATTAAAAACAATTTAAAAAAATGAAAGCCATAAAAAATAATATACGGTAGACAAAACTGACATATTAAGATGTACTGAAAATGCACACCTATAACTAACTGTAACGAAACAAAATTGGCCAGGTGCATGTAGGACTTGTGATCTGAATGTTCTGAACAAGCTTAATTATGTGTATAAACAGTTCATCATTCCCGGAAACCGTGAATCTCGACGATTTTTATATGCTATCGATACTTATACCGGCAAGTTATTGTTTGAACTCGGATAAAGAATTACAAAAGAAATATTTTTGTTTGATATGAATATGTTATTGTTGTGGTCTTCAGTCCTGAGACTGGTTTGATGCAGCTCTCCATGCTACTCTATCCCGTGCACGCTTCTTCATCTCCCAGTACCCACTGCAACCTACATCCATCTGAATCTGTTTAGTGTATTCATCTCTTGGTCTCCCTCTACGATTTTTACCCTCCACGCTGCCCCCCAATACTAAATTGGTGATTCCTTGATGCCTCAGAATATGTCCTACCAACCGATCCCTTCTCCTATAACTTCTACAACTATAAATTAACAAATTTCTGATTTTTCTTTCATTACTGTGAAACTTTATTTCTTGCAAAATTTCATGATTCTACACCAACGGGAAGTACCCTATAGGTTTAAAAGAGTGTGTTCGTATCAAAATGTCTGACATTTTATATCTTTTGATTGCGGTGACTTAGTAGCTTAATTTTTTGACACCACCAATTTTGTGACAAGAATTTCAGGTTGATATGTCTACCCGCTCTTGAGAAAAAGGCGTCTTCATAGACGTAGAGACAGACAGACGGTGGGATAAAAAAATGCCAAAAATATTTATTGTCTGATATAGCTACAAGTTAACAGATTTCTGATCTTTTTCTTTATTACTATGAAACCTTGCTTCTTGCCTAATTTCATGAGTCTCTGTCAAAGCGAAGTGCCCTATAGGTTTTGATGAGTACGTCTGCGAGTATCAGAAGTATGTGACATAAATGATCGTATCTTTTGATAGCATTGACTTCAATTTTTTACCGGCAAGAGACCATAGTTCTTAATGCGTGTCATAAATTTCAAGTTGATCAGTTTACCCGTTCCTGAGAAAAAGGGTTTTTAACAGTCAGACAACTAGACAGACGGGCAGCAAAGTGATCCCATGAGGGTTCGTTTTTATCCATTGAGCCACGGAACCCTAAAAAAGGACATGTTCGGCACAAATAGATATAAGGACATGTTATTATCGAGTTACATTATGGTGGCAAATCACAGAAATAATCATCACTGAAATATCTTGGAGCATGCGCACGGAGCAGCCTGAAATAAATGGCCATAAAACCGAGTTGTAACAAACGCAGATGCAAGTCTGAAGTTCAGTGGAAGTATCCTATGAAAACGTAATTCACTCACAATAGGAGAAGCTTACAGAGCCAACATTCGACTGCTTGATCATTAGTTTGGGATCCTCGTCAAGAAGCTTTAAGAGCGGAGACAGAAAAGATCCAAAGATGGGCCGCCCATTTCGTCACGGAATCATCGTCACGGAATCATTAAGTAAGCGAGAGAGAATTATGGAGGTGATCGTAAAACTTCAGTGACAGACTGTAGAAGAACGGTGTTGTGGATCGTGGAGAGGTTTACTGTTGAAATGCAAGTGTGCACGTTCCAAGAATTACTTTCTCGTAGGCAAATATCACAAAATAACCTTGACAGCAAAATGAAAGTAATTCAAGCTCATTCGGTATTTCCCGACAGTAGTGCTCCTTGAGCACTGTTAACAACCAAGGGAAGCGGTTAACAGCAGTGATACAGAACATAGGCGTCCGCGATAAGGGTGGAGATGCCAAGGGGGGGGGGAGGGGGGGAGAGCTCTTGCCTCCTCCAAGGAAATAGGCTACATATTCATTACAGAATTGCCTCACATTTCTAGCAACGGTTGTCTGCGAAGCTTCTAAACTGCACATTAAAATTACCTTGCGCAACGGAAAATATTGTAACTTTAGCAACGACAACCTCACTTGTGCTGCGCGGGATTAGCCGAGCGGTCTTAGGAGCTGCAGTCATGGTCTGTGCGGCTGGTCCCGGCGGAGGTTCGAGTCCTCCCTCGGGCATGGGTGTGTGCGTTTGTCCTTAGGAAAATTTAGGTTAAGTAGTGTGTAAGCTTAGGGACTGATGACCTTAGCAGTTAAGTCCCATAAGATGTCACACACATTTGAACATTTGAACCTCACTTGTGACTGTTTTCATTTTCATGCAACTCAGAAAAAAATTACGCTGATTCGTAGGGCGGTCTCAGCCTCCGCACTATTTTGCAGTCATGATGGATGGGAACCTTTAAAGAACAGTGCTGAAATAGTACACTCAGTCCTTCATTTGTTTCTTCCTCGCACGTTTCCTTCCGAACTGCAGGAAGGGACCGGTCAAATACGCTTTGATACCCAGCACTACGTGTCAGCAGTATTCATGTTCCCATAATCTGTTCCAAACGTCCTTGAGAACGCCTAATGGGTAATGGAATCTCAAAAGTTTTTTTACCGTCTTTCTGTGGAAAAAAAAAGTTCTTGACAGCCGGCGAATTCTACATTCAGTTTCAGACGGCAGGGCTGCTGCTCCAGACTCTGAAGAACACAGCAGTCTGTACCAAAACTAAGAATCCAAATGCTTCAGTCGAAACAGAACATCACATTCTATGTGTTGGAGGGAAGGAGTTAAAGTGTCATATTTCAAGGTCGAAAAGATATTCTCTCAGCAGAAATCTGAAGCTTCTTAACACAGCGCCATATGTAGTCACAGATCTGCGATTTCTGCAGTCGAGTTGCTATGGTTGCACAATAACAACCTTGAGAGACGAGGTTTAGCTTCGTTCAGTGCTAGGCTGATAAATTCGATTCCACAGACGAATGTAAGGGTGGTTTTGGAAGGTTTCCCACGTTCATCTAATTGGTTACAGGCCTTAGGCCATACTTTACGTGCCTGAGCTAAAAAATATAATTATCAAAACACATGTTGTTCAGTTTTAGTTGTGGCTGTTATCATTAAATAAAGAAAGCACGAACGTGATGAAATAAATGAATTAACATAATCAGATGCATTTTGTCTTTAACAAAGAATATGTTTTTAGAGTTTACAACCCATTCCTCCACATCGAAGAGTGTTAACGTTGATTTCTTTTGTTGATATCAAGCGGGATTTTCACAGTCATTCAAACTTTTTCCTGATTAACGTTTCATAGCGTTTTCGGAGCTGTAAATGACTTATGGTACATACTTTCCATTTTTATTTCATAATTTGTTGGATATGGTAGATTTAATCATATAGGAATGAAATTTTAGATCCTTGAATCCAAAACATAGCATTAATTTCCATATTAATAAGTAAAAAGATGTACTTCGCATATACAACTGTAAGTATTTTCGATATAAAAGTAATCTATCTTAAAAACACTAACTGTAAAACTATCAGTTATTTAAGATACAATAAGTCTGATGCATTTATGCTCAAATTCAGTTTCTGGCATATGACACCTTCTCAAACTCTCAAAATCAGTTGCACAACCATGTGTATGTGTAAGTGAATTTAACTGAATCTGAGTTAATCGTGAATCAGGCACACCCTTGAGACTCAGTGCTGAATTTAATGTCTGCGAAGGATTTACTAACGCTATAATTTATTTAGGTCCTACCCGTGAGTCTGAAGGTGGTGAACTGACGTAATATTTAGCATTGAAAAGAAGTGAATGTGATAACAGACTCAAGATTTAAATGCACTCCATGGTTTATTAGAAAACATCTTTGGAAAATGAAGCCCTGAAAACCATTATGTGAATATCAATGTTACAGTTACATCTTTCCGATGAGAATTGCAAAACTAGAACTACAAATTGGCAAAGTTACTCGATGATGTGGAATTGTCTAATAATCTCGTATCTGTCTATGTGAAATGTATTGCAACCTGACTATATGATGACAACAGTGAATGCCTGACAGCAACAAGAAGCTATGAATCCCAAGGATCTGAAAATTAACTGATGAATATGAGACAGTGAAACCTATCACGCTTTCGAACTACAGACTATCATGTGTCATAATATACTTGAGCTGCAAGTGATACTAGCTACAATCTTTTGTGAAATACGTACGGAGTGGAGACACTGCACCTCTCTGGTATGAAGTCCAGCGCTATGATTGCGCAGCTGAGAACACTATCGTTGGACCCCAAACGACTTCACCAATTGAAAGCGCAGTCTACAGAGCACCAATCTCTTCACGTCTGAGCTCCGCGACTTCTGCTCACTGTTTTTCGACTGGGACTCCAGGTTTCAGTCTCCAAAAAGTAGCTTGGTTCCCGCCACAAAACTCTTGCACCGAATCCCTCAAAAGTTACTACAGTCTGCCAATGGCGTAATTGTTTTATTAGCAAAATGTCCCGCCAACAAAAGGAGAAACGTCAACATGCCAGTGATTCGTATGTCCCCCCATTTTCTCCAAAAAGCTTTCCGCTTATTGTCCTCCTGACGTCACTTTTATCTCCTCAATCGGTCTTCACACA
Organism: Schistocerca serialis cubense; assembly: GCF_023864345.2. Classification (NCBI taxonomy): domain Eukaryota; kingdom Metazoa; phylum Arthropoda; class Insecta; order Orthoptera; family Acrididae; genus Schistocerca; species Schistocerca serialis. The sequence goes on along the minus strand of NC_064642.1, from coordinate 81,135,419 downwards.
GCCAACAGCTATCCTCACATTACAGGTACTGCTAGTTGCCGACTCTGCACTAACTTCCGAACCTTAAGTAGGTCAGAGCTGTTTCAAGTTTTTAGGAAAGCCAGGAGATGTTTATTTGCACACGTATTTCTTTCAACATGTTCCTAGTTCCTACCATTCAGTGCCAAAGTTCAGTTCTCTGGAACGAAAGCTTTTATCTTGGCCATCCTACAGACCATGCTATAAACTGCACTATATCCTAAACTCTTGTTCACCATTTGCCAAAGCAAGTTCCACGTGACGAGGCAGCTATACCCTCTCCTCTCCTCCCTATAGTTCTGCGAAAGCCGATGGGCCCACGACTCCCCCATGGTTGAACCTTTGATGCAAGTACTCTGTCTCATATTCATAGCACTCCTCAGTTTTAAAGCTCGCCCACAGAGAAAGCAAACTGATAAGAACAGTACCATTTTAGACTACGGAAGGTTAAGAACAGCAAATGAAATCAGTTCATACATCTACATCTACATTTATACTCCGCAAGCCACCCAACGGTGTGTAGCGGACGGCACTTTACGTGCCACTGTCATTACCTCCAGTCGCGTATGGTTCGCGGGAAGAACGACTGCCGGAAAGCCTCCGTGCGCGCTCGCTTCTCTTTAATTTTACATTCGTGATATCCTCGGGAGGTATAAGTAGGGGGAAGCAATATATTCGATACCTCATCCAGAAGCGCACTCTCTCGAAACCTGGACAACAAGCTACACCGCGATGCAGAGCGCCTCTCTTGCAGAGTCTGCCACTTGAGTTTGCTAAACATCTCCGTGACGCCATCACGCTTACCAAATAACCCTGTGACGAAACGCGCCGCTCTTCTTTGGATCTTCTCTATCTCCTCTGTCAAACCGACCTGGTACGGATCCCACACTGATGAGCAGTACTCAAGTATAGGTCGAACGAGTTTTTTGTAAGCCACCTCCTTTGTTGATGGACTACATTTTCTAAGGACTCTCCCAATGAATCTCAACCTGGCACACACCTTACCAACAGTTAATTTTATATGATCATTCCACTTCAAATTGTTCCGTACGCATACTCCCAGGTATTTTACAGAAGTAATTGCTACCAGTGTTTGTTCTGCTATCGTATAATCATACAATAAAGGATCCTTCCTTCTATGTATTCGCAATACATTACATTTGTCTATGTTAAGGGTCAGTTGCCACTCCCTGCACCAAGTGCCTATCCGCTGCAGATCTTCCTGCATTTCGCTGCAATTTTCTAATACTCCAACTTCATCGCGAAAAGCCGCTGGAACTTTCGACACTATCTACTAGGTCATTTGTATATATTGTGAAAAGTAATGGTCCCATAAAACTGCCCTGTGGCACGCCAGAGGTTACTTTAACGTCACAATCATCTAATTGGTTACACTGTCAACTCATAACTCTCGTTAAACTAATTCGGTTCCCTCTAGTTGCACCGTTAAAGGTAAATAAATCAAAACAGATGAGCTGAAAGACTCGCCGCCCTTCATAGTTACATTATAAAAAATTTCAGAATTTTATCCCCTCTTGGAAAATTTCTGTGGACGCCTCTGTACAAGGGACCTTAATTCGACACACCAAAAAGGTATCTGCCAAAAATATATGAAGGGATTATTTCAATAGTGGCACAAGTCCATTTTTGTTCTTCATTTTGAGATACAGAGTCCTAAAGTTAAATGAGCGATGAAAAATCTGCAGTTGAGACACCAGAAATATTCAAGCATATGGCTTCTTGCTAGAGGTGAACCTTTCTTTCTGTTTGTTTGGATCATTAATTTCAGAAGCATTTTAGGCAGAAAAGTGGAGGTAATGGACTTCTACCACTATTGAAATAAGCCCTTCATATGTGGATGCAGAGAGAAGTACCATGTTACTTGTGATCAGGGTGCGGCTGGTCCCGGCGGAGGTTCGAATCCTCCCTCGGGCATGGTTGTGTGTGTTTGTCCTTAGGATAATTTAGGTTAAGTAGTGTGTAAGCTTAGGGACTGATGACCTTAGCAGTTAAGTCACATAAAGATTTCACACACATTTGTGATCAGGATATGACACATGGCCGTTGACTGTACACGCAATATAGCTTGGCCTTTTTGCAGTGGATGCTGGGAGTGTAAACACCCGTCTACCACCTAGTACAAAATGGGCAGGCACGACACTGGAATAAACGCACAGTGGCCCCTTTACTCACCATTTGTTGAGTGCATCTAGTGACTCTACATGGCTGTAATGGGGGTTTGTGTAATGCATGCCACGTTGGTGTCGTATGATGATGTAGGGAGCCGACCCTTCTCGAACAGTACCAAGGGGCCGCCGAGATCTGATTGGTGGATCACCACAGCAGTGTCACATGCCCTCATTCCATGAGGGCTTGCGAGAAATTTGGAAATGAATCCAGGACATTGGCACAAATTTTAGCTCCTAGGTACTTTAAAACACCACATCTCTTCCACTTGTTGGTGAAATACTGAAGGTAAAAATATCTTACATCACAGGTCAAGCACTACTACAAGGTGTAAGTTTCCGAAATCGGCAACAGTGGTGGATATCATAAAATCATGAACTTACCCCACAAAAGGACAAAACTTACCTCCCATTTTCCATAACGATTCACAGAGCAACGTGGTGCAGTGGTTAAATAATGGACTCGTATTCCGCAGAACGTAGGTTCAAATCCCCACTATTACAATTCTCATGTTTTCCTTCCATCTCTAAAGGCAAGTGCCGAGATGGAGTGGCTGATTGCCCTCTAAATCTACACGGCTGCTCTGTAATTCACACTACCTGGCAAAGGGTTCATAGAACCACCTTCACACTCTCTCTGTACTGTTCCACTCCGGAAAAGCACGTGAGAAAAATGAACACTTAAATCTCTCCGTACAAGCTCTGATTTTTCTTATTTTATTATGGTGATCATTTCTCCCCATATAGGTTAGTCAGCCTTTTTAGTAAATCTGTTGCATCTCACAAGTGATCTTCCAACAAAACGCTATCTTCGGTCCACTTTCCTCACTACATTATCTGTACGATCGTTTCGATAGATCTTATTCGTAATTGTAATCCGTAGATATTTATATGTTTAACACTGTGTCAGTCGTTGGGGTCGATGTAGAAGTTGTATTATTCTTGAAGAATAATGTCTGTCAAGATCGTTGGTAATTATTTTTATTAATATTACCGGTTTCGACAGATCTACGCTGTCATCATTGGATCAAACATCCCAAAGTTAAGGTGGCTCAGACATAAACTGATCAGCTAAAACATTATGACCACTGCCAATCGCGACGTTGGATGCCTCCTGGTGGCGTTGGGGGCACGTGACGCGGTAAAAGAGGTATACAAGCGGAGTGGAAACGGGTGGCTCATAACCGTAGCGAAGATGTGGGTTCCAAATGAGGAAATCCATTGAGATAAACTACTTTGTCAAAGGGCAAGTTTATTATTAAGCAGAACCTCTGAACGAGGACCTCTAAAATGGTGAAGCTGGTCGAATGTTCACGTGCTACTGTCGTGAGCATCTACTGAAAGAGGCAGGGCAGTGAAATTATCACCAGGCGCTACATGGTTGGACGTCCACGACATTTCACAGGAAGTGGGGTTCCGAGGCTTGTCTGCTCTGTAAAGTAGGATAAATGGTGATCTGCGGCATCTCCGCCCAAAGAGCTCACTGCTGATGCAGGCACAAGTGTTTCGGAGCACACCGTTCATCGCACATTGTAGAGCATGGTGCTCCGCAGCACACCGAGCCTAGGTGTTTACAGGTTGACCCAACTACATCGTCGATTACGACTGCAGTGGGTACGGACCATCAGGATTCGATCGTCGATCAATGGAAATGTGACGACTCTTCGGGTGACTCACATTTTGTTACACTAGGTCGCTGGTCGTCTCCACAAACGCAGTCATCGAGGTGAACGGTAGCTAGAAACGTGCAACGACCACGGACACAGGCTGGGTAGGAGCAGTATTATGCTACAGGAGACATTCTGCTGCGCTTGCGCGGGACCTGTGGTGGTAATCGAAGACAGGCTGCGAACCACTTGCATCCCTTCACGCTTCAAGTCTTCCCCGACGGCGATCTCATTTGTCAGTAGTACAACTGTCCGTGTGTCGGAACCAGAACCATGCTACAGAGGCTTGGGAAGCATTATTGTGAAGTCACGTTGATGTCTCGGCGACCAAATTCGTTTAATGTGGGCCAAAATCGTATGGAACCCACCTGGGTCGCTAAAGGCCACCATCACCGCATACGCAAATCAGCGGCCCATTATGTACGCGAATTACACGACCTGTGCATAGACATATATTGCCACATGTTTCCAGTCAAACCTACCGACAAACTGTCGGATCCCTGCTACGCATAATCAGTTGTGTATTTCGTTCCAAAGACAGACAAACAAGCTATTAAGCAGGTGGACATAATGTTTTGGCTCATCAGTGTATATGATGTAACTACTAGTAATCAAAACCTTCTCGGTCCCGGTCTCTAACCCTGCTACAGTAGTGGGACAACCTTCGCATCAAGACACACTGCATTGTTCCCAAATTTATTCAAGATGGCGGTAATGACGCTATCCAAGACGGCGGCATGTAGACTTGGCACATCGCATCACGTCATCCAAGATGGCGGATTTTGGCGGGAGACTAGGCCAATTGTGCTACGTCCACTAACGTAACCTCAAGAAAAATGGCGGGAAGTTTCAATTTTGGCGGGAAAATAGACCAACTGTGCTACCTCCACTAACCTAAGCCTCCAGGAGAAAAAATGGTGCGAAGTTTGAATTCCAACAGGATAATGCATGCAAAAACCGTACTTATCTTTATTATTATTATTATTGATTATCATTCATTAACATTCATTGTAATTTATTATTATTTATTATCATTTATTATTTGTCGTATCGGCCGCCGCACAGCAGCCGTCAACTCGGCGTGGCGTGCTACAAGACGCGCGGCACACAGCGAGTACCGCTGGCGCCGCACACGTCAACAACTGGCGCAAGTGAACGCGTCGTCGCGGGGTTAGCGGCAGCGTACACACCACTATCGATGCGGATTACACTGGCGGCGCTGCCCTTGCCACCAGAGTGAGCAACCGTATAAGGGCGCCATCTACCAACACTGTGATTGGCCGGACCTGCGGATTTAAGCGAGCTCCCTGAGCCCCTTTAACCAGTTCAATCTTCGCCGATGACTGTGTTACTACCCGGCTGCTGGGCTCAAGACGACCGAACCGTACTGTGGCCTCCCTGGCTGGACACTTGCGACGCGTCGGTATCGACTGGTTGGCAGTGGTTTGGACTTGTATTCTCTACTACTGACTCTGATTTCTCCTTGGCGCTACAGCCAGCGAAGTGTTGTGTAGTCGAACTTAAGTTTTGTTTTGAGTGACAGAAGGTCAAATAAATTGGTTATCACGGAATATTTGTTGTGTTATAGTGCGGACGTAACATTATTATTTATTATTATTGACCTGCCTCCACTAGAAAATTCCCTCCAAAATCAAATTCCAACACGATAATAGCTGCAAAACCTTACTTTTGTTTATTATTATTCATTATTATTATAATTTATTAATATTCATTATCATTCGTTGTCATTTATTATCATTTATTGTTATTATTATTTATTATTATAGGCCTACCTCCACTACAAAATTGCGCCAAATTCAAATTCCAACACGATGATGTCTCGAAAACTGTCCTATTTATTATTTATTCAATATGTCCGATTTTCTCGGCAAGAAAGCAATTTTCCTTACATGCATAACAAAAATCTACCACAAGTTCAAATCCCAACACCATAATTGATCACACGTACGAACTTTCTCCGTCACTTATCTTTTTTCACTGGTAGCCTATCATAATCGCGTCAAATAATAAACTGCTCTTATAGTAACGTAAGTCAGGTCCTTTGATTTTGCAGGGGGGAAGGGACTGAAGACTTTATTTCAAGCAGTGCGGTCATCACTTGTTCTTCAACACAGTCAGCACACACTTCTTTGATATCGCAGTGCAGTCACCACGACGTCAGCGCTCCAACTGAACGGCAGAGATATTTCCAGAGTAACAGGGGTCAAGAGAGTGTATTTCCGATACTTAGCTCGTTGTCGAATGACAATAAATTGAGACCGCGATCGTAACATTTAACTGTAAGTATAATGACATCAACGACTTCGGTATTCGAGAGTGCGAATATCATTCTTTTTGGTCTGTTTGTTTCTAGTTAGTCATTGATTTACAGGATACTGTACTTCGAAAAATTTTGGTGTGTTCTTGTAGTCTATGAGTCTGGACATGTTTGTATGTAAAAAAAGCGAGGAGGCAAGGAAAAAGAGAAAGTAACACATTTATGTTGAGGGGGGAGCGATCGCCGAAGTTATGAACATTTCTGAGAGGGACTTCTGACCGTTGATGTAGAAGGGCTGATTACCGCTGAGTGTCACGTGTGTAGAAAGAAATAGCACGTTCACAGCTCTTCCTTAGGAATTGAGAGCGTTGGGGCATATAGTCGGTATTGTAAAATTACTGTGGCTCACATTGTGTAGGGTTTGTATATAATGGCTTGCTTATGTTATGGGAGGAGTAGAGAGGATAACCGTGTGTGTGTGTGTGTGTGTGTGTATATATATATATATATATATATATATAATTGAGGGGGCTGCGGAGGTAATTTAGCGATCTCTGTAAAAGTAAGCGCAGAAAGCTTCAGAAAGAAAAGCAGTATGGTACTTCGATATCGGGTCCTTAGGAAATTAGACCTGCAAATTCGATAAGAAGGAATAAGAATGATTAATCGGTTGTTCTAGGATATAGGAGGGTTGAGAACATTTGCGTATGTTGAGAGCTGGAAGGGTAGGAGGTTAGGAGCGCATTCAGTATTATTTTCGTGAAGAAGTTCTGTTAGGGTAAGAATTTGGATTTACAAATAAGCTGAGAAAACACGAAAGCGAGCGTTAACTATTTCTGGGGGGTAATATACAATTTTTAAGAGGTTGACTGGGCTCTTATTTTTTTACATAGTATGATGATCGTTTTAGATTGTGAGGGGAGGGCAGCACTGGGATGTGTGTGGACGGTGTGTGTGTGTGTGTTTGAACTCGCTCTGACAAAAGACGTGAAGGTGGAGATGTGTCGCAAATAGGCCGGCAAGCAATGGAATGCGGCCTTAACATGTGTGTTGGACCGCACTGAGTTAGGACGGTGACAGACGACGCACGCGGCCTGTCTTGGAAAGTCATGTTCGGCGTCTAGGTGATATGAATTTCTCAGGTGTTAGGCGTGAATGTGGCTGTCATCAAGTCATGTTTGAGGGTTCGAACAGAGACCTTTGAGTGAATTGAGAGCTGTCGGACGTGTGACTTAGTGTGGGACAGGTTCAATGCGCGCTTCTGTTGAGTTATTTTGCTGTGCGTTATTTGGGCAGATTACGAGTACTGCTGATGTTTACTGTTATGTGTACTGCATTACGTAGGAGCAGTTTGATATTGTGCACTGAAATTAGGTGTTGTTGTTTGCGTGTCTGCCGACTGTGCAACATGATACCAGGTCCGTCAGGGCGAGTGTTTTTTGTTTGGGAGTGATAGATATACTCGATGACTAAATAAAATGTAGGTTAAGAATTTGTGGGACGATATGGAATATGAGAGAGTTGGTTATTATTTTTTCTACTTGGAGGTTTTGTTAGATCGAATTACTGGGGCAAGTAGCTACGAGGGCGCGAGGGATGTGATTGCAGCAAATCTCCATCTCTCAGCGGTTAACTACAGGTGGGGCGAGCGATGTTCTCGGCTTAGGTACTGAGGGTGTGCTCTGGCCATGTCCTAGACCGTGTGGATTGAACAGTATTCGAGTCATAGTTTAGCTAGAATATTTACAGAGGAGTATGTCCGACGTGAGTATAAAGGTCCAGGCTGTGACGTGGGCGGTCCCGCGCTCGTGGTGCGTGAGAGAGGCAAAGCAGACGATTTTGAATCATCACAGGTAACATAGGTTAGTGGCTTCGTTTGCCACAATTTTCTTGTGTTGGTAGCAAAGCACGAACTGACCATCAGAATTCAAACTTGGCTTATTTGTATAGAAAAAATGTGATATACGTTAATGTAGGTTGGTGCACGTTAGTAAACGGCAGTACATATTAGTACATGTTAGCCGACGAACATGGGTCGGTAAGGGGCCTTGGTGGTCGGTAAGGGCTTTAACTATTTCATTCCGAGTCCAGGTGGGCGTGGTACTGGTGGAAAATTGATTCCCGGTCTAGATGGACGTGGTAGTTCTCTGCATCAGAGAGGTTAATTAATTGATCAATTTCATTAAGTAGTCATGGGAACTTTGTTACATTCACTTGCGGAGGTACTAACAAGGGAACCTCCCCATCCCACCCCCCTCCATTTTTCAAGGCCTATCCACTGTGCCAACTTATAATTAAATCTGAGGGGGGTGCGATGGGGAGGTTCCCTTGTAAGCTTGGCGCGCGCGAAGGCTCACGTGTACGGGCGTGTGTTTTCGTGACGATCTTCGATTAGGTAAGTGCAGAATGTGGATTGAATAATGAGAGTCGGTTGATCAATTAACTTAGCGAGGGACGTCGTGGCGAGCACATGTGCTGGACCACCTGTGTGACGTCATGGCGGATTCCACTCTCGAGCAAACTTTAGCGTCAATCGTGCGGCAGGGCATTCTTTGTCAACGAGGTGCTGGGTCAACCGACCGACCGTTATGAAATCGACAGGTTCCAACCTGTCCAGCGAACAGCTTTAGCGCCAACTGGTCGGTGGGGGTGGACTCCACGGTCCACGAAAACATGTTTACATCGCTGGACCAGCGCAGGCCTGTGACGCGAGTCGCCGCCAGTAGGCTGTGACGTGGACGGCCGCTGGACGGGCAGCGGGCGCGGACACAGCTGACGGCCGTCACGTGAGGCGACCGCTGGCTCGCCGGTGGCGCGCGGGTCGGTGGCGACCATATGAACTAATTCAGTTGGACTGGGGGCCTCGTGGCGGTTGGACTCCGTTCTAAGATGTGTACTAACTCTATTGGAGAACAAGTGATGACGGTATGCTTGAAATAAAGACTTCAGTCCTTTTCCCACGAATTCACAGGAGGTGATTTACGTTAGTAAAAGTGCACTTTATAACTATTTGACGCGATTTTCATAGCTTAGGAGTGAAAAAATAAGTGAGGGCGAAAAATTCAAACTTCGTAGGATGAGGTGGTCTTAGGTTAGTGCCCCAATTGATCTCTTTTTTTTTTTTTTTTCGTAGGTGTGACAGATTATCGTGTTTGAATTTGAATTTGTGAGAGATTTTTTTTATGGATCTAAGGGAATTGACTTCCTTGCCACAAAAATTGACCATCTTGAATAAATAATAATAAATCATAAATAATGCTAATAAATAATAGTAAATGATAATAATAATAAACAGAAGTACGGTTTTCCAGAGATTATGGCGCTTGAATTGCCCTTTCTGGTCGGCTGTCACGAGCGAGCGCGGAAGCAACTTGGGTAGAGGCTCTGGAACCCTCTCTCCGCCTGCCTTTGAGCGTAATCTAAGGTGCATAGGCGATATCGATTTGTCCGGTGATAGGCGCGAATGCTTGAGCATTGTCCTGCAAAATGGTGGTCAGGTCCTGCAGAAAGTGTCATCACTTCTGTCTCTAAGCTGGTCGTAGGTTGTGCACCAACAATGAACAGCATAGAGACCGAAGTGATGACACTTTCTGCAGGACCTGACCATCATTTTGCAGGACAATGCTCAAGCACGTAAAGTGCAAGCTGTTTCTAATTTGTTTGACTGATGGGGCTGCTAAGTGCTATACCATCTACTGCACTCCCTGACTTAGGCCCTCGTGAGTTCGACTCGATTTCTAAACTGAAGGAAACACTTCACGGCATTCGCTTCAGAACTGCTACAAATTCGTCGGGCAATAGACCGCGCCGCTCGAACTGTCAACACAACTGGCACTGCTAAGAGTATCCTACGACTTCCACATCGCTGGCAACGGGTTATATACAATGCAGCTGACTACTTTGAAGGTCAGTAAAACTTTGAAACACGTACCTATTTTGTACAAGCTCTAAATAAATAGTTGCCACTATTAAAGTTCCAACCCTCATAGTTCAGTTATACATGCCGCCATCGAAAGCTAAACATAAAGAAATAGAGAAAACATGTGAGGGTAGTGAAAGGGTAATTCAGTAAGTAAAGGAAGACGAAAATCTAGTGGTCATGGTGTACTGGAATGGGGTTGCAGGGGGAAGAGGTAGAAGAAAGGATTACGACGGAATATGGGCTTGATACTAGGAATGAGAGAGGAGAAAGACTCATTGAGTTCCGTAATAAAGTTCAGCAGGTAATAGTGAATACTCTGTTCAAGAGTCACAAGAGGAGGAGGTACACTTGGAAAAGCCCGTGAGATTCACGAAGATTTCAGTTACATTACATAACGGTCAGACAGCGATTCCGAAATTAGATACTGGACTGTAAGGCTCACCCAGGAGCGGCTGAAGTTCAAGAAATTAGTCAGGAAGGATCAATACACAAATAAGTAGGATACGGAAATACTACGGAGTGAAGAGATACGCTTCAAGTTCTTTAAAGAAAAAGATACTGCGATAATCAATAGCTCTTTAGGCAGTTCAGTTGAAGAGGAAATCACAGAAGATGGAAAGTAAAACGTAGGTACAAAGAAGGTAAATGCGAGGAAACCATGAGTAACAGATGAAGTACTTCAGTTTATCGGTAAAAGAAGGCGGTACAAAAAAAGTCAGCGAAATTCAGGAATACAGAAATACAAGTCGCTGAGGAATGAAATAAATATGGAGTGCAGGGAAGCTAAGACGAAATGGCTGCATGAAACATGTGAAGAAATCGACAAAGAAATGATTGTCGGAAGGACAGAATCAGCATATGCGAAGGATTCCTTACTGGAAATGGAGGGAAAAGGTCCTCTGGATGTGTCCGGAAATGGACGTTGTGCGTCCAACGACAACAAATCGTCCCGGAACACAGGACAGAGCTGCATCGCATCCATGTCACAATATATGTTCAAAGTAACCACCATGGGATTTCAGGTGACAGGGTTAGTAGCGTTTGTCATGCAGGATACACAGAATCGTACTTTGGCGTACACCACGCTGGCGAGCCATTTGCGTGGAGCTTGTACTATGGTTCGTATCAATATCCTGTAGAGCCCAGTCCTCCAAATATAGTGTACATAGTCCGCCGCCTCCCTGCACGTTCGTGTATCTGGAAGGACACATAATCACACAGACGCCCAAAAAAGGGCTTGAAATGTTGTCTGGTGTGGTTGGTGTCTGTGAGGGTGGTTCTTCTCGTATAGCCGTTCTGCCTCTCGACCGTTTACTTCTGCTTGGTCATACACAAACACCACCTTGGGTTGTTCCCAACATGAATTACCGATCATTCCGTTGCTTATAGTACGCTGTTTCAATCACACAGCCTGCAACAGACAGGAACACACGGCCCGTGGACAGAGGAACTGTGATTCGTCAGCCGTTTCAACCGTGGCAACAATGCATTTCCGGACGCATGTAAACGTGTTCATAGGATCTTTTTTCCTCCATTTTGAGTCAAGAATGCAGCCCTGCAGTTTGACAGTTTTATTAATGTTCCCCCTGTACTAAAGTCACATCAACCTTTGGTGAAATTAAAAACAAGGTTGGCAACATTAAGGGTGAAACAGGAATTTCAGTTAAATGCAGATGAGAGAGCGGATAGGTGGAAGGAGTACATTGAGGGCCTTGGATTTGTCGACCTGAAAAAAGCGTTCGACAATGTCAAATCGTGCAAGGTGTTCGAAATTCTGAGGCAAATAGGGCTCAGCTATATGGAGACACGGGTAATATACAACACGTACAAGAACCAAGAGGGAATAATAAAAGACCGAGAAGTGCTCGTATTACAAAGGGAGTAAGACGGGGATGTAGTCTTTCACCCCTACTGTTTAATCAATACATCAAAAAAGCAATGACAGAAATAAAAGAAACGTTCTGAAGTGTAATTAAAATTCAAGGTAAAAGATATCAATGATAGTGAAGAAGAATTTAATCTGCTGAATGGAATGAACAGTCTAATGAGTACAGAATATGGATTGATAGTAAATCGAAAAAGGCGAAAGTAATGAGTAGTAGCAGAAAAGGAACTGAACATCAGGAGTGATGGACACAAATTAGATAAAGTTAAGGAATTCTACTATCTAGTCAGCAAAATAATCAATGACGGACGGAGCAAGAAGGACATCGAAAACAGACTAACACTGGCAACAAGGCCATTCCTGGCCAATTAATTTTTGCTAGTATCAAACATAAGCCTGAATTTGAGGAAGAAATTTCTGAGAAAGTACGTTTGGAGCACATCATTGTATGGGAGTGAAACATGGGCTGTGGGAAAATCGGAAAGAAGAGCATCGAAGAATTTGAGATGTGATGTACAGAAGAATGTTAAAAATTAGGTAGACTGATAAGGTAAGGAATGAGGAGGTTCCGTGCAGAATCGGAGCGGAAAGGAATGTGTGGAAAGTGCTGACAAGAAGAAGGGGCAGTATGATAGGACATCTGTTAAGACGTCAGGGAATAACTTCCATTGTACTAGAGGGAGTTGTAGAAGGTAAAAACTGTAGAGAAAGACAGAGACAGGAATTTATCCAGCAAATAATGAGGACATAGGTTGCAAGTGTTACTCCGAGATGAAGAGGTTAGCACAGGAAAGGAATTCGTGGCGAGACTCATCAAATCAGTCAGAAGATTGATGACCCAAAAAAGGAAAATACACTGGAGAGCCAAAGAAACTGGTACACCTGCCTAATATCGTGTAGGGCAACCGAGAGCACGCAGAAGTGCCGCAACTCAACGTGGCATGGACTCGACTAATGTCTGAAGTACTGATGGAGGGAAGGAACTGACACCATGAATCCTGCAGGGCTGTCCATAAATCAGTAAGAGTACGAGGAGGCTAAGATCTCTTCTTCACAGCACTTTGCAAGGCATCCCAGGTATGCTCAATAATGTTCATGTCTGAGGAGTCTGGCGGCCAGCGGAAGTGTTTAAACTCTGAAGACTGTTCATGGAGCCACACTCTAGCAATTCTGGACAAGTGCAGTGTCTCATCGTTTTGCTGGAATTTCCCAAGTCCGTCAGAATGCACAACGGACATGAATGGATGCAGATGATCAGACAGTATGCTTACATACGTGTCAGAGTCGTATCTAGATGTATCAGGGGGTTCCATATCACTCCAACTGCACTCGCCCCACACCATTACAGAACCACCATCAGCTTGAACAGCCCCTCCTGAGATGCAGTGTCCATGGATTCATGAGCTTGTCTCCATACCCGACACGTCCATCCGCTCGATACAATTTGAAACGAGACTCGTCCGACCAGGCAACATGTTTCCAGTCATCAACAGTCCAGTGTCGGTGTTGAGGGGCCCAGGTGAGGCATAAAGCTTTGTATCATGCAGTCATCAATGGTATACGAGTGGACCTTCGGCTCCGAAAGCCCATATCGATGATGTTCCGTTGAATGGTTCGCACACTGACACTCGTTAATGGCCCAACATTGAAATTTTTGTTTCTTTATTTTTTACACTTCTAGTTCCGTAGGACCAAACTGAGGAGCAAATCTCCAAGGTCATGGAACGTGTCAGCACATGAAATTACAACATAGAAGCAATATTAGATAAAATAAAATGTTTATGAACCCAAAAAAGTCAACCCATAAGTTTAAGTAAATGCAGTAAAAAATATAATGTAGGAATCAGCTTAATTTTTCGAGGAACTCCTGTACACGATAGAATGAGTGACTCCTGAGGAAATTTCAATTTCGATTTGAAAATGCGTGAATTACTGCTAAGATTTTTTAATTCTTGTGGTGGCTTGTTGTAAATGGATGCAGGAGTATACTGCACAACTTCATGCAGAAGTCTTAAGGAAGTGCGATCCAAATGCAGATCGGATTTCTGCCTAATACTAACTGAGTAAAAGCTACTAACTCTTGAAAATAAGCTGATATTGTTAACAAGAAATGACAGTAAAGAATATATATATTGAGAGGCCAATGTCAGAATCTACAGATTAGTGACCAGGGGTTGATAGGAGGTTCCCTTACTTACGCCACTTACTGCCCGAACTGCCCGTTCCTGAGCCAAAAATATCCTTTGAGAATGGGAACAGCTACCCTAAAATATAATATCATACGACATAAGCAAATGAACATAAGCAAAGTACACCAATTTTCGTTTTTATTTATTTATTTATTGTTCCGTGGGACCAAATTAAGGAGAAGCCTCCATGGTCATGGAACAAGTCAATACATGAAATTATAACACGATATTAGAAACAGATAAAATGAAATATAAAAAAACATATTCAGGTGACAAATCGTAAGTTTAAATGAAGAAAATCAACAATGTAACACTGGAATTTGCTCAATTTTTATAGCTCTTCCAGGAGCTCCTCAACAGAATAGAAGGAGTGAGCCATGAGGAAACTCTTCAGTTTAGACTTAAAAGAGTTTGGGCTACTGCTAAGATTTTTGAGTTCTTGTGGTAGCTTATTGAAAATGGATGCAGCAGAATACTGCACTCCTTTCTGCACAAGAGTCAAGGAAGTGCATTCTACATGCAGATTTGATTTCTGCCTAGTATTAACTGAGTGAAAGCTGCTAACTCTTGGGAATAGGCTAATATTGCTAACAACAAACGACATTAAAGAAAATATATACTGTGAGGGCAATGTCAGAACTCCCAGATTTTTGAATAGGGGTCGACAAGACGTTCTCGAACTTACACCACATATAGCTTGAACAGCCCGTTTTTGAGCCAAAAAACCCTTTTTGAATCAGAAGAATTACCCCAAAAAATAATACCATACGACATAAGCGTATGAAAATATGCGAAGTAGACTACTTTTCGTGTTGAAGTGTCACTTATTTCAGATACTGTTCTAATGGTAAATAAAGCAGCATTTAGCTTCTGAACAAGATCCTCGACATGGGCTTTCCACAACAGCTTACTATCTATCCGAAAGCCTAGGAACTTGAACTGTTCCGTCTCGCTTATAATATGCCTATTCTGTCTGATCACAATATCGGTTCTTGTTGAATTGTGAGTTAGAAACTGTAAAAACTGAGTCTTACCGTGATTTAGCATCAAATTATTTTCCACAAGCCACGAACTCATTTCATGAACTACATTATTTGTTACTGTTTCAATATTACACACAAGATCCTTCACTATCAAGCTGGTGTCATCAGCAAACAGAAATACTTTTGAATCACCTGTAATACTAGAAGGCATATCATTTATATAAATAAGATACAGCAGTGGCCCCAGCACCAACCCTTGGGGAACGCCCCACTTAACAGTGCCCCATTGGGACTGAACACCACTACCACTCTCAATAGTGCGGAGAATTACCCTCTGCCTTCTGTTCTTAAAGTAAGAGGCGAACCAATTGTAAGCTACTCCCCTTACTCCATAATGGTCCAACTTCTGCAGCAATATTTTGTGGTCAACACAGTCAAAAGCCTTCGTTAAATCAAAGAAAACACCTAGCGTTCGCAACCTTTTATTTAATCCGTCCAAAACCTCACAGAGAAAAGAGAATATAGCATTTTCAGTTGTTAAGCCATTTCTAAAACCAAACTGAGCATTTGACAGCAAATTATGTGAATTTAAATGTGTCAGTAACCTTGTATATACAACCTTCTCGATAACTTTAGCAAACACCGATGGCATAGAAATAGGTCTAAAATTGTCAACATTATCAATGTCTCCCTTTTTATAAAGTGGCTTCACTACTGAGTACTTTAATCGGTCAGGAAACCGACCACTCCTAAAGGAAAAGTTACAGATATAGCTGAGAACTGGGCTAACATACATAGAACAATACTTCAGTATTCTGCTAGATACCCCGTCATATCCATGAGAGTTCTTGGTCTTTAGTGATTTAATTATTAACTCAATCTCCCTCTTGTCAGTATCATGGAGGAGCATTTCAGGTAACAGTCTAAGAACACTTTTTTCTAAGAGCGCTATATGATTCCCTGTTGGGACTAGGTTTCTATTTAGTTCACCTGCTATATTCAGAAAGTGATTATTAAATACTGTACACATATGCGACTTATCAGTAACACGGACATCCCCACTATGCACTGATTCTATATCCTCAACCTGTCTCTGCAGACCAGCAACTTCCTTTAAGACTGACCATATGGTTTTAATTTTATCCTGAGACTTAGCTATTCTATCTGCATACCACATACTTTTTGTCTTCCTAATAACATTTTTAAGCACCTTAAAATACTGTTTGTAATGGGCTGCTGCATTTAGATTTTGACTGTTTCTAACGTTTTGATCCAATTGCCACTTTGTTCTACAAGATATTCTTATCCCTCTAGTCAGCCACCCAGGCTGCCTGTTTGTGCTAGTACCCTGTTTTAAACGTTCTAACGGAAAGCAACTTTCAAAGAGCATGAGAAAAGTCTGGAGAAAAGCATTATATTTATCGTCTACTGTATCAGCGCTATAAACATCTTGCCACTCTTGTTCCTTTATAAGGTTTACAAAGGTCTCCACAGCAACTGGATCAGCTTTCCTGAACAGCTGATGACAATATTTTACCCGTGTTGCAGCACAAGAATCTTTTAAAGTTAAAATTTGTGCATCATGATCTGAAAGGCCATTCACCTTGTAACCTCCCCACAAAAATTTTAAAAATGACAACATTTAATAGAAATGGAGCCAAGCGTAACCTCCCTAGCAATTAAATTTAATGACAATAAAAATGAGAATCGCAATCTGACTCAAGGTGTAAGCTCCCACAAAATATGAAAAACAATTCAATGCTAATGAGACTTCAGTGACAATGTAAACTCAATTAAACCGAGATGTCGGTCTTTGGCCCTGTGCAAAAAAAATCAGAATTAAATTCTTACCTCAGTATAACTGCATGTCAAATTTCTGCTCTTATTGTTGCCCACGGCTTGGAGGAACTGCATTGCAAATAATAAATTTTTTTTTTTTAATTTAACTGAAACTTTACTTTAAGGGAAATGGAAGGAAATCGTTGGTTCAATTAAATGATTTTTTTTTGTTAAAAATATTGCTTTGAAATGAAAATTATTATTGGGGCACTTGTTGAAAATTAACTACAATAAATAAACTTTACATTATCTGATGATTACCTTAATTAACAATATACCTCATTCAGCCCTTGACCAGAATGCCATGTCGACGCTCGCCGAATCCTCACACACACAACTGCACTCGACTGCTACTACCGACATACTGCACTGCTCACAGACTGCCCACTGACAGACTGCTCGCAACTGTACTGCACGACTACTACTAGCGTACTGCTCGCAACACTCGCGCGGTCAAGCGCAGACTAACTACGATAAATGGCTCTCTGGTCAAAGATTTTACCATGCTTCACCATCGCTGCTACGTTACATACGTGTTTCATAACCCTCCACTGGGGGGGCAAAGATTTGGCAGCGATGGTGAGTCATTTGGACTTGCCATCGCAAGAAATTTTTACAATTTACAGAATATTCAATTGTAGTACATAAATTAAATGTGGTGCACACGCACCAAGTACAAAATATATCAGACAAAGACAAAATGTGAGTACAAAACAGTAGGAAATCAGAAAAATGTATATACAAATTATTTGACGGATAACAGAGTGCATACGCACTGAAAAAATTCTTTAGCATTTTCAGAACAAATAAACAGAATGGCAAAAAATCATGTTAACAAGTGACATGAGTGTACTCGCACTGGAGTTGAGAACATATCAGCAAATGACGAAATGTATATACAATGAGTAACAATGACATAAGTGCTTACACACTGAAGTATTGAACATACAGAATGAGTACAAATCATACTGAAAAATGAGAAAAGTGCACAGGCACTGAAGTTCAGTAGAAAACATATTAACACCTAACATAAGTGCACATGCACTGTAGTTCAGAACATATCATTAAAATAAAAAAAATGTATATACAATATAAAAGACAAGAGTGCACATATAATGTACTTCAGAACAAATCAAAAAAATGTCTTTAGCATTTTCGCAATAAATAAACATAATGGCAAAAAATCATGTCGACAAGTGCCATAAGTGTACTTGCACTGGAGTTCAGCGAATCGAAAAAAAAATGTATAGCCCATGAACATAAATGATGTTAGCAAAAAAAAATGATTTTCACTATGTGACAAGAATTAGGATAGGAAAGGGAAGGATTGCATCATGGTTGTAGTTCTTTAGATTGCACACAGCTGTTCTGAACGTCCATATCTTTCCACAGAAGTACAACACCAAATGACACAATTTGAAGTTCTTTTCCCATCAGAATTTATCAGCGTAGCCAAGACACTGAACTGTCGTAGTAATGTTCCATGTTTTCATTTTGGCAGTACATTAGGTACACCAAACAGTGGGACCATAATAACGTCTTCATCGCTCACGGTGGTGGACAGCATGTCGTGTCAACACCACGCTCTTACAAGGCACACCAACGTAGAATTAGTGCAAAACCAAAGATAGTGCTCCATGATCACTAGGATAGACAGGACAAATGGACATTGCAGTAATTCAGGGTAGTTAGCTCATAAGGTGAAGGACATTAAGTCACATACCATTCTTCATTAGTAGTTTGCGGCATTCATAGCCCAGTTGTTGAACATTTCTGTACCATGTATGTAGTATTACAGAAAAATGTTCATTAATTGTTTTACATAGAATCAGTAACCTTCTTTTCCTAGTTACAAAGCATTATGAAATAATCGCATTCTTTTCCAGTTACAAACTATAGCATAGTTAATTAATCATTTGTCATTCCAATAGTAATCTCATTCTTGTCCAGTTACAAAGGATAATTAATCACTTGTCATTTCAATATAGTAAGAATCATTAGCTTTTTTTCTAATTACAAAGCATTATCAAACAATCACATTCTTTTCCAGTTACAAAGTATAGCATAGTTAATTAATCATTTGTCATTCCAATACAGTATTAATCATTAGCCTTCTCCTAATTACAAAGCATTATTAAACAATCGCATTCTTTTCCAGTTACAAAGTATGGCATAGTTAATTAATCATTTATCATTCCAATACAGTAAGAATCATTAGCCTTCTCCTAATTACAAAGTAATATTAAACAATCACATTCTTTTCCAGTTACAAAGTATCAACATTGAAAACAAGAGCTAATTAATGGAATAATTAATAACATAATTCATTGAGTGACATTAATTATTGGCACTCAGTGGCCAGCAAGTATTGAATAGAATAAAACATTGTTCATCATTCAGTATTATTCAGATCATTACGAAGTCATTATTAAAAATCAGTTAATTACAGTCATAGCATTAATAATCATGGCCATTATAAGTAGTTTCATTACAATAAAACATTGTTCCTCATTCAGTATTATTCAGATCATTATGAAGTCATTATTAAAAATCAGTTAATTACAGTCATAGCATTAATAATCATGGCCATTATAAGTAGTTTCATTACAATAAACAGTGGCAGTCCTTGGCCAGTTACAAAGCATTATTTTATATATATATATATATATATATATATATATATATATATATATTATCATTAAGAAGTCATTACTAAAGTGACTTACTATTCAGAGCTAATCAGTATTACTCAGAACTTTCTCAAACTGGTATCACTACTTGGGACTGGTAATACATTTTTTTGTTAGCAATGCATTGCGTTGGGATCGATAATTAATTGCTGAGGCATAACACTATTTGCTTTTGTTCTATTGCTGCAAATGAGGATAGGTAACGTCATTCGTCATGAGTCAGCTGTAGCAAGGTTATGTAACAAGGCAGTATATGTGATCACATTTATGAATGATAAACACAAATGGGTAAAAAATAAACATGCAAGTACTAGAACAGGTATAATAAGTAACAGGTTTAGTAAGTATCATGAAAAGCTTCTCCTGGAAAAAATACAAAATGGATTATTGACCTGAAAGAAGAAACGCACACTATGCTGAAAAGTAGTGAACTTCAAATTAACAAGAAGTGAAACGTGTACAAAATGTGTTCCATAGCTGTCCTTTCCAAAACTTTCCGTCATCCTACTATGCAATATAACGCCTGCTGTCAAAACAAACTGCAACAAATACTTAAATAACTACATAGCATAAATACATAACTTCAACATTATCCTCATCTATAAAGAAAAAACTTTATTATCCATCACTTCATTATCCATATTATCATAACTTCATTATTATCATCACCTGTAAAGAAAAACTTCATTATTCATAACAGCATATTCTTCATCATTATTCATCAGCATTCATTATCATCTGCAAAAAATCACTTCATTACTCATTATACAACTATTCCTTATCTGTAGCATATTTCATCACTAAAACTAAGATGTGTAGTTCTGTCTGACAGCCTGCATCAATCACCTTGTATTCTGAAAGAAAAAATTAGTTAAGACTGCTATTCTACGATGAGCATAGTATATTCTTGTTAATGCTTGTTAATCCTGATCCATTTACTCTTCCTCATAAAGTTATTGAATCTTCTTTCGTTTATTCCGTAGGTGAAATTCCCATTTCTGTTGAATTTATTTCTTACACGCATCATTTCTTTCTGAAATTGATGAACAAAGATTAATGTCTTGCATTTAAATCATATACCCACCAAATAATGACTGGTTTATGGTAACATAATTAACCATACAGCATAACATGACAGAAAACGTAATATGTCAAAGACATTGACAGTGTTCAAAGCCAAAATGTACAGAGAATATCACAATGCAGCAGCAGAAAATGTAAAACAGTCACGATCTTGAGATGTCATAGGGCAACAAAAATGTCAAAGTCAACTGGTGTGTGTTATATCTTAACTATTTCACAGTGCATACAAACAAAACTTGAAAACAATCATACATAAAAAGACAAAATGTGACGTTCGTTGTGTTCAGCTTGTATGTAGTGTAGTTGATCGAGGCGAGAATTAAAGACTTTAATGGAGAGAGAATTTGATAAAATTACTACGTCATTACATAGAATTGCATAATTATTCATAAAATACGTAAGTTCATCTGGAAAAATATGCACGGTCTGATGTGTAACGACAAGAAAAGCGACCTGCTAACCTTACCTTGCCGGGCACTTGCCAAGAAAAAATACGATAATCATCAGTAATTAGTCAGGTGAATATAATTGCATTAGTAAATGGCATCATAGTGTGTTGAATCATACAGTGTCTTCATTCAATAAAGGGTTTAATATTTGACCAATGGTGGTTGCCTTTCGATTTTCTGGTTCTCAAAGTTTCGACGTGTACAACATTGGGGTGAGGGATGCTGCGAATCCGATATGGACCTGCGTATAGAAGTTCAAATTTACTGCACTTACCTTTTAATTTACTGGATAAATAGTGTGTACGTACTAATATTTTCTGTCCAACGTGAAAGTCGCGGCGTGTACAAACCTGTTTTTGCTGTCTTCTCCGGCGCTCTCCGGCACGTTTGATGTTGTTCAGCGCAATGTCAATTATTTCATGGTGTCGTAGGCGACGACATTTAGGGAAGTTTACTAACTCTTTAATTTTGTTTGGTGGTTCAACGTTTTTCAATATAACAGACGGAGATAGCATAGTGGATTCATTTGTAATGGAATTAATTACATCTTGGAATGAGAGTATGTGTGTATCCCAATCAATATGTCTTTTGTGGCAGTATATTCGGCACAGCTTACCAATTTCTTTCATTAACCGTTCACAAGGGTTCGAAGAAGCATGGTACTTAGATATATAAATCGGAGAAATGTTTCTAGCTCGTAACATGCGTGTCCATACGCTACTACGAAATTGAGATCCATTGTCAGAAATTACTTTCATCACATGCCCTACATGAAATAGAAAATGTTTTACAAATGCTTTCGAAACAGTTTTAGCAGTAACTTTGCATAATGGAGTGAAAGTAACAAATTTTGAAGTGAGTTCAACAGCGACAAAGATGTAGCAAAAACCTCTGTTAGTTCTCGGAATCGGACCAAAAATGTCTACTGCGGCCATATGTTTTAATTTAACAGGTACAATGGGATATAAAGGAGGAATATGTGAAGTGGTGTCTGATTTAGCTTTCTGGCAAATTTTACAAGACGCTAAAACTCGTCGTATACGTTTTTCCATGTTGGTAAAATAACAGTTCTGTCTCAGTATAAGAAAACATTTTCTTGCTCCGTAATGTGCGTAACTTAAATGAGTGTACCAGATTAATTTGTTAACCAGTTCGTCAGGAATGCATAATAACCAATTGTTGCTGTCAGGATGAGAGCGGCGAAACAGAATGTCATTGCGTACAGTGTAATGGTTTCTAATCGTAACATTATTCTTATCTTTCCAAAGGTGTTTAATTTCTTTCCACACGTTGTCTTTATTTTGTTCTTGTGCTATGTCCTGTAATGACGATGAAATAAAATTTTCAAATGCAACTTGCTGAATGTACATGACACTGAAATTTGTTTTGCAGAAGTTGGTTGCTACGTCTTGCTGATTGTTGCCGAGAGAACGCGATAGTGCGTCTGCTATAACATTTTGTGTGCCGGGAATGTGAACTATTGTAAAATTAAATTCCTGTAAATAAAGTTTCCATCTGCTTAATCTGTCGTGAGTGAATTTAGCCGAAAGTAAAAATTGTATCGCTCTGTGGTCTGTGTAGACGGTGGTATGTCTGCCGTAAAGAAAGTGCCGAAATCTCATAAAAGCCCATACAACACATAATGTTTCCAGTTCTGTAACGGAATAATTTCGCTCAGCAGGTGACAGGATGCGGCTTGCAAATGCGATGTTTTTAATTACTGTAGAACCATCTTCTTCAATTTCCTGGAAAATGTGTACGCCTAAAGCCGTGTTAGAACTGTCGGTGGCAATGGAAAAATTTCTGGTAAGATCTGGGTGCGATAAAAGTGGTGCATTCAACAGAGCATGTTTCAGGTTCATGAATTCAGAATGTGCTTGCTTATCCCATGACCAAATACTGTTTTTACCTGTTAATTGGCATAATCTGGGTGTGTCTAAAGCAGAGTGATGAGTAAATCTACGAAAAAAGTTAATTAAGCCCAAAAAACTGCGTAATTGCTTCTTCGTCGTAGGAACAGTAATGTCACGTAGAGCTTGAAGTTTTTTCGGATCAGGCGCAATGCCTTCTGCTGAAATTACGTGTCCAAGAAATTTTATAGAAGTTTTGCCAAAGTGCGATTTACTAAGATTAACTGTGAGTCCTTGAGCATGAAAAGTTTGCAACAGTTGTTCAAGAATCAGATTGTGTTCAGACCAGTTAGCTTCTGCGATAAGAATGTCGTGTACATACGTCGTAATTCTGTCTTTAAGTTCTGTCGGAAGTATTGTGTTCAAACCGCGAATAAAAGCTGCTGAAGAAATAGTTAATCCGAATGGTAATTTGCAAAATTGATAACAGTCGCCGAAACAGAGAAAAGCTGTATATTTTCTGCAATTTGGATGAAGTTGAATTTGCCAAAATCCCGATTTCAAATCTAGTGTAGAATAAATAGCAGTACCATGAAATTTCTGTAAAAGTTCCTCTAAAGCCTGTGGTCGATCTGTTTCATTAATAATAATGTCATTAATGTGACGTGAATCAAGTACGAGGCGAAGTGAGCCATCTTTTTTCTTAACAATATGTAGCGGGTTTATGTACGGACTAACTGCCGGTTCTATAATTCCTTGATCAAGCATATCCTGCAATTCTTTTTTAACTTGTTCTCTGTGAATATATGGAATGGGATAATGCTTTGCTTTAAATGTGTCGTGCTGTTTGACTTGAAATTCATACATAAAACCGGACATAGTACCAGGAATGTTGTCAAAAACTGGAGCTTGCTGTAAAAGAATTTTGTGTAACTGCGTGCGTTCGTCGTCTGTATTTGCACTGCTCTCTTTAACCTTATCAGAAATCAATTGCATTACGTCGTAGTCAGCTTCGTCTGGAGTATTATAGTTGTGTACGTACGTATCCGTGAACAATGTGGAATTACAGTCTATGTTACGTGTTGCGGAAATGACCTCTGTGCGGTTAATTGTTTGTTCTTCCGCAGATAGTGAGTGCTGAAATTCTAAAGCAAATTGTATATTTTCATCCTTCAACATTAAATAAGAATTCTGAAAATCAATAACTGCGTCGTGTTGTACCAGAAAATTCGTACCTAAAATAACGTCTGTTGTCAATAAAGGAACAATCCAAAAATTAGAGTGGAAAGTATGACCTCCAATACAAAATGATAAATGCGTCTGTAATTTAACGTCTACTCCTTTACTCGATACTGCTCCTTTCACTTTTGTTTTGCCTAAAGGTAATGTCGGATAGGTATACTCTTTGTTACACTCGTTAAAAGTTTCTTCATTTATTACTGATATAGGTGAGCCGGAATCAATTACTGCTGAGAATTTCGATGAACCAATTTTAATTTCGATAACAGGATGAGAAATGGTTTTCTGAACAAATGGTCTTTCCTGCAAGAGTGTCTCTGATATCGTCAAAAGTAATTACATTTTCGTGAACAACATTTTGCATGTCTAAGGTAGTGCTTATGTTACTGGAAGATGCGATCTGTACAGTATCTAGTCAGATTCTATCTGACGTGTTATTATTATCAGCAGGATGCTGTGGCATTTCTACTATTTGAACAGTTCTATTACTTCTTCCAGACGTGTTACGCTCTGGATGATACCTACTGTCGGGTTCATTCATGAGAATATGTTCTTGTTGATTACTTTGTTGCTGGTAAGACCGACTGTTATTAAACGTATGTTGGTAATTATGCTCATTGTTTTTACGTCTGTCGTGAAAGTCATTCCTATACGGTGCATTGCGATAGGAATTGAAATACTGTCTTCTTTGTACGTAGTTGTTTCCTTGCTGCCGTGCGTTACTATTTGTTGTATCAGGGACTATACGTCCATGCGGCGAAACATTAAAGTTAGGTTGACCTTGTGCACTACATTGTTGGTTAGATATGCTAACCGGCAGACTTTCATGCTGTTGTGGTGGAAAACGTCTACTGTTACCAAAATGTGTTTCCTGTTGCTGAAAATTTTGACGATATTGATAATCTGAATTTTGTCTGTGATTTAAGTTCTGGTAGTTGTCGTTCCTAAAGCGTCTGTTACTTTTCCTATTGAAATTACGTGTCTGATCATAATTGCTGTACTTTTGTTGACCTTGGTTATTATAAGAAAAATTTTTGTTTACAAATGAATAATCAGATTGCTGTACTTCTAAAAGCTGCAAAAGATCCCTGAATGCTGAAATGTTTTCTTTTTGCTGGGCCGTTAGAAGTGACACTCGTAATGACCGTGGTAATTTGGAAATGCATAATTGTATAAGTGCGGATTCACTGTACGGTTCACTTAGGTACTGGTTCTGTTGCACCACGTGCTCAAAAAATTGCGTCACACTGGGAAAATTGGAGTTCTCATAATTAGGTAAGCTAATTAACTGATCTTTAATTCCGCGCTGTGTCGTCTTCGACCAATACGCTGACAGAAATGCATTCTGGAATTCTTCTACCGAATAGCATTGTCTCGCGATCGGTCTCATACGAGTTGCCGGTTCGCCTTCCACAAAACTGCAAATAAATTCAAGTTTATGCGTTACAGGACAAGTCGGTGGAAGAGCAAAGCTAAATTGTTGAATCCAATCCAGTGGGTGAATCTGCGTTCTATCGTTTTTAAAAACTTTAAACTTTCTCACTGACAGAAAATGTTTGTAATCGAAATTATCATCTCTGTGTGATGGAACAGGTTCAGGATCGTAAGAAAATCTGTTGAACTGTGGTTGTTCGGAATCTAATTCCCGTACTCTCTGTAGATTACCCAAATTATACGCGTTGCGCGAGTCTGACAAATGTTCGCAAAGTGGCGTCTGCTGTGATGTGTTATTAACTGAAATACTTTTCATCTCTGTTACTTCTTGTTGTAAACTTGACAACTTTCTACGCAACGCGTTATTAGACAAATCGATCTCATTAATTGTCTGCTGTAAATTTTGAAATTCAGGTGTTTGTTTAAATGAAATCGGTGCAGTATCGTCTGATTTATTATCATTATTACTTTCAATAGCATCAATACGACTGGCTAATTCATCATATTTTTCAGTCAGTATTTTTGCCTGATCATCGGTTTTAGAATCGGACGCATTAATCTGTTTTTGCAACTTACGCGTAGTTTCGCTCAGTTTTTTAACATCAGCTTTGATGACATCGCAAACTTGTGTTAGTTCTAATTGTTCGAATCTGTCTGTCACTGTTTGAATATTTACTGTGTGTGTATCTGTTTTTGATTTAAGATCAGAAATTTCATCACGTAATTCCGCATTCAACTGTTCTATGGTATTAATTTTGTCAGACACTGTAGTAATATTATTGTCTACATACGTCTTCGCTTTCGCGAACATTTTACGTTTGTCTTCTTGTCTTTGTGCAGTGATTGTTTCCATGACTTGTCGTTTTACTTTGTTTTGATCTTGAATAAATTTGCGGAAACGCGTATCACTGTTTTGTATGTGAAGATTAAAGCGTTCGTCAATCTGAGTATTCTGTTGTTCGAATTTCGCGTCTATCTTTGCGTCCATTGTGCGCGAAAGTTCTACCGTCATTGCTTTAAACTCGTCGCGTAATTGTGTAGCTTTTTCAGAGCATTGTTTAGCGACTCCGCTAATTTCGTCTCAGAGTGTTTCTGTTGCAGCTGTTTGCAATTCCCTTAATTCCTCAGCAACAGACTTAATTTCTTCGCTACTCTTTTTTGAAGAAGCCTCAATTTCCACGCGCAACTGTTCCTTAGTGTCGTGGCACTGCGCGGCAACGGCTCTAATTTGTTCACTAAGCTGTCTGGAATTGTTATCCAATTTTTCATTGTGTTGTCTGACCTGTTCACTAAGTTGTTTGAGATCTTCACTACTGTTGTCTTGTTTTTCCATAATTTGGTTAACTCGTTGCAGCAATAGTGTCATAATTTGATCCGAACCAAAATTAGCATTTCTGTTCTCAGTGCTGTTTAATGGTGTACCTGCAATTGTCGCGCTTTGTGTGACCATTTGGTCATTCTGCAATTTACAAAAAGGATTATCAGTCGGATGTACACTGTCAGACACTATTTCGGAATTAAATAAATCCGTCGTACTTTGTGTACCCTGTTCATTTTCATTAGACAAATTTGTATGTTCATCACGTAAATTTAGTAAACCGGTTGTGTTAGGCTGGGCAGCGCTCATTACAATAGGGCGCCCCGCATCATCGATTGTCGTCAAATCAACAGAAGACACAATCGAGTTCGATTGTTCATCATTAAGGTCTACATCATTATTAATGGTTGGAATGCACTGATTGTCAGTGATCGCAGGATTGTCATCATTACACTGCGTGTCACAAGTCCTATCGGTAAAGTTGTTTGAGTCGTTAATTTCATTCATAATACCTCGCGACACACTATTCACAGTCTTTCGCGGCATTTTTACAATAGTCACAAATATTCACAA
Organism: Schistocerca serialis cubense; assembly: GCF_023864345.2. NCBI lineage: Eukaryota > Metazoa > Arthropoda > Insecta > Orthoptera > Acrididae > Schistocerca > Schistocerca serialis. Next base: position 81,107,816 of record NC_064642.1, on the reverse strand, counting down.
AACAAATAAGCACAAATGCAAAAAGGCAACAAACAAATACAACAGAGCAACGAATTGCCGTTGACCTGTAGAAAGAAAGTCACAATATTAGTAAAAGCGTTGCGCCAAATCTTAATTATATCTAAGCAAATAAGAGCAGATATCTGACTGTTGTTCAAAAGATTCTCAACGAAATACGATCCTGGACTGGGTGTCGCCAAGTGTAACCTCCCCACAAAAATTTTAAAGTCGATATTTAATAGAAATAGAGCCAAAGTGTAACCTCCCTAGCAATTAAATTAAATGACAATAAAAATGAGAATCGCAATCTGACTCAAGGTGTAAGCTCCCACAAAATAATGAAAAACAATTCAATGCTAATGAGACTTCAGTGGCAATGTAAACTCAATTAAACCGAGATGTCGGTCTTTGGCCCTGTGCAAAAAAAATCAGAATTAAATTCTTACCTCAGTATAACTGCATGTCAATTTTTTTTTTTTTGAAATTTAACTGAAACTTTACTTTAAGGGAAATGGAAGGAAATCGTTGGTTCAATTAAATGATTTTTTTTTGTTAAAAATATTGCTTTGAAATGAAAATTATTATTGGGGCACTTGTTGAAAATTAACTACAATAAATAAACTTTACATTATCTGATGATTACCTTAATTAACAATATACCTCATTCAGCCTCTTGACCAGAATGCCATGTCGACGCTCGCCGACTCCTCACACACAACTGCACCCGACTGCTACTACCGACATACTGCCCTGCTCACAGACTGCCCACTGACAGGCTGCTCGCAACTGTACTGCACGACTACTACTACTAGCGTACTGCTCGCAACATTCGCGCGGTCAAGCGCAGACTAACTACGATAAATGGCTCTCTGGTCAAAGATTTTACCATGCTTCACCATCGCTGCTACGTTACATACGTGTTTCAACCTTTTTGCTAACAGAATACCCTTCCAGTAATGAGGAATGAACAAAAATGTTGTCTATGGTTGTTCTACTGTTTCCTTGCACTCTCGTTGGAAAGAATACGGTTTGCATAAGATTATATGAATTAAATAGGTCTACCAGCATCCTCTTCCTTGCACAATCACTTATACAATTAATATTGAAGTCACCACATATAACTAACTTTTTGTATTTCCTATAAAGTGAACCAAGAACCTCCTCCAGCTTTAACAAAAATGTTGTGAAATCGGAGTCTGGGGATCTATAAATAACAACAGTTAGAAGTTTAGCTCCGTTAAATTTAACCACACCTGCACAACATTCAAACACCTTTTCAGCGCAGTACTTTGAAACATCAATTGACTCAAATGGGATGCCGTTTTTCACATACATGGCTACTCCCCCACACCGCAAAGAGCTCCTCGAAAAGCTGCCAGCCAACCTGTATCCTGGTAAAGGAAGCCTCTGAATTATCTCCTTATTTAAGAAGTGTTCAGATATACCAATAATTTCAGAGTCAACATCTATAAGCAGTTCACTAACTTTATCTCTAATACCTTGTATATTTTGATGAAATATACTAATTCCCTCATTACTCGGTTGCCTAAGCTTTGTCAAAATTGATTCCCTTGTTAGAGAGACTTCCCTTAAGCAGGAATACCTATCAGCTGACTTCAATCTAAAAAAGGTGCAGCTCTAACACCCACTACTGCAGGAATTTTCCCATGAGTGGTCCCACCAACCCCACCTATGCTGTCACCTATAAGCTTTGCCAACCTCCCCTTCCCGTACCTGTTGAAGTGCAGGCCCTGTCTAGTGAAACCCGTCCTGCTGATAGACTCCACCGACACCACTGAAATGTGACCCATGCTTTCTGTCATCAGTGCACCCCCAATTCTCATGTTATTACGCCTGACGGCTATATTAAGATGAGGCAGATCGTGACGCTGAAACAGTTTCACGAAATGCAGATTCATGTTGCCAGTCTGAGTGGCTATCTTTTCCAGGTCACCATCTATGTTATACTCCCCATCCCTACCAATACTATTACCAGCCCCACCCACAATCACTACCTGATCCTCTTTAGTGAAATCCCTACATAACCCTCCTATGTTAACAGTCACCTGAGCCAACCCTGCATTAGGCTTCACAATGCTGGTGACCTGGTACTCACTCCCCAGCACATCCTGCAACTGCTGGCCTACACCTCTGCCATGAGAACTACCTAACAGCAGAACCTTCTTCTTCGTCTTCGACTTTGCAACTGTTCTAGGCACAGTAACTACTGAGGTCTGCTGCATACTTCCTACATCTACAGCTACTAGAGGTTCCTCTCCACTAGACTCTGACAGTTGGTCATATCTATTGTAAACACCAATAGTAAAATTATCTGAATATCTTCTTCTCCTAGCAGATCTCTTGCCAACAGCCAGCTCCCATTCCCCAACCCCCCTTCTCCCTCCTCATCCTATCTAGCTCCTCCTGCGCGTTTTTCAACTGCACCTGAAGGGCACAGATCTTACGCTCCTGCTCCTCTATCAACTTACTCTTGCTACATAACCTGCAGTTCCAGGAGAGGATCTCACCAGAATGCCCACTGGCTTCCCCACTGCATTCCCCCCAGTGAAAATACTTCGAACAAGTCTCACACCGCAATCCACTACTCACGAACCTACGGCAAAGCCCACACTTCTCACTCATGGTAAAATTTTACTTTTTCTAAGTTCCGCTACTACAATAAGAAGATGTTAAAAACCTGACTACAATAATCACAAACTTACTCTACAAGGGAAGTAACGACTATTATTAACAGTATTAATAAACAACAAATGTGAATATAACAAAAGACTAATACAGAAAGAGAATCAAACGTCTAATGACACAGTAACGAAGCTGAAAACAGTTCCCAAAAGGTTCTTCTGAAATTATTTCACCAGAAAACACCAAGAACACCGGTTGAAGACTACTAAAGTTCCTAAATAAACCACTATACACAAACAATTAATTAGTACTTAGCTTTCGATGCGCCGCTACAGCTGCAACTGGTCAGCGCGGAATGTAAACACAGGCAAGAGGTTAAGTTGCTCGATACGAAACACAAATATCAGGTCACAACACAAGAAAGGCAGAGGTGAATGAAGAAACCACTAATACGTCACTTATATAGTAAATATTATCACAAAAACCCCGTTAAAATATGTATCCGAAACCTAAAAATATATGAAAACTTAGAGAGCGATCTCACACGCAGTCACTCGCTTATGACGTCACACCAAAGATCTAAATCCAAAGAACGACACGCGGTAATTTGCAGAAGGGTTGCACTCTGTCACTTTGAACGATTCTCTTCAGTCGTCGTTGGTCCCCTTCTTGCAGGAATTTTTTTCCGGGCGCAGCGATGTCGCAGATCTGATGTTTTATCGGATTCCTGATATTCACGGCACACTCGTGAAATGGTCGTACGGGAAAATCCGCTACCTCGGAGATGCTGTTTCCCATTGCTCGTGCGCCGACTAATGACACGACGGTCAAACCCACTTAAATCTTGATAACCTGCATTGTAGCAGCAGTATCCCATCTAACAACTACGCCAGACACTTGTCTCATATAGGCGTTGCCGACCGCAGCGCCGTCTCTAACTGTTTGCATATCTCTGTATTTGAATACGCATGCCTATACCAGTTCCTTTGGCGCTTTAGTGTACATTATTGTAACCTCTATCAGCTCATACCTTTATGCGTGGTAAAGTTTCAAGGATTGATTTCACATTGAGGTAAGTGAACTTTAATATCGACAACAATCATTTTTAAATAAAGAAAAATAAAGATTAAATAAAAACAGAAAGCGCTGTTCATTATTTTTTTACGTATAATGGCAACACATAACAGCTCAGAAAGGGAAGTGTGAAATCCATTTACCAGCATAGTTCTAATACCTCACAAAGCTGCCGTGGTGATATGCACTACTGGCCATTAAAATTGCTACACCACGAAGATGACGTGCTACAGACGCGAAATTTAACCGACAGGAGGAAGGTGCTGTGATATGCAAATGATTAGCTTTTCAGAGCATTCACACAAGGTTGGCGCCGGTGGCGACACCTACAACGTGCTGACATGAGGAAACTTTCCAACCGATTTCTCATACACAAACAGCAGTTGACCGGCTTTGCCTGGTGAAACGTAGTTGTGATGCCTCGTGTAAGGAGGAGAAATGCGTACCATAACATTTCCGACTTTGATAAAGGTCGGATTGTACCCTACCGCGATTGCTGTTTATCGTGTCGCGATATTGCTGCTCGCGTTGGTCGAGATCAAGTGACTGTTAGCAGAATATGGAATCGGTGGGTTCAGGAGGGTAATACGGAACGTCGTGCTGGATCCCAAAGGCCTCGTATTACTAGCAGTCGAGATGACAGGCATCTTATCCGTATGGCTGTAACGGATCGCGCAGCCACGACCCGATCCCTGAGTCAACAGATGGGGACGTTTGCAAGACAACAACCATCTGCACGAACAGTTCGACGACGTTTGCAACAGCATGGACTATCATCTCGGAGACCATGGCTGCGGTTATCCCTGACGCTGCATCACAGACAGGAGCGCCTGCGATGGTGAACTCAACGACGAACCTGGGTGCACGAATGGCAAAACGTCATTTTCTCAGATTAATCCAGGCTCATGATGGTCGCCTCATGATGGTCGCATCCGTGTTGGGCGACATCGCGGTGAAAGCACATAGGAAGCGTGTATTAGTCATCGCCATACTGGCGTATCACCTGGAGTGATGGTATGGGGTGCCATTGGTTACAGGTCTCGGTCACCTCTTGTTCGCATTGACGGCACTTTGAACAGTGGACGTTACATTTCAGATGTGTTACGATCCGTAGCTCTACCCTTCATTCGATCCCTGCGAAACCCTACATTGCAGCAGGATAATGCACAACCGCATGTTGCAGGTCGTGTACGGGCCTTTCTGAATAGGGAAAATGTTCGACTGCTGCCTTGGCCAGCACATTCTCCAGATCTCTCACCAATTGAAAACGTCTGGTCAATGGTAGGCGAGCAACTGGCTCATCACAATACGCCAGTCACTACTGTTGATGAACTGTGGTATCGTGTTGAAGCTGCATGGGCAGCTGTACCTGTACACGCCATCGAAGCTCTGTTTGACTCAATGCTCAGGCGTATCAAGGCCGTTACTACAGCCAGATGTGGTTGTTCTGGGTACTGATTTCTCAGGATCTATGCACCCAAATTGCGGGAAAATGTAATCACATGTCAGTTCTAGTATATTTGTTCAAAGAATACCCGTTTATCATCTGCATTTCTTCTTGGCGTAGCAATTTTATTGGCTAGTAGTGTATGTATCATCATCGAAAAATGAATATAGTCAGTTGATCACAATTCTAATAGGATAGCAAAAAATAAAATAAAATAAAATAAAAATGTCCTCTCTGAGTTGCTACGAAAATATGCGCTCGTAAATGGGTAAACTTCAAATATCATCATTGACACAATGAACGTACCATTTGTACTGCACATTACAAATTATACTGAAACTGACAGCCATCAGCCTCAATGCAAGCATGATGTTGGCGACAAGTTTTTGATGCATCCTGACAAATATCCCTGATTTTTTTCGAATCACATAAAGGGCAGCTACAATCCTGGCAACTAATTCCATCTCCGTATTCACTGGGGTACCCACGATGGGTCTTTTTAGTCCTTACACTTACTTGGCGCATACTTGTCCACAGCACAATTTACGATCTCTTTCCTTCTATGGCGAGGTTGGAAGCTGGACGTCGAGGGACTTCAGTTCGGGCTGAATTGCATTGCGCTAGTATGTGGGTAGAACTGATTCCATGTGTTCCATAGTGAAGCTATCTGAAGTAACGTCTGTATTGCCTTCCCGGCAAGTAGCGACGAGGATATCTCAGCGGCGAGCAGCGATACGGCGATGGAATCGATTAGCTATCTCGCTAGAGTAGGAAGCAGAGGTATTAAGTAGCCATCAGGATGCGTGACTTAGGTGAGCCAACACGTTGGTTTCGAGGGCAGTTCGCATACTATTTATGAAGCACTTCTATACGTGCCATTATAGTTCTGTGTTGATGGCCTCATTACGAACTTGGATTTTAGCACAACTGTAACTGTTTGTGCATTAATTAGGAAGGACTCTCATTCTGGAAGTTATCGGCTTCCAGCTTTCTATGTGAAGTCAATGATCGCTGTGTCGTGGCTTGTAAATGTTGTGAACGTATTCCGCGTCAGTCTGAACTTTAATCCGAGCACGATTTGCCTAGCGTTTTCCTAAACAACACTTTGTATTTTTATCCAGTAGGATACAAAAGCCTGAAGTAGGATCTCCTGAAGCGAAGACAGGGGTGCTGGTTATAGCAATTTTGTGAACGATAATCATTTTATTTGAGACAGATAAGCTTCAAGGACAGCAGCCGATGTATGTGGATGCCGGCTACGTGCTGTTGCAGCAAATCACTGAGTAAGCCTACATGTGAGACATGGAAGTGTGCATGGCAGGCCACAGTGTATATGATACTACCTACGTGATCATAGTCTGCTATGCTGCATGGTTGAAAAGCTGGTTATTATCAAGGGCGACCACAGAAACTTGTCCAGGCGGGGGTGAACGGGCCAAGACTGTAAAAATGCAATTTTTTGATACCCGTGAGTTGCACAGTTTCGGACGTGTCATACCATAAGATCTAAATTTTGTGGAACTTACAATGTCGCGGAGAATCGATGTTTATCCATAGAATATATTAATAAAAGCCCTGTACTCCAGATTTCGAATAGGGCATGGGGGGTAGATGTCTACGGATATAAATGATATTAATGGGAGCAGGAAAATTTCAGCAATGAAAGAGGAACAAATATTGCACAGAGATATTAAATTATATGTATATACCCACTGTGTGGTCAAAAGTATCCGGACACCCCCGAAAAACATGTGCATTGTGCTGCCACCTACTACAGGTACTCAATATCAGCGACCTTAGTAGTCATTAGACATCGTGAGAGAGCAAAATGAGGCGCTCCGCGGAACTCACGGACTTCGAACGTGGTCAGGTGATTGGATGTCACTTGTGTCATACGTCTGTACGCGAGATTTCCACACTCCTAAACATCCCTAGGTACACTGTTTCCGATGTGATAGTGAAGTGGAAACGTGAAGGGACACGTACAGCACAAAAGCGTACAGGCCGACCTCGTCTGTTGACTGACAGAGATCACCAACAGTTAAAGAGGGTCGTAATGTGTAATAGGCAGACATCTATCCAGACCATCACACAGGAATTCCAAACTGCATCAGGATCCACTGCAAGTACTATGACAGTTAGGCGGGAAGTGAGAAAACATGGATTTCATGGTCGAGCGGCTGCTCATAAGCCACACATCACGCCGGTAAATGCCAAAACGACGCCTTACCTGGTGTAAGGAGCGTAAACATTGGACGAATGAACAGTGGAAAAAAGTTGTGTGGAGTGGTGAATCACGGTAAACAATGTGGCGATCCGATGGCAGGGTGCGGATATGGCGAGCGCCCGGTGAACGTCATTTGCCAGCGTGTGTAGTGCCAACAGTAAAATTCGGAGGCAGTGGTGTTATGGTGTGGTCGTGTTTTTCATGGAGGGGGCTCGCACTCTTTGTTGTTTTGCGTGACACTATCACAGCACAGGCATACATTGATGTTATAAACACCTTCTTGCTTCCCACTGTTGAAGAGCAATTCGGGAATGGCGATTGTATCTTTCAACACGATCGAGCACCTGTCCATAATACACGGCCTGTGGCGGAGTGGTTACACGACAATAATATCCCTGTAATGGATTGGCCTGCACAGAGTCCTGACCTGAATCCTGTAGAACACCTTTTGGATGTTTGGAACGCCGACTTCGTGCCAGGCCTCACCGACCGACATCAATACTTCTCCTCAGTGCAGCGCTCCGTGAAGAATGAGCTGCCATTCCCCGAGACACCTTCTAGCACATGATTGAACGTATACCTGCGAAAGTGGAACTGTCATCAAGGCTAAGGGTGGGCCAACACCATATTGAATTCCAGCATTACCGATGGAGGACGCCACGAACTTGTAAGTAATTTTCAGCCAGCTGTCCGGATTCTTTTGATCACATAGTGTAGTTGTTGGAAACATTTATGCAGTAGCGATTGGTATAAACTGTGTTACTAGAATGTGGTCAACTGAATGAAGTAAATGAAAAACTGAATGACGGTAGCACAATAGGCTGAATTTGTTGAAGGAATGACTTTATTTTTATTTTTATTGTTACGGTGTATAGGATGTAGCTGCAGGCGTCAATTTTTGTGAGTATGGCACATATCTAGAATCTGTTTGTAGTAAGGGCATTTTTCTGTTTGCGTTATAATTATTTTAAAGAATTTTCATCCGATTTTGCTATTTAATTTAAGTGCTATTTGTAACGAGTGATTCTGCATGTTAATCAGCTTTAATGTAAAGATCCTTTGAAAATACTGTGTGGCGGTGTGTTGAAATAAGTCAGTACCGAAGTGTGCACTATTAACAGATATCTTTGACAATTAAAAGCCAATTAATAATATCTTTGTTAATAAACCGAACTTGTGCCTTGATTTTTATGTTAATTTCCCAACTTAAATGGCTTTCTCTGTATATGTACGTTTACAATCATTTTTAAGAAAAGCAGAAGCAAAATTCGTGCGATTTAAAACAAAAATCAGAAGGGGAAAGAAGAGCGGACGCAAGGGATGCTCGGAATTAGAACGTATCAGAAATGGGAATTTCTGAAAAGTCCTTGACATTTGAGCCCTACCAGGCAGTAATAGAAGCAAGGAACATTAGGGTTTAACTTCCGTGCAAAGGCGGGGTCATTGGAGACAAGGCACGCGATCGTATTGAGGAAGAAAGTCGACCATCTTCTTTTGAAAGAAACCATTGCAGCATTTGCGTCAAACGATTTAGGGAAACGATAGAAAACCTAAATCTGGATTGCAGGGTTGGGACTTCAACCACCGGCCTCTAGTATTCGAGTGGGTTGTCTCACTAATATGCCTGTTACCAGCTAGAGGAAATACGACGCGTTGGTTGAACAACGAAAATGTGGGCTTATGGGGGACGGGGGATACTGATCACCTCTTGACACGGATGTGTCCTTAGACGTTGACGAACGCAGCTGTTTGGTAATATGGAAGAAAGGAGTGACGTCCGCGGCTGTTGCGTGGCAGTGTGGGTTCCGGGCAAAGAAACGGATGTAACTTTCTCTGCGTCTGCGAAAGTGTACCATAGCTCGGGCATCTGACACGACGTGACCCGCACGGCTGGGAACTGCCTTATGTTTTCGCGATGCTCCCGACTTTCCCCTGGTGCGTGTTCTGCGCTTCCTCCCGACGATTCGGCCCAGTTCCCCCCACGTGCCCTTGTCAGCACATCATAACGCACCTCCGCCGTTACATCACCTCACGTCAGTCGCTACGCCACAGCGGTCTGCGCGTCTCCCGAGACCATGCCATCCTGGCGGAAAGGACGCACTGCCTCTGATGATGAGCTCACCTCTCTGTCCCTGAAAGAGACGATTTAATTCATACATATCTGAACAAATACACTCCAAGAAAGAGAAACGACACACCACGATGGAATTATCCGTATGGGACGGATATCGGTAGATATGACGTACATGTACAGACAAATGACTACAATTTCAGAAAAATTGTGTGATTTATTCAAGGGAAAGGGCTTCACAAACTGACAAAGTCACTGACGCTGTAGGAAACGCCTGGTGACACAACGAGATAGCACAGTGGACTTCAGCGTTTATTCTGTGAAGAATGTTATCTACGATGTGTTTATTCTTTGGTTTTGTTCTAGCGCTATACATTCCCTTTTATATATCTTTGCTTTGTTATTGTCCTGTGTTCAACGACATGCAAAAACAAAACTATATTTTTGAACGCATTACTCTCTCTGGAAAATGATTATTAATCAGCCTCAGTGGCTTTAGTGGTGACCCCAAACTCTGAAAATAAAGAAAATTACGATGTTCAAACAAGAGAATTCAGCGACTTCAGAAAGTTCAGGGAGGAATGAAGAGATGCATCTGTTGAACCTTCAAGAATAAATACATGAACAACTTGAAGCACTGAAGTTAGCATTGGAGACGCCTATTACTCCAACATCAAATACGCGTGCGGCCGTACAAACCAACAGCCCGACGGAAAACATGCAGCACGTAAAAATTCGAACACCGCAGTTCCTGCCGGACAAATTGCAGCTATGGTTCGCATTGATTGAGCTCACATTTGCCCAAATCAAGATCCATGATGAGCAGACTAAGTTCGCGATAACGGTGAATGCGCTGGATGCTAGAGCAGCGACCGCAGCAGAAAATGTAATACTCCGACCTCCAGCAGAACGACCGTACGCGGCGTTGAAAAATTTATTACTCTCCGTTAAATCAACGCATACGGCAGGTGCTTAAAGAAGAAGCTATAGGTGACAGGACACCGTCGGAATTTTGGAAGCATTTGCACGGTATCGTCAACGCAGAAGAATTGTCAGATGCGTCGCCCAAACACATCTGGCTAGATCAGTTATCAAGCACGGTAAAAGCCGCACTAGTAACTCGTGAAAAAGACAACATGCAGAACCACTTGGAGATAGCAGACAAAGTCCATGCTACCATAGGCAATCCACAGATGGCTTGCATGGCAATCTTTAACGGGGAAGAAGCGTCAAAATGATAGCAACAATACAGAGACGTAATTTCCAAGAATTATTGCCTATCGAAGTCGCGGGGCCCAAACGCTACATATCGAACGTGCGATTGTAAATCGATCATGCGACTCTGGTGGCGGACGTTATGATCAATTATTTGTGACTGTCAATTTTATCTGTTTTCCCCGGTTCCCTTAGTTGCTCTAAATTACATACGCCGCGAATTATTTGTGAGTCGTTAGAGAAACCCAGACGATTTACATAGGTAGTGAGTGGGATGTATGTTCTTGACGTTTCTTCGGCGAATTCTTTCACATGGATAAAACTAATTCCTTGCTTATCCAGCGTAGAAAATTGTTTCACTTTTTGTCGCAAATATGGAGTAGTGCCGGACGAGGAAAGGAGGGACTGTGTAGATTGTGGTGGTGCGAAGTAGGCAAAACTTTGTAAGAAGAGTTTCAATGCTGAAATACCGTTACAATTTCATTGTGGACAGTGCGGAAAACGAACGAGTTTCAGGAAGAATACATGGTCCGACTCTTCCAAATTAACCATTCAGACCAGCGTAATTCATATATCTTGCTGGATTCGAGACTAAACCTTGCAAGCAACAGCATCGGAAACTGACTTATCTGCTACTACCGTGTGCGACTATTTCGGGTTTTGCAGAGAATATAGTTATGTGGTAGTGATGAACGACAGTGTACCCTACTGTTGGACCGAGTAAAGTTGTTGAAGTGGACGAATCTCACATAGCAAAAAAGAAGAACCAGAGAGGACGACCTTCAAAGAGTGAAATCGATCACATTTGGGTATTCGGTGGAATAGAACGAGAGCCCGTAAGTGTTTCGTTTTAACAATATCGTCCAGAGACAGGTTCATTTTAGTGCGTCTGATAAAGCACTTCATACTGCCTGGTAGTAAAGTCAAATGGTTAAAATGGCTCTGAGCACTATGGGACTTAACAGCGTAGGTCATCAGTCCCCTAGAACTTAGAACTACTTAAGCCTAACTAACCTAAGGACATCACACACATCCATGCCCGAGGCAGGATTCGAGCCTGCGACCGTAGCGGTCGCGCGGTTCCAGACTGCAGCGCCTAGAACCGCTCGGTCACTCCGGTCGGCAGTAAAGTCATTACAGGCGGATTTCAGTCCTGCAAGACACTCAAAGCAGAAGGATTCGACCACGAGTTCGTCAACCACTCTATAGAGTTCGTGTCTTCGGATGACCCCAGTGTGCACACGCAGAACATCGAGCGGCTATGGAAATCTGGGAAGTCCTCCATTAAAAGAGAAGGGCGTCCAGGACAAAGACACGAACTATACTTGTTTCAGTACCTCTATTTCCACAACTTGCGTTTGTAGGGAAAAGTTAACGTATGTGACACTCTATCGATATTTTTGCGTGATATTGGCAGAGTTTACCCGGGCTACGGCAAAAAGGGCTTTGTTCCTGTAGCATACACATCACATGGACTTTCACATGACAACACCGACGACGAGTAAGGTAAGTCGTTTCCTTTGTAATTACAAGTATTTTTGTAACGCTCTTCTTTTGTCGTTGCTGTAGTGACCACCGTGAAAATACTCATAACGTCCGCCACCAGAGTTGCATGATTGATTTACAGTCGCACGTTCGATATGTGTCGTTTGGACCGCGCGACTTCGATAGGCGATCATTCTTGGAAATTACCAGAAGACTCAGCATACGGGCGTCAACAACCTAATGCAAGAACTAACACGACAGGTGACATTATTGCAGCAACAGGTATCACAATTGTTTCAGAATGAAAACAGCAAGGCCAACGGCGAAATTCAACAAGGACTGGTATGTTGGTACCATCAACGCTTCGCGGATAGAGCAACAAAGTGTTCGCAGCCCTGTGCGCACCCAAACGCGCGCGGCGGCAAGCAGTAGGCGCAGCGGGCCGCGGAAGCACAGAGAAGCGCCTGCAACAACGAGCTGAGATCGACGCAAACTACGGACGGGTGAGTAAGGTCAGTAATTTTCTTACCACCTCCAAACGGCTTTATGTCGTCAGAGATGTCAAGTCGAACCGTTGCTATCTAATAGACTCGGGATGCGATGTAAGTGTGCTGGGGACTATCAAGGAATGGATGGTACTCCATTGATGCAATTAACCGCAGCAAATAAGTCTCCCATTGTTGCTCACGGCGCACGTGAAATCGAAGTCGCTTTAGGTTTCTCACAAAGCTGTCAGTGGACCTTCATTCTGGCAGAGGTGTCAGAGGCGATATTGGGTGCAGACTTTCTTTGTGACATGCACATTACCGTAGATCTTGCTAATGCACAGATTAAACGAAATCAAGAGACAGTAGATGGCATCACGGAACGTGACACTTAACCGCGCTGGCAAGCATAACTGTGACGTGATGTCACACGCCGTAAATGATAACACGGTCGCAGAAAAATCCGCACTAACTTACAAAACTGTACAACGCAGCCGGCCGCTGTGACCGAGCGGTTCTAGGCGCTTCAGTCCGGAACCGCGCTGCTACTACAGTCGCAGGTTCGAATCCTGCCTCGGACATGCCTGTGTGTGATGTCCTTAGGTTAGTTGGGTTTAAGTAGTTCTAAGTCTAGGGGACTGATGACCTCAGATGTTAAGTCCCATAGAGCTTAGAGCCATTTGAACCATGTTGTACACCGTAATTACACCACGCCCGGTCAGCCAATACATCAACGACCGCGCAGGTTAGCACCCGATCGGTTCGTGGCAGCAAAATCAGAATTCGAGGCGTTACTGGCATCAGGTGTCATACGTAGGTCAGACAGCCCGTGGGCGTCACCCATACATTTGGTAAAGAAAAAAGATGCTTTGTGGAGACCATGTGGCGATTAGAGGAAGTTAAACGCACGTACTATACCAGATCGTTATCCAGTTCCTAATACCCGCAATTTCACAAACCAATTAGCTGGGGGAACGATCTTTAGCATTATTGACGGAAAGAAGCTTATCACCAGATACCAGTCGTAGAAGAAGACATACCGAAAACAGCAGTTGAAACACCTTTCGGTTTATTCGAATATGTCCGAATGCCTTTCGGGTTAAAGAACGCAGCTCAAACAAGGCAACAGTTTATTGATGAAGTGTTGCGAGGGTTGAAAGGATGCTTCGCGTATCTGGATGACATATTAATCTCATCAACGACTGCAGAAGCACACGAGAAGCAACTGTCCGCAGTGTTCGCCCGCCTAAACTAGTAAATAATAAGTCAACAAAGCAAAATGCGAACTGTGAAAACAGCAAGTGACGTTTCTAGGATATGAAGCTACGGCGGAGGGCATACGCCCGCAAGAGGACAAGGTAGCAGTAATCGACAACACGAACAGCCTCGAGACTTACCATCGACTCAGAAAATTTTAGGCGCGGTAAATTTCTATAGACAGCAAATACCATGAGCTGCACTAATACAAGCGCCCTTGACAGACGCTCTCGCAGGTAAAAATGCAAATGGCAAACGTCCGTTGCAATGGAACGTGGACCCGAAGAGAGCGTTTCAACACCTAAGGGTCGACTTACGAAAAGCAGTACTCATTACTCATCCGGTACCAGAAGCACCTCTGTCAATAGTAGTCGATGCCAGACAAGAAGCGTTGGGAGCCGCACTGCACCAGAAAGTAAACGACGAATGGCAGCCTTAGGGTTTTTTTCTCACGAAAAGTTACAGACCCACAAAGGTAAGGGGCGCATACGACAGAGAACTATTAGCGATATATGAAGCTATCCGGTACTTTCACCCGTATGTAGAGGCAAGAGCATTTACTGTGTACACCCAGCATAAACCAATAACCTTTGCATTCAGTAAGTCGCAGGATAACTGTTCTCCAAGTCAGTTTCGCCACTTAGAATACATCAGTCAATTTACTACAGATATCAAGCATATCAAGGGAGCCGAAAACGTAGTCGCCGATTTCCTGTCGCTAGTCTCGGTTATTTCACAAACCACAGACTACGATAAATCAGCCGCAGCACAAGCTAATTATGCACAACTCCAACAGTACTTACAGGACGTAACAACGGGACTTCAGTTAAAATTAATCCAGCCGGCGGGCGCGAATGTGAAGATATGGTGAGACATATCTACGATCAAACCCAGGCCTTTCATCCCAAGATAATTACGGAAAGAGGTTTTCGACAGCATACACGGACTCAGTCATCCGGGTAGCAGAGCAACTATCAAACCACTCACGGAACGTTTTGTCTGGCCGAATATAAAGAAGGATTGCCTCGGTTGGGTAACAACATGCATGCTGTGCCTTTGGTACAAGACTGGACAGCATGTACATAAAGCAGTTGGAGATTTTCCCCCGGTAACAAAGAGGATCTACCACGTTCATTTGGACATTGTGGGCCCTCTACCACCTTCGGAAGGCTACAAGTATTTGATGACATCGGTGGACCGTACAAGATGGGCAGGAGCTTATCCACTATCAGAGCTCGAGTATTTTTGGCTTTTTGGATCTCCCGTTTTTCATGTCCACTATACGTGACAACCGATCAAGGGTGACAATTTGAATCCACTTTGTTCCAACAATTAGCGAAGCTCTGTGGATTCCGCCATCACCGCACCACCGCTTATCAAATGGTTCAAATGGCTCTAAGCAGCCATTGCTATGGGACTTAACATCTGAGGTCATCAGTCCCTTAGACTTAGAACTACTTAAACCTAACTAACCTAAGGACACCACACACATCCATGCCCGAGGCAGGATTCGAACCTGCGACCGTAGCAGCAGCGCGGTTCCGGACTGAAGCGCCTCGAACCGCTCGCCCGCAACGGCCGACACCGCTTACCACCCAGTGAGCAATGGCATGGTTGAACAGTGCCACAGGACATTAAAGACAGCACTGATGTTCCATAAGGACAGTTGGACTTCAGCGTTGCCAGTGGTGCTCTAGGCCTCCTAACTTCCTGCAAACAGACCTAGGTGCATCCATGGCTGTACTGTTTACGGAGAGAACCTCAGACTGCCGGCAGAACTTTTCGTTGAACCGACGGAAGCGACAGGGGCGGCACGACATGCCTTACGCCTTACACCAAGTCCGCAACCACATGACACAGCTACGACCGACACCTGATTCTCGACATGGCGCACCAACACGCCATTCGTTCACAAGCAGTTTAGCGATTGCCCTTATGTGTAGCTGAGGACAGAATCTGTACGAACACCTCTTCAGCCCCCATACACTTGGCCGTATAAAGTACTCGCGAGAGATGAACATACGCTGCAGATAAATCATGACGGGAAGCGACAAACAGTTTCCATTGAGAGAGTGAAATCGGCGCACATGTGGCCACCAGCTGACAAAGAAAATCAAGACACCAGTGAAGAACCGCCGCCTGCACAATATGATGAAGAGGTGTTGCCCGCAGAGAGCAACGCGCCAAGCCAGAAGCAGGAAACCACACCGGAAGACCCACCGTTCTCAGAGAAGCGCTCCAGGGCGGGCAGAATTATAAAATACAAGTGTCCGGAGCTCCGCTCTACAAAGGTTGGGCTGTGAAGGAACCGCCTGGTGACACAACGAAATCGTACAGTGGACTTTGACGTTTGTTCTGTGAAGAATGTTATTTACGATGTGTTGATGCTTTGGTTTTGTTCTAGCGCTATGCCATCTCCTTTTATATATCCTTGCTTTGGTATTGTCCTGTGTTCAACGACATGCAAAATTAAACTTATTTTCTTGAACGCATTACTCTCTGCAGTTATTTGGTTTGGCATTGATTGATTTGTTGGATGTCCTCCTGAGAGGTATCGTGCCTGATTCTGCCCAGTTGTCGCTTTAGAGCGTCAAACATCCGAGCTCGCTGTAGGATCCTGCCCATAATGTTCCAAACGTTGATAGGTGTCTTGTATAATTTTGGTATCCGAATCGATTGTGAGCGTGCAGCGATGTTCTAAAGCTGTATCGCAGAAGTCAGGATATAATCTTTGGTGTGCGCGAGGGCACAGTCAGCAGATAATGTTAAGCTGCGTTAGAGAGAGGAAGTAATGGTAATGTCATGTTTCAAAGGTAAAGTCACAATTCATCAACGTGTTTAATGAACATCATTATATCAAGATTGTTACGGAAACTGATTTGTGAAGGAGGAAGTTTAATGGAACTAAGTGTATACCAGAAGCGGAACGGCAGAGTTAAATATTACAGGGTTATTACAAATGATTGAAGCGATTTCACAGCTCTACAATAACTTTATTATTTGAGATATTTTCACAATGCTTTGCACACACATACAAAAACTCAAAAAGTTTTTTTAGGCATTCACAAATGTTCGATATGTGCCCCTTTAGTGATTCGGCAGACATCAAGCCGATAATCAAGTTCCTCCCACACTTGGCGCAGCATGTCCCCATCAATGAGTTCGAAAGCATCGTTGATGCGAGCTCGCAGTTCTGGCACGTTTCTTGGTAGAGGAGGTTTAAACACTAAATCTTTCACATAACCCCACAGAAAGAAATCGCATGGGGTTAAGTCGGGAGAGCGTGGAGGCCATGACATGAATTGCTGATCGTGATCTCCACCACGACCGATCCATCGGTTTTCCAATCTCCTGTTTAAGAAATGCCGAACATCATGATGGAAGTGCGGTGGAGCACCATCCTGTTGAAAGATGAAGTCGGCGCTGTCGGTCTCCAGTTGTGGCATGAGCCAATTTTCCAGCATGTCCAGATACACGTGTCGTGTAACGTTTTTTTCGCAGAAGAAAAAGGGGCCGAAAACTTTAAACCGTGATATTGCACAAAACACGTTAACTTTTGGTAAATTGAGAATTTGCTGCACGAATGCGTGAGGATTCTCTACCGCCCAGATTCGCACATTGTGTCTGTTCACTTCACCATTAAGAAAAAATGTTGCTTCATCACTGAAGACAAATTTCGCACTGAACGCATCCTCTTCCACGAGCTGTTGCAACCGCGCCGAAAATTCAAAGCGTTTGACTTTGCCATCGGGTGTCAGGGCTTGTAGCAATTGTAAACGGTAAGGTTTCTGCTTTAGCCTTTTCCGTAAGATTTTCCAAACAGTCGGCTGTGGTACGTTTAGCTCCCTGCTTGCTTTATTCGTCGACTTCCGCGGGCTACGCGTGAAACTTGCCCGCACGCGTTCAACCGTTTCTTCGCTCACTGCAGGCCGACCCGTTGATTTCCCCTTACAGAGGCACACAGAAGCTTTAAACTGCGCATACCATCGCCGAATGGAGTTAGCAGTTGGTGGATCTTTGTTGAACTTCGTCCTGAAGAGTCGTTGCACTGTTATGACTGACTGATGTGAGTGCATTTCAAGCACGACATACGCTTTCTCGGCTCCTGTCGCCATTTTGTCTCACTGCGCTCTCGAGCGCTCTGGCGGCAGAAACCTGAAGTGCGGCTTCAGCCGAACAAAACTTTATGAGTTTTTCTACGTATCTGTAGTGTGTCGTGACCATATGTCAATGAATGGAGCTACAGTGAATTTATGAAATCGCTTCAATCATTTGTAGTAGCCCTGTATATTGATGTGACTTTTTTTCATCATTGCTGTGCCATTGGACTCAATTGGTTATTGTACTGAGAGTTGCTAGATTTGAATGATAGGAAAGTGTATTGTTTTGATCTTAAGAAATTCACTAAATTTAAAATCAGCCTTGAGCAGTTTTTCACAGCATGCAAAAAAATTGGTGTTGTCATTTATGCTCATATTCCATTTTTCACTTGCCTTTCTCTTAAAATTTTTGAATTGGTCACGTTTTTTCCGAAAGTATACTTCGATTTGCAACTAACAGAGAACTCATTGCACCACAAGAGCGTCTCTGTGTAGATGTAGTAATTTGCAGCTTCAGCATAGCGGCACACAAGACATCAGTACTGCAACCCGTAATCCAGATTTGTGCACGATAGAGGTAACGACTAAATATTTTGATGTTTCTTTTTTTATTTTATTCAATCAGGACCAACTTACATCATTTGGAGACAGACAGATTTTTTGTGTTGTATATCACTTTTAGTTGTGGGATCTGTGATCAGTTTTCCAAAGCTAATTATCGTAGGTCTTATGTCAAAGTTTGTAATTCAGGCAGTTTATACTGTTCAAAATTCTTGCAGTCAGATTGCTAACTTTTACAGTATGAAAGACTTCCATTTATATTACAATTAACAATTATTATAGTGCAACTTTGCCTTCACATTACGACAGTATAAGTTTCATTACGACAGTTCATTTACAGTTATTACAGTTCAGATCTTACAGTCAGGAACAGAACTTCCACTCACATATTTTTATTCATTTAGATAACTTCCAACATTCTCAATTGGGGAGATATCTGGTGACCTTGATGGTCAGGGTACGATTTGGGAAGGACGAATACAAACAGTAGAAACTCTCGTCGGGTGTGGACGTACCCAGACAGGTGTTCGCTGGTCCTCGGAGCTCAGTTCGAAGCAAGATTCATCACTGAAGACAATCATACTCCAGTGATGAGACTCCAGACCGAAGACGTTTCTGGAGGTGTCCCGGACAGGGGTGGGATAACCTGACTATCGGCCGCCTTAGAGCCCGAGAGCCAGGAGTGACTGTCTTGGGTGCTATTCCTTTCCATAGCAAGACCACTTTGATTGTCATCCACGGTACCCTTACAGCAAAGCGGTAAGTCGACGATATTGTACACTCCATTTTGTTGCCCTTCATGGGAAGCTATCTTGGGCTTACTTCTTAGCAAGATAATGCTCTCCTGCACACGGCGAGTTTCTACTGCTTGTCTTTGTGCTCGCCAAACCTTGGCCAGCAAGGTTGCCAGATCTGTCTGTAACTGAGAAGGTTAGCATTACAGGCAGGGTCCTCCAACGATCTTGGGACTTTGACGATTTAATGCGCCAGTTGGAAAGAGCTTGGCACAAATATCGCTCAGGAGGACATTAAACAATTCCATCAACCAATTCCAAACCGAATAACAGCTTGCATAAGGACCAGAGGAGGAGCAACGCGTTCATTTAGTTCTTTCCCTTGAATAAATCATCCATTTTTTCGAAAATGTAATTATTTGTTTGTGTGTAGATATAAATCACAGCTACCGATTTCCGTCGGATTCTGGAGCGTCGTGTTTTTTTTTTTTTTTCCTTAGAATATATATGATCACGGACGTAAAAGAACGCAACAAAGTAGAGCGCAGTTTCAGCTGCGTTAGAAAAATGCGGGTTGATGCTGTTGCAAGTCCAGCAACACAAGCGAATGGATATATGAGGCACAGTCATAAAGCTCATACTTGTAATTTTCTCCAGGAACCAAGCTGCGACCATTACAATAATTGCTATTAGTCCTTTCCTACTTACAACACACTCACAAAGATGGATTACCTGGCGCAAACCTCGGTTCCAGAATTCGGCATTTTTGGCTGTTCAGGTGACGCCCCTATTCGAAAGCCGTCTACTTTTAAAAATTTCTGCCACACAATGGTGCCACGTGGGGAGAATCCATGTCTGAGATAAAAATTGGTAGCCGAAGGAAGCATCAGCCCTACCCACCAACCACGTGTGAATATAGTACTTCGTTGTGGACCGGAGAGTCGTCGTACAGCAAAATTACACCTTTGGACGGCAACCCGCGACATTTTACATCTAAATCTAGATCTATATTCCGCACACTGCTATGAAGTCAGAGCAGAGTAACAGTTACTTGAGTTTTTCCCATTCCATTCATGAATGGAGCGCGAGAAAAAAGTCTATTTAAATTACTCTTCGCATGTTGTAATTAATCTAATCACGATCGCTATGGAAGCGATACGTGGGAAGTTGTAGGAGGGAAGTTCAGTAAGTAATCCATTACATTTTATTTTCTGAAAGCAGATTGATTTTATTCAGGATTCTAATGCACCATATTATAACCCACTCCTTTGGCCACAAAACCTTATTTTTCAACATAATTTCCGTTCAACGCGACGGCCTTACGCCACCTTACTGGGAGCGCCTATACTCGTATACCTGCATGGTACTACTCTACCAGTCGACGTCGGAGGCGTCATGCTGCATCAATAATCTTCCCATTATCCATGTCCTGTTTCCCGGGGAGTGCACCCTTCATTGGACCCGAGAGATGGTAGTCGAGATCTGGGCTGCAGGGTGGATGAGGCAGAACACTCCCATGAAGTTTTGTGTGCTGCTCGCGGATGTGCGCATTTGCATGAGACCTTACATTGTGATGGAGAAGCCGACGAACACGCTGAAGTAGATTCTTCAGTTTCCTGAGGTAGAACAAAACATAGCGTGTAGGCTTTCACGGCCGGCGTCTTCAGTAATTAAAACTTCCGGGCTAAGAGGCAGTGGTCCAATAGTAGAAATACTTTTCCCTGACGTTTCGTTGCCAGCTGCGGGCAACATCATCTGAGGTGAGTCTACGACTGGCTGCTAGGCCGTGGAGGTCCTGTTTATATAGAGCGTGTAGAGGGCGCCACCATTCGTCACGTGTTGTCAACAGTAAAACTATCTCTGGCTGGCGTCATTACTCTCGATCGAAGGTAATCGATTGTCACATCTTTGGTACAAAGTCGATCGCCATATGTAAGACATCGCATTATTATGCACGTATGTATAGAGAGGCTGTATGGATTTTTAAACACCGCAATAATTTTAACAGGAAAGAAGAAGGCTTGAAATTAGATAAGATATGGCGATCGACTTTGTACCAAAGATGTGACAATCGATTACCTTCGATCGAGAGTAACGACGCCAGCCAGAGATAGTTTTACTGTTGACAACACGTGACGAGTGGTGGCGCCCTCTACATGCTCTATATAAACAGGACCTCCAGGGCCTAGCAGCCAGTCGTAGACTCACCTCAGATGATGTTGCCCGCAGCTGGCAACGAAACGTCAGGGAGAAGTATTTCTACTATTGGACCACGGCCTCTTAGCCCGGAAGTTTTAATTACTAGAACAAAACACTCAAAAGTTGCTCTTTGCACGATGAGGGAGGACATCAAAGAAAATAACCGCTTCAGAGTCCCATACTACAGTCGCCATGTCTTTGCCGTCTAAGGGTGCTGCTCTGAACTTTTACTTCGGAGGTGAGATGGTGTGGCTCCACTCCATGGATTACCGTTTTGTTTCCAGTTCGAAGTTATGAACCCGTGTTTCGTCGCCTCGGGTGATCGTCGCCAAAAAATTGTCACGATCAGCCTCGTAACACGCAAGCAATTCCACACAGATGGTCCTTCGTTGCTCTTAATGGTCTTCCGTTAGGCTGCGAGGAACCCAGCGGGACATACCTTTCAGTGCCCCAACCAGTGTGTCAGCAGTATCAATACAGATGTCCAGTATTGCAGCAAAGTGGTTGATTGAGGTCCTTCGATCATGTCGAAAGCGTCTCCACGTGCTCGTACATTGGAGGAGTCACAGCTGTGTGCGGCCGGCTGGCACGAGGGAGAATGGACATGTGGCGACCTCGCTACGATGGTGGCAGACGCCTCCTCCAACGACTCAGTGTGCCTTCATTCATCGCCAGGTTTCCGTACACGAGCAAGTGCCTTTGAATGTCAGCGATGCTCTCGTTTTCCGCCAAAAGACATTGAATGACAGCACTCCTGCTTGGAACGACCTCCGGTTCCAGACGACGTTTTGAAGGCTACCAGTACCGCCGTCACCTATCAGAATTTCATGAAAGTACACACCGGCCATTAAAATTGCTACACCACGAAGATGACGTGCTACAGGCGCGAAATTTAACCGACAGGAAGAAGATGCTGTGATATGCAAATAATTAGCTTTTCAGAGCATTCACACAAGGTTGGCGTCGGTGGCGACACCTACAACGTGCTGACATGAGGAAAGTTTCCAACCGATTTCTCATACTCAAACAGCAGTTGACCGGCGTTGACTGGTGAAACGTAGTTGTGATGCCTCGTGTTAGGAGGAGAAATGCGTACCATCACGTTTCCGACTTTGATAAAGGTCGGATTGTAGCCTATCGCGATTGCGGTTTATCGTATCGCGACATTGCTGCTCGAGTTGGTCGAGATCCAATGACTGTTAGCAGAATATGGAATCGGTGGGTTCAGGAGGGTAATACGGAACGCCGTGCTGGGTACCAACGGCATCGTATCACTAGCAGTCGCGATGACAGGCATCTTATCCGCATGGCAGCCACGTCTCGATCCCTGAGTCAACAGATGGGGACGTTTGGAAGACAACAACCATCTGCATGAACAGTTCGACGACGTTTGCAGCAGCATGGACTATCAGCTCGGAGACCATGGCTGCGGTTACCCTTGACACTGCATCACAGGCGGGAGCGCCTGCGATGGTGTACTCAACGACGAACCTGGGTACACTAATGGCAAAATGTCATTTTTTCGGATTAATCCAGGTTCTGTTTACAGCATCGTGATGGTCGCATCCAACATAGCAGTGAACGCACATCGGAAGCGTGTATTCGTCATCGCCATACTGGCGTATCACCCGGCGTGATGGTATGGGGTGCCATTGGTTACACGTCTCGGTCACCTCTTGTTCGCATTGACGGCACTTTGAACAGTGGACGTTACATTTCAGATGTGTTACGAGCCGTGCTCTATCCTTCATTCGATCCCTGCGAAATCCTACATTTCAGCGGGATAATGCACAACCGCATGTTGCAGGTCCTGTACGGGCCTTTCTGGATACAGAAAATGTTCGACTGCTGCCCTGGCCAGCACATTCTCCAGATTTCTCACCAACTGAAAACCTCTGTTCAATGGTGGCCGAGCAACTTGCCCGTCACAATACGCCAGTCACTACTCTTAATGAACTGCGGTAACGTGTTGAAGCTGCTTGGGCAGCTGTACCTGTACACGCCATCCAAGCTTTGTTTGACTCAATACCCAGGCGTATCAAGGTCGTTATTATGTTCAGAGGTGTTGGTTCTGGGTGCTGATCTCTCAGGATCTATGCACCCAAACTGCGTGAAAATGTAATCAGATGTCAGTTCTAGTATAACATATTTGTCCAATGAATACCCGTTTATCATCTGCGTTTCTTCTTGGTGTAGCAATTTTAATGGCCAGTAGTCTATAAGGGTTGAAGCGGGAATATTCCACAATGACCCACAACAAATTCCACATGTTTTTCAACCGAAAATGACCGAGGAAAAGATGTGTTGTGTTACGTATTTAACGCCCATTGTAGTATGTTCTAAGACTTACCATTTAATTCTGATTTTTGAAACGTTGCAAGTATGTTTCCTCGGGATACTTTACGTCTGTCTCCAAGTGCTTGACAGTTCAGTTCTTTCAACATCTCTATGACACTATCCCGCGGGGTCAAACAAATGAATGACCTCTGTGTATGGTATTTTCAATAACGACTACACTGGTGTCCAATATTAAAGCAAGAAATGGAACCTTTGGAAGGTTGCTTTCATTTTGTCTCAAACCATTATAAAACGATGTTACTAAAGCAGAAACAATCTAAACAATAAAGAACATAAACAACTGCAACGTTCATAACAGCAGACAAAAATGTTCTTCGTTTTCTCCAACTCAACAGATTTGCACACACATTCTGACAACTGGTTAATGCGTTCAATATCAAGTGTGGCCGTCTCTGGCAGCAATACAGGCCTGACAATGACGGGGCATGCTGTGGGTGATGTCATCAATCTTATGTCGAGGCAATAAGGCTCATTCTTCCTGCAGAGCTGGTCGCAAATCTCGGAGAGTGGTTGGTGGATGCTGACGCGACGCAACTCACCTCCCTAGTGCGTCCCAGACGTGGTCTATGGGATTCAAATCGGGAGAGCAGGCAGGCCACGCCATGAGTTCAATATCTTCCAGTGCTCTATAGCGTAGTACGTGTAAATTCGTACGCATGTTAGTAGTAAGTAAACTGGAAAACAGTAATGCTAGTCAAAATCAGTAGACAAATTTTCTTCCATATCTCCTTAAGCTGGCTTCTCCTACCCCAGGTTCCCTACCTTAAATTGTTCAGTGAAGTATGCTCTATATTCTGTTACATTTTAGCGCACTCTTACGGAAACACCCTGTATACTGTAGATCCTTCGAACAAAACACTGTGCCGGCCGCTATGGCCGAGCGGTTCCAGGGGGCTTCAGTCAAGAACGACGCTGCTGCTACGGTCACAGGTTCGAATTCTGCCTCGGGCATTGATGTGTGTAATGTCCTTCGATTAGTTAGGTTTAAGTAGTTCTAAGTCTAGGGGACTGATGACCTCAGTTGTTAAGTGCCATAGTGCTTAGAGCCATTTGAACCATTTTTTTTAATAAAACACTGTGTCCAGTAGCTGGAAGAAATTACTGGACATTCGCATCTACAAGATAAGTAACAAAATGTTTCATACAACTACCGTTCAATATTTTTCAAGTCCGTCTCACGCAGACCTTTCAGAAGATTTTCTGAGCTCAAGCGTATTGAGGTATGTTGAACAGAATTACGTCCTTCATCCGAATCAGCATAGATTCTGAAACCATCGACCTTGAAAGAAACCTTTCACTTTTGTCGAATGACATCCTGAAAGCCATCCAGGTAGGTAAAGCACTTCTTTACAGCCGAAAATTATTTGACTCAGTACCAATCCAACGAAAGTAACACCATGTGTGGTATTAAGCAAACTGTGTGACTGGATTCAGTATTTTTGGTAGCGATCATGCAGCATGTTATCTTGGATGGAGAGTCATCAACAAATATACAAGGAAGCTCAGACGAACCCCATGGCTTTGTGCCATGACTGTTGCTCTTCATGTTGTATATTCATAACGCGGCAGATAATACACTCCTAGAAAAAAATTAAAAAGAGAACGATGCACCACGAAGGAATTATCCGAATGTGACGGAAATTGATAAATGTGATGTACATTTACACGCAGACAAATGATTACAGTTCCATAAAAATTGGATGATTTATTCGAGAGACAGAGCTCCACAAAATTAGCAAGTCAATATAACGTGATGATGCACCTTTTGCCCTTATGCAAGCAGTTCCTCGTCTTGGCACTGATTTTTCGAGTTGTGGTATGTCTTCCTGAGAGATATCGTGCGAGGGGCCGGGACAAGCAATGTATTTAACACTAAATTCTTCTAGAATCTTTATATTGAAATGATGCTCTAAGACCCCCGCCCCCTTTTCTAACTCCGACTTTTGCTGTTGCACATGGATTAAGAAGAAAAACGAACTGACTGTAATCGACCCTGCAAGTGGAGTAGAAAAGAGTTTGGCACCTGCAATAATTTAATTTGATAGAAATTAATTTGATAAAGGAAAGTTTCATTAATGTAGTGAGAAATGAAAAGGTTGCTCTACCGATCTACGGAATGAAAGTTCTGTCCAAAATAAGTTTGATTTATTATGACTAAACTCAAAATAATAAGCAAAATACATGAAACATTTACAATACGTCAAATTGGATACTCAAATCAATGCTGTGAAGGTGAAGTTACCCATAAACTAGCTTGTGACATTTATGACCAAGTGGTATGTGGAGCCAATTCTTTGCGACTCTAATCTTAAGAGAAACACCCAGCCAACCCAACATTAATTGCCGCTACAGTAGTGAGAACTCGGACAATGATCACCCAAGACAGAACCGCGTTAGAAAAGACGGGAACAGGCGCGCTTTGCTGAGCTCTGGTTATCACTTAGCAAAATTCCCTAATCTGCCGGTGCTGCAGACAAACATTACCAAGCTGTCTTCTTAACGGCAAGGACACGATCTGGCCTACCGGAGGCGATGGCTGGTTGCTTCGACGTCCTGCCGTGGTGATGATAATGTCGCGAGTATAGCCCGAAACAAATTATCCTGGTCTGGTTGTTCCCAGACTTCCTAGCAACACAAATGCGCATCTGAGGGAGACGAAGAAGGCTGGCTACACAATCACAGACGGTACAGTGATTGATTTTAACAAGCGAAGTCACACAGTAACTCCGATACAGCCAACGTTAGCCAGAACTGCTCAAGACGGACAACATAGGCCACTATTACGCAGAACGCTCAATTGTCAACTGTACTCGGAAAGTTATGTTGAAGTCGAAACTTCAGCAACTTCGTCAAACAGAATTAAATGAAAGTATATTAGATAGCCAGCGGAAGGCAGGTTGTCCAGAGCAGCGGGAGCTCAGTCTTGTAACCTACTCCAACCGAAAGGCGAGACTCGACTCTCTCAAGAGCACCCGTACAAGCCGAACACAGAACATTCCCGCCCCCACAACAGTGGCCGTGGTTAAACGTGCCAATCAGCTACTCGAAAACCGGCGGAAAATTCCAATCTATTACCGAAGCACTACTATTCCACCAATGGAGATACCTGACGCCGATTTTGCTACGTCACGGAACTATCCCCTGTGCAAGCCAATCACAGTTATGATTTTGGAGAAAACGCGGGAATTTGCCCTCCAAGACACTCTGGGAACACAAGTCATTCCCATGCCTCGCTGGCAGCCCGTCAGGAAGAGTTTACGCTAAGTTCCTGCGGAGTAACGGAATCTCTAACCCCAGCCGCTCCTTCAGGCTCCTGTGGGCGTGTCGCCCCCGCCCTTATGATAATGTCGGCCTCTGGACAGCATCCTCTCGACTCCCTCACACCCGTCGGCATAACTATTTCAAGATCAGAAGAACCCACCTGTCGCCGGATCACCCGGGTGACGAGAGACATTGTTTGGGAAGTCCGCGTGTGAAGGAATAGCAACTTTTCACCGCATGCAGTTAGAGAGGAAAATATTCATGTCTTCTGAGTTCTCAATATTAGCCTTGTAATGGCAATACTCGGCTATACTTCTCCAAATCGAATTACTCAGAGTAAGATATAAATATGAGAGGGGGCAAGACACCTCTCAATTGTGCTACATTCTGTCTAATTGACACGTTAGATCGTCAAAATCCCGAAATGGTTGGAGATTCCTGCTCTTAATGCTCCAAACATTCCCAGTTGGGGAAAGATTCGGCGACATGGCTGGCCAAGGTTTGGTTTGGCAAGCACGAAGACAAGCAGTAGAAACTCTCGCCGTGCTCGGGCGGGCATTATCTTGCTGAAATGTAAGCCCACATGGCTTGCTATGAAGGACTATAAAACGGGACGTAAAATATCGTCGACGTTCCTCGGTGCTCTAAGTGTGCCGCGGATGACAACCACAGGAGTCCCCCTATGAAAAGAAATGGCAACCCAGATCGTCAATCCTGATTCCCGCCGCATGGCGGACGACAGTGAGGTTGGCATCCCACCAATGTCTGCGGCGTCTACAGAAACGTCGTCAGCCTGCAGTTCATTTACTGGAGTAGAATTGTCTTCAGTGATGAGTTCTGCTTCGAAGTGAGATCCGATGACCCGCGAAGACGTCTCTGGAGACGCCCCAGACAGCGGTAGGATACAATACGGCCCGGCAATGAGGATTGATGGTTTGGGGTGTCATTTCTTTTTATAACGGGACACCTTCGGTTGTCATCTGTGGCACCTTTACATCACAGCAGTGTTGTTGTTATTGTGTTCTTCAGTCCTGAGACTGGTTTGATACAGCTCTCCATGCTGTGCAAACTTCTTCATGTCCCAGTGCCTACTGCAACCTACATCCTTCTGAATCTGATCTCCCACTACGATGTTTTCCCTCCACACTGCACTCCAATACTAAATTGGTGATCCCTTGATGCCTCAGAACATGTCCTACCAACTGATTCCTTCCTTTAGTCAGGTTGTGTCACAAACTCCTCTTCTCCCCAATTCTACTCAATACCTCCTCATTAGTTATGTGATCTACCCATCTAATCTACAGCACCATATTTCGAAAGCTTCTATTCTCTTCTTGTCCAAACTATTTATCGTCCATGTTTCACTTCCATACGTGGCTACACTCCATACAAATACGTTCATAAACGACTTCCTGACACTTAACTCTATGCTCCATGTTATCAAATTTCTCTTCTTCAGAAACGCTTTCCTTGCCATTGCCAGGGTACATTTTATATCCTCTCTACTTCGACCTTCATTAATTTTGCTTTCCAAGTAGCAAAACTCGTTTACTACTTTAAGTCTCATTTCCTAATCCAATTCCCTCAGCATCACCTGATTTAATTCGACTACATTCCGTTATTCTCGTTTTGCTTTTGTTGATGTTCATTTCATATCCTCCTTTCAAGACACTGTCCATTCCGTTCAACTGCTCTTCTAGGTCCTTTGCGGTCTCTGCCACAATTACAATATCATCGGTGAACCTCAAAGTTTTTATTTCTTCTCCATGGATTTTAATACCTACTCCGAATTTTTCTTTTGTTTACTTGCTTGCTCAATATATAGATTGAATAACATCGGGGAGAGGCTACAACCCTGTCTCACTCCCTTCCCAACCACTGCTTCCCTTTCGTGCCCGTCGACTCTTATAACTGCCATCTGCTTTCTGTACAAATTGTAAATAGCCTTTCGCTCCCTGTATTTTAGCCGGCCGCGGTGGCCGTGCGGTTCTGGCGCTGCAGTCCGGAACCGCGAGGCTGCTACGGTCGCAGGTTCGAATCCTGCCTCGGGCATGGGTGTTTGTGATGTCCTTAGGTTAGTTAGGTTTAGGTAGTTCTAAGTTCTAGGGGACTTATGACCTAAGATGTTGGGTCCCATAGTGCTCAGAGCCATTTGAACCTGTATTTTACCCCTGCCACCTTCAGAATTTGAAAGAGAGCATTCCAGTCAACATTGTCAAAAGCTTTCTCTAAGTCTACAAATGCTAGAAACGTAGGTTTGCCATTCCTTAATCTATCTTCTAAGATAAGTCGTAGGGGCAGTATTGCCTCACGTGTTCCAATATTTCTACGGAATCCAAACTGATCTTCCCCGAGGTCGGCTTCTACCAGTTTTTCCATTCGTCTGTAAAGAATTCGTATTAGTATTTTGCAGCCGTGACTTATTAAACTGATAGCTCGGTATTTTCACATCTGTGAACACTTGCTTTCACAGCAGTAAGTCGGTGGAATTCTACGCCCCGTTTTGTGTCCTTCATACCAAGCCATACTGGTGTTACATTTCAGCAAGATAATGTCCGTCCGCACACGCCGAGAGTTTCTACTACTTGTCTTCCTGCTTGTCAAACCCTACCTTCACCAGCAAGGTCGCCGGATGCCTTCACGACTGAAATCGTTTGGAGTATTATGGACAGGGCCCTCTAAGCGTCTCGGGATTTCGATGATCCAACGCGCCAATTGGACAGAATCAGGCACAACATACCTCAGAAGAACATCCAACAACTATGTCAGTCAGTGCCCTAGAGTGTACTAACAGGAACCTCATATTTTTACAATGCAATCTACAATGAAACATACCTAACTTTTGAAGAAGGAAAAAAATGAAGCTGTTCAAAGGTTCACTCAGTTCTTGATAATACGATTATTTCAAACTGGTGCTAAGATTGGCAATATGCTACAAAAGTTCTGATGTGTAAAACTCTACAATTCACGAAATGAAAAAAAAGTCCTACGACTACATTATGAGTCACGTTTACAATCGTTCAAGTCGTACAAATATCTGACTGTAACTATCTGTAGGGATACGACGTGGAATGATCACGTAGACTTAGTCGTACGTAGGATAATGAGAAAACGTGATCAGTGTCCAAAGGAGATACCTATCAAAACAACTGCGCGATCCAAAACACAATGTCGCCCAAGTATGCTGAATCTAACTAAAAGAGGCTAACAGGTGATATTTCAAGTACCACTGTTGAGAGAAGAAGAGCTCACTGCAACAAATCACTGTCATACTGACCGCGTATACAAAATAAGAGTAATTACATCACGTGCAAAGGTAATTAAACAAACATTCTTCTAGTGCGCTGGCCGATGTGGCCGAGCGATTCTAGGTGCTTCAGTCTGGAACCGCGCGACCGCTACGGTCGCAGGTTCGAATCCTGCCCCGGGCATGGATGTGTGTGATGTCCTTAGGTTAGTTAGGTTTAAGTAGTTCTAAGTTCTAGGGAACTGATGACCTCAGATATTAAGTTTCATAGTGCTCAGAGTCATTTGAACCTAGATCTGACGTCGCGGCGTAGTGGAAACTCACATATTGCTGCAACAAGTTATCTCTTGCGCAGACCGGCAAGGACGGCGGCATTCCCACGGTGACCAACACATGCGCACAATCACACGTGCCGGCTACAAGCTGCCATCCGTCCCTTGTTCTCAGGTCGTCCCTGGAGCATTCGATTAGAGTTGGTCTGTGGACGCGGTTAAGAAGTTGGAATTTCCGACAGGTGCGGTCTCCGGTTTTATTGGAGGACAGCGAGCAAATCGGAGGTCGGCCGGGGGGAAATGGAGGGATCGTCCGTTATTGTACGTCTATACTCCTCAAACCACCATAGGGTACGTGACGGACGGTATTCTGATACCAAAGACAGTGGACGGAACTACATGGTGTTTCAAAAAGGACTTTAAACATTCATATAAATTTATTGAAAGATGATATAGAGCTGAGTTTAGTGTTATGTTGTAGCGAAAGACATCAAGTTTTTTACCTTAAAGTAAAAATATTGTATGCGGCTTCCGTTGGTAATCCTGCACACATCCCATCGGAAGTCAGTTTACTCCCAAACTCTCTGTAGCATTGCAAGTATAACTTGCTCAGTGGCGGGGTAAATTCTTGCTCTAAGTTCAGGTAGAGAAACTGGCACAAGAGGTATAAACACGATATCCTTGATGAATCATCGTAAAAAAAATCGAGTGGTGTCAGGCCGAATGCCGGACATTTACCACACTTGCCCCTTCCCCAGGTAGCGATCCCTCAGGTAAGGGACGCCCTTCCTCGTACTTCTTCTGTCCGCTTTGAAAGCTCCGTCTCCACATCTTACTCGATACAACCAGTACGTAAGGGACCTTCTTCTTTGACATCTTGGCCAAATATAGAGCTTCTTTCCCGAAATAGAAATATCTATAACTTTTGGGAAACGCAAGCAATACTAACGATTATGTTAGTATGTAATTAGTTCTGCCAAGTATAAGCTGTCTGTACGGTAGCTTACTTTCACGCTTACTGATTGCGATAGAAACAGTCCATCGCCATGGGAGCAACAGGAAAGAAACGATGTAAAGAGAATGCGAATGTACGCTAATCATTTCTTTTTGATCACTGCACTTGTGCCTACTTTAATTACTACAACTGCATACACAAATGACAATAAGGAAAGAAGAAATGGGTATGTGAACGTGTGAAAAGAAGAACGACATACTCCATATTAATTTACTCTCTAAAATGCGATATCCCTTGCGGCGAAACATTAGTTAAAAAAGTGTAGCGGGACGATGTTCAGAACGTGACTGAAAATACGTTCACTAAATAGAGATAAGAATATCTATGATTGACATGTCATCTAAAGTCGACGTACAATTTTAAAATGTTAGAAATAAGGAAATGAAGTAATACAGAAGGATATGCTTGTAACGTACGTTGTTGTTCTACATTGTTTAGCTCTGGTATTTACAGGGTCACAGAGAAAGCATCCTAGGTTTTGGAGGAAAAACCGTAATTGGAATGATCTACACTACACCGGAAACAAGAAGCACAGCTTAAGGAAAAATAATGTAATGTGTGTTCCAGCTCACAAGCGACATTGAAGCTGATAGTACCTGTGACTTAGTATGGGCAAAGGTTATATTCGACAACAGGAATAAATTAATAACTGGCTCCTTTTACCGACTCGCGGTCTGCGATGGAATAGTTGCTGAACAGTTCAAAGAAAACTTCCCATCACAAACAAGTGCCCTACTCATACAATAATAGTTGGCAGTGACCTTCCGTATATTGACAAAAATACATTTTCAGACCCTATTGTAGATAGAAAACAACTTCTGTAATTGTTCTAAATGCTTTTTTAAAAATTATTTTGACAATTATTCACGAGGCCATTCAAATTGTAAATGGTTACGAAAACACACTTGACCTCTTAGCCACAAATAATCCTGAGCATCACGACGGATACAGGGATTAGTGAACACACAGTTGTAGCGACGCTCAATTCCGTAACAAAAAAATTCACCAAAACTAAACACGAAATATATATATTTATAAACTCGAACTAAAAATTCGGTTGACGTCTTTCTAAGAGACAGTCTCTAGTCTTTCCAAACTACGCAAGTGAAGACCATATGTGGCTTAAGTTCAAAGAAATAGTATCAAATGGTTCAAATGGCTCTGAGCACTATGGGACTTAACAGCGGAGGATCCACACAGACTGCAGTAACGTATGCAGTTCGTTGTGATCTTTCTTCACCGTTTAGAGGATGGAAATTTTCCAAACAACGTAGCATTTTCTGACGAAGCAACATTCCATATGTGTGGCAAGGTAAACAAATACAATGTTCGCATCTGGGGCTCAACCAATTCGGATACTGTGACGGAAGAGGTGCGTGATAGCCCGAAAATGAATGTGTTGTGTTTGATGACTGATCGCACTGCAGGACCATTTTTCTGAGAAAAAGGTTAATTCTTGATATTTTCGAGCTGTTTGCTTTACAAAAAATGGTTCAAATGGCTCTAAGCACTACGGGACTCAACATCTATGGTCATCAGTCCCCTTGAACTTAGAACTACTTAAACCTAACTAACCTAAGGACATCACACAACACCCAGTCATCACGAGGCAGAGAAAAGCCCTTACCCCGCCGGGAATCGAACCCGGGAACCCGGGCGTGGGAGAAATAGTATCAACAGCACTCGTGAGATTCATACCAAATAAATTAATAAGAGACGGAACTGATCCCCCCATGGTACACAAAACACAACAGAAAGCTGCTGCAGGAGCACTGAAAAAGGCAAGTATAGTTTAGACGAATGCAAAATCTCCAAGACTGGCGAAGTTTTACTGAGGCTCGAAATTTGGTGCGGATTTCAATGCGAGATGCATTTAATAGTTTCCACAACGAAACTCTCTCTAGAAATGTGGGGGAAAATCCAAAGAGATTCTGGTTCTGTGTTAAGTAAACCAGCGGAAAGGCTCAGTGAGCAATGAGGAGGAGGAGGAGGAGGAGGGGGAGACAAGGGACCCGACCCTTCGGAGCAGGTAAAATCGTGTCAAATGTCCGGAGTGGCAAATGTCCAGCGTGGAAAATGTCCGCACACCGTCAGGTCTGGGGAACGTGGGCACATCACGGCCAATCCATTGACCTGGAAAGTGGTCACTGAGAAAATCCTGGATATCAGCCAGATAGTGGGGTGGTGCATCATATTGCATGAAATAAACATTTCGTTCTTGGTTCAAAAAGAAAAAAATGTTAAAATGTGTGTGAACTCTTATGGGACTTAACTGCTAAGGTCATCAGTCCCTAAGCTTACACACTACTTAACCTAACTTATCCTAAGGACAAACACACACACACCCATGCCTGAGGGAGGACTCGAACCTCAGCTGGGACCAGCGCACAGTCCATGACTGCAGCGCCCCATACCGCTCGGCTAATCCCGCGCGGCTCGTTCTTGGTCATCCTCATCAACCTGTGGTATCAAAAATTGTTGTAACGTATCTAGGTACACTATCCTGTTGATGGTTCTCTCATGGATAAAATGGGGCCATACACTATGTTGTTGCTCAATGCACAAAAAACGTTCAGTTTAGGGCCATCGCGAACATGTTGAAATGTTTGATGTGGATTTTCACTGTCCCAAATCCTACAGTTATGTCTGTCAACCTTGCCACTTAAGTGAAAAGTCGACTCTTGGTTTTGTCCAAGAAATGTTCATCCTCATTTAATCGATTTAACATACCTGCACAGAAGTTCTTGCAAGCAATTTTATCAGTGTCTTTTATTGCTTGTACGATCGTCAATCCGTACGCTTTTAAATGCAAACGGTTTGTGAACACACGCTAAAAAGTCGGATTTGTAGTTCGCGGGATGCACGCCACGTCGATTTCGTAAGGCTGCTGACAAAACGTTGTGTCACTCGCTCAACAATTTCGTGCTTGGACGACCTGGTGATTTCCCATGTCTCACTGACATCCTGTTTCTACAAAACATTTATGCCACTCATGAATTGTAGGCCTACTAGGAAGGTCTCTAGCGTACTTGGTACGGAAATTTCGCTGAACTGTTGTCACCGACTTCGCTTCTTCAAACCAGTACACACAGCTAGCATGCTTGGGTCCAGTGAAGGCAGCCATCTTTAAGGCAACTGCCACTAGCGCTCCTTACGGTGCGATTGGGCACTAGCGAACTAAGCGAGAAAAAACTTGATGTATTTCTCTACAAATTGACACTACAATCAACTCCGTAGGTACTATGAATTAATATATATAAATTTTCAAAGTAGAAAAATCCTTTTTGAAACACCCTGTACATTCTGCGTGTGCTGGTACGCCTATTTTCTATAGACCACCACCTACATGGCAGAGAGTAACCCCACTGCACCATGAATTAGTATTCCTTCCTGCAATGTTTGGGTATGGACCACTAGAAGAATGATTGTTTAAATACTTTTGCGCATGCTGTAATCACTCTAATTTTGTCTACGCAGTGAATGTGGGAGCAACACATTTGGAGTAGCAGTGCATTCTGCTCTCAATCCTGGTTCTTGAAATATCCACTGTTAGCCCTTATCGATAGGACCCGC
Source organism: Schistocerca serialis cubense (assembly GCF_023864345.2). Lineage (NCBI taxonomy): Eukaryota > Metazoa > Arthropoda > Insecta > Orthoptera > Acrididae > Schistocerca > Schistocerca serialis. The sequence continues at coordinate 81,072,592 of NC_064642.1, read as the reverse complement.
AGACTTGGCTGCGCAGTCCTTCACAAGACGCCTCAAAGCGCGCGGCATTCCACATCGTATCCCTACCATCTGTTACGGTTATTTGTATGTACAGTTATTTGTATGACTTGAATTATTATAACTGTAACTCATAATGGAGTCGTAGGACATACTTTGTTTTTCATTTTGTGATTTGCACATTTTAAATACCTGAAACTGTGCAACTCATTATCAACGTTTGCACCAGTTTGAAATATTCGTATTACCAAGATCTGAGTGAACATTTGAGCAGCCTTTTCTTTTTTCAAGCGTTAGGCGTATTTCATTATACACTCCTGGAAATTGAAATAAGAACACCGTGAATTCACTGTCCCAGGAAGGGGAAACTTTATTGACACATTCCTGGGGTCAGATACATCACATGATCACACTGACAGAACCACAGGCACATAGACACAGGCAACAGAGCATGCACAATGTCGGCACTAGTACAGTGTATATCCACCTTTCGCAGCAATGCAGGTTGCTATTCTCCCATGGAGACGATCGTAGAGATGCTGGATGTAGTCCTGTGGAACGGCTTGCCATGCCATTTCCACCTGGCGCCTCAGTTGGACCAGCGTTCATGCTGGACGTGCAGACAGCGTGAGACGACGCTTCATCCAGTCCCAAACATGCTCAATGGGGGACAGATCCGGAGATCTTCCTGGCCAGGGTAGTTGACTTACACCTTCTAGAGCACGTTGGGTGGCACGGGATACATGCGGACGTGCATTGTCCTGTTGGAACAGCAAGTTCCCTTGCCGGTAGAACGATGGGTTCGATGACGGTTTGGATGTACCGTGCACTATTCAGTGGCCCCTCGACGAACACCAGTGGTGTACGGCCAGTGTAGGAGATCGCTCCCCACACCATGATGCCGGGTGTTGGCCCTGTGTGCCTCGGTCGTATGCAGTCCTGATTGTGGCGCTCACCTGCACGGCGCCAAACACGCATACGACCATCATTGGCACCAAGGCAGAAGCGACTCTCATCGCTGAAGACGACACGCCTCCATTCGTCCCTCCATTCACGCCTGTCGCGACACCACTGGAGGCGGGCTGCACGATGTTGGGGCGTGAGCGGAAGACGGCCTAACGGTGTGCGGGACCGTAGCCCAGCTTCATGAAGACGGTTGCGAATGGTCCTCGCCGATACCCCAGGAGCAACAGTGTCCCTAATTTGCTGGGAAGTGGCGGTGCGGTCCCCTACGGCACTGCGTAGGATCCTACAGTCTTGGCGTGCATCCGTGCGTCGCTGCGGTCCGGTCCCAGGTCGACGGGCACGTGCACCTTCCGCCGACCACTGTCGACAACATCGATGTACTGTGGAGACCTCACGCCCCACGTGTTGAGCAATTCGGCGGTACGTCCACCCGGCCTCCCGCATGCCCACTATACGCCCTCGCTCAAAGTCCGTCAACTGCACATACGGTTCACGTCCACGCTGTCGCGGCATGCTACCAGTGTTAAAGACTGCGATGGAGCTCCGTATGCCACGGCAAACTGGCTGACACTGACGGCGGAGGTGCACAAATGCTGCGCAGCGAGCGCCATTCGACGGCCAACACCGCGGTTCCTGGTGTGTCCGCTGTGCCGTGCGTGTGATCATTGCTTGTACAGCCCTCTCGTAGTGTCCGGAGCAAGTATGGTGGGTCTGATACACCGGTGTCAATGTGTTCTTTTTTCCATTTCCAGGAGTGTAGATTACCACGTAAAAATATGAGGTTTCTATTAGTACACTCTTGGGCACTGATTGACATAGATGTTGGATGTTTACCTGAGGGATATAGTGCTTGATTCTGTTCAATTGCCGCGTTGGACAATTAAAATCCCGAGACGCTTAGAGGGCCCTGCCACTAAGGCTCCAAGCGACCTCTATTGGGATCAGGATACCTCGCTGGCCAAGGTAGGCTGTGGTAAGGACGAAGACAATCAGGAGAAACTCTCACCGTGAGCGAGAAAGCATTATCTTTCTGAAATGTAAGCCGAGTGTGGCTTGTCGTGAAGGGCAATGAAACAGGGCGTAGAATCTCATCGACGTACCGCCGTCCTGAAAGAGTGCTGCGGATGACAACAAAAAATGTGCTGCTATGAAATGAATTGGCATGCCACCACTCCTGGATGTCGGGCCGGATGGCGGGAAACAGTCAAGTTGGTATCCCACCACTGTCTGGAGCGTCTCAAGGCACGTTTTTGCTTTTTAGATGGGCTCAGTTCAGAGCGGGACTCATCACTGAAGACAGTTTTACTCCAATCAATGAGATTCCATGCCGAAGACGCGTCTGGAGATGCCCTGGACAGCGGTGGGTTCTACCTGACTGTCGCCTGCCACACAGCGGGAACCAGGATTGATGATCTGGCGGCCATTTTGTTTCATAGCAGGACCCCTGTGGTTGTCATCCGCTGTATCCTTACACCACAAGCGCACTTCGACGATATTCTACGACGCATTCCTTCATAGCAAGCCATGTGTGCTTACATTTCAGCGATATAGTGCCAGCCCGATTACGGCGAGATTTTCTATTGCTTTTCAAATCCTACCTTGCCCAGCAAGGTTGACCAATCTTTCCCCCATTGAGAACGTTTGGAGCATCACGGGCAGGGTCCTCCAAGCATTTCGGGATTTTGACGACCTAACACGCCAATTAGACAGAAAATGGCATTACATCCCTCAGGAAAACATCCCACAACTCTAACAATCAGTGCCAAGATGAATAACTGCTTGCAATTTTTATTGTAATATAAATTAAAGAAGCTTTCACGCCACATCCATCCATGTGTGATAAAACTGGTTTGTGAAATACCATTTTTGAAAAAAAAGAAAAAAAGCTGCACACAGTGTGCTGTGTACAGCTGTTTTCAACATACATTACTAAAATATCGAAACGTTCATTGTTATTCAAATTTTTTCCCTAATTTTCGTTTCACATTTTAAATTTCTGTTTTACATTTCAAGTTCGTGTCTATTCTTTTGTTTTTTAGTTTATCATTCACAGTCGTGTATTCTGTTAACTGATAATAATAAGTAATCCATTGTTATGATACAAAATCATTACAGTAACGATAATCTACTACACCATCCACATAAAAGGAACGGTATTTCGACATATAACACATATGACGGACAACACAACATACAACAAAATTCAACAGGATCCTCAAACCTTGGCGAACAGAACTGATTGTATACTACTGATTGTAGCTTGATTCTATTGTTTCTTAAGTGCAGATTGACATCATTCAGCAGAACTAGATATGAAAATCTTCTCACAAATTTCTTCCAACATCCGATGCCATACACATCCAACACCTGTACTTGGCCCATTCAGCTTTTGAGGTCACTAGATGAACAAATTCCTTGTCCTCAGGTACAACATTATTTCTCTCTGTTCTTTGACATTGGCCAGCCTGAGAATTTAACAACAATTCAATTTTTTCCCCCGAACTGGAAAAAAACTTCTGTCAAATGTCTTTTGACGTTGTCAGACTATAGTTTACCACATTCCAATTCCGTGACAGGAACATTTTGGCCTTCAAAAGGAGATTCACGAATTCTCTGTCCCAACTCTACATTAGTTTCTTTTGAAACTATCTAAGTGGGAAGGGGGGGGGGGGGGTAGTCAGTGTGTATTCAATATCATACCTTAGGACAAGCAGCTTGTTCATCTGGTCATCCCAAAAGGTTCAATGGAACATGCACAGCCGTTGGATATATACGTCTTTCGATGCTGAAAGAACTTTCTTAGAAGAATTTCATATTTAGTTCTGGTGAATGAATATGATGTCAACCTACACTTCAGAAGCAATGTAATCAAGCTGCATTCACTGCTGCATAATCAGTTCTGTTCGTCAAAGATTTCCAGAGTACTGGAACATGCTTGGTTCAAATCAGGATATTTAGAGAATCACTCGCCAGAATTTGAAATGCTATTGAATTTTTATCTCATACTTTGTTGTCCAACATGTGTATTATGTAAAGAAATTTCGTTCATTTTATGTGAATGACGTAATAAAAACATTAAGTTTTTAGCATTTCTTTATATATTGTCATTATTGTAATGATTTTGTCCACAATAATGATTTTTTTTTCAATTTACAAAATACATATATGTGAAACGGTACACTGAGAAACACAAGAAACATGAATTTAAAACAACATGAATTTAATACACGAAACGAAAGTACATAAAACAAATAATTATGGTAATAATAAACGTTTAATGTTTTAGTTACGACAGGCTCATCGTTGGGGAGGATCTCAATGGCAAGCACCCAGCTTGGCATTCTCGGGTCTCTAACTCCAAAGGCCGGCTCCTCCTTGACATGGGGGATCCTTTAGCACTATCGGTCTATGGCCCCCACGAACCTACCCATATCCCAGTCCGTACTAACTGCCAGCCAGACGATCTGGATGTGGCCATCTTCAAAAACATCACTGCTCAGTTTTCACTGGAAGTTCTCCACGAACTGGCCTCTGACCATGAGCCAGTACTCTTGCACCTCACCGATGCTGCTCTTTCATTTGATGTTCGTTCCACTATGACCTCACCAATTGGGACAAGTTTGCCAGGGTACTTGGCTGAAACATGTTTGGGTACTGAGAAAAATGGCTCTGAGCACTATGGGACTTAACATCTATGGTCATCAGTCCCCTAGAACTTAGAACTACTTAAACCTAACTAACCTAAGGACATCACACAACACCCAGTCATCACGAGGCAGAGAAAATCCCTGACCCCGCCGGGGGGTACTGAGAAAAAACGGTGTTTTGCATAACTGGCGGACCTCACATCCAACAATTTTAACTGCAAACACGGCCAACAGAAGGAGGTGCAAATCAAAATGATGTATATTTCCGCCATATAAGCACCGACTTGGAGGCAAGAGACTAGTGTGGCTTTCGTGTGTTTTCGTGGTGCGTCAAGTAAATGCGGAAACGTGAACCGTGGGGACTTTATTACCAAATATGTCCAAGAAGGGCCAATATGTTGTTATTCTGTTCTTGACTGAAGAAGGGGATTCACTGGTAGACATCTACCGCAGAGTGAAGAATGTGGGACAGCGTGTCTGTCGAATGGCGCTGAAGGGTCGACGATTTCTGATGGAGGAGTATGTGCATCAGACTGTTACGGACATCCTCACGCAGCATGACACGGTGTTTCGCCTAAGAGGTATCTTCAACGTGGTGCGTCGATGGGGTGATTGTCTCAGTGCTCACGGCGATTTGGCCTGACTGGCAAACAAATTCTTGGCTTTATGGAAATCAGTAGAAATGTGCTCTCCGCCACACTTATAAGATGGTTTGCGGAGAGTGTAGGCAGATATAAATGCAGAAAACATAATCTGTACAAAAGCAATAAAAAATTAACATTTTACAACAAAAACGCGGTAAAGACGCGTAAGTTAATAAAACGACCCTTCAGCTTGTTCGGCAGTGGTTCAGATATGACAATGAAGAATGAAAGAAACGGAAGACAGATATTTTTCTCCACAGCCTGCCCCTATTTTTGCAACATTTTTCGAGCTAACGTAAAACCTTGATCTTCACAAATTCGCTCATCACATACACTTTAAGACAACATAAACGACGCACCACGAAGGAGTTATTCAAATTGGTCACAATTTGATATCCATATAGCTATCGGCGGAAAATGTAAAATTGCAAACTTTGGCGGCCGATAGGTGAATGTGTGACTCGCAATTTCCCCGCGCACCTGGTAAGAATAATAAACGGGGGACGTGTAGATACCGGGGCATGAAGCCTTCGCTAATTTCCGTCCGTGTACTCTAACAGTAACTATGCCTCGCAGACATGGGCGTGAAGAATATACGCACATGCCAACATTTGAGAGAGAAACCTGAACCGCAATTTATTTTCAAAGAATATTCTTAAGAATTTATTTTATTTACTAGCGATTTATCGAGAACATTGACACATTTAATCACACTATGTAAGCATGGAAGTAGTTGTCAGGGAGTAACATGAAATCATGACCAAATTCTTTTTAACAAATGGGAATTTTATTCGCTCTAATAGTGCTTAAAAGTATTTTTTTAAAAGAAACAGATTTAAAATTATAATCAGAAAACACCCTCTAAATATCAAAGTTACAATTTATTCAGAGGCAGAAAGAAACAAGTTTTGACTGTATGAGCTTTCGACCAGAGAACCTTGCCGCTCCCTTTTGACACAGCCGTAGTTACGACCGCTCACAACAGCCTCTGAAAGACTACACTGGTGCAAATCTGCAACACACTAAGAGTTTTAACAATTTACACAAGCACACAAACTATGTACCCCCCGTAGGAGGGATGGATATGGTACAAAACACTAAAAACTAAAATATTAACCTTGCCACCGAAAGTGCAACTTGATTTTAACTTCTAAGAAAAGTCTTACGGTGAAAGGGTGGCAACTTTATATACTAAAATGATCGTTTAAATAAAAGCCCATGAAATGCAATCTTATATAAAATTCTACAAGGTTGCCCATACAACAGTTAAGATGCTCTACAGTACACATATACCGCCTCTCGAGATCATAGGCAATAATATCAAAGTTTCCAAAGATCAAAACATATTTCAGGTATTAGGCCGTTACACTCCAAGCAATAAATTCGTTAACACACAAAATCCGACAAACATGACAGAGGCAGCTACTAACCTACGGTAGATTGATAGGGAGATTACCGACAACCCGAACCGCAGGTTGCTCTAACCTGCCCCTACTCCACAAGGCAAAAACGGACCACCCAATTTATAAACAACCACCTTCCCGCGGGTGGGCAAACGGAGAAGAATGGTGGGACGACCCCAAAGCAAAATGGCTGGTGACCTCACCAATAAAACAAGTAGAATTTAACGAGTAAATGAAATAACATTTCACCAATCCCTTAACTTCTAATAAACTGCGATTTCTCGAGAAGACCTGGAGCAGCACCCCCAAATCGCTCTCCCGAACCGTCCGCTGCCAGCCGCTTCAACGGACGCAGGAAGGCGAGCCGATCTCCTGTCTCATGGCGTCGCAGCTCGCACTGGCCAGACTGATGTTGTGGGTTGACTCCTGTTGCTCTCGTGTCGACCGTGAAATCACTATCCCTCGCTATACGCCGCGGCCCACTGGACTCACGTGGCGACCTCACATGCGCCGACGCTCAAGACGGACAAGTCATCTCGTGTCTCAGTGCGCGACCGACCAACCGATCGATCCAACCGCCAATAACCATTGCCTAAGCAAACTCGAGCAGACTGGCGGCCGAACGTCCAGACTCAGATGCAGGAACTAAGCCCCGACCGGGCGACCACTCGCTGAGTTCTCTTACCGGCGGAGTGGAAAAACTCTCATTTTGCCGGCTTTAAAGGTTGATCCGAACAACAGACATACTAGCACTCCGAACGACAGACAGACACTAACTGCCTAACAAATGCGGACGAGAGACAGACTAGCAAGCTGGGGACGAGAGACTGACCCAGACTGACCCCCTGGCGAGCTCACAGCGCCCATTTAATGCACGTGAACAGACAACCTTTCCCCTTTCCCACCAAAGGGAGACACCAAAGCTGGGATTGCCACAGCGGCGCCACCGCCAGAAACGGAGGGCGACTGCTTCACACTACGCGCTGAGGCGCGCTCTTCAAAACAGCAATTTTTACCACGGCTCAAAAGCCAGCTGAAGTAATCGGCGAAACGCTCGATATCTGAATAGGAGAGATGCTACTGTTCGTTGATGGGTAAATCATGGCCGGACAATGCTTTAAGAAGGAAGCGATCGACCTAGAGGGACAACAGAACGAGAGGACCGAGAAATTGCCACAGAGGCGCTCAGAGCTGCGGACTCATCATTATCATCGGCCCGACGTGCAACTGGTGCTTCAGTGACCACAACGCAATCAATAGGCAGCTCACAGAAAGTGGGCTGAGCTCACGGTGCCCCTTGCCCCGACTACCGCTGACCTCCGTACACCAACAAGCACGTCTGCAGTTGCGTTGGGAACATTTGACCTGTAATCTCATTCGCTAGATTAGAACAGTCTTCGGTAATGAGTCCCGCTCGACCTGAACCTCGATGACCAGCGAAGACGTGTCTGGAGACACTCCAGACAGCGGTGGGATACTAATCTGATTGTCGCCCGCGATACTGCCCGATGCTCTCGTGTGCCATTTCATATTACACTAAAGCGCCAAAGAAACTGGTATAGGCATGCGTATTCAAATACAGAGATGTGTAAACAGGCAGAATACGGTGCTGCGGTCGGCAATGCCTATATAAGACAAGTATCTGGCGCAGTTTTTATCTCGGTTACTGCCGCTACAATTGCAGGTTATCAAGAGTTACGCGAGTTTGAACGTGCTGTTACAGTCGGCGCACGAGCGATGGGACACAGCATTTCCGAGGTAGCGATGCAGTGGGAATTTTCCCGTATGACTTTTTCACGAATGCACCGTGAATATCAGGAATCCGGTAAAACATAAAATCTCCGACATCGTTGCAACCGGAAAAAGATCCTGCAAGAATTGGACCAACGACGACAGAAGAGAATCGTATAACGTGACAGAGGTGCAACCCTTCCGCGAATTGCTGTGGATTTCAATGCTGGGTCTTCAACAAGCGTCAGGGTGCAAACAATTCAACGAAACCTCATCGATACGGATTTTCGGAGCCGAAGGCCCACTCGTGTACCTTCGATGACTGCACGCCTCGTCTGGGCCCGTCAACACGGACTCTTGATGACTGGAAACATGTTGCCTGGTCGGACTAGTCTCGTTTCAAATTGTATCGAGCGGATGAGTATGGAGACAACCTCATGAATCCATGGACTCTGCATGTCAGCAGGAGACGGTTCAAGCTGGTGCAGGCCCTGTAATGGCGTGGGCTGTGTGCAGTTGGACCGATATGGGACCCGTGACACGTTTAGATACGACAGGTGACACGTAAGCGTCATGTCTGATCACCTGCATCCATTCATGTCTGTTGTACATTCCGAAAGACTTGGGCAATACCAGCAGGACAATACGACACCCCACACGTCCAGAATTGCTAGAGAGATGCTCCAGGGACACTCCTCTGAGTTTAAACACCTCCACTGGCCGCCAGACTCCCCAGACATGAACGTTATTGAGCATAACTGGGATGCTTTGCAACGTGCTGTTCACAGGTCTCCACCGCCTCGCACTCTTACGGATTTATGGAGAGCGCTGCAGGATTCATGGTGTCAAATCAAATGTAGCTTCAAAATTTCATTACTCTTCATTAACAATTTTTTTGTTGCGATTTTTTTTTCGTCAGTGTAAAAACACCCATCTGTTGGTTCTATGGTTCAAAATGGTTCAAATGGCTCTGAGCACTATGGGACTTAACAGCTGAGGTCTACAGTCCCTTAGAACTTAGAACTGCTTAAACCTAACTAACGTAAGGACATCACACATACATGCCCGAGGCAGGATTCGAACCTCCGACCGTAGCAGTGACGCAGTTCCGGACTGAAGCGCCTAGAACCACTCGCCCACAGCGGCCGGAATGGTGTCAATTCCCATCAGCACTACTTCAGACATTAGGCGAGTGCATACCACCGGAACGGTGTCAATTCCCTCCAGCACTACTTCAGACATTAGTCGAGTACATACCACTTCCGCTTGCCCGCGGGGACACTACACGACATTAGACAGGTGTACCAGTTTCTTTGGTTCTTCAGTGTAGGACCCTGTTGTTCCGATCCGCTGCATCCTTACAGCATTGTGGTACATCGACGATATGCTAAGCCCCGCTTTCTTGTCCTTATTGCTAACCATCCTAGGCTTAAATATCTGCAAGGTAATGCCCATCCGCGCACGGCGAGAATATCTACTATTTGTTTTCGTACTTTCCAAACCATACCTTGGCCAGCGAGGTGCCGGCCACTGTGGCTTAGCGGTTCTAGGCGCTTCAGTTCGGAACCGCGCTGCTACTACGGTTGCAGGTTCGAATCCTGCCTCGGGCATGTGTGTGATGTTCTTAGGTTAGTTAGGTTTAAGTAGTACTAAGTCTAGGGGACTGATGACCTCAGATGTTAAATCCCATAATGCTTAGAGCCATCTGAACCATTGTTGCCAGCGAGGTCGCGAGATATCTCCCCATTGGCGAACGTTTGGAGCATTATGGACAGGCTCCTCCAGGCAGCTCGGGATTTTGAGGATCTAAGACGCCAGTTGGACAGAATTTGGCACGATATACCTAATGAGGATATCCAAGAACTCTGTCAGCCAATGCGAAGCAGAAAGAATGCTTGCGTAAGGGCTAAAGGTGAACCAATACGCTATTGACTTGCTCAATCTGTGAGGCTCTGTCTCTTCAAGAAATGATCCAATTTTTCTTGAACAGTAATGATTTATTTGTTGGTGCGTGCAAACCACATCCACCGATTTCCATCCCATTCAGATAATTGTTTCGTGGTGCGTCTTTTATTGTCTTATACACCTAGTTGCGGAACAGTTTTTGCGTGTTCATTCACGAAAAAAAAGCCGAAATTGCAATCGGTGAGGCATTTAGAAGTTTCTGGTTAGTAACTTGTGCAACGTACGGCCTTGTGCCGTGTTGATCGAAAATGTCCTTTTCTAGTAAAACGCCTGCAAACCTATTGCAAGTATACCCTAAACGACCTTTCACACATTTCATCGAATATTACCACACGGGACTCCCAGCAAACACATGTCAACATGACGCATTCTAAGAATTTTTTATGGCTTTATGCTGTATTTATGACAGGTGTAGGGTTGAGCCTTACTTACTTTACGACTCGCAAGCGGCTTCTGCAGATGTTTTACTGGTTCGTGACTTCTAGTAAAAAAAAAGAAAAAAAAGGTGAATAATTACGCATTGCCTTACCCAACTGACCTGTGTGCCTATAACTTAGGCTCCCTCGAAACTACGTTGCAGGCTGCTGGAGAAAAGTACGCTGTCCTACACGTAATAATACCGCTGTGTAATGTTCAGAGACGAAATATAGCATTTTTACTTGGTATGCAAACAGTACCAGGGAGTTTCAGGACACTGGGTGCCTTTTTCACTCCATATTACGAGAAAATGAGAAACTGTTTTTTTCATGCCGGCCGTTGTGGCCGAGCGGCTCTAGGCGCTTCAGTCCGGTACCGCGCTGCTGCTACGGTTGCAGGTTCGAATCCTGCCTCGGGCATGGATGTGTGTGGTATCCTTAAGTTAGTTAGGTTTAAGTAGTTCTAAGTTCTAGGGGACTGATGACCTCAGCAGTTAAGTCCCATAGTGCTCAGAGCCATTTGAACTAGCCTCCTCTCGGCGCTTCTTTTAGCAGTTCTTGCTTCCTTGTGTGAATGTATAGTATGGACTGCTGGTTACATCTGGAATTTATTTTATCGCATTTCTTGATGTGCGTCAGTGTTAGTATTTATTACAGATTAAAGTATATATAGACCCACAAAAATCTATTCCAATTAAGCAAGAAATTTCCAGTAGGACGTAAACAAAGCACTTTACCGAAGCCAAAATATACAGGAACAAATATGGTCGTTTCGAGGTGCTGATAAGCAGCAGTGTTACCAATATATGCAATATATGTCAAGCAGAATCGATGGAAGTAAAAACTCCAGTTATTTTGAGAAATACTAAAGACTTTCTAGAATTGAATGAAACTGTGGAGGTTGGGGACGTGGCAGTGTACATGGGTCTGCCCCTAAAATTTAGTACAATGTGGCTATTTTTTTATACTACAGCGAGTAATCTATACAGGGTGAGTCACCTAACGTTACCGCTGGATATATTTCGTAAACCGCATCAAATACTGACGAACCGATTCCACAGACCGAACGTGAGGAGAGGGGCTAGTGTAATTGTTTAATACAAACCATAAAAAAATGCACGGAAGTATGTTTTTTAACACAAACCTACGTTTTTTTAATGGAACCACGTTAGTTTTGTTAGCACATCTGAACATACAAACAAATACGTAATCAGTGCCGTTTGTCGCATTGTAAAATGTTAATTACATCCGGAGATATTGTAACCTAAAGTTGACGCTTGAAACCTCCGACGTTCAGTTGCCTGTTGTAACAAACACGGGCCACGGTCGGCGAGCAGCATCTGCAGGGACTTCTTTCTGTGGGGTACGTTAAAGGAGAATGTGTACCGTCATGTGCCTACAACCCCAGAGGATATGAAACAACGTATTGTGGCAGCCTGCGGCGACATTACACCAGATGTACTGCGGCGTGTACGACATTCATTACGCCAGAGATTGCAATTGTGTGCAGCAAATGATGGCCACCACATTGAACATCTATTGGCCTGACATGTCGGGACACACTCTATTCCACTCCGTAATTGAAAACGGAAACCACGTGTGTACGTGTACCTCACCCCTCATGGTAATGTACATGTGCGTCAGTGAAAAAGACCAATAAAAAGGTGTTAGCATGTGGACGTAATGTGCTGTTCCAGTCTCTTCTGTACCTAAGGTCCATAACCGTTCCCTTTGGATCCCTACGTAATTCGGTGCTCTCCGATACACACGATCGAACAGCGGAGGAGTGGTACTCAAGCGTCAACTTTAGGTTACAATATCTCCGGATGTAATTAACATTTTACAATGCAACAAACGGCACTGATTACGTATTTGTTTATATGTTCAGATGTGCTAACAAAACTAACGGGGTTCCATTTAAAAAAACGTAGGTTTGTGTTAAAAAACATACTTCCGTGCATTTTTTTATGGTTTGTATTAACCAATTACACTAGCCCCTCTCCTGTGGAATCGATTGGTCAGTATGTGATGTGGTTTACGAAATATATCCAGCGGTAATGTTAGGTGACTCACCCTGTATATCAATGTAATCTGAAAAGACTATCGAATTTAATAGAATTATTAAAAAATCGATTTTCCATCATTCACAAGCGAGCAGTGTCCTTCGATACAGTGCCCACTACACAATAAGAACGAAATGAAGGATAAACCCGCAGATAAGTAGGCGTTAATTGAAACCGGCTCGGCTGTTAGAAGGGAACGTGAAGCGTTTACGAACTACAGTAGCAATGTGCTACCGCGGCAACTCTCCCATAGCCCTGTGAAATTTTGGATATACGCAAAGGCTGCCAGTAGCACAAAATTTGGGGGCAGAAATAGAGCATAGCAAGATGACAACCGAAATTTTGTCTTCAAATGTTCCTTCCGAAAGGAAGAGTAAGGAATTTGATACTGTTTAATTACTGTATTGCTACAAAAATATGTTTCTTAGTATTCAGAAGCAACGGCGTTGAAAAGCAGCTTAAATCCCCAAAATTCAATAGGAAGAACTATAGTCCTGTAACTCTCACTTTTATTTGTAACAGAGTCGCAGATTATATCCCACGTTCAAACATTGTGATCTACCTGTAATAAAATAACTGCTTTCCATGGAAGGAACGTATTCCGTAAAAATACATCATGTGCAAATCAACTCCTACTCTTCATGCTAGAAACATTAAATGCTATGGATAGAGATAACATGTGTGTGGTGTTTCTACATATTTGTAAATGTTTCTTATCATAACCGCACTGACACCAAGCAAATCAAATACATTTCTTTGTCAACTTCTTAGCAGGTAGAACGCAGGGCGTTATCTTAAATACAAACACCGAAGTAGTCTTTGTTGTGCACTAGTGAAATATAGTACTACCATTACTATTCATATTAAACATTAAGAACTTAGAGGATAATAATTAGTTACAATCTACTTGTCATAGATCACGTGATGTTAGGATGCAAAAGAGTGCCTGAGGCCATAACCTTACACTGTAAGGCAAGTACATAATTAAATAAGCCGAGCTTATGCGATCGTTTCCCTTGAAGTCTCTACAATTGTTACTCTCAGCTGTTTGTACGACACTACTAACCTTAATAATGAAAAATGTTCACTGGCACTCGAAGACGCCTCATAATTCGCAAACACCTGCTTGGAAGCGATTTCAAGAACGTACTAATGGTGTGCAACACAGGTAAGATATAGCTGTTGTATTAGGAGAAAAGCAATGGACCAAGAACCGAAGTCCTTGGAACTTTCGAAAACATTCTTTTTTTTCATGGTGACTTCTCCAGTTCATAGGCGATTTGTTGCTGCTTTAAACTGATTTCAAGAACCGAATTCTGGTGTGTGACACAGGTAAGATATAGTTGCTATATTCAGAGAAAAGCTATGGACGAAGAGCGGAACCCTGTGGAACTCCTGGCAGCAAGTTTTTTCCTTGATGGATCCTCCGTTTCAAGCCAATTTGCTAGCTGTTTGTCAGTTAGCTATCAAAACAGAGTGTTACAGGGTTTGAGAAATTCATTTCTACCAGTTTCGAAAGTGGGATATCGAAATCAACGATGTAAAATGCCTTACTGAACTCAAGCAGTTTAAAATTGGAACTTCGTATCTGTGGCCTTCTGTGACCGTACTTTAATTAATGTAGTTGTATTGTGGTGACTTTGGAAACGCGACTGATATTTTTCGTGGGTGATATAAATTTTAAGGTAGTCCGACAACTGATTACAAACAATGTACCGCATAGCTTTCGATACTGCAGATAAATTTTGATCGGTGCGGCGATTCAGAGTTATCATTTGGACCTCTGTGGGTAAAGAAAATGAAGGCTCCTGTTTGTTGGCACGATACTGGAAAACTGTTTGTTGGTCGGAAATCGAGCGTGTAACAGAGAAAGGTGACGCGATTGGTCACAGTCTTCTTCGATTCGACGAGATTGTAACGGAAATTTCAATCGGTTTTAGCTGGCAGGTAGACGGAGACACTGCATTTGCTAGCCAATACCTGCTTTGAAACTACCACGAGCCCGTCTTCAGAGGTGAAAATACAAATGTCATTCGGTCTAATACATATCTACTTTGTAGAGATGGCGAAGATAATATTAAGCAAACGGTATCTCTCGTAGACTGTTAAAAGCAGTCATCATTCCCACACTTGGTCTATGAACAGAACGGAAAGAAACCTTAGTGCGTGCTAAAATGAATAGGTCCGAAACGTTAGCGTCAAACGCGACACATCCCGGAGTTTCTGGGAGCATTACCAAGTTACATTCATAAATCTAAGACTACATAACAAGAACAAGTTCAAAGTACCGCCATACGTCTCTTGTGGTGAAGAAGGCCAATATTTACAATTCAGTAATGAAAGTATTGCATTACAAAGAACTGAGTGGAACTTCTACAACTCTCAAGTACGTGTCATCTAACACAGTTTGTGGTGCGCCACTGGTACTGTGGCGGGCTAGTGTGATTAAAAAATCTACATTTATATTGTAAGTCAAATATTTGTTTCTCTCTATACAAGCGTCCCCCCCCGTGAACCATGGACCTTGCCGTTGGTGGGGAGGCTTGCGTGCCTCAGCGATACAGATAGCCGTACCGTAGGTGCAACCACAACGGAGGGATATCTGTTGAGAGGCCAGACAAACATGTGGTTCCTGAAGAGGGGCAGCAGCCTTTTCAGTAGTTGCAGGGGCAACAGTCTGGATGATTGACTGACCTGGTCTTACAATATTAACCAAAACGGCCTTGCTGTGCTGGTACTGCGAACGGCTGAAAGCAAGGGGAAACTACGGCCGTAATTTTTTCCGAGGGCATGCAGCTTTACTGTATGGATAAATGATGATGGCGTCCTCTTGGGTAAAATATTCCGGAGGTAAAATAGTCCCCCATTCGGATCTCCGGGCGGGGACTACTCAAGAGGACGTCGTTATCAGGAGAAAGAAAACTGGCATTCTACGGATGGGAGCGTGGGATGTCAGATCCCTTAATCATGTAGGTAGGTTAGAAAATTTAAAAAGGGAAATGGATAGGTTAAAGTGAGATATAGTGGGAATTAGTGAAGTTCGGTAGCAGGAGGAACAAGACTTTTGGTCAGGCGAGTACAGGGTTATAAATACAAAATCAGATGGGGTAATGCAGGAGTAGGTTTAATAATTAAAAAAATAGGAGTACGGGTAAGCTACTACGAACAGGATAGTGAACGCATTATTGTGGCCACGATAGACACGAAGCCCACGCCCTCTACAGTAGTACAAGTTTATATGCCAACTAGCTCTGCAGATGACGAAGAAATTGAAGAAATGTATGATGAAATCAAAGTAATTATTCAGATAGTGAAGGGAGACGAAAATTTAATAGTGATGGGTCACTGGAATTCGGTAGTAGGAAAAGGGAGAGAAGGAAATGTAGTATGGGAATATGGATTGGGGCTAAGAAATGAAAGAGAAAGCCACCTGGTAGAATTTTGCACAGAGCGCAACTTAATCATAGCTAACACTTGGTTCAAGAATCATAAAAGAAGGCTGTATACATGGAAGAAGCCTGGAGATACTGAGAGGTTTCAGATAGATTATATAATGGAAAGACAGAGATTTACGAACCAGGTTTTAAATTGTAAGACATTTCCAGAGGCAGATGTGCACTCTGACCACAATCTATTGGTTATGAACTGTAGATTACAACTGAAGAAACTGCAAAAAGGTGGAAATTTAAGGAGATGGGACCTGGATAAACTGAAAGAACCAGAGGTTATACAGAGTTTCAGGGAGAGCATAACGGAACAATTGACAGGAATGGGTGAAAGAAATACAGTAGAATGAGGAATGGGTAGTTTTGAGGGATGAAGTAGTGAAGGCAGCAGAGGATCAAGTAAGCAAAAAGACAAGGGCTAGTAGAAAGCCTTGGGTAACAGAAGAAATATTGAATTTAATTGATGAAAGGAGAAAATAAAAAAATGCAATTAATGCAACAGGCAAAAAGGATTACAAACGTTTCAAAAATGAGATCGACAGGAAGTGCAAAATGGCTAAGCAGGGATGGCTAGAGGACAAATGTAAGGATGTAGAGGCTTATATCATTAGGGGTAAGATAGATACTGCCTACAGGAAAATTAAAGAGACCTTTGGAGAAAAGAGAACCACCTGTATGAATATCAAGAGCTCAGATGGAAACCCAGTTGTAAGCAAAGAAGGGAAAGCAGAAAGGTGGAAGGAGTATCTAGAGGATCTATACAAGGGCGCTGTACTTGAGGACAATATTATGTAAATGGAAGAGGATGTAGATGAAGATGAAATGGGATATATGATACTGCGTGAAGAGTTTGACAGAGCACTGAAAGACCTGAGTCGAAACAAGGCCCCGGGAGTAGACAACATTCCATTAGAACTACTGACGGCCTTGGGAGACCCACTCCTGACAAAACTCTACCATCTGGTGAGCAAGATGTATGAGACAGGCGAAATACCCTCAAACTTCAAGAAGAATATAATAATTCCAATCCCAAAGAAAGCATGTGTTGACAGATGTGAAAATTACCGAACTATCAGTTTAATAAGTCACAGCTGCAAAATACTAACGCGAATTCTTTACAGACGAATGGAAAAACTGGTAGAAGCTGACCTCGGGGAAGATCAGTTTGGATTCCGTAGAAATGTTGGAACACGTGAGGCAATACTGATCCTACAACTTATTTTAGAAGAAAGATTAAGGAAAGGCAAACTTACATTTCTAGCATTTGTAGACTTAGAGAAAGCTTTTGACAATGTTGACTGGATATAAGATGAAAATCAACAAAAGCAAAACAAGGATAATGAAATGTAGTCGAATTAAGTCGGGTGATGCTGAGGGAATTAGATTAGGAAATGAGACACTTAAAGTAGTAAAGGAGTTTTGCTATTTGGGGAGCAAAATAACTGATGATGGTCGAAGTAGAGAGGATATAAAATGTAGTCTGGTAATGGAAAGGAAAGCGTTTCTGAAGAAGAGAAATTTGTTAACATCGAATATAGATTTAAGTGTCGGGAAGTCATTTCTGAAAGTATTTGTATAGAGTGTAGCCATGTATGGAAGTGAAACATAGACGATAAATACACTCCTGGAAATTGAAATAAGAACACCGTGAATTCATTGTCCCAGGAAGGGGAAACTTTATTGACACATTCCTGGGGTCAGATACATCACATGATCACACTGACAGAACCACAGGCACATAGACACAGGCAACAGAGCATGCACAATGTCGGCACTAGTACAGTGTATATCCACCTTTCGCAGCAATGCAGGCTGCTATTCTCCCATGGAGACGATCGTAGAGATGCTGGATGTAGTCCTGTGGAACGGCTTGCCATGCCATTTCCACCTGGCGCCTCAGTTGGACCAGCGTTCGTGCTGGACGTGCAGACCGCGGGAGACGACGCTTCATCCAGTTCCAAACATGCTCAATGGGGGACAGATCCGGAGATCTTGCTGGCCAGGGTAGTTGACTTACACCTTCTAGAGCACGTTGGGTGGCACGGGATACATGCGGACGTGCATTGTCCTGTTGGAACAGCAAGTTCCCTTGCCGGTCTAGGAATGGTAGAACGATGGGTTCGATGACGGTTTGGATGTACCGTGCACTATTCAGTGTCCCCTCGACGATCACCAGTGGTGTACGGCCAGTGTAGGAGATCGCTCCCCACACCATGATGCCGGGTGTTGGCCCTGTGTGCCTCGGTCGTATGCAGTCCTGATTGTGGCGCTCACCTGCACGGCGCCAAACACCCATACGACCATCATTGGCACCAAGGCAGAAGCGACTCTCATCGCTGAAGAAGACACGTCTCCATTCGTCCCTCCATTCACGCCTGTCGCGACACCACTGGAGGCGGGCTGCACGATGTTGGGGCGTGAGCGGAAGACGGCCTAACGGTGTGCGGGACCGTAGCCCAGCTTCATGGAGACGGTTGCGAATGGTCCTCGCCGATACCCCAGGAGCAACAGTGTCCCTAATTTGCTGGGAAGTGGCGGTGCGGTCCCCTACGGCACTGCGTAGGATCCTACGGTCTTGGCGTGCATCCGTGCGTCGCTGCGGTCCGGTTCCAGGTCGACGGGCACGTGCACCTTCCGCCGACCACTGGCGACAACATCGATGTACTGTGGAGACATCACGCCCCACGTGTTGAGCAATTCGGCGGTACGTCCACCCGGCCTCCCGCATGCCCACTATACGCCCTCGCTCAAAGTCCGTCAACTGCACATACGGTTCACGTCCACGCTGTCGCGGCGTGCTACCAGTGTTAAAGACTGCGATGGAGCTCCGTATGCCACGGCAAACTGGCTGACACTGACGGCGGCGGTGCACAAATGCTGCGCAGCTAGCGCCATTCGACGGCCAACACCGCGGTTCCTGGTGTGTCCGCTGTGCCGTGCGTGTGATCATTGCTTGTACAGCCCTCTCGCAGTGTCCGGAGCAAGTATGGTGGGTCTGACACACCGGTGTCAATGTGTTCTTTTTTCCATTTCCAGGAGTGTAGTTTGGACAAGAAGAGAATAGAAGCTTTCGAAATGTGGTGCTACAGAAGAATGCTAAAGTTTGGATGGGTAGATCACATAACTAATGAGGAGGTACTGAATAGGATTGGGGAGAAGAGAAGTTTGTGGCACAACTTGACTAAAAGAAGGGATCGGTTGGTAGGACATGTTCTGAGGCATCAAGGGATCACCAATTTAGTATTGGAGGGCAGCGTGGAGGGTAAAAATTGTAGAGGGAGACCAAGAGATGAATACACTAAGCAGATTCAATAGGATGTAGGCGGCAGTAGGTACTGGGAGATGAAGAATCTTGCAGAGGATAGAGTAGCATGGAGAGCTGCATCAAACCAATCTCAGGACTGAAGACCACAACAACATATACAAGCGTAAGTAGTTCACAAGAAAAGGTCATATTTACATCTCGATTTTCAAATATCAAATCACTCATTAGTTACATCCGCCTGTGCTTGGAATCTGTTTCTACGGCTTATTAAAATAACAGTGATACCTGTAACTTAAGAGTTTAAAGTTTAGTTTGTTACTCAAGTGCAATATCATAAACGGCCAATGTATAACTGACACTTCCCTGTTTTTATAAAATACAGGGATGCACTCCTTCGCCCCTACTGTTCAATCTTTACGTCAAAGAAGAAATGCGGCAAATAAAAGAAAGTTTCAAGAGTGGCAATTAAAATTCAGCGTGGAAGGATATCAATAATTAGATTCGCTGACGACATTGCTGTCCTCAGTGAAAGTAAAGATGAATCACAGGATCTACTGAATTGAATGAACAGTCTAGTGAATACAGAACATGGGTTGTGAGTAAATCGAAGAAAGGCGAAAGTAACGGGAAGTAGCAGAAATGAGAACAGCGAGAAACTTAACATCAGGATTGGTGATCACAAAAAGGAATTCTGCTACCTAGGCAGCAAAATAAGATACGACGGACGAAGCAGGTGGACATAAAAAGTAGACTATCACTGGCGAAAGATACATTCCCGGCCAAGAGTATTAGTATTAAGCGTAGGCCTTAATTTGAGGAAGCAATTTCTGAGAATGTACATTTGGATCACAGCATTGTGTGTTTGTGAAAAATGAACTGTGGGAGACCCGGAACAGAAGAGAATCGAAGCATTTGAGATGTGATGCTATAGAAGAATGTTGAAAATTAAGTTCTCTGATCAGGTAAGGAATGAGGAGGTTCTCCAGAGAATCAGTCAGGAAAGGAATATGTAGAACACACTGACAAAAGAAGGGTTGGGAGGTTAGGACCCTGTTAAGGCATCAGGGAATAACTTCCGTGGTACTGGAGGGAGCTTTAAAGGATAGAAACTGAAGAGTAGGACAGAGATTGGAATGTTGTTGCTGTAGTGGTCTTCAGTCCTGAGACTGGTTTGATGCAGCTCTCCATGCTACACTATCCTGTGCAAGCTTCTTCGTCTCCAGTACCTACTGCAACCTACATGCTTCTGAATCTGCTTAGTGTATTCATCTCTTGGTCTCCCTCTACCTAAGTCCCATAGTGCTCAGAGCCTCTCCCTCTACCATTTTCACCCACCACGCGGTCCTCCAATACTAAATTGGTGATCCCTTGATGCCTCAGAACATGTCCTACCAACTAATCCCTTCATCTAGTCATGGTGTGCCACAAACTCCTCTTCTCCCCAATTCCAGTCAATACTTCCTCATTAATTATGTGATCTACCCATCTTATCTTCAGCATTCTTCTGTAGCACCACATGTCGAAAGCTTCTATTCTCTTCTTGTCTAAACTATTTGTCGTCCACGTTTCACTTCCATACATGGCTACACTCCATATAAATACTTTCAGAAACGACGAGGTTGGAATACATACATAAATAATTATGGAAGTAAGTTGCAAGTGCTACTCTGAGATGAGGAGGTTGGCATAGGAGAGGAATTCGTGGCGGGTCGCATCAAACAAGTCAAAGGAAAGATTACTTTTAAAAAAAGCCTCTAAGGAAGACAACGCTTTTCTTTTGTAATTTTTAATTCGCTCCAAATATGTAAAAAAAAATGATACCATTTCAAACCACTATTAACATTATTTGTACCTAATAGAAAAATCTATCAGACTACATACTCTTCCGTTTCACTAGTGAAATAACAAGGATTGTTTACTTCCTAAAAAATTAAAATTAATCACTATTTTTACATTTTACTCATTGTTTGGTATATTATAAATACTGTAATCTCTAGTAAGAGTAATATAGAACTTCAGTAAACAAACGTCACACAGTTTTATTCAAGACACAGATAATTCTGGATTGTACCTGTGGCTTAGCAAACTAGGATATCACTAACCAACATTTACAAACAAAGAAATTCACCAAACAGCTGTGCAAATTGAGAAGTTATTTTGTTTTATATCTGTCAATTTGCATGGCTGTTTGGCTAATTTCTTTGTTCAGTGTTTGACCAGCCGCTGTCCCACGTCCACAATGGATCAACATGAATCCAAAGTTTAAGCTGAAAAAATTGAACAGAAACAACGGTAACTTACCTCAAAGAAACATCGAATTATGTTTCATTCCAGAACAGTAGGGTCTACGTATGATTATTATTTACACCAGGGGCGACCAAGATTTCGGCTCGCGGGCATTGCCCTGGCATGAATGCCATACCACTCGGTCTCGCAAATTTCAGTTGCACGATAAACCACACAAATCTAAAGGCTGTAGTATCAACTAAATACCATAGATTGCAGTTACCAATAACTTAAACTGGACCGTCCACAGGGATAATGTTGTGGGGGTAAAGCAAACCAAGGACTGCGGTTTCTTGGCAGAATACTTAGATATTGCATCAGCTTTAGTAAAGACTGCTTAAATCACGCTTGTACGCCCTCTTGTGAAGTACCGCTGCGCGGTGTGGCATCCGTATCAGATTGGACTGATGGAGGGCATCGAAAAAGAAGGGCAACTCATTTTGTATTATCGCGAAATAGTGGAGAGAGGGCCACGAATATGATACACTAATTGGGGTGGCAATCATTAAAACAAAGACGTTTTTCCCTGTGGCAAGACCTTCTTATGAAATTTCAATCACCAGCTCTCTTATCAGAGCGTGAAAATATTTTGTTGGCCCCTATCTATATAGGGAGAAATGATTATCATAATAAAATAAGAGCAATCAGATTTCGAACGGAAAGATTTAAGCGTTTGCCCCGCGCGCTGTTCGAGAATGGAACAGTAGAGAAGCAGCTTAAAGATGGTTCGATGAACCCTCTGCCAGGCACTTGACTGCGAATTGCTGAGTAATCATGTAAATACAGACGTAGATGTAGATGAACTGTACTGCCTATTGAACTATTCATTATCACAGTATGATAGCCTAAGAGAACTTCAGGCATATCTCTTTATTCCTTATTACTTATGTATCCCTCTTCTTTGCGCATTGATGCTTCCTGACTAGTCTGAAACCTCAGTCTACTCTTCATCATTACTGAATTGTGATCTGAGTGTATATCTGCTCCTGATTACGCCTTACAAACCAACATCTGATTTCGGAATCTCTGCCTGACCATGTCATAATCTAACTGAAATCTCCCAATATCTCCCGGCCGTTTCCAATATACATCTTCAGATTGGTTTCTTGGACAGAGTATTCGCTATTACGAGCCGAAATGCATTGCGGAACTCAATTAGTCTATCTCCTCTCCCATTCCTACAACTAATCCCAAATTATCGCTTAACCCTCCCTTCTATTCCTTTACATACAACAACATTCCAGTCCCCAATCACTCTTAGATTTTCATCTCCCGTTACGTACTAAATTACCCATTCCACATCCTTACACAATTTCTCTATTTCTCCCTCTTCTGCTTGCGACGTCTGCATATAGACCTGAACTGTTGTTGTCGGTGTTAAGTTGCTGTCTATTTGATGAGAACAGCCCTGTCACTGAACTGTTCACTGTAACTCATTCTCTGCCCTACCTTCCTATTCATAAGGCATCCTACTCCCATTATGCCACTTTCTGATGACGCTGATATTACCCTACACTCATCTGACCAAACATTCTCGTCTTCATTCCATTTCACTTCACTAACACCTACTATAACCAGACTGAAACATAGAAATTCCCTTTTCAGATTTTCTAGCTTCCCTACCACAGTTAGCCTTCTGACATTCCACTCCCCGATTCGTAGAACGTTATCCTTTCGTTGGTTATTCAGTCTTTTTCTCATGGTCACCTCCTCCTTTGCAGTGCCCTCCCGGGGATCCGAATGTGAGACTAGTCCTGAATCTTTTGCCACTGGAGAGATTATCATGTCACTTCTTTCATTTACGGGCCACATGTCCTGTGGATACACATTATTCGTCTTTAATGCAATGGCTTCCATTGCCTTGCTGACTCCTCAGGCCGTTGATCACTGGTGATTCTCCCGCCTTTAGGAATAGTTTCCCACCCTAAGGTCAAGAGCGTGTCCTGAACCCCAGTTTTCACCTCGGCTCTTGTTGACAAGGGCCGTTGGTTGGAATGGAGATGACTAAGGCGCTAGCCCCCCACCCCGCCCCCCCCCTATTTCATTTTTTCTTGTCGTTGCATTTGGTTGTGACAGACGTCACATGACACACTTTGAAGTTAATCTTGACCCCTTCACTCGTTTTTTTTTTTTCATTTTTAATTACATAGAGCAGCAAGCTCTATGACCGAATATGCTCAGCTACCCTACACCATGAGTGGACCTTGGGACATTATTGCTTAGGTGTTACTCGCATTCGTACAACAAAACATGTCATACGTCGACTTTATTTAGGATGTGGCTAAAATCACATCAAACAAAAAACTCTGCTTTGCCTTAACAATACGTATTTTCATATTTAACACATAGAAAAATTAGTATAGTTTAATTAAAATTACAGTGTTTACAAAGCGCAGAAGGTCCCAGACACATATCCAACTGATGAATATGTTCAGTTGATGTCTTTTTTGCCATCAGGAACTCCTCCGGATGGCCAGGAAATAACCCTTTTGAACATGCATACATGATATGCGGGACATTTTGTCGTTCTCCATCACATTGTTCTGTTGAATTCAGACCATATCTTCCAATGTTCTTCAAATGTTGGTGGGCTGGACGAGATGCAGGGCATCATAAGCTGCCCTGGGATATCACTGTTCTGTCATATTTCTGCCCATCGGAGAGCTATTTATTGTTACTCTATTGTACATCAAAAATTTTACACCTTGCAGAGGTGGGAGACGGCAGCCAAAACTGCTTTTATGGGAGCAGGAATGTCCTAATGTAGAGGGGAATAAGAATAACTAGCTATTTTGGTAAACTCCTGCTTGAGAGCAATTCTTGCCGCAATAATTGGGGAGCTGTGTGGCTGAGAATAGGCAATCAAAGTCAGAGTGTTTCTGATTGTTTCTGTGATGCACGTAGTGTGACTGAGGTGCGTGTCGACGAATCTGGTGTATGGGCTGTTGATGCAGACTACACAAGGTACATCGAGAGCTGAAGTTTTTAGTGCTGGAGCTGGTAAAGCCCATGCCGTACCACAAGGTTTCTGCAGGAAGTTAATTCTTGTCTTCATCTTGGCAGCAGTTTTCAACGAGTGCTCGTCAAAGCTGACTTCTAGATAACGTAGGCTTCTGTTGCGCCTCAACTGTTTCTCTTCAAAATATACCTTTATTTATTTCTTGGTGAGCTAATTGTGAAAGGTAACCCAAGTGGGACTATATAAATGATTGATGATGTAGGCAAAGCTTAGTGAACGAACAATATTTATTTTCCCAAAATAGACATAAACTATGCTAAACAAGTTATTGATTGAATACTATAAACAACTAACAGGTGATTTAAGACCACACTGGACAAGGATCCTGGGTGGCAGAGACAGTTTAACTAGTGGAGTGAGTCAAGTACTCTGGCCCTAAAAATGTGGATAGCGCAATCTGAACTGATCCGATTGATTTGATTGACCAAATCTGTTGGAGTTCCTCTACATATGTGCAGTTGAGAGCACGCGGCGATTGAAATCTGTACGCCCTGACAATGCCGGAGCAGCAGTACGTTACCCTGTTTGCTTCATGCACCAATGTAACTTGCAGCTGGCGAGATGTGTGTGGTGGAGGTGAGATGTGGAGGCGCCATCTGTGAATCGATCGCGGCCATGAAAGAAATGCAAAAATCTCACGGTCTAGCGATCAGGCAGGCGGGTCGTAATTTACTCTCTACCAGAGCTCTGAAATCACAGTGGATTTCAGTGCGTGGCACACCCATTCGCTGGTTATACCAAAGACCAATCTGGCTCACTTATACGACAGAGCTCACAAGGATACCAAATGTCAAGACTGGTAAACCAAAAACAAATAAGTGTGCCCTCGGCAAATTAGTAGTCCGAAACATTTGAAGTCACACTGTTGGTACAGTAAGAACTCGTCCATAGGCTCCCCAGTCCAAACTATTCGCAAGTGAACTCAGTCTCAGGACAGGTCCCAAGTACCAACCACAGATGCTAGAGCCTCGACGAGAAGTGCTTACCAGACCAAAGTCCCACACCCGAGTGCTTCGCAACTTTCCAGAAAAAAATTCCATTTTCCCACAAAGCACACGGACGACACCATCTTGAGCCAATCACAGAACTCTAGAGGTGCTGAATCTCCCCTCCCACACGACAGCACAAACTCATGTCGAATCAGGACATGAGTTAAGAAACCTGCATCTCTGAAAAAAAAGGAACCGCCAATTACTGGCTTTTATAAGTTTTCACAGAGAGGAAAGATGATTTTTACTAAGTCATGTCTCTTCCCATGGCAACAACCGAACAGATACAACCCCAAAGATCTTTATCTTAATCTCCTGTGCCTCGGAGCTTGTTAGTCCTAGCTATGAGGTGTAATAAAGATTCTCCAATCGTTTCCCTGACGCCAGAGTTTTCTTATAGAAGCGAGGCGGCCGGGGAAGTGGTTCACTGGCCTATTTGCACTATTGGCGAACACAAAAACAGGCGAATGTTTTTACATATGGCTCTGCACACAATGACTGGTTTACAACTACACTGTGTAGACGCATCCCTTTAGACTGTCACTCCAGTCCAGGCTTCTGCTGGCGCCACAGCAGGTAGCACAGCATTGTTCTGATGGAGACCTGTCTCAATGAGGGCCTGCCCTGTATGGCTGAGGGCCTGTCTGGCAAGATTTATTAAGGGATGGGCTCGCCGCCAATTGCTTTCAACTCCCAACAAGCCATTTCTGTGAGCTAAGAATCATAAAAATACCTTATGCTTTTAGCGCCTTACCAGGCTCCATCAATGTCTGCTCAGGCCATTAACTTTCTAGAGTCTCGCTCAAGATGTGTCAGGTTGTAATGAAATCTTTAATAATTTTCCATATGCGAAAACTAAATGAGAGAGTAATTGTCCTCTCTCAGTTGTTAAGGTGGAATTTCATGACTTCCATTTTGGCAATGCTTGGCCTTAGCCTCCAGTTAAGCAAGGATTTGCCAACAATTTGTAGGTCTTCAGTCAAGACAGACTCAGTAATGCCCAGGCCTTAGTGGGTCGCAACAAGAGCCCAATAGCATGCATATCCAGATTTCCTTAATGTTATCTTAGGCATATCTGCGGAATGCAGGGAAAACAGAAGAGGGGTTACCACTGATCCTTGTGGAAGGCTATTACTAACCATCATTAGAAGTCTCATCTTACTGCCCATTAGAACATGAGAGTTTCTGTTGCTGAACATAGGATTGATGAGATTTCCAATTTTAAGGCGTGGTATGGTTGCTAAAGGTTATGGTTTCTAAATGTTATTACCCCTTGCCACTACACAGTATCATGAGCTGCCATTAGGTCTACAAACACAGTTGAGGTTTTCTCTTTCTTTGCTAATCTTTCTTCAGTAAAATTTGTCAGAGAAAGATCGGTGCAACTGCCTCTTCAGCAGGCAGTTTCTGCAAAATTTTGTGGCTGATTCTATTTTATATTATTCATTCTGGAAGTTTATGTATTGTGTTAAGTAAATGAATGGGTTGCTAGCTTTGCTGTTAGTCACTTTCTTTACTTGATTTTAAGGTGGCTATGATTTTTGTTCTTCTGAAAACATGGGGTATGTTACCAGTGTGGAGAACATCACTGGTGGGTTGTCACCTCCAAGTTTTCTCAGCAAGAACCAGGCTTTTCTGCTTGAGGTGCGTTTAAGACTAATTGTAAAGGTTCAACTGGTTCAGTCCACTACTTACTGTGAGCTGCGTCGATACTGAGGAGATATTCGTCAGCTGTTTCACAGTCATTGTTGACGCAAAACTTTTTGCACAGAATTTCGCATCTTCGTGTCCATCTATATTCCTTGCGAAAGCCTCTTGGGATACATCTCCTTACTACACATAGCACAGTTCCAAAGAACCTACTTTGTGCTTCGTTGAAACGAACCCCCACATTTCGCTGAGGTCAGTAATGTAATTTTTTTCCGAATGCAAAATTTACTTCTTCGTTACAATTAATGTATTTTTTAATTTTTGAGTGTCCATGATTTTATGAAAAATGAATGTGCAGAGTCGTCTTCGTCCTTCTTCTTGCTCGGACCGCCATGCGAAAGGTCATTTACAAAACTGTCATGTAATTTAAAGGGAAATAATAATTGATTTTAAATTAGAAGCGTCCAGTTTCATAGTATTATGTTTAATCCCATTCACTAATAATGTGTAAACCTTTTGCGTATTTTTCGGCCTGCTAATATAATTCGTTCCTGCAATTTATGTCTTTAACGAAGTCTGTAAATTGTCATCATTATCACCATTCAAATCATTTGACTGCATTAAAACCCAACAATAACACAGTTTTGTGTGACCAAGCTCCCTGCTTATCAACAACTCCTGGCATTGAACTGCACATCACTGTGCTGAGGAAAAGTGTCCCACACTGTAAAATCAGGCGACCAGTACAAGAAACATTTCATTTAAAGAGACAATACACTGCGTCTGAATTATACCTCTATATCGGCATTCAGCATCCTCTTGCTGCCGTCAATTAATGCTGACTTCGTTCCTTAACATTTTACTTTCATATTTACTTCCGGATGTGCTACACCATAAACCTATGCGACTGTTGACGATTACCGTCTATTGTCTACGTGAAATTGACGTTGGTTCGGCATTGCAGTTGCTAATGGTGCGTTTAAATAAAGCATTTCCCATCATTGTCACAGCTCTTCAAATTTCAAAGCGTTATTGAGTAATAGAAACACAGTATTTTTTTAAGTGTGATTAGCGATTGACTCTAGGCTGTAGTTTAAATAAGGCAAATTCAAACTTAAATGGCAAATAATCTGATAAGCCATACTGCGATTTCGGCAAATGTGTCATAAGATAAAGCCATATTTCATTTTATTTGATCCGCAACATATAGGCCTAACAATGAGGAATTTCGACAAACTAGTTACACAAATAAAATAAATTAGCAGAGAAACATTAAATAATGAATTTTAGCGAACCGCACAGGATCCATATGGGATAATCTTTTTAGCGTTCAAATACGGAAAATCCCTTACAATATGGGACGGTTGGCAACCCTAAACACAATGCACTCACAGGAGAAGTAGGGTTCAAATCTCCGTTCAGCCATACAGGTTTTTATGTTTCCTATTGTTGCAGAAAGAAATTTTACCAGACATCAAGGCTCTTCGTTGCGCAATACTTGTCATCTACGTGTCACATTCTGCTTCGAACGTCCAAAATTGTCATTGGTGTATTACGTTCCTATAAAAATGTAAAATCACGTTCAGTAATGTGTAATTGTTGCTGTAGATATTTCCTTGCCCCCTTCAGGAAAAACAGTGAAGAGTACAGCGAAACGCGAACTGCCCCCGACATAGCTTTCTCTTCTCGTGATAGAAAGCTTCCACCAAGATTGTGTATCTGGATAAAGCGCTTTTCATGACGCTGCAATACAGATGGGATCAGGTCGTTTCAAATTTCGCTCCTCCCCCTCTTTATCTCCCTCTTCTTCTCTCTGTTACCTTGGGAGCTCTGGATGCAGTGGGCACTGACTTGCATTTCGCTTACGGTGGAGAAAAAACGTTGTGACAACCGGCGATCACTGACACTGTTGCCGAGATTTATGATCACTGATCCTCTGAGATTTATATCTCGTATGAAGATCCTAGTAGTCATCGATTCTTGCTTTTTTCTGTTCGTTTTTCCTTCCTTTTTTTTTTCATCCAACCAACTCCTGATGAGCCAGGAGTGGGTTGTCAGTGGCAACGTTTACACTGCTCTGCCGCCAAAAGATTTAAAACAACAAAAAGTAGCTTCAAATTATTCAGACGTGTTCAAATATACGTCTTTCGAAACCACACAGATCAATAAAAGTGTTACATCTCCCCGAAATGTCGTACAGGGGTGTTGGTATTGTGACTGCTCCTGTACCGATCGGAAGGTCATTCCAGACATTGTTTATGAACATACACACAATTACCATGAGTGCTACTTATCACCAGACCGCCCCATTCGAATGGACTGGAGCACTTCAGTTGAACGTGAAGCACCAGTAAGGACGCATTAGAAACGTCTGTGAAACAGAAAAGCGAACATCCATCATGTCGCGGACAGTCGCGACCAATGATCGGGTCCGTATCATACAGTTACGCGTAAAAAAATCGCCGGCGATGAGGATGAAATGATGATGAGGACAACACAACAGCCAGTCCCCGAGGGAAGAAAACCTCCACCCCGGCCCGGAATCGAAGCCCGGCCCGCTTGCATGGGAGGCGAGCACGTTACCACCCAGCTAAGCAGGCGGACAATTACGCGTAGAAGGCTTGTGAACCAGTGAATATGCGCGACATGTGCGTCGGGGTCAAAGTGTTGTGGTGCGTACATGGAATCAGTTCCAGTTGACAGGTAGTATTGATTATGACACCGAACAGGCAGTCCGCGTTCGACAAGTGGACAGGATGACCGATATCTACGACTTTTGAGTCAAAAGAACCATAGGCTGATTGCTCCAGAGTTGAATTCGGCATTCGAAGAGGCTACAGGACGTCATGCATCGCACCAAACTGTTAGGAGACGGCTTTCCCGATGGCCACAGCGAGCACCACCTTGTACTTACTAGGCAAATGCCGGGATGGTTCCTTTGAAAGGGCACGGCCGACTTCCTTCCCCGTCCATCCCTAATCCGATGAGACCGATGACCACGCTCTTTGGTCTCTTCCCCCAGACAATCCAAATTATCGCTCTTAATCTACAAGGAGTGAAATAAATTCCTATGTAAACTATTATTAGTAAAATAGGTGACTCTGGAATTACGGGCTCTGAGTAAACGCCCCAATTTGTAACTTATATTGCCTATGTAAGGGATAGATATCGTTGCCACCTGTTTGTCATCTAACGCATCCCCTAGGGTGGAAGACGTAATATTATTTTTATTTATTTTCTTGTTATACATCTGTCTTACCAGCTGAGGCCTATAGCCATTATTTATAGCAATATTCTCAAGTGTGACGAGTTCAGTTTCTACCGCATCTGGTGCAAGAGGGGTAGCTGTAACTCGATGAATATTAGAATCAAAAAAGGCCATCTTATGGGCATACGGATGGTCCGAGTCTGCAGATATAATATTGTCGGAAAACGTGTTTTTCCGAAAAATATTAAATTCAATGCGGTTGTCAACAACAGTTATGGTGAGGTCCAAATGGTGTTGTTGTTGACGCGAAATAAACTCAAATAGTAATAATAATAGATGTCAGTTATACGATACAATGTTCCTTCGGACATGCATCTCGAGCGGTGGTTTCGTCCTTAGGCTATCCGATTACGACTGACGGCCAGAAACAAACTTGCATATGTGGCCAACCGTGTGTCTACAACCTGCACTCGTACATTCGTTAAGTACTTTCCTGTACAGTGGAAATACTTTAATTGAAAGTCGTTTGCCCGGTGTTGGCGAATAAATACGATATTGCAGAGGCTGTCTTCTTCAGAAATACGATGCAATGTTCCTTCCGACATGCATGCAAATACTTCTGCTTCGAAAATTACGGATGTGCACCTTTCGAAACATCGGAAGTTGGAGAAGACGCCACAGGTTGCATTCCCATATCTTCTTTGAACGAAAGTAATACCTTGAAGCGGGAAAATGAGTGGGTGAGGCTCTGGCGCAATAGACTGTGTGCATTGCGTCGATCAAAGACTTGTTTTCTCCAGGTTGACAGAGAAGCCGCGGGCGGCTGCTGAAGTTTATGCGTGCAGTCGTGGCAGAACTGCGTTCCCGGCGCCCCACGTCCAAAGCGGCGCTGATGTCACAGCAGACCGTCGACGGATCGTATGGTTCGCGAAACACTTGTGCTCGTCCTGTGAGGTGGTTAACTCTTGCGGAAGCATTGTATGTGTGGTACTGAACATCTACCCTAGACATATCGATGAAGCTAATTCCTGTGTAACATCCGATATTCTGCGTCTCTCATCGATTATCATATCACGTTCAAAGTCAGTTAACTCGCAAGGTGCTGTCGTGTTCACTACGCACCTGTCTGTAACAGACTGCTCACATATCGTGTCTACATTCGCGCCATAGCTGCATCTAGACGCAACACTGGGGCGTCATACATGGTGCATCTTTCCTTGACTTGTGGCCTCTCAGTTACGTGGATCTCCTACGTGTTTCAAGACTTGTCATGACTAATTTTTGAAAACAAAAATAAATACTCCTGGCTGTGTATTATACCCATGTTCGATCCTTCTCTCATCCTGGTCAGCAAGGCATCCGCAAGGCGCTTGGAGCTGTCACAAGCGGGCAAGTGAGCAGGAAGGTCTGGTCTGATGCTGTCCCGGCGACCACGAAATCGACGTGCACTTTTCCTTTTGGTGGCCACTTTTTATTGCTTACACCATTCGTGTTTCTCCTCGCAGGCTAAAGGAGTAAATCTTGGCGTGCAATCTGCACTGATGCCTCCGGCGAGAAGGCAGTAACTTAATGAGCTTCATCCTCACGGCACTTTTCTCTGTCCGGCTGTATACACACGTTTCTAAAAGCGTGCAGAAGGTACGTGTGTGACGCTTAGCAGTGATTAGCAATTATTTTGATGTATTTGGTTCTGTTTTTCAGTCTGCGACATGTAATGACAGTAGAAAAGTATTTACATGAACAAAGTCTTATTTAAAACCTTCGAGAGCTGCTGATGGAATGAATCTTTAATCATTAAGAGTTCCTATAAGCTGTTCATCATGAGGTACAATAAATTATTTCCATCATCCTGTGTGGTACCGGTCTGACCGTGCCGTTAAAAAAAGATAATAATAATTAAAATATTGCGTCACTCAAACTGCTGTTGACACAGTCAACAGTAAAATACGTTAATATAATTAGACAATTTTAGTATACTGTCTACATTCAGGTTACATCTTCTTCTGAGTACAGCATACTTCTCTGAGTACGCAAATATTTAAGAGTTGTGGGGCATCACCTGCACAAAATACATGTATATCAAGTGTACACGTGTTTCGATGCTCTTTGTTATATTTTCCAGGCCACGATATCCAACAACAAACAAACGACTTACATAAGGTGAACGTGTGCACCGACGTATTTTTTCGGTCGGTGACATCTGACGACAATAAAGTACGGTGAATGTGTGTTTTGATGTATTTTGTTGCACAGTATAAATACAAGTTCCATGAAATATACAGATAAATCGCTAACAATAACGCAACAAATCGTACAGTGTGTGAAAGAATATTTATTCGTATAAATGATGTAAATGCCCACACTTAGTCACGCGGCACAGAACTAATCGGTGATCCAGTATTTCCCGTACGCAACCCAGCATACCAGGAGTGAGAGTAGGAACATTCCGGTAATAACTCGCTCAGTTGTCGAAATGCGAAGGGGCATCATATTGTTGATGAAATCCCCGCTGTCAAAAAATGGTCCAAATAGCTCTGAGC
This sequence comes from Schistocerca serialis cubense, assembly GCF_023864345.2. Lineage (NCBI taxonomy): Eukaryota > Metazoa > Arthropoda > Insecta > Orthoptera > Acrididae > Schistocerca > Schistocerca serialis. The sequence goes on along the minus strand of NC_064642.1, from coordinate 81,039,357 downwards.
ATTATGCGACTTAACATCTGAGGTCATCAGTCCCCTAGAACTTAGAACTACTTAAACCTAACTAACCTATGGACATCACACACATCCAAGCGCGAGGCAGGAATCGAACCTGCGACCCTAGCGGTCGCGCGGTTCCAGACTGAAGCGCCTAGAACCGCTCGGTCACAGCTGCCGTCTCCCTGCTGTCACTGTCAAGTTGTGGCATGAGCCCCAACTGCAGCATACCGAAACAGGTGACATCACTGATAGTTCTATCAGCGAAGAAGGAGGATTCATAAACTCTCTTGGCTACGACGTAGAGTACGTTAACCATCTCGGGAACCTGGAGGATGCGTTTTATAGTTGCACATGTATTCTCTGTCCCCCTGTCCCCCATTATGCGTGCGTTGTGTAGATTGACTTTTCGTGAAAAATGGAAAAGTGGCTTCGTCATGGAAGACTAATTTGCTTGCCAAGTCGTCATTTTCAAGAAGGTTGTGAACATCAATGCTGAACTGCATGTAGAGAATTTGTCGTCTTGGCTCTTGTCCTGCAGGAGCTGCAATTTGTATTGTTTCGCTCTTAAACGCTTATCACGGATTTTCCACACTGTCGGCTGAGCCGGCCGCAGTGGCCGAGCGGTTCTAGGAGCTTCAGTCCGGAACCGGGCGACTGCTACGGTCGCAGGTTCGAATCCTGCCTCAGGCATGGATGTGTGTGATGTCCTTAGGTCAGTTAGGCTTATGTAGTTCTAAGTGACTGATGACGTCAGATGTTAAGTCCCATAGTGCGCAAAGCCATTTGATATTTTTTTTTGTTTTTTTTTTTTTTTTTCGGCTGAGAGATTGTCAATTCTGCACTAGCTCGACAGGTAAACTTTGTGGGATTCCGCACCATCACGTCTGTCACACGGTCCGTTGCCTGCTCTGATATGTCCGGTCGTTAGTCGTCCGCAACGTTTTGCATCGCACAAGCATCATTCTCGGATCTCTTATACCATTTCACTATTTTGTTGTAAACTGCTTTCTTGTGAATATTGGCAAGGAAGGCGCTTAATGCACTACTACCGACTGCAACTGGCAAATTCCCGTACAAAAAATGCCTTCTACACCGATTTAGTAAAATATTTCACAGACTTTACAACTGCTCCGTACTTTTCAGTGTGAGGCGTCCACTGATTACAGAAAAATTCACACAGGTGTTCATTGAGGGCTATATATACACATCGTTAAGTATTACGGAAGCTCAGTACAACACACTGTCTTAATGTTATCATAGCCGGCCTGTGTGGCCGAGCGGTTCTAGGCGCTACAGTCTGGAACCGCGCGACCGCTATGGTCGCAGGTTTGAATCCTGCCTCGGGCATGGGTGTGTGTGCTGTCCTTAGGTTAGTTAGGTTTAAGTAGTTCTAAGTTCTAGGGGACTGATGACCTCAGAAGTTAAGTCCCACAGTGCTCAGAGCCAATGTTATCATAGGACGGGATTGGTTTCAGATCTAGTTCCAGCCATCTTCCGGCACACTTCCCGTGTTTTCTCTCGACACGTGAGGCAGAGGCGCGGTGGCTCACTGCGAACAGCCTTGGTCTGACCTATTCCCGTCCTTGGGCCACTCAGCCAGTGCCCTGCTTCTAGTGACCTGCCCGCGGAGAAATTCAGCTAACGTAAACAAACGCTAGCCTCTCTCTTTCATTCACGAATTTCTCGTTATTTGGAGAACGTTAGACCAGCATCATACTACCTTAAACTGTTGGCCCGATATAAGCTACTTATCAACTGCAACACACAACTAAATATAATCAGACACTGTTATTAATCTTTTGGCAGTGCGTTTCAGAGGATTATACGCTCATCATAATCGAGTCGTGTAAATTAACAAAACGTTGACGATTTAGAGATGCGTTTTGTCCGAGTAAAGTGTGACACTTCCTGGCAGCATGACAAGAAAGAAAATTATTTTGGTAAATTATACAAGGCGGCACACGAAAAACCATCCTCGAGTACTAGACTTCTCAGTCGTCCCCCAGTTGTCATCTATTGTTTCGATGCCGTTGCGACTACGTTTATTGTCACTAAGAAAGCCGTTGCGAATTTGTTAAGATGTGAGGAGTAAATATCTCCGTGAGATGTTTCCTCTTCAAGACAGAGTGGGGCGGCGCTATAGTTAGCACACTGGACTCGCATTCGGGAGGACGACGGTTCAAATCCGTGTCCGGCCGTCCTGATTTAGGTTTTCCGTGATTTCCCTAAATCGTTTCACGCAAATGCCGGTACGGTTCCTCTGAAACGGCACGGTCGATTCCCTTCCTGTGACGTCTCCTGGCGAGACATTTACGAAATCGTTAGAATGTATAATAAAAATAAACATTTATCTGTATTATTATTATTTCATTACTGTATGGATGGTTGTAGATTATGTATAAAAGGAAATAACAATTTTTCATTTTTATGTTTGTGCAATATTTATGTATTTATATTTCACAAATAACATCTGTGGTCGGCGAATGTACAGGGTGTTTCAAAAATGACCGGTATACTTGAAACGGCAATAAAAACTAAACGAGCAGCGATAGAAATACACCGTTTGTTGCAATATGCTTAGGACAACAGTACATTTTCAGGCGGACAAACTTTCGAAATTACAGTAGTTACAATTTTCAACAACAGATGGCGCTGCAAGTGATGTGAAAGATATAGAAGACAACGCAGTCTGTGGGTGCGCCATTCTGTACGTCGTCTTTCTGCTGTAAGCGTGTGCTGTTCACAACGTGCAAGTGTGCTGTAGACAACATGGTTTATTCCTTAGAACAGAGGATTTTTCTGGTGTTGGAATTCCACCGCCTAGAACACAGTGTTGTTGCAACAAGACGAAGTTTTCAACGGAGGTTTAATGTAACCAAAGGACCGAAAAGCGATACAATAAAGGATCTGTTTGAAAAATTTCAACGGACTGGGAACGTGACGGATGAACGTGCTGGAAAGGTAGGGCGACTGCGTACGGCAATCACAGAGGGCAACGCGCAGCTAGTGCAGCAGGTGATCCAACAGCGGCCTCGGGTTTCCGTTCGCCGTGTTGCAGCTGCGGTCCAAATGACGCCAACGTCCACGTATCGTCTCGTGCACCAGAGTTTACACCTCTATCCATACAAAATTCAAACGCGGCAACCCCTCAGCGCCGCTACCATTGCTGCACGAGAGACATTCGCTAACGATATAGTGCACAGGATTGATGACGGCGATATGCATGTGGGCAGCATTTGGTTTACTGACGAAGCTTATTTTTACCTGGACGGCTTCGTCAATAAACAGAACTGGCGCATATGGGGAACCGAAAAGCCCCATGTTGCAGTCCCATCGTCCCTGCATCCCCAAAAAGTACTGGTCTGGGCCGCCATTTCTTCCAAGGGAATCATTGGCCCATTTTTCAGATCCGAAACGATTACCGCATCACGCTATCTGGACATTCTTCGTGAATTTGTGGCGGTACAAACTGCCTTAGACGACACTGCGAACACCTCGTGGTTTATGCAAGATGGTGCCCGGCCACATCGCACGGCCGACGTCTTTAATTTCCTGAATGAATATTTCGATGATCGTGTGATTGCTTTGGGCTATCCGAAACATACAGGAAGCGGCGTGGATTGGCCTCCCTATTCGCCAGACATGAACCCCTGTGACTTCTTTCAGTGGGGACACTTGAAAGACCAGGTGTACCGCCAGAATCCAGAAACAATTGAACAGCTGAAGCAGTACATCTCATCTGCATGTGAAGCCATTCCGCCAGACACGTTGTCAAAGGTTTCAGGTAATTTCATTCAGAGACTACGCCATATTATTGCTACGCATGGTGGATATGTGGAAAATATCGTACTATAGAGTTTCCCAGACCGCAGCGCCATCTGTTGTTGAAAATTGTAACTACTGTAATTTCGAAAGTTTGTCTGCCTGAAAATGTACTGTTGTCCTAAGCATATCGCAACAAACGGTGTATTTCTATCGCTGCTCGTTTAGTTTTTATTGCCGTTTCAAATATACCGGTCATTTTTGAAACACCCTGTATGTATCGAAGCAGACAATCTTAATTCAGAGATAACAAAGATAAATATTGAATTGCCTATAAATAGTGGAGGTTAAAACATTACTCTCTCTGTCTTCTTGTAGCCGTTAAAGTTGTAAGAGCCTGCGACGCTCGCTTGAATGCTTAGGTAGCCTTCGTTTGTCCTTTTGATCGAAAAAGACGCTATTGGAGGCTGATATATGTAAAAGATGTGTACGTTCAATTTATGTTGATTTTTTGAATATAGAAATTGTTAAAATTATTACCTGTTATGGTTTATTGCTAGCTTGCCCAAGATTTCATTCCACATTCTTAGCAATTTTCAGCATATTAGGAATTTTTCATGACGCAGAGCCGAGCAGCGATAGCGGGAGCCGCTGCCGCGGCAAATTGAAATTAAATTGAATGAAAGCAGTTTTCCCGCAATATAGCGGGCAGGTAACTGTGCATTAAAATTATCTCTTTCAGCTTCCTGGAGACTTCAGAGGGAAACTGTGGATTTTTATTATGTAATTTTCAGGTGGTCATGGGCAGCTGCTATTATGTTGTCAGCAACGTAAATAATTAACAAATGATAAAATTTTACTTGTGTGTGATCAAAGACTGCTGTGCAAAACCTGTTCTGGCTAATAACATAATAATCAAATTTCATTTCTTTTTAGTTTCATGCTCTCATGTTAGTTGTGGCAGTTAATAGTGTTCATACATTAAAAAAAGATCTACTGCAGCTTTTACGTTTAGTGAACATAACATTGTGTAACTTCCGTGCAGGTAATAAGAGTAATTTTCTGTGCTTTCAAGAGATGAAAGTAGCGAAGGGCATTTTTTTAATCTGTAATTAGTTACAGTAATGATACCATGTTCCGCACCTAACAAGCCAGATCAGCGTTATATAAAAATAGTTTGCAAATTAAGGATCGAACGTCCACAGCAGGAAATTTTTCAGTGTTGTGCGTATCTCCACATAATAGGTCAAAGTGCATAAAGTTAAAATATTTTCAACTGTAGAAACTAATAGTGAGCATCGTATTTTATCTGTCCTGCTCGCAACAATAAGAAATATAAAATTAATTAAAATTTATGCCATATAAACTGCATATAAAGTAAAAAGGGTGTGCGGTAGGGACTATGCGACATTCCCCATCCCTCCCACTTCAGAGCTTGTGCTCCGTCTCTAAAGACCTCGTTGTCGACGGGATGTGGAACACTAATCTCCTCCGTCCTCTTCAAGAAAGAATCACAATAGGGAGGCGTACGTGTTTACCTGTTCACTTAAGGAAATGCGAGACATTTTTGCAAAGAGGTTGGTTGTCTCTAGCTGCGTGACTGCTACGGTCGCAGGTTCGAATCCCGCCTCGGGCATGGATGTGTGTGATGTCCTTAGGTTAGTCAGATTTAAGTAGTTCTAAGTTCTAGAGGACTGATGACGTCAGAAGTCCCATAGTGCTCAGAGCCATTTGAACCAATTTGTCTGTCTCTTTTTCATACCAGCAAAGAGCAGTATACAGGATTTGGTGACAAAGTGACATGCTAGAAAGTTAGTTGCAAACGCAAAAAAAAAAAATCGAGCTCCATCCGTTCGTACAGCTTCTGTGATCGCGGAAACTCGAGCACGAATGTTCCAGAGTTAAAAGATGTTGAATGTTTGGCGTGGATCTTGTCAAAGTGTTTTACACCATACAGGGATGAAGCTCTAAAAGATGACATGTGGACAATAACTGAAGGAGAATGATACGGCAGAACATGTGAATTAGTGTATGCGCTAATGTCAAACAATTTTGACTGTAATGTTAGATTTGCTAGTGAATTTCACGAGTGACGAAGCCTGGTACCATCTGACATAACATGTGAACTCCCAAAATACCAGATACTGGTCGACAAAAAAAAATAAAAAAAAAAAAATTGTAAGATTAATGAGGAATCTCTTCACGGTGAAAAAATCGGAGTGTGGTGTGCCGTGTCACCAAATCTGATTATGGGTCTCATATTTTTTGAAACAACAGTGCTATATGCGCAGACTAGGTCGACACTCGGCGCGGTGGCTGATGGGAGTGTCTGTAACCGCCTTTAGCACTAGCCAACGCTTGGAGCGTCAACTTCATTTGCCCTTATAGTAGACACTGCTGTGTACGTGCGAATCTTTGGGTAATTTTTGCTCAAGAATCATGACGTTTTTGGAAAACGAACTCTATAATAAAATCACCATGGATTTCGCAAATAGAGATCCTGCGAAACTCCGCTCGCTCTGTTCCTCCATGAGATCCACAGCGCAGTGGACAACGGCGCTCAGGTTGATGCCGTGTTCCCTCATTTCAGTGAGGCATTTGACACCGTTCGTACTGACGTTTAATGAAAAACATAAGAGCTTACGGAGTATCGGAGCAGACTTGCGTTTGGATTCAAGACTTTCTTGCAGACAGAACTCAAAGTAAAATTCTATGTACCGACTTGACAGAAAATCCTAGGAAGTTCTGGTCTTGCGTTAAATCAGTAAGTGGCTCGAAACAGCATATCCAGGCACCCCGGGATGATGATGGCATTGAAACAGAGGATGACACGCGTAAAGCTGAAATACTAAACACCTTTTTCCAAAGCTGTTTCACAAAGGAATACCGCACTGCAGTTCCTTCTCTAAATCCTCGCACAAACGAAAAAATGGCTGACATCGAAATAAGTGTCCAAGGAATAGAAAAGCAACTGGAATCACTCAACAGAGGAAAGTCCACTGGACCTGACGGGATACCAATTCGATTCTACACAGAGTACGCGAAAGAACTTGCCCCCCATCTAACAGCAGTGTACCGCAAGTCTCTAGAGGAACGGAAGGTTCCAAATGATTGGAAAAGAGTACAGGTAGTTCCAGTTTTCAAGAAGGGTCGTCGAGCAGATGCGCAAAACTATTAAGTATTAGATACAGGCTCCCAGGCAGATACCATTTTCCTTGACTTCCCACTGTCGCCTGATAAACAAAGCAAGAGCGTACGGAATATCAGACCAGCTGTGTGGATGGATTGAAGAGTTTTTAGCAAACAGAACACAGCATGTTGTTCTCAATGGAGAGACGTCTACATACGTTAAGGTAACCCCTGGCGTGCCACAGGGGAGTGTTATGGGACCATTGCTTTTCACAATATATATAAATGACCTAGTAGATAGTGTTGGAAGTCCCATGCGGCTTTTCGCGGATGATGCTGTAGTATACAGAGAAGTTGCAGCATTAGAAAATTGTAGCGAAATGCAGGAAGATCTGCAGCGGATAGGCACTTGGTGCAGGGAGTGGCAACTGACCCTTAACATAGACAAATGTAATGTATTGCGAATACATAGAAAGAAGGATCCTTTATTGTATGAGTATATGATAGCGGAACAAACACTGGTAGCAGTAACTTCTGTAAAATATCTGGGAGTATGCGTGCGGAACGATTTGAAGTGGAATGATCATATAAAATTAATTGTTGGTAAGGCGGGTACCAGGTTGAGATTCATTGGGAGAGTCCTTAGAAAATGTAGTCCATCAACAAAGGAGGTGGCTTACAAAACACTCGTTCGACCTATACTTGAGTATTGCTCATCAGTGTGGGATCCGTACCAGATCGGGTTGACGGAGGAGATAGAGAAGATCCAAAGAAGAGCGGCGCGTTTCGTCACAGGGTTATTTGGTAACCGTGATAGCGTTACGCAGATGTTTAATAAACTCAAGTGGCAGACTCTGCAAGAGAGGCGCTCTGCACCGCGGTGTAGATTGCTCGCCAGGTTTCGAGAGGGTGCGTTTCTGGATGAGGTATCGAATATATTGCTTCCCCCTACTTATACCTCCCGAGGAGATCACGAATGTAAAATTAGAGAGATTCGAGCGCGCACGGAGGCTTTCAGACAGTCGTTCTTCCCGCGAACCATACGCGACTGGAACAGGAAAGGGAGGTAATGACAGTCGCACGTAAAGTGCCCTACGCCACACGCCGTTGGGTGGCTTGAGGAGAATAAATGTAGATGTAGATGAAACACGTCGGTCTTAACGGAACAAAATCGGCAGATGTAAAGGTAATATCCGGAGTACCACAGGGAAGTGTGATAGGACCGTTGCTGTTTACAATATACACTCCTGGAAATGGAAAAAAGAACACATTGACACCGGTGTGTCAGACCCACCATACTTGCTCCGGACACTCCAAGAGGGCTGTACAAGCAATGATCACACGCACGGCACAGCGGACACACCAGGAACCGCGGTGTTGGCCGTCGAATGGCGCTAGCTGCGCAGCATTTGTGCACCGTCGCCGTCAGTGTCAGCCAGTTTGCCGTGGCATACGGAGCTCCATCGCAGTCTTTAACACTGGTAGCATGCCGCGACAGCGTGGACGTGAACCGTATGTGCAGCTGACGGACTTTGAGCGAGGGCGTATAGTGGGCATGCGGGAGGCCGGGTGGACGTACCGCCGAATTGCTCAACACGTGGGGCGTGAGGTCTCCACAGTACATCGATGTTGTCGCCAGTGGCCGGCGGAAGGTGCACGTGCCCGTCGACCTGGGACCGGACCGCAGCGACGCACGGATGCACGCCAAGACCGTAGGATCCTACGCAGTGCCGTAGGGGACCGCACCGCCACTTCCCAGCAAATTAGGGAGTCTGTTGCTCCTGGGGTATCGGCGAGGACCATTCGCAACCGTCTCCATGAAGCTGGGCTACGGTCCCGCACACCGTTAGGCCGTCTTCCGCTCACGCCCCAAATCGTGCAGCCCGCCTCCAGTGGTGTCGCGACAGGCATGAATGGAGGGACAAATGGAGACGTGTCGTCTTCAGCGATGAGAGTCGCTTCTGCCTTGGTGCCAATGATGGTCGTATGCGTGTTTGGCGCCGTGCAGGTGAGCGCCACAATCAGGACTGCATACGACCGAGGCTCACAGGGCCAACACCCGGCATCATGGTGTGGGGAGCGATCTCCTACACTGGCCGTACACCACTGGTGATCGTCGAGGGGACACTGAATAGTGCACGGTACATCCAAACCGTCATCGAACCCATCGTTCTACCATTCCTAGACCGGCAAGGGAACTTGCTATTCCAACAGGACAATGCACGTCCGCATCTATCCCGTGCCACCCAACGTGCTCTAGAAGGTGTAAGTCAACTACCCTGGCCAGCAAGATCTCCGGATCTGTCCCCCATTGAGCATGTTTGGGACTGGATGAAGCGTCGTCTCACGCGGTCTGCACGTCCAGCACGAACGCTGGTCCAACTGAGGCGCCAGGTGGAAATGGCATGGCAAGCCGTTCCATAGGACTACATCCAGCGTCTCTACGATCGTCTCCATGGGAGAATAGCAGCCTGCATTGCTGCGAAAGGTGGATATACCCTGTACTAGTGCCGACATTGTGCATGCTCTGTTGCCTGTGTCTATGTGCCTGTGGTTCTGTCAGTGTGATCATGTGATGTATCTGACCCCAGGAATGTGTCAATAAAGTTTCCCCTTCCTGGGACAATGAATTCACGGTGTTCTTATTTCAATTTCCAGGAGTGTATATAAATGATCTGGTAGAAAGCCTCGTATGCTGTTTAATGCTAGGCAGATGATGCAGTTGTTTATACCAAAGTAGCAAAGCCAGAAGATAGTAAGAATTTGCAGAACGACCTGCAGAGAATTGATGAATGTTGCAGACTCTGGCAGTTGACGCTGGACGTAAATAAATGTAACATATTGCGCATACATAGGAAAAGAAATCCATTACTGCACAGCTACACTATTGATAAAAAACAGCTGGAGACAGCGTCTGCCGTAAAATAACCGTCCAGAGCGACCTTAAGTGGAATGACCACGTGAAGCAGACAGTGGGAAAAGAAAATACCAGACTCAGATTCATCGGAGGAATCTCAAGGATATGTAACTCATCCACGAAAGAAGTGGCTTATAAGGCGCTTGTTCACCCCATTCCTGAGTATTGTTCATCTGTCTGGGATCGCTATCAGGTAGGACTGATAGAGGAGAAAGAGAAGATCCAACGAAGAGCGGCGCGTTTCGTCATGGGATCGTTTAGATGACGAGAGAGGGTTACGGAGATACTAAACAAACTCCACTGGCAGACGTTACAAGAGAGACGATGTGCACCACGGAGAGATTTACTACTGAAATTTCGGGACAGCACTTTTCAAGAGGACTACGACAACAGATTACTTCACCCCACATACGTCTCGCGTATTGACCACGAGGAGAAAATTCGAGAAATTAGAGCCAATACAGAGGCTTACCGATAATCATTCTTCCCACGCACTATTCGCGAGTGGAAGGTGGTTGGAGGGATCAGATATACCCTCCGCCGCACACCATTAGGTGGCTTGCGGAGTATAATCTAGATGTTGATGTCACACTTCACGCGAGCCAATCTCACGAATTCATGAAAGGTCCATAGAAGAAAGGACGGACCTAACCGTTTGTGACTTTTACCTATGGGGCAGTCTAAAGAGAAAAGTGTACACAAATAACCCAATAACATTAGAAGACCTGAAGGAGAATACTCGTAATGCCATTTGGGAATTGATAAACCAGAGATGCGCAAAGTGTATATTAACATGTTAGGGCGTACAAGGAGGTTATTTTCAGTACCTATTGTTGTGTAATGTAAAAGAAAAGATCAACCCAGTAAATATAAATCTTTGCATTACCTTATTTGTTACTTCTTTTTTATCTAATTATTACATTTTTTTTATTTGTTGTTCTACACTCCTGGAAATGGAAAAAAGAACACATTGACACCGGTGTGTCAGACCCACCATACTTGCTCCGGACACTGCGAGAGGGCTGTACAAGCAATGATCACACGCACGGCACAGCGGACACACCAGGAACCGCGGTGTTGGCCGTCAAATGGCGCTAGCTGCGCAGCATTTGTGCACCGCCCCCGTCAGTGTCAGCCAGTTTGCCGTGGCATACGGAGCTCCATCGCAGTCTTTAACACTGGTAGCATGCCGCGACAGCGTGGACGTGAACCGTATGTGCAGTTGACGGACTTTGAGCGAGGGCGTATAGTGGGCATGCGGGAGGCCGGGTGGACATACCGCCGAATTGCTCAACACGTGGGGCGTGAGGTCTCCACAGTACATCGATGTTGTCGCCAGTGGTCGGCGGAAGGTGCACGTGCCCGTCGACCTGGGACCGGACCGCAGCGACGCACGGATGCACGCCAAGACCGTAGGATCCTACGCAGTGCCGTAGGGGACCGCACCGCCACTTCCCAGCAAATTAGGGACACTGGTGCTCCTGGGGTATCGGCGAGGACCATTCGCAACCGTCTCCATGAAGCTGGGCTACGGTCCCGCACACCGTTAGGCCGTCTTCCGCTCACGCCCCAACATCGTGTAGCCCGCCTCCAGTGGTGTCGCGACAGGCGTGAATGGAGGGACGAATGGAGACGTGTCGTCTTCAGCGATGAGAGTCGCTTCTGCCTTGGTGCCAATGATGGTCGTACGCGTGTTTGGCGCCGTGCAGGTGAGCACCACAATCAGGACTGTATACGACCGAGGCACACAGGGCCAACACCCGGCATCATGGTGTGGGGAGCGATCTCCTACACTGGCCGTACACCACTGGTGATCGTCGAGGGGACACTGAATAGTGCACGGTACATCCAAACCGTCATCGAACCCATCGTTCTTCCATGCCACCCAACGTGCTCTAGAAGGTGTAAGTCAACTACCCTGGCCAGCAAGATCTCCGGATCTGTCCCCCATTAAGCATGTTTGGGACTGGATGAAGCGTCGTCTCACGCGGTCTGCACGTCCAGCACGAACGCTGGTCCAACTGAGGCGCCAGGTGGAAATGGCATGGCAAGCCGTTCCATAGGACTACATCCAGCATCTCTACGATGGTCTCCGTGGGAGAATAGCAGCCTGCATTGCTACGAAAGGTGGATATACACTGTACTAGTGCCGACATTGTGCATGCTCTGTTGCCTGTGTCTATGTGCCTGTGGTTCTGTCAGTGTGATCATGTGATGTATCTGACCCCAGGAATGTGTCAATAAAGTTTCCCCTTCCTGGGACAATGAATTCACGGTGTTCTTATTTCAATTTCCAGGAGTGTATCTGCTCGTGGCGGGTAATGATTCGTGCGTAATTGGCGAGCAGTGCGTACTCTGGACCAGTTTTTCATGGAACACCCATTACTTGTTTTGATACTCCATTTCATGGGAAATCAGTACTATAAACATCTGTTAGCGGGCACAGGCTGCTTTCCATGTAAAGTAAATACGTTTTGAGAAAACAGGCCGTGACCCTTAGAAGGTCCATCGATGACCTGAAACGTTATGAACGCTTGCGTAACAGCTTGTTGGTCCACATTTGAGCGCAGTACAGGACAGATTCTGCGTGGCATGGGTTCGACAAGTGCTTGGTGGGTTTGCGGACGTATGCGGCACCAGATGCCTAAGCACAAGTCACACAATTCCGGTAAATTACGAGTCGGTCGTTTGTTGGCCCGGAGCTGACGCCGGATAGCATCCCTGATCTGTTCTCTGGCTCTGAGCACTATGGGACTTAACTTCTCAGGTCATCAGTCCCCTAGAACTTAGAACTAATTAAACCTAACTAAGGACATCACACACATCCATGCCCGAGGCAGGATTCGAACCTGCGACCGTACCTGATCTGTTCCATCGGGTTCATATCAGGTGAATTTGATGGTCAAGACAGTGTGAGCTAGATAGTTACTCGTTCCATAGATCATATGAATGACTCTTTTAACGAAACGATGTGAAACAAGTCTGTTTACAGGATATGTATAGATGATTAGTGTTAACATTTATGAACACATTTTTATAGTCATACTCTTGCAACTGCACTTTTTCTCTCTCTCTCTCTCTCTCTCTCTCCTTTCTCTCTCTCTCTCTCTATCTCTCTCTCTCTCTCTCTCTATCTCTCTCTCTCTCTCTCTCTATCTCTCTCTCTATCTCTATTTTTTTTTTTTTTTTTTACTGGCTAGGAGTTTTCAAGTACAAATTCGTCAATGGAATAGAATGACTTATGTAGGAGAAAGGATGTTAAATTAAGACTTAAAATTTGCTGCGCTACCTGTTAGACATTTTATGTTTCTGGGCAAATGATCAACAATTTTTGTTGCTGCATATTTAACTCATTTAAGAGCCACTGACATCTTTAACAATGGATAATACAGGTCATTTTTTCCCTCTAGTATTGTAGGATAGACCTCACTCTTCTTCTTGAACTGTGATGGATCATTTATAAGGAATTTCTTTAGAGTGTATGTGTATCGTGACGGCGCAGCTGAATTGCCTAGTTCCTTGAAAAGATACCTGCATGACGTCCTTGGCTTAACACGACATATTATTCTTATAGCTCACTTTCGTGTAACCAATTCACTCTTCCCAAGTGACGACGAGCTACACAAGAAAATTATTTCGTAAGATATTACTGAATGCAAATAACTAAATATACCAGGACATTGATATATTTGTTCCCAAGAATAACGATTAGACGAAGAGCAAAAATAACTTAATTGTTTGAGAAGCTCAGTAATATGCTTTTTCCAAATCAAGTTTTCGTCAGTAAGTATACCCAAAAAATTCGGAGCATTCTACCCCATTTACTGACTCCTGCTGGTGTGCTACATCAGTTGTTAGTATGACTACTTGTTGTACAAAACTGAATGTAGTATTTTTTTTAGTCCGTATTTCAGGGACCCCTTTAATAATTCTCTGGAAAACATAATTTACCAACTCTTCTGTTGCTTTCTCTCTAACGGGGTTTCTTATAACAGTGGAATCGTCTGCAAAAAGTATCAATTTTGCTTTTTGAATGTTAGGTGGAAGGTCATTTACATGTGTAAGGAATAGGAGTGGCCGCAAAATTGGTCCCCGTGGGACTTTCTTTGTGATTTTTTTTCCTTAGTCATTAAAATTTCCTACCTTTTCGACACTATCTGAATTATTCAACATAACCTTTTGCATTCTGTTTGTTAAGTATGATTCGAACAAGCTCTGCGTAAAGCCATACATTCCATAAAACTTGAGTTTTTCTGAGAGAGTTCCATGATCTACACAGTCAATCGCCTTCGAAAGATCACAAAAAATACCAACTGGCGATACATTATAATTATGTACTGTTGGATGAGTGAATGTAGAAATAGCGTTCTCAGTAGAACAACTCTGCTGGAATCGAACCCTTGATATGCTGCGCAAGTTGTTTCCTCTTAAATGTGCGACTACCCTAAACGACATTATTTTTTCGGATATTTTGGAAAGAGATGGCAGCAAGAAAACTGGGGGTAAGTGTTTAAGTCTGTTTCGTCACTTTTCTTATGAAGTGGTTTAACATTTGCATACTTTTACCTGTCTGCAAAAATTCGCTGTGCCAGTGATGCATTGCATACCAGTAAGGACATAACTTATTAAGATGGAATAACTTTTCAGAATTCTGTTTGAAATTCCAGAAATCCCAAATGAGCTTTCATTTTCTTGAATTTCTGTAATTGTTTTAATTTCGGTTCACGATTACGCTCTTCCAGCCACCGAGGGACGATTCTGGTCTTCATTCTTCAGTCTCTCCCGGCGTATTTGTTGCTCGAACAGTCCACGGGTATACAGCCGGTTCATAGCGTCCAACGGGCACAAGATTTCGGCGATCAGACATGTCGCCATCGTCAGGTGCGCTGACGAACTGAGCTCCTGAGGGCGGGCGGCCGATTTAAATCCCCTCCCCCCCCCCGCGGGCGTTCTCTTCGCCGTCCGCGCCCGCGCGCCGGCGGTCGCGAAGACGAGGGCATCGGAATCTGTCGTAGCGTCTCCGCAATATCCTCTCTTCCAGGAGTGCTAGCCTTGCAGGTTCGCAGGAGAACTTCTGTGAATAGGAGACGAGGTACTGGCGGAAGTATAGCTTTGGGAAGAGGTCGTAAGTCGTACTTGGGTAGCTCAGTCGATATTGCAATTGCCAGCGAACGGCAAAGGTCCCGATTTCGAATCCTGGTTTGGCACACAGCTTTAATCTGTCATTTGTAGTCAGGTGATTCAGGCGAAAAGGTTTCCGACGTAAGTATGGCCGCACGACGGAATTAAGACTCTGCACGTGGAATGATAGTTGGACCTAGACGCATGGGACACTCTCTTTCGGAAATCGTTAGGGAATTAAATGTCAGTGTCAAGAGTGTGCCAAGAATACCACATTCAGGCATTTCCTCTCGTCAAGGGCAAATCAGAGGCGTTTGCACAGAATTGTCACTGTTAACAGACAAGCAACACTGCCTGAAATTACTGCAGAAATCAATGTGGGATGTACGATGAGCATATCCACTACGACACTGCGGCGAAATTTGTCATTAAGGGGCTATGACAGCAGACGACCGACGCGAGTGCCGTTGCTAATAGCACGACATCGCCTGCAGGGCCTCTCCTAGACTCGTGGCCGTATCCGTTGGACCCTAGACGACTGGAAAACTGTAGCCTGGTCAGATGAACACTGCTAGTTTCGAACGAACCAGTTTTTCGCAGTTTTTTGAAAAAGCTGATGGTAGAGTTAGTGTGGCGCAGACCCCACGAAGCCATGATCCCACAATGTCAAAAAGGCATTGTAAAAGCTGGTGGTGGCTGCATAATGGTGTGGGCAGTGCTTACATGGAACGGACTGGATCCTCTGGTCCTACTGAAGCGCATCATTGGCTGGTAATGGTCATGTTCATCTACTTGGAGACCATTAGCAGCCATTCATGGACTTCATTTTTATGGACCGCTATGCACCATATCACCGATCCACGATTGCTCGTGATTGGTTCGAGGAACATTATGGACAATTCGGTCGAATAATTTGGTCACCCATATCGCCCGACGTGAATCCCATCGAACATTTATGGGAGATAATCGGAAGGTCAGTTCGAGCAGAAAATCTTCCACTGGCAACAGTTTCACAAGTGTGGACGGCTATAAAGGCAACATGCCTCAGTATTTCTGCAGGGGGCATCCAGCGACTTGCTGGGTGAATGCCGCGTCGGGTTGCTACGCAACGCCGGGCAGAAGTTATTACGACACGATATTAGGAGGTATCTAATGACTACTGTCACCTCAGTGGATTATGACAAACACTGACAAGAAGAGGGAACAGGATCATATCAGATGTGTTAAGTCATCATGTAATAATGTCCATGATACTAGAGAGGCAAAAAACTGTAGGAGAAGACAGAGATTGGAATACATCCAATCAATAATTGATGGCGTAGGAAGCAAGCGTTACCCCTAGATGAAAAGGTTAGTGCAGGAGAAAAAGAAAAGCCTGCTGTTGGACGGTGGGAGGAGGCGGGTTGTAAAGAGAAAGTAGTGGATAAAATTTCAGGAAGTGCGTATTATCCGAAAATATCCTGTTTGGATACAGAACAATTTTCGATACACTATTGGCCATTAAAATTGCTACACCAAGAAGAAATGCAGATGATAAACGTGTATTCATTGGACAAATATATTATACTAGAACTGACATGTGATTACATTTTCACGCAATTTGGGTGCATAGATCCTGAGAAATCAGTACCCGGAACAACCACCTCTAGCCGTAATAACGGCCGTGATACCCCTGGGCATTGAGTCAAACAGAGCTTGGATGGCGTGAACAGGTACAGCTGCCCATGCAGCTTCAACACGATACCACAGTTCATCAAGAGTGCTGACTGGCTTATTGTGACGAGCAAGTTGCTGAGCCACCATTGACCAGACGTTTTCAATTGGTAAGAGATCTGGAGAATGTGCTGGCCAGGGCAGCAGTCGAACATTTTCTGTATCCAGAAAGGCCCGTACAGGACCTGCAACATGCGGTCGTGGATTATCCTGCTGAAATGTAGGGTTTCGCAGGGATCGAATGAAGGGTAGAGCCACGGATAGTAACACATCTGAAATGTAACGTCCACTGTTCAAAGTGCCGTCAATGCGAACAAGAGGTGGCCGAGACGTGTAACCAATGGCACCCCATACCATCATCACGCCTGGTGATACGCCAGTATGGCGATGACGAATCCACGCTTCCAATGTGCGTTCACCGCGATGTCGCCAAACACGGATGCGACCATCATGATGCTGTAAACAGAACCTGGATTCATCCGAAAAAATGACGTTTTGCCATTCGTGCACCCAGGTTCGTCGTTGAGTACACCATCGCAGGCGCTGCGGTCTGTGATGCAGCGTCAAGGGTAACCGCAGCCATGGTCTCCGAGCTGATAGTCCATGCTGCTGCAAACGTCGTCGAACTGTTCGTGCAGATGGTTGTTGTCTTGCAAACGCCCCCATCTGTTGACTCAGGGATCGAGACGTGGCTCCACCATCCGTTACACGTTACAGCCATGCGGATAAGATGCCTGTCATCTCGACTGCTAGTGAGACGAGGCTGTTTGAATCCAGCACGGCGTTCCGTATTACCCTCCTTAACGCACCGATTCCATATTGTGCTAACAGTCATTGGATCTCGACCAACGCGAGCAGCAATGTCGCGATACGATAAACCGCAATCGCGATAGGCTACAATCCGACCTTTATCAAAATCGGAAACGTGATGGTACGCATTTCTCCTCCTTACACAAGGCATCACAACAACGTTTCACCAGGCAACGCCGGTCAACTGCTGTTTGTGTATGAGAAATCGGTTGGAAACTTTCCTCATATCAGCACGCTGTAGGTGCCGCCACCGGCCCCACCCTTGTGTGAATGTTCTGAAAAGCTAATCATTTGCATATCACAGCATCTTCTTCCTGTTGGTTAAATTTCACATCTGTAGCACGTCATCTTCGTGGTGTTGCAATTTTAATGGCCAGTAGTGTATTTCCCACTTTCTCCGTCTTCATAGGGCGCACACAGCGGAGACAATGGGCTGTGACATATGTCTTCTATAAATGCACTACCTGACGAAGGACGTCGTCCTCAAAATTGAGAGTGCAGTGGGTCTGTGGAGTACCACAATGAACACTGCTAGTTTCGAACGAACCAATTTCTCGCAGTTTTTTGAATGATGTCGCCGACATTTGACGTTAACAGTTCTTGTTTTACTGTTATAACGATCCAGCTTTCAGCCTTAGGCCGTTTTCAAATACGGAAACTTATTTCTATGTCTGTACTTTAAAATGGCCTAAGGCCGAAATCTGGATTGCATAAGAGTAAAATAAAAATTATTGTAGTCAAAAAGAGGCAGCACCATTCAAAATATTTACCATGACTACGGCTCCAGTCGAATAAAAATTATCATTAACTTCTCATGGTTGGTATTCACAGTCGTATAATATTTCTTAAAAGACATCATAGTCGCCGTTGACTGTATAAAGTATTTATTGT
This sequence comes from Schistocerca serialis cubense, assembly GCF_023864345.2. NCBI lineage: Eukaryota > Metazoa > Arthropoda > Insecta > Orthoptera > Acrididae > Schistocerca > Schistocerca serialis. The sequence continues at coordinate 81,021,017 of NC_064642.1, read as the reverse complement.
TACTATTGCAATTTCGGCCTTATGGCCATATTCAAGTAACACTGCAAAGTTACATTCTGTCAGAATATAAAACTATCTGACATGAATACATAAGGCCGAAATTGCAATAGTAGAAATAAATATTTATACAGTCAATGGCGACTATGATGTCTTTTAAGAAATAAAAATTATCAGTTCCTAATCCGACGACAATGGTACTTGAAACCATAATTACAATAGGGACGGACGGCGGCACCCTCTTCTCAACTTGTGTGGTACCGTGAAGCGGGAGATTTGAAAACGATCTGGTCTTCAGACTAAATTTATATCTGGACACTGGTTCTTCATTAAAACTTTACCTGTGAAGTCCCCTCTCGAACCTCTAGAAGGACGTAACAGGAATTGCGCAGCATCCTGTATATTTTCCTTACCGTAATCACGTGTCAGCAACGCCAAAAGTGCGCACTCAGTCTCGTGGTGGTCAGTGTTCTTATTGTTTTGAATGGTGAGTGTGTATTACACTACTACATTTCTGTTGTTTTGGTCTTCAGTTCAGAGACTGGTTCGATGCACCTCTTCGCGATACTCTATCCTGCGCAAGCTTCTTCATCTTCGAGTAAATACCGCAACTTACATCCTTCTGAATCTGCTTGGTGTATTCATCTCTTGGTCTCCCTCTATGATTTTTACCCTCCGCGCAGCCTTCCAATATTAAATCGTTGATCCCTTGATGTCTCAGAACATGTCCTACCAACCGGTCCCTTCTCCTAGTCAAGTTGTGCCCCAAATTCCTCTTCTCCCCAATTCTATTCGGTACCTCCTCTATTCGGTAGAAGCCGACCTCGGCGAAGGTCAGTTTGGATTCCGCAGAAATGTTGGAACACGTGAGGCAATACTGACCCTACGACTTCTCTTAGAAAATAGATTAAGGAAAGGCAAATCTACATTTCTAGCATTTGTGGACTTAGAGAAAGCTTTTGACAATGTTGACTGGAATACTCTCTTCCAAATCCTGAATGTGGAGGGGGTAAAATACAGGGAGCGAAAGGCTATTTACAATTTGTACAGAAACCAGATGGCGATTATTAGAGTCGAGGGGCATGAAAGGGAAGCAGCGGTTGGGAAGGGAGTGGACAGGGTTGTGGCCTGTCCCCGATGTTATTCAATCTGTATATTGAGCAAGCAGTAAAGGAAACAAAAGAAAAATTTGGAGTAGGTATTAAAATACATGGAGAAGAAATAAAAACGTTGAGGTTCGCCGATGACATTGTAATTCTGTCAGAGACAGCAAAGGACTTGGAAGAGTGTCTTGAAAGGAGGATATAAGATGAACATCAACAAAAGCAAAACGAGGATAATGGAATGTAGTCGAATTAAGTCAGGTGATGCTGAGGGAATTAGATTAGGAAATGAGACACTTAAAGTAGTAAAGGAGTTTTGCTATTTGGGGAGCAAAATAACTGATGATGGTCAAAGTAGAGAGGATATAAAATGTAGACCGGCAATGGCAAGGAAAGCGTTTCTGAAGAAGAGAAATTTGTTAACATCGAGTATAGATTTAAGTGTCAGGAAGTCGTTTCTGAAAGTATTTGTATGGAGTGTAGCGATGTATGGGAGTGAAACATGGACGATAAATAGTTTGGACAAGAAGAGAATAGAAGCTTTCGAAATGTGGTGCTACAGAAGAATGCTGAAGATTAGACCACATAACTAATGATGAGGTATTGAAAAGAATTGATGAGAAGAGGGGTTTGTGGCACAACGTAACTAGAAGAAGGGATCGGTTGGTAGGACATGTTCCGAGGCATCAAGGGATCACAAATTTAGCATTGGAGGGCAGCGTGGTGGGTAAAAATCGTAGAGGGAGACCAAGAGATGAATACACTACGCAGATTCAGAAGGATGTAGGTTGCAGTAAGTACTCGGAGATGAAGCAGCTTGCACAGGATAGAGTAGCATGGAGAGCTGTATCAAACCAATCTCAGGACTGAAGAAGACAACAACAACAGCAACAACCTCCTCATTACTTACTTGATCTACCCATCTAATTTTCAGCATTCTTTTGTTGCACCACATTTCGAAAGCTTCTATTCTCTTCTTGTCTAAATTATTTATCGCCCACGTTTCACTTCCATACATGGCTACACTCCATACAAATACTTTCAGAAACGACTTCCTGACACTTAAATCTAAACTCGATGTTAACAAATTTTTCTTCTTCAGAAACGCTTTCATTGGCATTGCCAGTCTACATTTTATATCCTCTGTACTTCGACCATCATTAATTTTGCTTTCCAAATACCAAAACTCGTTTACTACTTTGTCTCATTTGCTAATCTAATTCCCTCAGCATCGCTTGATTTAATTCGACTACATTCAATTATCCTCGTTTTGCTTTTGTTGATGTTCATCTTATATCCTCCTTTCAAGACACTTTCCATTCCGTTTAACTGCTCTTCCAAGTCCTTTGCTGCCTCTGACAGAATTACAATGTCATCGGCGAACCTCAACGTTTTATCTCTTCTCCATGGATTTTAATACCTACTCCAAATTTTTCTTTTGTTTCATTTACTGCTTGCTCAGTATACAGTTTGAATAACATCGGGGATAGGCTACAACCCTGTCTCACTCCCTTCCCAACCACAGCTTCCCTTTCATGCCCCTCGACTCTTATAACAGTCATCTGCTTTCTGTACAAATTGTAAATAGCCTTTCGTTCCCTGTATTTGACCCTTGCCATCTTCAGAATTTGAAAGAGAGTATTCCAGTCAATATTGTCAAAAGCTGTCTCTAAGTCTATCTGATCAAAAGTATTCGGACACCCCTATGTAGTTAAAAGAAAGTGGATGCTTCAGATCCGAAGCCAGTCGTTCAAGTAAATGAATTTTACTGTGCAAGGTAGGCAGTATACTACATCACTGGAATCTGACCACTTGCTCCTGCTCCGTGTTACCAAGGCAGGTATCAGATGTGATTTAACAAACCAAGGGAATCAGGACCATCTGAATCACACCCTGGTAGACACTAGTACGGTGGCTAAACCTCTACCATGGTTTTGCGTTTCGTGCAATCTCGTAACGAGTAGCGAATCCTTACCTTTGAGCACCGTTGACTCTGTCGCGTGCTCAAGGTCACGCAGCTATTGCACTGGGACCTTAGGCGGCAGTTATATTCAAGGTGCCTTGTTGTTGACTGCCACGGGCACTTAGGCCAATAAAAATAGGTTTACATGACATTACGCAAGAAGAAAAATGATCTGTTTTCCTGGCAATCTGAAGAGTAAACCTTCCGAGACGTAAGACCTACGAGGGGACTTCAAGACGTAAGTTACACGTCATTATGTCAGGCTAAATAACGTTTACTGAACGCTGCAATATAGTCGCCAAGTTTCTATAAACAATGGTTGGAACTTACTACCAACCTTTCAGTTCCCCGAAGATATAAATCCGCTCTTTGGTTACGGAGCCATTCGAGTATTGCTGTTTGGACGTCCTCATCGTTGGGAAATCTCATTCCTCCTAGATTTTCTTTCAATTTGCTGAAAAGATGAAAATTGCATGTTGCCGGTTCTGGACTTACCGGCAAGCAACACCCAAGTCTATGGAGCCTTGGTCAAATTGTTGCATTGTGTCACTACAGTTGAAGGCGATATCGCATTTGGTTCCTACACCACGAGAATTGTACGGTGAATCTGCGTGCAATTTAGACGTTTTTCCCACAATAATCTTAATGTTCTGCATTGTTCATATTTGCATTTGCCTCCGCATTTCATCCGCACACTGTTGTGCATCTGTTATCCGCACAGTAGCAGAACTCTGTCGGCAGGAAATCCTGAACCTGTATTCTCCTCTGAGAATGCGCTAATCTTGTTACTCAATGGTCTTAGCGTGGATGACATGTGTAACTTACTTTCTGAAGTCATTACGTACTATATTCAGCGAGTAAATATTTTGTATCTGTGATATGAGGGGAGAGGAACCATCAGCTGAAAAAAACAGTGCTCAGGTTGATGCCCTGTTGCTCGACTTCAGGAAGGCCGTTCACACCGCCCTGCGCTGCCGTTTAGTGAAAAAAAAAGAAAAAAAACGAGCTTACCGAGTATTGGCTCAGATCTAGGACTGGATTCAAGACTTCCTTACAGATAGAACTCAACATGTCGTCCTTAACGTAAAGAAATCGACAGATACGAAGGTAATTTTCGGAGTACCCTAAAGGAGTGTCTCAGGACCGTTACTGTTTACGGTGTATATAACTGATCTAGCAGAAAGCATCGGATGCTCTTTAAGAATGTTCGCAGATGATGCTGTTGTCGATAAGAAAGTAGCAACGTCATAAGACAGTATCGAGTTGCAGAATGAGCTACACAGGATTGATGAATGGTGCACGCTATGGAAGTTGATCTTCAATCTAAAAGCAACAAATTGCGCATACGCAGGAAAAGAAATCCACAACAGTACAACTACATTTTTTTTTAGGCTTCTAGTTGGATTGATGCGGCCGCCACGAATTTCTCTCCTGTGCCAACTTCATCTCAAAGTAGCGCTTGCAACCTATGCCCTCCATTATTTGCTGGATGTATTCCAATCTCTGTCTTCCTCTACAGTTTTTGCCCTCTATAGCTCCCTCAGGTATCATGGAAGTCATTTCCTCATATCTTAACAGATGTCCTATCATCCTGTCCTTTCTCCTTATCAGTGTTTTCCACATATTCCTTTCCTCTCCGATTCTGCGCAAAACCTCCTCATTCCTTACCTTATCAATCCACCTCATTTTCAACGATCGTTTGTAGCACCACATCTCAAATGCTTCGATTCTCTTCTGTTCTGGTTTTCCCACAGTCCATGTTTCACTACCATACAATGCTACACTCCAAACGTACTTTCTCAGAAATTTATTCGTCAAATTAAGGCCTAGAGGCTTTCAGTGTATTCTTGCCCCCTATACGCTCTCTCCTCTGCATTTAACAGTGGGATTCCCTTTGCACTCTTAATGTTACGACCATCGCTTTTAACGTCACAGAAGGTTGTTTTGACTTTCCTGTATGCTGAGTCTGTCCTTCCGACAATCATTTCTTTCTGGTTTACTCACATTTTTATTGCAGCCATTTCGTCTTAGCTTCCCTGCACTTCCTATTTATTTCATTTCTCAGCGACTTATATTTCTGTATTCCTGAGTTTCCCGGATCATGTTTGTACTTCCTCCTTTCCTTGCTCAACTGAAGTATTTCTTCCGTTACCCATGGTTTCTTCGCAGTTACCTTCTTTGTATCTGTGTTTTTCTTTCCAATATTTGTGACGGCCCTTTTTAGAGATGTCCATTCCTCTTCAACTGTACTGCCTATTGAGCTATTCCTTGTTGCTGCCTTGCAGTACTTGAAAGTCTATCTCGTCATTCCTTAGTACTTCCGTATCCCACTTCTTTGCGCATTGATTCTTTCTACACTATTGACGACAAATTTACGGAAACAGTATCTAGCGTAAAATATCTACGAGTAACTATCCAGACCAACCTTCAGAGAAATGACCACATAAAACAAATAGTAGGAAAAGCTAATGCCAGACTGAGATTCATAGGAAAAATCTTAAGGAAATCTAACTCATTCACGAATGTGTCTCACAAGGCACTTGTTCGGCTGATTCTGGCGTACTCTTCATCAGTCTTGTACATTTACCAGATACGACGGTCTGCCCAGATAGCTGAGCGGTCAGCGTGACGGATTGCCGTCCTTCGGGCCCGGGTCCGATTCCCAGCTGGGTCGGGGATTTTCTTCGCTCAGGGACTGGGTGTTGTGTTGTCTTTATCATAATTTCATCCCTATCCGGCGCGCAGGTCGCCCAATGTGGCGCCGAATGTAATAAGACCTGCACCAAGGCGGCCGGACCTGCCCCGTAAGGGGCCTCCCGACCAATGACACCAAACCCTCATTTCGATTTACCAAATATGACTGATAGAATAGATAGAAAAGATACAATGAAGAGCGGCGCGTTCCGCTACGGGGCCGTTTAGTCGGTGTGAGAACGATACCAAAATGCTCAAAAAACTTCAGTGGCTCGTGTTTCAAGAGAAGCGATGTGCACTATGGGGAGGTTTGCTACTGAAATTTCGAGAGAGCTCTTTAAGGGAAGAGTCGGATAATATATTATTTTCTACCACACTCACACCTCGAGATATGACCATGACGAGAAAATTCGACAAATTAGAGCTAACACAGAGGCTTACCGACAAACATTCTTTCAACACGCCATTCGCGAGTGGAAGAGGGAAGGGAAGATCAGTTAGCGGTACCAGAAGTGCCCACCGCTACACATCGTTAAGTGGCTTGCAGAGTATGCTATTGACACAGATGCAGATGTAATGCTAACAACATTTCTCCAGTCTTACAGAGAGCGCATTTGGGCCGCATTCAACTGATTGTAAGTTGCCTCTCTTACCAAGTTCACAAAGTCACTGATGCCTGACCTGGAGGTCTCTGGTGAAAATTCTAATAGCGTAAAAAACTTTCCTTTACCTGAATTAGGTTGGCAACACAACATAAAAATGGCTAAAGAGTCACTCATAATCCTAGAGTGTGACAGCAACGACGTATATTAACTACTTCGCAGCAGGAAATGCGTGATATATTTCTTATGGTGATCAGTCTTTAAGAGATGTAAAGCTCCACAGTCTCAGTAGTGCATCACGAGCACATCTCACATTTCTCATGTAACCTACAGCTAAGTGGGATGCAAAGTAAACATCATCTGTAAGCCATAATTTAAAACGAAGTGAAAGGGTGCACTAAGCAACCGAAACTCATGGAAATCGTTTTTGTATCTGCAGGACCTAAACAGGAAGCTTTTAAGATATGAAGAATCACAAGAAGCACGCTTCTATTGCCCATCTGTTTTTGGAGCACAGTTCACGGATCCTATGTTTCTGCCTCACAATAAAAGATAGTACTTTAGGAGCTATAGCACTTGCATCATCTGTAGATCGAGAATACTCAGCAGGGCAATACTTTTGTGTGTCGAAATATATACTGTAAAAGTATTGTAGTATTGCATTATGATTGAAGTATTAGATTGAATTATTCATATTGAGCAAAAAATTCAAGAAAATACGAAAATTTATTAAAGGAAATTATACAAAAATACAACAGGGGAAAAAATTTTATTTTACATATTTCAAACAAGAAACCCAAAAACACAATGCCCAATTAAAAGATTACCTTGATAGTGAAAGTTTAGTAAATCAGTTTTACATAAGATAGAATTGAGCAACTACTTCAGTATCAGAAACTAAAATGTATCATACTTACCTATGGCAACGGGTCCATACCACTTCCATGTTGGTATCAGTCCTCTACTTTTTTTAAAGCAACTGTTCAAGCAAACGTCCCTTCTTCTTCTTCATGTTTTTCTTCTTCTTCTTCTTCCTCTTTTCGTTTTGACTATCTGAGGACTCCTGGTATTAGTAGAGGTCCAATATTCTTTCATTCTCATACTTTTCAACCATCTTCGCTCTTCTGTCGATAATGATTTCACCTGCGTCTAATATAGTCCTGTAAATTACGATATCTTGCATTTTTTTACTTAATGGTTGCCACTTTGTAAAACTCTCTTCCAAATTCCTTTGCACCTCTTGAATCCAACATACGAAGGCGTGCTGGAAAGTAATGCTTCCATTGTATGTGAAAATCTCTTAAAACGTTTAAAGCGTTTATAATCAAACAAACTTTATTAAAATTCTTGATCTTTATCATTAATTTCTACGTATTTGCACCCTTTTGCCGGCAAAGGGGTCAGAATTGTATCGTGTAACGTGGATGTGTGTGTAACGTAACTGAGTCGGTGTATGAGGAACAGCGTGCTGTAATCGAGTACCGGATTCGAGAAGTTCGTCTATACGTACCCTCTCCTTAAGGGTGACAATGCCGGAGTACACGCGAGTGCTGCGAGATTTGCAACAGTCCGACGCCTTAGGTTTAGTGTCGTAGATCATCCTCCGTGCAGTCATAGTCTAACATAGCAGTTGCGACGCTCCGTCTCTTTTTTGTTACCCACTGCGATTGCAGCGTGCCAAACGGTCATCAAGTTACAGTGTTGAGTTCTGCGGGATCTTGTGAAAGCGAAAGCGAGTCGTAAATGTTTATATTGGTCTGTAGAATAACTAAAAACTGGAGCGTCTGTAGCGTAATAAATTGCAGCAACAACAGCAAGAAGACATCATATTTGTCTTTTTTAGGTTTCCTAACGACCCTAGAAGGTGTGAACCGCTAAATTACAGAATAGTTTATTTACGATTTTCTTGTGACTTAGAGATACCTACCGGAGAATTTCGCGTTCTTTAAGAACTTAAAAACGGCTAGTAAACAGCAGAAAACCTGACCTTCTTCAGATAGGTGTCGTATATCAACTGAAAAAAAGAGAAGTTTTCTTCACTGCACTTCCAGTCACGTCTAGAGATGAGTCGTTCGCGAACTAACGATTCCAAAGGAACGGTTCACCAAGATGGACGGAAGGAACGAAGAACGAATTCTAAGGAACGGCCTTTCATAGTTCACTTCGGTCGCGGCTTTCTAGTTATAGTTCCCGGGATCGGGAAGCGGTCGGTCTCGTTCCCACAACGGCACGTCGGCCGGTCTCGTTCCAGCGTCGGTCCCGTTCCCGTCTGTCTCGGTCTCGGTCTCGCTCGGCCGTTCTCGTCCTTCTTCGCGTGGCCACTCCTCGCAGTTCCACTGTCGACTGCTCATAGTTAGGTCAGTACAGAGTTGTTTTTTGTTCCGTTCGCTGTGCTCGCCCATTTGTTTTAAACCTTTTTAGAACTCTGGACTTCTGGTACTTTTCGTCCTCTAATATTCAGTGTCCAAGACAGGTAAGGAACGAAGAACGAATTCTAAGGAACGGCCTTCCATAGTTCACTTCGGTCGCGCCTTTCTAGTTATAGTTCCCGGGATCGGGAAGCGGTCGGTCTCGTTCCCACAACGGCACGTCGGCCGGTCTCGTTCCAGCGTCGGTCCCGTTCCCGTCTGTCTCGGTCTCGGTCTCGCTCGGCCGTTCTCGTCCTTCTTCGTGTGGCCACTCCTCGCAGTTCCACTGTCGACTGCTCATAGTTAGGTCAGTACAGAGTTGTTTTTTGTTCCATTCGCTGTGCTCGCCCATTTGTTTTAAACCTTTTTAGAACTCTGGACTTCTGGTACTTTTCGTCCTCTAATATTCAGTGTCCAAGACAGGTAAGGAACGAAGAACGAATTCTAAGGAACGGCCTTCCATAGTTCACTTCGGTCGCGCCTTTCTAGTTATAGTTCCCGGGATCGGGAAGCGGTCGGTCTCGTTCCCACAACGGCACGTCGGCCGGTCTCGTTCCAGCGTCGGTCCCGTTCCCGTCTGTCTCGATCTTGGTCTCGCTCGGCCGTTCTCGTCCTTCTTCGCGTGGCCACTCCTCGCAGTTCCACTGTCGACTGCTCATAGTTAGGTCAGTACAGAGTTGTTTTTTGTTCCGTTCGCTGTGCTCGCCCACTTGTTTTAAACCTTTTTAGAACTCTGGACTTCTGGTACTTTTCGTCCTCTAATACTCAGTGTCCAAGACAGGTAAGGAACGAAGAACGAATTCTAAGGAACGGCCTTTCATAGTTCACTTCGGTCGCGGCTTTCTAGTTATAGTTCCCGGGATCGGGAAGCGGTCGGTCTCGTTCCCACAACGGCACGTCGGCCGGTCTCGTTCCAACGTCGGTCCCGTTCCCGTCTGTCTCGGTCTCGGTCTCGCTCGGCCGTTCTCGTCCTTCTTCGCGTGGCCACTCCTCGCAGTTCCACTGTCGACTGCTCATAGTTAGGTCAGTACAGAGTTGTTTTTTGTTCCGTTCGCTGTGCTCGCCCATTTGTTTTAAACCTTTTTAGAACTCTGGACTTCTGGTACTTTTCGTCCTCTAATATTCAGTGTCCAAGACAGGTAAGGAACGAAGAACGAATTCTAAGCAACGGCCTTTCATAGTTCACTTCGGTCGCGGCTTTCTAGTTATAGTTCCCGGGATCGGGAAGCGGTCGGTCTCGTTCCCACAACGGCACGTCGGCCGGTCTCGTTCCAGCGTCGGTCCCGTTCCCGTCTGTCTCGGTCTCGGTCTCGCTCGGCCGTTCTCGTCCTTCTTCGCGTGGCCACTCCTCGCAGTTCCACTGTCGACTGCTCATAGTTAGGTCAGTACAGAGTTGTTTTTTGTTCCGTTCGCTGTGCTCGCCCATTTGTTTTAAACCTTTTTAGAACTCTGAACTTTTGGTACTTTTCGTCCTCTAATATTCAGTGTCCAAGACAGGTAAGGAACGAAGAACGAATTCTAAGGAACGGCCTTCCATAGTTCACTTCGGTCGCGCCTTTCTAGTTATAGTTCCCGGGATCGGGAAGCGGTCGGTCTCGTTCCCACAACGGCACGTCGGCCGGTCTCGTTCCAGCGTCGGTCCCGTTCCCGTCTGTCTCGATCTCGGTCTCGCTCGGCCGTTCTCGTCCTTCTTCGCGTGGCCACTCCTCGCAGTTCCACTGTCGACTGCTCATAGTTAGGTCAGTACAGAGTTGTTTTTTGTTCCGTTCGCTGTGCTCGCCCATTTGTTTTAAACCTTTTTAGAACTCTGGACTTCTGGTACTTTTCGTCCTCTAATATTCAGTGTCCAAGACAGGTAAGGAACGAAGAACGAATTCTAAGGAACGGCCTTTCATAGTTCACTTCGGTCGCGGCTTTCTAGTTATAGTTCCCGGGATCGGGAAGCGGTCGGTCTCGTTCCCACAACGGCACGTCGGCCGGTCTCGTTCCAGCGTCGGTCCCGTTCCCGTCTGTCTCGGTCTCGGTCTCGCTCGGCCGTTCTCGTCCTTCTTCGCGTGGCCACTCCTCGCAGTTCCACTGTCGACTGCTCATAGTTAGGTCAGTACAGAGTTGTTTTTTGTTCCGTTCGCTGTGCTCGCCCATTTGTTTTAAACCTTTTTAGAACTCTGGACTTCTGGTACTTTTCGTCCTCTAATATTCAGTGTCCAAGACAGGTAAGGAACGAAGAACGAATTCTAAGGAACGGCCTTTCATAGTTCACTTCGGTCGCGGCTTTCTACTTATAGTTCCCGGGGTCGGGAAGCGGCCGGTCTCGTTCCCACAACGGCACGTCGGCCGGTCTCGTTCCAGCGTCGGTCCCGTTCCCGTCTGTCTCGGTCTCGGTCTCGCTCGGCCGTTCTCGTCCTTCTTCACGTGGCCACTCCTCCCAGTTCCACTGTCGACTGCTCATAGTTAGGTCAGTACAGAGTTGTTTTTTGTTCCGTTCGCTGTGCTCGCCCATTTGTTTTAAACCTTTTTAGAACTCTGGACTTCTGGTACTTTTCGTCCTCTAATATTCAGTGTCCAAGACAGGTAAGGAACGAAGAACGAATTCTAAGGAACGGCCTTTCATAGTTCACTTCGGTCGCGGCTTTCTAGTTATAGTTCCCGGGATCGGGAAGCGGTCGGTCTCGTTCCCACAACGGCACGTCGGCCGGTCTCGTTCCAGCGTCGGTCCCGTTCCCGTCTGTCTCGGTCTCGGTCTCGCTCGGCCGTTCTCGTCCTTCTTCGCGTGGCCACTCCTCGCAGTTCCACTGTCGACTGCTCATAGTTAGGTCAGTACAGAGTTGTTTTTTGTTCCGTTCGCTGTGCTCGCCCATTTGTTTTAAACCTTTTTAGAACTCTGGACTTCTGGTACTTTTCGTCCTCTAATATTCAGTGTCCAAGACAGGTAAGGAACGAAGAACGAATTCTAAGGAACGGCCTTTCATAGTTCACTTCGGTCGCGGCTTTCTACTTATAGTTCCTGGGATCGGGAAGCGGTCGGTCTCGTTCCCACAACGGCACGTCGGCCGGTCTCGTTCCAGCGTCGGTCCCGTTCCCGTCTGTCTCGGTCTCGGTCTCGCTCGGCCGTTCTCGTCCTTCTTCGCGTGGCCACTCCTCGCAGTTCCACTGTCGACTGCTCATAGTTAGGTCAGTACAGAGTTGTTTTTTGTTCCGTTTGCTGTGCTCGCCCATTTGTTTTAAACCTTTTTAGAACTCTGGACTTCTGGTACTTTTCGTCCTCTAATATTCAGTGTCCAAGACAGGTAAGGAACGAAGAACGAATTCTAAGGAACGGCCTTTCATAGTTCACTTCGGTCGCGGCTTTCTACTTATAGTTCCCGGGATCGGGAAGCGGTCGGTCTCGTTCCCACAACGGCACGTCGGCCGGTCTCGTTCCAGCGTCGGTCCCGTTCCCGTCTGTCTCGGTCTCGGTCTCGCTCGGCCGTTCTCGTCCTTCTTCGCGTGGCCACTCCTCGCAGTTCCACTGTCGACTGCTCATAGTTAGGTCAGTACAGAGTTGTTTTTTGTTCCGTTCGCTGTGCTCGCCCATTTGTTTTAAACCTTTTTAGAACTCTGGACTTCTGGTACTTTTCGTCCTCTAATATTCAGTGTCCAAGACAGGTAAGGAACGAAGAACGAATTCTAAGGAACGGCCTTTCATCACTTCAGTCGCGGCTTTCTAGTTATAGTTCCCGGGATCGGGAAGCGGTCGGTCTCGTTCCCACAACGGCACGTCGGCCGGTCTCGTTCCAGCGTCGGTCCCGTTCCCGTCTGTCTCGGTCTCGGTCTCGCTCGGCCGTTCTCGTCCTTCTTCGCGTGGCCACTCCTCGCAGTTCCACTGTCGACTGCTCATAGTTAGGTCAGTACAGAGTTGTTTTTTGTTCCGTTCGCTGTGCTCGCCCATTTGTTTTAAACCTTTTTAGAACTCTGGACTTCTGGTACTTTTCGTCCTCTAATATTCAGTGTCCAAGACAGGTAAGGAACGAAGAACGAATTCTAAGGAACGGCCTTTCATAGTTCACTTCGGTCGCGGCTTTCTACTTATAGTTCCCGGGATCGGGAAGCGGTCGGTCTCGTTCCCACAACGGCACGTCGGCCGGTCTCGTTCCAGCGTCGGTCCCGTTCCCGTCTGTCTCGGTCTCGGTCTCGCTCGGCCGTTCTCGTCCTTCTTCGCGTGGCCACTCCTCGCAGTTCCACTGTCGACTGCTCATAGTTAGGTCAGTACAGAGTTGTTTTTTGTTCCGTTCGCTGTGCTCGCCCATTTGTTTTAAACCTTTTTAGAACTCTGGACTTCTGGTACTTTTCGTCCTCTAATATTCAGTGTCCAAGACAGGTAAGGAACGAAGAACGAATTCTAAGGAACGGCCTTTCATAGTTCACTTCGGTCGCGGCTTTCTACTTATAGTTCCCAAGATCGGGAAGCGGTCGGTCTCGTTCCCACAACGGCACGTCGGCCGGTCTCGTTCCAGCGTCGGTCCCGTTCCCGTCTGTCTCGGTCTCGGTCTCGCTCGGCCGTTCTCGTCCTTCTTCGCGTGGCCACTCCTCACAGTTCCACTGTCGACTGCTCATAGTTAGGTCAGTACAGAGTTGTTTTTTGTTCCGTTCGCTGTGCTCGATCATTTGTTTTAAACCTTTTTAGAACTCTGGACTTCTGGTACTTTTCGTCCTCTAATATTCAGTGTCCAAGACAGGTAAGGAACGAAGAACGAATTCTAAGGAACGGCCTTTCATAGTTCACTTCGGTCGCGGCTTTCTACTTATAGTTCCCGGGATCGGGAAGCGGTCGGTCTCGTTCCCACAACGGCACGTCGGCCGGTCTCGTTCCAGCGTCGGTCCCGTTCCCGTCTGTCTCGGTCTCGGTCTCGCTCGGCCGTTCTCGTCCTTCTTCGCGTGGCCACTCCTCGCAGTTCCACTGTCGACTGCTCATAGTTAGGTCAGTACAGAGTTGTTTTTTGTTCCGTTCGCTGTGCTCGCCCATTTGTTTTAAACCTTTTTAGAACTCTGGACTTCTGGTACTTTTCGTCCTCTAATATTCAGTGTCCAAGACAGGTAAGGAACGAAGAACGAATTCTAAGGAACGGCCTTTCATAGTTCACTTCGGTCGCGGCTTTCTACTTATAGTTCCCGGGATCGGGAAGCGGTCGGTCTCGTTCCCACAACGGCACGTCGGCCGGTCTCGTTCCAGCGTCGGTCCCGTTCCCGTCTGTCTCGGTCTCGGTCTCGCTCGGCCGTTCTCGTCCTTCTTCGCGTGGCCACTCCTCGCAGTTCCACTGTCGACTGCTCATAGTTAGGTCAGTACAGAGTTGTTTTTTGTTCCGTTCGCTGTGCTCGCCCATTTGTTTTAAACCTTTTTAGAACTCTGGACTTCTGGTACTTTTCGTCCTCTAATATTCAGTGTCCAAGACAGGTAAGGAACGAAGAACGAATTCTAAGGAACGGCCTTTCATCACTTCGGTCGCGGCTTTCTAGTTATAGTTCCCGGGATCGGGAAGCGGTCGGTCTCGTTCCCACAACGGCACGTCGGCCGGTCTCGTTCCAGCGTCGGTCCCGTTCCCGTCTGTCTCGGTCTCGGTCTCGCTCGGCCGTTCTCGTCCTTCTTCGCGTGGCCACTCCTCGCAGTTCCACTGTCGACTGCTCATAGTTAGGTCAGTACAGAGTTGTTTTTTGTTCCGTTTGCTGTGCTCGCCCATTTGTTTTAAACCTTTTTAGAACTCTGGACTTCTGGTACTTTTCGTCCTCTAATATTCAGTGTCCAAGACAGGTAAGGAACGAAGAACGAATTCTAAGGAACGGCCTTTCATAGTTCACTTCGGTCGCGGCTTTCTAGATATAGTTCCCGGGATCGGGAAGCGGTCGGTCTCGTTCCCACAACGGCACGTCGGCAGGTCTCGTTCCAGCGTCGGTCCCGTTCCCGTCTGTCTCGGTCTCGGTCTCGCTCGGCCGTTCTCGTCCTTCTTCGCGTGGCCACTCCTCGCAGTTCCACTGTCGACTGCTCATAGTTAGGTCAGTACAGAGTTGTTTTTTGTTACGTTTGCTGTGCTCGCCCATTTGTTTTAAACCTTTTTAGAACTCTGGACTTCTGGTACTTTTCGTCCTCTAATATTCAGTGTCCAAGACAGGTAAGGAACGAAGAACGAATTCTAAGGAACGGCCTTTCATCACTTCGGTCGCGGCTTTCTAGTTATAGTTCCCGGGATCGGGAAGCGGTCGGTCTCGTTCCCACAACGGCACGTCGGCCGGTCTCGTTCCAGCGTCGGTCCCGTTCCCGTCTGTCTCGGTCTCGGTCTCGCTCGGCCGTTCTCGTCCTTCTTCGCGTGGCCACTCCTCGCAGTTCCACTGTCGACTGCTCATAGTTAGGTCAGTACAGAGTTGTTTTTTGTTCCGTTCGCTGTGCTCGCCCATTTGTTTTAAACCTTTTTAGGACTCTGGACTTCTGGTACTTTTCGTCCTCTAATATTCAGTGTCCAAGACAGGTAAGGAACGAAGAACGAATTCTAAGGAACGGCCTTTCATAGTTCACTTCGGTCGCGGCTTTCTAGTTATAGTTCCCGGGATCGGGAAGCGGTCGGTCTCGTTCCCACAACGGCACGTCGGCCGGTCTCGTTCCAGCGTCGGTCCCGTTCCCGTCTGTCTCGGTCTCGGTCTCGCTCGGCCGTTCTCGTCCTTCTTCGCGTGGCCACTCCTCGCAGTTCCACTGTCGACTGCTCATAGTTAGGTCAGTACAGAGTTGTTTTTTGTTCCGTTCGCTGTGCTCGCCCATTTGTTTTAAACCTTTTTAGAACTCTGGACTTCTGGTACTTTTCGTCCTCTAATATTCAGTGTCCAAGACAGGTAAGGAACGAAGAACGAATTCTAAGGAACGGCCTTTCATAGTTCACTTCGGTCGCGGCTTTCTACTTATAGTTCCCGGGGTCGGGAAGCGGCCGGTCTCGTTCCCACAACGGCACGTCGGCCGGTCTCGTTCCAGCGTCGGTCCCGTTCCCGTCTGTCTCGGTCTCGGTCTCGCTCGGCCGTTCTCGTCCTTCTTCACGTGGCCACTCCTCGCAGTTCCACTGTCGACTGCTCATAGTTAGGTCAGTACAGAGTTGTTTTTTGTTCCGTTCGCTGTGCTCGCCCATTTGTTTTAAACCTTTTTAGAACTCTGGACTTCTGGTACTTTTCGTCCTCTAATATTCAGTGTCCAAGACAGGTAAGGAACGAAGAACGAATTCTAAGGAACGGCCTTTCATAGTTCACTTCGGTCGCGGCTTTCTACTTATAGTTCCCGGGATCGGGAAGCGGTCGGTCTCGTTCCCACAACGGCACGTCGGCCGGTCTCGTTCCAGCGTCGGTCCCGTTCCCGTCTGTCTCGGTCTCGGTCTCGCTCGGCCGTTCTCGTCCTTCTTCGCGTGGCCACTCCTCGCAGTTCCACTGTCGACTGCTCATAGTTAGGTCAGTACATAGTTGTTTTTTGTTCCGTTCGCTGTGCTCGCCCATTTGTTTTAAACCTTTTTAGAACTCTGGACTTCTGGTACTTTTCGTCCTCTAATATTCAGTGTCCAAGACAGGCAAGGAACGAAGAACGAATTCTAAGGAACGGCCTTTCATAGTTCACTTCGGTCGCGGCTTTCTAGTTATAGTTCCCGGGATCGGGAAGCGGTCGGTCTCGTTCCCACAACGGCACGTCGGCCGGTCTCGTTCCAGCGTCGGTCCCGTTCCCGTCTGTCTCGGTCTCGGTCTCGCTCGGCCGTTCTCGTCCTTCTTCGCGTGGCCACTCCTCGCAGTTCCACTGTCGACTGCTCATAGTTAGGTCAGTACAGAGTTGTTTTTTGTTCCGTTCGCTGTGCTCGCCCATTTGTTTTAAACCTTTTTAGAACTCTGGACTTCTGGTACTTTTCGTCCTCTAATATTCAGTGTCCAAGACAGGTAAGGAACGAAGAACGAATTCTAAGGAACGGCCTTTCATAGTTCACTTCGGTCGCGGCTTTCTAGTTATAGTTCCCGGGATCGGGAAGCGGTCGGTCTCGTTCCCACAACGGCACGTCGGCCGGTCTCGTTCCAGCGTCGGTCCCGTTCCCGTCTGTCTCGGTCTCGGTCTCGCTCGGCCGTTCTCGTCCTTCTTCGCGTGGCCACTCCTCGCAGTTCCACTGTCGACTGCTCATAGTTAGGTCAGTACAGAGTTGTTTTTTGTTCCGTTCGCTGTGCTCGCCCATTTGTTTTAAACCTTTTTAGAACTCTGGACTTCTGGTACTTTTCGTCCTCTAATATTCAGTGTCCAAGACAGGTAAGGAACGAAGTACGAATTCTAAGGAACGGCCTTTCATAGTTCACTTCGGTCGCGGCTTTCTACTTATAGTACCCGGGATCGGGAAGCGGTCGGTCTCGTTCCCACAACGGCACGTCGGCCGGTCTCGTTCCAGCGTCGGTCCCGTTCCCGTCTGTCTCGGTCTCGGTCTCGCTCGGCCGTTCTCGTCCTTCTTCGCGTGGCCAGTCCTCGCAGTTCCACTGTCGACTGCTCATAGTTAGGTCAGTACAGAGTTGTTTTTTGTTCCGTTCGCTGTGCTCGCCCATTTGTTTTAAACCTTTTTAGAACTCTGGACTTCTGGTACTTTTCGTCCTCTAATATTCAGTGTCCAAGACAGGTAAGGAACGAAGAACGAATTCTAAGGAACGGCCTTTCATAGTTCACTTCGGTCGCGGCTTTCTAGTTATAGTTCCCGGGATCGGGAAGCGGTCGGTCTCGTTCCCACAACGGCACGTCGGCCGGTCTCGTTCCAGCGTCGGTCCCGTTCCCGTCTGTCTCGGTCTCGGTCTCGCTCGGCCGTTCTCGTCCTTCTTCGCGTGGCCACTCCTCGCAGTTCCACTGTCGACTGCTCATAGTTAGGTCAGTACAGAGTTGTTTTTTGTTCCGTTCGCTGTGCTCGCCCATTTGTTTTAAACCTTTTTAGAACTCTGGACTTCTGGTACTTTTCGTCCTCTAATATTCAGTGTCCAAGACAGGTAAGGAACGAAGAACGAATTCTAAGGAACGGCCTTTCATAGTTCACTTCGGTCGCGGCTTTCTACTTATAGTTCCCGGGATCGGGAAGCGGTCGGTCTCGTTCCCACAACGGCACGTCGGCCGGTCTCGTTCCAGCGTCGGTCCCGTTCCCGTCTGTCTCGGTCTCGGTCTCGCTCGGCCGTTCTCGTCCTTCTTCGCGTGGCCAGTCCTCGCAGTTCCACTGTCGACTGCTCATAGTTAGGCCAGTACAGAGTTGTTTTTTGTTCCGTTCGCTGTGCTCGCCCATTTGTTTTAAACCTTTTTAGAACTCTGGACTTCTGGTACTTTTCGTCCTCTAATATTCAGTGTCCAAGACAGGTAAGGAACGAAGAACGAATTCTAAGGAACGGCCTTTCATAGTTCACTTCGGTCGCGGCTTTCTAGTTATAGTTCCCGGGATCGGGAATCGGTCGGTCTCGTTCCCACAACGGCACGTCGGCCGGTCTCGTTCCAGCGTCGGTCCCGTTCCCGTCTGTCTCGGTCTCGGTCTCGCTCGGCCGTTCTCGTCCTTCTTCGCGTGGCCACTCCTCGCAGTTCCACTGTCGACTGCTCATAGTTAGGTCAGTACAGAGTTGTTTTTTGTTCCGTTCGCTGTGCTCGCCTATTTGTTTTAAACCTTTTTAGAACTCTGGACTTCTGGTACTTTTCGTCCTCTAATATTCAGTGTCCAAGACAGGTAAGGAACGAAGAACGAATTCTAAGGAACGGCCTTTCATAGTTCACTTCGGTCGCGGCTTTCTACTTATAGTTCCCAAGATCGGGAAGCGGTCGGTCTCGTTCCCACAACGGCACGTCGGCCGGTCTCGTTCCAGCGTCGGTCCCATTCCCGTCTGTCTCGGTCTCGGTCTCGCTCGGCCGTTCTCGTCCTTCTTCGCGTGGCCACTCCTCGCAGTTCCACTGTCGACTGCTCATAGTTAGGTCAGTACAGAGTTGTTTTTTGTTCCGTTCGCTGTGCTCGCCCATTTGTTTTAAACCTTTTTAGAACTCTGGACTTCTGGTACTTTTCGTCCTCTAATATTCAGTGTCCAAGACAGGTAAGGAACGAAGTACGAATTCTAAGGAACGGCCTTTCATAGTTCACTTCGGTCGCGGCTTTCTACTTATAGTTCCCGGGATCGGGAAGCGGTCGGTCTCGTTCCCACAACGGCACGTCGGCCGGTCTCGTTCCAGCGTCGGTCCCGTTCCCGTCCGTCTCGGTCTCGGTCTCGCTCGGCCGTTCTCGTCCTTCTTCGCGTGGCCACTCCTCGCAGTTCCACTGTCGACTGCTCATAGTTAGGTCAGTACAGAGTTGTTTTTTGTTCCATTCGCTGTGCTCGCCCATTTGTTTTAAACCTTTTTAGAACTCTGGACTTCTGGTACTTTTCGTCCTCTAATATTCAGTGTCCAAGACAGGTAAGGAACGAAGAACGAATTCTAAGGAACGGCCTTTCATAGTTCACTTCGGTCGCGGCTTTCTAGTTATAGTTCCCGGGATCGGGAAGCGGTCGGTCTCGTTCCCACAACGGCACGTCGGCCGGTCTCGTTCCAGCGTCGGTCCCGTTCCCGTCTGTCTCGGTCTCGGTCTCGCTCGGCCGTTCTCGTCCTTCTTCGCGTGGCCACTCCTCGCAGTTCCACTGTCGACTGCTCATAGTTAGGTCAGTACAGAGTTGTTTTTTGTTCCGTTCGCTGTGCTCGCCCATTTGTTTTAAACCTTTTTAGAACTCTTTACTTCTGGTACTTTTCGTCCTCTAATATTCAGTGTCCAAGACAGGTAAGGAACGAAGTACGAATTCTAAGGAACGGCCTTTCATAGTTCACTTCGGTCGCGGCTTTCTACTTATAGTTCCCGGGATCGGGAAGCGGTCGGTCTCGTTCCCACAACGGCACGTCGGCCGGTCTCGTTCCAGCGTCGGTCCCGTTCCCGTCTGTCTCGGTCTCGGTCTCGCTCGGCCGTTCTCGTCCTTCTTCGCGTGGCCACTCCTCGCAGTTCCACTGTCGACTGCTCATAGTTAGGTCAGTACAGAGT
This sequence comes from Schistocerca serialis cubense, assembly GCF_023864345.2. Lineage (NCBI taxonomy): Eukaryota > Metazoa > Arthropoda > Insecta > Orthoptera > Acrididae > Schistocerca > Schistocerca serialis. The sequence goes on along the minus strand of NC_064642.1, from coordinate 81,001,202 downwards.
TGTTTTTTGTTCTGTTCGCTGTGCTCGCCCATTTGTTTTAAACCTTTTTAGAACTCTGGACTTCTGGTACTTTTCGTCCTCTAATATTCAGTGTCCAAGACAGGTAAGGAACGAAGTACGAATTCTAAGGAACGGCCTTACATAGTTCACTTCGGTCGCGGCTTTCTACTTATAGTTCCCGGGATCGGGAAGCGGTCGGTCTCGTTCCCACAACGGCACGTCGGCCGGTCTCGTTCCAGCGTCGGTCCCGTTCCCGTCCGTCTCGGTCTCGGTCTCGCTCGGCCGTTCTCGTCCTTCTTCGCGTGGCCACTCCTCGCAGTTCCACTGTCGACTGCTCATAGTTAGGTCAGTACAGAGTTGTTTTTTGTTCCGTTCGCTGTGCTCGCCCATTTGTTTTAAACCTTTTTAGAACTCTGGACTTCTGGTACTTTTCGTCCTCTAATATTCAGTGTCCAAGACAGGTAAGGAACGAAGTACGAATTCTAAGGAACGGCCTTTCATAGTTCACTTCGGTCGCGGCTTTCTACTTATAGTTCCCGGGATCGGGAAGCGGTCGGTCTCGTTCCCACAACGGCACGTCGGCCGGTCTCGATCCAGCGTCGGTCCCGTTCCCGTCTGTCTCGGTCTCGGTCTCGCTCGGCCGTTCTCGTCCTTCTTCGCGTGGCCACTCCTCGCAGTTCCACTGTCGACTGCTCATAGTTAGGTCAGTACAGAGTGGTTTTTTGTTCCGTTCGCTGTGCTCGCCCATTTGTTTTAAACCTTTTTAGAACTCTGGACTTCTGGTACTTTTCGTCCTCTAATATTCAGTGTCCAAGACAGGTAAGGAACGAAGAACGAATTCTAAGGAACGGCCTTTCATAGTTCACTTCGGTCGTGGCTTTCTAGTTATAGTTCCCGGGATCGGGAAGCGGTCGGTCTCGTTCCCACAACGGCACGTCGGCCGGTCTCGTTCCAGCGTCGGTCCCGTTCCCGTCTGTCTCGGTCTCGGTCTCGCTCGGCCGTTCTCGTCCTTCTTCGCGTGGCCACTCCTCGCAGTTCCACTGTCGACTGCTCATAGTTAGGTCAGTACAGAGTTGTTTTTTGTTCCGTTCGCTGTGCTCGCCCATTTGTTTTAAACCTTTTTAGAACTCTGGACTTCTGGTACTTTTCGTCCTCTAATATTCAGTGTCCAAGACAGGTAAGGAACGAAGTACGAATTCTAAGGAACGGCCTTTCATAGTTCACTTCGGTCGCGGCTTTCTACTTATAGTTCCCGGGATCGGGAAGCGGTCGGTCTCGTTCCCACAACGGCACGTCGGCCGGTCTCGTTCCAGCGTCGGTCCCGTTCCCGTCTGTCTCGGTCTCGGTCTCGCTCGGCCGTTCTCGTCCTTCTTCGCGTGGCCACTCCTCGCAGTTCCACTGTCGACTGCTCATAGTTAGGTCAGTACAGAGTTGTTTTTTGTTCTGTTCGCTGTGCTCGCCCATTTGTTTTAAACCTTTTTAGAACTCTGGACTTCTGGTACTTTTCGTCCTCTAATATTCAGTGTCCAAGACAGGTAAGGAACGAAGTACGAATTCTAAGGAACGGCCTTTCATAGTTCACTTCGGTCGCGGCTTTCTACTTATAGTTCCCGGGATCGGGAAGCGGTCGGTCTCGTTCCCACAACGGCACGTCGGCCGGTCTCGTTCCAGCGTCGGTCCCGTTCCCGTCTGTCTCGGTCTCGGTCTCGCTCGGCCGTTCTCGTCCTTCTTCGCGTGGCCACTCCTCGCAGTTCCACTGTCGACTGCTCATAGTTAGGTCAGTACAGAGTTGTTTTTTGTTCCGTTCGCTGTGCTCGCCCATTTGTTTTAAACCTTTTTAGAACTCTGGACTTCTGGTACTTTTCGTCCTCTAATATTCAGTGTCCAAGACAGGTAAGGAACGAAGTACGAATTCTAAGGAACGGCCTTTCATAGTTCACTTTGGTCGCGGCTTTCTACTTATAGTTCCCGGGATCGGGAAGCGGTCGGTCTCGTTCCCACAACGGCACGTCGGCCGGTCTCGTTCCAGCGTCGGTCCCGTTCCCGTCTGTCTCGGTCTCGGTCTCGCTCGGCCGTTCTCGTCCTTCTTCGCGTGGCCACTCCTCGCAGTTCCACTGTCGACTGCTCATAGTTAGGTCAGTACAGAGTTGTTTTTTGTTCTGTTCGCTGTGCTCGCCCATTTGTTTTAAACCTTTTTAGAACTCTGGACTTCTGGTACTTTTCGTCCTCTAATATTCAGTGTCCAAGACAGGTAAGGAACGAAGTACGAATTCTAAGGAACGGCCTTTCATAGTTCACTTCGGTCGCGGCTTTCTACTTATAGTTCCCGGGATCGGGAAGCGGTCGGTCTCGTTCCCACAACGGCACGTCGGCCGGTCTCGATCCAGCGTCGGTCCCGTTCCCGTCTGTCTCGGTCTCGGTCTCGCTCGGCCGTTCTCGTCCTTCTTCGCGTGGCCACTCCTCGCAGTTCCACTGTCGACTGCTCATAGTTAGGTCAGTACAGAGTTGTTTTTTGTTCTGTTCGCTGTGCTCGCCCATTTGTTTTAAACCTTTTTAGAACTCTGGACTTCTGGTACTTTTCGTCCTCTAATATTCAGTGTCCAAGACAGGTAAGGAACGAAGTACGAATTCTAAGGAACGGCCTTTCATAGTTCACTTCGGTCGCGGCTTTCTACTTATAGTTCCCGGGATCGGGAAGCGGTCGGTCTCGTTCCCACAACGGCACGTCGGCCGGTCTCGTTCCAGCGTCGGTCCCGTTCCCGTCTGTCTCGGTCTCGGTCTCGCTCGGCCGTTCTCGTCCTTCTTCGCGTGGCCACTCCTCGCAGTTCCACTGTCGACTGCTCATAGTTAGGTCAGTACAGAGTTGTTTTTTGTTCCGTTCGCTGTGCTCGCCCATTTGTTTTAAACCTTTTTAGATCTCTGGACTTCTGGTACTTTTCGTCCTCTAATATTCAGTGTCCAAGACAGGTAAGGAACGAAGTACGAATTCTAAGGAACGGCCTTTCATAGTTCACTTTGGTCGCGGCTTTCTACTTATAGTTCCCGGGATCGGGAAGCGGTCGGTCTCGTTCCCACAACGGCACGTCGGCCGGTCTCGTTCCAGCGTCGGTCCCGTTCCCGTCTGTCTCGGTCTCGGTCTCGCTCGGCCGTTCTCGTCCTTCTTCGCGTGGCCACTCCTCGCAGTTCCACTGTCGACTGCTCATAGTTAGGTCAGTACAGAGTTGTTTTTTGTTCCGTTCGCTGTGCTCGCCCATTTGTTTTAAACCTTTTTAGAACTCTGGACTTCTGGTACTTTTCGTCCTCTAATATTCAGTGTCCAAGACAGGTAAGGAACGAAGTACGAATTCTAAGGAACGGCCTTTCATAGTTCACTTCGGTCGCGGCTTTCTACTTATAGTTCCCGGGATCGGGAAGCGGTCGGTCTCGTTCCCACAACGGCACGTCGGCCGGTCTCGTTCCAGCGTCGGTCCCGTTCCCGTCTGTCTCGGTCTCGGTCTCGCTCGGCCGTCCTCGTCCTTCTTCGCGTGGCCACTCCTCGCAGTTCCACTGTCGACTGCTCATAGTTAGGTCAGTACAGAGTTGTTTTTTGTTCCGTTCGCTGTGCTCGCCCATTTGTTTTAAACCTTTTTAGAACTCTGGACTTCTGGTACTTTTCGTCCTCTAATATTCAGTGTCCAAGACAGGTAAGGAACGAAGTACGAATTCTAAGGAACGGCCTTTCATAGTTCACTTCGGTCGCGGCTTTCTACTTATAGTTCCCGGGATCGGGAAGCGGTCGGTCTCGTTCCCACAACGGCACGTCGGCCGGTCTCGTTCCAGCGTCGGTCCCGTTCCCGTCTGTCTCGGTCTCGGTCTCGCTCGGCCGTTCTCGTCCTTCTTCGCGTGGCCACTCCTCGCAGTTCCACTGTCGACTGCTCATAGTTAGGTCAGTACAGAGTTGTTTTTTGTTCTGTTCGCTGTGCTCGCCCATTTGTTTTAAACCTTTTTAGAACTCTGGACTTCTGGTACTTTTCGTCCTCTAATATTCAGTGTCCAAGACAGGTAAGGAACGAAGTACGAATTCTAAGGAACGGCCTTTCATAGTTCACTTCGGTCGCGGCTTTCTACTTATAGTTCCCGGGATCGGGAAGCGGTCGGTCTCGTTCCCACAACGGCACGTCGGCCGGTCTCGTTCCAGCGTCGGTCCCGTTCCCGTCTGTCTCGGTCTCGGTCTCGCTCGGCCGTTCTCGTCCTTCTTCGCGTGGCCACTCCTCGCAGTTCCACTGTCGACTGCTCATAGTTAGGTCAGTACAGAGTTGTTTTTTGTTCCGTTCGCTGTGCTCGCCCATTTGTTTTAAACCTTTTTAGAACTCTGGACTTCTGGTACTTTTCGTCCTCTAATATTCAGTGTCCAAGACAGGTAAGGAACGAAGTACGAATTCTAAGGAACGGCCTTTCATAGTTCACTTTGGTCGCGGCTTTCTACTTATAGTTCCCGGGATCGGGAAGCGGTCGGTCTCGTTCCCACAACGGCACGTCGGCCGGTCTCGTTCCAGCGTCGGTCCCGTTCCCGTCTGTCTCGGTCTCGGTCTCGCTCGGCCGTTCTCGTCCTTCTTCGCGTGGCCACTCCTCGCAGTTCCACTGTCGACTGCTCATAGTTAGGTCAGTACAGAGTTGTTTTTTGTTCTGTTCGCTGTGCTCGCCCATTTGTTTTAAACCTTTTTAGAACTCTGGACTTCTGGTACTTTTCGTCCTCTAATATTCAGTGTCCAAGACAGGTAAGGAACGAAGTACGAATTCTAAGGAACGGCCTTTCATAGTTCACTTCGGTCGCGGCTTTCTACTTATAGTTCCCGGGATCGGGAAGCGGTCGGTCTCGTTCCCACAACGGCACGTCGGCCGGTCTCGATCCAGCGTCGGTCCCGTTCCCGTCTGTCTCGGTCTCGGTCTCGCTCGGCCGTTCTCGTCCTTCTTCGCGTGGCCACTCCTCGCAGTTCCACTGTCGACTGCTCATAGTTAGGTCAGTACAGAGTTGTTTTTTGTTCTGTTCGCTGTGCTCGCCCATTTGTTTTAAACCTTTTTAGAACTCTGGACTTCTGGTACTTTTCGTCCTCTAATATTCAGTGTCCAAGACAGGTAAGGAACGAAGTACGAATTCTAAGGAACGGCCTTTCATAGTTCACTTCGGTCGCGGCTTTCTACTTATAGTTCCCGGGATCGGGAAGCGGTCGGTCTCGTTCCCACAACGGCACGTCGGCCGGTCTCGTTCCAGCGTCGGTCCCGTTCCCGTCTGTCTCGGTCTCGGTCTCGCTCGGCCGTTCTCGTCCTTCTTCGCGTGGCCACTCCTCGCAGTTCCACTGTCGACTGCTCATAGTTAGGTCAGTACAGAGTTGTTTTTTGTTCCGTTCGCTGTGCTCGCCCATTTGTTTTAAACCTTTTTAGAACTCTGGACTTCTGGTACTTTTCGTCCTCTAATATTCAGTGTCCAAGACAGGTAAGGAACGAAGTACGAATTCTAAGGAACGGCCTTTCATAGTTCACTTTGGTCGCGGCTTTCTACTTATAGTTCCCGGGATCGGGAAGCGGTCGGTCTCGTTCCCACAACGGCACGTCGGCCGGTCTCGTTCCAGCGTCGGTCCCGTTCCCGTCTGTCTCGGTCTCGGTCTCGCTCGGCCGTTCTCGTCCTTCTTCGCGTGGCCACTCCTCGCAGTTCCACTGTCGACTGCTCATAGTTAGGTCAGTACAGAGTTGTTTTTTGTTCCGTTCGCTGTGCTCGCCCATTTGTTTTAAACCTTTTTAGAACTCTGGACTTCTGGTACTTTTCGTCCTCTAATATTCAGTGTCCAAGACAGGTAAGGAACGAAGTACGAATTCTAAGGAACGGCCTTTCATAGTTCACTTCGGTCGCGGCTTTCTACTTATAGTTCCCGGGATCGGGAAGCGGTCGGTCTCGTTCCCACAACGGCACGTCGGCCGGTCTCGTTCCAGCGTCGGTCCCGTTCCCGTCTGTCTCGGTCTCGGTCTCGCTCGGCCGTTCTCGTCCTTCTTCGCGTGGCCACTCCTCGCAGTTCCACTGTCGACTGCTCATAGTTAGGTCAGTACAGAGTGTTTTTTTGTTCCGTTCGCTGTGCTCGCCCATTTGTTTTAAACCTTTTTAGAACTCTGGACTTCTGGTACTTTTCGTCCTCTAATATTCAGTGTCCAAGACAGGTAAGGAACGAAGTACGAATTCTAAGGAACGGCCTTTCATAGTTCACTTCGGTCGCGGCTTTCTACTTATATTTCCCGGGATCGGGAAGCGGTCGGTCTCGTTCCCACAACGGCACGTCGGCCGGTCTCGTTCCAGCGTCGGTCCCGTTCCCGTCTGTCTCGGTCTCGGTCTCGCTCGGCCGTTCTCGTCCTTCTTCGCGTGGCCACTCCTCGCAGTTCCACTGTCGACTGCTCATAGTTAGGTCAGTACAGAGTTGTTTTTTGTTCCGTTCGCTGTGCTCGCCCATTTGTTTTAAACCTTTTTAGAACTCTGGACTTCTGGTACTTTTCGTCCTCTAATATTCAGTGTCCAAGACAGGTAAGGAACGAAGAACGAATTCTAAGGAACGGCCTTTCATAGTTCACTTCGGTCGCGGCTTTCTACTTATAGTTCCCGGGATCGGGAAGCGGTCGGTCTCGTTCCCACAACGGCACGTCGGCCGGTCTCGTTCCAGCGTCGGTCCCGTTCCCGTCTGTCTCGGTCTCGGTCTCGCTCGGCCGTTCTCGTCCTTCTTCGCGTGGCCACTCCCTGCAGTTCCACTGTCGACTGCTCATAGTTAGGTCAGTACAGAGTTGTTTTTTGTTCCGTTCGCTGTGCTCGCCCATTTGTTTTAAACCTTTTTAGAACTCTGGACTTCTGGTACTTTTCGTCCTCTAATATTCAGTGTCCAAGACAGGTAAGGAACGAAGTACGAATTCTAAGGAACGGCCTTTCATAGTTCACTTCGGTCGCGGCTTTCTACTTATAGTTCCCGGGATCGGGAAGCGGTCGGTCTCGTTCCCACAACGGCACGTCGGCCGGTCTCGTTCCAGCGTCGGTCCCGTTCCCGTCTGTCTCGGTCTCGGTCTCGCTCGGCCGTTCTCGTCCTTCTTCGCGTGGCCACTCCTCGCAGTTCCACTGTCGACTGCTCATAGTTAGGTCAGTACAGAGTTGTTTTTTGTTCTGTTCGCTGTGCTCGCCCATTTGTTTTAAACCTTTTTAGAACTCTGGACTTCTGGTACTTTTCGTCCTCTAATATTCAGTGTCCAAGACAGGTAAGGAACGAAGTACGAATTCTAAGGAACGGCCTTTCATAGTTCACTTCAGTCGCGGCTTTCTACTTATAGTTCCCGGGATCGGGAAGCGGTCGGTCTCGTTCCCACAACGGCACGTCGGCCGGTCTCGTTCCAGCGTCGGTCCCGTTCCCGTCTGTCTCGGTCTCGGTCTCGCTCGGCCGTTCTCGTCCTTCTTCGCGTGGCCACTCCTCGCAGTTCCACTGTCACTGCTCATAGTTAGGTCAGTACAGAGTTGTTTTTTGTTCCGTTCGCTGTGCTCGCCCATTTGTTTTAAACCTTTTTAGAACTCTGGACTTCTGGTACTTTTCGTCCTCTAATATTCAGTGTCCAAGACAGGTAAGGAACGAAGAACGAATTCTAAGGAACGGCCTTTCATAGTTCACTTCGGTCGCGGCTTTCTAGTTATAGTTCCCGGGATCGGGAAGCGGTCGGTCTCGTTCCCACAACGGCACGTCGGCCGGTCTCGTTCCAGCGTCGGTCCCGTTCCCGTCTGTCTCGGTCTCGGTCTCGCTCGGCCGTTCTCGTCCTTCTTCGCGTGGCCACTCCTCGCAGTTCCACTGTCGACTGCTCATAGTTAGGTCAGTACAGAGTTGTTTTTTGTTCCGTTCGCTGTGCTCGCCCATTTGTTTTAAACCTTTTTAGAACTCTGGACTTCTGGTACTTTTCGTCCTCTAATATTCAGTGTCCAAGACAGGTAAGGAACGAAGAACGAATTCTAAGGAACGGCCTTTCATAGTTCACTTCGGTCGCGGCTTTCTAGTTATAGTTCCCGGGATCGGGAAGCGGTCGGTCTCGTTCCCACAACGGCACGACGGCCGGTCTCGTTCCAGCGTCGGTCCCGTTCCCGTCTGTCTCGGTCTCGGTCTCGCTCGGCCGTTCTCGTCCTTCTTCGCGTGGCCACTCCTCGCAGTTCCACTTTCGACTGCTCATAGTTAGGTCAGTACAGAGTTGTTTTTTGTTCCGTTCGCTGTGCTCGCCCATTTGTTTTAAACCTTTTTAGAACTCTGGACTTCTGGTACTTTTCGTCCTCTAATATTCAGTGTCCAAGACAGGTAAGGAACGAAGAACGAATTCTAAGGAACGGCCTTTCATAGTTCACTTCAGTCGCGGCTTTCTACTTATAGTTCCCGGGATCGGGAAGCGGTCGGTCTCGTTCCCACAACGGCACGTCGGCCGGTCTCGTTCCAGCGTCGGTCCCGTTCCCGTCTGTCTCGGTCTCGGTCTCGCTCGGCCGTTCTCGTCCTTCTTCGCGTGGCCACTCCTCGCAGTTCCACTGTCGACTGCTCATAGTTAGGTCAGTACAGAGTTGTTTTTGGTTCCGTTCGCTGTGCTCGCCCATTTGTTTTAAACCTTTTTAGAACTCTGGACTTCTGGTACTTTTCGTCCTCTAATATTCAGTGTCCAAGACAGGTAAGGAACGAAGAACGAATTCTAAGGAACGGCCTTTCATAGTTCACTTCGGTCGCGGCTTTCTAGCTATAGTTCCCGGGATCGGGAAGCGGTCGGTCTCGTTCCCACAACGGCACGTCGGCCGGTCTCGTTCCAGCGTCGGTCCCGTTCCCGTCTGTCTCGGTCTCGGTCTCGCTCGGCCGTTCTCGTCCTTCTTCGCGTGGCCACTCCTCGCAGTCCCACTGTCGACTGCTCATAGTTAGGTCAGTACAGAGTTGTTTTTTGTTCCATTCGCTGTGCTCGCCCATTTGTTTTAAACCTTTTTAGAACTCTGGACTTCTGGTACTTTTCGTCCTCTAATATTCAGTGTCCAAGACAGGTAAGGAACGAAGAACGAATTCTAAGGAACGGCCTTTCATAGTTCACTTCGGTCGCGGCTTTCTAGTTATAGTTCCCGGGATCGGGAAGCGGTCGGTCTCGTTCCCACAACGGCACGTCGGCCGGTCTCGTTCCAGCGTCGGTCCCGTTCCCGTCTGTCTCGGTCTCGGTCTCGCTCGGCCGTTCTCGTCCTTCTTCGCGTGGCCACTCCTCGCAGTCCCACTGTCGACTGCTCATAGTTAGGTCAGTACAGAGTTGTTTTTTGTTCCATTCGCTGTGCTCGCCCATTTGTTTTAAACCTTTTTAGAACTCTGGACTTCTGGTACTTTTCGTCCTCTAATATTCAGTGTCCAAGACAGGTAAGGAACGAAGAACGAATTCTAAGGAACGGCCTTTCATAGTTCACTTCGGTCGCGGCTTTCTAGTTATAGTTCCCGGGATCGGGAAGCGGTCGGTCTCGTTCCCACAACGGCACGTCGGCCGGTCTCGTTCCAGCGTCGGTCCCGTTCCCGTCTGTCTCGGTCTCGGTCTCGCTCGGCCGTTCTCGTCCTTCTTCGCGTGGCCACTCCTCGCAGTTCCACTGTCGACTGCTCATAGTTAGGTCAGTACAGAGTTGTTTTTTGTTCCGTTCGCTGTGCTCGCCCATTTGTTTTAGACCTTTTTAGAACTCTGGACTTCTGGTACTTTTCGTCCTCTAATATTCAGTGTCCAAGACAGGTAAGGAACGAAGAACGAATTCTAAGGAACGGCCTTTCATAGTTCACTTCGGTCGCGGCTTTCTAGTTATAGTTCCCGGGATCGGGAAGCGGTCGGTCTCGTTCCCACAACGGCACGTCGGCCGGTCTCGTTCCAGCGTCGGTCCCGTTCCCGTCTGTCTCGGTCTCGGTCTCGCTCGGCCGTTCTCGTCCTTCTTCGCGTGGCCACTCCTCGCAGTTCCACTGTCGACTGCTCATAGTTAGGTCAGTACAGAGTTGTTTTTTGTTCCGTTTGCTGTGCTCGCCCATTTGTTTTAAACCTTTTTAGAACTCTGGACTTCTGGTACTTTTCGTCCTCTAATATTCAGTGTCCAAGACAGGTAAGGAACGAAGAACGAATTCTAAGGAACGGCCTTTCATAGTTCACTTCGGTCGCGGCTTTCTAGTTATAGTTCCCGGGATCGGGAAGCGGTCGGTCTCGTTCCCACAACGGCACGTCGGCCGGTCTCGTTCCAGCGTCGGTCCCGTTCCCGTCTGTCTCGGTCTCGGTCTCGCTCGGCCGTTCTCGTCCTTCTTCGCGTGGCCACTCCTCGCAGTCCCACTGTCGACTGCTCATAGTTAGGTCAGTACAGAGTTGTTTTTTGTTCCATTCGCTGTGCTCGCCCATTTGTTTTAAACCTTTTTAGAACTCTGGACTTCTGGTACTTTTCGTCCTCTAATATTCAGTGTCCAAGACAGGTAAGGAACGAAGAACGAATTCTAAGGAACGGCCTTTCATAGTTCACTTCGGTCGCGGCTTTCTAGTTATAGTTCCCGGGATCGGGAAGCGGTCGGTCTCGTTCCCACAACGGCACGTCGGCCGGTCTCGTTCCAGCGTCGGTCCCGTTCCCGTCTGTCTCGGTCTCGGTCTCGCTCGGCCGTTCTCGTCCTTCTTCGCGTGGCCACTCCTCGCAGTTCCACTGTCGACTGCTCATAGTTAGGTCAGTACAGAGTTGTTTTTTGTTCCGTTCGCTGTGCTCGCCCATTTGTTTTAAACCTTTTTAGAACTCTGGACTTCTGGTACTTTTCGTCCTCTAATATTCAGTGTCCAAGACAGGTAAGGAACGAAGAACGAATTCTAAGGAACGGCCTTTCATAGTTCACTTCGGTCGCGGCTTTCTAGTTATAGTTCCCGGGATCGGGAAGCGGTCGGTCTCGTTCCCACAACGGCACGTCGGCCGGTCTCGTTCCAGCGTCGGTCCCGTTCCCGTCTGTCTCGGTCTCGGTCTCGCTCGGCCGTTCTCGTCCTTCTTCGCGTGGCCACTCCTCGCAGTCCCACTGTCGACTGCTCATAGTTAGGTCAGTACAGAGTTGTTTTTTGTTCCATTCGCTGTGCTCGCCCATTTGTTTTAAACCTTTTTAGAACTCTGGACTTCTGGTACTTTTCGTCCTCTAATATTCAGTGTCCAAGACAGGTAAGGAACGAAGAACGAATTCTAAGGAACGGCCTTTCATAGTTCACTTCGGTCGCGGCTTTCTAGTTATAGTTCCCGGGATCGGGAAGCGGTCGGTCTCGTTCCCACAACGGCACGTCGGCCGGTCTCGTTCCAGCGTCGGTCCCGTTCCCGTCTGTCTCGGTCTTGGTCTCGCTCGGCCGTTCTCGTCCTTCTTCGCGTGGCCACTCCTCGCAGTTCCACTGTCGACTGCTCATAGTTAGGTCAGTACAGAGTTGTTTTTTGTTCCGTTCGCTGTGCTCGCCCATTTGTTTTAAACCTTTTTAGAACTCTGGACTTCTGGTACTTTTCGTCCTCTAATATTCTGTGTCCAAGACAGGTAAGGAACGAAGAACGAATTCTAAGGAACGGCCTTTCATAGTTCACTTCGGTCGCGGCTTTCTAGTTATAGTTCCCGGGATCGGGAAGCGGTCGGTCTCGTTCCCACAACGGCACGTCGGCCGGTCTCGTTCCAGCGTCGGTCCCGTTCCCGTCTGTCTCGGTCTCGGTCTCGCTCGGCCGTTCTCGTCCTTCTTCGCGTGGCCACTCCTCGCAGTCCCACTGTCGACTGCTCATAGTTAGGTCAGTACAGAGTTGTTTTTTGTTCCATTCGCTGTGCTCGCCCATTTGTTTTAAACCTTTTTAGAACTCTGGACTTCTGGTACTTTTCGTCCTCTAATATTCAGTGTCCAAGACAGGTAAGGAACGAAGAACGAATTCTAAGGAACGGCCTTTCATAGTTCACTTCGGTCGCGGCTTTCTAGTTATAGTTCCCGGGATCGGGAAGCGGTCGGTCTCGTTCCCACAACGGCACGTCGGCCGGTCTCGTTCCAGCGTCGGTCCCGTTCCCGTCTGTCTCGGTCTCGGTCTCGCTCGGCCGTTCTCGTCCTTCTTCGCGTGGCCACTCCTCGCAGTTCCACTGTCGACTGCTCATAGTTAGGTCAGTACAGAGTTGTTTTTTGTTCCGTTCGCTGTGCTCGCCCATTTGTTTTAAACCTTTTTAGAACTCTGGACTTCTGGTACTTTTCGTCCTCTAATATTCAGTGTCCAAGACAGGTAAGGAACGAAGAACGAATTCTAAGGAACGGCCTTTCATAGTTCACTTCGGTCGCGGCTTTCTAGTTATAGTTCCCGGGATGGGGAAGCGGTCGGTCTCGTTCCCACAATGGCACGTCGGCCGGTCTCGTTCCAGCGTCGGTCCCGTTCCCGTCTGTCTCGGTCTCGGTCTCCCTCGGCCGTTCTCGTCCTTCTTCGCGTGGCCACTCCTCGCAGTTCCACTGTCGACTGCTCATAGTTAGGTCAGTACAGAGTTGTTCTTTGTTCCGTTTGCTGTGCTCGCCCATTTGTTTTAAACCTTTTTAGAACTCTGGACATCTGGTACTTTTCGTCCTCTAATATTCAGTGTCCAAGACAGGTAAGGAACGAAGAACGAATTCTAAGGAACGGCCTTTCATAGTTCACTTCGGTCGCGGCTTTCTAGTTATAGTTCCCGGGATCGGGAAGCGGTCGGTCTCGTTCCCACAACGGCACGTCGGCCGGTCTCGTTCCAGCGTCGGTCCCGTTCCCGTCTGTCTCGGTCTCGGTCTCGCTCGGCCGTTCTCGTCCTTCTTCGCGTGGCCACTCCTCGCAGTCCCACTGTCGACTGCTCATAGTTAGGTCAGTACAGAGTTGTTTTTTGTTCCATTCGCTGTGCTCGCCCATTTGTTTTAAACCTTTTTAGAACTCTGGACTTCTGGTACTTTTCGTCCTCTAATATTCAGTGTCCAAGACAGGTAAGGAACGAAGAACGAATTCTAAGGAACGGCCTTTCATAGTTCACTTCGGTCGCGGCTTTCTAGTTATAGTTCCCGGGATCGGGAAGCGGTCGGTCTCGTTCCCACAACGGCACGTCGGCCGGTCTCGTTCCAGCGTCGGTCCCGTTCCCATCTGTCTCGGTCTCGGTCTCGCTCGGCCGTTCTCGTCCTTCTTCGCGTGGCCACTCCTCGCAGTCCCACTGTCGACTGCTCATAGTTAGGTCAGTACAGAGTTGTTTTTTGTTCCATTCGCTGTGCTCGCCCATTTGTTTTAAACCTTTTTAGAACTCTGGACTTCTGGTACTTTTCGTCCTCTAATATTCAGTGTCCAAGACAGGTAAGGAACGAAGAACGAATTCTAAGGAACGGCCTTTCATAGTTCACTTCGGTCGCGGCTTTCTAGTTATAGTTCCCGGGATCGGGAAGCGGTCGGTCTCGTTCCCACAACGGCACGTCGGCCGGTCTCGTTCCAGCGTCGGTCCCGTTCCCGTCTGTCTCGGTCTCGGTCTCGCTCGGCCGTTCTCGTCCTTCTTCGCGTGGCCACTCCTCGCAGTTCCACTGTCGACTGCTCATAGTTAGGTCAGTACAGAGTTGTTTTTTGTTCCGTTCGCTGTGCTCGCCCATTTGTTTTAAACCTTTTTAGAACTCTGGACTTCTGGTACTTTTCGTCCTCTAATATTCAGTGTCCAAGACAGGTAAGGAACGAAGAACGAATTCTAAGGAACGGCCTTTCATAGTTCACTTCGGTCGCGGCTTTCTAGTTATAGTTCCCGGGATCGGGAAGCGGTCGGTCTCGTTTCCACAACGGCACGTCGGCCGGTCTCGTTCCAGCGTCGGTCCCGTTCCCGTCTGTCTCGGTCTCGGTCTCGCTCGGCCGTTCTCGTCCTTCTTCGCGTGGCCACTCCTCGCAGTTCCACTGTCGACTGCTCATAGTTAGGTCAGTACAGAGTTGTTTTTTGTTCCGTTTGCTGTGCTCGCCCATTTGTTTTAAACCTTTTTAGAACTCTGGACTTCTGGTACTTTTCGTCCTCTAATATTCAGTGTCCAAGACAGGTAAGGAACGAAGAACGAATTCTAAGGAACGGCCTTTCATAGTTCACTTCGGTCGCGGCTTTCTAGTTATAGTTCCCGGGATCGGGAAGCGGTCGGTCTCGTTCCCACAACGGCACGTCGGCCGGTCTCGTTCCAGCGTCGGTCCCGTTCCCGTCTGTCTCGGTCTCGGTCTCGCTCGGCCGTTCTCGTCCTTCTTCGCGTGGCCACTCCTCGCAGTCCCACTGTCGACTGCTCATAGTTAGGTCAGTACAGAGTTGTTTTTTGTTCCATTCGCTGTGCTCGCCCATTTGTTTTAAACCTTTTTAGAACTCTGGACTTCTGGTACTTTTCGTCCTCTAATATTCAGTGTCCAAGACAGGTAAGGAACGAAGAACGAATTCTAAGGAACGGCCTTTCATAGTTCACTTCGGTCGCGGCTTTCTAGTTATAGTTCCCGGGATCGGGAAGCGGTCGGTCTCGTTCCCACAACGGCACGTCGGCCGGTCTCGTTCCAGCATCGGTCCCGTTCCCGTCTGTCTCGGCCTCGGTCTCGCTCGGCCGTTCTCGTCCTTCTTCGCGTGGCCACTCCTCGCAGTTCCACTGTCGACTGCTCATAGTTAGGTCAGTACAGAGTTGTTTTTTGTTCCGTTCGCTGTGCTCGCCCATTTGTTTTAAACCTTTTTAGAACTCTGGACTTCTGGTACTTTTCGTCCTCTAATATTCAGTGTCCAAGACAGGTAAGGAACGAAGAACGAATTCTAAGGAACGGCCTTTCATAGTTCACTTCGGTCGCGGCTTTCTAGTTATAGTTCCCGGGATCGGGAAGCGGTCGGTCTCGTTCCCACAACGGCACGTCGGCCGGTCTCGTTCCAGCGTCGGTCCCGTTCCCGTCTGTCTCGGTCTCGGTCTCGCTCGGCCGTTCTCGTCCTTCTTCGCGTGGCCACTCCTCGCAGTCCCACTGCCGACTGCTCATAGTTAGGTCAGTACAGAGTTGTTTTTTGTTCCATTCGCTGTGCTCGCCCATTTGTTTTAAACCTTTTTAGAACTCTGGACTTCTGGTACTTTTCGTCCTCTAATATTCAGTGTCCAAGACAGGTAAGGAACGAAGAACGAATTCTAAGGAACGGCCTTTCATAGTTCACTTCGGTCGCGTCTTTCTAGTTATAGTTCCCGGGATCGGGAAGCGGTCGGTCTCGTTCCCACAACGGCACGTCGGCCGGTCTCGTTCCAGCGTCGGTCCCGTTCCCGTCTGTCTCGGTCTCGGTCTCGCTCGGCCGTTCTCGTCCTTCTTCGCGTGGCCACTCCTCGCAGTTCCACTGTCGACTGCTCATAGTTAGGTCAGTACAGAGTTGTTTTTTGTTCCGTTCGCTGTGCTCGCCCATTTGTTTTAAACCTTTTTAGAACTCTGGACTTCTGGTACTTTTCGTCCTCTAATATTCAGTGTCCAAGACAGGTAAGGAACGAAGAACGAATTCTAAGGAACGGCCTTTCATAGTTCACTTCGGTCGCGGCTTTCTAGTTATAGTTCCCGGGATCGGGAAGCGGTCGGTCTCGTTCCCACAACGGCACGTCGGCCGGTCTCGTTCCAGCGTCGGTCCCGTTCCCGTCTGTCTCGGTCTCGGTCTCGCTCGGCCGTTCTCGTCCTTCTTCGCGTGGCCACTCCTCGCAGTCCCACTGTCGACTGCTCATAGTTAGGTCAGTACAGAGTTGTTTTTTGTTCCATTCGCTGTGCTCGCCCATTTGTTTTAAACCTTTTTAGAACTCTGGACTTCTGGTACTTTTCGTCCTCTAATATTCAGTGTCCAAGACAGGTAAGGAACGAAGAACGAATTCTAAGGAACGGCCTTTCATAGTTCACTTCGGTCGCGGCTTTCTAGTTATAGTTCCCGGGATCGGGAAGCGGTCGGTCTCGTTCCCACAACGGCACGTCGGCCGGTCTCGTTCCAGCGTCGGTCCCGTTCCCGTCTGTCTCGGTCTCGGTCTCGCTCGGCCGTTCTCGTCCTTCTTCGCGTGGCCACTCCTCGCAGTTCCACTGTCGACTGCTCATAGTTAGGTCAGTACAGAGTTGTTTTTTGTTCCGTTCGCTGTGCTCGCCCATTTGTTTTAAACCTTTTTAGAACTCTGGACTTCTGGTACTTTTCGTCCTCTAATATTCAGTGTCCAAGACAGGTAAGGAACGAAGAACGAATTCTAAGGAACGGCCTTTCATAGTTCACTTCGGTCGCGGCTTTCTAGTTATAGTTCCCGGGATGGGGAAGCGGTCGGTCTCGTTCCCACAACGGCACGTCGGCCGGTCTCGTTCCAGCGTCGGTCCCGTTCCCGTCTGTCTCGGTCTCGGTCTCGCTCTGCCGTTCTCGTCCTTCTTCGCGTGGCCACTCCTCGCAGTTCCACTGTCGACTGCTCATAGTTAGCTCAGTACAGAGTTGTTTTTTGTTCCGTTTGCTGTGCTCGCCCATTTGTTTTAAACCTTTTTAGAACTCTGGACTTCTGGTACTTTTCGTCCTCTAATATTCAGTGTCCAAGACCGGTAAGGAACGAAGAACGAATTCTAAGGAACGGCCTTTCATAGTTCACTTCGGTCGCGGCTTTCTAGTTATAGTTCCCGGGATGGGGAAGCGGTCGGTCTCGTTCCCACAATGGCACGTCGGCCGATCTCGTTCCAGCGTCGGTCCCGTTCCCGTCTGTCTCGGTCTCGGTCTCCCTCGGCCGTTCTCGTCCTTCTTCGCGTGGCCACTCCTCGCAGTTCCACTGTCGACTGCTCATAGTTAGGTCAGTACAGAGTTGTTTTTTGTTCCGTTTGCTGTGCTCGCCCATTTGTTTTAAACCTTTTTAGAACTCTGGACATCTGGTACTTTTCGTCCTCTAATATTCAGTGTCCAAGACAGGTAAGGAACGAAGAACGAATTCTAAGGAATGGCCTTTCATAGTTCACTTCGGTCGCGGCTTTCTAGTTATAGTTCCCGGGATGTGGAAGCGGTCGGTCTCGTGCCCACAACGGCACGTCGGCCGGTCTCGTTCCAGCGTCGGTCCCGTTCCCGTCTGTCTCGGTCTCGGTCTCGCTCGGCCGTTCTCGTCCTTCTTCGCGTGGCCACTCCTCGCAGTTCCACTGTCGACTGCTCATAGTTAGGTCAGTACAGAGTTGTTTTTTGTTCCGTTCGCTGTGCTCGCCCATTTGTTTTAAACCTTTTTAGAACTCTGGACTTCTGGTACTTTTCGTCCTCTAATATTCAGTGTCCAAGACAGGTAAGGAACGAAGTACGAATTCTAAGGAACGGCCTTTCATAGTTCACTTCGGTCGCGGCTTTCTAGTTATAGTTCCCGGGATCGGGAAGCGGTCGGTCTCGTTCCCACAACGGCACGTCGGCCGGTCTCGTTCCAGCGTCGGTCCCGTTCCCGTCTGTCTCGGTCTCGGTCTCGCTCTGCCGTTCTCGTCCTTCTTCGCGTGGCCACTCCTCGCAGTTCCACTGTCGACTGCTCATAGTTAGGTCAGTACAGAGTTGTTTTTTGTTCCGTTCGCTGTGCTCGCCCATTTGTTTTAAACCTTTTTAGAACTCTGGACTTCTGGTACTTTTCGTCCTCTAATATTCAGTGTCCAAGACAGGTAAGGAACGAAGTACGAATTCTAAGGAACGGCCTTTCATAGTTCACTTCGGTCGCGGCTTTCTAGTTATAGTTCCCGGGATCGGGAAGCGGTCGGTCTCGTTCCCACAACGGCACGTCGGCCGGTCTCGTTCCAGCGTCGGTCCCGTTCCCGTCTGTCTCGGTCTCGGTCTCGCTCTGCCGTTCTCGTCCTTCTTCGCGTGGCCACTCCTCGCAGTTCCACTGTCGACTGCTCATAGTTAGGTCAGTACAGAGTTGTTTTTTGTTCCGTTCGCTGTGCTCGCCCATTTGTTTTAAACCTTTTTAGAACTCTGGACTTCTGGTACTTTTCGTCCTCTAATATTCAGTGTCCAAGACAGGTAAGGAACGAAGAACGAATTCTAAGGAACGGCCTTTCATAGTTCACTTCGGTCGCGGCTTTCTAGTTATAGTTCCCGGGATCGGGAAGCGGTCGGTCTCGTTCCCACAACGGCACGTCGGCCGGTCTCGTTCCAGCGTCGGTCCCGTTCCCGTCTGTCTCGGTCTCGGTCTCGCTCGGCCGTTCTCGTCCTTCTTCGCGTGGCCACTCCTCGCAGTTCCACTGTCGACTGCTCATAGTTAGGTCAGTACAGAGTTGTTTTTTGTTCCGTTCGCTGTGCTCGCCCATTTGTTTTAAACCTTTTTAGAACTCTGGACTTCTGGTACTTTTCGTCCTCTAATATTCAGTGTCCAAGACAGGTAAGGAACGAAGAACGAATTCTAAGGAACGGCCTTTCATAGTTCACTTCGGTCGCGGCTTTCTAGTTATAGTTCCCGGGATGGGGAAGCGGTCGGTCTCGTTCCCACAACGGCACGTCGGCCGGTCTCGTTCCAGCGTCGGTCCCGTTCCCGTCTGTCTCGGTCTCGGTCTCGCTCTGCCGTTCTCGTCCTTCTGCGCGTGGCCACTCCTCGCAGTTCCACTGTCGACTGCTCATAGTTAGGTCAGTACAGAGTTGTTTTTTGTTCCGTTTGCTGTGCTCGCCCATTTGTTTTAAACCTTTTTAGAACTCTGGACTTCTGGTACTTTTCGTCCTCTAATATTCAGTGTCCAAGACAGGTAAGGAACGAAGAACGAATTCTAAGGAACGGCCTTTCATAGTTCACTTCGGTCGCGGCTTTGTAGTTATAGTTCCCGGGATGGGGAAGCGGTCGGTCTCGTTCCCACAACGGCACGTCGGCCGGTCTCGTTCCAGCGTCGGTCCCGTTCCCGTCTGTCTCGGTCTCGGTCTCGCTCGGCCGTTCTCGTCCTTCTTCGCGTGGCCACTCCTCGCAGTTCCACTGTCGACTGCTCATAGTTAGGTCAGTACAGAGTTGTTTTTTGTTCCGTTTGCTGTGCTCGCCCATTTGTTTTAAACCTTTTTAGAACTCTGGACTTCTGGTACTTTTCGTCCTCTAATATTCAGTGTCCAAGACAGGTAAGGAACGAAGAACGAATTCTAAGGAACGGCCTTTCATAGTTCACTTCGGTCGCGGCTTTCTAGTTATAGTTCCCGGGATGGGGAAGTGGTCGGTCTCGTTCCCACAACGGCACGTCGGCCGGTCTCGTTCCAGCGTCGGTCCCGTTCCCGTCTGTCTCGGTCTCGGTCTCGCTCTGCCGTTCTCGTCCTTCTTCGCGTGGCCACTCCTCGCAGTTCCACTGTCGACTGCTCATAGTTAGGTCAGTACAGAGTTGTTTTTTGTTCCGTTCGCTGTGCTCGCCCATTTGTTTTAAACCTTTTTAGAACTCTGGACTTCTGGTACTTTTCGTCCTCTAATATTCAGTGTCCAAGACAGGTAAGGAACGAAGAACGAATTCTAAGGAACGGCCTTTCATAGTTCACTTCGGTCGCGGCTTTCTAGTTATAGTTCCCGGGATCGGGAAGCGGTCGGTCTCGTTCCCACAACGGCACGTCGGCCGGTCTCGTTCCAGCGTCGGTCCCGTTCCCGTCTGTCTCGGTCTCGGTCTCGCTCGGCCGTTCTCGTCCTTCTTCGCGTGGCCACTCCTCGCAGTTCCACTGTCGACTGCTCATAGTTAGGTCAGTACAGAGTTGTTTTTTGTTCCGTTTGCTGTGCTCGCCCATTTGTTTTAAACCTTTTTAGAACTCTGGACTTCTGGTACTTTTCGGCCTCTAATATTCAGTGTCCAAGACAGGTAAGGAACGAAGAACGAATTCTAAGGAACGGCCTTTCATAGTTCACTTCGGTCGCGGCTTTCTAGTTATAGATCCCGGGATCGGGAAGCGGTCGGTCTCGTTCCCACAACGGCACGTCGGCCGGTCTCGTTCCAGCGTCGGTCCCGTTCCCGTCTGTCTCGGTCTCGGTCTCGCTCGGCCGTTCTCGTCCTTCTTCGTGTGGCCACTCCTCGCAGTTCCACTGTCGACTGCTCATAGTTAGGTCAGTACAGAGTTGTTTTTTGTTCCGTTCGCTGTGCTCGCCCATTTGTTTTAAACCTTTTTAGAACTCTTGACTTCTGGTACTTTTCGTCCTCTAATATTCAGTGTCCAAGACAGGTAAGGAACGAAGAACGAATTCTAAGGCACGGCCTTTCATAGTTCACTTCGGTCGCGGCTTTCTAGTTATAGTTCCCGGGATCGGGAAGCGGTCGGTCTCGTTCCCACAACGGCACGTCGGCCGGTCTCGTTCCAGCGTCGGTCCCGTTCCCGTCTGTCTCGGTCTCGGTCTCGCTCGGCCGTTCTCGTCCTTCTTCGCGTGGCCACTCCTCGCAGTTCCACTGTCGACTGCTCATAGTTAGGTCAGTACAGAGTTGTTTTTTGTTCCGTTCGCTGTGCTCGCCCATTTGTTTTAAACCTTTTTAGAACTCTGGACTTCTGGTACTTTTCGTCCTCTAATATTCAGTGTCCAAGACAGGTAAGGAACGAAGAACGAATTCTAAGGAACGGCCTTTCATAGTTCACTTCGGTCGCGGCTTTCTAGTTATAGTTCCCGGGATGGGGAAGCGGTCGGTCTCGTTCCCACAACGGCACGTCGGCCGGTCTCGTTCCAGCGTCGGTCCCGTTCCCGTCTGTCTCGGTCTCGGTCTCGCTCGGCCGTTCTCGTCCTTCTTCGCGTGGCCACTCCTCGCAGTTCCACTGTCGACTGCTCATAGTTAGGTCAGTACAGAGTTGTTTTTTGTTCCGTTCGCTGTGCTCGCCCATTTGTTTTAAACCTTTTTAGAACTCTGGACTTCTGGTACTTTTCGTCCTCTAATATTCAGTGTCCAAGACAGGTAAGGAACGAAGAACGAATTCTAAGGAACGGCCTTTCATAGTTCACTTCGGTCGCAGCTTTCTAGTTATAGTTCCCGGGATGGGGAAGCGGTCGGTCTCGTTCCCACAACGGCACGTCGGCCGGTCTCGTTCCAGCGTCGGTCCCGTTCCCGTCTGTCTCGGTCTCGGTCTCGCTCGGCCGTTCTCGTCCTTCTTCGTGTGGCCACTCCTCGCAGTTCCACTGTCGACTGCTCATAGTTAGGTCAGTACAGAGTTGTTTTTTGTTCCGTTCGCTGTGCTCGCCCATTTGTTTTAAACCTTTTTAGAACTCTTGACTTCTGGTACTTTTCGTCCTCTAATATTCAGTGTCCAAGACAGGTAAGGAACGAAGAACGAATTCTAAGGAACGGCCTTTCATAGTTCACTTCGGTCGCGGCTTTCTAGTTATAGTTCCCAGGATGGGGAAGCGGTCGGTCTCGTTCCCACAACGGCACGTCGGCCGGTCTCGTTCCAGCGTCGGTCCCGTTCCCGTCTGTCTCGGTCTCGGTCTCGCTCGGCCGTTCTCGTCCTTCTTCGCGTGGCCACTCCTCGCAGTTCCACTGTCGACTGCTCATAGTTAGGTCAGTACAGAGTTGTTTTTTGTTCCGTTCGCTGTGCTCGCCCATTTGTTTTAAACCTTTTTAGAACTCTGGACTTCTGGTACTTTTCGTCCTCTAATATTCAGTGTCCAAGACAGGTAAGGAACGAAGAACGAATTCTAAGGAACGGCCTTTCATAGTTCACTTCGGTCGCGGCTTTCTAGTTATAGTTCCCGGGATGGGGAAGCGGTCGGTCTCGTTCCCACAACGGCACGTCGGCCGGTCTCGTTCCAGCGTCGGTCCCGTTCCCGTCTGTCTCGGTCTCGGTCTCGCTCGGCCGTTCTCGTCCTTCTTCGCGTGGCCACTCCTCGCAGTTCCACTGTCAACTGCTCATAGTTAGGTCAGTACAGAGTTGTTTTTTGTTCCGTTCGCTGTGCTCGCCCATTTGTTTTAAACCTTTTTAGAACTCTGGACTTCTGGTACTTTTCGTCCTCTAATATTCAGTGTCCAAGACAGGTAAGGAACGAAGAACGAATTCTAAGGAACGGCCTTTCATAGTTCACTTCGGTCGCGGCTTTCTAGTTATAGTTCCCGGGATGGGGAAGCGGTCGGTCTCGTTCCCACAACGGCACGTCGGCCGGTCTCGTTCCAGCGTCGGTCCCGTTCCCGTCTGTCTCGGTCTCGGTCTCGCTCGGCCGTTCTCGTCCTTCTTCGCGTGGCCACTCCTCGCAGTTCCACTGTCGACTGCTCATAGTTAGGTCAGTACAGAGTTGTTTTTTGTTCCGTTCGCTGTGCTCGCCCATTTGTTTTAAACCTTTTTAGAACTCTGGACTTCTGGTACTTTTCGTCCTCTAATATTCAGTGTCCAAGACAGGTAAGGAACGAAGAACGAATTCTAAGGAACGGCCTTTCATAGTTCACTTCGGTCGCGGCTTTCTAGTTATAGTTCCCGGGATGGGGAAGCGGTCGGTCTCGTTCCCACAACGGCACGTCGGCCGATCTCGTTCCAGCGTCGGTCCCGTTCCCGTCTGTCTCGGTCTCGGTCTCGCTCGGCCGTTCTCGTCCTTCTTCGTGTGGCCACTCCTCGCAGTTCCACTGTCGACTGCTCATAGTTAGGTCAGTACAGAGTTGTTTTTTGTTCCGTTCGCTGTGCTCGCCCATTTGTTTTAAACCTTTTTAGAACTCTTGACTTCTGGTACTTTTCGTCCTCTAATATTCAGTGTCCAAGACAGGTAAGGAACGAAGAACGAATTCTAAGGAACGGCCTTTCATAGTTCACTTCGGTCGCGGCTTTCTAGTTATAGTTCCCGGGATCGGGAAGCGGTCGGTCTCGTTCCCACAATGGCACGTCGGCCGTTCTCGTTCCAGCGTCGGTCCCGTTCCCGTCTGTCTCGGTCTCGGTCTCGCTCGGCCGTTCTCGTCCTTCTTCGCGTGGCCACTCCTCGCAGTTCCACTGTCGACTGCTCATAGTTAGGTCAGTACAGAGTTGTTTTTTGTTCCGTTCGCTGTGCTCGCCCATTTGTTTTAAACCTTTTTAGAACTCTTGACTTCTGGTACTTTTCGTCCTCTAATATTCAGTGTCCAAGACAGGTAAGGAACGAAGAACGAATTCTAAGGAACGGCCTTTCATAGTTCACTTCGGTCGCGGCTTTCTAGTTATAGTTCCCGGGATCGGGAAGCGGTCGGTCTCGTTCCCACAACGGCACGTCGGCCGTTCTCGTTCCAGCGTCGGTCCCGTTCCCGTCTGTCTCGGTCTCGGTCTCGCTCGGCCGTTCTCGTCCTTCTTCGCGTGGCCACTCCTCGCAGTTCCACTGTCGACTGCTCATAGTTAGGTCAGTACAGAGTTGTTTTTTGTTCCGTTCGCTGTGCTCGCCCATTTGTTTTAAACCTTTTTAGAACTCTTGACTTCTGGTACTTTTCGTCCTCTAATATTCAGTGTCCAAGACAGGTAAGGAACGAAGAACGAATTCTAAGGAACGGCCTTTCATAGTTCACTTCGGTCGCGGCTTTCTAGTTATAGTTCCCGGGATCGGGAAGCGGTCGGTCTCGTTCCCACAATGGCACGTCGGCCGTTCTCGTTCCAGCGTCGGTCCCGTACCCGTCTGTCTCGGTCTCGGTCTCGCTCGGCCGTTCTCGTCCTTCTTTGCGTGGCCACTCCTCGCAGTTCCACTGTCGACTGCTCATAGTTAGGTCAGTACAGAGTTGTTTTTTGTTCCGTTCGCTGTGCTCGCCCATTTGTTTTAAACCTTTTTAGAACTCTGGACTTCTGGTACTTTTCGTCCTCTAATATTCAGTGTCCAAGACAGGTAAGGAACGAAGAACGAATTCTAAGGAACGGCCTTTCATAGTTCACTTCGGTCGCGGCTTTCTAGTTATAGTTCCCGGGATGGGGAAGCGGTCGGTCTCGTTCCCACAACGGCACGTCGGCCGGTCTCGTTCCAGCGTCGGTCCCGTTCCCGTCTGTCTCGGTCTCATTCTCGCTCGGCCGTTCTCGTCCTTCTTCGTGTGGCCACTCCTCGCAGTTCCACTGTCGACTGCTCATAGTTAGGTCAGTACAGAGTTGTTTTTTGTTCCGTTCGCTGTGCTCGCCCATTTGTTTTAAACCTTTTTAGAACTCTTGACTTCTGGTACTTTTCGTCCTCTAATATTCAGTGTCCAAGACAGGTAAGGAACGAAGAACGAAATCTAAGGAACGGCCCTTCATAGTTCACTTCGGTCGCGGCTTTCTAGTTATAGTTCCCGGGATCGGGAAGCGGTCGGTCTCGTTCCCACAATGGCACGTCGGCCGTTCTCGTTCCAGCGTCGGTCCCGTTCCCGTCTGTCTCGGTCTCGATCTCGCTCGGCCGTTCTCGTCCTTCTTCGCGTGGCCACTCCTCGCAGTTCCACTGTCGACTGCTCATAGTTAGGTCAGTACAGAGTTGTTTTTTGTTCCGTTCGCTGTGCTCGCCCATTTGTTTTAAACCTTTTTAGAACTCTTGACTTCTGGTACTTTTCGTCCTCTAATATTCAGTGTCCAAGACAGGTAAGGAACGAAGAACGAATTCTAAGGAACGGCCTTTCATAGTTCACTTCGGTCGCGGCTTTCTAGTTATAGTTCCCGGGATGGGGAAGCGGTCGGTCTCGTTCCCACAACGGCACGTCGGCCGTTCTCGTTCCAGCGTCGGTCCCGTTCCCGTCTGTCTCGGTCTCGGTCTCGCTCGGCCGTTCTCGTCCTTCTTCGCGTGGCCACTCCTCGCAGTTCCACTGTCGACTGCTCATAGTTAGGTCAGTACAGAGTTGTTTTTTGTTCCGTTCGCTGTGCTCGCCCATTTGTTTTAAACCTTTTTAGAACTCTTGACTTCTGGTACTTTTCGTCCTCTAATATTCAGTGTCCAAGACAGGTAAGGAACGAAGAACGAATTCTAAGGAACGGCCTTTCATAGTTCACTTCGGTCGCGGCTTTCTAGTTATAGTTCCCGGGATCGGGAAGCGGTCGGTCTCGTTCCCACAACGGCACGTCGGCCGTTCTCGTTCCAGCGTCGGTCCCGTTCCCGTCTGTCTCGGTCTCGGTCTCGCTCGGCCGTTCTCGTCCTTCTTCGCGTGGCCACTCCTCGCAGTTCCACTGTCGACTGCTCATAGTTAGGTCAGTACAGAGTTGTTTTTTGTTCCGTTCGCTGTGCTCGCCCATTTGTTTTAAACCTTTTTAGAACTCTTGACTTCTGGTACTTTTCGTCCTCTAATATTCAGTGTCCAAGACAGGTAAGGAACGAAGAACGAATTCTAAGGAAACGCCTTTCATAGTTCACTTCGGTCGCGGCTTTCTAGTTATAGTTCCCGGGATCGGGAAGCGGTCGGTCTCGTTCCCACAATGGCACGTCGGCCGTTCTCGTTCCAGCGTCGGTCCCGTTCCCGTCTGTCTCGGTCTCGGTCTCGCTCGGCCGTTCTCGTCCTTCTTCGCGTGGCCACTCCTCGCAGTTCCACAGTCGACTGCTCATAGTTAGGTCAGTACAGAGTTGTTTTTTGTTCCGTTCGCTGTGCTCGCCCATTTGTTTTAAACCTTTTTAGAACTCTGGACTTCTGGTACTTTTCGTCCTCTAATATTCAGTGTCCAAGACAGGTAAGGAACGAAGAACGAATTCTAAGGAACGGCCTTTCATAGTTCACTTCGGTCGCGGCTTTCTAGTTATAGTTCCCGGGATGGGGAAGCAGTCGGTCTCGTTCCCACAACGGCACGTCGGCCGGTCTCGTTCCAGCGTCGGTCCCGTTCCCGTCTGTCTCGGTCTCGGTCTCGCTCGGCCGTTCTCGTCCTTCTTCGTGTGGCCACTCCTCGCAGTTCCACTGTCGACTGCTCATAGTTAGGTCAGTACAGAGTTGTTTTTAGTTCCGTTCGCTGTGCTCGCCCATTTGTTTTAAACCTTTTTAGAACTCTTGACTTCTGGTACTTTTCGTCCTCTAATATTCAGTGTCCAAGACAGGTAAGGAACGAAGAACGAATTCTAAGGAACGGCCTTTCATAGTTCACTTCGGTCGCGGCTTTCTAGTTATAGTTCCCGGGATCGGGAAGCGGTCGGTCTCGTTCCCACAACGGCACGTCGGCCGGTCTCGTTCCAGCGTCGGTCCCGTTCCCGTCTGTCTCGGTCTCGGTCTCGCTCGGCCGTTCTCGTCCTTCTTCGCGTGGCCACTCCTCGCAGTTCCACTGTCGACTGCTCATAGTTAGGTCAGTACAGAGTTGTTTTTTGTTCCGTTCGCTGTGCTCGCCCATTTGTTTTAAACCTTTTTAGAACTCTGGACTTCTGGTACTTTTCGGCCTCTAATATTCAGTGTCCAAGACAGGTAAGGAACGAAGAACGAATTCTAAGGAACGGCCTTTCATAGTTCACTTCGGTCGCGGCTTTCTAGTTATAGATCCCGGGATCGGGAAGCGGTCGGTCTCGTTCCCACAACGGCACGTCGGCCGGTCTCGTTCCAGCGTCGGTCCCGTTCCCGTCTGTCTCGGTCTCGGTCTCGCTCGGCCGTTCTCGTCCTTCTTCGCGTGGCCACTCCTCGCAGTTCCACTGTCGACTGCTCATAGTTAGGTCAGTACAGAGTTGTTTTTTGTTCCGTTTGCTGTGCTCGCCCATTTGTTTTAAACCTTTTTAGAACTCTGGACTTCTGGTACTTTTCGTCCTCTAATATTCAGTGTCCAAACAGGTAAGGAACGAAGAACGAATTCTAAGGAACGGCCTTTCATAGTTCACTTCGGTCGCGGCTTTCTAGTTATAGTTCCCGGGATGGGGAAGCGGTCGGTCTCGTTCCCACAACGGCACGTCGGCCGGTCTCGTTCCAGCGTCGGTCCCGTTCCCGTCTGTCTCGGTCTCGGTCTCGCTCGGCCGTTCTCGTCCTTCTTCGTGTGGCCACTCCTCGCAGTTCCACTGTCGACTGCTCATAGTTAGGTCAGTACAGAGTTGTTTTTTGTTCCGTTCGCTGTGCTCGCCCATTTGTTTTAAACCTTTTTAGAACTCTTGACTTCTGGTACTTTTCGTCCTCTAATATTCAGTGTCCAAGACAGGTAAGGAACGAAGAACGAATTCTAAGGAACGGCCTTTCATAGTTCACTTCGGTCGCGGCTTTCTAGTTATAGTTCCCGGGATCGGGAAGCGGTCGGTCTCGTTCCCACAATGGCACGTCGGCCGTTCTCGTTCCAGCGTCGGTCCCGTTCCCGTCTGTCTCGGTCTCGGTCTCGCTCGGCCGTTCTCGTCCTTCTTCGCGTGGCCACTCCTCGCAGTTCCACTGTCGACTGCTCATAGTTAGGTCAGTACAGAGTTGTTTTTTGTTCCGTTCGCTGTGCTCGCCCATTTGTTTTAAACCTTTTTAGAACTCTTGACTTCTGGTACTTTTCGTCCTCTAATATTCAGTGTCCAAGACAGGTAAGGAACGAAGAACGAATTCTAAGGAACGGCCTTTCATAGTTCACTTCGGTCGCGGCTTTCTGCTTATAGTTCCCGGGATCGGGAAGCGGTCGGTCTCGTTCCCACAACGGCACGTCGGCCGGTCTCGTTCCAGCGTCGGTCCCGTTCCCGTCTGTCTCGGTCTCGGTCTCGCTCGGCCGTTCTCGTCCTTCTTCGCGTGGCCACTCCTCGCAGTTCCACTGTCGACTGCTCATAGTTAGGTCAGTACAGAGTTGTTTTTTGTTCCGTTCGCTGTGCTCGCCCATTTGTTTTAAACCTTTTTAGAACTCTGGACTTCTGGTACTTTTCGTCCTCTAATATTCAGTGTCCAAGACAGGTAAGGAACGAAGAACGAATTCTAAGGAACGGCCTTTCATAGTTCACTTCGGTCGCGGCTTTCTAGTTATAGTTCCCGGGATCGGGAAGCGGTCGGTCTCGTTCCCACAACGGCACGTCGGCCGGTCTCGTTCCAGCGTCGGTCCCGTTCCCGTCTGTCTCGGTCTCGGTCTCGCTCGGCCGTTCTCGTCCTTCTTCGCGTGGCCACTCCTCGCAGTTCCACTGTCGACTGCTCATAGTTAGGTCAGTACAGAGTTGTTTTTTGTTCCGTTCGCTGTGCTCGCCCATTTGTTTTAAACCTTTTTAGAACTCTGGACTTCTGGTACTTTTCGTCCTCTAATATTCAGTGTCCAAGACAGGTAAGGAAAGAAGAACGAATTCTAAGGAACGGCCTTTCATAGTTCACTTCGGTCGCGGCTTTCTAGTTATAGTTCCCGGGATGGGGAAGCGGTCGGTCTCGTTCCCACAACGGCACGTCGGCCGGTCTCGTTCCAGCGTCGGTCCCGTTCCCGTCTGTCTCGGTCTCGGTCTCGCTCGGCCGTTCTCGTCCTTCTTCGCGTGGCCACTCCTCGCAGTTCCACTGTCGACTGCTCATAGTTAGGTCAGTACAGAGTTGTTCTTTGTTCCGTTCGCTGTGCTCGCCCATTTGTTTTAAACCTTTTTAGAACTCTGGACTTCTGGTACCTTTCGTCCTCTAATATTCAGTGTCCAAGACAGGTAAGGAACGAAGAACGAATTCTAAGGAACGGCCTTTCATAGTTCACTTCGGTCGCTGCTTTCTAGTTATAGTTCCCGGGATCGGGAAGCGGTCGGTCTCGTTCCCACAACGGCACGTCGGCCGGTCTCGTTCCAGCGTCGGTCCCGTTCCCGTCTGTCTCGGTCTCGGTCTCGCTCGGCCGTTCTCGTCCTTCTTCGCGTGGCCACTCCTCGCAGTTCCACTGTCGACTGCTCATAGTTAGGTCAGTACAGAGTTGTTTTTTGTTCCGTTCGCTGTGCTCGCCCATTTGTTTTAAACCTTTTTAGAACTCTGGACTTCTGGTACTTTTCGTCCTCTAATATTCAGTGTCCATGACAGGTAAGGAAAGAAGAACGAATTCTAAGGAACGGCCTTTCATAGTTCACTTCGGTCGCGGCTTTCTAGTTATAGTTCCCGGGATGGGGAAGCGGTCGGTCTCGTTCCCACAACGGCACGTCGGCCGGTCTCGTTCCAGCGTCGGTCCCGTTCCCGTCTGTCTCGGTCTCGGTCTCGCTCGGCCGTTCTCGTCCTTCTTCGCGTGGCCACTCCTCGCAGTTCCACTGTCGACTGCTCATAGTTAGGTCAGTACAGAGTTGTTTTTTGTTCCGTTCGCTGTGCTCGCCCATTTGTTTTAAACCTTTTTAGAACTCTGGACTTCTGGTACCTTTCGTCCTCTAATATTCAGTGTCCAAGACAGGTAAGGAACGAAGAACGAATTCTAAGGAACGGCCTTTCATAGTTCACTTTGGTCGCTGCTTTCTAGTTATAGTTCCCGGGATCGGGAAGCGGTCGGTCTCGTTCCCACAACGGCACGTCGGCCGGTCTCGTTCCAGCGTCGGTCCCGTTCCCGTCTGTCTCGGTCTCGGTCTCGCTCGGCCGTTCTCGTCCTTCTTCGCGTGGCCACTCCTCGCAGTTCCACTGTCGACTGCTCATAGTTAGGTCAGTACAGAGTTGTTTTTTGTTCCGTTCGCTGTGATCGCCCATTTGTTTTAAACCTTTTTAGAACTCTGGACTTCTGGTACTTTTCGTCCTCTAATATTCAGTGTCCAAGACAGGTAAGGAACGAAGAACGAATTCTAAGGAATGGCCTTTCATAGTTCACTTCGGTCGCGGCTTTCTAGTTATAGTTCCCGGGATGGGGAAGCGGTCGGTCTCGTTCCCACAACGGCACGTCGGCCGGTCTCGTTCCAGCGTCGGTCCCGTTCCCGTCTGTCTCGGTCTCGGTCTCGCTCGGCCGTTCTCGTCCTTCTTCGCGTGGCCACTCCTCGCAGTTCCACTGTCGACTGCTCATAGTTAGGTCAGTACAGAGTTGTTTTTTGTTCCGTTCGCTGTGCTCGCCCATTTGTTTTAAACCTTTTTAGAACTCTGGACTTCTGGTACTTTTCGTCCTCTAATATTCAGTGTCCAAGACAGGTAAGGAACGAAGAACGAATTCTAAGGAACGGCCTTTCATAGTTCACTTCGGTCGCGGCTTTCTACTTATAGTTCCCGGGATCGGGAAGCGGTCGGTCTCGTTCCCACAACGGCACGTCGGCCGGTCTCGTTCCAGCGTCGGTCCCGTTCCCGTCTGTCTCGGTCTCAGTCTCGCTCGGCCGTTCTCGTCCTTCTTCGCGTGGCCACTCCTCGCAGTTCCACTGACGACTGCTCATAGTTAGGTCAGTACAGAGTTGTTTTTTGTTCCGTTCGCTGTGCTCGCCCGTTTGTTTTATACCTTTTTAGAACTCTGGACTTCTGGTACTTTTCGTCCTCTAATATTCAGTGTCCAAGACAGGTGATGAACGAAGAACGAATTCTAAGGAACGGCCTTTCATAGTTCACTTCGGTCGCGGCTTTCTACTTATAGTTCCCGGGATCGGGAAGCGGTCGGTCTCGTTCCCACAACGGCACGTCGGCCAGTCTCGTTCCAACGTCGGTCCCGTTCCCGTCTGTCTCGGTCTCGGTCTCGCTCGGCCGTTCTCGTCCTTCTTCGCGTGGCCACTCCTCGCAGTTCCACTGTCGACTGCTCATAGTTAGGTCAGTACAGAGTTGTTTTTTGTTCCGTTCGCTGTGCTCGCCCATTTGTTTTAAACCTTTTTAGAACTCTGGACTTCTGGTACTTTTCGTCCTCTAATATTCAGTGTCCAAGACAGGTAAGGAACGAAGAACGAATTCTAAGGAAGGGCCTTTCGTAGTTCACTTCGGTCGCGGCTTTCTAGTTATAGTTCCTGGGATCGGGAAGCGGTCGGTCTCGTTCCCACAACGGCACGTCGGCCGGTCTCGTTCCAGCGTCGGTCCCGTTCCCGTCTGTCTCGGTCTCGGTCTCGCTCGGCCGTTCTCGTCCTTCTTCATGTGGCCACTCCTCGCAGTTCCACTGTGGACTGCTCATAGTTAGGTCAGTACAGAGTTGTTTTTTGTTCCGTTCGCTGTGCTCGCCCATTTGTTTTAAACCTTTTTAGAACTCTGGACTTCTGGTACTTTTCGTCCTCTAATATTCAGTGTCCAAGACAGGTAAGGAACGAAGAACGAATTCTAAGGAACGGCCTTTCATAGTTCACTTCGGTCGCGGCTTTCTAGTTATAGTTCCCGGGATCGGGAAACGGTCGGTCTCGTTCCCACAACGGCACGTCGGCCGGTCTCGTTCCAGCGTTGGTCCCGTTCCCGTCTGTCTCGGTCTCGGTCTCACTCGGCCGTTCTCGTCCTTCTTCGCGTGGCCACTCCTCGCAGTTCCACTGTCGACTGCTCATAGTTAGGTCAGTACAGAGTTTTTTTTGTTCCGTTCGCTGTGCTCGCCCATTTGTTTTAAACCTTTTTAGAACTCTGGACTTCTGGTACTTTTCGTCCTCTAATATTCAGTGTCCAAGACAGGTAAGGAACGAAGAACGAATTCTAAGGAACGGCCTTTCATAGTTCACTTCGGTCGCGGCTTTCTAGTTATAGTTCCCGGGATGGGGAAGCGGTCGGTCTCGTTCCCACAACGGCACGTCGGCCGGTCTCGTTCCAGCGTCGGTCCCGTTCCCGTCTGTCTCGGTCTCGGTCTCGCTCGGCCGTTCTCGTCCTTCTTCGCGTGGCCACTCCTCGCAGTTCCACTGCCGACTGCTCATAGTTAGGTCAGTGCAGAGTTGTTTTTTGTTCCGTTTGCTGTGCTCGCCCATTTGTTTTAAACCTTTTTAGAACTCTGGACTTCTGGTACTTTTCGTCCTCTAATATTCAGTGTCCAAGACAGGTAAGGAACGAAGAACGAATTCTAAGGAACGGCCTTTCATAGTTCACTTCGGTCGCGGCTTTCTAGTTATAGTTCCCGGGATCGGGAAGCGGTCGGTCTCGTTCCCACAACGGCACGTCGGCTGGTCTCGTTCCAGCGTCGGTCCCGTTCCCGTCTGTCTCGGTCTCGGTCTCGCTCGGCCGTTCTCGTCCTTCTTTGCGTGGCCACTCCTCGCAATTCCACTGTCGACTGCTCATAGTTAGGTCAGTACAGAGTTGTTTTTTGTTCCGTTCGCTGTGCTCGCCCATTTGTTTTAAACCTTTTTAGAACTCTGGACTTCTGGTACTTTTCGTCCTCTAATATTCAGTGTCCAAGACAGGTAAGGAACGAAGAACGAATTCTAAGGAACGGCCTTTCATAGTTCACTTCGGTCGCGGCTTTCTAGTTATAGTTCCCGGGATCGGGAAGCGGTCTGTCTCGTTCCCACAACGGCACGTCGGCCGGTCTCGTTCCAGCGTCGGTCCCGTTCCCGTCTGTCTCGGTCTCGGTCTCGCTCGGCCGTTCTCGTCCTTCTTTGCGTGGCCACTCCTCGCAATTCCACTGTCGACTGCTCATAGTTAGGTCAGTACAGAGTTGTTTTTTGTTCTGTTCGCTGTGCTCGCCCATTTGTTTTAAACCTTTTTAGAACTCTGGACTTCTGGTACTTTTCGTCCTCTAATATTCAGTGTCCAAGACAGGTAAGGAACGAAGAACGAATTCTAAGGAACGGCCTTTCATAGTTCACTTCGGTCGCGGCTTTCTAGTTATAGTTCCCGGGATCGGGAAGCGGTCGGTCTCGTTCCCACAACGGCACGTCGGCCAGTCTCGTTCCAGCGTCGGTCCCGTTCCCGTCTGTCTCGGTCTCGGTCTCGCTCGGCCGTTCTCGTCCTTCTTTGCGTGGCCACTCCTCGCAATTCCACTGTCGACTGCTCATAGTTAGGTCAGTACAGAGTTGTTTTTTGTTCCGTTCGCTGTGCTCGCCCATTTGTTTTAAACCTTTTTAGAACTCTGGACTTCTGGTACTTTTCGTCCTCTAATATTCAGTGTCCAAGACAGGTAAGGAACGAAGAACGAATTCTAAGGAACGGCCTTTCATAGTTCACTTCGGTCGCGGCTTTCTAGTTATAGTTCCCGGGATCGGGAAGCGGTCGGTCTCGTTCCCACAACGGCACGTCGGCCGGTCTCGTTCCAGCGTCGGTCCCGTTCCCGTCTGTCTCGGTCTCGGTCTCACTCGGCCGTTCTCGTCCTTCTTCGCGTGGCCACTCCTCGCAGTTCCACTGTCGACTGCTCATAGTTAGGTCAGTACAGAGTTTTTTTTGTTCCGTTCGCTGTGCTCGCCCATTTGTTTTAAACCTTTTTAGAACTCTGGACTTCTGGTACTTTTCGTCCTCTAATATTCAGTGTCCAAGACAGGTAAGGAACGAAGAACGAATTCTAAGGAACGGCCTTTCATAGTTCACTTCGGTCGCGGCTTTCTAGTTATAGTTCCCGGGATCGGGAAGCGGTCGGTCTCGTTCCCACAACGGCACGTCGGCCAGTCTCGTTCCAGCGTCGGTCCCGTTCCCGTCTGTCTCGGTCTCGGTCTCGCTCGGCCGTTCTCGTCCTTCTTTGCGTGGCCACTCCTCGCAATTCCACTGTCGACTGCTCATAGTTAGGTCAGTACAGAGTTGTTTTTTGTTCCGTTCGCTGTGCTCGCCCATTTGTTTTAAACCTTTTTAGAACTCTGGACTTCTGGTACTTTTCGTCCTCTAATATTCAGTGTCCAAGACAGGTAAGGAACGAAGAACGAATTCTAAGGAACGGCCTTTCATAGTTCACTTCGGTCGCGTTTTTCTAGTTATAGTTCCCGGGATCGGGAAGCGGTCGGTCTCGTTCCCACAACGGCACGTCGGCAGGTCTCGTTCCAGCGTCGGTCCCGTTCCCGTCTGTCTCGGTCTCGGTCTCACTCGGCCGTTCTCGTCCTTCTTCGCGTGGCCACTCCTCGCAGTTCCACTGTCGACTGCTCATAGTTAGGTCAGTACAGAGTTTTTTTTGTTCCGTTCGCTGTGCTCGCCCATTTGTTTTAAACCTTTTTAGAACTCTGGACTTCTGGTACTTTTCGTCCTCTAATATTCAGTGTCCAAGACAGGTAAGGAACGAAGAACGAATTCTAAGGAACGGCCTTTCATAGTTCACTTCGGTCGCGGCTTTCTAGTTATAGTTCCCGGGATCGGGAAGCGGTCGGTCTCGTTCCCACAACGGCACGTCGGCCAGTCTCGTTCCAGCGTCGGTCCCGTTCCCGTCTGTCTCGGTCTCGGTCTCGCTCGGCCGTTCTCGTCCTTCTTTGCGTGGCCACTCCTCGCAATTCCACTGTCGACTGCTCATAGTTAGGTCAGTACAGAGTTTTTTTTGTTCCGTTCGCTGTGCTCGCCCATTTGTTTTAAACCTTTTTAGAACTCTGGACTTCTGGTACTTTTCGTCCTCTAATATTCAGTGTCCAAGACAGGTAAGGAACGAAGAACGAATTCTAAGGAACGGCCCTTCATAGTTCACTTCGGTCGCGGCTTTCTAGTTATAGTTCCCGGGATGGGGAAGCGGTCGGTCTCGTTCCCACAACGGCACGTCGGCCGGTCTCGTTCCAGCGTCGGTCCCGTTCCCGTCTGTCTCGGTCTCGGTCTCACTCGGCCGTTCTCGTCCTTCTTCGCGTGGCCACTCCTCGCAGGTCCACTGTCGACTGCTCATAGTTAGGTCAGTACAGAGTTGTTTTTTGTTCCGTTCGCTGTGCTCGCCCATTTGTTTTAAACCTTTTTAGAACTCTGGACTTCTGGTACTTTTCGTCCTCTAATATTCAGTGTCCAAGACAGGTAAGGAACGAAGAACGAATTCTAAGGAACGGCCTTTCATAGTTCACTTCGGTCGCGGCTTTCTAGTTATAGTTCCCGGGATGGGGAAGCGGTCGGTCTCGTTCCCACAACGGCACGTCGGCTGGTCTCGTTCCAGCGTCGGTCCCGTTCCCGTCTGTCTCGGTCTCGGTCTCGCTCGGCCGTTCTCGTCCTTCTTCGCGTGGCCACTCCTCGCAGTTCCACTGCCGACTGCTCATAGTTAGGTCAGTACAGAGTTGTTTTTTGTTCCGTTTGCTGTGCTCGCCCATTTGTTTTAAACCTTTTTAGAACTCTGGACTTCTGGTACTTTTCGTCCTCTAATATTCAGTGTCCAAGACAGGTAAGGAACGAAGAACGAATTCTAAGGAACGGCCTTTCATAGTTCACTTCGGTCGCGGCTTTCTAGTTATAGTTCCCGGGATCGGGAAGCGGTCTGTCTCGTTCCCACAACGGCACGTCGGCCGGTCTCGTTCCAGCGTCGGTCCCGTTCCCGTCTGTCTCGGTCTCGGTCTCGCTCGGCCGTTCTCGTCCTTCTTTGCGTGGCCACTCCTCGCAATTCCACTGTCGACTGCTCATAGTTAGGTCAGTACAGAGTTGTTTTTTGTTCCGTTCGCTGTGCTCGCCCATTTGTTTTAAACCTTTTTAGAACTCTGGACTTCTGGTACTTTTCGTCCTCTAATATTCAGTGTCCAAGACAGGTAAGGAACGAAGAACGAATTCTAAGGAACGGCCTTTCATAGTTCACTTCGGTCGCGGCTTTCTACTTATAGTTCCCGGGATCGAGAAGCGGTCGGTCTCGTTCCCACAACGGCACGTCGGCCGGTCTCGTTCCAGCGTCGGTCCCGTTCCCGTCTGTCTCGGTCTCGGTCTCGCTCGGCCGTTCTCGTCCTTCTTCGCGTGGCCACTCCTCGCAGTTCCACTGTCGACTGCTCATAGTTAGGTCAGTACAGAGTTGTTTTTTGTTCCGTTCGCTGTGCTCGCCCATTTGTTTTAAACCTTTTTAGAACTCTTGACTTCTGGTACTTTTCGTCCTCTAATATTCAGTGTCCAAGACAGGTAAGGAACGAAGAACGAATTCTAAGGAACGGCCTTTCATAGTTCACTTCGGTCGCGGCTTTCTGCTTATAGTTCCCGGGATCGGGAAGCGGTCGGTCTCGTTCCCACAACGGCACGTCGGCCGGTCTCGTTCCAGCGTCGGTCCCGTTCCCGTCTGTCTCGGTCTCGGTCTCGCTCGGCCGTTCTCGTCCTTCTTCGCGTGGCCACTCCTCGCAGTTCCACTGTCGACTGCTCATAGTTAGGTCAGTACAGAGTTGTTTTTTGTTCCGTTCGCTGTGCTCGCCCATTTGTTTTAAACCTTTTTAGAACTCTGGACTTCTGGTACTTTTCGTCCTCTAATATTCAGTGTCCAAGACAGGTAAGGAACGAAGAACGAATTCTAAGGAACGGCCTTTCATAGTTCACTTCGGTCGCGGCTTTCTAGTTATAGTTCCCGGGATCGGGAAGCGGTCGGTCTCGTTCCCACAACGGCACGTCGGCCGGTCTCGTTCCAGCGTCGGTCCCGTTCCCGTCTGTCTCGGTCTCGGTCTCGCTCGGCCGTTCTCGTCCTTCTTCGCGTGGCCACTCCTCGCAGTTCCACTGTCGACTGCTCATAGTTAGGTCAGTACAGAGTTGTTTTTTGTTCCGTTCGCTGTGCTCGCCCATTTGTTTTAAACCTTTTTAGAACTCTGGACTTCTGGTACTTTTCGTCCTCTAATATTCAGTGTCCAAGACAGGTAAGGAAAGAAGAACGAATTCTAAGGAACGGCCTTTCATAGTTCACTTCGGTCGCGGCTTTCTAGTTATAGTTCCCGGGATGGGGAAGCGGTCGGTCTCGTTCCCACAACGGCACGTCGGCCGGTCTCGTTCCAGCGTCGGTCCCGTTCCCGTCTGTCTCGGTCTCGGTCTCGCTCGGCCGTTCTCGTCCTTCTTCGCGTGGCCACTACTCGCAGTTCCACTGTCGACTGCTCATAGTTAGGTCAGTACAGAGTTGTTTTTTGTTCCGTTCGCTGTGCTCGCCCATTTGTTTTAAACCTTTTTAGAACTCTGGACTTCTGGTACCTTTCGTCCTCTAATATTCAGTGTCCAAGACAGGTAAGGAACGAAGAACGAATTCTAAGGAACGGCCTTTCATAGTTCACTTCGGTCGCTGCTTTCTAGTTATAGTTCCCGGGATCGGGAAGCGGTCGGTCTCGTTCCCACAACGGCACGTCGGCCGGTCTCGTTCCAGCGTCGGTCCCGTTCCCGTCTGTCTCGGTCTCGGTCTCGCTCGGCCGTTCTCGTCCTTCTTCGCGTGGCCACTCCTCGCAGTTCCACTGTCGACTGCTCATAGTTAGGTCAGTACAGAGTTGTTTTTTGTTCCGTTCGCTGTGCTCGCCCATTTGTTTTAAACCTTTTTAGAACTCTGGACTTCTGGTACTTTTCGTCCTCTAATATTCAGTGTCCAAGACAGGTAAGGAAAGAAGAACGAATTCTAAGGAACGGCCTTTCATAGTTCACTTCGGTCGCAGCTTTCTAGTTATAGTTCCCGGGATGGGGAAGCGGTCGGTCTCGTTCCCACAACGGCACGTCGGCCGGTCTCGTTCCAGCGTCGGTCCCGTTCCCGTCTGTCTCGGTCTCGGTCTCGCTCGGCCGTTCTCGTCCTTCTTCGCGTGGCCACTCCTCGCAGTTCCACTGTCGACTGCTCATAGTTAGGTCAGTACAGAGTTGTTTTTTGTTCCGTTCGCTGTGCTCGCCCATTTGTTTTAAACCTTTTTAGAACTCTGGACTTCTGGTACCTTTCGTCCTCTAATATTCAGTGTCCAAGACAGGTAAGGAACGAAGAACGAATTCTAAGGAACGGCCTTTCATAGTTCACTTCGGTCGCTGCTTTCTAGTTATAGTTCCCGGGATCGGGAAGCGGTCGGTCTCGTTCCCACAACGGCACGTCGGCCGGTCTCGTTCCAGCGTCGGTCCCGTTCCCGTCTGTCTCGGTCTCGGTCTCGCTCGGCCGTTCTCGTCCTTCTTCGCGTGGCCACTCCTCGCAGTTCCACTGTCGACTGCTCATAGTTAGGTCAGTACAGACTTGTTTTTTGTTCCGTTCGCTGTGATCGCCCATTTGTTTTAAACCTTTTTAGAACTCTGGACTTCTGGTACTTTTCGTCCTCTAATATTCAGTGTCCAAGACAGGTAAGGAACGAAGAACGAATTCTAAGGAATGGCCTTTCATAGTTCACTTCGGTCGCGGCTTTCTAGTTATAGTTCCCGGGATCGGGAAGCGGTCGGTCTCGTTCCCACAACGGCACGTCGGCCGGTCTCGTTCCAGCGTCGGTCCCGTTCCCGTCTGTCTCGGTCTCGGTCTCGCTCGGCCGTTCTCGTCCTTCTTCGCGTGGCCACTCCTCGCAGTTCCACTGTCGACTGCTCATAGTTAGGTCAGTACAGAGTTGTTTTTTGTTCCGTTCGCTGTGCTCGCCCATTTGTTTTAAACCTTTTTAGAACTCTGGACTTCTGGTACTTTTCGTCCTCTAATATTCAGTGTCCAAGACAGGTAAGGAACGAAGAACGAATTCTAAGGAACGGCCTTTCATAGTTCACTTCGGTCGCGGCTTTCTACTTATAGTTCCCGGGATCGGGAAGCGGTCGGTCTCGTTCCCACAACGGCACGTCGGCCGGTCTCGTTCCAGCGTCGGTCCCGTTCCCGTCTGTCTCGGTCTCAGTCTCGCTCGGCCGTTCTCGTCCTTCTTCGCGTGGCCACTCCTCGCAGTTCCACTGTCGACTGCTCATAGTTAGGTCAGTACAGACTTGTTTTTTGTTCCGTTCGCTGTGATCGCCCATTTGTTTTAAACCTTTTTAGAACTCTGGACTTCTGGTACTTTTCGTCCTCTAATATTCAGTGTCCAAGACAGGTAAGGAACGAAGAACGAATTCTAAGGAATGGCCTTTCATAGTTCACTTCGGTCGCGGCTTTCTAGTTATAGTTCCCGGGATCGGGAAGCGGTCGGTCTCGTTCCCACAACGGCACGTCGGCCGGTCTCGTTCCAGCGTCGGTCCCGTTCCCGTCTGTCTCGGTCTCGGTCTCGCTCGGCCGTTCTCGTCCTTCTTCGCGTGGCCACTCCTCGCAGTTCCACTGTCGACTGCTCATAGTTAGGTCAGTACAGAGTTGTTTTTTGTTCCGTTCGCTGTGCTCGCCCATTTGTTTTAAACCTTTTTAGAACTCTGGACTTCTGGTACTTTTCGTCCTCTAATATTCAGTGTCCAAGACAGGTAAGGAACGAAGAACGAATTCTAAGGAACGGCCTTTCATAGTTCACTTCGGTCGCGGCTTTCTACTTATAGTTCCCGGGATCGGGAAGCGGTCGGTCTCGTTCCCACAACGGCACGTCGGCCGGTCTCGTTCCAGCGTCGGTCCCGTTCCCGTCTGTCTCGGTCTCAGTCTCGCTCGGCCGTTCTCGTCCTTCTTCGCGTGGCCACTCCTCGCAGTTCCACTGTCGACTGCTCATAGTTAGGTCAGTACAGAGTTGTTTTTTGTTCCGTTCGCTGTGCTCGCCCGTTTGTTTTATACCTTTTTAGAACTCTGGACTTCTGGTACTTTTCGTCCTCTAATATTCAGTGTCCAAGACAGGTGATGAACGAAGAACGAATTCTAAGGAACGGCCTTTCATAGTTCACTTCGGTCGCGGCTTTCTACTTATAGTTCCCGGGATCGGGAAGCGGTCGGTCTCGTTCCCACAACGGCACGTCGGCCAGTCTCGTTCCAACGTCGGTCCCGTTCCCGTCTGTCTCGGTCTCGGTCTCGCTCGGCCGTTCTCGTCCTTCTTCGCGTGGCCACTCCTCGCAGTTCCACTGTCGACTGCTCATAGTTAGGTCAGTACAGAGTTGTTTTTTGTTCCGTTCGCTGTGCTCGCCCATTTGTTTTAAACCTTTTTAGAACTCTGGACTTCTGGTACTTTTCGTCCTCTAATATTCAGTGTCCAAGACAGGTAAGGAACGAAGAACGAATTCTAAGGAAGGGCCTTTCATAGTTCACTTCGGTCGCGGCTTTCTAGTTATAGTTCCTGGGATCGGGAAGCGGTCGGTCTCGTTCCCACAACGGCACGTCGGCCGGTCTCGTTCCAGCGTCGGTCCCGTTCCCGTCTGTCTCGGTCTCGGTCTCGCTCGGCCGTTCTCGTCCTTCTTCATGTGGCCACTCCTCGCAGTTCCACTGTGGACTGCTCATAGTTAGGTCAGTACAGAGTTGTTTTTTGTTCCGTTCGCTGTGCTCGCCCATTTGTTTTAAACCTTTTTAGAACTCTGGACTTCTGGTACTTTTCGTCCTCTAATATTCAGTGTCCAAGACAGGTAAGGAACGAAGAACGAATTCTAAGGAACGGCCTTTCATAGTTCACTTCGGTCGCGGCTTTCTAGTTATAGTTCCCGGGATCGGGAAGCGGTCGGTCTCGTTCCCACAACGGCACGTCGGCCGGTCTCGTTCCAGCGTTGGTCCCGTTCCCGTCTGTCTCGGTCTCGGTCTCACTCGGCCGTTCTCGTCCTTCTTCGCGTGGCCACTCCTCGCAGTTCCACTGTCGACTGCTCATAGTTAGGTCAGTACAGAGTTTTTTTTGTTCCGTTCGCTGTGCTCGCCCATTTGTTTTAAACCTTTTTAGAACTCTGGACTTCTGGTACTTTTCGTCCTCTAATATTCAGTGTCCAAGACAGGTAAGGAACGAAGAACGAATTCTAAGGAACGGCCTTTCATAGTTCACTTCGGTCGCGGCTTTCTAGTTATAGTTCCCGGGATGGGGAAGCGGTCGGTCTCGTTCCCACAACGGCACGTCGGCCGGTCTCGTTCCAGCGTCGGTCCCGTTCCCGTCTGTCTCGGTCTCGGTCTCGCTCGGCCGTTCTCGTCCTTCTTCGCGTGGCCACTCCTCGCAGTTCCACTGCCGACTGCTCATAGTTAGGTCAGTACAGAGTTGTTTTTTGTTCCGTTTGCTGTGCTCGCCCATTTGTTTTAAACCTTTTTAGAACTCTGGACTTCTGGTACTTTTCGTCCTCTAATATTCAGTGTCCAAGACAGGTAAGGAACGAAGAACGAATTCTAAGGAACGGCCAATCATAGTTCACTTCGGTCGCGGCTTTCTAGTTATAGTTCCCGGGATCGGGAAGCGGTCGGTCTCGTTCCCACAACGGCACGTCGGCCGGTCTCGTTCCAGCGTCGGTCCCGTTCCCGTCTGTCTCGGTCTCGGTCTCGCTCGGCCGTTCTCGTCCTTCTTTGCGTGGCCACTCCTCGCAATTCCACTGTCGACTGCTCATAGTTAGGTCAGTACAGAGTTGTTTTTTGTTCCGTTCGCTGTGCTCGCCCATTTGTTTTAAACCTTTTTAGAACTCTGGACTTCTGGTACTTTTCGTCCTCTAATATTCAGTGTCCAAGACAGGTAAGGAACGAAGAACGAATTCTAAGGAACGGCCTTTCATAGTTCACTTCGGTCGCGGCTTTCTAGTTATAGTTCCCGGGATCGGGAAGCGGTCTGTCTCGTTCCCACAACGGCACGTCGGCCGGTCTCGTTCCAGCGTCGGTCCCGTTCCCGTCTGTCTCGGTCTCGGTCTCGCTCGGCCGTTCTCGTCCTTCTTTGCGTGGCCACTCCTCGCAATTCCACTGTCGACTGCTCATAGTTAGGTCAGTACAGAGTTGTTTTTTGTTCTGTTCGCTGTGCTCGCCCATTTGTTTTAAACCTTTTTAGAACTCTGGACTTCTGGTACTTTTCGTCCTCTAATATTCAGTGTCCAAGACAGGTAAGGAACGAAGAACGAATTCTAAGGAACGGCCTTTCATAGTTCACTTCGGTCGCGGCTTTCTAGTTATAGTTCCCGGGATCGGGAAGCGGTCGGTCTCGTTCCCACAACGGCACGTCGGCCAGTCTCGTTCCAGCGTCGGTCCCGTTCCCGTCTGTCTCGGTCTCGGTCTCGCTCGGCCGTTCTCGTCCTTCTTTGCGTGGCCACTCCTCGCAATTCCACTGTCGACTGCTCATAGTTAGGTCAGTACAGAGTTGTTTTTTGTTCCGTTCGCTGTGCTCGCCCATTTGTTTTAAACCTTTTTAGAACTCTGGACTTCTGGTACTTTTCGTCCTCTAATATTCAGTGTCCAAGACAGGTAAGGAACGAAGAACGAATTCTAAGGAACGGCCTTTCATAGTTCACTTCGGTCGCGGCTTTCTAGTTATAGTTCCCGGGATCGGGAAGCGGTCGGTCTCGTTCCCACAACGGCACGTCGGCCGGTCTCGTTCCAGCGTCGGTCCCGTTCCCGTCTGTCTCGGTCTCGGTCTCACTCGGCCGTTCTCGTCCTTCTTCGCGTGGCCACTCCTCGCAGTTCCACTGTCGACTGCTCATAGTTAGGTCAGTACAGAGTTTTTTTTGTTCCGTTCGCTGT
The DNA here is from genome assembly GCF_023864345.2 of Schistocerca serialis cubense. Lineage (NCBI taxonomy): Eukaryota > Metazoa > Arthropoda > Insecta > Orthoptera > Acrididae > Schistocerca > Schistocerca serialis. The sequence continues at coordinate 80,959,302 of NC_064642.1, read as the reverse complement.
GCTCGCCCATTTGTTTTAAACCTTTTTAGAACTCTGGACTTCTGGTACTTTTCGTCCTCTAATATTCAGTGTCCAAGACAGGTAAGGAACGTAGAACGAATTCTAAGGAACGGCCTTTCATAGTTCACTTCGGTCGCGGCTTTCTAGTTATAGTTCCCGGGATCGGGAAGCGGTCGGTCTCGTTCCCACAACGGCACGTCGGCCAGTCTCGTTCCAGCGTCGGTCCCGTTCCCGTCTGTCTCGGTCTCGGTCTCGCTCGGCCGTTCTCGTCCTTCTTTGCGTGGCCACTCCTCGCAATTCCACTGTCGACTGCTCATAGTTAGGTCAGTACAGAGTTGTTTTTTGTTCCGTTCGCTGTGCTCGCCCATTTGTTTTAAACCTTTTTAGAACTCTGGACTTCTGGTACTTTTCGTCCTCTAATATTCAGTGTCCAAGACAGGTAAGGAACGAAGAACGAATTCTAAGGAACGGCCTTTCATAGTTCACTTCGGTCGCGGCTTTCTAGTTATAGTTCCCGGGATCGGGAAGCGGTCGGTCTCGTTCCCACAACGGCACGTCGGCCGGCCTCGTTCCAGCGTCGGTCCCGTTCCCGTCTGTCTCGGTCTCGGTCTCACTCGGCCGTTCTCGTCCTTCTTCGCGTGGCCACTCCTCGCAGTTCCACTGTCGACTGCTCATAGTTAGGTCAGTACAGAGTTTTTTTTGTTCCGTTCGCTGTGCTCGCCCATTTGTTTTAAACCTTTTTAGAACTCTTGACTTCTGGTACTTTTCGTCCTCTAATATTCAGTGTCCAAGACAGGTAAGGAACGAAGAACGAATTCTAAGGAACGGCCTTTCATAGTTCACTTCGGTCGCGGCTTTCTAGTTATAGTTCCCGGGATCGGGAAGCGGTCGGTCTCGTTCCCACAACGGCACGTCGGCCGTTCTCGTTCCAGCGTCGGTCCCGTTCCCGTCTGTCTCGGTCTCGGTCTCGCTCGGCCGTTCTCGTCCTTCTTCGCGTGGCCACTCCTCGCAGTTCCACTGTCGACTGCTCATAGTTAGGTCAGTACAGAGTTGTTTTTTGTTCCGTTCGCTGTGCTCGCCCATTTGTTTTAAACCTTTTTAGAACTCTGGACTTCTGGTACTTTTCGTCCTCTAATATTCAGTGTCCAAGACAGGTAAGGAACGAAGAACGAATTCTAAGGAAGGGCCTTTCATAGTTCACTTCGGTCGCGGCTTTCTAGTTATAGTTCCCGGGATGGGGAAGCGGTCGGTCTCGTACCCACAACGGCACGTCGGCCGGTCTCGTTCCAGCGTCGGTCCCGTTCCCGTCTGTCTCGGTCTCGGTCTCGCTCGGCCGTTCTCGTCCTTCTTCGTGTGGCCACTCCTCGCAGTTCCACTGTCGACTGCTCATAGTTAGGTCAGTACAGAGTTGTTTTTTGTTCCGTTCGCTGTGCTCGCCCATTTGTTTTAAACCTTTTTAGAACTCTTGACTTCTGGTACTTTTCGTCCTCTAATATTCAGTGTCCAAGACAGGTAAGGAACGAAGAACGAATTCTAAGGAACGGCCTTTCATAGTTCACTTCGGTCGCGGCTTTCTAGTTATAGTTCCCGGGATCGGGAAGCGGTCGGTCTCGTTCCCACAATGGCACGTCTGCCGTTCTCGTTCCAGCGTCGGTCCCGTTCCCGTCTGTCTCGGTCTCGGTCTCGCTCGGCCGTTCTCGTCCTTCTTCGCGTGGCCACTCCTCGCAGTTCCACTGTCGACTGCTCATAGTTAGGTCAGTACAGAGTTGTTTTTTGTTCCGTTCGCTGTGCTCGCCCATTTGTTTTAAACCTTTTTAGAACTCTTGACTTCTGGTACTTTTCGTCCTCTAATATTCAGTGTCCAAGACAGGTAAGGAACGAAGAACGAATTCTAAGGAACGGCCTTTCATAGTTCACTTCGGTCGCGGCTTTCTAGTTATAGTTCCCGGGATCGGGAAGCGGTCGGTCTCGTTCCCACAACGGCACGTCGGCCGTTCTCGTTCCAGCGTCGGTCCCGTTCCCGTCTGTCTCGGTCTCGGTCTCGCTCGGCCGTTCTCGTCCTTCTTCGCGTGGCCACTCCTCGCAGTTCCACTGTCGACTGCTCATAGTTAGGTCAGTACAGAGTTGTTTTTTGTTCCGTTCGCTGTGCTCGCCCATTTGTTTTAAACCTTTTTAGAACTCTTGACTTCTGGTACTTTTCGTCCTCTAATATTCAGTGTCCAAGACAGGTAAGGAACGAAGAACGAATTCTAAGGAACGGCCTTTCATAGTTCACTTCGGTCGCGGCTTTCTAGTTATAGTTCCCGGGATCGGGAAGCGGTCGGTCTCGTTCCCACAATGGCACGTCGGCCGTTCTCGTTCCAGCGTCGGTCCCGTTCCCGTCTGTCTCGGTCTCGGTCTCGCTCGGCCGTTCTCGTCCTTCTTCGCGTGGCCACTCCTCGCAGTTCCACTGTCGACTGCTCATAGTTAGGTCAGTACAGAGTTGTTTTTTGTTCCGTTCGCTGTGCTCGCCCATTTGTTTTAAACCTTTTTAGAACTCTGGACTTCTGGTACTTTTCGTCCTCTAATATTCAGTGTCCAAGACAGGTAAGGAACGAAGAACGAATTCTAAGGAACGGCCTTTCATAGTTCACTTCGGTCGCGGCTTTCTAGTTATAGTTCCCGGGATGGGGAAGCGGTCGGTCTCGTTCCCACAACGGCACGTCGGCCGGTCTCGTTCCAGCGTCGGTCCCGTTCCCGTCTGTCTCGGTCTCGGTCTCGCTCGGCCGTTCTCGTCCTTCTTCGTGTGGCCACTCCTCGCAGTTCCACTGTCGACTGCTCATAGTTAGGTCAGTACAGAGTTGTTTTTAGTTCCGTTCGCTGTGCTCGCCCATTTGTTTTAAACCTTTTTAGAACTCTTGACTTCTGGTACTTTTCGTCCTCTAATATTCAGTGTCCAAGACAGGTAAGGAACGAAGATCGAATTCTAAGGAACGGCCTTTCATAGTTCACTTCGGTCGCGGCTTTCTAGTTATAGTTCCCGGGATCGGGAAGCGGTTGGTCTCGTTCCCACAACGGCACGTCGGCCGGTCTCGTTCCAGCGTCGGTCCCGTTCCCGTCTGTCTCGGTCTCGGTCTCGCTCGGCCGTTCTCGTCCTTCTTCGCGTGGCCACTCCTCGCAGTTCCACTGTCGACTGCTCATAGTTAGGTCAGTACAGAGTTGTTTTTTGTTCCGTTCGCTGTGCTCGCCCATTTGTTTTAAACCTTTTTAAAACTCTGGACTTCTGGTACTTTTCGGCCTCTAATATTCAGTGTCCAAGACAGGTAAGGAACGAAGAACGAATTCTAAGGAACGTCCTTTCATAGTTCACTTCGGTCGCGGCTTTCTAGTTGTAGATCCCGGGATCGGGAAGCGGTCGGTCTCGTTCCCACAACGGCACGTCGGCCGGTCTCGTTCCAGCGTCGGTCCCGTTCCCGTCTGTCTCGGTCTCGGTCTCGCTCGGCCGTTCTCGTCCTTCTTCGCGTGGCCACTCCTCGCAGTTCCACTGTCGACTGCTCATAGTTAGGTCAGTACAGAGTTGTTTTTTGTTCCGTTTGCTGTGCTCGCCCATTTGTTTTAAACCTTTTTAGAACTCTGGACTTCTGGTACTTTTCGTCCTCTAATATTCAGTGTCCAAGACAGGTAAGGAACGAAGAACGAATTCTAAGGAACGGCCTTTCATAGTTCACTTCGGTCGCGGCTTTCTAGTTATAGTTCCCGGGATGGGGAAGCGGTCGGTCTCGTTCCCACAACGGCACGTCGGCCGGTCTCGTTCCAGCGTCGGTCCCGTTCCCGTCTGTCTCGGTCTCGGTCTCGCTCGGCCGTTCTCGTCCTTCTTCGTGTGGCCACTCCTCGCAGTTCCACTGTCGACTGCTCATAGTTAGGTCAGTACAGAGTTGTTTTTTGTTCCGTTCGCTGTGCTCGCCCATTTGTTTTAAACCTTTTTAGAACTCTTGACTTCTGGTACTTTTCGTCCTCTAATATTCAGTGTCCAAGACAGGTAAGGAACGAAGAACGAATTCTAAGGAACGGCCTTTCATAGTTCACTTCGGTCGCGGCTTTCTAGTTATAGTTCCCGGGATCGGGAAGCGGTCGGTCTCGGTCCCACAATGGCACGTCGGCCGTTCTCGTTCCAGCGTCGGTCCCGTTCCCGTCTGTCTCGGTCTCGGTCTCGCTCGGCCGTTCTCGTCCTTCTTCGCGTGGCCACTCCTCGCAGTTCCACTGTCGACTGCTCATAGTTAGGTCAGTACAGAGTTGTTTTTTGTTCCGTTCGCTGTGCTCGCCCATTTGTTTTAAACCTTTTTAGAACTCTTGACTTCTGGTACTTTTCGTCCTCTAATATTCAGTGTCCAAGACAGGTAAGGAACGAAGAACGAATTCTAAGGAACGGCCTTTCATAGTTCACTTCGGTCGCGGCTTTCTGCTTATAGTTCCCGGGATCGGGAAGCGGTCGGTCTCGTTCCCACAACGGCACGTCGGCCGGTCTCGTTCCAGCGTCGGTCCCGTTCCCGTCTGTCTCGGTCTCGGTCTCGCTCGGCCGTTCTCGTCCTTCTTCGCGTGGCCACTCCTCGCAGTTCCACTGTCGACTGCTCATAGTTAGGTCAGTACAGAGTTGTTTTTTGTTCCGTTCGCTGTGCTCGCCCATTTGTTTTAAACCTTTTTAGAACTCTGGACTTCTGGTACTTTTCGTCCTCTAATATTCAGTGTCCAAGACAGGTAAGGAACGAAGAACGAATTCTAAGGAACGGCCTTTCATAGTTCACTTCGGTCGCGGCTTTCTAGTTATAGTTCCCGGGATCGGGAAGCGGTCGGTCTCGTTCCCACAACGGCACGTCGGCCGGTCTCGTTCCAGCGTCGGTCCCGTTCCCGTCTGTCTCGGTCTCGGTCTCGCTCGGCCGTTCTCGTCCTTCTTCGCGTGGCCACTCCTCGCAGTTCCACTGTCGACTGCTCATAGTTAGGTCAGTACAGAGTTGTTTTTTGTTCCGTTCGCTGTGCTCGCCCATTTGTTTTAAACCTTTTTAGAACTCTGGACTTCTGGTACTTTTCGTCCTCTAATATTCATGTCTAAGACAGGTAAGGAAAGAAGAACGAATTCTAAGGAACGGCCTTTCATAGTTCACTTCGGTCGCGGCTTTCTAGTTATAGTTCCCGGGATGGGGAAGCGGTCGGTCTCGTTCCCACAACGGCACGTCGGCCGGTCTCGTTCCAGCGTCGGTCCCGTTCCCGTCTGTCTCGGTCTCGGTCTCGCTCGGCCGTTCTCGTCCTTCTTCGCGTGGCCACTCCTCGCAGTTCCACTGTCGACTGCTCATAGTTAGGTCAGTACAGAGTTGTTTTTTGTTCCGTTCGCTGTGCTCGCCCATTTGTTTTAAACCTTTTTAGAACTCTGGACTTCTGGTACCTTTCGTCCTCTAATATTCAGTGTCCAAGACAGGTAAGGAACGAAGAACGAATTCTAAGGAACGGCCTTTCATAGTTCACTTCGGTCGCTGCTTTCTAGTTATAGTTCCCGGGATCGGGAAGCGGTCGGTCTCGTTCCCACAACGGCACGTCGGCCGGTCTCGTTCCAGCGTCGGTCCCGTTCCCGTCTGTCTCGGTCTCGGTCTCGCTCGGCCGTTCTCGTCCTTCTTCGCGTGGCCACTCCTCGCAGTTCCACTGTCGACTGCTCATAGTTAGGTCAGTACAGAGTTGTTTTTTGTTCCGTTCGCTGTGCTCGCCCATTTGTTTTAAACCTTTTTAGAACTCTGGACTTCTGGTACTTTTCGTCCTCTAATATTCAGTGTCAAAGACAGGTAAGGAAAGAAGAACGAATTCTAAGGAACGGCCTTTCATAGTTCACTTCGGTCGCGGCTTTCTAGTTATAGTTCCCGGGATGGGGAAGCGGTCGGTCTCGTTCCCACAACGGCACGTCGGCCGGTCTCGTTCCAGCGTCGGTCCCGTTCCCGTCTGTCTCGGTCTCGGTCTCGCTCGGCCGTTCTCGTCCTTCTTCGCGTGGCCACTCCTCGCAGTTCCACTGTCGACTGCTCATAGTTAGGTCAGTACAGAGTTGTTTTTTGTTCCGTTCGCTGTGCTCGCCCATTTGTTTTAAACCTTTTTAGAACTCTGGACTTCTGGTACCTTTCGTCCTCTAATATTCAGTGTCCAAGACAGGTAAGGAACGAAGAACGAATTCTAAGGAACGGCCTTTCATAGTTCACTTCGGTCGCTGCTTTCTAGTTATAGTTCCCGGGATCGGGAAGCGGTCGGTCTCGTTCCCACAACGGCACGTCGGCCAGTCTCGTTCCAGCGTCGGTCCCGTTCCCGTCTGTCTCGGTCTCGGTCTCGCTCGGCCGTTCTCGTCCTTCTTCGCGTGGCCACTCCTCGCAGTTCCACTGTCGACTGCTCATAGTTAGGTCAGTACAGAGTTGTTTTTTGTTCCGTTCGCTGTGATCGCCCATTTGTTTTAAACCTTTTTAGAACTCTGGACTTCTGGTACTTTTCGTCCTCTAATATTCAGTGTCCAAGACAGGTAAGGAACGAAGAACGAATTCTAAGGAATGGCCTTTCATAGTTCACTTCGGTCGCGGCTTTCTAGTTATAGTTCCCGGGATCGGGAAGCGGTCGGTCTCGTTCCCACAACGGCACGTCGGCCGGTCTCGTTCCAGCGTCGGTCCCGTTCCCGTCTGTCTCGGTCTCGGTCTCGCTCGGCCGTTCTCGTCCTTCTTCGCGTGGCCACTCCTCGCAGTTCCACTGTCGACTGCTCATAGTTAGGTCAGTACAGAGTTGTTTTTTGTTCCGTTCGCTGTGCTCGCCCATTTGTTTTAAACCTTTTTAGAACTCTGGACTTCTGGTACTTTTCGTCCTCTAATATTCAGTGTCCAAGACAGGTAAGGAACGAAGAACGAATTCTAAGGAACGGCCTTTCATAGTTCACTTCGGTCGCGGCTTTCTACTTATAGTTCCCGGGATCGGGAAGCGGTCGGTCTCGTTCCCACAACGGCACGTCGGCCGGTCTCGTTCCAGCGTCGGTCCCGTTCCCGTCTGTCTCGGTCTCAGTCTCGCTCGGCCGTTCTCGTCCTTCTTCGCGTGGCCACTCCTCGCAGTTCCACTGACGACTGCTCATAGTTAGGTCAGTACAGAGTTGTTTTTTGTTCCGTTCGCTGTGCTCGCCCGTTTGTTTTATACCTTTTTAGAACTCTGGACTTCTGGTACTTTTCGTCCTCTAATATTCAGTGTCCAAGACAGGTGATGAACGAAGAACGAATTCTAAGGAACGGCCTTTCATAGTTCACTTCGGTCGCGGCTTTCTACTTATAGTTCCCGGGATCGGGAAGCGGTCGGTCCCGTTCCCACAACGGCACGTCGGCCAGTCTCGTTCCAACGTCGGTCCCGTTCCCGTCTGTCTCGGTCTCGGTCTCGCTCGGCCGTTCTCGTCCTTCTTCGCGTGGCCACTCCTCGCAGTTCCACTGTCGACTGCTCATAGTTAGGTCAGTACAGAGTTGTTTTTTGTTCCGTTCGCTGTGCTCGCCCATTTGTTTTAAACCTTTTTAGAACTCTGGACTTCTGGTACTTTTCGTCCTCTAATATTCAGTGTCCAAGACAGGTAAGGAACGAAGAACGAATTCTAAGGAAGGGCCTTTCGTAGTTCACTTCGGTCGCGGCTTTCTAGTTATAGTTCCTGGGATCGGGAAGCGGTCGGTCTCGTTCCCACAACGGCACGTCGGCCGGTCTCGTTCCAGCGTCGGTCCCGTTCCCGTCTGTCTCGGTCTCGGTCTCGCTCGGCCGTTCTCGTCCTTCTTCATGTGGCCACTCCTCGCAGTTCCACTGTGGACTGCTCATAGTTAGGTCAGTACAGAGTTGTTTTTTGTTCCGTTCGCTGTGCTCGCCCATTTGTTTTAAACCTTTTTAGAACTCTGGACTTCTGGTACTTTTCGTCCTCTAATATTCAGTGTCCAAGACAGGTAAGGAACGAAGAACGAATTCTAAGGAACGGCCTTTCATAGTTCACTTCGGTCGCGGCTTTCTAGTTATAGTTCCCGGGATCGGGAAGCGGTCGGTCTCGTTCCCACAACGGCACGTCGGCCGGTCTCGTTCCAGCGTCGGTCCCGTTCCCGTCTGTCTCGGTCTCGGTCTCGCTCGGCCGTTCTCGTCCTTCTTCGCGTGGCCACTCCTCGCAGTTCCACTGTCGACTGCTCATAGTTAGGTCAGTACAGAGTTGTTTTTTGTTCCGTTCGCTGTGCTCGCCCATTTGTTTTAAACCTTTTTAGAACTCTGGACTTCTGGTACTTTTCGTCCTCTAATATTCAGTGTCCAAGACAGGTAAGGAAAGAAGAACGAATTCTAAGGAACGGCCTTTCATAGTTCACTTCGGTCGCGGCTTTCTAGTTATAGTTCCCGGGATGGGGAAGCGGTCGGTCTCGTTCCCACAACGGCACGTCGGCCGGTCTCGTTCCAGCGTCGGTCCCGTTCCCGTCTGTCTCGGTCTCGGTCTCGCTCGGCCGTTCTCGTCCTTCTTCGCGTGGCCACTCCTCGCAGTTCCACTGTCGACTGCTCATAGTTAGGTCAGTACAGAGTTGTTTTTTGTTCCGTTCGCTGTGCTCGCCCATTTGTTTTAAACCTTTTTAGAACTCTGGACTTCTGGTACCTTTCGTCCTCTAATATTCAGTGTCCAAGACAGGTAAGGAACGAAGAACGAATTCTAAGGAACGGCCTTTCATAGTTCACTTCGGTCGCTGCTTTCTAGTTATAGTTCCCGGGATCGGGAAGCGGTCGGTCTCGTTCCCACAACGGCACGTCGGCCAGTCTCGTTCCAGCGTCGGTCCCGTTCCCGTCTGTCTCGGTCTCGGTCTCGCTCGGCCGTTCTCGTCCTTCTTCGCGTGGCCACTCCTCGCAGTTCCACTGTCGACTGCTCATAGTTAGGTCAGTACAGAGTTGTTTTTTGTTCCGTTCGCTGTGATCGCCCATTTGTTTTAAACCTTTTTAGAACTCTGGACTTCTGGTACTTTTCGTCCTCTAATATTCAGTGTCCAAGACAGGTAAGGAACGAAGAACGAATTCTAAGGAATGGCCTTTCATAGTTCACTTCGGTCGCGGCTTTCTAGTTATAGTTCCCGGGATCGGGAAGCGGTCGGTCTCGTTCCCACAACGGCACGTCGGCCGGTCTCGTTCCAGCGTCGGTCCCGTTCCCGTCTGTCTCGGTCTCGGTCTCGCTCGGCCGTTCTCGTCCTTCTTCGCGTGGCCACTCCTCGCAGTTCCACTGTCGACTGCTCATAGTTAGGTCAGTACAGAGTTGTTTTTTGTTCCGTTCGCTGTGCTCGCCCATTTGTTTTAAACCTTTTTAGAACTCTGGACTTCTGGTACTTTTCGTCCTCTAATATTCAGTGTCCAAGACAGGTAAGGAACGAAGAACGAATTCTAAGGAACGGCCTTTCATAGTTCACTTCGGTCGCGGCTTTCTACTTATAGTTCCCGGGATCGGGAAGCGGTCGGTCTCGTTCCCACAACGGCACGTCGGCCGGTCTCGTTCCAGCGTCGGTCCCGTTCCCGTCTGTCTCGGTCTCAGTCTCGCTCGGCCGTTCTCGTCCTTCTTCGCGTGGCCACTCCTCGCAGTTCCACTGACGACTGCTCATAGTTAGGTCAGTACAGAGTTGTTTTTTGTTCCGTTCGCTGTGCTCGCCCGTTTGTTTTATACCTTTTTAGAACTCTGGACTTCTGGTACTTTTCGTCCTCTAATATTCAGTGTCCAAGACAGGTGATGAACGAAGAACGAATTCTAAGGAACGGCCTTTCATAGTTCACTTCGGTCGCGGCTTTCTACTTATAGTTCCCGGGATCGGGAAGCGGTCGGTCCCGTTCCCACAACGGCACGTCGGCCAGTCTCGTTCCAACGTCGGTCCCGTTCCCGTCTGTCTCGGTCTCGGTCTCGCTCGGCCGTTCTCGTCCTTCTTCGCGTGGCCACTCCTCGCAGTTCCACTGTCGACTGCTCATAGTTAGGTCAGTACAGAGTTGTTTTTTGTTCCGTTCGCTGTGCTCGCCCATTTGTTTTAAACCTTTTTAGAACTCTGGACTTCTGGTACTTTTCGTCCTCTAATATTCAGTGTCCAAGACAGGTAAGGAACGAAGAACGAATTCTAAGGAAGGGCCTTTCGTAGTTCACTTCGGTCGCGGCTTTCTAGTTATAGTTCCTGGGATCGGGAAGCGGTCGGTCTCGTTCCCACAACGGCACGTCGGCCGGTCTCGTTCCAGCGTCGGTCCCGTTCCCGTCTGTCTCGGTCTCGGTCTCGCTCGGCCGTTCTCGTCCTTCTTCATGTGGCCACTCCTCGCAGTTCCACTGTGGACTGCTCATAGTTAGGTCAGTACAGAGTTGTTTTTTGTTCCGTTCGCTGTGCTCGCCCATTTGTTTTAAACCTTTTTAGAACTCTGGACTTCTGGTACTTTTCGTCCTCTAATATTCAGTGTCCAAGACAGGTAAGGAACGAAGAACGAATTCTAAGGAACGGCCTTTCATAGTTCACTTCGGTCGCGGCTTTCTAGTTATAGTTCCAGGGATCGGGAAGCGGTCGGTCTCGTTCCCACAACGGCACGTCGGCCGGTCTCGTTCCAGCGTTGGTCCCGTTCCCGTCTGTCTCGGTCTCGGTCTCACTCGGCCGTTCTCGTCCTTCTTCGCGTGGCCACTCCTCGCAGTTCCACTGTCGACTGCTCATAGTTAGGTCAGTACAGAGTTTTTTTTGTTCCGTTCGCTGTGCTCGCCCATTTGTTTTAAACCTTTTTAGAACTCTGGACTTCTGGTACTTTTCGTCCTCTAATATTCAGTGTCCAAGACAGGTAAGGAATGAAGAACGAATTCTAAGGAACGGCCTTTCATAGTTCACTTCGGTCGCGGCTTTCTAGTTATAGTTCCCGGGATGGGGAAGCGGTCGGTCTCGTTTCCACAACGGCACGTCGGCCGGTCTCGTTCCAGCGTCGGTCCCGTTCCCGTCTGTCTCGGTCTCGGTCTCGCTCGGCCGTTCTCGTCCTTCTTCGCGTGGCCACTCCTCGCAGTTCCACTGCCGACTGCTCATAGTTAGGTCAGTACAGAGTTGTTTTTTGTTCCGTTTGCTGTGCTCGCCCATTTGTTTTAAACCTTTTTAGAACTCTGGACTTCTGGTACTTTTCGTCCTCTAATATTCAGTGTCCAAGACAGGTAAGGAACGAAGAACGAATTCTAAGGAACGGCCTTTCATAGTTCACTTCGGTCGCGGCTTTCTAGTTATAGTTCCCGGGATCGGGAAGCGGTCGGTCTCGTTCCCACAACGGCACGTCGGCTGGTCTCGTTCCAGCGTCGGTCCCGTTCCCGTCTGTCTCGGTCTCGGTCTCGCTCGGCCGTTCTCGTCCTTCTTTGCGTGGCCACTCCTCGCAATTCCACTGTCGACTGCTCATAGTTAGGTCAGTACAGAGTTGTTTTTTGTTCCGTTCGCTGTGCTCGCCCATTTGTTTTAAACCTTTTTAGAACTCTGGACTTCTGGTACTTTTCGTCCTCTAATATTCAGTGTCCAAGACAGGTAAGGAACGAAGAACGAATTCTAAGGAACGGCCTTTCATAGTTCACTTCGGTCGCGGCTTTCTAGTTATAGTTCCCGGGATCGGGAAGCGGTCTGTCTCGTTCCCACAACGGCACGTCGGCCGGTCTCGTTCCAGCGTCGGTCCCGTTCCCGTCTGTCTCGGTCTCGGTCTCGCTCGGCCGTTCTCGTCCTTCTTTGCGTGGCCACTCCTCGCAATTCCACTGTCGACTGCTCATAGTTAGGTCAGTACAGAGTTGTTTTTTGTTCTGTTCGCTGTGCTCGCCCATTTGTTTTAAACCTTTTTAGAACTCTGGACTTCTGGTACTTTTCGTCCTCTAATATTCAGTGTCCAAGACAGGTAAGGAACGAAGAACGAATTCTAAGGAACGGCCTTTCATAGTTCACTTCGGTCGCGGCTTTCTAGTTATAGTTCCCGGGATCGGGAAGCGGTCGGTCTCGTTCCCACAACGGCACGTCGGCCAGTCTCGTTCCAGCGTCGGTCCCGTTCCCGTCTGTCTCGGTCTCGGTCTCGCTCGGCCGTTCTCGTCCTTCTTTGCGTGGCCACTCCTCGCAATTCCACTGTCGACTGCTCATAGTTAGGTCAGTACAGAGTTGTTTTTTGTTCCGTTCGCTGTGCTCGCCCATTTGTTTTAAACCTTTTTAGAACTCTGGACTTCTGGTACTTTTCGTCCTCTAATATTCAGTGTCCAAGACAGGTAAGGAACGAAGAACGAATTCTAAGGAACGGCCTTTCATAGTTCACTTCGGTCGCGGCTTTCTAGTTATAGTTCCCGGGATCGGGAAGCGGTCGGTCTCGTTCCCACAACGGCACGTCGGCCGGTCTCGTTCCAGCGTCGGTCCCGTTCCCGTCTGTCTCGGTCTCGGTCTCACTCGGCCGTTCTCGTCCTTCTTCGCGTGGCCACTCCTCGCAGTTCCACTGTCGACTGCTCATAGTTAGGTCAGTACAGAGTTTTTTTTGTTCCGTTCGCTGTGCTCGCCCATTTGTTTTAAACCTTTTTAGAACTCTGGACTTCTGGTACTTTTCGTCCTCTAATATTCAGTGTCCAAGACAGGTAAGGAACGAAGAACGAATTCTAAGGAACGGCCTTTCATAGTTCACTTCGGTCGCGGCTTTCTAGTTATAGTTCCCGGGATCGGGAAGCGGTCGGTCTCGTTCCCACAACGGCACGTCGGCCAGTCTCGTTCCAGCGTCGGTCCCGTTCCCGTCTGTCTCGGTCTCGGTCTCGCTCGGCCGTTCTCGTCCTTCTTTGCGTGGCCACTCCTCGCAATTCCACTGTCGACTGCTCATAGTTAGGTCAGTACAGAGTTGTTTTTTGTTCCGTTCGCTGTGCTCGCCCATTTGTTTTAAACCTTTTTAGAACTCTGGACTTCTGGTACTTTTCGTCCTCTAATATTCAGTGTCCAAGACAGGTAAGGAACGAAGAACGAATTCTAAGGAACGGCCTTTCATAGTTCACTTCGGTCGCGGCTTTCTAGTTATAGTTCCCGGGATGGGGAAGCGGTCGGTCTCGTTCCCACAACGGCACGTCGGCTGGTCTCGTTCCAGCGTCGGTCCCGTTCCCGTCTGTCTCGGTCTCGGTCTCGCTCGGCCGTTCTCGTCCTTCTTCGCGTGGCCACTCCTCGCAGTTCCACTGCCGACTGCTCATAGTTAGGTCAGTACAGAGTTGTTTTTTGTTCCGTTTGCTGTGCTCGCCCATTTGTTTTAAACCTTTTTAGAACTCTGGACTTCTGGTACTTTTCGTCCTCTAATATTCAGTGTCCAAGACAGGTAAGGAACGAAGAACGAATTCTAAGGAACGGCCTTTCATAGTTCACTTCGGTCGCGGCTTTCTAGTTATAGTTCCCGGGATCGGGAAGCGGTCTGTCTCGTTCCCACAACGGCACGTCGGCCGGTCTCGTTCCAGCGTCGGTCCCGTTCCCGTCTGTCTCGGTCTCGGTCTCGCTCGGCCGTTCTCGTCCTTCTTTGCGTGGCCACTCCTCGCAATTCCACTGTCGACTGCTCATAGTTAGGTCAGTACAGAGTTGTTTTTTGTTCCGTTCGCTGTGCTCGCCCATTTGTTTTAAACCTTTTTAGAACTCTGGACTTCTGGTACTTTTCGTCCTCTAATATTCAGTGTCCAAGACAGGTAAGGAACGAAGAACGAATTCTAAGGAACGGCCTTTCATAGTTCACTTCGGTCGCGGCTTTCTACTTATAGTTCCCGGGATCGAGAAGCGGTCGGTCTCGTTCCCACAACGGCACGTCGGCCGGTCTCGTTCCAGCGTCGGTCCCGTTCCCGTCTGTCTCGGTCTCGGTCTCGCTCGGCCGTTCTCGTCCTTCTTCGCGTGGCCACTCCTCGCAGTTCCACTGTCGACTGCTCATAGTTAGGTCAGTACAGAGTTGTTTTTTGTTCCGTTCGCTGTGCTCGCCCATTTGTTTTAAACCTTTTTAGAACTCTTGACTTCTGGTACTTTTCGTCCTCTAATATTCAGTGTCCAAGACAGGTAAGGAACGAAGAACGAATTCTAAGGAACGGCCTTTCATAGTTCACTTCGGTCGCGGCTTTCTGCTTATAGTTCCCGGGATCGGGAAGCGGTCGGTCTCGTTCCCACAACGGCACGTCGGCCGGTCTCGTTCCAGCGTCGGTCCCGTTCCCGTCTGTCTCGGTCTCGGTCTCGCTCGGCCGTTCTCGTCCTTCTTCGCGTGGCCACTCCTCGCAGTTCCACTGTCGACTGCTCATAGTTAGGTCAGTACAGAGTTGTTTTTTGTTCCGTTCGCTGTGCTCGCCCATTTGTTTTAAACCTTTTTAGAACTCTGGACTTCTGGTACTTTTCGTCCTCTAATATTCAGTGTCCAAGACAGGTAAGGAACGAAGAACGAATTCTAAGGAACGGCCTTTCATAGTTCACTTCGGTCGCGGCTTTCTAGTTATAGTTCCCGGGATCGGGAAGCGGTCGGTCTCGTTCCCACAACGGCACGTCGGCCGGTCTCGTTCCAGCGTCGGTCCCGTTCCCGTCTGTCTCGGTCTCGGTCTCGCTCGGCCGTTCTCGTCCTTCTTCGCGTGGCCACTCCTCGCAGTTCCACTGTCGACTGCTCATAGTTAGGTCAGTACAGAGTTGTTTTTTGTCCCGTTCGCTGTGCTCGCCCATTTGTTTTAAACCTTTTTAGAACTCTGGACTTCTGGTACTTTTCGTCCTCTAATATTCAGTGTCCAAGACAGGTAAGGAAAGAAGAACGAATTCTAAGGAACGGCCTTTCATAGTTCACTTCGGTCGCGGCTTTCTAGTTATAGTTCCCGGGATGGGGAAGCGGTCGGTCTCGTTCCCACAACGGCACGTCGGCCGGTCTCGTTCCAGCGTCGGTCCCGTTCCCGTCTGTCTCGGTCTCGGTCTCGCTCGGCCGTTCTCGTCCTTCTTCGCGTGGCCACTCCTCGCAGTTCCACTGTCGACTGCTCATAGTTAGGTCAGTACAGAGTTGTTTTTTGTTCCGTTCGCTGTGCTCGCCCATTTGTTTTAAACATTTTTAGAACTCTGGACTTCTGGTACCTTTCGTCCTCTAATATTCAGTGTCCAAGACAGGTAAGGAACGAAGAACGAATTCTAAGGAACGGCCTTTCATAGTTCACTTCGGTCGCGGCTTTCTAGTTATAGTTCCCGGGATCGGGAAGCGGTCGGTCTCGTTCCCACAACGGCACGTCGGCCGGTCTCGTTCCAGCGTCGGTCCCGTTCCCGTCTGTCTCGGTCTCGGTCTCGCTCGGCCGTTCTCGTCCTTCTTCGCGTGGCCACTCCTCGCAGTTCCACTGTCGACTGCTCATAGTTAGGTCAGTACAGAGTTGTTTTTTGTTCCGTTCGCTGTGCTCGCCCATTTGTTTTAAACCTTTTTAGAACTCTGGACTTCTGGTACTTTTCGTCCTCTAATATTCAGTGTCCAAGACAGGTAAGGAAAGAAGAACGAATTCTAAGGAACGGCCTTTCATAGTTCACTTCGGTCGCGGCTTTCTAGTTATAGTTCCCGGGATGGGGAAGCGGTCGGTCTCGTTCCCACAACGGCACGTCGGCCGGTCTCGTTCCAGCGTCGGTCCCGTTCCCGTCTGTCTCGGTCTCGGTCTCGCTCGGCCGTTCTCGTCCTTCTTCGCGTGGCCACTCCTCGCAGTTCCACTGTCGACTGCTCATAGTTAGGTCAGTACAGAGTTGTTTTTTGTTCCGTTCGCTGTGCTCGCCCATTTGTTTTAAACCTTTTTAGAACTCTGGACTTCTGGTACCTTTCGTCCTCTAATATTCAGTGTCCAAGACAGGTAAGGAACGAAGAACGAATTCTAAGGAACGGCCTTTCATAGTTCACTTCGGTCGCTGCTTTCTAGTTATAGTTCCCGGGATCGGGAAGCGGTCGGTCTCGTTCCCACAACGGCACGTCGGCCGGTCTCGTTCCAGCGTCGGTCCCGTTCCCGTCTGTCTCGGTCTCGGTCTCGCTCGGCCGTTCTCGTCCTTCTTCGCGTGGCCACTCCTCGCAGTTCCACTGTCGACTGCTCATAGTTAGGTCAGTACAGACTTGTTTTTTGTTCCGTTCGCTGTGATCGCCCATTTGTTTTAAACCTTTTTAGAACTCTGGACTTCTGGTACTTTTCGTCCTCTAATATTCAGTGTCCAAGACAGGTAAGGAACGAAGAACGAATTCTAAGGAATGGCCTTTCATAGTTCACTTCGGTCGCGGCTTTCTAGTTATAGTTCCCGGGATCGGGAAGCGGTCGGTCTCGTTCCCACAACGGCACGTCGGCCGGTCTCGTTCCAGCGTCGGTCCCGTTAACGTCTGTCTCGGTCTCGGTCTCGCTCGGCCGTTCTCGTCCTTCTTCGCGTGGCCACTCCTCGCAGTTCCACTGTCGACTGCTCATAGTTAGGTCAGTACAGAGTTGTTTTTTGTTCCGTTCGCTGTGCTCGCCCATTTGTTTTAAACCTTTTTAGAACTCTGGACTTCTGGTACTTTTCGTCCTCTAATATTCAGTGTCCAAGACAGGTAAGGAACGAAGAACGAATTCTAAGGAACGGCCTTTCATAGTTCACTTCGGTCGCGGCTTTCTACTTATAGTTCCCGGGATCGGGAAGCGGTCGGTCTCGTTCCCACAACGGCACGTCGGCCGGTCTCGTTCCAGCGTCGGTCCCGTTCCCGTCTGTCTCGGTCTCAGTCTCGCTCGGCCGTTCTCGTCCTTCTTCGCGTGGCCACTCCTCGCAGTTCCACTGTCGACTGCTCATAGTTAGGTCAGTACAGAGTTGTTTTTTGTTCCGTTCGCTGTGCTCGCCCGTTTGTTTTATACCTTTTTAGAACTCTGGACTTCTGGTACTTTTCGTCCTCTAATATTCAGTGTCCAAGACAGGTGATGAACGAAGAACGAATTCTAAGGAACGGCCTTTCATAGTTCACTTCGGTCGCGGCTTTCTACTTATAGTTCCCGGGATCGGGAAGCGGTCGGTCTCGTTCCCACAACGGCACGTCGGCCAGTCTCGTTCCAACGTCGGTCCCGTTCCCGTCTGTCTCGGTCTCGGTCTCGCTCGGCCGTTCTCGTCCTTCTTCGCGTGGCCACTCCTCGCAGTTCCACTGTCGACTGCTCATAGTTAGGTCAGTACAGAGTTGTTTTTTGTTCCGTTCGCTGTGCTCGCCCATTTGTTTTAAACCTTTTTAGAACTCTGGACTTCTGGTACTTTTCGTCCTCTAATATTCAGTGTCCAAGACAGGTAAGGAACGAAGAACGAATTCTAAGGAAGGGCCTTTCATAGTTCACTTCGGTCGCGGCTTTCTAGTTATAGTTCCTGGGATCGGGAAGCGGTCGGTCTCGTTCCCACAACGGCACGTCGGCCGGTCTCGTTCCAGCGTCGGTCCCGTTCCCGTCTGTCTCGGTCTCGGTCTCGCTCGGCCGTTCTCGTCCTTCTTCATGTGGCCACTCCTCGCAGTTCCACTGTGGACTGCTCATAGTTAGGTCAGTACAGAGTTGTTTTTTGTTCCGTTCGCTGTGCTCGCCCATTTGTTTTAAACCTTTTTAGAACTCTGGACTTCTGGTACTTTTCGTCCTCTAATATTCAGTGTCCAAGACAGGTAAGGAACGAAGAACGAATTCTAAGGAACGGCCTTTCATAGTTCACTTCGGTCGCGGCTTTCTAGTTATAGTTCCCGGGATCGGGAAGCGGTCGGTCTCGTTCCCACAACGGCACGTCGGCCGGTCTCGTTCCAGCGTTGGTCCCGTCCCCCTCTGTCTCGGTCTCGGTCTCACTCGGCCGTTCTCGTCCTTCTTCGCGTGGCCACTCCTCGCAGTTCCACTGTCGACTGCTCATAGTTAGGTCAGTACAGAGTTTTTTTTGTTCCGTTCGCTGTGCTCGCCCATTTGTTTTAAACCTTTTTAGAACTCTGGACTTCTGGTACTTTTCGTCCTCTAATATTCAGTGTCCAAGACAGGTAAGGAACGAAGAACGAATTCTAAGGAACGGCCTTTCATAGTTCACTTCGGTCGCGGCTTTCTAGTTATAGTTCCCGGGATGGGGAAGCGGTCGGTCTCGTTCCCACAACGGCACGTCGGCCGGTCTCGTTCCAGCGTCGGTCCCGTTCCCGTCTGTCTCGGTCTCGGTCTCGCTCGGCCGTTCTCGTCCTTCTTCGCGTGGCCACTCCTCGCAGTTCCACTGCCGACTGCTCATAGTTAGGTCAGTACAGAGTTGTTTTTTGTTCCGTTTGCTGTGCTCGCCCATTTGTTTTAAACCTTTTTAGAACTCTGGACTTCTGGTACTTTTCGTCCTCTAATATTCAGTGTCCAAGACAGGTAAGGAACGAAGAACGAATTCTAAGGAACGGCCTTTCATAGTTCACTTCGGTCGCGGCTTTCTAGTTATAGTTCCCGGGATCGGGAAGCGGTCGGTCTCGTTCCCACAACGGCACGTCGGCCGGTCTCGTTCCAGCGTCGGTCCCGTTCCCGTCTGTCTCGGTCTCGGTCTCGCTCGGCCGTTCTCGTCCTTCTGTGCGTGGCCACTCCTCGCAATTCCACTGTCGACTGCTCATAGTTAGGTCAGTACAGAGTTGTTTTTTGTTCCGTTCGCTGTGCTCGCCCATTTGTTTTAAACCTTTTTAGAACTCTGGACTTCTGGTACTTTTCGTCCTCTAATATTCAGTGTCCAAGACAGGTAAGGAACGAAGAACGAATTCTAAGGAACGGCCTTTCATAGTTCACTTCGGTCGCGGCTTTCTAGTTATAGTTCCCGGGATCGGGAAGCGGTCTGTCTCGTTCCCACAACGGCACGTCGGCCGGTCTCGTTCCAGCGTCGGTCCCGTTCCCGTCTGTCTCGGTCTCGGTCTCGCTCGGCCGTTCTCGTCCTTCTTTGCGTGGCCACTCCTCGCAATTCCACTGTCGACTGCTCATAGTTAGGTCAGTACAGAGTTGTTTTTTGTTCTGTTCGCTGTGCTCGCCCATTTGTTTTAAACCTTTTTAGAACTCTGGACTTCTGGTACTTTTCGTCCTCTAATATTCAGTGTCCAAGACAGGTAAGGAACGAAGAACGAATTCTAAGGAACGGCCTTTCATAGTTCACTTCGGTCGCGGCTTTCTAGTTACAGTTCCCGGGATCGGGAAGCGGTCGGTCTCGTTCCCACAACGGCACGTCGGCCAGTCTCGTTCCAGCGTCGGTCCCGTTCCCGTCTGTCTCGGTCTCGGTCTCGCTCGGCCGTTCTCGTCCTTCTTTGCGTGGCCACTCCTCGCAATTCCACTGTCGACTGCTCATAGTTAGGTCAGTACAGAGTTGTTTTTTGTTCCGTTCGCTGTGCTCGCCCATTTGTTTTAAACCTTTTTAGAACTCTGGACTTCTGGTACTTTTCGTCCTCTAATATTCAGTGTCCAAGACAGGTAAGGAACGAAGAACGAATTCTAAGGAACGGCCTTTCATAGTTCACTTCGGTCGCGGCTTTCTAGTTATAGTTCCCGGGATCGGGAAGCGGTCGGTCTCGTTCCCACAACGGCACGTCGGCCGGTCTCGTTCCAGCGTCGGTCCCGTTCCCGTCTGTCTCGGTCTCGGTCTCACTCGGCCGTTCTCGTCCTTCTTCGCGTGGCCACTCCTCGCAGTTCCACTGTCGACTGCTCATAGTTAGGTCAGTACAGAGTTTTTTTTGTTCCGTTCGCTGTGCTCGCCCATTTGTTTTAAACCTTTTTAGAACTCTGGACTTCTGGTACTTTTCGTCCTCTAATATTCAGTGTCCAAGACAGGTAAGGAACGAAGAACGAATTCTAAGGAACGGCCTTTCATAGTTCACTTCGGTCGCGGCTTTCTAGTTATAGTTCCCGGGATCGGGAAGCGGTCGGTCTCGTTCCCACAACGGCACGTCGGCCAGTCTCGTTCCAGCGTCGGTCCCGTTCCCGTCTGTCTCGGTCTCGGTCTCGCTCGGCCGTTCTCGTCCTTCTTTGCGTGGCCACTCCTCGCAATTCCACTGTCGACTGCTCATAGTTAGGTCAGTACAGAGTTGTTTTTTGTTCCGTTCGCTGTGCTCGCCCATTTGTTTTAAACCTTTTTAGAACTCTGGACTTCTGGTACTTTTCGTCCTCTAATATTCAGTGTCCAAGACAGGTAAGGAACGAAGAACGAATTCTAAGGAACGGCCTTTCATAGTTCACTTC
Organism: Schistocerca serialis cubense; assembly: GCF_023864345.2. Lineage (NCBI taxonomy): Eukaryota > Metazoa > Arthropoda > Insecta > Orthoptera > Acrididae > Schistocerca > Schistocerca serialis. The sequence continues at coordinate 80,939,129 of NC_064642.1, read as the reverse complement.
GGTCGCGGCTTTCTAGTTATAGTTCCCGGGATCGGGAAGCGGTCGGTCTCGTTCCCACAACGGCACGTCGGCCGGTCTCGTTCCAGCGTCGGTCCCGTTCCCGTCTGTCTCGGTCTCGGTCTCACTCGGCCGTTCTCGTCCTTCTTCGCGTGGCCACTCCTCGCAGTTCCACTGTCGACTGCTCATAGTTAGGTCAGTACAGAGTTTTTTTTGTTCCGTTCGCTGTGCTCGCCCATTTGTTTTAAACCTTTTTAGAACTCTGGACTTCTGGTACTTTTCGTCCTCTAATATTCAGTGTCCAAGACAGGTAAGGAACGAAGAACGAATTCTAAGGAACGGCCTTTCATAGTTCACTTCGGTCGCGGCTTTCTAGTTATAGTTCCCGGGATCGGGAAGCGGTCGGTCTCGTTCCCACAACGGCACGTCGGCCAGTCTCGTTCCAGCGTCGGTCCCGTTCCCGTCTGTCTCGGTCTCGGTCTCGCTCGGCCGTTCTCGTCCTTCTTTGCGTGGCCACTCCTCGCAATTCCACTGTCGACTGCTCATAGTTAGGTCAGTACAGAGTTTTTTTTGTTCCGTTCGCTGTGCTCGCCCATTTGTTTTAAACCTTTTTAGAACTCTGGACTTCTGGTACTTTTCGTCCTCTAATATTCAGTGTCCAAGACAGGTAAGGAACGAAGAACGAATTCTAAGGAACGGCCTTTCATAGTTCACTTCGGTCGCGGCTTTCTAGTTATAGTTCCCGGGATGGGGAAGCGGTCGGTCTCGTTCCCACAACGGCACGTCGGCCGGTCTCGTTCCAGCGTCGGTCCCGTTCCCGTCTGTCTCGGTCTCGGTCTCACTCGGCCGTTCTCGTCCTTCTTCGCGTGGCCACTCCTCGCAGGTCCACTGTCGACTGCTCATAGTTAGGTCAGTACAGAGTTGTTTTTTGTTCCGTTCGCTGTGCTCGCCCATTTGTTTTAAACCTTTTTAGAACTCTGGACTTCTGGTACTTTTCGTCCTCTAATATTCAGTGTCCAAGACAGGTAAGGAACGAAGAACGAATTCTAAGGAACGGCCTTTCATAGTTCACTTCGGTCGCGGCTTTCTAGTTATAGTTCCCGGGATGGGGAAGCGGTCGGTCTCGTTCCCACAACGGCACGTCGGCTGGTCTCGTTCCAGCGTCGGTCCCGTTCCCGTCTGTCTCGGTATCGGTCTCGCTCGGCCGTTCTCGTCCTTCTTCGCGTGGCCACTCCTCGCAGTTCCACTGCCGACTGCTCATAGTTAGGTCAGTACAGAGTTGTTTTTTGTTCCGTTTGCTGTGCTCGCCCATTTGTTTTAAACCTTTTTAGAACTCTGGACTTCTGGTACTTTTCGTCCTCTAATATTCAGTGTCCAAGACAGGTAAGGAACGAAGAACGAATTCTAAGGAACGGCCTTTCATAGTTCACTTCGGTCGCGGCTTTCTAGTTATAGTTCCCGGGATCGGGAAGCGGTCTGTCTCGTTCCCACAACGGCACATCGGCCGGTCTCGTTCCAGCGTTGGTCCCGTTCCCGTCTGTCTCGGTCTCGGTCTCGCTCGGCCGTTCTCGTCCTTCTTTGCGTGGCCACTCCTCGCAATTCCACTGTCGACTGCTCATAGTTAGGTCAGTACAGAGTTGTTTTTTGTTCCGTTCGCTGTGCTCGCCCATTTGTTTTAAACCTTTTTAGAACTCTGGACTTCTGGTACTTTTCGTCCTCTAATATTCAGTGTCCAAGACAGGTAAGGAACGAAGAACGAATTCTAAGGAACGGCCTTTCATAGTTCACTTCGGTCGCGGCTTTCTACTTATAGTTCCCGCGATCGGGAAGCGGTCGGTCTCGTTCCCACAACGGCACGTCGGCCGGTTCCGTTCCAGCGTCGGTCCCGTTCCCGTCTGTCTCGGTCTCGGTCTCGCTCGGCCGTTCTCGTCCTTCTTCGCGTGGCCACTCCTCGCAGTTCCACTGTCGACTGCTCAGAGTTAGGTCAGTACAGAGTTGTTTTTTGTTCCGTTCGCTGTGCTCGCCCATTTGTTTTAAACCTTTTTAGAACTCTGGACTTCTGGTACTTTTCGTCCTCTAATATTCAGTGTCCAAGACAGGTAAGGAACGAAGAACGAATTCTAAGGAACGGCCTTTCATAGTTCACTTCGGTCGCGGCTTTCTACTTATAGTTCCCGGGATCGGGAAGCGGTCGGTCTCGTTCCCACAACGGCACGTCGGCCGGTCTCGTTCCAGCGTTGGTCCCGTTCCCGTCTGTCTCGGTCTCGGTCTCGCTCGGCCGTTCTCGTCCTTCTTTGCGTGGCCACTCCTCGCAGTTCCACTGTCGACTGCTCATAGTTAGGTCAGTACAGAGTTGTTTTTTGTTCCGTTCGCTGTGCTCGCCCATTTGTTTTAAACCTTTTTAGAACTCTGGACTTCTGGTACTTTTCGTCCTCTAATATTCAGTGTCCAAGACAGGTAAGGAACGAAGAACGAATTCTAAGAAACGGCCTTTCATAGTTCACTTCGGTCGCGGTTTTCTACTTATAGTTCCCGGGATCGGGAAGCGGTCGGTCTCGTTCCCACAACGGCACATCGGCCGGTCTCGTTCCAGCGTCGGTCCCGTTCCCGTCTGTCTCGGTCTCGGTCTCACTCGGCCGTTCTCGTCCTTCTTCGCGTGGCCACTCCTCGCAGTTCCACTGTCGACTGCTCATAGTTAGGTCAGTACAGAGTTGTTTTTTGTTCCGTTCGCTGTGCTCGCCCATTTGTTTTAAACCTTTTTAGAACTCTGGACTTCTGGTACTTTTCGTCCTCTAATATTCAGTGTCCAAGACAGGTAAGGAACGAAGAACGAATTCTAAGAAACGGCCTTTCATAGTTCACTTCGGTCGCGGTTTTCTACTTATAGTTCCCGGGATCGGGAAGCGGTCGGTCTCGTTCCCACAACGGCACATCGGCCGGTCTCGTTCCAGCGTCGGTCCCGTTCCCGTCTGTCTCGGTCTCGGTCTCACTCGGCCGTTCTCATCCTTCTTCGCGTGGCCACTCCTCGCAGTTCCACTGTCGACTGCTCATAGTTAGGTCAGTACAGAGTTGTTTTTTGTTCCGTTCGCTGTGCTCGCCCATTTGTTTTAAACCTTTTTAGAACTCTGGACTTCTGGTACTTTTCGTCCTCTAATATTCAGTGTCCAAGACAGGTAAGGAACGAAGAACGAATTCTAAGAAACGGCCTTTCATAGTTCACTTCGGTCGCGGCTTTCTACTTATAGTTCCCGGGATCGGGAAGCGGTCGGTCTCGTTCCCACAACGGCACGTCGGCCGGTCTCGTTCCAGCGTCGGTCCCGTTCCCGTCTGTCTCGTTCTCGGTCTCGCTCGGCCGTTCTCGTCCTTCTTCGCGTGGCCACTCCTCGCAGGTCCACTGTCGACTGCTCATAGTTAGGTCAGTACAGAGTTGTTTTTTGTTCCGTTCGCTGTGCTCGCATATTTGTTTTAAACCTTTTTAGAACTCTGGACTTCTGGTACTTTTCGTCCTCTAATATTCAGTGTCCAAGACAGGTAAGGAACGAAGAACGAATTCTAAGAAACGCCCTTTCATAGTTCACTTCGGTCGCGGTTTTCTACTTATAGTTCCCGGGATCGGGAAGCGGTCGGTCTCGTTCCCACAACGGCACATCGGCCGGTCTCGTTCCAGCGTCGGTCCCGTTCCCGTCTGTCTCGGTCTCGGTCTCACTCGGCCGTTCTCGTCCTTCTTCGCGTGGCCACTCCTCGCAGTTCCACTGTCGACTGCTCATAGTTAGGTCAGTACAGAGTTGTTTTTTGTTCCGTTCGCTGTGCTCGCCCATTTGTTTTAAACCTTTTTAGAACTCTGGACTTCTGGTACTTTTCGTCCTCTAATATTCAGTGTCCAAGACAGGTAAGGAACGAAGAACGAATTCTAAGAAACGGCCTTTCATAGTTCACTTCGGTCGCGGTTTTCTACTTATAGTTCCCGGGATCGGGAAGCGGTCGGTCTCGTTCCCACAACGGCACATCGGCCGGTCTCGTTCCAGCGTCGGTCCCGTTCCCGTCTGTCTCGGTCTCGGTCTCACTCGGCCGTTCTCGTCCTTCTTCGCGTGGCCACTCCTCGCAGTTCCACTGTCGACTGCTCATAGTTAGGTCAGTACAGAGTTGTTTTTTGTTCCGTTCGCTGTGCTCGCCCATTTGTTTTAAACCTTTTTAGAACTCTGGACTTCTGGTACTTTTCGTCCTCTAATATTCAGTGTCCAAGACAGGTAAGGAACGAAGAACGAATTCTAAGAAACGGCCTTTCATAGTTCACTTCGGTCGCGGCTTTCTACTTATAGTTCCCGGGATCGGGAAGCGGTCGGTCTCGTTCCCACAACGGCACGTCGGCCGGTCTCGTTCCAGCGTCGGTCCCGTTCCCGTCTGTCTCGGTCTCGGTCTCGCTCGGCCGTTCTCGTCCTTCTTCGCGTGGCCACTCCCCGCAGTTCCACTGTCGAATGCTCATAGTTAGGTCAGTACAGAGTTGTTTTTTGTTCCGTTCGCTGTGCTCGCCCATTTGTTTTAAACCTTTTTAGAACTCTGGACTTCTGGTACTTTTCGTCCTCTAATATTCAGTGTCCAAGACAGGTAAGGAACGAAGAACGAATTCTAAGAAACGGCCTTTCATAGTTCACTTCGGTCGCGGCTTTCTAGTTATAGTTCCCGGGATGGGGAAGCGGTCGGTCTCGTTCCCACAACGGCACGTCGGCCGGTCTCGTTCCAGCGTCGGTCCCGTTCCCGTCTGTCTCGGTCTCGGTCTCGCTCGGCCGTTCTCGTCCTTCTTCGTGTGGCCACTCCTCGCAGTTCCACTGTCGACTGCTCATAGTTAGGTCAGTACAGAGTTGTTTTTTGTTCCGTTCGCTGTGCTCGCCCATTTGTTTTAAACCTTTTTAGAACTCTGGACTTCTGGTACTTTTCGTCCTCTAATATTCAGTGTCCAAGACAGGTAAGGAACGAAGAACGAATTCTAAGGAACGGCCTTTCATAGTTCACTTCGGTCGCGGCTTTCTAGTTATAGTTCCCGGGATGGGGAAGCGGTCGGTCTCGTTCCCACAACGGCACGTCGGCCGGTCTCGTTCCAGCGTCGGTCCCGTTCCCGTCTGTATCGGTCTCGGTCTCGCTCGGCCGTTCTCGTCCTTCTTCGCGTGGCCACTCCTCGCAGTTCCACTGTCGACTGCTCATAGTTAGGTCAGTACAGAGTTGTTTTTTGTTCCGTTCGCTGTGCTCGCCCATTTGTTTTAAACCTTTTTAGAACTCTGGACTTCTGGTACTTTTCGTCCTCTAATATTCAGTGTCCAAGACAGGTAAGGAACGAAGAACGAATTCTAAGGAACGGCCTTTCATAGTTCACTTTGGTCGCGGCTTTCTAGTTATAGTTCCCGGGATGGGGAAGCGGTCGGTCTCGTTCCCACAACGGCACGTCGGCCGGTCTCGTTCCAGCGTCGGTCCCGTTCCCGTCTGTCTCGGTCTCGGTCTCGCTCGGCCGTTCTCGTCCTTCTTCGTGTGGCCACTCCTCGCAGTTCCACTGTCGACTGCTCATAGTTAGGTCAGTACAGAGTTGTTTTTTGTTCCGTTCGCTGTGCTCGCCCATTTGTTTTAAACCTTTTTAGAACTCTGGACTTCTGGTACTTTTCGTCCTCTAATATTCAGTGTCCAAGACAGGTAAGGAACGAAGAACGAATTCTAAGGAACGGCCTTTCATAGTTCACTTCGGTCGCGGCTTTCTAGTTATAGTTCCCGGGATGGGGAAGCGGTCGGTCTCGTTCCCACAACGGCACGTCGGCCGGTCTCGTTCCAGCGTCGGTCCCGTTCCCGTCTGTCTCGGTCTCGGTCTCGCTCGGCCGTTCTCGTCCTTCTTCGTGTGGCCACTCCTCGCAGTTCCACTGACGACTGCTCATAGTTAGGTCAGTACAGAGTTGTTTTTTGTTCCGTTCGCTGTGCTCGCCCATTTGTTTTAAACCTTTTTAGAACTCTGGACTTCTGGTACTTTTCGTCCTCTAATATTCAGTGTCCAAGACAGGTAAGGAACGAAGAACGAATTCTAAGGAACGGCCTTTCATAGTTCACTTCGGTCGCGGCTTTCTAGTTATAGTTCCCGGGATGGGGAAGCGGTCGGTCTCGTTCCCACAACGGCACATCGGCCGGTCTCGTTCCAGCGTCGGTCCCGTTCCCGTCTGTCTCGGTCTCGGTCTCGCTCGGCCGTTCTCGTCCTTCTTCGCGTGGCCACTCCTCGCAGTTCCACTGTCGACTGCTCATAGTTAGGTCAGTACAGAGTTGTTTTTTGTTCCGTTCGCTGTGCTCGCCCATTTGTTTTAAACCTTTTTAGAACTCTGGACTTCTGGTACTTTTCGTCCTCTAATATTCAGTGTCCAAGACAGGTAAGGAACGAAGAACGAATTCTAAGAAACGGCCTTTCATAGTTCACTTCGGTCGCGGCTTTCTACTTATAGTTCCCGGGATCGGGAAGCGGTCGGTCTCGTTCCCACAACGGCACATCGGCCGGTCTCGTTCCAGCGTCGGTCCCGTTCCCGTCTGTCTCGGTCTCGGTCTCGCTCGGCCGTTCTCGTCCTTCTTCGCGTGGCCACTCCTCGCAGTTCCACTGTCGACTGCTCATAGTTAGGTCAGTACAGAGTTGTTTTTTGTTCCGTTCGCTGTGCTCGCCCATTTGTTTTAAACCTTTTTAGAACTCTGGACTTCTGGTACTTTTCGTCCTCTAATATTCAGTGTCCAAGACAGGTAAGGAACGAAGAACGAATTCTAAGGAACGGCCTTTCATAGTTCACTTCGGTCGCGGCTTTCTACTTCTAGTTCCCGGGACCGGGAAGCGGTCGGTCTCGTTCCCACAACGGCACGTCGGCCGGTCTCGTTCCAGCGTCGGTCCCGTTCCCGTCTGTCTCGGTCTCGGTCTCGCTCGGCCGTTCTCGTCCTTCTTCGCGTGGCCACTCCTCGCAGTTCCACTGTCGACTGCTCATAGTTAGGTCAGTACAGAGTTGTTTTTTGTTCCGTTCGCTGTGCTCGCCCATTTGTTTTAAACCTTTTTAGAACTCTGGACTTCTGGTACTTTTCGTCCTCTAATATTCAGTGTCCAAGACAGGTAAGGAACGAAGAACGAATTCTAAGAAACGGCCTTTCATAGTTCACTTCGGTCGCGGCTTTCTACTTATAGTTCCCGGGATCGGGAAGCGGTCGGTCTCGTTCCCACAACGGCACGTCGGCCGGTCTCGTTCCAGCGTCGGTCCCGTTCCCGTCTGTCTCGGTCTCGGTCTCGCTCGGCCGTTCTCGTCCTTCTTCGCGTGGCCACTCCTCGCAGGTCCACTGTCGACTGCTCATAGTTAGGTCAGTACAGAGTTGTTTTTTGTTCCGTTCGCTGTGCTCGCCCATTTGTTTTAAACCTTTTTAGAACTCTGGACTTCTGGTACTTTTCGTCCTCTAATATTCAGTGTCCAAGACAGGTAAGGAACGAAGAACCAATTCTAAGAAACGGCCTTTCATAGTTCACTTCGGTCGCGGCTTTCTACTTATAGTTCCCGGGATCGGGAAGCGGTCTGTCTCGTTCCCACAACGGCACGTCGGCCGGTCTCGTTCCAGCGTCGGTCCCGTTCCCGTCTGTCTCGGTCTCGGTCTCGCTCGGCCGTTCTCGTCCTTCTTCGCGTGGCCACTCCTCGCAGTTCCACTGTCGACTGCTCATAGTTAGGTCGGTACAGAGTTGTTTTTTGTTCCGTTCGCTGTGCTCGCCCATTTGTTTTAAACCTTTTTAGAACTCTGGACTTCTGGTACTTTTCGTCCTCTAATATTCAGTGTCCAAGACAGGTAAGGAACGAAGAACCAATTCTAAGAAACGGCCTTTCATAGTTCACTTCGGTCGCGGCTTTCTACTTATAGTTCCCGGGATCGGGAAGCGGTCGGTCTCGTTCCCACAACGGCACGTCGGCCGGTCTCGTTCCAGCGTCGGTCCCGTTCCCGTCTGTCTCGGTCTCGGTCTCGCTCGGCCGTTCTCGTCCTTCTTCGCGTGGCCACTCCTCGCAGGTCCACTGTCGACTGCTCATAGTTAGGTCAGTACAGAGTTGTTTTTTGTTCCGTTCGCTGTGCTCGCCCATTTGTTTTAAACCTTTTTAGAACTCTGGACTTCTGGTACTTTTCGTCCTCTAATATTCAGTGTCCAAGACAGGTAAGGAACGAAGAACCAATTCTAAGAAACGGCCTTTCATAGTTCACTTCGGTCGCGGCTTTCTACTTATAGTTCCCGGGATCGGGAAGCGGTCGGTCTCGTTCCCACAACGGCACGTCGGCCGGTCTCGTTCCAGCGTCGGTCCCGTTCCCGTCTGTATCGGTCTCGGTCTCGCTCGGCCGTTCTCGTCCTTCTTCGCGTGGCCACTCCTCGCAGTTCCACTGTCGACTGCTCATAGTTAGGTCGGTACAGAGTTGTTTTTTGTTCCGTTCGCTGTGCTCGCCCATTTGTTTTAAACCTTTTTAGAACTCTGGACTTCTGGTACTTTTCGTCCTCTAATATTCAGTGTCCAAGACAGGTAAGGAACGAAGAACCAATTCTAAGAAACGGCCTTTCATAGTTCACTTCGGTCGCGGCTTTCTACTTATAGTTCCCGGGATCGGGAAGCGGTCGGTCTCGTTCCCACAACGGCACGTCGGCCGGTCTCGTTCCAGCGTCGGTCCCGTTCCCGTCTGTCTCGGTCTCGGTCTCGCTCGGCCGTTCTCGTCCTTCTTCGCGTGGCCACTCCTCGCAGGTCCACTGTCGACTGCTCATAGTTAGGTCAGTACAGAGTTGTTTTTTGTTCCGTTCGCTGTGCTCGCCCATTTGTTTTAAACCTTTTTAGAACTCTGGACTTCTGGTACTTTTCGTCCTCTAATATTCAGTGTCCAAGACAGGTAAGGAACGAAGAACGAATTCTAAGGAACGGCCTTTCATAGTTCACTTCGGTCGCGGCTTTCTAGTTATAGTTCCCGGGATCGGGAAGCGGTCGGTCTCGTTCCCACAACGGCACGTCGGCCGGTCTCGTTCCAGCGTCGGTCCCGTTCCCGTCTGTCTCGGTCTCGGTCTCGCTCGGCCGTTCTCGTCCTTCTTCGCGTGGCCACTCCTCGTAGTTCCACTGTCGACTGCTCATAGTTAGGTCAGTACAGAGTTGTTTTTTGTTCCGTTCGCTGTGCTCGCCCATTTGTTTTAAACCTTTTTAGAACTCTGGACTTCTGGTACTTTTCGTCCTCTAATATTCAGTGTCCAAGACAGGTAAGGAACGAAGAACGAATTCTAAGAAACGGCCTTTCATAGTTCACTTCGGTCGCGGCTTTCTACTTATAGTTCCCGGGATCGGGAAGCGGTCGGTCTCGTTCCCACAACGGCACGTCGGCCGGTCTCGTTCCAGCGTCGGTCCCGTTCCCGTCTGTCTCGGTCTCGGTCTCGCTCGGCCGTTCTCGTCCTTCTTCGCGTGGCCACTCCTCGCAGTTCCACTGTCGACTGCTCATAGTTAGGTCTGTACAGAGTTGTTTTTTGTTCCGTTCGCTGTGCTCGCCCATTTGTTTTAAACCTTTTTAGAACTCTGGACTTCTGGTACTTTTCGTCCTCTAATATTCAGTGTCCAAGACAGGTAAGGAACGAAGAACGAATTCTAAGAAACGGCCTTTCATAGTTCACTTCGGTCGCGGCTTTCTACTTATAGTTCCCGGGATCGGGAAGCGGTCGGTCTCGTTCCCACAACGGCACGTCGGCCGGTCTCGTTCCAGCGTCGGTCCCGTTCCCGTCTGTCTCGGTCTCGGTCTCGCTCGGCCGTTCTCGTCCTTCTTCGCGTGGCCACTCCTCGCAGTTCCACTGTCGACTGCTCGTAGTTAGGTCAGTACAGAGTTGTTTTTTGTTCCGTTCGCTGTGCTCGCCCATTTGTTTTAAACCTTTTTAGAACTCTGGACTTCTGGTACTTTTCGTCCTCTAATATTCAGTGTCCAAGACAGGTAAGGAACGAAGAACGAATTCTAAGAAACGGCCTTTCATAGTTCACTTCGGTCGCGGCTTTCTACTTATAGTTCCCGGGATCGGGAAGCGGTCGGTCTCGTTCCCACAACGGCACGTCGGCCGGTCTCGTTCCAGCGTCGGTCCCGTTCCCGTCTGTCTCGGTCTCGGTCTCGCTCGGCCGTTCTCGTCCTTCTTCGCGTGGCCACTCCTCGCAGTTCCACTGTCGACTGCTCGTAGTTAGGTCAGTACAGAGTTGTTTTTTGTTCCGTTCGCTGTGCTCGCCCATTTGTTTTAAACCTTTTTAGAACTCTGGACTTCTGGTACTTTTCGTCCTCTAATATTCAGTGTCCAAGACAGGTAATTAAAATGTATTTTATAATTAAGTAAATTACATAAAAATTACTGGTATGTAATACATACATCTTTTCAAGCAACAAAACGACATATCAGTTTGCTTCACGATTTCGATAAACAGCAGAAGACATAAAAAGGCAAGGTTTTTTTATTACACACGCAAAGGAAGTCGGTACGGCACACACGAGTAGCCATTTTCCGCCATTTTTTTGTCCAACGTAAAACAGCATGTTCATTTTTATGGAAGGTAGACCGAATTACAACCGAATGAAGTCCGAAAATTATGATAACTTCTACAATATTATTTCAGTGGTACAGGGTGGTGCACGAAAAATCGGCCCCTAGTACTAGACTACTCATTGTCGCCCACCAATCGTCAGCTATAGTTTCGAAGTTGTTCTTTGCATTAGCTTATTTGTTATTTCTTTACTGCCTAACTATTACACGTGTATCTATTCTGCTCGTAGCGGTCAACAAATCGTACGTAAATGGCGGGCATTCTGTGCTCGGGGAAGGTTTCTCGTGCGCCATCTTATATTATTTCGCTACGATCAGCCACATAACGCTACAGTTGGCTATACGAGAGGTTTTGCAGAATCACGAAAAGTACTTCTACAAGTGTGTGAGAATTCTGTAATGAATAAAAACTCTGTACTCCAGGAGCGAGGCAATTTTAGGTTTGCATAAGAACCATATACCACGCACAAATGAAGGGTGAACGAGTAAAATTGAACGGTTCCCAAGAAAAAGCTATCACCAGTGAACTAGTTCCCAAGGATGAACGAGTTTGCCCATCTCTAGTCAGGTCAGAGAATGCGCAACATAGGAAACGTGAATGAAATGCAATATCTACATTATTTAACGCAGCAGATAACCTACCACAACTGTAGCTGAAGGAAAAACCACACAGACGTGATAATAAAAGAACAAAAGCAATAAAACTGCTTCCCAACACTGAAGAAACCCATACCACAATCGTTGCTAGATCTGAGCCACAAACGGGAATAATCGTCAACATACTCGCTTTTGAAGCAAAAATAATTACGTTTACAGAAATGTTTATGTGTTTGAAAGTCGAGTAAAGTGTAAGAATGTGGGAAACATTAGGCTCCATACGGAGTTGTCACGTGTCATAATAAGATCAGTCAACAAAATAAAATATATTTTTCCCATACATGAAGTATGTATTTATGTTGTCCTGTTTCCAACGGAGCAGGCTGCAATTATAAACATTCGAAAGCATTTCTTCATCATTAAGTTGTAGATTCGGCTGTTTTTAAATGTATTTCATGATCATTCACGTAGCTTGATAATTTACTAATTCTTTCAACGCAAGAATGTAATGACTATTTGCTTTCTCGCCGCTTGAGGCGCTAGTGTCGCATCAGCTGTCAGACGTTAACTGTTTTCACAGCAGTGGGCCTTGCACGAAGAAACAGAGATCGCCATGATTAGGGACCGAATAAAACAGTCTGGCCGACGGTTCTATGAAGCGTCGCGGCAGTCTGACAATAGGCTCATTACGAGTCGGGCTACCAGCAGCACCGACAACGGACCACCAGATGGCCCGACCTGCGCAGTGAGTTAGGCGTAACAAAATGCATCAACGCTCGTGACGCTAAAAGGAACTACAGAAAAGTTAGGGTAAGAAAACACACACGGAGGAAACGCAGGAACAGTTGAAAAAACTTAAGAGTGCACAAAACACAGACAGTAAGGAATGTCGTTTAGTAAAAGAGCAGGTGTGAGTATCGCGACTGTATATGCTAGACTGTGATACAGATCCAACTTGGCACTAGCCGATTTTAATCTGTTCCCAAAACTTCAAGAACACCTTCAAGGACTTCGCCTTGATAGTGACGAAGCGGTGCAAGCAAAAGTGAGGTTGTGGCTCCAGCAACAAAGTCAAACAGTGACGGTATCAACAAACTGGTCTCTCGTTGGGAGAAATGTGTTTGTCGCCAGGATGACTATGTTGAGAAATAAAGACCTAGAGTGTTTATAACGTTTGCTTTATGTAAAATGCTTTATGAGTTTCCACGTAAGAAATTCAGAGGCATTATTTTTCAGCACGCTCTCGTACTTCGGTTCTATTATTGACAAGAAACTGCATTGCCAGATGCGTCAATGTCGCCTGGTCCATTCTGTAGATCTGTCTGAAGAATATGATCCTTCTTTTCCCGACGGCTTTCCTTCACTTTCAGCGAGATGCTGCATAATTAGGTACAACTGCCAAGTGCAATTAAACAGTTTACGCCTTGGGTTGGGTTATTTGGGGGAGGAGACCAAACAGCGAGGTCATCGGTCTCATCGGATTAGGGAAGGACGGGAAAGGAAGTCGGCCGTGCCGGTTCAAAGGAACCATCCAAGCATTTGCTTTATTACCAATCGTGCACAGGCAGGGTGACGACTCCAGCGAGCGACCAAATGGTGTAAATTGCCCTGAAAATGACCCCATCGCGGGTTGAAACCGGTTGGCGGCAAAATAAATAATGCGATTGTGGCTGTCATTTTGAATAATTGATTATAAGTAAACCAAATGCTGTTATCTCCACACAACTATGTTGTCTAACAAAATCTGTTAGATGACGATCAGTTTCGCTGTAGGAAAGGTAAAGGCACCAGGGAGGCAGTACTGACGCTGCAGTTGATAATGGGAGCAAGACTGAAAAAAAATACGACATGCACGTAGTGTTTGTCGATCTAGAAGAAGCCTTCGACGACGTAAAGTGGTACAAGATGGTCGAACTTCTCAGAAAAGTGGGAGTAAGCTATAGGGAAAGACGGGTAATGCACAATATGTACAAGAACGAAGAGGGAATAATGAAACTGGAAGACCAAGAACGAAGTGCTCCGATTAGAAGGAGTGTAAGGCAAGAATGTAGTCCTTCGCGCCTACTGTTCAATCTATACATCGAAGAAGTGTGGTGTGCGTACTGTAAGACCTTCAGTACACACACCATCAGATTATTTGACTTGTCGCTCTGCCGGCCGTGGTGGCCGAGCGGTTCTAGGTGCCTCAGACCGGAACCGCGCGACTGCTACGGTCGCAGGTTCGAATCCTGCCTCGGGCATGGATGTGTGTGATGTCCTTAGGTTAGTTAGGTTTAAGTAGTTCTAAGTTCTAGGGGACTGATGACCTCAGATGTTAAGTCCCATAGTGCTCATAGGACATTCCTGACATAGAAAAGTCTACTATCAAACATAGGCCTAAATTTGAGGAAGATGTTTCTGGGATTGGACTTCAGAGCATAGAATTGCACGGTAGTGAAACGTGGACTGTGAAAAATACGGTATAAAACACGATCGAAGCACTTTCGGTGTGATGCTGTAGATGATTGTTGAAAATTAGGTGGACTTATAAAGTAAGAAACGAGTATCTTCTCCGCAGAATCGTCGAGGGAAGGGATATATAGAAAATACTGGGAATAACTTCCATGATACTGGAGGGAGCTGTAGAACGCAAAAACTGTAGAGGAAGACAGAGATTGGTATGCGTCCAGGAAATGACTGAGGACCGAAGTTGCAACTGCTACTCTGGGATGAAAACGGCGCAGGAGAGGAAATCGTAGCGGTTCGCATCAAACCAGTCAGAAGACTAACAATTAAAAAAAAAAAAAAAAAGACTTCGTCCTTATCAAAACCCCACAGGAATAAGTCTCTGGCGGCCTGCGAGATCATGGCAAAAGAGGAACATCACCCAGACCAGCACGCTCTATCCTGCAATGTGGCAGTTTTCTGTTGAGAGGAAGGAGCGGAAATTGTGCTCTAGTGAGTTGAAAACCGTCTTGTTGAAGGCTGCAAGTCGATAAGTCAGCGGTCAGTTGTGGCAAGAACGACAACTGCAACATATCCAGGTACGCGAAACGTGTTACCCTCTGTTCGATGAAGAAAAACGTGCCATACACCAATGTCTTGGATATGACACACAAGATATTCACACTCCTGGCGAATCTCTTTTCAACTCCACATGGACATGCGGCGATTCAGCACCCCCACACTCCCACATACTGACGATTCGTGTTTCTCGACAGATGGAAGTTCGCCTCGTCGCTGATTATCGATGTCCCTGCGAAGCCATTATCACCTTCCATAGCTTGCTGTATTTGGGCAGAAAACACCAATCGGCAGGCATAATCATCTGGAGTCACGTGTTACAACAATTGCAAACGGAAGGGCATGTAATGGAAATGCCGTCGCATCATGTTTCAAAGTTCTCTGCTGAATGCCTAGTTCACAGTTTGCATCAACGATCGCTTTTTGTGACCCAAATACAAATCTCTGTGTCATGTGCTCCACGATTTTCTCTGAGACCTCCTGCCACCCCGTGCTTTTCCCCTTTACACAGACAACTAGAATCACGAAACTGACGAAACCAACGCAAAATGCTCCGGCGATCAGGTAAAGCTTTCCCGTATCTGCGTACGAATGCATGTTGAATTCTCGAAACCGAGGAACATTTCGCATATTCTAACACACACAACTCTTCACCTGTATTGCCATCGCCTTGTAGAGTGCCGTTGCAGGTCTGCCGTCTAGCGTGCATGCTAGCCACGAGGCTGGTTTTTTAAACTTGGCGAGTGTATCTGTCTTTTCAAGTATCAGTAAACAGTGCTATGAAATAGGATGGGTCTTTCAGCAAACCCTGTACATACGCTGCTTTGCCCCATTCACGTTGGGAGAAGAAGAACAGCACGCTCCACTGAACTGCACTGACTGTGCAAGCTGTAACGCAGTTTACTGCTTTAATATCCTTCCTAATGAGCAAATGTATTTCTAGTTGCATGCTCGATGGTATCAAATAAGCCGGTCTGCTAGAGAACAGTAGGACCAGCGTCGGAACAGGTAGCTACGCTTTCTAAAAGCAAAGATGTTTCTATTCTTGGTATGGTCCTGTCCATCCCTTGTCATGTTGGTATAGGAAGCTGCCTCTCTGGTCACTTCCGTTTGTATCTGTTAAGCACGCTCGGTAGGAGCACAGGTCAGTCTGTCCGCGGCGAGCGTCTGAAGTGGTAAGATCTCTGGCTAAGCGCGTGTCTGCTAAGTCGGTAGGACAATGGATTTCTTAAGTTCACCCTAACTGAAAATTTAATCGCCTTTATTTCAGGTTTAGATCTAAAATATCTAATGTTATCTTAAATTGCAACGCAGTGTAATTCGAGTGTGAAGTTCAGAATATCTTCCGGTAGTTGCGTTGCCACTACTTTGTGAGTAAAGTGGAACCACGTGTTTATCAGTAACTCTAACTAAGATCATCAATCTTAAATGCGAATGTGCGTGAGATTATAATGCCTCGTCTTGACAATATTTTTCAATATAGCAACTTTTCTTTGTGTTCAATCCACGTGGGGTGTACTTTGTGAGACCAGTACCACGTGCTGATACAATTGTTTGACTCACCAGGTTAATAGTAAGACGATAGTTATCAGTTCGAGGTTTTTCTTTTGTAAATTGCGTTCGATGTAATTTATTTTAATCATCAAAATTATTGTGGAGTTACACTCTTTGTGTAAACCAAGTTGACCACGTGAAGCATGTGGTGTAATCATCAAAGTAGCCCCTCAGCTATTCTTTTTGGGAAGATTTCACAGAGAGTTAGTATGAATTTAGTATACCAGTTTGTGGTAATTTCATGACGGACAGGATTGCGCTACGACCGTAACTTCTTTGAGTGAAAATTGAATTGGTTGGTTGTGGTTAATTTCCTCTTACATATGTTTCAACATTCTTCGTGTGTTATTTTATGAATGCAGTGTTGTATGCAGTCTCCCAATCTTGGCTCCATATTTGATGTGTTCCGTAAAATTACAAACTCACATTTTCACAATCCTAAATAAGGCACCAGTTTAGTTATGAATGAAGTTTAATATGCTGAAATTTTAACGGAACAATGATCAATGTTAAAATAAATGTCCAAATATAAACTGATTTATTTCTTTTTATTTAAATATTCTTTTATATATATATATATATATATATATATATATATATATATATATATATATATATATATATATATATGTTCTGTGTATTATTCTTGTGAGCAACTTGGATGCATGAGCCGTTAAGCTGATTGTGGGATAATTCTCACACTTGTCATCTCTTGCAGTCTTCGGAATTGTGTGGACGATATTTTTCCGAAAGTCAGATGGTATTTCGCCAGACTCATACATTCTACACACCAACGTGAGGAGTCGTTTTGTCGCCACTTCCCCCAATGATTTTAGAAATTCTGGTGGATTGTTATTTACTCCTTCTGATTTATTTGATCTTAGTCCTCCAAAGCTCTCTTAAATTCTGATTCTAAAACTGAATCCCCTATCTCTTCTAAATCGACTCCTTTTTCTTCTTCTTCCTCTTCTTTTTCTTCTTCTTCTTCTATCACATCAGACAAATCTTCCTCTCATAAAGGTTTGCAATGTGCTCCTTCCACCTATCCGCCGTCTCTTCTGCATTTAACAGTAGAATTCCCGTTGCACTCTTTTGCTACCACCCTTGCTTTTAACATCAACGAAGGTTGTTTTGACCTTCCTGTGGGCTGAGTCAGTCCTTCCGACAGTCATTTCTTTTTCGATTTTTTCACATTTTTCATACAACCCTTTGCTCTTAGCTTCCCTGCAGTTGCTACATGTTTCATTCCTCAGCGACTTGCATTTCTGTATTCCTCAATTTCCCTGAATCTTCTTGTATTTCCTTCTTTCATCGATCACCTGAAGTATTTCTTCTGTTACCCATGGTTTCTTCGCTATTACCTACTTTGTACCTACGGTTTTCCTTCCAACTTCTGCGATTGCACTTTTCCTCTTCAACTATACTGCCTACTGAGCTACTCCTTATTTCTCTATCTATAGCCTTAGAGAACTTCAAGGGTGTCTCGTCATTCCATAGTACTTCCGTATCCCACTTCTTTGCGTATTGATTCTTCCTGATTCTTGAACTTCAGCCTACTCTTCATCACTACTATATTGTGATCTGAGTCTATATCTGCTCCTGGGTACGCCTTACAATCCAGTCTCTCATTTCGGGATCTCTGTTTGACCATGATGTAATCTAGCTGAAATCTTCCCATATCACCCGGCCTTTTCCAAGTATACCGCTTCCTTTTGTATTCTTGAACAGAGTATTCGCTATTATTAATTGAAATTTACTACAGAGCTCAATTAACCTTTCCCTTCTGTCATTCCTTGTCCCAAGCCCATATTCTCGTGTAAACTTTTCTTCTGCTCCTTCTCCTACAATTGCATTCCACTCCCCCATAACTATTAGATTTTCATCTCCGTTTATGTATTGTATTACCCTTTCACTATCCTCATATACTTTCTCTATCTCTTCATCTTCAGACTACGATGTCAGCATGTATACCTGAACTATCGTTGTGGGTGTTGGTTTGATATCGATTCTGATAAGAACTACCCTGTCGCTGAACTGTTCACTGTAACACACTCTGTGCCCTACCTTTCTATTCATAACGAATTCTACTCCTGTTATACCATTTTCTGCTGCTGTTTGTATTACTCTATACTCATCAGACCAGAAATCCTTGTTTTCTTTCCATTTTACTTCACTGACCTCCTACTATATCTAGATTGAGCCACTGCCAATGGAGAGATCATCATATACTATTTTAAATCATAGACGACATGTCCTGTGGATACACGTTATGTGTCTTTAATGCAGTGGCTTCCATGGCCTTCTGCATCCTCGTGCCGTTGATCATTGCTCATTCTCCCGGCTTTAGGGGCAATTTCCTACCCCGAGGACAAGAGAGTGCCTTGAACCTCTGACCTCTCCTCCGCGCTCTTTGATAATGCCGTTGGCAGAATGAGGTTGAGTTCTTATGTCGGCAGTCTTCGGCCGCCAATGCTGACTATTAATCAAAATTTAAGCGGTGACGGGCTTTGAACCCGAGACGTGCGCGGACCTGGGGTTCAAAACCCACCACCGCTTATATATTGATTAATAGTCAGCATTGGCGGCCGAAGACTTTGATTACTAATCAAAGACGCTACCCCTAGACCATGGGTGCCACCAATTTACGTAGTTTCCTTTTTCTGTGTGTGTGTGTGTGTGGTTTTTAACAATATATTTCTTAAATTTAGTGAGTGTTTTCTGTTTCAGATGTGTAATCTTGCTTTTTTGCAACTGTGAACTGTTATCGTCATTTCTTCTGAACCCCTTGTTTCACTTCTTTAGTTGGCCGTAGTAGGATAGAAAGGATGTGTGCATGCTGTGTGCGGACGCAGGAGGAGCTGGCTGCAGTCTGTGAATGAATGCGCTTTTGGCTATGGTAAGCCGTCCTCAGGCTGCTGCCCAGGGATGCAGCGGTGGGGGAGAATCTGGCGCCTTGCATGGGACATCTCAGTAGGACTCCTGCACTGAGGCTCTCGTACAAGAGAGAAGAGTCTCGACGGTTTTTCCCTTCTATCGATACTGATACTGACAATATATCGGTCCCGTGAATTCCAAGGCTTTCGGGACGCAGCAGTTCGTACTTCGTTCACTGACAGTGTGGGACTGTATCGAAGACTTTCCCGGAAGTCCAGGAACACGGCATCAATCTGAACGCCTTTGTCTACGGCATTATGGATATCGTGGACGGGCATAGAGAGCTGCGTTTTGCAAGCTCTCTGTCAAAGAGTCCGTATTGGTTCATACTGAAGAGATTTTCGTTCTCCAGAAACGTCATTACGCATGAGCTTAGTGTATGTTCCATATTTATATTGCCGATTCACGTCAGCGGTATAGGCTTATAATTATGTGCACCAGTTCGATGAGACATCATTGATATCAGTTTGATCGAAAAAAGGATAGAATTCAAAGCTTAATCGATTGAAGAGTGCCCATGGGTTTAGTGAAAATCTTTGATATACATAAAGGCACTAAAACTAAGGATTGGTAGATGAAAGTGTAATACGTAAACGAATTAGATAGGGAGATTCATTAAGCTGGCTCCTGTTCAGTTTAAAAATGGACCATATCATTGATGCCGGAAGAAAGAAACCAAGATATAAAACGGGAAATACAGTGATAAATGCGTGTTTGTAGGTCCTCCCGGCAAACATGCCGCTTCAAAGTCTCTTGGGCGGCTGTATGCCCGAGAGACTTTCAAGCAAAGTAATAAATACATGTTATTTTGATGAGTCTCTACTAACAGCAAACAATGAGTATAATTTGTAAATATTAATTAGACGTGATGAGCTTTAATTACATAGGCACTATTATTACCTGCTACAAAGACTTAACCATGGAAGTAAATGAAACTGCGTAACAAAGACAGTAAGGGTAGCCGGATGCCTGCAAAATACTGTATGGAGAAAGAAATTTACGACAAATGTTGGGAAAATAAAGACGATAGGGTGTCTCAAAAGGTACGCTACAAATTCAGTGTATTATAGGACCCGAACTAGTTAAGATATTCATGTCATGTTGGGTTTATGTGACAGACAAACCCACAACGGTTTTGTTTTTGTGTGTTCCATGTCGTCGTGAGTGAAGCATAGTGACATCGGTTGAAGAAAAGGCTCAGTGTGTGGAGTACTTTATACAGACCAAATCGGACTCGTAGTTTCAAAGATGCTTCCAAACGTAGTATAGGAAGCACCCAACATCACGGACATCGATGCACCGGTGGTACAGGAATTTTATGCAGACAAGAAGCGTTGACGTGAAGTATCATGCTGGACGACCTGGACAGATAAATCCGACAGAAAACCGGTACGACTGGCTTTTCAACGTTCACCGCAGAAGTCTTCTCGGTAGGCTTCGCAGGTGATGCAAATCACTAGGCGACCGTGCACCGTGACCTTCGGAAACGTTTGCAGACGGATCCACACAGACTGCAGTAACGTATGCAGTTCGTTGTGATCTTTCTTCAGCGTTTAGAGGATGGAAATTTTCCAAACAACGTAGCATTTTCTGACGAAGCAACATTCCATGTATGTGGCAAGGTAAACAAATACAATGTTCGCATCTGGGGCTCAACCAATTCGGATACTGTGACGGAAGAGGTGCGTGATAGCTCGAAAATGAATGTGTTGTTTTTGATGACAAATCGCACTGCAGGACCATTTTTCTGAGAAAAAGGTTAATTCTTGATATTTTCGAGCTGTTTGCTTTACAAAAAATGGTTCAAATGGCTCTAAGCACTACGGGACTCAACATCTGACGTCATCAGTTCCCTAGACTTAGGACTGCTTAAACCTTACTAACCTAAGGACATCACACACATCCATGCCCGAGGCAGGATTCGACCCTGCGACCGTAGTAACAGCGCGGTCTCGGACTGAAGCGCCTAGAACCGCTCGGTCACAGCGGCCGGTTTGCTTTACAGGAAATGACTGACCGTCAAGAAACAGTAGATTTCTACAAGGCAGTTATCCGTCACGTTGGGCTCAGACTGTGTGAGATGTTCTAGACTAGATGCTTCCAGATTGCTGGTTTGGCAGGGGTGATTCAGTTCCCTGGCCTCCTGGATCTTCAGACACTACACTGATGGAATTCATTCTATGGGGGAATGTCAAGGACAGAGTCTACCAAACGCCTGTCAGCACATTAATGAATTAAAAATCCGAATCGTTGCTGCCATTGCCACAGTTGATGCGGTTATATGCCTCCTAGTGTGAATAGAGCTTGTTTACGGGCTGGATGTTGTGCGTGCCACCAAAGGCGCACTTCTTGAAACTGATTCAATGATACAAAAACTTCGTGAGCTAGTGTGTCAGTAAGCGTAGCCGGATGCCTGCAAAATACTATATTGAGAAACAAATTTATGACAACTGAGGGGAAAATGAAGAACAAAGGGTGTCTTCAGTGTGTTACAGCACACAAATTAATTAAGATATTCACATCGTGTTGGACTTATGTGTGAGACAAACACCTGCTGTGAATATGTAATTAGTTTGCATGCTGTAACACATTAAAATTGTACTGTGGCTTTTGAGACACCCTGTATACAAGACAATGGTGCGTCATGTTATTACATAACGCAGCAGAAACTCGAGCGGAAACGAAGACGTTAATGGCAATGGAAATGAAGGTACTAAGACACGTCCAAGGAGTAACCACGTGGGACAAGAGAACATGTATCGATAAGTTCAAAATGACTCTGAGCACATGGGACTTAACTTCTAAGGTCATCAGTCCCCTAGAACTTAGAACTACTTAAACCTAACTAACCTAAGGACATCACACACATCCGTGCCCGAGGCAGGATTCGAACCTGCGACCGTAGCGGTCGCGCGGTTCCAGACTGTAGCGCCTTTAACCGCTTGGTCACCACGGCCGGCTATCGATAAGTGATCAGAGTGAAATACAAGACAGAAGTACTGTAAATGGATGGAGATATGAAAACGAAATTGGAAAGATTACATGGAAAGGATGGATCCCATAAAACTAGTTGAAATTTCTAAACATAGACGACCGCAAGAAAAACGACTGCCCGGACAACTACCCTAGATATGAGACAACAGTTGGTGCAGAACATCCACGGAATGAGGCTGAGAAACAGGGGAAAATCTAGTCATAAGAAGAAGAAGAAAAAGAAGGAGAAGAAGTTTGATGTGCCTAGTTGAAAACGGCAATGAGCTGTGCTTTTCTCAATCGAGTGCTTGATACCCTTCAATGAACTAGCGTCCTACGATAATGTCTGTGGACTGAAAACCACAACAGTAATAACAACGCAGCAGCAATACAAAAACAAAATGCGAGTCGTTGCTGCTGTAGTTGCGGGTCAGTTTGAAGATAACGGTGAGCATTGCTTGTCGTATAACACTGTAGTGACGTCATTGAGAGAGCAGTTTGTGTCGTTGGCTGTGAGGTCACCGAGTAACATAAGAGGGTCGACTTTTACCGGATGGGCCTTTCGCTCGTGCCCATTTCCCTCAGAGGTCCCTGAGTGCCTCTTCTCTGAGAAGCCTGTCACTTGCTCCAGCGCTCCGCGACATGTTTACCAGGTGTCAGAGCGGACACCGCTGACCATGGCTTCTCTACCAAGACCACCAGCTGCCCGGAAGCAAGGCAACTACGACATTACAATGCGGCAAGCAGCTATTCAGACGAGGCAGCTCCGTCGACTACTGAAGATCACAGCCCGAGCACAATAGCCGTTTTACTGTGAGATTCCGCCGGCAGTTTTACAGTAATAATTACACTCCTGGAAATTGAAATAAGAACACCGTGAATTCATTGTCCCAGGAAGGGGAAACTTTATTGACACATTCCAGGGGTCAGATACATCACATGATCACACTGACAGAACCACAGGCACATAGACACAGGCAACAGAGCATGCACAATGTCGGCACTAGTACAGTGTATATCCACCTTTCGCACCAATGCAGGCTGCTATTGTCCCATGGAGACGATCGTAGAGATGCTGGATGTAGTCCTGTGGAACGGCTTGCCATGCCATTTCCACCTGGCGCCTCAGTTGGACCACCGTTCGTACTGGACGTGCAGACCGCGTGAGACGACGCTTCATCCAGTCCCAAACATGCTCAATGGGGGACAGATCCGGAGATCTTGCTGGCCAGGGTAGTTGACTTACACCTTCTAGAGCACGTTGGGTGGCACGGGATACATGCGGACGTGCATTGTCCTGTTGGAACAGCAAGTTCCCTTGCCGGTCTAGGAATGGTAGAACGATGGGTTCGATGACGGTTTGGATGTACCGTGCACTATTCAGTGTCCCCTCGACGATCACCAGTGGCGTACGGCCAGTGTAGGAGATCGCTCCCCACACCATGATGCCGGGTGTTGGCCCTGTGTGCCTCGGTCGTATGCAGTCCTGATTGTGGCGCCAAACACGCATACGACCATCATTGGCACCAAGGCAGAAGCGACTCTCATCGCTGAAGACGACACGTCTCCATTCGTCCCTCCATTCACGCCTGTCGCGACACCACTGGAGGCGGGCTGCACGATGTTGGGGCGTGAGCGGAAGACGGCCTAACAGTGTGCGGGACCGTAGCCCAGCTTCATGGAGACGGTTGCGAATGGTCCTCGCCCATACCCCAGGAGCAACAGTGTCCCTAATTTGCTGGGAAGTGGCGGTGCGGTCCCCTACGGCACTGCGTAGGATCCTACGGTCTTGGCGTGCATCCGTGCGTCGCTGCGGTCCGGTCCCAGGTCGACAGGCACGTGCACCTTCCGCCGACCACTGGCGACAACATCGATGTACTGTGGAGACCTCACGCCCCACGTGTTGAGCAATTC
Source organism: Schistocerca serialis cubense (assembly GCF_023864345.2). NCBI lineage: Eukaryota > Metazoa > Arthropoda > Insecta > Orthoptera > Acrididae > Schistocerca > Schistocerca serialis. The sequence continues at coordinate 80,915,590 of NC_064642.1, read as the reverse complement.
GGCGGTACGTCCACCCGGCCTCCCGCATGCCCACTATACGCCCTCGCTCAAAGTCCGTCAACTGCACGTACGGTTCACGTCCACGCTGTCGCGGCATGCTACCAGTGTTAAAGACTGCGATGGAGCTCCGTATGCCACGGCAAACTGGCTGATACTGACGGCGGCGGTGCACAAATGCTGCGCAGCTAGCGCCATTCGACGGCCAACAACGCGGTTCCTGGTGTGTCCGCTGTGCCGTGCGTGTGATCATTGCTTGTACAGCCCTCTCGCAGTGTCCGGAGCAAGTATGGTGGGTCTGACACACCGGTGTCAATGTGTTCTTTTTTCCATTTCCAGGAGTGTATAATAACAATAATGGTAGCTACAAGTTGGATCCACTGTTGTCTAGGGTAGGGTCTTTTGATGCTTGTTGACCTACAAGATGTTCGAAATTCTCAGAAAAATATGTGTGAGATACAGGGAAACACTGCTGTGACAAAAAGTTTTGGGATACCTCCTAATATCCTATCGGACCTAATTTGCCTAACGTAGTGCAGCAACTCGACGTGGCATGGGCTCAACAAATCGTTGGAAGTCCCCTGTAGAAATACTGAGCCATGCTGACTCTATAGCCTTCACAATTGCGAAAGTGTTGCAGGATTTTGTGCACTAACTGACCTCTCAACTATGTCCCATAAACATTCCATGGGCGTCAAGTCGAGTGATCTGGGTGGCCAGATCATTCGCTCGAACTGTCCAGAATATTTTTCAAACCAATCGCGAACAGTTGTAGCCCGATGACATGGCTCATCGACACATAAAAATTCCACCGTTGTTTGGGGACTTGACGTCCGTGAATGGCTACAAATGGTCTCCAGGTAGCCGAACATAACCAGTTCCAGTCAATGAACGGTTTAATTGGACCAGAGGACCCAGTCCACTCCATGTAAACACAGCCCACACTATTATGGAGGCACCACCAGTTTTCCACAGTGCCTTTTGACAGCTTATGTACATGGCTTTGTGGGGTCTGCGCCACACTGGAACTCTACCATCAGCGCTTTCTAACTGAAATCGGCGTTCATCTGACCAGGCCATGGGTTTCCAGTCGTCTAAGGGCCAACCGATAAGGTTACGAACCCAGGAGAGGCACTGCAGACAATGGCGTGCTGTTAGCAAAGGCACTCTGTCGATCTGGTGCTGCCATAGCCTATTAACGCTAAATTTCGTCGCACTGTCCTAACTGGTTCAAATGGCTCTGAGCACTATGGGATTTAACTTCTGAGGTCATCAGTCCCCTAGAACTTAGAACTACTTAAACCTAACTAACCTAAGGGCATCACACACATCCATGCCCGAGGCAGGATTCGAACCCGCGACCGTAGCGGTCGCGCGGTTCCAGACTGTAGCGCCTAGAACCGCTCGGCCACTCCGCCCCGCTTCTGCGGTTGTCTCACGTAGTGTTGCTTGTCTGTTAGCACTGACAACTCTACGCAAACGTCGCTGCTCTCGGTCGTTAAGTGAAGGCCGTCGGTCACTGCATTGTCCACGTGAGAGGTAATGCCTGAAATTTGATATTCTCCCCACACTCTTCCTCAAAACTGATGAAATTTTGCCACCGTATGTTTCTGTAGCATTTTAGAAATATTGTCTACAACTTTAGAGTTTAATTCATTCTACAAATTATGCAGGATGACGCTGTGAATCTCGGATTATTGAATTCCCTAACGATTTCCGCAATGGGCTGTCCCATGCGTCGAGCTCCAACTACCACCCCGCGTCCAAAATCTGTTAATTCCTGTCGTGCGACTATAATCACGTAGGAAAACTTTTCCACCTTCATCACATGAGTACAAATGACAGGTCAGCCAATGCACTGCCGTTTTATACCTTGTGTAAGATATCCTGCCGCCATCTGTATATCTGCATATCGCTATCCCACGACTCACCTGAGTGTATACCCCAAGTTCAAGAAACAATAGGGAGGACAAAGGGCGAAGTGCTCGTGTAAGAAAGGGTGTAAGACAAGGATATAATTTTTCGTCCCTATTGTTCAGCCTATACATCGAAGAAGTAATGACGGAAATAAAAGAAAGGTTCAGCAGTTGGACTGAAGTTCTAGGTGAGAGGATAGCAATGATAAGATTCGCCGATGGCAATGCTATCGTCAGTGAAAGTGGAGAAGCATTGCAGGAGTTGCTGAATGGAATCAACAGTCTAATGAGGATATCACGTGGATTGTGAGGAAAGTAATACGAAGTGTATAAGTGAAATTAGTGGTAAACGTCACATCAAAATTGGGGACCATAAAAGAGACAATGTGAAAGAATTTTGCTACCTTGGAAACTAAAGAACACATGGCGGTCGAAGCAAGGAGGATATAAAAAAGCAGACCAGCACAGACAAAGGGAATATTTCTGACCAAAAGAAGTCTGCTTGTATCAACCGTAGGCCTTAATTTGAGGGAGAAGTTTCTGAGAATGTACGTTTGGTACAAAGCATTTCATGCTACTGAAACATGGATTGTGTGAAAACCGGCAAGGAAGAGAATTTAAGAGTCCGAGATGTGGTGCTGTAGAAGGATGTTGAAAAACAGGTGGACTGATAACGAATGAAGATGTTCTCCGCAGAATCCGGGAAGAAAGGAAGATACAGGAAACACTGACAAGAAGGAGAATAGGATGACAGGACACGTGTGAAGTCCGCAGCTCGTGGTCTCACGGTCGCGTTCTCGCTTCCCGAGCACGGGGTCCCGGGTTCGATTCCCGGCGGGGTCAGGGATTTTCACCTGCCTCCAGATAACTGGGTGTTTGTGTTGGCCTCATCATTTCATCATCATTCATGAAAGGGGTGAGACAGGACTGAGCAAAGGTTGGGAATTTGTACGGGCGCTGATAACCGCGCAGTTGAGCGCCCCAGAAACCAAACGACGTCATCATCATCAGGACATGTGTGAACAGACCAGGTTTTAGCTTCCATTGAACTGGAAGGAGCTATAGAGGGTAGCTAAAAATTTTGGGAAAACAGAGACTGGAAATATCGAACATGTAACTGAGGACTTAGGGTGGGAGTGCTGATCTGATTGTGAGATGAAGAGGTTGGGATCAGACAGGAATTCGTGGCAGGCCTCATCACCATCCAGAAGACTTACGACGGAAAAAATAGGTCTTCTATTTATAACATAGTTTTTTATAATATTCATACTTGAAGTCAGTTGAGTAATTCAAAAAGAAAAGGTTTCAACTCAGTTGCAGCCATCATTTTAATCTCTTGCTAAGTAATGAATGAGCCATCAGTAATCGTTGTCGACCTCCGTTTGTGTATCAGTTCATTGATATCACGAATATTACTTGTAAAGGCTAGTGAACTGTCGGGTTTGTGTAGTTTGTAAAGAGGATGGAAGAACACTGATAAAATGATGAAGCATTGTAATTGTGGCTTAGTTAAAATGAATGTCCATAGTTTACCAAGCGATACCAGTGAATGATTTTGGCCTATTTCAAATATCGCGTTCTTCTGAAATGACAATTCGTATACTACTGCCCGAGATTAATATTACATTTTACTGCATTGTTATATCACGTTGATATAAATGAACTTTTCTTTGGAACAGTTAAAGTCCGAATTCACGTTATGTAAACACTCCAGTATTATGAAGTTGTGTTCTGTCTATGCAACTAAATGTAAATAACCGGAGTTTCAATGTATCTTCCTCCCTCCCCCTCCCCCCCCCCCCCCATTCTTTGTCGTTCTCTCTCTCTCTCTCTCTCACACACACACACACACACACACACACACACACATAAATATCCACTTATCACTAAAAAACAGAAAACCACTCTCACGAGGAACAACACATAACAAAATACACACACACACACACACACACAAAACAAATGAAAAATATCAAACTACACAAACAACACAAACAAAATAACGGAAGATAAACACACAGAGAGAATTCACAACACTACACTCTGTAAACAAACACATATAGATTACAAAATGAAAAGTGCAAGTTATGTGTTATAATAAATCTGGGTGAAAAAACTCCAGAAATCGGCCAGCTGGAGCACGAGGACCGAATGAACACATTTCCAGGACCACACATATGGACTATTACGGACTAACAACACTGGAAGTCGTAAGTAACACCAAACGATAATTTGACATCACGATATTAGTGCTATAAAAGTTGTTTCTAATCTGAAAAACAGGATAAGAAAGTGACGAAATATAACGTAGTAACATATTGTAACTACTACGTAATACATTTATTATATGTATAAAAACAAACATACATTACAGGCCACGAAAACGCTTCACAAATAAAAGAAGCGAAACGCGTGTGGCCAAAAAAAAAGTGCCTTTCATTTAGTTGCATAGAGGGAATACAACTCTATGAATTTTGAAGCAGCTGAGATACGACGGAAAACGAAAAAATGACGATTCCAATATTATTTTATGTACTCTGACATTTTCACGAGTAACAGTAATTTCCTGATTTTAGGTCGGTTTCATTCACTTCCTAAATATGTTTCATGATAACGCTGCCTCTCTTATTTTCAAAATGATTAAAAAACATATTGTTGACTAATAATGTTTCAAAATTGTCATCCGATCTCAGTCGACAATGAATTTAATTCTTGTCTTAGTTATAAAATACTTCTTGTAGAGTAATTAGATAATTTGAAGATTATAAACATGTCAGTTTTGTTCCATCTTTGTATCTTTGTCCTTGGTCTGTGTTCTCTGGTCTTCGAGGCAGGAGGTTTCCACGTTCCTCGTATTTACAGTACCAAACCTAAAACATGATATCAGAGTATAACATATCATTGCACTAGTCTGAATAGAGAACTACGTTGAATAAAAGAGGACGCTATTATAGGGTGATTACGTTCAGGAATACCACAACCAAGATCCACTGGTAACGTCGCACAATTAAGTCACACTACAAGAGCCACGTTTCTTCTATTCAGGTACCTGAAAAACACTTCAAAATCAACGGATTGTAACAGAAACATACATTCACTACCTCCCCATTCATGTTTGGGCACGCCTACGATTAGCTCGATGAATATCAGACTAATAGAACCCAGTACCTTATACCGAAAACTGAATGTTCCAAAGAAATGAAAGTAACAGACGGTGTGCCCCAAGGAAACGTAATAAGGTATCTAATGTTCTGAATACACACTCCAGACATATCAGAGAGGATGAGCAGCACCGTAATATTGTTCACTGACAATGCTATTGTCTACAGAAAATGGCTCTGAGCACTATGGGACTTAACATCTGTGGACATCAGTCCCCTAGAACTTAGAACTACTTAAACTTAACTAAGCTAAGGACATCACACATATCCATGCCCGAGGCAGGATTCGAACCTGCGACAGTAGCGGGCACGCGGTTCCAGACTGAAGTGCCTAGAACCGCACGGCCACACCAGCCGGCTATATTGTCTACAGAATTTCGATTTCGTGTAAGGTGTGGCGACTCTCTTTAAATGTGTATAGGTGCAGGGTAATACCCACAATAAAATAAATAAGGCAACAGCACACGACTGTAAAGTTTGTGATGTGTGGTTAACACCTTCAGCTAGTCACATCGGATAAGCGATGTCAGATCAGAAGACCTCGTAAAATAAGTATTAGGGCAGTCAAACGATAGATTTAGGTTTCTTGGAAGGGTTCAGGAAAAATGCTTTACGTCTGTAAATAAAACAGCGTACAGGACGATAGTACAATCACTTCTTAAATATAGTTCTAGTACTATTCGTCCTTAGCTAGTTGGTCAGGCAACAGAAGTCGAACGAATTCAGATTCGTGTTACTATGATTTTAACAGTTCGATATATCAGAAAGTGTATCAGAAGTACTAAGTAGGCTTGGAAGAAAGACGAAGTAGTTGTTGCGAAACCCTGATAGGTACGAGAGCCTGTACTCGAAGAAGACTGTACAGCCAATAAGCTATCACCATCATATTCCTTCCATAGGGATCATGAGAACAAAATATAAGAGATAAGGGCGCGCACAGAGGCATATAGGCATTTTTCCTTGTCCAATACGTGGCTGTAACAAGAGAACGATAATATTGGTACGATGAAATTTCCGCCATGCACTGTAAAGCGGCTTCCTTAGTGCATATGTACACTGGAGACCAAAGGTTAAAGACGAAAGTATCTTTCGTATGATGTGCTACCGCCAAGTAACATATCTCGAGCAAACGTGGACCATGCGTAGAAACAACAGATACAGTATAGTACTGAAGGTAATTACGAGAAATACGCAGTGAGACGAACAGAAAAAGACACTTTTATTCAAAGACAATAATTTCACTGAAGTCACCGTGATTTATGATGGTTACAACAGGCAGGACATGTTTCTTAATAGGGCGTGTCACAACCATGGACGGTATTTGTTGGCGCCCACCTACACAGGGAGAAACGATAGGGAAGTAACTTAAGTGGTTCGATGAATCCTCTGCCAGGCACTTCATTGTCAATTGCATAGTAATCATTTGGATGTAGATGAGAGCAGTGGATTGCTGCGCCATGGCTCGATCATTGGAGGAACGAATATATTGTCTAACTTATTATTTATTGCCGCTAGAAGCCGGTTGCTTTCTTTTTGCTTAGTCACCGTCACGTGTTGCAAAATGGCTACTCTGCAGCAGAAATAATTCCGCGAAGTGTAATTCCGCGGTTATAGTTCACAGACGTTTCAGGTTGAGGTACGAAACTGATCTTCCGAATGGATGCAACATTCTCAGATTACGAAACTTCGGGCCGAGACTCGAACTCGGGACCTTTGCCTTTCGCGGGCAAGTGCTCTACCAGCTGAGCTACCCAAGCACGACTCACGCCCCGTCTCCTACCTTCAAAACTTTACAGAAGCTCTCCTGCTAACCTGGAAGCATCCCCCAGGCTGTGGCTAAACCATGTCTCCGCAGTATCCTTTCTTTCAGGAGAACTAGTTCTGCTGTTGTTTCCGAGGCTGAACGAGAACAATTTCATTTTTGAACAAAATGGAACACTCTATCACTGGAGTCTCCAATGTGTGAACATCTGAATGAAACTGTATCGACGACGTCAAATAGCCGGAGACTTGACCCTTCTCAGTTGGCCTCCACAGTCACAGAATTTGACGCCTTGTGACTTCTTCCTGTGGAGTTTCATTAAGGACAACGTTTATGCACCAGCACTACCACAGAACCTAGAAGAGTCGAAGAACTGGATGCGTACGGACACAAAATGCTCCCCCATCCGAATACGGAAAGAATTCGAGTATCGATGTGACATTGTTCGTGTCGAAGGTGGAGCACATATTGAACATCTGTAAACAAAACTTGAGAAATTCGTAAATATGTGTTCCAAATTTCAAAGTTGTATATCTTACAGTTTAATAAATATATGCGTTTGAAATATGTATATTATTTTTGTAACCCCATATGTGCTCTCGTTCGAAGAGCTCCTCCATATCCGCAGTTGTATGCGGTCTCGCATTGTCATCCATGTTGTTGTTGTGGTCTTCAGTCCTGAGTCTGGTTTGATGCAGCTCTCCATGCTACTCAAGCCTGTGCAAGATTCTTCATCTCCAATTAACTACTGCAACTCACATCCTTCTGAATCTGCTTAGTGTATTCATCTCTTGGTCTCCCTCTACGATTTTTACCCTCCGCGCTGCCCTCCAATACAAAATTGGTGATCCCTTTATGCCTCAGAATATGTCCTATCAACCGATCCCTTCTTCTAGTCAAGTTGTGCCACAAACTCCTCTTCTCCCCAATTCTATCCAATACCTCCTCATTATTTATGTGATCTACCCATCTAATGTAGAGCATTCTTCTGTAGCACCACATTTCGAAAGCTTCTATTCTCTTTTTGTCCAAACTTTTTATCGTCAAAGTTTAACTTCCATACATGGCTACACTCCATACCAGAGACGCTCTCCTTGCCATTGCCAGTCTACATTTTATATCCTCTCTACTTCGACCATCATCAGTTATTTTGCTCCCCAAATAGCAAAACTCATTTACTACTTTAAGCGTCTCATTTCCTAACCTAATACCCTCAGCATTACCCGATTTAATTCGACTACATTCCATTATCCTCGTTTTCCTTTTGTTGATGTTCATCTTATATCCTCCTTTCAAGACAGCGTCCATTCCGTTCAGCTGCTCTTCCAGGTCCTTTTCTGTCTCTGACAGAATTACAATGTCATCGGCAAACCTCAAAGTTTTTATTTCTTCTCCATGGATTTTAATTACTACTCTGAATTTTCCTTTTGTTTCCTTTACTGCTTGCTCAATATACAGATTGACTAACATCCCAACCACTGCTTCCCTTCCATGTCCCTCGACTCTTATAACTGCCATCTGGTTTCTGTACAAATTGTAAATAGCCTTTCGTTCCCTGTATTTTACCCCTGCCACCTTCAGAATTTGAAAGCGAGTATTCCAGTCAGCATTATCAAAAGCTTTCTCTAAGTCTACAAATGCTAGAAACGTAGGTTTGCCTTTCCTTAATCTATTTTCTAAGCTAAGTCGTAGGGTCAGTATCGCCTCACGTGTTCCAACATTTCTACGGAATCCAAACTGATCTCGCCCAAGGTCGGCTTCCTCCCGATAACAACGTCCTCCTGAGTAGTCCCCGCCCGGAGATCCGAATGGGAGACTATTTTACCTCCGGAATATTTTACACAAGAGGACGCCATCATCATTTAACCATACAGTAAAGCTGCATGCCCTCGGGAAAAATTACGGCTGTAGTTTCCCCTTCTTTAAGGCGTTCGCAGTACCAGCACAACAAGGCCCTTTTGGTTAGTGTTACAAGGGCAGATCAGTCAATCATCCAAACTGTTGCCCCTGCAACTACTGAAAAGGCTGCTGCCCCTCTTCAGGAACCACACGTTTGTCTGGCCTCTCAACAGATACCCCTCCGTTGCGGTTGCACCTACGGTACGGCTATCTGTATCGCTGAGGCACGCAAGCCTCTCCACCACCGGCAAGGTCCATACTCCATGGGGAAGGGGGGGTGGGGTTGTCATCCATATGCGTCCGAATGCATAAGACGTATGTGGGGGAAGAACAGCGTCACAATAACGTTGTCCGGTGGGTGTACCGTGTTCAGAAATTTAGACGTAAGTCCATGCAACAATATTTCCATCCATCCCACACACCATAATACCTGAACTACCAAACGATCACGTTGGACAATGTTTCTGCGTGCATCACGTACCTTCATATGGCGAGAGGTGGCAACATTGTCAAACATTGTCATTGTCACATGAACCAGCGACGGTCCAGAACTTGTCAGTCGAGCTGGTGCAGAAATGGAACGCCCTACCACAAAAACGTCATCATTGTAGCCACCTTGGGAGCACATGTCCCGCCTTCTGTAATGTTCAAGAGATCATCACAAATCACGGTGATGTCTGTGAAATTATTGCCTTTGAATAAAATGTTGGCGGCAGGGGTGGCCAACCGGTTCTAGGCACTACAGTCTGGAACCCCGCGACCGCTATGGTCGCAGGTTCGAATCCTGCCTCGGGCATGGATGTGTGTGATGTTCTTAGGTTAGTTAGGTATAAGTAGTTCTAAGTTCTACGGGACTGATGACCTCAGAAGTTAAGTCCCATAGTGCTCAGAGCCAATAAAATGTTATTTCTGTAATTGCGCCGGCCGCGGTGGCTGTGCGGTTCTAGGCACTTCAGACCGGAACCGCGTGACTGCTGCGGTCGCAGGTTCGAATCTTGCCTCGGGCATGGATGTGTGTGATGTCCTTAGGTTAGTTAGGTTTACGTAGTTCTAAGTTCTACGGGACTGATGACCTCAGATGTTGAGTCCCATAGTGTTCAGAGCCATTTTTTTGTACTCATTGCCGATTTGTTTCAATTACCTTCTGTGCTATGCTGTAACAGTTCTTTCTAGGTGTGGTCCAAGTTTCATCGATGTATATTACTTGTCAACGTGCAACCTCCCTATTATTAATCGGCCTATCCTGCTTGCTATATAAAATATGACCGTGGATCACATGTATGCCTATGGATTTTTTCTAATTGTATAAGGCTATTTTTCCCGAAGAAGTGATACCGATAAGAAGGAGGAAAGTGTACAACAGACCCTTCCGATGGAAAGTCTACTAAAAATAAAAGTAATTAAACCGAACAGCACTATAATTTGAAAAATGAAAGTTATTTTGTGCATTCACTCACGAACAACACTGGACAGAAAGGGGTACCACTGATCATGAATCCAAAAGTTACACTAATGAACGAAAAGGAAGTATTTAACGGTCGCCAGCCCACTAGGGCAATTTACATCCAAAATCCTGTACAAGACGATAGAAAAGAAAAACATGTATTATTAAACACTGACGTGGCGACTAAAGGTTGCCACTTTTTTTTTACACTGATTTTAAGTGAGTAGGTAGTGATAAAGAAAACCGAGAAGTCACTCTTACGTTATGTTTGGCATTAATCTTTTGAAAAAGGCAATCGAGTAATGATTTGAAAATATGCAATTAAACTGTATGTTAGTACTGAACTTCGTTACGTGAACAATGACTTTCAGCGACCTCAGCATTACGTTATCAAAGAAATTTAGAAAAAAGCAAGCACTTTTTACTTTGTCGTTACTTATTTTGCATATTGGATTTCTTTCTATTGTCTGAACAACTGAGCCTTTTTTACTGACATGAACAGAATTAAATACTAGAATACATACCAAACCAAACAGCCATGTGCTCCAAGCTATATGTAAAATAAATAAAACTTCCACATTCTTAATTTGTGCATTTCTTTAGATTTGGATTTTTTCCAATGATTGATTCTCAAACTTGAAAAATAAAATTGCTTTACTTTAGTCATATACTGAAGCCTGTTGTACAACAGTTAATTGAAAGTAGACTGAGGCTAAAATTCTTAAAATTGAAATTATTCTTATGACACTCAGCATATAAGGAAAAAAGAGGAACAAGGATCCTGCTTGGTAACAATGTCTGGGGGCAATGAGGACACAATCGCCCTGAGTTTAACTGATTATTATATAAATAAATCTTACCAATGAAATCACATTCAGTTTTGCTACTGGGTTAGCCGTTAATACTTTCTGCCAATGAACAGTCTTACTTCAGTGCTGTGCATACGACAAAACTCGGAGCCGACGATGAAACTGTGTTGCTGGAACTGCTGCTGTTGTGGAAGACGGTAGCATATGGTGGAACCACGGCTAATTATAGGAGCGGGCACTCGTAATTAATACAGCCTCCTCCGCCGTCCACTGTCCGTACTCCTGCTCTGGACATCTGGCCGGCGCGCGTACATGATGCCGCCGAAAATGGTACTCTCTACTGCGAGAGCGTCAACATCACACTTCTGCACACTACAAGCGCTGGAACCCGTCTCCCTCTCTCCGTGTGCTCTGTGCAACAACCCCCTAGCCAAAGATTTTACAACGCACAGGCACTGCTATTATCGTTGCTAGTCGATGCAAATAACAATTCCTTTGGCTTTTTCCCAGAGCTTATAAGTTTCACAGTACAACACAGATAAATACAATGAAACGTCAACAGACTTCTACCTACATGTACACATACAGTGAGGCAATGTCCTTACTTATTAAAAGAAAGCATTTAAATATCAAATATTTACATACAATTAAAAAAAAAGTTATATATCGGTAGCAGGTGCCATGCATCCTGCGTTATAGGTGTTATAAACGACACGTGAAATGAAGACTACCTTCGTCCTTTAGTTCCGCAAGCCAGTGTAGGTGTCAAATACAACTGTCTGTGATGCAGAGTCGAGGGTAACCGCAGCCATGGTCTCCGAGCTGATGGTCTATGCAAACGTCGTCGAACTGTTCGTGCAGATGGTTGTTGTCTTGCAAACGTCCCTATCTGTTGACTCAGGGATCGAGACGTGGTTGCACGATCCGTTACAGCCATGCGGATAAGATGCCTATCATCTCGACTGTCAGTGATACGAGGCCGTTGGGATCCAGCACGGCGTTCCATATTAGCCTCCTGAACCCACCGATTCCATATTCTGCTAACAGTCATTGGATCTCGACCAACGCGAGCAGCAATGTCGCGATACGATAAACCGCAAACGCGATAGGCTACAATCCGACCTTTATCAATGTTGGAAACGTGATGGTACGCATTTCTCCTCCTTACACGAGGCATCACAACAACGTTCCACCAGGCAACGCCGGTCAACTCCTGTTTGTGTATGAGAAATCGGTTGGAAACTTTTCTCATGTCAGCACGTTGTCCGTGTCGCCACCGGCACCAACCTTGTGTGAATGCTCTGAAAAGCTAATCATTTGCATATCACAGCATCTTCTTCCTGTCTGTTAAATTTCGCGTCTGTAGCACGTCATTATCGTGGTATAGCAATTTTAATGGTCAGTAGTGTACATAAACTTTTTGAAGACCGTCTGAGCAGCCCTCGTAGATGGCTTCTAGATGATGTCGTCTTCACTAGATCGAAACGAATTTTAAAACGATTTTAAGATGATATTTTCAGGGTGTAAAAAGAGCAGTTGATCCTGAACAATAGAGAACTTGAGGTCCTCTGCAAGAGTGGTCAAAAAAGAAATCCGTTAGGCAGTAAATAACATATTCTTAAAGGCTGTTGGTTCACCTAAATATCTAGGAAAATATCTAGGACTTACAGTTAATACCAACTTAAAATGGAATCATAATTTTCAAAAAAAATGTAGTGAGAATGCAATTCAAAGACAGTGTTTCGTTGGCAGAATACGTGGAAAATGTAACAGATCTGCTAAAGAGGATACCTACACAACGCATGTCCCTCTTTTTCTGGAGTACTGATAGGCGGTGTGGGATCCTTATCAGACTGGATTGAGGATGGACAGCGAAAAAGTTCAAACAAATGCGTCTCGTTTCCTATCCGCGAAACATGGGAGAGTCTCATGGATATGATAAGGGAGCTGGGTTAGCATTCATTAAAACAAAGCCGTTTTCGTTGCGGCGAGATAATTTCATGAAATTTCAGTTACCAACTTTCTCCCATGAACGCAAAAATATTTTTAAACATTCCACCGTGATTGAAGGTGGGACTGCAGTATTATGATGAACAGCAGTTATAAAGAGATTGGCCTCTGGCCGAAAGGATGGTTTCCAATTTCATTACTGCATTATCGATTTCGAAACTACCAGCCCCATTGCCCAATGCATCTTGTGTACAGGGTGTTACAAAAAGGTACGGCCAAACTTTCAGGAAACATTCCTCAAACACAAAGAAAGAAAATATGTTATGTGGACATGTGTCCGGAAACGCTTACTTTCCATGTTAGAGCTCATTTTATTGCTTCTCTTCAAATCACATTAATCATGGAATGGAAACACACAGCAGCAGAACGTACCAGCGTGACTTCAAACACTTTGTTACAGGAAATGTTCAAAATGTCCTCCGATAGCGAGGATACATGCATCCACCCTCCGTCGCATGGAATCCCTGATGCGCTGATGCAGACCTGGAGAATGGCGTATTGTATCACAGCCGTCCACAATACAAGCACGAAGAGTCTCTACATTTGGTATCGGGGTTGCGTAGACAAGAGGTTTCAAACGCCCCCATAAACGAAAGTCAAGAGGGTTGAGGTCAGGAGAGCGTGGAGGCCATGGAATTGGTCCGCTTCTACCAATCCATCGGTCACCGAATCTGCATACGAACACTTCGACTGAAATGTGCAGGAGCTCCATCGTGCACGAACCACATGTTGTGTCGTACTTGTAAAGGCACATGTTCTAGCAGCACAGGTAGAGTATCCCGTATGAAATCATGATAACGTGCTCCATTGAGCGTAGGTGGAAGAACATGGGGCCCAATCAAGACATCACCAACAATGCCTGCCCACACGTTCACAGCCGGCCGGAGTGGCCGTGCGGTTCTAGGCGCTACATCCTGCCTCGGGAATGGTTGTGTGTTACGTCCTTAGGTTAGTTAGGTTTAATTAGTTCTAAGTTCTAGGCGACTGATGACCTCTGAAGTTAAGTCGCATAGTGCTCAGAGCCATTTGAGCCAAATGTTCACAGAAAATCTGTGTTGATGACGTGATTGCACAATTGCGTGCGGATTCTCGTCAGCCCACACATGTTGATTGTGAAAATTTACAATTTGATCACGTTGGAATGAAGCCTCATCCGTAAAGAGAACATTTGCACTGAAATGAGGATTGACACATTGTTGGATGAACCATTCGCAGAAGTGTACCCGTGGAGGCCAATCAGCTGCTGATAGTGCCTGCACACGCTGTACATGATACGGAAACAACTGGTTCTCCCGTAGCACTCTCCATACAGTGACGTGGTCAACGTTACCTTGTACAGCAGCAACTTCTCTGACGATGACATTAGGGTTATCGTCAACTGCACGAAGAATTGCCTCGTCCATTGCAGGTGTCCTTGTCGTTCTAGGTCTTCCCCAGTCGCGAAACATAGGCTGGAATGTTCCGTGCTTTCTAAGACGCCGATCAATCGATCAATTGCTTCGAACGTCTTCCTGTCGGGAAACCTTCGTTCTGGAAATCTGTCTCGATACAAACGTACCGCGCCACGGCTATTGCCCTGTGCTAATCTATACATCAAATGGGCATCTGCATTTGTAAACATTGCACTGACTGCAAACCACTAACCTGTTGATGCTACGTACTGATGTGCTTGTAGATGTCAACACAAGCACTGAAGTCAACATTACCTTCCTTCAATTGGGCCAACTGGCGGTGAATCGAGGAAGTACAGTGCATACTGACGAAACTAAAATGAGCTCTAACATGGAAATTAAGCGTTTCCGGACACATGTCCACATAACATCTTTTCTTTATTTGTGTGTGAGGAATGTTTCCTGAAAGTTTGGCCATACCTTTTTGTAACACTCTGTATATGCATCGAATGGATGTTAGGCGTACAGGGTGTTCCAGGAGAAGTATTCATGAATATGACACGAAAAATCATTCGAAGCAAACAGTCTAGTAAAAATGGGCTCTAAAATACGTGCTTTATGATCTATGACAAAATACTAACACGAATTCTTTACAGACGAATGGAAAAACTAGTAGAAGCCAACCTCGGGGAAGATCAGTTTGGATTCCGTAGAAACACTGGAACACGTGAGGCAATACTGACCTTACGACTTATCTTAGAAGAAAGATTAAGGAAAGGCAAACCTACGTTTCTAGCATTTGTAGACTTAGAGAAAGCTTTTGACAATGTTGACTGGAATACTCTCTTTCAAATTCTAAAGGTGGCAGGGGTAAAATACAGGGAGCGAAAAGCTATTTACAATTTGTACAGAAACCAGATGGCAGTTATAAGAGTCGAGGGCCATGAAAGGGAAGCAGTGGTTGGGAAAGGAGTGAGACAGGGTTGTAGCCTCTCCCCGATGTTGTTCAATCTGTATATTGAGCAAGCAGTAAAGGAAACAAAAGAAAAATTCGGAGTAGGTATTAAAATTCATGGAGAAGAAATAAAAACTTTGAGGTTCGCCGATGACATTGTAATTCTGTCAGAAACAGCAAAGGACTTGGAAGAGCAGTTGAATGGAATGGACAGTGTCTTGAAAGGAGGATATAAGATGAACATCAACAAAAGCAAAACAAGGATAATGGAATGTAGTCTAATTAAGTCGGGTGATGCTGAGGGAATTAGATTAGGAAATGAGGCACTTAAAGTAGTAAAGGAGTTTTGCTATTTGGGGAGCAAAATAACTGATGATGGTCGAAGTAGAGAGGATATAAAATGTAGGCTGGCAATGGCAAGGAAAGCGTTTCTGAAGAAGAGAAATTTGTTAACATCCAGTATTGATTTAAGTGTCAGGAAGTCATTTCTGAAAGTATTTGTATGGAGTGTAGCCATGTATGGAAGTGAAACATGGACGATAAGTAGTTTGGACAAGAAGAGAATAGAAGCTTTCGAAATGTGGTGCTACAGAAGAATGCTGAAGATTAGATGGGTAGATCACATAACTAATGAGGAAGTATTGAATAGGATTGGGGAGAAGAGAAGTTTGTGGCACAACTTGACCAGAAGAAGGGATCGGTTGGTAGGACATGTTCTGAGGCATCAAGGGATCACCAATTTAGTATTGGAGGGCAGCGTGGAGGGTAAAAATCTTAGAGGGAGACCAAGAGATGAATACACTAAGCAGATTCAGAAGGATGTAGTTTGCAGTAGGTACTGGGAGATGAAAAAGCTTGCACAGGATAGAGTAGCATGGAGAGCTGCATCAAACCAGTCTCAGGACTGAAGACCACAACAACAACAACATGATCTATGAATACTTCTTGATCTTAGATACCGTGAAACAAATCTCTTTTACTGTAAGCTCTTTGCTTTTCGTATTTTGGATTGAGGTATCATGGATGAAAACAAGAAAAATTTCCCAAGTATACACGTCTCCTCAAAAGGCATACATTAAGAGCTATGAGCACTTGTTCAATAGAAGAGACGTGTTTCACAGTAGCGAAGATGGACAAGTGCTCATAGTTCTTAAGGTACGCACTTTAAAGGCCATGTTTACTGGCATTTTTTCTTGTTGCGGTCCATACTACCGCCTCTCAGTATATGGAAACCAAGTAGTTTGCAGTAGAGGAGATTTGTTTCACAATATCAAAGATGAATGAGTGCCCACAGCTCTTATGGTATGCATTTTACAGCCCTTGTTTACTGGACTTCTCTGCTTCGAATAATCGTTCCTGTAATATTCCTGAATAGTGACCATTCCTCCTGGACATCCTGTGTACTCGTACATAACATCAGTCAGATGTACATATACACAATGTGATCAAAAGTATCCGGACACCCCAAAAACGAACGTTTTTCATATTAGGTGCACTGTGCTGCCACCTACTGCCAGGTATTCCATATCAGCAGCCTCAATAATCATTAGACATCGTGAGAGAGCAGAATGGGGGGACCCTGCGGAACTCACGGACTTCGAACGTGGTCAGGTGATTGGGTGTCACTTGGGTCATACGTCTGTTCGCGAGATTTCCACACTTCACTAGCTCCACTGTTTCCGGTGCGATAGTGAACTGGAAACGTAAAGGGACACTTACAGCACAAAAGCGTACAGATCGGCCTTGTCTGTTGATCGCCGACAACTGAAGAGGGTCGTAATGTGTACTAGGAAGACATCTAACCAGACCATCACACAGCAATTCCGAACCGCATCAGGATCCAAAGCAAGTACTATGGCAGTTAGGCGGGAGGTGAGAAAACTTGGATTTTATGGTCGAGCGGCTGCTCATAAGCCACACATCACGCCGGTAAATGCCAAACGACGCCTCGCTTGGTGTAAGAAGCGTAAACATTGGACGTTGGAACAGTAGAAAAACGTTGTGTGGAGTGACGAATCACGGTACGCAGTGTGGCGATCCGATGGCAGGGTGTGGATATGGCGAGCGCCCGGTGAACGTCATTTGCCAGCGTGTGTAGTGCCAACAGTAAAATTCGGAGGCGGTGGTGTTATGGTGTGGTTGTGTTTTTCATGGAGGGGGCTTGCACCCCCTGTTGTTTTGCGTAGCACTGTCACAGCACGGGCCTACATTGATGTTTTAAGCACATTTTCGCTTCCCACTGTTGAAGAGCAATTCGGGGATGGCGATTGCATCTTTCAACACGGTCGAGCACCTGTTGTGTTTTTCATGGAGGGGGCTTGCACGCCCTGTTGTTTTGCGTAGCACTATCAAAGCACAGGCCTACATTGATGTTTTAAGCACATTTTCGCTTCCCACTGTTGAAGAGCAATTCGTGGATGGCGATTGCATGTTTCAACATGATCGAGCACCTGTTCATAATGCACAGCCTGTGGCGGAGTGTTTACACGACGATAACATACCTGTAATGGACTGGCCTGCACAGAGTCCTGACCTGAATCCTACAGAACACCTTTGGGATATTTCGGAACGTCGACTTCGTGCCAGACCTCACCGACCGACATCGATTCCTCTCCTCAGTGCGGCATTCCGTGAAGAATGGGCTGCCATTCCCCAAGAAACCTTCCAGCACCTGATTGAACGTATGCCTGCGAGAGTGGAAGCTGTCATCAAGGCTAAGGGTGGGCCAAGACCGTATTGAATTCCAGCATTACCGATGGAGGGTGCCACGAACTTGTAAGTCGTTTTCAGCCAGGTGTCGGGACACTTTTGATCGCATAGTGTACAAAGTACATGTGGGGAAAGGGCTGGTAGTCCCGAAATCGATAATGCAATAAAGAAATTGAAAACCATCCTTGAAATCGATAATGCAATAAAGAAATTGAAAACCATCCTTGCATCCAAAGGCCAACCTATTTATAATTCCAAAGTAAATATTTTGTTGGCATCAGCTTACAAAGGCACAAATGACCATCGTAATAAAATAAATCAGAGCTTGTGCGGAAAGATTTAGGTTATCATTTTCCCCACGTTCTGTTCGAGAGTGGAACGGTCGTGAAGCAGTTTGCAAGTGGTTCTGCTTATTTCAGCGTAGGGATTTAAGTATAAATCTGGATGTAGGCGTTAAGACGGAGGAGTACGGGGTAGTGACACGCAAAACGCAATGTGACTCTACAATGTGCACGCAGTTGGCCAGACGGGGCACAAGAAATTGGAAAGCGAACAGGAAACCAGAAACTGAACTTGTTCTTTCTAGCGGCATGCGTGCGAAAGAGGTGACCGTTTGGCGAGACGTGCTCACAGCGAAACTGGGAAGAACGAGTTACATGACTTAGTAGCTTTTGGTATCGAGCCGGTGAAAGTCACGCGGGGCCAGGAAGGGGGCAATAAGGTTCCGCCCCGCAGGTTCTAAATCTCTGTGGCGGATCTGCGCACAGTGGGGTAGGACACAAAGTCACCGGAAGGTAGGACAGTAGGGGGGGGGGGGGGGGGGAGGAGGGCTGCTTTCGAGTTACGTGAGCGACGTCCACGTCTGGACACGCGCGCGACTTCCGGAGCCCCTCCCCGCGGAACTACGGCGGGCCTTCTTCTACGACAGTCAAGACGTCTGCAGAGGCACTCGGCGTCCAGCGACCAACCGTCACCGGTCACAGGCTACGTTACTTTCACCCGAAGTCGCCACCGACAAGGTGAGTCATAGCGCACTGGCTGGCGTCTCTTATTTCCGTCCTCTCAGGTACTTCCAACTTTTCGGCAGAAGCACAGTCGATCGCTGTCAGAGCAATCGTGGTACCGGTTTATCGTTTCAGAAACTTTGACGTGGTAAGAGACAGGCCTAGCTCCGACTGGAGAAGCATTCTTTATGTTTCAATGTAAGCAGGTAAGCACCACGAACAAATACAAGGGGAGTTCAATAAGTACTGTTCGGTTGAAAAATTGCGGAATTTCCTATGGGACATGGTGGAATGTTTCTGCTTCAGCTCCTATACTTTCATGGAAGTTCCGAGGTGGCGGCGCATACGTAGTCTTCAAAATGGCGTCTGTAGTAGAGGCTTCGACCATAGATACTAGTAGACTGACCTTGCTGTGCAGAAGCTATAGGGCTGGTGTGGCTCCAACATAAACCACGTGACTGTTGGCAAAACGTGGCGGGATTTCAAATCAGCGGTCTGCCATCCTATGTTTGTATCGTATTTTACCCACATTTCTCAATTTACTGCCAAACGCTTCCAACAAAAATTACTTTTTTATTTGCGAAAAATTACGTCAGAACTACATTTGACCTAGATTTGTTCACAGTACCATTTATAAAATCTAACAAATACATCGAACGCCCCTCTGGTGGGCAGCGGGCCGAAATTACTATAAACTATCAATTAAAGTAAAATGTCGTTAAAATTCTTGTAAACAGTAAGAGTGGGCTCGTGTGAAAACTTTAAATACTGGATTCGCCGCGTTTTGAGCTCTAGTCACTTGTAAAAGAAAATGGGATATGGGAATTATGTCAACTATACGTGGCAAAATTGTCGACTTTAGGAGCAGGTCCATTTTAGAGTATCAATATCAGGTGCACTTTAAAGGTTCAGTTCCTACCATTTTTACAAAAGTTTAAAGTATCAGTCATAAGTCGTGATTAGGTATCTCATATAGTAGAGCACTTGACTGTGAAAGAAACCATTTTCGAGCCCCGATCCAGCACGTAGTTTCAATCATATCAACGCGCACTCTGCTGCAGAGCGAAAAATTCAATCTGAATACTAATGAACTCTGCAGCTGATGGTTGTCCTTATTCGCAATTGCGAACTCATTTCATGTATTTCATAACGGCTGTAGTCGCCGCAGTGCCTTTTCGTTTGGACATGAATGCATGTCTAGAGGAACTTCGCATCGTAATCAGAATAACACAGGCACTGCAGGATCGTATTTATCCTCCCAACATCGGGCAAGCAACTTACAAGAACAACGTCTGACCTGTACGAGAATATACACTACTGGCCATTAAAATTGCTACACCACGAAGATGACGTGCTACAGACGCGAAATTTAACCGACAGGAAGAAGATGTTGTGATATGCAAATGATTAGCTTTTCAGAGCATTCATACAAGGTTGGCGACGGCGGCGACACCTACAACGTGCTGACATGAGGAAAGTTTCCAGCCGATTTCTCATACACAAGCAGCATTTGACCGGCGTTGCCTGGTGAAATGTTGTTGTTATGCTTCGTGTAAGGAGGAGAAATGCGTACCATCACGTTTCCGACTTTGATAAAGGTCGGATTGTAGCCTATCGTGATTGCGGTTCATCGTATCGCGACATTGCTGCTCGCGTTGGTCGAGATCCAATGACTGTTAGCAGAATATGGAATCGGTGGATTCAGGAGGGTAATACGGAACGCCGTGCTGGATCCCAACGGCCTCGTATCACTAGCAGTCGAGATGACAGGCATCTTATGCGCATGGCTGTAACGGATCGTGCATCCACGTCCCGATCCCTGAGTCAACAGATGGGGACATTTGCAAGACAACAACCATCTGCACGAACAGTTCGACGACGTTTGCAGCAGTATGGAATATCAGCTAGGAGATCATGGCTGCGGTTACCCTTGACGCTGCATCACAGTCAGGAGCGCCTGCGATGGTGAACTCAACGACGAACCTGAGTGCACGAATGGCAAAACGTCATTTTTTCAGATGAATCAATGTTCTGTTTACAGCATCATGATGGTCGCATCCGTGTTTGGCGACATCGCGGTGAACGCACATTCGAATCGTGTATTCGTCGTCGCCATACTGGCGTATCACCCTGCGTGATGGTATGGGGTGCCATTGGTTACACGTCTCGGTCACCTGTTGTTCGCATTGACGGCACTTTGAACAGTGGACGTTACATTTCAGATGTGTTACGACCCGTGGTTCTACTCTTCATTCGATCATTCGATCCGTGCGAATCCCTACATTTCAACAGGATAATGCACGACCGCATGTTGCAGGTCCTGTACGGGCCTTTCTGGATACAGAAAATGTTCGACTGCTGCCCTGGCCATCACATTCTCCAGATCTCTCACCAATTGAAAACGTCAGGTCAATGGTGGCCGACCAACTGGCTCCTCACAATAAGCTAGTCGCTACTCTTGATGAAGTGTGGTATCGTGTTGAAGCTGCATGGGCAGCTGTGCCTGTACACGCCATCCAAGCTCTGTTTGACTCAATGTGCAGGCGTATCACGAGGTGGTTGTTCTGGGTACTGATTTCTCAGGATCTATGCACCCAAATTGCGTGAAAATGTAATCACATGTCAGTTTTAGTGTAATATATTTGTCCAGTGAATACCCTTTTATCATCTGCATTTCTTCTTGGAGTAGCAATTTTAATGACAGTAGTGTACACAATGGATGTACGAGTATAGGTCGTAGACGCATGGTTGACGACGTATGGAAGTTTTTCGCGATAAGCGGGAAATCCAGGTTCGAGTGCCGATCCGGCACAAATATTCATTGTCGCCATTCCATTCTATAGTTGATGGTTTTCCTATTCGCAGTTGCGAATTCATTTAATGTGTTAATGAACTGTGTTGTCGTTGCTCTACCCGTCACAGAGAGCTGCAACTATAATCATTTAGATACCCGTCGATGGTATGTACTTGTGTTAAGTTACATTTATATCCGACTATGTTTCCGCGTGTTTTCCTTTTTTGGTCAACAAGTGTATTTATATGGCCGTAGTAAAATGAAACGTGCATTTCTTGTTTTGATCAGGAATCCCGTTTCGTGACGTTTGCCCACCTGACGCAAGTCTTCCTAGATAATACCATTGGGCGACTAGTGCTTCTGTGATGAAGTGGTGGCGAGGACAATACGCACATCCAGTGCCGAACGGCGAAAATCCCCTACCCGCAGCCCACGATCGAGAGTCGGCAACGCTAATCACAAAACCACGACGTGCAGATGCGGACCGTGACGACTGGAACGATCTGTCGCTAATAAAGCAGATCTTATTTTTGATTAGTGTGCTGCTTCTGTTGCATGCACTCTTTTATTCAAAGGCCCATATTCCTTAGGCAGCCTTTAAAATGAGCAACTTTTACGGTTAGGTTTGGAAAGCTAGTGAATCAATCAAAGTAAAACTTTTTTGCACAGTATTTATCGATTGATGGGCAAAATTTTCTGATTTTTTTTAAGAAAATCAGTCATCATTGATCCCTCCATCCGAGGAGTTCCTCCGTCAAAAATGAGACGTGTCCATGACGTATGTCCTGCAGTATGAAAACCTTATCTGAAATTAAAAGCCGGCCGGTGTGGCAGAGCGGTTCTAGGCACTACAGTCTGGAACCGCACGACCGCTACGGTCGCAGGTTCGAATCCTGCCTCGGGCATGGATATGTGTGATGTCCTTAGGTTAGTTAGGTTTAAGTAGTTCTAAGTTCTCGGGGACTGATGACCTCAGAAGTCCCATAGTGCTCAGAGCCATTTGAACCATTTGAAATTAAAAAAAAAAAAAAAAACTATTTTCTTAACCTATAGGATATTGCACATGGAGTAACAGCACAGTTGTTTTAACTTGGCAAAATAATGGAATGAATAAATAAAAATAATAAGTTGCATGCTACATATCGCGGACATTTCTGAAATTTGGGTCAATTACTTCTTGGAAATGTCCGCAAGAAGTAATAGACTACTTACTTTTTTTATTTATTCATAAGAGTTGCAAAAAAAACGGTACCAAAAATACACAACAAAACTACTTCTTCCTTTCAGACGTCCGCCATTTAATTATTTTGCCAAATTAAAAAAAAAACTGTGCTGTTACTCCGTGCGCAATATTCTATAGGTCAAGAAAACAGTATTTTTCCTTTTTAAGTTCAGGTAAGGTTTGCAGAGTGGAGGACTTCTGTCATGACACATCTCACTTAGGACCGAGCAACTTTAGCTCTTCGGATAGGAGGCTTAATGATGACTGAATGTCTTTTTAAAAAATCAGAAAATTTCGGTCAAGAACCAATTAAAAATGTGCAAAAAGATTTACGTGGATTGCTTCATTACTTTTTCCTGGAAAAATCGTAAAAGTCGCTTATATTATAAGTGACAGAGGAGAATGGACCGAAAAATTACGTAGACAAAAATATCGACTTAAGAAATCGTTCCCTGTAAATACAGGAAAGAAGAAAAAATTGTGACTCCTGTTTTATACACACGTTATATCGTTACAACTACTCTTTCCCTTAATGGCTCAGTCATTTACTTCAGAACAGGGATTCGGAGCGGTTACCAGCTTATCAGCATCTTCATCTATGTGACAACACTGCAGTTCACACTTAAATGCTTGGCAGTATGTTCGTAGAGCCTCTTTCAGACTATTCTCTACTGCACACTCTCAAAAAGACGCGGGAAAAAGGAACACTTAAATTTTTTCGTGTGATCTCCGATTTCTGTATTTCATCACGACGATCATTTTTCCCTTTGGAACTCAACAAAAATATTTTAGCTTTGGAAGGAGACAACTGGTAACTGAAATTTCCTGAAAAGAAGTCGCTGCAACAAGGAAAGGCTTTATTTTAATGATATCCGTGTCAATGACATTCTTTTCCCTTTCTTTGCGAGAGTATAAAACGTGCTGCTCTTCTTCAACACTTTCGATATTCTCCTTCAATCGTATCTGGTAAGTGTCTGGTTCCGCGCAGCAGCACTGCGGAAGAGGACGGACAAGCGATGTGTAGGCATCTAGCAGATATGTTGTGTCTAAGTGTTCTGCCAATAAAACGCAGTGTTTCGATCGCCTTCTCCACAGAATTTCGTGCCAATTTAAGTTGCATATATCTGTAATGCCTAGGTGTTTCACTGAATTAACAGTCTTCTAAACTTGTGTAACGGAAATTTAACGAGTTCCTTTCAGTACTCATGGGAACGACATTACACTTTTTATTGTTTAGAGTCAGTTGCCACTTTTTGCACCTTGACACCTTGTCTAAAGCATTTTGCAGCTGATGTTGATCTTCTGATGACTTCATTAGATGGTAAATAACAGCATCGTCAGTCCTGACACATTAGCGCCCGTTTATTGTGCCAGCTATGTAGGTGGGTTAGTGTTCTAGATGAGATAGACAAAACGAAATATAGTGCTTTATAGACATGCAAGTGTCTGGGGACTTGCACTTTTCCAATTTATTGGCTTTCGGACCGTACCCATTCAATATGAATTGTGACGATACGAAGATAAGGAAAACACAACATCCAGTTCCCGGGCGAAGAAAATCTTCAACCCGGCTGGGTATCGAAACCGGGCCCCTTAGCTTAGCAATCCGCTGGGTTGACCGCGCAGCTTCCAAGGTGGACAACTTGCATTTCTTGTTAGGACTAAAAGATTGTTGAGTGATAATGACCGATGACATTACACTAAAGGTACCACCCCGGAAAGTTCACGGTGTGGTCTGACAGGGGAGACTTCGATATCCTGGACTGTAGACGAGTTTGGAGTGAAATACAGACAAACTGGACTGACATTAAGGAAAGTCGGCTCGTCGTCTAATTTCATGTCGACGATTAGACTGACCAAGTAAGCTACCAGATTCCGCAATAGAGAATTTCGAATAAGCGGCAGCTTTCACGCGCAAAATACGAGTCATAGCGATCAGTATCCCAGAAATGTGCGTGATTAACTTTCGATCTAAATTAATTTCTTGTTGGCACATTGAAGGACAGAATTTATTTGCGAAAATTGAGCTGCCTTAGCTACCACTGATCTATGCAATGTATAAGCATGAAAGTTAGTCAGTGCACACAACAGCACAAAGGAAGTGCCGCTCAGTGTCGGCGGTATCCTTGCGACATGCGGATAGCTATAATAGCTGAGAGGTCACGGGCGACGAACAGGTTAAATGGCCTTGTCTTGGCTTTCCGGGAATTCTTGACGCAGAACAATATGTGAGTGCTGGACCAATCCTACAGCTTGTTGAGATCGCTGGCTGTAGCTAGGCGCAATAAACTGACGTCTCCCGCAATAAATTAAGAAGACGGAGAACGCAGTATGGTTTCCATACGCGCATGTGTTTGTGTGCGAACTCTCCTACTTGTATATGTGAGTGTGTACTCAAGTGATGGAAACGATGAACACAGGCATAATTTTATGGTAACACATTTTTTACGAATATAGTACCGAAGAAGTCAAAATATGATGCATCTTATTGAAATCTAGTAAAGATTATTGTGCAATATCGAACAGCAGTACAAGTCTCAGACCGCTGCATGTAGCGCTGATCTTGCTATGAAATAATTTAATTGCATCAGTTATCAAAAAAATGGTTCAAATGGCTCTGAGCACTATGGGACTCAACTGCTGAGGTCATTAGTCCCCTAGAACTTAGAACTAGTTAAACCTATCTAACCTAAGGACATCACAAACATCCATGCCCGAGGCAGGATTCGAACCTGCGACCGTAGCGGTCTTGCGGTTCCAGACTGCAGCGCCTTTAACCGCACGGCCACTTCGGCCGGCATCAGTTATCTTTGGAGAAGAGAGGAAGCTTGAAGGAGGGAAGGAAGTGGCGTTTGTTAGTGTAAGAAAAATCTCCAGTATTCAGCGGAAGATGTTTAGGGAAACCACAGAAAAGTCGTAATCAGGACGACCTGAGTATCTAATATCCATTCCTTCTGAAGAGGATTCTAATCCTTTAACCACTCGGTTGGTCTCCCAACGACATCTGAATTGTGTCCAATAGGTTTAACGTACAAGGATATTACTGCCTGGCCACTGCCATTTTTGTATGTTTCACTGCGCCACTTGTTATACAAAAGCAGGAAGGCACGTATCTCGTTCTCGTTACTGAGCGTACAGCATGGTATAAGGGGCGATCAAAAAGTTTCCGTTTGAGGACGTTGCTGCACAATAAGCGGTACGTAGCACGACTCCGATGCGGATATATAAGCACCGACATGTAGACGATGGATTAGTGTGGCATTCGTGTCTTTCCTACGTGCATGCGGTAAAAGCAGAAACGCGTACTATGGTGGCGTATTGCTAAATACGTCCAAACAACACCAAGTGCTGTTATTATTTTCTTGGCTGCCAAAGGTTGGTTGGTTGATTGATTTGGGGGGAGGGAACCAAGCAGAGAGATCATCTGTCCCATCGGACTAGGAAAGGATGGGGAAGGAAGTCGGCTGTGCCCGTACAAAGGAACCATCCAGGAATTTGCCTGAACCGATTTAGGGAAATCACGGGAAACCTAAATCAGGATGGCTATACACGGGTTTGAACTGTCGTCCTCCCACATGCGAGTCCAGTGTGCTTAACCACTGTGCCACCTCGCTCGGTTGCCTCCGAAAGACAAACACCTGTAGGCATCCATTGGAGAATGAAGACTGTGTAATGGGCAGCATGTCTGTCGAAAACAACTATTATGGAATGGTGCGCGAAGTTCCGCGCTGGTCGCGATTCGACACCGACCGATGTCGGAGGCCAGCAGAAGTCAAGCCAACTCAAGTGGGAAGTACTCGAGCTCCCGTATGATGGTCCTGATCTCTCCCCATGCGATTATCACGCAGTCGGGCACTTAAAAAAAGATATTGAAAGGTCAACGATTCCTGTTGGACGAAGATGTGCAGCATGCAGTTACGGACTGCAGTAGGGCACAGTGTTTTATTAAACGTGTATCTTCATCGTGGTGCGTCACCGGGAAGATTACCTCAATGCTCAGTGCGATTTTGCCTGATTGGCATACCAGTTCTGGAATTACAGCCTTCGAACGGAATCTTTCTGATCACCCTTATACAATTAATCAGGACTCATAACTGCGTCCAATCAGTGTTCCATGTGTAATTTCTTCCACAGTTGTACGCCTCCAAAGAAACATGATCCAATTAAAGGCTACTGTATCTCAGTGGGTGACAAAGTCTGTCCAAGTCAGTACGTATCACAAATCATTGTCTAGAGATACTCTTTCGTTACCTCGCACGAGTTCTGACCGACGGATCTTCTGGATCTAATGAATATATAGGGTGGTCGGAAATTCCGGTTACAGACTTCTAGGGCTTGTAGAGGGGAGTGAGTACATCGTATTTTGAATAGGAACCCATGTCCGGAAACGTCACCCAACGAGACTACAGAGCGACAAAGTTATAGGCCCAGGCGTCTGTAAATGTACGTATACGCGGGGTGATTCCGTGATGATGTTACAGACTTTCTAGGATGATGGAGAACGATAAATGTATTAATTTGAAGTAAGGATCCCTGCACCTGAAACGAACGAATCGAACGTCACAAAGGAAAACCGTTCTGATACCTCCGACAGTTGAATACATGTACCGGTTCTTGTGTTGCGAAGAGTGTAGGGTTGGTAACTTTAAGACGTGGTAGTATGGACAAAAACAAGAAAAAATGTCCAATAAACGTGGGCTCTAAAGTGTGTACGTTAACTTATATGAACACTTGCTCAATAGAGGAGACGTGTTTCATGTTAGTCAGAATGAACGAATGGTCGTAGCTCCTCAGGTATGCATTTTAGAGCCCACGTTTATTGGTCAGTTTTTCTTGTTTTTGTCCATACGACCACCACTAAAAGTTACCAACCCTACACTCTTCGCAACACAAGAACCGGTACATGTATTCAACTGTCAGAGGTATCAAAACGGTTTTCCTTTATGACGTTCGACTCGTTCGTTTCCGGTACAGGGATCCTTACTTCAAATTAATACATTTATCCTTCTACATCATCCTAGAAACTCTGTAACATCATCACGGAATCACCCCGCGTATACGTACATTTACAGACGCCCGGGCCTATAACTTTGTCGCTCTGTAGTCTCGTTGGGTGACGTTTCCGGTACGATGTACTCACTCCCCTCTACAAGCGCTAGAAGTCTGTAACTGGAATTTCCGACCACCCTGTATGTTCTAGTATGTCGAAATGCGTCCTTTCGGAAATTTAGCGTAAGTGGTACATAGATACCATTTCTCCCACGGCATCAGTAATCGCACGCCTAATGGTAGCCGCAACTTCATGATGCTTGATGTTGTGACATCCTAATCGACACAAAATCGGAATCGTTCACAAATTACTAGTTCAACTGACTTGCCGTAGATACGTATAACAGGTATCTGCTACATTTCTTGTTTGTTGTAAGCACTGCAATAGTCCAACCAAACAAACGGCCCAGAAGTAATGTAGAGGTGTAAGTAATTTCTGCAGCATAAATTCTTCCACTCTATGGCTATTGTGGAGCAATCGCGATACATTTTCAGGAGGGAAAAACAGCCTAGGTTGCAATGATGGCAGACGCTTTATTTACGCCTTTCGCCTTTTTGCTGCATCTTCAGAATTTGTTTAGGAACTGCGGGTAACGCATTAGTCGTAAGTAGCAAAAATATTTCGTGTGTACCTTCGGCAAGTAACTCATGCGAGCGCTTTCTGACATGTTTAAACTAGAACAGAAACTTGTGCAATTTTACTTCTGCTAATCGCTTGGACAAGTTTATTCCAGGAACTTGCTGCAAGTATTTGCATGTGTTTCCATAAGAGTCACGCCGCGAGATAAACGAGTGGAAGTTTACAAGGTCGCGCTTAGAAACGAGAGAATCCGCCAGAGCTGTTACACCATTATTATTGAATAAAAATCACAACGAAAAATGAAATTTTTTAAAAAAAGGAAGAAATGTTTGGGTAAGCGTACACATTTAAGTTATCAAGAAACACTACTAAATGAATTAAAATCTGAGGACTTTGCTGAGATTAAATACTTTCTGATAACGTCGTATGCAAGTTACGAACATCTTGAATCTATTGTACAAATATTCGAAAGCAGAAAACAAAACGCGGTAAGCTGTATCACCTAGAGATCGCCTTTTAATTACATCTCAATTTTTAAAAACAGTATTTTTTACTTTTGTTACAAATGTAATATGTGCACCTTTATGCTGATATTACAAATTCAGCTACTATTTAAGGATGTCTGTACTGCCATTCTACTTCCCCTTATAGTGAAACCAATTAAACGTTATATCTATCTCGCACTTCGTTGGCGGACGGTGGCGGTTCCAGTGGTAGATTTGTTTCGGTCCATTGGTGTTTGCGCCGTTCTCCTTTCATACATAGACATTTACCAGTATTAAACAAAAAAGAGCTTCAGCAAGTTTCACAAAACTTCCAGTGACTGACAAGTTCAACAAGTACTTTACGCTAGGTGCAAGAAACAGTTTCGAGTAACGTGCGGAAGCTACCTCTAGTGCTCAACGAAAGTTCCGGAAGTCGACTTGCCGGCGGTGTTTCCACGTCAAAGAACTTGCAAAAGTAGCATCTACAGGCGACTTACGGCAATTTACTTGCTCGTGGACACAGGCCTCTACGAATAGCCGCTTCCAGCAGTCTACAAATACATCCAAGTAGCTGGCCTTAGATACACTTTTTTTTTTTTTTTTTTTGGTACATCTATTATCAAATTCAGATAGTGGAACAACAGCTGATGAATTTATGAGGAGTAATGATATATCGTCAGCCATGTGTCTGTAGCTATTTCTTTAAATGCATTTAAATAAATAGATACAGTCACACGGCTGATAGTATATCATTACTTCTCATATCTTCTCACATATGCTTGACCGACACCAGACAAAAATCTACTAGTACCTCTACATCACATACGATCCTCTGAGGTCTCAGCTGGCATGGAGTATGTCAGTATGTAATTCCAGTTGCGAGTAACAGGACTTGCGCACTCTACACGCCAGCGGCAACACTGGTAAGACAGACGGGCAAGCTTCTTTGGGGGAAGTTCCTGGCACATTGAAACCGTGTACCGGACCGAGACTCGAACTCGGGACCTTTGCCTTTCCTGGGAAGTGCTCTACCGTCGGAGCTACCCAAGACCGGCTCACGCGCCGTCCTCACAGCTTTACTTCCGCTTGTACTTTGCCTCCTACCTTCCAGACTTCACAGAAGCTCTCCTGCGAGAGCACTTGCACGCGAAAGGCAAAGGTCCCGAGTTGGAGACTCGGTCCGGCACACAGATTTAATCTGCCAAGAGGTTTCATTTCAGTGCACACTCCGCTGCAGAGTGAAAATTCCATTCAGGAAACACGCCCCAGGCTGTCGCAAACCATGTCTCCACAATATCCTTTCTTCCAGGAGTGCTACTTCTGCAGCATTGCAGGAGAGCTTCTGTTAAGTTTAGAAGGTAGGAGACGAGGTACTGGCGGAAGTAGAGCTGTGAGGATGGGGCATTAGTCGTCCTTGGGGAGCTCAGACGATAGAGCACTTTCCTGCAGAAGGTAAAGGTCCCGAATTCGAGTCTCGGTCCGGCACGCAGTTTTAATCTGGCAGGAAGTTTCGTATCAGCGCACACTCCGCTGCAGAGTCAAAATTTCATTCTGGAAAGATTCTTTGGTGGAAGACACAAGCCGAGTGTCGACCGACAGCCTATCGTTTGGTACAGACACACGAGACGTTTATTGCAGAGAGACGTGTAATGCATAGCCGAGATGCTCCCAGGAATCACTAAAGGGAAGTCCCTATGGACAGAGAAAGATCTAAACTGATCTGACCGTGCCTAAACTCTTCTTGGATACGAGCTTCCTGTGCACCAACTAAAACCGAGAGTTAGTTTCCTCTAGCCTTAGAAGTAAGCGGATGAGAGCTGTCGAAAACGAGTTCACGCACATCACGAGGTGGCGGTAGTCACTGACTAGCCACGGTGTGAACGCAATGAATGCTGGACAACTTGCTAACTGCTCGACTGAGCTCGTGACTGGAAAGAGAGAAGGATATCTTATCCAAAAACGCCTCAAACATTAACATGTTTGAATGTTTAACTGTCGAGTAATAAATATGGTATATTTTTTTATGAAACATGAAGCTTACACTCATAGCGTAATACCACTTTCGGCTTGTGGCAGGGCTACATGGGTTTTTAATACGAAAACCACTCAAAATCTTGGATTTCTTCTTGAGCAATTGAGAAATGCGTGCTTGAAGTTATAAGGAAAAACAAGGAAACAAATAAATCGATCACAGAACAAAGTGGTCTGTGTGCCTTGGGACATACCGCTGTCTCATTTATCTTATTCTCATATTCCTATGTGAGATATAGAACAGAGCCATCAGAATGGTTGCACCTAAAGTAATGGTTCTCTAAATGTACCCAACAGGCGGCGCCAACGTCGCATTTCATTAAAAGTTTCCCACTTAAGTTCCCTGAGTACCTCCGTTACACTTTTGTTTATTCTATACCGACCTGTTGCGATCCTTAGAGCGCGTTTCTGAAATCTTACGGTTTCTGCCGTTAGGCCTGCTGGTAAGGATATTAAACGCTGTACTCTAGAATGGTTCGCACGGGCGTCTTATATGAGCTTTCCTTTACAGACGAAACCTGCAAATTTTCGTCTTCCACACTCTCTCCCTACTACTGGTTTCACTTGCTCGTTCTATTACACTTTCCATCATATTACTACTCTCCGGTCTTTAAAATTTTTGCCAGGCTCGAGAATTATACAGCTAATCTTTTGATCAGGAACAACTGCCAAGATGAGTAACACTGAAGTAGATAACGTCGGTGTAGCAAAGCAAATCACTTAATAAAGGCAAGACGTCCGGTCCAGATTGTATACCAGTCAGATTTCTTTGAGAGTACGCTGATACGATAGTTCCATATTTAACAATTAAGTACAATCGCTCACTAACAGAAATATCCGTAACTAAAGACTGGAAAATTTTTCAAGTCACATTGTAAGTAGGCTGTTTACGTTTGTATGTTGGTAACGCCACGTAGCGCTCTGTATGAAAATCACTGACTGTGCTGTGTGCAGTCTGTGGCTGGTTGCACTCATTGTTGGAATATTCGCTTGTGTAGTGTAGGGCAATTGGATTTGAATAGCAAGTAGCGTTGTGCAGTTGGAGGTGAGCCGCCAGCAATGGTGTATGTTGGGAGAGAGATGGCAGAGTATTGAGAGCGGACGATCTGGACGTGTGTCCGTCAGAAAAAGGAAATTTGCAAGACTGGATGTCATGAACTGATCTATATAGTATGACTTTTAAGGTAAATACATTGTTTGTTCTCTATCTAAATCTTTCATTTACTAACTATATGCCTATCAGTAGTTAGTGCTTTCAGTACTTAGAATCTTTCATTCAGCTGACAGTATTGGCAGATTTTTGTGAGGTAAGTGATTCTTGAGAGGTATAGGTCATTGTTAGTCAGGGTCATTCTTTTGTAGTGATTATTTAATGTCACATAGCGTTACGCTAAAAAATAAAATAAAAATGTGTGTCAGTGACGATCAGAACAGAATAAGTAACGAGACAAATGTCCGAGTACGTTCAGTTTTGCTCAGCTGTTTGAAACTCAAATAACGTAAGAGGTTTATCAGCACAGTCATTTATAATTTTTCAAAGGGGATGTTACAACATCAATACCCAAAAAGGGAAATAAGAGTAATCTGATGAATTAGAGGCCCATTTCACTAAAGACGATTGCGGTAGGGTTTTGGAACATATACAGTGTTCTAACGTTATGATTTACCTTGAAGAAAACGATTTATTGACTCATAGTCAGAATTGATTTAGAAAATATCGTTTTTGTGAAACACAACTAGCTCCTTACACTCATGAAGTAATGACTTCTGTCGACATGGGATGTTAAATTGATTCCATATTTTTTGATTTCCTGAAGGCTTTCGAAACCGTTCCTCACAAGCGTCTTCTAACCAAACTGCGTTGCCTATGGAATGTCGCCTCAATTATGTGACTGGATTCGTGATTTCCTGTCAGAAAGTCACAGTTCGTAATAATAGATGAAGAGTCGTGGAGTAAAACAGAAGTAATATCCGGTGTTCCCCAAGGAAGTGTTATAGGCCCTCCATTGTTCCTGATCTAATTAACGACATAAGAGACCATCTGAGTAGTCCTCTTAGATTGTTTGCAGCTGATGCTGTCATTTACCGTCTTCTAAAGTCATAAGATGACCAAAACTAACTGCAAAATTATTTAGATAAGATACCCGTATGGTGCGAAATGTGGCAATTGACACTGAATAAAGAAAAGTGTGAAGTTATTTAGATGAGGACTAACAGAAAGTCGCTAATTTTCGATTACGCGATAAGTCACACAAATGTGAAGGCTGTAAATTCAACTAAATACTTAGGGATTACAATTACAAATAACCTAAATTGGAACGTACACACAGATAATGTTGTGGGTAGAGCAGACCAAAGACTGCGGTTCATTGGCAGAATACTTAGAAGGTGCTACAGGTCTATTAAAGAGACTACACCACGCTTGTCCGCCAATTCTGGGGTATTACTGTACGGTGTGGGATCCTCATCTGATGGGACTGACGGATGACATCGAAAAAGTTCAAAGAAGGCCAGCTCGTTTTGTATTATCGCGAAATAGGGGAGATAGTGCCACAGACATGACACGTGAACTGCAGTAGCAATCATTAAAACAAAGGCGTTTTTCGTTGTGACGGGATTTTCTAATGAAATTTCAATCACCAGTTTTCTCCTCCGATTGCGAAAACATTTTGTTGGCACCCGCCTACATAAGGAGAAATGATCATCACGATATAATAAAAGAAATCAGAGCTCACACAGAAAACTTAAGTGCTCGTTTATCCCGTGCGCTGTTCGAGAGTGCAACGGTAGAGAGACAGCTTGGAGGTGGTTCGTTGAACCCTCTGCCGGGCACTTTGTTGTGAATAGCAGAGTAATCACTTAGATGTAGATAAGATATTATCGAATTAATTACCTTTGCCTTGCTTTATTTTTATTCACATTTTAAGAGAGCCGACATTGAGCAACCATCCCCCTCCATACCGAATGTTGCTCTAGAGGCGACACACTCCGTAGTTATCCACCTGAAACAAACACTGCATTCTGACTGCTACGCACTGCAGTTTGACTGATCCCTCGATTAAATCTCGCCAACTGTCGCATGGATCAATGATGTCGTCAGTGGCTCCATTTTCGGTGACCCTGGATATCATTCGACGTTTTTATGTGAGTTCTGGCTAGTAGAACATTCGTGGAAACAGAATTCTACCACGTATCAGGGGATAATTCACACCTTTCTACTAGAGATACATCAGGAGTTCTGTACTTTAGGTGATGAAGTATTTTACGACTGATAACGTTCAACCGGCCAGTGTGGCCGAGTGGCTCTAGGCGCTTCAGTCTGGAACCACGCGACCGCCACGGTCGCAGGTTCGAATCCTGCCTCGGGCATGGATGTGTGTGATGTCCTTATGTTAGTTAGGTTTAAGTAGTTTTAAGTTGTAGGGGACTGATGACCTCAGATGTTAAGTCCCATAGTGCTCAGAGCCATATGAACCATGTGATACCGTTCAGTACAGTTCATAATTTAGGATTCACAGTACTCTAGCAGTGAATTTCTTATCAGAGCGACTATTTCTTAGTGCCTTACTGGCGCTCCCACTTCAGAATGATACCGCTAACCACGGACCGCACGTCAGGATCGTTATCTCCTCATATCCTAGTTTTACCTCAACACGACAAACAGCAGTGCACCGATGAGCAATTTGTTATTTAGCCCACATATTGAAGCGCACATATGTCCAGTGAGAGAAGCTCGTCACCATCCATATACGTCAGAAATTAACAGTAATTCATATCAATTACATTTATTGTCTATAGTGACGGAAAAGAATTCAGCACCCTCAAGACTGTCCAGTGGTATCACTATAAAATATGTGCATACTGAGGCGTTGCAGTGTTTGTGATTCATTTCTCACGGTCATCGACGGCCAGATGGCGCTAAGGGGGCCTGTCTGTGCACCCTCTATTTTGGTTCTGCAGGCAGTAAGGCAAACAGGTGGGAATTTAAGGAGATGGGACCTGGATAAACTGAAAGAACAAGAGGTGTTACAGAGTACCAGGGACAGCATAAGGGAACAATTGACAGGAATGGGGGAAAGAAATACAGTAGAAGACGAATGGGTAGCTCTGAGGGATGAAGTAGTGAAGGCAGCAGAGGATCAAGTGGGTAAAAAGACGAGGGCTAGTAGAAATCCTTGAGTAACAGAAGAAATATTGAATTTAATTGATGAAAGGAGAAAATATAAAAATGCGGTAAATGAAGCAGGCGAAAAGGAATACAAACGTCTCAAAAATGAGATCGACAGGAAGTGCAAAATGGCAAAGCAGGGATGGCTAGAAGACAAATGTAAGGATGTAGAGGCTTATCTCACTAGGGGTAAGTTAGATATAGCCTACAGGAAAATTAAAGAGACCTTTGGAGAAAAGAGAGCCACTTGTGTGAATATCAAGAGCTCAGATGGAAATCCAGTTCTAAGCAAAGAGGGGAAAGCAGAAAGGTGGAAGGAGTATATAGAGGGTCTATACAAGGGCTATGTGCTTGAGGACTATATTATGGAAATGGAAGAGAATGTAGATGAAGACGAAGTGGGAGATACGATACTGCGTGAAGAGTTTGACAGAGCACTGAAAGACCTGAATCGAAACAAGGCCCCGGGAGTAGACAATATTCCATTAGAACTACTGACAGCCTTGGGAGAGCCAGTCATGACAAAACTCTACCATCTGTGAGCAAGATGTATGAGACAAGGGAAATACCCTCAGACTTCAAGAAGAATATAATAATTCCAATCCCAAAGAAAGAAGGTGTTGACAGATGTGAAAATTACCGAACAATCAGTTTAATAAGTCACAGCTGCAAAATACTAACGCGAATTCCTTTACAGACGAATGGAAAAACTGGTAGAAGCCGACCTCGGGGAAGATCAGATTGGATTCCGTAGAAATGTTGGAACACGTGCGGCAATATTGACCTTACGACTTATCTTAGAAGAAAGATTAAGGAAAGGCAAACATATATTTCTAGCATTTGTAGACTTAGAGAAGGCTGTTGACTGGAATACTCTCTTTCAAATTCTAAAGGTGGCAGGGCTAAAATACAGGGAGCGAAAGGCTATTTACAATTTGTACAGAAACCAGATGGCAGTTATAAGAGTAGAGGGGCATGAAAGGGAAGCAGTGGTTGGGAAGGGAGTGAGATAGGGTTGTAGCCTCTCCCCGATGTTATTCAATCTGTATATTGAGCAAGCAGTAAAGGAAACAAAAGAATAATTCGGAGTAGGTATTAAAATCCAGGGAGAAGAAATAAAAACTTTGAGGTTCGCCGATGACATTGTAATTCTGTCAGAGACAGCAAAGGACTTGGAAGAGCAGTTGAAAGGAGGATATAAGATGAACATCAACAAAAGCAAAACGAAGAAAATGGAATGTAGTCGAATTAAGTCGGGTGATGCTGAGGGAATTAGATTAGGAAATGAGACACTTAAAGTAGTAAAGGAGTTTTGCTATTTGGGGAGCAAAATAACTGATGATGGTCGAAGTAGAGAGGATATAAAATGTAGACTGGCAATAGCAAGGAAAGCGTTTCTGAAGAAGAGAAATTTGTCAACATCGAGTATAGATTTAACTGTCAGGAAGTCGTTTCTGAAAGTATTTGTATGGAGTGTAGCCATGTATGGAAGTGAAACGTGGACGATAAATAGTTTGGACAAGAAGAGAATAGAAGCTTTCGAAATGTGGTGCTACAGAAGAATGCTCTACATTAGATGGGTAGATCACATAACTAATGAGGAGGTACTGAATAGAATTGGGGAGAAGAGGAGCTTGTGGCACAACATGACTAGAAGAAGGGATCGGTTGGTAGCACATGTCCTGAGGCATCAAGTGATCACAAATTTAGCATTGGAGGGCAGCGTGGAGAGTAAAAATCATAGAGGGAGACCAAGAGATGAATACACCAAGCACATTCAGAAGGATGTAGGTTGCAGTAGGTACTGGGAGATGAAGGAGCTTGCACAGGATAGATTAGCATGGAGAGCTGCATCAAACCAGTCTCAGGACTGAAGACCACAACAACAACAACAGGCAGTAACTGTGCTGAGTTTAGACGTGAACAGTGTTTACAACATTCTTTCTATGGTGCAACCAAACCCCACTGACGAGTATGTACTCCTGTTGAGCAGCTTCATCCATTTGAAAGGGGTCGCGCTAGGGGCCTGCGGGGAACTACATAGATGTATCGACCGATGGCTGCACATGTTGGACATAATTTTTTGGTGATAGTTGCTGCTTTCAGCAGTGGTCTGTGGAACATTCGCACTCCTGTAGACCAGGTTTTGGAAGTCCGCGTAGCACAGACACGTGTCAAGTCGACGCTTTGTTCGAGCAGCGGTGGCTGGACGAACATCATTAGGGACGTAATAAGGACACCTGCCGTATCATCACGGGCAATTGAGAACCGTTTGCTTGCAGTAGGGTTATTTAGACTGCGCGTGCTTTCGCCAGGCTCTCACTGGCATCGCCTAGTACGACTATTCTGCTATCGTGAAAGAGTTGACCGGAAAGTGGAATGACGCTCTGTCGTCTTGAGTGGTGAGAGAAGGTCTATCAGTATGAGGGTGATGGACGTACACCTGTGTGGCGTAGACCTGGTGTGAGCTGCCTGTCCCAGAGTGTATTCGCTCACGACAAACGGGTTCCATCCCAGGCCTCATGGCTGCTGCGACTCAACGTGCCCTTCATAGTGCACAACAAATGGCCTGGTCAGCAATATCACTAGATCTCTAGCCAATTGAACGCGCATGGGACGTGATGAAGGGCAACTTACTCATTCTCCATAACCTGCGAGAACTACCTCCGAATTGAAACAAAAGCCGCAAGATGATTGGGACAGTCCAGTGCGGGATGTCATTCGGCACATTTGTGATCGTTGCCATGCGACAATAGACGCCTGCGTTGCCACTCAGTGTATTGATGAGACCGTTTTGGCACTGTGTACTGTGATATGGGAGTTTCATTTGGTCTGAATTTAGAATG
This sequence comes from Schistocerca serialis cubense, assembly GCF_023864345.2. Taxonomy (NCBI): domain Eukaryota; kingdom Metazoa; phylum Arthropoda; class Insecta; order Orthoptera; family Acrididae; genus Schistocerca; species Schistocerca serialis. The sequence goes on along the minus strand of NC_064642.1, from coordinate 80,877,358 downwards.
AAATTTTCACTCTACAGCGGAGTGTGCGCTGTTATGAAACTTCCTGGCAGATTAAAACTGTGTGCCGGACCGAGACTCGAACTCGGGACCTTTGCCTTTCGCGGGCAAGCGATCTACCGACCTTTTTTTTTTTTTATAATGAAGTAATGGCCAACGTCTTAGACACTTTTTTTCCTGTTTTCTTCTTTTTTTAATTTTTTTGATAATTTGTATTGAACAAACTAAAAGTACATATATATCACTATGCAAGAGTTCTTCAAGGTACCATTTAAGGGGCTCCGGAACGCCCTATACTTGCAATGTTAAAATAACGCTTATAAATTACATCTTTCCTCACAAAGTATTTGAGGTAGGAAGTTGAACTTTTTACAGATTATTTATTGTAATATGGGCTACAACTTAACACAGGGATTTTACAAAATTTTAGTTCAGTTATTAAAGATGATTTTTTTCAATTGTAATGGAAATTAACAACATTTTTTTGCAATTTTTTATTTATATATTCAAAAATATACAGTTTTTTGGAAAAAGGCTGTGTTAAATTATGCAGAAGGTACTGTGTAACATTTACTGAAAGTTTGAAACAAATATGTTTGGAAGATCCTTAGAAAACATGTACTTAGTATGAGAAAATAAAAGTTTTGGGAATCGAGCGACAAAGATTGGATTAACTTTTTAGTGCATTCCAGGTCCATAGGATGGATTATCTTCATCCTCTGCAAACTCCTCCTCCAGCTTCCTCTTGTTCCTCCTCCTGTTTACTCTTGCTTGTATTTCTAGACTCTTTACAGCCCTGTCTGCAGCCCGAAGGCGTTCCTTGTCTAAAGCAGGCATCGCTCGTTGTTGTGTTCGTAGATTTTGCTACCATTTTCTTCAGTTGCAGTTACTGCAACACTGTTCCAAAAGGTGATCATGTATGAACACTTATCACATTTCAGTTGCATTTCACTAGCAAGTCCTACGTGCTTTATTATGGAGAGTTCCAGACCAACTTCACTACAATGAATACATCTTACACAGTTTGAAAACATTCCTTTGAGAACCGACATATCAAATATTTCATTCACATCCGATTCGCCCATAAAACATTCATAGTTTACACTCATTGAATCAAGCTTCTTCTGTGAAGCATTTTCTTCCCACTTTGACTGCTATGGGCAGGTTTACTTGAGAGGTTAGGTTCACTCACTTGGTTATCGTCTTTATTGTTTACAGTAATAACACATACCTTTGGCTTTCCAACATTTCTCCTTTTCTTAAAAGCCTTCAGAGGATTTCTAATAGCTTTACTTTTACTCATTATTATACTTCAACAAAACAGAGACTCAAGAAACAGAATTAATTACGAATATTTTCGAGATAACGACAGAGTAAATAAACATGAAACAATCGACAATCACACCAGCGATATATATTGAACCATCACAGGTTAGCCACAACACATACTTTATCTCACATCACTAAAATGTACCTGATGAACACGGACGTTAATAATAACACCATTTGACAGCAGTTTAACAGCGCCACAGTGGGTCACGCCCATGTAGAACACATTTCAAAAAAAAATTTAAAAATTGTTGTAGTCTTCGAAATTGAATAAATTATATATCTATTAAAAGGTAATAGTCTGCAGATTCAGAAAACGCAAAAAAGTAAAAATTGAACTTTTTATGATTTTGAGCCTTTCCGGAGCCCCTTAAACATATACAAATGACTGTCTGAGCTACCCAAGCACGACTCACGCCCTGTCCTCACAGCTGTAATTCCGCCAGCTGTGAGGACGGGGCGTGAGTCGTGCTTGGGTAGCTCAGGCGGAAGAGCGCTTGCTCGCAAAAGGCAAAGGTCCCGAGTTCGAGTCTCGCTCTGGCACACAGTTTTAATCTGGTCTGAATCTGTTATCATACCGGATTATCAAAACGCTAGTATAAATTTGAAAACTTAATAAACCATGGAATAATGTAGATAGAGAGGTAAAAATTGACACACATGCTTCGAATGACATGGGGTTTTATTAGAACAAAAAAAAGAAAAAGGAAAAATTGCTAGACGTGTGAATGACCTCTTGCGCGAGTAGTCGTTTGGTGATGATCTAGATTAGATTAGATTAATAAGTTCCATGGATCATGAATACATGACATAATTAAGTTAATTTAACAACATAATTAAGTTAATATAACAACTTTTTTATTTTAAAAAAAAATTTTTATGCTCGTGTGCTCAGCCGCCATTTTTGTCACGCTTGACCTCCCAAGTCCCCAGAACTCAGTCCGTGCGATTATTGGCTTTGGGGTTACCTGAGGTCGCAAGTATATCGTGATCGACCGACATCTCTAGGGATGCTGAAAGACAACATCCGACACCAATGCCTCGCCATAACTCCGGACATGCTTTACAGTGCTGTTCACAACATTATTCCTTGACTACAGCTATTGTTGAGGAATGATGTGGACATATTGAGCATTTCCTGTAAAGATCATCATCTTTGCTTTGTCTTACTTTGTTATGCTAATTATTGCTATTCTGATCAGATGAAGCGCCATCTGTCGGACATTTTGTGAACTTGTGTATTTTTTTGGTTCTAATAAAACCCCATGTCATTCCAAGTATGTGTGTCAATTTGTACCTCTCTATCTACATTATTCCGTGATTTATTCAGTTTTCAAATTTATACTGATTTTTTGGGCACCTGGTATCTTCCTAGAATGATGAATTACCCCTCACCTTACTTGTCAATAAAATTAGTTTGTCCTTGACGGTGCTGCATTTTTTGCCTGCAATGTACAAAACTTTTACTTGAGTGTGCCATTTGCAACAAATAAATAAAAGTTTAAGATGCGCCAGCTGTAGGAATATGTTTCAAGTAAGCTATAATTGCTTTTGTTTCTACAAATGTTATCATATTCTGAACTTTTTTTTTTGAGTCACCAGTCTTCTAACTGGTTTGATGCGGCCCGTCACGAATTCCTTTCCTGTGCCATCCTCTTCATCTCAGAGTAGCACTTGCATCCTACGTTCTCAATTATTTACTGGATGTTTCCCATCTCTGTGTTCCTCTATAGTTTTTGCCCTCTACAGTTTCCTCTAGAACCATGGAAGTCATTCCCCGATTTCTTAACAGATGTCCTATCATCCTCTCCCGTCTTATCGTCAGTGATTTTCACATATTCCTTTCCTCTCCGATTCTGCACAGAACCTCCTCATTCCTTACCTTATCAGGCCACCTAATTTTCAACATTCCCCTGTAGCACCACATCTCAAATGCTTCGATTCTCCTCTGTTCCGGGTTTCCCACAGTCCATATTTCACTACCTTACAGTGCTGTGCTCCTGACGTACATTCTCAGAAATTTCTTCTTCAAATTAAGGCCTCTGTTTGATGCTATCAGATTTCTCTTGGCCAGGAATGCCATTTTGCCAGTGCTAGTTTGCCTTTGATGGGCACCTTGCTCCTCCTGTCATTGGTTATTTTCATGCCTAGGTAACAGAATTCCTTAACGTCTTCAACTTTGTGACCAGCAGTCCCGATGTTAAGTTTCTCGCTGTTCTCATTTCTGCTACTTCTCATTACTTTCGTCTTTCTTTGATTTACTCTAAATGCCTATTCTGTACTCATTTCAATGTTCATTACATTCAGCAATCCTGTAAATCTTCTTCACTTTCACTCAGGATAGCTATGTCATCAGCTAATCTTATCATTGATATCCTTGCACCTTGATTTTAATCCTACTTCTGAATCATTACTTCTTCGATATACAGATTGAACAGTAGGGGTGAAAGACTACATCCCCGTCTTACACCTTTTTTAATCCGAGCACTTCGTTCTTGGTTGTCCACTCGTAGTACTGCCTTACTGAGCAGTAGGAGTGAAAGACTACATCCCTGTCTTATACCCTTTTTAATCTGAGCATTTCATTCTTGGTTGTCCACTCGTAGTACTGCCTTACTTAACAGTAGGAGTGAAAGACTACATCCCTGTCTTACAAACTTTTTAATCCGAGCACTTCGTTCTTGGTTGTCCACTCATAGTACTGCCTTACTGAACAGTAGGAGTGAAAGACTACATCCCTGTCTTACACCCTTTTTAATCTGAGCACTTCTTTCTTGGTTGTCCACTCATAGTACTGCCTTACTGAACAGTAGGAGTGAAAGACTACATCCCTTTCTTACACCCTTTTTAATCCGAGCACTTCGTTCTTGGTTGTCCACTCGTAGTACTGCCTTACTGAACAGTAGGAGTGAAAGACTACATCCCTGTCTTACACCCTTTTTAATCCGAGAACTTCGTTCTTGGTTGTCCACTCGTAGTACTGCCTTACTGAACAGTAGGAGTGAAAGACTACATCCCTGTCTTACACCCTTTTTAATCCGAACACTTCTTTCTTGGTTGTCCACTCGTAGTACTGCCTTACTGAACAGTAGGAGTGAAAGACTACATCCCTGTCTTACACCCTTTTTAATCCGAGCACTTCGTTCTTGGTTGTCCACTCGTAGTACTGCCTTACTGAACAGTAGGAGTGAAAGACTACATCCCTGTCTTACACCCTTTTTAATCCGAGCACTTCGTTCTTGGTTGTCCACTCGTAGTACTGCCTTACTGAACAGTAGGAGTGAAAGACTACATCCCTGTCTTACACCCTTTTTAATCCGAGCACTTCGTTCTTGGTTGTCCACTCGTAGCACTGCCTTACTGAACAGTAGGAGTGAAAGACTGCATCCCTGTCATACACCCTTTTTAATCCGAGCACTTCGTTCTTGGTTTTCCACTCATAGTACTGCCTTACTGAACAGTAGGAGTGAAAGACTACATCCCTGTCTTACACCCTTTTTAATCCGAGCACTTTGTTCTTGGTTGTCCACTCGTAGTACTGCCTTACTGAACAGTAGGAGTGAAAGACTACATCCCTGTCTTACACCCTTTTTAATCCGAACACTTCATTCTTGGTTGTCCACTCGTAGTACTGTCTTACTGAGCAGTAGGAGTGAAAGACTACATCCCTGTCTTACACCCTTTTTAATCCGAGCACTTCGTTCTTGGTTGTCCACTCGTAGTACTGCCCTACTGAACAGTAGGAGTGAAAGACTACATCCCTGTCTTACACCCTTTTTAATCCGAGCACTTCGTTCTTGGTTGTCCACTCGTAGTACTGCAATACTGAACAGTAGGAGTGAAAGACTACATCCCTGTCTTACACCCTTTTTAATCCGAGCACTTCGTTCTTGGTTGTCCACTCGTGGTACTGCCTTACTGAACAGTAGGAGTGAAAGACTACATTCCTGTCTTACACCCTTTTTAATCCGAGCACTTCGTTCTTGGTTGTCCACTCGTAGTACTGCCTTACTGAACAGTAGGAGTGAAAGACTACATCCCTGTCCTACACCCTTTTTAATCCAAGCACTTCGTTCTTGGTTGTCCACTCGTAGTACTGCCTTACTGAACAGTAGGAGTGAAAGACTACATCCCTGTCTTACACCCTTTTTAATCCGAACACTTCTTTCTTGGTTGTCCACTCGTAGTACTGCCTTACTGAACAGTAGGAGTGAAAGACTACATCCCTGTCTTACACCCTTTTTAATTCGTGCACTTCGTTCTTGGTTGTCCACTCGTAGTACTGCCTTACTGAACAGTAGGAGTGAAAGACTACATCCCTGTCTTACACCCTTTTTAATCCGAGCACTTCGTTCTTGGTTGTCCACTCGTAGTACTGCCTTACTGAACAGTAGGAGTGAAAGACTACATCCCTGTCTTACACCCTTTTTAATCCGAGCACTTCGTTCTTGGTTGTCCACTCGTAGCACTGCCTTACTGAACAGTAGGAGTGAAAGACTGCATCCCTGTCATACACCCTTTTTAATCCGAGCACTTCGTTCTTGGTTTTCCACTCATAGTACTGCCTTACTGAACAGTAGGAGTGAAAGACTACATCCCTGTCTTACACCCTTTTTAATCCGAGCACTTTGTTCTTGGTTGTCCACTCGTAGTACTGCCTTACTGAACAGTAGGAGTGAAAGACTACATCCCTGTCTTACACCCTTTTTAATCCGAGCACTTCGTTCTTGGTTGTCCACTCGTAGTACTGCCTTACTGAACAGTAGGAGTGAAAGACTACATCCCTGTCTTACACCCTTTTTAATCCGAGCACTTCGTTCTTGGTTGTCCACTCGTAGTACTGCCTTACTGAACAGTAGAAGTGAAAGACTACATCCCTGTCTTACACCCTTTTTAATCCGAGCACTTCGTTCTTGGTTGTCCACCCGTAGTACTGCCTTACTGAACAGTAGGAGTGAAAGACTACATCCCTGTCTTACACCCTTTTTAAACCGAGCACTTCGTTCTTGGTTGTCCACTCGTAGTACTGCCTTACTGAACAGTAGGAGTGAAAGACTACATCCCTGTCATACACCCTTTTTAATCCGAGCACTTCGTTCTTGGTTGTCCACTCGTAGTACTGCCTTACTGAACAGTAGGAGTGAAAGACTACATCCCTGTCTTACACCCTTTTTAATTCGAGCACTTCGTTCTTGGTTGTCCACTCGTAGTACTGCCTTACTGAACAGTAGGAGTGAAAGACTACATCCCAGTCTTACACCCTTTTTAATCTGAGCACTTCTTTCTTGGTTGTCCACTCATAGTACTGCCTTACTGAACAGTAGGAGTGAAAGACTACATCCCTTTCTTACACCCTTTTTAATCCGAGCACTTCGTTCTTGGTTGTCCACTCGTAGTACTGCCTTACTGAACAGTAGGAGTGAAAGACTACATCCCTGTCTTACACCCTTTTTAATCCGAGAACTTCGTTCTTGGTTGTCCACTCGTAGTACTGCCTTACTGAACAGTAGGAGTGAAAGACTACATCCCTGTCTTACACCCTTTTTAATCCGAGCACTTCGTTCTTGGTTGTCCACTCGTAGTACTGCCTTACTGAACAGTCGGAGTGAAAGACTACATCCCTGTCTTACACCCTTTTTAATCCGAGCACTTCGTTCTTGGTTGTCCACTCGTAGTACTGCCTTACTGAACAGTAGGAGTGAAAGACTACATCCCTGTCTTACACCCTTTTTAATCCGAGAACTTCGTTCTTGGTTGTCCACTCGTAGCACTGCCTTACTGAACAGTAGGAGTGAAAGACTGCTTCCCTGTCATACACCCTTTTTAATCCGAGCACTTCGTTCTTGGTTTTCCACTCATAGTACTGCCTTACTGAACAGTAGGAGTGAAAGACTACATCCCTGTCTTACACCCTTTTTAATCCGAGCACTTTGTTCTTGGTTGTCCACTCGTAGTACTGCCTTACTGAACAGTAGGAGTGAAAGACTACATCCCTGTCTTACACCCTTTTTAATCTGAACACTTCATTCTTGGTTGTCCACTCGTAGTACTGTCTTACTGACCAGTAGGAGTGAAAGACTACATCCCTGTCTTACACCCTTTTTAATCCGAGCACTTCGTTCTTGGTTGTCCACTCGTAGTACTGCCCTACTGAACAGTAGGAGTGAAAGACTACATCCCTGTCTTACACCCTTTTTAATCCGAGCACTTCGTTCTTGGTTGTCCACTCGTAGTACTGCCCTACTGAACAGTAGGAGTGAAAGACTACATCCCTGTCTTACACCCTTTTTAATCCGAGCACTTCGTTCTTGGTTGTCCACTCGTGGTACTGCCTTACTGAACAGTAGGAGTGAAAGACTACATCCCTGTCTTACACCCTTTTTAATCCGAGCACTTCGTTCTTGGTTGTCCACTCGTAGTACTGCCTTACTGAACAGTAGGAGTGAAAGACTACATCCCTGTCTTACACCCTTTTTAATCCAAGCACTTCGTTCTTGGTTGTCCACTCGTAGTACTGCCTTACTGAACAGTAGGAGTGAAAGACTACATCCCTGTCTTACACCCTTTTTAATCCGAACACTTCTTTCTTGGTTGTCCACTCGTAGTACTGCCTTACTGAACAGTAGGAGTGAAAGACTACATCCCTGTCTTACACCCTTTTTAATTCGTGCACTTCGTTCTTGGTTGTCCACTCGTAGTACTGCCTTACTGAACAGTAGGAGTGAAAGACTACATCCCTGTCTTACACCCTTTTTAATCCGAGCACTTCGTTCTTGGTTGTCCACTCGTAGCACTGCCTTACTGAACAGTAGGAGTGAAAGACTGCATCCCTGTCATACACCCTTTTTAATCCGAGCACTTCGTTCTTGGTTTTCCACTCATAGTACTGCCTTACTGAACAGTAGGAGTGAAAGACTACATCCCTGTCTTACACCCTTTTTAATCCGAGCACTTTGTTCTTGGTTGTCCACTCGTAGTACTGCCTTACTGAACAGTAGGAGTGAAAGACTACATCCCTGTCTTACACCCTTTTTAATCCGAACACTTCATTCTTGGTTGTCTACTCGTAGTACTGTCTTACTGAGCAGTAGGATTGAAACACTACATGCCTGTCTTACACCCTTTTTAATCCGAGCACTTCGTTCTTGGTTGTCCACTCGTAGTACTGCCCTACTGAACAGTAGGAGTGAAAGACTACATCCCTGTCTTACACCCTTTTTAATCCGAGCACTTCGTTCTTGGTTGTCCACTCGTAGTACTGCCCTACTGAACAGTAGGAGTGAAAGACTACATCCCTGTCTTACACCCTTTTTGAACCGAGCACTTCGTTCTTGGTTGTCCACTCGTAGTACTGCCTTACTGAACAGTAGGAGTGAAGGACTACATCCCTGTCTTACACCCTTTTTAATCCGAGCACTTCGTTCTTGGTTGTCCACTCGTAGTACTGCCTTACTGAACAGTAGGAGTGAAAGACTACATCCCTGTCTTACACCCTTTTTAATCCGAGCACTTCGTTCTTGGTTGTCCACTCGTAGTACTGCCTTACTGAACAGTAGGAGTGAAAGACTACATCCCTGTCTTACACCCTTTTTAATCCGAGCACTTCGTTCTTGGTTGTCCACCCGTAGTACTGCCTTACTGAACAGTGGGAGTGAAAGACTACATCCCTGTCTTACACCCTTTTTAAACCGAGCACTTCGTTCTTGGTTGTCCACTCGTAGTACTGCCTTACTGAACAGTAGGAGTGAAAGACTACATCCCTGTCTTACACCCTTTTTAATCCGAGCACTTCGTTCTTGGTTGTCCACTCGTAGTACTGCCTTACTGATCAGTAGGAGTGAAAGACTACATCCCTGTCTTACACCCTTTTTAATCCGAGCACTTCGTTCTTGGTTGTCCACTCGTAGTACTGCCTTACTGAACAGTAGGAGTGAAAGACTACATCCCTGTCTTACACCCTTTTTAATCCGAGCACTTCGTTCTTGGTTGTCCACTCGTAGTACTGCCTTACTGATCAGTAGGAGTGAAAGACTACATCCCTGTCTTACACCCTTTTTAATCCGAGCACTTCGTTCTTGGTTGTCCACTCGTAGTACTGCCTTACTGAACAGTAGGAGTGAAAGACTACATCCCTGTCTTACACCCTTTTTAATCCGAGCACTTCGTTCTTGGTTGTCCACTCGTAGTACTGCCTTACTGAACAGTAGGAGTGAAAGACTACATCCCTGTCTTACACCCTTTTTAATCCGAGCACTTCGTTCTTGGTTGTCCACTCGTGGTACTGCCTTACTGAACAGTAGGAGTGAAAGACTACATCCCTGTCTTACACCCTTTTTAATCCGAGCACTTCGTTCTTGGTTGTCCACTCGTAGTACTGCCTTACTGAACAGTAGGAGTGAAAGACTACATCCCTGTCTTACACCCTTTTTAATCCGAACACTTCTTTCTTGGTCGTCCAGTCTTATTACTCCGTTTTGGCTCTTGCACATATTGTATATTATCCGTCTTTTCCTGTACGTTGCCCCTTTTTTTTCTCAGAATTCCGAACGTCTTGCACCATTTTACATTGTTGAACGTCTTTTCCAGGTCGACGAATCCTATGAAGGCGTCTTGATTTTTCTTTAATCTTGCTTCCCTTATCAACAGCAGCGTCAGAAATGCTTCTCTGGTGCCTTTACTTTTCCTAAGCCCAAACTGATCGTCATCTAACTCATTCTCAATTTTCTTTTCGATTCTTCTGTATATTATTCTTGTCAGCAACTTGGCTGCAAGAGCTGTTAAGCTGGACCCTAGCTAAATTGACTGCATCATCTATTGTCATTAAAAAGAAAGTAAACTAAGCAAACTGATTTAATATCTGCCTCAGAGCCCACTTCGTAGGCGATAATTATCATTTTGAGACAAACAGGACACTGGCATGCGGATTGATACAGTACTGCTGTGTCTCATTGACAGGCGGCTTGTGACACAGGATCCATCGGGTAGTGACTGCTGACAAGGGAACCTCCCCATCGCACCCTCTTCAGATTTAGTTATAAGTTGGCACAGTGGATAGGCCTTGAAAAACTGAACACAGATCAATCGCGAAAACAGGAAGAAGTTGTGTGGAACTATGAAAAAAATAAACAAAATATATAAACTGAGTAGTCCATGTGCAACATATGCAACATGTAGGGTACTGTGAACTCAGGAGCGCCGTGGTTATTTTGAGCAGCTGTGGAACGAGAGGTCCTTGGTTCAAGTCTTCCCTCGAGTGAAAAGTTTAATTCTTTTATTTTCAGTTTATGTGACAAACTCTTATTTTTTCATCACTTTTTAGGGAGTGATTATCACATCCACAAGAAGACCTAAATCGGGCAAGGTAGAAGAATCTTGTTAACCATTCGCCAAGTGTACAAGTTAGGTGGGTCGACAACATATTCCTGTCACGTGACGCACATGCCGTCACCTGTGTCGTATGGAATATATCAGACGTGTGTTCCTGTGGAGGAATCGGTTGACCTATGACCTTGCGATCAAATGTTTTCGGTTCCCATTGGAGAGGCACGTCCTTTCGTCTACTAATCGCACGGTTTTGCGGTTCAGTTGCAAAACACAGACACTAAACTTATTACAATGAACAGAGACGTCAATGAACGAACGGACAGATCATAACTTTGCGAAAATAAAGAAAGTAAACATTTCGCTCGCGGGAAGACTTGAAGCCCGGAGCTGCTCACGTTAACCACGGGACCACGGCGCTCCTGAGCTCACACTACCCTTGATGTTGCCTATCTTGAGTATGGACTGCTCAGTATGTATACTTTGCTTATTTTTTCATAGTTCCACACAACTTCTTCCTGTTTTCTCGATTGATCTGTGTTCAGTTTTTCAAGGCCTATCCACTGTGCCAACTTATAACTAAATCTGAGGGGGGTGCGATGGGGAGGTTCCCTTGTGAGTGTTAGGTGGCAACTGGGTAGAGCTGGGCAGGGACTCTACTGACAACGACTATCGTCGATATTCGTAGCTTTCTCTCAGAACAAAAGTCTGGAGTGACGTCCAACAGAGTGAAGCACCTCAAGAAAGGCCTAGGAGGGAAGTGTTTCGCAGTAGATGTATGTCTGCCTTGTCTCTTTTCTGATTCTCTGCAAATCCTGCCTGCGTGTGTCCTCGCAGCCTCATCAAGTCAGATTCCTCGGGCTGTAGACGGAATTATCTGTCGGCAACTTTTGCTCTTCACATATTACCTCCTGCTTTCCGACACTAAAAACACACACACGCACACAATGGCAAAAAAAATCATTTCTAAAATCAATTCAGTATATTTCTCTAAACAGAAAACACAGAGTAAGGTAGAGATCCCCAGAGGAAAATAGCTCTGATATCGTTGCCATCGCTGTGGGAACACCTCAGCATTGAATCGTTATGCTGCTCTATCTTTAACACCTGATGAACCCCGATAGCTGAATGGTCTGCCGGCATGGTAGCTCAGCGTGTTCGGTCAGAGGGTTAGCTGCCCTTTGTAATAAAAAAAAATGAGTTAATCCGTTAACAACGAACTTAAATGGATGTCCTAGGACGTCCGCCCCGAGCAGAAGCAACGAACGGAAGTGAACAAAACGAGATTTAAAAAAAAAAAAAAAAATCGGTGTTGTGGTGTCTTCATCATCGTTTCATCCCCATCCGGCGCGCAGGTCGCCCAATGTGGCGTCGAATGTAATAAGGCCTGCACCAAGGCGGCCGGACCTGCCCTTTAAGGGGCCTCCCGGCCAATGACACCAAACGCTCATTTCAATTTACCTGGTGAACCGATACACGAGGTTAATATCGCTCAACTGCTGAACGCACAACTGGCACTGCCGGAAAAATAAACCAGCAACAAAACCGAGTACTACTGAATGAAGCCTTGGGGGTGAAGACTAAAGTGGGTATTGCTTTTGATACCCGTAAGTGCCTTGAATGAATCGAACAGGTTTGTTTCTAATTAAGTCAACATCTGAACCGCTGTGCAGACATTTTCAGTGGGATACAGACACATGACAGATGGGAGTAACAACAAGCCAAACGAAATGAAATTTCTATGTATCGAGCCCCCGTATCCTAAACTGCTAAAAGAATATCCCTGAACAACCTGTGAAGTTTTTTGGTGCAATCCGGGTTTATCCTGTACACCCTGCTAATGTACACCAAAATGAACTGGTGTGGTAACCATAAGACTTGACTGAAGTCTTATATTGTTCATCGTCATTCCATTATCACGTACACTACCGGGTTATACATCTTAGACTGTCCTGAAAAATCAAGCAATTTAAAACTGATCATATCATCTTCTTTGTGATCGTCCTGTCCTTCTTCTATGCCTTGGGTCTGTTGCCACAAGTTTCCTTGGTATGCAGCTTTGATCCATACGTTACTCTAAGATCTCGACTCATGCCACATTACATGACAGATAATAAGTTTCCAACGAAATGGACATAAAGTCTAGTAAAATGGTTACAAGAAATTGCTCCAACACAACAACAGCTAACATGCGTTGTAGATCGTCACACCATTCTTCTTTGCTAGTCCTAGAATACTGAGCTGCCCTCTTACCTCACTCTTCCTGCTATAGCTAATTTGTATCCTACTAAATCTGTTGGAAGTCTCATTTCTGCTGCTTAAATTCTCTTGATCGATTAATTCCGTTCTTCAACTCGATACAGCAGCAAAGTTACAGGCGTAGTATTATAGAATTTAAGTATTGAAGTATTGTCTCTCCCCTGATTTTGTTCAAGTGTGTTCTCTGAATCGTATCTAACCTGGGCAAGTGGTGTCTCTGCAGTTTTTTCCCCCTCAATATCCTTATGATAGGCGTAAGAGATACTGCAGCCCAGATAGCTGAATACGTGGACTTATTGCAAAATATTATCCTCGATTTTGGCTTTCGCTCTAAGATGTTGTTTTCCACAAAAGACCATAAGGACCATACAGATCGGTATCCGCCAGTATAATCTAGTCAGCTGCAATGAACAGTGAGTTAGATGCAGCACATCTCAGTGGGAGGGACTCTTAGATTTTCTTTTGCCTACCATTCGTTGACAGTGGTGTGTTGGCAGAAGAGTCAACACCGTGTAGCTAGAGGAGGCCGAAATGCACACGTTTAAGCTCACGCAAACTGGCGTGAGGTCTGGAACAGGACAATGTAATTAATATAGCCAATAAGGTACGTTGCTGCTGGAATACTTAACTTTAATCCATAATTGGTGTACATCGCTCTTGTTGATACATTAATAACAATCTCAATATAAACTGGTAATGGCGCCTTGCTAGGTCGTAGCAAATGACGTAGCTGAAGGCTATGCTAACTATCGTCTCGGCAATTGAGAGCGTATTTTGTCAGTGTAGCTTCGCTAGCAAAGTCGGCTGTACAACTGGGCGAGTGCTAGGCCGTCTCTCTAGACCTGCCGTGTGATGGCGCTCGGTCTGCAATCACTGACAGTGGCGACACGCGGGTCCGACGTATACTAATGGACCGCGGCCGATTTAAAGGCTACCACCTAGCAAGTGTGGAGTCTGGCGGTGACACCACAGACAGTGTTGTGTGTCTGTATATTAGGCGATGAAGGACCCTCTTGTCTTATTCCTTGTATGATTCTCCTCGTTCCTGTACTAATTGTAGAGCCGATGTGTGTCTTGATGTTGTTATCAGCATATAAACTCCGAACTGATGTTATTAACTGCTGTGGAATGTCTTACTCTTTTAAAATTTTCTGTTAACTTACATCCCACCACTTGGTCGAAGTTGTTTTCATAATCAACAAAAGTTATATACGTTGAGAGGTTAAATTCTCTGTGCTTTTCTATTATCTGGTTTATAAGAAAACCACAATCCATATATGATCTTCCCTGTCTAAAATCATTTTTTTCTTCTATGTGAAAAGTCTGCATTAAAGCATTTATTCTTTTGGAAAGTATTTTGGGATATATCTTAAACCCAAAGTTTAGTAGCCTTATATGAGTACCTTGTGACATGACTGACATATCGCTGTGCGATATTTGATTATATTTATGCTTATTTCTTGGCCATTTTTGATGAGAGTACATGGTTCGCTAACTTAGTGAGAAGGCTTCACATTTCCTTATTAGAAACGAACGGGACCAGGCGTTCATCACGTGGTATGGCTTGACCACAGGAGACCAGTCACAGAGGTTCTAGAGAAGAGATGTGGATCCGCAGTTTGCGGAAGTTGGGAGAGGTACGCCCCTGCTCCGCCGTTTGTCGGCAAATGCGTTTTTCTCCTTTGAAGGAAGTCTGCTGTTAAGCCAATGCATGTCCCTATGATTGAGCGTGACGAGTTCACCTCCCTTCATGCCAATCTAAGAACTGGCCACCGCAGTTCCGCTCGGTATCGTGAGAAAAATCATAGCCTCACATTCCAGATTTTGTTATTCAATCAAATGTGTTCTACCCGCCACAGTGCCTCAATGCAAACGGATCGACAACGAGTGGACCATGGTTAGCAGCCGTTACCAACTTCTTGCATGCTCAGATGAGTTCTGTAAGCCAAGAATGGAAAATTTCTACAGGTTTCCCGTGAATTCACGTTGTTGTTGTTGTTGTTGTTGTTGTTGTTGTTGTAGTCTTCAGTCCGAAGTTGGTTTAATCCAGCTTTTCATACTCTTCTATCTTGTGCGAGCCTCTTGATCTCCGAATAACTGCTGCAACCTACATCTTTCTGAATCTACTTAATGTATTCAACTGTTGGTCTCCATTCACGATTTTTACCCCCCACACTTCCATCCAATACTAAAATGGTAATACCTTGATGTCTCAGAATGTGTCCTATCAACCTATTCCTTCTTTTGGTCAAGTTGTACCACAAATTCCTGGTCTCCCCAGTTTAATTCAGTACCTTCTCTAACTGCATGATGGACCCATCTAATCTTCTAATGTCTCTTTATTCAAACTGTTTATCATCCATGAAACTTCCTGGCAGATTAAAACTGTGTGCCCGACCGAGACTCGAACTCGGTCCCGAGTTCGAGTCTCGGTCGGGCACACAGTTTTAATCTGCCAGGAAGTTTCATATCAGCGCACACTCCGCTGCAGAGTGAAAATCTCATTCTGTTTATCATCCATGTTTCACTTCCACACATGGCTACACTCCATAAAAATACTTTCAGAAAAAACTTCTTGACACAAATCTCTATTCCGTGTTAACAAATTTCTCTTCTTCAGAAATTCTTTTCTTGCCATTGCCGGTATACATTTTATATTCTCTCTACTTCGACCACCATTAGTTACGTTCCTATCCAAATAGCAAAATTTATCTATTACTTTAAGTGTCTCGTTTCCTAATCTAATTCCCTTAGCATCGCCTGGTGTAATTCATCTACATTCCATTATCCTTGTTTCGCTTTCGTTGATGTTCATGTTATATTCTTTCAAGACACTGTCCATTCCGTTCAACTGCTCTTCCAAGTCCTCTGTTGCCTCAAACAGAATTACAGAGTCATCGGTTCAAATGGCTCTGAGCACTATGGGACTCAACTGCTCAGGTCATTAGTCCCCTAGAACTTAGAACTAGTTAAACCTAACTAACCTAAGGACATCACACACATCCATGCCCGAGGCAGGATTCGAACCTGCGACCGTAGCGGTCTCGCGGTTCCGGACTGCAGCGCCAGAACCGCGCGGCCACTTCGGCCGGCACAGAGTCATCGGAAAACCTCAAAGATTTTATTTCTTCTTCCTGAACTTTAATTCCTACTTCAAATTTTTCTTTGGTTTCCGTAAACAAAGCAAAATGTCGGTGGTCGCGTTATCAGTAGCATTGAGTTATCCCATCCACACGGAGTTTTCTAAAAGATGGGGAGTTAGGTTTGGAGGAGTATAATTCCACAGACGTGTGGTCCTGCCAAGGAGAGAGAGAGAGAGAGAGAGAAACTTCTGGTCCTGGCGCCAAGTGGGGATGGACAATTGCTGACGCCAGCTGTGGCCATCTTTATCCGGTGGCGATCGGTGCGCTGTGGCGCACGTTTGCTGAGTTTGGAGTACGTGTTGCATTCCGCTTAGCGCTCGCCGTCCACTTTCCGAGCAGCTCACAATTTACGGGATTTGCTACACAACTTGTGTTGCCTGATTAATTGTATTGTTTTGTGAGTCTTGGGCGCCGGCTGGAGTGGCCGTGCGGTTCTAGGCGCTACAGTCTGGAGCCGAGCGACCCCTACGGTCGCAGGTTCGAATCCTGCCTCGGGCATGGATGTGTGTGGTGTCCTTAGGTTAGTTAGGTTTAATTAGTTCTAAGTTCTAGGCGACTGATGACCTCAGAAGTTAAGTCGCATAGTGCTCAGAGCCATTTTTTGAGTCTTGGGCCATTTATTTTGCATTTGCGACCTGCACAGATTAGGAAATCTTGTAACGTTTCCCAATCATCTGTCATGTATATGGGGTACCTTTCCATAGTGTTAGCGGGACATTCTTGATTATACTGAGCTTTTAGAGAGTTTTGTGTTCCATTACCCCAGTAGACGTTATGCACGTTATGTTGCATCTGTTTCTCACACAGTTTTACTAGACTTAATGTTGTTTCCTTTGGAAACTTCTTCTCTGTCATTTTACTGTGGTAAATCTCGAGATCTTAGAGTAAGTGACTTATTAAATACTGACTTGATTTGAAACTCAGGACCAAACTATTGTCCTACGATTGATCCTGTTTAGGCAACACTCTAAATATAAATATAAACAGTTTATCTACTTTTCCAATTTGTTTGTCTCATTGTGACGATGCTCCATTGCAATGCAGTGGCCAAACCTTCTAATCGCTCATTTTATACGTATATATTGTGATAAGCTGTGTAATTGATGCATAACGACCATTGCACTCGCTCGCTAGTATGCTGTTGATTATATCGTAAGTAAATCGGATAATATGCCACATGCACCAAGATCGAAACAAACGACGCGTAAATTTCAACCTTTATGGTTGTTACAGTCATTTCGGTCTCCTTTGTTCGTATTTGTCAAGTTGTTGCCAGAGACCGCCTATGAGCTCATTAACATTGACTATAAAGCTAAGATCAGTCACAGCCAACAAATGAAAACTATCTGTGCATTGCAGAGTCTTATAGTCACCATACGAGAGTATGCCGGAATATGCCGAAATAAGTTCACACAATATAGTAGGGGCGGTATATCACACCGTTCTCAGCGCTGAAGTGCCGTACTTGCTTTGAAATCGGTAGCAAATAAATAAACAACAATAAAAGTAGATCAGTGGAGGGAATCTAGTAAGAGACTGGCCTTTTTTCTCTACAACTAAACAATATTTTTAATGTTCCTCATTTGCTCCATGTTTTTCGCAGTTTTTGCTGCCTTTTGTGATTTTTCTTATTTTATGGAAATTACATTCCGTCAGAATTACTGATACCCTTGGGAGCGGCAGTGGTGACAAAACTGTTCTAACTGGTGTGGAAGAATAAGAGATAGGCAGAATACCCTCAGACATCAAGAAGAATGTAATAATTCCAATTCCAAAGAAAGCAGGTGCTGACAGGTGTGGATATCACCGAACTATCAGTATAATAAGTCATGGTTTGAAAATACTAACTGATAGAAACCGAACTCGAGGAAAATCAATTTATGTTCCGGAGAAATGTAGGAAGACCTGAGGAGGAATCAACCCTACGCCTTACCTTAGCAGTGGATTGAGAAAGACTAACCTAGGTTTATAGCATATGTAAACTTAGAGCAAGCTTTTGACAATGTATAAGAGTCTAAGTTCATTAAAGGGAAGCAGTGGTTGAGAAGAGGGTGATAGTCGTAATCTATACCAGATGTTAAGCAGTCTGTAAACTGAGGAAGCAATAAAGGAAACCAAAAATAAATTGGAGTAGGAACTGAAGTTGAGCGAGAAGAAATAAAAACTCTGAGATTTGCCGATGGCTTTGTAATTCTGGCAGAAGCAGCGAAGGACTTCGAAGAGCAGTTGAATGGAACGGACAGTCTCTTGAACAGAGGATGTAAAATGAACATCAAGAACTCGTGAAGGAGACAAATTTGTTAATATCGAATATAGATTTAAGAGCCTGGAAGTCGTTTTTGAAGATATTTGGCTTGTAGCCTTGTGTGGAAGTGAGGCCTGGATGACAAACAGTTCAGAAATAAGAAAATAGAAGTTTTTGAAATGTGGTGCCATAAGAAGAATGCTAAATATTCGATGAGTGGATCATATCAGTCAGGAGGAGGCATTGAACAGAAAAGAAATTTGTGGGATAACTTGACTAAAAGAAGGAATCGGTTGACAGGGCAAATACTGAGACATGAAGGGATCAGCAATTTTGTAGTGGAGGGAAATGTAAGGGATTGGGGGGGGGGGGGGGGGTTAAAAGACCAATAGTTGAATACAGCAAGCAGATTCAAAAGGATGTAGGTTTGGAGATAGAGGCCTGCACAGGTTAGAATACCACAGAGCTGCATCAAACCAGTCTTCGGACTGAAGACAGCGACAAGAGCACGGCAGTGTATTTTCTTTTGCACAATTACACAGGAAACGCACATATAACCCTTGGAATGGTAAACGACAGAGGATTGAAATCAGGTAGCTGGAGAACTCCGTTCAGAAGCTCCTCTCAACAGGTGATGGCGTGTCCCGGCAGTTTATGCTCGTCGCTGGGACTTGTGACCTGCTGTAAATGAGTTAGTACGGTGGTCAGCGAAGTTTACGACGCCATTAGACTTGGAGGAATTGCTATTAACCTGAGAGGTCGGCAGTTCTATTGTAAAGTGAGTGCGCTGTCGAGTGGTCGTAAATAAAAGTTAATTAAAGCTACCGCACTGCACTTTTGTCCCACCTAAGCGGCGCAGTAGGGACCTAGGGACTACTGTCAAGAGGTAAAAGTTTCACACGTAACCCATCCCCTTCCTACCGATCACCACTACCAGACATTGCCAGCACGATATTTGGGCAACAAGGCATCGTTTACAGTTGGACCAATTGTGGTGGGAATCGTATTACAACAAAACTTAATAAAGTTGTCTGTACCGGGGCTTAGAGCTTTAGGCCTGTTTCAGCTACTTGTTGGTCCTCCCAGTATTTTCCAGTGGTGGCCATTCAGTTTGTTGAACTATTGGGTTCTACTGTGTAACTGACTTGGCTGTCGATCATTCAGGCACGCTCTGCAAATGCTGTATCCAGTGATTCCAGTATTTCATTACTGTATGAGCCATACTCTGAATTGCAGAGTAATTCACTTAACAAAAAATGGTTCAAATGGGTCTGAGCACTATGGGACTCAACATCTGAGGTCATCAGTCCCCTAGAACTTAGAACTACTTAAACCTAACTAACCTAAGGACATCACTCACATCCATGCCCGAGGCAAGATTCGAACCTGCGACCGTAGCAGTCAAGCGGTTACGGACTGAAGTGCCTAGAACCACACGGCCACAAGGCCGGCTTCAGTTAATATTTTACTTATCTTTAGTTACGTCGCTTGATGCTGAAGCTGCGTCGTTGTGCATCTTGTGTTCAGTATCGTGCAAGTATTTTATTCTAAAAGGTCCTTGTGACATTTAAAATAAAACTAATGGACGTAATTTTAATTAATAGCTTCCATTTACTCACAAGTAGAGTAACATCAGTGCAAAGTTACAGAACACTGCACAACGGCTGACATGATGGCGTCACGCTTATTATGGCAAAGAACATCAAGAAGCGCGTCTGCTGAGCGTTACAGCATTAAACGAAGTGACAGTCACACCCTCAGCGTCTTGAAATTCATGACACACTTCAAGTTTCAGTAAGAGATTACATTTTGACCTTCTTACGCAGGCGATTAAAACAGCACAATAGTGATGATAAAAGTGAATGAGTTACTCAGGAACTAATTCAGTATTTATGTAATATTTTATATGTAATATTTATAGTTTCTCCTATTATGAGTACCGGTAATTTCAAGTCGTCAGTTGTTCTACAGCTGTGTAGACAAATTTGCATTTTGAAGCATGCTTTCCTCTGGAAGAAGTTTTTTTATGTGTTGTATATTATTTTAATGGTGCAAAATATCCAAAAGGAATACTGCTATTGACAAGTTTACAAATGGAGTGTGTTCTAAAATTACGACACAATTTAAGTAATTCGTATTTCAATATTAATCCAATATCCTGTAGCGTTTAAGTTGGCATTTTAGCTTCTCACAAACGTTGCGGTTATTATGGAACTAGACTGAGTGTTAATGTTATTTAAACTGCTACGTAATCTATTGGCTTTCCTGTGGCGCTTTCCACGGACTTAAGCAAGTGAGCTATCCGTATCAGGCAAACTAGACCTGTTGGTACAGGCTTCGGAAAGAACTCCGAGAAAATCAGTGTGCCATTTAGCAGTTCACAGCGGTGTGTCTGTACAATCTGCTTGCAGAGTTGTGTGTAGTTCCCAGTATCAAAAATACTTTGTAATACTGCCCAGGATGCATTGGTTGTGTGTGCTCTTGCATTGTCTTGCACCAAATGAACGCAGGTCTATTTCTCAGTTTGCTGAAAAGAGGTTGCAGTATAATATTTTTATGCAAGTACCTATCCGAAGCTACAGTTTGTAGAAAAAAACTCGATCAGCTGTACTAATTGCACACTACACTCCTGCTTTCACTTCATACAGAGACTCTTGAGAGCTCAGATGAGGAGAATATGGAATTCAGCCTTGTGCTGGCCACCTTTGTAGTTTTGTTTTACTCAGACGTGTTTCAGCGCCTTTTGTGCTATCTTCAGTGGGTTACTTTATTTCCTTTCTATAAAACTGTTATTACATATCAACGTTTATAGAAAACACTTGCGACAAAATATTTACATCTGTGACTGAAGTGATTGTTGTCAAACATTATAGATGGTTTATTTACAGTTCACAGTTGATTTACGTATTAGTGGGCTGATGCATTGTGTGTTGTTTATTACAGTGTGTCTAAAGTTTGGTCTTATTGCTTATTTGTAAAAAGGATGGTTGTATGCCTTAGTTTACATACCTTACATGAAGCTACTGAATGCTTATGTTGGTAGCTGTGAGTCTGTAAGTCATAGCAAGCACAGAAATAAGAATAACTGCGACACCACAAGGCGATTATCACAGATGAGAGTCTTCAGAAATCCACCCTCTATTGCTATATCGTACCCCAATGAGGAGACATGCTCCCACGAGAAAAAAAGAGAATTTAAAATCATCTCTTTGTCATCCACCGACTGAGATAGGTACCTGCAGTGCTGACAGTATCTACATCCACATCTATATACATACACCGCAAGTCACCATACGGCGCGTGGCGGAGGGTACATTTTATCACTGTACTAGTTATTTCCTTTCCTGTTCTACTCGCAAACAGAGCGGAGAAAAAATTACTGTCTATATGCCTCAGATTGAGCCCTAATTCCTCGTACTTTATCATCGTGGCCCTTACGCAACATGTATGTTGGCTGCAGTATAATCGTTCTGCAGGCAGCTTCATATGTCGGTTTTCCAATTTTTCTCAACAGTGTTGCTGGAACAGAACGTCGCCTTCCCTCCAGGGATTCGGAACTGGGTACCCGAAGCATCTCTGTAATACTTGCGTGTTGTTCGAGCCTACAGGTAACAAATCTAGCAGCCCGCCTCTGAAGTGTTTAGTCCTACCTGGTGGTGATACCAAATACTCGAAGAGGACACGAGACTGTGTCGCACTAGTGTTATCATTTCCGTTTACACACTGCCAGGAACCTGCAAATAAACAACACACTGCGCATTAAAATACCTCAAACGAGCGCTCATTTTGATTACAGACACATGCGTCGCCTTGCTATGAGCCCGTGCATATAAATCAGTCAAAATCAGAATTCCAAGCTGCAAAGGACAAGAATTTGAACTGGATCTCAGATCGACTAGTGAACTACACTTTCCCCAAATTCTCCCAATAAACCAAAGTCGACCATTCGCCTCCCCTGCTACCACCCTCACATGCTCCTTACATCTCATACCGCTTTGCAACGTTACGCCCTGGTATCTAAAGGACGCGGCTGTGTCAAGCACCACACTAAAAATGTTGTATTCGAACATTACTCGTCTGTTTTTTCCTACTCGTCTGCACTAACTTACACATTCCTACATTTAGAGCTAACTGCCATTCATCACGACCAACTGAAAAATTTTGTCTGACACTCTGAATACTCCTACAGTCAGTGACCTTTGACACCTTCCCTCACACCACGGCATCATTATCAAACTGACAGACTGCTGCTCATCTTGTCTGTCAGATCACTTATGTACATAGAGAATAACAGCGGTCCTACCACAATTAATTGGGCCACTCCTGACGATAACCTTGTCTCTGAAGAACACTCGCCGTCGGGGACAACGTACTAGGTTCTATTACTTAAGAAATCTCCGAACCACTGGGAAACTATTCTGTATGCTAGTACATCCTGGGAATAAGTTCTAGGAATCTGGTTCGCAGTATATCGTGTGAGAAATAGTCAAGCTGAGGTTCTCACGAGCGCTTTTCTCTTAACCCGTGCTGATTTTTGAACAGAAGCTTTCCTGTTTCAAGGAAATTTGTTATACTCGAACTTAGAATACGTCCAGTAATTCTGCAGCATAATGAGATTTTCACTCTGCAGCGGAGTGTGCGCTGATACGAAACTTCCTGGCAGATTAAAACTGTTTGCCGGACCGAGACTCGAACTCGGGACCTTTTCCTTTCGCGGGCAAGTGCTCTACTATTGGTACCAATAGTAGAGCACCTGCCCGGGAAAGGCAAAGGTCCCGAGATCGAGTCTCGATCCGGCACACAGTTTTAATCTGCCAGGAAGCTTTAATTCTGTAGCATGCTGATGTTAGGGATTCGGATCTGTAATTTTGTGGGCCCGTTCTTTTATCCTTCTTATGTACGGGACTCAAATGCGATCTTTTCTTGGGTGAGAGATTTATGATAAATGCAAGCTAACTCTTTGTAAAACCGAACTGGGATTCCATCCGTACATGGAGATTTGTTTGTTTTCCACTCTTTCAGCTGTTTCTCTACGCCATGGATATCTATTACTACGCTAAAACGAGAAAGAAACCGGTGTAGGCATGCGTGAGATATGTAAACTGGCAGAATGCAGCACTGCGGTCGGCAACGCCTATATAAGACAACAAGGACCTGGCGCAGTTGTTATATCGGTTACTGATGCTACAATAGCAGGTTATCAAGATTTAAGTGAGTTTGGACGTGGCGCTATAATCGTCGCACGAGCGGTGTGAGTCAGCATCTCCGAGATAGCGACCAAGTAGCGATTTTTTCGTACGACCAATTCACGAGCGTACAGTCAATGTCAAGAATCCGGGAATATCCGATATCGCTGAGGCCGGAAAAAGATCCTGTAAGAACGGGACCAAGAACGACTGAAGAGAATTGTCCAATTCTTTCGCAAATTGTTGATTATCCCATCAGCTACACGTATTTCAACTGTGAAAATATCGTGGTTTGAAAACGACTGCACCCGGCTGGAGACTCGAGAACAGTACAAACATATCCTAACTTCTGATTCCCGTAAGTGGAGGTTACAACCAAATTCGAATAAAACAGAAATGTTCAAATGTGTGTGAAACTTAACTGCTAAGGTCATCAGTCCCTAAGCTTACACACTACTTAACCTAAATTATCCTAAGGACAAACACACACACCCATGCCCGAGGGGGGACTCGAACCTCCGACGGGACCAGCCGCTCAGTCCATGACTGCAGCGCCTAGACCGCTGGCTAATCCCGCGGGGCGATAAAACAGAAGTATCATGCTTTCATCTGTCAAGTATTTTGGACCACAGAGCCCTCGATGTCCGTTTTGAAGGAGACAAACTTCACCGTAATAAACCTCGAAAATACCTTGGGATCACGTTAGCCAGGATACATCCCATTCTCATCACAGCCAGGACTCTCATGGAAACTGAATTCAGTAGCACCTATGAATGGAAACGCTGCGGCAACAAAACTTTTCCCCACAGGGCCTGAAGCTGCCTTGCATCCAGGAGAAATCCCCTGGATTCGACCAGTCTTGGGCAATTTGGACTACCTTGAACTGCATCCGAACGGGCCACGGACGATGTGCAGACACTCTCTACAAGTGGGGCAACTCTTCATCACCATCGTGTGACTGTGGTACGGAACAAGAGACAGTTGCTCATGTTGTATCGACATGTGTCCACAAGGGTCCTTTTGAAGATTTTCTCACAGCGACGAGTAATTCTATAAAATACATAAAAGACATCGATATCCAAATATAACTGTGGTCATTTGTGTTATTTTGTGTTGGAGAGCTGTGCTTAAATGTTGACTTGTAGCAGTTTTGTAGTCTTTGTATATGTACTGCCATACGATAAATAAATAAATGCTAGTAGTGTTGATACAAAGCAGAGCAGTGGCCACGGTAAACAAAGCAACCATTGCGCTGTATCTACAACAACAGTTGTCTAAGAAAGGAAATTAAGGGATTTTGGAGGGTAAGAAGGAAGTGGCAGATGAAATATTAACGATTCTGCAAGACGAGTCAGTGAAATGTCTGCTGTCGTGTCCGCTCGACTGTGCGGACAATGCCGGCCGGAGTGGCAGAGCGGTTCTAGGCGCTACAGTCTGGAACCGCGCGACCGCTACGGTCGCTGGTTCGAATCCTGCCTCGGGCATGGTTAGTTAGGTTTAAGTAGTTCTAAGTTCTAAGGGACTGCTGACCTTAGAAGTTAAGTCCCACAGTGCTCAGAGCCATTTGAACCATTTTTTGTGCGGTCAATATACGTGTAAAGTACAATGATGACGATATGAGCTTCACAAGTGAAACTGATACTGAAACAGGTGTTAAGGCATGTAGTTCATCATTCTTATCGGACAGAGAGCCACAGATTCTGTCTTCAGTGAAACATAGTAAAGGATAATCGTTCTCCAACGAGCGGGTACTAAACCTTATGTGCGTACATGGAAGATAATTCGTATCACAGTAAAAGAACAATTTTGAACGGATTTCGAAGAAGTACGCAGCAATACGATTTTGGAGAGAAGACAAGGCGCATTTGTTAGAAAAACTGGAGTTTGCGCGTTTAAAGAATGGGCAATACAATTTAGAGGATGTGCATGATGGTGACCTACTACGTTATGCACATCAAATTGCTCACGACATAGATTGCAGTAATTTCAAGGGGAACGGTGGATGGTTGCATAACTTCAAACAGTGCTACAAAATAGGAAGACGTAGGATAACGAAATTTCAAAGACTCAACTTGACGATTCACAGCAAACTGCGAAATCGGCTCGAAAATTTGTAAACGAGGTGAACAAACTTATCCAATCGTTCAGTAAGGAATTTTCCTTTTACGGCCATTTCACGAGTATATCGTGAATATCAGGAATACGGTAAAACATCAAATCTCCGACACTGCTGCGAGCAGAAAAAGATCCTGCAAGAACGGGATCAACGACGACTGAAGAGAGTCGTTCAACGCGATAGAAGTGTAACCCTGCAAATTTCAATGCTGGGCTATCAAAAGTGTCAGCGTGCGAACCATTCAATGAAACATCATCGATATGGGCTTTTGGAGCCGAAGCCCCAGTCCTGTACCCTTGATGACTGCACCACACAAAGCTTTATGCCTCGCCTGAACCCATCAACACCGACATTCGATTGTGATGACTGGAAACATGTTGCCTGCTCGGACGAGTCTCGTTTCAAATAGTATAGAGCGGATGGAGGTGTATGGGTATGGAGACAACCTTGTGAGTCCATGGACCTGCATGTCAGCAGTGGACTGTTAAAGCTGGTGGATGCTCTGTAATGGTGTGGGGCGTGAGGAGTTGGAGTCATATGAATCCCCTGATATGTCTAGACGTTACTCTGACAGGTGACACGTACGTAAGCATCCTGTCTGATAACCTGCACCCATTCATGTCCGTAACACGAATTCTTTACAGACGAATGGAAAAACTGGCAGAAGCCGACCTCGCGGAAGATTAGTTTGGATTCTGTAGAAATGTTGGAACACGTGAGGCAATACTGACCCTACGACTTATCTTAGAAAATAGATTAAGGAAAGGCAAACTTACGTTTCTAGCATTTGTAGACATAGAGACAGCTTTTGACAATGTTGACTGGAATACTGTCTTTCAAATTCTGAAGGTGCAGGGGTAAAATACAGGGAGCGAAAGGCTATTTACAATTCGTACAGAAACCAGATGGCAGTTATAAGACTCGAAAGGCACGAAAGGGAAACAGTGGTTGGGAAGGGAGTGAGACAGGTTTGGAGCTTATCCCCGGTGTTATTCAATCTGTATATTGAGCGAGCAGTAAAATAAACAAAAGAAAAATTCGGAGTTGGAATTACAATCCAATCAGAAGTAATAAAAACTTTGAGGTTCGCCGATGACATTGTAATTCTGTCAGAGACAGCAAAGGACCTGGAAGAGCAGCTGAACGGTATGCACAGTGTCTTGAAAGGAGGATATAAGATGAACATCAACAAAAGCAAAACGAGGATAATGGAATATAGTCAAATTAAATCGGGTGATGCTGAGGGTGTTAGATTAGGGAATGAGACGCTTAAAGTAGCAAATGAGATTTGATATATGGGGAGTAAAATAACTGATGATGGTCGAACTAGAGAGGATATAAAATTTAGACTGGCAATGGCAAGGAAAGCGTTTCTGAAGAAGAAAAATTTGTTAACATCAAGTATAGATTTAAGTGTCAGAAAGTCTTTTCTGAAAGTATTTATATGGAGTGCAGTCATGTATGGAAGTGAAACGTGGACGATAGTTTAGACAAGATGAGAATGGAAGCTTTCGAAATGTGGTGCTACAGAAGAATGCTGAAGATTAGATGGGTATATCACATAACTAATGAGGAGGTATTGAATAGAATTAGGGAGAAGAGAAATTTGTGGCACAACGTGACTAGAAGAAGGGATCGGTTGGTAGGACATGTTCTGAGGCATCAAGGGATCACCAATTTAGTACTGGAGGGCAGCGTGGAGGGTGAAAATCATAGAGGGAGACCAAGACATGAATACACTAAGCAGATTCAGAAGGATGTAGGTTGCAGTAAGTAGTGGGAGATGAAGAAGCTTGCACAGGATAGAGTAGCATGGAGAGCTGCATCAAACCAGTCTCTGGATTGAAGACCACAACAAGAACATGCATTCCGACGGACTTGGGGAATTACAGCAGTACAATGCGACACCACACACGTCCAGAATTGCTACAGAGTGGCTCCAGGATCGCTCTTCTGAGTTTAAACACTTCCGCTGGCCACTAAACTACCCCAGACATGAACATTAATGAGCATATCTGGGACGTCTTGCAATGTATTGTTCAGAAGATATCTCCATCCCATCGTTCTCCTATGGATTTATGCACAGCCCTGCAGGATTCATGGTGTCAGTTTCCTCCAGCACTACTTCAGACATTAGTCGAGTCCATGTCATGTTGTGTTGCGGCACTTCTGCGTGCTCCCGGGAGCCCTACACGATATTAGGTAGGTGTATCAGTTTCTTCGGCTCTTCAGTATATGTTAACAAGCTGCAGTAAATAATGCAGTGTATCTTCTCATCTACATCTGCATCTACATCCACATCTACATCTACAGGGTCATTTGCCAATTTTTGCACCATACGGATATTTTTTCTAAATCGATCTGCAATTTGTTCTGATCTGATAACTTGACTAGACGATAAACGACAGCATAATTTGCAAACAATATAAGACGGCTGCTCAGATTGTCTCCCAAATCATTTGTACGGATAAGGAACAGCAAAGTGCTTGTAACACTATGTTGGGGAACGCCAGAAATTACTTCTGTTTTACTCGATGACTTTCCGTCAGTTACTACAAGGTGTGACCTCTCTGACAGGAAATAATTCCGTCGCATAACTAAGGCGATAATACATAAGTAAGCAGTTTCACTACAAGCTACCTCTGTGGTACAGTGTCAAAAGCCTTCTGGAAATCCCTTGCCAATAGCTCTCAACACACTCAGTAGCAGCATACAGTGAAAGGAACATAACTGGCATGCAGTCTGGACCGTAAGACTTGCTTTAATAAACTGATTTGAGTTGCTTCACTACTCCGAGGATATCCACTCCTAAATTACTCATGTTGGCAGCTGTTCTTGATTCGAATTCTGGAATATTTATTTCGTCTTCTTTGGTGAAGGAATTGCGCAAGGGTGTGTTTGGTAACCCTGTTTTGGCGGAACTGTCGTCAACGGTATTCCTATTGCTATCGCGCATAGTAGGTATTTATTGTGTCTTTCCGCTAGCACACTTTACATACGACCAGAATCTCTTTGGATTTTCTGCCAGGTTTCGAGACAAAGTTTCGTTGTGGAAGCTGTTCTAAGCATTTCGCATTGAAGTCCGCGCTAAATTTCGAGGTTCTGTAAAAGATCGCCAGTCTTGGAGATTTTGGGTTCGTTTAAATTTGCCATGCTGATTTCGTTGTTTCTGCAACAGTCTTCTGACCCGTTTTGTGTACCATGCGGATCAGCTCTGTCGTTTGTCAATTTTTTCCGTTTACCTACGTCTAGGAACATGCACAGAAACAGCACCCTGCGCATTGAAATATCTCAAACGAGACCTCCTTTTGATTACGGATACTTGCTCGCCTTACTATGAGACTGTTTTTATAAATCAGTCAAAATCAGATTTCCAAGTCGTAAAGAACAATAATTTGAACTGAATCTCAGGTCCTCTAGTGAACGCGAAATTATGTACTTTTCAATTGTGGCAATTAAAATCAGTGATTAATTTTGTTTCATTTTCTTCCGTTCCTGTATAGTAAATCAACAAATGTATTTGAGATTACGCATAGAAGAGTCCACAGAAGATAGTATTCGTTTTCTGTAACGGTATTATACGGGATGTGGCAGTAATTACTGTGGCTATCTGATTTTGAATCGGTGGCGTTTTGACTAAAGCAGAGGTCTCGTCATTAAGTTACGTAATCTTGGGAATCATCAAGATAAACTATGAAAATGTTTCCACAAATAGAGTGTGTATGTAATTGAAACCACGCTCTCTGTAATATGAATCCATCCTGCACTTCTTTGTGGTACCAAGATTGCATGTTCTCAAATCGTGTTTATCTCCATTTTTCGCAAAAGAAAGAAGAAAAATTAGAAAGAAAGAAAATAAGGAAATCGGCTCTGACCTTTCTAAAGCAGACACCGCAGCATTATCCTTTAATCCTTTTGGGGAAACCACGACAATACCTAAAAGAAATTAAAGAAATAATTATAGGGGTAATTAATGTTCAGAGATTGTGAATAAAAACTTGGTATGTCGGTAGGAAACAGAATAACAAAAAGCTTTAAAACTATCAATGGTCTTACGCAAGGTTGCAGTCTACCTCCATTACTTTTTAATGTGTACATCGACCAAGAGCTCAGCGCACGGTACAAAAACCATTCAGGAATGGGAACCTTAATTGGACAGGACAGAATGCATTCACTACTTTTTGCAGATGATCAACAAATAGTCGCAAGTAGTCACGATGTATAATAGAACACTTGTTGGATAAATTTCAAGAGAAATCCACGAGTGGGATCTACAAATTAATATCGAAAAGACAGAGTAGATGTTTATTGGTAAACAAGGAACGCATTTAGTCCTGCAAGACGAAAAAATTAAAAATGTTAAAGTCTGAAATATTTAGGTTCTATTACATCCAGTGATGGCACCTGTGTCAAGGATATTGATACCAAAGCAACAATGGGTGAACGAGCGACGAGGTCCCTACACGGCCGGATAACAGTATTGGTCAATAGACGAAAAAGGATATCACGAAGTATTATTGAAAATTTAGTTGTTTTTGGTGCGTAAATGTGACCACTTAACGAATAAAAGCAGGGAAAAGATCAGGACAGCACAATTAAATTTTATGAGTCAACCTTGAGGATAAGATCAAAACATCAAAAATATGGGAAAAAATGGAAGTGACACAGTACATAAATATCATACAGAATAAAAGTCTTTAAGTGGTCTGGACATGTTAAAACAATGAGCATTTACAGGTGACCGAAGAAGGTGTCTGGACGCTTAACGGCCGCAATATCTCTATGGGGAGATCAAATCTCTGTTCAGCCATCTAGATTTAAATTTTCGGTGTTTTCCTAAATTGTTTAAGACAAATGCCGGGACGGTTCCTTTGAAAACAACACCGCCGAATTCGTTGCCACTCCTCCCAAATACTCATTCGAAGTACGTAGATTTCCCAGAAAGTAATGCACCGCATTTTTTTCTTCAACAATTCTTTATTGAACATACACATGAAAGGGTGGTGTTTTACCTACACATCCTACTTATCCACATAATCTCCGTCCCGTTCTATGGCCTTCCTCCAGCGCGAAACAAGTGTGTGTTTGCCCTGTCGATACCAATTCTTGTCCTGGTGGCGGAGCCAGTGCTTCACTTTGCTGATTGACAGATTCAGCGCCAACTAGCGAGTCGTAACGCGTCTGTCCTTGAGAATGACAACATGTCACCTGGGACAGCCGCGGATGGTCTCCCTGACCGCTGCGAACCGCCTTCTGATGACCTCACCATCTGTGCCCAGCGACTAACTATACTTCTGTCGACAGCAGATGTTCCACAGACTTTGCAAAAGCGTTTGTGAATATTCCCCAAATTTTCTTTCCCTGCAGCGAGAAATTCAATCACGGCACGTTGCTTGTAACGTCATTTTGAAACAGTCCTGCAGCTACTCTGTCTGTCGGAAGTGACGGAAACTTGGCGCGCTCACTCAGGAGACTTCAAATAATACATAGGTAACGTTTTGCATTGTTTTCGGCTGAGAAAAAAAATGCGGTGCATTACTTTCTGGGTAATCCTCGTATTTACTCATTTACACTACTGGCCTTAAAATTGCTACACCAAGAAGATATGCAGCTGATATTATACTAGAACTGACATGTGATTACATTTTCACGCAATTTGGGTGCATAGATCCTGTGAAATCAGTACCCAGAACAACCACCTCTGGCCGTAATAACGGCCTTGATACGCCTGAGCATTGAGTCAAACAGAGCTTGGATGGCGTGTACAGGTACAGCTGCCCATGCAGCTTCAACACGATACCACAGTTCATCAACAGTAGTGAATGGCGTATTGTGACGAGCCAGTTGCTCGGCCACCATTGACCAGACGTTTTCAATTGGTGAGAGATGTGGAGAATGTGCTGGCCAGGGCAGCAGTCGAACATTTTCTGTATCCAGAAAGGCCCGTACAGGACCTGCAAAATGCGGTAGTGCATTATCCTGCTGAAATGTAGAGCCACTGGTCGTAACACATCTGAAATGTAACGTCCACTGTTCAAAGTGCCGTCAATGCGAACAAGAGGTGACCGAGACGTGTAACCAATGGCACCCCATACCATCACGCCGGGTGATACGCCAGTATGGCGATGACCAATACACGCTTCCAATGTGCGTTCACCGCGATGTCGCCAAACACGGATGCGACCATCGTGATGCTGTAAACAGAACCTGGATCCATCCGAAAAAATGACGTTTTGCCATTCGTACACCCAGGTTCGTCGTTGAGTACACCATCGCATGCGCTCCTGTCTGTGATACAGCGTCAACCCTAGACTCAGTCATGGTCTCCGAGCTGATAGACCATGCTGCTGCAAACGTCGTCGAACTGTTCGTGCAGATGGTTGTTGTCTTGCAAACGTCCCCATCTGTTGAGTCAGGGATCCAGACGTGGCTGCACGATCCGTTACAGCCATGCGGATAAGATGCCTATCATCTCGACTGCTAGTGATACGAGGCCGTTGGGATCCAGCACGGCGTTCCATATTACCCTCCTGAACCTACCGACTCCATATTCTGCTAACAGTCATTGGATCTCGACCAACGCGAGCAGCAATGTCGTGGTACGATAAACTGCAATCGCGATAGGCTACAATCCGACCTTTATCAAAGTCGGAAACGTGATGGTACGCATTTCTCCTCCTTACACGAGGCATCACAACAACGTTTCACCAGGCAACGGCGGTCAACTGCTGTTTGTGTATGAGAAATCGATTGGAAACTTTCCTCATGTCAGCACGTTGTAGGCATCGCCACCGGCGCCAACCTTGTGTGAATGCTCTGAAAAGCTAATCATTTGCATATCACAGCATCTTCTTCCTGTCGGTTAAATTTCACGTCTGTAGCACGTCATCTTCGTGGTGTAACAATGTTAATGACCAGTAGTGTATTTATAAACTCAAAGTGTCAGCAACAGTCGTTCTTCCTTCACAGCGTTTGCGAATGGGATAGGAAAAGGTGGAAACGATATTCACAGCCACTGCCACACAGTGTAGCAAGTGACTCCAATCTTAACCACTTGCACCGCGTCGCCGGTATCTCTGCTTAGTTACTGATTGCGGCTTGGCGATACCAGTCCATAGATGAGACACTGATTACTCCATACATTCTATTTTCATTGAGCAGAAGAATACAGTTGTGATAATATAGTACAGGCGCTGTAACACATAGAGCGCTGTAGACAAAATAAGAGTTTCACTTGATCTTATCTGCATCCGAAAGGGAAACTTCCCTGATATCCCGCTCGTATATAATATCGCTGACAACATCCTTGCATCATCGACATTAAAAAAAAAAAAAGGAAGAGAAACTGCGGCACTCGCTGTGCCCTCAAGGTGAGAGATGAATAGCTGCGCAGATGAATGTTTCGGCTTTCACTCAGTCCGTTGCGTGAGTGGAATAGAACGGCAGTGGACGCTGTAAATCAGCTCCGAGTCCAGAAGACAGCCAGGAGGGTTTAGTTTCAAGTATCTAGTGGCCTGAAATATCCTCTCATACCATTTCTTCCAAAAATAACAGTAAAATCAGTTACGTAAAAACTCCAAAAAGTACAGGCCTGCAAAAAAACATCATAAATCAAAGTACAATATTTTTCAAGACGACTAGCAAACCAAAGTTGGGCTGAAGACACGGTTTAAACTGAACTTCAAAAAGACATTTCTAAATGAGCCCACAACAGCATGAGCATCTCACAAAAACGAGTAGTTAACAGCAGGTATTAGGAAGTGCTCCCAAACCCTGCAATACCTCCGTTCCATGTAAAAGAGTCATGATGATCCAGAGTTCTCAAATTTGTATCATAGATACAAAAAGATTTATGGGAAAGCGCTGGCCATTGCAAAAAAGCCGTTTGCTGACAAAATAGTAGAAGAACCTCATAATCTACGCCAAGAGATGCTGATAAAATTGCTTTGTTAAACAACCCGTTTTGGTCCACAGGCCCCCATCAGGTCATAAAAAGATTAAATACTCAATGTATATTCTGCATTTCATATTACGGTAGATCGGCCCCATGCCTGAATGATGTCAAGCATATATAAAAATATTCATATCATACTAGGCGATAAAACCAAAGGCGTCAAATAATAAAATCCGTGAACTCGTCACTGTTGTCAAATAGTAAAAAATTACATGGCCAATCACAGATATGTACAAAAACAGTGCACTCATTCTTGTAGAATGCCTCTGTTCGCAATGTTTATACTTGAGTGCACTTTTTGCGCATTCTTATAATTGGTTATACAGGGTGGTCCATTGATCGTGACCGGGCCAAATATCTTACGAAATAAGCATCAAACGAAAAAAACTACAAAGAACGAAACTTGTCTAGCTCGAATGGGGAAAACAGATGGCGCTATGGTTGGACCACTAGATGGCGCTGCCATAGGTCAAACGGATATCAACTGCGTTTTTTAAAATAGGAACCCCCATTGTTATTACATATTCGTGTAGTACGTAAAGAACTATGAATGTTTTAGTTGGACCACTTTTTTCGCCTTGTGATAGATGGCGCTGCAATAGTCACAAACATATAGCTCACAATTTTAGACGAACAGTTGGTAACAGGTAGTTTTTTTTTAAAATTAAAATACAGAACGTAGGTACGTTTGAACATTTTATTTCGTTTGTTCCAATGTGATACATGTACCTTTGTGAACTTATCATTTCTGAGAACGCATGCTGTTACAGCGTGATTACCTGTAAATACCACATTAATGCAATAAATGCTCAAAATGATGTCCGCCAACCTCAATGCATTTGGCAATACGTGTAAGACATTTCTCTCAACAGCGAGTAGTTCGCCTTCCGTAATGTTCGCACATGCATTGACAATGCGCTAACGCATGTTGTCAGGCGTTGTCGGTGGATCAGGATAGCAAATATCCTTCAACTTTCCCCACAGAAAGAAATCCGAGGACGTCAGATCCGGTGAACGTGCGGGCCATGGTATGGTGCTTCGACGACCAATCCACCTGTCGTGAAATATTCTATTCAATACCGCTTCAACGGCACGCGAGCTATGTGCCGGACATCCATCATGTTGGAAGGACATCGCCATTCTGTCATGCAGTGAAACATCTTGTAGTAACATCGGTAGAACATTACGCAGGAAATCAGCAAATATTGCACCACTTAGATTGCCATCGATAAAATGGGGGCCAATTATCCTTCGTCCCCTAATGCCGCACCATACATTAACCCGCCAAGGTCGCTGATGTTCCACTTGTCGCAGCCATCGTGGATTTTCCGTTGCCCAATAGTGCATATTATGCCGGTTTACATTACCGCTGTGCCGGCCGGTGTGACCGTGCGGTTAAAGGCGCTTCAGTCTGCAACCGCGTGACCGCTACGGTCGCAGGTTCGAATCCTGCCTCGGGCATGGATGTGTGTGATGTCGTTAGGTTGGTTAGGTTTAATTAGTTCTAAGTTCTAGGCGACTGATGACCTCAGAAGTTAAGTCGCATAGTGCTCAGAGCCAGCCACATTACCGCTGTTAGTGAAAGACGCTTCGTCGCTAAATAGAACGCGTGCAAAAAATCTGTCATCGTCCCGTAATTTCTCTTGTGCCCAGTGGCAGAACTGTACACGACGTTCAAAGTCGTCGCCGTGCAATTCCTGGTGCATAGAAATATGGTACGGGTGCAATCGATGTTGACGTAGCATTCTCAACACCGAAGTTTTTGATATTCCCGATTCTCGCGCAATTTGTCTGCTACTGATGTGCGGATTAGCCGTGACAGCATCTAAAACACCTACTTGGGCATCATCATTTGTTGCAGGTCGTTGTTGACGTTTCACATGTGGCTGAACACTTCTTGTTTCCTTAAATAACGTAACTATCCGGTGAACGGTCCGGACACTTGTATGATGTCGTCCAGGATTGGGCATTTTGATCACAATAGCCATACATCAACACGATATGGACCTTTTCCGCAATTGGTAAATGGTCCATTTTAACACGGATAATGTGTTACGAAGCAAATACCGTCCGCACTGGCGGAATGTTACGTGATAACACGTACTTATACGTTTGTGACTATTACAGCGCCATCTATCACAAAGCGAAAAAAGGGGTCCAACTAAAACATTCATATTTCTTTACGTACTACACGAATATGTAATAAAAATGGGGCTTCATATTTAAAAAAAAAAAACCAGTTGATATCCGTTTGACCTATGGCAGCGCCATCTAGCGGGACAACCATAGCGCCATCTGGTATCCCTATTCAAGCTAGACGAGTTTAGTTCTTTTTAGTTTTTTCGTTTGATGCTTATTTCGTGAGATATTTGGCCCAGTCACTGTCAATGGACCATCCTGTATAAGTAGTTTCTTTACAATTTGACAATATTCATTTATTTATTTATTTTTCGTATGGCATTTTGACAAACTGAAACAAATACGTGAAATGGAGAGCATAATATTTACAATATAAAATCTTATAAACAAATATTTATGTAATCTATCGACTTTGGAGCCGTCATCAGGGAGTGTTCTGGTGTACCACCATTTGATGTTGCGGGGCTGTCTTCTTTGATGTGTCTGATGATCTGTAGTTCTGCGCAAACAGAAACTGAAGATGGTTGATTTCCTCATTTGTGCAAAAAATTTGCGCGTCTGCCATGATGGGTTTTAATTCTGTTTGACACTGACCATGTTTGTGTTTCAAGTCAAATCCTGGCGGTTTTTGTGCAATGGACGGTATGTTATTATTTTGCTGTCCAGTCCTTTCTTGAGGCCATGCATTAGTAAGGTTGAACTCGTTATTGTTATTATTAGTGGTCGTCTAGAGCGCAGTCCATTCTGGTGTGCGTCATTGACATCGTGATGAATCTGCAGATTTTTATTATGTTCGTGACAGCAGTTATACACCGTAGTTGAGGGGGGCGTAATTTGGCTTAGCACTGGCAGTCTTTCCGTAGGTGTTGGTCCGTTAACATCAACGATCATTCTGCTGACATTGTTTAGTTTGACATACGTCTTCTGTGCTTATGGACTGTTTAGCTAAACTGGGGCACGATACTGAACGGTTAATTTGACAACAGTGACGAATTCATGGATTTCATTATTTGAGACCACTTATTTTATCGTCCAGTATGACGATACAAACGTTGTATGAACCTGATGATGATTTGTGGGCCGAAACTGATTGTTCAATGAATTTATCAGCAGCTCTTGGTCGAAAATCATGATGTTCTTCAAATATTTACGAGCTGTGGAGCACCACCATCTTAAATTATATACAATGGAAAGAATTAAACCAAAGCAGTCTGGGATGTAATTAAACAGGAAACAGGTAGTGACAAACAAAAGCACTCACACTTAAGGAAGAGAAAAAAAAGTGATACGTAATCTGCACCATCTAGCAATCTGCGAATGAGCGTTTTTCACTTATTGCAGATAAATTACAACAAAAATCCCCCAGAACAAATATAACACCTGTAAATAATTATGCACTAAGTACAGTGATGTGATTGCCAACCACAGAGCATGTAGTCAGTAAAAACTATACAGAATCCAAAAGAAAAAGTCAGCAGGCTCAGATAAAGTATCAGTGTCTCTGCTGAAACAATGCATTCAGAGTATACAACCTCTCTTAACAACCACAGTAAATGAGGTATTCACATCACGGAAATTTCCAGAGTATTTAAACCAGCTTCCTAATCCAGCGCCACGGCCAACTACCCGACCCATCCTTGTCAGACTAGGCCTGTTTAAGTACGTCAATTCCTCTATATATGAATTATTTTAGTAGTTTTTAAATTGTAATGTTAAGACACGTCCAATATCCTTGTGATCTACGAATGAAGGAAACTGTTAGTATTACCCTGCTAGTACTACTACTTAAGATCAACTGGTTCATCTTCTCGATATTTTCTCATTTCTTAGAATCCAACAAAGAACGCAAATGGCACGTCTAGCATCCATTAGCTTGGTCACATCTCCCACCCTCCTGGGTTGCATTTCCATCTTCTTTTACTGCTTTTTCCATATTAGGCCAATTGTGGTCTGTTATGGTTCCCATCTTTGTCTCGGTCTTCCGGGATCCCTTTTTCCTTTTGGTTTAAACTTCTTCATCTGACTTGGTACTCCCTCTGGATCGATTCTCTGTAGATCTTCATTCCGTTTCTTCCTGTTCTCATCCAGTTTTTCTATCACACTCCAAATTTTCAACTTCTTTTGAATATCTTGATTTCGTATTTCATCTGTTCTTTTACATTCCTTCACTACTCTGAGAAATCTCATTTCTATTCCGTGTATTTGTTTTTTCTTTTTTTTGTGATACACTCACGGCTCGCTTCCATATAACAGGGAGACAGAACGAGGGAGCGTTATGGTCTGGGATGTTTTCGTGGCATTTCTTGTCGCTTCATTCTAGGAGGCACAATGGTTGAACACAAGTATGCACTTATTCTTGGAGACCATGCCCACCCTACATGCAGTTTATTTTTACTCGGCACCATTGTATCCACCAGCAGGGCAATGAAACACAGCTCGCAGTGTACATGTGTGGCTCGAAGAGCATCAGGATGAGTTTACTATATGCCCTGGTTACACCAAACTCACCGAATTTAAAGCCAATCGAGCATCTGTGGGACCACTTCGTTCGGGCTGTGAGCGCTGTAGGTCCTCAACCGAGAAACTTAGCACTCAGTTGGCCGCTTCACTGGAGTCTGTGGGGCTCCACATCCTTCCAGAACATCATTGACTCTCTTCCTATACGCCTCACAGCGGCCCGCGCTGCAAATGGCGGATTTTCAGTCTTTTGACAGGCGATCACATTAATGTGACCGGCCAGTATAGAATAATGGTGGATACTCTTCAAACAAACAGAACCACGCAGTCAGCAATACTCAAACGGCTGCCATTGGTCGAAAACAGAAACAGACTCCAAAACAGTGACCAGCAAAGAGGTCGCTACAGACCTTACACTGATTAGTTGGAACTTATTACTGCAGACTTACATAGAATACATCAAAGAAGAGTGACGGGATCCGCTAGAAACAAAATATAATACGAGGAAATGTAAGGGTTCAATAAACATTCTGTCTTCACACTTCTTCGAGTACTGTGCAGAAAGCTGCACTAGTCAGTAGATTTATTCTACTGTACACTTTCAGGAGAACTGAAAAAGTTGAGTGATCAACTCAAAGTATTAAGACGGTTTTTAAGGGTTTCCTTGTCGCATACTCCTGTTCTGTACAGGAATTCCTGGCAGCTATTCAGAACATTTTTCTGTTTTGTGTTATTTACTCATACATTCTCTACAGTATTTTCAGGTTTCATGCATTCCATCGTTTATAAATTTTCTAACCAACATTCTGTAAACTGTCTGCGAACTCGCTCCATCACAAAGCAGGTGTTGCTAGCATCGTCCCACGGAAAATGATAAATAGTTAATAAAGTAAAAACTTCTTATAACGTGTGTGACGTAATCAACAACGAAAAATATGTTGAATGCCTGGTTAGATGTAAGAGGATAAATAAGTAAAAATAATTTACCTTCATCTGTTCTCATTATAAAAAGTCTACCATTGGTTTGGACTTCATTGTTAATTTGTACTGTTTTATTACCGTTGTATTGGTTATAAAGTGCGTTTGTTTTCACATCTGCTTACAAAGTTCATCCATCCCGGATCGAACTTTTTTGGTACTACCCGGAAACAGTAAAAAGCCACCAGCAAAACAACCGTAGATAGTAAGTTTCTTTCCACTGGAGGTATGAATTAAAAAACGCCTTCAGTCACAACTTTTCGTGTTTTATTAAGTACACCCTGTGGGTCCATCATCAGATGTAATTTGTCTTAATACACGTTTGTTTTTTTTATATTGAATGAAGTGAAATGCATATTCCTGTCCCGAAAAGGTTTGATGTTAGGTTATGAATTTCATAAGTCAAACGCGGAAAATACGTTTGAAATGCTGGAAAAGATGAACACTGTAAAACTACCACAGAATCCAAGAAAAGCGTTTTTAACTTTTTAGCAGCAGGAAGCATTCTTTTCTTCATCGTTTTCGTACATGTCACTTCAATCAAGAGGCATGTTTGCATACACATGTTTGTAAACACTTCACAGATGTTTTTGTACAGGGTGTAGTCAAAGATGAATTTATTCGTAGTCCTAATCATATAATTATTAAACAAGTGACGTATGCAGGAAATAACTTTATAATAGGCCTTTAAAATTACTGAAATAACTGTGGTTTGCGAAATCTGTTCATTTAACATAGATTCTGGTTTTTTGATTTTGTGGAGATATATCTAACAGATTTAGGATCTTAACACCGGCTTCATTTTTTGTGAAATGAGGCCCAGGTATGTGATATTGGCGAATATTCACCAGTATCCGATACCTGGTCCCCATATCACAAAAACGCGCTAACCTTTTCAAAAACTAAAAAAAATGTAACAGTTGTATTCTCAACTAATAAAAACTTAGAAGACTTGTCCATAACATAAAAGCAAATATGCAAACGTACAACAACAGCGGAGTGTACAAAGTATCATGTCCCAGTTGTCCTGCCTGTTACGTAGGGAAAAGAGGCAGAAACTTCAAAACCCGTTTTCGAGAACACTTAAATTCTTTCAGGCTCAACCACTTGGGAAAACCAGTCATTGCACAACATACGTATGTTGGAAACGAAACATGCCACCAATAGACTAGAAAGCAATTTGGTATTACTACATAATGAAGCCAATAGTAAGATCCTAAATCTGTTAGAGCAGCTGGAGATATACCTCCACAAAATCAAAAAAAACTGGAATCTATGTTAAATGAACAAACAGATTTCGCAAGTCACAGCTATTTCAGTAATTTTAAAGACATATTCTAAAGCTATTTCCTGCATATGTCAATTGTTTAATAATTATATCTTTAGCCCTACGAATAAATTCATCTTTGACTACACCACGTACAAAAACATCTGTGAAGTGTTTACAAACAGCCACCGTATGGTGCAAGGCGGAGGGTACCTTGTACCATTTCTAATGCTTTCCTTTGTTGTTCCTCTCGCAAAGAGAGCGAGGGAAGAAGAATATATGCCTCTATGTCAACTCTAATTTCTCCTATCTTTGTGGTACTTGCGCTAAGAGCACACTGGTCGCAGTAGAATCGTTCTGCGATCGAGAAAAGAACATCTTCCCTCCAGGGATTCTCATTTGAGTTTACGAGGCATCTCCGTAATAACTGCGCGTCGATCGAACCAACCGATAACAAATCTAGCAGCATGCCTATGTAGTGAATGTCTACCTTTAATTCAACCTGATGGGATCCCAAACACTCGGTCAGTACACAAAAATGTGTCGCACAAGTGATCTACATGCGGTCTCCTTCCCAAATGACCACATTTTCCTAAAATCCTCGTGACATATCAATCATTCGCTGCCCTTACTAGCGTACTTACTTGTTCACTTCATTTTATATCATTCTGTAACGGTACACCTCGACATTGAACTGACGTGACTGTCACGCGGCACACTGCTAATACTGTACTCTAGCTTTACGGGATTGTTTTCCCTGCTCCTCTGTATTAACTTAAAGATTTTACATTTAGAGGAAGCTGCCATGAATCACACCAAATACAAATTTTGTCTAAGTCATCTTTCACCCTCCTAGCCACCCAATGACGACATCTTCCTGTACAACACATGGTCATCAGCAAACAGCCGCTGCTTGCTGCTCATCCTGCTTGCCGGATCATCATGTCTAATGTGTCCTTCAGTCATTACTGTAGGCCCATTAACAATGCAAAGCTCCTCTTGAATTTAAAGCAGCTGTACATCCCTTTGAATACAACATCGAAAACACAATTTGCCTCGTAACTGGAGGGTTCAACGGTTTTAGAAGCCACTGTTTTTCTTTTTCTTTCATACACTTAAACGAGTCCTGAATCAAAACAGTGACTTCTGTAACTTCGTAAGCAATAAATAGATAGTCATGTATCCATGCTATAATGTTCTGACTTGCGAGTATTTAGCTATAATCAAAGGGCCATTAGCTTTCACATACGCCTTGTACATTGTGTGTATAGTACCTCTGTTCATGAACGTACGTTAAGATCGACGCATTTGCACAATCCCTAAATAATCCCTATATGGTGGACCTTGATTTGAAAATGATTGTGGAGGCCACAGTCTTTTCACAGTTCATGAAGCATTTCGTGAGGCTCTATATACAGTCTTACTACATTGATACTTCTGCATTTTGGGATTTCTCTTGCTTATGACTGTACTGTTATTCTCAGTCCCCCCCAGCCATAATCATTGGCGTGTGTAGCACCTGAAATACAGTTCAGTAAAACTTGTTGATATTACTCCCACAACATGCATGTGATGCAGGGCAGGCTACATACCAGGGGCCTGAAAATAATTTATGTACCCCTGATATACGAGCCGCCACAGAGAAAGTCAATAAAGCAGGACTGTCATACAGGGCCGCTTACATGTTAGAAGCGCCATGTCACGGATTCCGCGACCCAACCCGCCGAAGGTTCGAGTCCTGCCTCGGGCATGTGTGTGTGTGTGTGTGTGTGTGTGTGTGTGTGTGTGTGTGTGTGTGTGTTGTTCTTAGCATAAGTTAGTTTAAGAAATGTGTAAGTCTAGGGACCGATGACCTCA
This sequence comes from Schistocerca serialis cubense, assembly GCF_023864345.2. Classification (NCBI taxonomy): domain Eukaryota; kingdom Metazoa; phylum Arthropoda; class Insecta; order Orthoptera; family Acrididae; genus Schistocerca; species Schistocerca serialis. The sequence goes on along the minus strand of NC_064642.1, from coordinate 80,835,110 downwards.
GCAGTTTGGTCCCTTATAACTCACGCACATTTGAACATCTTGAATATTTTTCGAGCGCAAGGGAGTGTAGAGATACCAACAGAAATGGAGATTTGGCCTGCTCCTGGAAAAGTGGTCGGATGGACGAAGTTGTCATGGCGACAGCTCGCATCAAGCGGTAAATCTTGGAGTCACGGACCGACACAAACTTTAATTTGTTCTGAAATATTCCACTGCTGATGCTGAACCATAATCGCTATTTGAGAGTTCATTCTTGATTTATGTGTTAGGTGGTCTCTTCTGAAAGTATTTGTCTGGTGTGTACCTTTATATGGAAGTGAACAGAACGCAGTAAACCCTTCACCCAAAAAGAGAACAGAACTTCCTAATATGTTCAAATGGTTCAAATGGCTCTGAGCACTATGGAACTTAACATCTGAGGTCATCAGTCCCCTAGAACGTAGAACTACGTAAACCTAACTAACCTAAGGACATCACACACATCCATGCCCGAGGCAGGACTATAACCTGCGACCGTAGTGGTCGCGCGGTTGCAGACTGAAGCGCCTAGAAGCGCTCGGACACAGCGGCCGGCTCCTAATATGTCGTGTTCCAGAAGAACGCTGAAGATTTAATGAGTGAGGATTAAACAGGTTCTGTGTAGTAGTAGGAGGAAACAGCTTTACAGCATAACATGACTGAAAGAAAGAACAGATGGATAGGACATCCTTAGACATGAAGGAATAGCTATTTCAATCACATAGAGAACTATGGACAAGCAGAGGAATGAAAATTGCGGAGATAATCAAGACTTGAAACCACTAACCAGCTACAAATGGATGTAGGTGACAGCAGTTATGCAGATATGAAAAGGTTTGCACAAGATGGACTAACATGCAGAGCTGCATTAAAACTGTCCAGACTGAAGACCACAACAACAGCAGACATCGTTATCATTATCATCATCAGTCATTTATCCTGGATAAAGACATACTTTAGACTAGGAAGGGATGGTGATAAGAAGGTCATCTGGCCATTTTATACCACTAACATGCCAAACCCGGATTAACAGGCTGACCCCATGTAGATGTGGGACGAAGCCCAAGGAAAAAGAAGAAGGTAGTTCATTGTTATTTCTTTTTTTTTTTTTTTTTTCTTCAAGTGTCATGGTCCCTACATCTATTTCTGTACACCTTAATCTGTTCGTTAATATTTTCAACCCACATTTCTCGCCTGATGGCATTCAGAATTTATCCGCTTCTTTGCAGCCAACGTGCATAAACAGGCGGAAAAAGCCGTTACTCCTCTGCTACATTATTGGTGATAGATCTCTGGAAAGAGCAACGATCGGAAAATATTTGACATTAATCGTTCTAAGTGACTTTGAATGGGAGATACCAGATAGATTCACTGGAAGAGAGTGGGAAGGAGAGAGCGAAGCGTTTCTTCACAGATTCGATTAGTATGTGTGAATTTTTAACGGAGATACTAGTCAAACACAGGAGGCCAATGTTGTGCATCACCGCGAGATTCATTATAACGCCAAGAGTAGATGTTCAAAGAAGAGCTGACAACATGCTATTTCCTCCACAAGTGTATCCTGCGAAATGACCAGGAGAATCAGAGAAACCTGAAGTGCAAATGGAGCATTACCGACACTACTTCTGACAGCGCATTTGGAACAGGAAAGGAGGGGACTGAGAAATGTAGAAGAAATGCCCTCCACCACATACGATAAGGAGGCTTGCTGAGTACAAAGGTAAATCTGAATCTAAGAAATGGAGAATAAGTCTTGAGCCGTGCACGGCTCGTGTTCATCCCATTAATTGTCATTTTCTCTTACGGTAGTGCCGCCTCGTTTTCTTATTCCATTTACTATCGTCACTAACGTACTGCCTTACTTGCCCTTGAGTGGCAGCAGCAGCGCGTATCGATATGCGCATCTGTCGTACCATCTCTGGAGCGACCGATAGTATTTCCGGGTCATCGTGTGTCGAATAGTCAGTGAGTTGGAGACGCACCAGCAGTGCAGTCGGACACGGAGCAGTAGTCGCGGACGGACCAGCAGCCCAGTCGATCGGTTGGAGTGGAGCAGAAAACGAGTACCCTTCGTGTAGAGTCAGGCTGGAGCCGCTGGCGGCGTGCACGCGTGGTTGGAGTGTGAAGTGCTGCTTGCGAGTGCTTGGACATGAAAGTTGAGTCCTCACTTAACTTACTATCGAGCCTCAACTGTTTACATTTCTTCGTTTGATTCTGGTTGTCGCTTTTGGGACATTCCTGCGAGCAACAACGTGTGTGTCTTTAAGTTGGCTAAGATTCCAGCCGTCTTCCTGTGGAGTTAAACTTAACTTATTATTCCTTGTTTTTGAAGTTCACCAGCGGTATCTTCTGCCTTGTGGGCGTTGACGTTCTGGTTACGTGCCCTGGTCGTTGACGTATTTTTAGGCGGTGTATTTTCCTCGTCATGTTGTTTCTGTCCAGTGCAGCGTGTAGTTCGACAGCTGCGGTGTTGTTGGCCGTTGTGGACGCCAATATTCTGTGTGTCGAGTATTGAAATCTTGTGGTCGTTTTGCTGGTTGCGTGTAGCGGAGCTGATTTGGTTGATTGGTTGGTCGCTCGGCTGTCTGTCGGTTGGGCTGCCTCCAGATTAAGACGTCGTTGGACAGGCTGCCTGTCTCACCTAAATGGGTGTTATTGTTACAATCCCAGGCCGACTCTTGGAAACTTCTGAGCGCCGTTCCTTGTGCTTATGTAGTAATTTCCCTGTTTGGATTTTAGCTATTTGGTTGATGTGTGGATTTCAGCTCAGTATCAATATCTCTTAAATTAATGTCCTTGTCTTACCCTTAAGGCAAGAGATTGTTATTCTTTATTTTATATAAAATGTTTTAAGATATGGCCTTCTGCCTTTTGATTGAAGCTCCTCTTATTGTGTAATATGCGACCTCCAGCCTAATTCCATTAAAATTAAATTGCTAAGGCCTTCAGCCGATTAGATTGAAGATTTAGAAAATATCAGGTTACCCTCCATTCAGAGGCTGTTGCACGCAGCCACTGTTATATTGACTTGTAAATAATAGAGTTCAGCTATCAGTCGTCCTTTTGAAATTTTATTGGCAGCTCTAGATTTCAACTAGAACCTAGCCATTCTCAATGCACTATCATTTTTGACCAATGAATTTAATGCCTGTTGGTCGGGCTTCATCCACGGTTCATTGAATACTCAATGAATATTCAGTGAACTGTGGATGAAGCCAGACCAACAGTCATTACATGCATTGATCAAAAATGATAGTGCATTGAGAATGGCTAGGTTCTAGTTGAAATCTAGAGCTGCCAATAAAATTTCAGAAGGACGACTGATGCTGAAATCTATTATTTACAAGTTTAGAAAATATTCTTGGGTGAAACCTCCAGAAGAACCTTGTATTTCAATTTTGCTTAAGCCTTGTGTCTTGTATTTTGAAAGTGCCCTTCAGCTGACCTAAAGTTAATCAAAGGAGGTCGATTAAAGTTGAGTGTTTTGCATCCGTGTTGTAATATTGTGTGGTGATAAATAAAGTTTGTATGTTGAGTGCAACTGACAGGAACTCATTTTGGCCCCTTTCCACAACCTAATCCGCTCTGTCCTGCTAGCCCAGGCATTTCAAGTCTGTCTGAAGATCTTACAGACGTTAAAAACTGTTATAGCTTCTCAAACAAATCGGAAGTTAGGTTTGAAATTACCGTTTACGTTATAACAGTACGACAGGTGCTCTTTTTCCTTTTTTATGTGTTTCCTTGTCCGTCCAATCTTTGCTTTTAGCTGACCTAAATAAGCTGACGGAAAAAATTGTGCAACATAAACCAAAAATTGGTAGGCATATTACTACAACTGAAAGATGATGTCTGTTCCGCTTTCGCGCTAGTCGCATATGAGTGACGCTAGTAGCGTCACTATGAGGATACAAATTAGGTTTGTTTAAACACGCTCTGTAATTATCGTAATCGTTAGTTGCCTTTGAGATTGGTCGTAGTGAGTTGATGTCAATCAAGAATACCTTCAAGGCAACAAAGATGATATTATCAACACCCCACTGAGTTTGAACGAGGTCGTCTAATACGAGAAGCAGGATGTTCCTTCTGCGATACTGATTAGATTAGATTAGTTTTTCGTTCCATAGATCCGTGCTGAGGAGATCCTCGTGGATGTGGGACATGTCAATTTTTTTTTAAGCTGAAATAACAATACTAATAGTATGAATAGATACAATACATCATCTGTTTCTATTAAAAAATTCGTCAATGGAGGAGAAGGAGTTGGCCACTAGTAAGTCTTTCAGGCTCCTTTTAAACTGATCTTTATTTGTAACTAAATTTTTTATGTTTTCTGGCAAATTATTGAAGATGAGTGTCCCTGAGTAGTGGACCCCTTTTTGAACTAAAGTAAGTGCTTTTAAGTCCTTGTGCAGATCATTTTTGTTCCTGGTATTGTATGTATGAACTGAGCTGTTTGTTGGAAAAAGAGAATATTGCTTAGGACAAATTTCATTAAGGAGTAAATATACCGAGAGGCAGCAGTTAGTATACCCAGTTCTTTGAAGAGGTTTCTACAGGACGTCCGTGAATTTACTCCACAAATAACACGTATTACAAGCTTTTGGACTCTGAAAACTTCTGTTTGACTTGAAGAGTTACCCGAAAATATTATACCATATGACATTATGGAATGAAAGTAGGCAAAGTATGCAAGCTTTTTCATTTTCATGTCATCTATGTCTGCTAACACTCGAATTGCAAATACAGATTTGTTAAGGCGTTTCTGCAGTTCTGTGGTGTGCTCCTTCCAACTGAATTTATTATCAAGTTGTAATCCCAGGAATTTAAGACTGTCAACCTCTTCTATCTGCTCTTCTTCATACTTTATGCATATGCTGGGTGGAAACCTCTTACAGGTTCTGAATTGCATATAGTGAGTCTTTTCGAAGTTTAATGTCAGTGAGTTGGCTTTAAACCATTTATTAATATCCATGAAAATATCATTAGCAGATCTTTCTAGAACTACACTCAACATACTATTTATAGCAATACTTGTGTCATCTGCAAATAAGACTTGGCAGAAATGTATCTACTGTACATGATTGCTGGCAGTGGTGGTCACGAGAAAGTGTGGTCGTATGAGGACCGGGCTCCCTACGGTCGCGTGGCACTACCGAGATGCAAGACCATCATGTCTGGCGTATGGCTCTGGTGCATAGCAATCTGGGCACCAGCTGGCACCACAGTGACACAAAGAACTGTTACAAATTGGTTACTTCAAGGACAGCTTCAATCCAGCAGCCCTGCTGCGTGCATTCCACTGACCCCAAACCACCGCCATTTGCGATTTCAGTGGTGCCAATAGAGTGTTCATTGGAGGGCAGGGTGGAGACCTGCTTTGTTTTCTGATGAAAGCTGGTTCTGCCTCGGCGCCAGTGGTGGCCGTGTGTTGGTTAGGAGAAGGCCAGTTGAGGACCAGCAACCAACCCGTCTGCATGCTAGACACACTGGACGTTACTCCTGGAGCTATGGTCTGGGATGCGATTTCGTATGACAGCAGGAGCACTCTCATGGTCATCCCAGGAATCTTGGATGCAAATTTGTACGTCAGCCTCGCTATTCGACCTGTTGTGCTGCATTCACGAACACCTTTCAAAATGGTTCAAATGGCTCTGAGTACTATGGGACTTAACATCTGAGGTCATCAGTCCCTTAGAACTTAGAACTACTTAAACTTAACTAACCTAACTACATCACACACATCCATGCCCGAGGCAGGATTCGAACCTGCGACCGTAACGGTCGCGCGGTACCAGACCGTAGCGCCTAGAACCACTCGGCCACTCTGGCCGGCACGAGCACCTTTCCAGAAGATGATTTCCAACAGGGTAATGCTCGACCACATACCGCTGTTGTAACCCAACATGCTCTGCGGAGTGTCGACATGTAGCCTTGTTCTGCTCGATCACCAGAGATGTCTCCAATCGAGCACATATGGGACATCATCGAACATCATCGAACATCATCGAACATCATCGAACATCATCGAACATCATCGAACATCATCGAACATCATCGAACATCATCGAACATCATCGAACAACATCGAACATCATCGAACAACATCGAACAACATCGAACAACATCGAACAACATCGAACATCATCGAACAACATCGAACATCATCAAACAACATCGAACATCATCGAACAACATCGAACAACATCGAACATCATCGAACAACTCAAGCGTCATCCACAGTCTCTGTATTGACCGGCCAAGTGCAACAGGTATGGTACTCACAGCTCACAAACTGATTTACGGACCTGTATAACACACTGCATGCACGTTCGGTTCGCATGCTTGCATTCAATGTTCTGGTCACCTGTTATTAATGTACCAGCATGTCACATTTACAAGGCTTATCTTGCGTTTACATCAATCTGTGATCTTGCAATGTTAATCACTTAAATACATTAGCTAGACAAATGTAGCTTCAAAATTTCATTACTCTTCATTAATTATTTTTTGGTTGCGATTTTTTTTCGTCAGTGTATAAACACTCATCTGTTGGTTCTATGGTTCAAAATGGTTCAAAATGGTTCAAAATGGTTCAAATGGCTCTGAGCACTATGGGACTTAACATCTGAGGTCATCAGTCCCCTAGAACTTAGAACTACTCAAACCTAACTAACCTAAGGACATCACGCACAGCCATGCCCGAGGCAGAATTCGGACCTGCGACCGTAGCGGTCGCGCGGTTTCAGACTGAAGCGCCTGGAACCGCTCGGCCACACCGGCCGGCTGTTGGTTCTATGACTTCATTGTTATTTTGTATTACCTTATTTTCTATATGTTGGTTACACATATTTTATTTTAATCGATTTCGGGCCTACTTTAAGACTTTCTGTGTGAAGTTGTTTCACTCGTAGTTCTGATTCCTGTAACTAATGGTCTGTCACGTGTTCGCACAGGTGGCACTTACATAGTATCTATTTGCGTAGCGGTGATAAACTGTATACACAATCCTTCCTCGACAATCAGTCTGTTTGTGTAGACCATATCAAAATCCCTACGGCTGTTCCCGACATTAGCCTTCACATACAGTTGACGCTGTTAAATTGTTGGGATTACAGCTTAGTAATAAATTCACCTAGGAGGAGAATGTCGCAGAACTGCTGAATTTCCTAAACAAATCTCTTTGCAAAGCAAATGTTGTCAAACATATGGGATATAAAAATGAATAAACCTAGCATACTATGCTTACTTTCATTCTATAATGTCGCACAACATTATTTTATGGTGTAATTCATCAAACCAACTTTCTGTGTACAAAAACGTGTAATAGGAGTTATTTGTGGTGTGAACTAAAAACGTTCTGAAGAGGCTTGTATGGGGAACTTGGCATACTAACTACTGCTTCCCAGTCGGTTTATTCCTTAATGAAATTTGTCATTATGTATCTAGTTTTCAAACCAACAGCTCAGTTCACTGAAGTAGGAATTATTTTCACAAAGACTTAAGTCACCTACTTTGTACCAAAAAGGTGTCCAATATCCAGGAACTCACATTTTCGTAACCTGTCACCAACCATGAAATGTTTAACCAGTAACAAAATTCAGTTTAAGATGACCTAAAGATTTATTACTGGTGGCCAACTCCTTCTACTCCATTCATTAACTTCTAAAGAAAACTAATTGATAGGTGTATGTTACCTATAACACCAAGTAATGCAAGTATTAGTATTATTTTACTTCTACTTAAATTCAGTGAAGTAATGCGACCACTGTACATAAATAAGTGTCGAAAAACAAAATTTCTATTTCTCGTTGCATGGCTACATATACCCTAACAGTTATCATATGCATCGCAGTGTACTGAACATTTACATGTTCTATGACAAGTTATTTATTATCTTTCTATGAAAAGTGGTTTATGATTTTTTTTAGTTATTCCACACCCATGAGAACCATTTCACTCGGAGTCTGTGGAAGGTACATTAGCCTATTTATCTTTCGTTTGAAATATTTGTTGTGTATGCTTGTTTTTCTTATGTGTTCTACGTCCTGAAGGTTGTCTTCACAACTGATCTATTCGAACGAAAAGTACATTTAATCTAATTTAGTACAGAAAGAAAAACATGGCGGGTACTTTAATTTACAATATTTGTAGATAGGGGCTAGAGCCAAACACTACAGTCTCATCATATATGTTCTATTAACGAGTAACACGTTACCAGAGGCATTAAAGAGAACGAAATCGTGAGTGAGTTTCGTTGAGTGCCCGTTATTTAGCGACCGACAGTTCGCAACAGCCCTAAACGTGGCGCTGACTGCGTGCTACTAGTTTCGCCGTCCTTCACTGCGTCGCCCCTGACGTGTTAGAGTCAAGAGCAGACAGGCTCCAGGAAGCCCGTATCCTCTGGAGAAAGCAACGGCCGCGCCCCGATATGTACACAGCACTGTACGCTGTGTGTGTGTGTGTGTGTGTGTGTGTGTGTGTGTGTGTGTGTGTGTATTTACGCAATGCACTCGCCGCGACCCGCCGAGTCACGGCCGCGATAGCTATGCGTCGCTACGCCGTGCCGGAATGCGGCAGATAACAGCCTCTGAAAGAAAGCGCCCCAGCACGTTCGCTTTCACCCCTAGGTGCTCAGATACTGCCATCTCGGACCGCCTCGGCCGGTCCATCTGTCTCGTGCACCCGATATGACACAGAAAGCGAGGAGCTGGTAGTCGTAAGGCACCAGGTCACAAAAACAAACATTACACTTCAACCAGAAAAGGCAAATTTGTTTTTAAAAAGAGCACTCCTAAAAGGCCTAGTTATAACATATGTCTTTAGCACGTAAGATCTGAGTTAAACCAAATCAACAATACAGTTGTACTAGGACTGTTGATATTTTTAAAAATATTGGGGATTCAAGCCGGCCGCTGTGGCCGAGCGGTTCTAGGAGCTTCAGTCCAGAACCGCGTGGCTGCTACGGTCGCAGGTTCGAATCCTGCCTCGGGTGTGGATGCTTGTGATGTCCTTAGGTTAGTTAGGTTTAAGTAGTTCTAAGTCTAGGGGACTGATAACCTCAGATGTGAAGTCCCATAGTGCTTAGAGCCATTTGAACATCTTTTTGTGTGTGTGGGGGGGGAGGGGGGGGGAGAGGGGTATCCAATATACTGATACTAAAAAAAAATCATTAACGACTCTCGATTATCCGAAAAGTCACGATATGGTTCAAATGGCACTAAGCACTATGGGACTTAACATCTGACGTCATCAGTCCCCTGGACTGAGAACTACTTAAACCTAACTAACCTAAGGACATCACACACATCCATGCCCGAGGCAGGATTCGAACCTGCGACCGTAGCAGCAGCGCGGTTCCGGACTAAAGCGCCTAGAACCACTCGGCCACAGCGGCCGGCTAGTCCCGATATATTGATGGAAAAAATATCGACGTACCTGCCTATAAAAATATCGGCTGAATATTGTAAATATTCTGCCGGTTTTAGAGCTGTGTATTTAAGTATTGATTTATTATTAGGTATTCTGTGCATAAACAAGCCAGCAGCCTGCCTACTCCCCCCTCCCCCCCCCCCCCCCAGAGCAAAAATTTTAAAGGAATACAATGCACGTTCACGCTTGGCGATAACCACTTTGCTAATAATGGTAATTGCATTTAAGTGGTAGAATGAGAGGTTTCCGATGGGTACGTCGTTAGGTTTCGTCAGGTATCGGATTAGTCCGAAACACTTCATGTCGACTTCCCTGTTTTTCCATTTCTGCCAACGCCAGCGAACTAGCAGTTGTAGTGCCAAAATTGCATACTGAAGCTGAGCTGCAGTTTCTGTTGGTAGCACCGATCGCTGATTACGTCAGCATTTCCCCTCACACGTTTCCACCGACCGCAAAGACCAACCTTGTGATTTACATTTTTGATCATCATTTTCAGCAACAGTTTTTGAAGACTGCTGATGTGAAGAAATAGCAACTAGTGTGCTATTTATTCACATCGGAAATCTTGTTACTCCACTCACAGAGCCATCCCCCAGTGCAATCGGACTTCTTTGTTTTGTGCCACACATAGTTGCTTCACAGAGTTTAAAAAAAAGATTGGACGTGATGAAAGCTCAAAAAGTAAGAAGACTCCTTCACATAATGAAAGTAAAGTTACGTTCTACTACAACTGCCGGCCGGTGTGGCCGTGCGGTTCTAGGCGCTCCAGTCTGGAACCGCGTGACCGCTACGGTCGCAGGTTCGAATCCTGCCTCGGGCATGGATGTGTGTGATGTCCTTAGGTTAGTTAGGTTTAAGTAGCTCTAAGTTCTACGGGACTGATGACCTCTGAAGTTAAGTCCCATAGTGCTCAGAGCCATTTAAACCATTTTTATCTACTACAGCTTCAAAAAGACAACTACAAATGTTTACCAAATATTGTGAAAAAATAATATAAAATAAAAATATCGGCACTAGATGTTGGCACATTGATATTGATATACCGGCGGAAAAAGTATCGATACATCAGTATCTCGGTATTTTATCAACAGTCCTAAATTCCACACTACCGTATACAGACAAGTAGTTGTTCAACGTTGTTAACAAAAATCTCGAAAAGTTCTTGTTCGAACCAGTTCACATTTTTACACGATACTGTAATAAACGCCGACGGCCTTGCCGCAGTGGTAACACCGGTTCCCGTCGGATCACCGAAGCTAAGCGCTGTCCGCCTAGGCTAGCACTTGGATGGGTGATCATCCCGGTCTGCCGAGCGCTGTTGACAAGCGAGGTGCACTCAGCCCTTGTGAAGCAAACTGAGGAGCTACTTGACTGAGGAGCTACTTGACTGAGAAGTAGCGGCTCCGGTCCTGGGAACTGACATACGGCCGGGCGAGCGGTGTGCTGACCACATGCCCCTCCACATCCGCATCCAGTGACGCCTATGGGCTGAGGGTGACACGGCGGCCGGTCGGTACCGTTAAATACCTTCACGGCCTGTTCGGGAGGAGAGAGAGTTTTACTGTAATAAACATTCGATTTTACAAAGGCTACATATTTTTAACGTTGGGGTGCATAAACATATATACATACAATATAAAGAGTAAACGTTGTTAGCAATACTCTAGAAACGTTGTTGACCGATTTACTTGAAGCTTTTACATCATATTTTAACAAACGTTCGGGTGGCAATAGGCTATGTAAGTTTTAATATAAAGGGTGTTACAAAAAGGCACGGCCAAACTTTCAGGAAACATTCCTCACACACAAAGAAAGAAAATATGTTATGTGGACATGTGTCCGGAAACGCTTACTTTCCATGTTAGAGCTCATTTTATTGCTTCTCTTCAAATCACATTAATCATGGAATGGAAACACACAGCAGCAGAACGTACCAGCGTGACTTCAAACACTTTGTTACAGGAAATGTTCAAAATGTCCTCCGTTAGCGAGGATACATGCATCCACCCTCCGTCGCATGGAATCCCTGATGCGCTGATGCAGCCCTGCAGAATGGCGTATTGTATCACAGCCGTCCACAGTACGAACACGAAGAGTCTCTACATTTGGTACCGGGGTTGCGTAGACAAGAGCTTTTTAATGCCCCCATAAATGAAAGTCAAGAGGGTTGAGGTCAGGCGAGCGTGGAGGCCATGGAATTGGTCCCCCTCTACCAATCCATCGGTCACCGAATCTGTTGTTGAGAAGCGTACGAACACTTCGACTGAAATGTGCAGGAGCTCCATCGTGCATGAACCACATGTTGTGTCGTACTTGAAAAGGCACATGTTCTAGCAGCACAGGTAGAGTATCCCGGATGAAATCATGATAACGTGCTCTATTGAGCGTAGGTGGAAGAACATGAGGCCCAATTAAGACATCACCAACAATGCCTGCCCAAATGTTCACAGAAAATCTGTGTTGATGACGTGATTGCACAATTGCGTTCGGATTCTCGTCAGCCCTCATATGTTGATTGTGGAAATTTACAATTTGATCACGTTGGAATGAAGCCTCATCCGTAAAGAGAACATTTGCACTGACATGAGGATTGACACATTGTTGGATGAACCATTCGCAGAATCGTACCCGTGGAGGCCAATCAGCTGCTGATAGTGCCTGCACACGCTGTACATGGTACGGAAACAACTGGTTCCCTCGTAGCACTCTCTATACAGTGACGTGGTCAACGTTACCTTGTACAGCAGCAACTTCTCTGACGCTGACGTTAGGGTTATCGTCAAATGCACGAAGAATTGCCACGTCCATTGCAGGTGTCCTCGTTGTTCTAGGTCTTCCCCAGTCGCGAGTCATAGGCTGGAATGTTCTGTGCTCCCTAAGACGCCGATCAATGCAAAACCACGTTCGTGATGAACACTAACCTTTTGATGCTACGTACTGATGTGCTTGATTCTAGTACTGTAGATGAATAAGTCGCATGTCAACACAAGCACCGAAGTCAACATTACCTTCCTTCAGTTGGGCCAACTGGCGGTGAATAGTGAAAGTACAGTACATACTGACGAAACTAAAATGAGCTCTAACATGGAAATTAAGCGTTTCCGGACACATGTCCACATAACTTCTTTTCTTTATTTGTGTGTGAGGAAAGTTTCCTGAAAGTTTGGCCGTACCTTTTTGTAACACCCTGTAGATGATATATAAATATATATTTAAAATTTACACTAATATATGGGCTAAGTATATCAGGGGAAACTTAGGAAAAATCTAAAAACGTTTTGGACCAATTTATTTTAGACTTTTACTCTAGACATTATTTAACAAACTTTCAGGTAGACAGAAGACATATACATATACATATATCCTTAACGACACTGTACAGGTTTTCTGTTAAAACCAATTGTGAGAAATGCTGTGCTGTGAAAACGAGCGGTTTCGTTTTCTTTCTTGCAGTCAGTTCCAACTAACAAATTAGATATTACAAAGCCTACATATTTTTAACGTTGGGGTACATAAATATATATACATACAATATAAAGAGTAAACGTTGTTAGCAATACACTAGAAACGTTGTTGACCGATTTACTTGAAGCTTTTACATCATATTTTAACAAACGTTCGAGTGGTGATAGGCTATGTAAGTTTTAATATAGATGATATATAAATATATATTGCTTGTGTAATAATAAAACGAATATCAGCAAACGTAACTTCATCAGATAACAACGGGCTACGAGGCACTGTGAGAAACGCCTGACAAAAATGGCCAATAGTAAAGAATTTGCTAAGATAAACACAGGGAATTACCAATAAACGTTTAATATATGATAAGTTAAATATAGTAACGCCGAAATTACGTAAGTTTTGACTCCATAACCTCAATCAGCTATCTGCCACTACATAAATCCAATAAAGCATAGTATGACTTCAGTTATTGGCAGAACAGACGAAAACATTTAAACTAACATATCAGCCAAATAAAAGGAAGGAATGTACATGTCACGGGGCGTGAAGAGGGCCGCTGCTTGACTACAGAGACAAAGCCGTAAACTCGTGCATTTGTTACACACAACTTAGCACTATCTAGTTGAAACACTACTATGGTCGAAATGTCAGAACTGAGAAATCAGGAGCTGTCGCAGCGCATGTGAAGTGTATCCATACAAACTGTATGAGTTACACTACCATTTCCAAAAGCCTCATAGACACGTGCAAGTGTTCTACAAAAAAATTCATGAGTCACGCTACTATTGGCAGATAATCACATAGTTGTATCTAGCAGAGTTCCTTGAAAATAAATTTTTGTAATCAGGGAAAGGCTTCATGTTCACCCTGTAGAACGCCTCCACAGCTATAACTTGGATTACGTGAGACACTGAAAGCTCACGTTTTAGTAACAGGTACATGGAGCTTTCTTATGTCTGTCAGAGAGGCAGTGGGTTTGACAAAAATGATGCTGTTGGTGTATGATACCCATAAGATGCCTAGTAGTAATATTAAGAGTGTGACTTTTAAAAATAATTGAAAACAAGTGATTTCATTTTCCTGACCTTATTCTGTATCTTCCTCACGGGATCGAAAACTTATTCTGTATTTGGGAATGTTAGTGGTACAGGAAGCGAAGGGCTATTTACAGCGTGGTTGAGAATGAAGTCAGACAGGGTTGTAGCCTGTCCCCGATGTTATTCATTCTGTACATTGAGCAAGCAGTAAAGAGAATAAAAGAAAAATTTGGAGTAGGAATTAAAGTCCAGGGAGAAGAAACAAAAACTTTGAGGTTTGCCGACGACACTGTAATTCTGTCTGAGGCAGCAAAGGACTTGCAAGAGCAGTTGAACGGAAGGCACTGTATTGAAAGGAGGTTTTAAGATGAACATCAACAAATCCAAAATAAGAATAATGGAATGTAGTGGAATGAAATCGGGTGATACTAAGAGAATTAGGTTTGGAAACGAGACACTTAAGTAATAGATGAGTTTTGCTACTTGGGAAGCAAAATAACTGGTGGTGGCCAAAGTAGAGAGGATATAAAACGTAAACTGGCAATGGCAAGAAAAGCATTTCTGAAGAAGAGATATTTGTTAACATCGAATATAGAGTTAAGTGTTAGGAAGTATTTTCTCAAGATATTTGTCTGGAGTGTACCAATGTATGGAAGTGAAACGTGGATAATAAACAATTTAGACAAAAAGAAAATAGAAGATTTCGAAATGTGGCGCTACAGAAGAATGTTGAATATTAGATGGGTCGACCACGTAACTAATGAGGAGGTACTGAATAGAATTGGGGAGAAGATAAATTTGTGGCACAACTTGAGCAAAAGAATGGATCTGTTGATAGGACACATTCTGAGACACCAAGGGACCACCAGTTTAGTATTGGAGGGAAGTGTGGGGCGTAAGAACCGTTGAGGAAGACCAAGAAACGAATACAGTAAGCAGATTGAGAAGGATGTAGGTTGCAGTGATTATTCCAGGTTGAAGAGGCTCGCACAGGATAGCGTAGCACGGAGAGCTGCATCAAACAAGTCTTCAGACTGAACAACACAACAGCAAAAACGTTAACAACAATGGTAGATGATAGTTGGATGCCTTCCTATCGCCAACATCCTCCCCCCTCCCCCCCCCCCCCCCCGTGGATGTCTTCCTATCGCCAACATCCTCCCCCCTCCCCCCCGTCTACTTCGGTGGGACGGAAATTATGTACACATATGAAACTGTCAGAACGTTTTCAAACTGCTTGGTAATCGTGGAACCTAGGCGGAATATGGGTACCAGCCCAGTATTCACTTAGTCGGATGTGGGAAACTACCTAAAAACAATATCCACGCTGGTCATAACATCGGCACTGGCCAACAACCGCCTAGCGGGTTCGATCCGTGGCCAGCACGCCTTTCCTATTCCCAGAAGCAGAACATAACTCTCTGAACATATTTAGAAAGGAATATATACAAAACTGTAGAATCTCCCAGGCCTTTTATTCTTAGAAAAATGAGATACGAGAAGATTCAAAACTAAGTTACACATTATTATGACAGGCCAAGTAACTTTTATTGAATGGTGCACTACACTTCAAAGTGACAGAAATTAATGACATTTTTCCATTTTTAAATGAATGCACTGCCATTTGATTGTATTCTTTATTTATTTACGGCCCAGGTTGCGGCCTTTTACGCCACCTTAAAGTGATTTAGTTTGTGTCACTAACGTATATTACAGGACAACAGTCTCAAAATTGGTCATAAATTAAGAAAAATATTGGCTCCTCACGAACTTTTCTTAATGTATGGCCAATTTTGAGCCTGATTTCGTGCAAAATATTTACAATGACATAAACTGAATCACTTGAAAATGGTAGAAAAGGCCTAAACCTGGTTCGTAATGAGATAAACAACAGCACAGTCAAATGGCGGTGTGCTCATTTAAAAATTATTGTGTTACATGGTTAGCAACGTCAAAAACTGTTTACTATTTTTCAACATACAAACCATGTCTCTGTAAAGCTCGGTCGGAACGTTCTAGCAATCTTTCAATTTCTCGACGATAGAAATCCGCTCCTTGGCCACGCAGTCATTCGAGAACCACTGAGTGAACGTCCTCATTATTGAAAAATCTCTTTTCCTCAGATGTTCACCTCGATTGCGCGGCTGTTGTCCTCTATGGTCGATGTCGCTGGCCTTCCTTCCCGTTTAGCATCATCCATGTCAGTGCGACCATGGTAAGTTTGTTGACACCATTTTACTAAGGCTGGAAGTGACGTTGCATTTGGTCCACTTACTGCCATAATTTCACGGTGATCCCAGATGTCATTTGGATCTTTTCTACACGTACATCTACATACATGCTCTGCAAGCCCCATACAGGGCTTGAAGGAGTGTACCCTGTACCACTACCAGTCATTTCATTTCCTGTTCCACTCGTAAAGAGAGCGAGAAAAAATGACTGTCTATACGCCTTCGTATGAGCTCTAATTTCTCTTATTCTCGGGGCCCTTACTCTAAATGTATGATGACGGCAGTAGAACCGTTCTGTAGTCAGTTTCAAATGCCGGTTCTAAAAATTTTCTCGGTAGTATTCCTGGAAAAGAAAGTCGCCTTCCCTCCAGGGATTTCCGTTTGTGTTCCTGAAGCATCTCCGTAACACTTACATGTTGTTCGAACCTACCGGTAACAAATGTAGCAGCCAACCTCTGAACTGCTTCGACGTCTTCCTTTAATCCGGCCTGGTGCGGTTCCAAAACACATGAACAGTACCCAAGAACAGGTCACACTAGCGCCATGTATGCAGTCTCCTTTACAGATGAACCACACCTTCCTTGAAATTCTCCCAGTAAATCGAAGTCGACCATTCACCTTCCTTACCACAACCCTGACATGTTCGTTCCATCTCTTTGCAACGTTGCGCCCAGATATTTAAACTAGTTGACTGTTTCCAGCAGGACATTATCCGAACAGTACGGGTTTGTTTTTCCTACTCATTCACATTAACTTACATTTTTCTACGTTTGGAGTTAGCTGCCATTCATCGCAAGAATAACAACATCCCGCGTACTTCAGCTCTGAAGCGTGTTTCTAGTTGCTGCACCGTTTCACTTCCATACAGTGTTGCACTTGATATCTGTACCGCAGTCAAATTGTGTCTGCAGTAAACTCCGGAAAATGTACTTTCGTCCGACAATGTGTAACTTACTTTCGGAACTCCTTGCATTAATAACCAGGAGATGCCGGGAAGAGCTATTAATAACGAAATAAGATGGAAGTAAGGCTGGGTCAACATATTGTCGAAAAGAAGGAAAAGGAACAGAAAGATTAGCGTTTAACAACATCCTGGGCATGACGAGGCCGTCATGAACGCAACCTCAGATTGTGGAAGTATACGAAAGGAAATGGGTCATGTCCCTTTCAAGGGAATATTCCCAGCACTTGTCATGAGCGATTTAGGAAAGTCACTGAAAACGTAACTCTGTATGGTCGGACGGGGATATTAGTCCACAGACTCACCACTGCGATACCTTGCTTGATTCATAAAATAAACAGGACCTCTACTGTAAATGATCATCTTTAATAGCTGGATGTGAACACACTCAAAACTTGTAAAGGACACTTGTGGTAAACGCCGATACAAGTAGGTGTTCATTAGCAATACGATAAACTACATCGACGAATGTTTTAATTGAAATAGGAACTCGTTTTTCGTTTCTTTGCTCTTAAAATATTGAGTTTAAATAACTTTGTACTTAGCCGGTCGTTGTGGCCGAGCGTTTCTAGGCGCTTAAGTCCGGAACCGCGCGACTGCTACGGTCGCAGGTTCGAATCCTGCCTGGGGTATGGATGTGTGTGCTGTCCTTAGGTTAGTTAGGTTTAAGTAGTTCTAAGTTCTAGGGGACTGATGACCTCAGATGTTAAGTCCCATAGTGCTCAGAGCCACTAACTTTGTACTTAAATTAAAATTTTACGTTCTGCGTGTTTAATTTGTTTGCGCTCGAATCGTCGGAAGTTTTACCAGCGACATAGAGTAAAAATATCGCAATCCTTTACTATTTCAGATCCTAGAATCTGAAGCTGTCACCAGGATCTGGTCAACAGCAGCTGGACTGAGTTGTGCAGTGGTGCTTCCTGAACTTCATTTCGAACAACAGGTAAATCATGCACAAGTATTTGGTTAATCAACATCTCAAGTTTCCATGATAACTGAGAAGTCTTTCAGCAAATTTTAAATGTATCTGAAGTACCGTTAATGCTGCCCGCCCGGCTAGCCGCGCGGTCTAACGCGCTGCTTCCCGAGCGGGATGGCGTGCCGGTCCCCGGCAAGAATCCGCCCGGCGGATTAGTGTCGAGGTCCGGTGTGCCAGCCAGGCTGTGGGTGGTTTTTAAGGCGGTTTTCCATCTGCCTCGGCGAATGCGGGCTGGTTCCCCTTATTCCGCCTCAGTTACATTGTGTCGGCGATTGCTGCACAAATACCGTTTCCACGTATGTGTACACCGTAATTACTCTACCACGTAAACATTTGGTGTTGCACTCGTGTGGTATGACACGTTCCCAGGGGGAGGGGGGGGGGGTCCACTGGGGGGTCGAACCGCACAATAACCCTGGGTTCGGTGTGGGGCGTCGGTGGGGTGGGTGGACTGCTGTGGCCTGTTGTGGGGTTGTGGACCACTGAGGGCTAAGGCGGTAGAAGCCTCTCCGTCGTTTCTAGTTCCCCGGTTCAATACACAATACCCCATACACACACCATTAATGCAAATTATTTCTTTATGCTAGAAGCAGGCGCAAACTAGAAAAGTAATCCCAGTAAAGTAGGCCCATGACGTTACTGTAGCAAAGTCGTAAATCAAATTCCAAAGTCAGTACCCACGACAATATATCTCAGTGCGATGATGTCAGACTAACTGGAGGATTTAAAGGGCAATCGTGGAAATCTTAACAAAGAAATAATTGGACATTCATTGCAAGGTATTTCAGTTTGTGTAACACAGTGTGAAATCTCTCGAGCGAACTTGGGTTCCATAGGTCACTAATTTCCTGTGTGAACAATTTGTAAATGATTACAGAATAAATCCATCGTAAAATTAAAATTAAATCGTTAAAATATGTAGGTTACTGTGCAAAAAAGTAGATGTAATACATTCATTTGTTAAAAAGACTATGTACAATAAAAATTTTAGTTAATACTGTTTAAAAACGTAGAAGTGTAACAAATGAAATATTTGTTATGCTATAAAAATTACAGTAGTTGGAAAAATAGATTAACTGAACATACATGGATGCGAAATTGGAACTTGACTTCCAATAGTTGGGGTTTCTGAACAGGTGCCTTTCATCCAAGACAAAAGAAATGGTCAGTTATAAAATAAGCATTAGTTTCTACACATGTCTGCGAATCATAACTACCCTAGAAAGTCTTGAGAATTCGAAAAAAAAATTTATTGTAGGGATAGTTACTATTTATTTCATTTACCCTGTAGCCTCAAACAGCATTGTGGGAAGTCATGAATTCAGCTACGAAATCTAAATAATTACTTCAGGCTTAAAAAGATCAGAAGTATGGATACAAATTAAATACGCTACAATAAATGGGAATTAATTACGCTTTAAGACAAGAAGAGCAGCAATGGAGAGAAGAGCAGCAATCGATCGCGAAATCCGCCTTTTTCTTACAGCTTATCTAGATTTCAACTATTAAATAGTCGTCTCCAGTGCATATAACAACAGGTGACATTAGTCCAAAGTGTCACGTAGTAAACAATATTGATGGTGCAGCGCATACAGGAGTCTAACATGTCAGACGGATTTCGCGAGCGATTGCTGTTATTTTCTCCATTGCTTATATTCAATGATCGCTGCTAACAACGAGATCTTATGGATTCCAATATGATTATGCCTTAAAAATTAAGAATCCGGGCTTGCTACACAGTTTACAGTAAATCGGGTCCACTGGAAATCATAGTTTTGTAGATAAGGCAACCGTCTTAGTACAGATTTTACATATTTTCGTGTTTTTTAAGCGTCTTTTAATGTCTGTAATGTTTGATAGTGTGATTTACTCATTCCTGTCTCCAAATTCAGAGGTTCTCTTCGCTTAGTGAGTGGAGTGCTTAGAGTGCTCTACTGCGAGTAGAGAAGTTGCAAAATGGAAAAGCTCTCTGGGTTGAGCAACTGCTGGACTCGCCTAAGGGTGTTACGGATGGTTTTCCGCAACCATCCAGACGAACTTCGTGATTGCTTGTCGTCTGCACCTCATAGGAACAATTTGTAAAAAATCAGAGCAGGAAAATGCACCTGACAGAGATCGTATGATTTGTAGACCGATGACGCATACGAAGCTCCTACCTTAAGATTAAGATGACGTTGTGAAATTGGAAAGTGATAGACACACGTCGATCGACAACTCACAAGGCTAGGATCCTGCAAAGAAACTGGGGTAACTCAGGAAAGGATGAAAAATCACAAAGTTCCGAAATATCACGATTGACCAATACAGCAGCATGTCTAGCTTGATGTCCACGACTGAGTGACTATTATAAACCAGAGGTGTACCAGTACGTACTACAAATCAGATACAACACCTTTGTGCTACCTGGTTTCCACTTTCAAGCATGACTGCCAACTAATAATTAGGGAGTCAGCTGTGCACGTCGCCCTGCCGATACATCTTAATCATCGTCGTCCTCAACAACTCTGGTTGATGGATAAAGTCTCCATGAAAGACAGTCGTTAGTTACAGGCATTCATTTTGTTCATGTTTTCTTATGCATTCTATTACTTGTGCGTCTCGGTGTTACGTCTTGGAATGGAGCAAAGAAGTTCCTTGGTTTACCTGTGATCCACTCCCCTGGCAGCATAACTATTCACCTCACTTGCCTTAGTTTTGAACATCCTACTCGGTTTGCCAAAAGCATTCCAGGCCGTTTTTTACTCTTCTGTTTTCTTCGTTTGCTGCCCACCAAGTCATTTTCTTCAACTGCACTAGACACAGAAACCCACAAACTGTTTCTACAACTTTACTGTCAGTTTGCATTATTTTCTTTTCTGTACGTCTGTTACGTCTCAGTTTCGTATTAACGTGACTAATTTTCAAGACTGCTTTAAAACTTTCCTTATTGCGTTCCTCCATAGTTCACTGAAGCTTACCTTCACCTAAACTTCATCCTCAATGAGCTTTGCTGTTACTAGAAGCTCATCCTTTGGCTTTTATTTCAACTTGGATGAAAAACGTCTCACAATAGCTACATGGGACCATCTATCTCCCACCAGTGGTCTAGGGGTAGCGTCTTTGATTAGTAACCAAAACGCCCTCGGTCCCAGGTTCGAACCCCGTCACCGCTTAGATTTCGAATAAAAATCATCGGCATTGGCGACTAAAGACTTCCGGCTTAAGAAGCCACCCTAATTCTGCCAAGGGCCTTGTCAAAGAGGGCGGAAGAGCGGACTGAGGTTCAAGGCACTCTCTTCTCCTTGGGGTGGGAAACTGTCCCTAAAGACAAAAGAATCAGCAATGATCAACGGCCTGATGATACAGAAGGCAATGGAAACCACTGCATTAAAGACACACAACGTGTATCCACTAGACATGTGGCCTGTAATTGAAAAAATGTCATGATGATCCCTCCACTGGGATTCGGATCTTCGGGAGGGGACTGCCAAAAGAATGGTGGTCATGAGGAAAAAAGTGAATAACCAACGAAAAGGATAGCGTTCTACGAGTCGGTGAGTGGAATGTGAGAAGTTTGAACGTGGTAGGGAATCTAGAAAATCTGAAAGGGAAGTGCAAAGACTCAACCTAGATATAGTAGGGGTCAGTGAATGAAATGGAAAGAAGACAAGGACTTCTGGTCATATGAGTATTGGGTGATATCAACAGCAGCAGAAGATGGTATAGCGGGAGTAGGATTCGTTATGAATAGGAAGCTAGGGCAGACAGTGTGTTACTGTGAGCAGTTCAGTAATAGGGTTGTTCTCATCGGAATTGACAGCAAATAAACACCGACAACGACAGTTCAGGTATACATGCCGACGTCGCAAGCAGACGATGAAGAGATAGAGAAAGTATATAGCGATATTGATCGGGTAATTCAGCACTTAAAGCGAGATGAAAATCTAATAGTCATCGGGGATTGGAATGATGTAGGGCAAGGAGTAGAAGAAAAGGTTACTGGAGAATATGGGCTTGGGACAAGGAATGACAGAGAGGAAAGGCTAATTGAGTTCTGTAATAAATTTCAGCTAGTAATAGTGAATACTCTGTTCAACAACACAAGAGGAGGCGGTATACTTGGAAAAGACCGGCTAATACGGGAAGATTTTAGCTAGATGACATACATCATGGTCAGACAGAGATTCCGAAATCTGAGACTGTATTGTAAGGTTTATTCAGTAGCTGATATACACTGAGATCGCAATGTAATGGTGATGGAGAGTAGGCTGGCGTTCGGGAGATTAGTAAAAAGAATCACTACGCAAATAATTGGGATTTTGAGGCACTTAGGAATGACGAGATACGTTTGAATTTCTCTAAGGCTACAGTTACTGCCATAAGAAAGAGCTCAGTAGGCAGAACAGTTAAAGAGGAATGGACATATCTAAAAAGGACAATCAAACAAGTTGGAAAGAAAAACGCAGGTACAAATACGGTAACTGCGAAGAAACCATGGGTAACAGAAGAAATACTTCAGCTGATTGATGAAAGAAGGAAGTACAAAAATGTACAGGGAAATTGAGGAATATAAAAATCCAATGGCTGGGGAATGAAATAAATAGGAAGTGCAGGGAAGCTAAGACGTAATGGCTGCATGAACCATTTGAAGAAATCGAAGAAGAAAGGATTGTCTCAGTATATAGGAAAGCCAAAGCAGCCTTCGGTGAAATTAAAAGCAAGGGTGATAACATTAAGAGAGTAATGGGAATTCCAGTATTAAATACAGAGGAGAGAGCGGATGGGTGGAAGGAGTACACTGAAGGCCTCTATTAGGGAGAAGACTTGTCTGCTGGTAAAAGAAGCAACAGGAGTCGATATGGAAGAGATAGGTGATCCAGTATTAGAATCTGATTTTGAAAGAGCTTTGGAGGATTAAATAAGGCAGGAGAGATAGGTAATATTCCATCAAAATTTCTAAAATCATTGGGAGAAGTGGCAACAAAACGACTATTCACGTTGGTGTGTCTGGTCACATAGTATCTGACATTTGCAAAAAAACCATCCACATTATTCCCAAGATCGCAGGAGCCGACAAGTGCAAGATTTATCGCACAGCCAGCTTAACAGCGCATGCACCTAATATACAGAAGAATGGGAAAGAAAACTGAGAATGTGTTGGATGACGATGAATTTGCCTTCTGGAAAGCTGAAGAAATCATACAGGCAGTTCTGACATTGCGGTCGATAACGGAAGCAAGAGTAAAGAAAAATCACCACACTTTAGCTGGATTTGTCGACATAGGGAGAGACGAGTATATACGAGTACATGTTGTATATACTCTAGCCAAGAGGAAATAATAAGTGGAAGACCAAAAACGAATTGCTCGTATTAAAAAAAAAGTGTAAGACAGGATGTAGTCTTTTGTCCCTACTGTTCAGTCTGTACATCGAAGAAGCAATGACGGAAATAAAAGAAAGGTTCAGGAGTGGGATTAATAGTCAAGGTGAAAGAATATCAATGATAAGATTCGCTGATGACATTGCTCTCCTAAGTAAAACCGAAGAAGAACTACAGGATTGTTGAATTTAATGAACAGTTCAATGAGTAAAGAATATGCATTGAGAGTAAATCGAAGAAAGACGAATGTAAGGAAATGTACCAGAAATAAGAACAGCGAGAAACTTTACATCAGGACTGATGGTCAAGAAGTAGATGAAGTTAAGAAATTCTGCTATCTAGGCAGCAAAATAACAATTGACGGATGGAGCAAGGAGGACATCAAAAGAAGACTAGCATTAGCATAAATGGAATTTCTGGCCAAGAAAAGTCTGATAGTATCAAACATAGGCCATAACTGAGGAAATAATTTCTCAGAATGTACGATTGGATCACTGCATTGTATGGTAGCGAGACATGGACAGTGGGTAAACCGTGAAAAGAAGAGACTCGAAGTATTTGAGATGTGGCGGTACAGAAGAATGTTGAAAAATTAAGTGGACTGATGAGGTAATGAATGAGGAGGTTCTGCACAGAATCGGAGAGGGAAGAAATATGTGGAAAACACTGAGGGGAAGAAGATACAGGGCGATAGGAAATCTGTTAAGACATCAGGGAATAATTTTCATGGTACTAGAGTGAGCTGTAGAGGGTAAAAACTATAGAGGAGGACAGAGATTAAAATGCATCCAGCAAATAATTGACGACATAGGTTGCAGGTCCTAGTCTGAGATGAAAGCACAGGAGAGGAATTCGTGGCGAGACGCGTCAAAGCTATCGGAAGACTGATGACTCAGGACAAAAATTCCCACTTTCCCGAACAATGGAACACCAGGCACCTTTACTAATCGCAACTAATATGGAACAGTCTCATGAGATTCTGCGCGATCGCGAGTTTCGATTTACAAAAATGAAAAATAAATCTTAGCTGGGACAATAATGCCAACAACATCTAATCTTGATCACTGTAAGCGCAACGAGTAATTGTGGAGGCTGATCGCGGCAGTGAAGCAGCAATAACGTGACAGGAAAGATGATTATATCAAAAGTTGTTCGACGGAAGTGAAGGGCGAAACTTTCTACTCACCACCTTCACCATCATTTACATCGCTATCGCCACAAAAACAGGTGCAGAAGCTAACAAGGTGAGACAGCGACTTCGAACGAAGCGAAAGAAAGACAGGGCAGGACCGTGTCAGAGAAATAAGACGGAAGCGTCAGCTGTTACATTTAACTTTTGCGTAAATTGGTTCACTGATCAGCAAGCAGTGTTAAGGAAGAAGGCGCGAAAATATTCATCGAATGGATTCAAAACTTTGCAGCTGGTCTCTGACTATTTCATTTCGCAGGAGGAAATTGTAGGTCTCAGAACGTTTATGTAAAATCGTGAACCAGCCGCTCTCAAGCAAAATGGGACGCAGCCCTAAACTGAGGCGAGGGTCTTGTACCAGCCCCGCAGAAAAATCTGATTAATGACTTTCATGGGCCTCTCACAACTATGAGTGAAAACCTGAGACTCGCTACCCCGATCTAAATTTATGTATGGAGGCAAATGACAGTAAAAGTCCCAATATATGGTGAGCTAGTTAGCTTATGAATATTTAGATTTGAGTTTAGTGTGTCACTGGAAGCAACGTCATTAGAGACGGAGGACTGTTCGAAATAGACAGGTACGGAAAAGAAATTCGCCGTGCCCTTTTAAATCAAAGTACTGCACTGTTATTTAAAGCGGCTTAGTGAAACTTCGGGAAGTTTAGTACCGGATGACCTTGCAGGGAACTGGATCTGTGTGGTCCCAGTTGCGACTCCGGTGTCTCATCATTGCCCCCAGTTGATCGTTATCTAGGCATTTTCATCCCTTCCGTACGTAATCTGGAAGAATTGAATTCCACCTCTGGAGAATGCTCAAAAGGAGGAAATAATTACATGAGCACGATGATTTTCTGCGTAGTGGATTAAGGTACATCGTGAGTATAAAGTATTACACAACCGGTAAAAATGCAATACACACACGGACTGTGTTCAGTGGCATCAGGGTTGATTCTCCTGTCACGGGCATAATAGAGTAGTGGCCATCGGGGGCCTGTCTGTCCACGCTCTTTTTTGAATCTGCAGGCAGTTATTGCGCTCAGTATAGAGATGAAAAATGTTTACAACACTCATTCTAGGGTTCAACCATGCCTCACCGCCGAGTACGTACCCCTGCTGAACAGTTTCACCCATTTGAAAGGGGTCCATTGTGGGCCAACAGGAATGAACGTATCAACGGAGCGATGTTCGGTTTGTGGGGCGTTCAACTGCACGGTCATCAGTGCCCATACAAAGTCCCGTTTTTTACGCAGTCCAATTTTTACACAATCCAATCTAGGCACTGTCAAGAATTATGATGATTATGATGATGATGAGGGGGAGGGCAACACAAACACCCAGTCCCCGGGGACAGAAAATCCCCAACCCGGCCGGGAATCGAAAGCGAGACCCTGTGATCCTGAGGTGGCAACGCTAGCCACTAGACCACGAGCTGCGGACGTTTCGACAGATTGCTGCACATGCTAGACACAATGCATCGGTGCTGTGTAGCTGTTTTTAGCAGTGGTCTGTGGAACATTCCCACATCTGTAGACCAGGTTCTGGTCGCCCACGCATTTTGCCAGCACCGGTGGTCGACCGAATATAATCCAAGGCCAAAATCCGGTCTCATATTGCACCTGCTGAGTCACTAGGAACCGTTGAGAATCGTCTGCTTACAGCAGAACTAAGGTCACGTGTGCCTCTGACCAGAAACTACCAACGATGGCTACTCTGGTGAAAGAGTCGACGGGAGAGTGGAATGACGCACTGCTGTCGTCAGGATGAGAGTGGGAGCAGTCTGTTGCGACATATACGTGTATAGAGTAGACCTGGTGAGCTGCCGGAGTGCCTCAAATGGTTCAAATGACTCTAGGCACTATGGGACTTAACATCTTAGGTCATCAGTCCCCTAGACTTAAAACTACTTAAACCTAACTAACCTAAGGACATCACACACATCCGTCCCAGAGGCAGGATTCGAACCTGCGACCGCAGCAGCAGCGCGGTGCCGGACTCAAGCGCCTAGAACCGCTCGGCCACAGCAGCCAGCTGCCGGAGTGCATTCGCTCACGGCATACCCTAGGCTTCATGATGTGAGGGGCCACCAGTTACAATTAGCGGTCACATCTGGTGTTTCTACGGGGTGAAGTAACCAGTGACTGCACAGGCTGTTATCCCCGTGCTACTGCCATTCACTCGACAGGAGGGTGATGTGCATTTTCAGCACGACAGGGCACGTCCAAATGCGGCGTCACCTGCTCTTCGTAGTATACAACTGGCCTGGGCAGCTAGAACACCAGATCTCTCGCCAATTGAACAAGTGTGGAATGTGACGAATCGGGAAATTTTTCGTTCTTCAGAGACTGCCAAAATCACTGCCGGATTGCAACAAAAGGTGCAAGATTCCTGGGTCAGCCTGTTGCCGGATGCCACTCGGAACCTTTACGGTCACATGCATGCGAGAGAAGACCCCTGCATTGTCGCCAGAGGGGGTGGGGCGGGGGAAGATGGGAGGTGTGCACTCTGTATTAATGCGATTGTTCGGACATGCCTTACTGCGACATTTTTGTTTCATTTGGTCTGAATTATTTGTCATATAATCATGAAGTGATGAACTGTCACGTCACCTGTCAATAAAATGACTTTGTCCTTGAGGGTGTTGCATTTCTTTTTCCCGGCATTGAATCCTAGGAAGGATTCGTAGCAACCAGTCACTGTACCAGTTTTCACATTTCTTTTATTACCTTTTAAAGGATTTGGAAGTTTTCTTAAATATCTCCAGCAGGTTAACATTTAGATTGGCTCTACATAGAGTAAAGGAAACAAAGAAAGATTATAATTCCTGTCGACGACGATGACATTAGAGATGGAGTACAAGCAAGGGTTGGGAAGGGATGGGAAAGCAAATCGCCCGTGTCCTTTCAAAGGGACCATTCCGGCATTCATCTTAAGCGATCGAGGAAAACATCGGAAAACATAAATGTGGATGGCCGATTTCAACGGCTGTCCTCCAGAATACGAACCCACCGTCTTACCACAGCGCGACGACGCTCATTTGCGTAAAATAAATATGGTCTGTGAGGCAGATGTGCACCTTCGGATGAGATAACACTCGAAACCGATAAAGCAGAACAAAATAAATTCGAAAATCTAAACAGAGTCTATTCGTTGCAATTTGTTCCTGATTAAAATATTGGAGTATTTTATTTATTCGTACTGAAGCAACAAATCTTATATTCCCTAAAGGCGTTCGGTACTATACCTACTGTCGAATGATTATTAAAATATGGTCACATAGATTACCTTGTGATTGGTTCGAAAAATTTACCACTGAACCCGGTACGTAGCACCTGCACTTAACGGTAAATAAAGAAAAAAAGGCTCTGAGCACTATAGGACTTAACGTCTGAGGTCATCAGTGTGTTCAAATTTGTGTGAAAT
Source organism: Schistocerca serialis cubense (assembly GCF_023864345.2). Classification (NCBI taxonomy): domain Eukaryota; kingdom Metazoa; phylum Arthropoda; class Insecta; order Orthoptera; family Acrididae; genus Schistocerca; species Schistocerca serialis. The sequence goes on along the minus strand of NC_064642.1, from coordinate 80,807,020 downwards.
CTTATGGGACTTAACTGCTAAGGTAATCAGTCCCTAAGCTTACACACTAATTAACCTAAATCATCCTAAGGACAAACACATACACCCATGCCCGAGGGAGAACTCAAACCTCCACCGGGATCAGCCGCACAGTCCATGATTGCAGCGCCTGAGACCTCTCGGCTAATCCCGCGCGGCGAGGTCATCAGTCCCCTGGAACTTAGAACTACTTAAACCTAACTAACCTAAGGACATCACACATCTATGCCCGAGGCAGGATTCGAACCGGCGATCGTAGCAGTCGCACGGTTCCAGACTGTAGCGCCTAGAACCACCCGGCCACCCCGGCCGGCGGTAAATAATTAACAGGAGCGAAAGTAACACCGGTTGCGAACCTCGGTTAACCAAATAGAACCGGTAATCTTCTCAATATCTTCTTCTTCTTCTTCTTCCTCTTTTGGCTCTCCGTCTTCACTCGACGCGATAGATACACCAGTCCAGCTTGCTCGGGGTGGAACCCCGCTGTCTAAGTCTAATGGAGGGTATCGAACCAATGTTTTCTCGGCCTCCCAGTAGATCGCTCATCTTCGACTTTCAACAAAAAAACTCGCGTTTTGGTATTGGATCTTCATCTGTTCGAAGTACATGATCATATTACTGTAAGAAACTTTCCCTATCTTCTCAACGATAGGTCCAACTCCGTAAGGGCTGTGTATTTCGTCATTGGTCACATGATCATGAAATGTGAAATCAGAGCTCCACCGAAGCACTTTGGTTTCCATTACAGCAAGTCGTTGCTGTGCTTCTTTTGTTGCGGGCCAGCATTCTGCACCGCCCAAGGCAAGTGGTCGGACTGCAGTCGGTCCATTTCTCAGCATACGAAAATGATTTATCAGATGGGGTCAACAACACTATTAGATTATTCGCCGAGATTGCTGTTATCTACTCTAAGTAACGTCGTTTGATGACAGTAAGGTAATGCAGACGGCTTTTTTTAAACGTGGATAAGTGGAAGATAATACAACAAGATAAATAAGCAGATATTACTTGATTAGAAGATACGTAGTGCATTTTTTTTGAGCCAGTCACATCGTTTAAATACCTAGAGGTAATTCTATGAAATGAGGTGAACATTTGAAATATTTGGCAGGAGCGTGAAAGAAAGACTTTGATTCTGGGAAAGTTTAATGCATCTGTAGATAAAATCGCAAAAAAAGATAAGGTGATAAAACATGATGACTATCTCACGTATTTTCACATTGTAATAAATTCTGACGATGACATATGCACATTAGGAGTGCAAACAACGGTTCATTCTCTGTCATCTAATAACACATACATGAAGCAGACGAAGAACACCAATGTTTCAGGAAGAAGTATTTATTTATTTAGCATATGGCTAGTATCACATCACATAAGAAAACTTTTTACTTTAACAATAAGTATAAACACCTTTAAAACAAAGTAAAAATCGTAATCAAATGTAGAGTTTATACAAAGCACAGAAGGTCACAGACATACATCATGTCTTCGTTGTTATCAGGAACTCCCCCTAATAAGAAAACAATCGTTTTGGGCACACACAGACGATATGCTGAACATGTTGTTCTGTGCCACAGTCGCAGCTGGGCAATGTTGTTAATCCAAATTTGTACACCGAGTCAGTATCTCTTCCTCTGTTGGTCCATATTCTGTTGAGCGCAGGAGAAATTTTGTGGTGCTCTTTAAAACCTGGTTGCTTGGATGAGATGCTGAGCATCTTAAGCTGTCCTGGGGTATCATTGCTCTGCCACATTTCTGCCCATCGATCTGTTATTGTTACTCCATTGTCCACCAAAAATTTTGCACTTGAAGAGGTGGATTACGAGAGCAGAGTCTGTTTTTATTGAAGCAGGAATGTCCTCATGCACAGGGGTATAAGGATCACTAGCTCTATTTGTAAACTTCCGCTTTCATTCTCACCGCAAAAATGGGGGTGCTATATGGCTGAGAACAGGCAACCAGGAGGCTGGAGTTTGTTCCTGTGATGATGCGCATACTCTGGTTGAGCTACGCGTCCACGAGTTTGGAGTATGGGCTGTTGATCCAGACTGCAGCACTATATTCTGCCACAAGATACACCAGTCCAAGAGTAGAACTTCTTAGTGCTGGAGCTGATGAACGCCATGTCGTACTACAAATTTTCTGCAGGAAGTTACTTCTTGTCTTCATCTCAGCAGCTGCTTCCAGCAAGTCATCTTTAAAGCTGAGCTTCCTGTCAAGAGTGACAGCTAGGAAACGTGGAATTTGTTATGACTCAGTTGTTTCTCTTCGAAATACACCTATATTGCCTTGTTTACGACCTTGTGGTGGTGGAAACAGGTAACTTCTGTTTGGGCAGCACTTGGCTGCAATATCCAGAATCTGATGTCTTCAGTCAAGACACTCAGTAGCGCCCAGGCCGTCGTGGCTTTGCAACACGAGCCCAAAGATCAGCGTATCAATTCAGTTCCTTGCTGACCAGTCTAGTGTGGCAGTTAAAGATAGTAAAACGAGAGCCGAAGTTTTAAATTTCACGTTCAAGAAATCGTTCACGCAGGAGAATCGTACAAACATATCATCATTTGACCGTGGGACAGACTCCCATATGGACGACATGGTAATAAGCATACCTAGTGTAGAGAAACAACTGAAAGATTTTAAAGCAAATAAATCACCAGGTCCGGATAAAATCCCAACCCCATTTTGCAAAGCGTACTCTACGGCATTGGGCCCCATACCTAGCCTGCATTTATCATGTATGTCTCGCCTAGCACAGAGTTCCAAGTGGCTCGAAAAAAGTTCAGGCGACTCCAGTATATAAGAAGGGTAAAAGAATGGGCCCGCAAAATTACAGACCGCTATCCGTAACTTCGGTTTGCTGCAAAATCCTTGAAAATATTCTCAGTTCGAATACATTAAACTTTCTTGAGAAAGAGAATCTTATGTCCACTAATCAGTATGGCTTTAGAAAGCATTGACCGAGCGAGGTGGCGCAGTGGCTAGCACACTGGACTCGCATTCGGGAGGACGACGGTTCAATCCCGTCTCCGGCCATCCTGATTTAGGTTTCCCATGATTTCCCTAAATCGCTTCAGGCAAATGCCGGGATGGTTCCTTTGAAAGGGCACGGCCGATTTCCTTCCCGATCCTTCCCTCACCCGAGCTTGCGCTCCGTCTCTATGACCTCGTTGTCGACGGGACGTTAAACACTAATCTCCTCCTCCTTTAGAAAGCATCGTTCGTGCGAAACTCAGTTTTCCCTTTTCTCACATGATATACTGCGAGCTATGGATGAAGGGCAACATACAGATTCTGTGGTGTCACTGCCAGACACCACACTTGCTAGGTGGTAGCCTTTAAATCGGCCGCGGTCCGTTAGTATACGTCAGACCCGCGTGTCGCCACTATCAGTGATTGCAGACCGAGCGCCGCCACACGGCAGGTCTAGAGAGACGTCCTAGCACTCGCCCCGGTTGTACAGCCGACTTTGCTAGCGATGGTTCACTAACTACATACGCTCTCATTTGCAGAGACGACAGTTTAGCATAGCCTTCAGCTACGTCATTTGCTACGACCTAGCAAGGCGCCATATTCAGTTACTGTTTCTGAACAGATAATATTGTGAATTATGTACCGTCAAGAGCGACGTTCATCATTAATGGATTAAAGTTAAGTATGAAACTAATTACGTCCGCCTTCTGAATTCTCATCCCTTGTCATGTTCCAGACCTCACGTCAGTATAGTTCTTCCCTCCTCGCGCCAGCCTGCGTGAGCTAAAACGCGTGCATTTCGGCCTCCTCTAGTAACACGGTGTTGGCTCTTCTGCAAACACAACATATTCCACGTTTCCAGATTTCCGGAATGCATTTGACTCGGTGTCTCGTTGCAGGCTGTTAACGAAGGAACGAGAATATGGGATAAGTTCACAAATATGTGGGTGGGTCGAAGATTCTTAAATAATACACTCCTGGAAATTGAAATAAGAACACCGTGAATTCATTGTCCCAGGAAGGGGAAACTTTATTGACACATTCCTGGGGTCAGATACATCACATGATCACACTGACAGAACCACAGGCACATAGACACAGGCAACAGAGCATGCACAATGTCGCCACTAGTACAGTGTATATCCACCTTTCGCAGCAATGCAGGCTGCTATTCTCCCATGGAGACGATCGTAGAGATGCTGGATGTAATCCTGTGGAACGGCTTGCCATGCCATTTCCACCTGGCGCCTCAGTTGGACCAGCGTTCGTGCTGGACGTGCAGACCGCGTGAGACGACGCTTCATCCAGTCCCAAACATGCTCAATGGGGGACAGATCCGGAGATCTTGCTGGCCAGGGTAGTTGACTTACACCTTCTAGAGCACGTTGGGTGGCACGGGATACATGCGGACGTGCATTGTCCTGTTGGAACAGCAAGTTCCCTTGCCGGTCTAGGAATGGTAGAACGATGGGTTCGATGACGGTTTGGATGTACCGTGCACTATTCAGTGTCCCCTCGACGATCACCAGTGGTGTACGGCCAGTGTAGGAGATCGCTCCCCCCACCATGATGCCGGGTGTTATCCCTGTGTGCCTAGGTCGTATGCAGTCCTGATTGTGGCGCTCACCTGCACGGCGCCAAACACGCATACGACCATCATTGACACCAAGGCAGAAGCGACTCTCATCGCTGAAGACGACACGTCTCCATTCGTCCCTCCATTCACGCCTGTCGCGACACCACTGGAGGCGGGCTGCACGATGTTGGGGCGTGAGCGGAAGACGGCCTAGCGGTGTGCGGGACCGTAGCCCAGCTTCATGGAGACGGTTGCGAATGGTCCTCGCCGATACCCCAGGAGCAACAGTGTCCCTAATTTGCTGGGAAGTGGCGGTGCGGTCCACTACGGCACTGCGTAGGATCCTACGGTCTTGGCGTGCATCCGTGCGTCGCTGCGGTCCGGTCCCAGGTCGACGGGCACGTGCACCTTCCGCCGACCACTGGCGACAACATCGATGTACTGTGGAGACCTCACGCCCCACGTGTTGAGCAATTCGGCGGTACGTCCACCCGGCCTCCCGCATGCCCACCATACGCCCTCGCTCAAAGTCCGTCAACTGCACATACGGTTCACGTCCACGCTGTCGCGGCGTGCTACCAGTGTTAAAGACTGCTATGGAGCTCCGTATGCCACGGCAAACTGGCTGACACTGACGGCGGCGGTGCACAAATGCTGCGCAGCTAGCACCATTCGACGGCCAACACCGCGGTTCCTGGTGTGTCCGCTGTGCCGTGTGTGTGACCATTGCTCGTACAGCCCTCTCGCAGTGTCCGGAGCAAGTATGGTGGGTCTGACACACCGGTGTCAATGTGTTCTTTTTTCCATTTCCAGGAGTGTAGAACTGAGTAGGTTGTCCTCGACGCTTACAGCAAAATGCCATACAAAATCGCCACAGGGCATATTGAAATATAATACTATATCATATGTGGCGCTACATAATGTTATACTTGCTAATTCGAGCGCAGAAAAGTCCGCTGGAGATCATACGATCTATGCCACATGGTTTGCAATCACTTTGGCCGACGCCGGTCTCTATCAACCAGCAGTTGACAGATGGCGTTGAAATTGTTCTTAAACTGATAGACACACACGATCACTTTTACATACTTGTTTTTGCAAGAGTTTTCTATTACTGGATGGTTAGAAAATGAACGAAATTGTCTCTTATTTTCTGTCAGACTGATGCTCTTAGCAGACAGACGGAATACGGCTACAAAAGAAAGGAAAAGAATGGATTTGATATCGCAGCTTTGCGTTCGCACTGCTTGATGTTGACTACTAGACCACGAGTAGGTTATTCACAAGAACAGCTCAAATGGAAGTCAACACTTCTCGTACCCTGTGCTTGTGTACCCCATTACGACAAAAACATGATACTACCACATGATAAATTCGGTGGTTGGTTGGACTGAGGCTATCGTTAAGAGTGCCCCAGGGAGGAATGATAGAATCGCTGTTGTTCTCTGTATACATATATGGTTTGACAGGGTGGGCAGCAATCTGCGGTTGTTTGCTGATGATGCTGTGGTGTACGGGAAGGTGGTGAAGTTGGGAAACTTTAGAAAGATGGAAGACGACTTAGACAAAATTTCTAGTTGGTGTAATGAAAGGCAGCTAGCTCTAAATGTGGAAAAATGTAAGTTAATGAGGGTAAGTAGGAATACGAAACCTATAATGTTCGAATACAGTATTAGTAGTGCCTTGTTTGACACAGTCGAGTCGTTTAAATATCTGGGCGTAACGTTGCAAAGCCATATGAAATGAAACAGGCACGTGAGAACTGTGGCATGGAAGGCGAGTTATTGGGAGAATTATAGGAAAGAGGGATTCACCTGTAAAGGAGACCGCGTATAGGACGTTGGTGCGACTTATTCTTGAATACTGCTCTAGTATTTGGGATCGATACCAGATCGGAAGACATCGAAGTGACTCAGAGGCGAGGTGCTAGATTTGTTACCGGTTGGTTCGGACAACACGTAAGTGGTACGGAGATGCTTCGGGAACTAAGGTTCGGAATCCCTGGACGGAAGATGACGTTCTTTTCGAGGAACACTATTGAGAAAATTTAGAGGACCGGCATTTGAAGCTGACTGCCACAGGATTCTACTGCCGACAACATACATTGAGCATGAGGACCACGAAGATAAGATACAAGAATGTATGGCTCATACGGAGGCATATAGACAATCGTTTTTCTGTCGCTCTATTTGCGAGTGGAACAGGAAAGGAAATGATTAGTAGCGGTACAGGGTACCCTCCGCCACGCACCGCACGGTGGCTTGTGTAATATTTATGTAGCTGTAGATATCCAAGAGATTCTCTGTTATATCTCAAAGCATTATTCAAGCACGATTTTAAATTAAATGTTACATAAAAATTATCCAGATAGGATAGAATCGAAAGGCTGTACCAGTGCCGCATAGTTTGAATGTCGTTATTAATGAATTGTACTTCATTATCACTTCACATTCACAACACAAGTTTATGTAGCAAAGTTATAACAAGCACGGACAGTACATTCCCTGCAAAGAGGAAGATTAAGCCTAAAATCGTTGCGTCTGTGAAACTGATAAGATATACACTCCTGGAAATGGAAAAAAGAACACATTGACACCGGTGTGTCAGACCCACCATACTTGCTCCGGACACTGCGAGAGGGCTGTACAAGCAATGATCACACGCACGGCACAGCGGACACACCAGGAACCGCGGTGTTGGCCGTCGAATGGCGCTAACTGCGCAGCATTTGTGCACCGCCGCCGTCAGTGTCAGCCAGTTTGCCGTGGCATACGGAGCTCCATCGCAGTCTTTAACACTGGTAGCATGCCGCGACAGCGTGGACGTGAACCGTATGTGCAGTTGACGGACTTTGAGCGAGGGCGTATAGTGGGCATGCGGGAGGCCGGGTGGACGTACCGCCGAATTGCTCAACACGTGGGGCGTGAGGTCTCCACAGTACATCGATGTTGTCGCCAGTGGTCGGCGGAAGGTGCACGTGCCCGTCGACCTGGGACCGGACCGCAGCGACGCACGGATGCACGCCAAGACCGTAGGATCCTACGCAGTGCCGTAGTGGACCGCACCGCCACTTCCCAGCAAATTAGGGACACTGTTGCTCCTGGGGTATCGGCGAGGACCATTCGCAACCGTCTCCATGAAGCTGGGCTACGGTCCCGCACACCGTTAGGCCGTCTTCCGCTCACGCCCCAACATCGTGCAGCCCGCCTCCAGTGGTGTCGCGACAGGCGTGAATGGAGGGACGAATGGAGACGTGTCGTCTTCAGCGATGAGAGTCGCTTCTGCCTTGGTGCCAATGATGGTCGTATGCTTGTTTGGCGCCGTGCAGGTGAGCGCCACAATCAGGACTGCATACGACCGAGGCACACAGGGCCAACACCCGGCATCATGGTGTGGGGAGCGATCTCCTACACTGGCCGTACACCACTGGTGATCGTCGAGGGGACACTGAATAGTGCACGGTACATCCAAACCGTCATCGAACCCATCGTTCTACCATTCTTAGACCGGCAAGGGAACTTGCTGTTCCAACAGGACAATGCACGTCCGCATGTATCCCGTGCCACCCAACGTGCTCTAGAAGGTGTAAGTCAACTACCCTGGCCAGCAAGATCTCCGGATCTGTCCCCCATTGAGCATGTTTGGGACTGGATGAAGCGTCGTCTCACGCGGTCTGCACGTCCAGCACGAACGCTGGTCCAACTGAGGCGCCAGGTGGAAATGGCATGGCAAGCCGTTCCACAGGACTACATCCAGCATCTCTACGATCGTCTCCATGGGAGAATAGCAGCCAGCATTGCTGCGAAAGGTGGATATACACTGTACTAGTGGCGACATTGTGCATGCTCTGTTGCCTGTGTCTATGTGCCTGTGGTTCTGTCAGTGTGATCATGTGATGTATCTGACCCCAGGAATGTGTCAATAAAGTTTCCCCTTCCTGGGACAATGAATTCACGGTGTTCTTATTTCAATTTCCAGGAGTGTATTTGATGACTAATAAGCGTAAGTGAGCCAGATTCATTAAATCGACTCGTATCAATTAAAGTAGCGTGGTGTAGACGCGTTCGTTTGTTACTAAACAGAAATTCGACGACAGAATGTGGAAACTTTTTTTCCGGTTCGAAAATATACACAGCTCACTCCATTAGAAAGTTATTTTCAACATACGTCTCAGGAGCAGATTTTTTACCACAAAGGAGTGGAAACCTACGACAAGCTAGCATTTATTTACCTGGAGGAGACATGGGTATTAAACAAGAAAGCTGTAAAATTATTTTTAATCTATCAATAAATAATATTTTACGTAAATGTACAACTTAACAGGTCACTTACTATGCTCAGATACATATACTGATACTACGGCAATGCAACTTATTTACTCCTAACATGGACGTTGTAATTAACGTTGTATTATCTGCAACAGAGTTCTCAGCAGGTTACGTACAGCTACTGCCACGTTACAGTAAGTGTGAATTTTTGAAAATATGATGTAACTTTAAGGAATTAGGTGATACACAGGTCAATCACAGGACATTTTAAGAGCCTCCAACAACTGCCGCACAATTCCCACTCCGCGACGGTACACACAGATGTGGTGAGGGATACTTCACTTGCATTTCGGAACGAATGAGCTCTTTTCTTTCCGTGTATCAGGAGGAGATGGGATCCTCCAATTACCAACCTTTAGGCAGCCTCGCAACAAGACTTCTGCTACTCTTTCACGCCAAAATCCATATGCGTAGTCAACTGCAGTTATGTTGATGAACCTATCTCGGTACCTGGGGACGGCTCATGGCTGAGACTACACTTGCGACCATGTAACTGAATGGTCAGCGTGACGGACTGCCGTCCTAAGGGACCCGGGTTCGATTCCCGGCTGGGTAGGGGATTTTCTCCGCTCAGGGGCTGGGTATTGTGTTGTCTTCATCATCATTCCATCCCCATCCGGCGCGCAGGTCGCCCAATGTGGCGCCGAATGTAATAAGACCTGCGATATGGCGGCCGGACCTGCCCCGTAAGTGGCCTCCCGGCCAATGACGCCAAACGCTCATTTCCATTTCTGCAAAGGCACGTAGACGATGTTACCACTACTTTCTGATCTTACCACTTTTGCTGAGTGCTTCCCTAAGTCTCTCTCCAAACACTTCCTGCTTGAGATTAGCTGCCTCATCTTAACTGAGTATAAGACTACTTTCTCTTCGCAACTGTTAATTACATTCAAGCACATGTCTTCCGCTTGCCTACGACAAAGTGGTGGCGTGGTGTGGCCACTAGCAAGAATGCAAGAGGGAGCGAGTCATTGTGTCAGTCACCAGTTACTACTACGAGTGTACTACTTCACCGTCATCGGTACTTTGCAACCCACCTTGTGGGGTGTGGCGGAGGGTATATAGTGCACCAGAATCACTTGCCCCGCCCCCTTTTTCTCCCCTTCTCATCCTTCCGGTTGTAAGCGCTGTCAATACTTTTTAAACTACACAGTGTTCATAGAATACAATCAGTATGATCCACTGATAACTCGATCTCATTATATAATAGCAACAGGAATTGGAAAAGCTTGCGTAAAGCTCAACGAAAAAGAGGAAGTTACTCGGAAGTAAACTCACAGAACACTGAACATGAACTACAAACCACATCTTGCATTCCATTTCTTTGTGTTTACCTGCCAGTCTTTTCACCATGCGGAGGTCAACCGCATTTCTCCATTTCGTAGCGGGTCTGGCTCATCTGACAACAGCCTCTCAGGACAACAATAGTTATCCGCCAGGTTATATTTCTGTGTAGTCGTGAACAGTAGACCCTCTGTTATACTCCCTTCCTGTACGTTGGATGCCACTTTTACTTTCTACGAGGTCTCGTAATTAAGAACGACACAATTTTTGCTAGGAAGTCTTCGATTCGATCACATATATCTTCGGATACTCCTTGAGGTTGTGTTTCATTTACTAGACAATGGTGAGGAACTGTATGAAAAGTTTTCTGGAAGCCTGGAAACACAGCGCTATCCTGAAATTCGCTATCCATTTCCTTCTAGGCTTTGTCAAAGAACAGCGCACCTGGTAGCCCTGGGATCGGTGCCTGAGGAAACCTTGCTAATTCTTAGGCAGTTTCTTTGGTCACAAGAAACGCCAGCACAATATACATGGGATGGAACTTTAACAGTGGCAACTATTTATTTACAGCTCGTACAAAATAGATACATGTTTCAAAGGTTTACTGACCTACAAAGTAGTCACCAATATTATGTATAACTCGTTGCCAGCGATGTGGAAGTCGTAGGATACTCTTAGCAGTGCCAGTTGTGTTGACAGTTCGAGCGGTGCGGTCTAATGCCCGACGAATTTGTAGCAGTTCTGAATCGAATGCTGTGAAGTGTTTCCTTCAGTTTATAAATCAACTGAAGAGGGCTTAAGTCAGGGGAGTCCAGTAGGTGGTATAGCACTTAGCAGCCCCATCAGTCAAACAAATCAGTAACAGCTTGCATTGTACGTGCTTGACCATTGTCCTGCAAAATTATGGTCAGGTCCTGCAGAAAGCGTCATCACTTCTGTCTCTAAGCTGGTCGTAGGTTGTGTTCCAAAAATTAACAGCATAGAGACAGAAATGATGACACTTTCTGCAGGACCTGACCATCGTTTTGCAGGACAATGCTCAAGCACGTACAGTGCAAGCTGTTACTGATATGTTTGACTGATGGGGCTTCTAAGTGCTATACAACCTACTGCACTCCCCTGACTTAAGCCCTCGTGAGTTCAACTCGACTTCTCAACTAAAGGAAACACTTCACGGCATTCGCTTCAGAGCTGCTACGAATTCGTCGGGCAATAGACCGCGCCGCTCGAACTGTCAGCACGACTGGCACTGTTAAGAGTATCTTACGACTTCCACATCGCTGGCAACGGGTTATACACAATGCTGGTGACTACTCTGAAGGTTAGTAAAACTTTGAAACATGTATCCATTTTGCACGAGCTGTGAATAAATAGTTGCCACTATTAAAGTTCCAACCCTCGTACGTTCTATAGTTCCACATGTCTCACCTGCGGTTTAAGGGTACTTTTTACACTAGGAATCAAAAAGTGCTCAGTCCCGAGTTCAGTTACAGCCACTGCTTTAATTCTGAATAAATGGCGGCAAAATTCTGGTAAAGAGCCACCCTCGTTCTGCCAAAGTTTGTCAATGACAGAGGAGGAACAGGCAGAATTTCAGGGCAACTTCCTGCCTTTGGAGTGGGATACTGCCCCTGAAAGGTGGGGAAAACATCAGTGATCAACGGTATGAGGATGCAGAAGCAATGGAAATCACAGCACCGAAGACACGTAATGTGCATGCGAAGAACATATGGCCTGTATTTCATAGAGTATTATGATCATCTCTTCATTGTCAAGACATTCACATTAGTGGCCTATTCGGATCTCCGGGAGGGCCCTGCCAATGGGGACGTAACCATGAGAGAAAGAGTGAATAATCAACGAAAGGGTAATATTCTAAGAGTCGGTGCGTGGACTATGAGAAGTTTCAACGTTGTGGCGAAGCTACAAAATATGAAAATGGTAATGAATCAATCTACATATGGTGGGGCTGAGTGAAGTTAAAAGAAAAGAAGAGTTTATGACTGTATGAATGTAAGGTAATATCAACACCAGCCGTAAGCGGTATAACTGGAGCAGCATCTATTATGGATCGGGTGGTAGGGGCAGAGAGAACGTTATTGTGAACAGTCCAGTGATAGGGTCAGAATCGACAGCAAACCAACACCAAAAACAATAGTTCAGCTACAAATGCAGACGTCACAAGCAGAAGATTAAGAGACAGAAAAAGTACACTTTGTGAGAAGTCTCAACGGTTAATTCAGTATGTAAAGGGGGGTGATAATCTAATAATCATGCGGGATTGGAATGCAGTTGTAGGGAAAGGAACAGAACTTAGGGGAGAATATGGGCTTGATAGCGGGAATAAGAGAAGAGAAAGACCATCTGAGTTCGGCAATAAATTTCAACAAGTAATAGTGAACACACTTTTCAAAAATCACAAGAAAAGGAGACAGACTTGGAAAGGTCGTGGAAACACAGCTAGACTACATCATGGTCAGACATATTTCGAACTCAGATACTGGATCGTAAGGCGTATCCAGAAACGGATATAGACTCTGATCACAATTTAGTAATGATGAAGAGTAGGCTGAAGTTTGAGAGACTAGTCAGGAAGAAGCAATGCACAAAGTTGTGTGATACAGAAGTACTAAGAAATGAAGAGATACGCTTGAAGTTCTCTAAGACCTCACGCACTACTATAATGACTACCATAGTAGACAGTTTAGTTGAAGAAGAATGAATATTTCTAAAAAGGTTACCACAGAAGTTGGACAAAAAGATATAGGTTACAAGGAAGGTAATTGCACAGAAACTTGGTTAACAGAAGAAATATTTCAGTTGATCAACGAAAGGAGAAAGTACAAAAATGCTCAAGGAAGAAAGGAATACAGCAATGTGAGTCACTTTAGGAATGAAATAAATAGGAAGTGTGGAGACTCCAAGACGAAACGGCTGCATGAAAACTATGAAGAAATCGAAAATGATGCGATCGTCGGAAGGACTGATTCCGCAAGGTATTTGTTGTACCACTATGATTCACTCCTTTGTTATTCCAGTAACGGATAGAGCGTGGGAAGCAATATTGTCGGTATAAATTCTCCACATTAATCAATTCGCTAGATGCATGTGGGTGGAAGTAATACGTTTCCTGACTCTTCTTCGGAAGTACGCTCAGCTACAGTTGCCAACTTTCCCGTGTTGTGCGGCGTCTCTCTTGTAACGTCTGCCTCTGGGGTTCGATGAGCGTCTCAGCAACGTTCTAGCGCCTACTAAACCATTCCGTGACGAAACGGGCAACTCTTCTTTGAATCTGTTCAGTCTGCTCTATTAATCTTGCGTAGTAAGTGTCCCATAATAACAAGTAGTACTCAGGAGTCAGTCGAGTGTTTTGTAAACTTCTTTCGTAAATTCGTAAATGAATTACATCTCCTTAGAATTCTTGCAGTGGATCGCAACTTGACATCGACTAAAACTAAACTGCCGGCAGGTGTGGCCGTGCGGTTATAGGCGCTTCAGTCTGGAACCACGTGACCGCTACGGTCGCAGGTTCGAATCCTGCCTCGGGCATGGATGTGTGTGATGTCCTTAGGTTAATTAGGTTTAAGTAGTTCTAAGTTCTAGGGGACTGATGGCCATAGATGTTAAGTCCCATAGTGCTCAGAGCCATTTGAACCATTTTTTTTTTTAACTAAACTCCGTGCGAAAAGGCCTTGAAAGGCCCAACGGTACCGACCGGCCGCCGTGTCATCATCAGCCCACAGGCGTCGCTGGATGCGGATATGGAGCGGCATATGGTCAGCGCACTATAGCTTGACATCGACACTTAATTTTATGCAGGCGTTTCACTTTAGGTCGCTTCGGCCGGCTTGCTCGCAGCTATTTTGAGGTTTCTGCTGTTTCCAGTTATTTCCCGCCGGTAGTGTAATCTAACAGTAATAGCTCTTCCCGTATTTACAGGGCATACTTTAGGTTTATAGCCAAGATTAGGTGCTAACTTAAGAATGAAACATTGTCATTTTCATACGATGACTAATTTCTCACGGTTGGGATTTACAGTCTTTTGCAGTATCATTTGATAATGGGGATAAGGCCGAAATTTCAGTAGTGAAAATCATCCCACCTCTCACCATATATAGTCATGGGCAGCTTTGTCGTACATGATTGTTTTTGGTGGTCTAGATGATGTAGTGTGTGTCTTTCAACAAGACACAGTAACAGGTCGGCGTTATTGTGAGACTGTACTCCTTCCACATGTGCGGCTTTTCAGGGGCGCATTCGGCTCTGTCTTTTTTTAAGTATGACTGAGCGATCACATCGAACACCGCAAGTGGGGGAGCTCTAGGAACGAAAGGGTATTCGACGAACGGACTGGCTGCCCTTTCTCCCGTGCTAAATCCCATCAAGCACGTGTGGGATGCGTTGAGCGTGACGTATTGCAGTACGTCCACAAGCGCCATCTACCGTCCAGCAGTTGTCAACCGAGCAGTGTGTAGGAACGAAACGCTCTCCCACAAGAAATCGGCATCAACCTTGTGGCCACCACGGGAGCACATTGTAGAACTTGCATTGTCGTCCGTGGTAATCAGAAATCCTATTGAGAACCGTAACCTGCCTTTCGCAACTTCAGTGAAATTATTATATTTTAATTAAAGTGTAATTATCGACTCATTGCGTATTTATTTCAGTTGCCTTTATTGCTACACTGTAGCGGCTCTTTCTCTGTATGGTGCAAGCTTCATCGAGGTATGTTAGTAGCAGTGATACAGCAAGCGAAAATTATTTTCTTCCTTAAGATTTGCACGCTAGTGTATTTTGCTGAAACTGAGTCAAAAAGTTTCTAAAAGTCTATGATCGCCACCTAAAGTTGGGAATCTCATTATACCGTTCTATGATGTCATTAACGATTAGCATATGGTCCTTCGTTCCATATCCTTCTTTAAAACAAGCTTGTACTTTTGCCTGATTGACATGTGTCCTTTATCTGTGTGTTTGGTGCTAATTTAGCAAACGTCATGTACAATACAGACAGGCATCCTCCTTTTCTACATACTTCGAATGGGATCACTCACGGAATGTAATTATTCTAATCATAAATATTATTATTATTATTATTATTATTATTATTATTATTATTTTAATGTCCTGGCACTTGACCCGCTTGATTCCCACTGCGATGTTATGTATGAATTACATCTTTCAATCGTGTACACCCTTTTAAATGTTCTTTGTTCACGGCAGAACCATTCTTGTGACACAGAAGGCATTCTGCAAGTGCAGGATATTTATCTTACGCAGCAGGGTGACCAGTTGGTGCATCAGGCACTACTGAGTCGTCTATGAGATTTTTCCAGATCTTTCCCTCACATGAAATTTTATTGGACCATCTTAATTCCTCTTCAGTGGTGTTTTTAATAATTCGTTTCACTGCGAAATAAACTTCAATTTTTCCAGTATGTTTAATTTTTCTGGCATTTTTGGCTTGAAAATTTGCTTTTTTATTACCATCGAAGCCCTAGCGAGATTGCATCCACTGAATTTCAATTGTCTTCTTCTGCTGTAGATATTTAATTGTTTCCTGGGCTTCTTCAGCATGAACAATTTTTGGATCTTATGTGTTGATAACTGCCGATATTGTTACTCTGGTATCACAAAATGTAAATGCTTTGCGAGTTTCGGTAAATACTTGTTTATCTGATTGATGGCTGTAAGTTCAATATCAAAATTTGAGAGGTGCAGTCCTAAAGATTGTCAGAAAGATAAAATGTTGTATGTTCCTACGCCAACATTTCCTTCATTTTCCAATAACAAAATACCTGTGTAGATGTGGAGCTACGGATCCACAGGGTATCTCAGTATTATTCTTCCAATGCTATAGCTCATTATTAATTTAGCCATTTACTTTTTATAATTAGCCATTATGTCTAGTTAGTATTGTAATTCCGGCACCACAACTGGAGAGAGTGGGAAAATAAATTTTGCAGCATCAACTTTCGGCAGCTGATCATGTGATCTTACGTCTTGTATTTTTTGGATGAATCTAATTTGGGTTTTCAGCTGTCTACTATTTTTGTTATAGGAATCTTTATGTTTTAGATATTTAAGATGGTTGGTGCCATCAGAATCGTCGTGTAAATAATGGTAAGGTACATGTTTCTTTTTGAGGTATCATGGTTCATCTGGCTACTATTAATTTCTATACGAACTGTGAAATGGCCGCCATTAAGGTTTCACAAAGTCCGCCATCTTTGGCACTCATGGCATGTCTCCTTCATTGACACAGCATCAACATGGAATTCCCAGCCAGGTGGGTTCAGCACCACGCGGCCAACGACGAGTCATGGCCCGCCGAGAGGCCCCAGCGTGGCCACGCCAACTCCAAACTTAGAATATTTTCAGGGTGCCACAACTCGCTCGTTACCTCACATTGGGCAGACGAATCAGTTTCTCATAATGAAGCAGTGCTAATCTCTGAATACTTATTTCAATAGGGTCTAATCCAGTTACGAGAGCCTGCTGAAAAATGATATCTCTGAACTTTTATGTGAAAACTCTTAAATCTTTTGTTTTAAAAAAAGAACGTTATTAACATTCTAAATCCTCTTTCTTCGTGTCTACCTATTTACGAGGGTAATCCCAAAAGTAAGGTCTCCTATTTTTTTTATAAGTACATAGCCCTGTTTATTTCTACAATGGTTTACATCAGTTTACAGCTTGAATCGCTGGGACCACAATTAACGCTGAAAGGTACTGTGAGACTGAAAAAACTCAGACGTGCAATTCAGAACTGGAGAAGAGGAATGTTGAGCAAGGGCGTACACATTCTCCGTGACAATGCTCGCCCACACATCACTCGGCAAACCGTTGCTCTCCTGCAACAGTTTCAGTGGGACATAATGACCCACCCACCCTATAGTCCTGACTTGGCGCCCAGTGGCTATCACCTGTTCCCTAGGTTAGTAGAACATTCGACCCGAAAGCGATTCAGCTCCGTCGACGAGGTGAAAGAAGAGGATCATAACTTTTTGAACAGCATGGCGGCGAGCTGGTATGACGTGGGCATACAAAAACTGCCACAGCATCTACAAAAATGCATCGACAGAAATGGCGATTATGTCGAAAAATAGATAAATGTTCAAGCTGTAAACTGATGTAAGCCATTGTAGAAATAAACAGGTGTACGTAATTATAAAAAACTAGATCTTTCTTTTGGGATTACCCTCGTATTTCTCAACATAGTCACTCTGGCAACGAACACATTCCTCCCTACGAGAGACCAGTTTGTTGATAAGGCCAACGTTGAATGTTTGACGGAACCATTACCTGGCCTCTGCTTGCACCGCTTCATCATTGGCAAAGTTAACTCCTCTTTGAGTTTTGGAATCGGATCGAGCCAAGTCAGGACTGAGTGGAGGAAGATCGATGACAGTGAACGCAAGGCGTCGGATTGTTGCAGATGTTGGTCTCGCATTGTCATGCTGAAGGAGAGGGTGCTCCATGCGTGGACTAACTCTTCGAATTCGAAACTCGATTACAGCACGCTGTGTCTCATGTACCGACACTGTAACGTTACTCAGCGGCATGTTACACCCTTCAATTTGCAGCCGTCTAGCGGAAAAGCCCTGCAGATATGTAGATATGAAAAATGAAAATGCAGAATGTTAATGATATTTGTTTTATCTGAAAAGCCTTACGAGTTTTCGTATAAACAATTCGGAGGCATTACTTTTTTGCACGCAATTGTTGAATTCTCATAGATACTGAAGGTGCTGATTTTACTCCACCAGTAATCTTTCTTAATGCTTGTTTCTGGACTTGTTGTAACATAATATTTCTGGTAGTAGCTGTAACAATATGTGTTAAAACTGTCCTTAATGTAAGTTTTGTAGGTGTTGCTGTACAGTGCCCTTGAACATCTCCATTTACTATCAACTAATCTCGTCACTGCACTGAGCCTGTTCCTTGCTTTCTCAGCAGTTATGTTTACATCAGTCTTAATTTTCGATCCATATGTACAACTAAACATTTAGGGTGTTCATTCCGCTGTATAGCTCTTTGACTGAAAGTGAAATTCATTTATTTAATAATGACATCCCAAAAGTAATGCAAGATGAGGTGTATAAAGGTATTAAGGAATGAAGAAAGGCAACAGTATGAAGGTTTATACATTTTTTTTTCTAGTGTTTTCAAATACATAGCGCGACGATTTGACAAGTTCTGGATACCTATCATCTTACAGTTGCACCGCTTGCCTGTTCTGTTGGCGAGTTTCGCCATTAGCGAAATTCATGCCCAATTTCTCCACGCTCGTACACATTGTGAAAGTCTAAAAAACTTCAAATGCATGGTTTCTGGTCGCCACAATAGTGAAAGGGCGGAAAAATGCTTCAAATGGCTCTAAGCACTATGGGACTTAACGTCAGAGGTCATCAGTCCCCTAGACTTAGAACTACTTAAACCTAAGTAACCCAAGGACATCACACACATCCATGCCCGAGGCAGGATTCGAACCTATCTATAAACGTTAAAATTTATTTGCACGAAATTCGTCACATTACACTATAAATTAGCGGAAACCGCACTTTGATGTATTTATTTATCCGTTCTGGATGTTCATAGATTTTTCTTAAATGCAAGGGGCTGCTACAGTGAAGCTGTCTACAAGCATGACAAACCGGTACTCTGGAAGTCGAGAAGTTTCACATTCTTGCTCAATTTATATCGTGCGGTATACATTATAACTACTACCTTCTGAGAAAAAAGTCGTTATGTAACACAGAAACAGAATGTCATGTTTGGTCCGTTATTACCTCAAGTAGTTTTCCGTCTGTTTGCAATTCTGCGAAATACCCACGAAGATGAATCGTATTACTGGTGGCTGTCTTGGAGAGCAGCCGCCGCCCGTTTGTGGTTTCATTTCCCATCTACTGGCAGATGGCACTGCGAAATTGTTTTCTGCTAGTCGGTACGCAATTTTGCACAATTGTCACAGCTATGTTGAAAAGTGACTACTTCTTTGGCCTGTTATATCAGGACGGAGTGCAAGTGGAAGAAAGAGACGGTAACACTCCATTCGTCTTCTCAGGCTATAAACACGGAGGTTCCAGAACCTATTTCGATGAAAATGGAGCCACAGCAGCTTCAATCCTGGGTATTACGTGTGTGGTGCCCGCAGTCCCACAACTCAAGGAACACCATATTCACCAATATAAGCTGTTGACAGACAACCAGATTTATTTATTAGCAGTTAACACATTACAAATTATCATCAATCTCACAGCTATTACATGTGATACCTGCGCTATAAATACTGGTTAGAAAATTTTTAAAAGACGTTATAGTCGCTAGTGTATTTACTAATAGCAATTGAGAAATAAACCATGGACTCAAAATATGACAACGTACTGGACAATGCATATATCAGTGCTTCTTTCTTTACACTATACTTTATCAGAATAGAAATCAAGTGTTGAGTGCCACCAAAAATATTCTCAGCTGTCATATAAGAACCGTTCTTGTCCTTCAATTGGGAAAGCGAAGAAGGAAACTTGCTGATTCAAAAAAATCCGATCCACTGTTTTATTGATGACATTCCACTGTCTGCGTTACGGAGTTTCTCAACAAACTCCATTGGTAGACGTTACAGGAGAGGCGTTGTGCATCGCGGAAAGATTTATGAGGTGCATTGAAGTTCTAAGGCCTCCGATTTTTTTTCTACGGACTGGAAAGAAATAGAAATATGCGCATTGTTTTAAAATGAGGCCGCATTCATTGTCAATACGTCCCAGAGATGGCAGCACCGTACGGCAGATGGAATTTTACCGCCAGTGGCGAGAATGAGAACTGTTTTAAATACTTAAAATGGCGACATTTTCCTTACTTGAACAGCGTGCAATCATTCGTTTTCTGAATTTGCGTGGTGTGAAACCAACTGATATTCATCGACAGTTGAAGGAGACATGTGGTGATGGAGTTATGGATCTGTCGAAAGTGCGTTCGTGGGTGCGACAGTTTAATGAAGGCAGAACATCGTGTCACAACAAACCGAAACAACCTCGGGCTCGCACAAGCCGGTCTGACGACATGATCGAGAAAGTGGAGAGAATTGTTTTGGGGGATCGCCGAATGACTGTTGAACACATTGCCTCCAGAGTTGGCATTTCTGTGGGTTCTGTGCACACAATCCTGCATGACGACCCGAAAATGCGAAAAGTGTCATCCAGGTGCGTGCCACGAATGCTGATGGACGACCACATGGCTGCCCGTGTGGCATGTTGCCAAGCAATATTGACGCGCAACGACAGCATGAATGGGACTTTCTTTTCGTCGATTGTGACAATGGATGAGATGTAGATGCCATTTTTCAATCCAGAAACAAAGCAGCCAGTCAGCTCAATGGAAGCACACAGATTCACCGCCACCAAAAAAATTTCGGGTAACCGCCAGTGCTGAAAACCTGATGGTGTCCATGTCCTGGGACAGCGAGGGCGTAACCCTTACCCATTGCATTCCAAAGGGCCCTACGGTAACAGATGCATCCTACGAAAATGTTTTGAAGAACAAATTCCTTCCTGCACTACAACAAAAACGTCCGGGAAGGGCTGCGCGTGTGCTGTTTCACCAAGACAACGCACCCGCACATCGAGCTAACGTTACGCAACAGTTTCTTTGTGATAACTTTGAAGTGATTCCTCATGCTCCCTACTCACCTGACCTGGCTCCTAGTGACTTTTGGCTTTTTCCAACAATGAAAGACACTCTGTGGCCGCACATTCACCAGCCATGCTGCTTTTGCCTCAGCGATTTTCCAGTGGTCAAAACAGACTCCTAAAGAAGCCTTAGCCGCTGCCATGGAATCATGGCGTCAGCGTTGTGAAAAATGTGTACGTCTGCAGGGCCATTACGTCGAGAAGTAATGCCAGTTTCATCGATTTCGGGTGAGTAGTTAATTAGAAAAAAATCGGAGGGCTTAGAACTTGAATGCACCTCGTACTACTGAAATTTCGAGAGAGCATTTTCCGGGAAGAGTCGGACCACACATTACGCCCAACCGCCCCCCCCCCCCTCTCCCTCCCCACGTACGTCACGCGTAGTGCCGCGAAGTGCCGTGGGGACAGTGCTGTGGATGAAGACAGATGTGAGAATCCTCTTCAGATCGCCTCACAATTCAATGCGACATCCACCGGCACTGCTTATGAGACACTGAGTCTGCGTCATCCAGCTAGGGCCTGAAACGGAGTGCTGGATGCAGAAACAACTGCAAACGTTTTCATGCTGAATGCCTATCGCAGGCATGGTCGTACAAAATACAGTAATGTGGTGTCATAATGCTAGACAGTAAATGTTAACAGATTTTCCACAATGATATAAAGACATATGATTTAGTCTGTTTAATAATATTAACATAAATTTAGCTTCTATCATGAGTTTAATTTATACTACTAAATAAAGACAAGTCGTTGTTTAACGTTGTTACCACATATCCTGAAAAGCTGCTGACCGATTGACTTCACGTTTTCACCCTATCAAACGCGCTACATTTTTTAAAAATATATGTACGTATATGTAACACTTCACAGGGAAAAGTTTTTAGCAAAAATCTCGAAAGTTCTTGACCGATTTACTTGAAATTTTTACATGATACTCTAATAAACATTCAGACGGACATACGCTATGTATTTTTAAAACAACCGTGTATAGTTTCTCTGTCAAACCTACGGCGAAAACGAAAGTACGGTGCTGTGAAAATGTGCGGTTTGGTTTTCTTTCTCGCAGTCAGTTTTAACTCCGATAGCAAGGCTTGCAGGACTGGACTACGTCAATGGGAAGAGGAAGAAATTCCACTGTAGAATTACCTTTTGGGCTCGGAGAAAGAAATAAACGGGGAGATAGATTAGTAGAATTCTGCACAGAACATCAACTAGTTATACGTAAACCGTGGTTTCAACACCATCCACGGAGAAGGTACAGATGGAAAGCCCCTGGAGGTAGGAAGAGATATCAGATCGACTATATTCTAGTTAAACAAACGAAGCTGAATCAAAAACGAGACCGTAGAAACTACCCAGGCACAAACATCGATAGTGACCAGAACGCAGTGAGAGGAAAACGTGATCCGAAATTAGACAATCTTATGAAAAGAACATCTGAGAAAGGTCTGAATAGACTAAAGGATGGTATTGTTAGGTCGACATAGGAGGAACAAAGAAACATCGCTACAGTTATTAACAGCACCACGAATGTTGAAGAAAGTTGGGAGTCCTTAAAAAGCAATATCCTACGAGCAGCAGTTTGGAGAGAAGGCAATCAAAAAAAGAATGCATTACAGAAAGGATAATAACAAAAACAAATTTAAGACGTAAGATGAAACAAGAGAACACTGAGGAAGCACAAAGGCAATATAGAGCACTGAGGAATAAAATCAACCATGAGTCAAAACAGGCAGGTAGGAAAGCTGGAATCTGCCTATAACTCAGTTAAACAGTTCTTCCGAAACAGGCAAATAAAATGTAGTTTAATGCAAATTGAAGATGGAATAATATTATATGAGCAGAAAGACATAGTAGAAATGTTGAAACAATACCTTGAAAAACTGTATGCGGGAAATAATGGACATGAAACAACTGAAGGACGCTGAGGGAAACGATTCGGAAGAAGAGAGAGCCACAGAGATTCAATGCAGTGAGTCCGACCTTGCAGGTAGGCAGCTAAAACCTGGGAAAGCCACTGGAGCTCATTACATACCAGCAGAAATCATCATGGCTGCTGGAGAACAGGTACATGAAGAACTGTTCCATTTCATACAAGTTATATACGAAACCGGGGAGCTCCCAACAGACTTTAAAAAATGTATCACAGTGTCAGTATCAAAGAAAGCATCTGCAAACAGACGTGAAAAATACAGGACCCTAAGTTCGATAACACAAGCCTCGAAGATCTTGACCTCTATCATTCTAAGGAGGATATAAGTCAGGATAGATGCAAAGATCATGGACGACCAGTTTGGTCTTAGAAGATGTGTAGGCACACGAGGAGCAATATTCAGCTTACAATTAATTCTTGAGAAAAGACTAAACATGGGTCAAGACACATTTTATATATTGCCTTCATCTACATAGAAAAAAACATTCGACAGGGTAGAATGGCGACAGCTTTTTGAAATGCCGAGAGAGATTGACACAAAGTATGAGCACAGAAGAGTAATGCAGAGACTGTTTAGAGATGAGGTGACTGTGGAGAACATCAAGAAGAAGCTACTGTTAAGCAGGGTGTACGACATGGCTGCTCACTCTCTCCTATCTTGTTAAATGGATCCATTCATTCAGAAGATAGTAGATGACAGAGAGAAACTAGGAGACATTGAAGGAATTAATATTCGTGGTGAATCCTGTGGATTCCTTGGGAAGATGGAGGGAATATTTTAAAGAGTTGCTCAATGTAGGTGAAAATACGATCAGTAATGTTTCAGATTTCGAGGTAGAATGGGATAGGAATGATGATGGAAATAGGATCACTTTTGAGGAAGTGGAGAAAATGGTCAATAGATTGCAGTGCAATAAAGCAGCTGGGGTGGATGAAATTAAGTCGGAACTCATCAAATACAGTGGAATGTCAGGTCTTAAATGGCTACACAGGATAACTGAAATGGCCTGGGAGTCGGGACAGGTTCCATCAGACTGGACGAAAGCAGTAATCACACCAATCTTTAAACATGGAAACAGAAAAGATTGTAACAACTACAGAGGTACCTGTTTAATCAGCGTTGTCGGTAAAATCTTCTCAGGTATTGTTGAAAGGAAAGTGCGAGTATTAGTTGAGGACCAATTGGATGAAAATCAGTGTGGGTTTAGGCCCCTTAGAGGTTGTCAGGACCAGATCTTTAGCTTACGGCAAATAATGGAGAAGTGTTATGAGTGGAACAGGGAATTGTATCTATGCTTTATAGATCTAGAAAAGGCATATGACCGGGTTCCTAGGAGGAAGTTATTGTCTGTTCTACGAGATTATGGAATAGGAGGCAAACTTTTGCAAGCAATTAAAGGTCTTTACATGGATAGGCAGGCAGCAGTTCGAGTTGACGGTAAATTGAGTTCATGGTTCAGAGTAGTTTCAGGGGTAAGACAAGGCTGTAACCTGTCTCCACTGTTGTTCATACTATTTATGGATCATATGTTGAAAACAATAGACTGGCTGGGTGAGATTAAGATATGTGAACACAAAATAAGCAGTCTTGCATATGCGGATGACTTAGTTGTGATGGCAGATTCGATTGAAAGTTTGCAAAGTAATATTTCAGAGCTAGATCGGAAATGTAAGGACTATGGTATGAAGATTAGCATCTCCAAAACGAAAGTAATGTCAGTGGGAAAGAGATATAAACGGATTGAGTGCCAAATTGGAGGAACAAAGTTAGAACAGGTGGACGGTTTCAAGTACTTCGGATGCATATTCTCACAGGATGGCAACATAGTGAAAGAACTGGAAGCGAGGTGTAGCAAAGCTAATGCAGTGAGCGCTCAGCTACGATCTACTCTCTTCTGCAAGAAGGAAGTCAGTACCAAGACTAAGTTATCTGTGCACCGTTCAATCTTTCGACCAACTTTGTTGTATGGGAGCGAAAGTTGGGTGGATTCAGGTTTCCTTATCAACAAGGTTGAGGTTACGGGTATGAAAGTAGCTAGGATGATTGCAGGTACTAGTAGATGGGAACAATGGCAGGAGGGTGTCCACAATGAGGAAATCAAAGAAAAACTGGGAATGAACTCTATAGATGTAGCAGTCAGGGCGAACAAGCTGAGATGGTGGGGTCATGTTACACGCATGGGAGAAGCAAGGTTACCCAAGAGACTCATGGGTTCAGCAGTAGAGGGTAGGAGGAGTTGGGGCAGACCAAGGAGAAGGTACCTGGATAAGGTTAAGAATGATTTTGAAGTAATAGGCTTAACATCAGAAGAGGCACCAATGTTAGCACTGAATAGGGGATCATGGAGGAATTTTATAAGGGAGACTATGCTCCAGACTGAACGCTGAAAGGCATAATCAGTCTTAAATGATGATGATAAGAAAATAGGTATGCTGAAATATGCTGGTGATACCGTAGTGTTAAGTGAAGATGCAGAACAGTTAGAAGCGAGTTTTTCCCAAATTGAAACCACCACTAGCTCTTCCTACAAAACAACTGTGTAAATCTGAAGAGGTTGGAAAAATCAGCCAACCAGTTGTCAAACAAAGGTTTATTAGCCATTGGTGTAGTCGATCAGATACTTAACAACAAAAGGACAAATAAAAAATTTTCAGCGCTAGATGACAATAAACTGAAGAGTAATAAAGATGGAAATGGCAAATTTATTTCGATACCATTTTTAGGTAATGTATCCTACAGGATTGGGTTGGCCGTCTTATGACTAGAAAATACGGTCGTGAAGTTACCTTCTCTACGAACAAAAGTTTGAAGAAAATTTAGTACATACATTAAAAACTGAACAAGAGCCTTTCACAAATTCAGGCGTCTATAAAATCGTCTGTAAAGATTGCCCTAGCTACTATATATGGCAGACCGGCAGAGCTATTAAAGACAGAGATAAGGAGCACCTGTTGGGTAAGAAAGTGGGACATCTCCATAATTCATCATTCGCTGAACATTTACTTATTTAAGACCATTTTCCGAGGGAATTAGAAGAAACTGTAGCTTTAAGTAAGGAAATAAAAGGCTGGAAATTGGATTTATTAGAAAAACTTGAAATTTATAAACATCTTGCTAAGGGAGACGGTAACATTTTGAACGCTCAGTTGCAACTCGAGAATAAACACTTCCTTGATGGATTTAAACCGCTGCTCACGGTCACATAATACGTGATTACCGATCTCCACAAATATCGGTGAATGTGCTGTTTTCCTCAATTTATTTTTTCTCTGTTGTTGAGCTATTGACATTTCGTATCACTAGGTTTCATCTTTCGTGGCTTTGTCAGCACCCCTTCCTACAGTTGATATTCCAAAAATGATATTGGCACAGTTAAGCAGAAGTTTCTCTTTTTCATGTTGTGATGCAACTTTATCCATTTATTATGTCCTCCACCCTTTTTGGTAACAGAAGTAATTTTTTGTAACTTATCTTCCGCACACTAAAGCTACGTGCAGTATCACTTTGCTACATAAATGTTTTACAGAAAATTTTATATTTAATGTATACCTCTTAAATTATTGCCTTTATTAGTGGCCGTCTGAAAGAAATTATCATATTGCTTTAATGAAAAATTATGCTACTTAACACCAGCAAGACGCAGTGCTTACGCGCATGTATATGACACTCAGTGGTTTCCCGTTTTCATTATCGCTTAAGCTTCTGTAATGTTATGCGGAAGCGTTTTCTTTTTAGTGATGTTTTAGCTTATATTTGCTCTTCTTTCCCCGTGCATTTGTAACAGTGATCGTTTGTAAACAGAACTCTACCTTCTGCACGTTGAATTTATGGCTCATATGGTTCAAATGGCTCTGAGCACTGTGGGACTTAACATCTATGGTCATCAGTCCCCTAGAACTTAGAACTACTTAAACCTAACTAACCTAAGGACATCACACAACAGTCAGTCATCGCGAGGCACGGAAAATCCCTCACCTCGCCGGGAATCGAACACGGGAACCCGGGCGCGAGAAGCGAGAACGCTACCGCACGACCACGAGCTGCGGACAATTGTTTGTCAAATCACTCATGTGTGGAATGTCGATGCGAGCGACCGATTGCAGGTGATGTATGCTACGGTCTCTGCGTTCCGTCGCTAGATGTGGGACGCTTCGCAGTTTCCACTCAGAGATGTACTGTACCTCCCCAGCAGACGGATGGCTAACTACAGATCTTTGACACAGGTAAATGCCTATCGACGCGCGCACGAATATGCAGCAATAGAGGTGTCCAAAAGCAGAAGCCAACCTTATTCAGCAGAATATATGAACAATGAATCATAAATTGTGGTAATAGATGTAACACGAGCTGCTATTACCTACTATAAGCAAATTGTCGACGGTATGCTAAACTCTGTGTTAAATTAACCTGCACCAGACTGGGGTTTATAGTAAGAAATAATATCATCCTATCGTCTAGTGATTCAAATTTTGCTGTTTCGGGAAAGCTGCGATACCTGCAGCTACTCAGAAAAATTTTATTCACATTCGATAACATCCATTTAGTTCTTAAACCGTGCCTATGTCTACCACTGTTCAAAAAACGGTTGCGGACAATCTGAGTGCAGACGAAATTAACCACGTATACCTTGTTCGCTTATAAATGGTCACCAAGAGAAGTGTTGGGTGTCACATTGAATTATTAGAAGCCCCACTACAATAAATAAAAATCTTCTTCAGAACACATTGTTACTGACGAAAAAACTTCAATTCCGTTTGCCAAGGCTCGAAACGTCCAATACCACAACTTTAAAGCTCATGTCGTTCAGAAGAAACAACAGCTTCAGCAAAAAACTACGCTACAGAAGTTTTGACCACCTCTGCTGCCACTCACATGCTCCCTTTCTATTACCACGTTACTAACATCCACCTAGTTCGACTCTTCTTGCTTTTCTAAGATGAACACCAGTATTTCTGTCCATATTTCTCTTTCCAATCAAGTCATATTCCTAGCGAGAGCCCTCTAACACTATATGGTCCACACTTGCAGCTCTCCTGGTACGAGTTTCTTAAAGTTCTTTCATATCTAGAATACGTATCCAGCTGGAAGCAGACTGGAAAATCTTAAGCTTCCAGTACACCTTACGACATACAAGCATGCCCCATTGGCTCGCTTGACCACGTGGTTTTAGATATTCTACAGAGATATTGACGGTTGGTGTTATGAGCGCTACTTATCGAGGTCATCAGAGCTCTTAAAACTAAAGTGTTTTTCTCGCTGATAAACGTCAGTTATGAAACTGAAGCTGCAGTAACTCACAGACGCCGTTTGGTAAATCCTTCTCATAAATTGTCGAAGTGTGGCTATTGGTTGATATTTTTCTGACTGCTAATGGAGGACCACAGAGAGCGAAAAAGGGCGAGAAAGAGAAGGGGAATGTATAAATTATCGTGCCGCAGAGGTAGAAGTTATTTTTGTTTCTTGCGCATCGTGACTGCGTATTTACCTCCTTGGTGGCGGGGAGCCATGATTCTGGAACCCTACATCCGTCACGTCTTTTGAAATTCGTTTCGTTCTTCGATATCTCAACCGCTTCTCAGGCTTTCATTCTGAAAACGTTACATTCTTTGGCTAGCATTGGGCGCAGTCTGATGTTCTGCTGCCGCAGATTTCACACTTTGTTTTAAACTTGTGTGGTTTTCATTTTCATTAATCCGTTCTTTTATTGTCCTCCCATTTTTTCCAGAACCAAACGTCACTTCATAAAGTCCCGCAGTGTGCAGGTCATGACGCGTGTTCCTTTGGAGGCGTAAAAAGTCTTTATTTTGTTATAATTGAGAAATGTGGTTTTGTGCTGTGACTAACACTAGAAACAAAAGTTAACCTTAGAAAGAACGCAGTTCCTCTTCGTTCTTATTAGCATAATCTATACTACTTCGTTTGAGGACCTCACCTATGTTTTCGTAAATGACAAGTTATCCGAAAAATTAGCTATCCGAACACACTTCGTGTACAACTCTTTCGAACAATTGGTGCTCTACTGTACTTTGCAAGCACACACCTCACACGGTTCACTCCTTCATGACCTCGCTGCACCAGATATATCCGCTTTTATTGCATCCTTAGCTCAGAATAATTAGGTTCTACCATCTGCATAAATTTTATTCTAAAAGTTTGGGACACAACCTGTTGTTGTTGTGGTCTTCAGTCCTGAGACTGGTTTGATGTAGCTCTCCATGCTACTCTATCCTGTGCAAGCTTCTTCATCTCCCAGTACCTACTGCAACCTACATCCTTCTGAATCTGCTTAGTGTATTCATCTCTTGATCTCCCTCTACGATTTTTACCCTCCACGCTGCCCTCCAATACTAAGTTGGTGATCCCTCGATGTCTCAGAACATGTCCTACCAACCGATCCCTTCTTCTAGTCAAGTTGTGCCACAAGCTCCTCTTCTCCCAAATTCTATTCAATATCTCCTCATTATTTCTGTGATCTACCCATCTAATCTTCAGCATTCTTCTGTAGCACCACATTTCGAAAGCTTCTATTCTCTTCTTGTCTAAACTATTTATCGTCCATGTTTCACTTTCATACATGGCTACACTCCAGACACAACCTACAGTATCTGCCGGCCGGAGTGGCCGTGCGGTTGTAGGCGCTACAGTCTGGAACCGAGCGACCGCTACGGTCGCAGGTTCGAATCCTGCCTGGGGCATGGATGTGTGTGATGTCCTTAGGTTAGTTAGGTTTAATTAGTTCTAAGTTCTAGGCGATTGATGACCTCAGAAGTTAAGTCGCATAGTGCTCAGAGCCATTTGAACCTACACTATCTAAATATGGGGATAGAGTGATCTAGCAGTAGGTATTGTCTCGAGTCTGGTAAATAGGATTTTGTATTCAATGTTTGATTGCGCAAAGATGCTTTCACAGTTTACAGTTTCTACACAGTAGGACGACACGTGTTTGTTATTTCATCATTCGGTTAGATTGGTTGGTTGGTTGATTTGGGGGAGGGGACCACAGAGGGAGGTCATCGGTCCCATCGGATTAGGGAAGGATGGGGAGCGAAGTCGGCCGTGTCCTTTCAGAGGAACCATCACGGCATTTGCCTGACGTGATTTAGAGAAATCACGTAAAGCCTAAATCAGGATGTCCTGAAGCGGGTTTGAACTGACGTCCTCCCGAATGCGAGCCCAGTGTACTAACCACTGAGCCACCTTGCTCGATACTCTGTCAGAAGTAACTAGGCTATTGGTCAGCCGTCTCGTTACGGACATTTTCTTTTGCACAAGTTTCAAAATATCACCCTTTATTTGTATCCGATGCATCATTATAGCTACCATGCCTCATAAATTTCACATATTCGATAAAAACCGCCATTTACTTCCCCGCGTGACCTTTATGAAACGCCCCTGTGGGCTACAACACCTGTGGAACAAAACTATCTCTCATGATTTCTTAACTTGCAAATCCTGATAGAAACTGCAGCGCTCCCTCCCGCTACTGACTACTAGGAATGTGTCGACACATCCTGGCAAGATTCTATAGCGCACTGAAACCTTTCATAAAAGTGTGAATGAGGTATGAAAAAGCATGTGATATTTTCTATAAAAAATGCCTCTCTGAATTTTCTGTTTTGAAGCGAAATCTACTGTCATGCCAAAGAGGTTAACAGAGAAAAATGTTACTAGGTGATCATTTATTCAGCGATGTTTCTGAAATTTCTAATCTTGAGTCAAAGGCTGTTAATACTTGGAGAATCAGAGAGTGAACTTCTGCTATTCGTTTGACGAATTATACGATGTTGATGTCATTCCACAATTAATTAGACCAATAGATACTTTCCATATACTGTGTGTACCTCTATTCCCAAAACTTTTACGGACAATATGACAGATAGGCTTACAAATGAGCACCCTTGGTTTATTCAGAGTATCGCTAAAACCAATTAGAACCTTCACAAGGACACACTGTTACTGGCAATGAAATTGAAGTTTCTCATGCTCAAAAACTGTCAGGCAACGAAGCTTACCAACTACACTAAATACATGAGAGATAAAACACTAAATTAAAAACCTCATAAAAACAGTCTTTCGAGAAAGAAACCGTAGGCTGTTCATAGATTTGTTTCACCCTTTGAGTCATGATCAATGCTAATACACATTGTATAACACTAAAAAGGTTAAAATAGCTAATTCAAAATTTTCCCACGAGATACGTTGTCTTTCGGCTTTGTCCAATGCCACAACTTGAAATCTCATGTTCTGAAACCACAACAAATTCTAACGCTTTCGCTACCAAATTATTGACCACTTGTTCTACAGGTTACATACGCTCACTTTCGATTACTACATTTTAATGAAACTAAGAGATATTCCACGAGGAAAATATTTTCACTTAAATGACTCCCTCAAAGGCGTGGAGGCAAAGAAACATGAAGCTGGGGTACAAAACGTATATTACTGAGTAACATATATTTTTGAATTTTCATGTGAGTCTGCACGAAAGTGAGGTAGCACCTATATACCAAACCAAACTGGAAGTTTCTGTGCTATTCATGTGTACATTTAATGTCGCTAAATAAGCGATGGACCGGCTTTCAAATCACTGCCGTATGTGAAAAACATGTGGGTGACAATGACAATAAGTGCTAATTTTGAGCCAGCCTGGGTGGCCGAGCGGTTCTAGGCGCTACAGTCTGGAACCGCGCGACCGCTACGGTCGCAGGTTCGAATCCTGCCTCGGGCATGGATGTGGGTGATGTCCTTAGCTTAGTTAGGTTTAATTACATCTAAGTTCTCGGGGATTGATGTCCTCAGAACTTAAGTCCCATAGTGCTCAGAGCCATTTGAACCATTTTTTGCTAATTTTGCTCACCTACGAACCAGTAAGTTAATACACACAACTTTTTTTGATGCAAAAGAAAATAATTACAAGTGCATGTGCGATTCACATGTATACCTTGTGGACAATTGGTTTAGTAAGTACACTCCTGGAAATTGAAATAAGAACACCGTGAATTCATTGTCCCAGGAAGGGGAAACTTTATTGACACATTCCTGGGGTCAGATACATCACATGATCACACTGACAGAACCACAGGCACATAGACACAGGCAACAGAGCATGCACAATGTCGCCACTAGTACAGTGTATATCCACCTTTCGCAGCAATGCAGGCTGCTATTCTCCCATGGAGACGATCGTAGAGATGCTGGATGTAGTCCTGTGGAACGGCTTGCCATGCCATTTCCACCTGGCGCCTCAGTTGGACCAGCGTTCGTGCTGGACGTGCAGACCGCGTGAGACGACGCTTCATCCAGTCCCAAACATGCTCAATGGGGGACAGATCCGGAGATCTTGCTGGCCAGGATAGTTGACTTACACCTTCTAGAGCACGTTGGGTGGCACGGGATACATGCGGACGTGCATTGTCCTGTTGGAACAGCAAGTTCCCTTGCCGGTCTAGGAATGGTAGAACGATGGGTTCGATGACGGTTTGGATGTACCGTGCACTATTCAGTGTCCCCTCGACGATCACCAGTGGTGTACGGCCAGTGTAGAAGATCGCTCCCCACACAATGATGCCGGGTGTTGGCCCTGTGTGCCTCGGTCGTATGCAGTCCTGATTGTGGCGCTCACCTGCACGGCGCCAAACACGCATACGACCATCATTGGCACCAAGGCAGAAGCGACTCTCATCGCTGAAGACGACACGTCTCCATTCGTCCGTCCATTCACGCCTGTCGCGACACCACTGGAGGCGGGCTGCACGATGTTGGGGCGTGAGCGGAAGACGGCCTAACGGTGTGCGGGACCGTAGCCCAGCTTCATGGAGACGGTTGCGAATGGTCCTCGCCGATACCCCAGGAGCAACAGTGTCCCTAATTTGCTGGGAAGTGGCGGTGCGGTCCCCTACGGCACTGCGTAGGATCCTACGGTCTTGGCGTGCATCCGTGCGTCGCTGCGGTCCGGTCCCAGGTCGACGGGCACGTGCACCTTCCGCCGACCACTGGCGACAACATCGATGTACTGTGGAGACCTCACGCTCCACGTGTTGAGCAATTCGGCGGTACGTCCACCCGGCCTCCCGCATGCCCACCATACGCCCTCGCTCAAAGTCCGTCAACTGCACATACGGTTCACGTCCACGCTGTCGCGGCATGCTACCAGTGTTAAAGACTGCGATGGAGCTCCGTATGGCACGGCAAACTGGCTGACACTGACGGCGGCGGTGCACAAATGCTGCGCAGCTAGCGCCATTCGACGGCCAACACCGCGGTTCCTGGTGTGTCCGCTGTGCCGAGCGTGTGATCATTGCTTGTACAGCCCTCTCGCAGTGTCCGGAGCAAGTATGGTGGGTCTGACACACCGGTGTCAATGTGTTCTTTTTTCCATTTCCAGGAGTGTAGGATATTAACTATAGCCTTATATTATATGTTTGTTCACAGATGAAATTTATTATGACACAAACGGGAGTGGAATCCACTCTTCGACAATGTACTCGGGGATAATTAAATTTCAGACAAGCAGCACCTGTGATTTTAAATGCAGATAAAAGTGGTTTATGCTTGGCAATTTTTTCTGCGTCATACAAGACTCCTGAATAAAACAGTACTTGGATAGTGCATAGCTACACTTGTTCATTTTGAAAGAAATGTGTCCCTCTTCTTCAAAAACCACATTCCGCATCACGGCGTTTATGATGAGTACTGTTCCCGCAACTAGCTTCAGAAAGTGGTCTTCATGACCCTAAAAATTTAAGACCGTAATCCGTTTCCTTTCAAATACTTGCAGAGTTGCGCGCATACTATCGTCTGTCTACTACAGGTGGAACCAGTTTTTCCTCCTAACCAGCCCACTGTTTTCAAGGTGGCACACTGCTACCCGAGCAGTCTAGAAAAGACAACTATCGTGAGAGCTCGGCACTTTCCACAGCAGCAACGCAGAGCTGGTTTTGTTTCTGTGAAGCACGTAAACAACTAGCTTTCTGGGACTCTGACAAGCGTGAGAGTGGAGCTGCTACTTGAACCACAATATTGAAAAACGATTATTTGTAAAACAAGTCAATATTAAAAATTAAGTTACCTCAAATACTGGTATTAGCAAATAACTGAGTGCAAATCATAAAAGAATAGGTTTGTTCTTCCCATTCAAGGTATTTTCCTTTCTGGTTCTATTGATTGTCCCGCGTCCGGCCATCCTAATTTAGATTTTCCGTGATTTCCCTAAATCGCTCCAGGCAAATGCCGGGATGGTTCCTTTGAAAGAGCACGGCCGACTTCCTTCCCCATCCTTCCCTAATCCGATGAGACTGATGACCTCGCTGTTTGGTCTCTTCCCCCAAAACAACCCAATCCAATCTATTGACTGAAATATCTGAGGTGAACCAAACACGAAAGGACTGGGATTACAACACCAGCCCAACAGCATTACTTGAATCAAATTCGCTTCAAGGGAACATCAGCATTTCTTCAAAACAGGCTCAACTACTCTCTACCCTCCGTATCGAACGTGATGTGATGTTATTCTAACTTCCACATTCTGATTCATTCAGCTGTTCTATAGTAACCATCTCAGCCACTAGCATATTATGGAAAACTACTGTCGTTGCTCCGATGTCATCGTCGCAGCTTCCGTGAACAGTAAACCATACATATCATAAAAATGATTGTGTGTGTGTGTGTGTGTGTGTGTGTGTGTGTGTGTGTGTGTGTGTGCGCGTGTGTGTATGTGTGCGTGCGTGTGTGCCAATTACAATCAAACTTGGTGCACGTATCCATTACTGACAGGCAATAATCGCTGTGGGAATGAGAACCACCTACCTGTCATGGTTCAGAGGGTATGACGTCATAAACAATGAGATGCTTGAAAAACTGCATCATCACGCGTGACCTTTTAATTCTGTGCTGCTCACTGTATTCGCAATAAATTTCGCAGGCAGTGTTCACACGTGCCGCTAAATGCACCTACAAAAGCACATCAACGTACCACATATAGAACAGGAGATATGTCGTCCTAAACACTGAGGTGCGTAAAAAAGTGCCGCATTACGCATGAAGTTTAAATCATTAATTCTTTTCTATTAACTCTATTCGCAAGACATCTTACGAACAGTACCCACATATGCCGCTGACTGTACGTACAAAATTAAATCATAAGACAAATTTCAAGCGCTATGTAACCATAAACATTGAGATGCGTTAAAAAAGGGCCGCATCATACACAAAGATTTAGTACATTTATTCTTTACTACTAAAACACGCCTACAATCGAGTCTATTTAAAGAAATTACTGACACCTGACAGCGGTTTTGACAGCTTATAACTGCAAAGTTCAAACGGCTGTAGGCGAAAACGATAGACGTCTGGAGAGTTATGACGAGCTATTATCACAGAGAATTTTCCAAAATTATGTTGTAGACACACGAAGTAACTGCGCCCAGCTATGAGAAACTGTCCGGGATCGTGTTTCTTAATTTGGAACCTGTACTGACACATTTGTACATTAAGGATATTTCTTCGAGCGTTTGTTTCGTAATTTCCTAAATGTTTTCACGAATACATGGAAATCTAATTTTGCCAGTATTTCACTACAAACGCATTTCATTTTTTTGTTTTCGTTTCTAATAGAAAATTGGCAAAATACCCGGGAAGTGTCGGGTTTGTCAGCTAGTATTGTTGTACAATAATTTTGTAAAATGAAGAAACCGCACAACAGCTGCTTAACCTACAATCTGTTGTTGTGTACATGACCGGTTTCAAAAACACTTAAAATTGCATCGCCCGCTGGAAAAAGTAAAATATGTTGTGACTTAGCAAGACAGCCAAGTCACAACGAGAGGAAGCCGAAAGGCACGCGTTAAGCTCACGCAGATTGGCGTGAGGTCTGAAACAGTTAAAAGGAAATGAGAACTTAGAAAATGGACGCAGTTGCTGTAATACTTAACTTTAATCCACATTTGTAGAACATCGCTCTTGATGATACATGCTTCACAATATTAAATATCAATTGAATACGGCGCCTTGCTAGGTCGTAGCAAATGTAGCTGAAGGCTATGCTAACTATCGTCTCGGCAAATGAGAGCGTATCGGTCAGTGTAGCTTCGCTAGCAAAGTCGGCTGTACAACTGGGGCGAGTGCTAGTACGTCTCTCCAGACCTGCCATGTGGTGGCGCTCGGTCTGCAATTACTGACAGTGGCGACACGCGGGTCCGGCGTATACTAATGGATCGCGGCCGATTTAAAAGCTACCACCTAGCAAGTGTGGTGTCTGGCGGTGACACCACAAAATCACTTAACCGTCTGAAGTCAGCCTCATCCCACTGTTGTTTCGTGTCAAAAGGATAACAACACTATTCCTGTTTGTGTTCCCGGCCGCGCAGTATGGGGGAACGTTTTTTATGAACTTATGTCCCATTTATCCTCTTGACATTGCACGTTTAGTTCCATAACAACATTAGCGAGAGGGTGACCTCAGATGGTTAAGTGATTTTACTTTTGACACTAGATGATGGAGCTTTAAGTGTTCTGAAACCGGTCTTGTATACAGAGGCCGCGCGGGGTAGCCGCGCGGTCTTAGGCGCCTTGTGCTGGCTTTCGCGGCTCCCCCTGCCAGAGGTTTGAGTCCTCCCTCGGGCATGGGTGTGTGTGTTGTCCTTAGCATAAGATAGTTTAAGTTAGATTAAGTAGAGTGTAAGCTTAGGAAACGATGATCACAAATTTCCAAATCAGGATGGCCAGACACGAGTCTGAACAATCGTCTTCCACAATGCGCCCGTCCTGCACACAATAAAACACTGTGCAGCAAGCAACCATCATGCGGTATCTTCATTATAAAAAAATGGACGTCTACAGTTGCGGCGGCCCCATAAGAAGAACCCTTATACAATAAAATCGTACCATCAATTTTAGGAGACATTTAGGAGATTAATTATGTGTCGACTTATGCTAGACTGGGACTCGAATTCGTGTTGTGTTCTCTAGTCCGTGGACTGGTTGGACGCAGTTCTTCAGCTAGTTTACCTTGCGCAAGACTTTTCATTTCTGTGTAACCCCAGCAATCTGTTCTGTGGCCTTCACTCCGAAAACTGATTTGGTACGGCTCTCCACACTACTTTATTAAGTCCAGGCCTCTTCATTTCTGCATAACTACACCCCCTTGAACTTCCTTCCTGTATTCAAACTTTGGTCTCCCTCTACAATATTCACCCCTAACGCTTCCTTCCATTAAAAACTGACAGTTCCTTGATGCCTCAAAACGTGTCCTATCAACCAGGCCCTCCTCTTAATAAAGTTGTGCCAGAAATTTATTTTCTCCCCAATTTCATCCACTACTTAAAAGAATGATATTTTCACTCTGCAGCGAAGTGTGCGCTGATGTGAAACTTCTGCGAAGTTTGGAAGATAGGAGACGAGGTACTGGCAGAAGTAGGGCTGTGAGGAGGGGGCGTGAGTCGTGCTTGGGTAGCTCGGATGGTAGAGCACTTGCCCGTGAAAGGCAAAGGTCCCGAATTCGAGTCTCGGTCCTGCACACAGGTTTTGAAGTGTTGGCAGAAGAGCCAACACTGTGTTGCTAGAGGAGGCCGAAATGCACGCGTTTAATTACACGCTGACTGGCGTGAGGTCTGGAACAGTTAATGGAGTTAATAGTAACAAATAAAGTACGTAGTTGATATAATACTTAACTTTAATCCACAATTGGTGTACATCGCTCTTGACGGTACATGTTATAATCTCAATATCAAATGCTATGGCGCCTTGCTAGGTCGTAGCAAATGACGTAGCTGAAGGCTATGCTAACTATCGTCTCGGCAAATGAGAGCGTAGTTGTCAGTGATCCATCTCTGGCTAAGTCGGCTGTACAACTGGGGCGAGTGCTAGTAAGTCTCTCTAGACCTGCCGTGTGGTGGCGCTCGGTCTGCAATCACTGACAGTGGCGACACGCGGGTCCGACGTATACTAACGGACCGCGGCCGATTTAAAGGCTACCACCTAGCAAGTGTGGTGTCTGGCGGTGACACCACAGTTTTAATCTTCCATGAAGTTTCATATCAGAGCACACTCCGCTGCAGAGTGAAAATCTCATTCTGGAAACATCCCCCAGCCTGTGGTTAAGCCATGTCTCCGCAATATCCATTCTTCCAGGAGTGCTAGTTCTGCAAGGTTCGCAAGTGAGCTTCTGTGAAGTTAGGAAGGTGGGAGACGAGGTACTGGCAGAAGTAGGGCTGTGAGGAGGGGGCGTGAGTCGTGCTTGGGTAGCTCAGATGATAGAGCAGTTGTCCGCGAAAGGCAAAGGTCCCGAGTTCGAGTCTCGGTCCTGCATACAGTTTTAACCTTCCAGGAAGTTTCATCCAGTGCTTTTCTATTAGTTATCTGATCTACCCATCTAACCTTCAGCATTCTGCTGTAGCACTACATTTCAAAAGGATTCATTCTCTACTTGTCTGAACTGTTTATCATACAGGTTTACTTCTGTACTACACTTTTCTTGTTGTGGTGGTCCTCAGTCCAAAGACTGATTTGATGCAACTCTACATACTACTCTATCCTGCATATATCGCTACTCTCCATAAGAATGCCTTCACGAAAGGCTTCCTAACTCTTTTATTTATATTGTATATTAACTAATTCCTCTTCTTCAGGAATGCTTTTCTTGCTATTGTATGAATTTTATATCCTCACTTCTCCGGCCGTCATCAGTTATTTTGCTGCCCGAATATCCGACATCTTCAGAAAGTGAGTGTATAAACTTTTATATTTTATTAGGAAAAATTTACTTGAAAAAAATTACAGATGTTGTTGACACACTTGTTGACTATTTTTACACATAATCGCCATCTCATTCAGTGCATGTGGAGAGCCACGGTGCAAGCTTGTTGAGACCCTTCTCGAAGAATTCTCCCGCCAGCTACTTCCCCCACTTCAGAACATCATTCTGCAACTTCTCGTTCGTTGAAAATTTAATTCCACTTACGTCTGTCTACAGAAGGCGAAACGATGATAATCTGAAGGCGCCAAGTCAGGGGAATATGGGGGATGGTTCAAAACATTCCAACCAAATGAGTCCAGGAGCGCATTAGTGGCTAAAGCTGTGAGGATGGGTGTTGTCGTTCTACAAGCAAATTCTGTTGTCGGCCTCCTCTTCCCTTTGTTTTGAATGCTCCTCTTGATTTTTCTTAGGGTCTCGGAATATCGTTGTGCATTAATAATTTCCGCCTGAGGCAGAAATTCGACCAAAACGATGCCTTTTCTGTACCAAAAACAGCGATGCCATGTTTTCTTTGTGCGAAATTGTGGTTTTGATCTTTGTTGGGTGGAGGATTGGCGTCAAACCACTGTGACGACTGTAGAGCTCAGAAAATTTTCATCTTCTAATTCAAGTCATCGTGGTTTTGATCTTTGGCGGATGGGGGATTTGTGTGAAGCCACTGTGGCGACTATTTCTCTCAAGCATATAATGAGCCGCCCATGTTTCATATAGAGTCACAGTAACATCTCAGAAAATTCTCACCTTCCAATTCAAGTCATGGACGCTACTGACCAGATTTTTCTTATGCTGCTCTGTCAGCTGTTTTGGGACCCATTTCGCGCACACGTTTCGGCATCCCAGCGTCTCTGTCAGTGCCTCGTACTAGAGAGTTCTAGACAGTTGTGGGAAAGTCGTAGAAATTTCGTCCACTGTCAATCGGCGGTCTTCACTAACAATTTTTTTGCATCAGCTCATCAATCAAAATGGAAGGTCTTCCACTGCTCGATTCGCCACGAACACTTGTTCTGCTTTCACTAAACTCCTTACACCACTTAAAAGCACCCCTCCTGTCCATAAAACCTTCGCTGCAATCCGTTTTGGTTTGCGAAAAAATTTCAGTAGGTGTTATTTCTTCCGCAAGTAGGAAGCTGATCAGAACACTCAGTGCTGTCACCCTTCAAGGGAAAAAAATACAAAAAAACACAGCCTTTCATGGTCACAGCACACGTACTTTCTTAACATGCCCCGTAGCAAAATTCATCTGCTACTTTTAATGTCCAATTTCCTAATCTAATTCTTTCAGTAGCGCCTGATTTACAGCGAATGCATTCAGTTACCCTTGTTTTAATTATACTAATGTTCAACATGTAATCTGCTTTCAAAGCGCTATCCTTTCCATTCAATTGCTCTTCCAAGCTGTTCATCGAAAAACAGTTTTTTTTTATTTTAGTTCCTCGCCCTGAACTAGCAATTCCTTTTCCAAATTTCTCCTTCGTTTCCTTCATATTCAATGTAGATGTTAAATAACATTGGTGACAGTCTATTATCCCGTCTCACTCCCTTCTCAACTACGGCTTCCCTTTCATGTCCTCCAACGCTTACAACTGCAGTTTCTGTGCAATTTGCAAATAACTTTTCGGTCTCTGTTTTGTTCCTGATACCTCCAAAATTTTTGAGTGTAGTCCAGTCAACATTGCCAAAATCTTCCTCTTAACCATACATATGCTATAAATGAAGGTTTGCCCTTCTTCAACCTATTTTCTAGAATAGGTAGTAGGGTCAGTAATGCCTGGCGTATTCCTACATTTCTCCAGAATCCAAACTAATCTTTCCCGAGGTCGGCTCCTATCAGTTTTTCCATTCTTCTGTAAACAATTCGTTATATTATTTTGTAGCTATAAGTTATTAAGTAAATGGTTCGGTGGCATTCACGCCTCAACACCTGCCATTTTTTGGAAATGGAATTAGTGTATTCTTCTTGGAGTCTGAGAATATTTAGCCCGTCTCATGTCTCTTGCTCACCAGGTGGAATAGTTTTGCCTAGCTTTCCGAAGGATCTTAATACAATTTTAAGGAAATGTCACCTGTTCCAGAGGCCTTGTTTCCACATACTCCGTCTGCCCAAACAATTACGATACTGATTTTATTCCTGGCGTGTAAGCGACGTCAGTGCAGTAACGGTAGCAGCTTGAACCATCAACCGTAAACAACTGGCGTGCATTCGACCAGTCATACGTAAGCAGGCAGTGGTAAGTAGTGGGCGTGCGAATGTTGTGTATCGAAGATATCGTGTCAAAAATCGACTCGCTAAATCAAGTGTTCAAGATATACTCCACAATGTGATGAATAAGAGAAAAGTGTATGTAAAGCTAGATCCACACCCTTTGACTCCCGAACAAATATCACGACTTGTGGACGCCTGTCGCGACATAATTGGAATGCAGAACATGGGCAGCTATTTTCAGGAAATTATCGTCGTTGGTGACGAGATTTGGTGTTATCAATACTAACCGACCACAAAACGACAAATTTCGGAAATTCACCGGAATGGTCGACGCTTTGACAACATAACCCACATTTAAGGCAATGTGACATCCGAAAGAAGGAGTTTTCTGACAGTTTCACGTGGTTGTATGAACATTCTGTTCGTTGTACTCAAGTGAATCGAGACTAGTAGAACATCTGAAACACTGAAATTACCATCTTGACGTTTCTTTATTTTTAATTAATCTACATGCGAAGCTTTTTGCACTGTGTGAGACTTCCGGTGATATGTCAGATTCTTCTCGCAATATCACATCTCCCATCTCATCTTCACCTACTGCCTCGTCTTTCCCTCTCTAATATTGTCTTAAAGTTTGTTTCCCTTCTTTACTTAGTACTGGATTTCCACCTGAGCTCTTGATATTCATACAATTCCTTCTCTTTTCTCCAAATCGTATATCTACATAAATTTACTCATCGTGTTCGTTGGTCTCTACAATTTTTACCGCCATCCGCCCCACACTTACTTCCTTTAGCAAACTAAGTAATCCTTGATGCCCCAAGTTGTGTCACATCAAACTATTCCTTCTTTTAGTCGAGTAGAGCCTAAAATATCTTTTCTCTCCACTTCGATTCAGTACCTTTTCAATAGTTACCTGAGCTACGTACCTAATCTTCAGAATTGTTCTGTAACACCACACATAAAAAACTTCTACTTTCCTCTAGCCTGTAAAGTTTATCGTTCACGTTTCACTGCCATATAAGGGTACGCTTCAGGCAAATACTGTCAGTCCTAGACTGTTGAACATCTGTTCTACTGGCGCATTTGATGGTGGTTTTTGGAGATTTCCGACATTCAGCCAGTAGAATGCTGTCCCTCAGTTACCCCTTTGGCAAACAATTCTTAAATTTATATCTGTTATTAACAAATTTGTCTCTTTGAGAAACACTTTTCTTGGTATTGCAAGTGTGTATTTTATATCATCCCTACTTCTGACATCGTCAGCTATTTTACTGCCTCAATAGCAAAGCTTATCTACTACTATCAGTCTCTCATTTCCTAATCTAATTTTTTCACCATCGCCTGATTTAATTCGAAAACCCTCTGATACCCTTGTTTCAATTTTCTTGAAGTTCATCTTATAATGTCTTTCCAAGGTACTCTCAACTTCGGTCAACTTGTCTTTCATGTTCTCAACCGTCTCTGGCTGAATTACAGCGGCATCGGCGAAACTTATAGCCTTTTATTTCTTCACAATGAACTCCAGTTTCTTTTTCCAATTTTTCCTTTGTTTCCTTTACTTGTTGCTCAACGTACAGACTGAACAGCATCCATCACAATGACTGTGTCCTTTTCACGTCTGTTGACTCATATAGTTTCAGTCATCTTTCTGTACTAGTTGAAGATAGCCTTTTCCTCCTTGTACTTTATCCATAATGACTTCAATATTTCGAAGAGTGTATCGTAATCAATATTCTTACACGATCTTTCTAAATCTAATAATGATACAATTGTGGATTTGACTTTGTCAAGCAGTAGGACGGGTATTGTTCCCCTCACTACTACACTTATACGGAACAAGAGCTACAAAATAAATATCTAGAAGCAGTTGATATCTAAAAGTAGTTGAGAGGATCTAAAGCTTAGAAACGCGCACACTGTTATACAATGAAGTTGATGAATGCGTAGGACTCAAGCGAGGACAGCATTCCTCATAAACACGAAAAGGAAAAAGTACTAGAGAGTTAACCACACGTTAATGAGAGAACACTCAAAGCGATGATTTAAGCTTAATCACGGCCCAGGATTCATTCGTTGGTGTTTTGGTTGGCTTTTTGTGCAGGTAATCACTCACCTACAAGTGTGGCGTGAGGCATTTCGCTTGTGTACATCGTGTCTTACGAAACAATTGATAGTCACAGTTGACTGAATACAAATGCTTCCTCTTACTGAAGTAAATGTATTACATGTTTGTGCAGTTCTGTTAGAAGGTGAAGGGCAAGATTAATATTATTACCTGCTTCTTGTACGTATTACGCGTAAGTCAGGCAGATGTTAGGAGATGTAAAACAGGTTTACAGTCTTCTCCGGCCCTACATGTACAGCGTTCAATGCCCCTGCACCCACGTGATAGCTGCAGTCAGGAGCCGCGCGACCGCTACGGTCCCAGGTTCGAATCCTGCCTCGGGCATGGATGTGTGTGATGTCCTTAGGTTAGTTAGGTTTAAGTAGTTCTAAGTTCTAGGGGACTGATGACCTCAGAAGTTAAGTCCCATAGTGTTCAGAGCCATTTTTGAACCCACGTGATAGATTGTGTGCCTGGATCACATGACAACGCAAAATTAGTGTTATTTATACCTAATAGTACTTCAAAGTTACGTTGCCTAAACATATGGGATGGAGGCAGGGGACAAGAGGAGTCTCTTGCTCCCTCCTGGAATCCCCGTTGAGGCTTTTTATTCATCAGACAATTCTCACACATGTCTATTAGCGGCTCCACTAAACTGCGTGTTGAACACTACTGAGCCCGAGGGGCTTTAGCAGTCGCTTTATAGATCTTGAATTTTTTTGGTTGTCTGGCTGTTCATGGGAAATAGTGCCTACGGTTCTGGCACTATCCTCGAGCTACGGTGGAAGCATAAAGCCTCAGTATCGAAATACTGTCCTCGACCTTCTGTCTGTAACTTCCTCATGCAGCCCTTATGGGACTGCAGGCTGCACAAAGGAATCCAACAGCAGTTTACCGTTTTCTGTGGATGAAAGAGACTCCTGATGACATTGTGAGTATACAATCAGTTTACACGACAGAGCTAGTGCAGTGTTCTCTGGAGAATACTGCCATGCTATACTGTAGGTGTATTCCTCTATACTTATCTTTGGGAGCTAAATACATCCGTCAGAAAAAGATAACACCGTTTTCTGCGATAGAAAGTGAGAAGTTTCATGGTCGGAAAGATGTCCTCTCCAGGGACTGAGACCTTTTCAAACTCTCTGGGGTGCAACACAGCCCCAAATGAAGCCAAAGAGCTACGAATTCTGGAGTCCAGTTGACCTAACTGCACAACAC
Source organism: Schistocerca serialis cubense (assembly GCF_023864345.2). Taxonomy (NCBI): domain Eukaryota; kingdom Metazoa; phylum Arthropoda; class Insecta; order Orthoptera; family Acrididae; genus Schistocerca; species Schistocerca serialis. The sequence goes on along the minus strand of NC_064642.1, from coordinate 80,762,937 downwards.
TGATACACCGAAGAGACGAGAACTGCCTTGGTTCAGTCCTAAACTGTTGAAAGTCTGTCCTACTAGCGCATTTGAGGGTTGTTTTTGGAGATTTCCCACATTCATCCAATATAATTCAGTCCCTCAGTTATCCCTTTGCCAACCAAAACAAAAAATGTAGATTGAAGACACATTATATTCAACTTTAGTTATGCCAGTCAACATTAAAAGTAGAAATTATGGAAGTAATGCAGTATATCCATTAACGTGGCCAGATGTGAAGTATCGTAAACTGACAGGGAGCAATAGACCAAAATTGAATAAGTGTTTGTTAAAGTTTGTTCCCTGTTTCCCCATTTTCAGGGACATTTAAGTGGCAGCTTTTATGAGTTATTTTTATTAAAATCCAACAGGATTTTCTCAGCCGTTCTGAATTTTTAAATTACAGATTTTTAATTGCATTTCCATCCTAACATTACAGGAATATAATACTTTTTTGTGAATATTTTGTACCAGAATAGTCCATAGTTCGTTGGTTATCCTGATGACGTAATTTCAGATCGTTGAATAAAAATGGTAGCATCCATATTGATATTAATAATATCAAAATATTGCCTACACGATTTAGGTACCAAAGTAATCTATCTTAGATACTCTAAATGGATAATTAACATCCATTTGAGATACAATTAGTTTTGCTTACTATCAAAATTAATATTTAGGGCACAACGCATTCTCAAACTTCCGGAATTAGCTCTATCAAAAATGGCAATTTTAGAATCTTGCCGCATCCTGGAAAAAATATTGTTCCCTCTTGGCTCTTGCACGTATTTGTTTCCCTACAGCTTACAACCCATTTTTCTCAGAATTTCGAGCATCTTGCACCACTTTACATTGTAGAACGCCTATACCAGGCTAACAAACCCTACGAACGTCTTCACTTTTCTTTTAAGTCTTGCTTCCATTTTCAACCGCAACGTCAGAATTGCTGCTCTGGTGTCTTTATCTTTCCTAAAACCAAACTGATCATCATCTAACATATCCTCAGTTTTCTTTTCCATTCTTCTGTATATTATTCTTGTCAGCAACTTGAATGCATGAGTCGTTAAGATTATTGTGCGATAATTCTCCACTTGTCAGCTCTTGCTGCCTTCGAAATTGTGTGGATGATGTGTTTCGAAAAGTGAGATGGTATATAAGTCAGATGGTGTATCGCCAGACTCATGTACTCTATACATCAACGTGAATAGTCGTTTTGTTACCACTTCCACCAATGATTTTTGAAGTTCCAATGGAATATTATCTATCCCTTCTGTCTTATTTGATCCAAAGTCTTCCAAAGCTCTTTTAAATTCTGATTCTAGTACTGGATCCCATTTCTCTTCTATGTCGACTCCAGTTTCTTCTTCTACCACGTCATCAGATAAGTCTTCTCAGTCGTGGAGAACTTCAATGTACTCTTTCCATCTATCAGCTCTTTCCTTTGCATTTAACAGTGGCATTCCCACTTCACTCTTAATGTTACCACCCTTGGTTTCAATTTTACCGAAGGTTGTTTTGACTTCTCTGTATGCTGAGTCAATCCTTCCGACCATCATTTCTTTCTTGATTGCTTCACATTTTTCACGCAGCCAGTTCATCTTAGTTTCCCCGACTTCCTATTCATTTCATCCCTCAGTAACTTATATTTGCATATTCCTGAATTTCCCTGAGCATTTTTGTAGTTCCTTCCTTCATCGATCAACTCTTAACCCATGGTTTCTTCGTAGTTACCTTCTTTATACCTATGTCTTTCTTTCCAGCTTCTGTGACTGCCCTTTTTAGAGGTGTCCACTCCTCTTGAACTGAACTGCCTACTGAGCTATTCCTTATCGCAGTATCTGTAGCCTTGGAGAACTTCAAGCGCATCTCTTCATTCCTTAGTACCTCCGTATCCCCTTTCATTGCACATAGATTCTTCCTGACTAGTCTCTTAAACCTACTCTTCATCACCACTAAATCATGATGAGTCTATATCTGCTCCTGGATGCGCCTTACACTCCAATATCTGATTTCGGACTGTTATTTAATCTAACTGAAATCTTCCCGAATCTCCTGGCCTTTTCCAAATCTACCTCCTGCTCCTGTAATTTTCGAATAGAGTGTTTGCTGTAGTCCGCAGCTCGTGGTCGTGCGGTAGCGTTCTCGCTTCCCGCTTCCGGGTTCCCGGGTTCGATTCCCGGCGGGGTCAGGGATTTTCTCTGCCTCGTGATGACTGGGTGTTGTGTGATGTCCTTAGGTTAGTTAGGTTTAAGTCGTTCTAAGTTCTAGGGGACTAATGACCATAGATGTTAAGTCCCATAGTGCTCAGAGCCATTTGAATCTTTTTTTTTTTTTTTGTTTGCTGTTAATAGCTTAAATTTGTTTGCAGAGCTCTATAGACTTTATCCTCTCTTATTCCTACTACGAAGCCGATACTGTCCCGTAACCCTTTCTTATACTCGTTCCCCTAAAACAGCATTCCAGTCCCCCATGACTATTATATATTCATCTCCCTTTATGCACTGTGCTACCTTTTCAGTATCCTCATATACTTTGTCAATCCCTTCATCTTCCGCTTGCAATGTTGGCATGTGGAGCAGAAATATCGTTGTCGGTATTAGTTTGCTGTCTGCCCTGTTGAGAACAACCCTATCACTGAACTGTCCACAGTAACACACTCTCTGGCCTACCTTCCTGTTCATAACGAATACTACTCCCGTTATACTACTTTATGCTGCTGTTGATATTACCTTATACTCATCTGACCAGAAATCTTGTCTTCTTTCCTTTTCACTCCGTGACAAACTGCTAACACTCCATTGAATTTTCCCAGTTTGAGAGTATTCCACGCCCCGACTCGTAGAACGCTATCCATTCGTTGATTACTGAATCTTTTTCTCAAGGTCACCTCCCCATTGGCAGCCCATCCTAGAGGTCCAAAGGGCGACATTCCGGAATCTTATTCATACTACTATATAACTGTCTAAATCTAGAGAAGTTGTTGGCCTGTTTTCTTCAGATTTTTATACGATACTCTAAGACACTTTCGGGTGGTCATAGACTTTATATACAGGATGGAGAAAAATTGTGTCACGAAATTTTAACCCTGGATAGCCGATGCAAGTAGGAACCAAAATAATAATGTTGTATAGATCGACAACGCACAATTTTTAAATTACGGAAACTTGGCGCCATGCGCTCCGATTGGCCACGGGATTGCCCCGTTACTGGATGCTCTGTACAGCGCATGACCGCGAATGCTTTGCCTGCCGGACATCGCGATGTATCCAAGGCGGCCCGCACGATCGGAGGTAGCGCGCCAGCCTTCCACTCTGGGGGCGAATCCGCCGGGGTCCCGACACATCCATTGTAGTTTCATGATAAGACGTACCGAGAACAAACCCGTCAACAGCTGTTATTTCGCGTACAAAAAGTAATTTACAAATTGTGTCGGCCCTGAAAAGGGCCCTTTTTTTTTTAGCTAGGACATTGTTTACTTGAAGCAGGTGCTCGAACTGGCGACCCTCTGACGCGACACAAGCTTGGTAACGTCGGACGGTGTTTCGCAGGACTCTTTCAAAGATTCCTGGCATTGCCCTGATGTGATTGGCGGTATGTTGAACGCGATCCATTAATTCCTCTTCGTTTCTAGGTGGTTCGCGACCGGGTGGGTGAAATAGAACCTTGAGGAATCCCCGTAGGAAAAAGTCCGGTGGCGCGAGGTCTGATGATCGCGGGGGCCTTGTCGTACGAGCACCTCTGACAATTACCCGGCCGTCGAAGAATTCATTTAAATATCTGCGCACAGCACGACTGTTATGTACGGGCGCCCCATCATGCTGCAATCACATGTGTAGCCGTACGCCCAGGGGAACATCTTCCAGCAGGTCAGGTACAGTTTCTTGTAAAAAGTGAAGGTAATTTGCCCCGGTAAGCCGAGGAGGTAGACGTACTGGCTCAATCAGATTGTCACCCACAATGCATGCCCAAATGTTGGGCGAAAATCGCTCCTGGTGTCCGTGGACGTACGGGACGTGAGGATTTCCCCTTGCCCAGTAATGAACGTGTTCAGTGTTGTAAAGGCCATCCTGATGGAAAACAGCACAATCGCGGGGAAGTCGGGATCTCGTGCAAAACGTCGCAGAAACCACCGGCAAAACCCTAGCCTGTGTTCATAGTCCGCCACAGGATTTAGGTCTTGGACAGGGTGGAAACTAAATGGATGGTGGCCTTCATCCCTCAAAACCTCCCAGACTAACCGATGAGTGATCCCCATGTCATGTCCAACCGCTCGGTTACTTCTCGTAGGTGCTTTCTCGGAGTGCTCGAGAACAGTCTCTTCAAATGCAGCATCCCTTCGTGCTTGAAGTCTTCCAGCATCACCATGATACCCCGCTAACGAGCCTGTTTCGCCAAGTCGCCGGTGAATTGCTGTAAACGTTTGCGAGTGTGGGTGGCGTCTTGCTGCGTACCGTTCCTCATACAACCGTCGAGCTTCATGCGAATTACCGTCGACTGGTCCATAAACAAAAACCATATCTCGTTGTTCTACAAACGAATACTGTGCCGCTATGCTTACTGTATGACTAAATCGCACACGTGTGTGTGCTCCGAAGCGAAGCTTACGTGTGAATGCCTCTGACGTGAGGTGGAGACAAACAGCAAGACCTATTCGACACGTGTGCGTAACACGTTGGGGCAGTGACGGGGCGAGGGACGTTTGTATGTGTGAACTGACAGCCACAGCGCTGCCCGTCAACCGACGAACATCAGGGCAATTCCACGGCCAACAGGGGCGCGTGGAGCCAAGTTTCCGTAGTTGAAAACTTGTGCGTTGTCGACCAACACAACATTAGTAATTTTGATTCCTACTGGCATGGTCAATCCAGGGCTAAAATTTCGTGACACAGTTTTTCTCCACCCTGTATATCTATGTCTATACAAGGTGTTAAAAATGTGCCGAATACTTTGATAAATGGTAGTACTCATCGAAACAAGAAAATAAGTCCAATTAATATGGGTCCCGAAATGCAGATGTTGTTGTACGTGCTGGCAGCCATTGAAGACGTGTCCGTGTAGTGTCTGTAATTAGCATGTTTTTCTCTTCAAATAAAGGAACCCAAATATCTCTAAACCAAGTTCCAAAACTTATTTGATAATTCTTTTCCTGGAACAGTTACTGAAAACTTTTAATTGTATTAACTCTAAACTGAGCTTTCATATAATTGTCAAATTCCGTGTGGTACCAAAATTTTCAAATGATTTACAGTATGTTTTTTTAACGTGGTCTTGAACCTTAATTCATTTATTCATTTTCGTACGTGCACCATTCATTTTCTTACATGCACCAATCATTTTCTTACATGCACCTTTTATGAGAAATTAATAAACATCTATTTTCTTAGTGCACCAATCATTTTCTTAAGTGCACCTTTTATAATTATAAACATTAGGATTCATTTTTCTTACATGCACCTTTGTAAAAAATATACTCTTTGAATGAAAATGGGGTGAGCTAGACTTGAACATCTGTAGTATAGTAGGAGGAAAAAGGAGGGTTGTGGATAACTGGCTCAGTTTCTGACAAACCCGGAAAGTGAACCAGAAATTTAGCTAGTGAGCCACAACCCCCCTTTTCCTCCTACTCACATGAAGAACCAAGGGGCTTTCGAGAGAGCTCCACCACTACCATTCAGCAAAGACTGCTGCATATGGGCCTCCGCAACAGCCACCTGGTTCTTGCACACTTGCTGACTGCTGTTCATCGGCGAGAAAGCCTGGAATTTGCCCACCAGTACTGCAACTGGACATCCACTGCGTGGCGACGGGTGGCCTTTTCAAACGGATCACGTTTTGTGTTCCATCGAGCGGATGGCCTTTTGAAAGCAAACATCCTGCAACAATCGTCAGAAGGGTTGAGACCGTGTATTGATACGTAGGAAAAACCAAGCGCCCGCAAAAGATGTATTTTGCTACGCCGGAAGTCGAGAACAAACGATAAAAAGTTCCATTTTTTTTTTTTTTTTTTTTTTTTTAAGAGAGACTCTGTCTTTAGTTCTCGTGTGAAGAAGACGTATTTTTGTAAGATGTGTGTGTGGTAGCCATTTGTGTTATCTGAAAACTATTTGTGCAAAACCACGACAGTTTTCCTTTCTTCCGCGCACATCTCAATGTCTCAATGTCGGCGGCCTGTATCGGTAGAGCCGGCCGAAGTGGCCGTGCGGTTAAAGGCGCTGCAGTCTGGAACCGCAAGACCGCTACGGTCGCAGGTTCGAATCCTGCCTCGGGCGTGGATGTTTGTGATGTCCTTAGGTTAGTTAGGTTTAACTACGAGGCCTGTTCAGAAAGTAAGCTCCGAGTGATTGCCAAATTGAAACCACAGTGAACATCAGAAATGTTTTACTTGTAACAATTAGCTACACCTTTCAGCTACTTCTCTACGTAGTCGCCGTTCTGACTTAGACTTTTGTCATAGCGTTGTACCAACTTTTCAATAGCCTCATCATAGAAGGCAGCCGCCAGTGCTTTCCGCCAATTCTCCACGCTGGCCTACACCTCGTTGTCTGTGTCAAAATGTTGTCTTCAAAGACAGCGGTTCATGTGACCAGAGATGAAACTCAGGGGGAGACAATTGCGGACTGTATTGTGGGTAATCTAACATTTCCATTTGAAAACGATGCAGGAGCATCTTCATTGCCCCTGCAGAATGCGGCTGAGAATTGTCGTGAAGACGAAACAGCACGGCAGTTATGTAATGTTAGCTGCATAGCTTCAGGCGAAATTTCTCACCAGGCCCTCGTACTTGGCGGCAGACACTATTTTCTAGACATCTTTACGCACTCACTGCGAGCTCAGAAATGAGAAGAGCGACGTGATGCTAACTGGGGTTATACTAGAGACACTACCCAACACATCTGTGCAAAGCTTTATCGGATTTTCATAGTCGTTTCCATTTCGCGACCGATCGGAACTTACTTTCTGAACGCCCCTCGTAGTTCTAAGTTCTAGGGGACTAATGACCTCAGCAGTTGTGTCCCATAGTGCTCAGAGCCATTTGAACCATTTTTTTGTATCGGTAGAAGAAGCCCGATCAAGAACTAATGTTAAACACACGGTCAAGAGAATACTTACTGCGGAAGAAGATGAATATAACCAAGGACACCAGAAGTATGCCAAGACTATACAAGCAATTTGTTTAATTATATATATATATATATATATATATATATATATATATATATATATAAATTTGCAAAACCGGAGGAGGGAGCGTAATAGTCTGAGAAATATTTTCGTGGTGTTCCCGGAATGATCTCGGCATTCTGGAAGGCACAGTGGATCAACACAAGTATGTATTTATCCTTGGGGACCATGTCCACCCTTACATGCAGCTTGTTTTTTCCTCAGCATAAGGGCATCTACCAGCAGGACAGTGCAACGTGTGACACAGCTTGCAGTGTGCAAGCATGGTTCGAAGAGCACCAGAATGTTTTAACATATTCCCCTCGCCACAAACCCTGCGGATTTAAACACAATCGCGAATGTGTGAGACCATCTCGATCAGACTGTTCGCGTCATTGAACACTCAGCCGAGATACCTAGCACATCCAGCCACTACACTGGACTCGTCATGGCTCCACATCCCTGTCGGTCTCTTCCAGAACTCAGTGACACATCTCACAGCGGTCCGCGCTGCGAAAGGTGGTTTCTCAGGCTCTTGACAGCTGGTCACGTTAATGTGACTGGACGGTGTATATAACCAATTACTTTTCTGCTTCTCTGTTATGGTACGTGTTTGCCGCCTTTCCTCTGTTTCTTATTCTATAACTTCATGTGGGTGAAACACCTACTGTAGGTTCGATTCCCATGCTCCAACGATCTAGATGATAGAAGGTCCATGCAGGCCAACTTTCGTCTGAATGATGATGAAGTGGTAATATACAGGGCAGCAGGTTCAGTTGATTCGTTATTCAATATAATTATCTCTTTAAAAGCATACAACTGAGTCTCTCCATGCATCGGTTATTATTGATTTGTATTTTATTAGCTTAGCCACATCGCAACATAGATCCAACTCGTTGATCATGTAGTCATATGCTTCTACCTCGTTATGTTTTTTGCAGTACATTAATGTACAATTGTCTGCATGAAGAAGAAGTTGCCGAAGTTTGCAGCAGTTTGAAGTGTTAGCGTATCTGGCAAAACCTCTTTTACTTCTTCTTCATAGATGAACGCTTCATATGCTAAAATTCTGAGACTGCAGCTATTGTGCATGTTTTGCCAGTCCAGAGGTCATATCGATACTAGACCTGTTTAAGTTTTGCATGTACATTTATTTTTTTTCACAACAAGGTGATTTCTTGAATAACGTATACATAAATTTTATTCAATGTGCACTGGGTGAATGGCAAAAGCGTCCGTCGCTAAGATATTTCTTTCCACTCTTTTTCTGGATGCTTTTCAACCAGTTTATCTACGGCATACTTACGCAACTGTCTGTATTTAGTAACTCTAGCTGATTGCGCAACGACCAGAGTACAGGGCACATGGTTTCGTAGAGATTAGCTGCACGACGATAAATTTGTTGCATTACATATATACTTCGTGTTCTCATATGTAAAGGAAAAATGTTAGCACTCTTAGTGTATAGCGGTCTGTCAACGACAAAGCTATCGGTGACGGAGCACATATTTTTCAAAGGAACCCTCTTGAAGTTTGCCTTAAAAGATTTAGGAAGAAACAGAAACCCTGAATCACAACAGCCCAATATGATTTGAACCCAGTTACTATCGAATGAGAATCGCGTATCCTAACCACTGCAAGACTGTCTACTTTGAAGTTTTTACAGAAATAATGAAACAAAGGTAGTTTTTTGGGTACAGATCGTTTTACTATTTCTCAAAATATACTTTTTTAAATATTTTATACAATTTTGCATGCGTTAGACCTAATTCCGGAAACATCCTTTTCCTCAAAAGCATTCTGTTGAGGATACAGAAGTTTCTTGAGGTCATTAGAATCAATGTCCAAAGATTTATTGATAGGCATAAGGGATCGAAAAGAAGTCGATAGAAGAAAAATCGGGCGAACAGTGGTAATGAGACATTAACTCTACGTTTTCCTCTGTTAAATAATCATTTGTTTGATGTCCTGTGACATAGCTGGCGACGTTATGGTTCATTATATGAAAGAGGCACTGTAAACCCAGTGTCCAAATTTATAGAACCTAAAAGAGCTCGAAAATTATGACCTGAAAATTTCGATAAAGATGACGTAAAAATGAAATAAAAGGTATGTAAAGTGAATTATAAAATAAATTACAGTAATGAAAAATTTTATGAGAGGATGGAACTGAAATTACAAAAAGAATAATTAATTTAAAATTGCTATGGTTTTCTTATGCACTTTCATATTTCGAAGATGTATAAAAATTATTGTGTAACCATCTTAGCGCAGTTGCAGTGTATGATAGCATGCAGAGTTCTCAAAAGTGACATAACGTCTATCGTTGGACAACAAGTACTTGTAGTTAGAAAATCTTTCAACATCTGCGAAAACAACTGGATTCTTTCCTTCAGTTTGAAACAAGAGTCTAAATATATCGACTCTTTAATGTCGATGTTTCGTAGATGGACATTACGTTCGTTGCAATATCGATTCTAAATATCAATATTTTTGTTTTAATACCCATACTTGGCCCAAGTCAACAATAGTAAGTGACTCGAAATCACAATAAACAAATGAACTATCAGCTTATTTTCAACATGTACAAATACATTCTCGAGCAAAATCATAGTGTTTTTTCTAGAGGCACTTGCATTGTTCATTCTTGGCATCATTATAAAAAATGAATTGTTCAATCATAAATGTAATTTAACACAAACTTTTTAAATTTGAAGTAAAATCTTAAAAATGACGACATCTTGAAAAATTAAATACTGTAAGATATCTATATGATGAAAAATTCAAATGAAATTTATATTTCTGTGGCCAAAATATTCGGGGCGTTAGTACTTGTGAACAAAGAATGGTAGATTACACATCAACAAATTCCAGTCATTGCTAATCGACATTTCTCCGATTCCCGTAAGTGTTCGAACCTGGAGTGCGTCTGCACTGAAGAGATCATTGGCCTTCTTCCCTTAATTATAAGTATATTAATTAATTATATTATTTATATATATTTATTACATATAATTAAGGTGAGAAGGTATATATATATATATATATATATATATATAGAGAGAGAGAGAGAGAGAGAGAGAGAGAGAGAGAGAGAGCAGCTATTATGAATTAAGGCACAAAAGAATTACTGGCATTGTGGCATTGGCCGCCAGCGAGCTCTGATTGAAATCAATGGGGAAAGTTGAATCATCTGAATCGGTTATTGAATTTTCGTGCTCCCATTTCAGTCTTCTGTTCAAAACTTTGTTCAGAGAACCATGTAACAACATTCCTTTAAATTCGTTTGCTTGAAAAATTATAAAATGACTTCTATGTTATATTAATCAATGAATAACTATCTTCGTCACAGTTGCTTTCTATAAAGTCATTTCAATGTTTCAATAACGCTTTGAACCATTGGTTGCAGCAAGGATGTCGTGTCAGATGGAAAAAAAAAGAAATTCGTGTAAACATTCCATTTACTCAATTTAACTGAAAGACCTATTGGCATATTGTCCTTATCTACCGATTTCGTTTTGAATTTTCTTTTACTGCAGGGTTAATTATGTTTTCGTACCAGTCAATGAACATTTCGGTGTTCATCCAAGCACTTTTTTTTGTTATTACAAATTAAGGGAACCCTGAAGCGTCTGAGGCTTTCAGATTTTCCGATGAGGAGCAAAGGCATTTTATGGATCCCCGTAGCGTTTGCACCAAGTAATACTGTTACTTGCTCTTCACTAGTTTTGTAGAATGGAGCTGAACACACTCGCCCAGAAGCTAAAGATTTTGACGGCAAATATTCCCAACTGAATCCGATTTCATCAGCGTTGTAAAGTCCAAGACTTAGTTATTGTTGTCAAATTATTTCTTCGAACCACCTTTGAAAGAATTTGCTACATTTACATCAGTTGACATTTTTTCACCTTGTATTTTCAATTCGCGAATTTTAAATCTGTACAGTTATCCGTTACTTGCCACAAACGGTTCATCGGCATCTTTTTTTTTATTTAAATGAGATGGTTTTTCACAGACCAATGGACCAGATATCGGTCGCCCAGTTCATCATTTTTGTGAAAACCAATAAAAAGTTTCTTCCCAAACTTAATATTTTTTTTGTGCTTTGACAGTTCTAAGCACAGACGTAACACGGTGCAGCTATTGGTGACTGTCTAAATCAAACAATAGTAAAACCCGCGAAGTCTAACTCAAACAATAATGTAACGTTTAGGGCGGGCGGGTAATAGGGATGGCTGTTATCGCTGAAACAATCTGTTTTCGGTTATATCGTTTCTATTTATTTTTCACCGCCAGTTAAACCTGACTGTTAAAACCGCTCAAAATAGCCAGTTCCTGAAAGAACAGATTTTCGGTCTTCTACTCCTATTATTTCCTGCAATAAATGCAGAAATCGAACAGAGACTGAAAAAGTGTGCTTCTTCAATATCAAGATACGTAGAATCAAAATCTTAAATTAACTTAGTCCGTCCACTGTTGGCTGCTTTCCTCGAAAAGTGGTAAGTGATTGAATACTACAAAAAGTCGCCTGTGTTCTCCTTTATATTCCAATTTTTTGAAGTTCTGTTCATAAAACATGTAATCGAGGATTGTAGCACTATTTGGGCAGTACGAATAATCGGTGCTAAAGGGTTAAAACTGAAGTTGAAGAACTCTATTTTTTTGTGTTACTTTTGTCTGTTTTCAAGGGCTACAACCAGATGAAGGTATATTATGTAGACACAGACATCGGTATCAGCTACTGTACTTTCTGTTTTCACTGCAAACTCCGCAATAACTGACAAGTTTTAGGTTTGTCTTTACATGATATCGCAGTTTTGTTGTGGATCCTACGGTTTTTGATCTTTTAATGCAAATGGAACATTGTACTTCACTGATACCGCACTCTGTAAAACACTTCCTGATAGGGATGTTCCCTTCCTGTTTTAATGTAATATCTGACGAAAAGAGCGAGATACTACCGTTCATACCAGAAGGGGCAAGTCTTCACAATGAAAACAGTATACCGTACCAGCTAATAGACCATGCCACATACTAATACATTATTATCTCGGCAGTGCTGTACCAGTTCTTATGCCACGTATTTGTTGCTCGTTTCTGTCAGCATTGTAGTTAGAACAGCACCAATCGCTTTGCTCATTTTCTGTAACGACACAATATTTGAAATCAATGGAAAGATAAAAATTACTTGTTTTTTTATTAAGATTTATTTAACAACGAGAAATTTTAGTATTACTGCTAATGCTAATTGATATTTGGATTTTTATTCGGTTATTTATAAAAAAAATCACATGATATAACCGAAACCAAATGAATACCGAAAAATACCGGTTAATCACAACTAAATACCGGTATTGCTTTTAACCGGTCGGTTTTTCCCATCCCTGTGGGGTAGTACCAGCATGACATTCCCGAGTAGGTATTGGCTAGAGATCAAAGATATTTGTTCCCGGTTGACAATCCAGATAATCACCCATGCGTACAACTGAGGTCCGGATAACTTGAGTCTCCACTGTACTGTCAGTCTGTGCGAGGTAACGGTGTGTGGCCCTCAATGAGTAACTGTTTACAACAGCCTTCATTTAGCTAATCTCGTAATCACTACTGCAAATCAGCACCACGTTTGAGCGTGAATGTCTCTAAAACGCACTTCCGGTACGTCGCGAAGGTGTTGTCGAGCGTGAATGAAGTTATCTCCGAATTTTTTCCACTTTTTCCATTTTTTCCATTGCCGTAATACATTAATGTGGTTTGCTTTGTAGTTTGTGCATCGTGGGACGTGAAAGTGCAGTGAACACAGGGCAAAAATCACAGAAATTCGTTTTTTTTTTTGTTTTTTTTTTAATCTCATACACGAATGCAAACCGATAATGAAAGATATAAAATCGAAATATATACTACATATTAAGAAGTATCACAAGAAATGGGGGAGTCAAAGTCACACATCCGTGTTAAAAATTCTAGTAATTGTGCTCATCGAAGAAATATACATCTAACTAGTACGTCTGCTGGCTTCACGTGCTTTGACGAAAACGATAGTAGTATCTTTGTCAGTATTTCCGACGCCGGAAATTACGTAGAAAAAATGGAAATTTGACGATTCCCTTTAGTATAAGATTTAACTGAATACATGGCAACCTTTGGCCGGCCGTTGGTGGCCGAGCGGTTCTAGGCGCTTCAGTCTGGCGTGGGTGTGTGTGTGATGTCCTTAGGTAAGTTAGGTTTAAGTAGATTTAAGTTCTAGGGGACTGATGACCTGAGATGTTAAGTCCCATAGTGCTCAGAGCCATTTGAACCATTTTTACATTGCAACCTGAATGAATCATAATTTCAAAAATAACTTGGACGACATAAGGAAAACCTTTCGATTGGACTGTCTGGTCTTATATCCATGGCTGGTCTACTCTAGAGCAGTTACAGGTGCACTTTGTAACTCGCGTGAACTGAAGGCCATACGTAAGGCGTATCAGCTACCATGGTGCAATCACAAACCGTCCATTCGCCAATTTCAAAAAGTTTCACGAACTTGCAAAAATGCTTATGAATTCCTAGTGACATAAAGATGCAGTTGTAAAGTAATTTTGTTAATGTTATAACAAACACAACAAGAGTCTAGGAGAAATCGTTAATGCGAATCTTGCGAAATTAGCACAGACTAATCGTACTAAGTTGAACTCATCTTTTTTTGGGGGGGGGGGGTATTGTTTCGTGACTTACACAATTTGCCATTAAGAGGAAAAATGAATACAAATGCCGTTTTCGATGGTTTATTACAGATCAGAGTACACTCAGGTGACGAAACATCGCGAAAAAATTCCGGAAGGGCCCCCCAAAAAAATGCCGCCTATATTTTCCATAGAACCCAAAACGATTTAGACTCTGAAACAAACGGCACAGTTTTATGTTATACATTATGCTACAGGTTATGTGTGCGCGGACACGATGTACTTTCCACACAATATACACAAATAGATTTGAAAACCGACGTCGAAGTTTGTGGGAGTGGTTAAAAGAGCAAGTTGGCCTGAGTGATAAAATCATATTGGAACACGATTTATAACCAAAAATTTTTTAAGATCAGAAGATAACAGTTTCAATAAATGTAATTAACGCGATCTTGGCTATAAAAAGATTTTTCAAAAAGAAGAAAAAAGAAAAATGTTGGTGAAAAATCGGTTCAAGGAGCATCAAAAAAGCCACATAGCTTTTTGTGTGTTGATGGTTCTTTATTTAAGCCTAGACAAAGTGCACTCGAAACCTTCCCTTTTCTGCCATTTAAAGGATTTTATTGATAGTGGAGTAACGCTAAATTCGTAAATTTGGCTTGGTTTCTTGAAGTGCAGAATGGATCATAGATATTGAATCTCCCTGTCCAAGAGCTCCACATATTGTTTAGAGGCCGATGTGCATATTACTTTGCTGTGTAATGGACATTAATTGTCGACGTGAGAGTCTCGTTTATTAGCTAATCATCCTTTTACGGTGTTTCAGACAAGATCAGCAGACTTTTAGTTTTCCATTAATTTCTTATCTGTTACATCGAACAGTTCTACAACATGACAATCCGTTCTGAACCACTTTCAGACTGAAACTTATTCCGTGTAATGTTTTTTGCAAATAAATATACAGTTTTTCTCTAGACATATAATACAGTTCTTCTCTAGACATATATCGAGGCACGCACAGACACGTTGTTGATAACTTCGCAAAATCTTCGTTACCTCTTATGAGCTTAATACTTCAGGAAGGAAGATTAGCTTTTAACGTCGTATGGATAATGAGGTTTTCAGAGACAGAGCACACACTCGGATACTGCAAGGAAGTGGGACAGAAATTGTCCGTGTCCTTCCCAAAGCAACCAAGGAGAGGATCATCAAGTTCGACTTAGGCCAGCCGCAGAAAAACTGAATCAAAATGTCCGGACGGAGTTTTGAGCCCTGGCGCTCCAGAATCGTAGCCGGCCGAAGTGGCCGTTCGGTTAAAGGCGTTGCAGTCTGGAACCGCAAGACCGCTACGGTCGCAGGTTCGAACCCTGCCTCGGGCATGGATGTTTGTGATGTCCTTAGGTTAGTTAGGTTTAACTAGTTCTAAGTTCTAGGGGACTAATAACCTCAGCAGTTGAGTCCCATAGTGCTCAGAGCCATTTGAACCATTTTGAACCAGAATCGTGGTCCACCCCACTCTGCCATCCTCGCTCGGGCGTAACGCTCCAGCGCTAACAGCTAAGTGTTATATAAATGCGGATCAGTCACTAATGTTTTGTTTGAAAACACGACAAACGCTTCCGCTAACACCGGGCAGAAACTGAAAACACCAATCGAAGTCCGGTGAACGAATAATTTTACTTGGAAAGCAATGGGACTTCACTCATGACGCCGCCTGGCGCATTAAGTTATGCGTAATACTCTGACGCACTTCAAGTCGATCACTTAAGGGTCGGTCTCGCAGACACCGGAAAAAGTTTACCTATTTACTTCAAGGCCCAGCTGATTTCAGTTCCAGTTATACAATCAACTTTTTCGTCACAACTGCTGTCTAAATACCCATCGAACGAGAAATAAACAACTGCTTGATAAACCGGAATTTACATCGACACGGGGCAAAGAAATACCTATCTGCAAATAAAATACTACTATGAGTGATGTAAGCTAATGTGTTTATCGTTAACGCACTGTTACCAACTTCTGGGGAGTTGTTATTCACATCTCCCTGCATCCATACGACTTTGTGTTAGGACTGAAACTCAGCGGATAAAACAGAATAAAAATGATTTTAAAATACAGACGTCGAGGTCATTAATTTGTAAAACTATATTCGTGTACAACAGGTGCTTGAAACTTAACAATCGAAAGGCTACAGATCACTTCGTCGAAGAAAAAATACTGCGAAAGTCTTCTAAGCTAGATGCAGGACTCGGAAGGTGACGGTAGACCTGTTAATCACGGGTTTTGACGAGTACTAGGTATGCTGTAAACATAACTGTCCGAGTACCTGGCTAGCAGCTTTTCATGCGACAGCCTCTAATTTTCAAGAAAATCGATGTTGAAGATTTATGTCTACGTCCTATGCCTGTAACGCTACTCACGTTTGTGGCAAGCGAGCGTAGCGCAGCTGCTAAGGTTGACAGCTAACACGCAGGAAGTAGACTTTTTGTTTCTCCAATTTCATCGTGCAGAATATCAGCGAATAGTACACCTCGCGTTTGTGACAAGCGAGCGTAGTGCAGCTGCTAAGGTTGACAGCTAACACGCAGGAAGTATGAGTTTTTGTTTCTTCAGTTTCATCGTGCAGAATATCAGCAAATAGTACATCTCACGTTTGTGACAAATTCTCATTTTCACAGTAATAATTCTGTTAATACACTGAGGTGACAAAAGTCGTGGGATAGCGATCTCCACTTAGACAGATGGCAGTAGTATCGCGTACACAGTGCGTTGGTAGAGCTGTCATTCGTACACAAGTGTTTCATGTAAATAGTTTTCCGACGTCATTATGGCCGCACAACGGGAAATAACAGGCTCTGAACGCGGGATGATAGTTGGAGCTACGAGGGTCACTACAAAAGAATTGCAAACTATCTTTTTTAATCCATCTTTTATTCTACATGTTTGAAAGTTTTACAGTGTGTAGATACATCCTTAGGAACAATATTTTCATTTCTCCACATAATTTCCATTCCTCTCAACTGCCTTACGCCATCTTGGAACCAGCGCCTGTATACCCGCACGATAAAATTCTGGACCAACCTGTTGGAGGCACTGTTTGGCAGCGTGCACAAGGGAGTCATCATCTTCAAACCTTGTTCCACGAAGAGAGTCTTTCAGTTTCCCAAAGAGATGACAGTCACGTGGAGCCAAGTCAGGACTGTAAGGCGGGTGTTTCAGTGTTGTCGATCCGAGTTTTTGTGATCGCTTCCATGTGGCCGTGCATTGTCGTGCAACAGCAAAACATCCTGCTTTTGCCGATGTGGTCGAACTCGACTCAGTCGAGCTTGAAGGTTCTTCAATGTCTTCACATATGCATCAGAATTTATGGTGGTTCCACTTGGCATGATGTCCACAAGCAAGAGTCCTTCAGAATCGAAAAACGCCGTAGCCATAACTTTTCCAGCAGAAGGTGTGGTTTTGAATTTTTTGTCTTGGGTGAATTCGCATGCTGCCACTCCATTGATTACCTCTTCGTCTCTGGTGAAAAATGATGGAGCCATGTTTCATCACCTGTCACAATTCTTCCAAGAAATTCATCTCCATCATTCTCGTACTGTTCCAAAAGTTCGCTGCGTACCGCTTTTCTTGTTTCTTTGTGAGCCACTGTCAACATCCTGGGAACCCACCTGGCAGAAACCTTTTTTAACGCCAACACTTTCAGTATTCTGCAAACACTTCCTTCCCCTATCCCAACGTAGCGTGACAATTCGTTCACTGTGATGCGTCTGCCGGCAGTGACCAATTCGTTAACTCTCTGCACATTGTCTGGAGTGTGTGCAGTACGAGGCCTGCCGCTGCGAGGACAATCCTCAATATTGCCGTGCCCGCTTTCATCACGTAACCTGCTTGCCCACCGACTAACTGTACTGCGATCGACAGCAGCATCTTCATACACCTTTTTCAACCTCTTGTGGATGTTTCCCACAGTCTCGTTTTCACAGCACAAGAATTCTATGACAACACGTTGCTTCTGACGAACGTCAAGTGTAGCAGCCATCTCGAAGACATGCTGTGACGGCGCCACTCACGGGAACAGGTTGAACTAAGTTTGAAAACAAGCGGAAAGGATGTATCTACACACTGTAAGACTTTCACACATGCAGAATGAAACCTGTATTTTTACAAAAATGGTGTGCATTTCTTTTGGAGTGATGCACGTTTCGGAAATCGTTAGAGAATTCAAAATTCTGAGATGCACAGTGTCAAGAGTACGCCGAGAATAACAAATTTCAGAAATTATCTCTCAACACGGGCAATGCAGTGGCCGACAGCCTTCAGTTGACGACGAGCAGGGGCGTTTGCCTAGAGTTGTCAGTGTTAGAACTAACAGGCAAGGAACCTTACATGAAATAACCACAGAAATCAATGCGGGACGTACAGAGAATGTATCCGTTAGGACAGTAGCGTGAAATTTGGCGTTAATGGGCTACGGCAGCAGACGACCGGCGAGAGTGTCTTTGCTAACAGCACGACGTCGCCTGCAGCGCCTCTCCTGTGCTCGTGGCAATATCGGTTGGACCTACACGACTGGACAACCATGGCCTAGTTAGACGGGTCCCGATTTCAGTTGGTAAGAGCTGATGGTAGGGGGTTCGAGTGTGGCAGACCTCACGAAGCCATGGACCCAGGTCGTCAACAAGGCACTGCACAAACTGGCGGTGGTTCCATAATGGTGTGGGTTGTGTTTATATTCAACGAGCTGGGTCCTCTGGTCCAAATAAACCGATCACTGACTGAAAATGTTTATTTACTTTTGAATACATTGTGGGAGTGAACAGTGATCAATGTGTTACAAATATTTACTATCAAAAACAGTCTTGATCACAATTTATTTATTACGGTAACCGTAATATGCACAACTACTGTGCCCTCTCGATTTTTTTTAATTTTTTTTTTCTTAGTACTGATCTGTAAGAATTATTATTTAATCTATGTAAATGGAAGTCTCTTATTAAACCAGTAAATTCTACCCGTGCAGCATGTACTGTACATGTCAGTTAACGATTATTGCAGCCTAATCATTGAAAATCGTTTCAATAAAGACATGTTTCTGCTCAATAGTTCATCATCTGACGTGACAGTCTTTTCCATTCGACTTTCGCAACAACATCGTTAGAAAGAAGACTGCTGCCACATCTTTGGACTGGCGTTTATCCTCACCATGGCAACCACTAGTTTGCCTATCGACTTTACAACAACTTCAGTTGAAAGAAGCCAGCTGCCACATCTTTGGAACGGCGTCCAACTGCACCATGGCAACCAGTGCTTCCAAATGGTTCACCCACAGGCCTTGAGAGGGCAACGCTTTTAGTGTCAAAAAGAAGTTCATATATATTACATGTTTAAATATTTTTAACGCTTCTTAATTGACAATAGCTGTTAAACAAACTAAGTTTAGTGTGTGTTTATTTTCCTTTCTTGACAATGTTCTTTTAACTAAGAAATTTTACATTGTTATTCGACCTATAACCCATTGGTTAGTAATGACATCATTCCGTCAGAAGTGGGCGGAGCCTCCATTATATATAGTAAGACGTGCACTGGTTTCTCCAGTAGCGACTTACCACCAGAAGGAGTTTCTTACACATTGGTAATTCATTGTTTTATAGCTTGATAACTTTATGTAGTTTCTTTAATGTATGAAGCCCTCTAATAAAAGCTTTGTATACCACTTGTAGGTCTGAACATGACCACAGTAGTGGTCGAAACTGGTCACCGTAATAAATAAATTGTGATCAAGACTGTTTTTGATAGTAAATAAAAAAAAACAAATTGGTTATGTTTGGCTACTGTGAGACCATTTTCAGCCATTCATTGACTTCATGTTATCAAACAACAATGCGCCACGCCACAGTGCGACGATTGTTCGCGCTTGATTTGCAGAAATTGTGGTCAATTTGAGCGAATAGTTTGGCCGCCCAGATCGCTCGACACGAATGCCATCGAACATTTATGAGATACGATCGAGAGGTCATTTCGTGCACAAAATGCTGCACTGGCAGCTCTTTGTCAATTATGGGAGGCTATACAAGCAAAAAGGAATACAAACGTCTAAAAAATGAGGTCGACAGGAAGTGCCAAATGGCTAAGCAGGGATGGCTAGAGGACAAATGTAAGGCTGTAGAGGCTTATCTCACTAGGGTAAGATAGATACTGCCTACAGGAAAATTAAAGAGACCTTTGGAGAAAAGAGAACCACTTGTATGAATATAAAGAGCTAAGATGGAAACGCAGTTCTAAGCAAAGAAGAGAAAGCAGTAAGGTGGAAGAAGTATATAGAGGGTCTGTACAAGGGTGATGTACTTGAGGACAATATTATGAAAATGGAAGAGGATGTAGATGAAGATGAAATGGAAGATACGATACTGCGTGAAGAGTTTGACAGAACAATGAAAGACCTGAGTCGAAACTAGGTCCCGGGAGTAGGCAACATTCCATTAGAACCACTGATAGCCTTGGGAGAGCCAGACCTGACAAAACCCTACCATCTGCTGAGCAAGATGTATGAGACAGGCGAAATACCCTCAGACTTCAAGAAGAATATAATAATTCCAATCCCAAAGGAAGCAGGTGTTGGCAGATGTGAAAATTACCGAATTATCAGTTTAATAAGTCACAGCTGCAAAATACTAACGCGAATTCTTTACAGACGAATGGAAAAACTGGTAGAAGCCGAACTCGGGGAAGATCAATTTGGATTCCGTAGAAATATTGGAACACGTGAGGCAATACTGACCCTATGACTTATCTTAGAAAATAGATTAAGGAAAGGCAAACCTACGTTTCTAGCATTTGTAGACTTAGAGAAAGCTTTTGACAATGTTGACTGGAATACTCTCCTTCAAATTCTGAAGGTGCCAGGGGTAAAATATAGGGAGCGAAAGGCTATTTACAATTTGTACAGAAACCAGATGGCAGTTATAAGAGTCGAGGGACATTAAAGGGAGTCAATGGTTGGGAAGGGAGTGAGACAGGGTTGGAGCCTATCGCCGATGTTATTCAATCTGTATATTGAGCAAGCAGTAAAGGAAACACAAGAAAAATTTGGCGTAGGAATTAAAATCCATGGAGAAGAAATAAAAACTTTGAGGTTCGTCCATGACATTGTAATTCTGTCGGAGACAGCAAAGGATCTGGAAGAGCAGCTGAACGGAATGGACGCTGTCTTGAAAGGAGGATATAAGATGAACATCAACAAAAGCAAAACGAGGATAATGGAACGTAGTCGAATTAAATCGGGTGATGCTGAGGGTATTCGATTAGGAAATGAGACGCTTAAAGTAGGAAAGGAGTTTTGCTATTTGGGGAGCAAAATAACTGATGATGGTCGAAGTAGAGAGGATATAAAATCTAGACTGTCAACGGCAAGGAAAGCGTTTCTGAAGAAGAGAAATTTGTTAACATCGAGTATACATTTGTCGTTTCTGAAAGTATTTGCATGGAGTGTCGCCTTGTATGGAAGTGAAACATGGATGATAAATAGTTTCGACAAGAAGAGAAGAGAAGCTTTCGAAATGTGGTGCTACAGAAGAATACTGAAGATTAGAAGGGTAGATCACATTACTAATGAGGCGCTGGATAGAATTGGGGAGAAGAGGAGCTTGTGGCACAACTTGACTAGAAGAAGGGATCGGTTGGTAGGACATGTTCTGAGGCATCAAGGGATCACCAAATTTAGTATTGGGGAGCAGCGTGGAGGGTAAAAATCGTAGACGGACACCAAGAGATGAATACACTACGCAGATTCAGAAGGATACAGGTTGTAGTAGGTACTGGGAGATGAAGAAGCTTGCACAGGATAGAGTAGCATGTAGAGCTGCATCAAACTAGTCTCTGGACTGAAGACCACAACAACAACAACAATACAGGCAGCATCGCGCAATATTTCTGCAGGGGACTTCCGACGACTTGTTGAGAGGATGCCGCGTCTAGTTGGTGCGCTACGCAGGGCACAATGAGGCCCAACACTATATTAGGATGTATGCCATGGCTTTTGTCACCTTAGTGTAAATCAATCATTACAGCAAACTGTCTTCGAGTGTGTATTCCGCCTCTTGCAGAATAGGTCACAGAGTCGTCTTACTTTCTATCGCTTGCATCTTTTGCTGTGCTAGAAGAGAATTTTGGATGATATTTGTCGCAGAAGCACCGAAACACAAATTCGTAGAGCACGACGCACATTTAATGGAAGCTACAACCTAGCAGGCACACGGATTTTTCACAAGCGATTCCGGGAAACACGATTCGTTTGACCTCAAAACGGTAGTTCTCTCCAATTCCTGTCAAAGCAGGTGCACTAATTTGGTGCAGAATTGAAGAATTTATTTGTATGGAATTTTCCCTATGCGATTTCTCGATTAGTCTTTATCAAGTCGTGACCATTTTCAGTCTTTTTTCGTAAACATTTAACCTGTCTCTAAAAATGAAGATCACAGTGTTGGAAAAGTGGAGTACATTTGAGTGGCATGATTTTCCGTGGAAAGTCAATGGTTTTCTTTCATCTACAAAGAGTGGGTCGTAAAGTGTCTCATCAGTCTGCCATCCCCATGAATCAATAACGCAAAGAAATTTTTCTAGTCCCCTGTGTAGAATAATGACAGATTTTAAGAACTCTTCGTACAGAATTGTGGTGAACTTCCCGATTTCTTTCAGGCTACAGTTACATACATAATTTACGAGTTAACTCGTCAACTTTTTTTTGAAGAATCGGATGACGATTTTCTGGATAGTTCGCGCATGGATAAGAAAATGCACGGGAATATCTTTCCTGGTGAAGTTATAGTATATTGTGCTGCGAAGGAGTGACTAATTGATACACACTATTGGCGTAAGGTTGCCTGGGAGTGGAAGAACCCGGAAGAATAAGGATTAAACGTCATTAGTACCAACATGTTTATTAACACTAGTCAAGAAAAGTCGCTTTACCAATTAGGTCAACAGGACCTTTACATATTAAGACAAAATCATCCAGTTACATAAAACAATTTAAGAACAATTACCGACAATCGGTGAAACGATCTCTCCGAAGATCCTTAAAAGATTAAGTACAAAACTCAAGAATGCCCCAAATAACCCTGTTTTATAAAATGTATAACACGATTGGAAAGCAGTCTTCAAACCAGGCAGGCAATAATTACACTACTGGCCATTAAAATTGCTACAACAAGAAGAAATGCAGATGATAAACGGGTATTCATTGGACAAGTATATTATACTAGAACTGACATGTGATTACATTTTCACGCAATTTCGGTGCATAGATCCTGAGAAATCAGTACCCAGAGTAACCACCTCTGGCCGTAATAACGGCCTTGATACGCCTGGGCATTGACTCAAACAGAGCTTCGATGGCGTCTACAGGTACAGCTGCCCATGCAGCTTCAACACCATACCACAGATCACCAAGAGTACTGACTAGCGTATTGTGATGAGCCAGTTGCTCGGCCACCATTGACCAGACATTTCAATTGGTGAGAGATCTGGATCGAATGAAGGGTAGAGCCACGGGTCGTAACACATCTAAATTGTAACGTCCACTGTTCAAAGTGCCGTCAGTGTGAACAAGAGGTAACCGAGACGTGTAACCAATGGCACCCTATACCATCACGCCGGGTGATACGCCAGTATGGCGATGACGAATGCGCGCTTCCAATGTGCGTTCACCGCGATGTCGCCAAACACGGATGATACCATCATGATGCTGTAAACAGAACCTGGATTCATCCGAAAAAGGTTAAAGGCGCTGCAGTCTGGAACCGCAAGACCGCTACGGTCCCAGGTTCGAATCCTGCCTCGGGCATGGATGTTTGTGATGTCCTTAGGTTAGTTAGGTTTAACTAGTTCTAAGTTCTAGGGGACTAATGACCTCAGCAGTTGAGTCCCATAGTGCTCAGAGCCATTTGAACCATCCGAAAAAATAACTTTTTGCCAGTCGTGCACCCAGTTTCGTCGTTGAGTACTCCATCGCAGGCGCTCCTGTCTGTGAAGCAGCGTCAAGGGTAACCGCAGCCATTGCCTTCGAGCTGATAGTCCATGCTGCTGCAAACGTCGTCGAACTGTTCGTGCAGATGGTTGTTGTCTTGCAATCGCCCCCATCTGTTGACTCAGGAATCGAGACGTGGCTGCAAGATCCGTTACAGCTATGCGGATAAGATGCCTGTCATCTCAACTGCTAGTGATACGGGGCTACAATCCGACCTTTATCAAAGTCGGAAACGTGATGGTACGCATTTCTCCTCCTTACACGAGGCATCACAACGGCGTTTCACTAAGCAACGCCGGTTAACTGCTGTTTGTGTATAAGAAATTGGTTGGAAACTTTCCTCATGTCAGCGCGTTGTAGGTGTCGCCACCGGCGCCAACCTTGTGTGAATGCTCTGAAAAGCTAATCATTTGCATATCACAGCATCTTCTTCCTGTGGGTTAAATTTCGCGTCTGTAGCACGTCATCTTCGTGGTGTAGCAATTTTAATGGCCAGTAGTGTATCTCTAGAATGTGTTCAACTAAAATACAACATATAAATCAGGATTACCTCAAAGGAGTTCACTTAAAAGGAAAGAAGAGCAATCAAAGCCGCTTGATATGAAACCGCCACATGTCGGGCAACAGACCAGAAATTACTTAGGGCAGGCCCAATTCGCTGCTCACCACACTCCTTTTCATAGGAACAGTGGGAACATGACCCTATGCGCAAACGTACAATGATAGTCTGATTACCACAGAAATAACTTTTAAGTAAAACGAGTAAAAACTTAAGTCATCAGATTACACGCTGACTGTGTAGAAGAAACAGATGTGATAATTTGCTAAAAGATAATAAGGTAACTGGCCAAGGAAACCACCACGATTTACATCAGATTGTAAAGAAGTTCAGAGGCCAACCGAGATTCAGCTTCAAATCACGCCAAAAGGCGGAAACGGTAAATACACTCCTGGAAATGGAAAAAAGAACACATTGACACCGGTGTGTCAGACCCACCATACTTGCTCCGGACACTGCGAGAGGGCTGTACAAGCAATGATCACACGCACGGCACAGCGGACACACCAGGAACCGCGGTGTTGGCCGTCGAATGGCGCTAGCTGCGCAGCATTTGTGCACCGCCGCCGTCAGTGTCAGCCAGTTTGCCGTGGCATACGGAGCTCCAACGCAGTCTTTAACACTGGTAGCATGCCGCGACAGCGTGGACGTGAACCGTATGTGCAGTTGACGGACTTTGAGCGAGGGCGTATAGTGGGCATGCGGGAGGCCGGGTGGACGTACCGCCGAATTGCTCAACACGTGGGGCGTGAGGTCTCCACAGTACATCGATGTTGTCGCCAGTGGTCGGCGGAAGGTGCACGTGCCCGTCGACCTGGGACCGGACCGCAGCGACGCACGGATGCACGCCAAGACCGTAGGATCCTACGCAGTGCCGTAGGGGACCGCACCGCCACTTCCCAGCAAATTAGGGACACTGTTGCTCCTGGGGTATCGGCGAGGACCATTCGCAACCGTCTCCATGAAGCTGGGCTACGGTCCCGCACACCGTTAGGCCGTCTTCCGCTCACGCCCCAACATCGTGCAGCCCGCCTCCAGTGGTGTCGCGACAGGCGTGAATGGACGGACGAATGGAGACGTGTCGTCTTCAGCGATGAGAGTCGCTTCTGCCTTGGTGCCAATGATGGTCGTATGCGTGTTTGGCGCTGTGCAGGTGAGCGCCACAATCAGGACTGCATACGACCGAGGCACACAGGGCCAACACCCGGCATCATGGTGTGGGGAGCGATCCCCTACACTGGCCGTACACCACTGGTGATCGTCGAGGGGACACTGCATAGTGCACGGTACATCCAAACCGTCATCGAACCCATCGTTCTACCATTCCTAGACCGGCAAGGGAACTTGCTGTTCCAACAGGACAACGCACGTCTGCATGTATCCCGTGCCACCCAACGTGCTCTAGAAGGTGTAAGTCAACTACCCTGGCCAGCAAGATCTCTGGATCTGTCCCCCATTGAGCATGTTTGGGACTGGATGAAGCGTCGTCTCACGCGGTCTGCACGTCCAGCACGAACGCTGGTCCAACTGAGGCGCCAGGTGGAAATGGCATGGCAAGCCATTCCACAGGACTACATCCAGCATCTCTACGATCGTCTCCATGGGAGAATAGCAGCCTGCATTGCTGCGAAAGGTGGATATACTCTGTACTAGTGCCGACATTGTGCATGCTCTGTTGCCTGTGTCTATGTGCCTGTGGTTCTGTCAGTGTGATCATGTGATGTATCTGACCCCAGGAATGTGTCAATAAAGTTTTCCCTTCCTGGGACAATGAATTCACGGTGTTCTTATTTCAATTTCCAGGAGTGTATTTAACTGTCGCGAGAGACGGAAAACGTAGGCTGAAGGGGGACGCGAACGGTTAGCTGGTGAACATCACCTACGTTAAACATAGGCTTGGCTTGGAGGTATGACCCACCAAAATACATGCAACAAGATTTGTCCCCGTAAGGCGGAGAAGCTTGTGGGCTCCACATAAGTAAAGAAACCGACTTGGTGATTCAGTGCACATCGTACCACGCATTAAAAAAGAATGTTTCGAACGTCACGAATACTTCCACATTAAACGCAAAAGAATTATTCAGTAGCAAACAGTTCAAAACCTCAGTAATGTAAAACACAAAATCAAATCACAACTCTATGACAGTTACCAAATTGAGGCTATTATGTTTTCAAAAAAATTCAAATGGCTCTGAGCACTATGGGACTTAACATCTGAGGTCATCAGTCCCCTAGAACTACTTAAACCTTTCTAACCTAAAGACATCACACACACCCATGCCCGAGGCAGGATTCGAACCTGCGATCGTAGCGGTCGCGCGGTTCCAGACTGAAACGCCTGGAACCGCTCGGCCACTACGGCCGGCACTATGTTTTCATATGAGCAACACACGCCTCTAATCGCTTAGCCAGACACAGGAAAAGGAAACAACAACAACAGGAGGCTGAACCGAAGCCGATATAGAAGCAGCACGACACAAACACGCGCACGAACTGACCCAGCCACAACTATCACAGTGGTGAGCAAGATCAGTCTTTACGAATGTCGCGTGGTCTCGGTACTGAAGCAACGAACTAAAATCGTCTCACCGAGCAACCAAAGGCGCTGTGCGGTGACAAAGAGCAGAAAAGCTTGGAGCCACCAAGAGATGTGTGACTGACAACGACCCACCGCTGGCCTCGAGATCTGGTCGGCCAAAGGAATAATGCGTCCACTCCGGTTTCCCGTGCACGCCCCTCGTGTCCGGAAGATGCTCAGCCAGACCAACTTCGAGGTCACACGTGTGGCAGAACAAACAGTAAGCCCGTTGCACCATATATCTGCGCTGTCCGTTCTGCTTCAGTCACTGCCTATCCTGGAAAAAAAAACCTCAACGCAACTCGCGGCATACGTGCCACGCCCCCTTCACGCCGAAGATCGGGTTCGAGGAGACCGCGCGACCTATCGATCGAGCAACGGTTCCCTGGTCTTGTTCAAATCTTTTTTTTTTTTTTCTGCGCAGAGACGCTTCCTGCTCATTGTTCTGCAAAGGATCTATTATTTGTCGATGGTAGTGACAGCCGGTTTGTTCGGTATTAGTTGCATAGTCGAGGTCAAAATTAAGGATGAGTATTGTCGTCTATATCTGGAATTCTTCAGCACCTCTTAATACCTTGTCCATCGTTTAGAGCTCTTTGTAGTTGTCCAAAAATTTGTGTCTTGAACTACGAACGATAAACGGGATGCACATTTGAAGAAAGTGTGCTGTAGTAACTGGTTTGTTAATGAAATTACACCTAGAAGAGACGAGTGCTAGCCCTTAAAAGTATCCAGGATACCCTCTATGAAGGTTGGAAAGTACTTGATGAGCTGCTAGCGGAATAACGCTGTGGAGGCGTGTAATGAGTCATGTTTCAACTAGCAAAAATTGGACAGATCACTTTCATCTACAAAAGTTTGAACCAATCATTCACATCATTAACATAAATATCGCTTGAAATACACATAAAATTGTTATTTTAGGGAAAGACGTAAATCCTGTACAAATTCTCGACATGCTACTGCTTCATTTCTCAATTTTACATCCAAAAGCAATTCAAATACTATAACTTAATATAGCATAAAGAAAATGTTCTGCTGGAAGAATTAAAAACAACTTTTATTTTTTTTTAATGTTCCTGTGGATACAAAATTCCAGGTCGGTCACGTGTACCATTAATGTAGCGTTGAGCACTAATGGATAAATCGACAATCGTCATCATAGTTCAGTGAACTTGTACGAAATATTTACAAATTATGGACACAGTTTTATACAGGGCTGTCTCTCAGCAACCGTACGTAAGTTTCACCACAGGAATCGTACAGCCAACCGGTTGCAAATAGCTGTTTGGTACATAGACGCCGGCCGAGATGGCCGAGCTGTTCTAGGCGCTTCAGTCCGGAACCGCGCGACTGCTACGGTCGCAGGTTCGAATCCTCCCTCGGGCTTGGATGTGTGTGATTTCCTTAGGTTAGTTGGGTTTAAGTAGTTCTAAGTACTAGGGGACTGATGACCTCAGATGTTAAGTCCCATAGTGTTCAGATTCATTTGAATCATTTTTTGGTACATTGACCTATGTTTCGGTATCTCTGAGGATGTCTTCATCGGAATGAAACTTTCAGGAATCGTAAAATTACATTGCGAGAAAGCAATGGTCAAAGGTTCTAACAGATATGCCCAAGTCAAATATTAGAATTAAACACGTTCAGGCCTTTGGCACGTATGTCTTAATTTTAATTTTTTACTTGAGCATATGTACTCGAAACTTTGGCCATTGCTTTCTCGCAGTATAATTTTACGGTTGCTTAAAGTTTCATTCCGATGAAGACGTCCTCAGAGGAATCGAAACCTAGGTCAATGTACCAAACATTTATTTGCAGCCGGTTGGTTGTATGATTCCTATGCTGAAATTATACAGGGTGTTACAAAACGGTACGGCCAAACTTTCAGGAAACATTCCTCTCACACACAAAGAAAGAAAATATGTTATGTGGACATGTGTCCGGAAATGCTTACTTTCCATGTTAGAGCTCATTTTATTACTTCTCTTCAAATCACATTAATCATGGAATGGAAACACACAGCAACAGAACGTACCAGCGTGACTTCAAACACTTTGTTACAGGAAATGTTCAAAATGTCCTCCGTCGCATGGAATCCCTGATGCGCTGATGCAGCCCTGGAGAATGGCGTATTGTATCACAGCCGTCCACAATACGAGCACGAAGAGTCTCTACATTTGGCACCGGGATTGTGTAGACAAGAGCTTTCAAATGCCCCCATAAATGAAAGTCAAGAGGGTTGAGGTCAGGAGAGCGTGGAGGCCATAGAATTGGTCCGCCTCTACCATTCCATCGGTCACCGAATCTGTTGTTGAGAAGCGTACGAACACTTCGACTGAAATGTGCAGGAGCTCCATCGTGCATGAACCACATGTTGTGTCGTACTTGTAAAGGCACATGTTCTAGCAGCACAGGTAGAGTATCCCTTATGAAATCATGATAACGTGCTCCATTGAGCGTAGGTGGAAGAAACTAAAATGAGCTCTAATATGGAAATTAAGCGTTTCCGGACACATGTCCACGTAACATCTTTTCTTTATTTGTGTGTGAGGAATGTTTCCTGAAAGTTTGGCCGTACCTTTTTGTAACACCCTGTATACACAAATCTTCCTCGTGAATCACTTCGGAAACCGTATCGAGATCTCTACACCAGTTCCTGAGATAAGCCTTCACATACAGACAGAAGACCGCGACAGCGTGCTAGCGCTTGTGCGGTGCCGCGCCGTGCACTGTTTTGATTTCGGCCAGTGTGTGTGGAGGTCGGCCTGTGAACCGCCTTGGGCTGCGTGAGCTGCTTCCGAGGTCAGAGCGAGCCTTGCCTCTTTGTTTACAAGGCGAGCACGCTCCCAGCACCTGGTCCCAGGAAGCACGGCGCACTTCCGCAAACGAACGCAGGTACGGGACGACTAAACGTATTGTTACATACACTGGGAAAGGTGGCAGAAGAAACGTGTCACTCAACATATGACCTTCTTAAACTCCGGTACTAAATCCTTGTAGTGGGGCCGCGCCCTAGGGAAACGCAACACAAAAATTTTAAACAAAAATTTGTGATTGTTTTAGTAGTGTGGCGCAGGACCTCTACGAAAACGTGGACGAAGTTATTTTTTGCGGGTTTATTTGCCTCAGGTTTTCAGTGCGCAACTGTTATGAAGAAATCTCCTCGGGTTACCTGCCGAGAGTTGACGTCATGCTGTTACAAAGTTTCGGCAAATTTCCCACTCGGTGTGGTGAAGATATTGGCTAAAGATGATGATCAGGAAAACGCCGAAACAGTTGAAATGGACCACCACCTAACAGCGCAAAAAATCGCAAAAATTCACTCGTTTCAAAGGTCAAGTCTTCATCATCAGGATTGATGGACAGGATATTTTAATACCTGTCAAGATAAACTATAAATAAGAACATTAAAATAACGTGGTTACTTCCTTGCAACAGCGTCTTCTTACAACGTACGTCTGCAAATTTTGGAAATTTGTGGTAAGGTCTTATGGGGCCAAACTGCTAAGAACATCGGTCCCTAATCTTACACACTACTTACTCTAACTTAAACTAACTTACGCTAAGGACGACACACACATCCATGCCCGAGGGAGGACTCGAACCTCCCATGGGGGGAGCTGCACGGACGCCTTAAACCGCGCGGCTGTCCGTCTGCATCACCGTCAACTGGTAAAAGAAACTAAAATGCCATTTCTGTTTAGTCTGTTTTATCAGCTGACGATGATGTGGACGTACATCTTGAGAAGACACGTTTGCAAGGGGAGTGAGCACGTTATTTTCTGTTTTTATCTATATTTTATCTTGATCGCTATTAGAAATTTTTGTATAACAGTTCTGATGATGAGTACCCGTCCGTCAAAATGCATACATTTTAGCGTTTTATGCACTAAAAACATGTGTTTAAGCCAATATTTCAACGTGGACTGTAACAACCACGACCTTATGTTGAAACGTCCCCTTATAAAAATTATGAATGGCTGTGCTGGTAAATTCTTACGTTATTTGATTTTCAAACAGCTGAGCAAAACTGAACGTAATCAGACATTTCTCTCTTTACTTATTCTGATCATCACTAAACCGACACACACACTTTTTTTTTAAAAGCGCAACGCAATCTGACTTTCAATAGTCCCTACAAAAAAAAAAAAAATGTTCAAATGTGTGTGAAATGTTATGGGACTTAACTGCTAAGGCCATCAATCCCTAAGCTTACACACTACTTAACCTAAATTATCTTAAGGACAAACACACACACACACCCATGCCCGAGGGAGGACTCGAACCTCCGCCGGGACCAGCCGCATAGTCCATGACTGCAGCGTCTTAGACCGCTCGGCTAATCCCGCGCGGCAATCCCTACAAAAGAATGGCCCTGACTAACAATAACCTTCATCTTTCATGAATCACTTACCTCACAAAAATCATCGTTGCTCGAACTACTGCAATACAGCGAGCGCCAATACTGCCAGCTAAATAAAAGATTCTAACCACTGAAGGCACTCACTACTGATAGGCTATAGTTAGTAAATGAAAAGATTTAGATAGAGAACAAACAATGTATTTACCTTAATAGTGTTCAAAAGTCATAATATATATATATATATATATATATATATGTATCTGTTCATGACATCCAGTCTTACAAATTTCTTTTTTCTGACGGACACACGTCCAGATCGTTCGCTCTCAAAACTCTACCATC
This sequence comes from Schistocerca serialis cubense, assembly GCF_023864345.2. Taxonomy (NCBI): domain Eukaryota; kingdom Metazoa; phylum Arthropoda; class Insecta; order Orthoptera; family Acrididae; genus Schistocerca; species Schistocerca serialis. Next base: position 80,731,221 of record NC_064642.1, on the reverse strand, counting down.
TCTCTCCCCACATCCACCAATGCTGGCGGGTCACCTCCAACTGCGCAACGCTACGCGCTGTTCACATTAAACTGTCCAACACTATAATAGCAAATGTTCCAACAATGCAAACCAGCCACAGACTGCACACAGCACAGTCAGTGATTTTCATACAGAGCGCTACGTGGCATTGCCAACATAAAACTGTAAACAGCCTACTTACAATGTCCATTATGGATAAAACGAAGATTTGTCAGAACGTTTGCTACAACTCGGCGCCACGAATCCTCTAACAAACCAAGAAGATTTCATCAGTTAAAATCGCCGGAAAAGTTTGCGTTCCCATGTAAGTGTTAAGAATTAAGTCAGCACTAACTTCTCAAATGCCAGTGTGGCGCCCAGTCGACACAGTGGCACTTTAGTTAGAAACATCGTAAAACTTTCAGAAGAATCATTAACAGGATTTTGGCAGTTGCAATTGAATTCGATTTCGAGGAAAGCTGTTTTTTCCATAGCTCATTTCATCCATAGCAGGACCTTTCACTTTTTTATTTCCTGTCACCAGACACGAATCCTTGAGCTTGTGACGTTAGGGAAAATCTTTTTCAGATAACTTTATTCGTTATGGACATATTATGGGAAACCTACAAGACATTTTAAGACCCACAGCGTCTAACAGATAGCTTTCTGATTCATGGCGTCATAAGAAGTGGAGCTCTCTTCGGAACAGCATGTTGAAAGGCATCCCAGATATGCTCAATAACGTTCATGTCTGGAGACTTTAGGGGCCAGCGGAAGTGTTTAAACTCGAGCACTCTATAGCAGTTCTGCACGTGTGGTGTGTCGAATTTTCCTTCTGGAATTTCCCAAATTGCCCAAGTTCGTCGGAATGCAAAATGGACATGAATGGATGCGGGTGATCAGACAGGATGCTTACGTACGTCTTATCTGTCATGCTCGTATCTAGACGTATCAGGGGTCCCACATCACTTCAACTGTACACGCCCCGCCCATTACAGAGCCTCCACCAGTTTCAACAGTCTCCTCCTAACATGCAGGGTCCATATTCGCACATGTCCATCCGCTCGATACTCGTCCGACCAGGCAACATGTTTCCAGTCACCAACATTCCAATGTCGATGTTGACGGGCCCAGGAGAGGCGTAAAGCTTTGTGTCGTGCAGTAATCAACGGTACAGAGTGGGCCTTCGGCTCCGAAAGTCCGTAGCGATGATGTTGATTGCCCGGCATTGAAATCTACTGCAATTTGTTGAAGAGTTTCACTTCTGTCACGTTGAACGATTCTCTTCAGTCGTCGTCGGTCTCGCTATTACAGGATCTTTTTCCGGCCGCAGCGATGTCAGACATTTGATGTTCACCAAATTCCTGATATTCGCTGTACACTCGTGAAATAGTCGCACGGGAAAATCCCCACTTCATCGCTACCTCGAAGTTGCTGTGTCCCATCGGTCGTGTGCCGACTATAACACCACGTTCAAACTCTCTTAAGTCTTAATAACCTACCATTGTAGCAGCCCTGGCTCTGAGCACCATAAGACTTAACATCTGAGGTCATTAGTCCCCTAGACTTAGAACTACTTAAACCTAACTAATCTAAGGACATCACACACATCCATGCCCGAGGCAGGGTTCGAACCTGCGACCGTAGCGGTCGCGCGGTTCCAGACTGTAGCGCCTAGAACCGCTCGGCCACTCCGGCCGGCAATGGATGGTAGTCACTTTCGAAAGACCTACGACACTTCGGACTTGCAGTAGGCCGTAGTTGATTTCTTTCACTAACAGAGTATTCAGCACACTAATTTATCTACGGTAGAAGAGGCTGAGCTCTTTGACCGTCGATTCAAGTACTCAAAGCGGTACAGCACCCAGCAACTATTAATGTCGTTTTGCGTATAACAAAACGCGTTCTGGACTTTCACTTATCTTGAATCGGCGTAATACATCTGAATCATCATCCATAACGCATTTCGTCGCTTGCATTTTGGGCGCTACTGCTGCACTGTGCGACAGCCCGTTTAGCTAGCATCCTTCTGGATTTGTACACACATCAAAAAAAATTTTGCATCACCTCGGTTCCGAGAGTTCCGGAACCTCTACAGAAAATTGGAATAGAGATCAACATAAAAATCATTACCGCCCTTTTTATTGCTTACGAAAACCACACATTGCATGTTGTACCACCATACAGCGAGACCTCCACATAGATGGTGGTTCACATTGCTGTACACACCAGTTCCTCTAATACCCAGTAGCACGTCCCGTTGCATTGATGCATGCCTGTATTCGTCGTGGCTTACTATCCACAAATTCGTCAAGGCACTATTGGTCCAGATTGTCTCGCTCTTCAACGGCGATACGGCGTAGATCCCTCAGAGTGGTTGGTTGGTCACACCGTTCATAAACAGCAGTTTCCAATCTTTCCCAGGCATGTTCGATAGAATTCATGTCTGGAGAACATGCTGGCCAATCTAGTCGAGCGATGTCGTTATCCTGAAGGAAGTTATTCACAAGATGTGCTCGATGGGATCGCGAAATGTCGTCCATGACGACGAATGCCTCGCCAATACGCTGCCGATTTGGTTGCACTATCGGTCGTAGGATAGCATCCGCGTATCGTACAGCCGTTACGGCGCCTTCCATGACCACCACCGGCGTACGTCAGCCCCACATAATGCCACCCCAAAACAGCAGGGGACCTCCACCTTGCTGCACTCGCTGGACGCTGTGTGTAAGGCGTTCAGCCTGACCAGGTTGCCTCCAAACACGTCTCCGACGATTGTCTGGTTGAAGGCATATGCGACACTCATCGTTGTAGAGAACGTGATGCCAATCCTGAGCGGTCCACTCAGCATGTTTCTGGGCCATCTGTACCGCGCTGCAAGGTGTCATCGTTGCAAAGATGGACCTCCTCATGGGCATCGGGAGTGAAGTTGCGCATCATGCAGCCTATTGCGCACAGTTTGAGTCGTAACACGGCGTCCTGTAAAAGCATTTTCGACATGGTGGCGTTGCTGTCAGGGTTCCCCAAAGCCTTAATCCGTAGGTAGCCGTCATCCACTGCAGTAGTAGCCCTTGGGCGGCCTGAGCGAGGCATGTCATCGGCAGTTCCTGCCTCTCTGTATCTCCTCCATGTCCGAACAGCAGCGCTTTGGTTCACTCCGAGACGCCTGGGCACTTCCCTTGTTGAGAGCCCTTCCTGGAATACTGGCACAAAGTAACAACGCAGACGCGATCGAACCGCGGTATTGACCGTCTAGGCAGCGTGGAACTACAAACAACACGAGCAGTGTACCGCCTTCCTGGTGGAATGACTGGAACTGATCGGCTGCCGGACCCCCTTCCTCTATTAGGCGCTGCTGATGCATGGTTGTTTACATCTTTGGGTGGGTTTAGTGACATCTCCGAACTATCAAAGGGACTTTGTCTGTAATACAGTATCCACAGTCGACATCTACCTTCACGAGTTCTGGGAACCTGGGTGAAGCGCAACTTTTTTTTATGTGTGTATATTTCCCATCAAAAATTTGTTGTTGTTGTTGTTGTGGTCTTCAGTCCAGAGACTGGTTTGATGCAGCTCTCCATGCTACTCTATCCTGTGCAAGCTTCTTCATCTCCCAGTACCTACTGCAACCTACATCCTTCTGAATCTGCTTAGAGTATTCATCTCTTGGTCTCCCTCTACGATTTTTACCCTCCACGGTGCCCTCCAATGCTAAATTTGTGATCCCTTGATGCCTCAAAACATGTCCTACCAACCGATCCCTTCTTCTAGTCAAGTTGTGCCACAAACTTCTCTTCTCCCCAATTCTATTCAATACCTCCTCATTAGTTACGTGATCTACCCACCTTATCTTGAGCATTCTTCTGTAGCACCACATTTCGAAAGCTTCTATTCTCTTCTTGTCCAAACTATTTATCGTCCATGTTTCACTTCCATACATGGCTACACTCCATACAAATACTTTCAGAAACGACTTCCTGACATTTAAATCTATACTCGATGTTAACAAATTTCTCTTCTTCAGAAACGCTTTCCTTGCCATTGCCAGTCTACATTTTATATCCTCTCTACTTCGACCATCATCAGTTATTTTACTCCCTAAATAGCAAAACGCCTTTACTACTTTAAGTGTCTCATTTCCTAATCTAATTCCCTCAGCATCACCCGACTTAATTTGACTACATTCCATTATCCTCGTTTTGCTTTTGTTGATGTTCATCTTATATCCTCCTTTCAAGGCACTGTCCATTCCGTTCAACTGCTCTTCCAAGTCCTTTGCTGTCTCTGACAGAATTACAATGTCATCGGCGAACCTCAAAGTTTTTACTTCTTGTCCATGAATTTTAATACCTACTCCGAATTTTTCTTTTGTTTCCTTTACTGCTTGCTCAATATACAGATTGAATAACATCGGGGAGAGGCTACAACCCTGTCTCACTCCTTTCCCAACCACTGCTTCCCTTTCATGCCTCTCGATTCTTATAACTGCCATCTGGTTTCTGTACAAATTGTAAATAGCCTTCCGCTCCCTGTATTTTACCCCTGCCACCTTCAGAATTTGAAAGAGAGTATTCCAGTTAACATTGTCAAAAGCTTTCTCTAAGTCTACAAATGCTAGAAACGTAGGTTTGCCTTTTCTTAATCTTTCTTCTAAGATTTGTTAAGTATTCTATAGTGACTAGCTAGCATTAATAGACTAATTAGTGAATTAGACTGAATTCAGTCTAACTTAGTCATCATTATATTAGTTGTGGCCACTCACTACTCCGCTTGGTAGGTAACGATGAATGTCAATTGCTAACAGGAACGGTGTTTGAGTACTATAGGCACAAACGAAAGGGGTGAGTGAAGCAAGGATATAAATTAACGTAAGTCCGGAAACCAGCAGTTTTCCCGATACGCCCTGTTACGACTGGACACAAGACCACCTTAGAGTCCCCGGGGATCCAAACGGCAGGCAAGCACTTGAGGACAAAGGCATTGCAATCGGCCACCGTTCATGAGAAGTAGGCTTCAGCACGTCTCGTCATCGATGTACGTACACGTTCAAAAATCCCAAGGCGTGTTCCAAATACATTGACAACCACCCACAACGCGTTCCCGTGTTCGTCGACACTACCAACAGGGCTGGAATACACCAAAGCTTTTAAATACCACCACACACAAAAATTCAATGTTTCCAAGTCGAGAGACGTAGGAGGACATGGTACTGGTGAGTCATGACCGATGTACTTGTTGTCGAAACGCTATTTGCCAGTTCTAGGCATCCGGAATGATGATAAAATCAAACGAGGTCAGTTTATCACCTACTGATTTACACGGCACTTGCGGGGTTTCAAAATAAACGTCGCCTTAGAAGGAACTCCTTGACTGCAAGGTCGCAAATTCAGTCTTTAGTAAGGATAATTTGGAAGTGTTACGTTAACAATTACGACAGGAAAAATATTACTTGCTAATGACGCACCATGTGCGTTAAGAGGCTGACAGAAAATGAGTGTCCTGGAGGTGCAGAGATCAACCTACAATGGGATATATGTATCACACTTCACAAAATGGACTTCGTCGGCATTCAAGAAATCTTCAAAACAAACCATTAACTTACACCATGAGCACGAAAAATGGCGCGCCACAGTGATCACAAAGGTCCACACCATCAACATCGGAGACAATTTCGTTGCCTGTTACAAACAATGCAGGATGCTCATCTACGTATCCGCTCTTAAAGAATGCGAACAGAATCATATTGGTGTAAGTATGATGAGAGCAGATGGAATATGATGGCATACAACCAAATGCAAAACAGTCTGTCCTGGATCTTATCGTGAAACTGGCTATCCTCTAAGGTATACCTGCAAATAACGTGATATTATGTTTCATAGGCAGGGGAAAAAATCCATAAGCGGAATTTGTCCAGTGCTTCCAGGTGGTATTGCAATGTCACACACTTTTCGGGATAGTTCGGTCTAACGGAGTATATGCAGACCAGCAATCAAGCAAAAGCAAGTTATTTTGACCAGCTATTGGTCAAAAACAGTGCTTATAGGTTGTAGTTATCTTACGGCCATTTTCCCGCTCTTGCTTGATGTGACGTAAATAATCTCTACTGACCTTGCAAGATCATGAGGAAGAATCGCAGGAGGCAAAACACCTCCAAACTCTCGCAGTCCAATAACTAACTTACCAGTCAATTTACCATCTAGATTAACAGCGGTATAATTGTATATGAATGCGTTAAGGTATTGATGTTATCTGATCTTGATACAACTTTCTTGGTACCTCTAATTTCCAGGATTCTTTTCATATGCATTGCGTCTTCAAATTACGGTTGGTCGGAGTTGAAAACAAATTCCTTACTGAACGGTAGAAAAAGTTTGTTTAACACATTTACAAGCTATCGAGCCTATTCCGCAGTTAGCTGTGTATCGTCAAGTTGACGCTCTGTCTGAAATTTCGTTATCTTACGCCTTCCTGTTCTGTAGCACTGTTTGAAGTTATGCAACCATCCACTGCTTCCCTTGAAATCACTACGGTCTATGTCGTGCGTAATTTGATGTGTATACCGTACTAGGTCACTGTCTCGCACTTCCTGTAAACTGTATCGAGCATCCTTGAAACGCGCAAGTGCCAGTTTTTGTAATGAGTGCGCCTTGTCATCCCTTGAGTATCCATAGTTTTTCTTAAGCATTACACAGCCATATTTCTGCAGACCTAGTCGAAATCTGTTCGTAACTGTTTTTTTTATTATTATACTGAGGATGATCTTCCATTTACGTAATTATGTTTAGTAACCGCTCAAAGATTGTTCTTTACTATGTTTCATTGGAGACGGGATTTGTGCTCCCTGTCCGACAAGGATGATGAACTACATGGTGCAATGACACATTCCGACGCAGAGAGATACAATACTTTAAAGTCTGCGCCAAAGATCAAATTGAGAGGACTGTAGAATATGATCTCTGTAAAGTTCACTTGGACTCTCTTTTGTTTCATACTCCAAGAAGGAGTTAAGTTACACTTTCGATTGTTGCCTTGTAGGGGAAGGACGTAAATTTTGGTGTGTGCTGAAAGGCAGCCATCTTGTTAGTATTTAGAGTTTGTGCGACGAGCAGAGCAAGTCTTATTGTCTTGTGAATAAAAAATAGTGAAAAGTATCTTAAGTTTCACGAGAATTACTTAAAGCGACGTACCATTGTATTCCCTTATTTCCGCCGTCTTCGTGAAGTAAACCGATGCCGACTTAGGAAGATACACACGGTCAACAAAGAGAAGAACGTCGATGGCGTCTAATGAATTAATATTGTGGCAGAAGGACTAATTCTACGTCTAAGGTGAGAACTCTGATTAAATCAACAATGACGGAGAATTCAAAAATGTTATTAATCGGAATTGTAAATTATATTACAGGCAAATTTCACGCAGCACTGAATCTGTCCGCATTCAAGCCGGTCAATACAGTCCGTAAAAAAGCCTTTCAAAATTTTTAAAGTTAAAAGTCCCATATCCATAATTTTTTCTCTTTTAAAAAGATCAATAAATTTAATTTTTTTTATTTATTTCGCCACAATGGCTCGACGTCTGTTTCCTGGTCACTTTCACTTTTAAGCACATATCGTCAACATTGTACTCCTCATGTGTAATGCCCGCACAGTCGAGCCTGTACGACACCACACATTCCACTGACTCATCTTGCTGAAACGCAAATATTTCATTACCACGTGTTTCTCACTCTGCGAAATTCCTTGGTTTCCTTCTGATGAAATGTCAACTTTGGCAACTGTTGTTGTAGACACAATGCAATGATTGCTTTGTTTATCGCTAACATTGCTCTGGTTTGTACCAATACCACTAGCAGTGTAATGTAGCGCTGTTGTGAGTTACTAGTCGACTAAGCAGTTCAACTACGTCATGCTGTGCTCGCCCCTTGTTGCCATTAGCAGCCAATATTGAGGCTGCATGGTAGACAATATGTGGGGTGTCAAATGCAGCAAACATCATTGGCCTTTTGCGACCTCGCGCTTAAGGGGTTCCTTGTTAAACATTAACAGTGTTGTAATATTGTCATGACACTTTTTCAGAACTATTCGCGTGTTTCATTGCTGGTACCCCTGTCGTTTCAGTTAACATTCATTGTTATCTACCTCATTAAACACCCTGCAGTCGCTTTATGTAATGATTCTGGTAAAAAATCTACCTTTAAAATACCATACTGTCACTCATTAAAGTTCATAAACTGTATATTAAGCAAACATTTAGGTTTCAGTTATTCAGATATATGTATCTACTTGAAAGGTCGGCAAAATTAAGACAATAAAAAGTAGTTTTGGACTGTATAAGAAAATTTTAACTTGAGTTTAGGTGTAATTTCCGTCATAAACAAACACATGAGTCGGCTACATGGCGAGTGCTGACCGGCGTCAGTGCATCATTGAGACTTAACGAATGCATCCTACCAATACAGAAACGATGAAGGACCTAAAAGTTAAGGAATAAAAGTAAATACACCGACCTGTTAATTAAACGTAAATACACAACTCATAAAACGTGACAATGTTTTTTGCACAACAAATGTAATTTTGCACAAGGCATCTGCAGCGATCGAAATACAGTCAGCAAAAACGATATCTTAGTAGAGATATACAAATGTATTCTGACACCTGAAGATGACTGAAAAGCCGAAACCTGTCTCGACATAAATAAAGATGAAAAAGTTCCTGTTTGCTGTACTTCTTCAATCATTCACTTTACTGTCTTCGTCTGCAAAGCGACGCTGCGTGCGAAAGCGTCTTTGTATCCGTTTAATGAGAAATGTCACTCATGTCGAAACAAGTTGGCGTATACAGATTAGCATAAAAATGGAAGAATGACGTTAAAGAAACAGGTTAGATTCGTCACGTAATGGTTGCATAGAAGATGTAAATTTTTTATGAACAGATTTTATACTATGAGTCAGCGAGGGAAGAGAAATCTGCTCAAGATTCTGTCTTCTAAAACTCTCTGACAATGCTAATATCTGATGGCATGTTTCTCAAGGCGTACGAGCATGAATTCGAATTGGACATTGTCGCTTTCGGAGAGAGCATCTAGTTTAGTAGAAACACCAAGTCCATAGGATGCAGTTGGTCTTCCAAATTACGTGCAGAAATGTAGACCGTCATTCGTTCTTGGTGTGTAGCCGCAGGATCAAGAGAAAAATGACGTTAAGTGCTGTCTACAGCGTGAGAAGGAAACCTAGATGCTTAGAGCGAACAGTGCACAACATTTAAACATGAACGTCCCTAAAATGTGATTTCACGAAACGTTGTTACTTTCGTGTGTCATTTGTATCATAGCACCTCATTTATACGTGTGGCGGGAGGGGGGTTTAACAACATGAGAGACAGAGGAATATTTTCTCATGTGTGTATATCTATTTCCTTTTACCCCTCTTAATGGCTGTGTACATCCACAATTTTTTGTGCACATCTATGACAAGGTACCTTTCGAATTACGTATGTTTCATTGGCAGTCACTCCGTCTTCAGGCCACAAGTGGCCCATCGGGGCCATCCGACCGCCATGTCATCCTTAGGTGAGGATGCGGATAGGAGGGGCGTGTGGTCAGCATACCGCTCTCCCGGATGTTTTGATGGTTTTCTTTGACTGGAGGTGCTACTGTTCGGTCGAGTAGCTCCTCAATTGACATCACGAGGTTGAGTGCACCCCGAAAAATGGCAACAGCTCATGGTGGCCCGGATGGTGACCCATCCAAGTGCCAGCCACACCCGACAGCGCTTAACTTCGGTGATCTGACGGGAACCGGAGTTCCATTGCGGCAAGGCCCTTGCCTGTGTTTCATTGACCTCCTTGTATAATTAATTTCAAAAACCTGTACTTCCGTTTTTTACATTAACATATTAATATTATGATCTTTCAATAAACCAGATGCATTATCACTATAAATGCCCACATTAGTTTTCCTTTCTCTACGCAAAAATTGTCTGGCTGGCTCTGCGTTTTTCACTCCGACCTGTTAGCTTTCTTCTTGTAGTCACAGCTTTAAATTTAAAAAAAGCATTGTTTCCATACAATAAAAGAAGTTAAAAGTCATAGTTATTCATAAATGAAAAAAATAAAAACCTGGAACTTACTTCAAATTTTTTGGTAACGGCGGCAAATGACCACAGAAAAATAAGGGAAATAACGACGCCAATATATAACTTTATTTACAGACTTCGCTACTATGATATCTTGATTTCCACTGCCGACAACATGATCAACATAGCAGTTGTCACATTGTGGCTGCCCAGTTCGGCTGTGTTACTGCAAAGGAACCAAATAAACATGAACGTCCCTAGAATGCCATTCCATGACACGTTGTTTCTTGCGTGTGTCATTTCTGCCATAAAACCTGATTGGTAAGCAGGGCAGAAGTTGGCAGCAATTCATCTGGCGACGTTCGCTTATTGGATATTTCAATGCTTGATAGATTTCAGCTATCAGTTGTCCTTTTTAAATTTTATTGGTAGATCTAGATTTCAGCTAGAAACTAGCGATTCTCAATGCATTATCATTTTGGATCAATGCATGTAATGCCTTGATCAAAAATGATAGTGCATTGAGAAAGGCTAGTTTCTAGCTGAAATCTAGATTGCCAATAAAATATAAAAAAGGACAACTGATAGCTGAAATCTATTATTTATAATGAATACTGTTTTTTATACCGTAAAGGTATATAAATGCTAAACAACTAACGCAGAAAAATTGTCCTAGATTGGAAAACTAAATGAAATTTGCACGTCAGACAATTACATCTATTTATAAAAAAATATTCTCGTTAAAAAAACTAGTCAAATAGAAAATTTTGCACCAGTCCGGGAACCACACATGTTCTTACCAATTAATTGACACACTGAACCTTACTAAATCATAGGTTTAACATTTACTTAATTTTATCGGTGGATCTAGATTTCAGCTAGAAACTAGCCATTCTCAATGCACTATCATTTTTGATCAATGCATGTAATGCCTTGATCAAAAATGATAGTGCATTGAGAATGGCTAGTTTCTAGCTGAAATCTAGATCTGCCAATAAAATATAAAAAGGACAACTGATAGCTGAAATCTATTATTTATAATGAATACTGTTTTTTATACCGTAAAGGTATATAAATGCTAAACAACTAACGCAGAAAAATTGTCCTAGATTGGAAAACTAAATGAAACTTGCACGTCAGACAATTACATCTATTTATAAAAAAATATTCTCGTTAAAAAAACTAGTCAAATAGAAAATTTTGCACCAGTCCGGGAACCACACATGTTCTTACCAATTAATTGACACACTGAACCTTACTAAATCATAGGTTTAACATTTACTTAATTTTCTAACGAGTGATACCAGAACAAATTCCTGGCGTCAGGATAAAGTTTAGACACAGAGTTCAAAAGTACGTATTGAATCACCCTGTTTCCTGTAAACGAAACAAAAGAAAGCGCAAAGAAGCAAAATTTGCCTTATATTACGTACTCTGCTTTTAATGGAGGGGTGGGGATATGAGGACTGATCATGAAAAATAAGGTCTTTCTAAGTAAAAAACTACGTTCAAGGTACAGTTTCCCGTGCAGGTTTCAGCGAAAACCTCTAGCTACTCCACTCTCTTCGGTCACGTTTAATGTCTATATCCGGGAGGCCTTGAACTGCAGGTGGAGGCTAATAGACTGTCAGTGCAGCTTCCCCGTCGTCGAGCAGGCAGGCGGTCCACCGTAATTAGTATTCCGCCAGTGCTGTTTTTGTAGGTTAATTTATCCTCTCTGAGCCCACAGCTTCCGACTCTACTGTGCCGGCGACCCTGACCCCTCAAAGAAACAAACAAACGAATAAGACAACAAAAGCCGCCGAGACAGCGATGCAGGCTCGTTTGATGAAGGAGAAGGCGACTATTGGTGTCACTGGTTGTAACCACTCCAAGGCCAGTAATTTCGTTGCTGTTCGTATTTTTCCGTCATCTGTTTCTGGTACAAATGAGAGAGTAATTGTATTTTTGCTGTAATTGCCATCATCTCGGCACCCCCATAGCTGAAGTCGGTAAAGCGTGTTAGGAAGGTGGCCCTTGATCTTCGGTAGGCAGCTCGAATGCTGATGGTGAAAGGACTTCTGTGAAACTTCGTAAAAATTGTCTCCTTGGAAATATTACCGTGGTTACACCTGCTGCATAGTACTTGTAAAATGTCGTATTACAGCGTAATACTTTATCTACACAACAAGGTTCAGTCGTCTCTGATTCTCTTCAGGTTCATAAAAGTATACACAGATCATGTTAGGCGAAATAGAAAGTGATAAAACTTTGAATGATACACTGTTATCATATCGTAATATAAATTACGTCGTCAGTCTATGAAAGCTGTGCTAGGGAATGAAAATGACTGAGCACACTCCCCACCACAGGGTTTATAGATTGACGAAGTAATTTATATTACGATATGATAACAGATTTTACCACTTGACGATAACGATTTTGTATTTCGCTTAGCATGATCTGTGAATGCTTTCATGAACCTGATGATGGTCAACGACTGAACGTCATTGTACACTACTAGCCATTAAAATTGCTACACCAAGAAGAAATGCAGATGATAAACGAGTATTCATTGGACATAAATATTTACCTAGAACTGACATGTGATTACATTTTCACGCAATTTGGGTGCATAGATCCTGAGAAATCAGTACCCAGAACAACCACCACTGGCCGTAATAACGGCCTTGATACGCCTGGGCATTGAGTCAAACAGAGCTTGGATGGCGTGTAGAGGTACAGCTGCCCATGCAACTTCAACCCGATACCACAGTTCACCAAGAATAGAGATTGGCGTATTGTGACGAGCCAGTTTCTCGGCCACCATTGGCCGGACGTTTTCAATTGGTGAGAGATCTGGAGAATGTGCTGGCCAGGGCAGCAGTCGAACATTTTCTGTATCCAGAAAGGCCCGTACAGGACCTGCAACATGCGGTCGTGCACTATCCTGCTGAAATGTAGCGTTTCGCAGGGATCAAATGAAGGTAGAGCCACGAGTCGTAACACATCTGAAATGTAACGTCCACTGTTCAAAGTGCCGTAAATGCGAACAAGAGGTGACCGAGACGTGGCACCCCATACCATCACGCCGGGTGATACGCCAGTATGGCGATGACAAATACACGCTTCCAATGTGCGTTCAACGCGATGTCGCCAATCATGGATGGGACCACCATGATGCTGTAAAAAGAACCTGGATTCATCAGAAAAAATGACGTTTTGCCATTCGTGCACCCATGTTCGTCGTTGAATACACCATCGCAGGTGATGCAGCGTCAAGGGTAACCGCACCCATGGTCTCCGAGCTGATAGTCCATGCTGCTGCAACCGTCGTCGAACTGTTCGTGCAGATGATTGTTGTCTTGCAAACATCCCAACCTGTTGACTCAGGGATCGAGACGTGGCTGCAGGATCCGTTACAGCCATGCGGATAAGATGCATGTCATAGTGACTGCTAGTGATACGAGGCCGTTGGGATCCAGCACGGCGTTCCGTATTACCTTCCTGAACCCACCGATTCCATATTCTGCTAACAGTCATTGGATCTCGAGCAACGTGAGCAGCAATGTCGCGATACGATAAACTGCAATCGCGATAGGCTACAATCAGACCTTTATCAAAGTCGGAAACGTTTTGGTACGCATTTCTCCTCCTTACACGAGGCATCACAACAACGTTTCACTAAGCAACGCTGGTTAACTGCTGTTTGTGTATAAGAAATTGGTTGGAAACTTTCCTCATGTCAGCGCGTTGTAGGTGTCGCCACCGGCGCCAGCGTTGTGTGAATGCTCTGAAAAGCTAATCATTAGCATATCAGAGCATCTTCTTCCTGTCGGTTAAATTTCGCGTCTCTAGCATGTCATATTCGTGGTGTAGCAATTTTAATGGTCAGTATTGTATCAGTTAAGTATTTTACCATTAGCCCAAGGCGGTAATATAATATTTTTCAAATATATGAGCGGTGTGGGGCACCACTTGCCGAAAATATGTTGTCTGATGTATGTTGCACATCAAGTGGAATAGTTTTGTCCAGGTTGATTTTTCCAACGCCTTCAATAGTTCTCGAGCAATGCCATGTACTCCAGGTGTCTTGTTTAGACTTTTTCTCGTGCTATCATGTCTTCCAACTCTTGTTAATCTACTTCTCCTTCCCTTTCTATACTGTTGTCTTCGAGTTGATTTCCCTTGTGTGTGTACATATACAGGGTGTTGCAAAATGGTACTGCCAAACTTTCAGGAAACATTCCTCACACACAAATAAAGAAAAGATGTTATGTGGATATGTGTCCGGAAACGCTTAATTTCCATGTTAGAGCTCATTTTAGTTTAGTCAGTATGTACTGTACTTCCTCGATTCACCGCCAGTTGGCCCAATTGAACAATCAACATGTGTGGGCTGACGAGAATCCGCACGCAATTGTGCAATCACGTCATCAACACAGATTTTCTGTGAACGTTTGGGCAGGCATTGTTGGTGATGTCTTGATTGGGCCCCATGTTCTTCCACCTACGTTCAATGGAGCACGTTATCATGATTTCATACGGGATACTCTACCTGTGCTATTAGAACATGTGCCTTTACAAGTACGACAACATGTGGTTCATGCACGATGGAGCTCCTGCACATTTCAGTCGAAGTGTTCGTACGCTTCCCAACAACAGATTCGGTGATCGATGGATTGGTAGAGGCGGACCAATTCTATGGCCTCCACGCTCTCCTGACCTCAACCCTCTTGATTTTCATTTATGGGGGCATTTGAAAGCTCTTGTCTACGCAACCCCGGTACCAAATGTAGAGACTCTTCGAGATCGTATTGTGGTCGGCTGTGATACAATACGCCATTCTCCAGGGCTGCATCAGCGCATCAGCGATTCCATGCGACGGAGGGTGGATGCATGTATCCTCACTAACGGAGGACATTTTGAACATTTCCTGTAACAAAGTGGTTGAAGTCACGCTGGTACGTTCTGTGGCTGTATGTTTCCATTCCATGATTAATGTGATTTGAAGAGAAGTAATAAAATGAGTTCTAACATGGAAAGTAAGCGTTTCCGGACACATGTCCACATAACATATTTTCTTTCTTTGTGTGTGAGGAATCTTTCCTGAAAGTTTGGCCGTACCGTTTTGTAACACCCTGTATATTTCCAACACAGACTTTAGAAGGATATCATCATCATCAGTTATCTGCTATATTAGCAGGTCCTTTGCCTCTCCATTTTCTGCGATCCATTGCTTCCTTCTTAAGGCTCCTGTATGTTGTACCGTCCGTCATGTTATCCAGTATCTGGAATGTCTTCCTTCCTCGCTTCCTTTTCCCTTCTACATAACCTTCTAAAACTGTTTTTATCAGTCCGTCATTCTTTCTTAATATATGCCCAATCCAATTTCTTTTTCTTCTCTTTATTACATCTAGTAACTGTCTTTTCTCTCCCACTCTTCTCAGTACCTCTTCATTTTTTACTCTGTCCATCCAACTTATTCTTTCCATCTTCCGCCATGTCCAGATCCCAAAAGCCTCCAGCCTTTCTCTGTCTTTTTTCCTCATAGTCCATGTTTCAGCGCCATATAGAAGAACACTCCACACAAGACATTTTATGAGTCTCTTTCTGAGTTCTCTGTCCAGACCGCTGCAGAAGATTCTCCTTTTCTTATAAAATGCCTCTTTTGCCATTGCTATCCTTGTTTTAATTTCTGTGGTGCACTTCCAGTCGGTGTCTATCCTGCTTCCAAGATACTTAAAATTTTGCACCTGTTCTAGTGTTTCTGCATTCAGCATAATTTTTATTTCCTTATTTCCTCCTAGTGCCAATACTTTTGTTTTATTTGTGTTAATTTTCATTCCATATTTTTTCCGTTAGTTGCAATGCTGTCCACCAAATCCGGTAATTCTTTTTCCCCTGTGGCTAGAAGGACCATGTCATCAGCAAATCTCAAACACCCTACTCTTCTTCCTCCAATTTTCACTCCTTTGTCATCTCAGGGAGTCACTCTTAGTGAGTAAGTGGCTGGCGACCACGGGCCCGAGCTGAGTCCTGGCATTGCTTCCACTTACTTATGCCAGGCTCCTCACTCTTATCTTTCCTACCTGGCCACCCTCGGCCAGCTCTTGTTCTTTACCGACCCTGACGCTATTTGGTTTCGAGGGCTAGGGTCTTCCATTTTCCAACCTATACTTCTCATGCAGCGTCTGATCCGAAGCGGGCGGCTGCAAAAGGCGTCTGTATCCCATGTTAGGGGCGGCCTCCAGAACTGCGGAAGGCAACAGAATACCACCGCAGATTATCTTCCCTGCATAATGCAATCTCCATTTTATGCACAAAAAATGGCTTGGAAGGACACAGAACGTTAAAATGTCCTGCAGTGGACCTTTATCCTCAGTGTATTCCGTCTGACCATAAGCTGCGACCTTCAAATTTACGCCGTAGATTGCTTTCGTATACACAGTTAATCTCACTAGGCGGAACGCGAAAGCAGTTTCAGATCTCGTAGCGCTCTTCGAGGAAAACAGATTGGTTCAAGAACAGCGAGATCTGGTCATGTGGCGTGGGAAGGCTTTCTGTGAAAGCCGAGACGGAGTCGGGAGATGTGCCCAGGTTGCGGTGCGGCTACTGGCAGTGGAGCGCGGACCACGCCCGCCGCTTACGTAAGCGGCCGGGACAATGCGTGCTACTGGCCTACGTAATGACTGGCCCGGCGGAATTAAATCACTTTCATCTCCACGGCTGGCCCAAGATGAAGCGCAAAGGTATCCCTGCTCTCTCCAGCGTCGAAACAGGTCTGTAATCAAAAATGGTTCAAATGGCTCTGAGCACTATGGGACTTAACTTCTGTGGTCATCAGTCCCCTAGAACTTAGAACTACTTAAACCTGACTAACCTAAGGACATCACACACATCCATGCCCGAGGCAGGATTCGAACCTGCGACCGTAGCAGTTCCGCGGTTCCGGACTGCGCGCCTAGAACCACTAGACCACCGCGGCCGGCGGTCTGTAATCCTGGCGATCGATTTAAAACTACCCCGCAGGGCAGAAAACAGGTGTTGCAGCCAGAAGTCGTGGTCGAATGTGAGTGTAACATAGTACACATAAACACAATCGGCTTGTATGGAAGTGATTATAGGTGCAGGTCTCTGTGACAGGTGGAAAGGCCTCCGGAATGCATTAGTGTTCTTCTTCTACATCTACATCTACATGGATACTCTGCAAATCACATTTAAGTGCCTGGCAGAGGGTTCATCGAACCACCTTAACGATTTCTATTATTCCAATCTCGTATAGCGCGGGGAAAGACTGAACACCTATATCTTTTCGTACGAGCTCTGATTTCCCGTATTTTATCGTGGTGATCGTCCCTCCCTATGTAAGTCGGTGTCAACAAAATATTTTCGCATTCGGAGGAGAAAGTTGGTGATTCGAATTTCGTGGGAAGATTCCGTCGCAACGAAAAACGCCTTTCTTTTAACGATTTCCAGCCCAAATCCTATGTCATTTCTGTGACACTCTCTCGCATATTTCGCGATAATACATAACGTGCTGCCTTTCTTTGAACTATTTCGAAGTACTCCGTATCCCACACCGCGCAGAAGCATTCTAAAAGAGAACGGACAAGCGTAGTGTAGGCAGTCTCCTTAGTAGGTCTGTTACATTTTCTAAGTGTCCTTCCAATAAAACGCAGTCTTTGGTTAGCCTTCCCCACAACATTTTCGATGTGTTCCTTCCAATTTAAGTTGTTCGTAATGGTAATACCTAGGTATTTAGTTAAATTTGCGGCTTTTAGATTAGACTGATTTATCACGTAACCGAAGTTTAACGAATTACTTCCAGCACTCATGTGGATGACCTCACACTTTTCGTTATTCAGGGTCAACTGCCACTTTTCGCACCATTCAGATATCTTTTGTAAATCGTTTTGAGTTTGTTTTGATCTTCTGATGACTTTATTAGTCGATAAACGACAGCGTCAACTGCAAACAACCGAAGGCGGCTGCTCAGATTGTCTCCCAAATCCTTTATATAGATAAGGAACAGCAAAGGGCCTATAGCACTACCTTGGGGAACGCCTGAAATCACTTCTGTTTTACTCGATGACTTTCCGTCAATTACTACGAACTGTGACCTCTCTCACAGGAAATCACAAATCCAGTCACGTAACTGAGACGGTATTCCATGAGCACGCAATTTCACTGCGAGCCGCTTGTGTGGTACAGTGTCAAAAGCCTTCCGAAAACCTAGAAATACGGAATCGATCTGAAATCCCTTGTCAGTAGCACTCAACACTTCATGTCAATAAAGAGCTAGTTGTGTTTCACAGGAAGGATGTTTTCTAAACCCATGTTGACTGTGTGTCAATAGACCGTTTTCTTCGAGATAATTCATAGTGTTCGAACACAATATTTCTTCCAAAATCCTGCTGCATATCGATGTTAACGATATGGGCCTGTAATTTAGTGGATTACTCCTACTACTTTTCCCGAATATTGGTGTGACCTGTGCAACTTTCCAGTCTTTGGGTACGGATCTTTCGTCCAGCGAACTGTTGTATATGATTGTTAAGTATGGAGCTAATGCATCAGCATACTCCGAAAGGAACCTAATTGGTATACAGTCTGGACCAGAAGACTTGCTTTTATTAAGTGATTTAAGTTGCTTCATTACTCCGAGGATATTTATTTCTACGTTACTCATGTTGTCAGATGTTCTCGATTCGGATTCGTCTTCTTTTGTGAAGGCATTTCGGAAGGCTGTGTTTAGTAACTCTGCTTTGGCAGCACTGTCTTCAATAGTATCTGCATTGTCGCGCAGAGAAGGCATTGATTGTTTCTTGCCGCTAAGATACTTCACATACGACCAGAATCTCTTTGGATTTTCTGCCGGGTTTCGAGACAAATTTCGTTGTGGAAACTTTTATAGGCATCTCGCATTGAGGTCCGCGCTAACTTTCGAGCTTCTGTAACAGATCGTCAATCTTGGGGATTTTGCGTCTGTTTAAATTTGGCTTGTTTGTTTCGTTGTTTCTGCAACAATGTTCTAACCTGTTTTGTGTACCAAGGAGGATCAGCTCCGTCGTTTGTTAATTTATTTGGTATAAATCTCTCAATTGCTGCCGATACTATTTCTTTGAATTTAAGCCACATCTGGTCTACACTTATATTATTAATTTGGAATGAGTGGAGATTGTCTCATGTAGGAGTCAAGTGAATTTTTATCTGCTTTTTTGAATAGGTATGTTTTTCGCTTATTTTTCGGGAATTTGGGGATTACAATATTCATACTCGCTACGACAGCCCTGTGTTCACAAATCCATGAATCGGTTTTGATGCTCGTTATTAATTCTTGTTTATTCTTGTTTACGAGTAGTGTCGTTAGCAAACCTGGTAGGGTTTTATAGAGGGAGTGAGCAGCGTTCATTGTATGAACCTGTAACGAAGTACGCTGCTGTCCTGACGAGCAATATTCAAGTATTGGTCGAATAAGGTTTTTGTAAGCTGCTGTAGGTGGACGAAAACATGGAAACGTCACAAACACATTACCCCGACTAATACGGTGTAGTAAAACCGTCGGCATACAAAATAGCTTACAGTCATCTCGTAATGGATTAATGTTGGTCCTGTATAGTTTTCAAGGGGATCTTATACCATTCTTCTTGTAAAATAGTGGCAAGTTCAGGTAATGACGATGGAGTTAGATAGCGGTCACGGACCCAAAGTAATCCACAAACGCACAGTAACACTGAGATCTGGTGAAGATAATGGCCAGGGGAGACGCGACAATTCATTCTCGTGCTCGAAAACCAGTCGTGGTCGTTGCGAGTTGTGCGAAAAGGACCTTGGTGTCTTGGAACACGGATCACAATTGGGAAATAAACATTGTATTATGGTATGGACCTGCTGAACCAAAATGGTCACATAATCCTTGGCAGCTATGCGGGGTAAGACCTATGGAATACCACGACATGGTTGTCCAAATCGTCATCGAACCTCTGCCATGTTTCGTCCTTAATAAGTAAGAGCTGGAAACAGTGTACACCAAGACTCATCAGATCAAATGACTTTCTTCCATTGCTCCATAGTACAGGTTTTATGGCTTCGACACCATTTCTTCGTGTTAGGAGCATATGCATCACTGGCGAGTCGCTTTGGAATTCCGGGCTGTCCTGGAATTTCCTGCTTTTGGAGCTCCCTTCGTGTTGCTTTAGTGCTGACAGGTATCGCGAGTGCGTCGTTCGGTTCTGCAGTGACTTTTGCAGCTGTCGCTCTCATATTTTCCGTCAAAATCGTCTTCCGTGACCGTCTGTTATGATCATTCAACACACACTTTCACCCGCGTTGTGACTTAGAGGACGATTTTTTCCTCCTTTCCCTGTATTATGCTATAAATATTCGATACTGTCCCTATTGAAACACCAAACATTTTTGCTACCTTGGTTGCGAACGCACCCACAACATTAGTACCAACAATTTGCCAACGTTCGCATTCACTTAGCCCCGACATAATGCCTTCACAACTGCACGAAACACTGTTCTGACCACCACTGACATTGCAACGTGTTGAGCACATTGCACAGTGCCGTTCGTGATCAAATATAACAACGCAGGCTGCAGGACTTGCTAGCAACTGTATTTATTTTCTAGCATACATGTCCAACCCGCGCACCTACTTTGAGGCGGGACTACATTTCCTGTGGGTTATTCCAATGAATCTCAGTCTGTCATCTGCCTAACCTCGAGTCTCTGTCCGTCACACAGTCTTAATCTGCCAGGAAAGTTTCGTATCATCGCACACACCGCTGCAGAGAGAAAATCTCATTCTGGAAACATCCCCCAGGCTGTGGCTAAGCCATGTCTCCGCAATATCCTTTGTTCCAGGAGTGCTAGTTCTGCAAGGTTCGCAGAAGAGCTTCTGTGAAGTTTGGAAGGTAGGAGACGACGTACTTGCAGAATTGAAGCTGTGAGGAGAGGTCGTGAGTCGTGCTTGGGTATCTGAGACGGTAGAGCACTTGCCCGCGAAGGGCAAAGGTCCAGAGTTCGAGTCTCGGTCCGGCACACAGTTTTGATCTGCCAGGAGAGTTTCGTATCAGCGCGCACTCCGCAGCAGAGTGAAAATCTCATTCTGGATGAAATTAACTGCTTTGTGATTATTCTGCATTCGTGTAATCATACAATAGCGGATCTTTCTATCTATTTACCGGCCGCTGTGACCGAGCGGTTCTGTGCGCTCCAGTCCGGAACCGCGCGACTGCTACGGTCGCAGGTTCGAATCCTGCCTCGGGCATGTATGTGTGTGATGTCCTTATGTTAGTTAGGTTTAAGTAGTTCTAAGTTCTAGGGGGCTGATGAACTCAGATGTTAAGTCCCATAGTGCTCAGAGCCATTTGAACCATTTGAATCCATCTGTTTATACGCAGTACGTTACATTTGTTTATAATGATCGATTGCCACTCCCAGCACCAATTTTCCTGCATTTCACTTGAATTCACTAGCGTTGCTACTTCTCTATACACAACAGCATCATACGCTACGCTAAATTTATTTCTCTTGGATCTTACGGCGGATTTATATATATATCGCTACGCTAAATTTACTTCTCTTGCATCTTACGGCGTATATATATATATATATATATATATATATATATATATATATATATATATATATATATATATATACCGTCAGTTCCAAGAGAAATAAATTTAGCGTAGCGGGTATGTATTCCGAAAAATAATGGTTCCTTAACACTCCCTTCGGGTACGCCCGAAGTTACTTTTACGTCTGAAAAATGACGTGCTATGTTTTGATTCGTAGGAACTTCAGTCACACAGATGACCTGGTATTCCGTACGCTTTTATTTTGTTCATTAGACGGCAGTGCAAAACTGTATGGGACGTCTTAACGGAAGTCAAAGAACACGGCACCACACTGTTGCTATAATCTGACTAGTAGGCAGTTCACCCAATTTCGGAGTGAGCCCTCACTCCAAAGGTGGCGGAACGGTTCATAGCCGAAGTAGTAGCGGCAGACCGTTTGGCTTCGGCTGAATTCCAATACTTTTATATTTCAAGAAATACGTCGTGACAACATGGAAATTCGACATTTATTAATCGTTCTCTGATGGATAAATACATTTGTAGAACGAACAGTTCCTGTGACTGAGGAACTTGGAAGCAATATCAGTAAATAGTACATAGTGATAGATGTAGATTCTGCGGATAATATTATACACTATACAGCTACATTTGCGGCGAGTGTGAAAACAGCCGCGTTGGATTTTCCGTTAACGCGTAGAGTTGCAAAGGCAACACATTCGCGCATGTGTTAGACCTGCAGACGGATTTTCCGCTGACTAGTCGCAGAAGCGAAACTCGAGGCCGACCGGGAGGAGAACAAGGCACCCTGCTCGCACGCAATGTCAGCCGCCCGCACTGCGTGACGTCACATCGCCACTGAGACTGTGGAGCGGCCTCGCTGTGGTGGGGACCCGCCCACCGTGCGTCAGCGCAGGTCTGAAACCCTATCGGCGGGGAAAGGTCGCACGTCGTTAGAAAAAGTCTCCCACTAACCAATCAGTTTTTTTTCTTGCTGTTTTCTAACTCCTGGCGCTTCTACATCTACAAGGATACTCTCCAAATCACATTTAAGTGCCTGGCAGAGGGTCCATCGAACCACCTTCACAATTCTCTACTATTCCAAACTCGTACAGCGCGCGTAAAGAACGAACACCTATATCTTTCCGTACGAGCTCTGATTTCCCTTATTTTATCGTGGTGATCGTTTCTCCCTATGTAGGTCGGTGTCAGCAAAATATTTTCGCATTCGGGGGAGAAAGTTGGTGATTGAAATTTCGTGAGAAGATTCCGTCGCAACGAAAAACGCCTTTGTTTTAAACGATGTCCATCCCAAATCCTGTATCATTTCGCTGACACTCTATCCCATATTTCGCGATAATACAAAACGTGCTGCCCCTCTTTGAACTTTTTCGATGTACTCTGTCAGTCCTATCTGGTAAGGATCCCATACAGCGCAGCAATATTCTAAAAGATGACGGACAAGCGTAGTATAAACAGTCTCCTTAGTAGATCTGTTACATTTTCTAAGTGTCCTGCCAATAAAACCCACTCTTTGGTTACCCTTTCCCCACAACATTTTCTACGTGTTCCTCCCAATTTAAGTGTTCGTAATTGTAATTCCTAGGTATTTTGTTGAATTTGCGGCCTATAGATTCGAACTACTCCGTATCCCACACCGCGCAGGAGCATTCTAAAAGAGAACGGACAAGCGTAGTGTAGACAGTCTTCTTAATAGACCTGTTACATTTTCTAAATGTCCTGCCAATAAAACACAGTCTTTGATTAGCCTTCCCCACAACATTTTCTATGTGTTCCTTCCAATTTAAGTTGTTCGTAATTGTAATACCTAGGTATTTAGTTGAATTTACAGCCTCTAGATTTGATTGAATTATCATGTAACCGAAGTTTAACGAATTCCTTTTAGCACTCATGTGGATGACCTCACACTTTTCGTTATTCAGGGTCAACTGCCACTTTTCGCACCATTCAGATATCTTTTGTAAATCGTTTTGAGTTTGTTTTGATCTTCTGATGACTTTATTAGTCAACAAACGACAGCGTCATCTGCAAACAATCTAAGACGGGTGCTCAGATTGTCTCCCAAATCGTTTATATAGATAAGGAAAAGCAATGGGCCTTTAACACTACCCGAGGAAACGCCAGAAATAACTTCTGTTTTACTCGATGACTAGCCGTCAGTTACTAAGAACTGTGACCTCTCTGACAGGAAATCACAAATACAGTCAAATAACTGAGTAAAACAGAAGTGATTTCTGGCGTTCCCCAAAGTAGTGCTATAGAGCTTCTGCTGTTCCTTATCTATATAACCGATTTAGGACACAAACTAAGCAGCCGTCTTAGCTTGTTTGCAGATGATACTGTCGTTCATCGTCTAGTAAAGTCATCAGGTCAAAACAAATTGGAAAACGATTTAGAAAAGATATCTGTAAGGTGCGAAAATTGTCAGTTGACCCTAAATAATGAAAAGTGTGCGGTCATCCAAGGAATCCGTTAAACGTCGGTTACACGCTAAACCAATAAAATCTAAAGACCGTAAATTCAACTAAATACATAGAAAGTGTTGTGGCGATGGCAAACCAAAAACTGCGTTTTATTGCCAAAACACTTAGAAAATGTAACAGATCTACTACAGAGACTGCCTACACTACGCTTGTCCGTCCTCTTCTGGGGTAGCCGGCCGCGGTGGTCTCGCGGTTCTAGGCGCGCAGTCCGGAACCGCGCGACTGCTACGGTCGCAGGTTCGAATCCTGCCTCGGGCATGGATGTGTGTGATGTCCTTAGGTTAGTTAGGTTTAAGTAGTTCTAAGTTCTAGGGGACTGATGACCACAGCTGTTAAGTCCCATAGTGCTCAGAGCCATCTTCTGGGGTACTGCTGCGCGGTCTAGAATCCTTTCCAGCTAGGATTAACGGAGTAAATCGCGAAAGTTGAAAGAAGAGTAGCACGTTTTGTACTATCGTGAAATAGGGGAGAGAGTGTGACTGACATGTTACAGGATTTGGGGTGGAAATCATTAAAACAAAGGCGATATTCGTTGCGGTGAAATCTTGGTTAGTTGGTTGATTCGGGGGAGGGAACCAAACAGCAAGGTCATCGGTCCCGTCGAACTAGACAAGGATGGAGAGGGAAGTCGGCCGTGCCCTTTCAAAGGAACGATCCAGACGTTTGCCTGAAGAGACTTTAGGGAAATTACGGAAAACCTGAATCAGGATGGCCGGACGGAACTTTGAACCGTCGTCTTCCCGAATGCGAGTCCAGTGTGCTAACCACTGCTCAACCTCACTCGGTGTGTGGAATCTTCTCACGAAATTTGAATCACCAACTTTCTCCTCCGAATGCGAAAATATTTTGTTGACGGCGACGTCCATAGGGAGAAACGATCTTACAAGGGGAGGCCGCCAATTGTGAAATTCAGATTCGATTCATACTGCGCATAATAGAAGCTCATGGACAGAGGTGTAATGTGGCAAAGCACCAAGATGCACTTCTCAGCCGTTGTCGAGAAAATCGACAGTTAAAAGAAACCGTTGCGGTGAAATACTCTCTACGATTACTAATTTTCTACAGCGTCGTGGCGCAGCGGTAAGCGCTCGGATTCGTAATCCGAAGGTCATCGGATCGAATCTCGCGCCATGCATTTTTTTTTTATTATTAGGTTTTGTAATTCAAATATATATATATATATATATATATATATATATATATATATATATATATATATATAAAAATAACTATTAATGAATTGCTTATGCATGTTGGTGAAGGCGGATCGCTCTCCAATTGTACCGCCTCCATTTTTCCGTTTTTTTTAACAGGGTGTACCAAAAGCTCTCCCGTCCGCACTGATTTTCGACGATGTTTTAAGTTGCTCTAGGGACCGCATCTACCTTCTTTCGAAGTTGGCAGGCAACTACGCTGTTATGCGGTGGCTCGTTTCGGCCCATTCAACATCTGTCCAAGTGTAACGAGCCAGTAACGGAGTTTATATTTCATACCTGCCACAGCAAATTTGTGTTCGTGGGGTCTTTATTCTAATTCGAACGTTTGACTTACGCTATACGTATTCGTTTCGGAATATCGTTTCTACGTCTTCCGTTAACTATACGTGGTTAACATTATGAAGACAATTAATAACATTTGTGAAATACAACTTTGTTTGCGGAAAACATAATGATGTTCGAAGTCGCCAGTTTTTCCACGACAACCGACTTTCAACAACTGATTATATGCATAATTGTTGCAACTGATTGCCGGTAATTATATATATATATATATATATATATATATATATATATATATATATAAATTACAAAAAACAAATACTAAAAAAAAAAGGTTGCTTGGCCCGACATTCGATCCTGCGACCTTCGGATTACGAACCTGAGCGCTTACCGCTGCGCCACGACGCTGTAGAAAATTAGTAACCGTAGAGAGTATTTCACCGCAACGGTTTCTTTTAACTGTCGATTTTCTCGACAACGGCTGAGAAGTGCATCTTGGTGCTTTGCCACATTACACCTCTGGCCATGAGCTTTTATTATGCGCAGTATGAATCGAATCTGAACTTCACAATTGGCGGCCTCCCCTTATTAGTAATAAGGGAAATCAGAGGTCGAACGGGTAAACATAGGTGTTTGTTTTTTCCACGCGCTTTTCGAGATACCAATAGCAGGGAATTATTGTGTAGTTGCTTCTACGAACTCTCTACCAGTAGCCCACCCAGCTAGCCGCGCGGTCTAACGCGCTGCTTCCCCGGGAAGAAGGCGTGCCCGTCCCCGGCTCGAATCTGCCCGGAGGGTTAGTGTCGAGGTATGGTGTGCAGGCCAGCCTGTCGATGGTTTTTAAGGTGGTTTTCCATCTACCTCGGCGAATGCGGGCTGATTACCCTTGACGGAGTACATCGAAAAAATTCAAAGAAATGGAGCACGTTTTGTATTATCGCGAAATATGGGCGAGAGTGTCACAGAAATGATACACGATTTGGGCTGGACGTCATTAAAAGAAAGGCGTTTTTCGTTGCGACGAAATCTTCTCACGAAATTCCGATCACCAACTTTCTCCTCCGAATGCGAAAATATTTTTTCTGACAGTGACCTACATAGGGAGAAACGATCACCACTGTAAAATAAGGGGAATCAGAGGTTGTACGGAAAGATATAGGTGTTCGTTCTTTCCGCGCACTATACGAGATTGGAATAACAGAGAATTGTGAAGGTGGTTCGATGGACCCTCTGCCAGGCACTTAAATGTGATTTGTAGAGTATCTATGTAGATGTAGATGTAGATTCCGCCTCTGTTAGTGTCGGCGATTGCTGCGCAAACGCTGTCTCCACGTACGCGTACACCATAGTTGCTCTACCACGCAAACATTTGGGGTTACACTCGTCTGGTATGAGACGTCCCCGGGGGAGGGGGGGGGGGGGGCGGGGTTCCACTGGGGCCGAACCGCACAATAACCCTGGGTTCGGTGTGGGGGGAGGTGGGGTGGGTGGACTGCTGTGGCCTGCTGTGGGGTCTGAGGGGTGCGGCGCTACGAAGCCTCTCCGTCATTTTTCGGTCCCCGGTTTAATACAAATACAAACCCTCTACCAGGCACTTAAGAGTAATTTGCAGAGTATCCATGTAGATGATGCAAGAGGTCCTCGACAAAAAAAATTGTTCTCCTTTGTAGCTCGGTGGTCAGCGTGGCTGCCTGTTATGCTAACGACCTGGTTTCCTTTCCTGGTACTGCCAGGGACTTTTCGATTCTGGGAGGACTGCAGTGGCGTGCACTGACCCTTGTGGTGCCAAGTGAGGACTTGTTTGAGAGAGAAGTCGCGGTTCCGATGCCAAAAAAGCCAAAACGGCCCGAGGCACGGTGTGCTTAACCCACGCCTCTCCACACGGCATCCAATGACGCAACTGAGAGAGGATGACAAGTCAGTCGGCCGGTCCCGATTGACCCACCAGGACTAGAACGCGAAGCTTTGTTTGCAAATAGAAAACTGATTCTCTTGCCACTATGTAATGGCACTTCCTGTACAGTCATTTTCCGGCCGTAACTACTGACCTAATTAAAGCTATGAATAGATTTTTGGTATGCTTAGAGTCACTACAGAGGTCTATATCATATATGAATTTGAGATTTTTACGTAATCTTTATACGAGACGGAGACTGTAGTGATATGCTACCGCCGGGCGTAGCTTAGCGCTATGCCTCAGGAGACTACCAGTTGCCACAACGCCGTATCTTCAGAAAAGCTCGATGCCAATGCAAATCTTACTATAGGTATGGCATAAAAAGTGTAACGGTATCGCCGCGCGGTCTTAGGTGCCTTGTCACGGTCCGCGCGGCTCCCCCCATCGGAGGCTCGAGTCCTCCCTCGGGCATGGGTGTGTGTGTGTTGTCCTTAGATAGTTTAAGTTACATTAAGTAGTGTGTAAGCGTAGGGACTGATGACCTGAGGACTGATGACCTGAGCAGTTTGGTCCCATAACATCTTACTGTGGTAGATTCTTTTATGTGTTTGTCTATTTTTTGTTTGTCTGTTGTCGATGTACTCTGCTCGCAGTAAAAGGTCGTAACAACGTGATAAAATTTTCTCTGATAGTGCTGTTAAAAGAATTACTGTTTGTTGCGCGTATGAAGAGTCTTGGGAGAGACGGCTGGATATTTTTGGCAACTATTCATACATGAGATTGCAGGTTCGAGCGCTGTTGTACACGTCTCTCCCCGTACACGTCGCGTTCAATCTGAAACAATTCTGCTATTCACATACTTCCAAAAATACTAATAAAGGTCCTGACGCTCACCTTTCTTCTCATGAAATAATAACTGTTTAGCCGGCCACGGTGGTCTAGCGGTTCTAGGCGCTCAGTCCGGAACCGCGGGACTGCTACGGTCGCAGGTTCGAATCCTGCCTCGGGCATGGATGTGTGTGATGTCCTTAGGTTAGTTACGTTTAAGTAGTTCTAAGTTCTAGGGGACTGATGTTAAGTCCCATAGTGCTCAGAGCCATTTT
The DNA here is from genome assembly GCF_023864345.2 of Schistocerca serialis cubense. Taxonomy (NCBI): domain Eukaryota; kingdom Metazoa; phylum Arthropoda; class Insecta; order Orthoptera; family Acrididae; genus Schistocerca; species Schistocerca serialis. Next base: position 80,702,579 of record NC_064642.1, on the reverse strand, counting down.
GCCAATAACTGTTTATTGTGTCTCTTGTACAATTCTCCACATAACATCAAAAGAAGCGAACAGAAAAAAACTCTAGTTACCCTTAGGTACGAGTAAACCACAGAGAGTAATATTCCAGCCGGCCGGGGTAGGAACGAAACGCTCTGCCACAAGAACTCGGCATCAACCTTGTTGCCACCACGGGAGCACATTGTAGAACTTGCATTGTCGTCCGTGGTAATCAGAAATACTATTGAGAACCGTAACCTGCCTTTCGTAACTTCAGTGAAATTATTATATTTGAATAAAAGTGTAATTTGGCCGGCCGCGGTGGCCGAGCGGTTCTAGGCGCTTCAGTCCGGAACCGCGCGACCGCTACGGTCGCAGGTTCGAATCCTGCCTTGGGCATGGATGTGTGTGATGTCCTTAGGTTAGTTAGGTTTGAGTAGTTCTAACAAGGGAACCTCCCCATCGCACCCCCCTCAGATTTAGTTATAAGTTGGCACAGTGGATAGGCCTTGATAAACTGAACACAGATCAATTGAGAAAACAGGAAGAAGTTGTGTGGAACTGTGAAAAAATTAGCAAAATATACAAACTGAGTAGTCTATGGGCCATATAGGCAACATCATGGAGATCGGCAGCTCGGGAGCGCCGTGGTCCCGTGGTAGCGTGAGCAGCTGCAGAAGGAGAGGTCCTTAGTTCAAGTCTTGCCTCGAGTGAAAATTTTACTTTCTTTGTTTTTGCATAGTTATTATCTGCCCATTCATTCATTGACGTCTCTGTTCACTGTAATAAGTTTAGTGTCTGTGTTTTGCGACCGCATCGCAAAACCGTGCGATTAGTAGACGAAAGGACGTGCCTCTCCAATGGGAACCGAAAACATTTGATCGCAAGGTCATAGGTCAACCGATTCCTCCACAGGAAAACACATCTGATATATTCTATACGACACTGGTGACGGCATCTGCGTCACATGATAGGAATATGTTGTCGACCCACCTAACTTGTACACTTGGCGAATGGGTAAAAAGATTCTTCTACCTTGCCCGATTTAGGTTTTCTTGTGAATGCGATAATCACTCCTAAAAAAGTGATGAAAACATAAGAGTTTGTCACATAAACTGAAAATAAAAAATTAAATTTTTCACTCGATGGAAGATTTGGACCAAGGACCTTCCGTTCCGCAGCTGCTCACGTTACCACGAGACTACGGCGCTCCTGCGTCTCTGCTGTCCTTGATGTTGCATATCTTCCCATGAACTACTAATTTTGTATGTTTTGCTTATTTTTTCACAGTTCCACACAATTTCTTCCTGTTTTCTCGATTGATCTGTGTTCAGTTCCTTAAGGCCTATCCACTGTGCCAACTTATAACTAAATCTGAGGGGAGTGCGATGGGGAGGTTCCCTTGTAAGTTCTAGGGAGCGATGACCTCAGCAGTTGAGTCCCATAGTGCTCAGAGCCATATGAGTAATATTCCGAGTCAACGATATACTTATCAGAGAGTCTCTCAGATAACGTCTTTGCCACTTAGCTTTCTCACAGTCGATTCATCAGTACATTACATATTTATTATACTACATTACCACAAATTTCCACATTTTTGTAACGGTATCCACGCCGGAATCCCCACCGCGTCCCCCTCCCCCTCCCCCCCCTCCCTTTTTTTAAATTTAATGCCTGGTGTTTGTGTCTACCTCTCCCGGTGCATACGTGCCGTCCTTCCCTTTCAAGACAAGCACTTCACGTGTTCCTGTTTGTCTCGGCGCTGCGTATGAATCCACCAGGCACACGAACACCCGCCTGCAGGCCGCCTTACATTCCGGTGTTTGTTGTGGAGTCAGTCACGCAGTGCATCGACAACAAAAACCGCTGCTGTGAGCCAACTTCTCAAGTGGCGCTGCGGCCTCCGGAACAGTGTGCCAATCAAGGCGAAGTGTTTCCTCATCCAATCCCGTCTTCATTCACACGTACGTATCGCGCCCCAACAAGAAAAGTGACACAAGTCGAAAAGCGGCATCTTTAGTTTATGTCACTGCAAAATACGTGTGAATTGCCCCAATGTGCACGAAAAATATAACAGATTTTACTGCCAACAATACTTACTTGAAATTTAAACAAAATCTTATGCTATTTCCATAATAGTTTTATAGAATTATTTAATTTTTTTTCAAATACTGAATTTTTGAGTTCTGTTACTGTTCTTGTCGGTTTACGATACGACTCCGAAGTAGTCGCCTACTCACATTTCCGGAAAAAAGTTACAAGCAAATTACAGTGATAGGCCAACCAGTTCGAAGGCAATAAAGGAACAAGGTCTCACGTATGGTCGCAAAAAGATCAGTGGCATCTATTCAGCCCCTCAGCGGTAATACTGGCTCTTAACGAAGGAACTGGAGTAAACTGGTAAGATTACTACGCCGGTGTTGGTGAAAACATGCAATATAACAACCACGACAGAGGCTCCATATTGATTGAGGAGGAATCGACAGGAATTACCTGCCACTCAGTTTTAGTATGGCAAAGAAAGGAGTGAGATATTCAGCAGTAAAAATCTCTGAAAGAATTAACTTCAAACATAAATAAATCACATCTGCTTGGCAACTCCGAATGTGTACTAATATGGTGTGTGTTTGTTTGTTTGTTCGATTGTGTGTGTGTGTGTGTGTGTGTGTGTGTGTGTGTGTGTGTGTGTGTGTGTGTGTGTATGTCTGTGTGTGTGTGTGTGTGTGTGTGTGTGTGTGTGTGTGTGTATGTCTGTGTGTGTGTGAGAGAGAGAGAGTTAATAAAGGGATAGAGAAAGAGGAGGGTGGGGGAGATTGGTTCAAATGGCTCTGAGCACTATGGGACTCAACTGCTGTGGTTATCAGTCCCCTAGAACTTAGAACTACTTAAACCTAACTAATCTAAGGACATCACACACATCCACGCCCGAGGCAGGATTCGAACCTGCGACCGTAGCAGTCCCACGGTTACAGATAACACGTTTCATTTTTCCTATACCTTCTCTTCTAAAATGTTTATCCTCTAAGGGCACGATGTGCGCGTCTGCATGATTGGAGTGTGATGTTCAAACAAATGAAGAACTTCGTTGTTAAGTTGAAAAACTGTTACATATTTCTAAATACATAGCAACAATTGAGTACTTTAACTGAAACCAGTAAATTCAACAGTCAATCAATTGCCAGAAGCTTTTTTTATTTAAAATTGACCTAGCTTTCTATACTAGTATGAGTATCTTCTTCAGAAACGCGGGATGTTACCTAAAAAGATTATGACAAAACAAATTATAAATTTTTAGCTCTCATTTGGTAGCTAAAACAAAAATTATTATTATTATTTTTTTTTTTTGTAATTTTGAAGGTAACACATTCTAAACAGTAACACCCTATCACACTTCCATGAGGTATTCCGAAAATTATCTTTTCGTCTGTCGATTTTGTTCCGTTAAGAGCGACGTGTTGACTTCTATCTGCAAGGAAGTCTTGAATACAGTCGCAAATCTGGTCAGACACTCGCTAAGCTTGTATTTTTGTTTTTATTTTTTCACTAAACAGCAGTGCGGGACGGTGTGTCAAATGCCTTCCTGAAGTCAAGGAACACGGCATCAGCCTGAGCGCCATGGATCTCGTGGAGGAACAGAGCGAGCTGAGTTTCGCAAGATTTATGTTTGCAGGTACCTTGTTGATTTTTATAGAGATTTTCGTTCTACAAAAAGTCGTTAATTCTTGAGCATAAAATATAATTCTACAACAGATGACGCCAACGATACAGGCCTATAATTATGCACATCTGTTCTAAGACTCTTCTTGAATGGGGAATGAGCTGCGCTTTTTCCAGTCGCTAGGTACCTTTCGTTGCTCCAGCAAACTACGATAAACTTCTGCTAGAAGAGGAGCACGTTCTTTCGCATAATCTTTGTAGAATCTTACAGGTATCTCATCTGGCGCTGAGGTCTTTCCACTACTAAGTGATTGTAGTTGTTTTTCTATTCAGCCATTTCGACGTTCGTACCACGGTTGGAAGGAAAGATCATTTGCAATCGTCCAGGGTGAAACAATTTCAGAAAACCGAATTCAGTACACCGGCCTTCTTTCTGTTATCTTCCGTTTTTGTGCCTGAGTGGTCACCGAATGATCGAGTAGGTGATTTCGAACCGGCTGCTGATATTGCGTAAGAACAAAACCTCCTAGGGTTTTTAGTCAGATCGATTGGCAAAACTTTAATTTGAAAGTCATTAAACGCTTCTCTCGTCGCTCTCCTTAGACTCATTTTCGCTTCGTTCATTCTCTGTTTGTCTGCTACTTTTTGACATCTCTTGAATCTGTGATTGAGCTCTCTTTGTATACATAGCGGTTTTCTAACACGGCTGTTAAACCGCAGTGGGTCTCTCCCACCCCTTAAGATCTTGCCCGCAATATGACTGTCTAAGGCATACTGAACGATGCTTTTGAAATTTTTCCACAATTGGTCGCATTTTCGCCCTCAACATCGAACATTTGATACTCTGCAATTTTTGACTAGCCACTCTTCCTAAGTAAAAATATTTTCCTACCTTTCTTAACATTCCTTGTGATACCCGCAGACATAGTTGCTCTCACAGACTCATGATAACTGATTCTTTCCATTGCGTTAACGTATTCGGTAAGTTCAGATCTGTTTGTTGGTAGATGGTTCTCAGTCTGCTCGAAGTAATTCTCGGACAAGACATTCATAACAATGCCACTGGTCTTTCGCACCAGTTTAGATAGCGTGACTCTCCCAATCTATAACTGGCAAGTTGAAGTGACCCCCTATGACAACAACATGATCAGGAAACTGAGTCAACGCAATGCGAAAGCAAATCACGACAAGACGAAAATAGTTCACTTTGAAATGAAAGGCAGATAGACCAGCAATATTTTTGGTTGCTATTTCCTCTTTACATTACCTCTGAGAATAGCGTCGAAACAGTGAACTCGTGTTCCGGTGATGGGGTTTGAACACTCACCTAGATTTCCAGACTTTATTTTCCAAATTTTTTCCTGGATTCCGGGATAATTTCTTTGTAAACGACGCCAAATTTGATGTTGATAAACCATAAGATACTGCCTATCTCACACTTTCCGACCAAGTCCTGTCGGTTCATATTTGTCCCACGACCATCACTCGAACCAATTACGTCGACTCGAGCGTTGCGAAAGACAAGATCTCGAGTAGAAGTTCCTCTCAGACACATCGTTTTACTCGTAATCTGTCAGAAAGTTCCAAAACAGCGGATGTTCTGCTGCAGAATGAATCACTGCGGTACATTCACATGCGCGAGGGCTGAACGAGGAATGTGATGGTTGACATGCTTAACGGAGTGACCAATGTTCGGAACGTCTGTTGTCTTCCAAACGCATGATGCGTTCAGTGTTAACCAACTCATTTTTGTCCTACCTGATGGAGTACAATAAAACTAACCTAATATTATTCTGAGTAACTACACACTGACGAATGAACACCGAAATCGGTTCTAAAGTCGAAAAAGGAAAAATGCTAATCACAGGATTCAGGAGAAAGATACATGTGCTTCGTTTCATGGAAACGTCCGATGCAACGTGAGTCGGAGATGATGATGTTAGCGAGCACTTCTCTCATATGCCATTTAAACGTTACTTATGCGTGAATTAATTACGTGCATATGTGGAGTCTTCGCCATCCGAACTTGAAAGCTGCACTGCCAAACAGACCCACGTATCAACTCGGCCACAGTTTGAAGAAAACCAGAACATGTAATGGATGTAGGGGAGGGCAATTGCAAGTGCAACCAGAACAATTTGTCATGAAAATTCGATATTACTCGTCGTTCACTGTGAGATTAATATGATTCTTCCTCTGTTGCTCAGACCGTGTGTTCACTCTTTTGTGTGCGTGTCTGGGTGTGTGTGTGTGTGTGTGTGTGTGTGTGTGTGTGTGTGTGTGTGTGTGAGTGTGTGTGTGAGAGAGAGAGAGAGAGAGAGTACGTATGTGAGACTGACACATACGTATGACGTGGTAGTTACTGTTCTTTGTCAGAACGCTGACTGCAAGTCTATTTGCGACGTCTTTACTTGAGGTAACATTTCGCGTCTGCCAATGGAAGTGCCACTTCATTTACGATAGAATTATTCATGGCAATGAATCAAAAGCACAGCGACATAACAGTGGGTTAATTAACGACCATTGATCTCACGTATACCGACAAAATTACACATGCAAATTACGACAGTCGACCCCTGACCCGAGAATCTTTCACGTGACTAGCGCGCGTCACCAGCAGCTTGTCTACACGGCTGGGACGACGGAAAAATGAAGAGTCTTAACAATCGCCTCTGTTATCAGGCGTTGATTAGAAGCAGGAGGAGGAGGAGATTAGTGTTTAACGTCCCGTCGACAACGAGGTCATTAGAGACGGAGCGCAAGCTCGGGTGAGGGAAGGATGGGGAAGGAAATCGGCCGTGCCCTTTCAAAGGAACCATCCCGGCATTTGCCTGAAGCGATTTAGGGAAATCACGGAAAACCTAAATCAGGATGGCCGGAGACGGGATTGAACCGTCGTCCTCCCGAATGCGAGTCCAGTGTGCTAACCACTGCGCCACCTCGCTTGGTCTAGAAGCAGCCCGGTTCATTTTTCGAGGTAGCTGGATGTGGACCACGCAATTCTTCGCGAATACGTCTGTTTGCAACTACTGCAGGAGTCAGCAAATTTGTTGCGATGGCAGAGTATTGCAACTGGAGCGTTGTGCAACGCGTGATAATGAACACTCGAGAACGAGGCTGCTCGTCTAGCAACTATCTGTTCTTGTTATGGGCTTACAGTCCAAAGACTGGTTTGATGCAGCTCTCCAAACCAGTCTTCACTCAGCATAGCTACCGCAACTTACATCCGTTCCAATCTGTTTATTGCAATCAGGTCCTGGTCTACCTCTGCAATCCTCTACCCCCAACACACACACAGAAAACACACATCCTTCCACTACCAAACCATTCCCCGATCCCTCACGATGTCTCCCATTAATCAATCCCTTCCCTTAGTTAAGTTGTTCAATACTTACCAATTGTATACATTACCTCCTCATTAATCATTCGATCTATCTACTCGTATGCAATCTTCAGCATCCCTATGTAGCACCACATTTCAAAGAGATTCAATTGTCTTCTTGTCTGAGATGTGTGTTGTCCACGTTTCACTTCTGTACGGTGCTGCACTCCACAAAAATTACCTTCAGAAAATACTTCCAAACACTCACATATATTTTGGGGTCGAAGCTGTTTCCTTGTGTGCGTTCGTTTCCTAATGTGTAACAAGGAAATGTTGTCCTACCTTGAGTGAACACATTTTTTCTTCTTTTACTGCCCATACATGTTTCGGAGAAGTTTCTCCATCTACGCCGGCCGTGGTGGCCGAGCGGTTCTAGGCGCTACAGTCTGGAACCGCGCGACCCCTACGGTCGCAGGTTCGAATCCTGCCTCGGGCGTGGATGTGTGTGATGTCCTTAGGTTAGTTAGGTTTAAGTAGTTCTAAGTTCTAGGGGACTGATGATCTCAGAAGTTAAGTCCCATAGTGCTCAGAGCCATTTGAACCATTTTTTTTTCTCCATCTTCAGTGGTTTTTATTTATTATAAGTTGAGCAACTATACAAAGAATTTATGCATTAAGTTGTTTACCAATTTTTGAGATTATATTTACGTTACTCTAAGTACAGCCAGAAATATTAACTTGAAGAATAAATATGTACCTTATTATTGTATACTGGCGTTCACAAGTCTGTTCTGTATTTCCAACACAACTATAATTGCCCTCCGGTATATCATCCGCAATTAATAAGCGTTTATCAATGTTTTGCTAACATTTTGCTCTTTGATTAGCGTTTCTTAGGTTAAAGTACCATTTTTCTAAAATGTGTTGAAATGTATACTGACTGTTATTAGACTTCGTGAAATGTTGATTGGTGAAGAGGAGCAGCCTATGCATGTAAACGTGTGCTCTTACTTGCTGTAGAGCTCGCGTTTCTCTTGCTTCTACAAAGTGTTTGCATGTAGCTCCCTAACAGACCCTGTTTCACTTTTTCCGTCATCTTTCTCTGGACGCGAATTTTGAATTTTGCAGTGCCATTAGGCTGTGGGGGTGTATGATTTTGTTTGTTTGCTTTCTATATTGTCTAACAGGTAATAGATAAAGCCACTGAAGCCGGAGACATTTCTACGAAACATGTACGGATAGTAAAAGAAGAAAAACTGTATTTGTTCAAAGCAGAACCACATTCCCTTATTACTTAGATTTGTATCTGATGTCAGCAAATCTCTCTTTTTCAGAAATGCTTTTCTTGCTGTTGCTGATCCGCATTATATTTCTTCTCTGCTCCAGCTATTTCGCTGCCGAAATAGCTCTTGGTGTCTCATTTGCTAGTCTTATTTCCTCAGCATCGGCTGATTTAAGTCGACTACGTTCCATTACTCTTGAAAAACTGTTTACGACCTAAAGAAGTATCAATAGCCAGTACCCTAGAAAGAGGTAAATACAAGTCTTATACTCAGTCACTATCAAGGTGTCCATGGTCAGGTTAACGATACCTGCTAAATTATTATTCTATCATGACATAATAGTCGTAATGTGTAGTGCATAAAATAAAATAAAAACTCCAGCTGACTCAGTTCCAGTAATATTTTCATCCAAATTAGTGGTTGCAGTCCTCATAACATGGTACAGAGCGTGTACATTAGATGAGTACCCCTATTTGGTTAAGTTCTACACTGCACCTACTGACTTGTACCTGTAGATATAAATACAGATGTTAATACAGAACCGGTTACCTTCCCTGTTGATGACGTGCTTAGTTCGCAAAGTATCGACATACTGTTTTGTCAAACTTCATACTTCCATTGCTCTTATGCCCAAAGCCGAGGAACACAGAATTCAGAAAAAAACATCCATCGGGTTTTGTAATGTCAGGTAACAGTCTAGGAAATGAACTTTCTGTCCCTGACATGTCTGATTAGCGATCTCTGGTCAATAAACTAATGGAATTTTGGCAGTCTGCCATGCCGAGCTTCACAACAATTTTCCTGACCATTCATTTTTTCCACACGTTTTCTTCTTTTGGGGTCAACAGTCTTCTGATTGTTTTGATGCGGCCTGCCACGAATTCCTCTCCTGTGCCAATCTCTTCATTTCAGAGTGGCACCTGCAACCTACATCCTCAATTATTTTCTGGATGTATTCCAATCTCTGTCTTCCTCTATAGTTTTCATCCTCTATAGCTCCCTTTAGTACCATGGACGTTATTCCCTGATGTCTTAACAGATGTCCTATCATCTTGTCCCTTCTCCTTGTCAGTGTCTTCCACTTAATCTTATCCTCTCCAATTTTGCACAGAACCTCCTCATTCCTTACCCGATCAATCCACATTGTTTTCTAAATTGGTCTGTAGCACCACATCTCAACTGCTTATATTCTCTTCTGTTCCGGTTTTCCGACAGTACATGTTTCACTACCACACAATTCCGTGCTCCACACGTACATTCTCAGAAATTTAAAGCCTATGTTTCATACAAGCAGGTTTCTCTCAGCCAGGAATGACGTCTCTGCCATTGCTAGTCTGCTTTTGATATCCTCCTTGCTCCGTCCGTCGTTGGTTATTTTGCTGCCTAGGTACCCGAAATCATTAACTTCATCTACTTCGTGGCCATCAATCCTTACGTTAAGTTTCTCGCTGTTCTAATTTCTACTATTTCTCATTACTTTCGTCTTTCTTCCATTTACTCTCAATTCTTGTTCTGTACTCATTAGACTGTTCATTCCTTTCAGCAGATCATGTAATTCTTCTTCACTTTGTAACCTCCCCCTCACTTATCGACCTTAATGACAGCGAAAAATTAAACCGCGTGTACCTAATGGAAATTTGGGAAAAGCAATCGTCACCGAAGTTAATCTGTCGGTAAAGAGGGAGGAAAGGGTTACATATAAATGAAAGGAAAAATGCAAATGAAATTGGTGGAAATTAATTTTGAGAAAAGGGTAAAATTAATAAAGAAAGTAAATGTGCGGTCGTCACGTTAACAATTAATTGGCGTTAACTAGATATTTGAGATTTGGGGAAAATTACGGTCGTCAGTCCTATGGACAACTACTATAATAACTGAAAAAGAAAGGTTATTGCACATATAATTAGCACTAAAAGCGTGGCAACTGAAGGTTGACACGTGTTGTGTGAAAACTGAAAGTTTGTCAGAAGTAATAAATTTAGCTACACTCTGACTTAATTTAGCAAAAGAATTAATAAAACCGGAAAATTGAAAGTCAATTTAGTGACTGAAATTAATAGTGAGCTTTGTTTCTGAAGCACTACGAAATTCAGTAAAATAATGTTAGTCTTGGGCTACCTCAACAATCATTTCAAAAGCTACTTTTAACTACGCAATTTAGAAATAAGAGATTTAACTTTGAACTTGAATTAAATGATTCTGAACAATTAACAATAGTAAAATTTAGTACGTACCAAGCTGAGCTGCAGTCACAGGTAAGCTCAAATATGGTAACAAAACTCACACTCTTAATTTGTGCTTGTGTAATGTAAATATTGTAGCCAGCTATGAATACCTTAACTGAACTTTGAAATTAATGAAGTGAAGTGGAATGATATTACTTTAACGCTGGCGTCTGAATTTCAACGACACTCGGGTTCATTTCGGAAAAGGAAGGGACCCTGCTTGGTAATGCAATTGGGACAATGAGCAACAAAGGTTCATGCTACGTTGCTGTAATTTTGTGATTTGAACAGTTTGAAAATCTGAGGTCTGCCATACAGTTCTAAAACTTTACGTGCTACCAGTCTTCCTTGTTGGTTGATTGAAGGTTTGAAGTCGTCAATCGAGGAGGTGGCGACAGTCACTCATTGTCGGCCGTCGCTGTTGCAGAAGCTGGATGTTGGCGCGCCTTCTTCTCGACACGGTCTCCAGCCGAAACGGGCTCTTGATGTGTGCCAGCTAACGCTTCCCGTCCGCGACACCATGTCAGAAACTAACATAGCAATTCGAGCGCAATTACATGCTGCCAAACCCCGAAAGCGCGGCAACTCGCGGGAGCGTCACACAACACACCTGCTCCACTGCACTACTCCAGCCAGACTCCGCTCTGCCCGCGCTCCACGCGGCCGAGTTCACACTACCAAAGATCGTAAACACTTTGCTCCTCCACACGACCTATCGATGTATTCGTTCGATAGCATAGTTTTCCCTAGGCCAGACCCAGCGTGAAAATACAAATAATATTCACAAAACAAACCAATTATATATCGACATAAATGCATATATATACAAATAGTAAAACAATTACAATATACAAAGACACAGAAATGTTATATCTTCAGGTAACAAAATAAGGAAAAAAAATTTGCGGCGCAATAGATGGAAATAGGAGGATATGCATTTCCGGCGTTACAACTTTCACTCAGGATAACAATATCATTAGCGAATCGTATCATTGATATCCTTTCACGTTGATTTGTAATTCCACTCCTCAACCTATCTTTTATTTCTCTCATTGCTTCTTCGATGCATAGATTGAATAGTAGGGACGAAAGATTACATCCATGTCTTAACCCTATTTAACCCGAGGATTTCGTTCTTGGTCTTCCATTCTAATTGTTCCCTCTTGGTTCTTGTACATGCTGTATGTTACCCGTCTCTCGTTGTAGTTTACCCCTAATTTCTTCAGAATTTCGGACATCTTGCACGATGTGACATTGTCGGACGCTTTTCCCAGGTCGACAAATCGTATGAACGTGGCTTGATTTTTCTTTAATCTTGCTCGCATTATCAACTGCGACGCCAGAATGGCCTCTCTTGTGCCTTTACCTTTTCTAAAGTCAAACAACTGGTCGTCATCTAACACATCCTCATTTTTTTCATTCTTCTGAATGTTATTCTTGTCAGCAACTTGGATGCATGAGGTGTTAAGATGAATGTGCGATAATTATAGCACCTGCCAGCTCTTGCAGTCCTCGGAATTGTGTGAATAATATTTTTCGAAAGTCAGATGGTATGTCGCCAGACACATACATTCTGCACACCAGTGTGAATAGTCGGTTTGTTGCCACTCCCCCCTAGATTTTGGAAATTCTGCTGAAATGTTATCCATCTCTTCTGCCTTATTTGATCTTAAGTCCTCCAACGTTCTCTTAAGTTCTGACTCTAATATTCGATATCCTGTCTCCTCTAACTCGAATCCTGTTTCTTCTTCTATCACATGAGACAAATCATCTCCTTCACAGAAGCCGTCAATGTACTCTTTCCATCAATCAGCTCTCTCCTCTGCATTTAATAGTGGCATTCCCGTTGCACTCTTAATTTCACCGAAGGTTGTTTTGACTTTCTTATATACTAAGACAGTCGTACTGACAATCATTTCTTTTTCGATTTCTTCAAATTTCTCTTGCAGCCATTTCGTCTTAGCTTCCCTGCACTTCCTATTTATTTCATTCCTCAGCGTCGTGTATTTCTGAATCCCTGAATTTTCCTGTACATTTTTGTACTTCCTTCTTTCATCGATTAACTGAGGTATTTCTTCTGTTACTCATGGTTTCTTCACAGTTACCTTCTTTGTACTTATGTTTTTCTTTCCAAATTCTGTGATTGCCCCTTTTGGAAATGTCCATTCCTCTTTAACCTACTTCCTACTGAGCTATTCCTCATTGCTGTATCTACAGCCGCAGAGAACTTCAAGCGCATCTCCTCGTTCCTTAGTACTTCCGCATCCCGCTTCTTTGCTTATTGATTCTTCCTGGATAGTCTCTTGAAGTTCAGCCTCCTCTTCATCACCACTACGTTGTGATCTGAGTCTTTATCTACTCGTGGGTACCCCTTACCATCCAGTATCTGATCTCGGAATCTCTCTCTGAGAATGATGGTATCTAACTGAAATATTTCTGTATCACCCGGCCTTTTCCAAGGATACCTCCTCCTCTTGTGATTCTTAAACAGAGTATTCGCTATTACTAGCTGAAATTTATTACAGAACTCAATTAGTCTTTCACCTCTCTTATTCCTTGTCCCAAGGCAATATTCTCGTGTAACCTTTTCTTCTGCTCCTTCCCCTACAACTGTGTTTCAGTCCCCCATGACTATTAGATTTTCATCCCCCTTTACATACTGTATTATCCTTTCAGTATCCTCACACACTTTCTCTATCTCTTCATATCCAGCTTGCGACGTCGGCATGTATACCTGAACTATCGTTGTCGATGCTGGTTCGCTGTCGATTCTTATAAGAAAAACCCCATCACTGTACTGTTCAGAGGTACACACTCTCTGCCCTACCTTCCTATTCATGATAAATCCTACTCCCGTTGTACCATTTTCTGCTGCTGATGGTATTACCCTATGTTCATCTGACCAGAAATCCTCGTCTTCTTTCTGTTTCACTTCACTGACCCCTACTATATCTAGATTGAGCCTTTGCATTTCCTTTCTCAGATTTCCTAGCTTCCCTACCACTTTGAAGCTTCTGACATTCCACGCCCCGACCCATAGAACGTTATCCTTCCTTCGGTAGTTCAATCTTTTTCTTATGGTCACTTCCACTTGGCAGTCGCCTCGCGGAGATCCGAATGGGGTACTATTCCGGAATCTTTTGCCAATGGAGAGATCGTCATGATACTTTTTCAATCACAGGCCACATGTCCAGTGGATACACGCCCTGTGTCTTTAATGCAGTGGTTTCCATTGCCTCCTGCATCCACATGCCGTTGATCATTGCTCACTCTTCGGCCTTTAAGGGGCAGTTTCCCACCCCAAGGACAAGAGACTGACCTGAACCTCTGTTCGCTCCTTCGCCCTCTTTGGCAAGGTCGTTGGCAGTATGAGGGTGACTTCTTATATCGGAAGTCTTCGGCCACCAATGTTGATTATTAATCAAAATTTATGCAGCGGCAGGTTGCGAGCCGGGACTGACGTTTTGATTAGTAATCAAAAACGCTACCCATAGCCCACGGGTGCATCCGCTGTTATTAATGTTATTGTTCTGCACGTGACGCGTTAAAATCACTGTCAGTAAGTTTTTGAGCTGGCCTTTTCTAATGCTTATAATGGCAGCGAGCGACACCATCAAGGTACATCCATTAGAGTTACGTCATTACGTAAGAGTACCCTTCGACCGAAGAAACATCCGGTGCACTGGAGCATGTCGCTTTCACATAGTGTGCCAGAAAACATCATTTGGGTGGATTGTTGTCGCTTCTCAGGGAGAATTCCCTCATTCGTACTCCCAGTAACTTCATTGCCCTCGTTTATGTAACTCTTGTCTTTGTGTTTAGGGTAATACTGACGTACGAGATTCTCTCTGAAACTTACTCTTATATAGCACGTACCGAGAAGACAGAATAAAAGAGATAACAACCGTGAAAGAAGCAAAGGCTTTCATTAAATTTCTAATCAACTGGTTATAATGACAGCTCTCGAGAGTTACCGATAGACGTTATGCAGACAAGGGACTCGTATTCTGAATGATCGGTGTTACTACTCTCTTCGGTTTCTTACAGTTTTCTTAAATTTCTTCAGATGAATGCCGGACTGGTTATTTTGAAAAGATCGCAACCTACTTTCTCCCCCCTTCTTGTCGAACTCGAATTTGTGTTTTGCGTGCAATAACTTCTCCACTGACTGGATGCCAAACTTCTTGAACAGTGGTTCTCAAGCTTTCTGAGATAATTATCCTCCGGTGCAATTAGATGTAAGCTAGTAACCTCCATCCACCATTGGCAACAATGGCACCTAATAATACCTTACAATTAAAAAGAATTTTCTACGGACACTTTCATTTCTGAAATGCAAGATAAATGGTATGTAGTTTTTGTGGAAGTTTTTATTAAACTACGAACTAATGATTCAGTAAGACAACTGGATCTACATATTTCTAACCATATTTTTGCAGAATGATGTCTCAGTTCTGAATGTGTTACGAGTGCTACCTGCAACCCCTCCTCAGTGAAGAAAGCTATCCACACTGAGGGCAGTAACTTGTTACAAAACGTGCTTCCTTTTGCACCATTCCTCTTCCTAGCGATACTTGTTTTACCCATATCTTGCACCCCATTTAATATAATAAAAATTTCGTGCGGTTTAACAGGTGAAGCGTCTTTCAATACGCCATTTCGGCGACTTGAGTGTCCCTAAGCTACCCCAGTTAACAGGGGAAAGAGCGCTTATATTTTAATTTGAAATCCGAAGCACTTGTCATTTCTGCTGATTGATTAAATCGTTAGTGGCTGGTTTAAAATGCACACTGAAAAATTCGTGGTCTGATCGGTATTCGATCCCGCAACCTCTCCGTTTCCAGGATTGCGCTTTACCAGTTATCACCAGTGTCAACAATCAACTAGCTTAAAACGTGTGCACTATACTGAGGCCCACTGTTTGTACCTCACTTGATTCCTGGAGTCGTTATTGCTGGACTAGCAGAAATTAGAAGACTTCAGGCTACCAATGTTTTTCATCTGAGCACTGACACTCATAATAACAATATCAATAATAATAATAATACAGTTCGGCCTCTACAGCAATATAGTAGCCTTACACGGATACTGTTGTGTTTTGATGTCAGTTAGTTCATTTCTTGTTGCGAAGTGAAGAATGAAGCAGATTATGGTCTATTACTGGAACTACCTAGAACTCGAAGAAGGAATTCTCTGAGATATTTAAGCATAAAGATGCATAAATATGTCTCAATTTCACTGTTATAGGCGCATTGTAAAAGTGCAAGTATATGTGTAGTGGGTGGATCTTGTGAGGAATACGATGATCAAACATTCGTTTCACAAGCTGTAACCTCCACCGCATTGAGTCACGTGCTATTGCTAGTATTTAAAAAAATATGTAATTATTGGTAACGTAAGTTATGAGTTTCGCAATTTTTTGAAATAATGGTAATAGTAGTGTTCTTTTAAAAATAATTTCGTTTCATGACCGAAATACAATTGAACTCTTTCGTTTTTATTGCTCAAAGAGTTACATTTTATGCCTCAGGGTGTAATTACTCACATGTTGAGATACACCGATCTTGTGGCTTCTTTCTCAACACTATTTCCTAACCCACCTACTTTTCTTCGCTATGTGATACAATCTCTTCGTCTTCGATATTACACTGAAGCGCCAAAGAAACTGGTATATGCATGCGGATTCAAATACAGAGATATGTAAACAGGCAGAATATGGCGCTGCTGTCGGCAAGGCCTATATAAGACAAGTGTCTAGTGCCGTTGTTAGGTCGGTTACTGCTGCTATAATGGCATCTTATCAAGATTTAAGTGAGTTTGAACGTGGTGTTATAGTCAGCGCACGAGCGATGGCACACAGCATCTCTGAGGTAGCGATGAAGTGGGGATCTTCCCCTACGACCATTTCATGTGTGTACCGTGAATATCAAGAATCCGGTAAAACATCCGACATCGCTGCGGCCGCAAAAATATCCTGCAAGAACGGGATCAACGACGGCTGAAGAGAATCGCTCAACGTGACAGAAGTGCAACCCTTCCGCAAATTGCTGCAGTTTTCAGTGTTGGGCCATCGACAAGTTTCAGCGTGCGAACCATTCAACGAGACATCATCGGTAAGAGCTTTCAGAGCCGAAGGACCACTCGCGCACCCCTGATGACTGTACGACACAAAGCTTTACGCCTCACCTGAGCCCGTCAACACCGACATTGGACAGTTGATGACTGGGAACATGTTGCCTGGTCGGACGAGTCTCGTTTCAAATTGTGTCTAACGGATGAACGCGTACGGGTATGGAGACAACGTCATGTCTGCAGGGGACTGTTCAAGCCGGTGGAGGCTGTATAATGGTGTAGGGAATATGCAGTTGGGATGATATGGGACCCCTGATACGTTAGATACGACTCTGACAAGTGACACGTACGTAAGCATCCTGTCTGATCATCTGCATCGATTCATGTCCATTGTGCATTCCGACGGGCTTGGGAATTTCAGCAGGGCAATGCGACACCCGACACGTCCAGAATTGATACAGAGTGCCTCCAGGAACACTCCAGGAACACTTCCGGTGGCCACCAAACTCCCCAGACATGAACTTTACTGAGAATATCTGGGATGCCTTGCAACGTGTTGTTCAGAAGAGACCTCCACCCTCTCGTACTCTCACGGGTTTATTGACAGCCCTGCTGCTTTCATTATGTCAGTTCCCTCCACCACTACTTCAGACATTAGTCGGGTCCATGCCACGTCGTGTTGTGGCACATCTGCGTGCTCGCGGGGGCCGTACACGATATTAGGCAGGTGGACCAATTTAGTTCGCTCTTCAGTGTATTATAACAACAGTAAATAGATGCTTCGAAATCTGATGTCATGTATCACTTTATGTTCTCCACGGCTGACATTTTCTAACTGTAAATTTCTCGTTGCAGGAAAAAAATTGTCGCTTTCTGTTTGTCTGCTACTGACAAATTCAGAGAATCACTCAGTTGGCCGCTGACTTACGCCGTTGTTCCAACAGCGAATCTCAGAGGAAGCACCAGTTGTTTTTGAGGCAGCCGCAGGTAGAAAAATCATACAGCGTGCCGTTTGGATGTAAAATAAGTTTTAAGATCGGGTCCCTTTTAAACCTCCCGTTTCCCGTATGCACATAGCAGGAAGAATGAGCTGTAACCTATGGGCTGTGGGAGGACATGGCATGGACAGTGTTTCGAGTACTTGCCCTCGGCTTCTCTTCCACCTGACGAAGGACGTCCTTTTCACAGTCGAGACTGTGACGCATCCGTGGAGCCCCACACACAACCCTGCCAATTGCGAACTACTAAAATTCCACAAGTTTAAACGCCAGACGTCGCTGATCAGATACGTCAGGAACAGAACGGTCATTTCCTAGACGATTACCCGACATTACAAAATGTGCTGTCTGAATTCTGTGCTCCTCAGTCTTGGACATACTAGTAAACGAAATATGAAGTTTGGCAAAATGGTGTTTCGACACTTTGTGAACTAATAACGCCAGCAACAGAGACGGTACCTGGAAGTCCATATCTCTTGGCAAACGTATTAACAAGGCCTGTCTGCCGTGCACAGGGTGTTTCACAATTCCTATCACAGGCTTGTAGGTAAAGTTACGATAAGAAACCCATGTCCGAAAATGTACCACTTGGATGTTATAGGATCACTTTCACATCTCCCGATCCACAGTACGCACACAAACTGAGAAGAGGGCAATATCATGAGTACTGCTTGTAATAATGACATCATATGCCAGCAGCTGTTGTATTCGTATCTGATGTCATAATTACAACAAGGACTGATGATAGTATCCTCTTCTCAGTTTGTGTGCGTGCTGTGAATTGGGAAATTTGAAAGTGATCCTATAACGTCCAGCTAGTACATTTTTCGGACATAGGTTCCTTATCGAAACTTTAACTACTAAGTCTGCTCTTCCCCCCCCCCCCCCCCCAAGTAGCCTGTAAGAGGAATTGTGAAACATGATGTGCACAGCAGACAAGCCTCGTTAATCCGTTCGTTTGTATGGGCGATGGATTTCCAACATACTGTCGCCTACTAGCATTTACACCACCATTCGTCTGTTTCGAACAACGCTCAAGTCAGACTGAAGAAATACCCTACGATTTACCTTAGAAGCATTTGTAGATATATGGGTTTCTAGATATAAAAAAGGTTTTGAAATGGTGACTGGAATACACTTTTGAAATTCTGAATGTGGCCGGGACAAAATACAGCGATTAAAGGTTATGTAGAATTTGCAGAGAAACTAGAATGCAATTGCAAGAGTCAAGAACATGAAAGGGAAGGGGTACTTGAGGAGGCAGAGAGTCGGGATTCTAAACCTTTAGCCGATGTTCTCTGTAACGAGCAAGGTAGAGAAAGAAACCAAGGAGATATTCGGAAAGAAAATTGAAGGACAGAGGATATAAATTAAAACTTCGTGATCTCTTCATAATACTGCCCTTAAACAAAGATGGCAAATGACTCGGAAAATCAATTGAATGGAATTGGTATTGTCTCGAAACAAAGCTATAAGATGAATATCATGAAAAGTAAAACAAACGTAATGCAATTTAGTCCAATTAAATCAGATGATGTATGGGGAATTAAATTAAATACGGAGACACTAGAAGCAGTAGATGAGTTTTTCTATTAATTTTACCCATGTTGGATGCTTTTCATCTCCAGAACTGTTCCTGTAAAGGGTAATTTGAAGAAAATGGTCTACCAGTAACAATCCAAGGCGGTTTACTTAAAATTAGAGCGGTTTTGCGCTTATGCCCGTCTTCAGATTAATACATTCAGTTTCGTCTTTACAGATGCAATGTTGGAGTTCAATGTTGATTGATTTTCCAAACAGTAAATGTATATTTGACTCCAAAATTGTCATTTGAAGCACCATATTTCCACACTCACACACTAATTTCACGTATCCTAGTATGAGAATATAGACATATGGCGCTTCAAATGACAACTGTGGAGTCTAATATGCAATTACAAATTGGAAAGCTGATCTGTATTGAACTTCAACATCGAATGTGTAAAGATGTAACTGAATGTAGTCACCAGGAGATTTGCAAAAGCTCGAAACCGATTGTGTTGTAAATAAACCGCCATCAAAAGTGACTGCTTCCAGATTTTACCCAACAGTACCCTTTTGCTATTTGGGCAGCAAAACTCCTGACGATGGCCAAAGTAGAGAGGAACCGAAACACGGACTGAAAACAGCAAGAGAAGCGGTTCTGTAGAAGATAAGTATATCAACATCTAAAATAAATATAAATGCCAGGAAATCATTTCCGAAGGTATTTTTCTGGAGTGTACCCTTGTATGGAAGTGAAACGCGGACAGTAAGTAGTTTAGATAAGAAGGGAATAGAAGCATTTGAAATGTGTTACTACAGAAGAATGTTGAAGTTCACAGGGGAGATTTGATACAAAATTAAGAGGTACTCAATCTGACAGGGTCCGGATGCGCGAATATATCTTCTGACTTTCAAATACTAAATAAACTACTCACCTTAGTTCTTCAGAAGTACGGCCTTTCCTGGAGCAACGTATACTGTTCCTCAGCTAACAAAGCTGTAAAAATCAGCTGCACTATCTACATCTACGTGATTACTCTGCTATTCACAATAAAGTGCCTGGCAGAGAGTTCAATGAACCACCTTCATGCTGTCTCTCTACCGTTCCACTCTCGAACGACACGCGGGGAAAACGAGCATTTAAATTTTTCCGTGCGAGCCCTGATTTCTCTATTATTTTATCGTGATGATCATTTCTCCCTATGTAGGTGAGTGCCAACAGAATGTTTCCGCAATCGGAGGAGAAAACTGGTGATTGAAATTTCATGAGAAGATACCGTCGCAACGAAAAACGCCTTTGTTTTAATGATTGCCACTCCAATTCACGTATCATGTCTGTGACACTATCTCCCCTATTTCGCGATAATCCAAAACGAGCTGCTCTTCTTTGTACTTTTTCGATGTCATCCGTCAGTCCCACCTGATATGGATCCCACACCGCAAGCAGTACTCCAGAATAGGGCGGACAAGCGTAGTGTAAGCAGTCTCTTTGGTAGACCCGTTGCGCCTGAGTGTTCTGCCAATGAATCGCAGTCTTTGGTTTGCTCTACCCACAATATTATCTATGTGATCGTTCCAATTTAGGTTATTTGTAATTGTAATCCCTAACTATTTAGTTGAATTTACAGCCCTCAGATTTGAGTGTCTTATCGCGTAATCGAAATTTAGCTGATTACTTTTAGTACTCATGTGAATAACTTCGCACTTTTCTTTAT
Source organism: Schistocerca serialis cubense (assembly GCF_023864345.2). Lineage (NCBI taxonomy): Eukaryota > Metazoa > Arthropoda > Insecta > Orthoptera > Acrididae > Schistocerca > Schistocerca serialis. The sequence continues at coordinate 80,681,795 of NC_064642.1, read as the reverse complement.
TCAGGGTCAATTTCCACTTTTCGCACCATACAGATATCTTATCTAAATCATTTTTCAAGTCGTTTTGATCATCTGATGACCTTACAAGACGGTAAATGACAGCATAATCTGCAAACAATCTAAGACGGCTACTCAGATTGTCTCCTATGTCGTTAATATAGATCAGGAACAATAGAGGGCCTATAACACTTCCTTGGGGAACGCCGGATATTACTTTTGTTTTACTCGATTACTTTCCGTCTGTTACTACGAACTACGACCTTTTTGACAGGAAATCACGAATCCAGTCGCACAACTGAGACGATACTCTGTAGGCACGCAGTTTGATTAGAAGACGCTTTTGAGGAACGGTGTCGAAAGCCTTCGTCTCAACAGGATGCACAGAGTTATTTAACTGTATTATACTGATGAAATGAGTTATTTTTATAAGGTCTGTCTAACTACACTGACGAAAAAAAAATCGCAACACCGAGATGGAATAGGGCAACATAACCGAAAGTTGGTAGGCATGTTTCAACATTTGTAAGATGACGTCTGTTCCGATTTCGCACCAGTCGCATAACAGCGGCGCGAGTGACGCCGCTATGAGGATGCAAACCAGGTTTGCTTTAAATACACGCCGTAATGGTCGTGAGCGATTAGTCACGTTTGAGTTTGGACGTGGTGAGTTGATGTTAATCAAGAATGCCTTCAAGGCGACAAAGACGGCATTACCAACACCTCACTGAATTCGAACGAGATCACATAATAGTGCCACGAGAATCTGGATTTTCCTTCTGCGACGCTGCAGAAAGACTTGACAGGAATGTAGCCATTGTACATGATTGCTGGTAGAGTATATTCCACTGATTCAGCCCACCACCATTTGCGAGTTATGTGGTGACAAACGAGAGCTCAAAGGAGGGAAGAGTGGAGGTCTGTTGTGTTTTGCGAGGAAAGCTGGTTCTGCCGCAGAGTCAGTGGTAACCGTGTGTTGGTTAGAAGAAGGCCAGTTGATGACCTGCACCCAACCTGTCTGCGTGTTGGACACGACCTAGACCTGGAGTTATGGTCTGGAATGCAATTCCGTATGACAGCAGATGCACTCTCTTGGTTATCCCTCGCACCCTGACTACAAATCTGTACATCACTCTGGTAATTCGACCTGTTGTGCTGCTTTTCTTGAACAGCATTTCAGGGGTTGTTTTCCAGCAAGATAACGCTCGCCCACATACCGCTGTTGTAACCCAACATGTTCTCCAGTGTGTCGACATGTTGCCTTGTCATGCTCCGTCACCAGATCTGTCTCCAATAGAGCACATATGGGGCATCATCGGACTATAACTCCAGCGTCATCTAGGAACAGCATTGTCGGTTCCTGCATTGGCCGATCAAGTGCAACAGGCAAGAAACTCCATCCCACAAACTAACGTCCGGCACCTGTGCAACAAAATGCATGAACGTCTGCATGCTCGCATTCAACATTCTGGCGGTTTCACCGTTTATTAATGTACCAGCATTTCACATTTGCGTGGACTATCTCGCGCTTACGGTATCCTAGGATCTTGCAATGTTAATCACTTAAATATCTGACCTAGACAAATGTATTCCCGTAATTTCATTACTCTACATTAATCATTTTTGGTGTTACGAGTTTTCCGTCAATGTATTAAGGTATCAGGAAGTTACTTATCGTAGCAAATCACAAACCCGTGAGTTTTACGCAACTTGTCGTACATTAAAAGATACTTTAGATAATGAAAAGAGTTAATCCTACCGTTAACTGTTATCATTCCAAAGGCTATACAAAATTTCACGACAGTTGAGTTACAAGAACTGTCTTCAAGAATTCGTGAATAAAATTTTTCAGTGCATTCCCTACTGATCATGCAAACTGCTACGCTGATGGTGAGGAAACAAATGACGGAGAAAGTTGACTAAAAGGAGGACTTGGTTGATAGGACACAGCCTGGGGCATCAGGGAATTGTCGATTCGGTAACGGAGGGAGGACTGAGGGGCACGTGTCACAGTATATACAAATGACCTAGCAGACAATGTCGGAAGTTCCACGAGTCTTTTCGCCGATGACGCTGATATATACAGAGAAGTCGCAACGCAGGAAGATTGTAGTAAAATGGGGGAGGACCTGCAGTAAATCGATGCTTGGTACAGGGAGTGAAAATGGACTCTCAACTTAAACAAACGTAACGTACAATATTACAAATACATAGACAGAAAGATCCTTTACTGTATGATTACACTGTTGCAGAAAAATCACTCGAAGCAGTTACTTCCTTAAAATATCTAGGAGTATCCACAAGGACCGATTTGAAATGGAAAGATCACATAAAATTAAAGGCGAGTAAAGTGCCAGACTGAGATTCATTGGAAAAATTCTCAGAAAATGTAGTCCATCAACAAAGGAAGTATAAAGCGCGATCAAAAACTTTCCATTAGCGGGCGTTGGTGCAGCGTATACGCAACCGAGCGCGACTCATGCGGGAGTATGAGCACTGGCGTATAGGCAAGAGGTTAGTGTGGTCTACAGAGGGAAACATTTTTATCGCTCCTTACAGCTTGTAAAACACTCATTCGCCGAATACTTCAATACTGCTCGTCAGTCTGGGATCTATACCAGATAGGATTGGTAGAGGAAGTAGAGAATGTCCAAAGAAGAGCAGCACATTTCGTTACAAGTTCATTTAGTAAGCTCGAAAGCGTCACGGAGATCCTCAGTCGAATCTCGTGGCAGACGCTGCAACGGAGTCGTTCTGCATCACGTTACGAAGTAGGTGGTAGATTTTGGTTTATAGATAGAATACTGGGGAAATGCTTACAAATCACTCATAAGATCCATTCTAGAATATTGTTCAAGTATGTGGGACCCGTACGAAATAGGAATAACAGGATATATAGAACTATACAGAGAACGGCAGCACGAATGGTCACAGGTTTGTTTGACCTGTGGGAGGGTGTCACAGAGATACTGAAGAAACTAAGAAATTGAACTGGCAGACTCTTCAAGATAGATCTAAACTATCTCCAGAAAGCCTGCTTACAAAGTTTTCTAGAACCAGCTTTAAACGATGCCCCTAGGTATATTGTATTGCATTGTATTTCATGTGAACTGGGGACCGAGAAGCGACGCAGAGGCTCTGTCCCCGCCGCAGCCGCAGTGGTCCACAACCCCACAACGACTACCGCAGTCCACTTCGCCCCTTCGCCGCCCCACACCGAACCCTGGCTTACTGTGCGGTTCGGCTCCCGGTGGACCCCCCCCCCCCCCCCCCCCCCGGGGAACGTCTCTAACCAGACGAGTGTAACCCCTTTGTTTGCATAGTAGACTAATGGTGGTGTGCGCGTACGTGGAGAACTTGTTTACGCAGCAATCGCCGTCATAGTGTCACCTAGGCAGATGGAAAACCGCCTAAAAACCATCCACAGACTGGCCAGTTCGCCAGACCTCGACACAAATCTACCAGGCGGATTTGTGCCGGGGACCAGGCGCTCCTTCCCGCCCGGAAAGCTGTCCGTCAGACCACACACCCAACCGGTCGGGCTAACGGTATATTACTAAACACACATTTTAGATTCCTCTATTATAATATTGGGCTGTCTATCTGTTTCCCCAACATCTAAAACATTTATGTTAAAATGCATAATTATACCATAGTGCGTGCATATATCTCCGAATTTCAAATTTTTTCTCTGAGAAAATTATTATTTTTGTGTGTTTATTTCCTCTGTTACTGTAAAAGTCAGTACAGAAATGAACAGAAGGTATTTACAAATAACTGGCTTTGCTTAATATTCACAAGAGTAATAAGATACTTGTACTGCAAGCTAAGTAGAAAGTGTCAAGTCACTGTGAATTTATTGCACTTTACTTAGACAAGGAATAGGGTTCATGAAATAAACTCATTGCCACTGTTAAGTTTTCGCTCTGGTTCGAAAATATTGTCGATCTGGGTCTGGATTTTGGAATTGCTTTGCAATGAAGGTCCATGTCTCATTAATGTAAAGTTAAACTGCTAACACGCACTGGCTGTAAAGTTCCTGTTCTAGACACAGAGGCATTCAAACAATCGTTCTTCCGGCGCTCCGTAAGTGAATGAATCGGGAAGAAACCGAAATAATTGGTACAGTGGGACTTACCCTCTGCCGTGCACTTCACAGTGGCTTGCAGTTATGGATATAAAGGTGTGGTCTGGTATTAAAGTTCCGAGACCTCGCGTTCCCAAAACAGTCAACGAATATATTTCTTCCTACTACGTATATCTCGCGAAAGACCATGTAGGTAAAATCAGAGAGATTACAGTCCACACGAAGGCATACCAGAAATCGTTCTCCCGCTGGAATAGAAAAAGGCACTAGTAAAGTAAAAATAGGGGAGAAACCAAGGGTTGACCACAGAATGCAAGTTGAAATGAATGACGTTTGGAGTAATTACGCAGAGAATAAGAGGCTTGTCCAGTATGGATTAGCGTCGAGATCTGCTTCAAACTAGACCACAACGACAACCACTTCTGTGATAATGTGTCCCAACAACCAGACTTTCAGGGTCTACCCTTTGAGATGACCGCTTAAATCAGCGGCCCTCCCCACTCCTCGCACACTGAACAGATCGAACGAGATCCCTGCCTCTCCAACACCATCTGTGTGACGTCACGCATGCTGCGATCTTTCCACTGCGGCTGGGTGGTTGCAGAGTTCCCGCTGACCAGCGCGTAATTGCGCATTCACGTGTCCTGGCGGTTTCATAACGACAGTAACAAACAGACGTAAATGGTCTCATCGTGCCATCATTTGTTGTTAGCCTTCACGTATTAACCCAGCGTTTAAATACAAATTCAGAAAAAAATACAGCAATCAAATGCGTTGAGGGCATTTATTGTTGCGAAAAAGCTTATTTTCCTTTCCTTGGTGCCTCAACTCTTTCTCCAGGATTGTTTATCGTCACGTAACACTGCTGTGCTCACATACGGAGAGGCTACCGGTTTCCACGCGTGTGAGCTGATGCAATCGTGTCTGCAACTCCAGCCTTCATTGGGGAGCCTCTACTTCTTACATGTACGTGGCACTGTAGCAGCTCTCATACCGAATACGGAGTGCCTATTTGTAGAAATCAATATTGTTGTTGTTGTCGTGGTCTTCAGTCCTGAGACTCGTTTGATGCAGCTCTCCATGCTACCCTATCCTGTGCAAGCTTCTTCATCTCCCAGTACTTACTGCAACCCACATCCTTCTGAATCTGCTTAGTGTATTCATCTCTTGGTCTCTCTCTACGATTTTTACCCTCCACGCTGCCCTCCAGTGCTAAATTTGTGATCCCTTGATGCCTCAGAACATGTCCTACTAACCGGTCCCTTCTTTTTGTCAAGTTGTGCCACATACTCCTCTTCTCCCCAATTCTATTCAATACTTCATCATTAGTTATGTGATCTACCCATCTAATCTTCAGCATTCTTCTGTAGCATCACATTTCAAAAGCTTCTATTCTCTTCTTGTCCAAACTATTTATCGTCCATGTTTCACTTCCGTACATGGCTACACTCCATACAAATACTTTCAGAAATGACTTCCTGACATTTAAATATATACTCGATGTTAACAAATTTCTCTTCTTCAGAAACGCTTTCCTTGCCATTGCCAGTCTACATTTTATATCTTAAAGCTGCATGCCCTCGGGAAAAATTACGGCCGTAGTTTCCCCTTGCTTTCAGCCGTTCGCAGTACCAGCACAGCAAGGCCGTTTTAGTTAATGTTGCAAGGCCAGGACAGTCAATCATCCAGACTGTTGCCCCTGAAACTACTGAAAAGGCCACTGCCCCTCTTAAATCAATATTACTTAGCAAAAATTATAGCTACATTTTGTTCCATTGAGATAATTGCTGTTTTTAACCAACTAAAGATATATATTAGTGCAAAAATGGTTCTAATGGCTCTGAGCACTATGGGACTTAACATCTGAGGTCATCAGTCCCCTAGAACTTAGAACTAATTAAACCTAACTAACCTAAGGACATCAAACACATCCATGCCCGAGGCAGGATTCGAACCTGCGACCGTAGCGGTCGCGCGGTTCCAGACTGAAGCGCCTAGAACGCATCTTCATCTTCTCCGCAAACCACTGTGAAGTGCACAGCAGTGATTCCTTCCCATAGTATTACACTATGTGATCAAAAGTATCCGGACACCTCGCTGAAAATGACTTACAAGTCCGTGGCGCCCTCCATCGGTAATGCTGGAATTCAATATGGTGTTGCTGTTGGGCCACCCTTAGCCTTGATGACAGCTTCCACTCTCGCAGGCGTACTGGAAGGTTTCTTGGGGAATGGCAGCCCATTCTTCACGGAGTGCTGCACTGAGGAAAGATACCGATGTCGATCGCCGAGCCCTGGCACGAAATCGGCGTTCCAAAGCGTCCCAAAGGTGTGCTATAGGATTCAGGTCAGGATTATGCACAGACCAGTCCATTACAGGAATGTTACTGTCGTGTGACCACTCCGCCACAGGCCGTACGTTATGAACAGGTGCTCGATCTTTTTGAAAGATGCGATCGCCATCCCCGAATTGTTCTTCAACAGATGGAAGCAAGAAGGTGTTTAAAACACCAGTGTATGCCTGTGGTGTGATAGTGCCACGCAAAACAACAAGGCTGCAAGCCTCTCCATTAAAAACACGACTACACCATAACGCCACCGCCTCCGAATTTTACTGTTGGCACTACACACGCTGGCAGATGGCGTTCACCGAGCATTCCCCATACCCACACCCTGCCATCAGATCGCCGCATTGTGTACCGTGATTCGTCACTCCACACAACGTTTTTCCTCTGTTCAATCGTCCAACGTTTACGCTCCTTACACCAAGCGAGGCGTCGATTGGCATTTATCGGCGTGATGCGTGGCTTATGAGCAGCCGCTCGACCATGAAATCCAAGTTTTCTCAACTCCCGCCTAACTGTCATAGTATTTGCAGTGGATCCTGATGCAGTTTGGAATTCGTGTGTAATGGTCTGGATAGATGACTGCCCATCCTCTTAAACTGTTGGTGGTCTCTGTCAGTCAACAGACGAGGTCGGCATGTACGCTTTTGTGCTGTACGTGTCGCTTCACGTTTCCACTTCACTATCGCATCGGGAAGAGTGTACCTAGGGATGTTTAGGAGTGTGGAAATCTCGTGAACAGACGTATGGCACAAGTGACACCCAATCAACTGTCCTCGTTCGAAGTCCGTGAGTTCCGCGGAGCTCCCATTCTACTCTCTCACGATGTCTACTGACTACTGAGGTCGCCAATATGGAATACCTGGCAGTAGGTAGCAATACAATGCACCTAATATGAAAAACATACGTTTTGGGGGGTGCCCGGTTACTCTTGATCACGTAGTGAATATATTAGGGTTTCTTTCCGTTCCACTCACGTGTGGAACACTGGGAGAATGATTATAGGCCACTGTAATCTTGTCTTCGTGATCCCTGTGGGAGTAATATATCAGATGTTGTAGCACACTATGCGATCAAAAGCATCCGGTCACATATTAGTGGACATTAATGTGGGACGTGTCCATCCTTCGCCTTTCTGACGGCATGAATTCTGCTCACTTTCAGTGAGGCGTCTGAATCTCTGTGGGGAGATGACAGCCCATTCTTCCTCAAGAATCAATACCACAGACGGAAGTTATGTTGGACGCTGCTGTCCGGAACTAAGTCGACGTTCTAGCTCATCCCAAACGTGTTCCATTTAGGTTCAGGTCAGGACTATGGGAACACCAGTCCATTTCAGGAATGATATTGTCTACAAACCTTGGCACAGGTGCTGCTTTGTGACAGCGTGCGTAGTCATGCCTATACAAACTATCGTCGTCTTCAGAATGTTCCTCTACTGTACGCATTACACAGTACTGTAAAACATGTTCATAACCCTTCGCATTTAGCGTCGTCTTAAGCGCATAAGAGCACCACATCCTAACTCTCATACCGTAATCTTAACTTCTCCGTACTCCACTGCTCCACCATAGATGATGGCAGGTAACGTTCTCCAGGAAATCGCAAAACTCAAACCCTTCTAACTGATTGCCGTACTCGTTTCCAACCATCCAGTGTCCTGTGGTGTCGCTCTTGACACCGCCTCGAACGTCGCTTAGCACCGACTACAGAAACGTGTGGCTCAGAGGTGCTACTCGACCTTTGCACCCCCTTATTTTCAACTCCCTACGCATAGTCATTATCCTAGCTGTATTGCTGGTAGTACTGTGGAACACACGAGTAATTGCTTTTGTTCATCTGATGCGATTTTTTACACCCATCCCCCACCGTGCTCAAGGACCCTGTCCGTCAGTACACGATGTCTGGTTTTCGTTTCGCTGTGGTTGTTTCTTTGTATTTCTGCATCATAGCCACCTCACCAATAGTTGACTTGGGCCGGTTCAGAAGGGTTGAAATGGCCCCCCTAACTGATCCGTTCTGCTGGTACTGCATCTCTTCTGACAACACAGTACTCACTGCCTCCTTTCATATTGAATGGTCCGTTTCTAGTGACATCTAGTGATATGTCCTGATACTTTTGATCAGATAGTGCCTATTCCTTGACTCCTCACTAAATATTGATCCTTGAATACTCATAAGTTGTCTTCCAAGGGATAGTTGGGGTTTATCTCCAAGCGTTTGTCAGTTTTGATTTTCCAGCATCTCCATGACGTTCCCGCATGGGTCAAAAATATCTCCGACAATTTGTGCTGACCTTTTTTGTGTGCGGTCAATATCCCTCGTTGGCCCTATTTGCTACCGAGCGAGAAGACGCAGTGGTTAGCACACTGGACTCGTATTCGGGAGGATGACGGTTCACACCCACGTCCGGTCATCATGATTTAGGTTTCCATGATTCCCCTAAATCGCTACAGGCAAATTCCGGGATGGCTCCTTTGAAATGGCGCAGCCGACTTCCTTCCCATCCTTCCCTAGTCCGACGGGACCGATGACCTCCCTGTTAATCTCCTCCCCCAAATCAACCAACCAACCCTATCTGCTATGGGACCCCCTCACTGGAGCAAAATTCCAGGGCGAGCTACACAAGTATTTTGTAAGCTATGCCTTATGCTGAATCTTTCCGTTCTCACAGTAGCTTACCAATGAACCGAACTCTACCACCTGCTTTGCAAGTGTCTACCACTGATATTATAAGTTATCTGTCTTGAGCTGACTGCAATCTAATTAAAAATAATTACATCAGACGCGTTTCGCTTTTATTTACAAAGCATCTTCTGTGGTATTCAGTAAATTGGATACTCACGATTGCACTTTTTCTTATTGCTTTAGGTTAAAAACAGCGTTTCCTTTATACAGTTGGTCTGCAAGCCACTTACGGTGTCTCTTTACATAATCTGCTCCTTCCCTTCTTGCTAGCAGTGGTTGGTGTCGACAGACTTCATTTCACATCTGCACATCGGAGTTTTTGGCATTTTGCGTTATTTCCTGCGCTGCGCTATTTACAATTGACTTTCTTAACGGTTTTTCATTCATCACTGCCACAATGTTTATGAATATTTGTTTGTTTTCGTTCACGTTTTGAATGTTGCCAACTTATTAAACAATTTTGTGTGTGTGTGTGTGTGTGTGTGTGTGTGTGTGTGTGTGTGTGTGTGTACAGAATCTGAGAGGAAATGGTAGAGGTAAATGGAGCCTGTGGTTACATGTGTACTTTCAATGTTGTATTAAGTGGTCAGTCAATTTAAAGAGTGTGTGGCTTGCCAAGTTGATCTAATCATTTATCATTTATTAGTTGTTTCTTTTGTGTTATGGCTTTTTGGATGTGGTATTAGTAGACAGTTTCACTAACCCCCCCCCTCTCTCTCTCTCTCTCTCTCTCTCTCTCTCTCTCTCTCTCTCTCTCCTCTCTCTCTCTCTCTCTCTCCCACACACACACACACACACACAATCGTTACATAGGTTGGCAACACTCACAACGTGAACGAAAACAAACGAATAGGGATAAACATTGTGGCACTGATGAATGAAAAACAGTTAAGAAAGTCAACTGTAAATAGTGCAGCGCAGGAAATAACGCAAAGTGCCAAGAACTGCGGAGTGCATGTGGAATGAAGCCTGTTGACACCAGCCACCGCTAGCAACAAGGGAAGGCGCGGATTATGTAAAGAAACTCCGTAAGTAGCTTGCAGAGCAACCTTATAAAGGAAACGCTGTTCTTAACCCAAAACAACAACAAAAATGTACATAACTTGGGTATCCAATTTACAGTATACCATAGAAGATGCTCTGTAAATAAAAGCGAAACGCGTCTCGTGTAATTCTTTTTAATTAGATTGCAGTCAGCTCAAGACGAATAACCTATAATAACAGGTGTTAACAGCTGCTGCGGAAGATCTCCACGCAAACAGACGTCTACCACTGAGCCCGTGTGATCGTTCCATTTCATATCCCTTCAGTCTCTGGTTTTTTATCTGCCACGTTTCATTTCTTTGTCCTCTGGCAATGTTTATTAATGTGAAAAATTCCGAGTTGCACGGTGGCGTGGATTCCATGTCATACTGTCGCTCTCACTGTAGTTGGCTGGCTAAATGTATACTACCTCTAAGAAGACTAAAATCTGTGGTGTTCAGACCAACGCTTGAGGTTGATAACAGCTTTACCTATATCACACAAATTGTTCTACACGGGTATTTGCGTGAGTTATTTGTTTACAGTTGTGACTCATTGATATTGTAATCACAGGTTACTATAATTTTTTTGTTTGGTGATGTGCACAATTTTACATTCATGAACGTTTAAAGTAAGTTGCCAATTTTTGCACCACTTAGAAATCTTATCGACATAGACTGAATATATGTGCCTTTTTTGTTCAGACGGGACATCATTATACATAACTACATCAACCGCAAAAAATCTGGATTATTAAAAATACTGTCTGCCACGGTGTTAACATGCAGCATGAACAGAAAGGATCTGAAGACACTTCCCTGGGCCATGCCTGAACTTATTTTTGTCGACGACTCTCGAAGACAACGTGATAAGTCATCCATGCCAAGAAATCATCAGTTGGTTGGTTGGTTTGGGGAGTAAAGGGATCAAACTACAGGGTCATCAGTGCCTAAATCATAATTCCAGTCACAAACCCCGTTTGATAACCTTTATGAAGGCACTTCGGTTAATACGCGTTGATGTGGCTCTGAATCAAATACTTTTCGGAGGTTAAGAAATACAGAATCTGATTTGATCCATGGCTCTGTGAATGTGATGTCATGTGAGGAAAGTGCAAGTTGGCTTTTGGATCAGCGATATTTTCGAAATATATGTTGAATGACATGGAGGAGGTCATTCTGTTCAAGAGAGATTATGTTTCAGCTCAGAATGTACGCTAATACAGTATTTTACAACAGATGGACGTCAAGGATATCGAACAGTAACTTCGTGGGTAACTTTTGCTTGTATATCGGTGTGATCTGTGCTTTCTTCCAACTACTGCGATAAGTTTTTTGTTCGAGGAATACCATACGTTATGGTTAAAAGAGTGGATAACTCGGCTGTAAATTCCGTAGAAGTGGTTAGCACACATTCGGGAGGACGACGGTTCAAACCCACGTCTGGCCACCTTGATTTAGTTTTTCCGTGATTTCCCTAAATCGCATCAGGCAAATGCCTTGCTAGTTCCCCATCCCTGCCTAATCCGAGCTTCTGCACCGTTTCTAATGATCTCGTTGTTGACGGGACGTTAAACACTAATCTCTTCCCCCTCCATTTCCGTAGAAAATTCGATAAAGATTCCATTGGACCCTTAGATTTGTTCAAATTTTGCCATTTCAGTGGATAACTTCTGCTGTCCTCCTTGTAGATGGGTCCGGTCTGTGCTTTCTTCCAACTATTGGGAGAAGTTTTTTTGGAGGAATACGATATATTACTGGTAAAAGAGTGGATAACTAGGGCGCAAATTCTGTAGAAAATCCGATACGGATTCCATTTAACCCTAAAATTTATTCAAATTTAGCCACTTCAGCTGTTTCTCAACGCCACTGTGTGAAATGATGTACATTTCTGAGTACGGGTGATGTGGACTCTGGGCATGCATGCCACCGGATTCTACACACTGATTCACGATAAAGCCAAAAAATTTTAGGAAATAAAACAAACTTCAGCCAACATATTCAAAATTTGGGACAAACGCGCCACTTTAGGGACCAGTAAAATACACACACACACACACACACACACACACACACACACACACACACACACACAAAACATCAACTACAAGGTTACACAATGAAAACACAGACACAGCCCCATTTCCTCATCGTCACGAAATCCCCTTGAGCATTCTGAAGCCATAAGGGCACATCCGAGTGGCCACTGGACGTGGCTAATGGGCGCCGCGAGTGTGCAGTAGCAGCATGGCTGAGCAGGGCAGCGCTGGGGCCACGCGTCTCTGTCAAGATTCAAACGTGGGGGATGTGACGTCATCTCTGCCGTCAGCGTGAACAAAGACTAGATTTATATCGTTCACAGTGCAAAACGAATATAGGTCAGACAAGCACGATATGCGATGTTAAAGAGCAGTGGAAGTGATTCTGCTCATACGCACATATGCTCTGTAATTAATGTGGGAGGGAAGTTACAGAATCGAAAAGATGTATCTAAATGAAATTACGTAAATAATAACTTCCATAATATTTATATTACCAAAGAGATCGACCTTTCAAATTGTAGCATTCCTCAATGCACATCGACATTCACATGTATAGTAATGTAAGTAACTAACCTGTGGAACACATATTAACCGAACTTTAAATTAAATTCAGCATATCGTTTAATCCAAGAGACCTACACGATTAGCAAGGCAATATGTTTTGGCAGACCTAATTACACACCACACACAACATTTAGTTTGTTATATTTATAGCTTCGATTTTCGTTTTAATTAATTGTTTATTAATTTGTATAGTTTCGCCCGTAATTCAAAAACTATTACGACAATTCTGACTGTGGGAATGGAAAGAGCAGAAAAATTTCTGTAAGTAAAAGGTGCCATATTCATTTGTGTTGTAATAATTGATGGCACAGAGATCATACTATTTTCAGTACTTCGGCTACAATTTCGCATTGTTTAAATATTATTTTTTGGGAAAACTACTGCATTTAGCGCGAAAAAGGTGTAAATTATGCTGGTGGTAGCATAAAGTCATTAAATGATGTAGATGCACGAGTTTCCCAATGAGCGGAAACGCTAGGGCATAAAAGTGTGGCGGCCACTCTCAGTTTAACTCTCTCTCTCTCTCTCTCTCTCTCTCTCTCTCTTCTCCCCCCCCCCCCCCCCCCCCCCAAGAATGCTTCATCTTATAACGATTGGAAAGACTGTGATGTTCAGGAATTTTTTGACGTGTGGAAACCTGTATTCGATAGTCGGCCGAATTTTCTTGTGTGCCAAAATACCACCTGATTTGAATTACTAATAACCACTTGGCTAATAACTCGTAAACAGTGATTGAGCCCACAACTGATAGAGCATGTCTGTATATCTGTGTCGCGCAGCAATTGTTTTTCCTGTGACGTCGTCGCACCAATGTAGATGCTTGCGCATGATCGTTACCAATTAGTTTCATGTAAAATTGTAAATTGGTGGAGCATGGAAACGCATTCAGCTAGGACCTGATTCAGGTGTCATTGTGAAAAACTTGCGCAGACAATAAAAATATTCATCGGAATATAAGTGAAACTCGGTTTAAATTTAAAATTACAAAACCTTGAATGAGCTCTCATATGACCCGTAAATATGCCGGGAATTACAGAAAACGCAAATCAGAAGTAAGTTCGAGTCGAGAGGAATAAGGGTAAAAAATACAGCATCGGTAAAATGTGAGAGCTACTGCTAGCGTCGAAAATGAAATGAAAAAACGGTGCAATGCGACTTCATAATTGTCCCATCGGGCATTAAGCGGTCAGCGTCAGTCCAAACGTCTACGGATTGTGTGATTTATCTATTCTGTAACCATTGTGCTAGTCTTTATTACCACTGCATAAAAGAGATTGACGGTTAAACTACATATTAATACGTAACAGTTGCAAATTGTCGTAGCTGTGTTGGGAAAGTACCAGTGCTCCAAGCTCTAATAGAAAGCACTGATGCTCAAATCGCTATAGGCACTGAAAGCTGGCTAAAGCCGGATATAAGCTCAGCCGAAATTTTTGCGAAGATCCTAACAGTGTTCCGAAAGGATTGGCTAAACATGGTTGGCGGTGGCATATTTGTTGCTGTTAGAAGTCGTTTAACTTGTCGTGAAATTGAGGTAGATACTTCCTGTGAGTTAGTATGGGCTGAGGTCATTGTTGGCAATCGGAATAGAATAATAACTGGATCCTTTTACCGAACTCCCAATTCAGATGATACAGTTGCTGGAAGGTTCAAAGAAAACTTCAGTTTGATTTCAAACACGTACCCGACTCATGCGATAATAGTTGGTGGTGACTTTAATTTCCCTCGATATGATGGCGAAAATACATGTTCAATTCCGGAGGTACGCATAAAGTATCATCCGAAATTGTGCTAAACGCATTCTCTGAAAATTATTTCGAGCAGTTAGTTCATGAGCCCACGCGAATAGCAAACGGTTGTGAAAACACACTTGACCTCTTAGCAACAAATAATTCTGAGTTAATAATGAGCATCAAAACCGATTCAGGGATTAGTGAACACAGGGTTGTCGTAGCGAGATTGAATATTGTAATCCCCAAATTCCCGAAAAATAAGCGAAAAATATACCTATTCAAAAAAATGGTTCAAATGGCTCTGAGCACTATGGGACTTAACATCTGTGGTCATCAGTCCCCTAGAACTTAGAACTACTTAAACCTAACTAACCTAAGGACATCACACACATCCATGCCCGAGGCAGGATTCGAACCTGCGACCGTAGCAGTCGCGCGGTTCCGGACTGAGCGCCTAGAACCGCGAGACCACCGCGGCCGGCACCTATTCAAAAAAGCAGATAAAATTTCACTTGACGCCTTCCTAAGAGACAATCTCTATTCATATCAAATTAATAATATAAGTGTATACCAGATGTGGCGTAAATACAAAGAAATAGTATCAGCAGCAATTGAGAGATTTATACCAAATAAATTAATAAACGACGGAGCTGATCCTCCTTGGTACACAAAACGGGTTACAACATTGTTGCAGAAACAATGAAACAAACATACCAAATTTAAACAGGCACAAAATCCCCAAGATTGGCGATCTTTTACAGAAGCTCAAAATTTAGGGTGGACTTCAATGCGAGATGCTTATAACAGTTTCCACAACGAAACTTTGTCTCGAAACCTGGCAGCAAATCCATAGAGATTCTGGTCGTATGTGAAGTATGTTAGCGACAAGAAACAATCAATGCCTTCTCTGCGCGATAGCAATGGAGATACTATCTAAGACAGTGCTGCCAAAGCAGAGTTACTAAGCACAGCCTTCCGAAATGCCTTCACAAAAGAAGACGAAGTAAATATTCCAGAATTCGCATCGAGAACAGCCGCCAACATGAGTAACGTAGAAGTAAATATCCTAGGAGTAGTGAAACAAATCACTTAATAAAAGCAAGCCTTCTGGACCAGACTGTATACCAATTAGGTTCCTTTCGGAGTATGCTGATGCATTAGCTCCATACTTAACAATCATACACAACCGTTCGCTCGACGAAAGATCCGTACCCAAAGACTAGAAGTTGCACAGGTCACACAAACATTCAAGAAAGGTAGTAGGAGTAATCCACTAAATTACAGGCCCATATCGTTAACGTCGATATGTAGCAGGATTTTAGAACATATATTGTGTTCGAACATTATGAATTATCTCGAAGAAAACGGTCTATTGACACATAGTCAACATGGTTTTAGAAAACATCGTTCCTCTGAAACACAACTAGCTCTTTATTGACATGAAGTGTTGAGTGCTATTGACAAGGGATTTCAGATCGATTCCGTATTTCTGGATTTCCGGAAGGCTTTCGACACTGTACCACACAAGCGGCTTGTAGTGAAATTGCATGCTTATGGAATAGCGTCTCAGTTATGTGAATGGATTTGTGATTTCCTATCAGAGAGGTCACAGTTCGTAGTAATTGACGGAAAGTCATCGAGTAAAACAGAAGTGATTTCTGGCGTTCCCCAAGATAGGGTTATAGGCCCTTTGCTGTTTCTTATCTATATAAACGATTTGAGAGACAATGTGAACAGCCGTCTTCGGTTGTTTGCAGATGAAGCTGTCGTTTATCGACTAATAAAGTCATCAGAAGATCAAAACAAACTCCAAAATGATTTAGAAAAAATATCTGAATGGTGAAAAAAGTTGCAGTTGACCCTGAATAACGAAAAGTGTGAGGTCATCCGCATGAGTGCTAAAAGGAACTTGTTAAACTTCGGTTACACGATAAATTAGTCTATTCTAAAAGCTGTAAATTCAACTAAATACCTAGGTATTACAATTACGAAGAACTTAAATTGGAAGGAACACATAGAAAATGTTGTGGGGAAGGCTAACCAAAGACTGCGTTTTATTGTCAGGACACTTAGAAAATGTAACAGACCTACTACGGAGACTGCCTACACTACGCTTGTCCGTTCTCTTTTAGAATACTGCTGCGCGTTGTGGGATCCTTACCAGATAGGACTGACGGAGTACTTCGAAATAGTTAAAAGAAAGGCAACACGTTTTGTATTATCGCGAAATATGGGAGAGAGTGTCGCAGAAATGATAGAGGATTTGGGCTGGACATCATTAAAAGAAAGGCCTCTTTTCGTTGCGACGGAATCTTTTCACGAAATTCCAATCACCAACTATGTCCTCTGAATGGGAAAATATTTTGATGACACCGACCTACATAGGGAGAAACGATTACCACGATAAAATAAGGGAAATCAGTGCTCGTACGGAAAGGTATAGGTGTTCGTTCTTTCCGCGCTATACGAGATTGGAGTAATAGAGAATTGTGAAGGTGGTTCGATGAACCCTCTGCCGGGCATATAAATGTGATTTGCAGAGTATTCATGTAGATTTAGATGTAGATGGAACACTTGTTATGGTTTTGTCCCAACCTTTTCACGAAAAATCTACGACGCGTACCTGGACTGCGCACACAGATTTTTTTCTTCTATTTTGTCTCGTTTTCACCCCTACGGCCCCAGAACGTTAGCATGGTGATCTCATCCAATAGCGTCTATCACACGTTTTATCCTTCCTTCATTTCTTGATATTAGCGAACTTTCTAATCTTTGATCAGTGTTATCTCTCTCAAGACCACTACAAAAACGATCATATCAGCGAAAAACTGTAGTACCGGACGGCAGCTAAACTCCCTTTTTTTTGTTGAGTTCGATCTTAATGGAGGTACTTCGAACTTCAACAGTCATAGTGACCTGAAAAAGCCTGCAGGCTCCATTTCAAGCTCATGTAACTGTTAGATTACACTGTGGAAGTATCAAAACACTTGCTTCTTCCTCAAGCATTCAACAAGACGAATATAAACATCGTAATTTTCTCTGTTGTTCCGACGTGCAATCCTCACTGTCGCCAAACTGTGCCTTATTTATGAAAGGACGCTCGTACTTCTCTGTATACAAATACTATGTTGACATCACACTGAATTTCCTAGCATATTCTTGGAAGCTGTTTTCTTTATTTGTTTGACCTTGTGAAAATATTGCGCCAAGCATGAACGCAAAAGGATAAGCTGATCATGGGAACAAAGTAGAGAAAAAAGTAAGCCGAAGAGATAGTAACGCCTTGATGTAAGTTTTCATTTGTTCCCTTTCTAGCAGAAACTACGAAGGCGTTATGAGTTGCAATAATTGGCAGTGTGCGCACGTGAGCAGCTAGACATGCGTTCACCTCGTGAGTTATCAATCACGTGGATTTTTTTTTTTCGGATGGAGTGTGATGAGACAGATGTCAGGGATACGAGACACCAGGAGGTTGTGTTTTGTTTCACGCACCATCAAGCAGGCTATTGACGCCAGAAGAAAGTGAAAACCTACGCTGACGCTAATGACATATTGGAGGCTGTGTCAAAAGCACTGGCGGCGGTGAGGGGGGGAGGGGAGGGGAGAAGAGTGTCACCACCATCAAATAACTCTTCCAGGGAATCAAGGTCGAGAGTCGACAGGTCGAAAGTAGACTGACTGACTATAATTTCCATTCAGATGTTGACGAAGATTCACGAACCAGCCACACGGCGTCCGTGTGCACTGCCTACGTATACAGTTCGTCTTCGTGCTTATCAATCTTTAGTGCCCATATTAAAACAAAACAGTTTTAATAGAATTTTGCGGGGTTGGTTTTTGTTTTTGTCCCTTTAGGGTGGTCAGTGAGGGATTCTTTACTAATTTCAAAACGTAGTAACCTGCTTAGCTTATTGAATTTCACACCAATGCAGAAAACTGCTTGTACGAAGGTGGGTCAAACGAAAACATTAAATATTTTTTAAAATATTATTTATTGTGCAGATGTGGTACAGAGCTGTACCACTTTTCAACATAATCTCCCCCACGCTCAATGCAAGTCCTCCAGTGCTTACAAAGTGCATAAATTCCTTTAGAAAAAAAATTCTTTTGGTAAACGGAGCAACCACTCATGCACCGCGTGGCGTTCCTCTTCATCAGAACGGAACTTTTTTCCTCCCGTTGCGTCTTTGAATGGTCCAAACATATGGAAATCACTTGAGGCAAGGTCTGCTAAGTATGGTGGATGACGAAGACACTCAAAATGCAGGTCTGTGATTGTTGCAACTGTTGTACTGGCAGTGTGGGGCCTTGCATTGTCATGTTGCAAAAGGACACCTGTTGACAGCAGTCCGCGTCGCTTTGATTTGATTTCAGGCCGCAGATGATTTTTTAGGAGATCTGTGTATGATGCACTGGTGACAGTGGTCCCTCTAGGCATGTAGTGCTCCAAAATGACGCCTTTTTCGCGTCCCAAAAGAGAGTCAGCATAACCTTCCCTGCTGATAGTTCTGTTCGTAACTTCTTTGGTTTTGGTGATGAGGAATGGCGCCATTCCTCGCTCGCTCTCTTCGTTTCCGATTGGTGGAAGTGAATCCAGGTTTCGTCCCCAGTAACGATTCTTGCAAGGAAGCCATCACCTTCTCGTTCAAAGCACCGAAGAAGTTCTTCACAAGGTTCAACATGTCGTTCTCTCATTTCAGGAGTCAGCTGCCGTGGCACCCATCTTGCAGACACTTTGTGAAACTGGAGCACATCATGCACAGTGTGGTGTGCTAACCCATGACTAATCTGTAAACGTGCTGCAATGTCATTCAGTGTCGCTCGGCGGTTTTCCTTCACTGTGGCTTCAACTGCTGCAATGTTCTGTGGAGTCACAACTCGTTATGCCTGACCTGGACGAGGAGCATCTTCCACTGAAGTCACGCCATTTGTGAACTTCCTACTCCATGCGTAGGCTTGCTGGTGTGACAAAAATGCATCACCGTACTGAACCTTCATTCTTCGATGAATTTCAATGGGTTTCACACCTTCACTACACAAAAACTGAAGAACAGAACGCCGTTCTTCCCTGATGCAAGTCGCAAGTGGGGCGACCATCTTTATACTGATACTGCGACGGTATATGTGCATCTGCACTGTGCTTCCACCCACAGGCCATTCTGCACGCTGTTTTTAGCACGGTTACCAACTTACAGGATAACGGCGCGAAATTTCGATTTGTTATTACAAATTTAAGGTTTTCATTTGACTCGCCCTCGTACTTCGAAGAATACGTCGCATACTTGCCGCGACTAGTAAGAGTTCCGCAAAATACGTGTCATCCTCACCACATTATTAAGATACATAAAAAATATATTTTACGTTAATCGTCTGGATACAGCATTGTAGTACGGATATAGCTACTTCAAAGGGTTTCAATAGAAATTTTGCTAATTGTGTTTGCAAATTTTACGGCATAAAACTTTGCACATTCGAATAACCTCCCTGTCACCAGTAGTCTCAGTTTCACCTAACTGTTAGTCGACTGCCATTGCTTCTCTCAAGAACATAGTTTGCTTCTCCTCTCATCAACATTAATAATTTGCCGTAAGATGTAGGCGTCATCAAAAAATAGTTGAAAATCTGTCCTGAGCGTGGTTATGATTTTAGTCAGTCAACTAATGTGCGATGAATCGCTCTTTTTTCAGCCATTCTCTGACCAATTTCCTCTTTTTCGTTGTTTTCTGTTGTTTACCAGCTGTATCTAATGTACTCGCAACTGTAGCACGCCCTTTCTTTTGGGTGTTAGATATCTTAAGCTTGTAAAATCGCGTTGTGGGCTGACGATACTATTAATGCTGTGGCTTCGCGTAAATATACTGAAGATTTGACACATTAGTATTGTTAATAAATATTGAACATGTGCAGGCCACCTTTAGCAAGTACAG
Organism: Schistocerca serialis cubense; assembly: GCF_023864345.2. Taxonomy (NCBI): domain Eukaryota; kingdom Metazoa; phylum Arthropoda; class Insecta; order Orthoptera; family Acrididae; genus Schistocerca; species Schistocerca serialis. Next base: position 80,661,391 of record NC_064642.1, on the reverse strand, counting down.
GAAAAGAACGTTTCAACGTCGCTCAGATAACACACACATACTGGCACGTGAGTAGTGTAACAGCGGTCAGATACGCCCTCGCGTTTCCCGCCTACCTACAGCGACTTTTTTGGTATTTATCCTTCTGTTGTGGCCAAATCGCGATCACGTGACAATTTCCATTCATTCTCATGTGCTCTTTTCTTCAAATATTCTTTCATATTTTCACCACTTCTCGTTTTTCTTTGACCAAACCTTTCTCTTATTGTATTGGTTAAAAACAGTCTTGGTTGCAATTTTATTTTTTTTATTTTTCAACGATGCGTTTTGCATTACTTAGGCATCTTCAGGTTATCTTTTCTAGATAGATGCGAGAGGCACCAAGATCTGCATAACGCGTTCCCGTTCACAGGAGCGAGTAACAGTGAACAGGAACGCGTTATGCAGATCTTGGTGCCTCTCGCGTTTATCTAGAAAAGATAACCTGAAGATGCCTAAATAAGCCGAAACGCGTCGTTGAAAAATAAAAAACTATAATTGCAACCAAGACTGTTTTTAACCAATACTGTTAAGCACTGGTTTGCTGTATGCCACATATGGATTGGAAGAATTTCTCTTATTGCTTCTGTCTTGGAATCCTTCAAAATTTCTAAAAATATCTCTTTCTGCACTACATCTGCTTTTCGTTGTGTATTTCTAAATCTTTTTTAACTTCTCCAATCTAGCTTGTTGTTAGTTTATTTTCCTAGAGGTACTTGAAGATATGTTTTGTCAGCCTATTGTCACTCAGCCTGTATAAATATCATAAAAATATCAGCCTTCTCTTCTTTATTGTTTCTGTTTTCTTTTTAATTACCAGGCTGCTTTTCATTGCATTGGACCCAAAATTTGTCCATTATTTCTTCTTTCTAAAATTTTTAATTCATCTAATTTTAAATTCAGAGGCTAGGCGTCCACTTTCGTAGAAGACGTTCTGATTTCACTATCGAGCTGTAAAGCTATATATTGTATTTTGTGACACGAACTTTTCATTGTAAATGTAAAGTTTCTATTTGTTATTGTTACTTTTGAAGAAAGACGGATAAAATTACGGAGGAAGAGGCAGTACAAACACGAAATGGAGACTCCATGTTACAAATAAAAGAAATCAACATTTTAAAATACGAAGAAGGCACTTAAAAGATGGCCATCCTAAGGACGGAGTATATTTTAATTTCACGAAGCCAACCATTGGTGAGATAATGCAAAAGTTGTATGCCGTGGTCGGAGTGCTTATAATACACTACTGGCCACTAACATTGCTACACCAAGAAGAAATGCAGATGATAAACGGGTACTCATTGGACAAATATATTGTACTAGAACTGACATGTGATTACATTTCACGCAATTTGGGTGCATAGATCCTGAGAAATCAGTACCCAGAACAACAACCTCTGGCCGTAATAACGGCCTTGATACGCCTGGGCATTGAGTCAAACAGAGCTTGGATGGCTTGTACAGGTACGGCTGCTCATGCAGCTTCATCACGATACCACAGTTCATCAAGAGTAGTGACTGGCGTATTGTGACGAGCCAGTTGCTCGGCCACCATTGACCAGACGGTTTCAATTGGTGACAGATCTGGAGAATGTACTGGCCAGGGCAGCAGTCGAACATTATCTGTACCCAGAAAGGCACCTACAGGACCTGCAACATGCGGTCGTGCATTATCCTGCTGAAATGTACGGTTTCGCAGGGATCGAATGAAGGGTCGTAGCACATCTGAAATGTAACGTCCACTGTTCAAAGTGCCGTCAATGCGAACAAGACGTGACCGAGACGTGTAACCAATGGCACCCCATACCAGCATGTGCCGGGTGATACGCCAGTATGGCAATGACGAATACACGCTTCCAATGTGCGTTCACCGCGATGTCGCCAAACACGGATGCGACCGTCATGATGCTGTAAACAGAACCTGGATTCACCCGGGAAAATGACGTTTTGCCATTCGTGCACCCAGGTTCGTCGTTGAGTACACCATCGCAGGCGCTCCTGTCTGTGATGCAGCGTCAAGGGTAACCGCAACCATGGTCTCCGAGCTGATACTCCATGCTGCTGCAAACGTAGTCGAACTGTTCGTGCAGATGATTGTTGTCTTGCAAACGTCCCCATCTGGTGACTCAGGGATCGAGACGTGGTTGCACGATCTGTTACAGCCATGTGGATAAGATGCCTGTCATCTCGACTGGTAGTGATACGAGGCCGTTGGGATCCAGCACGACGTTCCGTATTACCCTCATGAACCCACCGATGCCATACTCTGCTAACAGTCATTGGATCTCGACCAACGCGAGCAGCAATGTCATGATACGATAAACCGCAATCGCAATAGGCTACAATCTGACCTTTATCAAAGTCGGAAACGTGATGGTACGCATTTCTCCTCGTTACACGAGGCATCGCAACAACGTTTCACCAGGTAACGCCGGTCAACTGCTGTTTGTCTATGAGAAATCGGTTGGAAACTTTCCTCATGTCAGCACGTTGTAGGCGTCGCCACCGGCTCCAACCTTGTGTGAGTGCTCTGAAAAGCTAATCATTTGCATATCACAGCATCCTCTTCTTGTCGGTTAAATTTCGCTTCTGTAGCACGTCGTCATCGTGGTGTAGCAATTTTAATGGCCAGTAGTGTATTACTGCAAAAAAAAAGGGGGGGGGAACGTAAAAAATACAAAAGAGATAACGCAAAACAGTGGTCAGTAATTTTTTTCTGTGTGATTTAGTGTGTGAAATGGAGTCCTCTCAGTTTGGTGAAGACAACTGAGATGCTGCTTGAATAAAAAGGCAGCGAATCTGACACGTCAGTCACGAAAGAGGTGTCAAACGGAAAGGCTTGCAACACAGACGTCGCTCTACGAGAATGTCAGACTGCTGGGCATGGACACACGTGTGTCATGTCAACCTACACATTCTATGGTCTGTTGCGAGTGCCTTTCAGCGGTATCCACGTATTATACCGCCAGTGCTTTGTTAACTTTACTACTTGTCGGTCGCCTGTGATGCCTTAAGTGAGTCGATCCAGCATGGGTTGGGGTATCAGAAAACATTAGGGAGCTCACTACTTAGTGCCGAGGTTTGTAGTGAATCTGGCAGGCAAGCGACAGTGGATTATCATATTGTCTCTGGTAGGCTTGAAAAACAGTCCATCAAATCATCCACAGCGAATTTGATACGCATTATAGTGACTTAATCGGTACTGCAATACACTGAGGGTTGCTGAATGTGAAATACATTTAAATGTGTTCTCGATAAGGATTTTTAAAATGGTGTCTGATAATAATGATCTAAAAGGAACTAAAGAATGATGGGGACGAGACACTTACTAAGTCTGCCTAGCCGGGAAGCAATTAGTTGATTTTCAAGGCACGTTCTTAGATTAGTTTTGGGTATATCACTTAGGGTAAGAAGCAGTTACGGTTCATGTTGGCTGTTTTCTATTAGAAACGAAAACACAAAATTATATGTGTTTCTAGTGTAATATCGGAAACATTCATTTCCTCGTATTCGTGAAAACATTCATACAAACGAATATTCAGAATGTACAAATGTGAGTACAGCTGCTTCACGTGTCTGCAACGCGATTTTGTAACGTCTCTATGGCAAAGCCTCCTCATAGCTCCATAGACGGTTTCGCTGTTGAAATGTGTTAGAGTAAAACGTCACGCATGATGCGACATTTTTTCACGCATTTGAGTGATTCGTACAATGATATATTTGTGTAGGTACATTAAGCGGCATATATGGATACTCGCTGCAAAATATATTGCGAAATAGCGTTAGTATCAAATAAGTAATAAATTTAAATGCCATGCACGTTGCGGCTGTTTTTCACGCATTTCTATCTCTATGACGTCATATTTCCTGGTCTATGTGTCGTACAGTGATATAATGTTGTAGGTACATTTAGTGGCATAGGTGGATACTTCTGCAAAATGTGTTGCGAATAGTGTCAGTAACAAAGAAGTAATAAATTTAAACGTCGTGGACATGAGGCAGTTTTTCACGCATTCAGTGTTGATGGGATTATATCTTCTGAACTACGTGTGGTACGATGATACAATTTTGTAGGCGCATTTAGCGGCATGTGTAGATACTGTCTGCGAAATTTATTGCGAATAGATTTAATAGGACTGAAGTAATAAATTTAAGTGTCATGCATGATGCAGCAGTTTTCCACGCATTTCATTGTTGAAGACGTCATATTCTCTTAATTATGATAGATAGGTGGTTCTTACCGCCATAGCGATTGTTGCCTGGTAACTGAGAGTATATGTGTCAAATCTGGTTCAATCAGTCTAGTGGTTTAGGTGGAAATGTAAAACACACACATATATATATATATATATATATATATATATATATATATATATATATATATATATATATACACACACACACACACACACACACACACACTCGCGCACGCACGCACGAGCACACATACACACACATACATTTTCATAATGCGTATGGATACTTGAAAGGAAATTCGGAAATTCAGTCAATAACTGAGTTGCGATCATCCTTTCGGAAAAACACAACGTCTTCTCTTTGCTCTACTGACCAGATTTCTTCCACTGTGCCAACTCCAAGATACTACTTTTTTCCGCAGATAAATGCCTTATCATAAAATGTTATAAACATAACACTGTTTAACCTCTGCAAGAAGAACTGCTTGCTTTCATGTTTGATTATAGCGTACTGATAAGTCTAATTTCTTTGCAGTGGTCATCGCAGCGATACTGCGACTTGAAATGCTTGTCTTGATCATTAACAGACTTTTCTCTGAAATCCAGTACTAACGGAAACGTATTTGGGACATTTCAGTGCAAATAGCAAACATTATTAATGAGAAAAGGCAGTTTATTCATGTTCCCTTTCAGATTGTGCTGATTTTTACAACAGATGTAGCCACGAAAAGCGACACGACATAGATATACCAACGAAAATTAATATCATCCAATAATGTGTGTATAACGTGTGTTAAATGATTGAACAATGTAGCAGTAGGTTTTTACATTACGAAATAACTTCTTTGCAAGAATGTGAAAACAGGGGTGTCTTGTACTCAAGAGATAAACTGAATGAGATTGCGCTGTTTTTAACTGACAAGCCCTTTAGTCTGAAGAATGGAGGCTCTAATTTTCACTCAGTCACCCAAAACAGTTCCTACGGTAAGGCCACGGCCGTCTACATGCCAATCCTTATCGAAAAACGCGTACAAATGTTAGTAATATCGTGGCTTGTCCAACATACTTCTGAAAAACATCCATAGATGAATGAAACTACTGATACTACTATTGCCACCACTAATTTTACCTGTGATATTAATTTGTTAACTGCTGTAAATATATTACTTGGTACACATATTCTGTGATGGTTAATTATTATGCGCACTTCTTTAGTTGGTTTTATTCACCGTGGAGATCTACGAAGAGAATATTAAGCTCCTCTAGTTAACGGATCCACTCATGCAACCGGTTTGCATGTCGCCTAGAACCGGTAGTTTTAGAGAAATGTGGCAAACTTGGTCGTCCAGTTATAAGGTTATTGCCACTGAGGTGAGCTGTGCATGTATAGCTACCCAACCAGCAGGAAAAGCTGATCTTCACAGGCCAATGGCCCAAACTCCACAACGGGTTTCACCTGTAATTATAATTTTACACTTTGGAGAAAAAACTCTTTATTTCTCTTATTTTTCTTCAGACAGAACTTGGTGAATATTACTAGGAGAGAGTCCAAAATATAAACATTTTCACTTAAAAGAAATGCGTTCCATAGAACCCTTAAAAATGTTTTAAGCATTTTTTTTTTCTAAGCAATATATAAGGCCGAGTCAAATCACAAAAGGAGGTATATTTGGAAAAGACTCGGAGACATGGGAAGATTCCATTTGGACTGCATCATGGTCAGACAGAGATTCCCAAATCAGACTGAGCGAGGTGGTGCAGTGGTTAGCACACTGGACTCGCATTGGGGAGGACGATGGTTCAAACCCGCGACCGATCATCCTGATTTAGGTTTTCCGCGATTTCCCTAAATCGCTTCAGGCAAATGCCGGGATGGTTTCTTCTAAAAGGGCAAGACCGATTTCTCTCCCGATCATTTCCTAATCCGATGGGACCAATGGCCTCGCTATTTGGTCCTCTCCCCCAAATCATCCAACCAACCGAAATCCGACACTGGATTAAAAGTCGTACCAAGCAGCAGATATAGATTCAGGTAACAAATTAGTAACGATGGCGAGTTGACTAAAGATTAAGATAATCATACCCGAAGAATCAACGTGGAAAGAAGTGGGGATCTGAAATACTGCCGTGTGACGTGAGGCGTTTCGAGTTCTCTAAAGATGTAGTAATGCGATATTTGAATACCGCAATATGCAGTTTGGTTGGAGAGGAACTGACATGTCTCAAGGCAATAAGAGAAATTAGACAGACAAGGAAGGTAACTGCGAAAATATCTTGGATAACGGAAGAAATGGAAACAAGGAAGTACAAAAATGTTCTCGAAAAGGAATACATCAATGTCAGTCACTTAGCAATGAAATAAATAGAAAGTGCTGGAATGCAAGAAAACAATGCTGCAGAATGACACAACGAAAAAAAAAAAGAAATGATCGTCAGAAAGACGGATTCAGCATACAGAAAAGGCAAAGCAACCAGGGGTGAAAATTAAAAACAAAAGGCTTCGACATTAAAAGTGAAAGAGAAATTCCGCTGTCCAACGAAGAGGAGAGGGCGGATAATTGGAAAACCTGGTTCCTGTAAAGAATTGCATACAGAATAATGAAAAAGGAAATTGAGGATCTATTATGAGACGACCAGTTCATCTTTAAGAAGGGTACAGCCATCAGAGGGGCAGTTCTGACGCTGCGGCTGAATCGAGCCAAGACTTAAGAAAAATCAAGGCACATTCACTGAATTTGTCGACCTACAAAGTGCGTTCGACAGCGTAAAATTGAGCATCATGTTCAAAATTCTCAGTAAAATAGGGGTACGCCACAGAGAATGACGGGTAGGGTACAATAAATACAGTAACCAAGAGGGAAAAATAAGACAGGAAGACGAAGAACGAAGCGTTTGGATAAGAAAGAGTATAAGACAGGAATGTAGTCTTTCATCCCTACTATCGGTCAGTACATCGAAGAAGCAAAGACGGAAATAAAAGAAAGGTTCAGGAGCGGGATTAAAATGTAGGGTGGAAGGTTGTCATCCTCGGTAAAAGTGGAAATTAATTCCAGGACCTCTTGAATGGAATCAACGGTCTAATGAATAATAGTAATTAAGATTAGAAGAAAGGCGGAAGTGGTGTGGACTAGCAGAAATGAGAGTAGCGATAAATTTATAATCAAAACTGGGGACTCTGAAGAAGTAGACGAAATGAAGACATCGTGCTGCCTTTTGGACAAAATTACTCTTCGTGGACGAAGTAAGGAGCAAATAAAAAGGAGTCTATCACAGGCAAAGAGGGCAACCCAACCACAAGAAGTCTACTAGTAACAGACGTATGGCTTAATTTGACGAAGAAATTTCTGAAAATGTGCGTCTGGAGGACAGCGTTTTATTGAAGTTTATTATGAACTATGGGAAAACCGGAAACGAAGCGTTTCAGATGTTTTCCCATAGTGAATACTGAGAATTAGGTGAGTTGATGAGATAAGAAATGAGGAGGCTGTCCGTTGTCCGCAGAATGGTCGAGAAGAGCAACGTGTGGAAAACATTGACAAGAAGGGACGGAATGATAGGACATGTGTTAAACACATGAACGAATAATCGTTTTCTTCGCAGTCGTACTGTTTTTAAAAGATATTTTGCATTATTCCACCTCTGCTGTTTGTGACAAGTATTGATTCTTGCACGATTGACCATTTTCAAACGCAGTATATATCATTGTATCATCAGATTATAAAACGAGGGTTATAGACTAAGAGAAAGAAGCACACAACGCGCAAGAATTAGTATTAAAAATGGTTCAAATGGCTCTGAGCACTATGGGACTCAACATCTTAGGTCATAAGTCCCCTAGAACTTAGAACTACTTAAACCTAACTAACCTAAGGACATCACACACATCCATGCCCGAGGCAGGATTCGAACCTGCGACCGTAGCATTCCCGCGGTTCCGGACTGCAGCGCCAGAACCGCTAGACCACCGCGGCCGGCAATTAGTATTAAAACCAGAAAGCTTGCGTGCAGTGATGTCACCTTACTTATTCATAACTCGGCCACCGGTAAACCTTCGTTGTATGGTTTGTTCAGCTCGAATACCGACAACAGCTTGTTCGGAGACAGACCTCACTTTCTATACAGTCGCAGTATGGTTAGTTCTCGCTGGATGGCTAGAGGCGGGTTACCAACCTCTGGACATAGGCTAAGAATGGGACAGGTTCGGTAGGCTCCTGAGCTAGTCTGATGCCTTCATGTCGGAAAGTGCCCAGTACCTTTAAATAGGAAAGTCTAGTTTAGCCATTCAATATGCTGCCATGGTCAAGTCGTGTGTGAAATAGGAAAGTCTAGTTTAGCCATTCACTATGCTGCCATGGTCAAGCCGTGTGTGGGCGAAGGTACTACAGAATGTTGACAGATGCGACCAATAGGCTGTTCTTCTCTGCCATTCCTGGAATTTTGTATTATCATTATGAAAATACGCCGTACAAATAACAATGCCGTTGGTGAGCGAAAACTGCCGAAACCGGTGCAAAAACTCTACAGACGGTTGGAATCTGACACCATATTCGCCCTGTCCTATAGCAAAGTTGCATCAGAGTTCTTTTATTGCGGTACAAACAGTTTCTATTCGCACGTACCATCCACGAAAATTATTCAGTAACTCTGTGTATCATCCTCCACACGCTGCGTACACTCACTTCCGGTGTATAGAGGTGAACGTTGATGTAGGTACTGGGAAATTATAATGCTGAGGAGCCAATTTCTTTGGACCTCGACGAGATGTGGAACTAGCCTCGTTGCTTTCTTTTTTTCTACTAAGGTGACCCTGCGCAAGTGGCGACTCCTTTCATTTCTGTATTTCCGCAGGCGACATTCGGCCGCAAAAGCAGTCGTGGGTTGCGACCTCAGACGGAACAGAGCGGGCGGGCCTTGACGCAGGTCACCCATACCTGTAACTTACGACGGCAGGAAGGGTTCCAAAAAACGGTTCTTGTGGCTCAGGTTTCTCTGCTGTTGAAGTAAACCGAAGCTGGACGAAAGAAAAAGACTGCAAACAGTAAACTAGAAACTTCCTGGCAGATTAAAACTGTGTGCCCGACCGAGACTCGAACTCGGGACCTTTGTCTTTCGCGGGCAAGTGCTCTACCAACTGAGCTACCGAAGCACGACTCACGCCCGGTACTCACAGCTTCACTTCTTGCAGTACCTCGTCTCCTACCTTCCAAACTTTACAGAAGCTCTCCTGCGAACCTTGCAGAACTAGCACTCCTGAAAGAAAGGATATTGCGGAGACATGGCTTAGCCACAGCCTGGGGGATGTTTCCAGGAGACGAGGTACTGGCAGAAGTGAAGCTGTGAGTACCGGGCGTGAGTCGTGCTTCGGTAGCTCAGTTGGTAGAGCACTTGCCCGCGAAAGGCAAAGGTCCCGAATTCGAGTCTCGGTCGGGCACACAGTTTTAATCTGCCAGGAAGTTTCATATCAGCGCACACTCCGCTGCAGAGTGAAAATCTCATTCTCGAGTAAACTAGAAGTTAATTGTATTGTCAATATCGTACTGACCAGCCCTTTCAGTCTTTGGCTAGAGTCTTTCATTCCCCATGCCTGGGGAGCGTTAGCTTGAACTTCTACTCCTTGCAAAATTATATTTTTAACAAATGTTTCGAGACAATGGACAACTGCGAATGTAGTTGAGAAGAGCAGTATTAGTAGTATGTAGCGATTGATTCCGACCTGGTGATGGTAACGTGCAAAAAGATTGCTGATGCATCCAAAGTCGCTAAGTAGGTACAGAACGGTAGACGCTGTTGATAATGGTCGTGCAGTGAGTACTCTGGGTGATCCACTGTAACACGATTGTTCCCTCACCATGCTGCTGTCTACGGCAAAGTATCGGGGCTGCACGATCGTAAGTAAATGCAGAAAGATTTGGACAAAAAGCTTCTTTACGTATAATGAGAGTACTGGAGAACGGCCGCTGTTGGTACCAATTTGTGGTTCCCGTCAATCTGGTATTGTCAGCATATTATGTAAAACAGGACATTTTGTACTTATTTTGTATGTGATATGCCAATGGAGACCTTATAATCGTAATTAACTAGTGCATATGCTATAAATCATGACTCCCTTTGAATAAAATATGGAGTAGTAAAATATACGATGGTTTAGTAATAACGTAACATTTCCCGCTCCCCCTTTCGTCTTCTAATGTCAAAAAGTACCGTTGCCAGTTTCGAACTCACACATTCAACTTCAGGCGGCTTGCATGTTAACCAAACGCGTGGACGTTAAGATGAATTGCCGTCGGATAAACAAAAATTAGTGCCTTTCAAACTGTGTCAATAATGACTGTGATACAAGCTCGTGTTATAGTGCAACGTACGTGATATGACAACCAGAAACGGCGGTTTTACCGTGTTTCTTGAATGCACAACACTTGATTTATTCATGTTTATACATGCACTCACTGCAGTCCGTTGCTATTTCGTAATATATCGACTCACAAGTGTTTTGACTCACTTAAATGGTTCAAATGGCTCTAAGCACTATGGGATTTAAAGTCTCATGTCATCAGTCCCGTAGACTTAGAACTACTTAAACCTAACTAACCTAAGGACATCACACACATCCATGCCCGAGGCAGGATTCGAACCTGCGACCGTTGAGGTCGCGCGGTTTCAGACTGAAGCGCCTAGAACCGCTCGGGCACAGCGGCCAGCCGTCGGAGTCAACCAACCATTCCCTACGGCTTCACTTTCTTACAAAGCACGCTGGAACTATCTTCCGAATATTTTACTCTGGCGTGTGCTATCGTCGAGTTGCTGTTTGGTGAGACTGTTTATACTATTGGGGTGACGTGTAAGCATTGTATATCTGTAATATTATTTCATTATCCATTCGTGAGGTATATTGGTTATATTTTTAGTAATTAACGTTGCGAAGTTGGTCTGAACAGCGAGGTTGGACTAAAGTTCCACATGCCGCTATTAACTTCATGTTCCTTTGTGAGGTCGATACCTAAATTTAGTCAGTTAATATGAAAAATAATTCAGTTGATTTGGTCAGAGTTCCTATCAGTTTAGATCATTGATTAATGTATGTGTCTTATGTGGGGACCTTCTTCAAGTAATAATTACGTACGAGGGGCAGTCAATAAGTAAGGCAACACTTTTTTTTCTCAGACAGTTTCTACTGAAACAACGTGGAATTTGTTGTGGGACATCGTGGAATGCTCTCTCTTCAGCCCCAATAGTTTTATGTTGCGACGGGCGGCGGCGATATACGCCGTCTTCAAAATGGCGTCTGTAATTGAAGTGCGTTCCGGACAGAGAGCTGTCTTTTGGCGGAAAACCAGAGCACAGCAGATAATCATAGGCGCTTGCAAAATGCCTACGGAGATCTGGCGGTGAACAAAAGCACTGTGAGTCGTTGGGCGAGGCATCTGTCATCGTCGCAAGATCGCGCAAACCTGTCCGATATCCCGGCGTGCCGGCCGATTGGACACAGTTGTGACTCCTTCAGTGTTGAAACTTCAGCGTGTTCGGCGCCACAAAAATGCTAACGAACTTCTCCACGACAACGCAAGGCCTCACACACGCCTGCGCACTCGAGAGGACCTCACAAACCTTTATTGGACTGTTCTTCCTCGTCCATCCTACAGGCCGACCGGAGTGGCCAAGCGGTTCTAGGCGCTACAGTCTGGAACCGCTCGACCGCTACGGTAGCAGGTTCGAATCCTGCCTCGTGCATGGATGTGTGTGATGTCCTTAGGTTGGTTAGGTTTAAGTAGTTCTAAGTTCTAGAGGACTGATGACCTCAGCATATTTAGGTTCTGTGTTGTTTTTCCTTTCATGTTTCCGTCTTTCAGCTAAAATGGCTCTGAGCACTATGGGACTTAACATCTGAGGTCATCAGTCCCCTAGAACTTAGAACTACTTAAACGCTAAACCCGCCACACGCTGTTGAAAAAAATCCTAGCATGTTACTTCTTGCTGGAAACTTTAATCGTAGATATGTTACTGATTGAAATTTAATTATAACAAATTGTACCAAGAACAATGGGTTTTGGGTGGATCTTCAGTGTGTCGCTGCCTTCAAATAGCATACTCTCATAATAAGCAAGTTACAATAATTCTTTTGCCACGAATATAATATTTCTCATTATTTTACTGGAATGAATCACACAGTTAACAAGGGGTTTTCCAGTGATTCTCAATTTGCTGGTGCTCAGAAACGGCATATTTATACGTATACACTTGAAATGAATGCCAATATGGCGCCTCACAACTCTGTGCTGAAGGGAGATGGCGTGCATGTGACGTAGGTGGTGTTGTGCCATCTCATTGGTCAACGCTCAGACGCACGCTCAGAATATCTGACATATTAGATATGGCTCTGCACATTCGGGAAGACTCCCGAACGTGCTATTCCACACTATGACGTCAGGAACTCACCACGCTCAACGCTCAACGTTCTGATGCACGGTCCGTGTGCCGACAGCTTTACACTCGTTGCGGGGATAGAGATAGTAGCGGTTGTCATGCAGGATACACGTAATCGTACATTGGCTTACACCATGCTGACGGGACACTTGCCAGGAGCTTGTACTAGGATTGGTCTCACAAGGGAACCTCCCCATCGCACCCCCCTCAGGTTTAGTTATAACTTGGCACAGTGGATAGGCCTTGATAAATCGAACACAGATCAATTGAGAAAACAGGAAGAAGTTGTGTGGAACTGTGAAAAAATAAGCAAAATATACAAACTGAGTAGTCCATGAGTCACATATGGAACATTACGGAGTTCGTGGGTTCAGGAGCGCCGTGGTCTCGTGGTAGCGTGAGCAGCTGCAGATGAAGAGGTCAGAGGTCTTCCCACAAGTGAAAATTTTACTTTGTTTATTTTTGCGTAGTTATTATCTGTCCGTTCGTTCATTGACGTCTTTGTTCACTGTAATAAGTTTGGTGTCTGTGTTTTGCGACCGCATCGCAAAACCGTGCGATTAGTAGACGAAAGGACGTGCCTCTCCAATGGGAACGGAAAACATTTGATCGCAAGGTCATAGGTCAACCGATTCCTCCACAGGAAAACACATCTGATATATTCTATACGACACTGGTGACGGCATGTGCGTCACATGAAAGGAATATGTTGTCGACCGACCTAACTTGTACACTTGGCGAATGGGTAAAAAGACTCTTCTATCTTGCCCGATTTAGGTTTTCTTGTGGATGTGATAATTACTCCCAAAAAAGTGATGAAAACATAAGAGTTTGTCACATAAACTGGAAATAAAAAATTAAAATTTTCATTCGATTGAAAATTTGAACCAAGGACCTTTCGTTCCGCAGCTGCTCACGTTACCACGAGACCACGGAGCTCCTGCTGGCCCAGCGTCCTTGATGTTACCTATCTTCCCATGAACTACTCAGTTTGTATATTTTGCTTATTTTTTCTCAGATCCACACAACTTCTTCCTGTTTTCTCGACTGATCTGTGTTCGGTTTATCAAGGCCTATCCACTGTGCCAACTTATAACTAAATCTGAGGGGGGTGCGATGGGGAGGTTCCCTTGTCAGTATCCTGTAGAAACCCGTCCTCGAAAACTGGTGCACGCACAGTCCACCGCCTCCCTGCACGTTTGTCTGAGAGGACTCATGATCACACCAACGCCGAAAAAAGGTTTTAAATACTGTGTGATGGGTCGGTGTTCTTGGAAGCACTTGTTTTGCACTTCTGAGGTCATCAGTCCCCTAGAACTTAGAACTACTTAAACCTAACTAACCTAAGGACATCACACACATCCATGCCCGAGGCAGGATTCGAACCTGCGACCGTAGCGGTCGCTCGGTTCCAGACTGTAGCGCCTAGAACCGCTCGGCCACACCGCCCGGCGACACAAGTTCGTGGGACCTTTTTTCCTCTCTTTCCAGTGAAGAATCCGTCTCTGCAGTCTGTCGTTTTTTATTAATGTTCACCCTGTATATTGTAGCCTTAAAATTTATAGGCAAGAGCACTCAAATTAAAGAATAATAGCACTGAAGATCTAGCAAAGAGAGATAAATGATCACACATTAACACAAGAACGATTTTGGCAGACATTATCCGGATAACGGAATTAAAGAAATTCGCTACATCTACATCTACATGGTTACTCTGCAATTCACACTTAAGTGCCTGGCAGAGGGTTCATCGAACCATTTTCATACTACTTCTCTACCACTCCACACTCGAATGGCGCGTGGGACAAAGGAACACCAAAATCTTTCCGTTCGAGCTCTGATTTCTCTTATTTTATTATGATGATCATTTCTCCCTACGTAGGTAGGTGTCAACAAAATATTTTCGCATTCGGGAGAGAAAGTTGGTGATTGAAATTTCGTAAATAGATCTCGCCGCAAAGAAAACCGCCTTTATTTCAGTGACTGCCACCTCACTCGCATATCATATCAGTGGCACTCTCACCCCTATTGCGCAATCCTACAAAACGAGCTACCCTTCTTTGCACTTTTTCGATGTCCTCCGTCAATCCTACCTGGTAAGGAGGTAAGGAACCCACACCGCGCAGCAATATTCCAGCAGAGAACGGAGAAGTGTAATGTAGGCTGTCACTTTAGTGGGTTTGTCGTATCTTCTAAGTGTTCTGCCAACAAAGCGCAGTCTTTGTTTCGCCTTCCCCGCAATATTATCTATGTGGTCGTTCCAATTTAACTTGCTCGTAATTGTAATTCCTAGGTATTTAGACGAATTGACAGCCCTTAGATTTGCGCGATTTATCGTATACCCAAAATTTATCCGATTTCTTTTAGTATCCATGTGGATGACCTCGCACTTTTCTTTGTTTAGTGCCAATTGCCACTTTTCGCACCATACATAAAATCTCTCTAGATCATTTTGTAATTGGAATTGACCGTCTGATGATTTTACTAGACGGTAAATTACAGCGTCATCTGCAAACAATCTAAGGGGGCTGCTCAGATTATCACCTAGCGTCAAGAAATATTACATAACGCGAGCATAAAGAAGAAATGGGCGGGTCACGATTCAGCGGCAGCAGAACGTTCTTGACGATTAGCTGAGCGGCAGCCTTTTTTGTCTCTAAGCTTATTGCCGATCTTCCACTGGTGCGACAATCGTTAAACTGGCGAGAAATAAAGCGAATTAAACGTTTCTCCGCTGAATTAGTTGCTTCCCTCATTCTTTGAAATTTTGAGCACTCAGTGAGCGATTAAACCAAAATGTCTGTCCAAAATGTGGTCCATGTGGTCTGTTGGTAAACTATACTGATCTCGGAAGCACTTGTTGGCTCCCTTTCTTGTCCTAAGCGAACTGCAAATTGAGAAAATCTTTCACTATACGCGTTTCCCTTTATCAGTAAAGCACTGCCAGTGATTATTTTGTAAACATTTTCAAGCTCGTGGTCTCGTGGTAGCGTTCTCGCTTCCCGAGCATGGGGTCCCGGATTCGATTCCCGGCGGGATCAGGAATTTTCACCTGCCTCGGGGTGACTAGGTGTTGTTGGATCGTCTTCGTCATCATCATTCATCCCCATTATGGTCGGAGGAAGGCAATGGCAAACCACCTCCGCTACGACCTTGCCTAGTACGGCGGTGCGGGTCTCCCGCATCGTCCCCTACGCTCTGTCAAGGAGTATCGGACCCCGTCATCATCATTTCAAAACAAACTCATTTTGGTATTTGACTTACTGTAGAATTAAAAACAGTTTTGCTTATGAACGTGATATTTTCTAAACGCTGCTTATCGCATGTATTTTCTTTTGTTAACAGAGGTTGCAGTCGAAAAACTCTTGATATAGCATCCTCTATTACCTTTGTTAGCAGCGCATTTTTCGTTTAAATACATGTGGTTTAAAGTGCATCTCACTTTCTATGTATCTCCACAGCCACAATTTCCCCCCCCCTCCCCCTACCCCCTCTCCTTCTGCGGCCAGCCCTAATACCACTAAAATAAACTACACACTCACACACACACACACACGCACACACACACACACACACACACACACACACACACACACACACACACACACACACGCACGCACACACAAGAACATACATGTAAATATAGAGGGTGTTTCACAGTTCTTATTTACAGACTTTTAGGGGCTGTAGGAGAGATTTAGTAGATAAAGTTTTGATAAGGAACCCATGTCCGGAAACGTGCCATTTATATGAAAATATGCTTGAATATCGGATTTAGGATTGGAGGGCAGCGTGGAAGGTAAAAATCGTAGAGGGAGACCAAGAGATGAATACACTAAACAGATTCAGAAGGATGTAGGTTGCAGTAGGTACTGGGAAATGAAGAAGCTTGCACGGGATAGAGTAGCATGGAGAGCTGCATCAAACCAGTCTCAGGACTGAAGACCACTACAACAACATCGGATTTTCTTCAAGCCCCTCGTTTCACTGTACGCACGAGGCGGAGACAATGACCTCTGACATGTGTGCTGTACAGGAGCCCTCAGCATGGGCAGTGTTTCGTGTAATCCTCGTCGGGTTCTCTTCTACGTGACGAAGGCCGTCCTCGTCAAAAGTCGAGAGTGCGGAGCGTCCGTGAACCGCCACAGTCAACCCTCTAAGTTGTTAACGTACCAGTTCCTGACAGCCGTCGTTGTAAGCGGACGAAAATGGTATGAGACGTAACTGCAACAGGGGCTGACGACACCAGTGCTTCTGAAAGACGAAACACGGGGGTAATAAAAGTGACATCAAGCTTGTTTTCGATTGCAGCCTCTGTTACCGAGAGGAAAGAATAGTTTTCTTCAAAAAATGTGAAACGGAGCTATAAACTGTCTTGTAGTAAACCTCAAATTCGTAATACAAAACTGTTTTAACTCTATATTAATCGCAATGTCAAAAACCGATTATGTGTTTAGAATATTTACAGAATTACCACATACCGTGCTTCACCAATAAAGCGAAAAGCGTCTGATGATAAACTTCCTTAATTTGCATTTCGCTTAGGACGAGAGAAATAGAATAATGCTCGTTATAAATGTCTTCTTGCCTGGTTTTTCCTAGTTTGCTCGCCCAAGATCTTAATTTTTGGCAATGTTTATTATTTCATGTTGGCACATTGCAGTGATCGAAAATGCTATATTTTTAACACAACAGAAGCTGATGAAATAACCATGCAAACAAACCAAATGTAGTAAGTCGTCCGCGGAAGAATAAGCGCTTAGCTAGTGCACTGCAAGGCGGATGTCGCGCAGTGCGAGAATCGTTGTTTCTAGGTGACTAGTGTGCACTTTCCTAACGACAGGTGGTTACAGCGCTGCCTCAGGGCAAAGTGTCGTGTGACGTGTTAATCAGGTCACGGCAGACTTGACACGGGAGCAGGTATTGGGTAAACCCGAAGCCAGAAGGTGGCGGCGAGACGTTGGTGCTACAACCAGCGACAGAGGTCACCGCTAGGCCCTTCCGTAAGAAAAACCTGCCTGCATCTGAAACGACTTTCCGCCACACGCGTGAAGTCACACACCGCACGTGTGTCTGACACTTGAGCAACCACTGCAAAGGCATGCACTCGAGAAATGCGTGCTCAGCTTTTTAGTCGCCGCGTAAGAACCGTGCCGCGGTGGACTGGTTGCAGTTCACCGCTTACACAGTGAATGGGGAAGGACACTATAGACTGCAATGCATGAGGAGACCTACGAAGTGCGACAGTAATGTTAGGCGACTGGTTACAAAAAACACGTCTACTTACATTTTTAACTAACTACACTGGTGTCGCCTTCAAACTATCTCCCTTGTGTCTGCATACGCTTACTCTATCGACGCTTCCATTTATTGGTAGCGTCTCTAGGCCTCATTTCCTGGTATACCTGCAAATGCCCTTGTTACGGCTATTTAGATGTGAGACCTGAGTTTCTCCTGGCGTATACAACTTTCAAATAACTTCCGGCAATTCAGCCAGGTAACACTTTCAGCGACCGCCGATATTTCGGCGGGAGAACACCCCGCCATTTTCAAGGCAAACTGCAACGGACAGGCGGCGTACATGCAAATTTAATACCTCGGTTCTCGGACAGAAGCGGGAAAGATAACACACACACACACACACTGAACACTAGTGCCACCAAAGATGACCAAAGTCAGAGCTATCGATAGTGAGACTATGAATTCGCAGGTGAGGCAGCATTGACTCTGTTCCTCTGTTTTTTGACAAGGGAGAGAGCCGGATTCCAAACAGAGTTTAAACAGAAACCTCCATCCCTGTTAACGAGGTTGCTTGCTAATTTAATCTCAACTGCCTCCCTAATGACACTGTCCCAATAGCTGGACGTGCATGCCAATATCTCGGTGTTATTATATAACATGGGGTGACCAGTATCCAAGCAATGTTCGGCAATAGCAGATCTATTTGGCTGCTGTAATCGTGTGTGCCGTTTATGCTCAGTACATCTGTCCCCCACGGTCCTGATAGTCTGACCAATACATGCCATGCCGCAGCTACAAGGATTACGATATACACCCGCCTGGGATGATCTTGGACTGCGTAAGGCGGGTGTATATCGTATTCCTTGTAGCTGCGGCATGGCATGTATTGGTCAAACTATCAGGACCGTGGAGGACAGATGTACTGAGCATAAACGGCACACACGATTACAGCAGCCAAATAGATCTGCTATTGCCGAACATTGCTTGGATACTGGTCACCCCATGTTATATAATAACACCGAGATATTGGCATGCACGTCCAGCTATTGGGACAGTGTTATTAGGGAGGCAGTTGAGATTAAATTAGCAAGCAACCTCGTTAACAGGGATGGAGGTTTCTGTTTAAACTCTGTTTGGAATCCGGCTCTCTCCCTTGTCAAAAAACAGAGGAACAGAGTCAATGCTGCCTCACCTGCGAATTCATAGTCTCACTATCGATAGCTCTGACTTTGGTCATCTTTGGTGGCACTAGTGTTCAGTGTGTGTGTGTGTGTGTGTGTTATCTTTCCTGCTTCTGTCCGAGAACCGAGGTATTAAATTTGCATGTACGCCGCCTGTCCGTTGCAGTTTGCCTTGAAAATGGCGGGGTGTTCTCCCGCCGAAATATCGGCGGTCGCTGAAAGTGTTACCTGGCTGAATTGCCGGAAGTTATTTGGAAGGCTATTTAGATGTCCTGCTCCGTTGGGAAGTGGTGTGTTTTATCGACTGACTTCACTTTTGGAAATAAAAAAATGTCACATGCGGTCATGTGGGGTGAGTAAGGAGGTTGTGGTAGTTCTGCAATGGACTTTGCCATCAAAAACTGCCCAACAGACATGCATTATCGTGATGCGGGATCCATTTGTTAGCAATTTGCGGACGATCACGACGTGTCCGTTTTCGCAGTCTTTCGAGACTTTCGTGGCAGTAGTATAGGTGTACGGTCTGGTTTGGTGGTAACCACTCTTTGTGCACAACACCAACGCAGTCAAAGAAACACACAAGCATGTATTTCAACTTTTACTTCGACAAGAGCGCCATCTTCGGTCTTGGTGGCTCTTTCGAACACCATTGCGAACTCTAACATTTCATCTCGGGATTTTAATGCAAAAACCTACTTTCACCACCAGTGATAACTAGGTTCAGTAATTCTGGCTTCAGTTCCACTTGTTCCACCAGATAAGCAGCCACAGTCCTGCGTTGAACTTTTCGTTGCTGGGTGAGGAACCGTTTTGGCACAAAGTCTTCTCATTATCAGATTTTCAGTCAATACCAGGCGAACACGTTCTCGATTAATATTCAGTTCTTTTACAATCACTTCCATTGTTAGTCTTCAATCAGCTCGCACAAGTTCACTCATCCTGGCTGTGTCGTAATCTGTTCGTGCTGTTGATGGTCGTCCACTGCGATGTTCGTCTTCGACATTTCTGCGTTCAGAAATCATTTTGTGCCAACGAAACACTTGTGCCCTTGAAAAACCTCTTTTCCAAAAGCCTGTTGCAGCTTCCCGTATTATATCGCGGCATTCTCACCGAGGTTGAAATACCGCTGCGTAATATTTGGAGATTCCATTGTTGTGACGAGATTCCATTGTCGTGACGAAGAGAAAACAGGACTACACTCTTCAAATTGCGCCGGCCGGTGTGGCCGTGCGGTTAAAGGCGCTTCAGTCTGGAACCGCGTGACCGCTACGGTCGCAGGCTCGAATCCTGCCTCGGGCATGGATGTGTGTGATGTACTTAGGTTAGTTAGGTTAGTTAGGTTTAATTAGTTCTAAGTTCTAGGCGACTGATGACCTCAGAAGTTGAGTCGCATAGTGCTCAGAGCCATTTGAACCATCTTCAAATTGCTACTCCTGATTAAATCATTGTTAGGTGTAAGCCACCTGCGGTTCTGTGGGGAAAGAGCAATGTCACACACTGCCTGAGATAGCAGGCTGCAAGGTTGCCATCCTATGGAGGAAAGAATTCAGCCTCATTACTTTATTGTCACACTTCGGACGTTCATGAGCCTAGCGTAGGATTGGGAAAAATCGATACCGGTTCCGAATAACCTGTATTTTTCGGTATTTGTTTGGTCTCAGTTGTAACAAGTTTTTTCGTTTTTTACTAATAACAGCGTAAAAAATCGGTATATCAATTTGTCGTAGAAACGGCACTCAGAGTTTGATTTTTAAATGAAACTCGTTTTCTTTAAAGAAGAGAAAAGAGTAATATTTATACGTAAAATTTTCATTGCATTGAAATATTGAGTTATTAAAGACACTGAGAAAAGCGATCAGCAATATTTTAATAATAACGTCTACAGTTAAAAACTAGCAACAAACACAGGACATGAGAAGCGGTACAGCGTTTCAGAGCAGTATGCCTGTTGTGTCATGGCCTTATTAGACGGTACGCGTGTCCATCCAACGTACGAGAGTTGCCCCCACCTGGTGTATACAGTAGTTTCTCGCCGTTGTCCTCGGACATTAATTGTGTTACAGACATTAGTTGTCCCTAGTTTGGAAGTATTTTACAAAGCGTGGCACCAAAGACGTACTGTGCTCTATTTGTTTTAAAAGAATAAAAATAGGAGGATGCGCAACAAAAAATGGTTCAAATGGCTCTGAGCACTATGGGACTTAACATCTGAGGTCATCAGTCCCCAGAACTTAGAACTACTTAAACCTAACTATCCTAAGGACATCACACACATCCACTCTCGAGGCAGGATTCGAACCTGCGACAGTAGCGGTCGCGCGGTTCCAGACTGAAGCGCCTAGAACCGCTCGGCCACACCGGCCGGCGGATGCGCAACAAATTTGCGACATTATATAAGGAGAAAATATCAACCAAGAAAATCAAAGAAAATATCAACCAAGGAAAAAACCAAACAAAAGTGTTTTCCTAGAACGTATCGATTTACCACGTAGTCGGCATTTCCATCAGTTGAGTGGAAAAACGTAAGAAGTTGCGTCATGCACCTCTACGTCTGTTTGTGTGTGGCATGTGAACAGGCTGTGCGACTGTCGTACAGATAACGATCTCCAACACTAAGACATTTCCTCGAAGGTCATAGCTGTTCGCTGCCCCAGTCTAACACAGAAAGTTTTCTTAGTTATTTTACTTCCATTCCACTCCTGTATTTCAATGCTAATGCAGATGATCTCATCGGCAGATTAATTAAAACATTATTGACGTTGATTAGCAGAACGGGATTAAATGACCAGTGGATCAAACACAACAGTACTGTTGAAAAGGGAATTGACAGCCATGTATGGTGGCTGTAGCTATACTGTATCGAGGTAGCTTTTCGGAGCACTCTTTTAAAACAAAAAGGAGCATTTGTTTGCAGAATATAACAAATATGAGACTCTTCTGTTTTTCCCGGCGTTGGCGGTGACTGAAAAATTCTCGAGCGCAGGTCGAAGGAAGGAGTTTATCGCCCCGTCGGCAACGAAATCATTACAGACGGAGCACAATCTCGGATTGAAAAAGGATGGAGAAGGAAATCGGCCGTGCCTTTTTCAAAGGAACCATCCCGGCATTTACCCAGAGCGATTTAAAGAAATCTCGGAAAACCTAAATCGGGTTGGCAGAACGGGGATTTCAACCGTCGTCCTCCCGAATGCGAGACCAGTCTGCCAACCACTGCACAACCTCGCTTAGTGCTTGCAAGTCTCAATGTTCGACGGGCACTATTTTGACAAACGACCATGTTGCCATCAGCAGGAGCACTAATGAACTGGCGCCTATTATCTCCATGTTCCCAATGCTTACTCCAGTGTTACTACTGTGAACTTTTCCTCTGGAGCTCTTGCTACATTATCGTTGGTTTTCTCCTAAAGACGAACACGCCTGTCTCGTCATGAAGGACGAGTGTTTAATACACAGGCGCCACCACAAAACGCTAATAACTTCAGAGATTGCTTAGGCCAGGACAGTGGTGGAGAATTAACATGGATAAAAGCAAGAAAATGAAACGCTGAGACGAATAACAAGTACGGTTTTTTACTGTGCCAAGACTATCAACAAAAAGCATTTATTACCGAGTAGTATAGGATCAAGACGGAAGCATTCACCTATTCAGATATTCCACTTTGGAATTTGCGTAGTGTCTCTAAGTCGCAATAGACAAATGTCGGAATGGGCCACTCTGCGAGATCTTAGCTGATTCCTTACCTCTTCTAGTCAAAGTGAGAGTATGTAAGTTTATCGGAGATGCCTGTCAAAATAAACTGTTACAGTTCGCATGAGAACTTTTTTCATTGTTAATGGACTGTTCAGAAATTTAGAGCCGTGTATACGAGATTAATTTCATTCTGAATCAGTTTTGTAGGACAGCGATCAGAGAAGTCACGTCGGGGTCCATTTTAGACTAATGATCCACAAAAACGGGTGTATAATAATGCAGTTCATTTAGCGATGTAATTTGAAGGTGAGCGTCTAAACAAAACAAAGCAAACTGCACATACTGTAAAGCTTAGTTAAACTATTATAAATTTGATATTGTACAGAAATAAAATTTGATCCACAGAAGATGACACATAGGTGTTGAAACATGTCTAGGTAAATAGAAAAGTAAACTAATAGTGTTTGCATAGGGCCGATTCTCAAAACGGCCCAATATCAATATCTCTCAGCAAATAGTGCGTTGGTAGTGGTTTGAAGTACGTGAGTGTTCTAGTGTCACTCGATGATGGCGAAGATAGATTAGTGCATCGACATAGTTGGTATTTAGCAAACCTGGATACCTAAGACAGCGCAGGAATTTGCGATAGTCCTCAAAACCACGGTAGAACTATCAGGTCATGTGGTGGGAACAGAATTCATATTGGAAAATGCTAGCTTCAGTGGGGAAATGCATCAAGCACAGAAGGTTGCAAGAGCCCAGGCATAATGTTATTGAGCCTTTGTTGTCTTCTGTAAGAGAAGGGTGTTTGAACGCTATCCACCTCCTTCATTGTTATCTGAACTTGCCACTATTTTGCAAGAAGGAAAGTAGAAGATTCCCATACAGGACCTATATTTATTCATTCTTACACTGCTGGACGCTGTTTTGAATGCCAGCGGGTTTCCTCCACCGTATTAGGCATGGTAATGCTTTGTGTTCTTGGTGTTTCTATACTTTTTTCCACTCAGATTTAATCTGTCAAGAAGTTTCGTAAGTGGACACGCGTTTCTGGCGATCACTACACACTACTTACCTCGGTTACAATGAAACTTTCATATCTGACCGTTTGAGTGCCGACGTTTCCGTCCTCGTTAGTGGTTAGGGCTGACCTACCGTCGTCATTAACTGAGAATGATCCCATCAGGCGCATAATACGTACGATCTGGGGCGCGAGAGCGAGCAACAGTGAGTGAACTCCAAACACGCCTGTTCGCCGAAGCGTGCTTTACACAATGTGGAAACCACAGCTCCACCGGGATTACGTAATTACCTTTTCGTAGCCGAGCTTTTTGGCAATCAGAGGCTGAAACGAATCAAGCCTCGAATGCGGTGTACACGCCCTCTGATGCTACGGACGCCCACGCAATTACGAAAATAGTAGCTTTAAGGTCGTGGTAATACTGCTGGACGAGATCGCGTAAGCCACGCGGCAGTTTGCCGTGCCGTCGCAAAATCAGCATCTGTAGTACTCGTATATTGTCTCGGTTTTGTGCAGTTTCTACCGCAGGATTCACGAGAGTCACTCTCACGCAGCGAAGGACTCGAAAGTTCGCAGCGTGTCGGTAGCGGTTGCCACACAATCTTTGGCTATGTAATTGCAGTCACAAAATGGCATGTTTCCTTGGCAAGATTAGGCAATTAGATCCTATCTTGCATCTAACTAGGCATTCTACACATTTGACTTTACTTTCAATGACACACAAATGCTGTAAGAAGCCTTTCATTCAATGCAGGATAAAACAGTTATAAACACAGGGAGGAGCACAGAAGTAAGGAAACAGCAAAAACACAACGCATTACCTCGCCTACTGTTGTGTAGGAAAATGTTTGGCATTCAAAACATTTTCCGGTCGCCTCAGTATGGATAGAAACAGTTCGTTTATGGTGTTCAAGGGGATCTTATACCATTCTTCTTGCAAAATAGTGGCAAGTTCAGATAACAATGAAGGAGGTGGATAGCGATGAAACACCCTTCTCTCCAAAGCAGATTACAAAGGCTCAATGATATTGAGACCTCGAGACTGTGGTGGCTAGGGGAGACGCGGCAATTCGCTCAAGTGCTCACGAAACCCGTCGTTGTCGGTGTGAGCTACGTGAACAGGGGACCTATCGTGTTAGAACACAGCATCACCGTTGTACCACAGGAGGGCTCTCTTCAGCCGAAATGGTCACACAGCTCTTGGCAGTAATGTGACCTTGCAGAGTAAACATGCGGCCCATGGAATACCACGATATGGCTACCCAAATCGTCGTGGAAACACCGTCGTATTTCGTTCTTGGGAAGTAAACTCGGCCGGAAATTGGAAACCGTGTGAAACAAGACTCGTCCGATCAAATGCCTTTCTTCCACTGATCCACAGCACACGTGCTCTTGTTACGGAAATTTGCATCACTGGTTTTGGGATTCGAGCTGGCTCTGTAATTCCCAAGTGCCGCAACACGACGTGGCGTGGACTCGAGTAATGTCTGAAGTAGTGCTGGAGGGAACTGACACCATGAATCCTGCAGGGCTGTCCATAAATACGCAAGAGTACGAGGATCCCAGATATGCTCATGTCTGGGGAGTTTAGTGGCCAGCGGAAGTGTTTACACTCAGAGGAGAGTTCCTGGAGCCACTCTGTAGGGTGGCGTTGTCCTGCTGGAATGCACAACGGACATCTATGGATGCAGGTGATCAGACAGGATGCTTACGTACGTTTCACCTGTCTGAGACGTATCTAGACGTATCAGGGGTCCAATAACACTCCAACTGCACACGCCCCACACCATTACAGAGCCTCCACCAGCTTGAACAGTTCCCTTTTGACATGTAGGTCCATGCATTCATGAGGTTGTCTCCATACTCGTGAACGTCCATCCATTCGATACAATTTGAAACAAGACTCGTCCGAGCGGGCAACGTGTTTCCAGTCATCAACAGTCTAACGTCGGTGTTGACGGACCCAGGCGAGGTGTATAGGTTTGTATCGTGCAGTCATCAATGGCACACGAGTGGGTCTTCGGCTCCGAAAGCCCATATAAATGATATTTCGTTGAATGGTTCGCACTCTGACACTTGTTGATGGCCCAGCATTGAAACCTGCAGCAATTTACAGAAGGCTTGCATTTCTGCCACCTTGAACGATTCTCTTGAGCCGTCGCTGGTCCCGTTCTTGCAGGATTTTTTCGAGCGCAGCGATGTAGGAGATTATATGTTTTACCGGATTCCTGATATTCGCGGTACACTTGTGAAATGGTCGTAAGGGAAAATCCGCACTTCATCGCATGCTGTGTCCCATCTCTCACGCGCCGGTTATAACACCTCAAAGAACTCAATTGAATCTTGATAACCTACCATTGTAGAAGCAGTAACCGATCTAACGACCATGTCTTACATAGGCGTTGCCGACCGCAGTGCCGTATTCTGCCTGTTTACATATCTCCGTATTTGAATACGCATGCCTATACAAGATTCTTTGGCGCTTCAGTTTATTTCACGCTTAATAACTGTGCTTAGACTTTAATAATACTCTTCCTATACGAGATTCGCAGTATCTGTGGAATTATAGGATGTAAACGAAAGCGGTGACGGTATGAAAGTTTGGGACGGCCCCGGGAACGTGCTATGCTCGGGTGGTCCAAGACGTCAAGGCGACCACCCGCGTCAAGTGGAAGATTCGGATTCTAGTCCCGGAATGCGAATATGATTCTCGTATTTCATACGGCTGTCGATCACTGCAGTGCATGTCTGAAGAACACTGCAAAGTACGTTAGAACAACAAAGCCACTGGAATATAGTGCTATATAAATCTTCTACATGGTGCCTCTTGATTCTTGAAACACCAAACACTTTAGTTACCTTGGTTACGACAGTACTCACCATACGTGCCGGCCGTGTGGACGAGCGGTTCTAGGCGCTTCAGTCTGGAACGGCGTGACGGCTGCGGTCGCAGGTTCGAATTCTGCCTCGGGTATGGATGTGTGTGATGTCCTTAGGTTAATTAGGTTTAAGTAATTCTAAGTTCTAGGGGACTGATGACCTCAGATGTTAAGTCCCATAGTGCTCAGAGCCGTTTGAACCATTTTCACCATACGCGCACCAACAATTTGCCCACGTACGAATTCATTCAACTACAACATAAAACATAACTACACAGAACACTGATCTTACCACGATTGGCACTTGCAACGTGTTGCTGGTATTGCACAGGTGCCGTTTGTTGTCAAATACAACAGCGCCACCTGCAGGCATGGCCAGCATCTGGATTTAGGTTCGAGCATGCATTTCTCGCGGTGTTTCCATATTTTCGTCCAACCCCTGAAACATATACAGGGTGTTGCCTTAAGAACGTGCTTAAATTTAACAGGAGACACTTCGCTGAATAATTTGAGATCAGGAACCTGGGGTCGGAGAAGCCAGCTTAAGGAGGTAATAGGAATAGAATCACATTACTGCGTAATTTTTTATTTACATTAGTTACAGTTACCTACAAATATCATCACTGACACAATGAACCAACCATATGTACTGTATCTCACAAAATGTGCTGAAACTGACGACCATCAACCTCAATGCAAAAATGACTCTGAGCACTATGGGACTCAACATCTGAGGTCATCAGTCCCCTAGACTTAGAGGTACTTAAACCTAACTAACGTAAGGACATCACACACATCCATGCCCGAGGCAGGATTCGAACCAGCGACCGTAGCAGCAGCGAGGTTCCGGACTGAAGCGCCTAGAACCTCTCGGCCACAACGGCCGGCTAACCTCAATGCGCCGGCCGGTGTGGCCAAGCGGTTCTAGGCGCTTCAGTTTGGAACCACGTAACCACTATGGTTGCAGGTTCGAATCCTGCCTCGGGCATGGATGTGTCTGATGTCCTTAGGTTAGTTAGGTTTAATTAGTTCTAAGTTCTAGGGGACTGATGACCTCAGATGTTAAGTCCCGTAGTGCTCAGAGCCATTTGAACCATAACCTCAGTGCAAGCATGACGTGATGCTGCACTCGTCGTAGCGGATGATGCCTGTTACCAGATCGTTCCCTGTACAGCCGTTCAGCAGCGAGAGCACTGCAACGTGGTTCCCCAAACACACAGAGCATGCCAGTGAGTTCTGCGAAACTGTACCGGTGCTGCTCCATCGCATTGTAGTGTACGTCTCTCTGTACAGTAAACCTGCATCATGACTTCCCAGTAATCAGGCTCGCCCTCCGTGTTTCCTTGTAGGAAATAAAGAATGTACATGTAAATAAACAGCACGGTATGTGTAAATGTGTACGCGTATTAGTCGTAAATAAGCTGGAAAACAGTAATGTTAGACAAATCGGTAAACAAGTTCACTTCCATATCTCCTTAAGTTGGCTTCTCCTACCCCATGTTCCTACCTCAAATTCTTCATTGGAGCATTCTCTATGACCTGTTACATTTTTGCACGCTCTTACGGTGACACCCTGTATAGTGGAAACAGTAATGGCTATAGTAGAAAAAAAGAGTTTTTAAGAGTTCGCGAAAAGTTCGGCAAGGTAGTAGCGTGACTGGGAGACGAAAAGAGAATGATACGTAACTGGGAGAAAAAGAGAGGATTTGCTTTATTGTTTGACGGAAAGTAATTGGCCATACGTGTTAATTTTAATGAAAAATGTCATGAGATTGAAAAGGGAAGTGTTTCAGAGTTTTCTTAATTCTATGTCCAGAGTCCAGGGTGATTTGTAACACCGGCTGACAGCGGCAACAGAGAAAGAATGAGTGGTAGACGTTCCTCCTTCTTATATGAGGCATGACGTGATCTCCTCAAAAACAAACTACATTCAAATTGCTTTTCTCCGATGTGCTGGTAGGAAGGAAAGATGATGGGCGACTCGGTCATTCTGTGTATCGACAACCGATGCATACGGACTTACACCTCAAACTTCGTTGTCTAGCACGGAGGAGAGCTATGCTGAACAACCTAATTCACAGAACTAGAAGTGTTTCAGACAAGGCCATCGGAATAGCCATCCGACAACGGTATTCAGAACGAAGGAGTTTCAGTCCGTTATATTAGGTCGACGATATCAAGGAAACCAACACTTGATACCGTTCAACCAAGTCAGGAGGATCACCATATAGAGGGGCTTCCACTCTGCTGTGTAACAATTAGTAAGACAGGTAGTCCTAAAGAGACAAGGAATTATATCAGTCATCCGGCCACCCAGGAAAATTGAGAACTGTTGTGATCTATTAAAGATTATCTCCGCCTGAGGGTACCATGTATTTGTAATACTTTGCGGATGTGGCAGCAGTTACTTGGGGCAGTATGTGCAGACAGTTCCGATCTCTGTGCTGAGCATCAGCGTCACATGAGATACAGGAATTTCGAAAAAATCAGCTGTGTCTAGCCAAAGCCTGTTAAATATACACAAGATTTTGCTTGAACAAATGAGAATTCTAGCTCACGTATCGAACTATTGGGACTCTGTGGTCAAGGAAACGGTGAAAATTATACTGGGGAACCATACCTAAGAGGGCGCAGCTAAGAAATAACCGTAAATATCTGGGATATTATCAGTAAGAAAACAAAGTCATTTCAGGTTTACCGGCACATTTATTAACTCAAAATGTACATGTTCAGAAAACTACAGCAGCAGAGAAGTAATACTTTTATCGAACTTTTCAAAAATACAAAAACTGAAAATGCGTACTCTTTCGTTCACCTGCATTTAAGAGTACGCAAAACATGGCCAAAGAGTAGGCATTTAGGAAACGTCACAAATGAACGCAATATCACCCTCAAATGAAGAGCTCTGTTCGTGCCATTATCTCCTACACTTAACGCACTGGATCCAGTCCTCTGAAAACGCCAAAATCTACCTTCTCTACTCATAGCTTTAAGTCTTTTCCTTAAAGCAGACTCCTTCGTACCAAGAGCAGCGGCAGGCTTTGTTTACTTTCTCCATTTTCAATTCGTTGTCTGGCCTCATTGAACAGCTCTTCAGATGAGATGAGCTTTCTGTCCGATTTTCGTATTTGACTTGAAGTCATTCAGAAACAAAACCTATCCTTCGGACTCCATAACGCACTCAACAGGTACAAATTTGCAGTTATGCCCTAAAGAGAGACCGAGCGAAGTGGAGCAGTGGTCAGCACACTGCACTCGCTTACGACAGGACTACCGTTCAAACCCGCGTCCAGCCATCCTGATTTAGGTTTTCCGTGATTTCCCTAAATCACTTCAGGCAAATGAAAGGACGGTTGGCTTGAAAGGGCACGGCCAACTTCTTTCCCCATCCTTCTCTTATTCGATGGGACCGATAACCTCGTTTTTGATCCCCTCCCCCAAATCACTTAATCAACCAACGAACCCTAAAGAGAACGCACGCACTCTTTGTGGGCGTTATATGCACCCTTTTGCGTTACATGCGGGCTTTTGCAGAATAAGGTGCCTCGGTGGAGCCTACATGCCCTCCATCACGAGGGTAGTTACTCTCCACGAGGAAACAAACATGGTCACTCTGAATGCGTCCATTCGAGAAAAGGCAAGGTGTCTCTATGACAAAGTGGATGCCCTGCGCGACACGGTCGCTGGCTTACAAATCATTGGCACCACGACTCCCCGGCCCTGGCACCGCCATCTTGTTCCTCTCACCATCCTTGAGGAATCAGATTCAAACCATGGCTTACGATAGCCCTGTTACGGCCACTAATGAAGCGTCAGAACTCATAAGACCACTCGATTTGTGTCGACATCGTACGACTACGAATATCAGTACCTAATGTAATTGTGTTACCTATTGCCTGCCACCATGAACTTCCATCGTCGGAGGGTGGTGTGGGACTTCAAGTCCCACCGTCACACCTTCAACGTGCTCTCCAGCGATGTCCTTGGAATGACATCATTGTAGGATAGAACAGTTTTACCCTTACACCAAAACAGTATGACCGAGATTCATCGGTGACGCTGTACTTCAACCTACCGAAAAAAGTAACAGTCAAACAGTCCGACGACGATGGTGGGGACAGTCATCAAAAGCTTGAGATTTTATCCGAATTTGACGCCGCCAGTAAACCAAGAATTTGTAATCCAAGGACTCGGTCGAAAAAGACTTCGAAGCAGTATTCAAAAGCAATTTCTGCATGAGAAGCTCAGTGCCTAATACTTTCCTCATATAAAGGATGTAAATAGGGACTACCTACTTTGCGCGAGTACTCTCAAATGCTTATCAGTTACACAACAATGCATGTAGTATACATCATCCAAATTTGGCCTTTTGTTGCACTCCACCTTGACGGTACTGCATTTTAATGGGCAGCGGTGCACTTGCCTTCGTTGTTGTTTTTGGCATCAAAAATGGTTCAAATGGCTCTGAGCACTATGCGACTTAACTTCTGAGGTCATTAGTCGCCTAGAACTTAGAACTAATTAAACCTAACTAACCTAAGGACATTACACACATCCATGCCCGAGGTTGGATTCGAAAGTGCGACCGAAGCGGTCGTTCGGTTCCAGACTCTGCTCTCTCCTGTCCAAGTCTTTTTGTCTCTGGTGAACTATTGCGGCCTTCGTCCATTTCAACCTAATTTCTGTGGGCACACGGTGGTCTCCCACTACAGTTTTTACCCCTCCCTCTCCCGCCCTCCCAAACTTTCCTCCAGTACCAAATTAACTTTCTTTGATGCCTCGGGGCGTGTGGTATCAACCGATATCTTCTTCTGGTCAGGCTGTGCCATAAATATCTTTTCCTCCCCAGTTCGATTCAGTATCTCTTCGTTAGTTGTCCGATCCATATCCAAAGCCTCTCTTCTTGTCTGTACTGTTTACGTCCACCTTTAATTTGTGACTACACTCAAAACAATATTTTTAGAAAAAGTTCAAAAAATGGTTCAAATGGCTCTGAGCACTATGGGACTTAACTTCTGCGGTCATCAGTCCCCTAGAACCTAGAACTACTTAAACCTAACCAACCCAAGGACATCACACACATCCATGCCCGAGGCAGGATTCGAACCTGCGACCGTAGCGGTCGCGCGGTTCCAGACTGTAGCGCCTAGAAGCGCTCGGCCATTCCGGCCGGCTTTAGAAAAGGCTCCTAACACATAAATTGATATTAAATGTTGCGAGGAGAGAAGGTTGACTTTCTTCAGGATGCCAATACACCAAATTATTCCCCACTCTTTTGGCTACAAAACTCTGTTTTTCAATATAATCTCCGTTCAATGCGACGGCCTTATGCCAGTCTTCTGAGAGGGTCTATATGACCGCATGGTACAGGTCGATGTCGGAGGCAACGCCTTGCTGCATCAATAACATCCCCTTCATCCACGTTCTGCTTCCCGCGGAGTGCATCCTTCATTGGACCAAACAGATGGAAGTAGGAAGGTGCGAGATAAGGGCTGTAAGGTGGATGAGGAAGAACATCCCAATTAAGTTTCGTTAATTCCTCTCGGGTGCGCAAACTTGTGTGATGCCTTGCGTTGTCGTGCACAAAGAGAAGTTCATTTGCATTTTTGTGCCGACGGACTCACCGAAGTCATTTCTTCAGTTTACTGAGGGTGACACAACACACTTCATAGTTGATTGTGGCACCATGAGGGAGGACATCAAGCAGAATAGCCCCTTCAGTCACAGAAGACCGTCGCTATGGCTTTACCATCCGATGGTTCGGCTTTGAACTTTCTCTTCGGAGGAGAGGTGGTGCGGCGCCACTCCATGGATTTCCTTTCCTTTTCTTTTTTTGCGGAGGGGGAGGGAGACGTTCAGTGCAAAATATATATTGTAGTGACATGATTATCATAATGATATACCAGTTACACTTCTGTTTATGCGAGTTTTATAATGTGAAACGTTCCCTTAGAAAAATTTATGAATGACTGTGCTGATAAACCTCTTACATTATTTGATTTTCTAACAGCTGAGCAGAACTAAACGTACTCAGACATTTCGCTCTTTACCTATTCTGATCAACACTAAACTGACACACAATATTTTTAGCTCAACGCAGTCTGACTATTAAAAATCCCTACAAAAGAATGGCTCTGACTAACAATAACCTATACCTTTCATGAATCACTTACCTCACAAAAATCTTCGTTACTCGACTTATGCAATACAGCGAGCGCCAATACTGGCAGGTAAATAAAAGGTTCTAACTACTGAAGTCACTAACTACTGATAGGCATAGTTAGCAAATGAAAGATTTTGATAGAGAACAAACAATGTTGTTCTAAAGTCATTACGTATATATCTTCTTCCCCAGTTCGATTCAGTATCTCTTCGTTAGTTGTCCGATCCATATCCAAAGCCTCTCTTATTGTCTGTACTGTTTATCGTCCACCTTTAATTTGTGACTACACTCAAAACATTTTTTTAGAAAAGGCTCCTAACACATAAACTGGTATATATATGTCAGTTCATGACATCCAGTCTTACAAATTTACTGTCTCTGATGGACACACGTCCAGATCATCCGCTCTCAAAACTCCGCCATCTCTCTCCCCACATCCACCACTGCTGGCGGCTCACCTCCAACTGCGCAACGCTACGCGCTGTAACAGCCAACTGCCCAACACTAAAATAGCAAATTCCAACAATGCAAACCAGCCACAGACTGCACACAGCACAGTCAGTTATTTTCATATAGAGCGCTACATGGCGTTACCAACATAAAAACCTAAACATCCTACATACAAATGTAAATTACAGTGAGCTCATTTCGGCATATTGCGTTCGTCAGGGGTTATGTAATTGCAATAATAGGTGAGTCTTGATATTGCAGACGGTAACTATGATCGTAAAGGTACTATACACAGTTAAGCCAAAACATTATGACTATTGCCCACCGCAACGTTGGATGGTACCTGGTGGCGTTCGGGCACATAAGACGGTAACAAAAGTATTTAAGCGGAGCACACGCGGACGGGGGATCACTCTAGCAAAGATATGGGCTAAAACAGGGAAATCCATTAAGATAAACGACTTTCACAAAGGGCAGAATATTACACTACTGACCATTAAAATTACTACACCAAGAAGAAACGCAGATGATAAATGGGTATTCGTTGGACAAATATATTATACTAGAACTGACATATGATTACATTTTCACGCAATTTGGGTGCATAGATCCTGAGAAATCAGTACCATTAATAAAGGCCTTGATACGCCTGGGCATTGAGTCAGAGCTTGGATGGCGTGTACAGGTACAACTGCCCATACAGCTTCAACACGATACCACAGTTCATCAAGAGCAGTGACTGGCGTATTGTGACGAGCCAGTTGCTCCGCCACATTGAACGGATGTTTTCAATTGGTGAGAGGTCTGGATTATGTGCTGGCCATGGCAGCAGTCGAACATCTTCTGTATCGAGAAAGGCCCGTACAGGACCTGCAACATGCGGTCGTGCATTATCCTGCTGAAATGTAGGGTTACGCAGGGATCGAATGAAGAGTAGAGCCACGGTTCGTAACACATCTGAAATGTAACGTCCACTATTGAAAGTGCCGTCAATGCGAAGAAGAGGTGACCGAGACGTGTAACCAATGGCACCCCATACCATCTCAGAGGGTGATACGCCAGTATGCCGATGACGAATACACGTTTCCAATGTGCATTCGTCGCGATGTGGCCAAACACGGATGCGACCATCATGATGCTGTAAACAGAACCTGGATTCATCCGAAAAATGACGTTTTGCCATTCGTGCACCCAGGTTCGTCGTTGAGTACACCATCGCAGGCGCTCCTGTCTGTGATGCAGCGTCAAGTGTAACCGCAGCCACGGTCTCCTAGGTGATAGTCCACGCTGCTGTAAACGTCCTCGAACTGTTCGAGCAGATGGTTGTTGTCTTGCAAACGTCCCCATCTGTTGACTCAGGGATCGAGACGTGGCTGCACGATCCGTTACAGCCATGCGGATAAGATACCTGTCATCTCGACTGCTAGTGATACGAGGCCGTTGGGATCCAGCACGACGTTCCGTATTACCCTCCTGAACCCACCGATTCCATATTCTGCTAACAGTCATTGGATCTCGACCAACGCGAGCAGCAATGTCACGATACGATAAACCGCAATCGCGATACGCTACAATCCGACCTTTATCAAAGTCGGAAACGTGACGGTACGCATTTCTCCTGCTTACACGAGGCATCACAACAACATTTCACCAGGCAACGCCGGTCAACTGCTGTTTGTGTATGAGAAATCGGTTGGAAACTTTCCTCGTGTCAGCACGTTGTAGGTGTCGCCACCGGCGCCAACCTTGTGTGAATGCTCTGAAAAGCTAATCATTTGCATATCACAGCATCCTCTTCCTGTCGGTCAAATTTCGCGTCTGTAGCACGTCATCTTCGTGGTGTAGCAATTTTAATGCCCAGTAATGTATATAAGCAGAGCACACGCGGACGGGGGATCACTCTAGCGGAGATATGGGCTACAAATAGGGAAATCCATCAAGATAAACGATTTTCACAATGGGCACATTATTATTATGCAGAACCTGTGAACGAATATATCGAAACTGGCGAAGTCGGTCGAAAGTTAACGTGTTTCTTTCGTGAGCACCTAGGGAAAGAGGTGGAAGGACAGCGAAACTACCAGTAGGCGCTAAATTGTTGGACGTCCACGGCTGTTCACAGAGGCTTGTCTGCTCTGTAAACAGGATAAATGGTGATCTGTGTCATTTTTTCCGAAACAGTATAATGCTGGTGCACGCACAAGTGTTTCTGTGCACGCCGTTCATCGTACACTGTCGAACATGGAGCTCCGAAGCAGACCACCTTTACGTGTTCACATGCTAACCCAATGACATCGTCAATTACGATTGCAGTGGGCACATGATCATTGGGATTCGACCGTCGATAAATAGAAACGTGTTGACTCTTCGGCTGAACCACATTTTTGCTGCACTAGGTCGATGGTTGTCTCCGTAAACGCCATCATCGAGGTGAACGGCATCCTGGAACTTGCAGCGAGCCATGAATACAGGTTGTGGACGTAGTATTCTGCTATAGGAGACATTCTCCCCAGTCTCGTAAACTGACATACGATCGGGAGAGCGGTATGCTGACCATATGACCTTCCACATCCGCATCTAGTGACGCCTGTGGGCTGAGGATGACACGGCGGCCGGCCAGAACCGTTGGGATTGCATTCCCTGTTCGAGCGGAATTTAGTTTTTTGAGACATTCTCCTCCAACACCTGCATGGGACCTGTGGTAATAATCGAAGACATGCTGACAACTGCGAAACACCCGCATCCCTTTGTGCTTGATGTCTTCCAACAGTGTAACTGTCCGTTTATCGCAGCCAGAACCGTGCTACAGTGGTTTGAGAAGCATTATAGTGAACTCATATTGATGTTTGGCCGCCAAATTCGCCTGATGTAAATCCTAAGGAACCCATGTGAGTCGCTATCGGGCGCCATCAGCGCGCACCCAAATCAGCGGCCCGTTATTTACGCGAGCTACATGGCCTGTGCGTAGACATCTAATGCCACGTACCTACCAGCAAACTGTTGTATCTCTGATTCTTCAATTCCCTTCTGTATTATACTCTACAGGTTCTTCCTACGTATGGTCCAAGTTTCATCGCACTGCTTTACTTGGCAGTCACTCATCACGCGAAAGCTGCTTTCGTTCTTAAGTTTTGCTTACCACAGTATTTTCGGTCTTGGGTCTTCTGCTGTTCTTAATATATATTAATGACTTGCCATTCTATATTCACGAAGATGCAAAGCTGGTACTTTTTGCCGATGATACACGTATAACTATTACCCCCGACAGACGAGAATTAACTGGTAAAATTGTAAACGATGTTTTTCAGAAAATCATTAAGTGGTTCTCTGCAAATGGGCTCTCATTAAACTTTGACAAAACACAGTATATACAGTTCCACACAGTAAATGGAATGACCCCATTAATAAATATAGACTTCGATCAGAAATCGGTAGCTAAGGTAGAATATTCAAAATTTCTAGGTGTATGCGTTGATGAGGGGTTGAACTGGAAAAAACACACTGAGGATCTGCTGAAACATTTGAGTTCAACGACATATGCTATTAGGGTCACCGCAAATTTTGGCGATATACATCTGAGTAAATTAGCGTACCACGCCTATTTTCATTCTCTGCTTTCGTATGGCATCATATTCTGGGGTAACTCATCATTGAGTAAAAGAGTGTTCATTGCACAAAAGCGTGTAATCAGAATAATTGCCGGAGCTCATCCAAGATCATCCTGCAGACACTTATTTAAAGAGCTATAAATCTTCACTGTAGCCTCACAATATATATATTCACTTATGAAATTTGTTATTAACAATCCGAGCGAATTCAAAAGTAATAACGGTGTACATAGCTACAACACTAGGAGAAAAGATGATCTTCACTACTCAAGGTTAAATCTAATTTTGTCTCAGAAGGGGTAAATTATGCTGCCACGAAAGTCTTTGGTCACTTCCCTAATAGCATCAAACGTCTGACAGATAGCCATATAGCATTTAAAAGGAAATTAAAAGAATTTCTTAATGGCAACTCCTTCTACTCATTAGATGAATTTTTGGATATAGTAAGTGGGTAATTTCCCAACCTCCACACACAAAAAAAATTATCGAGTGTCATGTAACATTTTGTCTAATGTAATATCTTGTATTGACACCTTTTATTAACCTGACACGTTCCACATCATTACGAAGTGTCGTATTCATGATCTATGGAACAAGTACTAATCTAAGCTAATCTAATCTTTCCCGGCCTGTATAATGTATTTCCGATGTTTCCAGGTTTCTTCATCCAAAAAAAACTTCTTTCATGATTCTTAAACCTAGTGTTTGTAATAATTAATTTGAGCTCTGTACGATACTCTACCAGGTGGCTGCACTTTCATTTTTGTTCCTCAGTCCATGTAAATCGATTTTTCGTCGCTCATTTTCATAGGCTGAATTAATGCCTTGTCTTGTTCGTGTTATTAGGGCAGAGTGGCACGCATCAGATACCGCGAGCACGTAGCTCCCTTTCATCAGGACATGAACAATGCCGTTGCATACATATTTAGCTGAGTTGCGCTTGGCATGAGTTGTAAAGGAGTGTCAGCAGCTGTTTGTAAATAACCCAGTAGAGCAGTAGGCAGATAACGTATTTAGCAGCTAGAGACGGAAGCAATTGAACCAAATCCTGACGTGATAACGGAGAAGTAATGCGCTGTGTACTTGAAAAAAAATGTTGGTGTAATAACAAAAGGTTACACGATAATCACCATAATAATAAAAATAAAATTTGTGGCACGCAATGTATAGTAAAATGGTAATTTAAAGTAATGTGAGACGAACATAACCCTGTGATTACTAATTGCCTTCTAAATAACAACTTCAACTGTTTGGTAAATATGGCCAAGCTTCTTTTCATAATGTCACATTCGTGGGCTTAGCATACTCACAACAAAGTTATCACTTTTCAACCTATTGTGGACTTCAGGCTATGATGCCGATCAATCTCTCACTAAAACGTTCGTTCTAATGAATAGCTTTTGCCAGTTCACAATCAATAAATCATCTTTTGTACCTAATTAGACCTCTGGAAACACTACAAACCATAAACCACAATCTTCGTTTCAAACTAGTAATAAAATGATAACGCAGATAAATTACGAAAAATATCGAACGGTTTCAGTTTCAGCTCTCGAAATACACTGTCCTTCATAATGAGCATAGGAAACTGAGGTGTTGTGAACTTGTGCGCCATAGACGGAGATTATTGTTTACCATCCCATCGACAACGTGGTGTGCCGCAGAGGTAAAGCACCTGGCTGGTCTGCCACTGCTCTATATTTTTGCCCTTTTATTGTTATTACCCCCATATCTCCTGCCAATGTTATAACTGCGTTAAACATGTTGCATGCCAAATGTCCTATGATAAAACTTTACCTTTTTGTAACCCTTCTGACATCCTGTTCAATTTTTAACTTATTGTGGACTTCAGGCTATGATGCCGATCAATCTCTCACTAAAATGTTCGTTCTAATGAATAGCTTTTGCCAGTTCACAATCAATAAATCATCTTTTGTACCTAATTAGACCTCTGGAAACACTACAAACCATAAACCACAATCTTCGTTTCAAACTAGTAATAAAATGATAACGCAGATAAATTACGAAAAATATCGAACGGTTTCAGTTTCAGCTCTCGAAATACACTGTCCTTCATAATGAGCATAGGAAACTGAGGTGTTGTGAACTTGTGCGCCATAGACGGAGATTATTGTTTACCATCCCATCGACAACGTGGTGTGCCGCAGAGGTAAAGCACCTGGCTGGTCTGCCACTGCTCTATATTTTTGCCCTTTTATTGTTATTACCCCCATATCTCCTGCCAATGTTATAACTGCGTTAAACATGTTGCATGCCAAATGTCCTATGATAAAACTTTACCTTTTTGTAACCCTTCTGACATCCTGTTCAATTTTTAACTTATTTGTCATTTACATTCCTCTGTTATAGGTGCTGATTGTCAGCAGACAGGTTGCCACTCTCTGTAATCTGTTGTCTGCTCTCTCTCTCTCTCTCTCTTTACTCTCTCTCTCTCTCTCTCTCTCTCTCTCTCTCTCTCTCTCTCTCTCTGTAGCAGAGTATATGAGTGTATACCTGGGATCTTCTCCTAAGTCCCTGAATCAATTTAAACCAAATTTGCTATGGAAACAGCAGGGATAACGAGTATCAACATAAGGGAAAAACGTGTTTTTTCTAGCCCCTGGTGTATAGGCTACACTTCATGACGGATATGTTATGTGGGAAAGTATTGGTTTGCCAAATCAATCTAATTTGTAGGGCAGCCTACATCTCAGGAGCAAGAAACAGTTTTCTGAGCTACCCTGCATGACAGGTGTCTTGCGTTGGAGTAGTATAGGCCTGCTTCATTGCCCTACTTTGCATGATGGCCTGTAGATCGAGGTAAATAACTGATTTTCATGCCCCTTACTTATACCCTGCCTTGCAACACTGGCAAGTTGTGAGAGCATTATCAGCCTGCTTTGTTGAACTGTATTGCAGGGACTACATATGATGATGAGCATGGCTGGGCACAGGCTGAGATGGACAGAGGAGAGGATGAACAGAGGGAGGGAAGGAAAAAATCGACAGAGAGAGTGGAGGAGGGGAGAGCATGAGGGAGGTGGAATGTATAGAGAAGTACAGGGCAGTTGAAAAGTAAGAAGGGGAGGCAGAGATAGAAAGAAAGAGGGGAAGGAGGATATGGTAAAATGGAGAGGGGAGGAAGATATGTTCAGAGAGAGAGGGTGAAGGAAATGGACAAAGTGGGAGATGAGGAAATGAAGAGAGAATTGGGAGGAGGAGATAGACAGAAGTGGGAGGATGAGGTGCAGAGACAGAAGGAAGAAGATGTGGACACAGAGAGGGGGTGAAGAGGTGTGTTTAATTTATGAGCCAAACGCATACACATTTTTAGCCATGCGGGAAAGGCTAGTTGGATCATAAAAGTGAAAGCGATTTTCTGGGGAGGGGGGAGGTGAGAGGGATGATAGGGGGAGGGAGGAGAAGTAATTCATCAATCTTCTGGATGGTTTCACGCTTCTCCACAGTTTCCTCTCCAATGCCAACCTCTTCCTCTCATAGTACTCCCATTACCTGATTTCTTCAGTTATTTATAGAATTTATTCTAATATCCGTCCTCTCTCATTTTTGCCCTCAGTAGCTGCCTCTAGTGCAATGGATGGAAGATACAATACG
Organism: Schistocerca serialis cubense; assembly: GCF_023864345.2. Taxonomy (NCBI): domain Eukaryota; kingdom Metazoa; phylum Arthropoda; class Insecta; order Orthoptera; family Acrididae; genus Schistocerca; species Schistocerca serialis. The sequence goes on along the minus strand of NC_064642.1, from coordinate 80,620,907 downwards.
GTGTTGCGACTGGAGTTTATTCGTAAAGTAGAGAAGGCGAAAGTGTTTCGGGTATTTGAGAAGTAGTGGGTACCTTATAAGTTGTTACAGGTTACAGGTGGCAGAATGTAATCAGATATGGAAAGAGAGGAACAATAAGTGCCACTCCATGATTGGAAGGGAGCGAGAAATCTTCATAGGACCAGAGGTTCATACAACATTTGCTCAGACGAAGATGTGTCGGATGAGGATCATGCAGGTATGGATGTGGGATGTCGTCACCATGTTAGTAGTTTTACTCTATTGTGATCGTTCTTTTGAATGGTCTGTAGGCAGGCATTCCAGGTTGGTTTCTTGTGGAGTGTAAGTCCAAGGTATCTTAATGTTTTAGTTAGGTAAATTAGAAGGTCGTAAATTGTGAAGCAAGTGTCTCGGGGACATAATGCTTGATCTGTTTTTTCTTTATTTACTCCCTGGGCTTTTGGTATGGAACCACTGGCTACTCGTTGATGTGAAGTTGAATGATTGATTGGAGTCATTAACATGCTGGAGATGGTGGAGGTGATGGTTTTGGGATGCTAGCTGAGTATAGGAGGTGACAAGACGAAACCTTGGTGCTGGCCTGTAGTTGGACAGAAAATCTAGGATTGTGTGATGTTTTTGTCACTCAGGACGGTTACTCAGAAAGGAGTGAAATGTTTATTTTAGTCCAATTCATCGCAAAATCGCTGTTAGCAGGAATGCTAGTCTAGAAAGTTACGCAGGAAAACTTGCGTGAAGTTTGAGAAGTTGAAGAGAGGTGTTGGTAGAAATAAAATCGTGAGAGCCGGCTTTTAGTCGCTGCTGGGAAGTTCAGGTAGCAAGAACATTGCTCTCGAAGGGCTAGATTCTGGGCTCGAGTCCTGGACGTCCACATAGTTTTAATATGCTAGGAAGTTTCAGAAACAATGTAATTAGATGGACCTAATTGATTGGAAACATTTACCAGTAGAATTTGAACAGGGGCATACACGATCGTAGACTTTACAATGTCTATGAAAAGTAAGAGTAAACGACGACGAATGTTACACTGTTTCCACAAGAGGTGAATTATGTGAAAGAGTTTACCATCTGCAGAGAAGTCGGTACAAAGATATTTTAAAATATTGTATCAAGACCGCTGATCTTCTCCACTAGAAATATTCTCAAACATTACTTATTTTTATGTTATTATGTACATTTTTATAAATTTTTGTCTTAACACCATGTTTTTGTGCAAATTATGATGATTTTTACGGCCCCATACCTCAGTTGGCAAAAATGGAACTGTTAAAGGACCATTTTGTTGTCCGTCTGTCTGTCTGTTAAAAACCCTTTTTCTCAGGAAAGTGTAGATATATCAAGTAGGACGTTATATCACATACTAAGACCTACTGTACTTTGGCGGTGTTTAAAATTTAAGCTTCCAAGTCAACGTAATCAAAAGGTACGGTTATTTACGTCACATAAAATTTGGTAAAAAGCTGGGTTTCAAAGTACAAGTAAACGAAAAAAATCCGAAAATTGTTTATTTGCAACTATACCACAGGAAAAAATTTTTTTTGACGTTCCCGAGCGTGTTGGAAGTACCGGGACCGATATCTTACCAGTATCGATATTGATAACAGGCAAATATCGTTCATATTCTCTATTTCCGGTATAGATGAACTTTCTACATAGGTACAGAAGCGGCGCTTAAATCCGAACAAATTTCAGTTTCAATTTCCAGCAATATCGCAGTTCCGCCGGAGGTCGCGATTGGCGTTCTTGAAAGCCATAGGCATCTGGCAAACAGTCAGAACCTCTGAATGGCCGAGATGTTACGGACAAGTGCGGAGTACAACCAAGAGCCGCGATTATAGAGAGTCTTCACGCTGGATGTTCGCCCACTGAAATAGTTCGATTCTTCGCGTACGTGAGGTCAACTGTTTACGGTATTGTGGCCAAGTTTAATGCTTCGAAGAAGTCTGGGATTCACGTGTTGTGTCCACTGAGGGTGATACCACGCCGCCACATTTCTTCGGAAAGCGACAAAGTGTCACAAAAGAAGTTTATCTGCGAGTTTTGACAAATGTCGTGAAACTGTGGATGGTAACTGTTGCCTCAGGGAGACAATATGTCTTTCTGTCTTTCAATAGACGGTGCCCCGTCTCACATGAGCCATTTAGTCCAAAACTGTCTCTCTGATAACGTTAACATGTTGTGGTCAAAGGAGTTCTGGCCCTCGAATAGCCCGGATTTGGGGCGTAGTCGAAAGAGTTACCAGTAAGACGAGGCACCCTAATGTCGCAGCTCTACGCACCGCTATCGAAGCAGCATTCGCGATTGTGGACAGCGCTGTGTTAACGAGTGCGTGCGATCGCTTCAGGACAAGATTGGAGGCGGTCGTTGCGGATGAAGGGGTTACATCGAGTAATGATACTCTTGAAAGATACCACTACTTATATGTAAAAGGATTTTCATTTTCATTTGTACGAGGGTCATTCAATAATTACAGAGATAAATTGGTTTGGAGAAAAAAGCGTTTATTTCAACAAAACAATAACTTTTCTACATAATGCCCTTGAACATTTATGCACTTGTTCCAATGGGCTACAACCTTTTTTATTCCAGCTGCAAAGAACTATTTATCTTGATGTTTTTTCACGGCCTCGTTGTCCTGGAACCTCTTCCCACGTAATTCCTCCTTCAGAGCACAAAAAAAATGGAAATCACTAGATGCCAAATCAGGACTGTAAGGAGGATGAGGCAGTACTTCCCAGCCCATTTGGTCGTTGGTTTCACAGGTTAGTTGAGCAATATGAGGACGTGCGTTTTCTTGCTGGAGAATCACACCTGTCCTCTGGGATCCACGACGTCTCTCTCTCACGGCTGGCTTCACCTTGTTTAAAAGCAAATCCGAGTAGTAGTGGCTGTTAATTGTACGCTGCTCTTCGAGATAATCACAAAAACTGGACCTTCAGCATCTCAAAACACCGTCAATATGACTTTTCCTGCCGATGCTTGGGGTTTGAATTTTTTTCTTGACAGGTGAGTCGGTGTACTTCCACTCGACGCTTTGTCTTTTTGATTCTGGCTCGTAATAGTGAACCCAAGTGTCATCACAAGTTAAAATTTTGTTGAGGAAGTGCTCACCTTCTTTCATAATGATCCTTTAGCTCTGTGCACACTCTCAACCTTGTTTCCTTGTGTAGCTGTGTTAACTCCTTTGGCACCCATCTCGCACATGTTTTGCGGTACTTCAGCTTGTTGTAGATAATGTTATGAACTGTGCCAGTACAAACTTGAACCGAGTTGAAACTGCAACGGTATTCGAAAGGTCACTGCGTCGCGACCATTTTTCAACTGCTCTACCCACTTGTAAAATTTTGCACGATACATGCAACCTTCACCATAAACTTTAGACATTCTTCAGTACATATTCACTGGTTTCTCGCCTTCAGCAAGTAAAAACCGAATAACAGAACGTTGTTCAACTAATGGGGACGTTTCAAGCGGACTCGCCATCTTGAAATGTATTTTTGAGGTTATAAACAAAACAAATTTGGAACATCAGCTGATCAGGATTCATCCTAGTGATACCAACTTGCCCTACTAACAGTTTTTTTTCAGACCAATTTGTCTCTTTAATAAATTGAATGACCCTCGTATTTTGTTTTAATAAATTTGCTTTTATAAGGAATTTCAGCACTGAAAGACCTATGTCGAAACAAGGCCCCTGGAGTAGACAACACTCCATTCGAACTACTGACAGCCTTGGGAGAGCCAGTCCTAACAAAACTCTACCATCTGGCGAGCAAGATGTATGGAGGCAGGCGAAATTCCCTCAGACTTCAAGAAGAAATAATAATTCCAATCCCAAAGAAAGCAGGTGTTGACAGATGTGAAAATTACCGAACTATCAGTTTAATAAGTCACGGCTGCAAAATACTAACGCGAATTCTTTACAGACGAATGGAAAAACTGGTAGAAGCCGACCCCGGGGAAGATCAGTTTGGATTCCGTAAAAATACTGGAAAACGTGAGGCGATACTGACCCTATGACTTATCTTGGAAGATAGATTAAGGAAAGGCAAACCTACGTTTCTAGCATTTGTAGACTTAGAGAAAGCTTTCGACAATGTTGACTGGAATATTCTCTTTCGAATTCTCAATGTGGCAGGGGTAAAATACAAGGAGCGAAAGGCTATTTGCAATTTGTACAGAAACCAGATGGCAGTTATAAGAGTCGAGGGGTATGAAAGGGAAGCAGTGGTTGGCAAGGGAGTGAGACAGGGTTGTAGCCTCTCCCCGGTGTTATTCAATCTGTATATTGAGCAAGCAGTAAAGGAAACAAAAGAAAAATTCGGGGTAGGTATTAAAATCCATGGAGAAGAAATAAAAACTTTGAGGTTCGCCAATGACATTGTAATTCTGTGAGAGACAGCAAAGGACTTGGAAGAGCAGTTGAATGGAATGGACAGTGTCTTGAAAGGAGGGTATAAGATGAACATCAACAAAAGCATAACGAAGATAATGGAATGTAGTCGAATTAAGTCTGGCGATGCTGAGGGAATTAGATTAGGAAATGAGACACCTAAAGTAGTAAAGGAATTTTGCTACTTGGGGAGCAAAATAACTGATGATGGTCGAAGTAGAGAGGATATAAAATGTAGGCTGGCAATGGCAAGGAAAGCGTTTCTGAAAAAGAGAAATTTGTTAACATCGATTATAGATATAAGTTTAAGAAGTCGTTTCTGAAAGTATTTGTATGGAGTGTAGCCATGTATGGAAGTGAAACGTGGACGATAAATTGTTTGGACAGGAAGAGAATAGAAGCTTTCGAAATGTGGTGCTACAGAAGAATGCTGAAGATTAGATGGTTAGATCACATAAGTAATGAGGAGGTATTGAATAGAATTGGGGAGAAGAGGAATTTGTGGCACAACTTGACTAGAATAAGGGATCGGTTGGTAGGACATGTTCTGAGGCGTCAAGGGATCACCAATTTAGTACTGGAGGGCAGGATGGAGGGTAAAAATCATAGAGGGAGACGAAGAGATGAATACACTAAGCAGATTCAGAAGGATGTAGGTTGCAGTAGGTACTGGGAGATGTAGAAGCTTGCACAAGATAGTGTAGCATGGAGAGCTGCATCAAACCAGTCTCAGGACTGAAGACCACAACAACAACAACAATCTGAATGGTGCGAAAACTGTGAGGTCATCCACATGAGTGCTAAAAGGAACTCGTTAAACTTCGGTTACACGATAAATCAGTCTAACCTAAAAGCCGGTAAATTCAACTAAGTACCTAGGTATTACAATTACGAACAACTTAAATCGAAAATAACACATAGAAAATGTTGTGGGGAAGGCTAACCAAAGGCTGCGTTTTATTGGCACGACAATTAGAAAATGAAACAGACCTACTAAGGAGACTGCCTACACTACGCTTGCCCGTGCTCTTTTAGAACACTGCTGCGCGGTGTGGGATCCTTACCAGATAGGACTAATGGCGCGTGACGAGGGCCTCCCGTCGGGTAGACCGCTCGCCTGGTGAAAGTCTTTCGATTTGACGCCACTTCGGTGACTTGCGCGTCGATGGGGATGAAATGATGATGATTAGGACAACACAACACTCAGTCCCTGAGCGGAGAAAATCTTCGACCCAGCTGGGAATCGAACCCGGGCCCTTAGGATTAACAGTCTGTCGCGCTGACCACTTTATTTTTTTACCTCATTTTGTTCTCAATTGCTCGTTGAATCTGCTCTGGGCGGGCGTCCGATGGCACCCATTCGGGTTCTTCGTTGATCGGTTCACTCAGTTTCTTTTTTTTTTATTTATTGCAAAGGGTAGCTAACTCTCTGACCGAGCACGCTGAGCTATCGTGCCGGCACCAGTCAGCTACCGGGGGCCGACACCAGATAGGACTGACGGAGTACATCGAAAAAGTTCAAAGAAATGCAGCACGTTTTGTATTATCGCGAAATATGGGAGAGAGCGTCGCAGAAATGATGCAGGATTTGAGCTGGAAATCATTAAGAGAAGGGTGTTTTTCGATGCGACGGAATCTTCTCAAGAAATTCCAATCACCAACTATCTCCTCCGAATGCGAAAATATGTTGACACCGACCTACATAGGGAGGAACGATCACCACGATAAAATAAGGGAAATCAGAGCTCGTACGGGAAGATATAGGTGTTCGTTATTTTCGCGTGCTATGCGAGATTGGAATAATAGAGAATTGTGTAGGTGGTTCAATGAACCCTCTGCCAGGCAATTAAATGTGACTTGCAGAGTATCCATGTAGAAGTTGTAGATGAAGAACCGTGATGTGCTTACAACCCCAGAGGATATGAAACAATGTATTGTGGCAGCCTGCGGCGACATTACACCAGATGGACTGCGGCGTGTACGACATTCATTACACCAGAGATTGCAATTGTGTGCAGCAAATGATGGCCATTACATTGAACATCTATTGGCCTGACATGTCGTGACACACTCTATTCCACTCCGTAATTGAAAACGGAAACCACGTGTGTACGTGTACCTCACCGCTCATGGTGCGTCAGTGAAAAAACCAATAAAAACGTGTTAGCATGTGGACGTAATGTGCTGTTCCAGTCTCTTCTGTACCTAAGGTCCATCACCGTTCCCTTTGGATCCCTACATAATTCGGTGCTCTCCGATACACACGATCGAACAGCCACCGTTCCCTTTGGATCCCTACGTAATTCGGTGCTCTCCGATACACACGATCGAACAGCGGAGGAGTGGTACTCAAGCGTCAACTTTAGGTTACAATATCTGCAGATGTAATTAACATTTTACAATGCAACAAACGGCACTGATTACGTATTTGTTTATATGTTCAGATGTGCTAACTAAACTAACGTGGTTCCATTTGAAAAAACGTAGGTTTGTGTTAAAAAACATACTTCCGTGCATTTTTGTATGGTTTGTATTAAACAATTACACTAGCCCCTCTCCTCACGTTCGGTCTGTGGAATCGGTTCGTCAGTATTTGATGTGGTTTACGAAATATATCCAGCGGTAACTCACCCTGTATAGTAAGACGTGCACTGGTTTTTCCAGTAGTGATTGTCCAGCAGAAGGAGGTCCTTACCCTTTGGTAATTCATCGTTTTATAGCTTTATAGCTTTATGTATTTTCTTTAATGTATGTAGCCCTCTAATTAAAGCTTTGTATACGACTTGTAGGTCTGAAGATGATCACAGTAGTGGTCGAAACCGGTCACCGTAATAAATAAATTGTGATCAAGACTGTTTTTAATAGTAAATATTTGTAACACATTGATCACTGTCACTCCCATAATGTATTCAAAAGTAATTATTTAATAAATTTGCTTTTAAAAAGAAGTTTCATTTGTGCGGATTTAAGAGACGCACCCTGTGATTACGTTTGTACGGAGTCCTCCGTGCGCGGAGTCCTCCGTGCGCGAGTCCCACTCCACTTTTGCGGATTTTTACGTCATAAAAACCCTAGCTGTAGTGTTCGTGGTGTGATCATAACATGGCAAGCGTCCATCTAAAAGACTGGTACGAGGCATTTGGGAAATAGAGGTCCGGAAATACGGCACGCGTGACGCGACCTCCGCGCGACGCGAGGCGGAGGTGTTTACGCAAGGGCGCGCCGCGACCTGCCCTTGCGCAACGGGCTGACGAGTGGCTATCGGCTGTTGCAGGGCGGGATGCCGGCCGTGGCGGTGGTGCTGGCCTGGGCGGCGAGAGGCGGCAGTAGCTCGCCGGACATGGAGCCCTGCGCGTGCCCCGCCAACGGCTCCGGCCCGCAGCTGATGGAGCGCGTGCGCGCCGTCGCCCGCAGCGAGCTGCGCGAGGACGACGCGGCGCGGGCGCAGGCGCTGCACGCCTTCCGCCAGTGGGTCGCCGCCAACCGCGACGTCGCCGATGTCCGCACAGGTGCGCGCCACACTACATAGCACACTCCACAACTACAATCACCTGTACCGTGCACTCACGTCTCCAACAACACCATTCCCAGATAGTCCATCGGAGGAACGGTTTCCTACATATCTCTGGACCAGCCACCATTAGTCCAATTTCATCCTCTAATTCTGCATAACTATTCCGCAAGCCATCGTACTGAGCATGACAGAGGATTGGGAGAGTCCTTAGAAAATGTAGTCCGTCAACAAAGGAGGTGACTTACAAACCACTCGTTCGACCAATATTTGAGTATTGATCATCAGTGTGGGATCCGTACCAGGTCGGGTTGACAGAGGAGATACAGTTCCCCACAGTCGTTTAATGAACAAAGTAAGAGCATATGGACTGTCAGACCAATTGTGTGATTGGATTGAAGAGTTCCTAGATAACAGAACGCAGCATGTCATTCTCAATGGAGAGAAGTCTTCCGAAGTAAGAGTGATTTCAGGTGTGCCGCAGGGGAGCGTCATAGGACCGTTGCTATTCACAATATACATAAATGACCTTGTCGATGACGTCGGAAGTTCACTGAGGCTTTTTGCAGATGATGCAGTGGTGTATCGAGAGGTTGTAATGGAAAATTGTACTGAAATGCAGGAGGATCTGCAGCGAATTAACGCATGGTGCAGGGAATGGCAATTGAATCTCAGTGTACACAAGTGTAATGTGCTGCGAATACATGGAAAGATAGATCCCTTATCACTTAGCTACAGTCCGCAGCTCGTGGTCGTACGGTAGCGTTCTCGCTTCCCGCGCCCGGGTTCCCGGGTTCGATTCCCGGCGGGGTCAGGGATTTTCTCTGCCTCGTGATGACTGGGTGTTGTGTGATGTCCTTAGGTTAGTTAGGTTTAAGTAGTTCTAAGTTCTAGGGGACTGATGACCATAGATGTTAAGTCCCATAGTGCTCAGAGCCACTTGAACCATTTAGCTACAAAATAGCAGGTCAGCAACTCGAAGCAGTTAATTCCATAAATTATCTGGGAGTGCGCATTAGGAGTGATTTAAAATGGAATGATCATATAAAGCTGATCGTCGGTAAAGCAGATGCCAGACTGAGATTCATTGGAAGAATCCTAAGGAAATGCAATCCTAAAACAAAGGAAGTAGGTTACAGTACGCTTGTTCGCCCGCTGCTTGAATACTGCTCAGCAGTGTGGGATCCGTTCCAGATAGGGTTGATAGAAGAGATGGAGAAGATCCGACGGAGAGCAGCGCGCTTCGTTACAGGATCATTTAGTAAGCGCCAAAGAGTTACAGAGATGATAGATAAACTCCAGTAGAAGACTCTGCAGGAGAGACGCTCAGTAGCTCGATACGGGCTTTTGTTGAAGTTTCGAGAACATACCTTCACCGAAGAGTCAAGCAGTATATTGCTCCCTCCTACGTATATCTCGCGAAGAGACCATGAGGATAAAATCTGAGAGATTAGAGCCCACACAGAAGCATACCGACCATCCTTCTTTCCACGAACAATACGAGACTGGAATAGAAGGGAGAACCGATAGAGGTACTCAAAGTATCCTCCGCCACACACCGTCAGGTGGCTTGCTGAGTGTGGATGTAGATGTAGATGTAGAAGATCCAAAGGAGAGCGGCGCGTTTCGTCACAGGGTTATTTGGTAACCGTGATAGCGTTACGGAGATGTTTAGCAAACTCAAGTGGCAGACTCTGCAAGAGAGGCGCTCTGCATCGCGGTATAGCTTGCTGCCCAGGTTTCGAGAGGGTGCGTTTCTGGATGAGGTATCGGATATATTGCTTCCCCCTACTTATACTTCCCGAGGAGATCACGAATGTAAAATTAGAGAGATTCGAGCGCGCACGGAGACTTTCCGGCAGTCGTTCTACCCTCGAACCATACGCGACTGGAACGGGAAAGGAAGGTAATGACAGTCGCACGTAAAGTGCCCTCCGGCACGCAACGTTGGGTGGCTTGCGGAGTATAAATGTAGATGTAGATGCACCGAACCAATGTTATCAGTTTCCATTCTTATTCCATACTCAGCGACAGAAAAAAAATGTGAAAGAAAATGCCAAATGTTTTGTGAAACAGTTCGTATAAAAGTAGAAAATAAAATACATTAGAGAAACATCTCATGCGCCTTTGAATGATACTCGAAATGATAACACAGCAGCTATGGTACTTATACGTTGGTGACGCAAGGGGATCACTGACAAGGTGGCAGTACGAATTTCCGCTCACCGATTCGATTCGTATCAACAGGTGCCATCGCGAGAGCGATACAGATCTCATAGAAAGTTTGAAGTGGTACATACTTGCAGATAGACGACGCGCTAAACAGAAGGGGCTGCTCACTAAATACCGAAATCCAATCTTCACCGAGGATGTAGAGCATATATTATTACCAACAACTTTCAAATCGCGTAATGATCATCATTCAAAGGTAAGGGAAATAAGAGCTCGTACTGAGGCGTTCAGACAGTCGTTTCTCCCTCGCGCGATCCGCGAGTGGAACAGATGGGGGGGGGGGATACGACTTTGCTGCGAGTTGTACCCTCCGCCACACACCACTTGGTGCTTAGCAGAGTATATATGTAGATGTAGAACTGGTTGTATAGTGCACCTCTGGGATTTTGAAATATGTAAACAGTAAGATGCAACTATCAACCGTTTTTGAGAAAGTCGAGTTTGAAAATTGTAGGCGCTCCTAAAAGACTGGACGAGTTACCAGTTTTCCTTCCTATTCCATTCGCGTGCTGGCCAGGGTGGCCGAGCGGTCCCAGGCGCTACAGTCTGGAATCGCGCGACCGCTACGGTCGCAGGTTCGAATCCTGTCTCGGGCATGGATGTGTGTGACGTCCATAGGTTAGTTAGGTTTAAGTAGTTCTAAGTTCCAGGGGACTGATGACCTCAGCAGTTAAGTCCCATAGTGCTCAGAGCCATTTGAACCATTTTAGCTATCCATTCGCGTACTCAGCGACAGCAAAATATAATTAAAAATGTGAAAGAGAAAGTCAAATGTTTTGTGAAATAACTCGTATAAAAGTAAAAAATAAAAGAAACATTAGAGAAGCATTTCATGCGCCTTTGAATGATGCTCGAAATAATATCCAGCAACTGAGGTATTCATACGCTGGTGACGCAAGGAGATCAATTACAAGGAGACAGTACGAATTTCCCCTCACCGATTTGATTCATGTTGAGAGGATATGTAGTGCACGTCTGGGATTTTGACAGCCGGCCGGGATTGCCGAGCGGTTCTAGGCGCTACAGTCTGGAACCGCATGATCGCTACGGTCGCAGGTTCGAATCCTGCCTCGGTCATGGATGTGTGTGATGTCCTTAGGTTAGTTAGGTTTAAGTAGTTCTAAGTTCTAGGGGACTGATGATCTTAGAAGTTAAGTCCCATAGTGCTCAGAGCCATCTGAACGATTTTTTTGATTTTGACGAATGTAAACAGGAAGGACAACTATAAACCGTGTTTGAGAAATTCTAGTTTGAAAATTATAGGCGTGCTTGTGCTGCAAGCTTTGTAAGGGTGCTAGTCTTTACGGAATCCGCAGCCGACCGTGCAAAACCGCTTCGTTTCGTATGTGCGAGGTCTCGCGATCGAATCTCGCTGCCATTAATTTAATTTTCATTCCCACGTAATGCTAACAACAGATTATGACCGTGAAAAGATTTAGTATCAAATCAGTCATTCACTGTTTTCTCAAGCTTCAACAAGAAAAAAAGTAGGGAAAGTTCTTTTCTCGAGGAGATTGGAACTGAAAACAGGATACATGAGACTTTCATTCAAATCAGCGTAGTCATTTTATTTACATTATTGTACCTACATTTTCGACACGTATAAAGTGTAACCTATGCATCAATGCACGAATCAGAATGGCCTGCTGGAGTGGACGAGCGGTTCCAGGCGCTTCAGTCTGGAACAGCGCGACCGCTACGGTCGCAGGTTCGAATCCTGCCTCGGGCATGGATATGTGTGATGTCCTTAGGTTAGCTAGGTTCAAGTAGTTCTAAGTTCTAGGGTACCGATGACCTCAGCTGTTAAGTACCATAGTGCTCAGAGCCATTTGAGCCATTTTTGAACGAATCAGGATGATACCGATCGTAGAAATATGGTACACAGCAGATGTAAGGAACGACGAATTTTTTCATGTCCGTGGTTTCTTTCAGTGTGTCTGACGCAAAACAAACTTGGTTTACATTCATAAACGGTTCTCTATCGTCACACAATTTCGCGGCGTACACGCATATCGGAGCAAAGCACCGAATACTGGTGCAGATAACACACAAAAAAGTAGTACGAGTAGCAAATTCGATGCAGAGACCTCGTGTTTATGAAACTAAGAGTTTACTCGCTCGGCTGCGAACACGGTGTGTATTAGCGGCCATACAAGTATATAAGCACGTCAAAATGGTTGAGAGTTGCGTCTTCCTAGGCGTACAAGTAGATGTTGAAGTCCTACTCATGTCCTACACTCCCTATCAATACGAATCATATCGCTGAGGGGAAGTTCGTACGGACCCCGTGTCAATGAAATTCCATCAAATATCCTCTAGAACTCTCTAAAGTCCAAGATTCTATGTTAAACATTGAACTGTAAATTCTCAATCGGCGCATCATTCGCTGTACATGATTTCGAGCAAAGGTGCGCCAAATATTTGTCTAACACATTTAATTTCTTACTTCTAAACAAACCATTTCACAAAACATTTGACCATTTTTTTTAAATTTTTTATTTTCCAGTTTTGTCCCAAAAGCATGAAATATAATATATGTAAGTATCGATCGTTATTCTATCATTATTATGAGTATACAGAGCAAGAGAAAGCAGAGACGTTTCAATTTATGTTTTGGTTTCATATTTTTTGTCACGTCATTTACATAGCTAGCAGGAGCTGGTAATGAAATATTTCAATTTTCCCTCGAACTAGAATTTAAATTTTTTTCAATTACCCAGATTACTTTCAAGAAGTTAAATATTTCTTTGGGAAATTAGATATCACGTTGGCAGTTTGAAAACCCGTTTGCCGGCCGGTGTGGCCGAGCGGTTCTAGGCGCTTCAGTCTGGAGCCGCGCGACCGCTACGGTCGCAGGTTCGAATCCTGCCTCGGGCAAGGATGTGTGTGATGTCCTTAGGTTAGTTAGGTTTTAGGTAGTTCTAAATTTTAGGGGACTGATGACCTCAGAGGTTAAGTCCCATAGTGCTCAGAGCCATTTGAACCATTTTTGATACCCCGTTTAACCATTTCCCACTCTTCGTCTGGCTGTGAAAATTCATACAACAATGCATTGTGTAATTTCGAAGGAGTCTTGTTTCCGCTCCGCTCAGACGTTTGACCAATAACTGTATGCCTCCATGCGCGTCCTAATCCCTCTTATCTTTTTCCCCGTGATTCCTAAGCGAAATACAGGATGCTGGCAGCAGAACGTTAGCACTGCCATCTTTAAATATTTCTCATTCCATTCTAGTTATGAGTGAGGGAAAAATGACTGTCTATATGCCTCCGTGCGCCACCCAATCTCTCACCTTTCTCGCATGATCACTACTTGAGACACACAGTGGTGACAACATGAAGATTGCAAAGTCTTCTTCGAATACAGGTATTCGGTACAACTACGTCGTCTCCCTTCCAAGGATTCTCATTTAAGTTCCACGAACAATTCTCTTACGCTACCGTTCGGGCTATACCCACCTGTTTCGTTTCTAGCAGCAGTTATCTGAATTCGCCAGTTGTCATGCCTACTTGACAAGGCTGTGAGCACTGTAGCAGTAATTCAGAAATGCTCGCACCAGAGTTTTATGCTATCTCCTTTTCCATTGCATTGCATTTTTTCAGGACGCCCTTGAGAAACCCAAGTTTTCGAATCGTCTTCCCAAATACTGATTTTGTCCGTTTTCGCATCACTTCTTAGTACACTACTGGCCATTAAAATTGCTACACCAAGAAGAAATGCAGATGATAAACGGGTATTCATTGGACAAATATATTATACCAGAACTGACATGTGATTACATTTTCACGTAATTTGGGTGCATAGATCCTGAGAAATCAGTCCCTAGAACAACCACCTTTGGCCGTAATAAAGGCTTTGATACGCCTGGGCAATGAGTCAAACAGAGCTCGGATGGCGTGTACAGTTACAGCTGCCCATGCAGCTTCAACATGATACCACAGTTCATCACGAGTAGTGACTGGCGTATTGTGATGAGCCAGTTGCTCGGCCACCATTGACCAGACGTCTTCAAATGGTGAGAGACCTGGAGAATGTGCTGGCCAGGGGAGCAGTTGAACATTTTCTGTATCCAGAAAGGCCCGTACAGGACTTGCAACATGCGGTCGTGCATTATCCTGCTGAAATGTAGCGTTTCGCAGGGATCGAATGAAGGGTAGAGCCACGGGTCGTAACACATCTGAAATGTAACGTCCACAGTTCAAAGTGCCGTCAATGCGAACTAGAGGTGACCGAGACGTGTAACCAGTGGCACCCCATACCATCACGCCGGGTGATACGCCAGTATGGCGATGACGAATACACGCTTTCAATGTGCGTTGACCGCGATGTCGCCAAACACTTTGTGTACCATGGTCAATCTCCTCTTTCGTGTACCAGCAGCGAATGGTGCACGGAAAGAACCAATTTTGGTAAGCCACAGTGTGAGCTCGAGTGTGTCAAATCATGATGCTGTAAACAGAACCTGGATTCATCCGAAAAAATGACGTTTTGCCATTCGTGCACCAACGTTCGCCGTCGAGTACATCATCGCAGGCACTCCTGTCTTTGATGCAGTGTGAAGGGTACCCGCAGCCATGGTCTCCGAGCTGATAGTCCATGCTGCTGCTCATCATGTTCACTAATCTTCTAATCTGAAGTTGTTGTCTGATGTTGTTATACTAATTATCGTACATTTATCTTCATGTAAAGAGAGCTGCTATCCATTGCTGCTGATATTTTTTTCCTAGTCTTTCTGCAGTTCCTTACGATCTTTCAACGTCGGCGCTCTGCCGTGCACAACTGCAGCGTCTTAGTCTGCTGCTGATCGTCAGTTCTGAATCGTTTATTTATATTCAAAACAACAGAGGTCCAATTACTTCTCTTTGGGGTACACCCGATGTTACGGGCGTCCCCAGAATCATATCCAAGACGGGGGCGAAATTTTAAAATAGCCATTTTTGTAGGCATCAGTATCTATGCTTTGCAACCAACTTAATCGTGTGTGATGGAAGGAACTTTGTATACCATGGTCAATCCCCCCTTTCGTGTACCACCAGCGAATGGTGCACAGAAAGAACCAATTTTGGTAAACCATCGTGTGAGCTCGAGTCTGTCAAATTTTACATTAACTGTCTTTCCTCGAGATATACCTAGGACGAATTATATTGGTTCACTCTTCTAAGAACACATGGTCCCGGAATTTTAACAATAAATCCACCGTAATTCACAACACATTTGTTGTTACGTCTGCCACCGGAGTTGAATGAACATCTGGGTAACCCTTTCATGTTTACTAAAGTAACCGATAGTGAAACACGTTGCTCTTCTTTGGATATTTCTCATGTCCTTTATCAATCATATCCAGTACGGCTCCCATCTGACCACGGTATCTATGTATCAGTTGAACGAAGATTCTGCAAGCTATCTTCTTCGCCTGCCGCTTGAAGTTTGACGGGGATCTCCGTGAGGCTCCAGCGGTTATTAAAGGAAACCGCAGCAAAATGAGCGCGCGATTTTTGGATCTCCAGCACTGCAAACTTCTAAGGATCTCAGACCGACGAGCGATACTGAAGAATCGATACAGTGAATATTTTGTAGGCCACTTCTTCCGTGCATTAACTACATTTCCTTAAGATTCTGCCATACAGTCGTATCTGTAGTCCGGCATCTGTTTTTAGTGTAATTAGTTGTATGTGATCATAAAGTGAAAATCAAACAATCGTATTTCTAAAATAGTAATACACACTGAAAGCTTTCCATTTCAGACACATCAGAAGATTAGTTTTGAAAATTCTGTTCAGCCTACTACGCCATTCGTACTCTTCTGTTCATTTACTCTTGTTCATGCAGTCATCCTCAAATGTTTCGAATACAAAACCATGTTATTTTTTGACTTACTAGTAACTTATAATACCTTCTTCGATACATCACACACTTCTTTTCGTCTCTTCACTTTCAGATTCAGGTCTGTTTAATTGAAATTCAAGAAAGTAATAATTATTCAATAAAATTTTTCTGGGTTTGTGACCGCATTGTCAATATACATAAAACTACCGACGTTTCGGTCCCTGTTGCAAGCGACCTTCTTTAGGGTGTTTTTTTTCTTTTTGCTTACAGTAAGCAAAAACACACCCTGAAGAATGTAGTTTTATATATATTGACAATGAGGTCACAAACCCAGAAAAATTTTTTATTGAATGTGACGATGGCCGCGGAAGCCTACGTTTATAAAAGTAATAATTAGTTCAACTGAAAATTTGAAATTCTGTGCACAACCGGTGATGAACGAAGAAGGTGTGTAACACGACGACGATATCGAAGTCACAAGAGAAAAGGCATTAACTAGGACGGACGGTGATGGAGAGTGCAATAAGCCGTGACGTTGTTGAGATAATCGTCTCTGTACTCTGAAAACCATGAAAAAGTTCAACTGGAGAAAAAAAAAGGGGATCTGTGCCCCTTCCCTCCCAATAAGGATCCAAGCACTGCTCTGCCTTCCTGGGTAATATTAATTTTGGTCTTAGGTTAGTAAAGCAGAACACGACTGCCACGGTCGCAGGTTCGAATACTGCCTCGGTCACGGATGTGTGTGATGTCCTTAGGTTAGTTAGGTTTAAGTAGATCTAAGTTCTAGGGGACTGATGACCACAGATGTTAAGTCCCAAAGTTCTCAGAGACATTTGAACCATTTTTGAAAGCAGGACAGATGCATAATCAAAAGATCACAGGAATGGTACTGGATTACTATTAGATAGGAAGGAAAGCACCTGTTGCAAGCATTGTTGTTTCTACAATTCTTCGCCTTCATCTTCACACCTGCTACCAGACCGCAGAACTCATGTAGACTCCGACAATAGACTGAGATGGCGCCAAAGTCAACATACGCTACTGGCCATTAAAATTGCTACACCAAGAAGAGATACAGATGATAAACGGGTATTCATTGGACAAATATATTATACTAAAACTGACATATGATTACATTTTCACGCCATTTGGGTGCATAGATCCTGAGAACAGAACAACCACCTCTGGCCGGAATTACGGCCTTCATACCCCTGGGCATTGAGTCAAACAGTGCTTGGATGGCTTGTACAGGTACAGTTCACATGCAGCTTCAACAAGATACCACAGTTCATCAAGAGTAGTGACTGGCGTATTGTGACTAGCCAGTTGCTAGGCCACCATTGATCAGACTTTTCAATTGGTGAGAGATCTGGAGAATGTGCTGGCCGAGGCAGCAGTCGAGCATTTGCTGTATCCAGAAAGGCTCGTACAGGACCTGTAACATGCGATAGTGCATTATCCTGCTGAAATGTAGGGTTTCGCAGGGATCGAATGAAGGGTAGAGCCACGGGTCGTAGCACATCTCAAATGTAACGTCCACAGTTCAAAGTGACGTCAATGCGAACAACAGGTGACCGAGACGTGTAACCAATTGCACCCCATACCATCACGCCGGGTGATACGCCAGTATGGCGAAGACGAATACACGCTTCCAATGTGCGTTCACCGCGATATCGCCAAACACGCATGCGACCATCATGATGCTGTATACAGAACCTGGATTCATCCGAAAAAATGACGTTTTGCCATTCGTGCATCCAGGTTCGTCGTTGAGTTCACCATCGCAGGCGCTCCTGTCTGTGAGTCAGCGTCAAGGGTAACCGCAGCCATCGTCTCCGAGCTGATAGTCCATGCTGCTGCAAACGTCGTCGAACTGTTCGTGCAGATGGTTGTTGTCTTGCAAACGTCCCCATCTGGTGACTCATGGATCGAGACGTGGCTGCACGATGCGGATAAGATGCCTGTCATATCGACTGCTAGTGATACGAGGCTGTTGGGATCCAGCACGGCGTTCCGTATTACCCTCCTGAACCCACCGACTCCATATTCTGCTAACAGTCATTGGATCTCGACCAACGCGAGCAGCAATGTCGCGATACGATAAACCACAATCGCGATAGGCTACAATCCGACCTTTATCAAAGTCGGAAACGTGATGGTACGCATTTCTCCTCCTTACACGAGGCATCACAACAACGTTTCACCAGGCAACGCCGGTCAACTGCTGTTTGTGTATGAGAAATCGGTTGGAAACTTTCCTCATGGCAGCACGTTGTAGGTGTCGCCACCGACGCCAACCTTGTGTGAATGCTCTGAAAAGCTAATCATTTGCATATCACAGCATCTTCTTCCTGTCGGTTAAATTTCGCGTCTGTAGCACGTCATCTTCGTGGTGTAGCAATTTTAATGGCCAGTAGTGTAGTTTCATATAGCGAGTCATAAAAAAAGAGGCAAATCGGCTAAGTGTTTCTGTAGTTATTAACACCAGTCTTACACGTGGTACTGAATTCTCTCACCTCTAACAGATATTCCTGTAAATGGAATCGCATTAAACGTGGTATCTATTATGCCATCAGTAATGATTAGTTGCGTAGTACCTACAACAAAGCCGGCCAGTGTGGCCGAGCGGTTCTAGGCGCTTCAGTCTGGAACCGCGCGACCGCTACGGTCGCAGGTTCGAAACCTGCCTCGGACATGGATGTGTGTGATGTCCTTAGGTTACTTAGGTTTAAGTAGTTCTAAGTTCTAGGGGACTGATGACCTCAGACGCTAAGTCCCATAGTGCTCAGAGCCATTTGAACCATTTGAAGCCTACGACAAAAATAATGAACATGTATTAGGCCTCCTGAAAAATTAATGTATTAAATACCCGTTTCTTCTTCTATGCAATTCTGACAAAGCTGATTGGTCGTAGTGAGTGCTAAACAACTTTCTTTGATTTACTTCGTAAATTACAACACCTAAACTTTTCACGTTAATTAAGCCCATGGAAATATGGTATTGTCCGAATATACTTCTGACCAAAACGCGATCCTGCTTTCATTTCATAATGAAATATTTTTCATGATACCTTTATTCCCCTATTTCACTCCCTTTGGGGGTAGAATTTCCAAAAACACTGAAATTTTTTTAAAAATTTCTATTCGATAACTCAAATACCAGTTTTTATAGATGTAAATATACAAATGCTTGATTATTATTTAATAATGATTTATTTTACCCTCAGGAGTTGAATGTCCGAAAATGCTGAAACACGTACGTTTTTATTTATGACCGAGAAGCCAAATACCAATATTTGTAGTTATTGCTTCAAAATTGCCTTAATAGCGACATATTTTTTTAAAAAAATAGCTTTTCCTCCTCTGTTTCACCCCCATAGGGATATAATTTCGAAAAATCCCTTTTTAAACTATGCCCACAGTACCTTCTTCAAATTTCAAATTTTAGCTTTTTGGGCTGCGTGATGATGAGTCAGTGAACCAGTTATCACATTGCCTTTTGTACATAAGGGTGTGAAACATGCTTCATTGCTTTCAGCTGCTACGAATTTCCTTACTTGCAAACGATATTTGCCTTATAAAATGTGTTATTTGCTAGTTTCTTTCGTTTCTTTAGGTTCGTTGGCGGTTTTCGCGATCTGTGTGTTAGTTACACCCGTCCCCCTCAAAAAAACATGTATTTTGAAATATAATTGAAGAGGACAAAATATACGTATGCTTCGTCAGCACTAGAGATTTTGACGGCTTTCGTAACAGATCCATAGCCTTCCCAATTGTGAAAACGACGAGCCGCGATAAGCTGTCTAGGAGAGTCAGATCTGTGTGTTAAAAGTATAAATAAAAATACAGGTACTATTTTCCCTCCGAGCGAGGTGACGTAGCGGCAGAAACACTTGAATCGCATTTAGGAGGAGTGGTGTTTTCGTATCACCGGCCTATCACGCAGATTTAAATTCTCCAGTTTCCCTAAATAGAACTTCTACATCAGTTCTAATGAACTTGTCCTCAATGGGACGTTGAGCTCTGATCCTCATTCCATACATTCAGAACCGTACCAAAGTGATCCTGCGCGCCTAGCAGGACTGCCAAAAAAGCAACCCGCGCTCCCTTTCTCCCCACTCGTAAAATTATTTCTCCGAAAATTTTGTTATTCATGTAGTTATATTCAGGATTAACCGTAGTGAAACAGACTGTTCTGTGAAATTTGGTACAAAAACGGCGTGGGTTAAACGTCACAGTGGTTAGAACAGGGACTTACGACTTTCCATGTTTTAACTGAGTATGTATCAGAGTTTCTTTCGCGCTATAATAACAATGCCTATTTTAGTGGTCTTACGACACCAGACGCTTGAGCAGTGAAGCCGATAGTCAACAAAAAAGCACGTTTTTGTTTACACGAGGGTTCAATATGGATGAACAGAGTATAGCTGTCTATAGACACAACGACTAATAACTCCCGCAATATTACACCACTGGCCATTAAAATTGCTACACCACGAAGATGACGTGCTACACACGCGCAATTTAACCGACAGGAAGAAGATGCTGTGATATGCAAATGATTAGCTTTTCAGACCATTCACACAAGGTTGGCGACGGTGGCGACACCTACAACGTGCTGACACGAGGAATGTTTCCAACCGATTTTTCATACACAAACAGCAGTTGACCGGCGTTGCCTGGTGAAACGTTGTTGTGATGCCTCGTGTAAGGAGGAGAAATGCGTACATCACGTTTCCGACTTTGATAAAGGTCGGATTGAAGCGTATCTCGATTGTGGTTTATCGTATCGCGACATTGCTGCTCGCGTTGGTCGAGATCCAATTACTGTTAGCAGAATATGGAGTCGGTGGGTTCTGGAGGGTAATACGGAACGCCGTGCTGGATCCCAATGGCCTCGTATCACTAGCAGTCGAGATGACAGGCATCTTATCCGCATGGCTGTAATGGATCGTGCAGCCACGTCTCGATCCCTGAGTCAACAGATGGGGACGTTTGCAAGACAACAACCATCTGCACGAACAGTTCCACGACGTTTGGAGCAGCATGGACTATCAGCTCGGAAACCATGGCAGCCGTTACCGTTGACGCTGCATCACAGACAGGAGCGCCTGCGATGGTGTACTCAACGACGAACCTGGGTACACGAATGGCAAAACGTCATTTTTTCGGATGAATCCAGGTTCTGTTTACAGCATCATGGTGGTCGCATGCGTGTTTGGTGGCATCGCGTTGAACGCACATTGGAAGAGTGTATTCGTCATCGCCCTACTGGCATATCACCCGGCGTGATGGTATGGGATGCCATTGGTTACACGTCTCGGTCACCTCTAGTTCGCATTGACGGCACTTTGAACAGGGGACGTTACATTTCAGATGTGTTACGACCAGTGGCTCTACCCTTGATTCGATCCCTTGGAAACCCTACATTTCTGCAGGATAATGCACAACCGCATGTTGCAGGTCCTGTACGGGCCTTTCTGGATACAGAAAATGTTCGACTGCTGCCCTGGCCAGCACATTCTCCAGATCTCTCACCATTTGAAGACGTCTGGTCAATGGTGGGCGAGCAACTTGCTCGTCACAATACGCCAGTCATTACACTTGATGAACTGTGGTATCGTGTTGAAGCTGCATGGGCAGCTGTACCTGTACACGCCATCCAAGCTCTGTTTGACTCAATGCCCAGGCGTATCAAGGCCGTTATTACGGCCAGAGGTGATTGTTCTGGGTACTGATTTCTCAGGATCTATGCACCCAAATTGCGTGAAAATGTAATCACATGTCAATTCTAGTACAACATACTTGTCCAACTAATACCCGTTTATCATCTGCATTTCTTCTTGGTGTAGCAATTTTAATGGCCAGTAGTGTATTAAGCAGCCACGGAAGGCTTGTTATCTGATTCCTTTTTACTTGCTTAGCAGATCTTATCAACGGAAACTTGGGAGCAGCGAACGTACTGACAGGATGGACAAGTACATTACAAATCGCCTCACCTTCTCTGCTTGCTTCCTTCATGGTTGCATCTCGCTCCAGCCCTCCCTTCCCCACAGTGAAGTTCTATATAGCGAAACCATGACCAGCTGGACCACAACAGCCATTATGGAGCTCGTCGCGCTGCTGGTCATACACTGACGGTTAAAATATATTTAGCCGTTCCCATTAATGCAGCGAGTCCGCCTCCGTAGCTGTGTGGTCAGCGCAGATGGCTGCCATGCGAAGACCCGGATTCGATCCCCTGTACTTTAAGGATTTTTCCTTGGTGGAAGGACTGGTATGGCATACGCTCGGCCTCGTGATGCCCATTTAGGAGCTACTTGATCGAGGAGTAGCTCCACGGTCGGGAAAGTCTGCAAATCGGCCGGAAGAGCGGTGCGCTGGTCACGTGCCCCTCATACCGCATCGGCACGACGCGGCAAGGGAGAGGACGACACGGCGACCGGTAGATATCCCTTCGGTCTTACAGCCCAGCAAGGAGCTCGTTATTAATAAACCAAGCTCAACTATCTTGTGTGCAGTTAAGATAGAGCATTAGCTTCAAACTGATCTTTTCGAATACTCAGCAACAAAAAAGCAATAGTTTTATGACGAGGATGAAATGAAACTAGATTTATGTAATTTTTTAACAGCAAAAGCGATTTTTAGACATCGCAGTTCCTGTCGCGGTAGCTACTTCAGATACCTAGTGTTGTCGTAAGTAGCTTTTAAATGATAATTTCGAATCTTCAGCAACAGCAGCAGAAAAAAGGTAAGCAACGCTATGTCGAAACACTTCGATTTCACAAGGAAAAAATCGGAGCTGCAGAACAAAAACCAGAATTCCGGAGCAGGTTTCATTAGCGAAATTGAAAATAAATTACAACAAACTATTTTCACAAGCTGCGACATGGTCGAGAATAAAACAGTGACCCGAAAAAAGATTAAATTTCCTTTACTTTAGGCCGTCCGCTGTGGCCGAGCGGTTCTAGACGCTTCAGTCTGAAACCGCGCTACTGCTACGGTCGCAGGTTAGAATCCTGGCTTGGGCATGAATGTGTGTGATCTCTTTAGGTTAGTTAGGTTTAAGTAGTTCCACGTTCTAGGGGACTGATGACCTCCGATGTTAAGTCCCATAGTGCTGAGAGCCATTTGAACCATTTTCAACCTCTACTTCACGTACACGGTTACAATTCTTTTTCATCAGGCCACCGGTTTCGGTCTGTAATGACCATTTTCAGATCTGTTTTATAAAAAAACATGTCCTAATGTGTTTAGCATTTGACGATGCCACTGTGCCTGCAGTACATCAGGACATGTTTTTATAAAACAGATCTGAAGATGGTCATTATAGACCGAAACCGGTAGCCATGTGACAAAAAATTTGTGACCATAGACGTAAAGTAAAGGAAATTTATGCAACAAACTATTCTTTTCTAGTAGCTAGGTTTTCACAGGATGTTAAATTAAAACTTTCCTGCTGCAATATTTCATATTACGAGGGCAGTTCAATAAGTAATGCAACACATTTTTTTTCTGAAACAGGGATTGTTTTATTCAGCATTGAAATACACCAGGTTATTCCCCAATCTTTTAGCTACACAACACTATTTTTCAACGTAATCTCCATTCAATGCTACGGCCTTACGCCACCTTGAAATGAGGGCCTGTATGCCTGCACGGTACCATTCCACTGGTCGATGTCGGAGCCAACGTCGTACTGCATCAATAACTTCTTCATCATCCGCGTAGTGCCTCCCACGGACTGCGTCCTTCATTGGGCCAAACATATGGAAATCCGACGGTGCGAGATCGGGGCTGTAGGGTGCATGAGGAAGAACAATGCACTGAAGTTTTGTGAGCTCCTCTCAGGTGCGAAGACTTGTGTGAGGTCTTGCGTTGTCATGAAGAAGGAGAAGTTCGTTCAGATTTTTGTGCCTACGAACACGCTGAAGTCGTTTCTTCAATTTCTGAAGAGTAGCACAATACACTTCAGAGTTGATCGTTTGACCATGGGGAAGGACATCGAACAGAATAACCCCTTCAGCGTCCCAGAAGACTGTAACCATGACTTTACCGGCTGAGGGTATGGCTTTAAACTTTTTCTTGGTAGGGGAGTGGGTGTGGCGCCACTCCATTGATTGCCGTTTTGTTTCAGGTTCGAAGTGATGAACCCATGTTTCATCGCCTGTAACAATCTTTGACAAGAAATTGTCACCCTCAGCCACATGACGAGCAAGCAATTCCGCACAGATGGTTCTCCTTTGCTCTTTATGGTGTTCGGTTAGACAACGAGGGACCCAGCGGGAACAAACCTTTGAATATCCCAACTGGTGAACAATTGTGACAGCACTACCAACAGAGATGTCAAGTTGAGCACTGAGTTGTTTGATCGTGATCCGTCGATCATCTCGAACGAGTGTGTTCGCACGCTCCGCCATTGCAGGAGTCACAGTTGTGCACGGCCGGCCCGCACGCGGGAGATCAGACAGTCTTGCTTGACCTTGCGGCGATGATGACACACGCTTTGCCCAACGACTCACCGTGCTTTTGTCCACTGCCAGAGCACCGTAGACATTCTGCAAGCGCCTATGAATATCTGAGATGCCCTGGTTTTCCGCCAAAACAAATTCGATCACTGCCCGTTGTTTGCAACGCACATCCGTTACAGACGCCATTTTAACAGGTCCGTACAGCGCTGCCACCTGTCGGAAGTCAATAAAACTATACGAGACGAAGCGGGAATGTTTGAAAATATTCCACAAGAAATTTTCGGTTTTTTCAACCAAAATTGGCCGAGAAAAAAAAGTGTTGCATTACTTATTGAACTGCCCTCGTACAATGCTTTCGTAAGCTCTCATTTATTACCGAACCAGCCTCCGTAGCCAGAGGACTGGCTGCCCTATGTGATAAAAAAACTGAGTGGTGTATTTAACGACGAACTTGAAGGGATGTCATGTGACGCCCAGACAGACCAAATGCCGAGAACAATACAATGGCAAAGAAAGGTCGCTAACGATCGTCTGTGCGGCGGCGTTCGATTCGGAAGTAAGCCGGTTAGAATCCCGGTGGTGGATAAAATTTGCACTTCACTGTTTGACCAGCAATGGGAGGAGAGGCGCTGGTGCAAAGTTCCTGATCACCAGACTCTGCGCCAGTGTCTTGGTTCAAATGAAACCACTCCGCAGTGTCTCTCGAAGTGAGGGCATGTGACACTGTTGGCGGTGATCCGTCCGCGTTCACACTGCCGGCCGGGCCGAGCCGAGCCTGGCCGGGCCGCCGCCCGCTTCGATATCAAACACATGGTTTTGAATTGCGGTGTTCACACTGGCGGCCGGGCCGCGCCGACACGGCGTGAGCCTCCCGGAGCCGAGCCGGCGACATCCCGAGTGTTTAATATTGCCGGCGCGAGCCGACCGCAGGCGCGAGCCTGTGGAGCAGCACTACAGCTTCTGCAGTACACGCATCACACGTCTCCCTTCTGCTTTCAGCACAAGTGTGACTGCACACGTCTTTTATTTTAAGATGTTACCTCACATTTCACAATCAGTGAGGAAAAATTACGTTTATTATAATGATACATGCGAAATTATTTTTATTTCATTTATTTAATCTACCGTATTTACATGCATTTACAACAATAGCTTGCCAGCGATCGCGGCATTGCCGCCACTGAATAGTTCGCATTTACTTGCAAACGGAGACAGATATGAGTGTCACTGAGGGACGGAAATGTGTCCCTACCAGATGATAATGCATTGTAAAGTCATGCTGTGGCAGCTCCTTATCAGTGGAAATAGAACCACTGAGTCAAAGGGCATTATCTCAAAACTCTTCGCCTATCAATCTGTCTATCTTACAAGGTAATGAAAAGAATTCTGTGAGGTCATCAGTGGCTCCACATGATGAACCATCACCACTGCCAAGCGCTGCATCATGAAGAAAAAAGAAGAAAAAAGTTGGAAAATTCTGAAGGAGTATTTCTGCGATTCTTTGTTGAAGGCACAGCAAGACATTACCCAAAATGACGAAGCTAATTACTTCTTAATGATTCTCAGGAGTCCCATAAACTCTCTTCCCCTCAGAGGTAAGCGTTTGTGAAATTTAAAATACAAAAGCATGGCTACAATTAATTGGATGTAGTGAATGCTGTACAAAGTTCTACTGCAAACCAAAAAGTGTGTACTAACGAATCTTACCTTATCATTATACACAATTTTTCTTCTGCTGTTATACTTCTGCGAAAATTTGTGTTCTGTTTAGAAATTTTGTCATGAATGTTCTGCAGCATATACTGAAATGTATTATGATTCATTCTGTAATTTGAATAAAATTTTTCGGGATAGTTTTTAAGTTCTTCATATAAAGAAAAAAACTCTCCTAAATGTCTGTCGCTATTTATGGGATGAACCCATAACCTCCTAGTTCTTCTGTACTTCAAAACTCGACGAGTTACTGCAGAGTCAAAACAATACCAATAAAAGAGTGACGACATTGTTCTACACGACAGCACAGACTAGCTAAAGGCGAGCAACTGTTGACTGCAGCTGCGTTTTCTACTGACTTGCTTGTCAGCTGTCGAAGGGTGGGGATCTCTTTAAATTTATTTATTTGGCCTCCGGCCAGCCACTTAGCCAAAGAGTGGGGATTACCTTGACAGTGCAGCGCAGCCCGCCAAGGAAGGAAAAGAAAAAAACTATGAAGAACAATGAAACGCACATCTGTGCCGATCTACAGTAGTTTCATTAACTCTCCATTATTTTTTCCGTCAAAGTAGACAACGAGACTACAGAATTGCGCTTCAGTTATCTTTTAGTTCGAAATACGAAATGTACATCATACTAATTGTAGGATGTTGATGACAAATAATTGTTTGTCTTTTCTGATGCGACGTGTGGCCAATTATAAAAGCATAGCAGATGATTGTCCAGTAGCCGAGGGAAAAATTCTTATACATTTGGATTTATCTAGAGAATGAGACCATTAAAATAATAAGAGGGACCGGCACTAGGTCTGCGCTGATCACTAGTAATTAGTTTTTTTCTGTCCTGCATTATATGACTACACTAAACCAAGCTGTAACCGCGCGAACTCCGTGGCTTGAGGACGCGGCACTGACGCCACTTTTCACCTTTCCAATTAGCCGGGTACACCTGCCCTTCACGGGCTCCCAACCATTCATGCCATACAACTTTATTTATTACTGACATGCAAAAAAACGGTTCAAATGGTTCTGAGCACTATGGGACTCAACTGCTGAGGTCATTAGTCCCCTAGAACTTAGAACTAGTTAAACCTAACTAACCGAAGGACATCACAAACATCCATGCCCGAGGCAGGATTCGAACCTGCGACAGTAGCGGTCTCGTGGTTCCAGACTGCAGCGCCTTTAACCGCACGGCCACTTCGGCCGGCACCGACATGCAATCCACTGTACATTATATACTAGCTGTCGAGTAATATTGTCATATTTTGTCACGGAATTCTTACTGAATTGAAGTATTGTGCAAAATATAAATGCGATGGGATAATGGGCATTCAATGAACAGTGCCCTCTGAACTGGTGTGTCGCCCAAGTTGGAAACGTTCAAAACAGTCTTGTGTGATTCTAGCACCCACACATACAAGGAACATTATTTGATGCACACACCGTATGCATTTCAAATTGCACTGAAACAGCTGTAAACTACAGAGGATTTTTTTAAAAAATCGACCTGACATTTCCGATAATACTGACATGTCCTTTATGCTTTTGTCTTCTTTTTTTCTACTTTCGTTTGTTGTAATGGTACACTGAACGTAAGCAAGCGAATATCATGCAGCAGTCTTCAAGAAACTAACGTTAACTACAAAATGAAATGAAACGCTAATCAGACGTGTGGACTGAGTTACACGTCATCTTTATTGGAATGTTTCAGCGATCTGCAGACTAACGAAAAGACGTTTATGTCAAATATTTAACATCATTACGCACCAAATCTGACCACATATTTGTTTAAGTTGGAACATTGCAAAAAAAAAAAAAAAAAGGCTCTGAGCACTATGGGACTTAACTTCTGTGGTCATCAGTCCCCTAGAACTTAGAACTACTTAAACCTAACTAACCTAAGGACATCACACACATCCATGCCCGAGGCAGAATTCGAACCTGCGACCGTAGCGGTCACGCGGTTCCAGACTGAAGCGCCTAGAACCGCTCGGCCACTCCGGCCGGCGGGAACATTGCAGCTCTGTGTTAGTTAATACACTCGTCCTCGAAACTGAAATGTTTAGATATTTTGCGTTTAATCGTAAAAATTATTCTTGCTGCATCTCTCCCTTCAGAAGGAATCGGATAATATTTCCCTCTCTTCTCCCCTCAAAAAGTGTAGCTTTGAGTACGGTACTGTGGCGTTACTTCAGTGGAAACTTCCGAAAAGACATGACGCACATAACAGGAAAGCCCAACATGTCCAAAAATGTCGCGTGTCACGATTCTCAGTCAATCGCGGAAGAGGAGGGGAAAGGATGGCCTTAAGTTCTCGGCGCGGCGCGTTGGCCCCAGACTTGTCGGCCGCGAAGCCACCTGCGGGTGCAACGTATCCTTCGACCAAGGCATGTAGCCGGTCCTTCGACATTAATCTGTGTATTTCCGTAAGCCCTGAAATCCGGTTTATGCGCCTTGAGCGAAGAAAAGCGTTCTTCTGTTTAAAATAGCCTATTCTTCCTTACTTCTTCAGTATTTTCTGTATCCCTTGGAGAAGAACAGCCATAAACTAAATAAAAAAAGGAAAAAGAAACTTACTCAGAGTCAGGCCAAGAGAACGCGACATTGGACAGCAGTATTAAGAAAAACTGTATTTCTCGCCCGAAAAACAATTGATAACTTACATGGTGCAAGACTGAAATTTTTAGGAGAAAGGTATAAGCTCTAGGGGCGGGCAGATAATATACAGTATGTGTAAAAACCAAGAGGGAACCTGGGACAAAGAAGCTGCTGGCCGTGTTAAAAAGGGATAAGATAGGGATGCAGTCTTTCTCCCTTAATGTTCAATCTGTGTACCGAAGAACCAATGATGCAAATAAAAGAAAGGTTCAGCAGTGGGCTTAATATTCAGCATGAAATAAATCAATGGTAAGTTTCACTGATGACGTTGCACTCCATATAGAAGAGTGAGTAGGAATCACAGCACCTGTGCAATGACCATTCTAATGATCACAGAATATGGATCAAGACTAAATGAAAGAAAGAATTCGTCGGTTGACGGGCAGCGCTATGGTTGTCGGTTCACTCATACAAAAGTCCCTCGCTTTGGATACAACGCTATCTCCGGCAGACAAAGCATTCGCGTCATGCGTTATCCAGAGCATCCGGAAACAGGGCAACCCCCTCCCAATCCTTCCCCCCCCCCCCCCCCCCCGGCCAATCGGAGCACGTGGCGCCAAATTTCCGTCCGTAGTCTAAAAACTGTGCCTTGTGGACCTACACAACATTAGTAATTTTGGTTCCTACTGGCCTCAGCTATCCACGGTTAAAATTTCGTGACACAATTTTTCTCCACCCTAGCTAATGCCAGTGGGAACCAGAATTACTAATGTTTTGTAGGTTGATACAGGGTATATATATGCCGTTTCTAAGCAACAGAACCGAACGAGGTGGCGCAGTGGTTAGCACACTGGACTCGCATTCGGGAGGACGACGGTTCAATCCCGCGTCCGGCCATCCTGATTTAGGTTTTCCGTGATTTCCCTAGATCACTCCAGGCAAATGCCGGGATGGTTCCTTTCAACGGGCACGGCCGACTTCCTTTCCCATCCATCCTTAATCCGAGCTTGTGCTCCGTCTCTAATGACCTCGTTGTCGACGGGACGTTAAACACCAATATCCTCCTCCTCCTCTAAGCAACAGAAAATAAGGAGTGAGTTTGTTCGATTGGCTTCATCTACAAGACAGCTGGCCGGCCGTTGTGACCGAGCGATTCTAGGCGCTTCAGTCTGGAACCGCGCGACCGCTACGGCCGCAGGTTCGACTCCTGCCTCGGGCATGGGTGTGTGTGATGTCCTTAGGTTAGTTAGTTAGGTTTAAGTAGTTCTAAGTTCTAGGGGACTGATGACCTCAGTTAAATCCCATAGTGCTCAGAGCCATTTGAACCATTTTTGTTCAAGACAGCTTGCGCTACTTGCAACAAGATATTTTGCACTTTCTTGTTTTAATTGTCGTATTTTACATGATGTTGTAAATATCCTGCTGCTGAATAGGATCAGTGAAGAAGCAAGAATTTTTATCGAACTATTTGTAATGGAATTTTTATACGCCGATGTCGTTGTTGACTGGCTATCGTACTTTTCTATTTTGGCTTGTACCATGTCCATAGATACTGAAGTTTTTATTTATTTATACTACAGACAGAACAACGTAACTACCATATGGACAAGGGAGCAGATGTGCGTTTTAATACAGCTAATATCGGAATTTCAAATCCGTTCAGTTCGTAAACAGTCCGATTTGCGAGCCAGATACACCAAACTGCCGCTGGAGCGCGCTGCGGTCGTGTATCCACGTTGAGGCACATATACCGTATGCACAAGTCGCGTCGTATCTGAGCGTTTAGCAGCACGTTGAACTCGTCACGCACAACGCTGACTTTCGACAGCACGGTCCGTGTGCCGACTGTTGTAGAAGGCATAGGATCGTCGCCACGCGGCCGTAGTGGTGCTCGCAGGCGGTATAAACTGGCCACGGTTTTCGGAGGTTCCCTTAGGTTGTAAGGTGAATACGAGAACTGTCTCCAATAATCTGCTCCAAATAAATGCCAAATTGGGAGAGAAACGCTCCCAGGAACACAGGATAGCGTGCGAATAGAAAACACCGCCTTCAAACAGCTCGCCTTCCTCCATAAGAGGGGGGGACTGAAAAGTTAGAGGAGGAAGAAGAACGTTCATTCAGTTCTGTATGCGTATCTGACATTGTCGGTGACTGTCGTCGCTGTACAACGGGCTATTCGATAGCAACCTCACTTGGAATGTTCGTCTCCCTGGTCGCGATTCGGATTGCCTCTCTCTTGCTCTTGAACAGTCGACATCGTTGTGGCTAGGGTTTCCGCTTTGCACCTCGTCGCCGGCCGCTGTGGCCGAGCGGTTCTAAGCGCTTCAGTCCGGAACCGCGCTGCTGCTACGGTCGCAAGTTCGAAACCTGCCTCGGGCAGGTTAGTTAGGTTTAAGTAGTTCTAAGTTCTAGGGGACTGATGACCTCAGATGTTAAAGTCCCATAGTGCTTGGAGCCATTTGAATCATTTTATTGCACCTCGTCGTTGCATAGGTCGCTTTGGACTTGTCCCTTGTCCTAGCGTGTGTCCCGTCCGCTGTCAGTAAGCCGTGTTTAGCTCGACTACCGCTTGGTATCACGTTCTCTTCCACAGACGGCCCTTCCGCCTTGCAGCTTCACCCTTTTTTTCGGGTTCTGATGCTTGCTTAGATATCCGGCTATTCGCGGATACAGCACTCTGAATATGTATTGTATAATTAAGAGGACTATATACGTAATTTTGTAATACGCGAAAATTATCTCTAACTTTATTCTTCGTCCTTACAATAACTTTTTATCTATTTGAAAGCTTTCAGTAACTTTGTTCTCCATACAAAAATATCCCTATCCTGAATGAGATTTTCACCCTGCAGTGGAGTGTGCGCTGATATGAAACTTCCTGGCAGATTAAAACTGTGTGCCGGACCGAGACTCGAACTCGGGACCTTTGCCTTTCTTTATCCCTATCCTACAAGTGAATGTTAGCAAAACTTTGCAGGTCATTTCGACCACATTAGAATTTCGTGCGGGAATGCAGCAATCTTCTAGGGTTACACCATTTTACTTTCCGTAAAGCATTCGAGGACATCAGATTCGTGTTAATATAGATGAGTGTTCAAAGAAAGCGAGAAATAGGATGAAAGCCGGTCCCTGTCGAGCCTGGTGATCTCGTAGGGAAGGATGTGCCTGGAAACTGAGAGTTCTCGGGATCGAATCCCGGTCCAAGGAAATTTTCAGTCTGCCTGTAATCTAGCCCTCACCTCTCAACGATATGAGAAATCGCCAGGAACGGTAGGTGTTCAGGTGCTCCCTTTTCCCAGTTGGATAACTGGGGTAGATGAGGGACACGTAAGTCGCCGAAGTGGTGTCCAATTTAAAGATTAGCACCCGGCTAAACACATAAACTTATTATGCTCCCCCTCCGAGTAATGCTAAGCAGGTCACTGATATTAACGTCTTCCCCTTCCCTCTCTCTCCGCCCCCAACTCATCATCAAGTGTCACACGCCCTCTGTCTGACGTACAGACAAGAGGTATGAGATTAATTTCAGGACACTGCAGATTAGGTTGCTGGTCAAGAACTTAACGTCATCACCTGTCCTCATTTTTTCCGGGCAAATACTGGAGATAAAAATTACTTCTCGACCATCAGGAATCGAACCGAATACCACCGTGTTGAACATCTTGCATGACGTGCTTTGCTGACCTCGGCTATGAGGACAGACAGGTCTCCTAAAGTTTCGAAAATGGATAGTTTTAATCACTTATATCTGTGACACGTGCTTACCAGACTTGAAACGCAAATCTACCACTGAATTTCTCCCACTAGCAACTACTAGGTTACCAGTAGCTGCAGTAGTATTTAACGGGGCATAGAGTTAAAAATACCTCCTCTCGTTGTTAATGAGAGAGCTCTGTATTAATGTTTGTCGCAATATCACCTCTTCCTTGCGCTGTTATCTTTTTAAACGAAAACGGAGCTTCTGCACAGTCAGCAGATGTATTCGACGGCGTACAGGAAGGCGAGGTTACATATAATGCTTCTAGGAAACACGGATGTTGCATGTCGATGAAGCACGTTCGCGGTAAAGTAGAAACCAAGCCTCAAGGCAGCCGGTTCAGTAGCGAGGTTGTAACACGTAAGACTTTCCCAGATTCTTCGACACCAGCATGGATATCACGCACACGTCATGCAAAATATTACCTCGAGCAATAGGTTTCGAATCAACCTACATATTGAGAAATCAATGGCTGATGTGTCGACACGACGTACAGGCATTTGAGTAAATGCACGGTATTTGAAGCTGTTGGGAAAATACGATTTCACTGGTTTGGAGCACATTCCGGATGGTCTTATCAGATTTCAACGTCCACGCAGGTAAAGGGCACTTTGCATTTGAAAGAAGCAAATGAAATATGCCTCGTGAGACTGACAGGAATCGGTGTAAATCAGAGATTCCTGTCCCCGGATGCCAAATTAAAGGACTTTGAAAAAAATCCCGAATACTGTGAGCTTTTTCAGCGACAAAAGACTAATAATGAACCATCATACCGTACTGCATTTGTAAAGACGCAGATACTTGTTCAGACTTATATCTACACTACTGGCCATTAAAATTGCTACACCAAGAAGAAATGCAGATGATAAACGCGTATTCATTGGACAAATATACTATACTAGACCTGACATGTGATTACATTTTCACGCAATTTGGGTGCATAGATCCTGAGAAATCAGTACCCAGAACAACCACCTCGAGCCGTAATAACGGCCTTGATACACCTGGGCATTGAGTCAAACAGAGCTTGTCGTGTACAGGTACAGCTGCACATGGAGCTTCAACACAATACCACAGTTCATCAAGAGTAGTGACTGGCGTACTGTGACGAGCCAGTTGCTCGGCCACCATTGACCAGACGTTTTCAATTGGTGAGAGACCTGGCGAATGTGCTGGCCAGGGCAGCAGTCGAACATTTTCTGTATCCAGAAAGGACCGTACAGGACCTGCAACAGGCGGTCGTGCATTATCCTGCTGAAATGTAGGGTTTCACAGGGATCAAATGAAGGGTAGAGCCACGGATCGTAACGCATCTGAAATGTAACGTCCACTGTTCAAAGTGCCGTCAATGCGAACAAGAGGTGACCGAGATGTGTAACCAATGGCACCCTATACTATCACGCCGGGTGATACGCCACTATGGCGATGACGAATACACGCTTCCAATGTGCGTTCAACGCGATGTCGCCAAACACGCATGCGACCATCATGATGCTGTGTACAGAACATGGATTCATCCGAAAATGTGACGTTTTGCATTCGTGCACCCAGGTTCGTCGTTTAGTACTCCATCGCAGGCGCTCCTGTCTGTGATGCAGCGTCAAGGGTAACGGCAGCCATGGTCTCCGAGCTGATAGTCCTTGCTGCTGCAAACGTCGTCGAACTGTTCGTGCAGATGGTTGTTGTCTTGCAAACTTCCCCATATGTTGACTCAGGGATTGAGACGTGGCTGCACCATCCGTTACAGCCATGCGGATAAGATGCCTGTCATCTCGACTGCTAGTGATACGAGGCCGTTGGGATCCAGCACGGCGTTCCGTATTACCCTCCTGAACCCACAGATTCCATATTCTGCTAACAGTCATTGGATCTCGACCAACGCAAGCAGCAATGTGGCGATACGGTAAACCGCAATCGTGATAGGTTACAATCCGACCTTTATCAATGACGGAAACGTGATGTTACACACTTCTCCTCCTTACACGAGGCATCACAACAACGTTTCACCAGCAACGCCGGTCAACTGCTGTTTGTGTATGAAAAATCGGTTGGGAACATTCCTCATGTCAGCACGTTGTAGGTGTCGCCACCGGCGCCAACCTTGTGTGAATGCTCTGAAAAGCTTATCATTTGCATATCACAGCATATTCTTCCTGTCGGTTAAATTTCACGTCTGTAGCATGTCATCTTCGTGGTGAGCAATTTTAATGGCCAGTAGTGTACATACATAAGAATGAGATTTTCACTCTGCAGCGGATTGTGCGCTGATATGAAACTTCCTGGCAGATTAAAACTGTGTGCCCGACCGAGACTCGAACTCGGGACCTTTGCCTTTCGCGGGCAAGTGCTCTACCAACTGAGCTACCGAAGCACGACTCACGTCCTGTACTCACAGCTTTACTTCTGTGTACATACATAATCGCTATGTCACCAATCAGTTCGTGGTGGAGGGTACCGTATACTATTGTTAATCATTTCCTTTCCTGTTCCATTCGCAAATGGAACAAGGGAAAATGGTTGCGTATACGCTTCCGTACGAGTTGTAATTTCTCTTAGCTTATATTTTCGGGCCTCACCCGAGATGTATGTTGGTAACAGTGGGATCGTTATGCAGTCTGCTGCAAATGACAGTTCTTTAAACTTTCTCAAGAGTTTGAGGAGAGACATCGTTCCATCGGGCTGTATTTTAGAACTGTACTTTATTCAGCACCATCAGTACTGCAGCAGCCACTGAGCAGCGCTGCCGCATGTCGGTGACAGAGCTGTCACTGTTTGAGTACCGGTTATTCGTCATATTTTACAGTACCTGTTAATACATATTGATGAAACGAATACCGCACTAGGTTAATTTGGAGCCGCCCTATAGAATGGGCACGTAAAATTCCACTTTAAAAATAATTTTGTTTGTGACGGGAAAGGAACGAACGCTTTGCGTGGGCAGTATTTATTCTGGTTTGACCCCAGCTACACATTGCAGAAACGATATTGCAAATACGTGCCTAAACACCAGAGAAAGCTCGGCTGACGATACCTTGTATAACAGGTATGAATACATCGTCCCTGTCTCGACACAGAAGAAAAATCACGCGCCATTCGTAATTGTGCGTGGCATGGTCGCCAAAGAGGACGATCTGGTGACGCATAGCTACGAAACAAACCTACACACAACTGTTTATAGCACTGACACATGTGTACAAGTGTATGCAGGACGCGTGACACGCGATTTTTGCATGGCGAGACGAGGGCAATGTTTCACATCTATTACAGATGCATTTGAAAATGGGTCACGCCCGAAGCTTCGTAGTGCTGAATAATGAATGATGCCTCTCCTCAGATTTTTTGAGGCTGTGGTGCCCACCAAGAATGAAATTTCTCAAAAGTGTCCGGTGTCGGCTTCCCTTCAGGGATACCCATTTGAGTTCATGGAGCATTTCCGTAATATCCACTTGTTGATCGGACCTAGGAGTAACAAGTCTGCATACACTCTAATATATCTAATAGTTCTGGGGAATTGAATGTCGCTTATCACTAACGTCTCGACTGCACGAAGAGAATCAAATGAGAAGCAACCATATACCTGTAAACCCGTTTAGCAGAGAATGAAAAAATGATTTCCATAGCACAAGCTCAGACGTAAGATCTCTGTAGGCCCTTGTAAACTGATTTGCCCAGCTACCACAAGACACTTGAGAGAAGTGATTCCAGTGGCTTCGGCGAAATAACAGATGCTATGAGTATAGGTAAAATAATTTTGAAAAAGTCAAGTCAGGAGAGCTATGCTATACAGATTACGTCCTTCAGCAACGTAGTTGTCACCTCATCACCACTAAGACGAACAAGGCCGCATTAGATGGAGAGAATGTCCAGGAAAGAAAACGTTCTGCTAATTACGAGTACAGGACTCTCGCTATACCACTAATATATTGGCTTGTGGTCGTGTCAACGTGTACCCTCCAGCATTTCAGCAAGGGCGCCCTTGCGATAGTGTGTAGGACGGGATGGCGTGGGGAGGGGGGGGGGGGGGTAGATCTGAGGGTGTAGAGTATTTTTAATATTTTGAAGACGAATGGCAACTTGTAAGTAGCCATAAAAAGATTCAATTCCCACCCTGTTGAAAACCAGCATAACACCAACTTTTAAATCATTATGTTGAAAGAAAAACACCCCAGTACTCTATATTTTTCCCTTTCCCTGAGAGCTAGAGGGGGGGAGAGCTAGAGGGGGGGAGCGACCCCCCTTGCCAAGGGGTAAGGGCGCCTTTTCCCCCCCAGTGTTTCTGTACTCACATTGCCACCAAAGGGCCACTACACTATGCTAACAAGCTTGCAAGAACAAATTAGCTATCTCAGATGATCGCTGTATCGTCAAAGGTAGACATGAATATTTATAGGAAATACGAGGTGAAGACAAAAAGTAAAAAAAATTGGTAGAAAAAGAATATTACTAGTGACATCATTCTCTACATAATCTCCCTCAACCTCTATGTACCTGGTCCATCTCTTGACAAACATTCTATCCTGGAAGAAGCTTTGTGGCATCGTCCACAACTCCTCTTCACCACCTCCACAACCTCGTCATCCGTGGAAAACTTGGTTTCACCAAAAAGTTAAAAATCTAGGTCTAGATTGTTTTTCCAGCTACGAGGAGCGTTCAGTAAGCAATGCAACATTTTTTTCTTCTTGGCCAATTTCGGTTGAAAAAACTCGATATTTGCTACGGGACTTCGTGGAATATTCCACTTCAGTCCCTATAGTTTCATGAAGTTTCGACATGTGGCGGCTCTATACGTAACCTTCAAAATGGCATCTGTAACTGACGTGCGTTCCAAGTAGAGAGCTGCCATTGAGTTTCCTGTGGCGAAAACCACAGCATCGCAGATATTCATAGGCGTTTGCAGAATGTCTACGGAGATCTGGCAGTGAACAAAAGCACGACGAGTCGTTGGGCGAGGGGTCTGTCATCACCGTAACAAAGTCGCGCGAGCCTGACCGATCTCCCGGCCGGCCGACTCCTGTAGTGCTGGAACGTGCGGACACTCTCATTCGAGGTGGTCTCAATTAAACACCTCGCTGCACAACAGGCGTCTCTGTTGGTTGTGCTCACAAAAAATTTCATTGGATTGTTCTCCCTCATCCGTCCTACAGACCGAATTTCGCACCTTCCGACTTCCATCTATTTGGTGTTTGGTCCAATGAAGGATACACTTCACGGGAAGCAGTATGTGGATGATGAGGAGGAAACGTTGGCTCCGACGTCGACTAGTAGAGTGATAGCATGCGGGAATACATGACCTCCTAACACGATGGCGTAAGGCCGTCGCACTGAAAAGAGATAATGCTGAGAAATAGGGCTTTGTAGCCAAAAGAGTGGGGAATAATGTGGTTTATTGGAATCCTGAATAAAACCAACCTGCTTTCAGAAAACATTTGTTGCATTACTTATTGAAAACACCTAGTGTATGAGGGCGAACACTGCTCAGAAGCAAAAGCCCTCCTTTTGAAAACCTCTCTCTCTTGCTTTGGGATTTGAGGGCTGACAATAACTGTCAGTATTCACTGTTTGGCCCTTAGAAGTGTAATGAATCAACACTAGACCTCTCATATGCCAAAGCACTGTCATCTTCAACTTTTGCGCAGAAGCTTACCTTTTGAACATTCTTGTTGTAGGTGAAGAGGGCTGTTTCTACACCATGCTCTGCCACTTACTCTGTAGCTTGTAGTGGTGGACCTACATCTCATCAAAGGTTTGCTATGAGACTGAAGTGGCCCATCCTCTTCAAACAACCGCAAATGTGATTTCAGCGTTTACAAACGTTCCTGTTTGTGTTCGCCTGGTGGCACTGTAGCCAATTAGTATAAACATCGCGATAGTTTAGCCACGGTTCAGCACTTGCAATTTTCCATGGATCTCTAATGATCAACACATGCACAGTATCACCAATTCTGGTACGACGATCGCGAATTATTCAGTTGGCTCCTGTCCGTTTTCGAAATGGACGGCCTACCAAACGGCTCTTCATCACAGATAGATACAAGATTCACCGAATCGTAAATTTTTTTGTTTACTAAGACATCCATCGCCACAGTTTGGCTGCATTCTGTGAATAATCTCCACAACGTTGGTCCCTTCAGAAAACAGAAAACAAATCATACCTTCCGTTACTTCTTTCTTGGTACATTTTTGGCGTGGCTATTGTGTTTCGTCCTCGCCACGCTCAGCACAACCGCCTCTAGTGATTAGTATGGCTTGCGAGTGAATGGCGTTTCGAATCCCAGTGACCGCCCTCACACTTTTCTGTAGTGAACAGTTCTGGAACGGCGTCCGCTCGTCTGTGTAAGACTCTCAGCAACGTAAGACTCAGTGTGCAACTGCCTAACAAAATACACTGTGTGACGAAAAAGAGTGAAGATGAGGAGAAAACGAAGTGGAACTTCATAGGTTGAGAGCGTATGTGATGTTATTTTAGTTATTACGAAATCGAGTAAAATTTAAAAATAATTTGGCAATATGAGTCCACTTGTAAGTATAAAGTTGCAGCCTCTCTGGTCTGGAGACATACACTGATTCGGATGTGAATGGTGTCATAAAGGCATAGTACCTTCTCCTGAGGCAATCTCGCCACTAGTCCTTTACACCCTAGACAGTGTTATTGGCTTCCGAGCTGGTCCGATACGTGTTGTATTGGGGGCAGATCTGGGTGTCTTCCTGGCCACGGGAGTAACTCATCATCAGGCAGACAATTAGAGATATTAGCCACACATGGACGAGCATTGTCCCATTGAAAAATGGTAACATGGTACTGCCGTGTGAGAGGTAACACACGTTCATGACGTACCGTTTTGGAGTTAGAGTTTCCTCAGTGATATGATTGATTTGAAGTCATATCAGATGGATCCCTACCCCCATACCATGACACCGGGAATAACGCCGCATTGCCTCTCCTAAAGATTAGAAGAACAGGACTTTTCCTACCGAGGGAGGTGGACCAGTGGTTAGCACACTGGACTCGCATTCGGGTGGACGGCGGTTCAAATCTGCGTCCGGCCGTCCAGATTTAGGTTTTCCGTGATTTCCCTAAATCGCTTCAGGCAAATGTCAGGATGGTTCCTTTGAAAGGGCACGGCCGACTTCCTTCCTCCATCCTTGCCTAATCCGATGGGACCGATGACCCCGCTGTTTGGTCCCCTCCAACAGATCAACCAACCAACCAACCAACCAAGGACTCTTCCTCAGATCGCCGCCATATTCGTCTACTCATCCTGGGTAGTACAGAAACGCGACTCATTGCTGAACGCTGTGCGACGCCATTCACCAACAGTCCATGATTCCCGTTCACGGCACCGTTCCAAACACAGCCGTTTGTTTTGTAACTTTAACAGCAGCCCACGCATGGGGCGGTAACTCACTAGTCCGTCTGCTACTGGCCTCCGACCAGTGGTGCCGAAGACACAGAATGTAGAAAGAAGGCCACTGCATTTTCTTGGATGGCAAACGCAGATATGTAGGGTTTACGATGAGCTTCGTGCTCATACACCGATCCTCCCTTGTAATGGTTAGACGTCATTCATCGGAACCTTAACGGCAAGTATCCCTGCCCTCACGTTTTCATTTAAATGCCAAATCCAAAGGCATCCAAATCTGGACACTGCACGATTCAGCCAGCCAGCCAAACGGAGAGCCACAATGGGACCTCTTCCAAACTCTGTCTGGTGCTGATAACATGAATAGCCAGTAACACGAGTAGCCAGCATATCCGTGTCCTTCACATCAATCACTCAAAATCTGGCGCTGTTCGCAACCAAGACTAAATATAATCAACTCTAAGGCACTCTTATGGCCGTTCTGTCACAGAGAATTGCAACTCTAATGATTTCCATACCCACTGGTGATGCATAAGTGTACGAAGCTACATTGAGATCTGACTATCCGTTCTGGGTACTTCACCTTTTTCGCCAGGCATTGTGTGTAGCAAATGTGACACTCAAGCAGCTGAAGAGCCTTCAAATCGAAACCCTTACACCAGTCACAAGACATTTTTTTACCTCGTTAATATCCACTGATGGAAGACGGGTCACGCTAGAAACTCTCCACTAGCTGATATGTCAAGGCCCTTTCCACACACTTGCCCCACGCGCTCGTAGTTACAGCGAAAACGTGTGTAGTAAGCACTCCTACCAGGAATTGGTAATCACGCGTCCTTAATAGCTACTGAGGCAATTTCTGGTTTCTCCCTCTTACCGGCTGTGCTGACCCGTGCTCCATCAGCCACGATACGGTGCGTGGTGGAGCGTGCCTTGTGCCACTACTAGTCATTTGCTTTCCTATTCCACTCGCAAATGGAGAAAGGGAAAAACGACAATCTAACTGTATCCGTACGAACCCTAATTTCTCTTATTATGTCTTCGCGAGTTATAATAAGTTGGCGGTAGAAGAATCTTTTTGCAGTCTCCCGTAAAAGTCGGTCCTTTCAAATTTCTCAATAGTGTTTTGCAAAAATAATGTCTTGTTCCCTCCAAGGATTCTCATTTGAGTTCGCGCAGCATTTACGTAATAGTCACGTGTCGATCGAACCTGCTGGTAACAAATCTAGCAGCATGCCTCTCAGTTGTTTCAATGTCTTTGTTTAATCCGATCTGGTGGGGAGCCCAGACACGCGAGCAGTACTCAAGCATGAGTCGAAGAAGTGTTCTGTAAGCAGTCTGCTTTCTAGATGAGCTGCACTTTCTTAGATATCTCGCAGTAAATTTAAGTCGACCATTCGCGCACACGAGCTGGGTCGCTAATGATCTCTTTTGTAGCTGAGTTAAAAGTCTGTTACTGGACAGCTTACTGCTACAAACTGCGATAAATATTTTGAAACTGCCTTGACGATTAATGTAGAACAATGAGACGCCTTTTGGCAGAGTCAGCCGTCACTCATCCGCAGCGTGGAGAGCAGCGCAAGGTCGTCACCTAAAGGCACGAACTCGATGGCTACGCAAGAGCTGATTCAGCGGCTCCTGTTACTCGCGCACGGCAACAAACAAAACCATCACGTGTGCCTAGCCGGGATACGCAGTCGCTCTTGGCTAATAGAATACTGTTGCCAAAACAGTGCCCGACTTCGCTATAACGACAATAGTATGCGAAGAGCTGATTCGTGCAAGAGACGTGTCCGAACCCACCCAGTTCTTTAAACGTGTCGTACAGTTTATTTCTCTGTGCATTTATTTTAAAAATACTTCCGAAAATTCTTTTCGAAAGTAATTCCCTCTGATTCCTCCAAGGGCGGCTAAGAAATTTATCCACGGGTGGCAAGACTCCAAAATTATCATTTTTGATGTAAATGAGTTTGCCAATTTCGAGACGTGTCATTCTACAAGAACTAAATATTGTAGGTGACAGAAAAATTTTATTGTATCTCATGGAGTTAGGTTTAGCAGAACCATGTGACATCACTTCCAGAAATGTATAAGAATTCTGTACTGAATAAAATCTCTGTACTCCAGCTTCCAGGAGAGGGCAATGCCCACACTTGTCCTCTCCCCCCGCCCCCCTGCCCCCCAGCAGACGCCTATGGATTCATCATTTATATAAGGAAGATAAAATAACAGATCCCAGTAACTACGGCCACATTTCGATCGCCCCTGTAACATAAATTACTACTCAAATGGTTCAAATGGCTCTGAGCACTATGGGACTTAACTGCTGTGGTCATCAGTCCCCTAGAACTTAGAACTACTTAAACCTAACTAACCTAAGGACATCACACACAACCATGCCCGAGGCAGGATTCGAACCTGTGACTGTAGCGGTCGCGAGGTTCCAGACTGTAGCACCTAGAACCGCTTGGCCACCCCGGCCGGCTACTATTCAAAGCACTGCCAACGAAGCTAGAGGAGCAAATTGATCGCTTGCATGGGGAATATTTAGCGGGCTTCAAACGCTACTGGCCAATAAAATTGCTACACCAAGAAGAAATGCAGATGATAAACGGATATTCATTAGACAAATATATTATGCTAGACCTGACGTGTGATTACATTTTCACGCAATTTGGGTGCATAGATCCTGAGAAATCAGTACCCAGAACAACCACCTCTGGCCGTAATAACGGCCATGATACGCTTGGGCATTGAGTCAAACAGAGCTTGGATGGCGTGTACAGGTACAGCTGCCCATGCAGCTTCAACACGATTCCACAGTTCATCAAGAGTAGTGACTGGCGTATTGTGACGAGCAAGTTGCGCGGCCACCATTGACCAGACTTCTTCAAATGGTGAGAGATCTGGAGAATGTGCTGGCCAGGGCAGCAGTCGAACATTTTCTGTATCCAGAAAGGCCCGTACAGGACCTGCAACATGCGGTAGTGCATTATCCTGCTGAAATGTAGGGTTTCGCAGGGATCGAATGAAGGGTAGAGCCACGGGTCGTAGCACATCTGAAATGTAACGTCCACTGTTCAAAGTGCCGTCAATGCGAACAAGAAGTGACCGAGACGTGTAACCAATGGCATCCCATACCATCACGCCGGGTGATACGCCAGTATGGCGATGACGAATACACTCTTCCAATGTGCGTTCAACGCGATGTCGCCAAAGACGGATGCGACCACCATGATGCTGTAAACAGAACCTGGATTCATCCGAAAAAATGACGTTTTCATTCGTGCACCCAGGTTCGTCGTTGAGTGCACCATCGCAGGCACTCCTGTCTGTGATGCAGCGTCAAGGGTAACCGGAGCCATGGTCTCCGAGCTGATAGTCCATGCTGCTGCAAACGTCGTGGAACTGTTCGTGCAGATGGTTGTTGTCTTGCAAACGTCTCCATCTGTTGACTCAGGGATCGAGACGTGGCTGCACGATCCATTACAGCCATGTGGATAAGATGCCTGTCATCTCGACTGATAGTGATACGAGGTCATTGGGATCCAGCACGGCGTTCCGTATTACCCTCCTGAACCCACCGATTCCATATTCTGCTAACAGTCATTGGATCTCGACCAACGCGAGCAGCAATGTGGCGATACGATAAACCGCAGTTGCGATAGGCTTCAATCCGACCTTTATAGTCGTTATACTAGAACTGACATGTGATTACATTTTCACGCAATTTGGGTGCATAGATCCTGAGAAATCAGTACCCAGAACAACCACCTCTGGCCGTAATAACGGCCTTGATACGCCTGGGCATTGAGTCAAACAGAGCTTGGTTGGCGTGTACAGGTACAGCTGCCCATGCATCTTCAACGCGATACCACAGTTCATCAAGAGTAGTGACTGACGTATTCTGACGAGCCAGTTGCTCGGCCACCATTTACCGGACGTTT
Organism: Schistocerca serialis cubense; assembly: GCF_023864345.2. Lineage (NCBI taxonomy): Eukaryota > Metazoa > Arthropoda > Insecta > Orthoptera > Acrididae > Schistocerca > Schistocerca serialis. The sequence goes on along the minus strand of NC_064642.1, from coordinate 80,577,078 downwards.
TCAATTGGTGAGAGATCTAGCGAATGTGCTGGCCAAGGCAGCAGTCGAACATTTTCTGTATCCAGAAAGGCCCGTACAGGACCTGCAACATACCTGCAACATGCAGCAGTGCATTATCCTGCTGAAATGTAGGGTTTCGCAGGGATCGAATGAAGGGTAGAGCCACGGTTCGTAAAACATCTGAAATGTAACGTCCACTATTCAAAGTGCCGTCTATGCGAACAAGAGGTGACCGAGACGTGTAACCAATGGCACCCCGTACCATCATGCCGGGTGATACGCCAGTATGGCGATGACGAATACACGCTTCCAATGTGCATTCACCAAGATGTCGCCAAACACGGATGCGACCATCATGATGCTGCAAACAGAACCTGGATTCATCCGAAAAGTTGACGTTTTACCATTCGTGCACCTAGGTTCGTCGGTGAGTACACCATCGCAGGCGCTCCTGTCTGTGATGCAGCTTCAAGGGTAACCGCAGCCATGGTCTCCGAGCTGATAGTCCGTGCTGCTGCAAACGTCGTCGAAATGTTCGTGCAGATGGTTGTTGTCTTGCAAACGTCCCCATCTTTTGACTCAGGGATCGAGACGTGGCTGCACGATCCGTTACAGCCATGCAGATACGATGCCTACCATCTCGACTGCTAGTGATACGAGTCCGTTGGGATCCAGCACGACGTTCCGTATTACCCTCCTGAACCCACAGATTCCATATTCTGCTAACAGTCATTGGATCTCGACCAACGCGAGCAGCAATGTCGCGATGCGATACACCGCAATCGCGATAGGCTACAATCCGACCTTTATCAAAGTCAGAAACGTGATGGTACGCATTTCTCCTCCTTACACGAGGCACCACAATAACGTTTCACCAGGCAACGCCGGTCAACTGCTGTTTGTGTATGAGAAATGGGTTGAAAACTTTCCTCATGTCAGCACGCTGTAGGAGTCGCCACCGGCGCCAACCTTGTGTGAATGCTCTGAAAAGCTAATCATTTGCATATCACAGCATCGTGTTCCTGTCGGTTAAATTTCACGTCTGTAGCACGTCATCTTCGTGGTGTAGCAATTTTAATGCCCAGTAGTGTAATAGGATGATTATGCTCGGAGTGGATGTGGAGACTGAAACGTGTACGGTACCGAAAGACTGTTCCTGCGAAGATCTGATAATAGTTTTTTAGGCTTCAATATAGCATTCAATTCGGTCGACAGGGAAGCGCTATCGACATACCGACAGAATTCGGAGTGGGCGCCAAAACAATAACAATTATCAAGCTAACGTTAATGTCGACCTGTTTGAAGACAGTTTATGGCGGAGCTTTCGAAGGTGGTCAGATAGGATGATGGGCTGCTTCTGATTTCTTGAGCTGTGTTTTGGGGAAGTTCATTTGCGACTAATGAAAAGAACTGGACAGGTTAAGGCCTATCAACAAAGTATGTGTTGAAGAACCATAAATGGTACCTTGAATTCGCTGACAATATGGCAGTCCATTCTACGAATACAGGTAACGGAGCTACCGAGAAGATAAACATACTGAAACAAAAAACAGAAAGGGTCGATGCCAAATTTCTTTCAAAAAACAAAATATGTAACACTCACCGAAGCTGTCCCTCGTGACCTAAAGACAGAGCACGGTAAGGCTGAAAGAGCTTATAGCTTTAAATATGTTGGGGAAATCGAACACCTGAAAACTAACGAAAGAAATGTCAGCAACTGGATGAGAAAATGTAGCCAATGTCTTTCGTAGGACACATGCTTTATACAAGAGAAAGTACTCCTTAAGGCCAGTAAAACTAAAACACTACAACACTGGTATTAAAACAGTGTGTCTGTATATTAGTGAACGCCTTTAAATGACAGGATTGTCGAGACGGAGAGACGTCGAGAAATTCGAGAGAAATGTTCTCTGCAAGATAATGTGTCTAAAGAGCAGGAATAGTTGGTTACACAATACGAGGAAGGAATATGACAGATTAATCGAGAGTATTAGAAAAAAAAGACTAAAATTTTATGGACCTCTGCGTATGATGGATAAATCGAAGCTGACATCACAAGTTTTCCTAATTGACAGCAGACCCAAATTGTCCGACAAATAGTTCAAGGAGGTGAGACAGTCTCTTGAGCGTGTTGGATTAAATCGAAGACACCCCACATCAGGCAAAGTATAGATCAGCGATTACCAGCGTTAAAGGCTTCAAAGGTGAACAGAAACTGAACAGGTGAAAGACATACGAAAGCAGATAGACTGCCAGAGGAAGAATGCAAATTTTGCGCTGCAAAGAAGGCTGCAAAACAGGACCACCTAACGTGGTCTTTAATGGCTATTATAGAATTTAAAAAATATCTTCATTGTTAAATATTGTAACTTTTCATCTCAATTACGTTAAAGAATGATGTTCTAATATTCCTACAGAAGTACTTGAGTGATGTTACAGTTGAGTTACCGGTACGTAATTAATAACTGCACATTTGTGCTACCTAAAGATGATAATACACGTAACTGCGTTAGTGACAAGCAACCGTGCTTCCCCAAGCATTCTAATCTGTGTATCTTGGCTCAAGTATCAGGTCTGATGCTTGATCGAATTCCGATTATGCTCGCTTGTGCAATCGTTGAAGCGTGGGCATGCTGGATTATTTATATCAAGAATAGGGAGGCTTGTAGAAGCATTCATCAATGACTGGTTTGATTTAATGTTTATTTAGTCCTGTTAAAATACATCCTGTATAAAGGTTGTATAATTTGTCAAATGAAAAAATACAATATTACGTAGAGAGAGAAAGAGAAGAAATCAGCAGTTCTATGAGGCAGTTTGCGTAGCCTGTCCACCGAGAATAGTTAATATGGAAATAATATTTACGTTTCTTTACCCACTCTTTACTCCATATACCTATCACGTTTCCTTTTTTTGTTTTTCTCACGCTACAAGCAAAAAGGCTGCCAAAGCCAGCGCTTCGTTGCATGAGATCGACATTTCCCGTAAAAGACTCACACGTTAGGTCTACAAGCATGCTTGAACCACATGGAGACGAGGGTTTGTGCATGCTTATGCAATCACGCTTTCGCATTGTGCTTGTCAAGCATACAGTTATCTGTGTTACCATCTTAGGATATTTCCTCTAGAGCCAACAATGATACTAATCTAATTCAAGTACAGCAAGTCATTATAGACGCTTGACTATTTATATCCTAGAAGTAGGTATTTCTCATTCCCTCCCAAAATAGACAGATGGAGAAATATTCCAATTGGGAATGTAGTGGAGAGGATTTCAATTCTGTCAGTTGTCTTACAACCGAGAGAAAGCTTCAGAAACCGCCGGTAGGGACCTTACGCTTTTGGACTTGACATCTACTAGTTATTTCGATTGTTGACATGTGGACCAAAACTCCCAGTACAGATATCAATAGTGTTTCCCACACTTTGACTGACCTATAATAATATACGAAAGAAAAAACTTGCCATTGTAAGAGCTGCCATTATATTACACCAAGAGAGTGTGAAATTTCCATATCATCAATAATATTCTCAACAGTCCTAGAGGATGTTTTCAGCTCCTTAAACTGAGGAAGTCAGTCAAGTATACGCTTAATGTAAAATATCTGAACCAGTTTTGTTTTGCTGATGAAGTTGTTCTGTTTGCTTCTAGAGCGAATGAACTTCAATAAGCATGGAAATACTTAGCACTGCAGGTTTGAAAGTAGGCTTGAAAATAAATTATAATAAGTCTAAAATAAGTACAATAGATACATCAGTAATAAAATATTAAATAGCCGCAATGAAGTCATAGAAGCAGTAATCGAGTTTTTGGTCTTAAGACACTTGAAAGCAACAACTGAATGAACAGCAAAGACAGGGTAAAAGTGGTGTAGAGTGCTTTACTTTAAACTGAATGAATTTCCACCCAAATTTCTAACGTGTCTAGAACGGGAACTTCACAGCCAGCGCGTGTTAGCAGTTTAACTTCACTTTAATGAGACATGGACCTTCATTGCAAAGCAATTCCAAAATCCAGATGCAGATCGACAATATTTTCGAACCGGAGTGAAAACTTAACAGTGGCAATGAGTTTGTTTCATGAACCCAATTCCTTGTCTAAGTAAAGTGACTTGACACTTTCTACTTAGCTTGCAGTACATGTATCTTATTACTTTTGTGAATATTAAGCAAAGCCAGTTATTTGTAAATACCTTCTGTTCATTTCTGTACTGACTTTTACAGTAACAGAGGAAATAAACACACAAAAATAACAATTTTCTCAGAGAAAAAATGGGAAATTCAAAGATATATGCACGCACCATGGTATAAATATGCATTTTAACATAAATGTTTTAGATGTTGGGGAAACAGATAGACAGCCCAATATTATAATAGAGGAATCCAAAATGTGTTTTTAGTAATATACCATTAGCCCGACCGGTTGGCTGTGTGGTCTGACGGACAGCTTTCCGGGTGGGAAGGAGCGCCTGGTCCCCGGCACAAATCCGCCTGGTAGATTTGTGTCGAGGTCTGGCGAACCGGCCAGTCTGTGGATGGTTTTTAGGCAGTTTTCCATCTGCCTGGGTGACACTATGTCGGCGATTGCTGTGCAAACAAGTTCTCCACGTACGTGTACACCACCATTACTCTACCATGCAGACATAGGGGCTACACTCGTCTGGTGTGAGACATTCCCTGGGGGGTCCACCGGGGGCTGAACCGCACAATAACCCTGGGTTTGGTGTGGGGCGGCGGAGGGGTGAAGTGGACTGCCGTAGTCATCGTGGGATTGTAGACGGCTGCGGCGGGGACGGAGCCTCTCCGTCATTTCTAGGTCCCTGGTTAACATACAGTACAATATAGCATTTATTTATTTTGTGATGCAAAAAACGCAAAGAAAAAGGCAAGCTTTATGTGAAATTGACATCACACGAGACACTAACAAACTCAGCTTTGAATGGCTGAAATCCAAACAACAAACAAATTTCTGGAAGAAGACAGTTGCTGAAGCAGCCTCCTAACATTTAGGTACTTTTAGAGGTGTCAAGACAAATGTACATCGATGATCATTAGCATTGCACACCTACAGAATTAAATGTACAATCAAAAGCCAGTTCCTTTAAAGTATTTTATGCTTACAAATTACTCATGAATCATTTCATTTACTATGTCACAATATTCCTGCATTTCTGTGACAAACCTTCTGGTTCAGCAAAAGAATCATCATTTGCAGTACCCTGGGCTTTATTTAGCAAGCCTCATATGAGCTCACAGCACACAAATGACCATCTTCAGAATTATACTCCTTCCTATGCACATCATCATCATGCACTTGATATCCACAGGTGGATAAATGCCTCCTCTAAACTTTTTCGTGCATTCCACTGAGTATTTCCATGCTTAATTGATGGGCTATTGGAGGAAAGATCAGAGTATTTAGTTCCTGAATTTAATTTGAATGTCCCTGCTCCTTCCTGTGAAGTGAATTGACAAGACATTGTTGATGGTCATTCGTCCATTAAATGTGACCCTTTGAAGTTCTCCATGGGTGCTTTTCATTAGATGTGGGCAATTTATAGCTATCTTGCTTCCCTGTAGCCTTTTCTTTCACTCCAAGATCATAGATAACATAGATAAATAAAAAGAGTTTACCATTTTCCATTACATTTGTAAGTGATCTGTGAGCCTGTGCATCTGTGTAAAACACTTGTGAAAAGTTTTATCTTGTTGTTACGTGCTGTTTCAATTAAGATGTCAGGCAAGTTTTTACTACAGCAAATATTAAGTTCCACTCTCATTTATTGCATGTATTGTAGCGTTGCTCTTGGGGGACAAAACGAAAAAGAATTGTTATTTTATAATTTTTTTGAAAAATGTCGAAAAATTGAATATTTAGATGGGCCACTTGGCAACAGAATCAGGGATTGATTACACTATTATAATAACATACGTTGAGCATTAAATACCTGGTTGGATTATTTTGAATAAGAGCAGCAGATTGATTTATTTGAGATCGTTCGGAAGAAACATCATATTGTGCGTTTTTATAGTCACGATGTAGTCATACCCATAACAACACTAAGGGACCAGAAGATTTATAGACTTTAAAAGAAATGCAACACTACACAATTAAAAAAAAAGAGCTGATTCAGAAATAATAGGAAAACAATAATGTTCCTTCTGCCTCATGTTGCGTTTGGCCCATCAGCATGATCGTAATTTCTGGTGATGAACGAACACAAATAATTAACATTCCAGTAAATGAGGAGATGAAAATCATCAAGGTTAATTTACTAAAATAAGCACACTTATCTTTAACACATGTTTTTTAATGGTGCATACCTTTTCATATTAAATTACAGTAGATGACCGTTGTGGTTAAATACTTTATACATAACAGTCAAAATGTCCTCTTGATGCTGTCTGTTTGTAATCAGTTACAAGAAACTACATGTTTTCTGATTGGAAAAATAACAATTAGCATATTTACTGAATATTTTCACATAAAATATAAAATACCAATGCGGAACACAGCACGTCCGCATCAACCTTTCATGGAATACAAACAGTAAAAAATGAGGTGCCCAATGCCTCATTGTCTTGAAACAACAGAATTCTTTTTTATATCGTTAATTGATACATGTACATAGAGATTTACAGGTGCCGCATAAGAATGGCAAAGATAAAGAATAATAGATTCTGTCGCTGTGATGCGATGGTTCATTTCTTTTACTTTACAATTGTTCGATAACTTTAGGCCATCAGGCATTTACTATTGAGCATATATTAATGTTTGTGAGGTGAAAATTACTAATATTACAGTATGGAGCATGAAAAGAATAACAGAAGTCTGTATGCCCTGTCATTAACACAATTGTATGTTCCAGTTAACTGTGTAAATAATATGGAGCACACTGGAGAATAGTCATAGACATAGTGCAGAAAATTTATTGTTCTAACTGTCTAATTAGATCTGTGGGAGGTAGCACAATTCATTAGAAACAGGACAACAATGAACACACTGTGAGATATACCGACACCATCATTACAATTGATAAAAAAGATTTTGAAGAGAACAAACTTTCTACCAATACTTGATGCATGATTTCCTTTATCACTTAGTATTTGTTGTCCTTGTTCCCATGTTCTCCAGCTAAGATTTCTCTCATGAATCAAACAAGTTTGTCATTCTTCTTATATATTCAACATTGATGCAATTTATTCAGTGGTGTTCTAGCTTGAATTATCTTGTAAGCAACCATTAAAGCCAAGATTTTTATGTAATAGCAACATGCAAAATATATACATATTAATGCAATGAAAATGGTTAAAATGTGTTGGGAAATATATATTGTCATAAAATATTTTATTAAATATTTTACAAAGAAACAATAGTTTCAATTGAAATCAACTTCTGAATTACACCATGGCCTACTATATTATATTGATATGCTCACAGATGTCCCAGAAACATGAAAAGCACATTAATTATTTATTTATTTGGTCCAGGAAATCAATTTAATATGTTGTTTTCACATATGGGACAAGAGGTAAAAAACTGATTTACGATTACAGTAGACACTATGACCACATGATCAACTTAATACAAGTACAGTACATCGTAATATAAACTTACATACTTCACTGCATGTACATATAATAGCTTTAGTTATTAAGTGAGAATATATAATCAAATTATATTATAAAGTGGCATAATACATAATTAACAATATTTAATAAATGAGATTTACTTAATATGGTGTTCCAGAAATTCAGAGACAGAGCAGAAGCAGTGTCAAGCAAGGATTGTTTCATCTTTGCATTAAATGTATTTAATGTCAGTAAGCATTTTACATAAGAGGGCAAATGATTATCCAAAATAACTCCAGTATGATTTACTTCTCTTTTGCATAAGTTTGTACTTACCATCTTTAGATGTAGGCTAAGGTTCAGCCTAGATTCATATGCATGTAAATCAGAGTTTTGTTGGAAGATGTTTCCATTTTTTAAGTCTTGTGAAAATTAGTCTACATACAACCATTTTATAGTATGTATGTACAAATGTATGCATGTATGTTCATTCCACGTCTCCTCATAAAGCACTGGATGGTCTTAATCAGCATTGGTAAACATATAACTTACTGTCTGGAAATCATCACTGTGGGGGCAAGAACCACCTAACTTCAAAGGGGTGGGGGTGGGGGTGTAGCCCATGACGTGTCGGTACTCATTCTTTAATCAGCCAGCATTTGAGAATGTGAGTGCTTAGGGACTTGCAACAGAACTGACACACAATTTGAAACCCTTAAGAAATTTCTTCTGCTTGATGACCCCCACAAAATTATAAAAGGAGGAAAGTTCATTGTTTACTATATTTTTGCTGTTCATGCAGTAAATGTGTCACATCAAGCATGATGTTTTGATTTATTATTTCTTCACTACTAACTGTATTCATAACACACTAATAGACAGTTACCACAAAATGTACCAGCAAAATTATATCACTTTATGGCAGATAGTTCAGAAGATATGATTTCATAAACATTGAGTTGTGTGAAAACTGCTGCATCAAGCAAGACATTTAAATTTATTACTTCTTTGCTAATAACTCTATTCACAACACTTTTTGCAGAGAGTATCCACATCTGTGATTGAATGTACCTAGAAAAATATCTCATTGTATGACACAGAGTTTAGGAGCTATGGCCTCAAATACAGAGATACATGAAATCTACCACATCATGCATGAAATTTTTAATTTATTACTTCTGTACTACTAACACTGTTCACAGCACATTTTTCAGACAGTGACCACACATACCACTGGACACACCTGCAAAATTATATCATTGTACAGAACATAGTTCAGGAGTTACGATGTCCTAAACATTAAGTTGCATGAAAATGAAACTGCATGTCGAAATTCAATAGAGATACAGGTAAAACTTGTCTACAAATACATGTGAAATGTATTAAGTGTATGTGAAATATATTTGACATGTCCTTACATGGGCAAAGACATGGATAAAAAACTCATACTAATTCCCTGGAACAATTTCAGCCAAATTTGGTACACATGTTACTTACTTATCGGATCCATGGAACATGAAATTAACTACTATCTAATGTGGAAAGAAAAACAGCCTCCACATTGGGATGAATGGGGGGGGGGGGGAGGGGGGGGGGGGAGAGAAGGAGATGGACACATAATGATGGGGAAGGAGGAGATGGGCACAGATATGGGAGAGGAGGGGATGGACAGAGGGGGTGGGGGGGGGGGGGGAGGAGAAGTGAACTGAGAGAGAAAAGAGGAGAAGGTGGACAGAGAAAGGAAAGAGGAGACAGACAGAGGCAGGGAGTAAGAGATTGGCAGAGAGTTGGGGAATAAGGAGTTGGGCTAGAGGGGAGGAGCAGGAGGACAAAGAGAGGAGGGAGGAAGATGTGGATTAATAGAAGGCTGGAATAACTACATACCCAAAAATGCTGGATATTCAGCTAGTAACTACATAAAAATAGAGATGTCCACTACAGCCCAGATTTTGTTCCCTAGTGAACACCCAAGCCCAAAGAAGAATAATAGGGGTATATTTTGCTTTTGCAACTATTCTGAAATAGGTTGTGTGTTTCATTTAACTGAGCACACTGCAGTGTCTGTCTAAACATTTGTCTTTCTCTTCAGTTCAGAATTATTACTTCAGCTTGGCACCATGTTATGCTCCCAGGCAACACTGTGAGAACAAATTCTTTAGAATATGAACACAGTTCATCATGCTTATATTTTAATCACATTTTCTGTCTTGTTGTCAAATCAGTTTTGAATGAAAACTCTGGCTCTCACATACTTCCTTCATTATAATCCCCAGTTAGATCCTTACTATGTTAAATGTGGCAATGAAATTTATTTGTTTGTTTTCTATTTTTTTTTTTTTTTTACAGACAACAGCTTCCTTCTTCGTTTTCTTCGTGTAAAGAAGTTTAGTTTACCAATGGCTCAACAGGTCCTACTGAAATACCTAAATTTTAAGAAGACATTCTCATACTTAGTACCAAAACTTGACCCATTAGACTCACGAGTAGATGAGCTTATCAGACGTGGGTATGTAAAATCAATATGCAGTTATATGTTGACTCCTCTTTTACTAAAGTGAATTTCATAAAACTGAACCAATTGCATTCTCCACAGATTCATGTTTGTTTTACCAAGAAGGGACAAAAATGGTCGTAGGGTGATTTTCTATGCAGCAGGTATGCAAGTTTCAGATTAAAGTAATGATAAAGATGATAATAATAATAATAATAATAACTTTAGTAATATTAATATTCTGAAAGAACTTTGCTTTCCATTATTCTGCAGTAATAAATGTATAGCATATTTTACCATGCACAAGATACACTTCTTCATTATGGAGTGCCAAATTGGAATAGATAACTCTTTTATCAATGAAATTTTGGAACATTAGCTGAAAAATTTCTCCTGCAGTGTGAACTATGTAGATTATTTTTTAAAGGTAAGCTGGATCCAAAGAAGCATACAATTCAGGATGTAGGGCGAGTATTCATGATGACATATGAGGCTCTTATGGAAGATGAAGACAACCAAGTGCTGGGGGTAACACACATTGGTGATATTTCCAATTTCTCACCATCACTCATTACCTTCCTTACACCAACGGAGTTTGCAACCATTGTTAAGTGGGGAGAGGTAAGACATTTGTGACTGTGTAGCAGAGCTTTAAATAAGGTAAATGTGACTTTTCAATTGTACAGCTGTGATGAGATGCTGAATATTAATGAGACAACTGTCATTTACCTGATATCAATGTAGATAATTTAAGGTATTATAGAGATTTCAAAAGTAGAAACACAATAAATTTCTGTGTAAAACTGCTTTAAATTTAAGATGATAGTTATGCTCAGTTGTTTACAACTGAATTCACTGAACAGGTACTACCGACACATATACTTTATGTAATTTATTTTTGAATTTACAGCAATCAGTGCCAATGAGGCACAAAGAAGTTCATTTACTAAATGTTCCTGCCCCAGTGCGATATGTGTATGACTTTGCACGAACAAGACTGAGCGACAAGATAAAGAACAGAATTACAGTAAGTACATTTTATCATGTTTACAATTTGTTTTTACTATTATAATAGCAATAAGTTCTCATTGACTGAGTTTATTGTTCTAATTTCTTTTTGAATTTTCCTCTGTCGCTTGGCCTTGCTTGAATAATCAAAATAAGTGGCACAAAATTTAATCTGAACTGCCATATCTTTAGATATTTTTTGACTCTTCTTTCTGTACCCTTTAACAATTTTGCTAAAATGTTGCACCATTAGTTATTACAACACATATAATTAAAATACTGAACAACATTACATATTAGAGGAGGGAGAATCTGCCCCTAGTAGCTGGGTGGTCAGCGTGACGGAATGTCACACCTAATGGTCCGGTTTCGATTCCCGGTTGGGTCGGGGATTTTCTCCATTCAGGGACTGGGTGTTGTGTTGTCCTTATCACCATCATTTCATTCCCATCAACACACAATTCGCTGAAGTGGTTTCAACTCGAAAGACTTGCACCAGGCGAACGGTCTACCCGACGGGAGGCCCTAGCCACACAGCATTTCCAGAGGAAGGAGAATGGATGATCAAATCCACATTTAACTACACACAGACACCAAAGGAGCTGAACTATTTGAGAATATGTCACTTATTGATACAAAATATTTAATACCTCTTGAACTAAAGAACAAACTGTTTGATATTTACACAGTTCTACCCATGCATTTGTTACTTTCAGTACAATTTGCACCTATTTTATCATTTTCTATTAATCTGTCTAAAAGTGAACAAATGTCAGTACTGTATAAATCTTTCCCTCAACTACTTTTTATTAATTTGGACACTTGGAGCTGAGTGTTGTAACTGATGCAGCAAGTTCTACATCTACATCTACATACATACTCCGCAATCCACCATACGGTGTGTGGCGGAGGGTACCTCGTACCACAACTAGCATCTTCTCTCCCTGTTCCACTCCCAAACAGAACGAGGGAAACTCGCATGATGATCAAACCTACCAGCAACAAATCTAGCAGCACGCCTCGGAATTGCTTCTATGTCCTCCCTCAATCTGACCTGATTGGGATCCCAAACGCTCGAGCAGTACTCAAGAATAGATCGTATTAGTGTTTTATAAGCGGTCTCCTTTACAGATGAACCACATCTTCCCAAAATTTTACCAATGAACTGAAGATGACTATCTGGCTTCCCCACAACTGCCATTACATGCTTGTCCCACTTTATATCGCTCTGCAATGTTGCGCCCAAATATTTAATCGACGTGACTGTGTCAAGCACTAGACTACTAATGGAGTATTCAAACATTACAAGATTCTTTTTCCTATTCATCTGCATTACTTTACATTTATCTATATTTAGAGTTAGCTGCCATTCTTTACACCAATCACAAATCCTGTCCAAGTCATCTTGTATCCTCCTACAGCCACTCAATGATGACACCTTCCCGTACACCACAGCGTCATCAGCAAACAGCCGCACATTGCTATCCACCCTATCCAAAAGATCATTTATGTAGATAGAAAACAACAGTGGACCTACCACACTTCCCTGGGGCACTCCAGATGATACCCTCACCTCCGATGAACACTCACCATCGAGGACAACTTACTAGGTTCTATTACTTAAGAAGTCATGTTTGCCGATATTGTCTACTCTCTCTCTCTCTCTCTCTCTCTCTCTCTCTCCCCCTCTTTTCTTTCTTCTTTTTCTTTTTCAAAGTGGTGGACATTGTTGTATACCATAGTAGTAAACACTAACATAATATCTAATGCAGAAACAGCAGCCTCATTTTCTGATTACTAAAATTAACAAATATCATTGTATACCATGGAAGTAAACACTAACACAATATCTAATGCAGAAACAGCAGCCTCATTTTCTGATTACTAAAATTAACAAATATCGTACAGTCAGTTGCAACTGCACTAAGTAATGTACAGATTACCAGTTTCAGCTGCCTATAACCTTCTTTTGCTGCAGTAGTATACCATACATTAATTGTCACAATGCAGTTAATTGATAATCAGCAAAAATCAACATAACTATCCAACACTATTTCTATTCATTTTTATAGATGCGAGACAAAAGGCTACAGTAAAATAAACTGGAATCATTCCTATCACAGCAATGCCACTGATAATAGTGAAGGGTCATATACATCTTGAATGACGTACTTATTGCTGAGGCAATAACTATTTCAGCCCAGTAGATGTAGCTATTTATCTCAACTGTATCAAAACATATTTAAGTGTTGTACAGTACATGGTCCTTTTTTTTTTCTTTTTTTAATGAAGCACAGTTTGACAATTAGTATAACAACATCACATTAGAAAATGACTATAGCTTCGCAAAACTGGTAATGTGTGCATTATGTTGTGTAAATGTGACTCAATAAAAGCATCTGTAAAATAAAATCGTGGCAGTGACTGTTAAATACAATAGCAGATTGATTGCTTTTAGTGTGAGCTACCTGAATGTTAGCTCTAAGATTCTGTAATAAGTTATTTTAAATTTCTCTAACCCAGTAATGGCTGTGATAAGACACTACAATGTGAAACAATGAGACAACAAGCTCTGATCAGTTAAGCTTCATAGTGTCAAACAATCAATCAGCCCAGTTCATGCTCCATAAATGTCCTTCAAAATACTGTATAGAGAACTGGAGTTTTTATTGTTTGCAATATGAACTCACCATGACTCATTGCTTTAAGCATACACCAACATGAGTTATTTTCCCAGCAACCACAGCACAGCTACCTATTACCTGGAAAGGTATTTCTCATCCAAAATTGCATAACCAGTTTCAATAATCCAACTCAAAATTAATTTTTTTGTTAAATAAATGCTGGAGACTTAGCTATGAGACATGATTTATTAAGTAAACCACATCCATCCTATGCGGCTTATTACTCAATACAATCTCTTCCCTTTCAGATGCATGAGTCCTTGGGCAACCTTCAAAACACGGTAGGACTTGACATACTCCCTAAAGAGTATGGTGGACAAATACCTATGGATGAAATGATAGGTAAGATTTTATTTTTTAGAGATGTGATTCTCCTTTTAAAAAGTGATTCATTAACAGTAGATATGTTACACTGCAACTAACATATTCTTACCCGTTTAACAGTAATGACAGATGCTAGATTGAAAGAAAAAAAGAGGAAAGGAGGAAGTATGAATAATTAATTGCTGTTAGAAACAGAGAACTGATATCTAAGCATCTTACTTACAACAGTGTTCTTGTTACAGACAATAATTACAGTAATGAAAATGATTTTTATTGCAGATCTCTGGAAGAAGGAACTTGTTGCCAAAAGAGACACATTGTTGGCATTAGAAAATATGAAGATACTGAGTGACCAAGGAATAATCAGAAGAAAAAATACTCAGAATGGTAAACACCAAAGCATAATTGGGATTGAGGCTCTAAATGGCAGTTTTCGCAAACTTGAAGTGGATTGATAGGGAGCTGCCACAAACTCAAAATGAAATGAATCTATTCAATTTTGGGATTTATCATTCCTCAATTATCTACATATTCTAAAGACAAAAAAGTTTAGTTAAAATTATTTCTAAAGAGCTGCCTTAAAATTCTTTCAAAACTAAGCCAGCAGACAGTGAGAAGTAGCCAGTGATCCTTTCGTTAAAGCAAGGTTCCTCAGGGATTTGTGTACTGAAAAATAAAAAAAGCAAATGTGCTTAATGATATTATTTATTGTGCATGGATGTTAATGTTATCAAGGGAAAAGAAGGATGCTGCATTGTAGCTGGGTGCTGATTTTGATAATACTCATCTAGTGTGCAGTAGAGCTGGTAAATGCTAGTCCTGTCACTTTATCACAATCAGGCTCAGTGCATATCATGGTTGTTACATTTTAAGTACAATCTGTTCATTTTCTGTGAGAGCTTCCTCCTTTTTTTCTAGACATCAAGTACTGTCTGTTCATATCTTTAACTTTTTGTACTGAATGGTCATACATCTTATTTAATTTATAGTTGTAGAACATATACTGTAATGTAAATAAAATATTGAAATACTTGTATTTAAAAATACAAAACTGAATAAAAAAATAGTTTTTAATAGTGTTTGTATCCTGTAGCAAGAAAATAGCACATGTATTTTCTCTTACCTGTATCTTTAGATTGCAAGGATCACTAGTTAAATATGTAAGACATAAGGGATACTGTATGTTTAAAACAGACATACAAACAAATCATATTCAATCTGTTGCCAGGAACCTACCCTCCTATATAAAAGATACCAACTACTTCCTCCACCGACTCTCCACAGTTCCTGTCCCTTTATCACACGGTGCCCTGCTCGTCATTATTGATGCCACCTCCCTGTACACTAACATTCCTAATGCCCGTGCCCTTACCGCTATTGAACACTACCTTTCCCAGTGCCCAATGGATTCCAAACCAACAACCTCCTTCCTAGTTGCCATGACCAACTATATCCTCACCCACAATTACTTCTCCTTTGAAGGCATTACCTACAAACAAATCAGGGGTAGGCTATGCACACCTGCATGGCACCATCCTATGGCAACCTATTCAGGGCCATCTAGAGGAATGCTTCCTAAACACCCAGAATCCTAAACCCTTCACCTGGTTCAGTTTCATGGATGACATCTTTGCTATCTGGATTGAAGGTGAGGACACCCTATCTACATTCCTCCAGAACCTCAACAACTTCTCCCCATTTGCGTCACCTGGTCCTGCTCAACCCAACAAGCCATCTTCCTTGATGTTGACCTCCACCTCGAAGATTGATACATCAGTACCTCTGTCCATACCAAACCTAATAACCATCAGCAATACCTCCACTTCAACAGCTGCCACCTATTCCATACCAAGAAGTCCCTTCCATACAGCCTAGCCACCCATGGTCATTGAATCTGCAGTGGTGAGCAGTCCCTCTCAAAATATGCTGAGGGTCTCACTGAAGCCTTCACTGACTGTAATTATCCTCCCAATCTTGTACAAAAACAAATCTCCCGTGCCTTATCTTTCCAGTCTCCCACCACCTCCCAAAACCCCACCATCTGGCCACAGTGGAGCATTACCCTCATAACTCAGTACCATCCAGGACTGGAGCAACTGAATTACATTCTCTGCCAGGATTTTGATTGCCTCTTATCATGCTCTGAAATGAGAAATATCCTGTCCACTATCCTTCCCACACCTCCCACAGTGGTATTCAGCCATACACCAAACCCACACAATATACTTGTCCATCCTTACACAACCCCTCTTCCAAATCCCTTACCTCATGGCTCCTACCCCTGTAATAGACCTAGATGCAAGACCCATTCCATACATCCTCCCACCACCACCTATTCCAGTCCGGTCACTAACATCACCTATCCCATCAAAGGCAGGGCTACCTGTGAAACAAGTCATGTGGTCTACAAGCTAAGCTGCAACCACTGTGCTGCATTCTATGTAGGCATGACAACCAAAAAGCTGTCTGTCTGTATGAATGGCCACTGACAAACCGTGGCCAAGAAACAAGTGGACCACCCTGTTGCTGAACACACTGCCAAACATGATATCCTTCATTTCAATGACTGCTTCACAGCCTGTGCCATATGGATCCTTCCCACCAACACCAGCTTTTCTGAATTGTGCAGGTGGGAACTTTCCCTGCAATACATCCCATCTTTCCGTAACCCTCCTGGCCTCAACCTTCGTTAGTCGCTGTCCTCACCCATCCAGCCCCTTCCATGCTCCCACTCCATCACTACACAGCCATCGTTTCAGCCTCACATCCATTCTCTTTTTTATTTATGTTATTTTATTTTTTATTTATTTCTCTCTATTTCTCTCCTTTTCCACTCCTGCCCCCCCCCCCCCCCCATCCCCACCTCTCTCCCCTTTTGAAAACATTTCCCTTTTACCTCCTCCAAACAATAAAAGAAAAAAGTAATGAAATGTAATGGTAGAAAGCTATCAATGAAATCTTGGATGCTGAATGTACCACAGAGCATTCAGAACAAAACAGACTGTCTGCAGCTTGTGGTCTAGTGTCAAAATTGGGACTTTGTACAGGCACTGATGACTGTGCAGTTGAATGCCCTACAAACTAAACATCACAGAACAAAATGGAGTAAACTACAAAATAGCAAGAACATGTACCAACCCACAAGCATTTTGATATTAATCATTTATTTTTAGTTGTAGTTGTTTGTTGTTCCACAGAAGACTAGCCTTGTTAAAAATGCTTCTTACAAATTCATCCTGATTTATGTTTCTCATTGTTATGATAGACAGGTATGCACATGATTCAATCATGAGATTTTCATCACTGATGGCATACAGTATACCCACCACATGTCTTTTTCTTGTGATCTACATGAATTCACTTCCTTTCATTTCCACTGCAATTGTTAGTGACTATTTGTGCAGGCAGACAAAATACTTGAAGGAATTCTTCAAAAAAATAAAACAGGCAGTGAATAACTCCCTCACATAGGAGTCTAATCATATTTGCCAATCATTAATAAATATGTGGAAGAGCAATATCCCAGCTAAACTCCAGAGCACAGTTGAGGTGGTTGTAATTTCTTCATCCTTGTTAGCTTGTTAGGCTCAGATTTCAGCTTGCCATGACACATTATTTACATTGGAGGCTCAGCATTTCTGAATGGTATCTATTGCTATTTGCTTAATTTTTGTATGAGTATCCTGATAATTGTAAAAAAAAAAAAAAAAAAAAAAAAAAAAAAAAAATGCTTGACGTAGTCAACATCAGTTCCACCACACTATGCAATCTCGTATAGAATAAGTGATGAGAATCCATCAACTAATTTTCAGAAAGAAAAGTAAGGAAAGGTAATTGATTTCTAAATAGAAAATTAGTGTCTTTATTGTATATATATAATTCTGTTCTTCTTCCACTAACACTGTTTGAACCTTTGTTTACATGCAATACTAACCTGCAACAGAGATACATAAATACAGCTGTAAGAAGACAAAGTATCCAAATTCAATTCAGAAAGAAACTATCCATTAAGACAACAACTATATAAAGACAGAAATTACAGATAGTGCAACATACTAAGCCCAAGTTAAATGAGAAAAATATAGCAAAAATGAAAGAATGACAAGCTTTTAAAACCTAGAGTTACCTTCACTGGAAAAAGAGAGTGGAGGACATGGAGGAAATGGGGCTTTGCAAATGCAGACTAATAAACCAGAGGAAGACTTGAGAGAAATAATGGATAATGCCTGGTATTAAGATATCTCATGGCAATACAAAGTTACATTTAATTCAGACAGTATGCTGTAATGATGAAATGAAATTAAATTGCCCATCATTGTTACAAAACCCTCCAGCTGAAAAAGCATAAAGAAAGCTTACAGAATGTTGATTAAGATGAAGTTAACAATGAGCTTAATAAAAATGGAAATTTGCTCCCCAATATTTCATTTGTTCACACAAAACTCAATTTCTGTTAGTTCCTGCAGTCAGTCCCCTCTCTCTGCTCTCCTGTCTCCACTCCATTCTACCTTAGTGTCCCACTGAAATCTCATATGATATTGCTTTCTGTTCCTGCCTAGCTCACCCACATGTTGCAATCTTATCTTCCTTTGGATCCTCTTCTTAACCTATTACTATTTTACTAATGTATATGCTATTGCAAAAAATATCAAGAACACTGTCAACTGTAAGATCATCACCACTTTCTTTTATAGGGTACCAGTTTCAGCATTCTAATATGCCATCAGCAGACCCTCCATACTAGATATTGGCTAAATTTTCCAGTAACAAACATATGTATGTCATATGGGAAAATAACTAGTTATGTTTTAGGTGTTGGCATGTGCTAATTTCACATGTGTATAAGCTGGTACAAAGACCAGTTATTTTCACACATGACATACATATGTGAAAATCTATCTAGTATAGGGGGCCTGATGTTGGCATATTATATCACTGAAACCAGTAGCCTGTAAAATAAATTGGAGATGAACTTACAGCTGCTGGCATTTTTGATAGGTTTTACATACATATTGGCTGTTGTCCTACCATTCAGCAAAAGCAAGAATGGGTACACCTAAGTTATATACTATTGCTCCATCTTTCCTAATGCCCTGCCCTAGCTGTTAGTCCCTCCCACTGCTGCATACACCATCTCCACTTAATCCAGCTAAGAGAGCTACTCATCTGAGTCAGGCTGGAGCACCAGAAGGGACAGTAGCTATGTTTGTGTTTTTGATACTGAAAGTTTCTCCGATTTGAAGAACCGTTTGTCCTCATACCACCAGCTGTAAGTTCATCTCCAATTTCTTTTATGGGGTACCAATTTTGGCAATATACTATACCACCACCAGGCCCTCTATACTAGATAGTGGCTGAATTTTCCAATAACAAAGATATGTATGTCATATGTGAAAATAAACAGAAATGCTGGTATTTACACAAACATCAAATATTCCAGACGATACAAAATTACAAGCCTAGGATATTACAAGGACCTTCAAGAAATGATAAATAACTAAATAAGAAATAACTGCTGGTGATAGCGTTTTAATTGGTGACCTGCAGCATACCAGGCAGTGATGCTAATCACTACCCTACATTACTTGCACCATGCCTTGCCATATTGGCCCCTCTGCTGCGGAAACAGTGACCCATTCTCATTAAAGCCAACTACATCACCCTCACACTTGATATTGTCAATGGTTCTCTGCATGGCATTGCTGGTGGGACCTTGCATTCTTGTTATGTTGTTATATCCTTCTCACAAGATGAGCATTGAATGTAGCCCCTCCCACTGAAGCTTCGCTATTGTTGAGTGGGTCTTCAGTTTCTTTGAACCACCCGTCATCGATCTGCACATCTGGGCTGTAGTAATGTTTCACATGGAGGATGTGGATGAAGTCTCTGTGCTTTTGTCTTCATGATGAAAGGCCATAATCCAGATCTTTATATGTGATGTCTGACAAGTGACAAGGGATACAATACACTAAAGTAGCACCTGAGTAACTTTTCCAACAATCCAGTTTCTGTACAGGCATAAAAATCCATACCAAGTCTCCTGGACTGTATCTCACTGACCAGTGATTGGCTTTACAGGGCTGTTTGTCTGTCTGCTGGACAACCAGGGTCTGTATGTGAGCCAGTTGCCTTGCTTCGTCAGTCCTGGTGATGAGATGTTTCACATAGTCATTTCAAGTATCATCTGACTGAAATAGAAGCAGTGTACCTGTTGTCATTTTGGCCTTGTGACCATGAAGCAGGAAGAATGGGGTGAAACCTGCAGTGTCTTGCTTCACTGTGTTATATGCAAATTTAACAATAGGCACTGTAGTATCCCAGTCTCTCTGTTAGACGTCAGTGTGCATTGACAGCACATCCACCAATGTCTTACCAAAGAGTTCTATGAGGCCATTCATCTGTGGATAGAATGTAGTTATCATCCTGTCGGTGATACTGTAATGTGAAATTCTTTGATACTAGTCAACTGGACCAGTGATCAGGGTGAGACAGAGAGAGAGAGTGAGTATAAATTTGTCCGAGATGGCTTCTTGCTTCCTTTATCACATTTTCTATATCTGATTACATTTGTTTTGACTAATTTTTGTATAGGCACTGATAACCTCATCACTGAATGCATATAACCCACAAACGCACACAACACACAGCATGTTGTCTAGGACACTGGCAGACACTATTGTTATCAATTCAGTCCTGACCATATTTCAGCCAGCTCAAATGGCATGGATGAAATTTTTGCTGGTTTGCGAATCAGGCAAGTGAATTAAGCAGCCTATGACCTTCCTTACATTGTAATGTTTACTTTCTACAGTGACAAGGCCTAAGTCACACTATTCATAACTATTTTTGGAACTGCACATTACCTTCTGGTGCTGAACAGGATGTTGTGTAGCTGCTCCTTGCTCTGGGCACAACTGACACCCCACTTCAGCATATGTTTTATTGCGACTGGGATTGAACATTATTTCACAGGCACTATGCTTTGATCTGATAATGGCTGTAATCAAATCATATCAATAAGGTAATAAATAAAAACCTACACAAAACAATCCACTCAAAATCATTTGAACAAATTTCGTAGCAGCATCACTGATGAATGCTGTGTGGGTGTAATTTTTGATTTATCTGGATGCTTCCTTGTCTAAAAGTAACCTTGGAGAGTAAGTTCCATTGTCTAACTTACATTTTAATATTGTGACAAGCTGACATGTGCTGTAGGTGACCAGTTCAAACCCAACCACTAACAATTACTTGTTATTTAGTATTTATCATTTCTGGAATGTTCCTAAACTATCTATCTTTGTAATATTTGCATATTCTGGAATATTCTATGTTTCTATAAATAGCTGCACTCGCCATTCAGGAGCTCAGTTCTGTTCAACTGTGCACTGGTGTCAGTAATAAATGTGCTTCCAGCACTAAGTGTTGTATTTCACTGACAATACTACCTTCAGATTTGAACTTGACTGTGGTTTTGATGTGACACTGTTTGGTGGAGATGCTGGGTACTTCAGTACATCTTCCAAAACAGCAGTAAGTCAGCTGCACATCAGGCTTTGCACCCAAAAAACTTTCGCTCGGTTTGATGAGTTGCTCCAGAATATGATCTCATATAACATAATAGAATGAAAGTAAGGAAAGTATGCAAGTTTTTTTTATATTTATATCTACTACATCTTACATAATTCTCATGACAAATACAGACTTCTTTAGGCACTTAAGCAATTCTGTGGTATGCCCTACCCAACTGAATTTATTATCGAGTTGTAACCCCAGAAATTTAACACTGTCAACCTCTCCCATCTGCATGTCTTCATATGTTATACACATGCTGGAAGGAAATCTCTTACAGGTTCTGAACTGCATATAGTGGGTCTTCTCAGAGTTTAATGACAGTGAATTAGCTTTGAACTTCTTATTAAAGTCAGTGAAAATTTGATTAGCATCTATTTCTAAATCTGTACTTGATTTACTACTTATTGCGATATTTGTATCATCTACAAACAAAACTAACTTAGCATCTGTCAGTGTCACAGATGAGAGATCATTAATGTACACAAGAAAAAGCAATGGACCCAAGATGGAACCTTGAGAACACCACATGTAATTAATTCCCAGTCAGATGAAGACTGACTGCTTACTGC
This sequence comes from Schistocerca serialis cubense, assembly GCF_023864345.2. Lineage (NCBI taxonomy): Eukaryota > Metazoa > Arthropoda > Insecta > Orthoptera > Acrididae > Schistocerca > Schistocerca serialis. The sequence continues at coordinate 80,554,855 of NC_064642.1, read as the reverse complement.
ACTGGTATTTTGTAATGACACCCTTTGTTTCCTGTTTGATAGATAAGACTCAAAACCATTTCGCAGCATTGCTGGTGACACCAAATATTCTAATTTACTTAAGAGAATGCTGCAGTTCACACAGTCAAAGGCTTTTGACAGGTTACAGAAAATGCCAGTAGTCTCTAATTTATTATCTAATGAATTAAGTACATTCTCACTGTAAGTGTAAATAGCTTTCTCTATATCAGAACCCTTAATAAATCCAAAATGTTACTTTGATCACATAGTATTTGCAGTCAGATGCTTAAGGAGATGCTTGAACGTAACCTTTTCAAATATTTTTGAGAAAGCCGGCAAAAGTGAAATTGGTTGATAGTTTGATGGTATCTTTTTATCCCCCTTCTTGTAAAGAGACTCAACTTCAACATATTTTAGCCAGTCTGGAAATGTTCCTCTGATAAGAGATTGATTGGACAAATAACTGAAGATAGAAATCAACTCACATGACCACTCTTTGATTAACTTTGTTAATATGTTATCATGCCCATTGGAATACTTAGATTTTAAGGATTTTATGATGGATGCTACTTCTTTGGGAGACCTGAGTGTCATTTTCATTTTACTGAAATTATTTTTAGACTGGTGTCAGATACTCCATTGCACTGTTCACCGAATCTGAAAACCCCAAGCTGTCAGTAATAGAAATTAAGTACTTGTTTAAGATGTTTGCAACACTACATGTATTTGTTACCAAAGTCTCATTTATTTTTAGAACTATCTGTTCTTCTTCCTTTTTGGCCCAACCTGTCTCTGTCTTCACTATATCCCACACAGTTTTTATTTTGTTGCCTGATGTAATTATCTTTTTCTCAAAATAAAAATACTTCAATTTCTGGATTACTTGCTTCAATATTTTGCTGTATTCTTTTTAATACATTACAGTTCTAACATCAGAGCTGTTCCTAGATAGCAGATACACTCTCCTTTTCGTCCCACATGAGATCTTTATTCCTTGTGTAATCCATGGTTTATTTTTTGGCTTCTGTGTGATTTGAGTTATCTCTAGAGGAAAACAATTTTCAAAAGTGGAGGTAACTTTATTAACAAATGCTTTGTATTTTCCATTTGAGTCATAAGTATTGTAAACATCTATCCAGTTCATGTCTTTGAGCAATTTCCTGAATTTCTCAGTTTTTGACTTATTTATTACCCTCCTGTACTCAGATTTAATAGATTTTTTTTATCCTGACAAGTTTGAACATTTAACACAAGATTCTGCATGTCATTATCAGATAGCCCATTTACTATTGGTTTTGTCATATGACTTTTTCCCTAGATTTGTCTACAAAGATATTATCAATAGCAGTCTCAGAGCATTTACATATCCTAGTAGCAAAGTTCACTGTAGGAACTAAACTGAATGATAGTGTTACTGACTGCAATAATTGTTCATTGATAGAGCTTTTCAATAAATCCACATTAAAATCACTAGCAACTACTATTTCCTTGTTTTTACCATGAGATGAGACAGCAGAGCTTCCAGATTTTTTATGAAGAGCTTAAAATTTCCAGAAGGTGATCTGTGTATACCTACTATTAAAAAGAACTTATTATGAAATACTACTTCTGTTGCACAAGCTTGTGAGTACTGCTCTGAGTAAAATTTATTAATATCAATATTCTTGAAATCAAAACAGTTTCTGACAAACATGGCAACTCCTCGTTTCTCCGTATTTTCTCTGCAGAAATAAGAAGCTAACTTGAATCCTGTAACATTTAATATATCTATATCAGGCACTGCAATATTGTATATGCACTGTAGGTGGCCAAGGAGAACTTTGGATCACAGCTATAACTCATCTCTAAAGGTACATGCTTAGGGCCAGCCAAATCAGTTCGGGAAGAGCTGATTAGTGTCATAGATGAAGAATCTTGCTCTGCTACCACTGCAGACAATTCACGGGATGAAGACACTATCAGAATGCTAATAGGATCTGGCCTGACTGAGGAACAATGTCAGTGAGAGATAACCATTCTGCATCAGTTCTCCGATGCTTTCAAATCTGGAGTGGAGAAAAGACAGACCAAACAGCCCGTAGTAAAACACCATATCAATGCTCAGGATCATTTACCAATTAACCAGTGCTCCTATAGAGAGCTGCTAGTTGAATGATGGATGATACAGGAGGAAATGGAGAGAATGCTACAAGATGACATCACTGAACCTTCAGAGACTCTTTTGCCCTCTTCTGCAGCTCTTGAGAAAGAGGAAGATGGCACATGGTGTTTCTGCATTAATTACTGATGAGTGAATAAAATCATGATGAATGATATATATCCACTGTTTGCGCTGATGACACCCTAAACTGCTTGAAAGGAGCGAAATCTGTCCCAACTATGGACATAAAGAAGGTTACTGGCAAATTGGGGTTGAAGACACTGACTTGGAAAAGAATGTCTTCATAACTCCTGATAGCATCTACAAGTTCAAAGTTATGCTGTTTGGACTATGTAACACTCCAATTAGCTTCAAATTTATGATGGACAACCTACTTTGACACCTTGAAATGATGATGTGTCTTTGCTGTCTGGATCATATTATTGTTTTTTCTAAGACATCTGAAGAACATCTTAACTAGTTGACATCCATGATGAAGTGTATTAAGACTGCATCTCTGCTTGAATCTGAAAAATACCTCTTTCTCATCCAACAAATTAGAATCTTGGGGCATCTAGTGACAGGCAATGAAGTCTGTCCAAATCCACAGAAAATAAGAGCTGTCACAGATTCTTTTTTAACTCCTCAGCACAAATTGTGACATGAGAAGTTCTCTCATGAATATGCTCATACTATTTGATGCTTTATAAAGGACTTATGTACCAAAGGCTGTCCCTTGCAAGAATTTCTGCAGGAGACACCAAATTTTCATGAACAAGGCCCAAGGAAAATGTTTCGCTGTCCATAAGGAGGAGTTAACAGCTTCTCCAGTCTTAGCACTGTAGACGAGACAGAACTTCACACTGACACTAGCAGTTTTGAGACAGGGGTAATTTCAATACAAATTCAGGAAGATTCTGAAAAGGTTATAGCTTATGGTTCCAGAGTACTTTCCAAGTCTGGGATGAACTACTCAACAACAGAAAGTGTCTTGGAGTTGTCTGGTCCCTCATTGAGTTCTGGCCATATTTATTTGGCAAACCTTTGACTGTTGTGACAGATCACCATTTTCTATACTGGCTGACTAGCCTGAAGGATACGTTAGATCAAGTAGCAAGATGGGCACTGAGGCTTCAGGAGTATGACATTACAATGGTATACAAAAACATGTGCAAATGCAAGGATGATGATTGCCTTAAGAGAATTCCTTTGGTGGAACACAGAAATGCCATTGGTGCATTAAGTGATACTGCTCCTGAACAAAGGGAAGATCCATCACAGCCCATCTGCAATCAGTAACCTTGGAGGATTCCTCTATGCTCCTAGATCTGGTCCCTTGGATTTGTGAAGACTCTAGGCAATGTCAGGTGCAGGTGTCCCTGGCCACATTTCTATCGGTCTTTTAGACACTATGTTAGCCACTCTAATGAAGGCCGATGGTAGCATGTGCCACAGTTACCTATGGCACATCTGGTAACAATCCTGCCCACAGCAGTGCCATTCCACCAGACTGGAATGACCACATGACGAAGTTCCCAAAGGTCATGAGCGTCAGTGGACAATTGTCTGCGCTGACTATCTCAGCCACTAAACTGTCACTAAAGCAGTGCCGACAGCCCAAGCTCACAGAATTGCAAAGTTTCTTGTAGAAGACATAATTTTGAAGTATGGGGCACCAAGAGAGATGATGTCTGATTGTGGAAACATTTTCTGGCTGAGGCTAGTCTTCTTCTTCTTTATCCTGTATCTACATGGGATTGGATAGTTAGTTATCAGGTTTGGCACTGTTAAAGTCAGAGGTTGGCCAGATACCCTTCCTGTTTCCACCACTTTACCCCCATCATGGAATTTGTGTAACTCAGCTCTCTGCATCCAGTGTTAACCATGTGAAATTATGTGAACATATTCTACATGTTAGCAGATCATATAAATGGGGCTGGATGTGGCTATCAGGCTAGTATTAACATAGCTGAATGTGGGAAACCACCTAAAAATCACAGCCAGACTGGCTGGCACATCTACCAATGTTGTTAATCCACCAGGTAGATTCGATTGAGCATTGGTATGCCTTCCCAAATACTGAAAGCAGCATGTCCACACAATCACACTAGCTCACATCCTGGAAAGTAGCATTAACATGATTGTATGTTATAAAATTGTCAATTAAAACACAAGGAGGACAAGAGAAAAACTAAAATAGATTCTCAGGAATATGTGGCTAGCTGATTACTTACAAAAAACACAGATGAGCCAGCCATTGACAACATATTGCCTTCAGTGACAATGACATAGAGTTTTACGCATCAGATTCTCATATAAGCCAGCAAATATTATCAAAAATTTTATAACAGAGTAGAACAAGACAGACTGACTGTCATTATATGTGAATGGCAAATGGTACAAGCAGAATGCTACAGTTGGGAAACAATAAAAAATTGAATAAATCAGACACATGCTACTTTTAGTATGTTTAATAACCTTGTGGTGACATCAGTTAGATTAGATTAGATTAGATTTACTTTCATTCCAATTGATCCGTAGTGAGGAGGTCCTCCAGGATGTGGAACATGTCAGAAAAACAACAATACATGACAAATATTTAAACTAAAACAAATAAGCTAATGTACCATTCCACAGGTCCCAAGTGGAATGATCGTCATTTTTTAATGAACACTAAGAGTCATTTTACAAATACTATTGCACTGAATTTAAAATAAAAAAGTTTTATATTTATTTATAAGGTAAGAAACATGTAATACAACTACTGTAATACTTATTTACAATGAACACATTACTGCACTGAAATGGTGCAGAAGTTAGATTATACTTACACACACACACACACACACACACACACACACACACACACACACACACACAAATTTTCAGTGAACACATTACTGCACTGAAATTGTGCAGAAGTTATGTTGTACTTATATACAAATCAGTTGGTTTTCCTCAGAAATTCATCAATGGAGTAGAAGGAGTTGGCCACCAATAAATCCTTTAGGCTTCTCTTAAACTGAATTTCATTGGTTGTTAAGCTTTTTATGGCTGCTGGCAAGTTATTGAAAATGTGTGTTCCTGAATAATGCACACCTTTTTGTACAAGACTAAGTGACTTTAAATCCTTGTGAAGATTATTCTTATTTCTAGTATTGATTCCATGAATTGAGCTGTTGGTTTGAAAAAGTGATATATTTTTAATGACAAATTTCATTAAGGAATAAATATATTGGGAAGCTGTAGTTAGTATCCCTAGTTCCCTAAACAGGCTTCTGCAGGATGTTCTTGAGTTCACACCACATATAATTCTTACTGCACGTTTTTGTGCCCGGAAAACTTTAGCTTGGCTTGATGAATTACCCCAGAAAATAATCCCATATGACATTATGGAATGAAAGTAAGCATAGTATGCCAGCTTTTTCATTTTTATATCCCCTATGTCTGACAAAATTCGCATTGCAAACAGAGATTTGTTAAGACGCTTCAGCAGTTCTGTGGTGTGCTCCTCCCAGTTGAATTTATTATCAAGCTGTAATCCCAAGAATTTAACACCGTCCACTTCTTCTATCTTCTTGTCATCATATGTTAGACATATACTCTTGGGACACCCCTTACAAGTTCTGAACTGCATGTAGTGTGTTTTTTCAAAGTTTAGTGACAAAGAATTGGCTAGGAACCAGTGATTAATGTCTACAAATATTTTATTGGCTGATCTTTCTAAGACTACACTTGATTTGCTATTTATTGCAATGTTTGTATCATCAGCAAACAAAACAAACTTGGCATCTGGTAATGTTACTGATGAAAGGTCATTGATATACACAAGAAAAAGTAAGGGCCCCAAAATGGAACCTTGTGGGACCCCACATGTAATTAGTTCCCAGTTGGATGATGCCTGATAGCTTGATACATGTCTCTTTCCTAATAACACCCTTTGTTTCCTGCCAGAGATATAAGATTTGAACCATTTTGCAGCATTTCCTGTTACACTATAATATTCTAGTTTACTTAAAAGGATATTGTGATTTACACAGTCAAATGCCTTTGACAGATCACAAAATATACCAGTTGCCTGCAATTTTTTGTCTAATGAATTAAGTACATTTTCACTGTAAGTGTAGATAGCCTTCTCAATATCAGAACCTTTTAGAAATCCAAACTGTGACTTTGACAGTATGTTATTTGAGATAAGATGGTTATAAAGACGACTGTACATTACTTTTTCGAAAATTTTTGAGAATGCTGGCAACAGTGAAATTGGACGGAAATTTGATGCTATTTCTTTATCTCCCTTCTTAAACAGTGGCTTAACTTCAGCATATTTCAGCCATTCGGGAAATATTCCACTGATAAACGACTGGTTACACAGATAGCTTAATATGTTACTTAGCTCAGAATCACATTCTTTAATTAACTTTGTTGATATTTCATCATACCCACTAGATGTTTTTGATTTTAAAGATTTTATGATGGACATTATTTCTGTTGGGGTAGTGAGGGTCAAATTCATATTATGGAAGTTACTTGAAATGTCTGGTCTAAGGTATTACTGTGCAAGCAGCTGGTGCAAGAGTCAAATAGGAATCACTGATTTAATAGAGGGTATTTATTATAAATGTAGAGTTTTTTTATTATTCTTTGTATTTACATTTGTTATTATTTTGGTGTGCAATAAAGTTATGTACTGAGTAATCATTGTGTCTATGATTTATATGGGAATTACTTCTTGTCATCGAAATACCCATAGTGGTGACCTGATATGATTCCTTGAAAAGGACATTCATAGCAGACAAGTAAATCTGCCCAAACGATTTTGATTGGAATTGAATATATTGTAGTCTAGAGCAAGATAAGAAAGACTTTTTTTATACTTACCTCTACAGCAATTAAGGAGCTGAAATCCCCCCTTGAAAAAACTGAGTTTAATATTTCTGAATGAGTACCATTGAAATGGTAAAAGATATAAGAAATCCCATATAAATGTTCTATGGTTTTTAATGTATGCTACAATGGTGCACCAAGATTTGTTGAAAAAGTCTTTTTTTTTTTTAATTCCCTGCCCCCCTCTACTATTTTGTTCTTCATTTCAAAATCTGACAAATAACAAAATTTATAGCATCATTAATACCATATTCAACCACATAAAATGAAGTGGTATTCAGAAGACACATTTGTCAGAAATAAGCTAGAAATACCCCTGTATCACTGTACACACGTCAGGTATGTGTCTAGTTCAATGCTAATTGTTATGTTGGATTGTTTAATAAGTCTTTCCCAGAAAAATATATTCTAAATGTATAGTGTAGAAATATTGTTCATCTATATATTTTCTTCAAATTTTATGAAATATAAAATATCTTGTGTTGTATTTGTGTTTTCTTTTTACATTTGGTTTTTCTTTTTTTTCCCCCCCTCCCCAAGTTGTAATCTTTTCAGATTTAATTATGTTCTATTTGAAATTTTTGTACATTGTTATTGTAACTGTAATGTAACTCTGTACAGTAATAAGGAAGTAGAGAATTGTTTGGGTCAAAAAAAAATTCTGAATGCACTTTGATTTTGTGCACCAAGTGTGTCGGACAATTGCAATTTCTTGACAAGCAGGAAGGAAGAGACGATTCCCCCCTCTCTTTTCCTCAGCCAACCAACCTTACCCAAGAACACTGGCAGTGGAGTGGCGAAAAGTGGTGCGAGCGAAATGCTGTGTGCCAGGATGCCTAGTTTGCATCATTGATGCTGAGTGTTGGATGTGCAGTCTACTGTCTCTCTCAGTTCATGTCTTCAAGACTCCGAATATTTTATCCTTCATATTTATATATACAATTATGTATAAAACAAAAATGGCAATGAAACCAAAGATTATTTTGCATTTACTATGTGCAATATATCTAAAAACAAAGATGATGTGACTTACCGAACGAAAGTGCTGGCAGGTCGATAGACACAAACAAACACAAACATACACACAAAATTCAAGCTTTCGCAACAAACTGTTGCCTCATCAGGAAAGAGGGAAGGTGAGGGAAAGACGAAAGGATGTGGGTTCTAAGGGAGAGGGCAAGGAGTCATTCCAATCCCGGGAGCGGAAAGACCCACCTTAGGGGGAAAAAAGGACAGGCACACACCCGCGCACACACACACACACACACACACACACACACACACACACACACACACACACACACAAGCAGACACTTGTAAAGGCCTTTACAAATGTATGCCCGTGCGCGTGCGCATGTGCGGATGGATATGTGCGAGCGTCCTCCCTCCCCCCAAGGCAAGTCCCCCCACTCCTGGGACCGGAACGACTCCCCACCCTCCTCCCCAAAACCCACATCCTCCCGTCCCCCCCCGACGAGGCAACAGCCTGCTGCGAAAGCCCGAACTTCATGTGAAAGACGAAAGGAAGCGGGTCACAAGGGAGAGGGCAAGGAGCCACTCCAACCACGGGAGCGGAAAGACCCACCCTAGGGGGAAAAAAGGACGGGTACACACTCGCGCGCGCGCACACACACACACACACACACATATCCATCCACACATATACAGACACAAGCAGACATATTTGAAGATAAAGAGTTTGGGCAGAGATGTCAGTCGAGGCGGAAGTGCAGAGGCAAAATGTATAATCAGCCACAAAACAATGTGGAAATTATGACTGCTAATGAAAAAATTATTTTCTAATAATTCTGCACTTCATTATTATTGTACAGATTTACAATTGTGTACAAAAAGCACACAATTAAATCTAAAAAGTTAAAAAATCACATCAAATGTAAAAACAAAACTCAAATACATCACAAGATGTTTTATACTTCATGAAATTAAAAAAATACATACACAGAAGAATATATGTTGACTATACTTTTTAAATATATTTATCTGGGAAAGACTTATTAAACAACCCAACATGACAAGTTGAATTGAAGCGGACACGTATCGGGTGCATGTACAGCTTATTTCTGACAAAAGCATTTTGGACTACCACTTCTCCATATAAGATTACATATGGTATTAACAATGCTATACATTTTGCCAAATATCAAAATTAAAAACAAAATAAAGTCTGTGTGTGTGTGTGTGTGGGGGGGGGGGGGGGGGAGTGAAGGTATTGTATTGTATAGCATTGTATGTTAACTGGGGACCTAGAAACGATGGAGAGGCTCCGTCCCCGCCGCAGCCACAGTGGTCCACAACCCCACGACTACTACGGTGGTCCACTTCACCCCTCTGCCACCCCACGCCGAACCCAGGGTTATTGTGCAGTTCAGCCCCCAGTGGAACCCCCAGGGAACATCTCACACCAGACGAGTGTAACCCCTATGTTTGCGTGGTAGAGTAATGGGGGTGTACGCGTACATGGAGAACTTGTTTGTGCAGCAATCGCCGACATAGTGTAACTGAGGCGGAATAGGGGGAACCAGCCCGCATTTACCGAGGCACATGGAAAACCGCCTAAAAACCATCCACAGACTGGCCGGTTCACCGGACCTTGACACAAATCCGCCGGGCAGATTCGTGCCAGGGACCAAGCGCTCCTTCCCACCCGGAAAGGCGTAGATTTCAAAAAAACAACTTTTTCAAGAAATTTGGGTGCACCTTTGTAACATACATTAAAAACCATAAAACTTTTACATGAATCTTTCCTTTTTCTTTTTATCCATTACCTTTTCAATGGTATTCATGCAGAAATATGAACCTCAGTTTTTTTCAAGGTGGTATTTTTTGCTCTACATTACATTATATCAAAAGCCGAAAAAATGAAAGGATATTCTTTGGGTGGATTTATCTATGAGATTTTTTTTGCGATAATGATGGGCACAACATAGCAAACACCAGAGACTGAAGTTAAAGTGGAAGAAACCACATCTCCATCTATGCCGCAGCAGGCAGCCACCAACATAAATCAGCAAGACGTGTATTACACAGCCCATTTTGGTCATGTCAGACTTTTGCTGTTCTGCTCTAACCACCCACTGATGTAGTTAACAGGCACAGAGCACATCTTTCAACAACACGGAGTGGGCCTAAATGTTGATAAGTATGTACTCACGATTGCACATTCAGGAGGGGCAGTGATAGTACAAGATGATTTATCACAATGCTGCTTCATGTCGCTACAGGAGGCACTTGTACAACACTATACTTTGTTGCCAGAGCTTCGTCTGCAAAAAGTTTTTAATGATGAAAAGCTAGGCAACAGATCCCCACCTCAAATTCTGTGAGCTTTATATGCTTTAGCTAGCCTTGATCTACTGCCCGAACAGTTGCTATGCGTGCTGTGGCTTTGTTAGTTACCAGTTGGTATTAGCACATCATGCTAACACATCAAGATTTGACAGTGCAGGCATTAGCAGGTAAGGTTGACACAGTAGCAAACATCCTGTCTGAGGTGCCAGTAGGTGCTAAAATTGGGAACACGACTGACAATCACCGTGGAACAGAACACCGAAGCAGCAGTTGCTGCCACTAGCACCAAAGAGCATATGATGAGAGCAGATGTGTCAATGCAGGCGCAAAGAATGGAACAGTTATAAAACCAAATCATGTACCAGAACTTGAAGCTATTGGCTACAGCAGTGGAAATTACAGTGCCACTATGAGCCTACTCCTGAACAGCAGACAGGATGCAGAAAAGACGACTTGCCTAGATTTGATACGACTACTGACCAATGTTTCTGGTACCACAAGCATTTAGGAAATGCAGCTCACCAGTGCTTCAGCCACTGCTGTTACCTAAATACCGTAGATGAACATTAGAGGATGCTGACATTCATCACCATCTGCAACTAAAGGATGACAGGCAGCATGCAAGTGCAACACTGTCGGTATTGCGCCTGTCACAAGGTTATCCATGTACAACTGCTGCCTCTCCAATGATTCTGGGTCTGCAGTGAGCATTTACCCCAAACTGTGAATAGTGCTGCACCTGCCCCACCGACGCAGCATATACTCACTGCAGCTAACCATTCGTGCTTTGAAACTTATGGTGAACAGAGAATGACACTGGATTTAGGTCTTCAATATGCTCCTACTCGGACATTTATTGTCGCTGATGTCACTGACTCTACTTGGTACGGGTTTTCTGTCTCATTTTCATCTATCGCCCGATTTAGTAAACTGTCATTTAATTACAGTGAGCCACAGTGCTAATCCATCAACCACATCATCTGTGCTAGTAAATGAGGAGTCAATTGCACGCATATGAGAGGCTGGAAACAACCTGGGCGTGTCTCACATGATGCTGAGCACAGGTCCAAATGTTTGTTTTGGCTGGCAGAAATCGTTACTGCAGTAAATGACGGCAATCTTTTTGGCTGAATACCACAAGAATTTCCATCGCTCAATGACCTAGTCACCACTGATGGGAAGTGTCACCACTCGACAGTGCTCCATATCTATAGTCACCTGGCCAACCCATTGCAGGTCATCTGAGGAGGCTTCTGTGTCAAAACCCTCTGGCAGCTCACGTGGTGTTGGAGGGGCTGTTATAAGCAGGTATTGTGACTAGATCAGATGGTCCTTGGGCATCTCTATCACACATGGAGTGCAAAAAAGGTGGCTCATGGTGATTATGCATGGAATACAGGCCACTCAATGACTGCACAATTCCTGGTCATTACCCTGACCCTTATGTGACTGACTTTAACAGTGCCATCACTCATGCTCAGGTGTTTAGAGTGGCCAGTTACACAAAGGCAAATGTGCAAATTCTAGTAGTGCTGGAGGATGTTCTGAAAACCACTGTAATAATGCCTTTTGGGCTTTTCCAGTACAAATTTATGCCTTTTGGATCAAGAAACACTACACAGATGTGGCAGTGTTTTATGCATGAAGTGTTGCAGGGGTTGCCATTCTTATTCTGTTACACTGATGATACCGCCATATTTTCACCTACAGCTGAGGACAATGTGACTCACCAGTGACAGCTTTCTCAGTGCCTGCAAGAGTATGTTACAGTCATTAATACCACAAGGAGTGTTTTCAGGAAATGAGAGGAGCAACTTTTTTTGGATGTGAGGTCTCTTCAGCTGGCCTGTCACTGTTTCCTGACTGTGTGGCAATAGTGCAATATATGCCTTTGCTGATAACCTATAGAGGACTGCACAGATTTTGGGAATGTAAAATTACTACTGGAGATGCCTTAAAGGGCTGGCAAGTCAGCGAGAACCACTTACCGCACTGCCCTTAGCCAAACATACAGCCTAGGACTTCAGTGAGTGAAGTAGTTTTCCATCATGTGAAGCAATGTTTGGCACAAGCGGCACAGCTGGCTTACCTGTACATTAGTACCCATTGACTCTAATGGTGGACACAAGCCAAAATCCAATTAGCGCAGCACTGCAACAGAGAGTCAATGGTCAATAGCATCTGCTCTCCTTTTATTTGCAGAACTTTATGCTGTAGCAAAGGAAGAGGAGTGCTGGCAATCTTCACAGCCATTAACCATTTTCAGTCATCTGTGAAAGTAACATATTTTACAATTTTTACTGACCACAGACTGCTAATTTTTTCTTCAAATGCGCAATGGATCATGGCTTACCACAGCAGTGTAGACAAGTGGAATATGTAGCTCAATTTACAGCTACTGTGCGTCACATTTTAGGAAGAAACAACATTGTCGCAGATTGCCAGTCGCGAAATTGTGCCAGCGTACAGGCAATGACATGGGCTGAGATAGGGGCCACGCAACAAAGGATACAGTGTTGTATGACTTTCTGCAAAGTGAACGCACAGCCCTGCAGCAGTGATGTATTTCTGTTCCACATTGTGCTATGAGTATCTGGTGCGGCACATTCTGGGGCAAACAATGTCTGTACATTCTCACAGAATTTTGGCACATAGTTTTCTGAGCACTGCATAACTTGGCTCATCTGTGCAGCAGTGAAGTTAGTGGCAAGCAAGGTGGTGTGGCAAGGAATCCAGAACTGCCAGACATGTGTGTCCTTCTGCCTCAACTGCCAGTGGAGCAAAGTTGGCAGAATTGTCTTTATACCAGTTTTTAATTTTCACACATATATGTTTGCATATTAGGAGTGTACCCTATTTTGATGGTCACCACTATCTAGTTACCATAGTGAATCATTTTACAAGATGGTCCAAAGTTACTCCCATACATGACATCTCAGCTGAGGCAGTTGCTAAGGCATCGTTGTTTAAAAGGTTTTCGAAGTTTGGGGTCTCTCAAACAATTATGACTGACAGCAGATGCCAGTTCAAATCACAGCTGCTTACTGAGCTTCTTCAGCTATGCAGCTGCAACCACCTTCGCATCACTGGGTACCATTCCACTAGTAATGGAACGGTGGAGAGGCTGCATCACACACTAAATGTGGCACTGAAATGTTACTCACCATTGTGGATGGACACCTTGCCACTGGTGTTGTTAGGCCTGTGCACATTGATGGAGGAGGATTTGCAATGTCGCCAGCCCAACTGGTCTTTGTTGCACAGTTGAGCGTGCAAGGTGAATGCATTGTACCAGCAGCATACCCCAATATTCCTGGAAGGCCCAGCTTTGAAAGGGTGGGGGTGAGGGGATTGGGGAGAGGGGGCAGCTAGTGTGGCAACATCAGTTACTGCACAAGAAAGTGACACAAGAGAGAAAAGATGAATCACTAGTTTAGCAGAGAGTACTTATTAGAGTGTAGACGTAGAATTTTGTTGATTATTCTTTGTATTTATGTTGGTTACTATTTTGGTGAGCAATAATGCTGTGTATTGAGTAATCATTGTGTCCACAATTTATATGGGAATTATTTCTTGTCATCAAAATACTCACAGCCTAAAGTACAGAGGCAACTGGAGACTGTTTACATACTCAGCATCTGCTGCAAGTGGCTGGTCTTTTAGTACTTTACTTTAGCATGCTTTGTATGCTATACAGTCACATCAGGAAATAGTGTGATTACCAAACTTGTTACGCTATTGTACTGGATCACATGACATAATAGGATATGACAAATAAGTATGACTTGCATTTAGTGCCTAAAGCAGTGTATGCTCAACAACAGAGTGGCAAGCATTTGCCAGTCATTTGGAAATCTGAGAACTAATGACATTAGAAAGCATTACGTATAATAAATTACTATATAAATTGAAGACCAGACTATATTCTCACACCATAGATAGATTTCCTAGAGCACCTCAGGTTAAGAAGTTACACCAGCAGAGGACAGGCAAACACAGTGTGTGCACCTGGGGCTTACGACAAATGAGTGACCAGCAAAATATAAATCTTTTCTCACCACAACACATATGTGGCAAACATCACAGACTCTTACAGCTCAGAGGGAAAGAATCTTAACTATAGAGACCAACACACAATTATGTTGTAAACAAGTTAGCATTATCACAAAATTTACAGAAGTGAATTCCAGGCTCATAAGGTTAAAGGCCTCCGGAATGAAATTTTATCAGAATTCATAAGTAAACTGAAGACTGTAATTTTGAATTTGAAGATGGGAGCAGTGTGTGATACTAACACCTTGCATTATTAGCATAAATTTGTTCCAAGAATGGCAACAGTTATTGATACAATTATGCAATGGAGCACACATGCCACCAAAAGTGATTGGAATAACCTCATATTTTTCATGCAATCACTAGGTAACCATAGCTGCTACTTCAAAGACATTTAATAAGAAGGGAGTACTTCATAACCCATGATACAACATAATTGGTGACAATATAACGGATGACTATGTAGGGAGCAAACTTTTAACACAACAAGCAATGTACTGCACAGTTCACCTATTAGATCACTTAGACAGACCACTGTAGGCAGTGGGGGCAACCTTATGTGACAAATAGTATTGTTAATGTACTCAGGGTGTACACATTGCAGAGAGGATTTGTGACAAAAAGATCAGTTGAGAGAGACCGTGAACATAGCAGTGGATCCTAACATGGCACTCAATGATTTTAATCCTTATCACTCAGGCTGGGATATGGGGAAGGAAGTACGAGGGTGAGTCAAGTGAAAACCTTAAATTTGTAACAACAAATCGAAATTTCATGCCATTATCCTATAAGTTGGTAAGTGTACTACAAATAGCGTGCAGAATGGCCTGTAGGTGGCAACATAGTGCAGATGCACACATACTGATGCAGTATCAGTATAAAGATGGCCACCCCACTTGCGACTAGCACCAGGGAAGAACAGTGTTCTGTTATTCAGTTTTTGCGTAGTGAATGTGTGAAACCTAATGAAATTCATCAATGAATGAAGATTCAGTACGATGATGCATGTTTGTCAAAGCAGCGAGTCTATGAATGGAGTAGGAAGTTCACAAATGGTGTAACTTCAGTGGAAGATGCTCCTCGTCCAGGTCAGACAAAACGAGTTGTGGCTCCACAGAACATTGCAGCAGTGGAAGCCATAGTGAAGGAAAACCACCAAGTGACACTGAATGACATTGCAGCATGTTTACAGATTAGTCATGATTCAGCACATTATATTGTGCATGATGTGCTCCAGTTTCACAAAGTGTCTGCAAGATGGGTGCCACGCCAGCTGACTCCTGAAATGAGAGAACAACGTGTTGATACTTGTGAAGAACTTCTTTGGCACTTTGAATGAGATGGTGATGGCTTCCTTGCAAGAATTGATACTGGGGACGAAACCTGGGTTCACTTCCATCAACCGGAAACAAAGAGAGCGAGCAAGGAATGGCGCCATTCCTCATCCCCGAATACCAAAGAGTTTCATACAGAACCATCAGCTGGGAAGGTTATGCTGACTCTCTTTTGGGACGAAAACGCGTCATTTTGGAGCATTACATGCCTAGAGGGACCACTCTCACCAGTGCATCATACACAGATCTCCTAAAAAATAATCTGCGGCCTGCAATCAAATCAAAGTGACGTGGATTGCTGTCAGCAGGTGTCCTTTTACAACATGACAATGCTAGGCCCCACACTGCCTGTACACCAGTTGCAACAATCACAGACCTGCATTTTGAGTGTCTTCCTCATCCACCATACTCACCAGACCTTGCCCCAAGTGATTTCCATATGTTTCGACTGCTCAAAAATGCAATGGGAGGAAGTAAGTTCCGTTCTGATGAAGAGGTACACCACATGGTGCATGAGTGGTTGTGCGGACTACCAAAAGAATTTTTTTCTAAAGGAAATCATGCAATTTGTAAGCACTGCAGGACTTGCATTGAGTGTGGGTGAGATTATGTTGAAAAGTGATACAGCTGTGTACCACTTCTGCACAATAAATAATATTTAAAAAAATATTTAAGATTTTCATTTGACTCACCCTCGTATATAGTGTATGTCAGCTATTGGTCTACAGACATATGAAGACAAGGTAGTTCTTCTTATTTATGAGTAAGCTGTTCAGATTGCTGCACCTAACCAGCAAGCAACTGTCATGAATCTGTGTTTTTAATGGTCAAAGCACTCTAACCAGATCATCTGCCAATTATTATCAGGTGTAACAACAAAATGAGATTGGATGCCATCTATCCTGTTGACAGATATAACATCCAAAAAGGAGAGTGAGATAAAATGCAATACCAAAAAATAATTAATGTAGAGAAATGAAATTTTGGAAATACATCTGTCTAGCTAACATATTTAAGTGATTAACATTGCTAGATCACAGATTAATGTAAGTATGAGAGAATCTATTAAAGTTGTGAAGTGCTGGTACATTAATAGCTGGTGTAACCATCAGAATGTTGAATCAAAGCATCCAAATGTGCAAGCATTGTGTTGTACTGGTACCAGATGTCAGTTTGTGGGATGGATTTCCATGCCTGTTGCACTTGGTTGGTCAATACAGGGACAGTTAATGCTGTTTGTGGTTGAAGCTAGTATTGTCATCTGATGATTTCCCATATGTGCTTGATTGGAGACAGATCTGTTGATCAAGCAGGCCAACATCTCAACACTCTGTAGAGCATATTGGGTTACAACAGTTGTATATGGGTGACCGTTATCCTGTTGGAAAATGTTTCCTGGAATGCTGTTCATGAATGACAGCATAACTGGTTGAATCAGCAGACTAACACACAAATTTGCAGTCAGGGTGCCTGGGATAAGCACAAGAGTGCTCCTACTGTCATACAAACCATAACTCCAGGTATAGGTCCAGTCTAGCATGCAGACAGGTTAGTTGCAGGCCCTCAACTGGCCTCCTTTAATCAACAAATGGCCATCACTAGCACCAAGGCAGAACCAGGTTTCAGCAGAAAACAAAACAGACCTCCACCCTGCCCTCCAATGAGCTCGTGTCGGACACCAGTTAAGTATCAAATGGTGTTGGTTTGGGGTCAGTGGAATTCATGCTACAGGGTGCCTGTCTTGGCGCTGTCCTTGAAGTAACCGATTTGTAACAATTTCTTGTGTCACTGTGGTACCAATTGTAGCTGAAATTGCTGCTGCAGATGCGGTATGATGTGCCAGAGCCATATGCCAAACACAATGGTCTTCGCTTTGTGTAGCGCCACATGGCCATCCAAAGCCCAGTCTTCTGGTGACCAATATTCTCATGACCACCACTGCCAGATATCATGTACAGTAGCTACATTCCTGCTAAGTCTTTCTGCAGTATCATAGAAGGAACATCTAGCTTCTCGTAGCCTATTACACAACCTCCTTCAAACTCAGTGAGGCGTTGAAATGGTGTCTTTGTTGCCTTAAATGCATTCTTGACTAACATCAACTCACCACATCCAATCTTGAAGGTAACTAACACTCATGACCATTGCAGCATGTATTTAATGAAAACCTGGTTTTCACTCTCATAGTGGTGCTACTAGCACCACTTTTATGTGAGTGGTGTGATATTTGAATAGGCATCATCTTTCAGTTGTAGTAACACACCTACCAACTTTTGTTTATGTTGCACAACTCCTATATTTTCGCCATTGTACAATGACATCATAACAGACACACTACCTAGCTAAGAAGACACATGTGATCCACAATGTGTATATGTAAATTTTACCGGAGAAGTCGCAGTAGCTTTACGTCTACAAACCAGACAATTCCAGCCACGAACTAATAGTGTTGTGGGGCAATGAGAACACAGTGGCAGGCACTGAATACTATAAAGGCACACCTACTAAACAAACAACATTAATTGGAATTGGGAGCTGGAAAAACAGAGTGTGTGCTCAAGCAGACAAAGAGAAAGATATTTCTAGGTCTCTGTAATACACAATGTCAGGACACACCTATAATGATAATACTGGTGTAAAGTTAAAAGACTACATAAAATTTAAGGCTAGAAAACTGCTCCACCCACATTGCCTACAAGTATTGTGAATCATTTGTTGGAAAGTTTAGTTTCCAGCTCATTGATGTGCAGTTACAGGTGTGGACAACATCCAGTACATTACCCCATGTTATCACACCTGACAATGTAAGAACAGAACTCTTCTGTAATCATTCCAATAAAATACAATATTCTAAAACTAACATTTCAAGCATGAAGATGACATGAACTGTTCCTACTTAAAAAACTTTAAAAACATCCAAACAGTGTCCTCAGCTATACGTTCATAATGCTGCTAAGCTGTATCCTAAATAGTCTCAACAGGATGATAAAGCACAGACTGGGGTGGTCACATGAACACCACTAACTGGTTTTCAAGAGAATTTCTGGTTTTTGGAAAGGTTATGACACAACTGATACCCTTATATCATCCAATATCAACATCCAACTTCAAGTTAGTGATAATAGATAATACATAGCAATGTTCACTGACACTGGTAATGCATGTGGCAACTTGTACTTAACTGTCTTGGGAAAGAAATTGCACAAACATTAAAATCCAGCCAGTTCTGTAAACAAACTGCTGCAAGTACTTTTGGATAGCTCTTTGACTATAAAAGCACAAAATAATGAAACAAGTATTGGAATAACAAGCAGTGGTCTTCCATGGTGCTCAATATTGTTCTTGCTCCTGTTTAACATATTCATATTGGAACTACACACTGACTTAAATCCAAATGTAAACTGCAGTATGTTGATGGTCTATGTATTTACATAGGGGATGTAATGCTAGCAGAGGATCTGCATGAAACGAAGCAGTCAATGACTAGACTGCTGTCATATCTGGAGGCAAATCAACTAAGTATCCCAAATCTTCACTATTTATATACCAGCCACCAGTTACCAGAGAGACACACTGTGAAACAAGGACCTTATGACTTCCAGATACACACAGTGGTTGAATATCTGTCTTCCCGTTGACAGGAAACGTCAATTTCACATATCAACCATTTCAAAGAACAACTGCTGATGCTCAAAGCAATCCAGAAATATCATTGCATGCCTGGGTTCAGTTACAACTGCTTCAAGAAACAACTTCACTGCTTTTCTTTTACACTATTCCCCGTGTGTGGATGTGGCAAAGAAGAGGTCATTAACCATATCTTCTTCGACTGCACAGATAAGCATGGTTCTATAAATATTCTACTGTGAATCCACCACACCAGAATTCTCATCTGCTGACAATGTTTTTATTGTCAGCTCTAAGATATACAGGCTATTTTACAAGTTTAGATTTGATTTGAGTTTTGCCTTTAATAGTGAAGTATATTCAATGTCATTATTTTACTTTTTTGTATTATTAGTTATCAGTGTAACAGTATTGACTATAAGAGACACCCTCAGATGACAATTAAATAGAAATAAACATATTACTGTGGCCATTTAATTTGACTGGACCCATGATTAATACATTTGAGCCATTAGCAAATATTACAATTTTTGAATCTTCCCTCACATCCATCTGAAGATCTTTTACGTAGATTAAAAAGAGGAACAACCCAATGAGAAACCTCACAATATGTATCATATTATATTCCCCTTTTCTGAGTTTAGTTTCATTCAATGTGATCATGTTTTCTGTTGTGAAAGTAAGACTTCATCCATGCAAGAGAGATACCATAAATGGCATGACATTTGAGTTTGCCAAGCAGAATTTTGTGGTTCACACAATCAAAGCTTTTGGCAAAGTCACAGTATACGCCAGCAAGCTAATATGTATTCCTTTTTACAAATGGTGTGTGACTAGGTAGAAAGTAATGCTGCTGAGGCAGAGGCCACATCACAACTGGGCCAATATCAGGCGACCAGTTACCAGTAATCTGCCTGTACCTTGGACAATAACCTTTCTGAATCATTCCTAGGAAGGCTAAAGTTTTTGTTAATCAGTATAAAAATGATGTGCCATTTCATTATTCAATGACAATGCTGGACTTTCATTGTCCACTAACTGTGGTCACAACTGTCATATGTTAGATGCTTTGTCAACCATCATCACACCACATGGATGTTTTTTCCCTCTATCCCTGTATCGCACTAGACTCAAACTTAGTCACCAGGATGATTAAAGGTACCAGATGTTGCTATGCCATAACTTTGACTTCAACACCCGGGAATCAGCCTCTGAGTTTCTCGTTGGCCTACACCATATTGATATGGAGCTGTTCAGCTAGCAGTGGCCCTGTCTGTGTTGTTACTGACGCCTCACAACCGGTACACAAATGAAGAAATGAAACCAACTTTTGTGTTAATCTAGTACTGCGAATAATGATATACCACATTTTGTATCTTTTCATTTTTCATTTCAGTTATGTTTTATTCATTTTTAATTCAAGATATACAATATTTAAATACCCCTACACTACACAAATGGCACATGAAAAAAGTGCTCAGAAATCCAACAAGCTTTATAGAAAATACTGAAATAATTAGAATTACAGTTTGAAATCACTGAATCTGAGCAGCAAACTTTCAATTAGCAACCACACTGACAAAACATTACATAATTTTTTTTAGTGTTTGCAATGTTTTTGTTTCTATTTATTTATTTATTCTTCTTCCTGAAACTTACTAACCATTACAGCAGCAATATCTTACTAAATAGAGCCAAAATATTATCTTTTACTAGCGTTCAGTGCCTAGGGCAGCTGCAACTCTCTGTACAAGATTTTCAGCTTCACGCAAATGTTTGTGATGATGTAGAAGCAGAAACAAGGGCCTGATCATGACGGAATGGAATGGTGGTTGGAAAAAAATTGCTGACCACCTAGTACTCAAAATGGCTTCAGAAAAGGACAGTGGACTTACAGTACCCACGAAATGTTAAAACTAATGACTTGTTTGCAACATTTTTTTTTCTTTTTTTTGTTCACCTTTCTTACTGAAGTTATCTCTGATATTTCAGTTTCTTATTATGGTGTAGAAATTCTTATACTTATATATTAGCTCTGTACTCTTAGAATTCCTGTCACTTTCTCACAAGTAGCAATGGGCTACTTCAAAAGTTATGTATATACATTTGCATAAAAAATGAGATGGTAGGCCCAAAAACATCACAAGGCCTCCTTCTTAGTGATGGCACTCTACCTAATATTGTATACCATGTATACAGCTGATATTGAAACTTACCACAAACAACTATTAAATTATTATAATATGCGGGCAATACAAGCCATTACTCAATTGCCATATATCTCCAAGATACCTGCCACACACTTCAATGTTATGTCTCAATGTTGGGTGTTTGGTTTATTGGAAAGGGGCACACAATGTTAACTTGCAAATCTCAAGCAGAGATGTTCATTCATAAAAATGTAGTACAGAAAGTTGCTCCATGGGTGAAATTGGGAGACCATAAATCATCAGTAACATAGACTGCATCTAACCTGGCAGTTTTTCAAACCATTTTAAAGTTTCCAAAATACTAAAACATTCATATGCCAGTCTTTATAACCCAAAATCTTCAGTTCTGTACAAGGTAGCACACTAGCAAAAAATATGTAATCAATCTGCCATCATGATCCAAAGACGCAACATCTATATATCGAAGTAGGAGTAATTTTGTATGTCATATTTCCGTTAACCTCTTCGATCGGAGTTCAGTTGACGCACATCCATTTCCAACATGGAAGGCTACTACCTGTTTATATTGTTCAGTGTCAAGTATATACATTTCTATGCATTATTATGAGTCACTGTGAAACTTACTGTGTAATTTGAATTTGTTGAATATTCATCTGTCACACTTCATACGTAAAGAGTTCACTGTGATTGCCTTGCTACTGTCACACTGTTTCATAGGGTTGTGAAAGTATCTTCCTCTGATAAACTTTTATGTGAGAGCTGAGTTCTGGTCATCATACTGCTCTTACTGGAAATCAGTCAAATCTATTTAATGTTGTGTTGCATACATTATTGGATAATTTTCCGTAAAACCAGTTCTTAGAATCAATGACCTTCTGCTGATGGGACACCAAGAGTTAATCAGAAAAAAAACAGGTAGGCACATTTCATGGTGTTGCAAGACTTCAAGGTTCTGTGGCAGATGTGCTACTTAAATGCTATCCTTGATGTAACCCACAAGAAAAAATTGCAAGGCTTCAAGTGTGGTGACCGGGATGGCCACTTGAGTAGTGGCGGGTCATTAGCCACAACACAGCCTGTCCAGTAACATCGCATCATTCATTCAGGTAATCTAATACACAACTGTAAAAATGTGAAGGGGGATTGAAAGATGAAATCTCTACTATGAGCTTCAAGTTGTGGCATATGGCTCAGAACATGTTAACTTTCTGGAAACCCTGGACATGTTCAACAGCTGTGTGTGGATTCTATGTGCCCCTTATGCTTCTGTTGTATTGGCTGACCTTCCCCAAAAGATAAAAATATTTTCACCACCTAATATTAATTTGCTTACGACAGCCTTAATTTAATTTCATATTCCCTGCTACAAATAAATACCGCATTTGAAGATGACTGTGTCTGTGATCTGCGATGAGGAATTAATGTTATTTCTGTGTCAAAATTTATACCACAGCAGCTGATAGATACTGAGTTGTCAGTACTGGGAGACAAACAATGAAACATTCCCCCTCTCACATCCGCAGTGGCTATGACACTTACCCCTTTGCACCTGGGACAAATGGCCAACTTTCCTTAGCTCATGGCCAAATTCACTGATATCAGATAAAATTAAGAATGTCTTAAAATATTACTGTCTCTGTAAGTGTTTTTGTTTAGTTATTGAACAGGGACATTACATCTACATCTACATGGATACTCTGCAATTCACACTTAAGTGCCTGGCAGTGGGTTCACCAAACCACCTTCACAATAATGCTCTATTTTTCCACTCTCAAACAGCGTGCGAGTAAGACAAACAGCTATATCTTTCCATGCGAGTTCAGATTTTCCTTATTTTATAGTGATGTTTGTTTCTTTCTATGTAGGTCATCATCAACAAAATATTTTCGAATTCTGAAGAGAAAGTTGGTGATTGAAATTTCATGAGAAGATTCTGACACAACAAAAGATACCTTTGTTTTAATAGTGTCTGTCCATCTCAAATCTTGTATCATGTCCGTGACATTCCTCTCCCCTATTTCGCAATAATACAAAACATGCTGCTCTTCTTTGAACTTCCTCGATGTACTCCATTAACCCTATCTGGTAAGGATCTCAGATCATACAGCAGTACTCCAAAAGAGGACAGACAAGCGTAGTGTAGGTAGTCTCTTCGATAGATTTGTTACATTTTCTAAGTGTTCTGCTGCAATGCAGTCTTTGGTTTGCCTTCCCCACATTTTCTGTGCGTTCTTTCCAATTTAAATTGTTTGTAATTGTAATTCCTAGGCATTAGTTGAGTTACATCCTTAAGAAGCTCTTAAGACTAGCTGATGTTTTTGGATTCAGCTCTTAGTAGCTAGCTGCATGATATTAGGATATACAGCTGAAAACCGTGACCCACACTCAGGCCGCATGCGACCCTTGGGCTGCAGTTTGATGACCACTGTTCTAGAGCATGTACGGCATTCTTGTTTTTGATGTAAAGTCTTAGTCTTACCAGTTTAGGGTACTTGCCTTTGGTTTAACTGTGTAGAGGTTTTCATATGAACACTAAAAAAAGCTTTGGATAACAACTTACATAATTACATGAACTAATAACGTACATGGACAATCTACCACTGGTTTTTAAAAGTAGGAAGGAACATTGCACACAGCTTATTAAAACATAAAAAATGATTGCAAGAGGGTGACATAACAATAAACCTAAGAAAATCTCACCTGGAAGAGAACAAAATATGTAAAGCTACATCTCATTAAATTAGAAAATACAACTACCATAATCTCGCCTAAGAGATTATTTCATAGATGTGGGAAAACCAAATCACTTACTCACTAATAATGGAATAACGAAAGAGGTGGGATGATTTTGCCGTACTTATTTTTCTAAAAGGCACACAACCTGGATGCAGATGATGCTGGAGTTTCAGGTTACCCTTAATGAGTTGCCTCGTTTATAAGCAGGATTTTCTCCACTACAAGTGTTGAATAAAAAGTTCATTGGAGAATCATTATTAAAGTCTTTTTCTTGCCCAGAAATAAAAGAGGTAACAAATAGCGATTTACAAGGAAAGGTAGAGAGCAATCTAAAACAACAAGCACTATTTCAAGTGCGAGAACATAATTTCAAAGCAAGTGCCCCATATTTTAATCTGAATGACATCATGCTAGCAACAGTTCTTCCATCATTATGAATGGCCATACAAAATTATTTCAGTGGTAAAGGAAAAGGTATGTATACAAGATTGCCACAAGTTTCCCCAAGTGAAATTCACCAATTTCCAGACAAGTTTTAGCATTTTTCCCTGACAAATTTTGACATCTCGAGGGTAAGTTAAGACGTAAGTTGACAATCTGTCTTTGCAGCTACGGTGCAGGAAACAATAGCACAAACAAGGAAATATCCAAAAAACACTTGCAAGCAAATGGCGTTTCCTAATGTGAGCAAAAATCTTTTGTAATGAACTGTTTTTAGATGGAGAAAGCAAGCCAAATGTTATATATGTTTCAATAATATCACTGATGTTATTTTATTTCAATCAAACGAAACACATTTGATAACAAAAATGCTCATTTCCTTGGAGTTGCAAGACAGATTTAAAATACCTTCAGTGATTTCAGAAATAACATCAGAAAAAAGTAGGCCTCTTGAAAGAAGTGCATAAGGCTGGGAAGAACTGTGTAAACCAACTCTGTAGGTGACCACCAATAAAATGTTGGTTCCGCTATGTTCATTATTGTGGTTATTGCCCACTGTGTTATATCTACTATTTTACAGGTATTTTACAACTTTTCTTTTGAGAAATATATGAGTACACAGAGAACAAACTACCAGTGACTGACACAATTCTCTTCTTCTTATGGTCCATACTTTCTAACACATAAACTACTTTTTAAGTGCCAAAATGTACCAGAACAAATAAAACATCTATAAAACACTACACTGTGCAACATACTAGCGGTGAGACAGAATTCTTGAAATCCATCGCCCATGGGCTCTGGCCTGCTGAGAAGCACTGGGGTCCATGGACAAACCATGAAAATCCACTGCATCAAGCCACACACAAAGAGTCCTGTCCTGCAGACATATTGGTCAGACCAGGTTCGATAGGCAGGGCTGCACATTAGCCGGAACCGAATGAGTTCTGATCGGCAGGCCCGATCAGTTACAGATAACCGCAGAAGTTTTAGCCCATCGTGGAAATCCATTCATGTGGCCAACTATTCAAAAGCTACAGACAGCATGTTGATGAAATGAGACCATGGTGATCAATCCATGCAACAAATAACTTGTTCAAATATGCTGAGAATCAATACTAACGAGGATAGATAGCAACTCACTTTAAAGATTATTGCTGAGTTGCCGATAGGCACATAGAAAATACAATCACACTCTCACAACTAAATTTTCAGCTGTAGCTTTTGCCAGAAAACTAGAGCACACACACATTCACATAATCACTCACACACAACCCATTCACACATGGCTGCCATCTCCAGCTGCTGCATCTACATTCTCTGAGAATCAGATCCAAACAGATCACTCCTTATGCCTCCCTGCCTCTCACCAGCAGCTGCTAGGCTAGTGGCAAGAAATGGTAGAAGCACTGTCTGCAAGCTGAGGGGAGTGGTAGGAAGGGGAGAAGCAGTAGTAATGAGGGAGTAGGGAAGTGGTCCATGCACTTAGCTGGATCCAGCCAATTACAGTGCATGACACCTCAGTAAACAAACCATTTCATCTACTCAGACAAAAATGAGATTTTTTTCAGTGTTTTTTTTTCAAATTTCCTGATTTCCAGAACCAGTGGCAACCCTGGTATAATATGAACATGATCAAACAATGAAAAATCCAGTATGGGATAATGCCAGTACTTTGAAAAAGAATAGATTTCTACTCACCATATAGTGGAGACATTGGTTTGCAGACAGGCGCACAAAAGACTGCTACACATTTCAGCTCTCGACAAAAGGCCTTCTTCTAATGTAGAAAACACAACACAAAACCACAAAAGCACAACTCACATATTCATGACATGTGTAGAGCAACAGTGCCTGATGGGATAAGCAGTCTGTGGGTGGTGGGGTAAGGGGGAGGCTGGGGTGGTGAGGAGGAGGGATAGCAGGATAGTAGTGCGCAAAGGTGTACTGCTGCTTGTGGGAGAATGTAAAGACATGGTGGGGGCAGGTTAGGGCTGCTAGGTGCAGTCTGGTCGTTAGAGGTGGGGGGTGGGGGGGAGGATGGATGGGGAGGGGAGGAGGGGGGCAGAAAGGAAACAGAGGAGGGGAAAAAGACTATGGGTGTGTTGGTGAAATGGAAGGCTGTGTAGTGGTGGAGTGGGAGCATGGAAGGTGAAGGACAGAGACTAGCGAATGTTGAGGCCAGGAGGCTTACAGGAATGTAGGATATACTGCAGGAGAGTTCAGAGTTCCCACCTGCAAAATTCAGATAAGCTGGTGTTGGTTGGTAGGATCCAGGTGGTGCAGGTTGTGAAGCAGTCATTGAAGTGAAGTACGTTGGGTTGGTCAGCTTGTTCAAGAAATGGGTGGTCCAGTTGCCTCTTGGCCACAGTTTGTCGGTGGCCATTCATGTGGACAGACAGCTTGATGGTTCTCATGCCTTCACAGAATGCAGCACAGTGGTTGCAGCTTAGTTTGTAGACCACATGACTAATTTCAGAGGTGTCCTGCCTTTGATGGATAGGTGATGTATGTGACCTGACTGGTGTATTTGGGGTGGGAGGATGTGTGGGACAGGTTTTGCCTCTAGGTCTAGTGCAGGGATATTAGCCATGAGGCAAGGGGTTGGAAGTAGGGGTGGGGGTAGGGATGGACAAGGGTATGACACAGGTTTGGTGGGTGGCAAAATACTACCGTGGCAGGGTTAGGAAGAATAGTGGATAGGATATTCCTCACAGCAGGGCACGCGAGAGGTAGTTGAAACCCTGGTGTAGAATATGTTTCAGTTCCTCCAGTCCTGGGTGGTACTGAGTCAGGAGGAGACTGTCCCTTTGTGGCCAGATGGAGCGAATGTGGGGGGCTAGTTGATGACTGGAGAGACAAGACACTGGAGACTTCTTTTTGGACAAGGTTGGGAAAGTAATTTTGGCCTGAGAAGGCCTCGGTGAGATACGTGGTATATTTGTAGAGTGACTGCAGGTGAGATGGCCACAGGTGAATTGGTAATACGGAATGGACTTCTTGGTGTGGAAAGGGTGGCAGTTGTCAAAGTGGAGATGCTGCTGGTGGTTGGTAGTAGTAGTAGTAGTAGCAGTAGTAAGAGGAGGAGGAGGATGAGGAGGTAGGAAAATCACAGGAAATCTAAATCAGGATGGCCAGAAGTGGGTTTGAACCGACCTGAATGTGAGACCAGTGTGCTAACCACTGGACTACTCTGCTCAGTGCTGTTGGTAGATATGATATGGACAGAGGAACTGATGTGGCCATTCTTGAAGTGGAGGTCAACATCGAGCAAGCTGGCTTGTTGCGTTGAGGAGGAGCAGGTGAAGTGAATGGGGGAAAAGGTGTTGAAGTTCTAGAGAAATGCGGATAGTGTGTCCTCACCCTCAGTCCAGATCACTAAAACGAATCTGAACCAGGTGAGAGCTTTGGAACTGCAGGTGGTTACGAAGGATTCCTCAAGATCAGTGGTTCCCAATTTGGGCAATTACCCATAAGGGGTAAAATAAAATTTTCAGGGGGGGGGGGGGGGGGGTAAAAACATAATGGTGTAATAACATTTCGGTCGTGAAGCTAAATAATCTTTAAAGACCATTACTACTATCACTATTTAGTAAGTCTGTAATACTGATTACTTACATTATTAATAATTACAATTTATTTTAAAATATAGCATTAACAGGAGACACAGTGGGATGGAGGTCATACCTTGTCAAATGAATTTATGAACAACATTTTACTCACATAGTCCACACTAAACACGTACTTTGTTCTTTGTACTACACACCGCATATACAGAAATATCTTATTAAAATGCGTTTTCAGAGTTGCTGGTAATTCCTGGAATTGACCAGAAATCACTTCATTGTACACTTCGTGACAATAAGAGAACTAATTGACAGCACAAGACTTACTGCACTGAGGTATCGAAATCATGGGATAGCGATATGCACATATACAGATGGCGATAGTATCACATAAAAGGGAAGTGTGTAAGCAGACCTGCCATTTGCACTCAGGTGAGTCATGTGAAAAGGTTCCAAACCTGATTATGATCACACAACAGCAATACATAGACTTTGAACGTGGAATGGTAATTAGAGGTAGATGCATGGATCATTCGATTTCGGAAATCATTTGGAATTCAATATTGTGCTGAGAATACCAAATTTCAATCATTATCTCTCACCATGGGCAATGCTGTGGTCAACGGCATTCACTGAATGACTGAGAATAGAGGTGTTTGCGTAGTTGTCAGTGGTAACAGACGAGCAACAGTGCATGAAATAACCACAGAAATCAATGTGGGACGTACAATGAACTTATCCATTAGGACAGTGCAGTGAAAATTGGTATTAATGGGCTATGGCAGCAGATGACCGATGTGAGTGCTTTTGCTAACAGCACTGGTCAGGTGAATTCCAATTACAGTTGGTAAGTGCCAATGATAGGGTTTGATTGTGGCGCAGACCCCACAAAGCCATGTACCCACTTTGTCAACAAGGCACTGCATAAGTTGGTGGTGGTTCCGTAACAATGTAGGCTGTGTTTACATGGAATGGACTGGTTCCTCTGGTCCTACTGACCGACCACTGACTGGAAGTGGGATGTTCAGCTACTTGGAGACTATTTGCAGCCATTCATGGACTTTGTGTTCCCACATCAATTGAATTTTTATTTATGACAATGCACCATGTCACAATCGTTCACAACTGGTTTGAAGAACATCCTGGACAATGCGAGCGAATGATTAGGCCATCCAGATCACCCATCATGAATCCCATCGAACATTTATGGGACATAATCAAGAGGTCACTTCCTGCACAAAATCCTGCACTAGCAACACTTTTGCAATTATGGACAGCTACAGAGGCAATATGGCTCAATATTTCTGTAGAGAATTTCCAACTTGTTGGGTCCATACCACATCGAGTTGCTGCATTAAGGCAAAAGAAGGTCCGACACGATACCAGGAGGTGTCCCGTGACTTTCGTCACCTCAGTGTAGGTAATGGCTACTACACTGCAATAGTGCCTACATATTATTGTTATTATTATTGCTATTAGTGGCAGTGGTCAGATGCAAACCATTTGCAGCTTGAAGACTTCCAATTTCTGCCATATTAGAAGTAGGAGTCCAGCAATCAACTGATTTACAAATAACAAATGCAGTGCATAAATTTTAATTTGATTGATTTTAGGTAGGTATGTGGGTTAGGGTGAAGCATGTGTCAGTAAGGAGAGGAATGGTGCAAAGCAGTCACATTTTGTAACAAGTGTCTATCATCAATGTGACTAGTTAGCTTCCTTTACCAAAAAGGAGTTGCTGGTAGCAGTCACTGATGGTAAAAAAAAACTATGAGAACAAAATATAAAAAAAAAACTATGAGAACAAAATATAATTAATCTTTCAATATTTTAAAAATGGAAGTGTTCGAAGAAATTGATATTTCGTTCTAAAGATTATTTAGGCCTGATTCTGATGATGGTGGTGGGGGCAGAGGAGGGGGCACTAGCTTATATCTGATTGAACTCAGGGTAATTGTCTCAGAGAGGTTGGGAACCACCGCTCTAGGTGGCCCACAAATAAATTGGCATAGGATGGGACCGTGGGGTATTTTGGGTGCCCATTGTTGTACCATGGATTTACAGACACTATCAAAAGATACATGTCCTAAGCAACATGCCTCAGGTGAATCACATTCCATATGAATTTAGAGGATTCACGTCAGCTAGGTATCAAGTCGGCTGCTACATTTTTTCAGCTTTAGCTTTCCTAATAGCAGTCTCTTACCCTTTCCACTATCTCCTTTAAAACTGTAATTACTTTGAACTATCCTACATTTTCTGAGTAATATGACAGACTAACTAATGCATACATAATGAGATAATTATACAAACGTGACATAATGGTACATTCATGTTTGGCAAACAATGGCCAACAAAGGGAGGCAAAACCTAGCCTTAGCTATAAAGTGAAAATATGATGGGCTAACATCAACATTTGATTGGTGAAACATATAATATGAGGGCATTCTGAGTTACAGTAATATGTAGGTAAGTAATGAGTATGTACAGAGTATGATGAATATAGCACAGAAGACAGATTAGAAAGCAGGTATGAATATGGACTACAGCAGGAGTACACTACCTCAATATCTATGTATAGAAGGACAGGGTAGAGTTGTAAATGATATTAATAGGATTTTGCAACCTAATCCATATGTAATGTATGTATGGTATGTTGGAAAGGATAAGTGAACCTAGAGGAAAAGGAAGACCTGTACCTGAGAGAAAAAGGAGAATGCATAAATAAAATCAAACAATGGAAAATCCAGGATGGAATGTAACCATATAGCGGAGAGCTGAGGCGCAGATAGGCACAACAAAAAGACTGTCACAAATAAATCAAGCTTTTGACCATTAAGGCCTTTGTCAACGGTAGACACACACACACACACAAATGCAACTCGCACACACAACCACTGTCTCAGCCAACTGAAACCACACTGGTGTGTGTGTGTGTGTCTATTTTTATTGTTGACAAAGGCCTCAATGACCAAAAGCTTTATTTATTTGTGACAGTCTTTTTGTTGTGCCTATCTGCGACTCAGCAACTCTGCTACATGGTGAGTAGCAACTTTCCTTTTCATAAGAATGCACAAACAGAGACACTATCACAGTTGGAGAGCTAAATGATGGTGTAGAGGTAATCCTCCAATGGAAAGAGGTGTATCTTGACAGTTACTATGTAAGCAGGGCTGTTAGTCCATGGAAAGAGGTGTATCTTCACAGGGACTACGTAAGTAGGACTGTCAGCCTCGAGGTTGCCCCAAAGTAGCAAAGGAGTTGAATTTACCTGAGTTCGTTAAAGTGTTCCATATGCTAATTAAAAAGATGGAATAATGAAGACGTAAGTGCCGATTTCTGTATGCTACTCTTACGTATTGGAAAGGAATGTAACTGATTACAGAATGCCTGGCAGCATAGGGTTGTTAATTGTTCAAAATGTGACTCCTCTGGTTTGATGGCTGTCTCATAAATGCCGAAAGTGTCTGATGAGAAAACCAGCCTTATATAAATGGATGTTGTGTTTCCTATAACAACTTACACAGATCAATATCCCATTATAGCTTTGTAAGTTTAGTAGAATTTCATATACTCTTCCTATGGGAAGGGTGACTTTAGTTTTCTAAAAGTTTGTATTAAAGGAATTTCTATTTTATTATTATTACTATATTCTTGTTGGAGATGAGAAGTGACATGGTTGAGTTTACAGGAATTTTTTATGAGAGGTTTGGGTAATTTGGTCCACATGCAGAAAATAAAGAGATACTGTAGAACTGTTTGATGATCCATACAGATAATATTTGTTATCTGTGGTTTCATATTCATGGAAAGCATGAGTCCTTGGTAGAGGTGTAAAAAGATTTAATGAAAGCGATGTGAGGACAAACACACACACACCTATGATTAATGGTTTATAATTCATGTTGCGTATTCCACAATTAATAAACATGAATAAGTATATTTACTACACAGGAGATGCAGTTGCAGCTGGGATCAAGCATCAAGTATACACAAGCTGTTGATACTTTTAGTTAAGAAGGTTAAAATTAGATTCTCAGCTTTAAATATTCATTGTTTATTTATGTTTCACAATAGTAATGACATCATTCACCTAAGGGGAGGAATCTGCAGTGACTTTGGTGAAGTGATGTGTTGCGTAAGCATTTACCAAACCATCAAATGATGATTGATACCACAAAAAGTTCATTTAAATAATGAATTGGTATAGCCTGCTGTTTGGACATGTGTTTAATTTACATGCACGTATTCTAGAATGGATGGATGCCACATATCTGTAAGGTGGGATGATGACAGAAACCTTACTACGTTCGGTGTACCTGCTGGTTCAGTGGTTTATTCTGTGTTGTCAGGTGCTGCCTTGCACATGTGATACGAGCCATGAAAGAAGAGCAGTCATGAAATACCAAAGACAGCATACGAACAAGAGAAAAGCTGCTATCTTTATATTCAATTGGTACTTGTTAACCAAGATAGACCATTTCGGACATAGTCTGCATAAATCTATTGGTGATGTTCTGAATAACAGATAAACTTTGCCGTGCATGGTCATTGTAAATGGGAGCACAATATACAACACACTGTTGATGAGAAGCATTGTATTTATTTTGAGTATTTGGATGTTGGACAGCAACACTTTGAAAAACAAAGTCCACTATGCAGATATTGGAGAGCGAGAAGATAGAACCTAGTGAGCGAAATTGGATAAATGAACGCCGTAGCTCATGAGTAGGCTTTATCTATCCAGTCACTATCACGATAGAGAAGCAGTGGAACACCATACTGCACATTACGAACACCAAAAGCCGATACAAAAATTTTCAAAACTACGTGATTTATACACGGTATAAAAAACACAATGAAATGAAACATAATAGTCACCAACAGCTATACTGCACTACAGTGTTGCTTAATTGCAAAGGTTGACAGAGCTTGGTGAACAAACAGTACTGGCCTGGAGTACTTCAGTTTTTGCTGAACTAAGGAGTCAAGCTGCAAAGCAGAAGTGTGCAAATAGTATTTTACATGGTACTGTGTGGCAACTATAGACTGTTTTAGAGCAATAACTGAAGAATTTGTGAATTCTTGTGATGATATTGTTCAATTCCAAAAAATTTGCCAATACCTGCTTCACAGGTCATATGTTATTTCTGAATGAAACAATAAATAAATACAAACACAACTATTAAAAAAAATTTTATTCACAATACTTGCCAGGTATAAATTACATACAGAAGTAAGTATGTACATCCACTCAAAGTACAATATGAGAAAAGAGAGTCACTTGGGAGTCTGTCAATTTCTCAACACTTCCTTAAACTGTGGGTGGCTATTTTTCTCTCATACTGCTCTTCATACTCTGATTGAGATTTTACATTACTGTGTTGTATCAATCTGTACATTTATTATTTTTTTAAGGTATACTGTAGCACCATCACTCTTTACAATGATTCATTTCAGCTCTCTTGATCCACAATGATAAGCTTTTGACTGGCATAAAAATATGGATAAAATGATGATGACCATAAAATAATTTATGAAAGGAATGTAATGAAGATGCATATTTTCACCAACACTGCCACATTTCAGTTGGTACCATCAACGGTAACCTTGACACTCATATTGCAAAGTTGTTTTAAACAACTTTCAGTCTTTATAACATGTTTTTATGCATGACTTACAGACATAACAAGTTTCATTTATTGTAAACATGACAACATTTATAGAAGAAGAAACTATTTTACATAGCACCTTCCTTGAGAGTCATATCCTGGGGTTCATTTAATCAGAAGAGTTTGGGTTGTCATGCTTTGGCAAATTGTTACTGGACTTCATTTATTTATTTGTACACATCATTTCTCATTTTGTATCATATATGAAACATTTTCTGAGGTTTGTACTTGTGGCCTGAAAGCATTTGCACTACTTTTGACACGCAGTAGAGCTTCAGTTTTCTGTTGTGTATTTCACATACACACATCAGTACCGACAGAAATTGATGATCCTGCTGCCCCTACAGAGTGGGTGGGTGGTGGAGCAGCAGGATGCAGACTGTAAAAGTAAACAAGAAAACAATATAAAACACAAACACACACACACTAAATTTACAAGAAATTTTTAGTAAAATGAGGAAGTAGTGGAGCTGATATTACAGTTTACATTCTGGATGGGAAGGGAGGGAGAGAGGAGGTGTGTGTGTGTGTGTGTGTGTGTGTGTGTGTGTGTGTGTGTGTGTGTGTGTGTGGTGGGGAGGAGGAGCAACAAACTGGAAAACTGTAAACCTTACCCTGAGAAAGTGGTTCCAGAAGTGCTAGAAGGAACAAGGTACCGAATATGAAGATTTTATAGTTCATCCTAATAGACATTCCTTGGTTTTCAGACATTTAACTTTTCATGCCTTCTGAGGTGAAGCAAGCTTGCTAATTTATGGGACATTAGGATATAACTTAAATTCATTTAAAAAAAATCATAGATACAAAAACTGTTCAATTGCTGAAAGCATTAAATTCATCACGTTCAATAAATTAGCAGGTTTTGCCTACATTCAATAAATTAGCAGGTTTTATCTTCTCCAAATCAAATATTACCTACAGCTAATATTTACTATCCAGAACCATTTACTTTAATAAAATATAACATACTAAAGATTTTAATTTGTTCAAGCATGCTCTTTACACAGACTCTAAGTTCATTATCACATGCTTATATAAGTTTTTGCAGAATCTATGGTCCTTAAATACACTTCTAAACATATAGCTAATTTACCATCCGCATTATTATTTGGAGACAGTGGGGGAAAAGTCTGATATTTTATACTTTCAAGAATTGTTCTAAAACATTCATTTTTCTGCTACTATAATTCATATGTCTGAATTGATGACATTTATGTGGTGTCACCGCCAGACACCACACTTGCTAGGTGGTAGCCTTTAAATCGGCCGCGGTCCATTAGTATACGCCGGACCCGCGTGTCGCCACTGTCAGTAATTGCAGACCGAGCGCCACCACACAGCAGGTCTGGAGAGACATCCTGGCACTCCCCCCAGTTGTACTGCCGACGTTCATAGCAATGGTTCACTGACAAATACGCTCTCATTTGCCGAGACGATTGTTTGCATAGCCTTCAGCTACATTTGCTACGACCTAGCAAGGCGCCGTATTCAATTGATAATTATTATGTGAAGCATGTATCATCAAGAGAGATGTTCTACAATTGTGGATTAAAGTTAAGTATTACATCATCTACGTACTTTATTTGCAATTCTCAAGATATTGTCCTGTTCCAGACTTCACGCCAGTCAGCGTGTAATTAAATGCGTGCATTTCGGCCTCCTCTAGAAACACAGTGTTGGCTCTTCTGCCAACACTACAAAATGGCGACGAAGATTTAACGGTTGTATTGCTCTAATTTACTTGTCATGGCTTCACACAATCTCCAGATGTACTGTCCGAATTTTATCGCTTGCAGAATCAGCACACGCAGGCCTTATTGGATGCCCTTGGACAGCTCGTCCAGGGTCAACGTGCAATGCAAACCGATGCGGCAGCCTCCGCTCCACCGCTACCGCAGCCACAACACGCAGTTGCACCACCTTTTCGTCCGTTTGATGCGGCACTGGAAAGCTGGACGGAGTGGTCACGCCAATTTGGATTCCATCTCGCCGCCTACAGAATTCAAGGTAATGAGCGGCATCCTCAATTACTATCATGTGTCGGCGTCCAGACGTACCGTGTGACAGTGAAATTGTTTCCCCGACGCGACGTAGCAACTCTGTCCTACGACGAAATTTTGTCTGCATTAGATGCATATTTCAAGGAATCGGTCAATGTAGTTGCAAAAAGGTATACATACTTTCGTACAAAACATACGGCCGGTCAAACTAATCGGGAGTGGGTTGCAACTTTGCAAGGCCTTACAAGGGATTGTGCTTTTGAGTGTGAATGTGGACTCCCTTATTCAGATACTATGGTGCGTGATGCAATTGCACAGAACGTTTCTGATGTTCGTATGTTGTTGTTGTTGTGGTCTTCAGTCCTGAGACTGGTTTGATGCATCTCTCCATGCTACTCTATCCTGTGCAAGCTTTTTCATCTCCCAGTACCTACTGCAACCTACATCCTTCTGAATCTGCTTAGTGTATTCATCTCTTGGTCTCCCTCTACGATTTTTACCCTCCACGCTGCCCTCCAATACTAAATTGGTGATCCCTTGATGCCTCAGAACATGTCCTACGAACCGATCCCTTCTTCTGGTCAAGTTGTGCCACAAACTCCTCTTCTCCCCAATCCTATTCAATACTTCCTCATTAGTTACGTGATCTACCCATCTAATCTTCAGCATTCTTCTGTAGCACCACATTTCGAAAGCTTCTATTCTCTTCTTGTCCAAACTATTTATCGTCCATGTTTCACTTCCATACATGGCTACACTCCATACAAATACTTTCAGAAATGACTTCCTGACACTTAAATCAATACTGGATGTTAACAAATTTCTCTTCTTCAGAAACGCTTTCCTTGCCATTGCCAGCCTACATTTTATAACCTCTCTACTTCGACCATCATCAGTTATTTTGCTCCCCAAATAGCAAAACTCCTTTACTACTTTAAGTGCCTCATTTCCTAATCTAATTCCCTCAGCATCACCCGACTTAATTAGACTACATTCCATTATCCTCGTTTTGCTTTTGTTGATGTTCATCTTATATCCTCCTTTCAAGACACTGTCCATTCCATTCAACTGCTCTTCCAAGTCCTTTGCTGTCTCTGACAGAATTACAATGTCATCGGCGAACCTCAAAGTTTTTATTTCTTCTCCATGAATTTTAATACCTACTCCGAATTTTTCTTTTGTTTCCTTTACTGCTTGCTCAATATACAGATTGAACAACATCGGGGAGAGGCTACAACCCTGTCTTACTCCCTTCCCAACCACTGCCTCCCTTTCATGTCCCTCGACTCTTATAACTGCCATCTGGTTTCTGTACAAATTGTAAATAGCCTTTCGCTCCCTGTATTTTACCCCTGCCACCTTTAGAATTTGAAAGAGAGTATTCCAGTCAACTTTGTCAAAAGCTTTCTCTAAGTCTACAAATGCTAGAAACGTAGGTTTGCCTTTCCTTAATCGTTCTTCTAAGATAAGTCGTAAGGTCAGTATTGCCTCACGTGTTCCAGTGTTTCTACAGAATCCAAACTGATCTTCCCCGAGGTCGGCTTCTACTAGTTTTTCCATTCGTCTGTAAAGAATTCGTGTTAGTATTTTGCAGCTGTGACTTATTAAACTGATAGTTCGGTAATCTTCACATCTGTCAACACCTGCTTTCTTTGGAATTGGAATTATTATATTCTTCTTGAAGTCTGAGGGTACTTCGCCTGTTTCATACATCTTGCTCACCAGATGGTAGAGTTTTGTCAGGACTGGCTTTCCCACAGCCGTCAGTAGTTCCAATGGAATATTGTCTACTCCGGGGGCCTTGTTTCGACTCAGGTCTTTCAGTGCTCTGTCAAACTCTTCACGCAGTATCATATCTCCCATTTCATCTTCATCTACATCCTCTTCCATTTCCATAATATTGTCCTCAAGTACATCGCCCTTGTATAGACCCTCTATATACTACTTCCACCTTTCTGCTTTCCCTTCTTTGCTTAGAACTGGGTTTCCATCTGAGCTCTTGATATTCATGCAAGTCGTTCTCTTATCTCCAAAGGTCTCTTTAATTTTCCTGTAGGCGGTATCTATCTTACCCCTAGTGAGATAGGCCTCTACATCCTTACATTTGTCCTCTAGCCATCCCTGCTTAGCCATTTTGCACTTCCTGTCGATCTCATTTTGGAGACATTTGTATTCCTTTCTGCCTGTTTCACTTACTGCATTTTTATATTTTCTCCTTTCATCAATTAAATTCAATATTTCTTCTGTTACCCAAGGATTTCTACTAGCCCTCGTCTTTTTACCTACTTGATCCTCTGCTGCCTTCACTACTTCGTCCTTCAAAGCTACCCATTCTTCTTCTACTGTATTTATTTCCCCCATTCCTGTCAATTGCTCCCTTATGCTCTCCCTGAATCTCTGTACAACCTCTGGTTCTTTTAGTTTATCCAGGTCCCATCTCCTTAAATTCCCACCTTTTTGCAGTTTCTTCAGTTTTAATCTACAGGTCATAACCAATAGATTGTGGTCAGAGTCCACATCTGCCCCTGGAAATGTCTTACAATTTAAAACCTGGTACCTAAATCTCTGTCTTACCATTATATAATCTATCTGATACCTTTTAGTATCTCCAGGGTTCTTCCATGTATACAACCTTCTTTCATGATTCTTAAACCAAGTGATAGTTATGATTATGTTGTGCTCTGTGCAAAATTCTACCAGGCGGCTTCCTCTTTCATTTCTTAGCCCCAATCCATATTCACCTACTATGTTTCCTTCTCTCCCGTTTCCTACACTCGAATTCCAGTCACCCATGACTATTAAATTTTCGTCTCCCTTCACAATCTGAATAATTTCATTTATTTCATCATACATTTCAATTTCTTCGTCATCTGCAGAGCTAGTTGGCATATAAACTTGTACTACTGTAGTAGGTGTGGGCTTCGTATCTATCTTGGCCACAATAATGCGTTCACTATGCTGTTTGTAGTAGCTTACCCGCATTCCTATTTTCCTATTCATTATTAAACCTACTCCTGCATTACCCCTATTTGATTTTGTGTTTATAACCCTGTAGTCACCTGACCAGAAGTCTTGTTCCTCCTGCCACCGAACTTCACTAATTCCCACTATATCTAACTTCAACCTATCCATTTCCCTTTTTAAATTTTCTAACCTACCTGCCCGATTAAGGGATCTGACAATCCACGCTCCGATCCGTAGAACGCCAGTTTCCTTTCTCCTGATAACGACATCCTCTTGAGTAGTCCCCGCCCGGAGATCCGAATGGGGGACTATTTTACCTCCGGAATATTTTACCCAAGAGGACGCCATCATCATGTAATCATACAGTAAAGCTGCATGACCTCGGGAAAAATTACGGCTGTAGTTTCCCCTTGCTTTCAGCCATTCGCAGTACCAGCACAGCAAGGCCGTTTTGGTTCGTATAAGGGAACAGATTTTGAAACTAGTCAATCCCTCCCTTCAACAAGTGATAGACATATTGGATAGGTAAGACACACTTGACTTTGCTCAGGAATCATTTGAAACTTCGCCAGCCGTGTGTCACGTTAACCGGCCCGCCGGGCGAGCCGCACGGAACAGTAAACAGCCCTCGCGCCCGTCCGCGCAACCACGTGTGCCGCGTAAGCAGGCAAATGCAGTGCTAAAATCATGCCCGCGGTGTGCTACTAGACATCCGCGTGAGAATTGCCCGTCACGCCAAGCTATTTGCTTTTTCTGTAATAAAAAAGGACATGTTCAGAGTGTTTGCCAGAAAAAGCTCAGAACGGACACTCACAACCATTCCAGGCCCTTTGCTTCGCACCGCAATCGAACCAAGAATACTCAGGCTCGTGAACCTTCGCCCATGAACATTCATGTAGTTCATTCCACTCCGCCCAGTGCCACTCTCTCTCACAGTGACTGTGTTCGTCCCACAAATAGTGTGCGTCGACATCGACGGAAATCCCGTCACGTCGCAAGTGCTTCTGTACCAGTGTCAGTTCACGTTGCACGAGACAGTCGCTCTTGTCGTCAGCAGGACAATAAACTTTTTGTAGATTTGGACATTCATGGCAACGTGATACCATTCCAGCTCGATACCGGAGCTGCGATTTCATTGATCAATAAAGACACGTACAAACAACTGGGCACACCTCCGTTGCGTGCGGCAAATGTTAAGTTAAATAGTTATTCCGGTCAGAATATCCCTGTGTTAGGACAGTGCAGCCTTCTTGCAACATACAAGGGACAAACACAACTTGTGTCATTTTCGTCTTTCGTTCTTCTTCTACGGTGAACTTGTCTGGTTTAGATTTATTTCAGTTGTTTAACTTGTCTATAGTAAATCAGGTCCTATCAGTGAACCAGACTGTGCCTTCAGCCAGTGTTTCTCGTCTATGTGAAGAATTTGCAGACATTTTTGCACCGGGCCTTGGTTGCGCTAAGAACTATGAAGCACATTTGGACCTAAAAGTAAACGCGTAACCGAAATTTTTCAGAGCACGCAATGCTCCCCACGCATTGCGTGATGAGGTCGCAAGAACATTACACGATTTGGAATCACAAGGTGTGATTGAACATGTGCAGGCTTCTCTCTGGGCATCACCCTTAGTAATTTTGCCAAAGCCTTCCGGTAAATTGAGACTTTGTGTGGACTTCAAAGCTACAGTGAATCCACAATTATTGATTGCAACTTATCCTTTACCCCGCTCGGAAGATCTTTTTGACAAACTGTGCCCGGGTAAATATTTTTCGAAGTTGGACCTGGCAGATGCGTCCTTGCAAATACCGGTGGACGAAGAATCCCAGCGCGTCTTGGTGGTTAACACGCATCTTGGTTTGTATCGATTCAAAAGACTACCATTCGGGTGTGCATCCGCCCCTGCATTGTTTCAGCAATATCTGCAAACTGTTTGTGCTTCGGTCCCTACTGCAGCAAACTATCTGGACGATATCGTGATCTCCGGACAGATGGAAGAAGAACATTTAGCCAATCTCAGAACATTATTTCAGGTCTTGCGACAAAATGGTCTTTGCTTGCGGAAGGACAAATGTGTGATTTTTGCTCGGGACTTACCCTTTCTGGGCCATGTAATCAATGCCCAAGGCATACATCCCAGTCCAGAGCACCTCCGTGCCATACAAGACTTGCCTTCGCCGCAGAATTTGAAGCAGCTACAGAGTGTGCTGGGAAAAATTAATTATTACCACAAATATATCCCACATGCCTCTTCCATTTCAGCTCCGCTTCATCGCTTACGCCATAAAGGTGTTCCGTTCGTCTGGACGACGGAATGCGGACGCGCCTTTCGCCAGTTGAAATCGGCGTTGCTTTCAAATACTTGCCTTACGCCATTCGATCCCCAGAAGCCCCTTTTGTTGATGGTGGATGCATCAGATTTCGGGATCGGTGCTGTCCTTGCGCACGAAGATGGCTCGCATGATCGCCCTATTGCCTTTGCGTCCAAATTGCTCTCGTCTGCACAAAGAAATTATTCACAGATCGAGAAAGAAGCCTTGGCTCTCATATTTGGTGTTACAAAGTTTCATTATTTCTTGTATGGTCGTCACTTTACCATCCTCACAGACCACAAACCTTTGACGTCACTTTTTCATCCGAATAAGCCTGTACCTCCACGTACAGCGCAGAAATTCATTCGCTGGTCTATTTTCCTCTTGCAGTACAGCTACGATATCTTGTATCGGTCAACTGCTAAGCAGGGAAACGCCGATGCATTGTCCCGGTTGCCTGTTGCTGAGGATAGAGCATTCGATTCTTCCGAACTTGCTTGCATGTTCATTGATGCGGAAACTGATGACGTGGTCGACTCGTTTCCGATTGATTTTCGTCGTGTAGCTACAGCCACAGCTGCTGACCCTGTCCTTGCTACCGTTTTGCGTTTTGTTGCTACGCAATGGCCCTTGTCGAAATCACGAATCGAGGATCCGTTGGTTTGCCGATTTTTTGTTCACAAGGAGAGACTTTTTGTACGACTTGGTGTTTTGCTGTTGCGTTCTGATAATGATCAGTCCCGGGTCGTGGTCCCTCGTTCATTACAGTCCTCTGTCTTACGGCTTCTCCACCAAGGACATTGGGGTATAGTGCGAACGAAACAACTTGCTCGTTCGCACTGTACTTGGTTCGGAATCGATGCTGCGATTACGAATATGTGCTCTTCTTGCATGGCGTGTGCTGAACGACAATCCGCACCGCCGCGGAAATTCTTTGCATGGCCGAAAGCCACTTCCCCTTGGCAACGCTTACACATCAATTTTGCTGGTCCATTCTGGAATGCTTGATGGTTGGTTGTTGTCGATTCCTTCAGTAAGTTTCCTTTTGTTGTCAGGATGTCTTCCACGACGTCTTCAGCCACCATCCAAGCGTTATCCGCTATCTTTTGCATTGAAGGTCTTCCACAGACTATTGTTTCCGACAATGGCCCACAATTCATGTCCGCAGAATTTCAGTCATTCTGCAAGGCCAATGGCATTCAACATCTGACATCCGCACCATTTTCGCCTCAGTCAAACGGTGCCGCTGAACGATTGGTCCGGACTTTCAAGTCACAGATGTTGACGTTCAAAGAGTCGCATTCTCGGGAGGACGCGTTGTTGTTCTTTTTGTCTTTGTATCGCTCTCAGCCCCGAGATGGTCGCTCACCGGCTGAGTTGCTCCACGGTCGTCCTCATCGAACCTTGATGTCTGTGCTACATCCGCCGCATCAGGTTCCTGTGCAGCGGCCGCCGCCTGCTTTTGCTCCAGGCGACGTTGTATACTATCGCAACTATCGAGGTTCACGGCTTTGGCTCGCTGGGCGCATTCTTCACTGCCTCGGCCGCGCTATGTATCTGGTTTTGGGGGCCTCTGGTGAGGTGCGTCGGCATCTCAATCAGCTGCGCCTC
Source organism: Schistocerca serialis cubense (assembly GCF_023864345.2). Taxonomy (NCBI): domain Eukaryota; kingdom Metazoa; phylum Arthropoda; class Insecta; order Orthoptera; family Acrididae; genus Schistocerca; species Schistocerca serialis. The sequence continues at coordinate 80,512,034 of NC_064642.1, read as the reverse complement.
TGTCGTCGCACGGGTTCTGCCGCTCCCCGTCTGCTTTCAGCGACGGTGCCGTCCGGTCAGCGCCCTGGGGACCCATCTACTGGCTCGCCTCATCCCCAGGTATTGCCGATGCTGCCTTCCATATTGCCCCATGGCAACGAGACGCCGCCTGTTCTCCCGCCGCCGCCGCCGCCGCCGCCCGCAGTGGACGCTTCGCTGCAGCTACCAGGCGCCTCCTTGGGTCACGCGCCGCCGATCACTTCCCGTGACCAGCTGTCCTCCGACTTGGAACTCTTGCCGGCTCCGGACCAGATGTCGTCTTCGCCCGTCGGCTGCCCCGCCCCGATGGAGGTCGACCCTTCGGCCCCTCCTGTCTCTCTACGGGCGCATACACCGCATGTTGACGTGCACCCCGGACTAGGTTTTCAGGCGTTTCCTAGCTCCCCTCGGACCGAATGGCCGGGTGCGGGTGGCACAGCCTCGCCTGTTGTTAGGCTCCCCACCTCGTCGCATACGTCAACATGGGGTCCTCCCCACAGCGGGCGGAAGCCTTATAACACAACCGTACGCCGATTTGCGGGGGAGGAATGTGGTGTCACCGCCAGACACCACACTTGCTAGGTGGTAGCCTTTAAATCGGCCGCGGTCCATTAGTATACGCCGGACCCGCGTGTCGCCACTGTCAGTAATTGCAGACCGAGCGCCACCACACGGCAGGTCTAGAGAGACGTCCTGGCACTCGCCCCAGTTGTACAGCCGACGTTCATAGCAATGGTTCACTGACAAATACGCTCTCATTTGCCGAGACGATTGTTTGCATCCTTCAGCTACATTTGCTACGACCTAGCAAGGCGCCGTATTCAATTGATAATTATTATGTGAAGCATGTATCATCAAGAGAGATGTTCTACAATTGTGGATTAAAGTTAAGTATTACATCATCTACGTACTTTATTTGCAATTCTCAAGATATTGTCCTGTTCCAGACTTCACGCCAGTCAGCGTGTAATTAAACGCGTGCATTTCGGCCTCCTCTAGAAACACAGTGTTGGCTCTTCTGCCAACACTACAATTTATTTTCCAATAGTTATAACTTATTTAAACCTTCCTTTGTGACTTTGTTATACCACCACTGGCTAATTACGTCTGTTCATAAGTCCATTATTATGGAACTAAAATATTACCTTGCTGGTACTTGCTGATACTGTGATTGTGATTACACTGAGTTTCAGGCAATTAGTTCCATAAAGAGCTACTGTTGTGGTGTGTGTGTGTGTGTGTGTGTGTGTGTGTGTGGGCGCGCGCGCGCGCGTAGCCATGAGAACATTTTTATACAAGTGAATGTAGGTAGGTCTAGAATGGGTTCTGCTCAGCCCCTTGAGGTGAAATGAGGAGCTGCTTGAATATAGAAGCATCAACACCATCATGATCCATCAACTGGCAATAATATTTGAAGGGATTGGTGACATGCTGATCACATGTCCCCCAATGGCATATCGGTCCTTGTACTGCCTTGTAGGCAGCCGTCGGCTAACCGGTACAGGCCTGAGTCCTAATCCATGAATACTGTTTTATTTACAAATGAATGTCTGGCAAATTTCATACATCAGTCCACCTTCTTTCTATCTGTTTTGTGTTCAGAAATCATCAACTTTTTACAATTTTTAGCCAGTTCCTGTGCTAAATCACTGGCAAGAGTGCACTGGAATAGATAAGCAGGGTATTTCAAAATATGTTACATGTCTTGCACCTGGCTGTAACTGCAAAGCATAAAGGATGCAAGCACTTCTAAAATATTTAGAAGAAACCCCCCCCCCCCCCCCCCCCCCCCCCCCACACACACGTCACATGGTGCAGGTCAGCCATCTAAAGCCTCAACACTTTACTGCCAGTGCTATGATTCTCTCATGTAAAGCCCTGAATTGAGATCTTTCCCTGATATATTCTCTCCATATCAACCACCAACCTAATATCAGTAACATCCTTGTCAAACAATATGACATTTCCGGACATCCCTATCCCAGGATTGTCACTCCTACAATTGTTCCAGCTGTTAAGCCTGGCATATGCACCCAGGCACATAATGCAGGAGGGTTAAAGTAAGTTTTCCAGAATTTTTTGATCGAAACTGCAGTAAGAGGCCAGTCTGGAATGCGAATCATTTTTACAAACTCACATCGTGAGGATAGGTGGCTTATAAGTTTGTAACCACTACAACATTTTTTATTTATGAATCAATTTTATTCAATTTGATGTGTTTTGGAAAGCTAAAAGAATCAACTATAATATAAACTTATTAAAATGCTGTAATTATGCATCAAATGTTTACAAATTTGTAATGAAAGACATCTCCACCGTGGGTGTTGCCTCAAATAACACCTATTATCATATTTTCCAACACAAAATCAGAAGGGCGTTTTTCCTTTTTGGGCAATTCCATGTCAAATCAACAAGTGCTACAACCTGACCCCCTCAGATTTTTTTGAAATTAAGTATGCATATATTACTCATAAATCATGACACAAATTAATTTTTTCACATTTTTTTGACGAAAAGTTACCGAGTAATGGACCTTCAAAAATTGAAAAGATGACAAATTTTTGACTCGTGGAACAATGTTGTTTTATTTACAACTCGTGTTCTAATTAAGCTAGAACAATAAAATTTCCTTCGTTGGAACGCTCTTTTAAAGAGCTTTTATATGATACCAAACATCATTAGTTTAATATATATACACAAATTGTTAAGAAAAAACAACATTGTTGGATTTACCGAATTTTGAAAAACTGTATTTTTAAAATTCTCAAGAAAATATATGTTAAAGATACACTTTACATTTACATATTCTGAAAGTTTCAACTTGGGATGAGCATGGGATTACTATCAAAAGCAGTTTTACATTAAGGGTGGTGCTTTAAAAATTCGTAAAAAATAATTTATTTTAGATATTAGGCCTACTTCTCACCAGATGTATGTTGTTGTAAAATGTGGAAATTAAAAATAACTTATAATTGACAAAAGAACATGTTTTATGCTTCTGTAATTAATAAATACAAAATGAAAACTAAAATAAATAAATAAATACAGAAAGATGAATACCTGAGATCAGACCTAAATTCAGTTAGTAATTACCATTATTTACAAATAGGCATCCTATTAGTGCACTTCTTCATACTTCGAACTAATCAGTCTGTTGCACATCAACATTTCTGCACTGGATAACTTATATGTTCGCCCTGTAGCATTTTGAGGGTTCACAATTGCTACTACTTCCCTACTGCTTATGGAAAGAATGTCTGGATGACTCAGAAATGTAAAAGATGGTGACTGTCCATGTGGATGTAAAAAACTGTGATTTCATCCTTCTCCTGATTTTTTTCAAGTACACGGGTTAACCACCAGTGTCCATTATAATCACAATCAACATATCCTTTTATGTCTTTGAACGGTATTGTATCACTGTCAGAAACTGATACCAGTTCAATTTCACTATCATCAGAGTTTGAACACACTTTCGTTATTATTTTGTCCTTGCTAAATGAAATAAAAGTGTGAAGTTTTTGTGTCCCTACAATTTTTCAGCATTTCTCAAATCTCTCCATAAGCTTCATTTCTTCATTTTTGTGATCTTCTTTAGTAGCGTACTTGAAGTTCATTCCTTCTATGTTATCCTCTGCAAACATATAAAGTTGTTTTGGTGTCATTATTTGATCACTGTATGGCCGTTGCAGACTTGCTCGAGCTACAAGTCGTTTAACTGTTCCACCAACATCATCACTACCTCGCTTCCCATGCAAAGTGGCTGAAAAATGCCATTCAGCTTGTTTGGAAATCATCTCCATGATGGCACAGGTTGATAAAGTTCTTCCTATTTTTATAATGAGCTGCTGCTCCATCAGAGAAATAATATATTTTTCTTTGTTTTCTACCCAATTTAACAGTCAGGAAGTCCAACAAGTATGATTGGAACAAATGCACAGCAATAGTGTCATGTGTTAGGCATTCTGATATGATTACAAGACTTGTGTGCTCGAGTCTGTTCCCATCCTTGTAATAAGCAACAATGGGATGAATCGTTGCTTGCATGTATGTCCAGTGATAGCCTTGAACTTCGTCCAGGATGACAAAGTAGTAATTCTCAGAAAAGTCACAGATCATTAAGACCTTGCCTTCTTTAAGTTCATTTCTCAGTCTCTTTTGGAAGGTTGATTGTTGACTAGCAACAAATGAATGTCATGTAAGCAATTTTAAATTACCAAATAAAAAAATAAAAAATAAATAAAAAAAAGAAACAACCAATAAAGTTGTGAGATGATTTTATGATTATTTCTAGAGATGTGTGATCAACGGAAACCCATTGCTGATAAGTTATATTATCAATATCATTAGTATTCAACAGATCTTGTAAATATGTCTTAAATGTTTCTGGGCCACGGCAGAATTTACATTCACCAAAATGAGAAGCAGGTAATGACGGATTACATACAACTCTTGCAATGCAGTCTTTGTAAGTTTTTATTGGGTTATCTTCATCCTTTGTCAGCTGAGGAATGTTACATCCAGTGAGCATGAGTTTGAAGTTTTGATGGGTAGTACACACACAGACACTATGTGTACCACAACTTCCAGCTAAAATACAATTTTTGGGACGTAGGTCTGCAAACTTCGAAAATCCAATGTGGAGCTCTGGATGGTTGTCTTTAAAGTTCGCGTAAATTTCTTTCAAATTACTTAAAACTAGCTGTTTTTGTACTTCTAGTTTTTCTCCGTTATCCCAGGCACTGCCCTGCTTATCTCATCAGAACAATAAAAGTTTCTAACAAAATCAGCAGTTGTTTGATCAAGAGTCTCGCCAGGTTTTGCGTTTGGTGAAGATAAAATTCCCTTGGCCTTCACCAAATCTTTTACTCTTCGAGCAATGTAATTTGTAACATTAAATTCATCTTGAAGCTTCTTAACATTCCAACTTTTAGGTAAAATGGTAAGAATTTCCATCTGTTTACTTCGAGATGTACATGTACGAAATTTATCTTTTAGCTGACTGATCATCTCAGATTCTGCATGAAGATGTACCCCTTCTTATTCGGAGGGAAGCAATAATCCCTTCGTTTGAATTGTTGAAGTTGATTTAATTAGTTTTTCCTTAGGATATTTTGCCTCACACAGTCATTTCTTCTTAATTGGCGATTCACCAACGGACTGCAAAGAAGCATTCAACCTTTCTAAGGCCTCACTTGCTGCAATGTCTTGTACGTCACTATCGCATAAAACCTTTTCACTTTCTTATTTCACCACAGAATAAAGTAGATCATCATCATTTTCTGTGCTAGATGTATCACAAATTTCTACTCATGCAATTTTTTTACGGCAGTTGTCACACATTTTTTGATTTAAAGTTAAGAAAGGTTTTCTTGCTATCATCCATTGTGAAACAGGCTGAAGTTTTTCTTATGGTTATTGTGGCCCTTTTCATTAAATGGATTACAGCACAAAGCTGAAATTTTAGGCATTTCATATTTCTCAAGTGAGCAAACTAATTTAAAACAATGTTTCTGAAGTTGAATGTCCCAGCTTTCTATATTCAATACTACAAAATATTACTTCTCTATTCTTTCACTTCCTGTAAAAAAATATTTCATTATGTTAATAGTAAGCAAACATTAACTGGTTGTAGGCATACAAACTTACATACTCTTGTAAGGTTTGTACAAAAGTACCTTTAAGCTAGATTCAAAACAAATTTCAGAGTTAATCACATAATTTCATTACAGCTGCCTCACAACAAAAGAAAGTGTGGGTCACTTTCAACAATAGGTGAAAACTGCTGACAATATTAACCAGAGATAAAATAGTGAATAGATTGCAGATAGTAACACCAAAGAATCATTTTATATATGATCTTTAAAATGAGAGGTAGCTTCCTTTTCTTTCTTTTCTTCCCCCCCATGGTTTTAAGGGTATTAATAAATAATTAGCACTAAAGTTTAATAAGCAGTTATTCGTTTCAAAAGTACAATTTGTGGACCATGTAACAAAATCTAACACCGTAATGTTTTCATGTGTAGCAAAATAATAGAAATTCACCTATCTGACTGTGATTTGGAGAATTGTGGTAAACATAAAATTGCTTTTGATAGTGATCCCATGCTCATCCCAAGTTGAAACTTTCAGAATATGTAGATGTAAAGTGTATCTTTCACATATATTTTTTTGAGAACTTTAAAAATACAGTTTTTCAAAATTCGATAAATTCAACAATGTTGATTTTATAAACAATGTGTGTGTATATATTAAACTAATGATGTTTGGTATCATATAAAAGGTCTTTAAAAGAGCTTTCCAATGAAGTAAATTTTATTGTTCTAGCTTAATTAGAACATGAGATATAAAGAAAACAACATTGTTCCGCGAGTCAAAAATTTGTCATTTTTTTTCAACTTTTGAAAGTCCATTACTCGGTAACTTTTTATCAGAAAAATGCGAAAAAAATTAATTTGTGGTACTATTAATGAGTACTACAGGCATACTTATTTTCATTTAAATCCGAGAGGGTAAGGTTGAAAACGATGGTTTCATTTGTTGATTTGACGTGGAATGACCCTTTTCGCTAAAAATGATACTTTTTCAATAAAGCTGTAGTGCTCGTTGCTTCAAATGGCTGAGCAGCAATATCTGATAAAAACATGAAACATTTAAATTAAAACTGTGTGCCGGACCGAGACTCGAACTTGGGACCTTTGCCTTTCGCGGTCAAGTGCTCTACCAACTGGGCTACCCAAACACGACTCACGCCCCATCCTCACAGCTTTACTTCTGTCAGTACCTCGTCTCCTACCTTCCAAATTTTACAGAAGCTCTCGTGCGAACCTTGCAGAACTAGCACTCCTGACAGAAAGGATATTGTGGAGACATGGCTTAGCCACAGCCTGGGGGATGTTTCTAGAATGAAATTTTCACTCTACTGTGGAGTGTGCGCTGATATGAAACTTCCTGGCAGATTAAAACTGTGTGCCAGACCGAGACTCGAACTCGGGACCTTTGCCTTTCGCAGGCAAGTGCTCTACCAACTGAGCTACCCAAGCACAACTCACGCCCCGTCCTCACAGCTTTACTTCTGCCAGTACCTCGTCTCCTACCTTCCAAACTTTACAGAAGCTCTCCTGCGAACCTTGCAGAACTAGCACTCCTGAAAGAAAGGATATTGCGGAGACATGGCTTAGCCACAGCCCGGGGGATGTTTCTAGAATGAAATTTTCACTCTACAGCGGAGTGTGCGCTGATATGAAACTTCCTGGCAGATTAAAACTGTGTGCCCGTGAAAGGCAAAGGTCCCAAGTTCGAGTCTCGGTCCAGCACACAGTTTTAATCTGCCAGGAAGTTTCATATCAGCACACACTCCACTGTAGAGTGAAAATTTCATTCTAGAGACATCCCCCAGGCTGTGGCTAAGCCATGTCTCCGCAATATCCTTTCTTTCAGGAGTGCTAGTTCTGCAAGGTTCACAGGAGAGCTTCTGTAAAGTTTGGAAGGTAGGAGACGAAGTACTGGCAGAAGTAAAGCTGTGAGGACGGGGCGTGAGTTGTGCTTGGGTAGCCCAGTTGGTAGAGCACTTACCCGCCAAAGGCAAAGGTCCCGAGTTCGAGTCTCGGTCTGGCACACAGTTTTAATCTGCCAGGAAGTTTCATATCAGCACACACTCCACTGTAGAGTGAAAATTTCATTCTATGAAACATTTAGTCTACCACCATTCATAGAGTACAAGAGGCCGTGTACATGTTAGTTTTTCTGTATGTATGTTTTTTATCTCTGAAGGAGGACTTTTTATTTTATTTTTTATTTCCTGTTTGCTATTTGCCTGACTACTTCCCTCAGTAATTCTTCAGTCTGATAGGGTACTTTAAAGTAATACACAAGTTTCAACTAATAGTGGAAGTCTGAGAGCTGTGAATTGGCAACAGTTTTATTCTAATCATGCTACACAGAGATTTTTGCTATGTCAGATTTAAATCTTATTTCTTCCCTAAAACAAGTGTTAGAAATCACATAAAATAGTTATTAACTCTTTCTTGTTTCTGCTTACAGATTCTTCATAATACACATTTGACTGATTAGAGTGTCAGAAAACGTTTAAATCATCCACTTCTTTTCTGCAACATACACACTTGATTTAGAAATCATTGTGGAAAACAAATATTCTATAGGTTTTGTGGCAGCAGAAGCATGTCAGAAGGAAAGTAGTAGTACAAAAGAGATTGAATCAAGCTGATACTGAATTACTGAAGCTAAGAAGTACCTGTGAAAATACTGACAGTGTTTGTTCTTTTCATCAAAGGCACTATTTGGAAACATTTGAAGATAGACAAAGAATTTGCTGTGACCCTTTATAAGCACTGTAAAAAGAGTGTTAGGGAAGCTTTGAAAATTATTTCTGTAATCATGGCAAGGAAGTATAAAAGTTTTGGATTTATCCCAGGTACTAGACATTGTATAACATGCTATAAGGCCATTTTATCTTCTACATTATATAGTTAACCAGGGATGGATGAATGTCAAGCTGAAGACCCAGAATATACACCAGATCAACCTAAAATACTTACAGTTATCAAAAGAATACAAGATAGGCACCCAGAATAATTTCATCCAAGCCTCGTTGGTTAGCATTAAAATTCCAGATAACAGCATCAGAAGTGATTCATGTACCAGTGCAAAATGTATCTGAGTCACATGGCAGTGCTGCATATGCAGACTAACAGTTTGGTGCAAAAAACTTCTTGAGAAATTTACGAGTAGTTGCGTTACATAAAAACTGCAAATACTTATCTTAGCACTAACTTCAAGGGTGGAGGGGGGGGGGGGGGGGGGGGGGAAATATTCAAACCATTTTTAACACCACTGAATACATGGTAAGGAAATCAAGAGTATTACTAAAAGAATGAGGTATTTTTTCAAAAGGAAGCTATAAAATGGGAAGTAGAACAGACGAAGGTGTGCTAGCACATGTTCAGGCCTTTTCTTAATATGAGGGCATGCTGAAAAGCACTCCTGATGAATTTTTTATTCTTTCCTTCGTATTGGTTGGCGTATTACACATCATGCATATTACTCAGTTGACTTTCTCAGTTTGCTGATACAAGTTGTACCTTCTGCCGCTGGAGGGTTCCAAATTGTAGTGTCTAACTTAACTATGCCGGTGCACGTGAAACCTTCCGAAAACTGAAAGCATGAATTTGACAAGATCATCCACACATGGAACACACTCTCCTTTTGCAAAACAATGCCAGACCATACATGAACACTGCGACATCCACAACAATCCAACGCCTTGGGTTCACTGTCATTGATCATCCTCCATAGTCCAAACTAGGCTCCATCCGATTTTCATCTGTTTCCAAAACTTAAAGAACACCTTCAAGGGCTTCACTTTGATACTGATGAAGCGGTGCAAGCAGAGATGAGGTCGTGGCTCTGTCAACAAAGTCAAACTTTCTACAGTGATGGTATCAAAAACTGGTCTCTCACTGGAATGGTTCAAATGGCTCTGAGAACTATGCGACTTAACTTCTGAGGTCATCAGTCGCCTAGAACTTAGAACTAATTAAACCTAACTAACCTAAGGACAACACACACATCCATGCCCGAGGCAGGATTCGAACCTGCGACCGTAGCGGTCACGCGGTTCCAGACTGAAGCGCCTTTAACCGCACGGCCACACCGGCCGGCTCTCACTGGAATAAATGTGTTCATCACAAAGGTGACTATATTGAGAAACAAATATGTAGATATGAAGAATAAAGCTGTGGGTTGGATATTAATGATATCTGTTTTATTTAAGAGTTTTCACAAAAAATCAGAGGCATAGAGTTTCCACAAAAAAAAATTCAGAGGCATCACTTTTCAGCATGCCCTTGTATGATTATGATGATGATGATATGACGATGATGATGATACAAATTTCTGCTAATAAAAGAGATTGTCTATCTGTCCATTCATAGAATGGCAAGAGAATGTATAAGACAAAATGGCTCATTTTGCATAAGCTGAAAGATGTGTGCTTATGCTTCAAAGAAAATTTCCTTATAACAAAACTGTAATTACAAAGTTTTATGAATTATGCCCAAAAGAAAACAGCTGTTTTATGCAAAACATACTTAAGGCATTTATCACCAAAATGTAAAACTGATAATGTGCCCTGTACATGTAAAAGAAACGTACACTGAACTTTTACAAAAACCTCTTTTGTATCTGTAAAATGAGGAGTGACTGCTGCATCACTGTTCTCAGTGTCCTGGAGTACATCAACTGCACAATTAATTCTTACAAGATTCTGAAAACGTTATTTTCCAGCAATGAATTTGCTGAGTATCTCTACAAAAAATTTCAAAACTTGACACATCATTACATATCAAAATATCAGGCTCACAACTTAAAAATGACACTCTATGCATCAATATAGAGTATTTTGTGGAAAACTACTCAGGATTCTGCACAAGAATTTCACTAGCAGTAGTGTGTACTACAAAACATTAAGTCAGTGTACTATTGTTGGATAAGTGATTGTCACAGCATGATACAAACACATTCTGTTTTCCAGAAAACTGCTCTCATCTTTATGGTGGAACAAATATCACACATCCCACATGTTGCTTACTTTGTTGATGGCAGTTCTGTACAATATAAAAACTTCCAGAACTTTGTAAATTCATGTCATCACAAGCAAGACCACGGAGTACAAAATGTGATTTTTAACTAGTTATGACAAAAATGCGTGTGATGGAGTTGGTGATGTTACCAAAAGTTCAGCAACAAGAACAAGTTTACTGTGTGTATATGACAACCACATTTTAAGTCAAAAAGATCTTTTTACATCTGCCAAAACTCATGCTCCAGAAATATAAACATTTTATGTTAGGACAGAAGAAATAACGAAATTCACAAATGTATTACAAAAACTATATGAAACTGGTTTACCATTGAGAGAAGAGTTAATCATCTTTACAAACTACTGAATGAAAGCAGGTTGCTGATAAAGTGTGTTTCGTTAACTACTAAAGTCAAACATGTTCAACTTAGGCTTTGAAAGAAAGCCTCTATCAGTACTAAAGAAGAAATGTTCATTTCAGCTATCTGCGATAATCAATGGAGGCTTGGAAAAATTCTTGAGATTAATGAAAAACATAGAGATGTAAAGATTTAATGGATGAGACCAAGTGAACTTTCCTTAGTTTTTTCATGGCGACTTCATGCTGATGTTTGCTGGATCCCTTATTTTAATTACTTTGCCTGCTCCTAGCACAAGCATCTGTTATTTATGAACTTTCATGTTAAACACTGTGATGGGTCAAAGGCACATGTTTTATTTTAGTTTCAACATGGTAGTTTTTTTCATCATATTGGTGCAGTAGCCTGATTTACAATGATACACGTTAAATATTCATCTTTTATTATTAAACTAGCCTTTTCCTCATGGCCTGGCCTGCATACATGTTCAACATGTATTTCTCACATCTCCTCTTCCTCTCTTGTTCCACTCCTCCTCTCCCTCTCTCCTACCATCTCTTTCTCTCCCTATCTCTCCATCAACACTCTTCTCCTCCCTCCGTCCAACTCCTCCTTGATCCCCTTCCTCAGACCTATCACAACCTAGGTCCGCAGCTCATGGTCTAGTGGCTAGTGTTGCTGCCTCTGGATCATGGAGTCCTAGGTTCGATTCCCGGCTGGGCTGGGGATTTTCTCTGCCTGGGGACTGGGTGTGTTGTGTTGTCCTCATCATCATCATTATTCATGAAAGTGGTGAGCTTCGACTGAGTAAAGATTGGGAATTTGTACGGGCTCTGATAACCGTTCAGTTGAGTGCCCCATAAACGAAACAACATCATCATCACCACCATCATCTAGGTTCCCTCTAATCCATGCCCTCCCTGTCCGCTCTCTGCTCACCTCCTCCTTCCTCCATCTCTGTCTATTTCCTCCTGCACCCCTCTCTGTCCATCTCCTCCTCCCTCCTTGTCCATCTCCTCCTCCCTCCTTGTCCATCTCTTCTTCCGTCCCCTCTGTGTTGAGGTACTGCTCCTCCTCTATCATGCTCTGTGTGCCGCTGCCTCCTCCCTCTTTGTTCATTTCCTCCTACCCCTCTCTCAGTTTCTCCCTCCTCCATGTCCAGCCTATATGGAAGGGGCTAGGAAACTGTTTTGTGCCCCTAATGTTTAGGACGCACTGTAAAATAATGCAGTAAGGCAGTCTGATACTATTCAGCTCCTATCGGAACTAGGAGTACTGACACACAAGAGGCCTGTTCTTTCTGTGCCAAATTTGGTTGAAATCAAGCCAGGGATTGGAGGAGATCCTGAACATACACACATACACTCAGCTTTATATACTGAGCTGATACAGTACAATGAAAGTGTAGCTACTCACACAGGTCCAGAGTGGGCTGTAATTATTGTATGGAAGCAAAACTTGCTAGATATGCTAGTGCATGAAGTGGAACTGATTTATGCTGAAAAAAAATTAAACCCAATTTTGGCCACAAGGTGGAAATCTGGTGTTGTACACTTTTTGTATCACAGTATGACATCCATGCTGCCTTTCGATAAGCCATGAAGATGAGTGAACAGTATACCAATAGCGAAGAGAGACTGTGTGCTGTTAGTGAAACTGTTTTATGTGAATGGCAGCAATTATGGGGATAGGCAAAATAGTGTGAACACCAGTACTTACTTAGGAATGGTCCATTAATAAGGGGTTGGACCCTCATTTACCCGTAATGCAGCTGCTTTGGCATACAATGATTGTACAGTCTCCAGTGGAATGTTGTGCCACTCTTCGATCAGAATCTCTTCTAACTCCTGTATTGACAAGGGTTGGGTTGGGTTGTTTGGGGAAGGAGACCAGACAGCGAGGTCATTGGTCTCATCAGATTAGGGAAAGACGGGGAAGGAAGTCGGCCGTGCCCTTTCAAAGGAACCATCCCGGCATTTGCCTGGAGCGATTTAGGGAAATCACGGAAAACCTAAATCAGGATGGCCAGACGCGGGATTGAATCATTGTCCTCCCAAATGTGAGTCCAGTGTGCTAGCCACTGCGCCACCTCGCTTGGTGTAGTGACGAGGGAGACGGAAATCTGCTCTGGAGTCTGCCCTCCAATACTGTCCACTAGGGTTTGATAAAATCAGTTGCTTATTCCTCATACCTCGATTGTACTGTCCTGACTGTGTGAGTGGGTGCATTATTGTCCTGAAATAAGGCATCATTGTTGGGGAACAACATTTGAATCATGGGATGCACCTGATCACCTAAAATGATCACATAATCATTGGCTGTAACCTGTAAGACGACCTTCGAGAGTAATGATGGTACCAGCAGAATACCATAATATGGCTGCCCACACCATCACACTTCCACTTAACTTCCACTTAACCCTTGGAATCAAGCAATCAGGATTGTAAGCTTTTTTTGGCTTTCTCCAGATGTAAACGTGGACCGATGATGGAAATTAAGAAAACGTTGACTCGTCGGGCCATATTAAGTGTTTCCAATAATCAGCCATCCTGGATTAATGCTCCCGACACCATGTTTTATGCTTCTTTGCACTGGTTGTTGTCACTAATGGTTTTGGTACAGCAGCTCGTCCACGGATATTCACTTTATGGAGATCTCGGCAGACAGAGTGTTGATAGATACGGGGTCTCGAAGATTGCTATTGAGCTCTGCAGTCACTTTAGTCGCCGTAATTTTGTGTTGTTTTAACACAATTCGTGTTAGCATAAGATGATCTCTGTCACTTAGTTTTGATTTTTGTCCACTATTACATTTACATGATGATGCCTTCCATATTTCGTGTAGGCAGTCGCAACTGTTGAAACAGTTGCTCTTGAAACATTCAATGATCTGGCTGTCTCTGGTGCTGATGCCCCAGCTAATCAGGCCCCCACAATCTGCCCTCTTTGGAACTCTGTTAGGTCTTTCATTGCACGTTGACCTTGGCCCCTGAATGCAATATGAAGTGTGCACTACTTGTAAACAACCTGCACTGATGCCTAGTCTGTACTGAACATGCACAGTCCAGCACAACACGTGCCTTGCCTGAGTTTTTGACCATCAAACACAACCATCCCATTACTACCACTGTTCACATTATTTTTCCTGTCCCATGTACAGTGCCGCATTGAGACAGTATCCCCGGCTGAAAGGTGTGACGAAAGATCGGATGTCATTAAATGTTTTAAAGAAGATGATAATGAAATTTAAAATACAAGCGCGCTTGGTGTGGTACCTGGAAGAGGAAGGTGTCCTATTTCGGTAGAAGCTACTGACAAAGTTGCTGTTGCTGTAACTGACCATGCAGCACATATGCTGGGGAGTACTAGTGCTTGTGCAGTGTCATGAGAATTGTCCATCACTTGGTCAACAGTATGGAAAGTTCTGTGGTCTATTTTACATTGGTATTGGTACAAGATCCAAACTGTGCAGCAACTGAAAGCTAATGAACCACAGCAGTGTTCAGAATTTGCTCTTTGGTTTCTGGCACACATTGAAGTTGATGAGATGTAGCGGGAAATATTCTATGGAGTGACGAGGCACATTTTACACTACAGGGCGCACAGAATACACAGAACTGCCAAATTTGGGATACTGTTAAACAGTGTGTTGTGCACGGGGACCCACAGCACTCGCTGTATGTGACTGTGTTGATGTGGATTCACAAGCACCTTTATTCTCAGTCCAGTCTTCTTTAAAGAGAATACACCCTGACCACCTGTCATGTACACTGGGATGTCTATGCATTATTGAGACCTCCTTGTACAGCATGTGATACCTGCTTTGAAAGTGCTTAACTGTGCGGAAACAATTGTTTTCATGCAATATGGGGCAACACCTCATCCCAATCACACAGTGAAAGGATCTGCTTAATGCAACCTTCCACAAACATGTTATCTCCAGAGGTCTTCCAGATGCATGGCCTGCAAGATCACCTGGTCTGAGTCCACATGGTTTTCGGCTCATGGGATATCTAAAGTAATGCATTTACCATGGACACATTGGGTCTCCCCCCTGATCTGAAGGGCAGTGAACAGGAACACAGTTAGTCAGATTACACCAGAACAGCTGCGAACAACTGCTGACCACGTCATTTTACAGATGCAGCATATCACTGACATCTCTGGTGATCATTTTGAACAAATTGTGCAAGCGGCAGTTAATAATAAAATCAATGTTATGCCTTTCTCACTTGTTTGACCTTTTCTGCCCATGTCCCATTCCTACTCGATTACATATGGAAACATTCTAAACACCTTTCTTGATTTTACAACACCGGATTTGCACCTAGTGACCAAAACTGGAACTTTTTCCCCGATGTAAATTGGTTCCGCTTTAACGCATTAGAATGTATACCAAGTTCTGCTGCCCACAATAATTACAGCCCACAATGGACCTCTTTGAAGAAAAAATATTTTAACTGTCTTTCATATTGTACTATCTTACACCAAATTTTCACAAACATTTCTGACATGAGGGCAACACGTTTTTGTTATTTTAGGTGACATTGAATGTAATGAGCCCAACATTACACCCAGCCTCCTTACTCCATCCCCTTCCCCTCTCCTCTTTGTTTCTTTCTGATTCCTTTTTAATATTTAATTCCCCTATTCATTTGTTCATTTCTCTTCCCTATCTACATTTTGCTTCTCCCTCTAGTTGTATATCACACTTGGACTGAAGCTGGCACAGTGCTTACCAATATACTCTGACACCTTCCCCTTCATCTTTGTTTTCCCTCATTCTCACAAGTCTCTCTCATCCTGGGTCTGAGTAATCTGTCACTCCTTTATATCATCTTCCCGTACTACTTTTTCTTCCTGAGAAAGGAATATTGTTCTAGAGGCTATGATTAGTTCCTACCCTTTTAAATGTGTCTATCAGCAGTATCAGAATTTTGCCACCTGAAAGTAAATACTGGCCGGTCATTTTGTCATAATACAAAATGGAGTAGTGTTACAGTACTGCTACAATGACAGGAACCCAACTTCAAAATAAACCTACTTTCTCTACATACTCTAAGACACCAAAAAACCCTTGTACAATTGAAGGCAGCATATAAATCAGGATACTGAACTTGATGTACAAGATCAAAAAACTGACAAGCTCAAACAAAGGAACAGAAGAGAGGTCTAATGATATGTTAAGAAAAAGGTGAGTGAGAGCTCAGGAAAACTGGCTAATGGAGTAACAAAGTCAGGCAAATTACACTGTCAGGAGGAAGAAAGCAATCTCTTCTGGTCATGCAACGGTAATGAACAGGACCAGGCTGATAAAAACAGCATCACACAAGTTAAGGAACTCAAAGGTAATACTACAGATCACAGGGCATGACGATGGGGCTACGGATTGAAAGCTCAGTAAGGTAACATAACAAAAGCACTGGATAGAAATATCTTTAAACAGAAAATTGTGGACTAGAGGGTACCATTAGTTGAAGTCATGCCAGTCCACCAACGACCAGGGGCAGAAGAATGACGAATGCTCATATCCAGATGATGTAGTGTACCACATACAATATAATTTTTTTTTGCTTCGTTCCACAATGTATGATTCAATAATATACAATGTCGGGACAGGGGGGGGGGGGGGGGGGGGGGGGGAATCTGAAGCATCCAGAAGTGGAAGAGAAACAACTGCAACTTCGCAGGCTGAGAGGATATGTTACGACATTAAAAATAGAGTCAAATTTACAGAGAATTTGGCAGTATGATCCCACTTATCAGTTAAATGTTGCAACCACTCTGGCCTGAATCCATGCACTGACTTGGTTGGGAAGGTTGTCAGAAGACCGTTGTACACCCTCCTGAGGAAAGACTGGTCCACAATTGTTGCAACCAGTCCTGGATATCCTGGATGCTGACACTGGGATGGAGCTGACATCTGAGCTGGTCCCAAATGTTCTGTTGTCAAGAGATCTGGAGATCTTGCTGACCATGGGAGTACCTCAACGGCATACCGGCAGTTTATAGAATGTTGAAAAATGGCACAATGATAGGGTCACGTGATGCAACATATGAGGACACAGTATTCTGTGACCTACCACTGTGCCATCAGAATTCCCTCAATCACTAACAGCTGTGACCTGAACTCATACCCAATGGCTCCAACATCATGACACTAAGAGTAACACTGCTGTGCCTCTCCAAAATATTGGGAGAATGGGACCTCTTCCCAGGTCACCACCACACTTGCTGACAATGGTCATTTTAGTCACTGTAGAACTGCAATTCATTGCTGAACACATTGTGATACCATCCAACAGCAGACAACGCTTCCTGGTCATGGTGCCACTCAAAATTCATCTGTTTGTGTTGTGGTGTTAATCGCTGCCTGTGCAATGGGCGGTAATTCCCTAGTCTGGTTGCTGCTAGTCTCCGACAAATGGTGTGGCAAGACAGAAGATATTGCAGGTAGGCAGATCTGAACAGGTTATGATGTGCTTGGTGTGTAGTACGATAATCTTACCTTCTGGTGGTCAGACAGGGCCGACCAGAACCTTGACAACAAGTATGCCTGCCCCCAATTTCCCATGCAGTCCAACATCGGGCCACTGTACACCCAAATGGTCCACAAATCTGGATATTGCACAAATCAACCAGCTAACCAAGTGTAGACATATATTGAGGCCTTTTTCTGGTTTATCAGGTGCTGATAACTCTCTCTCACACTATTATGTTGCATCTTTGTGCCCTTCACAGTGATCAACCATCATCTCACACTGTTCGTGGCCCTTCACACCCCTTACATACCAGGCCTGGTAACAACACTAAATACGAACAACACTCCTGCTCTCTGGTGGCCACTGCACCTGCCCACAGAATTGGAATTCTAATCACTTACAGAACTGCCAATGGTTCATACATGTACGAAGTTACACTGACATTCAATTTTCTCCTGTGTCCTTCACTTTTTTTGTCAGACAGTGTATTTGCTCCTCAGTGTTCGTAAAATAACCCCTTAGGAGAAACACCATATTTTCTTTAGAATAATATCATTTAAAAGAACTGAAAATGTGTACTTACACCTTTTAATTTTGTGACTGCAAAGTCTAAGTCCACCATTAATTTATCAAGCACTAAGTTTACTGTTACTGGAGGAAAAATTAAATGAAAGAAAAGAATAGTAATATACACAAGATAATGGTCCACAGTTATAGGTGAAAACCTTAAAGAAACAAGTGTCACTTAAAATGAATTGCTGATACAATGTTCATGGCTCACGTGTATGCAAGTGTTGTCTATTGGTTGCACAAATTTGGCCAAACCGTTTATTATTATTTTTTTTTATCACCAATGTGACTAGGATGATTCTGGAAAGTGTTATAATGTTAATAATTATAGTTGTTTCATAACTTAATAAGTATGTAGTTTTTAGAATTATTTGCTCTTTGCTTGCTTACCTAAAAGATGTTGCATGGACCTAAGAATTTGGGGAATACTCACATCCCATACTAGTGTAGACCCAATATTTATAGATTTATGGTATATTTGGCATAGGTATGTATGTTAGTGAATATGAAAAAAATATAATTTATTACTTTCACAAATACTCCAAGATGACAGAAGGTATATTACAGTTTAGCTTCCCATCAAATGCATTGAAACAGTGAACTACTGCTGTGAAAGACATGAGATGACCTATACCTGCAACATGCTTTCACTATGTACATGTCCTTTTTAGCAGTAAGTAATACACACTTGGAGATGAGACATGACACACCAAGATGATAATGTCTGGCTACTTAATGGAATTGTAGTAAATTTGTTCAATAAAACTTTTCTTGTTCACTAATAAAGACTGTTGCTATTACATGACATTCTCATTTCACGTCTGTGTTTGTTCATAAAACAACTGTTTGATAAGAAAGAGTGTGCCGAGACAGGAGGAATGAAATGCTTTTGCCCGGGTTTATTAAACTTTACTCTTCATATAGTGATCTGATGGCTATTTAGCACCATGTGTCCTGTGAAGGTGAGTGAAACATGTTTTAAAACACATGAATTATTTAGGACAAAAAATCAAATGAGGTCATTATAAAAGAAAATGAGTGCAAAGATACACCCCAAAATAAAATAAACATGTTCCTAACATATACTGCAACTCAGTAATACAAAATGAAAAAAAAAATTAAATTACTGAGTTATTAACACAATATACACAAAATTGCTGTCAACAGTTTGAAATATATACAGATATATGGGGGGGGGGGGGAGAGGGAGGCAGGGGGAGAGGGGGGGGGGGCGAGGGAGGCAGGGGGAGAGGGGGAGAGAGGGGGGAGGGGGAGGAGGAGGGGGAGGGGGCGAGAGAGAGAGAGAGAGAGAGAGAGAGAGAGAGAGAGAGAGGAGGGGGGAGAGTTCATAATTTATATGCTGTTGTTAATTATTACAAACCTTTCTCAAGAGGCATTGATTTCTTCTATATTTAAATGCGCAATGAACCTGAGTCGCATTTGAAGAGCAGGCCTCAATCTTCGAATAATACACTCTACTTCATTTTTCATTGTGTCACCAACGAACATGTACTTTATATGATACCTGAGCTGTTGCTAAGGAAATAAACTCTATTTGAAATTAATACATAATGATTAAAAGTTTCGCATTCACAATGCATTTAAACGTCATTAACACTGATTCTTATAGCTACGTAAAATGTAAGTTACAAAAGAAAAGTATGATGAATCTATAGTATGAAACCATTCATACACAAAACTAAAACTGCCACAGACTGGCTGAAGGAGAGTCAGCAAATAGCAAAACTGTCCACAGCAGAGAGTTATATTTAGAGCTCTTCAGAGTTCTTCACTGTGAATGACACTCAAAACTCATTGTTGAATGACAGCACTTTCTAGCTCAATGTGGTCTGTGAAGACTGTAGAAGTATTAGAAAGGGAAGATACTTCTGAATTTGGAAATATATCTGTGGAAGCCACATTGTGATGCTATCCACTGGATGCTACAGCTTCTAAGTTGTATAAGAGGCTCTACAGTGTAGATTTCTGCAGTGTACTCAGCATGTAGGAAAGTACGCTGTACTGGTATGCATGGATGACCAAAGTTGATACTATGAGCATGAGACAATAAACAATACAGTGTAATAACCAACAGGAACTAGTTACAGGAAGGAATGTAACACAGAAAAAGCTGGCTGCCAGTGATGTAGTGACAATTAGGGCCTGCATTTTAATGGTAAGTCACATATTTTCCCTCAACTTTAGTATAAATTTTACAACAATGTATGCACAAATCCGGGTACTACAGTGTAGAACAATGTATTTTTATTGAGGATATGAAGCCATATTTATAGCTTTTTTAGAGGTCATATTTTAGACAACTTTTGCCATAAAAGATCATATTTCGCCCAACTTTGGCCAAAAATGCATATATCTCTTAAAGGACACAAGAATAAAAACATGAAATGTTTCAGGTGACATAGTCACAAATAAACACACAAATTATTACAAAGCTTTATGAATCAGGACTATAGACAAACAGCGTAACGCACTGGGCAATTCTCTGACATAAGACATAGTTGCACACGGTTGACAAAACTCTCTCGACACCAAGAGAGCAGCTTCTGACGTAATAAATACCAGACATGCGGTCATACTATTCAATTTAAATACAAACTCAGTCTGGTTCAACATGCCAAAAGTGAAGTGCTCCAACAGCATGGAGCTGCAAGGTTATGTTTGTGATTTTGGAGAGAAGTTCTTCAGCACCGATGGGGAAATGTTATTTTGAAAACCATGTGAAGTAAAAATTAATGAAGAAAAGGCACTGTAATATGCAACAACACTATAATACCATCAAATACAATAGCTGTAAGTAGAGAAGTGCTGAAAATGACAGCAGACAAATACTGTTATTCGAGCAGACAGGTCCATCTTCAACTTTGTAAGCATTCTTCAAGGACTTATGTGAGATGACGGTGTATTGCAACACCCCATTGGAGAAGCTGAAAATTCCACACTTCAGGCAGTTCTTGGAGAAGTACACAAAACTTACAGTTCCAGTTGAATCATTGAGAAAGAACTGTTTATCTATATGCTATGAGGAGGTGCTCAGCAACATACAAATTAGTGTTGCTGACCAAAAAGTTTGGGTGTTCAGAGATGAAACCACTGATACGGGTAGGTGTTATGTTGCAAATGTAGTTTGTTATAAAAGTTGACAGGACTGGAGAAATGTTCCTCCTAAAGTGTGACAGAATGTAAGTAAACAGCTCATAAATTGCCGTTTTGTTTGATAGCTCTATGAAGCTACTGTGGCTCGATGGCGTGAACAGAGATTATGTTTTGCTGCTTGTTACTGACGGCGCTTCATACATGGCTAAAGCAGCCAAGGGGCTTCAGATTATTTACCTTAGTATGGTGTGTATAACATGCTTTCAAACGCATTACACAGAGTTGCAAAAGAGATGCAACCAAATTACCCTAATGTGGACAAATTAATTTCATGTGGCGAGAACATCCACGTAAAAGCTCCTCCACTATGAGTGCATAAATTCATGGAACAAGCACCTTCACTGCCCCTTTGCCCCTCCTTCAGCCTGTTTTTATACAATGGCTTTTCTTAGTTTAATGATGCTGAGTATTATTTCACCAACTACACCAAAAGAAAGATAATCTTTTGTGAGCTTCATAGCAATGAATCAAGTACTATCAAAATTGTGAAAGAATACTGGCAATATAACCAAACAACGCAAAGGGAACTGTAAGAAATGACCTTCCCTTCCCACTTGTAACACTTATTGCCCCACAATGGCAACTGGCTGTTGTAGGTAAATAACCAGCAAAAGCTTAACATCAATATATTAAAGAAACTAAAATAAGCAGCGTGACAATGGGCAACACTTGGCACAAAGGACACGATAATCAAATTCTGGAATCTTCAAACATTATATCAAGCTGAGGAACTATCACAACTCAGAGCAGTAGCAGAGAGATATAGACTCAACATCCTGCGAATAAGCGAAGTGAAATGGAATTAATTTGGAGACATGAATACCTTGAGTGGACTTACATTTCTGTATTCTGGAAAGCCAAATACTGATGAACCACATATGGAAAGGGTGTGACTACTCCTAAATAAAAGTCTAAAGCACAGCTTGATAATTTGGAAGCCAGTGTCTTCAAGAATTCCCACGGCAAGATTCAAGGGGAGAGTGGAACCCATCTCTGAAGTGCAGTGTTACATACCAAGTGAAGAAGCTAGTGAACAGTATGACGGCAATTTCTATGTGTAACACCAGAAAACAGTCTAGAACACCAGCAGGAAAGCTGTTTTAATTATGATGGGTGATTTTGATGCAAAGATGGATGCAGTAAATCTTCGAATGAAGCAACTGATGGGGTGACATGGAGTGGGCTGGTGAATAGTAATGGAGAGCTTTTGGTGGATTTCTGTGCCAACAATGATCTAATCATTAATGGCACAGTCTTCCCTCATAAAGAATGTCATAAAATATCAAGGGTACCTAAAAATCTTCACACCCAGAACCAAACTGACCATATAGCTTTCAGTAAAAAGTGGAGAAAATCCCTCACATGTGAGAAGCCGAAGGGGAGCAGACATAGATAATGACCACCATCTTATGACTGCACATGTTTGCATCAAGAAAGCCGCTAAAAAAATGTTTCCACTCAAAAAGAGAAATTTGATGTTGGCAAGTTGAAAAATGAAAGTAGCAGCCAAAAGTTCACACTAGAACTGAGATACTGATTTTGAGGACTTTCAAACATATGAAGGGGGCATTAATGAACACTGGGAGAAGAAGAATATAGCCTTTGTAAAGTCAGAGCTGAAAAAATTGTTGGCTTCTGGAACCCAAGACGAAAGGAATAGATGTCACAAAGAATCTGGAATTGTGTTGAGCAATGAAGAGAAGTAGAATTAAAACTGAACATTAGCAAGACATGGCTCCACAAGATGAAACTACAGGAGGAATATAAAGCTGAAGACATGGAGATGAATAAGTGTGTTAAGGCTGATTGCAGGAAGACCCTCAATGAAAAGAAAGTCACCCGCAATCAACCTGTAAGGAGCAAACAATGATATCTCATTACCAACAATGATGCAACAAAGAGAACCCGAAGATGAAGGTGATCCTGAGATGGTAGAAAATATGATTACCTCAGAGCCATCTTTAACAGAAGAGATCGAGACAGCAATTCAAGCAGCTAAAGAATGGACAGGCCCCAGAAGCAAATAACATTGCACCAGCACTTCTGGGCACTGACCCAGACACAACCACTGATCTTCTTCACCCTCTCTTGATAAACATCTGGAACTTGGAGAGCATGTCAAAGGAGTGGTGAGAAGGACTCCTTGTTAAATTGCCATAATTGGAGGGAAATCACCTTCCTTTTGATTCCAAGTCAAGTGATGGTGCGAATAATCCTTGATAAAATCAAGATGCACATCGAACTGCAGATAAGAAAGGAGCAAGCCGGTTTAAGAAGTAACTGTCCTTGCATAGATCAAATAAACTTAAGAGTCATTATAGAACAATCAAATGAATTCATCACTAGTCCTCACATCTTCTGTAGACTCTAATAAGGCCTTGGACTCAATAAAAATGAGTCATATGTGGAAATCTTTGAAAAATTGTGTGATACCAGAGACGACAGTAAAAGTTATTGGGAGACTTACAATAACTGCACATGCCAAGTCATCCACATGGGTAAAGTTATGGAGCCCTTCCCAGTTAAGTCTAGAGTTCACCAAGAATGTATTTTATTTCCAATTATCTTTTTACAAGTGTTATATAAAGTGATGAAAGTGCTGGAGGAGGAGAAGCGATTGATACTACGGGAATTGACTGCGTGATCAGAAGATCTTTTTTTGCCAAAACTTGCCTCCTATCAAAGTATCATGCTGACATGGGAGGAAAGCTGCAGGACCTTGAACATGAAGCTAAGATTGACGGGCTGAAAATGAATGCCGCCAAGACGAAGATTATGAAAATCAATACAAGAGACACGAGAAAGCTAAGAGTCAATAATGAGGATACTGAAATGGTAAACAAGCTCACATACCTGGAGAGAGTAGTTACTGAATATGAAGGAGCATCTGCAGATGTCAGAGCAAGAATCCAAAAGGCAAATGGGGGCTTCATCCAGCTGCATCCATTATGGAGGGACACAGAGATTTCTGTAACAACTAAACTTCAAATATTTAGAACAAGTGTGAAAACAGTGCTGCTATATAGTTGTGAACTTCATCACCAAGAGTTTGTAAGTCTTTCTCAGGAGATGTCTTTGGAAAACTCTTAAAATCTTTTGACCAAATGCGCTATCAAACAAAGACCTTTGGAATCAAACAAGAGAAGAATCTATCGCCATTCAAATCAAGAGGAGAAAGTTGAGCTGCCTCAAAAAGGCCAGGATGCTGTAGAGAGACAATGTTTCTTCTGGAACCCGCAGGGTGAAAGGAACCGAGGAAGACCAAGGATATTATGGAGGCAGAGTGTGCAGGAATAGGACTAGGAGGAGGAGAAAATATTTGCAGAATTGAAGACTCTTCCTTGAAATACAGTGTGCTGGCAGAGCTCTATCGAAGCTCTAAGCTCATCACAAGAGCAACACAAAATAAATCAAGTAAGTCACTTACACTTTCTGCCATCATTATTATAAAATTTGTAATCTATCAGAGAGCTTAACTTAAGGTAAAAAATAAACCTTGAAGCTTCGTTTTTTTTAAGTGTGTACTGCCCTTTAAGATATCTCAAACATGCCAGTAACGTTTTAAATAATGGCATAAATGGCTGGTTTTCTGGACCGAAAATTTTTCTAAGTGGCTGGACCTAGACTTAATACTATAACCCTCTAACCGCATGTGATTTTCCAATTTTTCATACAAAATCATGGAGCGTTTTTATTCAGAAAAAAAATTATCTACAAATTTATAAAACTTTTGATTAGTGTGCTTGAGCACCCAACAACACACAAACTACAAGAATTTCAGGTATACAATAGTTGTAACTTAAAAGCACAAATAAACCATTCAAAAAAAGCGAAAATCAGAAGCTTCTGATCACTTGTTAGGTACATGAATCCAATGACCATATCAAGAAAAAGGATACAGAAGGTCACAGATAGGATCCATATACTGCAGAGTTGGTGAATTCCTGTCCACTTGTTCCAATAATTCATAGAGCTCAAGCGTAAGGTCCAACACACAACGTGGACGATCTGTGTTCAGTCTTTGTAGAAATGGGCCCACCAAATGGCACAAAAAGAGCAACTGTGCTTCACTTTGGACAAGTGGCCGTATCTGCTCTTTCACAAACCTGAAAAAGGGAACAGATACTGACAAATAAACACAAGTACTTTCAGTTTTGTGTTCTGCATTTCAAGCAACATTCATTTAGCAGGAACATATTTGTTGGCAGATTATGCACGGTGTATCATAATTAATGGTACAATGTATACAGTTGAAAATATACGATACTAGAAGCAAAGCAATCTCAGTACACATGGGCTCTAAAATTTGTACCTTAAGAGCTATGAGCACTTCTTCAAGTGAAACAAATTTCTTCTACTGCAAGCTCTCAGCTTTCCAAACTTTGAGAAGTGGTAGTACGGACCAAAACAAGAAAAAAAGTCCAGTAAACATGAGCTCTAAAGTGCATACCTTGAGAGTTATGAACACTTCTTCATCTCCACTACTGTGAAACACATCTCTTCTACTGGAGAAGTGCTCATAGCTCTTAAACTACGCACTTGATAATTTTTTCTTGTTTTAGTCCACACTGCCTCCTCCCAAAATATGGAAAACAAAGAGTTTTTAGTATGAGAGATTTGTTTCACAGTAATGAAGATGGAAAAGTGTTCACAGCTGCTTCAGTATGCATTTTTGAGTCCTTGTTTACCGATATTTTTTTGTTTCTAATGCCGTGTACTTTCAACTGTATGCATTAACATTGTTAATTATGTTACATCTAGTATACATTGAGATAAATAAATGTGAAAAGTTAAAATTGGGCTAGACTGATGGATCCCAGTTTTTTCTAGCACTTTAGCCATAACTTCTACTGGAGAACATCCTTTTGAACATCCTTTTACTTCATGCCCACCTGCAAATTAAAGGCTTCTCTGTTCAACAAGTAGTGATCTAACCTCATATACATATTTATTCTCTATTCTGTATTTTCCACCCTCATAAATATGAAAGAACAGTGAAAAAATTCCTCAAAAGGCACCTGGGGTTAACATCATCTATTAAATCCAAAACATATCACACATAGTACACACTAACACAAAACTTGTGGTATTAATTACAGTGTACAAGAGTACAAAAGAAGAAAGTATACCATGACGTACACTTATAAGCCTAAACATTATGAGCATCTACTTATTAATCTATTGGTTCACCTCTGGAATGCAGTTCTGCAGTGATCCTGCATGGCACAGATTCAACAAGTCCTTGATAGGTTTATGTCTATGCACAGGTACATAAATTATGGGCTAATGATTTGTGAGTGCCAAGCTACATGGTGACACACACAACTGCAGAAAAAAGATACGCATCCCTAAGTCACCTTATTAACAAATGAGACTTGCAACCAGAAGTTTTATTATATAATAAGCAAAGAGTAAAATAGAATAACATGCAGAGTATAAATGTACAGATATTGGTGTCGGGTTTTATTTTTATTTTGCATGTGGTGAGCCGCATTGACAGACAGCGTACGTCTTCAGCATGGGATGGTGGTCAGAGCGATTTCATGAGAGGAAGTAAATGAATTGGAGCGACTTCATGAGAGGAAAAACCTGACTGGGTGTGGAAATTCCATAAACTGCCATCCTGTTCTTTAAATGTGGTGGAGTTGCAAAGAATGATTTTATTGACAATGGACACATGTTGTATGTGATGAAATCGAACTTTGAACATTATTACTGTTTACTGGTATACTGAATGATGGTCGTTGTCATAAAATGTGGTTAATGATGAAAAAAATATACAATTTTTTACCTCAACAGTACTATGGAGAGTTATTTGCAAAAGTGGAGTTCAAAAATATCAATTCTGGACTTTAAAGTAATTATCACAGATTTTGAGAAGTCTGAGAGAACATCGGTCACACGAATGAAAAGCAGACAACACAACATTAGAAGAAATAGTTATAAAGCAACTGGTGCCCAGCAACATCTGAGATGTGTTCCTTTAGATTCACATCAGGTGAATTTGGTGGCCATGATATCAATGTGAGTTCACTATCATGCTCCTCAAACCACCATAACATGATTCTGGTCTTGTGATACAGACTGACCCTATAGTAGAAGATAGTCCCCAACAGCCCATGTCTGGGTTGGGGTACAGGTTTTGAGCAACCATTCACCTAGATGGTAGCACATCCAGACACAAAAATCAACCAGGCGACATGTTTCCATCGATCCACAATCCAATCTCAATGGTTCTATGCCTGATGCAGTTGTAATTGACAGCATTGTTAGGTCAACATGGTAACATGTGGGGGGTCATCTGCTGTGGACCCCATCTTCAACAAGTGCATTAAATAGTGTGTTCCAAAATATCTGGGCCTTTAACAGCATTGTACTCTGCTTTACAGTGTGGGTAAGATTCATTCCGTGGTGAGACATAGACGTCCATTACCACCTACTCATGGTTTCATCGTACTTCAACCATTTTCCTAAGATATTAACAACAAAAGCACACAAACAGTTGATCAGCTTTGCTGTTTCTATGGTGCTCACTGCCAGGTGCCAGACCACAGCAATCTACCATTTGTCAAAGCCATTTATGTCAGTATATTTCCCCAGTTGTGACCCATACTGACTTCATTTATATACTTTATTTACCATATTACATGCCTCAATGCCTCCAGGTGGTATTCAGTCTAGTGATGGGCAGTGGTAATAATGTTTTGGCTCATCAGTGGATGTACACTAATTAATATGCAAAGTGAGAAACATATCCATGCACCAATTCCTCAATTTATTCCACATATACCACACCTCACAGATGCTACAGTTCCCAGCAACAGGAAATATAATACACTATCAATTGTACAAATGTCTATCACAATTTAGAATAATATATAAATATACTGAGTAAATATTCAGCTGCTAAGATCTGCAAGACTAAATTACAAGCAATTAATAAAAAAGAGTAGAACATTCATCAAGAGTGGTAATACAATTAGAAGTTCTAATGAAAAATTTTGAACAAATAAACAAAAGGATTTTCACCATCCGATTTCGTAATAAATGCAATAAAAATTTAAGACAGCTAATTACAATGTAGTTTCATGACCACTAATAATGCTTATGCACATAAAAACTGAAATATTATGGTAGAAACAAAATCACAAAGTTCAGATTCACAACAGCTGACTACAGAAACCTAGTGAAACGCAGATTAACTGCTAGACCGTGTGGGAAGGTTTTGTAAAATCATTGTAAAAACTGTGATACAATTTGACACAAAATGCAGAACTCGACACAAACTTCTGAGTAAATGTATGGTAAATCATACGTCAGAGCAAGGTGTCAACTCATATCTCTTTTCAACCTACTTGTTTTGGCATAAGATTTACCTCACACTGACATGGAACTTCATTTCCTGGAACCTGTTTGTCAGATAATGGAAAAAAAAAGAGAGAGAGAGAGAGAAAGAAAGAATGAAAGAAAGAAAGAAACCTTTATGCAATCAAGAGAGAATTATTCACAACAGTCCTTCGGTGTTCATAGAAATAAATGTTTGGTTCTGTACATTAGTATAGGTTGTTATTTCATTGTATTAGTCACTGAAATTGCCTGCCTTAAAATCAGATATTTCTTTATATTTTTTTCCACATATTGATGACACCTTTATGGTGGGAACACAAGATAAATTTCTACTGCCCATCAAGGTCATTAATGAGGAGATAAAATTTAGCATAGGGATTGAAAATGAAATGTGTGGATGCAGGTTGGGCATACAATAGGAAAAATTAGTGGTCATGGATTAAAACCAGGTGACCAAAGTGTTATGCAGAATACCAGTAAATGGCTTCAGGAATGCTCTTAATAAAAGGACGTTATCAAGACCAAAACAAATGAGGTGACTGACGGGAGAGATAAGCAATGTACAGAATCCCAAACTGACCACAGTTTGCCGCAACTGCATCTATCAAGCTGAAACCTGACTGGTGATGCTCTGACTCAACTACAGCTTTTCCCTACCATTAAGTGCACGATCAGTCTTGGAACAATGCCAGTTTCTAACGAAACCTATAAATCGACGACACAGCTGCTAATCAACTTTTCTGTTGAATACCATCACACTTCTTCAATTAACTTCACTTAATTAGAATCCTCACTAGCTTATATTAGTAGAATCTTTGTCACATATGCAATCTACATTTTATCATATGTAACATGACACCCTTACACAATACTGCTGTTTAAATAAACTGTAACATTAATCTATAGCTGCAGAAACAAGTGTACAAACATATGCATTTTTTTAAAATTACTTACTGTGGAACAGTTGTAATCTGACCAACACCAGCATGATGCCACATTGAATGTGCCAGTGCAAGAGTGTATGAAAATTTGTTTTCTAGGAGAGCATCATGGGTAGCAACAAATTTAAAAATCTGGAATGGAGAGCTGCGATATGTCCAATGTGCCAACTGTGGGCAACTTATCACTTGCACCAGGCGTTCATGCAGAACGCACCAGTATGAATCGGGAAGTGCAGCCATGATGAGACCAATAGAGTTGATCCACAAATGAATTTGGCTTGGGGGAATCACTGTATAGCTGAAATTGTGAACGAAAATAGCATAATTATTAAATGACAAAACAGAAAAGAATAACAATGTGTCCACTTTATGTCTGCTCACCCTTTGGCAACAACATCCAGAAGGTTGTTTCCCACCATTGTAGGAGTAACAGGGACAGCCATTAGTTCTACACAAGTGACATAGAGAGCATGTGCTGCTGGATTTGGAAATTCATTAAATCTCCAATCTGTTGATGGAAACTGTGATTTTCCTGACATTGCTACATTAGAATTAAGGATCATTACACTATGACAACAAGAATTTTGTTTCACTTCTCAAAATACTAATAACAATGAATACATCCACAATTGCCATACAGTCAAGAAAATTATTTTAATTCAATACCAACGATATGGGCATTATTTTGTATGCATTTTATTCCAAGCATTACATTTTTCAATGCAAAGATAGTATCTGAATAGCAAACTTTAAATAGAACCATTTCAATAAGCAAAAAATTTCCACACTGAGAGAAACTGTTCACGTCTTCAACTCTTAGAAACACCTAATCACACTGTTTTAAACAAATATGGATCAATGGCAATATACTCAGATTTATCCAAGGAATGTTTCAACATCTTCTATATATTAGTACAAAAATATAGTCAGAGCAATGGTATTTGGATTCATCATCTTCTATCTATTAGTAAAAGAATATGAAACAAATACTAACAAAGAGATAGAGGGGCTGGCCAGTTACTTACCTCAGCTCAGTACAGCCGATAGATACACATAAAACAGAACTGAAAATTTACATTCCTAGCTTTCGGAACTTTGTTCCTTCATCAGGGAGGAGAGAGGAGAAAAAAGGGGAAGAAGGGAAAGTGGATTCAGTTACTCACAACCCAGGTTATGAAAGCAACAGGGAAAGGTAAACAGGGAGGGTAGCAAGGATGGAGGCATGGTTGTCAGGGTAATGGTATTGGTATGCATGCAACAGCATGTGCCACCTAATGTCACAAAATGCCGCATATAAAAATGCAATTTTCTGAGGCTCAAATTCTATTGGTGATAGAAAGTAAGAGTCAAATGTTTTGGATGGCCCTTGGGCTATGGACCATTTGTACACCCCACACTAACTGTCCCACCACACAGGGTCAAAGTAAGAATATTACACACTTCCTCCAGCTTAGGCATACAGAGCAAATCGCTCAGTTCTTTTTGCATTATATATGGTTTATGGTGCACCTTAAAGGGCTTATGAAGGCAGCATCATTTAGTTCATGGGCGGTTCCTGTAAAAACCCGAGAAACATGCTTTTTACGTACCAACACTGAGGCGCAGATTCCAAGATGACTATACACAACAAATGACTGAAATTTTCACAATGTACTCCAAAGATCCAGATCTCAAACAAACTGGAAAATTTTCTTGAATCTTTATCTTTATCCAAAATACAGAGGTTGAAAGTTATCGTGGAATTGGGTTACTCTGATAAAAGCTTTATAACTTTTAAAAAGAATTACTTCATTTCTGAATGCAACTGTACAATATTGTTTTTTGCAGGTTGAAAGTTATCGTGGAATTGGGTTACTCTGATAAAAGCTTTATAACTTTTAAAAAGAAGAATTACTTCATTTCTGAATGCAACTGTACAATACTGTTTTTTGCACTGGCAGCACTGAATGCCACTCTTCATCACTGCCCAAGTGCTGCACATACAAACGGATCAATAACAGAGATTTTCATACAAATCTGCGAGTATTGCTTTTAACTTTTCACAGACCTAAATAACTTAAAGGGTACCAGATTGGATATGAAAGATGCTAGAAAAAATGATAGTTTATGTTGCTATGTGTTTAATTATCTCAAGAAAGAAATCTTGCCTTTATTATAACCTCAAGAAGCTCATATGACCTTGTGCGTGGCTTCTGAAAAATTTAACATACCCTATTATATGGTATTCAGTAAGCACCATGTAAAAAAAAAAGGAGGTGAGTGCTCAGCCAGTATTTTCCAAAAAAGAAGAGAAATCTATATTGAAAGCTTGTGCCAAATGTTCTGAATAGGGATATCCACTTACAATCTCAAATTTGCACATATTTGCTACAACTCTTTTAGACAGACAATGCTGAACAATTTCTAAATTTAAAAACAGCCTTTCTGGACAAGATTGGGCACACTCGCTAATGAAGTGTCACAAAAACATATATTCTAAATGGGTTGCTACTAACATCAAATGAGCTCGAGCCGCAGTATCCCCTGAAAGTATGGAGGAATATATCAAGAACCATGAAACAACTTTAGAAGATGCATCTGACTCAAATATTTTCAATTATGATGACTATGACCGAAGTGAATATATAATAGAGGTGTTGAACACCCAAAAAAGGCAATGAGTTTTTCCGAAGTGCAACATCAATAATGGTTTGTGGGTCTGCTGATAGTGTGCTTTTACACCCTATATCCTATACAAAAGTCTACATCTTTATGACACTTGAAATGAAAGAGCTCATTATGGCCCACCATGTAGCAATAAGCTTTGTCGCTCAACAGGATCATGATTTAACTATACAGTTAGTGGTTGGAGCAATGCCCAAACAGTCAGAGATTGGTTTGTGAGTAGTTTTTTATCTCATGCAAAACACTGCATGGATATAAAGTTCTTAATGCGGATAATATTTCTTCTCATTTAGATGAAGAGGTCATAAAAATTTGTGATGAAAATAATGTTGATTTTGCATGTTTAGTGCCATGTGGCATTCTTCCACCCAATGAAAACAGCCTAGTGACAAGTGACGACAAAATTGGAAGATGAAAAACACTGGCAACTGTTCTAAAGAATACGTTTCTGGATCTTTTGAAAAAAGCTCTCGATAAAACACATCAAACTCAACCAAAACCAAATTCTTCTTACTAAAACATAACTTCTGGTGTGAAACAGAATATCATGAATGGGTTTTGTCAACTGGCATTCATTCTATTAACAAAGAAAAAGTTCTTAATCACTTCCCAAGAGAACATACTGAAGAACAAGAAATTGAAAGCACTTTGCAGATTTCTTGAAGGAATAAAGATATGGAAGCACTTCAAACCAACCTGCAAGAAATAATAATCATACAGATGAACAGAACACCACCATGGCTTCCGACCACATAGAAACAGAAATTCAAGCATTGGCTGAGTTGGTTTCATCTCAAACCTGAGCTGCAGGTGTACACAGTGAGGAAATTCAACACAGACAGTTGAATGAAAATGATCCTGATGAAGATGTGGTAGAATAGGAAGATGAGAGACAGAGTGGACTTTAGGAAGATTCTTATCAGTGAAATTCTTTGCGAGACATGACAAAAAGATGTGCAAATATGTTTGTCAAATTACTGAAAGAGATCCTTTACCTGTAGAAAGGTTAAGTCAGCTGGAAATGTGCATTTTGGCTCCAGCTTCCAGGGTTGGCAGTCGTGTGTATGTGAAGTGCACTTGCTTGTGTGAATGAATGGTGTGTGTCCAAGAACTGTTATGAGATTATCTGTTATCAGCATGCATTACTTACAATCCCAATAATCTCTTAACCTAGCCTTACACATCTAAAAAAATTTTCAAACAATGGAAAATCCAGGATGAAATGTAACAATACCAGAGAAGGAAAGTTGCTACTCACCATATAGCGAAGATGCTGAGTCGCAAGGGGGGGGGGGGGGGGGGGGGGACCCACACCCAGTCACCACTCCCATCATGCACTGGTGCTGCTGCTCGCAGTGTGGTTTCAGTTCTCTGAGACTGCAGACATGTGTGCCAGTTGCATTTGCATGAGTGTGTGTGTGCGTGTGTGTGTGTATGTGTATCTACTACTGATAAAGGCCTTAATAGACGAAAGCTATAATCGTGTGACTCTTTTTGTTGGGTCTATCGTGACTCAGCATCTCCGCTGTACGGTGAGTAGCAACTTACCTTCTGTGGCATCATTAAAAAAAAATTTCAAGTTTCAGCAGTGTGAGGGAAATGTATTCACATATTTACTTAACTTTTGTGTGTTAATAACGACTTCTTTACTATTTATTTCTTTTTAATTCATATTTGCACAAAACAAAAGCACTGTTTTGTAAATCCACAAGGTTGTGAACTAATGACTGCAACTGAACGTGACCTGATTGGCAAAGTTAGCCAGTCAAAGATGATCATACTTGACAGCGATATAACGTGAGATTAATGTTTATGCAGTGCAGATTTCCAAGTTCAGACTGATCTGAGCTCATTTTTCTGTGTTAATTTATGGTCAATTGTTCTGTACAATAGGCCTTAAAATTAAACAAATAAAAATAAAAAAGTAAAAAAAAAGACACTACCCACTCCATTCAATTGTTTTTGCACGTCCACTGCCATTTCTGACAGAAATGTCATCGGCAAACTTCAAAGTCTGTAAATATTTTAGGATTAAAGGAGCCCACTCACTGAAAAGCAGAAGCATTGAAATTGTCCATAGGCTCACACAAAAGAAAGAAAACATCTAGCTGGGAAAAGGGGGGGAGGGGGGGGGGGCATACGTGCGCTGGCACATCCCTATGTCCCTAATGGTGGTAGGGTACACTAACATGCAAATTCTATTTTTCGGTAGGTGGACTGGTTATGGTGCAGGTAGTGTTGGGGGAGGGGGCAGACAGAAGGAGGCAGGGAGAGCAACTGCGGGTGGGTGGGGGGGGGGGGGGGGGGGGGGGGCTAGACAGCTCGGAGGGAGGCGGCCATCTCCCTCTCCCTCTAAAAGCACCACCCGACACTAACCCCTCCACAATCAGTCCACCTGCCGAAAAATAGCATTGGCACGTTAGTCTAGCCCCACGCAGGAGCATAGGGGAGTGTGTGTGTGTGTGTGTGTGTGTGTGTGTGTGTGTGTGTGTGTGTGTGAACAAATCAACAGTTCTGCTTTTCGGTATGTGATTATATGATCTCCTTTAATCCTGACGTATTTTCATTCTACAAGAACTTTCCTACAACACTTAAACCTCAAAGTTTTTATTTCTTCATTGTTGACTAGACTATGAAAGTGCAAAAGCAAAGATCAAACAATGAGCTAGACGAGCAATGTTAGGGATGCTCAACATAAAACAGTCAGCCTAGCACAGAACTATAGTGCACCCAAGTTCATGGACTAACAACGGGATAATGATATTTCCTTTGTGTTGGACCACTGTCGGGTAGAATTTTTTTTAAAGAAATTTCCACCATTTAACTGTTAGATGTTCATTTATTTCACACAATCATGATTTCAGTTTTACAACCATTCTCAAGTGCATGTTGAAATGTTAAAGTATAGTCAATATATTCCTATGACCTGCATTCATCACTTCTGTTCAACTGACATTATTTTATCAGTAACACATCAATAAGTATGGAATGATGCCTGACCTTCCAATGGTACCCACACTTATATATGGTTGCTGCTCCAGCATCCTGGCAGCAGTCCATCAGTTTGGAAACAACAATAACGCACATGAATTGCCTGCGCAATTCTTTGTAGAGGTAGCATCTATTATGCACATAGGTCAAGTGGTTTTGTTTCCCACAGTAACAATGCACTGTGTGAGAAAACATCTGCGATGAGGACATTCTGAATGGAGTCATCTGTTGCTGTCTGACTAAGTTATGATTTGGTGACAAGCCTTACAATTAATACATTTGTATCAGAAGAGAGGGTAAAATGTGAAACGAAACCATATTTCTCATTTGAATGGATATAGCCACTCATAAACCCAACATTAACCAATTTTTTTTTAAAAATGACGTCATGTTCACTTTTAGCTGTAAATGTTTTATTTTTTATGCCACCACCAGACAGCAACAACAATCTGTAAATTCAAAACAAAGATGTAGAACAGACATTATATCTTATACACTTCGTAACTCACTGCCAAGGGATATGGGAGCTTATGGTAAATTCATCCACAACATTATTTGTCATATGTTGCAAAACTTCCAATCTTCCCAGTAATTTATTCCTGGCATTACACTGATTCTGTAAGGCACTAAATGACAACAAAACAAATTTAAGTACATAGCCATAATAACAAGAAAGACCAATTTAGCATCTTTAAAAAAAAAAAAAAAAGTGGTCATTGGAGACAAAGCACAAGCTTGGTATGATGAAGGATGGGAAACAAAATTGGCTGTGCCCTTTCAAAGGAGCCATCCTGGCATTCACCTTATGTGACGGAGGTGAATCGCAGAAAACCTAAATCTGAATGGCCACCTAATACGAGTCCAGTGTCTTCCCACTGCACCACTTTGTTTGCTACCAAATGACAAAGTCAGTCTTTATTGATGACATAAAATAAGATTTGTTCTTCTCTTACTTAACACAGAAAGGCTGCTTAACTTCAGAGGCCAACAGTCCTCACCCCACAATTGTTATTCCCGCTAACAAGAATACACTTATAATACTGTATTTTTGTAAATTGCTGGTGGATCACCTTTTTATTCATGAAATTTACCACAAATAAAATTCTTTTAATCTCAAAAAAGGATACTGTCAACAATGCGCCGAACTAATCGAATGTAATAGTCAAGCTCTGGTACCCAGCTGGCATCATCTGGCTGCCAGGTGAACATATAGGTCTGGTAAGCATCGGACAAGCTCCATCCAGGAGGACGGATATCTCGAAGTGAGCCCAGGACTGCTGACACAAGCTTCCTCTTCAACAATGGTCGGTCACGCAATTTCCGTTCATAATAGTGCAGTGTGTTATACAGGTATGTCACTGGACGATCTGCAGGTATGAAATTGAAGTGTAGCAAGTGATTAAAAAGTTTAGATACATTAATGCAGCTGTCATCACTTTTCAAAAGACATTATTATAACATAAAAAATCAGCTGGTGAGTCTTGTGTAATCCATTTACTGCCTTCTTTACAAAGGCTGCATAATAACACTATTTTTCTTCTAAAAAAATTCAGATGCATTAAAATATGAATGTACATCCTTTACTCATTACTGCTTTTGATTCTAAAAAACAAAAGAGTTCAAAGTGTCCAATCCAGCTTGACCAAAATGAGCAATATGACAATTTTCCATCAATTTAAGAGTTTGAGATTACATAACACCTGGATTTATTAATAAAATGTGCTTATATTTTTCTGTAAGATACATTAAATCTTTTGGAAACATATGCACTCTATGCACATAATTTAGCTTTGAATCTGTTATTTCCAAAATTAATAATAATAACAATAATAATAATCAGAAGCACACTACATGTATAGTCAAGATAAATGAGAGAAAAAGAACAATCTGGCTTATTTTATAAACAGCAGATTGTTTTCTCTGTTTAATGTCTCATATTCTAGTATGTCAGTGATGTAACAACTATAGAGACAATAAAGCACTATATCAGAAGGCCACACTAGCGCTGAACACTGAACTTGCTCTAAACACTGAATAAATGAAATTTAGTGAGCATATGATGCTTTACAATACTCACTGCTTTTGCTTTGGACACAACAGTTATTAATTGCCCTAAAATGGTGTGGCCCCAAAACCTAGTTACCTCTGAAAATGATGGTTTCTGTAAATGAATTTAATTTGTCACACAATGACTATAAAAGGGAAGAAAACTACCGGTGCGCTTCTCAACCTCTGCACAGACAATATATTTATGTGGATGAATAAGCTAAAACAATTGTGGATAAAAACTGCACAAAATATAATTAGCAACAATAGTACAAGCACTTCTTTAAATTCTGTAGCGAAGAACAGGTGTGCAGCTAGTTATGATATTCGAGAGGAAGATGCATACAATATACAGGATGGACTAATAAACACACAAGCCAAAATGAAGACATACGGAAAAGACGGGGGATGAGGATGGGGGAGAGCAAGGGAGGGAGGGAGGGAGGGAGGGGGGAGGAGGAGGAGCGGTAGGGAGAGGGAGAAGGAGAGGGAGTGGGAAAGGAGAGGAAAGTGGGGAGAGAGGGGGAGTAGAAAAGTGAGGGGGGAGGGCACAGAACAGTAGGGAAAGGGGAAAGATGAGAAATCAAGGTAGATACAGGGAATTTCAAGAGTGGCATGGAAGGGATTGCATCAGTCTGTTAAACACAGCAAGGGGACATCCAAAATGAGTAAAAAGTAAGAAATTTATAGCTGTAAAACATAATTACCATGAAATTTGTACAGGCAGCCCAGATGTTCAAGTAATGTCTCCAGTGATTTTGAAACTGGTGGAAGTTCCAAAAATCTATGAATAAGAATATCAAACACCTAATGGAAATAAAAAGACATTGGTTATTAATAATGTAATATAAAAATCGGAATTTTGCAATTTCAAGCAATCAGATAATGACATGGCCAGTAAATGCTACAGAAATTAACTCACTGGCAGAAATCTTAGACAAACATTGCCAAAATAAACAGGTAAGGAATGATATGGTGATGATGGTCCTCCTGTTTGCTCCAGAATTCCTTCTGGTGCAAATTTTTCTGGATATTTTCGATGAAATGCTAGGTGCTTCTCATGCCTGTAAAATAAAAACAATATTTACGTGTCAATAAAGGGCAAAGCAGAAGAAGAAATACAAAAATGACTAGGATATTAATTACAGGCATTTTGGGTGAGAAGCAGAAGATAGGTAGTTTTATTTCTTGTAGTGGTATTTTCCAATTATATTCTGAGTAGGTAGGTATGCTGGAAAACTTATCAGATTCAAAAGCAGAAACTGCTCACACCACTGAATTTATTTACATGATAACAGCAAAAATAAATAAAAGCTATATTTATGGTAGTTCAAAAAATTAAATTAGCAGAAAATCATATTAGACAGCAAAATGCTCTGTCATTAAAGCTATAGATGAACACAAAGAATGAAAGGTGGAGAAAGCAGTAAGGTATATCTTACAGTAACAGTGAATTCCTGGAACTGAGGACTTTTCACAAAGGAATTCAAGGCACAAAAATAGTGGAGGTGTTTAAAATGTATCTGAATTTATCTATTGCATTTAACAAGGCATTACAGTGTGAAAAATTTCATTTTACTGTTGCTATCCTAAGTCTGCCTTAGCATGAAATTCCTGTCCACTATGTTACGTGGTGCTAATAGTAGGTCACGACCCACCATTTGTTACTGAAACTTACTGAAAGCTGTAAACTACTTTTATAATAATTCAATTGATAAAACAAAAACATATTTGAGACATTAAATTCCAACCTGAGCTAAATGAAATTCATAAGTTAATGACTATTAACTATGGGCATGACCCTATTGCTTTCGATACAGGAAATTGGCTGCTATAAACACCAACTGCCAGGAATCATACGGACTCTAAATTAAGTTATGAGTGTCCTTGATGGTTCAACACTGAGGCAATTTGACAATTTTCCCATCTGCAATTTCTAGAATTTTCCAACTGTTGGACTATTTTACAAATTGGAGCCTCTAATTTACATACATAGATAATTTAAAAATTGCAAAGTATTTTAGATATGAAAAATACAATGCACACTACACTGAAGATTATTCACTATAGACCAAAAGAAACACTAAGTCTTCATTTAGGAATACCTCTTTTACAAGTTATGTTTGTAGCTTTTGAGCACAAAAGACCTACCACATTTACTCGAATCTAAGCCGCACTCGAATCTAAGCCGCACCTGAAAAATGAGACTCGAAATAAAGGGGAAAAAAAAAAAAAAAAAAAAAAAAAAATTCCCGAATCTAAGCCGCACCTGAAATTTGAGTCTCGAAATTCAAGGGGAGAGAAAAGTTTTAGGCTGCACCTCCAAATCGAAACAAAGTTGGTCCATTGTAGTATGAGACACAATTTAGGTCGAATGAATGACGATACAGCTACAGTAGTTTGGTTCGAGTCGTGAGCTAAGCAGGTAAGCTTTACCACGTAGCCATTGCTATGCGTTAGGTGCTCCGTCCGTATTTATACGGGTACCCTTCATTTTCCACGTGCTTCGTCTAGTTTGAATCGATTGCTTATTTTGCTTTGATCTGATAAGTGCCATTTTCTTTGTTATAGGTGTTTACGTCACTCTAAGCTGAAAATGCATTACTGTACTGTGTCATGCATTGTTTGTCGCATTCTGATAGTGCATGTTTACCGCCTGTCGCCGCTCGCGGCATGGCTTGCTTTTGTGCGCGCTACCGCCGCGTACAATTAAAAAAAAGAGAGAGAGGAATTGTCTCATTAGCGAAACAATGGCAAGAGACTGCTATTTTTTGTTACTTACACTGCTGCTTTCTTTGATAATGATCAACAAGAACCAAATAATAGACTGTGTATGATACAACATGTTCTGAATGAGAGTTACGCGAAAATTTTTCTGCACAGAAATGAGAGTCATCTTAGATTATAAAATCTAGTCAGTTGCCGTGCTTCATTTCTGACTGTATCACTATTAGGCATAAGAATAATACGAATATAAACATGACACGGTACGTATATTCTTCCGCGTTTGCTGTTGTCTCACTCTAGTTTCGTAGTTTATTAGGCAGACAGGATTTAAACGAGATAGCAGCAAACACGAGCGCTACATATATTCGACGGCAGAAGTTAGTTGTGGCGGCACCTACCAACATTTTTCAGAACTTCCAAATGCTTTGCACTCGATTCTAAGCCACAGGCGGTTTTTTGGATTACAAAAACCGGAGGAAAAGTGCGGCTTAGATTCGAGTAAATACAGTATCCGTAACACACTGATTCCTGAAAATATGTGGGCAACAACTATCAGTTTGTGTAGTAACTTTCAATGATATAAAAGTTTCTTTCATCAGCCATTATTGCAATTTCAGTCTTGACTGGCCAATGTAATTGTAAATACAATATGATCCCTGGCTATGTCGCAGATACTACATCTAATCTGAAGACGTGAAGTATTTACTACTCTACTGCACTATGATGAACACAATTGTTTACTGTACGTATATCCGCTTGGCATAAACTCATCATCAATAGGACATTAAACCCATTCTGTGAACAAATGCATCTGGAATGTGAAATAAATTCTGGCTCTAGCAAGGGAAACAACCCAGATCAAATGGCTAAAACAACATAAAAATTATTTTAAAGTAAGTGCTACTCATCTTATAGAACAGACATTGAGTCACAGACAGGCACAACAAAAAGATTGCAATACATTTAAGCTTTTGGCCAAAGGACCTCATTCTAAAATGGAAAACACACAAACATTCACACAAGCACAACTCCCACACACTTCACTATTTCCTCCAGCTGCTGAGGCTGGAGTGTGTACAGATACTGTGCCTGATAGGAGAAGCAATTTGTGGGTGGTGGGGGTAAGGAGGACACTGGGGCAGGGAGGGACAACAGGGTAGGGGTGGGGGAAAGGTGTATTACTACCTGTGGGAGCACATAGGGACAAAGTGCGGCTGCTAGGTGCATTCAGAAGGATTTTTTCCTTTTTTTTTCGGGATGGGGGCAGAGGGGTGGAAAAAGAGAGAAGTAGAGGAGTGAGAGAAAAACAGTTGATGCATTAGTGGAATAGAAGGTGGTGTAGTGCTGGACTGGGAGCAGGTTTGCGGATAGGTGGATGAAGGACAGGGACTAGTGAGGGTTGAGGTTAGGGAGGGTTACAGGAACACAGGATATATTGCAGGGTGAGTTCCCACCTACGTAATTAGGAAAAGCCGTTGTTGGTAGGTGCAGGTTGTGAAGCTGTCATTTCAATGACTGCTTACAAACTGTACCATCTGAATCCTTCATACCAACATGTGCTTTTCTGAATACCTGTTACTGTGTTATTGCGCATTTTTCTCTTATTTTTCACTGAAGAGTAAATGTGGAGTTTCAGTGAAGTGACTGAAATACAATGGAAAAGAATATTCCATGGCAAATGTCTGAATAATGTAACCAATTTCACTTCTGATATCTGACTTCAGCAGTGTGGATGCACCAAATATGATGCAGCAACCCACATGTCACCCTTCTCAAGTTGGCATACAGTTCTCTTCTGCTGTGTTTTAGCCACTTCACTGAAATTCCACATTTGCACTTTGATAATGAATAAGGGAAGAACAGAGGTCAACACAGCAACTTATAATTCACTCTGTAGGTGCAGCAGGTACTAACATGTACCGTTTAAAGCAAATCTTTTCTTTTTCTGAAATAACACATTTGTGATTCTTGTGAATGTGCTGGTCATAATTTTTTGTTACAATCTATCATTTCTCCAATGACACATTTCTGCAATGTGTAGATGCTCTAAAATCTCAAACAATGACTTTTGACAAAAGAAGAGTTTTATATATATGAGACATTCATGGATGGTAAAACACAAACATTTACGTATTTTTAAATAATTTTTATCCACGTTTCACCATCTGAGATGTTGTACTTCATTTGTAGGTACTACTGAGGGTGAATATGAGATATCAGCAGGTGTTAAAACTTTACCAATTTGATTGCTTCCAATGTTCTGGAGAATTTTCCTTGACAAACTCTGAAACCCTGTTGCGGAGCTCTGCAGCTTTCAGCAGCAAAAGTTGAATGATAAAAAAACAGACCTGAGCCTCATTTCCCTCCTGGGTGCGCAGAGCCTGTTAAAGGATAATAAAGAACTCATAACACTTTATGTTAAAGTATATTACTTAATGAATACCAAGGTAATTAAAAATGAAAGAATTGTAGAAAGTTTAATTTATGTTTGAGAGAAACGAGGCCAATAGGGCACACCATTTGAAAGGCAGGTTGGACATAGAAAAATTCTGAATTTATTGCAAACTCAAACAGTTTCATGCATCACTGATGGCCATCTATCTCACTCTGTATCTATCATAAAATGCTATGGATCAAGAACTGTAACTTTTAAGAGAGAGAGAGAACATCATGCAAGATGCTTCTGCCATTAATAACTGCCATTGCGCAGTCAAGATAAGCTGACTGGCACTTTGCCTTACTGATCACTCAACATTTTCCATTCAGAATTTTTCATTATCAGACTCTTGTTGTATTCACGAGCTTATACAAAGGGTTTTTTCCTTCCATTAGCACCTAAAGCATTGCCACAAAATTTAGCAATTCTGTAAGGACACAAGCCTCTAGCTTCTATCATTTCCTAGCTCACCCATAGTGCATGTGGTGTGTCTACAAAATCTAGTACTTCTGTCTGCTTCCTCCTCTGCATATTAGTTGTCCATCAGCAGATAGAGAGAAAAAGTATTTATTTATTTATTTGTTTACTTTGTTTGTATGGATGTAGTAGCAAATCAAGAACAGTAGGCATGGGCACTTGTTAATGCACCATAGCATTCACAAGTAAGTTAAG
Source organism: Schistocerca serialis cubense (assembly GCF_023864345.2). Lineage (NCBI taxonomy): Eukaryota > Metazoa > Arthropoda > Insecta > Orthoptera > Acrididae > Schistocerca > Schistocerca serialis. The sequence continues at coordinate 80,469,007 of NC_064642.1, read as the reverse complement.
CAGATGCTGCTAACAAGAGACTGTATTTCTATAGGTTAAACCAGGTAGAGTGAACGCTGCATATTTTAGAAGTTCCAAAATGACAGAATATTTTGTAACAAAACTATTGTTTTCAAAATGACTATAAGGGACAATTATTTATCAATGAATGATGCAACTAATTTTTATATTAATCATGTGACTGACTGCCAACTACATATACTACAGCAATTGCTACTCTAGCGTGTATGTTTTGCTATGCTGATGTACTTTGGCTGTCTCTCTGCCTTTCTTAATGCCACACTATTGTTCTGAGTCACAATATAATCAGTGTTTTAACTTCAACTCTGTAAGTTCTAATTATGTACTACTGCCTTCCCAGTTATTGTGCACAATGAATGTTTATCAGCTACAAACAATGGACAGATTTCATATTCCATGTGTTACAATTTGCAATGGATCTGGTTATCACTTCATTTCTTCCTTCGGGAACCTGGATATTCAATGTCTATTGAAACAAAAGAGAACGGGGACTCTTCAATTCAGTAAATAGCTGACAGGTTCTGATGTGATTTCCTCTCCTGTGCCAATTTCTTCACCTCACAGCAGCAATTACTCCACTCTTCAATTATTTGTTGCATATATTCCAATCTGTGTCTTGACCTACAGTTTTTGTGCTCTCTAAGGCATCCACTAGTACCACGGAAGTTACTTTATGATGTTTTACCGTATGTCCTATCACCTTGCCCTTCTCGTAGTCAGTGGTTTCTGTATATTCCTTTCATCACTCTGCAGGATCTAGTCATTCCTGACCTTATCAGTACACTTAATTTTCCTTTTAGGATTTCTGCACATTCTATTGTTTTTTATTTTTAAACAAAATACTGTTGTATTCCTTCTTTCCCTGGACAGTTCTGCACTTCCTTCCTTTCTCAATCAGTTGAAGTATTTCTTTGGTTATCCATGATTCCTTCGGAATTACCTTTCTTAGTTACAATTTGGTTATCCATGATTTCTTCGGAATAACCTTTCTTAGTTTTGTACTTCCTGTGGCATTAATTGTGTCTTCAACAACCACAGACAGTGTGCCACATGCCGCTCATATCTCCCGCAGAAGACACATTTAAAACAGCTGCCACAAGCCACTGATGTAGAGGGCTTGCCCGGTAGTGCTATACATGCCACCAGAGGATGCCGAATTCGTGTTGTCACAATGCCTGAAACTGTGATTGTGATTGGTCCATGGGTATCTTTCAGCTGCCACACACATGTGCTCTGCTTAGACTGTCCTCAGACTACTTTCTGATCACTCCAGGCATACAAATGTCGGTGCAATGAGACTTTACAAACCTAGTACAGTGTGTCCCACTCAAACCTTCTTGATTTCAAAGACCCATGGGAAGAGGGGGAGGGGGGAGGGGGGAGGGGGTGACAACGACAACAACAACAACCCACACACACAGCAGATATGACAATGAAAAATGCACCAATCTGCAGGGCATCTCAGAGAACTTATTTATTTACCATCAATACACCTCTACATGAGAACCATTTGTAGCACAAAGAATATCGAGTCTATATTCAATTTCTTGCCAAGTTCTTCGTAACATTTCCTCTGTTATTGTTGCAATCGCATTAGTGATACGATGAAGCAATGTAGGAATATCTTCCACTTTGGTTGCATACACGTGGTCCTTCACGTATCCCCACACGAAGAAATGAAGCGGCATAAAGTCGGGTGAAAGTGGTGCCCAGGCAATGAGTCCTCCGCATCCGATCCAACGATTGGGAAATTTCCTATCCAGGAACTTGCGAACAGCCATTGACCAATGCGGCGGAGCTCCATCTTGTTGAAAAATGATGTTGGGTTGCAGGTCTTGTATCTGAGGGTACACAAACTGCTCCAACATGCCCAGATACACTGACCCATTCACTGCTTGTTCCGCAAAGACGAACAGTCCAGCAATCCTGTTGTGCATTAGCCTGCACCAGACATTTAGTTTCGGGCTATCACGAACATGTTCAATGACAACGTACAGATTTTGCAAACCCAAAATCCAAACATTATACCTATGAACCCTTCCTGATAGATGAAAGGTTGCCTCACGAGAGAATAAATATCTTTCCAGGAAGCTGGCATCCATATCAATACAGTGCAGCAAATTGTTGTTGGCGTGGTTCGTTGTTCGGCATCAGATGTTGCAGAATTTGCACTTTGTAAGCACACATATGAAGACGCTGGTGAACTACACGATGCAATGTTGATCAAAGTACAACAAGTTGCCTAGATGCTTGACGAATTGACTTACATTGGCTTCTGAGAAACGTTTGTCTGATGTCCTCCATTTTCTTTTCTGAAACTCCATAACGTGCACCGCCAGAATGTTTCAGAACACTTCCTGTTGCCAGAAACTTCCTATACCATTCCTTAATTGTTTTCACATCAGGTGGATCACATTCATACACACGATGACAATTTCTTTGCAGAGCAATCGGCGATCTTGTTTCTGCAAACCACACTACTGCTTACGCGCACTGCTGTGGAGTTGGCATTTTCACTTCATGCGACCATGCTGCACTCTGGCTATGATACTTGGCACTTCTGATGTGGGAATATAAATTCTTTGAGATGTTCTTCAATGTGGTGCATTTTTCATTGTCATATCTACTGTGGTTTTTCTCTCCTGGGTCCTTGAAATCAGGGAGGTATGAGTGGGACACCCTGTACAGTGCTACTGCTGCTCCAACTGCTACCAAATACTGATAACTAATACCAGAGAGTGAGTGAGTGAGTGAGTGAGAGAGAGAGAAAGTAACATATATTCAATACTGTATACATTTTAAGTACATACATTTATGTTTTAATCATTCTGTAGAGTTTGTTGTGTTCCAGAGAGTCCACCACCTCATTACACCAATGGGCGCAAGAGATGTTTCTGACAGCATGTTTGTAATTAGTGACAACTTGGATATACAGAAGAAGACTCACATCTCTGCATACTGAGCTAATCAATATTTCTTTCACTGTTGGCAGAACGAACTGAAGTTTTTAATTTCTAGAAACAGCCAGGAGTCAAAAGTGTCTAGATTTCTTCATTTTTGCATTATTCTTATAGTGTTCCTCCACTTGTTATATCTACTGTTGAAGCACTTTAAATTTTGCTTCTGGAGGGCAAACGCATACTGCACTTATTCAGTTTCAGAGCCAAAAAATTCAATCTTTGCCTCTTACCTTCCCCTCTTTTGATGAGAAACAAAAGGAATAATCAGAGTACCACACACAGCTCAGTGAACATTTTGCAGCCTACAAAATCGCAGGTGGCTCACAACATTAATTCTTTTTCCCTGGGTAGGAGTGCACATCTTCAAGTAGGGCCCCAAACCCTATCCTATCAGGAAGTCTAAACTGTCACAATCCTTGTCTCAATTATATACTTAAAGTAACTGAAGCTTAGGCAGTACAAGTTTTCATGGAAAATGACTTTAATATGCCTGTTGTCGCAACACTCGCCGATCTCAGTTCTAAGTGGGCTCTGCCTTACATAGCTCATGTTGACAACAGCTCCGAACCACAGTGTAAGTAGGTCATGAGTTGGTCAGCCATTAATACTGCAAATTCACACTCTCCAAAGTCCTGTGTCAAGTGTTATGCCACACACAATCACCAACACTGCTTCTTCTACAAAGTGGAATGACAACACTGTCACAAGTCAGGACACTCACAGAAAGTGCCTGTTCAATTTCAATACAGATCTGGCAATAAGGAGATCGAAATGATCTCACATTCTAAATCTTTACCTGCTCCTACGGGCAATATTCACAGGAACAACTGCTGCAAGCACATGAATCACAATGCAATGTGCACAGTACAAAACTTGACTAATTCAAATCAGCTTTCCTCACATGGGCAACAGCAAAAGGCTTCGTCTCTCACAAACCGATAAAAGCAGTCTTTCCAAAGTTGTAATTGACAGTCACATTCAGAGAAAAAGCCGCCAAATATTCACGTCTTTACAGATTTGCAATAAATTAGTACTATTTCAGTTATGTACCAGTGTTTCAGTCACACTGATTAATCAAACAACTTACAAGCAACTGGGACACCCTCAGCTCCAAAAAACACATATGTGACTTATAACCTACAATAGAGACAGTGTGTCTTTTCTTAGGATATGCACTTCGCGAACAAAATATCTAAATACGACTGCATCAATAGCATTCACATTGGTTCAACCGTGTATGTGCTGGGATGGGTGCTTTTGATTAGTTTGCATTAAACACTTGAGACAATGTGCATGTTATTGATACACAAGTTTCCCATGCCATCATCCATCAGTTGCGTGAAAAATATGGGCATTTGTTTGATGGCACAATGGGACATGCAAAGATTTTCAAGTGCATATTATGCTCAAAGACAACGCTCAACCAAAGTTTTACCACACATGTCCGCTGCCTCATGCCACTCGTGATGAAATTGTTTCTGAACTCAACAGCTTAGAACAAATTGGTGTCTTGAAACCTATTTCTGTTAGTCAATGGGCATCCCCTTTGCTTACTACACAAAAACTGAAAGAGAAACCAGACTTTGTACTAACCTTAAAGCAACAGTTAATGCTCAAACGGTTACGGATTCTTTTGCACTTCTACCCAGTGAGGAGCTTATGGATCGCCTTGCAGGTAGATGATTCTTTTCTACAATTGATTTCACCTAAGCTTACCTTCAACTTCTAGATACGGAAACAAAGAAATTTATGGTGGTCAATACACATGGCTTGTGTCAATACACATCTGCTCCTTTGTTATTTCAATGCTTTCATGAACAAATGACATCAAAAGTTCCATGATTTTCAAATTATTTGGATGATGTCATTGTGTGTGGATAAGCACCTGATGAGCATCTCAAAAATTTTGAATCTCTTTTTGAAGTTTTAACACACGTAAGGCTTAAGTGTAATTTATGGAAGTGTTCATTTTTCAATACTGAGGTCTGATATTTGGGACTTCCGATTGATGCCCACAGGCGCTATCCTTCGACTAAATGTTTAGAGGTCATCTGGAGATTACCTCTCTTAAAAATGTACAAGAACTTCGGCAGGCAAACAGACCTACAATATTAAATTTATTCTGGATGCAATGCAAATTGCTGCTCCCTTGCATCATCTTCAGTGTAAAAATGTTCCTTAAAAATGTTCCTTTCCAATGGACTGTAGAATGTGAACAATCATTTCACAAGTTTTAAGATGCACTGCTTAGTCACCACGCCCCATTCATTTCAGTCTGCAAAAACCAATAGAGGTTGCAGTTGACGCACCATCATATGGAATAGAGGGAGTTTTACCTAACAAGATTGGCAACACGAAATCCCCTGTCACATTCATGTTTGAGATGTTGAATAAGGCCCAAGTCAACTGCAGTCAGTTGTGAAAGGAAGCCTTAGCCATCTACATCTACCAACATTCTTCTTCACACTGCCATATAGTGTGTAGCGAAGGGTAACTCATACCACTACTAGTCATTTCCTTTCCTGTTCCACTCACAAACAGAGAGAGGGAAAAAATAATTATCTATATGCCTCCATGCAAGTCCCAATTTCTTTTACCTTATCTTTGGGGTCCTTACACAAAACATATGTTGGCAGCAGTAAAATGATTTTGCAGTCAGCTTCAAATGACACGTTCTCTAAATTTTCTCAGTAGAGTTTCATGAAATGAATGTTTTGTTCCCTCCAGGAATTTCCATTTGAGTTCACGAAGCATCTCAGTAATACTTGTGTGTTGACTGAACCCACCCAGCAACAAATGTAGCAGTCCACCTCTGAACTGGTTTGATGTCTTTCTTTAATCTGACGTGGTGAGGATCCGAAACACTCAAGCAGCACACAAGAATGGGTCACACTAGCATTCTATACCAATTTCCTTTACAAACAAACCACACTTTCCTAAAAATCTCCCAAAAAATCAAAGTCAATGATTCACTTTCCTGACTACCATCCCTACATGGCTGCTCCATTTCATATCACTTTACAAAGTTGCGCCTAGATATTTAATTGATTTGCCTGTGTCAAGAGCACACTACTAATGTCATCCATACTCTTTTCCAGTCACTCGGGACATTTGATTGGGCAAGGGATTCTCAGTAAATTCAAACTAAGTAAGGGGCCAGTGTCATAGAGTAGACATTGTAAAACCAAACTGAGGTATCATCTGGGCCTGGCAATTTATTTTCAACTCTTTCAGTAGCTTCTCTGTGCCAAGGATGCCTATTACTGACTCCTCCATATGGGAGTCTGTGTGACGATCAATCCTCCTGCATGAATGATTTCTTAAATATGAAATTTAAAAATTCAGCTTTTCTATTGCTATATTCTATTGCCACACCAGAATGGTCATTGGAGTAAATAGAATAGAAACCTGCACCCCTTTAGCAATTTTATGTAGGATCAGTACTTTTTTGGGCTCTCAGCAAGATGTTTTGCTAAGGTATGATAGTGATAGTTGTTATATGCTTCGTGCATTGATCTGTTAACAAATGCACGAATTTCTACTGATCTTTGCCTGTCATTGTCTGTATGTTCTTTTTTGAACCAGAAGTTCAAGAGCCTCTGCTTTCTCAGCATTTTCCAAATGTTGTTGCTAAACCACAGTGGATCCTTTCATCATTAATCCACTTACTTGGCATATGCTGTGATTTACAGTCCATTTAAATTTTGCCCATAATTCCCCTACGTCCGTCATGTTGGACCTAAATGATGTCCATTCATTGTCTAAGTGGGATGCTAACAGCTATTTATCTGCTCTTTTTAGTAAAACTACTCTCCTAGCCTTTTTAGTGGATTTATAAACTTGGGTAACCATTGTCACTATGATGACATTATGATCACTAATCCCTTTCTCTTCACTGACACAGTCGATACAGTAGCTTTGTAGCTACAAAGTCTAATATATTTCCACTGCATATGGGCTGTTGAACTAGGTGTTCAGGATAGTAGTTGCAAAGCATGTTCAAAAGTACTTCACAGGACTGCCTGCCTGTGCCACCTGCAATGAATCCATAGATGTCCCAGTCCATACACAGTAGGTTAAAGTCGTGTCATTCATGTTGTCACGAAATTTCATCAGTATCTCCATGGTACAAATTTTTTTTTTCACATGGTAGGTCATAAGCCATGCTCTTTTTAACCAACAAAAGACATGCTTGATTGTACAGAGTACAAGCTACAAAACTGGTCACTACTTCTTTCAAAATACCAGTGTGAAATTTTCTATCACCCTACAGCACAGCTTGCAAATGCTGACACTCTGTCTTGCTTACCTATGGGAAATGATGTGGAATTTGATGCATCAGAACTGTCTTGTCTTCACAGTGATCAATCTGATTTGCAGACATTACAAGCTCTTCCCATCGATTGTCAGTAGACTGCATACACTACTCAATGGGATCAGTCTCTACGATTGCTTAAGTATTACGTTTGGATGGGTTAGACTATAATCCAAGACAATTTTCAGGTGCAGCAGTATGCAAATATCATGTGCAATGCACTCTTCAGAAGAGTGTAATTTTATTGCATACGCCTAATGACCAAACTTGAGTCACGATTCCCACATTGTTACAGCAACATATTTTCTAACCATTATGTAGAGGATATTGAGGAATCATTAGAACAAAGCAGTTAGTGGGCCAGCATTGTACATGGCACAGGCTTGACAAGCATGTAGAACAGATGACCGCCCACTCTCAACTTGCGCAGATGACTAGGCAGTGGCGCACCAGGAATTTTTCAATTGGCCTGGATCTGACGGTTCTTGGTAATGCATCCACAGTAATTCTGATGGTGGTGGTAGCTGACTGTAACTGGTGCATACACTAGGTATTGAGGTGTTTTGACACTCTTCTTATGTGTTTGGAGCTGAATCAGAACATTTGCATTTGATCCTTCACCTGATGTATCGTGTGTTTTTTACCTTTAATTTAACTTGGTCACTGTTAATTATCTTCTTTATGTGGAGATCATGCAAAGCAGTATCTCTCTAGAATTGTGTACCCTGGAAAGACTTGAACTCTTATCCTTTGCAGCTGTTGTTAGTGTAAGGAAAAACAATATCTACTCTAATTACAAAATGACATCAACATTTCATCATTGACTGCCTTGTATTGGTTTCAGTGGGTGTACAGATTACAATTACTATGCAGCTTGGAGCAGATACAACTTAATTCAAACATAACATCCACCTCAAAGACTCAGCAAAAAGTAGTTCGTAAGTAAGCAACATTTCATTTTAGAGTTTCCTTCGTTTGTTGCTGTTTACATTCTCGGAGAGGGTGTCGATCTCCTTGACAGTCAAGACGCCAAAGAGCTATGACGTGAAAACATAAAAGCACCCACCCACAGCAAGTGAAGATGCTTACTCACCGTCATGACTTGCCGATTACTCAACCTGTACACCTCTTGGTTCAACTCTGCACAAACGGGAAAAAATGTAAGTGTTTTGCGACTTATTCCCTACCTAATACTACTTCATTATTTTGTTGTGATCATCTTTCCTTATCATAAATAGGGAGTAGGAAACGTCATTTGCCTCAATGGCAGGTAACACTACAGTATCCATTTGTTATTTCAATGAATTCAACAACTAGCTTCAGCACTATAAAAGCATTCACTTCTGTATTTTGTTTAGACAATTTGACACAAACAATTGTTTTGGAGAACAATCTGCTGATTTCTTTCTTGTAATTTCAAATTTTTTGCCAACATAATGGCATTCATCATATCTGATTGGCTTCATTCTCTCCTAAATCGAATAGTGAAGCTGAATGTTTCATTCGCAACTTGGAAGCTCAGTTGAGCAAAATTCGTGGTTCCCTTTCCAGGCAAAATGTTGCACCAACCACACTCTGTCTTTTAACATTTCACTGACAGAATTATTACATGATTGTTGTCTCCAAACTCTACTGCATCTATTTCATCTTAGACAGCCTGCTTCAATCATCAATTCTGGAACCTTGTTTTGCATGAAGGATAAAGCATTCTATTCTGCATTTCACAAGCATTGTATTGTGCCTTTAACAAGACTCACAACTGGGACACTGGTGTCATCAGTCAGAAGATGGTACATGCAAATCAGGCACCCACCAATGGCACCAAAATCATCTATTTTTTAATGATTATCATCATCCTGTCGTAGACTTTCATCTTTCAGAAACATTGCCTGCCACACACGAGCCGCCCTTGATAGTGCCTAACATTTGGGTGCAAAGGTCGTCAAACGAACCTCCCATGGAGGTCAACCCCTGTCCACCTATGCAGCCACTGCTGCCTCCACAGTCCCATCATCATTCACAGCAATGTCGGTCAAGGACATAGAGCCTGATATCAGTCTTTGGCGTCCACTGCAATGCCAAACCCACACCAACCTGTGCATTGGATGAACACCTTACCTCTAGTTTTTTGGCATATGTTCCCCATGGTCTGCATGATTAATGTCAGGACACAGGGTCATTTGTGACTTCTAACATTGAGCCACAGCCAACTCCACCAGCAGCAGCATGTATCAGAACCCCATCACAGCATTGCCCGCACCCACATTACACAATGGCAGTGTCACCAGAGTGCGTTGAATTGGCATCACCTCACAGACGGCAACTGTGATTGGTCCGGGCAACTTTTTAAGCTGCTGCACTCAGAGCTCTGCTCAGAATTTCCTTAAAATTATCCTCAGACTACACTTAGATCACTCTGAGCCACAGATAATAGTGAAGTGAGGCTTTACAAACCAATAAAGATGCTACTGCTGCTCGGACTCCTAGTGAATACTGATAACTGGTACTGGTGGAAAAAGAGGAGAATGAGAGAGAGAGAGAGAGAGAGAGAGAGAGAGAGAGAGAGACTACAGGGTACAAAGTTACGAATAGTAAATATTGTATATATCAAAAACAAACTTATATTTTAATCTTTCTGTAGAGTTTGATGTGTTCTAGAGTGCTCACGCATTTTGTGACACCGATAGATACAACAATTCCTTTTGTTGTCAATCAACTGAAGTACACAGGTGAATCAAATATAAATGGGTTTTTATGTTCTTAAAAAAAATAAAAAATAAAAAAACCACACTTTATTTTAAAACAAAAGGCAGTAAGGCAGTTACTGTTTATTTTCTACATAGTTTTCCACTGTAGAAATACATTTTTCCCAATGAGAAAGAAGGTTTTTTATCACAGTATCATAGAATGGAGTTGACTGCGTCAGGAGCCAACTGCGCACAAATTCCTCCATGGCCTCGCCAACTTGAATCAGTGTCCTCCTAGAGCTTCTTTCAGCAGGCCAGAAAAACAGAAATCGCAGAGTGATAGGTCCAGTCTGTAAGGAGGGTGATCAAGCTGAGTCCAGTGTATTTCCTCCAGTTTGGAGACTATTAGAGGTACAGTATGGCACCTGGCATTGTCATGGAGGTGGATGACATGCCAAATTGACTGGTCTCATCTTTTGTGGCAATATGCATCCCCCACCTTCTTCAACAGCTTGCAGCATTGATTGCGGGTTGCTCATGCAAATAAATCAATGATCAAAATGCCTCGGCAGTAGAAAAAAAAACAGTTGAAGGAACCTTGCCAGCTGAGAGTCGAGTATTGGCTTTCACTGGGGCTTCCTCCCCTTTCCTCTGCCGCTCCTTACTGGCTTGTTTGGATTTGGGAGTGTAGTGGTGGACCCACATTTTGTCACAGGTGACGATCTGACTAAAAAATGCATCACTTTCTTTTGCAAACCCTGCTGTAAGCCTCAGACAGATCTCTAAATGTCTCAGCTTCTGATTTTCAGTCAGAAAGCTTGAGAATCCATCTGTAACACAATTTACAGAACTGTAAATCATTTGTAATGGTCTTTTAACAGCTCCCAAAACATATTCTGATCTGTTCTGCAATTTCTGATACTCATGTCCAGCAACTGCCTTCAAGAAGTTCTTGAACCACATCAAAGCTTTTAACTGTAATGCTGATGTGAATATGGCGATTGTGTTACTGATTTTCCACACATTCTCATCATTTCTTGAACCCTTTATGCTAGGTGAACACGCAAGTCCTTGACAATGTTTGATCACCAAACTGCGCAGTCAAACTCTGTAAAATTTCATCACTTGAACTCCTTTACAAGCAAGAAATTTTATTTTAAAGTGTTGTGCTGTGGAGGGGTGCACCTGTTCCTCTGACATCCTGAGCATTAGTGCCGAAGCAGTTGGAAGTATGTAACGGCCAGCTCTCCCCACTCTTAGCAGCCCCATTCAACAGTACTAGCAAGTGTGGGTCTGGTCCTACCAGCTGCTGATACTCAGGAACAAAAATCCTGTATATATATTTGATTCAGCTTCATATTTCCTCTGTTAAGATTGCTTCAGAATTACCTTTATTACATCTATATTTGTGTGTCCAAATTCTGTGACTGTCCTTTTTAGTAATGTTTATTCCTCCTCAACTGAAATGCCAACTGTATTTATTATCACAGTACCTACAACCTCAGGGAACTTTAAAACGCACATTATTCCTCAATATTTGAGTATCCCATTACCTTGTACCTTCATTTCCCCTGACACTTCATGTAATTCTGCTCTCACACTCCTCTTAGCTAATTCATAGTCTTCTGCAAATCTGGTTTCCATTACCTCCCTTACTAGACTCATTCAATTCTCCAAGATTATTATATTTTCCTGACATTTTACATACTGAATTGCCCATTCAATTCGTTCATATACTGTATCTCGTCGTCATATGCTCCTGATTCTAGCATGTGTATACATGGACAATTGGCTCCAGGTGGACCACTGGAGGCATAAACATCACAGTACATAATGCATCGCACCGTACAGTGTGTACTGATGTCATACCCCATAGTGACCTAGCCCTTCAGTACAGAGGGAAATCTCAACTGGGTCCTTTGGCTCCTCCAGCTGCACCATGATGTTGAGGATTTCACAGATACTGACATGCCAACACCAGCTAGTGAACCAACGAAGCTAGCCAGCACCAACGTGGACACCACCAATTCCAACCCTGACCAGACAAGCAGTATGTCACCTACCTTAGATAGTGGGTGCCATCTCAAGACTTCATGGTGAACATAACAGACAACTAACCACTTCCTTTCCATTTATGGCCCAAAGTAAGCATCAGCTGAGTGTTTCAAAGCCTATTTGGCTGTTTTGTGGAACGAGTTTATTGGGGATTAGTGGGGTGTAATATCAGTGGGTACTGATCTCAAGAATACATCACAGCTGACGGAAACACCATAGCTACAGAGGGCATTACTGCAGTCAACCTCTCAATCAGTCATGGACCACACACCACACAAAACTAAAAGACTATGTGCAGGACCGGAAAATGTAGCATCTACTTTTGGCAAAATTAAAATATATTTTTGTTGATTTTTTAAAAATTATTATTATTTTTTAATGCACAAATTTAAAGGTGAAGATAAGTTCTTTGAGATTGACTATTAAAAAAAAATGCTGACTGGGAACTCTGTGATTGGAATGTTTGCTTTTGCAAAAATTTCATCACCTTTTTTTCCTCCCAAATGGACTTTGTTTTTTTGAGTTTTCAAAAAAATAGATCTGTTGAAAAGCAGCAGTATTTTACTGCCAATGAACTGAATGCATCTCCCATTTAAGGTGTTTCTGGACATTATTTGTATTTTCCAGCCCAATTCAATGATTACAAAATCTGCAAAATATCAATTTCAACCTTCTGCGGGCACTCATAGCCGTGCGATCCATGCCTGAAAATGCTACAGACAGAACTTACAAGGCAGGTTGTGTAGAAGTAGAATTGAACATATGGGGAAAAAATTTCAGCACAGTAAAAAATATTACAGATTTTTTTTGCCCCCAATCGCTATAGCGCAGAGTGCGGGTACTATAGGCTATGGTGGCAGATGGCTGCAAGTGTAAACAAACTAGAATTTTAGCCACCAGATTGGAGAGGAGTGGTATGGCAAAACAAGCCCTATCTCCCTTTTGCTGGGCAGCAGCCTATAGCAGAACTGACAAATTGTCACAGGGATCACTGATCTCTTTTTTTGTTGTAAGGGTTGCAACCGAAATCTGTGATGAACCCGGATTAACTACTTCACTTATTTCAAAATAAAGAAAAGAAAAGAATGAGCAACACACAACACAATGCACTCAGGAATGGTTATCATACGCCTGCTTGTTAGGTTAGAAGAGTACTGTTAACAATGTACTTCAGGCCCGATCTAGCAGTATCCGATGCTACCACAGTTTGAAATATCCATCATCTAGTTTGCCATGTTGAAAGTGCCTGCATTATACCATCTCTTGAGCTTTAGTTAATGAACAAACATAAATGTTTCTTTGTTACAAAATGCTAGGTCCCATGGCTGAGCACTATGTTGGATTATGCAGTGTTTATCTTAAACAGACCATTCAAGTGCCCACAACTGGCATGGAACCAGTTCACAGAGCAGATTGATATACTGTTGCATTCATACACTTTTCATTATCCAAACAGGTTCTTACGCACATTATCTTTCCAAATTAGGCTTCACCAGATCATGTTCAATACCAGTAACTGAAAATTGGTTACATTTTCGATATTTATATGCAGAAAATAAAGCTTTTTGAAACTACCTCCGGCAATAGTTCATCTGGATACAATTCACTATGAAATAGAGTCTATTAAGTAATTTCACATTTTCTTATTTTTAGGCAGAATTTGAATCAATTTCGCATTTATCGCAAAGTCTGAATTTTCGCAGTCCCTACCAACGTGCTGCTGTCTCTTCAGATAATGAGTACCATGTTTGACAGTTCTTTGTGTTTTAACCCCACCTCTCACAAAGTCATTAGACAGAACAAAATTGTATAGCCGAATAGGAAACTGAGCCCCAGTCTTCACAATTGTTTTCGAAGCTCTCCTGTTTGTCAAAATGATCCTTTCCATGCATTGGCCTCCCCTTACTTGTCCTCACAACTGGTGTGTCCCTCTCATCATGAGGTATGAGTGTCCTGCACCTCCTTTCTGCCCTCATCATGGGATCTGAGTGTCCTATATATCCTTTTTAATTTTCCCCCAGCTATCACTCTTTCCAGGAAAGAATTAATAGTTCCAAAAACCAGGAAAAGATTTTTCCACTTCCACATGTGTCTAAAGTCAATACTGGGATTTCGTCTCCTGAGCATAAGAATTGGCTAGTTAAGGGAATTTCCTTTTTATAGAAACTGAAATGTACCGAAATTATACCAGTGTGACTACTCAAACTTGGAAAAAAAATCATCATCATCATCATCATCATTCCCTGAGAATTCCGGGTATGGGGAGGAAGATGATGTCATAAGAAACTCCGGATAAATTAACAGTGGGTGGAGGATACCACAATAATTACTTCCCTTTCCTCCCAGCTAAGGTATACTAGCCTTAAGTAGTAGTTTAACCGTAGTTCTTAAACATCAATAATTTATATGAAACAATATTTTCATACTTAACACCCTTTGAAATATTAAGCATCTTAAAATTTATGATTTATAAAACTCAAAGGAAATTAAATTTCAATACCATGTTAAAAAAACAGAGAATTTCCTGAGATTTTATGAAATTCCATGAGATCTCCCTGATTTTTCAGGCAAAATGTAACTCCCTGAGATTTCCAAGTTTTCCAGAAGAATCGCCACCCTGTATGTGGTGTACTTATGAGTCTGCTGTTGAGCTTCTTGTGCAATTGCCAGTTGAGAATATAATCCCCTTTCGTACTATATCATTTATTTCAAACTGACAGTAACACTACGAACACACATAAATTAGGAAATAAATGAAACTGTCAAAATGACTTACAATTAATAAATAAAAACTTAATCTGAATAATATAGGTGGAAAGATAACGAACTACCTACTTCTGCCCTTCTCCCAAGCCAGCTCCCTCCCTCCCTCTCCCTCCCTCCCCCCCCCCCCCCCCCTTCTCTCTCTCTCTCTCTCTCTCTCTCTCTCTCTCTCTCTCTCTCTCTCTCTCTCTCTCTCTCTCTCCAAAGTCTATAAAAAATACTAACAATTATTATGATGATGATGACAATTCCTGTATGCAGTGCTGTGGCCACACAGGTGGGCATTTTAGTGTCTAAAGCTCTTAGTAGAATGAATGCTCAGAAGCTACAAATGATTATCTGACTGTTACAATTCTCTGTGTCTGTGGACCAACCACTGACTTATAAGACTAGTGGAGCAACAGATGGAGTTGATGACAATCTTATATTTAATGGATTCTTGGCTCATTTTACAACCCAGTAGATTTTCCTTAGTAATGCTATGTAATACAATGTATGAATGAATGAATCAACTTACCAAACAAAGAACGAGCCGATCAATTGTAACAATGTTGTACTTCCATATCATGTCATTGATGGCGTCAACACACTTATTCACATGCTGGCCACCTCCTGAGTTAGCAAACTCATAGACAAGATAATCACAAAATTTACGAATGTGTGCTGACAGTGCTCTTGCGCCAATTCGCTCTAGTATCCTTCAGAGAGCAACAGAAAAATTTTTGTTTGTAATGTACCATCTGGTAGTAGACATGGATTTAGAAGGTTTGAGGAAACAGAATTACATTGTAGCTACTTACTTGTATGCAATTGTGCTAATACGATCTGTCTCTAATATCATCTTCCAAAGAAGACAAAGAAAAAGAGTAGGAGTTCCCGGCACAGAAAAATGAGCAATAATGTCATTTTCATTATTCATTGATGTCCAATTTCTATACTCTTCCTCAACAGCTTTCTTTGAAACACAAAAATAATGTTATAAGAAAGCAGTTCATTGCATGCAAAGTTATTCTATCAAAAATAAACAACGAAACTGAAAATTCAGGATGGAATAACAACAATAAGAACTGAGATAGACTGCTATTCACCATTCCTCCATGATCAACAATAATTATACCTTTAGTAACGGCTTGTTTTCCAGGGGTGCATTATTTTGCTGGAAAAATTCATTCAGCACTGGTGGGAAGCACTGTAGTGTATGGTTGGCCCAAGTGTGCGAAGTATTCTGTATTATGGTATTCAGAATATCTTTGCACCAAGTACCAGATAACGTCTCTGATCCTTTTAAGGAGAAAAAAAATTACATGTATAAATGGATGCACACTAATAAACACACACACACACACACACACACACACACACACACACAACCAGAAACTTTATAAATGGTTTTGCTGGGTTAACAAGTTCTTCTCAGTACTGATCTACACAATATATTCATATGTCTATTCTGCTAT
The DNA here is from genome assembly GCF_023864345.2 of Schistocerca serialis cubense. Classification (NCBI taxonomy): domain Eukaryota; kingdom Metazoa; phylum Arthropoda; class Insecta; order Orthoptera; family Acrididae; genus Schistocerca; species Schistocerca serialis. The sequence goes on along the minus strand of NC_064642.1, from coordinate 80,452,749 downwards.
CTTGTGACAATTTCTTTCATTGACTTGCGACTAGCAGGCAAAATAATTAACATACCTCAAATCACTACAATAAGTATCTTCAATTTCAGGAATAAAATATTTTACTGTGTTTGCTTATGTTGTTATTATCATAATCTTTTAAAGTATCTTGTACAATGTGAGGAAAAATAGGCACAAAATACTTACATGCAAACCTGCTTCACATATACTTAATGACAATTCACAGAGTCAAAGTTTTTTTTATTCTTGTGCAGTTATTTTTAACTGCAAGAGTTACATATATTGCTCTCTTGACTGAAACATGGCACATAATAAATGGCTGCATTAAGACCCCCACCTTTATACAGGCTGCACAGAGTATGAGTACTTCTGCTCCAACACTACAGCAAGCAGCTCATCAAAACAGTGAGAAATTCAAGTACATGATTGACGGAGGATATGTCGCACATGGAGCAAAGAACACATTCAGTGTACAGATTAATTTATCAATTTCACTGGTTGTTGAGCTCCTTGACTGTGGATTATATTACTTTAAGAAATACAGTAACCAGCTACTTTATGTACTTTTATTTATAGCAATACCAGTTTTGGGCTTCCACCCATCTTCAACTGGCATGATATACATTTGAATCTTCAATTAGCACAGTGTTAGAAACATCAACCGCAATTTGGATTCTCCAGTTACCCTGTGCAAAATATCAATTTTTTAAAATTACTATACTTCACAATCTATATAATTACTTGTTAGATGAACTTACGTTTTATTATGCGTACTATTCGTGTAAATAAAATAACATAAAAAAGTGGCTGGTTGTAGTATTTCTTAACGTAATATTCACTGTACCACACAGCAAATCAAGGACAATGTTTGTGTCACAGCTTAGCATAGAACCTGCAAGCTAGTACACACTTCAAGAGGATGGGCCTATTGCCATTAACCAACTTAGCAAGACTGGACAACATCCTTTGTGGTTGCAACCAAGCCCAAGACATTAAGAATAACCCTATTTCTCTGTGTCAGTTCACTCTTGAAGATCTATGTAAAGTAAATAAAGGAATCAATAATGGAAATGAGAGAGAGAGAGAGAGAGAGAGAGAGAGAGAGAGAGAGAGAGAGGAGAAAAAGAAGAAGAAGAAAGAAAATTGTGAGTAGTGGACTCAGAGACCGCAGGCAATGGCCTCAGGCCTTGGGGCATACCCAGATATTTCCGCATCTACATCTTGCCAACTGATGTTTGGCTAAATAGACAAAAATATGGACAGCTAAAACAGAAATATTTGTGGAGTCAAAAGAGTAATTTTACAACACCAAATGGGGTATAAAAGGATTATCAGAAGTGTGACAATAAAACTAAGGGAAAAAAAGGCTTACAGAATCTGATAAATGACAGCAAATATTGCAACAGCATGATATTTGAGGATTTTAATGCAAATTTAAAGAATTTTTTCCATCGGGAAGCAACAGATATGATACCAGAAATGACAGAGGCCATATGTTAGCAGAATCTGCTGAGAACAACATCATCTGTGACTTAAACACACTCTTCCAAAAACAATAAAGAAAAATCAGAAGATATGATAGTCCTAAACTGCATTCAGTTTACAAGAGAACACAAAGGAAAGGAAAATATAAAATGGAAGTAGCCTACTATCTATTAAATAAAAGGTGAGAGTTACAAATACACAATGATAAGAACATAGAACATGATAGAATGAGCTGAATTAAACATGTCTTTGACTAGATGTGAAAAGTTACAATGAAAATTTGCTAAAGAAACTGAAAACACTAAGAGTGCGGAGAAAACAAAGCAGAAATTTATGCCAGGTATATATAATAATTCATTAGTTAAGCTGGTAGATTGTACAGAAATTAAATAAGAGTGTAATGCAGACATCCTATTTACATAAATGTGACTGTATTATTTCCATCCACATTGTACATTATACAGCTATCAATAGGGGATAAACAGGGTTTTATACAAGATTGAAGTCAAACTTGAAATGTATACAAGAACATTCATATGAGTATGATAGAGGCCATTAATAGAGAAATCTTCTATGATTATGCACAATAAATCAGTAATTAACTTTTCACTGTATTTACTAAAGCAAGGTGAATGATGAGCATTCAACTGGATCTGGTGAGAGTTACCTCTTTCATTAATTTTGATGTGTTACAAAGTTTATGTAGGAGAGGGTTGGAAAAGTAGGAAAGGAGTATGGAATGAGATTAGATACAGGGTAATTCAGGAAGGATGTCACACAATTTGTGAAGTGATTCTACATGTGAAAGAAAATAAACCGAAAAAGTTCTGTGAACATGTGTCCAATTTTCAATCATTTCGCAACAGGAGTGGGTTGAAGACTACACCCATCCATGAATGAATCGAAGGCAAGTGTGAACATTACTCGCTGGAATGCTGTGTAGGCACTTTAGTGGACAAAAGAATGGTAGGACAGATGACAGATCCATACTACACGAGGTGTTCAAAAAGCCCCCATCCATTTTAAGGCACTTGTCAACAAGTTGGAGGGCGTGTTGTGCTGCACATCGAACAACATCTCAGCGGGCTTTGGTTGGTTGGTTGGTTTTTTGGGGGAAGAGACCAAACAGCGAGGTCATCGGTCTCATCGGATTAAGGAAGGACAGGGAAGGAAGTCGGCCGTGCCCTTTCAGAGGAACCATCCCAGCATTTGCCTGGAGCGATTTAGGGAAATCACGGAAAACCTAAATCAGGATGGCCGGACGCGGGATTGAACCGTCGTCCTCCCGAATGCGAGTCCAGTGTGCTAACCACTGCGCCACCTCGCTCGGTCAGCGGGCTTTAATGTGGGCAATAGTATCAGAGATTCAAGTGACAAGTTCTTTACATGTATCCACCTCTGTAGCGTACACAGCCCATAGGCCCTATCACCAGGTCATCAATCAAATGACACCAGACGTTCACTGAGAACCTAACTTGGAATCTTGTTTCCCTAGTGTCATGTGGGTTCTCCATTGCCCATGTATGAGAATTGTTGATGTTCATGATACCATTGTGACTAAATGTAGCCTCTTCTGTAAATAAAGTGTATTGCATGACATCTCCTGGTACAGCCAACTATTCACAAAATTGTTGTCTACTTTGAGACTCATCTGGATGCAAATGTTGCACAGAATGCATATGGAATGGGTAAAAGCTCTCAGAATGTAACATACACCACACCCTCATTTGTGGAGTATTGAGCTGACGGGTAATGTGCCATATAATGATGGTGGGACTCCGTTGAACCATTGCAACAATGTTTTTTCTTTTCTCAACAGACCGAATGGCCTCACATTCTGATGTTATGTGTGCACTGGATAGTGTTCCAGATTCAAATAATGTTTGAAAAACTGTTGGAAATACCTGGCACAGGGGGTTTGTCGAACAGAGAAATGTCTCTGGTACTCTGTCACAACCGCACAGGCACAGTAATTGCAGGTATCCATATACAAACAACATGTCTGCATATTCTGCGTGGGTGAACGTATGCGGCCTGTTGGTATTCATGGGCATAATGGACCTGCTCGATTAAACAACACTCAGGCATAACATGTACACAGCCTTCTTGTGTCTTGCCCACTCATCTAATATACGGTGCCTAGGAAACCTGCTTTCTCGCATCACTAGACAATAATTCAAGCAATTCATATTAATGAGATTTTATTACAGTAAGCTAACTGATGATACTTAAGTTTGAAAAATGTATAATGAGATGTCGCAAGCAAAGGGCAACACGAAACGTAAGCAGTCTCGTTAGTGTATACAGTTCATAACACAAGAGAAACAATAAAGTTCCTAAGTTGCGGCTGTAGCTTTCATAGAAATGGCTTGTCTTCCACTGGGCCACGGCCAGGCGGTATGGCGCTTATGTCCTCTTGGTCTAGATGATGCTACTGTCTCATAGTCACCTAGAGAGGGGTCGGTCAGCGTACTATTGGCTGACATCGTCTCGCAGCCCTCTCTGCTTTAATGTTCCTGGCTGACGTGCTGGTGCTTGACATTATGCCAGAACAGGCCTCACAACTGCTCACTGATCCAACTCACAATTGCACATGCTTGCAGTTGTACCTCACTGCGATGTCACAATGCTGCCATCTGTTGGTGAAAACCCACACCTCTTGTAGAATGAATCAGTCATCTGTCCCACCATTATTCTGTCCGCCACAGTGTCTACACAGTATTTCGATAAGTAATAATCAAATATGTCTTCATATTCATTCATGGGTGGGTGTAGTCTTCAACCCACTCCAGTTCCGTAACAATTGAAAATTGGACAAATGTTCACTGGACTTCTTCAGTTTATTTTCAGATGTAGAATCACCTCACAGATTATTTGGAAAAACACTCTACAAGAAAAGCTAAAGTGATATGATTCAGCAATCATGAATGTTCTGTCAAACTATCATTGCTAGAAATACCTTGGAACAAGTAATATCTTTCAAGTACTTCGGAAATCTGATGACAGAAAATGGAAACTGTGTGGTGAAAATAAGACGTAGAATATTTATGTGCAAAAGAGCTTTCAGAAAGATGAAAGGCATCTTGACAGCAAAAACAATTCTGCTACAGAAAACAAAGAGATTTGCCAAGTGTTGTACAGCAGAAAATCGTGGATAGTGAAAACAAAAGACGAAATATAGTTGGGTAGTTTCGAAATCTGGTTGTGTAGAAGAATGCTTAAAGTGGACTGGACTGACAGAATGAAGAACGGACAAGTACCCTTAGAACAGGAGAGGATAGAAAACTAGTGGAAAAGAAAATAATGACAAAAACATCTTGGTTGGGACACATACTGCAAAGAAACTGGCTGCAACGAAGAATCATCAAAGGAAAGATAGCAAGGATGAGGATGAAGAAGACATGAAATACTTGCTGGATGACATTAAAAATGGACAAAATTAATGAAGTCAATACCTGTTGTAAGGTAAATATTCGGAAGGAGGCAAACTGATGTAGTTAGAAGTGGGCAACAAGTATACAAACTGTAAAACTCAGAAGACCTACAAAACAGTTTCTCATATCTGTAGTATGGAAATGATATGGATGATGAAGCTGAGGTAACTGAACAGATAGTTATAATCAGACAATGGAAAGTCCAGGATAGAGTAAAAACAAGATGGAAAGGATAGATTGCCACTCGAGATTATCAGGAAGGATTTCAAGAATGGCAATCAACTATAGATCAGATAATAAGTATGAGAGAGATTAGGGACAAGCAGTTGGAGCTTAATAACCACATTTTGGCAACATTAAAACATTTATCCATGTGAATAGAAGGCTGGCTAACTGCTATAAACATCTAAAATGCAGTCGATGGCTAAAGCACAGATGCTAGATGACATCAATGGCCTCTACCAAATAGTGGCTAACCACAAATTAGCCCACTCGATAGCTAAACATATTGCAGACCACAACACACCATGTCCATGCTCAAACTATTTGATCAATCCTTTTGCCGCTCCTATGAATTGTGTACATAAGAAGTGTGCCTGTAGTAGCTCCTCTGTTCCTACAATTTCTCTAGCCTTAAGCCTAGCTAGTCTCCTCCTTGATCACCTCCACCCCTCTCCTCTGCCCTCACTCTTTTGTCTCTTCTAATTATGTAGCCCAATCATCTCTCATACCAACTTTGGATTCCCCTCACTCCTTCTTCTCCTCTCTCTCTCTCTCTCTCTCTCTCTCTCTATGATTGTTAACAACAATAACTGAAGAACTTTCCTGGCAGATTAAAACTGTGTACCAGAACCAAGACTCAAACTCGGGACCTTGACTTTTTGCGGGCAAGGGCTCTACAGAATGAGCTACCCAAGCATGACTCATGACCAATCTTCACTGCTTAACTTCATTCTGGAAAAGTCATTATGGTTGAAAGCACTTTATCTTTACTATTTTAATCCCCCAACAACTGTTTACCCTCTCCATGGCACACAGTTTCTTTTGTCCTCCCAACATCCAATACTTCCTCATCCTCACTCATCTACTCTGACAATCACTCAGTCACCACTTCCATCATGGAAGTAAGTATGTGAAGTCCTGTGTGTGTGTGTGTGTGTGTAAGGGTGAGGGGGGGGGGGGGAGTCTGCACAAGCATGTAAGTGTGTGTGTGTGTGTGTGTGTGTGTGTGTGTGTGTGTGTGTGTGTGAGAGGGAGGGGGGGGAGGGGGGGGAGGGAGGGAGGGAGAGAGAGAGAGAGAGACATGTGGTCATAGGAATGTGACGGATGATTGTTTATACGTTAAGAGCTCTGCTGTGACTTATCTAACTGATAATCTGGCACACTGAGTGGTAATACAGTCTTCCATCTGATGATACATCATGTCACTATGCATAAATTTACTCATTTCTACAGTGTATCTGAGGCCTGAACCATAATACAATACCAGATACATTCATGGCTTTAAATTTTTTTCATTTTCACAAATGATCTTGAGACCTGTTTTTCATTACATAGTTCAACATTTCAATTTATAAGTTAGAGTATTTTCCCACAAAAAGAATACACTTACAATGCGGTACTAATAAAACTTTTAAGAATCATCAAAGCAATGATGGCAACAAAAAGATAGTTGCTTTATCACAAGGAAAATTTTGTTGAAAATGGAGTTAACTGTGAAGTATCAAACCTGTTCCTGTGACATGCATGGAGCGAGCCAATGTGAGAACCAGGGCACGATTTAGTTCCTCTGATTCTGCAGACACCAGTGTTTTAGGTTCACTAAGAAAGCGAGACAACTGTGGCTGGACTTCCGCACTGCCTAGGCCAGTGATCAATCGAAGTGCTGTGCTCTCAACACTAACAACAAAGAGAAATACTACATTCAAAATAATATTCATTTACAATTTCATTCCTTAATTATTTATTGTACTGCACGAACCAGACAATGAGAAACAATAATTTAATAATGCCATCAAAATTTTAGAGAATAAATATGATCTTTTCATATTCTTTAACAGGGTGTATACACGGTTAAAAAAATATTTTTCCCGGATTTCCCGGTTAAGAATACACTTTTTCTCGGCTGAAAATACACTTTTTCTTGACAGTGAAAGTGTATTCCTTCCGTCTTAAGTGACAATATACTTTCGCTCGGAGTTGAAAAACTTATCAATCCTTTGAATAGTGAAGGTTATATATGCTGTCATAGAACTTCCTGGCACTTTCTGGGGGTAGCGGGGGGATGGGGGGGGGGGGGGGGGGGGGAAGGAAAGAAACCCTCATTTCGTAAAGATCTCTGATGTGCAACAATATTTACACTGCATATTTTCATACTACAAAGAGTAAACACAAATACCACCAAATATAGCACAGTAGTTTACAAAGAACTGAAATCTAGACTGTGTCCGTTCAGCAATGGCACTGAGCAGTCAATAGGAACAAAGCAAGAACTGCTACATGATTGCTCAGGTTATGAACTTTTGTTCTCCCTCAAGGTATGACATTCATACAAGTCACAATACAAACACAGCTGAGCTATGATATTACAGTTTCTTTTGTGTGGGCACCTACCACTCAAAAGCTCCACTATACAAACAGTGGTTATCTTTACTCATTCCTCTACAACTGCAAATGATGATGTTTACTGAATGAAGTAATTTCATAATTAACCATGTGATATTCTATATTACACCATTTTCTGAAAAGAGGGTTTTAAAAATAATGTAAACTGCTTCAAAAATGTGCTCCTGAAAATAGTTTAGCATGACAAAAATATTGGCCACTAATTTCCTTTTTCCCCTCACATCAATAACATATCTGTTGTGTAATTAATTTAAGAGTAAAGGTAACAGCTCACTAAAAAGTAGATGTGTTGAACTGTCAACAATCACATAAAGACAGAAAACTTTGGTAGCTTTCAGATTAATTCTCTTTGAAGCTAGGTTATATGTACACACATATGTACAAACAAACACACTGTAGGGTTACACTGCTATCTGATAGTCAGCAATGCTCTCAGTCTTATTTGATGACTGAATGTTTCTACTATTTGGTTAACTGATACCTCTATTCCTTAATTATATATATCCCACCAGAACTTTCCACTAACGTATTCATGTCTGTTGTGGCTAAAACCTAGAAACCATAACTTCACAATAATTTGCAAACAAAGGAAGGAAGGAAGATTTGAGTTGAATGTCCCATGCCAAGCCTGAAATAAGTTCTGCAGAAATTTTTACGACGTCTCAGACGGTGTTGAGGAAAGATAGATTAGGCAGAATTGGTGGTGGAGTGTTTGTGTCTGTCAGTAGTGGTTTATCTTGCAGTGAAGTCGAAGTAGATACTCCGTGCGAATTGGTATGGGTGGAGGTTATACTTAACAGCCGAACTAAGTTAATAATTGGCTCCTTCTACCGACCCGCAGACTCTGATGATATAGTTGCTGAACAGTTCAGAGAAAATTTGAGTCTTGTACCAAATAAATACCCCATTCATACGGTTATAGTTGGTGGGGACTTCAACCTTCCCTCGATATGTTGGCAAAAATACTTGTTCAAAACCAGTGGTAGGCAGAAAACATCTTCCGAGATTGTCCTAAATGCTTTCTCCAAAAATTATTTCGAGCAGTTAATCCATGAACCCAAGCAAATTGTAAATGGTTGCGAAAACACACTTGACCTCTTAGCCACAAACAATCCAGAGCTAATAGAGAGCATCATGACTGATACAGGGATTAGTGATCACAAGGTCGTTGTAGCTAGGCTCAATACCATTTCTTCCAAATCCATGAGAAACAAACGCAAAATAATTTTATTTAAAAAAGTGGATAAAGTGTCACTAGAAGCCTTCCTAAGAGACGATCTCCATTCCTTCCAAACTAACTATGCAAATGTAGATGAGATGTGGCTCAAATTCAAAGATATAGTAGCAACAGCAATTGAGAGATTCATACCTCATAATTTGGTAAGAGATGGAACTGATCCCCCATGGTACACAAAACAGGTCCGAATGCTGTTGCAGAGGCAACGGAAAAAGCATGCGAAGTTCAGAAGAACGCGAAATCCCGAAGATTGGCTAAAATTTACTGATGCGCGAAATTTGGCGCGGACTTCAATGTAAGATGCCTTTAATAGGTTCCACAACGAAACGTTGACTCGAAATTCTGGTTGTATGTAAAGTACACACGCGGCAAGATGCAGTCAATACCTTCGCTGCGCAGTGCCGATAGTACTGTTACTGACGACTGTGCCACTAAAGCGGAGTTATTGAAAGCAGTTTTCTGAAATTCCTTCACCAGGGAAGATGAATGAAATATTCCAGAATTTGAAACACGAACAGCTGCTAGCATGAGTTTCTTAGAAGTAGATACCTTAGGGGTTGGGAAGCAACTCAAATCGCTTGATACGGGCAAGTCTTCAGGTCCAGATTGTATACCGATTAGGTTCTTTTCAGATTACGCTGATACAATAGCTCCCTACTTAGCAATCATATACAACTGCTCGCTCACCGATAGATCTGTACCTACAGACTGGAAAATTGCGCAGGTCACACCAGTGTTTAAGAAGGGTAGTAGGAGTAATCCATCGAACTACAGACCTATATCATTGACGTCGGTTTGCAGTAGGGTTTTGGAGCATATACTGTATTCAAACATTATGAATCACCTCGAAGGGAACGATCTATTGATATGTAATCAGCATGGTTTCAGAAAACATCGTTCTTGTGCAACGCAGCTAGCTCTTTATTCGCACTAAGTAATGGCCGCTATCGACAGGGGATCTCAAGTTGATTCCGTATTTCTAGATTTCCGGAAAGCTTTTGACACCGTTCCTCACAAGCGACTTCTAATCAAGCTGCGGGCCTATGGGGTATCATCTCAGTTGTGCGACTGGATTCGTGATTTCCTGTCACAAAGGTCGCAGTTCGTAGTAATAGATGGCAAATCATCGAGTAAAACTGAAGTGATATCAGGTGTTCCACAGGGAAGCGTCCTGGGACCTCTGCTGTTCCTGATCTATATAAATGACCTGGGTGACAATCTGAGCAGTTCTCTTAGGTTGTTTGCAGATGATGCTGTAATTTACCGTCTAGTAAGGTCATCCGAAGACCAAGATTGCTATATGGTGTGGCAGGTGGCAGTTGACGCTAAATAACGAAAAATGTGAGGTGATCCACATGAGTTCCAAAAGAAATCCGTTGGAATTCGATTACGCGACAAATATTACAATTCTCAAGGCTGTCAATTCAACTAAGTACCTGGGTGTTAAAATTACGAACAACTTCAGTTGGAAAGACCACACAGACAATATTGTGGGGAAGGCGAGCCAAAGGTTGCGTTTCATTGGCAGGACACTTAGAAGATGCAACAAGTCCACTAAAGAGACAGCTTACACTACACTCGTTCGTCCTCTGTTAGAATATTGCTGCACAGTGTGGGATCCTTACCAGGTGGGATTGACGGAGGACATTGAAAGGGTGCAAAAAAGGGCAGCTGGTTTTGTATTATCACGTAATAGGGGAGAGAGTGTGCAGATATGATACACGAGTTGGGATGGAAGTCATTAAAGCAAAGACGGTTTTCATCGCGGCGAGATCTATTTATGAAATTTCAGTCACCAACTTTCTCTTCCAAATGCGAAAATATTTTGTTGAGACCAACCTAAATAGGTAGGAATGATCATCAAAATAAAATAAGAGAAATCAGAGCTCAAACAGAAAGGTTTAGGTGTTCGTTTTTCCCGCGCGCTGTTTGGGAGTGGAATGGTAGAGAGATAGTACGATTGTGGTTCGATGAACCCTCCGCCAAGCACTTAAATGTGAATTGCAGAGTAATCGTGCAGATGTAGATTAATGAGAGAGCATGTGGTCAGACTGGTGCAGGAAACTCTTCAATGGAACTATCCAATTTGTAAAATAAATAATCAGTATAATTGGCCACTGCCTACATAAAGGAAATCTAAACATACAAAAATGTTTGTGCGTATGTTTCACATCTACTCTCAAACCACTTTATCGATTTCAACTGAACTTTGTACACATACCACTTTGAACTTTGTACACACACCACTTACTGCCTGTAGGGGTACGAACCAATTACCAATTTAGGGGGGGGGGGGGGGGGACTGAAAACAAGGTGACATAGAAGGTGGACACAGAGAGGGGAAGGAGGAGATGGGCAGAGACAGGAAGGAGATGGAGAGGTGAGGGTAGGAGGTGATGGACAGAGAGGGTGTAGGAGGAGACGGACAGAGATATGGAGGAGGAGATGGCAGGTAAAAGGTTTGCTTTTGTTCTATTGTATTAATTTCATTGTGTTAATCAGTTTTTGGCTCAAAATGCCATCTTCAGAGCTTTATTAACTGTCACTCTGAAGAAACAATTATAACAGTCAACTTGAAACAAAGTGTATTTTTGTGTACCATCATAATCATTGTTCTTTTTGTCATAGTCACACATATGTGAATATTTTATGTACTTCATTCACTCGCACATAGTAAACATCTATTTTTTGCACTCCCAACTCCTTAATGTGTGATGTTGTAGCCAACTTACATATAACTCATAACAAAATTTTATCCCAAATATTTTACTCATCTTCAGCAACAATAAGTATAATTGTTGAAAAATTTAGCAACCAATCGCACAAAAGAGGTGGTGGTGGTGGTGGTTAGAGTTTAACGTCCCGTCGGCAACGAGGTCATTAGAGACGGAGCGCAAGCTCGGGTTATGGAAGGATTGGGAAGGAAATCGGCCGTGCCCTTTCAGAGGAACCATCCCGGCATTTGCCTGAAACGATTTAGGGAAATCACGGAAAACCTAAATCAGGATGGCCGGAGAAGGGATTGAACCGTCGTCCTCCCGAATGCGAGTCCAGTGTGCTAACCACTGCGCCACCTCGCTCGGTCGCACAAAAGAAAATTTATTTCTTTATCGGTTTCAGGCAGCATAGTAATGTAGTTCCAAGTCACAGATCCTTGTTGCACAACATGCTTCATACCATGCTTTCATGAAAATGAGGTGTGAGGCACATTGTGTGACTGGGGGCTGTGGCTGGGGACTAGAGTACTATGCTGCACAGATCTGCTTATTTTTGAAGCTCACTAATAATGCGATAATTTTGATTTTCTGAAGAAGAGCACTAGGTGCCTGAAACCGATAAAGAAATAAATTTTCTTTTGTGCAACTGGTTGCTGAGTTTTTGAAAATCCGTTTATAAAATGCTTAATATTATAATTAACATTGTGATGATATTAGTCCTATGATTTTGCATTTAAACAGGCAACGTTGGAGTTCAAGGCTTCAATTAAGCAAATCAAAGCAAGAAATTAAACTTTTTTTTGTTAATGTGGCTCTCTGCTATAGCGGTTTATGCTTGAGCATCGGGTAAGCAGATTCTCTGTTTAAATCTCAAATTTTGAACATTCTTATTTAAAATGTTCATTCTAAACTTAAACATTAAATTAACTAAGGGGAAGACATCACAAGTAAATGACACGACAATGGAGTATTTGCAGTTGCAGAAACACATAGGTGAAAGAGAATCACAACAAATACATAGCAGGCCATTGGCAATGAAATTCAAGTCTAGATTTTGAGTGATTATACTACAGAGAGAAAAAAAATCAGGATTTCAGTACTTTCATACCAGAGATGAAGCTGAGTTTGATTCGTCTGAGGTACAGCAGCGAGGCTATGCAGATGAGACAGTAGCTGAACACGGTAATGAGGCTGGATGTGATGCATACGATAACTGAACATCTCCAATAGAGTATACAAAATTCCCCAAGCATGTGATTTAAAAACAGTGGGCAGCAACTGACCTGAAAAACAAAATTATGCATGAAATATGAAACAATTATACAAATGAAACAAAAATTTGATTACCGGAAAATGGACACTTCTGGACTTTATTTGGTAAGAAAACATAATGTATCAATGGTGTTAAGCGCACTCAAATCATATATGAAGGGAAATAAAGATCAATCTTTACTAATAACCAAAACAACATTCTGATGTAAAATAAGTAGATACAACAACTATTAGTACACAATTATTGTGAAAGCTAAACATTAAACAAAAGACTAAGATGGAGTACAAAAATATCATATAGCCGTATGAAAATTTTTGTAAAATTAATAGTGTAATGAATGGCTGATGCAAATGTAAAGGTAAGGGGCAAGCTATGTGGTAAAAGTAATCATTCCGGGGGATGGGCAGGTAATTTATGATTACCATAAAAATAAGACCATGATGCTGAAATAAGTGACAGTTGACAGAATAATTGTCAGATATCTATTTATTCATTCCTTAGTTCATGTCACTAGAGAAAGCATTATTCATGCCTTGTGTAAGTATCAAACTAACACTTGGGATACTTTTCCATCACACAACAATGTCGCTTTGATTCTGTGTTAAATCACAGTCTCACAGTAGTTATGTGGGTGACCCAGTTCACAGACTGAAGGACCCTCCAACAGACAACTGTCACCATAGTGTTCATCCAGGATACTTTTCGTGTCAATGGCTGCCCCCCCCCCCCCCCTTTTTTAAATGAGCCAGTAATGAATGAATAATTTATCAGAGCAACTTGTGTATTTCATATTAAGATTATGGACACATACTCAAAGAGGCCCCCCATGGACCTTGGACCTTGCCAATGGTGGGGAGGCTTGTGTGCCTCAGCAATACAGATAGCCATACCGTAGGTACAACCACAATGGAGGGGTATCTGTTGAGAGTTCAGACAAACGTGTGGTTTCTGAAGAGGGGCAGCAGCAGTAGTTGAGGGGCAACAGTCTGGATGTTTGCCAACAACATTGTAATTCTGTCAGAGACAGCAAAGGACCTGGAAGAGCAGCTGAATGGAATGGACAGTGTCTTGAAAGAAGGATATAAGATGAACATCAACAAAAGCAAAATGAGGATAATGAAATGTAGTCTAATTAAATCGGGTGATTCTGAGGGAATTAGATTAGGAAATGAGAGGTGTAAAGTAGTAAATGAGTTTTGCTATTTGGGGAGCAAAATAACTGATGATAGTCAAAGTAGGGAGGATATAAAATGTAGACTGGCAATGGCAAGAAAAGCATTTCTGAAGAAGAGAAATTTGTTAACATCGAGTATAGATTTAAGTGTCAGGAAGTCGTTACTGAAAGTATTTGTATGGAGTGTAGCTATGTTTGGAAGTGAAACGTGGACGAAAAATAGTTTAGACAAGAAGAGAACACAAGCTTTCGAAATGTGGTGCTACAGAAGAATGCTGAAGATTTGATGGGTAGATCACATAACTAATGAGGAGGTATTGAAAGAATTGGAGAGAAGAGAAATTTGTGGCACAACTTGACTAGGAGAAGGGATCGGTTGGTGGGGCATATTCTGAGGCATCAAGGGATCACCAGTTTAGTATTGGAGAGCAGAGTGGAGGGTAAAAATCATAGGGGGAGACCAAGAGATGAATATACTAAACAGATTCAGAAGGATGTAGGTTGCAGTAGGTACTGGGAGATGAAGAAGCTTGCACAGGATAGAGTAGCATGGAGAGCTGCATCAAACCAGTCTCAGGACTGAAGACCACAACAACAACAACTCAAAGAGAATGTGGGTAAAAAGCTTTGTGCAGCCATCCCGATTCATTTTTCTTGGTTTCACTAAATGTCTGTATTTATTTATGCCAGCAGGATGACTTCGTGCAAATTAAAGGATGATGCCTTTGAAGAGACTTCTGCTATCCTTAAGTAAACCAAACTAGCATCTCACCTCTAATGAGTCAATGACAATCAGATGTTGACCTTTGTGTGTAATTACTTTTTTTTTGGGTATTTTAAGCTACCTAGAGTTTTGTTGTTACAACTGAGCAACATTGTCAAATGTTACTGATGACTATTAATAGGTTGGCGTTATGCCACAGAAACAGCACCGTGGTTCATTTTTAAATGCTGAACCTTGTTGTATTTATGTTTGATTCACACAATACAATAGAATGTAACAATACCAGAGAAGGAAAGCTGCTACTCACCATATAGCAGAGCTGCTGAGTCGTGATAGGCACAACAAAAAGATGCACACAATTGTAGCTTTCGGCCATAAAGGCCTTTGTCAGCAGTAGACACACACACGCACACACACACACACACACACACACACACACACACACACACACACACACACATGCAAATGCAACTTGCACACATGTCTGCAGTCTCAGAAAACTGAAACCACACGGATTCAGCACCTCCGCTATATGGTGAGTAGCAACTTTCCTTCTCCGGTATTGTTACATTCCATCCTGGGTTTTCCATTGTTTGACAATACAACATAAGTTTGATGCAAAGATGCCATCCATATATGATTTAATTTTAATATTTCCTCTACACTGAAAAAGTTTCCAACTACATGAAGACGTGTGGTAATTACTGATTTTGGTGAGAACTTGTGTGTTAATAAAATAAATTAATGGGTCACCATTGCTTTGCAATAAGTTCTGCCACAGCCAAACTTCTGTACCTCCCACACTAGATTATCTTTTCATTTCAAAATGTATTCCTCTACGGTACTTCAAATGTGAAACACTCCCAGGGTGTCTATGCAGACAACAAACAAAACACGCTCATTTTTCCCAGATAAAAAATATACTTTTCCTGGGTGAAAATACACTATACCATGGGTATATTTTTTTTGTGTTATCAATTCTCTGAACAGTGAAGGTTTTATACACCGGTGCAGAATTTCCCAGCACTTTAGGAAACGAAACCCAGATAAAATAATGTGTTTCGGCACTATCTTCCATGCACAGCAATGTGTCCACTTCATATTTTCATAAAACGGAAGTGTAAATAGGAATTTCACCAAATATAGCACGATAGCTTCCGAAGCACTGAAATTGAGATCGTGGTGCACCTTTGTCAGTCAATCATAGTTCATGTCACATGATATTACCAGCAAAAGACAGCAGATATTCAGAGCATAAGACATGCAATGTAGTTGGCCAATAGCACATCACTGTTCAGTTCTGCGAATACACAAATAGGAAAAGATAATTGTTTAAATTAATATCCACACAGTATAGCTAAAACAAAAGCTAAGCTCTCACATAAATATTGGTAGTCAAAATGTTTTTGCTGTGGGCCCCCCTGTAACGTAGCAAGTTATTATGAGATAACATTCATTGCAGTAAAGCATGCAGCCGTGTACCTGGTGGCTGCAGGATTGTGTCTTCGCTATGACTCACAGCGCAGCTGACGCTACAAGCTGTGAGAATGGTCTCAAGTAACATCTAGTAGGAACGTAAATTCATACACCCTACGAATCTAAATAAACCATAGTAATTATAAACCAATTTTGTTCGAACTAAGTATACCATCTTTTGTTATTAAGAAAAGAATCATGTCAAAATTTCAAATTTTTATCTCGTATAGTTCCAGAGATTGAGAAAATTACTTAAATGTCCAAAGACTGACAATTATGTTTCAAAACTCAGTTAGGAACAATAGCAGTTTGTCTTTTATTATCATCTAAAGTCATGAACAGAGTTCTCAGTGTATTAACTCACTTAATTGGAATTGTCTTTTCAAAACTTTAATTACTCTGCATTTCGTAGTGTAAAAGAATCATTCAAAATTATTATCTGCTTATTATTTTGTTGTGTGTATACATGGGAATGAATGAGAGAGTGACCGGGTGACATACGTAAAAACTTAATACTATTTTATGTAAAAACTTATGAAATTGAATCGTGGGAAAATTGTGGTGCAACCACAAAGCTGATGATGTATGTCGATGTGTGCTTTCTTTTGTAAGAGAGCAGCCAGAATAGAAGTCGGAATTGGAAAAAGTTTCAAAATTAATTTATAGATTATTTTGCATTTTGGTCTATTTTATTAAACATTATATTAGAAATTGGCTGTGTAATAACGTCAATGATTTTCTGGGTAGTGATTGGCTCAGGCAAGTTTTGCCGTCTGAATGATCTAGAAGGATCATTCTGATTGGTCATTCAGACCATTAGCCAATCAGAATTAAGCAGTTCCATGCACAGAAAGTTAGATAGGCTGAGAGTGGGGTGGCCTCTAGAGAGTCGCTAGCCAACCTTTGTACGTGTAACATCATGCTAAATGTCGCCGAGAAAATAACTTGTAAAATGAAGAACTGTTGAGTTCATTGCTGATAGGAAGTGTCATGACTCAGGCAGTTTAAGTTACGAACATTGTGAGGACAATTTGATTAATTAATTGATGTGTTATGAGTGTGTGATATTTCGGTCTTCATGAAATTCCGTGTGGCATATTCCGTATACTTTATGGAATACTTGGGCGAGTACTTCTAACTTTGAAGACCACTGATACGACCGAAGTTTCAACTCGCTATAGTAGTGGATCAGTAACTAGTAACTGTCAGATCGAACATTAATCGGGTCAGACTGGTAGATATTCTGCCCCCCCCCCTTTTTTTTAGAACATTTTGTACAGGTTTTTCACTAAAATTTCCAAAGGCTTACTGCAGGTAAACTGCATTTACCCACCACCCAAACCCAAAATTTGTTAAAATGAACTTACAGGAATTGATTTTCAACTTGAGTTACGTGGCCTCTGTGTAGTAGGTATTAGGTCGTAGTTTCACCAATGCTGCTTTACACGGCCTAATGAGTATTTACTACTGCAGAGTGAAGGGACATTGTAAGGAAGCCATACTGAGGTAGGTGGGCAAATCTAATGATATAAACAGTACGAACGAGCGATGACGACAACACAACCCGCCCTGCCGCACTTCCCCCCCCCCCCTCACCCCCCCCCCCCCCCCCCCCCAAGGGTGTAGTTAGGCAGGATCCTAAGAGCATAGCTTAAGCTGAAGCAGCAGAATAGCCTATTTCCAGCAAGTGCAATTATACAGTTCACTGCTGTGCAGTGGACATTTCTTGGCCAACCTGCCCGAATAAATGTTATAGCAACCACTTCGACTTTTACACATAAAAGTCAATTACGTGTGAACTTGCTCATGAACCCATCACACACTTTTTTAAAAGGATAATTGTACTTCTTGCCATTATTATTGAATAATTTTTAATCTGTGGAAGAACTAAAATGAATAAAAAAATGAACCTTGACTGAATAATATGTAATCTACTGAAGAACTAAAATAAATATGAAAAATGAACCTTGGAGCTTGGTCTTTTTTAGTGTGTGTTACCCTTTAAGATATATCAAACACAAATGTGCCAGTAAAATTTTAAATAGGGGCATAAATGGCTGGTCTTCTGAGTCCAAAATTTTTCTAAGTGATTGGCCCTGAGATTCAAACATTCCATGATTCAAGAAATTTTTACTGCTGGCTGATGCTTGTGTGTACTTTGTTTTGCTGTTGTAAATGGAGCATTTTCTTTGCACTAAGGTTTTATTTTGGTGTTATTCTCTCATTGATGTTTCACTGATGCAGTATTATTCGTCAGAAGGAGGCTACAGTAAAATTCTTAGTTAGAGTATCAGTTCTTACCAGTCAAAATTACAAAAATTTAACTGAAAACTAAAACACTGAAAAACTCTCAGAATTCTAAAAAAAAATCCCAGGTTTTTCCTGGATAAAATCTTTCCCAGGTTTTCCTCAGATTTCCCATTTGTCCCGGGGCATATAACCCTGACTCAATTTGTAACAAAGGGATCTTGATTGTGTTTATTTGATTTCAAACACTCAGTATATTTTTTCTTCTTCATTATTTAGTAAACTAGGAAGAACAGCTTTCTCTGATGGAGCTACATCTGTTGTTGCTCAAATGGTCTTTATGGTTTTTGCACAAGAGTACCTGTTAACTCTGGAAACATGGCTGAGGTTTTACACCTCAGGTGTGCATTGACCAAGTTCATACACATGTTTCACAGAGTATGGGTGTGCCTATCACACCCCTTTTCTCCGTAGAATGGTAATTTGAGAGTATGTGCACAACTGTACGATTGTATTAGCTCCTTGTAATTGATGTGACCATCCAATCTCCATTTGCTGAAAGCTGCCTAACCTGTATTTTTACTAATTTTGGAGAATTTAGGTTGCCCCGTGGGCTCCTATCCAAATTCTGTTCAATTTTGTGAACAGTAGTTTCAGCCAAACCCCAGTTAAAAGTATTAATAAATATGATTGATAACAATGGAAATAAGTATACATCAAGAAAATGCTAATCAAATACTGACTACACTAATAATAAGAGAACTTCTATACAAAACACAAAACCAACTAATGGCTCCCTTCCTCAGACAAATAGCAAACAGAAAAGCATGGAATTTGGTAAGTATAATGTATAGGAAGATATGATTCTTGGCACTACAAGTGACATGACTTCCAGTCTCTCATATTAATTTTAACTGTTATTTTTATTACAGTGTTTATTTATAGTTTCGATGTTACACTCATTAATTGGCAATGTTGTCATAAAAACATATAACACGTGCACTACCTGGGGAGTCTTTTAGAAAATGATATTTATAAATGACTTTACTTACTAATAAATCCTTTGATGCCAAGTGATTCTATTTCTGTGTATACCAGCAGCCGACTATAGGTCTCAACAAGTGCAGGAGCAAGTGCCAGATTTGACTTTGCTTGGGCCAGCTTTATTACATGAGTGACAATACTGTGGATGAGGCTCATCTTGGAGTGCACAGTAAGGGAGTCAAGAATCGACATGGACAATGGAGTTGTGGGTCCACTTGCTAAAGCTGCATTGTTGGACATTGGAAGCAAAGGAGCCTGTTGTGGCCCCTTCTGAGTGCCCAGGATCGTCTCTACTAGGGCTGCCATTGGCCGTGAAAAATATTCCTGGTTTGTGGAGTATGCATTGCAGAGTAGAGCAATGCGGTAATCGGAGCCCATGCACAAGCCTGAATTGCTTGGCATTACCAAGTGTTGCAGGAACCTGTATCACAAAACAATAATAGTGAAATGTGAGTATGTCATTGTAACAGAAACAACTTTTTTGTGAATGTTCCCCCTGGAAAAAAAAAAAGGTTCCCCCAATATCAATATGCAAACTACTATTTTACTTACTGAACAAAGTCTACTATGGTACACTTCTATCACCATCCATAAAAACTATAGGACGTTTACTCTAAAAAACAAAAGTTTATATGAGGCAATCAGTATCTGCAAATAACCTTGAAGCCCTGAACCTCCACCTTCTGTATGGCAAGCCCGATCACCTTGTACACCCTAAAGTGGTCAATTACTGTGCTTATTGCATTTCCACCTAAAGATCTCTGCCCTAGTCAACTAACACCTTCAACTCACATATACAGCCTACCTTTCTACATTACAAAGTACGACCACTTCATTCACGGCTTCATTGCATTTCCTATCCCATTACTACCAGGCTTCTTGCTACTCACTGGTAGCGAACTTTCTCATATACTAACATCTTCCACATCTAGGGTCTTGTCAGTGTCATTCACTGCCTTTCCCAGCATACTTTGAGCAACTAAACCATTTGTTCTTTATGGTACATATGATGAAGCACATTCAGAACTACTATTTCTTTGAGTCATTGAAGAGAATATGTACAAACAAATCCACAGTACATCAACTAGCGTGTTACCCTTACATTTCTAATAGTTCATAGGTCACTTACACAAATCCATTCTAGGCAAGTAGTCCCAAACACTTCACCTAGTTCAGATTCATACATTATATCACTGTCATTTGGATTCATAACCAAGATACTTTCTCTTCATTATTTCTTAGCCTCAACACTTTCTCTTAAATAATAATCACTAGGACATCCTATGCTCAATGAACCAAATCCACAGATATGAACCACCACTTCCATTATGTCCAACAAATCACATTTTGGTAACTACTGCCTCTTCCACAGAAAGAACAAGAAATCTGTTCTGTATGTGATGGATCTGTAGTGATGAGCAGACTCTTCACTAATGTACTAAAGATAATGTCAATATATTCTTAGATAGGTATAATCCTCAAAACCTTGTGATATATCATCTCATACACTTCAATGTTCCAAATTAGACTTGCTACCAAGTAACAAAGAACAGTGAAACCACATTCTCCACCAGTGCTTTACAAATCTTTCATTATCTTAAAATGACGAATATCCTCATTAAAATACTTCTCAAATTTCTCAAAGGTGTACTATACCACCCATCCAACCTATGAAATATCCTGGTACATCACTGAATCGTTTCTACTTTCAACTTCTTTCCATGTGGGTCATATCAAAGGCATCGAAATTGACCTGATCCACACTCTCATCCATTTTTCATACCCTTTTCCAATCCTATAATAGGTTATATCTGATCACACAAGAGGAATGGCCATCTGCGAAAACAAACACATCATCTTCAAATCCATTCCAACTACTGCACACCCTTCAATGTGAGCAATGCCTCAACCGACTGACTGTCCACACAGACGAGAGGCCAAATTGTGGTAGAAGGCAAGATCTCTCAGGGTAGAGCAGACTATTAATCACAACCAAGGTTGATTTCAAGGGATGCTTTGCAATCCTTGTCATCTGAGTCTCTCCACCCCCCATCGCCAGTTTCTGTGAATTACAAAGGTAGGAACTGTCCCACAAACCACCAACACATCCTTCAGCACTGCACTCCTCCTGGCTTCCATCTTTACTAGTTCCTCTTCCAGCATTCCAGCAATCTTCCACCTCTCCCACTCTGCATCTCCCCCCCCCCCCCTTTCCACCACCATCACCATTATCATCTCTCTCTGTCCTCAAAGGAGCAAATGAGTTCTGTTCATAGGCTATGGGGCTTTCTGCACACTGTTATCTTAGAGGTTTCCCTCCATTCTGCCAGCCCCCACCTCACCTGAAATACCTTCCCTTCTTGATATTCACAAACACAACAAACTACTACTACTATCTGTCTTCAGTGTAGGCAAGTTTTATTCTCGGATTAGTGAGATTTGTACCTTCCTATCATGTACATTATGTGCACTACAAATTCAATCAGAACATTGTTAAGG
This sequence comes from Schistocerca serialis cubense, assembly GCF_023864345.2. Lineage (NCBI taxonomy): Eukaryota > Metazoa > Arthropoda > Insecta > Orthoptera > Acrididae > Schistocerca > Schistocerca serialis. The sequence goes on along the minus strand of NC_064642.1, from coordinate 80,430,814 downwards.
AGGCTTTCAGAATGTAAAACAGTGAGGTCCAGGTTTAACAGGACAGGGAGTTATGTAGTGGTAAGCTTACATGACATGAGAGCACAATGACACTGAGGGCAATAAAACAGGCTGAGATTGTGAAATTAGTTTGCTTAGCTTGCAAAACACTGTAATAGGTAGCCAATGTTATAAAGACTGTTTATGTCTAAAGTTTAATGTTGAAATTTATTGTATATTTGAGCCATACTACAAACACACATCAAACATTGCTAGTGCATGGTTCAGACACACTAAATTATGTAAAGTGACCATTTGAAGTTAAAACTATGGTAACTACTATTTGGCTTGTACAGTGTCTTATCTTAGTAAAGATTCAGGCTTGTTTAGTCATGAACTGTGAATGTGTTACAAACAATTACGAATGCAGTTTCATGGTATTGAGGACAATAAATCAATATGTGCTACAAAGTAGTTTATTCTTGCCACTTTCATGATTAGCTTTAAAAGAGCAGAAATCAAACAGTCAACAGATTATGGTTGAATTGATTGCTAGAGCAAGCAGAAATCTACTAATACCAGTATTGCTGGCCCCTGTTTTGATCAGAACCAAGGTGTAATCTTCCTACACATCAGTCAGGGGCCTGAAGATGACATAGTAAATAACTGAAAATGGCAGTCAAATAAAATAAGTTTGGAAACAAGACGGCTGAAAAATATTTAATTTGACATCCTGTATCGAACAGCTGAGTCCCGCAACCATCTCTGAAAAGATGGGCATACAGTGTCTCATCACTGGCGAGTAGTCAATAACTTTCAAACTACAATAATGTATAAGAACGTAGGCTTCAACGGCCGGTGTCATAGTGATTAAAATTCTTCTGGGTATTATGCCGCATCATTGCTAAAAACTAATAACAATAATAAACTAAAACCTACATTTCGGCCAAATTGCAACGGCCTTCCTCAGGACACGACTGGTTTTGCATGGGGATATGAAGCCTACATTCTTATATCAGTGACCTGTATGGGCAGGAAATCTACCAACACATACGGAAACTGGAGCTGCTGAGGAAGAGGAAGGTGAAACTGCTAAATGATTTGGTGTTCCTTAAAAGGTGCCGAGATCATCATGTCATCCTGAAATTCATCAGGGCACGGCCTCAAACCGATACGAGAAGAGCAAGAACCATTTACTATCGGGCCAGCCATGCATTATTAAGGGAGAGGATACAACACCTCCGGAGATTCATAGACTACAACAAAAGGTAACTGTACAGCATGCATTTATGGCTGTCAACTACATTATCAGCAAAGGACCTGGGATAACATCAGCAAAGGACTGGGATAACATCAACCGAATAACCCACAACCAGGCCTGCATGGAGGAGGACTTGGTCAGTAGTCGACAAAAAAAGAAATTTGAGGAGCTAATGGGGAAACAAACACCACTCACAGCTAAGTCTGGATACAGCTCGTACCATGGTTAACATCTCGACACAGATAATCAGTGAGGCAGCGACGTCAGTTCTGTCCAAAGGATTAAACTTCAGTTATGCCCACAAAGATTCCCACATAACAGAGCATTCAATCTGTGGAGACATCACTCCACCAAGTACCACGTGTCGAAGCAGAAAAGATAAGGCAGGAAACTGTAAGAATTTTACAAACAGCAAAACCACCCAGAGCCAATATCACACATGAAGAAAGACAGGCCATAAAGGAGCTCAGGAATAACAAGGATACTGTGGTCCTACATGCGGACAAAGGAAACGCTACAGTTCTGATGGACATTTCCGAATACGAAAAGAAGATGGACGATCTGCTAAGCGATCCCATTTACACAGTACTAAGGAGTGACCCGACGGCGGGGATAGGCAGAAATACGAAGGCCCTCGTAAAGGACTCAAGAATTGTTCCTGACAAAGCCAGTAGACTAATTGTGGTGTCACCGCCAGACACCACACTTGCTAGGTGGTAGCCTTTAAATCGGCCGCGGTCCGTTAGTATACGTCGGACCCGCGTGTCGCCACTATCAGTGATTTCAGACCGAGCGCCACCACACAACAGGCCTAGAGACATTTCCTAGCACTCGCCCCAGTCGTACAGCCGACTTTGCTAGCGATGGTTCACTGAAAAATTACGCTCTCATTTGCCGAGACGATAGTTAGCATAGCCTTCAGCTACATCATTTGCTACGACCTAGCAAGGCGCCATTACCAATTGCTATTTATCTTGTGATGCATGTACCATCAGACCGATGTTCACCAATTATGGATTAAAGTTAAGTATTCCAGAAGCTACGTACTATTTTTGCTACTATAAACACCTTGTCCTGTTCCAGACCTCACGCCATCCTGCATGAGCTCAAACGCGTGCCCTTCGGCCTCCCGTCCTAGTGGATTGGCTGTCTTGCCAGTCCACAAAACTAATCACCAAGGTGCCTGTTCCTCCTAGAATCTACTAACACAGAGCAGGTGATAACTAAAACTATCAGAACTGAAGTCTAATATTCCCAACTGACAGTGACCATATGGTTGAAATCGGTCATGCCTAATGAAACAAATTATTACAAATGGAGGCATTATTCTCCCTTCAAACCACTACTGTTGCAGAAATTTGTGATGTTCATCATGGAGAACGGAAGGAAAGTTCAGGTTTAACACCCCATTAAAAGTCACTAGGGATGGAACAAAAGTCCAGACTAAACTAGGGACAATCAGCAAATCAGCAAATCAATTTGAAGAAGCAGCGCCAGTGTTTGCCTTAATTGATTTATGTAGACTACAGAAAATCAAAATCTGGATGGTCAGTCATACATCTGAACATCAATCATCAACATAAATGAAGGAAAACTGCTTTGAATGTTGTGCCACCTCAACCAGCCAGTCATGGTGTACCGTATTTACTCGAATCTAAGCCGCACTTTTTTTCCGGATTTTGTAATCAAAAAAACCGCCTGCGGCTTAGAATCGAGTGCAAAGTAAGCGGAAGTTCTGAAAATGTCGGTAGGTGCCGCCACAACTAACTTCTGCTGTCGAATATATGTAGCTCTACACAGGCATGCTTTGCAGGCACAAAGATAAATACTGGCGCCAAAACCTCTGTGTCAGTAAATAAATTGAAAAAAAAAAAAAGTGGAAGATGAGATTTTTTTCTCCGCCCCTAGTTTCGACCACTGCATTTTCATACATTATCCAATGAAGTAAATACAAATTCCGTATTGTTCATCTTCGAAAGTGGCAGCATTTCAATGTACTACGAAAATCCGGCTGGCAAGACTGGGATGTTTGTCAAAATGGCCAACTCTACGTTCTAAATTTTTTCCTACCTGTGAGAAGAGATGGTTGCTAATGGGAACTTCTATGAATTGTGAATCACATGCAGTATTCTCTTCACCATAAGAATAATACGAATATAAATATTTTGCCATGTATTCTTTCGTGTTTGTTGCTATCTCATTTAAATCCTGTCTGCCTAATAAACTATGGAACTAGAGTGAGACAACAGCAAACGCGGAAGAATATACATATCATGTCATGTTTATATTCATATTATTCTTATTCCTAATAGTGATACAGTCAGAAATGAAGTGCGGCAATTGACTAGATTTTTAAATCTAAGATGACTCTAATTTCTGTGCAGAATGTAACATACTAAAGAGGCGTCTGCAAAGATTTTCAAACAGAGAAAAATTTTCGCTAAACTCTCGTTCAGAACATCTTCTATCATGCACAGTCTATTATTTGGTTCTTGTTGATCGTTATGAAAGAAAGCATCAGTGTAAGTAACAACAAATAGCAGTCTCTTGCCATTGTTTCACTAATGAGACGATTCCTCTCTTTTTTTTTTTTATTTTTATTGTAAGCAGCGGTAGTGCGCACAAAAACAAGCCATGCCATGAGCGGCGACAGGTCGTAAACACTCATTATCAGAATGCAACAAAAAATGCATGACACATTACAGTAATGAATTTTCAGCTTAGAGTGACGTAAACACCTATAACAAAGAGAACGGCACTTATCAGATCAAAGAAAAATAAGCAATCAATTCAAACAAAACGAAGCACGTGAAAAAGGAAGGGTACCCGTATAAATACGGACGGAGCGCCTGAAGCATAGCAATGGCTACCTGGTAAAGCTTAAGTGCTAATCTTACGACTCGAACCAAACTACTGTAGCTGTATCGTCATTCATTCGACCTAAATAGTGTCTCATATTACAATGGACCAACTTTGTTTTGATTGGGAGGTGCGGCCTAAAACTTTTCTCTCCCCTTGAATTTCAAGTCTCAAACTTCAGGTGCGGCTTAGATTCGGGAAAATTTTTTTTCCTTGATTTCGAGTCTCATTTTTCAGGTGCGGCTTAGATTCGAGTGCGGCTTAGATTTGAGTAAATACAGTAATACCCAAATTTCAACAGGCAGGTAACAACATGAGAACTGCAGGGCACAGGATATCTACATCTACATATATACTCTGTAAATCACTGTGAAGTGCACAGCAGACGGTATGTTCCACTGTACCAGTTATTAGGGTTTCTTCTTTTACCATTCACGAATGGAGTATGAGAAGAATAGACTTTGAATGCCTTCGTGTGTTCCATAATTATTTGTGTGTGGCATAATTATTCTAATCTTATCTTCACAATCCCTATGTAAGCGAAACATAGGGGATTGCAGTACATTCCTAGAGTCATCATTTAAAGCCAGTTCTTGAAATTTTGTTAGTAGACTTTCTCGGGATAGTTAACATCTATCTTCAAGAATCTGCCAGCTCTATTTCCTCGGTATCTATGTGACACTGTCACATGAATCAAACAAATCTGTGACCATTTGTGCTGCCCTTTTCTGTATATATTCAATAACCCATTAGTCCTATTTGGTATGCGACTCTCACACTTTAGCAATATTCCAGAATAGGTCGCATGAGTCAAATACTTTTCAGAAATCAAGAAATAGTGCATTTACCTGAATGCCTTGATTGTAAGCTTTCAGTATATCATGTTAGAAAAGTGTGACTTGGGTTTCCCATGACTGATGTTTCAGAATCCCTGCTAGTTGGCACGGAGGAGGTCATTACGTTTTGCGAAGGGGGAGGTGGGTTGGAATTTTATTTGTCAGCATGAGTGTCACTAGATAATGAATACAAGTTATGCTGCATAAGAATTGTTCACGGCTTAATACACGGAACTGTCCAGCACTCAAATTACATAACTTAGGGGAGCCACATAGCACTTAAGTCCATATTTCAACCCAACTCCTCCTACATACAAGTGCAATACCTTAACCAATGTACTACTCTGCCCAAAATGTCAGTGAAATAGCAACAGACACAATAATAGGAAGAATTCTGAATCACATTGATTGGGAATATGAAGCAATGCAAATGGTTACGAAATGCATAAATATACTTCCTTGCTTGCACACAATGGCATAATGTGTACAAAATTATATTAAATTAATATTACGAGATCAAAATTTCATTCCTTAAGACATTACATAACATAAAATTCAAGATGCAACAGAACTATGTATTTGAATATGGGTAAAAGTTATCATCATTTTTACATATCTGTCTGGCAGTGAACACTACTTCTATATGGCACCTAATGACTTACCCACATAGGAAAAAGGTAACTCAAGATATATGTCTTGTGAATGACAGAGTTAAAAAACATGACAGCAATCAATAAGAAAATCATACTCACTCGTGATGAACCTTCAATGCATTTGGTATTGGTCTCTGGATATCAAGGTGATCAGACTGAGCCTTCTTCAGCAGGTGTATCCAGATACATGTCATTGCCATCTGATGTGTGCAAATGGCCTTGTTGAAATCTGGGACTGGTAATGACTCTTTCTCGGGGTAAAGCAGATCATAAAGCTTCAGCACAGGTAAAAAGTTATTCAGCTGCAAAAACAAACATTGAGAGATAGGAAAAATATTTACAGTACAAAAAGGTGTATCTACTACAAACAGTAGATAAGATTTGAAATGGTTGGGCACCTGCACAGTATAATATCTACAAATCTCGTGTCCCAGTAGGGAGTTAAAAAGACATAAAACATAAAGGCTGTAAACACGTGTGCCCCCTACACTTGATGCACTTTATTTTAAACACTTTAAGGTTAAAGGAGACCACTCATCAAAAAGCAGAAGTGTTGAGGTGGGAAGGCTGAGGGAGAGGGAGAGGGAGAGGTAGAGGTAGAGGGTGAGGGAGGGGGAGTAGTAGGGGGATGGGAGGAGAACGGGAAAGGAGTGGGAGGGAGTGAGGGTGAGAGAGAGGGAGGGGGAGGGGAAGTGCAGGGGAGAGGGAGGGGAGGGGGAAGAGGGAGGGAGACAGTGAGGTAGGGGGGAGAGGGAGAGGGAGAGGGAGAGAAATGCAGGAGACAGAGAAAGAGAATGGGTGTGGGTGGCTAGCAGCTCAGAGGGGTGGCTGGTATATGGGCTGGCACAACTGTAACAACCAATGAGAAGTACCGCACACTGAAGGCAACGTGGAGACTCAAATTTGGAGGGGGTGAATGGATGGAGGAAGGGAAAACTGTGGAGGGTGCTGGGATACTGCGTTACATGAGATTGAGGGCAGGACAATTATGGAGCAGAGGATGTGTTGTAAAGATAATGCCTATCTGACTATCGATTTTGGTCAGTAAGATCAATCATTTAGCTACAGCTCTGCTCACCAGTTCTGAAAAAGTGGAAAGTGGAAAGATGATTTTTAACACTTGTGCAACATCTATGACAAGCATTTGTTCAGTTGTTCTGGGTGTCACAATACACACTTTTGATAGTTACTTTTGTGTCTATTTCCGCTAAAGCAGTACCTTTACCTGAAGTTCTTGAGTAATGCTACCAGTGTTGACTCAAATAATATTATTACTGAATAAATATGAGAATCCAAGTTCAAATCACAAGTTGTAGAGTCCATTTAGGATATTGGCAATGTCCATCTGAAGATTTACCAGCTAGGTTTCTTGCTTCCCCTACTACAATTAATAGACATTTGTTTTGAGGAAAATAAATTGGCTCTTGTACTTGCTTAGTTCATCTAGAAAATACTACCCATATGAATATAATGGACAAAAAGCCAAAGTTGCACATTTTACTTTAATTTACTTGACGATTCATTTTGGGTCGGGATCCATCTCGGATCATCCAGATAGTCAAAACGGTATTTCCCAAAATATATGAACCCTGTCAAGATAACGAACATATACATAGAATAATGTACAAATGAACAGTTACACAGGGCATACAGATACAGTTATCACATATATCAGAGCATACAGATCTCTGCATACCCTGTAACTGTTCATTTGCACTATATATACACATATGTTTGATATCTCGACATGGTTTTTAATTTTGGAAAATACCACTTCAATTATCTGGATGATTTGAAAACAGGCCCCGACTCGAAACTAGTCATCATGTAAATAAAAGCGAAATTTGCAACTTTGGTATTTTTCTGTCATACTGTATAACACAAGTTGCTGCCCTGCAACTGCTCCAGAATGCTGGAAGTTCGTGCTACATGTATGTGCAACTAGAAGCAAAATCAATTACTAGCATGGCAGCATGGAAACACAATGTAAAAATAAAGTCAAATTCAATACTTAAGGAAATAAGTAAAGATGGAAAAAATTCTGCCATCTTTGTATCTCAGTGCTTCTCCAGGCAGCATACTATTTTAAGATGCCAGAATGTCCAAAGATAAATGCATCAGTAGACAGAACTACCTTAAATCAAAATTCCATTTTGAAAGTAAAGCTTTCATAGATGAAAAAAAGTAAATAAGGAATTATATAGAAATCCTCCAGCAGAAAATTACTTCTGACTTTGAAAGATAGAGCATTGTGGCTGAAATGGAACATCTAACAAAGTTTTCACCAATTCACTCACAGGAAGGTTTATATAAATTATTTCTCTTATTTTTACTATAATTTGACTAATTTTTCAGCTAAAAATATGAAACATTTCATAAAGATTTATTCACACTGTCACAGGCATGAAAAATAATTGATATATTTTAGTAAACAGAAATCTAGCTTTTTTTCTCTAACTATATTTACAATCAGCAAGCTGATGCATGATGTTTTCATAAATGGAGTTTCTTGACTTCAGAGGAAGTACAAGCACAAATATTTTTAAAATTAAATAATATGATATCCAACACAACAGCACCATTTATGTAAAGTAGTACAGAGATTGTTAAACTTTGATGTAGATGGATTGTTTGTACTTGGAGCATTCAAAAATCTTTAACACTACAATTTTTTTGTGTTCACAGGAACCATTTACCAAACAACTGAATACAGATTATATTACAGGTACTCCCCGCCGATGTCTATGCACTTTTTCCATCATTTTGCAGCTTCAGTATTTGCATAGAAAACTATTTTCTGAGGATATACTGGCACCACTGGTGGACAACTACATGAAATTTGTCACTGGTGGTGAACTTCTTATCCCAAATGACCTCTTTCATTACAGCAAATAGGACATAGTGACTAGGAGCTGTATCTGGTGAATAGGGAGGATGTGGCAGCACAGTAAACCTCACTTCAGACTCAGTGTCAATGGTCTGGTGACTAACATGTGGCTGCACATTGCCATTTTGGAGCACAATGGCATGGACCCACTTGCCATGGCAGCACTGTGGAATGCATAGGCAGAGATAGTGCAGTGAACTGCAGTACCGATCACTGCTGAGTATTGTATTGGGAGGGAGCCAACCTACAGTTCACCAGCAGTTTTCCTTCCTCTACCACAACGAAGTCACAATTTGTTTCTGTATGAATAGTCCTGGCCACGACAGCAGGGGATGGGGGCTTCTCGTATCCTTCCACTACACAGACTGATGTTTCTTTTCTAGAGTCTTGTGGAAGAACCGTGACTTGTCAACAGAGACCAGATGCTCAAAAAACTCTGCTGTATCTGGACTGTACTGATGCACCAACTGTTGACACATCTCCACATGCTTCTGTTTCTGCGCAATGGTGAGGTAATGGGGCAGACACTGTGTACACACCATCTTCAAATCTTTGTTTGGGCATTGTTTGGTTTGCGTGCAGTTACTGGACGCCAATTGCTTTTTTGTGTTTCTCAGCTCAGTCCCTGCCCTCTATGAACCCTTACACCCAACGAAACATGGATCTGTGACTCGGTGCTGTTTCCCTAAATATGGCTGTTACGCTCTTGTGTATATCTGAAGCAGGCAGTTGTTCCCTGCAGAAAAACCACACTGTTCACCACTGTCCATGCTTGTCTGCGTCCATGCTGTCTTATCGATGACCGCCGATGCACCTACAAGCTGGAACAAGTGCAGCTGCAATGCATCATCTGTGGGAAGCAGAAACACCATCTGGTGGCAGTAGACAGTACTACAGTCCATCTTCACGCATAAATCGATATACATTTCAATCTGTTACTTTGCAGGAATTATAGGAGTGGTGTCAATGAATATTGAACAATATGGTAGGTCCTGTGGATCAAGTGCCACAGCAAATGGTGAAAAATGGCAAATGAAACAAACACCACATAAACAGGTGTAGGAAGGAGAATTTCCATGGTGGGTAAGAGAATGAGACAGAAACAATGATGAATCAATAGAATCAGGAACCATAAAAGGGGATGTGGAAATTGAGGACATTTCTCTAGGAGACAAGAAATCAAAGAAACCCATCCTCAGTGAAAGGTCAGGAAACATCAACCATCTAAACAGCCCTGAACTGTACCATGGAACACAATGAAGTTCCTGAGAGAAGAACTATGCAACATCTAAGCAACTAAGCAGCCAACCACAGTATTTGGAGGAGCATTATAGTATGGAAAATGTTACAATAACAACCTCTATTGTTACACCACACATTCCTTAATATAGTGAAGTATTTTGCACTGTTTATAGAAATAACCATTTCACAGCTGTCTCCTGTTTTTTGTGAATTTACACTGAGATCATGGAAATTTGAAATACTGATGAAAACTTACACTGTTCCTCAAATACGAGGGGCATTCCATCTCAGTTTATGCTTTATTTTTTCCATCAGTTATCATGCGTCATTTGATTAATTACAGTGCAAGTATGTACCACTTTGGTCTAACCATAGGTTGCAGGACAGTACCTGCACAGTACAGCAGTCACTACGTGTGTGGACAACATGAAGTGTGATCATTAAGGAGTCTTTACACCTTCCTTTGGTAGAAATCACATTGTCCAGCATTGTCCTTGTTGATCACACTCCACGTTGTCTGCTCACATAATGACAACAGTTGGGAAAATGGGCTGTACTGTGCAGGGATTAGACTTCTAATGATTGTCCTGCCACCTATGGTTAGACCAAGGTACTACATACTTGCAACTGTGATGATGACTCAAATAGTGCATTATCACCGACAGGAAAAAATAAAATGTAAATCAACATGGGACGCCCCTTGTACAATACAGATGTGACTTTGTGGCATTAATTCTACTTTTGGAGAATCTGATAAAATTGTACTTTAGTGGCTACACATCCACATTAACTACTAAATGTAACACATTGCTTCAAACCAAACGCAAGAAAACAACAAGAATTAATGGCTATATTTTTTTCAACATTTGCTACAAACTATGTGAGCTGCAGATTTTCCACAATTATCACTGAGTATCTAGGAACCACTGGTTTTTAATGTCAAGAGCTAAAAGAAATTACTTGAGGCACTTTATACCTATGTAATTTTGCCTCAAGGAGTACCTTCCTTTCAGGGGTTAAAGAGCTTCTACACCAATAACAGATAAATTGACAAATGTGAAATACCTGGTCTGTGAGAATATTATCAAATTCACTTCAGGCTAGACAACTTACCATTAAAATACTGGATGTTTTTGCAAATGCATTCCATGTGTTATCATTTGGATGAATTCTCACGTATTTCTCTGGCTAGCATTGTCCTAATGATCCAATATTATCATCTACTACAGTCACACATTTAATAATACCTTTCACTGATTTATGTCCCATTTTGCATATTCTTACAGAAACCTACATTCTCCAACTATCCTAACTGATGTAAGGCCACAATGCTGGAACAATTTGTGTGTGTTCTATTTATGTACTCCGAACAAGAACTCAAGATCTAAGGCTGAGCTACATCATTCAGCTTCTTTTTTAAGTACCGGTGCATATCTACTGGTCAGTGTTTTCTATACACGGTGTCTGGTTATCTTTACTCAGAACTATATCTGTTAACAATATCTACAACCATTTCACTGATACTAATTCTCCCTTTGGCACTAAAAAGCTTTCTTTTCTATAGAAATTCAAGAATATTTTTGACATGCTGTTTCTGCTGTCAACTGTTTTATATTATCAAAGACACAAACCACTTTCTTCATCACCTCCCAACCATTCCCATCGCACTACCTGGCTACACCTGTTCACAACTATTGATGCCACCTCCTTATATACCAACAACCCACATGCACATAGTCTTGCTACTATTCAACACTACCTCTCCCAACACCTTGTTGACCAGAAATCCATAACCTCATTCCTTTTACACTTGAGAAATTAGATTCTTACTTGCAACTACTTCTCCTATGAGGGGAAGATAAACAAATCTGTGGCACAGTTTTGGGTACTCACTTGGTACTCTACAAAACCAACCAATTTATGGGCCATTTAGAGAAAACTTTCCTAGCCACCCCTTGTGTGGTTCAGGCTTATTGATGATATTTTTACGTTCTTAACTTGGAGCTAGAACATTTTCTCCTCATTCCTCCACGCCCACAACATCTTATCGCTCAACTGTTTCACATTTCCCTTCTCAGCTTGGCATGCCACCACCTTGGACATTGATTTCTGCCTGTCAAAAGGCTCCATAGAAACCTCTGTGCACATTAAGCCCACTAACCATAAATAATACTTCCATTTTGATACCCATCAGCCTATCCACACTAAAAAGTCTCTTCCATACAGACTGGCCACCCATGGATAGTGCATCTGCAGTGACAAGGAATCCCTTGCCCAGTATACTGTAGGTCTTATTAATACCTCCATAGACGAGCATTACCATCCAAAACAAGTTAGCAAACATATCTCCTGTGCCATATTTGTACATGCCCCTAATCCTCCAACCACCCCCATGAACCTCCTGCAAAGAAGCACCACCCTTATTACCCAATATCACCCTGGCCTAGAACAACTTACACCACATATCTCACTAGGGCTTTGACTACTTATCACCTTGCCTGCCATTCACAACCCTTTCCACCCCCTTAAAGTGGCGTTTGGCCACCCACCCAATCTATGAAATATCCTGGTCCATCCTTATGCCACATCTGCTTCCGACTGCTTGACACATGAGTCACGCTTCTGTGGAAGTCACTGGCTGAAGACCTGTCCTATGTGCCACCCAGCACATCCTATACTAGTCCTTTGATAGGGCTGTCCAATCCTATCTGAAGAAGGGCCACTTATGAAAGCAGTCATATCATATACCAGCACCACTGTAGCTTTCACACACCCTTTTATGCAGGAACAACCACCAATCAGCTGCCCACATGACTGAATGGCCATCACACAATGCACACATTCATGGCCAGCATTTACATCCTTGGTGATTTTAGTTATATGGCCATTAGGCCATGGTCTAAGGCATGTATCTATGATACTGTAATTGTATCATGGTCTGTGCTAAATAAAGCAAGCCACAACAACTCTTCTACATAACAAGATCCACAACACACAAGTGTGTCTTCACAATCTTTGGAGGCAGTAAAACACCGTTAGAACTCGACTCCTGTTCGGTTACATATCAACAGTTTGGCCTGCTAATCTTGTTTGAATTCAAAAATCAACTAATCAAGTCTCTTTAGGTCCTAAGGATGTCTTCAGCATTAGCAGACAAAATTTAAGGCGCAGAAACTTGTTTTAGGTGACAGCCTGATTCCCATATAACTAAAATCATCAAGGACCAATGGATATCATCAAACTGTGGCCAAGAGCAGAGTTGACCATAAATTGGCAGAGAATGCTGCTGACACAATGTGCTCGACATCAATAACTGCTTCACAACCAGTGCCATCTGCATCCTCCCCACCAATATCAGCTTCTCACCTACATAGATGAGAAGCATGTTCAGCACCTTTTTGGTGTTGTTTGTGTGCCTATTGATGATTCAATGCCTCAACCATATGGTAAGCTGTTACCTTTATTCCCTCCATTAAGGGCATTCCAAAACTGATAGAGCTTTTTTAATGATATATGGAGATGAAGGTTACCAATGAAGTGCATCAATAGGTACTGGGCTGGCAGATTTCGGGTTGTCACTTTGCTGCATAAATTCAATGTGTGGCAATTTGTGGGTCAGGAATGATGTGATATCCCAACAACAGATGGTTGTGGACAGTGGCAAGGTGAAGACCTGTTTGTCACTTCCTATTGGAACTATTTCACAGCTGATATTACAGCAAGAACTTAAAACAAAAATCACATACAAACCAGCTGAGCTGCACCCTGCTTGTGTCACTGATACATGGCAGACAACTTCCTGCCTTAGACTAGGGCAGCCACTAGTGAAGACAACCCGTATTGCGAACTTGGTCAAATATCAACAAGGTGTCATTTACTCGGCAAACTCTAACACAAGATTAGTGATATATTGCAGGAAAGTCAAACACAAATACAGATGTTCAATTGGTTACTAGTTCATGGTTCTAGTACACATTCACTATGACAACAATGTCGAATCATAGGTATTGTATCCATAAGACTCAGCCAAGAAAGGACTTGGTCTGGAAACGTGACGAGGTTCAATAACTGTCATAATGTCCTCAAAGCTATAGGACTGTACAATCATCCTAATCAAGATTCGCAGTGTTGCAGCCACCAGAAAGCTGATCATCCATGTCACCTGCAAAGAGTATCAATGCATGCCTAATTCTAAGTGGATATGTTCTTGAGCTCTGATGAAAACCAAGAACATGTAGTTCCTGCACAGTCTTTTACAAAATTACATGGAGAAATGTTTCAAGCAGGGGAATGTTGTGGATAGAAATGTTTCCTACTTTGAGGTTAATCACCACTAGCTGAATATATTTTGTAAGTACATAAATTTTTATCTTCAGCTTTGTTTTTTATGTGTATAAGGTCATGCATAACATTTCCAAAAATGTTTACAGTAAACTGTTCATCCATTTTCGCTGAGTTGAAAAAGCAAGTTTACATTTAACACAATGTAAACACACAGTTCCAGGTGCCAAAAAACAGCATCTACCAACATGCTATGACAAATACTTCTTCAGCTTTGTTCCTTTTTTATCATACCTTTTAAATATGAAGAAAGATGGGAGATTAGGTTTTTTAACACAGCATCAGTGAGGTCATTTACGATGGAGCAAAAGCTTGAACTAGACAAGGATGGGCAGGAAGTCTGATGTGCCCTTTTCAGAAGAACCGTCCCAGCATTTACCAGTGTAATTTTATAAAACCACAGAAAGCCTAAATCTGAAAAATACAGATGGGTCATCTGAACCGTGTTCATCATAAATGAGTGTTCTATGCCTCAATCGATGTGCCATTTCTCTCAATTCCCATATGCAAGGCAGCCGACATGTATGTAGCACTCGTCCAAATCAAAAGAAAGTGTGTTTTCAGCAGCACACAAAAACACGTATATAATTGCAGATCAAAGGAAAATATTTTTATTTGCAATGACTAGTTCTCAGTTTGTTTAATAAAGTGACAGCAGATATGTTCTAATGTTGTGAGAAGGTGGAACCCATTATCACCCATCACAAATGCCATTGGGCAAGGTAGTGCCACTGAGTGTGAGTTGTATCTTCACACGTACTCACAGATTTCCAGTTCTTTTCATCTGTAACTGACTCTGTGCAGGTGATTATTGGGATTGTTAACACTTAGTTACATCTTCCCACAAATGCAAAAATTGTTGATTTCAGAATACTGGATAAGACTGCTCAACCACACAGGATCAGCTATTGGACAACAAAATTCAACAGAAAATGATTTGGTACGTGGAGTGACTAGATACATCTTTTAGTTTCAGTTCCATTGAGTATATTCAGCCTAGTCTCAATAAACGCATTGCTGTTTGCAATCATCTTCTCGAGACCCTTGCTGTGATGTAAGTAGAATAAGTCAAGTAAACGCTCTCTTTGGAACTCATAAACACCACCATCAAAAGCATCACACATACTAATACACAGTGTACTGTTGTCCAGGGTTGTCACACACTGCATCAGAGTACCTTTCTACACCAAATTAATGACTCAACTCTGTATATTTAAAATGTGTTTTAAATTTAAAAGGAAAATTTCTACCTGCATTCATGTTTTACTTATGTAGTGTTGTTTGTTCTACATTTTGGCTATGTTTTGTCACATGTATAATGTTGTTTTTTGAAGTAACATTATTTCTGTGATTTTTGTTGATTTATGGATATTAATGTACATCAATCTGCTCGATCACTTCACTCCCACAGATTGCTAATGGAACGACAAGAGACTTTTACAGCTACAGGTTTTTTTAACTGGTGCAAAAGTTGAATCTGATTCAACCAGGGTCAATAAAGCTTTTCTTACAAAATATTGATGGCAGTCACAGCATCTCTATAAGTTGTAGTAGTGTACACAAACAATATTTCTTTTACATGGATGGAGTATACCTTAAATTCAAAACCTCTACTTTCAGTGATGAGCATTCAACTGCTATGAAGACTCATTTTAGGGCACACTTCGATGTGAAACAATGCACTCAGTCCACCACTTCTCACTGGTATTTGTTGAGCAAACTCAACAATGATTTATAAGTGACAAGAGCACAGAATGAACTTAAAAAACATATTTGGGGCAAATATTGTGTATTGTCCAATGGAGAATAAAAAATTCTAACTGTAACTCACATGCACTATTCTTAATAATACCTATGCATTACTTTTTGAAAGATCTCATCACACATTAAGAAAAATTATGCTTACAGGATTCCTTTGGATGCTGCCTGAGATAAACTGCAGAAGAACCCACATAAGATGGTCACGACCTCTCCTCAAATCACGACCAGCAAGCTGGAAAAAAAGAAGAGATTTATTCTCAGAGGCAGACTCTTATCAGCTGTATCTGAGCCTTCTCCCAGAATTACTCATATTAAGAAAAGCATTGTAATTTTACTCTAATTTCTAATTTATTGTATGAGAACAACATTTAATATTAGGGGAGCTCCTCATACGGTACGCCAAGAGTATACCCTAGCTGTGACTTTTGTAGCGAATGATGGAATGGTTTTGAGATTTCATGATGAATGGCTCTGGATACATTTGGTATTAGTCAGTATCAACTAAATGTTCTAGCTGTCTTCAAATTGATACAAAAAATAGGTCTGTCTGCTTGGTGGGACAGGGTATGACCTCCAATTATGATTCCAGCCCCCCTCCCCAGAAGAGTGGGTGGGTGGGTGGGTGGGGGGGGGTGGGGGGTGGGGGGGGGGGGGGAACAGCTGCCCTCCCTTTTCACTCAAATGCCCTCCCTTTCCCCTCACTGGGTGCACCCTCCTGATGGTAAGCAACATATAATTAGCCTTGAAGAATGAGCTCCGTACTACCCACTCTTTAGAAATGAATAGTTCTTCCTCATAATAATGTATGGACACAGGTGGCCACACATTAACATTTAAATTGGATAACATCATCTCTCCCTTGCTTCTGGATTACTTATGATAATTCCTGTTCTTAAACTTAACGCATATTGTCTCAAACCACGTCTGCTCACTCTGATTCTGAAAGCAGGACCTTCTTGTCAAATAGTTCAAAACTCTGTTTCTTTATTTGTTGGGCTTGCCAAAAAGTATGTCACCTCATGGACAGATACATGTTTTTTGTCTCCAGGTAGAGTATGATCCGACAATACAAGTATAAAGCACCTTCCATAATGAGCAAAAAAGACATCTGGCGTAGAGAAAGGTAGTTTTATCAAAAGAAAAATTCACTTATGAGAACTGTAAAATTTTGAGACAGAATTACTGGTTTGTGCTTACCTTCAGGACGTGATAATTCTTAATACTGTTGGTAGACACATATAAAACTACAAGAGCATTTTGAACTATTAGTTCTGTTTTTGGGAGGAAAGACGGATAAGTTGAAGAAGGACAGAAAGGAAAGGCAAGTCACTCAGGCCTCAGGATAAGATAGTCAAGGTAATGGGCCTACTGACACCAATAATACCGTATTTACTCGAATCTAAGCCGCACCTGAAAAATGAGACTCGAAATCAAGGAAAAAAATTTTTCCTGAATCTAAGCCGCACCTGAAATTTGAGATTCGAAATTCAAGGGTAGAGAAAAGTTTTAGGCCGCACCTCCAAATCGAAACAAAGTTGGTCCATTGTCATATGAGATACAATTTAGGTCGAATGAATGACGATACAGCTCCAGTAGTTTGGTTCGAGTCATAAGCTTAGCAGTTAAGCTTTACCAGGTAGCCATTGCTATGCGTCAGGCGCTCCGTCCATATTTATACGGGTACCCTTCCTTTTTCACGTGCTTCGTCTGGGTTGAATTGATTGCTTATTTTTCTTTGATCTGATAAGTGCCGTTACTTTGTTATAGGTGTTTCGTCACTAAGCTGAAAATGCATTATTGTACTGTGTCACGCATTGTTTGTCGCATTCTGATAGTGAGTGTTTACGACCTGTCGCTGCTCGCGGCATGGCTTGCTTTTGTACGTGCTACCGCCGCTTCCAATTGAAAATAAATAAATAAATAAAAATAAATAAATAAAATCATCTCATTAGCGAAACAATGGCAAGAGACTGCAATTTGTTGTTACTTACACTGCTGCTTTCTTTGATAATGATCAACAAGAACCAAATAATAGAGTGCGTGTGATAGAAGATGTTGTGAAGGAGAGTTTAGCGAAAATTTTTCTCCGTTTGAATATCTTTCCAGATGCCTCTTTAGTACATTACCTTCTGCACAGAAATTAGAGTCATCTTAGATTTAAAAATCTAGTCATTTGTCGTGCTTCATTTCTGACTGTATCTCTAATCGGCGTAAGAATAATACTAATATAAACATGGCATGATATGTATATTCTTCCGCGATTGCTGTTGTCTCACTCTAGTTTCGAAGTTTATTAGGCAGACAGGATTTAAATGAAGTAGCAGCAAACACAAAAGAATACATGGCAAAATGTTTATATTCGTATTATTCTTATGATGAAGAAAATACTGCATGTGATTCACAATTCATAAAAGTTCCTATTAGCAACCATCTCTTGTCACAGATAGGGAAAAATTCAGAACGTAGAGTTGGTCATATTGACAAACATCCCAAACAGTCTTGCCAGTCGGATTTTCATAGTACATTGAAAGGCTGCTACATTCGAAGATGAACAATACGGAATTTATATTTACTTCGTTGGATAATGTATGAAAATGCAGTGGTCGAAACTCGGGGCGGAGAAAAAAGCTCGTCTTCCACCTTTTTCTTTTTCTTTTAATTTATTTACTGACGCAGAGGTTTTGGCGCCAGTATTTATCTTTGTGCCTGCAAAGCATGCTTGTGTAGCGCTACATATATTCAACGGCAAAAGTTACTTGTGGCGGCACCTACCAACATTTTACAGAACTTCCGCTTACTTTGCACTCGATTCTAAGCCGCAGGCGGTTTTTTGGATTACAAAAACCGGAAAAAAAGTGCGGCTTAGATTCGAGTAAATACGGTAATGCTTTGTTCTGAAGTTATGTACTGGCTAGTAATATATCTCATCATTCTTCCACAGCTAAGAAAAAAGCTGTATGACATGTAGTATCAAAGACAAAGTGCATAGGTATGGTACAAATCGCAGCAAAGATGGTTCCACAGTATATTAAGTGGGGAAATAACTTTATAAAATTTGTACAATGGAGATTCAATAAATTAAAGTACACAATAATAATTACTTACAAATTCTTAATTTAAAAATTTTATAAAATCCCTACCAGCCACCATCCACCATGAAAGCTGGAAAACTCACTACTGGGTGGTAGGGAACAGGTTGACTACCACTGCTCTACACCTTTACTCATAAGCATGACCTCCATCATGAGATTTTTCTGTTATTTAGCACCTAATGTCTATCTTATCTAAAGCTACTTAGAAAAATCATCCATCAGAATAGTGATATGAACATGTTTCTATTTACCTTGTCATGTAATGCCATAACAATATTAGGGAATGTAGCAAACTGGAAGAGTACAAAGTATATAAGCTGACTTGACAAGTGCAGCCAGAGCCAATGGTTGTTGGATGCCTCATCAGTGTCTGTCTCTGTCTCTGAGCGTTCCATAGCTAGGATCACGAGCTCCACAAGTTGTTCTTCCAGTGCCACACATCTCTGCTTATGCTAAGAAATGATACAGGGCACAGGATTAATGCTCTGACAAATCAAGCTGACAAAAACAATTCACGTATAATTCAGAATTAGTACAAAATAATAAATATAGAAGAATAACTACACTCAGGCACCCACTGAATGCCATTTGGAGGGGGTATCATTGTATTGTGGGTTAGCAAAGCTCTTTTTATTACTTTAGGAATAACCCATAACACAAAATGACATTCGAGTGACAGAGTGAACAAACAACATAATAAATAATATAGCTGGAAAACAAACAATAAACATAGATCATAGGCTGTGTCAGAAAAGTTGTTGCATGGACTCTTTCACTTGTGTGTAGCACTAAATCTTACACATATACACTGTACACCAGCTTGCGTACACTTTACTACTGCCCCACCTAGTGTCACTGACACTTCTCGTTGAACCTGATGCGTTGTCTGGACCGAGTGACAAAGGTCGCACACTGGTTACTGCTGGTTTCCTAGTGGTGAGCTTTGACGACAGGACCGGACAGCAGGTTGTGTACAGGTGGTGGGCTCTGACAACCATTGCGGCTGCTTTACAGTGTGCTCTGAGGTAGTAGATGTGCTTGTTATATCTGTGGTGGGTGCAGCTGGATCATGATCTGCGGTACTTACACGAAATGTTGGCTTAAGTCTATTGACATTGATGACTGTCAGTGTGCCCATTATGTCAACGGTAAACGTTTTGTCTTGCCTGGGAACTACGAGGTATAGTCCATCATAGGGTGGCTGCAGCAGCCTGCACACCACGTCATTGTAAATAAAAACATAGTGGCAATCATGTAGCTTGTCAAACATGAACAGGCGGTGGTTCGGCTGATCCCTTGGCGCCACCAGATGTAGCTGTCATATCTGTGTGCACAACTTATTCACAAACTCTGATGGGTCAATGGATTCATTTTGTACATTGGTGAAGAACTCACGAGGAAGGCATATACAGGGTGGCACACGAAATGTGTTACCCATTGTTTCTTTCACAATTTACGACGCAAATTAGATATCCCGCTGGGATCTCTAGAGCAGTAACAGCAGAGCTTGGAAAAACAAATGAGTTATGAAATGATATGTAATTCACAATACTGCCGCTAGGGGACTGGTAGCAGCAATGGCTGACAATGGAAGACTGACAACACAGCAACGATCGGCAATTGTGCTACTTTTTCATGAAACGAAAAGCCTTGTTGTGACTCAGAAGCGTTTTCGACAACTGTTTAACACACGATGGGTCCCTTGCAAGAAGACCGTCCACAGGTTGTACGATAAATTTGTACAGGAAGGGACAGTATTGGAAGCGAAGCGACCTCGGCCTAAGCCTGTTTGTTCACCGGAGAATATTGAAGTGGTACGAGTTGCTGTACAGAGAAGTTCTGGGAAATCGTGTAGAAAGGCGGCAGTGCAACTGGGAATATCCAGACGCTCCGTTCAATGCATTCTTAAAAGTGACCTCCATATGTACCCATACAAGATGACCTGTGCACAGAAGCTCACTAGAGACTACTGTTTGCTCAGTGGGCGGAGGATAGGGAAGAAACTCTCAACAACGTTTGGTTTTCAGATGAGGTGCATTTTCATTTAGTCGGTGTGGTTAACAAACAAAATGTACACTTTTGGGCCACTGAAAACCTACAAGTGCTCCATGAATGACAACATTATGCTCCCAGGATTACAGCGTGGGCAGCATTTTCCAGTCACGGACTTATTGGACTCTTTTTCTTTGAAGAAACTGTGAACAGCGAGCGTTATTTGAGCATGCTTCGCAATAGCTTCATTCCACAGCTTCTTGCTACCGCCTTGCCCTTCAACACACAGTGGGTCATGCAAGATGGAGCAAGGCCACAAACTGCAAACACTGTGTTAGTGTTTTTTCACAAGCATTTCGACATGCGGACCATTTCACTCAGGTTTCCAGGTCGCTTCAATGACGGACAAAATTGGACCCCCAATAGTCCAGACCTCAATCCATGTGACTTTTTTCTTTGGGGGTACTTAAAGGAAAAAATTTTCCTGAAACGTCCATGTGATTTAATGGAGCTCAGAAGAATCATTCTTCAAGCTTGCAGTGAAATTACGGAAGACATGTGCCGTAGGGTAATCACTAACTTCAGTATTCGTTTGAAGGGCGTTAGGAAACGAAATGGTGGACATATTGAGCATGGGCTGAGTTAGAACAAACCTCCATGGACAGCTCTTCATTGTAGCAAATCTTCCTTTCAGATTGTATTAACAATAAAGTTTATATTAAAAAACAAAATGGTAACACATTTCGTGCGCCACCCTGTAGGTTGACCATACACAAGCTCGACTGTAGTTGCTAGGAGGTCTTCTTTTGGGGACGCGCTAGACCTAAGAGAACGATAGGCAGTGTCTCTGTCCACAGTTGCAAATTGTGGCATTGCAGTGGTGCTGTGAGCTGGCAATGCATACGCTGAACTAATCCGTTTGCCGTTGGGTGGTACGCTGTGGTCCTGATTTGCTTCATGCCAATTAAGACAGCAAGTGCTTTGAAGAGATAGGATTCAATCGTCTCCCCTGGTCAGTTGTGATCTGTAGGGGTACGCAGAAATGGGTGATCCACTCACGAAAGAATGCATCGCGACAGATTCAGCACTTATATCATTTATCGGAAATACTTCAGGCCAGCATGTATAATGGTCTATAGCTGTGAGATAGTACTTGTATCCTTTTGATGGCGGGAGAGGTCCTATGAGATCTAAATGTATGTGTTAAAACCATTGATTTGGAGGGATGAAGCTTCAAAGTGATGATCTGACATGTCTGCTAATTTTATTGCATTGCCAAGCCATGCACTGTCGTACAAATTGTTTACAATCTCTCTCCACATGTGGCTTGACGGAACGCTCACTCCACCATGTTCATTATCATTCTAACACTTGGGAGCGACACGTTGTGCAACATGTTGCCGGAAGTTTGCAATGACAAATGGCAGTGATCTGTTATTGGCAATGTCACAATATAGCTCAACAGCTGACAGTGGTAGTGCGATGCAGTGGAGTTGCATGCCTGACGGTTGCGTCAACAAATCGTGTAACTCACTGTCCAATTGTTGTGCCGGCATGAGAGCTTCAGAGCCAATTGCTTCAGAAATAGCTTCTATATGCGAGGCCGCGTCAGCTGGCATGTCCAGTTTGCCTTCAGCATGAATGATGTTAGTAGTAAATTCACCAATGAAATCAAAATGTCGAAGCTGTCATGGTGAAGCTTTATCTGGGCGCTGTCAGAAAGCATATATTAGTGGTGTGTGATCCATTACCAAAACAAACTGCTGCCCCTCTGGCATGTGTCGGAACTTTTTGATGGATGCATAGGCAGCATACAGCTCACAGTCATATGTTGACCAATTTTGCTGTGAAGGTGACAACTATTTGCTAAAGAAGGCTAGTGGTTTCCAGCATCCATCCACACGCTGTTGTAGTGGAGCATTGATTGAGGAGGTGGATGCATCAACCATCAGAGTAAGTTGCACCTGCGGTACTGGGTGCACCGAGAGTGCTGCTTCAGTGATGGCAGTCTTCAAATCAGAAAATTCTGTTTCAGCTTCTAGATTCCATTGAAGTTTATCCTTTGGTCTTGGTTTGCTTTGTACAAATTGGTTCAGTAGCGCAGCTGGTGGGCATGGTTACAAACGAAATGACGACAGAAGTTTTTGACATGAAGGAAACATCATAGTTCCATCATTTTAGTAGGTCATGGAAAACCTTCTCTTTTGATGGCCGAATTCCATGAGCATTAATGATAAAGCCAACAAATTGAACTTCTGCTACCCCAAAGACACATTTGCATGGATTAATAATGAGGCCATGCTCACACAGACAGGTAAAGAGTTGTGACAGGTGTGACAGATGTTCAGTTTCTGAGTGCAAAATGACGAGAACATCATCTATGTATACATTGCAATAATCGAAGTCACGTGTCTTTGGAATGCCTGAGCAATGTTACATAGCCCGAAAGGCATGCGAGTGAAGTCGAACAACCCAAGAGGTGTGCATACAGCTGTTTTACGAACATCGTCTGGTGCCACAAGTATCTGGTAAAAAGCTCTAACGAGGTCCAGCATAGAGAATATGCTCTTTCCGTAAACATTGGATGTGGAATCCTCAGTATTTGGTACAGGATACCAGTCCAGAATTGTTCTAGCATTTAGCTGTCGATAGTCTCCACAAGGACGCCATCCATTGTTCTTTATCGGTACCACATGGTGGGCAGATGCCCAACTTACTACTTGACGGATGACAGATCCCCTGTGCAAGCATGGACGTGAATTCCTGTTTAACCACTTTCAATTTCTGTGGCATTAAATGACACGGCTGAGCATGAACAAGTGGCCCAGGCGTGGTCAAAATATAGTGCACTGTGGAGTGCCGCACGGAAGCTAGTGTGGGAGCTGGATATGTGATCTCGGGAAACTGTTTCAAAAGTTCAATAAATGGAAAATTTTCAATTATCACTCTGACACTAGCATCTTCCACATGACATACTAGTCCTCTGCTAGCTAAGTTAGTACTAGTGTCCAGCAGGCGTTGATGTCAGAGATCAGGCACAAGCCCGTAAAAAGATAGAAAACCTGCCCCCAGTATAGGATGTGTGATGTCTGCCATAACAAAGTGCCACTCCGGCATGTACTGTAGGCTTAAGTTTAAAACTAATGTGGCACGACCACATGTGGCTATGTAGAAGCATTGGCTGCAAAGTGTTGGAAACCATCATGCTTACGAAGTGGCAAACGGGCAGACGGGTAGACTGATACATCTGTGCCTGTGTCTACTAGGAACAGTAATTTCGAACCTTGGTCCGTGATAAACAATTGACAACTGCCATTTGGAACATCAGTGGCCATCACCACTGAGCTCCTGTTGCATTTCCCTGCTCACAAGGTGGGCTACACTTTCGTATCCCAGACGCAAATCGGCGGTGGTACCAACATACTTTCGTAGCCGAAGGTGAGCGACTGTGTTTCCCGGTCGAGCGGTAGCAACGAGATCAGCGACTGTTGTTTTGAATTGGCAGGGCAGCGACTTGTGTGAAAAGTTCAGTGATCTCAGCTTGTAGTGCAGCAAAGTTGTCATCCGTCTGCAGTTGTGGGGTAACTGTTGCAACACACACAGATGGATACATTTCAGATATTCTACCAACAGTTTGCACTAGTGCATCTAGATTGCCGTTGCACACAGTTAGAATCTTTTGCGCATCAGGAGGTAGGCTTGATAGCCAAATGCTTCGCAGAATGTTGTCATTTACTGCATTGCTTGTCAATGTAATAATCGGGGCTGCATCTGTGATGGCGTGCGATTGCCCAAATCTTCAGTACAAAGTAGTTTTTCCAGCCTTTTCACCTCAGACTGTGAACGTTGTATGATTACGACGCTCTTAATTGCTGAATACTGGTCCACGCTCAGCGGTGACGATAGAATATCCTGCACCTCCAGCACCATTTCTTCGCTGAGTGCTCCCACAACGTAATTATATTTTGTGTGGTCTATGGTGACTTGTGCTAGGACAAATTGGCTTTCCAACTGCGCAAACCATGGCATAGGATTTTGCTGCCAGAACAGCGGTGGTTTTTCAATGACACAGTTTATCACTGCACCAGCAGGTGCATCTGCTAGTGGTGCAGGAACTTGATCTACAATTGTAGTAATACTGCAGAATCAGTAAGCTACAGGTGCGCGGCATGACAATATGCATATAGGTCAGAGAATAGTTTACATCTCTGCACTTACATAAAATGCACTAACAGGATTTCACTCTCTCTTCAGTTTTCAAGGCAATGTTCACCAGATTTCTGTCAGTACTTCTCTACTCCCCAAATTCTGATTGAGGAACACCAAAAGTACCACATTTATGTTACACATCTTCCACTTTTCCCTGTCTGGATGTTCAAAAACACTTCATAATCTCTCAACAATGCAAAACAATGGAAAATCTGAAATGGAATAATGACAGTATTACGAAAAATATAAATTGCTACTCCTCATACAGAGGAGATGTCGATTGCCGACAGGTACAACAAAAAGACTGCTATACATCTGAGCTTTCAGCCACAAGGCCTTCTAAAGTAGAAAACACACACACAGTCACACAAGCACAACTAACACAACCGACCAGCAGTCCGGCATCAGCAGCCAGAGACTGTGTGTGTGTGTGTGTGTGTGTGTGTGTGTGTGTGTGTGTGTGTGTGCGCGCATGTGTTTTCTAATTTAGAAGAAGGCCTTTTGGCCAAAAGCTCAAATATATAGCAGTCTGTCTTTCTGTCTGCAACTCAATGCCTGCTTTATATGGTGAGTAGCAACCTATCTTTTTCATAATCTTCTCAACAATATTAAACAGATATAATGCTACTCACCATGTACAGAAGGCATTGAATGACACATGGCACATTAAAAATAGACTGTTAGACATTGTCACGCAATAAGAAAAACTTCTTCTGATGTGGAAACACACATACACATTCACATACACTCAACACATTAACATATGGCCACTGTTGTCTCCAGGCACTGAGGCCCAACTGTGGTGAGCAGCAACTGGGACCGGAGTGGGTAGTGGGGGTACAGAAGAGGAATGGTGTAGGGAGAGGAATGGCAGGGTGTGGGTGGAGGGAAAATGCTGTAGTGATGCCTATGGTATGTGCAGGGACAGAGGGCTGTCATTGTGGTGCGGGGAGGGGGAGAAGAGACACAGATAATGGGAAACAACAATCCAGAAAGTCAGTGTGAGACTGGAAACTGGAAGGGGAGCAGGGAAATGGGTAAGGCAGATATGCAGATATAGAGCAGGGACTAGGAAAGGTCGAGGACAGAGAGGTGACAGTAACCTGTGGAATTCAGAGAAGCTGGTGTTCGTGGGCTGAATCCAGATGGCACAGACTGTGAAGCAGTCACTGAAGTCAAGCACACTTTACACAGCATCCTCAGAAACTGAATCGTCCACCTGTCTCTTGGCCACAGTTTGATCGTCGCCATTAATGCGGATAGACAGCTTACTAGTGGTCACGATCACACAGAATGTCGCACACTGGTTGCAGCTAAATTGGTAGGTCACATGGCCACTTTTACAAGTGGCCCTGCATTCGATGGGATAAGAGATGCCTGCGACAGGACTAGAGTAGATGGTAGTGGGAGGATACATGGAAGAGGTCTTGCATCTGGGTCTTTTAAAGGGATATGAGCCAGAGGGCAAGGGATTGGTAATTGATGGAATATGGACAGACAAGCAGATTGCGTAGATAGGGTGGGTGGCAGAATACCACTGTGGGAGAAATGGGAAGGATATTTCTAGTTTTAGGGTGCAGAGGCGGTCAATACCCTGGCAGAGAATGTAATTCAGTTACTCTAGTCCTGGGTAATACTGGGTCATGATGAGGATGCTCCGTTATGACTGTCAGTGCATATATGTGAGATAATAGGTGATTGGAGAGACAAAGTGTAGGAGATGCACTATGTGATCAAAAGTATCCGGAAGCCTGGCTGAAAATGACTTACACGTTCATGGCGCCCTCCATCGGTAATGTTGTAATTCAATGTGGTGCTGGCCCACTCTTAACCTTGATGACAGCTTCCACTCTTGCCGGCATACATTCAATCAGGTGCTGGAAGGTTTCTTGGGGGATGGCTGCCCATTCTTCATGGAGTGCTCCATGGAGGAGAGGTACTGATGTTGGTCGGTGAGGCCTGGCACACGCCACAGGCCATGCAGTATGAAAAGGTGCTCGATCATGTTGAAAGATGCAATAGCCATTCCCAAACTGCTCTTCAACAGTGGGAAGCAAGAAGTGCTTAAAACATCAATGTCGGCCTGTGCTGTGATAGTGCAATGCAAAACAACAAGGGGTGTAAGCCCCCTCCATGAGAAACACGACCACACCATGACGCCGCCACCTCCGAATTTTACTGTTGGCACTACACATGCTGGTCGATGATGTTTACCGGGCATTCGCCATATCCACACCCTGCCATCGCATCGCCACATTGTGTACCATGATTTGTTGCTCCACACAATGTTTTTCCACTGTTCAATTGTCCAATGTTTACGCCCCTTACACCAAGAAAGGTGTCGTTTGGCATTTACCGGCACGATGTGGGGCTTATGAGCAGCCACTCAATCATGAAATCCACGTTTTCTCACCTCCCGCCTAACTGTCATAGTACTTGCAGTGCATCCTGATGCAGTGTGGAATTCCTGTGTGATGGTCTGGATAGATGTCTGCCTATTACGCATCACAATCCTCTTAAACTGTAGGTGGTCTCTGTCAGTCAGAAGACGAGGTCAGCCTCTACGCTTTTGTGCTGTACATGTCACTTCACATTTCCACTTCATTATCATATCAGAAACAGTGAACCTAGGGATGTTTAGGAGTGTGGAAATCTCACATACAGATGCATGACACAAGTGACACCCAATCACCCGACCACATTCGAAGTCCGTGAGTTCCGCAGAGAGCCCCATTCTGCTCTTTCACAATGACTAATGACTACTGAGGTCGCTGATATGGAGTACCTGGCAGTAGGTGGCAGCACAATGCACCTAATATGAAAAAGTATGTTTTTGGGGGTGTCTGGATACTTTTGATCACATAGTGTATGTTCCTAGAGAAGAACAGTAGAATAATTTTGGTTTGGGAAGGCCTCTGTAAGACCCTCAGCATATTATTATAATCCTTTTGTTAATTACTATTTTACTTACTTTTCAAATGTATCCTACTTATACATGTAACGTATATATAATATGTCCCTGAAACTGGCAAAATACTGTTTACACAATATTTCACATAATTTTATTATCTATGTTATAGTTTATAGTCAGGTGATTATATTGTTATATTTAGTGTTACTTAAAAGCTTGTTGATTGGGAAGATTGGCCACTGAAACTGTTACAATAGAGTGCAGGGGTAAAATCTGTTGTATCCTCACCAATGGACGCAACCAGAGCTGGTGTGCTGAGACAAGTTCTCACTGGCACCACAGGCAGCACTTTTTAAGTTTGCAGTCAACCACAAGCATGGCCCAATCAGCAATCTATTCACCACCTTCTGCACTGTGATAAGTGGTGGCCATAGGCAGCAACAGACAGTTGATGTTCAGTATTGGCATACAACAGTTGTAGCACAGAGTTCAAGGGTCGCCGATCGTAGCTACCATTTGTAGCGGAGATCAGCCTGCGAGACTTAGTCTACAAGTGGATCCTCATATAGCTTTTGCACAGGGACATGTGTTTACTACAGTGATTGGCAGAGTAGAACCCAGGACAGACATAGTCTTGTTGACATTCTATTCACTAACACACACCCTGGCAGACCACTGCTTAGTTGTATCTGTCTGCAAGAACACCCAAAGAGTTGCTGTACAACTTAGTTAAATACCATAGCACAATAAAGTGCATATTTGTGTGTCACTAATTTATTTGCACTGTCACAGTTTCTCCTTTCACCTCAGAGCACCTAAACCTAATACAACATGTGTGAGCCTTTCTATCCTGTCTGCCCATACACATCAAAATTGTGTGAGCTAATTAGTATCTCCAAGAGGATTGGCACCACTTGTTTCATAACCCTGTTCTCACTTTTTCCAGTAACTAATTTCATTTGTTCAGAAACTAATTAACTTAGAAGATATCTGTAATGAAACTTCGGTCACACAAAATTACTTTCATTATTTGAAACTTTGTGTTAGTTTCATTCTGGGATTTAATTTTATACCTTTGTTGCCATAATTTTTCTGGATCAGAAAGCACCCTTTGTTATTCAGTTAAGCCACTGCTTAAGAATTTAACTACATTAGCGAAATTTCAAAAGTGGCAATTTTGCATGAAAGCAGGGAATCAACTGCACAAACATACTGTATATTAACCAAACAGTACCTTCGACATTAATACTTTCCTAACCAACTATAATTTAGGTAAAAATACCAGAGAAGGAAAGTTGCTACTCACCATATAGTGGAGATGTAAAGCTTTCGGCCATTAAGGCCTTTGTCACAGTAGACACACACACACACACACACACACACACACACATAAACGCAACTTGCAGACACATCTGCAGTCTCAGAGAGCTGAGACCACACTCACACAGAGACTGCAGATGTGTGTGCCAGTTGCATTTATGTGAGTGAGTGAGTGAGTGTGTGTGTGTGTGTGTGTGTGTGTGTGTGTTTACTGCTGACAAAGGCCTTAATGGCTGAAAGCTTTTATTGTGTGAATCTTTTTACTGTGCCTGGATTTTCCATTGTTTGATTTTTGCCTGACAGCTTTTCTTCCCTCCTAACCCTGTGCTGCTTTCCTGTGTAACTACATTCTTTTGCATCTGCTATACTCAATCTCAATCATTCTTTCTTTTCTTTCCTGTATTTCTCGTCGCCTTACGAACCGCACTGCACACTCTACTTATGAGCCACACTGTATCAACCATCTCGGCCGCCCGCAACAAACGGCCTCAAGACCACGCTGATTGTTAGTGCAGCATCTTAGGTCCCACATTACTCTCACCGATATAATGAAGCCTATACCTTCAAACTGCTCATGCTCACTGTGTCAGTTCCCGTATTTTTGCGTGTTATCTCCCGCACTTTTCCGGTGCCACACGATCTTACATCTCTAACTACGAACCTCTCCCCACCCCCCATACTTTCCCCATTCTATGCCTGTTCGCACCCACTAAATCCACCTCATCCAGTCACATCTGCCATTCCCCTTACGTTTATCCGCCCTCAAACCTGCTACCCACAGTAATATACATATATTTATTATTCATTAGTTACTCTCTACTTTGACCCTTGTGACTTCTCGCCAATTTTGGTGAGTTTTCGCCTTCCACTATTGTCGTCTTCCTCATATTTCATCTCGTTTCCCCCCCCCCCCCTTGTGTATCCATTACGTCCTTTTCACACATACTTGGGTGTATTTTTGCGTAATTTTTCGGACGAAATTCTACTTTCTTACGGAATTTTTTGCATTTTTAGCACCACCATGGATCCTTGCTCCTTCCACCTGCATCAATACAGAAAAGTTTCCTTATCCCTAGCAAGATCCCAGTCCCACATAATGTTCCTGCATTCTTTCTTGGCTCATGAAATCGCCCCTAATGGCCTTACCATCAAATTACCCATCTCTGGTTCCACAATGACGTCCGCCTG
The DNA here is from genome assembly GCF_023864345.2 of Schistocerca serialis cubense. NCBI lineage: Eukaryota > Metazoa > Arthropoda > Insecta > Orthoptera > Acrididae > Schistocerca > Schistocerca serialis. The sequence goes on along the minus strand of NC_064642.1, from coordinate 80,400,283 downwards.
TTCAGATTCTGCCAATCTTTAGCCCACACTAACATAGTCCTGCAAAACCACATCAACCAAGCCCAATCCTCCTTGCAGTACCTTCTCTCCATCTGTAAAATTCTCCTGCTATGTAATCCGAAATTCCTGGAACCCATAACTCACATTGAAACTCTTGCCCTGCAGGAACTTGAGCAACATTCACAACACCACCTCAAAAAGCTCTCCATCCTACTCACTTCCTACTCCCGCCTCAGAGCACCACTCTCCACCACTTCTACAACAACCCCCAAACCTCCCCCACGCCCCCTCATAGCTGGCAAACCCTGTCTCGCTGACCTACCACACTTACCCCACCCTCCAAAACTCCCTCCCACAACCACACAGAACCCAGAATGTAAACAGACCCGCAACACAGTTATGAACCTTTCCTCCAGAAGTCTTAGTCCCACAGAAATATCAGTCCTTTCCAAAGGTCTCACCTTTTGTCCCACTCCCAAATTCAACCATGCAGGACTAGTTAAAGACCTTCTCTCCTTCTCCTGGCCCCTACAGTGGAAACACTTTTTCGCCACCAACCCGACCAATCAGACTCAACCAAAGGCCAATATTGAACCTTGCCTAACTCAGTTCACTCCTCCATCCAACCGTGATCCTCCCCCACTGCCTCCAAACCATCCCCTGTTAACTTTCCAGAATTTCTTAACCTCTAATTTTGCCTCAAAATCATCCCCAAATCCCTCAACATGCAAACTAATCTTACCTCCGCAGAAAGAACCGCAGTACACAGATCCCGACCCTATAATCCTACCTGCTGACAAAGGCTCCACCACCATTGTTTTGAACCGCAAGGATTACGTGGCAGAAGGACTCCGGCAGCTGTCAGATCCTTCCACCTACAAACCATGCCTCAGTGATCCCATTTGAGTAATCCAGCAGGATCTTCAGTCACTACTCAAATCCCACTCCCCGCACTCCCACCTTCTACATGCTTCCTAAAGTCCATAAACCCAACCACCCAGGACGCCCCATTGTGGCCGGTTACTGTGCCCCCACTGAGAGAGCCTATGCTCTCATAGACCACACCTTCAACCCATTACCCAGAACCTATCCTCCTATATAAAAGATACCAACCATTTCCTCCACCGGCCCTCCACAGTTCCTGTCCCTTTACCACATGGTGCCTTTCTCATCAGTATTGATGCCACCTCCCTGCACACAAAACATTCCTAATGCCCATGGCCTTACTGCTATCGAACACTACCTTTCCAGATGCCCTATGGATTCCAAACCAACAACCTCCTTCCTAGTCTCCATGACCAACTATATCCTCACCCACAATTACTTCTCCTTTGAAGGCATTACCTACAAACAAATCCGCAGTATGGCTATGGGCATCCACATGGCACCATCCTATGCTAACCTATTCATGGGCCATCTAGGGGAATCCTTCCTAAAAATTCAGAATCCTAAACCCCTCACCTGGTTCAGATTCACTGATGACATCTTTGCTACCTGGATCAAGGGTAAGGACACCCTATCCACATTCATCCAGAACCTCAACAACTTCTCCCCCATTTGCTTCACCTGGTCCTACTCAACACAACAAGCCACCTTCCTAGATGTTGACCTTCACCTCAGAGATGGCTACATCAGTACCCTCTGTCCATATCAAACCTACTAACCACCAGCAATACCTCCACTTCGACAGCTGCCACCCATCCCATACCAAGAAGTCCCTTCCTTACAGCCTAGCCACCCGTGGTTGTCGCATCTCCAGTGACAAGCAGTTTCCCTCAAAATATACTCAGGGTCTCACTGAAGCCTTCACTGACCATAATTATCCTCCCATCCTTGTACAAAAACAGATCTCCTGTGCCGTATTTTCCCAGTCTCCCACCACCTCCTCAAGTCCCGAAGTCCGGCCACAAAGGAGCATTCCCCTCGTATCTCAGTACCACCCAGGACTGGAGCAACTGAATTAAATTCTCCTCCAGGGTTTCGATTACCTCTCGTCATGCCCTGAAATGAGAATGTCCTGCCCACTATCCTTCCCACCCCTCCTACCGTAGTATTCTGCCGTCCACCGAACCTACACAATATACTCGTCCATCCTTACACAACCCCTGCTCCCAATCCCTTACTTCATGGCTCATACCCTTGTAATAGACCTAGATGCAAGACCTGTCCCATACATCCTACTCCAGTCCAGCCACTAACATCACCTATCCCATCAAAGGCAGGGTTACCTGTGAAACCAGCCATGTGATTTACAAGCTAAGCTGCAACAGCTGTGCTGCATTTTATGCAGGCATGACAACCAACAAGCACGCATGCCGTATTATTCTGCAAGAACTGTCAACTGTCTGGTTAGGTTTTTACTGCTCATAGACAAACTATTGTAGCTGTATGCTGATGTTTGCATGCATCCTATTAATGAGGCTTATCAACTTTTACCAATAGTGAACTGGCCATATAATTGTGTAATACTGGGAGGTTGTGAACAGTGAAAGTAAACAACTGTGAAACACAATTGTGCAACTGTTGGCTACATCATTCACAGTAGTCAGTGTCTCCCATTCTTCAGCCACTATAACAATGCAGTAAGTCGACACCGAGGACTATCAATGAAGAAATAAACCAGGCGAACATCACAATATGTTCCCGGATGAAAGTCTGTAAGGAAATCTCACCAAAAAAAGGCAGGATCAACAAATACCTCCAACTCCAGCTACCAGAATCACTTTTTGGTCAAAAGTACATTCAAGAAAGACCACGCTTCTATAGCATTAATTACCATGAAAATTTAGAAGGTGTTGCAATTGGTGAAGTAAATCAAAAAAGCTATTTAACAGTCACCATGACAAATCAGCTTTGTCAGCCTTACACAGAAAAAGAACAGGTCTTTAATGTATTAATTTTTCAGAAGGCTATGTATGTTTATAAAATTATTTTATTGTAATTATTTAATCATTACTGATTACAAAACATAAACCACAATTAAATGTGATTCCATGTAAAAGAATATTCATTTGAAATGACCAGGTACACTGTTTCTACATTGCAGAAATGCATATAAACTATGTGTGTAAGAACTAATACGAGAATATTCATTTGAAATGACCAGGTACACTGTCCCTAAATTGCTGAAATGCATACAAACAATGTGTGTAAGAACTAATAAACTCATTTACATGTAAATTTTATACGAAGAATCACGTTATTAAATTTGAATCCCTTGTCTGCAGTTTACTTTGTATAAACTAGATATACTGTTTGCACAGTGTTTAGTTTTGCACATGAGCAATGAGCGTAACGACATACAAACTCAAGTAAAAAATCTATGCAGACTATACAGTCTACACATGCAAAGCAGCAGGCACTACGCTAGTTATTACACAAGTTGATATTAGCAACATTTGTGAGTGTTGTTCTTTCTTTTTTACATTTTATATTTCATTGAAAGTGCTAAGAAAATGCACTTGTTGTAAAGTGCTTTAAGCGCTGTGCCATTAAGCCAGTTAGCTTAAACTGATCAGAGTAGAGTAGGTAGATTCTCATTGGTAGAGGCTTTGGACAGCAAAAAAGCTTCAAATTTGGCAGTAACATGCTGAGTAAAGTATGTTTATATCTAAGAAATTTGTCACATTGCAATACTGCAGAGCCATTGTGGGAAATTGCATGCTTGTGTGGGTGAGTGTTAATGGTCATTCTCATATGACAGAGTGTACTATTTGGTAAATCTGGAGAGCAGTCAAATTTTATATAGTTACTCTAAAATTATGTATGACAGAATTTTTTACTCACTTCACTGATTGAAAGAATGATACTTCTGGGGGTCTGATGTTTTTGGAAGACAGGTTTATAACTGTGTTGTGGGTCTGTTTAGGCTCTAGGTTTTGTAGGGTGGATGGAAGGAATTTCTGAACATGTAGTAGATGATTTAGGTCTGTGAGGCAGGGTTTGGCAGCTGTGGAAGGAGGGGGGGGGGGGGGGGGGGGGTTGGGTTGGGTTGATGGAGACTCTTGTGATGGTGGTGTTGTCTGTGGCAGTTTGTGGGAATCCAAGACAAAAGTATTAGGTCAACAGATTGGACAGCTTTTTGTGGTGGCATTGTGCATGCTGCTCTAGTTCCTGGAGGACAATGGTTTCAATATGGGAGATGGGACACAGTAATATGGAAATGCAAAGCAGGAGTGTTTTACAGAAGGAGCTGAGGTAATGCAAGATGGCTTGGACTTGAGTTATATGGTTTTGCAGAACTAGATTGGTGTAGGCTTCGAAATGATATAATTTGAACAGATGGAGGTCACTGCAGAAGGATGGGTTGCAGCCAGACATGCATAATTTGATGGCAGGCCATTTGGAGGGATTCTATGAGCTAGGAGGAATACATAAACATTATATAGGACTGGGTTCTTGCCAGCGAGAGAGAAATTTTCTGTACTGGTGCAGATGGGAGGAGGAAGGATCCATAGTGGAGGATAAACAAACACTTAAAAATACATATTTTAAAAACTCGTGAGAGACTAAACCAGATGAAGTATATTAGAAAAAGGGAATGAAACCACAAGTAGAGTACAAAACCAAGATGAAAACAAAATAAAAATATGAAAACAGGATGACATAACAGTCAAAACAGAAATGAAAGTAAATAAAAAGATGATAATTATTTGTGGTGCAAGACTGCGGGAAGATGTGAGTGGAGTGATAGGCAGCAGGTGTAAACTGACTGGGTGAGGTCAGTAGGTGGGCGTACGAGTCTGGGGGAGAGGGTAAGCTCTTAGGTATGAGAGTGCAAGAATATATGTGTAGTGCAGGCAGAACAGGAGAAAACATGTGACAATCAGGTGAGAGGTTTCCTCCTACCCCCCCCCCCCCCCCCCCCCCAAGCACTGCCTATCGATGCTGGACCCAGCATCCCACTATCCTGATCCTGTCGTATCTCTGAACACTCCAACAGGAACCACAAGAGTATGTTCCCCCACACCTGTCACGCTTCCCTCCCCCACCACACTCCACAACTCTTTGCACCCGCATTACCCATCCCAGCTGAGGTCACTGAATGAATAGTGTATGCTATTCATTTAGTTAGTATAAATACTGGTGGTACTGACTCTGTCATTACTCTACTACTCTCTTCTACCTCTCCCCCCTCCTACCAATAGTTTCATTAGTACTATTACTTAATATTGAGACAACAATATGTTTCTATTACATTCCCATTTTTAATATATGACGTGTACAATGTAGCTATGATGCCTGTACTGATTTTATGTTATACATGCACATTATTCCTAATCTGTATTTATCACATTAACAGTTACACAGATTTCTGCAATAGTTTTCCAATAGTATTCTAGCTGTCTCATGAAGCCATAAGAGCTTCAAAACTGATCACCATAAATGAACCTCAACAAATATGGATGTCTGAAATCATTAGTTATTCTATGCAACAATGGCAATAACTAGGTAAAAACAAAGAGACCAGCACTAAAGTTGCAAAAAATTGTCATTCACAGAGAAAGGGTGAAAGATTAATATTCACTAAAAAAAATACAAAGAGCAAAAATGGTACAGGAGATAACTTCCTTCAATGCAACTTTTAAACATTACATCTGAGTGAGTTTCCTCACCTGCTTCTGCAACCCAAGCATAGAGCACACCATGTCTCTGGAATAAGGTTGCTCCAATACATAACGTAAGAGTCCTGTCTGAGGTTCCAAAAGTTCTTTGTCATAAGGTAAATTTCCTTTTAAAGTAAATTTAAGTGTAGCAGGATCTAGTTTCCATGGGTTTATCAGATGGTCAGCGTATCCTGAGTGTTCCACTACCGGTAACATTTTGGAATGTCCTATAATGGATACCATTTGGGCAGTTGGATGGAAGCTTTCCACAAAACTTGAAAGCAGATGAGCCAGTTTCTGCAGGAAGAGAGAAGAGCATCATACTTCACAGAAAATAAAATCAGGCAGCAATTTGATGAAAAGAAATTAAAGAAACACACGATAATTAATGCAAAACAGTTATTGTAATGAGTTTTCCTCCATCATCATTTGTTGCATAAAACAAATATACACTCTTATACGGTAACAAAATGTTATGGCACGAAATTCCTCTTTAAAAAAACACCTCCAAGCTTTGCAGACAGGAATTCCTCCCTGTGTTTGCTTGGTTCCCTTCATGTCCCTAATTTAACATGATTGCTCTTCCCTTTGCTCTGATGCAGCCTACATTGGCCTTGTGTAAATTTTATTTTAGTGTGATCTGCATTTTACATTTGATCTGTCAAACTCTTCCTTCTGTCTCCAGTAAGTTCTCAGGCCTTCAAATGTATCACTAACATTTTGTGGCTGATTTCCCTCTTTTTCTGATCAGCTATGTCTCTAATGCCCCAAAGTTCTAATATAACAATCCTCTAGTTCATGGTCTGATAAAAATTCCAAAGACGAGTCAGTTGTCCCCAAGTTTATTAACAACTCTTTTGCTCAACATTTTATGTGTACACACTGCAGTCGTATATTACTGCTTCATGAGAGTAATCTATCCCAATGAGATCTTTGGCTATCCTTTGAATTGACACACTGTGTGATAAAATATCTTACTTTTAGTCTATCATTTTGACCTGTATCAGAAGGGAAAACCCTGCATATTATCCTGTACTGCATTATGTTAGCTGTAAACACAGTATTGTTATATTAAACTATTTGTGTGTGGCATATTTTGAAACAGAAATACAGAACTGCTACAAATTCATCCAAAAATGTATGGGAAAACCTTCCAAATGCATACTTATAACGACCAACATTCCAGTCTCAATCCGTTATTGTGTTAATAATTTTAAAAAAGGCTAGTGGCCTCAAACTGTGACTGATTAAATTTTTTGAGAAGTCTTATAAAATGTAAATGTAGGTCCAGATTGAGCCAATGGCCTTGCCACAGTGGTCACACCAGTTCCTGTCAGATCACCAAAGTTAAGTGCTTTTGGGCTTGGCTATCATTTGGGTGGGTCACTATCCGGGTCTGCCGAATGCTGTTGGCGAACACGGTGCACTCGGCACTTGTGAGGCCAATTGAGGAGCGACTTGACTGAGAAGTAGCGTCACTGGTCATGAAAACTCACAACAGCCAGGAGAGCGGTGTGCTGATCTCAGGCCCTTCCATATCTGCATCTAGTAACACCTAAGGGCCGAGGATGACACAGCAACCGGTTGGTACTGTTGGGCCTTCAAGACCTGTTTGTCCGGTGTTTGTTTGTTGTTTGTCGATCTGAATTAAATTTTTATAATAAATCCCCACACGAGAGAGTTACATTTTGGAGCACTTAGCTGCCTACGGCTCAACAGCAGCTGGAAAAGGTGTACTTTCGTTACTGTTCTATAAAAAAAAAAAAAAAATCTATTTCAGTAAATACCAAGTGGCTGTGAAAACATTTAACTCCCCACTATTGTCATTCTCCTTGAAACACTAAAAATGCAGCAATCTGGAAGATTCTCTCTGAAATTTTTAAGTAGTGAAACAGTAGCCTACAGCAAGTTCAATTTTTCAGGAAATAGGAACGGACAATTGGATTTAATGTCCTGTTCACAATGAGGTTATTGGAGATGGAACACAGCCTCACAATGAACAACAATGAGTAAGGTAATCAGCCAACATAGCTTTTAGATGAACTGTCCCAGTTTTTAGGGAAACCAGACAAAACCTAAATATTTACTTTTGAATACATTATGGGAAAGGCAGTGATCAATGTCTTACAAATATTTACTATTAAAAACAGTCTTGATCACAATTTATTTATCAAGGTGCCCGGTTTCGACCACTACTGTGGTCATCTTCAGACGTACAAGTTGTATACAAAGCTTTAATTAGAGGCCTACATACATTAAAGAAAATACATAAAGTTATAAAGCTATAAAACGACAAATTACCATTGAGTAGGAACCTCTTTCTGTTGGAGAATCGCTACTGGAGAAACCAGTGCACGTCTTACTATATATAATGGAGGCTCCACCCACTTCTGACTGCATGATGTCATTACTAACCAATGAGTTATAAGTCGAATTACAATTTAAAATTTCTTAGTTAAAAGAACATTGTCAAGAATTAAAAATAAATACACACTAAACTTAGCTTATTAAACAGCTATTGTCAATTAAGAAGAGTTAAAAATATTTAAATATGTAGGAAAAATGAATTCGGTTTGGCAGTATATGGGTTGCCCTCCCAAGGCCTGTTAGTGAACCATTTGGAGCCACTGGTTGCCATGGTGAAGTTGGACGCTGTTGCAAAGATGAGGCAGCAGGCTTCTTTCCACTGAAGTTGTTGTAAAGTCGATAGTCGAACTAGTGGTTGCCAAGGTTTTGTGTAGGTCTGAAGATGACCACAGTAGTGGTCAAAACCGGTCACCTTGATAAATAAATCGTGATCAAGACTGTTTTTAACAGTAAAAAAACCTAAATATGAATGGCAGAATCAACATTCACCCAAATGTGAGTCCAGTGCTTCAACCACTGTGGCACTTGGCTCAGTTTGAGTCATTCTGTGAAGTGTAGTTGGTAAAGTAGCTAGTAGCAGGCTACCTACAAATGACGGGTACCCAGGCTCAAGTCCTACACTGACACACAGTTTGAACTTGACACACATGTTTTACAAATGTTTATATAAATTTCACAAATTTAGATTAAAAGCTTACATTTCAAAGACTAAATTAAACTCAATATTTACCCAATGTGGCCAGTTCTTGTTTTCTGGATATGCTTTTTGGATTTCATTAACAATGAAGTATCCTGGTAAGAGACAAGCATTTCTATCAAAAATATAATTGATGACATTCTCTAATGCTGTCAACTGTGGTACAACGGATGCCTTCAGGAATGGTGGAATTGTCTGAGCCTTTTCACGACAACCCTGCAGAAAGAACCATAAATATCAATAGTTAATGGTGCTTCCATGGCTCAATAAAAGTTAAATTTTTGTTACTGTTAGTTTAAGTGGCACCTTAGTTACTTAGAACTGATAACAATTCCACATTGTAAGAGGTACTGTTGAGGTACAGGAGAACAAAAATGAGAAGCAAAATGAATATGAATAATGAGCAGAGAAAAATCCAGTACGGCAGATCATCACAAAAAATTGACTATTTTATATCATAATTCTACACTAAAACAATGAAATTTTAGACAGTTCCCATACAATACAGACTAAAGATGAAGTTCCTTTACTGTTGTTCAAGTGACACCAAGAGGGCAAAAAAGGGAAAAGTAATATCATGACCGCCAACTCCAGCATCTCAAGCCGGAATGGAATTCCGACCCGAGATGCAAGAGTTGGCGGTCATGTGTGCATGAGGTGTGCTTGCATTGTGTGTGTGTGTGTGTGTGTGTGTGTGTGTGTGTGTGTGTGTGTGTGCGCGCGCGCGCGTGTGTGGCTCAAATGGTTCAAATGGCTTTGAGCACTATGGGACTCAACTGCTGAGGTCATTAGTCCCCTAGAACTAAGAACTAGTTAAACCTAACTAACCTAAGGACATCACAAACATCCATGCCCGAGGTGGGATTCGAACCTGTGACCGTAGCGGTCTTGCGGTTCCAGACTACAGCGCCTTTAACCGCACGGCCACTTCGGCCGGCGTGTGTGTGTGTTTTTCTCTTTACTGATGAAGGCTGTGGCCAAAAGCCATATGTGAGTGTCTTAAAAATCATGCCCATCTGCAACTTGATGTGTCTTTTTTATAGTTAGTACCGACCTATCTTTTCCTACATGGTTGAAAAATAATAACACACACATAACAATCATATTTGGCTGATGATATTTAACAGAAATAAAAGTTAAGTGTTATGGTGTGTGCATCAACACGAGAACTATGTCAGCTCCCCCTCCCCCAACACATGCAAAATGCCTCACAAAGAAATTTGGTGCATAACAGCAACAGACTGCATGCTCAAGATTTTGTTTGAGTACAAGAAGCAGAGAGGTAACATAAATTTATAAACATCAGGATAATTTTAACAGTAAATAAGAATGAGCTGTATAAAATATGGATGCCAACTTTGTGTCAAGAGACCACTGATCTATTACATTGAGATGAGAATTATGTTACCAACTGCAGATAACCAAACATTCAGGCACTGTATAGCTCATAATGAGTGCCTACAAATTTATGATCCACTTCAGCTTTCAATGCAGTTGCTGATTTACCTTTGACTCTGTCTCCAGCAGATGACAAAATGTCAGTGAGTAGTTTTATGCACTGATCACTGACTATCAGCCCAGAAGTTTTAATTAAATCCAAATCTCGTTTATGAGTTAGAAGTGTCTACAATATTTGACTTCAAACACATGACAATATGACAACAACACTGTTCATTTACCACATTTGAACACATTTTTCATCACAAGGCAGTTGACAGATAAAACACACAGAGAGTAAACAACAGAACAAACTCACACATATTTCATGCAAAAATTGCAATATCATACCTATCTGACACAAAAAGGGCAGCATTTACCCAACTGGAGCTTAACTGATATGACAGAAATGCTCAATGACAGACTGTGGGAGAAAAGAGAAGCTTGAAAGAAGCTCTGTGATGACCTGTATAAGGAGAAGCATTTCAGGAAGAAGAAGAAGAAGAAGAAGAAGAAGAAGAAGGGTAGTCCACAAGCCTGGTGTAATAAGTAAATTCAGAGATACAATGTGAATCTGAAGGCTGCACAGAGATCTCAGTAGCTGATACCTGAGTCAATAGTTTGAAACTCTTGTTCTAAGTGGAAACCCTGTGTCAAGGCTAAATGTTGAAAATAAGGCAGACAATTGATTGCATTTACTGGATTTATTTATGCATTTGTTAAGATAAAAACGTAAATACACAGTATTAATGTTCCACAATAAGATTAATTCAAGAGTTTGTTATGAATCAGCTTTTGGCTTCCGAGGCCATCACCAGATAACTTAATACTACACAATTAATCCACACTATTTCACCAGAGGTTGTAGATGTACTAAGGTAGGCTTTCCTTCAATCTGTGAGGCAAATTACATCTAGGTCAATCAGTTAGGGCTATAACTGTTTGACTGACTGAGTGTGAAAGGAGTTGGGAGACCGAAAAAGAAACATTCCACCTTTGATGAACATGCTCGGAATGAATGTTCTTCATAGAGGAACAAAAGGCAGAAAACTTAACATTATTCAAAATTCTGGCCATTAATAAACACCAATCTAAGAATCTTGACCTGGTCTTTATTTGACCAAACACAATTCCATTACTTGTTCTCAGTAAAGTAGCAGTGGCCAGTTAATGTGTCTCTCACCATTAGATAATATGAGTCTCATAACTGTTGCACACACACATTCTGCACACTCCTTTCTCCCCTCTGCCACCCCTCGCGTGTTCATCACATTTACCAGTTTGTCCTTATCATATAATAATCTGTGCGATTACTCGTTTGTACAATGCATCTGGCTTAACATTCATATACTTCAGTCTTTGAATAAACTGTAATATAAGATTTATTTGTTGAGAGCTTTTTGGGTATTACATTTCAATTTAGTTGTCAAAGTCATATATCTATGAAAAACAATCTTTATATGGCTATGAACCCTTGCAGAAATTGTGTGGACTACCTATTAAGTTACCTCTCGATGGCCTAGAAAGTCGAAAGTTGGTTCATAACATATTTTTAAATAGATATTATAGTAGAGCATTAATACTGCTTATTCAAGTTTTTAATATGTCAATGTCCCGCCAAGAACTGAAGGATGATTCCATAAATACACACAGGGTGTCCATAATTAAAGCTGCAGTTTCACAACATTGTCGAAAGAGAACCACTGCTCATAACGGCATCAAATTTGAACAACATATTACTGAGGCGGGAGGAAACATCATGAAATAAATAAATAAATAACTAAATAATGAAAATTTGACCAATTGATAGCACTTGTAAGCATCAAAGATGCACACCAACAGACAGACGGCACACAGCCTCCATTTGCATCCAAGACACCCAACATGACAGTCTCCATGAAGGATTGCACACTACTGGAAAGCTCTTTCACAAAAATAGTGACTGTGCACCAGTCACCCAGCAGAAGTTCCATACACTCAAAGGTAAGAAACAGGGCATTGGTCCAATATCTGCTAAGGGCCTGTAGAAGATGATTACAGAATTCAAGATGACAGGTTCTTTAGAAGTGCAATGTGGCAGAGGGAGGAAAGCAGTGACCTGATGTCTGTTGAAGATGTGGTCACAGTACTGCAGAAGAGATGAAGCAGTGATTTGCAAACATGTGGTGTATGAGGAATTGCCTGAATGCTGGACATGCCTGTGAGTACAGTGCATAAAATCCTACAAAATGTCCTGCACTGTATCCACAAAAAATCACATATGTTCAGGAGTTGCTTCCTGCTGACCTGCCAGCAAAACAAAAAACACTCGCTCTGGAATTTCTTGCTTGCATGGAAGAGGACAATGAATGGCAACGGGGCATTCTGTGGATGGACGAAGTCCATTTCCATCTCAATGTCAATACTCAAAATTGCAAACTATGGGCAACAGAAAATCCACACGCAAACCACATGGTACCACATCATTCTGCAAATGTGACCGTGTGGTGCAGGTTGACGGCATCATTTGTTGCGGGGCCATATTGTTTTGAGGAGATGAGTCCTGTGGGTCCTTTTACCTGTACCGTCACCGGTAAACACTAAGAGAGTCTTTTGCACACCAACATCATTCCAATCCTTGAACAGCATGGATGCATGGGTAGTACCATTTTTATGCAAGATAGCACACCTCCACACATCGCATAGGCATTAAAGCAGCTACTACAGAGACATTTTCGAAATGCTAGAATTACCAGCCACCATTTGCCCCCAGTTAGGCTGTCCAGAGCACCTGATTTTAATCTGTGAGATTTCTAATTGTTGAGTTACCTGAAAGAAGCTATGTTCAGTGCTTCAACTGTGAACATAGTTGAATTGAAGGCACACACTCTGCAACACATTCTGAACATGACCTCTGAGACACTTCAATCTGTTGTGGAACATGCTGTTTCTTGATTTCAAGAGTGGGCAGCATATTGGACAAGTTTTGCACCAGTCTCATGACAATTAGAAACCAATGTCATTTTGCTTTTTATGCTGTATTTGGGTCCAGGACAATTAAAACTGCTGTCATTTTGCTTTTCATGTGGTTTTTGGTCTCAGGACTATTAAAAGCAGATTATTCCCCAGATTATTCCCAACCAATATGGTATGACCTTGCCATGGTGGATGGGCTTACATTGTTAACTGTGCCACAACTGTTGACTGCCAACCTTGTGCAGTGATGTGCATTGAACAGCACACATGGTGTAATGTGCAACTCAAACCACAGTCATCATATTGCAATTCATCTGTCACCTGTACCCAAACCCACTACGTTAACATGCTTACAGCACTATCTATTGAAAAAAATTTAAATTTTAGTTTCTTTTTCCCATAAAGTTTACCCTTCCTCAATAACTTGCTGTTCAATTTGACGTCGTTTTTGAGCAGTGATTCTCTTTCTACAGCATTTTGAAACTGGAAGTTTATTTATGGACACCCTGTACATTAATACTAAAAATAACAAGTGGTCAGAAAGGGCAGCCAGTATTTATCTTCAGCCAGTGAAGTTCTAAGTACTGACAACAGAAACATATAAAAGTAGAGAAACCTATCTGGAATTGTTCGTTTCTTGTTGAGGTAGGAAAGAGGGAGAGGGTTGGGAAGGAGAGGCAGGTCACTCAGACCCCAAGCTGAGAGGGATTCGCCTGATTTAAGGACACCAAGATATAAAAGATATTTGTCTTCCTTTGCACACTACTGGAAGTTACACACATCAAAAAGTGAATGCTATTTACAAAACCTGTTATAACTGGATCGCACAGCAGTTAATCCGGGCATCACATCTCCTTATTTAACTCTGGTGGACATGAACAAACATTATAATGGAGCACAGGTTTGGATGATAACGAGCTGCCTGTTACCATGGAGTTTCTTACATGTGACATAAATGAATACAGTGGAAAATCCTGGATGGAATGTTGCAATATTATGAAAAGGATATTTGCTACTCACCATACAGCGCTAACGCTGAGTCGCAGATAGGCACAACAAAAAGACTGTCACAAAATAAGCTTTAGGCCAACTAGGCCTTTGTCAAAAATAGACAACACACACACACACACACACACACACACACACACACACACATATGCCCACAGTTTCTGGCAGTTGAAGCCAGAGACACTTTTTGTTGTGTCTATCTGCGACTCAGTGTCTCCACTATATGGTGAGTCGCAACTATCCTCTCCATAACATTGATGAATGAATACAATCAGTACAGGCGAGAAGGAAGGAAATTCAATCACATAACATTCCTAACCTTTTTCTGTCGTATTCTACAGCAGGCCTCATTCTAGATTATAGACTCCTGGTTGAAACAGTTGTACTTTGTAGTTGCAGCAGCTGCTATTTTGATTGTTCTGTTAAATATTTTGAATCACATTGCTTAGGCTGTCAACTGTATGGCAAGTTTAGTAAAAGTCCCACTGGACACTGATATATAAGACACATTATCAACCTACGTACCTGCTACTGTGTTCAAATGAGAAGCTGCAAGCTGCCGGGCAAACAATGGAAAATGCAAGACAGAAAACAACAATATGAAAAGGGTAAATTGCTACTCACCACATAGAGAAGGTCCTGAGTGGCAGACAGGAACACTGAAGAAAGACTGTTAGATACTATTTAGCTGCCAGACTAAGTCCTTAGTCAGACACAGTTAAAACAAAACACACACACACACACACACACACACACACACACACACACACACACATACATATATTAGCAAATGCACGACTTACACATACATGGCCACTGTCATCTTCAGACACTACGGCCTTAGTGGCCGAAGACTACAGTCACAATATGCATGTGTGAGTTATGTATTTTGTTTGGTCTACATCTGATAAAACACTTACTGTGACAGCTAATAATATCTAGGAGCCTTTTTTCTGACATGCCCATCTGCCACTAAATGTCTATGCAGTGAGTAGCAATCTATCCTTTCCATACAGTTTTCTCATGCTTGAATATGTCCGCCTTAGCATGTGATGAACATACCCATTTCCCAAATTATGATGCCACGTTTATTTCATGTTTTTGCATAGAGTTTTATGTGGAAATAAATGTTGAGTGCTGTCCACAAAAGTGAGAATATGTTCAGAAAAAGAAACCTCAATAGTGTCCAGTGTGTGTAAATGCAACATCTATCAAGTCACATTTAAATATCAAAATTATTTCTGTTCTCTCTACAAACTCAACTATAGTGACAATTCCAACACAGGAGTTTGGAGTTAGTAAGCAAAAATGGTTAAAGAGGAAAGGAACAAGTCATTGATAAGGAAAGGGAGGTTGTTTACAGTTTGAAGCCCCATCAACTTTGAGGATACTGGAATTGTACTATTATTTTATTCATGGCCATAATTTTCAGGAACTGCAGTATTACTTTTTCAGAAGAAATTTTAGACATCAGCTGCAAATAAATTTTTATTATCTTTATCGGTTTTGACAAATTAATTTGTCACCGTGCAGACTGGACACTCATAATGGAGGCAATCGGCTACAGTCTCTTTGAATTAATCATCCGTACATTGCAAAAAAACTTCAATCAACACAGTGATTTGTGGACACCGTGATCTGTGATGAAAACTTCATGTAGCGCATGAGCGCACTACAGTTCTCATAACTCTAGATGGAAAACAATGCAGAAGTAACAAAAAATAAAAATATATAAGAAACTATCAGCCTCGATAGAGGCTGATAGTTCCTTATATATTAGATTATCACAAATTCTGAGTGTGCTGCAATGTTGAAAGTACAAAAATAAAAATGCTCATGAGGAAAATTTAAGTGCAAGAACATCTGTGAAAGAGACTGAGACACCTTTTATATTAATGCAAAAAAATGGTTCAAATGGCTCTGAGGACTATGGGACTTAACATCTCAGGTCCCCTAGAACTTAGAACTACTTAAACCTAACTAACCTAAGGACATGTGTGTGTTGGGGTTTATGGGCGCTCAACATCAAGGTCATCAGCGCCCCTAAGGACATCACACACATCCATGCCCGAGGCAGGATTCAAACCTGCGACCGTAGCAGTCCCGCAGTTCCAAACTGCAGCGCCTAGAACCGCACGGCCACCGCGGCCGGCTATTAATGCACAAAAGGTTTTTCATGATGAGAAATTTATCATAGTACGTAATATTACAAATGACAGTACTCAACGCATATAAGTGATTTCTTACAAAAACAATCAATTTTAGCCACTAGCTCCAAAATCTTGCAAACTTTAATTTTTTAATTCCTTTACATGTGCATCCTCCTGCCGCTCCTTGGTGAGTAAATTTTTTATCTATCCAATTAGATTAAGATATGTTGCAAAGACACATGCTGGCAAAGAAGAATACAAGATTTCACTTTGTGCATGGCTGCATGAATTTATTCAATCAATTTTTTTCCTCCAAAGCTATACTGTTAAAAGATAAAGTTTCTACTGGGCAAAATTGTCAGTCCTACAAAGTGCGTAACATTTTTAATATGACAAAAGAGTTCATGATGAATCATTGACTTTTCTCTTCTTTTCTTGTAAATGTTACACAATGTGTTGACTAAATAAGTTACTAAATTCACAATTTAAATATAAAAAACTATACCTTCATAATCTCTCGAACACCCTTGTAATCGACACCACCAATAATGCGACGAATTAAGCTGAAACACTCAACCCAAAAATCTCCAAGCTGATACTGCAGTTTCTCACAGCTTAATATGCATTCACAAACCATCCTATAAACAGAGTTCAGTGTATCAGTATTTTAGTATTGCAGTTTCAGAAAATTACACTACGAGATTTTGAAAGTTACTTAATTTATTGATTACTTTGTGGTCAAGATATTTACATTTCGAACACATTATACTGCATACATAAGCAACTGACAATTTTAGATTTCTGATTGTAACACTATAATTCATGTTGTTTGCAAGTACATAGATCATTTTATGTCTTCTAGTTTCATCCACATCACATACATAATAAAATAGACTGGAGTATACATCATTTTTAAAACATCAACAAAAATGAATAATTGTTTAAAATCAGCTGTGTCGCATATTTAAAATATGTAACGACTAACAGGCAGTAGAACAGAAGCCAGAACAAGTAAGTTCTTTTGAGAATACAAAGGCGATGTCGCAGGATGGGCATTGTCCGGAAATGTGACGTAGAATCACAAGGTATCACGTGAGATCACATGACAAAGCGCGAGGCACTACTCAAGCATTGGTGGTAACCTTATATGGTAATATATGAGGGCCGGAAGGGCGGTGGCCAGACGCCAACGTGGTAGGGGCTGACGCAGCCTATAAAGGCAGTAGCGGCGGCACCCTGAGGTTGAGTTCAGTTCTGACAATGGTCCAGGAGGGACTTCCATGCAAGTCAGGCCCGGGGCTTGGACTTGGGTAGTTTTGTTCTGGCTCTGAATTTGCCTCGTACCATCCTCCATAGGTGTAGTTACAAGTACAGGAATAGTGTGTCATTTATTCAGTTTTGCTCCAAACACACAACTAAAGATTGCAGTAATCCAAGCCTTGCTTGTTTGTTTGCATATTTCTGACCGAGTTCTGTAACTCCTTCAAAATATCCTGTTAGCCTTCTCCACGTCGCTAACTGGACAAACCATCCTCTCTTTCCTTATGTCATTAGGCATCTAGACCGCTCACTAGATGCAACATATAAACAAAAATTTGGTACCAGGTGTAGGGTTCTGTTCATCGTGGATTAGCGTGCAATTATCACGCCATGAGTTATAGGATCAGGTCACCTGCTTTGAAATATCAATCCTACTCAGCCTAATGTCACGCAAAACGACAGAACGGCTTTGGGAATTCCCTCTTGCACTACTTGGATAACCCATATGCAGGCCAGTGACAGAGCTAGGAGTTAAAGGAGCTCTCGAGGAGGAGGAGGAGGAGGAGGAGGAGGAGGAGAAGCCAAGGAACAGGCGGTGCCAGAAGAAGAAAGTAGAAGAGGCCCAGACCAAATGGTGCAGCCTCAGTAGCAGATAGACAGTGCCTGAAGCAGAAAGAAGAAGAGTCCAGGACCAAGTGGTGCAGCCTCGGTAGCAGTAGACAGGCAGCACCTCGAGAAGACAGGAGACGAGACCAGGAGCAGCCCAGCAGAAGGACTGCACCTGGGAACACAGGGGTCGACCCATAAGGTGGCCAGGGGCAGTGCAGCCTCAACAACAGCCACAGCAGCAGATAAAACAGAGCCCAGGGTCGAAGCGGACATCCTGGAAGGTGGTCAGGGGCTCCCGACAGTGGCATGTGGTTGCAGATGGCATGTAAGGGTGATCCCGGGGCAGCATCAGTTGCAGAAGGCAGCACCAGTTCGCAGACACCGATGTGAGAGCAGCCAGCAGCAGCGGCAGCTGCAGAGGGCAGCGCGGGGTCACAGGCGACGTAGAGGCGGTGCAGCGGCACCAACAAAGATGGACAATGGTGTGGGCAACACATGGCACGGAGCAGGCTATGGCAGCGGCTGCGCATACAGATGCCTGACCTTGCAGTCAGTGGTGCAGAACAGCAGAAGGCACACATCAGCAGCAACAGCAGTGGTGACAATGGCCAGTGGCACAAGTTCAACACTTCATCGCAAACGATGCACAGAAGAAACGGCAGCAGTAAGAAATTCCATGGTGAGTTGAACAAAAATTAGCAGGCATGTCACGTGATGGTGATAATATTTCACACACAGGCACTGACGGACATGAGCAACCCATTAGGCAATTTGTTAATTTGTCAGGTGTGCTAAAATTAATACTCTAATCTTTCGATGGCACTAAGAACACTCTAAATGAGTTCCTTGATAAATGTAATTTAGCATTTGAACTTGCTGACCCAGAGCTGCACGATACTCTTTTGAAATTTTTTAAGACTAAAATAGTGGGCTCAGCACGTAATAAGTTGTTATTCAGAGACCTAAGTGCCACATGGCAAGATGTGCGAGCCATATTAGTAGAAAACTATGGCAGCAAAAGGACACTTCACTACTATGCTTGTCAACTGTTTTCAAGTCGGCAAGAACATGGGAAAAGTATAGCACAATGTGGCTCAAGGTTGGATACAATGCAACACCACTTCAGGGAAGCTATTAGAGGTAACATGAGAGAATCAGAGTTAGGAGGTAGCCCTGCTCTTGTCTGGCAATTAAGCCGAGCTGTGTTTATCCAGAGCATTTATGATGATAGGATAAAGACCATTGTGTGAGCACACCGCAAACAGTTAACGCTAGCAGAGGCAATAGAGATCGATCTGATAGAGGAGAGCATGAAAGCCTCTTCCCGTGAAAAGATGATCACCCTAGGTGGTGGTGCCATGATGCAAAACGGAAAGAAGGGCTCAAAGTGCTTCAAGTGCAGGAAGCCGAGCCATATCAAACGAGATTGTCATAGCAATAAGATAATATGAAAAGTAGAGCCCATTGCACCAGGAAATTGCAAGGAAAATGATCAAGTGCCAGTGGTGAAACGCTCACAATGTAATTTGGCAAGTTGTAGGGGCCCATGTGTGCAGAATAAATCTGTAACATGCCAAAGAAAAGGTCATTATGCAAGAGACTGCCCAGAGGGCGCTTGCCATATGCAGAATTCATATAGGAAAGGTAAAAGCCAGGAAAACTAAGTAATGGGGTAAGAAAGCAGTCGTCTTAAGTCCTGCCCGGGAGAAGATATTAACAGTTGAACGCAAGAGCAAATATGAGTTTGTAGAACTGGACTGTGAGGAAGATATTAATCATCGCTTGAGGTTTCTCACTGATAGTGGGGCGCAGATAAGTCTAGTTAAGAAAAGTAGTCTGGAAAAGATAATGCAGCTGAACATATTAGGATGTGGGGAATCGCTAATACTGTTGCAATGACAGAAGACAAAGTAAACCTCGGATTACAGGTGGGAAGCGAAATGTGACTGAGGCATTGCTCCCATGTAATTGGGGAAGATGTTGATTTTCCTTTTGACGGGCTGGTGGGCTGAGATGTTTTCAAGGAAAATAGAGTCATAATCAATTATGCCACTGGAAGTCTGTGGATCCATAGTGAACGAATCGGAATGAAAATGGAGCGAGATGACGACAGAGTCAGTGGGTGAGCTCTGCAGAGTAACTTTGAAAGAGAGAGAAGGCTCTATCGACAAAGGCTTAAGGGCGAAGAAAGACACTTGTGGAAAGGCGAAAGTGAGTACTGACAAAAAGTCATTAGCAGTTGAAACACAACAGCAGCAGTCAACAGGGATTGCCAGCGAGAAGCAAAAAGGGCAGAACCCAAATGTTAACAGTGTATCACTGATAACAATTTGACCGCGAGAGGAACGGGTGCGTCGGATAAAAATAGAGTTGAGCGGAATGACGGAGGCTATCATTCTGAAACAGGAGAGCACAAAGGGCATGTATCTATCAGAGGCATTAGTAAAACTAGAATTGGTAGAATGTCTAATAAGTGTCCTGAACACTACGGAGAAGTGTGTGTCAGTAGAATGTCCACAGGTAGTAGCCGAAGCAGTTCCACGTCGGAAATTGTTAAGAGAATCCTTCAGAGTGAATCATGTAAGTAAAAGTAAGCCACAGTTGAAGATGAGAATAAGTGTCGTGAAGGAAAATATTCGAGTGAGCCATTTAAATGCCAAAGAAAGGGCAGCAATTATAGAGTTATGCACCATGTTCAGTGACATTTTCCATTTGCCGGGAGACAAATTGTTGTACACAGACAGTATCAGGTACGAAATTAAACTGCTGCCATAAGTGGAAGATACGATGATAAGTTCGTGACCCTACAGAATACAGCAATTACGAAAGGAGATACTCCAGTGTGAAATTGAGAAAATGTTAGAGGATGACACTGTAGTACGTAGCAAGAGTGGGTGGAGCTTTCCATTAATAATTTTGCCTAAAAAGAAAGATGCTAGTGGAATGCAAAAGTGGCAAACAGCTGCAGACTACAGGCGACTGAATGAGATCTCCCTAAATTCAAATTATCCATTACCAAGAATAAATGAAATCCCTGGTGGTCTTGGAAAGGTGAAGTACTCCTTGACCCTGGATGTAGCGAAGGGCTATTATCAGGTTTTATCAGATGAACAGGATCGAGAAAAGACGGCTTTCAGCATGCCGTATGGGCATTATGAGTACAAAAGAACGCCCATGGGACTCAAAACAGCTACAAGCTGTTCACCTACCTGGACAATGTGGTCATATCTGGTTCCTCCTCAGAAGAACACAATATGCGGCTGGCAGAGGTATTTGAAAGACTGAGACTTCACAATTTAAAATTACAGGTGGAAAAGTGTGAATTTTTGCCAACAAAAGTGTGCTACTTGGGCTATATTATATTGGCTGAGGGCTTGAGGCCAGACCCACAGAGGGTCAATGTAATAAAGAAGTACCCACAGCCCAGAACAACTAAGCAATTAAAGGCATTTCTAGGACTTGTGAGATACTACTGACATTTTATAAATGACTTCAGCAAAATCACGAAGCCAATACACAAATTATTAAAGAAAGAAGCGCCTTACACCTGGGGCGTTGAGCAAGAGAATGCTTTTCAGTATTTGAAGGAGAAGCTGATAAGACTGCCTATATTGCAGTATCTGGACTTTCATAATTACGACTGACACTAGCCAATCAAGCATCAGAGCTCTGCTGAGTCAGGGAAAAATTGGAAGTGACTTACCTATTGTGTACCATCGAGGACACTAAACAAGGTGGAAAGAGGGTACAGTACAACTGAAAGGGAGAATTATTTTAGACACTACGTACTTGGCAGAAAGTTCTTGATAAGTACTGGCCATAAATCTCCAAATCAGTAGGTAGTATACCAGATCCTTCATCCAGACTGATGAAGTTAAGGTTGAAGCAGGAGGAGAATGATTATCAAATCGTGTAAAGAGTGGCAAACAGAACAAGGTTGCAGACACGCTCTCGCGAATAAGACAGGTCAGGGTAGCAAGAGTGCGACCGGAAGGCAACAGTAGCCTAGGTCAAGAATATGGCAGATGCGGAAGCCGTACTGCAGGCAGGGACTCACAGGCAAGCGAACACAGCAGGGCTGTTGACGCACACGAACAGCCAGCAGTCATGGGCGACAAGGACACAGGACACAAAACAGTTGAGCTGAGGACTATGAAACATTATATTCGGGAGTGTGAAAACTGTGTCAGTGATATAGAAAAGTATATCAGGACATGAGAGAGAGCTAAGTCTATAATGACAGAAGAAATAAATGAAGGTGGAAAAGCTGCAATATTAAAACAGTTTCACAATTTTTCCATCTTCCATTGGAGGACACCAGGGCATAGGAAGGATCTACGCGTGAATAAAGAAACACCATGTGTGGAATGGTATGAAGAAAAAGATATAGAGGAATACAGACGAAAGTGCAGAAGTTATCAAACAACAAGTTCACTCGGAAAAACACAAGGATGCCTCTAGAAATCATAAAAATACCTGAACATGTTTTCGAAAGGTGTGATATTGATATAGTAGGGCCATTAAATCAGACGGACAGTGGAAGCAAGTATATTCTAATGTTTCAAGATACGCTGACGAAGTGTATGGAAGCTGAACTGATTGACAGGCATGATGCCGATACAGCTGAACGCGTGCTAGTTGAGAAGATTATACTGAGGTATGGGATACCATCAGTATTGTTAAGTAATATGGGAAGTAATTTCATGAGTGAAACGATGAACAGAGTGAGTAAATTGCTGCATATTGAAAAGATTCAGACAACCAGCTACACCCCCAAACAAACATATCGTCAGAAAGGGCGCACTGAACGTTAATGGAGATGTTGCGGCATTACATGAATAAAGCGCAGCCAAATTGGGACAGTTGGGTTCCATTTGCAGTTTTTGTATACAATACGAGACCGCACAATGCAACAGGATATATGCCACATGAGTTGTTCTTTGGAAGAACATGTAATATTCCAGGGATACTGTAGAAATATCCAGCTGGAATGAGGTTATAATTTTGACAATTATGTGGCAGAGCTAAAGGAGTGTATGCTTGAAATGCACTGGTGAGCGAGAGCGCATAATGTGCAATATAAAATAAAGAATATCGAATACAATGACAGAACACAAAATCTCAAGAAATTTCAATGTGGGGATAAGGTTCTGTTGTTTGATGAGAGTATACAAAAAAGCAGATCATGTAAGTTACACATGCAATGGCGAGGTCCATACACAGTAGTACGAACAAAGGGGCCTAATGTGGTAATCTGCCTGAAACGAAACATGCATCTTACAGTTCATGCAACAGATTGAAGGAGTTTTTCTAATTCCAGACGCCGATATCGTACTGCATCACCAGAGTTATCTTCCTGCTCACAGGGATTGAGCACACCAGACAAGAACCGTACACGCAAGTAATGAAGTTCCAGATGTCACCAGAACTGTATTACATTAACATGGAGCAAGCGAAAATTTACAGTGTAACTTGGAAAATTCTGAGTTATTTCAACTTGATGGAACTGAATGGAAAATTTGCGCACACTGAGGTTCTTGCGAGGTGGGAAATTATGTATTGTAAGGATATATTAGCTTTACTGAACATGAGTGCAACAGAGTGTAAAAGTGCAGAGTTTGCAGTAAATTGGCACATAGGTCAAAACTGAAAAGGTGCAGGGACTAATTGGGCAATTAGCACAGCATGAACTCTAGATGAAGATGGCACTACCTACTCCAAGGAGAAGGTAGATGTCTTAGAAGGAGAACAGAAACAGCTGCTCAGACTTTCGAAGGAGCGAGTGACTATAATTAAAGCTACCTCCACTAGTTTTAACCAAATGGTAAGCTCCTTAGTAAAAAATGAAGAGATTATCATGCATGGAATGAAAAAATTAAGCCAACACATAGTAGAATTTGAGAATATTACTGACAAAGGGTTCCAGAAAGCAGTCATTTTGATCACTGTTAATGAGCAGTTAATACAACTCACAGGCATATTAAATGAGCTAGATTGGGGATACAATGTGTTAATATCAGCAATTGTTAACACTCAGAAAGGCATTCTGGAGCTGCACCCAATCAATCCAGTGCAGATTGTGAAGTACCTACCTACAACTGACAAAAGATGACATCATGGATAAGCAGTTCCCTGTTGCACTTACTGGCAACAGTGGTTATCAATTGATCAGAATTATTGATATGGATGTTTTCATAGTTGGAAACACCTTAAGTTATGTGTTGAGTATCCTGATAGTAGAGGACAACGTGTACAAACTCTACCAAATACTACCATTACCATCACAACTGGATGGAACGAGGCATTTATTTATACATATTGCCCCTGAGAAAGAGGTACTGCCAATTGATGATGCGAAACGGCAGTATGTGAAGTTAAATAACAAGCAGTTACAGTGTTAAACAGTAGCTCAGAGCCACAAAATATGTAAACAGGATTTCATTCTCTTGTTTATGTATGATCATGAGATATGTGAGGCGAAGATACTGCAACCAGTGCGAGAAGTTCTGAAGGATTGCGAGCAAAAGTTAATATTACTGAATGAAAGTCTGTGGACACCTCTAAGTAATAATGAATGACTGTTTATTGCCCTGGTGGATGAGGGTATTAGCGTCATCTGTCACGAAGGAAGACCCACAGATATTGTGCTCGGAGGTAGAGGGCAATTGTAATTTTTAGGTAAATGTCACGGATACAAGCTCAAATGGTGGTACAATCTGAACATATAATACAAAAAAATGTCCCTAGTAGTGACACTGTGCCAAACTTGGTACTGAAATAGAATGCTGCATAGTAAACAACAAATGCAAAAATACGAGTGAACTTAAGCTAAATTTCCCGATACAGCCTGTAATTAGGCAACTAAATGACCTAACTGCTGCAGGACAAAAGTTGGATGAGTTCCAGAGTGACATTGAGCATCAGAAGAGAAGTGTATTCAGCAATTTCTCGTTAAGTCAGGTTTCTTTCTGGAGTTTCATGGGCTCTGGTGTGGTAATAATAGGAATTATTTGTTGACTATGCAAGTACTGTAAATGTTGCAAGGACTGTTTTAAAGTTGTATTCAAAATAATAGGTGATGGCGGTTGCAGAAAAATGTGTATTAAAAATACGACCATAAATCAGTGTCCAGATAGAGATGTAGTAAGGTATCACCCTAGGAGGAGGACATCAGAAGACAATGAAGAGATAATTGATAGACCTGTAGTGCCTGCTGGACATGTGTGAAGTGATGTTACACGAAGTATCTGTCAAAGTGTTAAAACGAACAAACGCTGAAAAGGTTGACATAGTGTCATTGATAATGAATTTGACTGTAAATATGACTGTAAAGAAAAGTGTAATCATGATATGCAATGTCCCCTGTTGTAAAGTGAAATGTATGTATAACAATGTAACATTGATGTATTAAGTGTGAAATGTAAATGTGTTCTTTTATAGGAGAAAACTGATTTATACTTATCACTGTGGAAAACTACGCATTTATGTATGTCGGAGAAATATTGTAAAACATATGTGTACGCTTTCCATTACAAGGAGTGAATAAAACATGTAAGAAAGTGGTATAAAAATTTGTAGTTGCTGAGGACAGAATCTACAAATTTCTCCCTAAGGAGGGAGGTGTCGCATATTTAAAATATGGAACGCCTAACAGGCAGTAGAACAGAAGCCAGAATGAGTAAGTTCTTTCGAGAATACAAAGGCGTCGTCACAGGATGGGTGTTGGCTGGAAATCCGACTCGGAATCACGAGGTATCACATGAGGTCACAAGACAAAGTGCAAGGCGCTACTCAAGCATTGGAGGTAACCTTATATGGTAACATACGAGGGCTGGAAGGGCAGTGGCCAGATGCCAATGTGGAAGGGGTCGACATTGCCATACAGGCGGTAGCAGCAGCACCCTGAGGGGAGTTCAGTTCTGACAGCGGTCCAGGAGAAACCTCCTTGCAAGTCAGGCCACGTGCTTGGACATGTGTAGTTTTGCTCTGGCTCTGTTCACATCTCTGAATTTGCCTCGTACCTCTCTCCATGGGTGTAGTTGCAAGAACAGGAATAGTGTGTCATTTATTCAGTTTTGCTCCAACAAGCAATTAAAGACTGCAGTTATCCAAGTCTTGCTTGTTTGTTCATATATTTCTGACCAAGTTCCATAACTCCTTCAAAATATCCCGTTAGCCTTCCCCATGTCACTAACTGGACAGACCATCCTCTCTTCCCTTATGTCATTAGGCATCTAGACCGCTCGCTGGACGCAACAGCTGTTAGAATTACTGAGCCAGTAATTACAGAGCCAGTTTCATGGGAACACAGGTGCAGAGTGGCAATGTGTTGCAATGACCAATTGTCATTGGCAACCCTGACCAAATGTGTGTTGAATGCTGTGGAAGTGTACATGGCTGAATACAAGGGAGCCAGCTAAGCACTATGCCCCATTGAATATTGGTCGGTGCAGATGGGAATTGCAGCAGTGGAAGCCTTTATAAAAACTGGTTCTGTCACAGAGGCTCAGCAGACATTGTGACGAAACAGTAATGGCCGCCATTTGGCTGTACCTGACAAGCACAGTATTTTCAGGTGGGTGACACAGTGGAGGGCCACGGGCAGAGTTTTGAACTGGCAGTCATAAGGCAGGGGAAGACATATTTGAACATGTGAAAACCTGAAATTAGAGCCACATCACTTGAACATAGTCCCACACATTCAGCAGGGCAACAGGCACAAACATTACATCACAATGTCCGATGTGCCGCTTACCAAACGATTTCAAGTTTCATCCATATTAATTGAAGATGGTTCATGAGTTGATATATTAATAGGCAAAACAGACTTGTGAACTGCACTGATATTCTTGCAACAATTAATGGAGACACACTGTTTCTTTGCCTACTGTTGATGTCCAATGAAGCAAACTTTTTCAGGACCAGATATGTTAATAAGCAAAAATTTTTGTAATCATCTCGGAAAAATATACAACGTTTACATGAAAAGCCCCGGGTAAATCCAAAAGTTGCGTGGTAAATCGAGTTGGCAGCACCCTATTTTTTTATGACATGTAGCAACAGTGAATGTCGACCACTATTGCAAAATGTTGCAGAACTTCCTGATTCCAGGAAAAAAACGAACAAAGATTGGATTTAATGTCCTGTCAACATCAAGGTCATTAGAGATGGAGAACAAGCTCAGATTGTGTGAAGGGTGGGAAGGAAATTTGTCATGCCCTTCCAAGGGAATCATCCCAGCATTTCCTGAAGCAACTTAGGGAAATCACGGAAAATCTAAATCTGGATCGTTGAATGCGAGTTTGAACCATCATCTTTCTGAATTTGAGTCCAGTGTGCTAACCACTGCACCATCTAACTCGGCCTGATTCCATGATTACGGACAGTAGGGCTGCTGACGTGGTCATCTCACTCCCCAGATTTAACAGCTGCAGATTACTTTCTGTAGAGTTATGTGAAGGAATGGATCTGTGCCAATCGTTTGCAAACAATTGATGGAATTAAGACTGTCACTAGCCATGAAATAAGCACCAGTCCACAGGATACGTTAAGACAAGTTATGGAAGGCTTCCTCCAACACCTTCATTAGAGTATCCATGGAAATGGGTGACATTTAACGGTGTAATGAAATCTACCAAAATGTGTTACATACCGTACTTTAGAAACTGACAATTTATGTCCTTGTATATCATATTATATTAAATTAACTAATTGCATCTGTCAAGTTTCTGTTACATTTGAAGTTGGTAGACACAGTATGTGACCCCATGTACAAGTTTAATGCGATTGCAGAACACTGATCTTATGCATTTTAATGGCTTTTTTTTTTCCAAGTCTGATAAAGTCTTATTTTCTTATCATGCAATAACCCCCAACAATTTACATTACCTGTGTAAATTTCAATATCTGAACTCCCCTACACCTCTAGGTATTCATTGTTCCCTTCATTATCAAAATAAATAATAAAAGGACAAAACATGTCGCACCAATCTATCGCTCAGCCTCATTACTTAAAAATGAAGAACATCAATATCTCTTTAGAGTTATGGCAGCATATAAATCAAGTGCAGCATAAATGGTATACTTTTATGATGATTCTTTCATGCATTCCAATCCTTTTGTTCAGCAGTTTGTATTAGTTTATACTGTTTTCTTCTATAGTGTATATCCAACAATGTAAGAAATAAAAGCTCACATTTGCATGTTTTCGTTGAATTTCTTGCACACTGCCCAGCAAATATTCATATTAAGTAACAGGAAAAAAGTGGCAAAGTAAAGTTACACTGTATTTTTACCTTGCTGGAAGGACATTACTTGTGACAAGATTCTCAAGAAGAGAGAGAAGCAGTTTCAAGCGGCTGTGATTGGTCATTCCAGCTGCTGTCACAAGATATAGCTTTACAGCTGCCTCCACTTGTTCTGCAGGCAGCCCTGTCAAAGTTGTTTGCAGCTCCTGTTGAAAAGTTTGTATTTTTGCAGCCTCATATTCAGGTCGATGCACTAAGCAACAGCTGAATGCTTCCTCCATCATGTCCACTTTCTGTAAGCCAGAATAACAGGTTTACAACTTGTTCCAATACGAAAAAAAAAAAAAAAAAAAACAAGGAAATTGCAAACACAAGTGACCGTGAACATACAACTACTAAAACTTTATTCTCCAACACAAAATTAAAAAGAATACTATAAATTGTTTTAAAAATATAAACATGGATCTAAAGCAGTTGTCATTTAAACATCTAAAATATTCAATAATTCCCACTATAAAAAGGTTTTAATCATGCCTTTGACGGGCAGGGCTCATCTTTTGACAAGACAATTTTTTTCTTCCAACCAACATAATCAATTGTAGCTCCCACTTTCCCAATGCATCAAAATAAGGCTCTTGTAACTGTCTAAACTCTATGGACACATTATATATATGAAATATCTGTATTAAACTGTGTATTAATGAAGAAGCATTAGGACTGTCATGCATTTTATGTATACTCCGAACAACTGCCAACACAGATACATCCATATGTGCATACATGCACAACTGGACCACTGATTACATGACAGCATTATAAGGTGCACATTCAAAATAAACATTTTATACTGA
The DNA here is from genome assembly GCF_023864345.2 of Schistocerca serialis cubense. Taxonomy (NCBI): domain Eukaryota; kingdom Metazoa; phylum Arthropoda; class Insecta; order Orthoptera; family Acrididae; genus Schistocerca; species Schistocerca serialis. The sequence goes on along the minus strand of NC_064642.1, from coordinate 80,371,096 downwards.
GAGCTATGATTAATATCTGCTTATAGTGTTATTATATTACATTATTTGTGTTCAATGAATGCTTCATGGGATCCTAAATAAGCACTTTCATAAGCAAAACACGTTTTTTTTTAATTTTTTTAATTTTTTTTTTTCTATATACATGCTCCAGCTATTCACGTTATAGTGCCATACTTAGCTACTGTTTACCTACTGCTACATACTTCACATTCATGTAATTGTCATAATTATTATTCGACATCCAATGCTAGATAAAAGCCTCTTGCAGGCTTTTACATGGTCTCTGGTTACACTGACGGCCACTAAAATCGCAAGATCATGAAGGTATTAAACTAGCATAAAGGTAACTACATGCTGGCATATGCAAACCATTAGCATTTCAGCGCAATCATGGAAGTTAGGTAATAATAACACCATATACAACATTTATGTAAGAAAACATTATGGAGAGGATTTCTCATTCAGATATTTCAGCTGAATGTTGTTTGTTTGTGAGAAGATCATGTCACGCCTCTTGCAAGAAAGAGAAACATGTACAAGCACATGCCATAACTCAACAGCCATAGGATCGTTGCCTACTGAGACTGAGGTTTCTCGTACTGCTATATTGCTGCATTTTTTGGTTCATACCTGTGACTGCCCTGTGAGTAATTGAATTGATGGGTTCAGGAGGACCAGGCAGAACATCTATGGTCCCACACAACTAATGACAGAGCGGACATTCTTTGCTTGGCCATATTGGATCTTACAGCCTGTCACATACTTTTAGTCAGAAAATGTGCTTCTTTGCAGCAAGGCAAGTAACCAAAGAGACAGTGCAAAATCGTCTGAAAACCACAGACTATCACCAACACAGTCATTGTTGTGGCTTCTTTTACATAGCAACAGAGAGAGATCTGCCCACAATGGTGAGACCGACATGCAGGTGGCACCATATCATCTTTTCAAATGAGTTACAGTTCTGCGTACAGCACGATGATAGACATACCAAAGAGTGGAGGATCTGAGGCAATGCCATATTGCATTTGTCGCCACCATACAGGTCAAGTAATCAGGTCAAGCACTTCGTGTGATGGTACGGGGTGACAATGGGTACATAACATGATCAACTGTTTCATCCAGCCAGTAGTCCGATGGCAGCCGTTACATTTCTGACTTGTTAAAGCTAGTCACCGGGCCCTGCCTTCAGAGTCCCTACAATGTTATCTCTCAACAAGATTATGCAAGACCGCATGTTATCTTTGCTGTCCTGGCTTATCTTCATGCAGGGATGTTCAACTGTTGCCCTAGTCAGCATGTTCTACAGATCTTTCACCCACTAAAAACATCTAGCCACAGGTTACTGACACACTGGCACATCACCACTCCCCAACCACCAAGATAGACTCTGGTATACAGCTGAAGCAGCATCAAATGATATACTGATACCTGTTATCCAAGCTCAGTTCACCTCAATGCCCAGCCGGGTTTGTCCACAAATGAAATTCAAATTTAATCACATATTCTTGTAGTGTATGTACACAATAAGAAAAACTTCATTGTTTGGTATCATTTCTGGTGGTGCAATTTCAATGGCCAACAGTACTTACACATCCAAGTTACTCCTAAATGTCTTTTAATGTCATCTACCTACCTTCCATCAGGTTGTCATCTTAGTCTTTTCATACCACTTGGAATCAAACAAAGGACCTCCATAGCTCATCTGCTATCAACTCACATGGCTACACGCTCTGCCCATCTACATTTAATTCTCATTACACTTGTAATTATGTCTTCTACTTCATTCTGTTCATTGATCTATTTGTTTGTTTTCCTGTAACTCCTAAAAATTCCCAAACGGCATTTCGCTATTGTTTACTGACCAACCCTAAGATTCTGAATGATTTTTGCATCAATTAAAAGCCCCTATCTCTCAACCATCAACCATGCACTGCCTTTAAATGTCCAAAACACAAAAACTAATCCACTGTCTCTATTACTCCATTGTTAATCTGTGCTATTTTCTCTTTAATATGTTGTTTATACTTTATCTGAACCATACTGAAATTGACTACTTGCGAACGTGCTCTATTAAGTTCCTCCATACATTACTGAAGTTTTGTCTGCAATATAGGGAAACAATGATCACTAACAAAATCTGTTTCATTAACATGCATTCCTTCTTCATTTTCCCACTTTAAGGATCTGAAAGCTCCCTCCAGAGCTACTGAGAATGGTGAAATGGCAGACATGTCACTTTCAAAGAAATAGCCTGAGAAACACATCCATCTATTAGAGAAGTGAAACTTCCAATAATGTGTTGCAGTGGGGATGGAATACTGCAACATAGAGGAACGTCGAGGTACAATGACACACATGCTGTCCCAGAAGGCACGCAGCTGATGACACACACAACCTATAACCACCTCCAGCATTTACATTAACTTATGGCTAACCGTCTCCAGCATTAATATCAGCATGTGGCAAGACTCTTCTAACTAGGTGTCAATGCAGCACTGTATTAGTCAGCTGTGTGTGTCTTCACCACCTGACAACATAATTCTGAATGGGGCACTGTAAGCAGGCAGATTTGATGACAACCCAGCAACAAACAGTTCGGTAGTGAATATGTGTACTGGTTAGTGCTTCCACCAGGCACTCACTGAACACACTTGTTCAGGTCTGAGGTTCGACACCACCGAGCTGCCCATGGAATCACGTGAATGCTGCAGGCACACATCAAGTCACCACAATCTGCGCTAAGTGTAGTTGTTCTGGTCTGCAAGACTGCTACACTGGCCTCAACTGGTCGCCACTGTAGCACACTGTCAGTAAGCCACTCAGTGATGTAAAAGACTGTCATGCACAGCTGCCTCCATTGCACCATGTATGAGGGCACCATGGGCCAACGAAAGGGTATGCACCAGTGTGGCCACCCTCATCTTTAATGGACTCCTGACTCTCTCATCCACTGATTGTACTCACAATGTGTGAGTGAGAGGTTAAACTATCCTGAGCAACCAAAGAAATGCTCCTCCAAATCTGAACAACAGACCACTGAATCAGCTGGTTACAAATGGTGACAGATCAGGAATGCCACATGTGGTGGCGTGCTTATAGTCTTCTGACATCATTATAATTGATGTCAGGAAGTTTGGGGGGTGCTGTCGCCATCACAACTAAAGTCAGTGTGTCAATGGATCACCAGTATAGGAGTTTAACCTGCTGACGGGTGGAGCAAGAAGCAGCAGTGCCAGCAATGTGGGACCAAACGGGGACTCCAACAGCAGCAATACGATGGCAGTACTTGTCAGGAAAGAGCATGTTTGAGGCAATTGGGATCATTACTGTTTCATTTTTTTCATCATGTTTCTCATTTTTCCCCCCTTTCTCTTCCACTGTTCGTACAGTGGAAGCAAAAATGGCACCAGGTACAGAGGATGAGGAGATGATAACCCGGGAAGAGATCCAATGCTTACTCAATTGGGTTCTCAAATGTAAGCAGATAATATTGAGTTGCAGACATATTGATTTGTGTAAGGAGCTACAAAAGTTGTAGGAAGAGAAAAGGGAAGATCTGCTAATGCTTCCTTACCCATCCTAGGTACTAGTACCACCATACTAGTTACTTCTTTTTCAGTCAAAGAAAAATATTATGGCATTCATGAAGCTTTAGGAAACTGAAAAATCAATACCCATGATATTACAGACAATGACAAGTTAATAAAGCCCTTATACATGAAGCAGAACAAAGGATACTCAATGCATTCCAGTGTTGTTTGTAAGCAGTGAAACAAAAAGTACATAGTGCGGCCTTCACAGTGAAGATAATGAGAAAACCAGCAAAACCGACAAACTGTGAAACAAAGGAAGTGCATTAAATTACATAAAATCCGGGAAATCCACAGCATACGGTAACAATAAGATAAAATAAAACCCACTGTTGATGCTGAAACTGCACTGAAACATGTATGGGGAATAAAATCAAATTAAGAAACTTTGTTTTGCTCAAGACACACCTTCTACAAAAACAAATCATTCCAGTGGGTTTTGCCTGCTTAAGTTTCCCTGTAAGCGATGAGCAGAATTTCCAAAATCACTGAACAAAGCCGTGGCAGATGCAACAGCTCTGGCAGAAACACAGGCAGTAACCAGACCTAGAGGCAGGAAGGTAGAATTTAACAAGAAGTAACAGGTTAATGATGTGGTTGGCCTGGTCAAATTTGGTGCAATTGCACAGAACTCCAGTGTACTTATTGCAGACAGACTGGCCATTTGGAACGAGAATGTCACTGGAGGTTTAAGTGTAGGGAAAGTAAGTAAACAAGAGGTGGAGTTTGAGAATCACTATTAAACAAAAACAGGAGCACTGCAACCACTGTGTGGCATTCCTTGTAAATGTAAACACAGGAAACCTGTGTGCAGAAGCAGTGAAAGATTATTTTCTTAGTGACTCTGTAAGAGGATGCGAATCCAAGTTTTTTGTGGATATGGGTTCACAGTTATCTGTGGAAGTCAAGAAGTACTTGGAGTATGAAATTTGAACCTGCCTTGTTGTCAACTGAGTGGAGTGGGTGGAGGTAATGTGCACTCATTCAATTCGACATTTTTGAAATTTCAAGTGGGAGGGAATAGTTTCTGGGCTTTCCCAGACATTTTTCCTCGAGTCAGTAGCAGATATGATGTCATTCTTCTTCTCTGAGTAAACATCAGGCTGAAGTGGATATGAAATGGTTGGGTGGTAGACGAGGGAATCGGGCGGGGGGGGGGGGGGGGGGGGGGAGGGTTTATGGAGCTAAGCAACACTGTCATCATTTCCTCGATCCATGGGTAGTTCATTCAGAGTTAGTGACATGTACATGTTCTGATGATGAAAGTATGCAAGCACTGAGGGCAATACTGGCTCCAGAGCTGAGAAAGAGTATGGAGACATATATGGATTGGGCAGGTATGTAGGTCAGAGCAGATCAGAAGGGTCACCCAGGGTTCATCCAATGGTGAGAAAAGCCCCACTTTGCATCTGACCCCTGCCAGCCCAATGAAGGACAAAGATAAAGACAGTTATAGGGTAAAGAATGTCTCCAAGTCAGTAGATTCAGAACTATGAAAGTGAGAAGGCTAAAAATGTAATGGACATCAGTTGGACCATCAACAATAAAAACTAAAGAAGAGAAAGGTAAGGCAGCAGTTCTGCATCCCAGGGGCTCTGCATGCGATGGAAATCGGCACATCCACAGCTGCCCATCCCCTGTTCCAGTATAGTCAAGGCCTAAAAGAGCATCCACTATTTAACAGAATGCTACCTCTAAAATAGAAAATAAGGTGTGACAGAAAAGGAGACAAACTACATCACAAAGCACTTAAAACAGAGTAAGAGAGGGATGAATGAGTGAGCTGGTCAAAGATGCAGGGTCAGGGGTCCCCCAGACCCAGCATTCTGCAGGAGAGACACCAACTCCAACCAAGAAAACACACGGAGAACATTCCAGGGAGGAGAGGCAGGGATCCTGGCAGAGGGCTGCAAAGCACAATCCAGCTGGTAATCCCACCTGAGGGCAGGTATCCTCTGCCGAAAATCCTCATACACAAAAAGAATGGGAAACATTGGATGATCAGGGAACTGTCGAAAGGCAGTTGTATGGAAAACCAAGAGTTACTACCATCGGAGTTGAAGAAGTAAGACACCCCCTTCAGCAAGGTGACTATATATGGAGATAGTCCAAAAGGCGTCACTGGGCAGATGAACTCCATGATGATGGACTGGGTCTAATAATTTCAAAGCTGAAGATGCCAAATAATTTCAGAGCTGAAGGTGCCACTGAGCCATAAACCTGAGAACTATCGTAGTCCAGTTGGGATGAGAACAGGGTCCTTTAAAAATGGAGAAGAGCAGCACAATCCACACCCCATGATGTGTGGGCAAGAAAGCTGAGAGTATTAAGCTTCCACATGCAACTAGACTTTGTTGATGAGTATGGGGCTGCCAAGGCAGCTTTTTATCAAAAATAAGGTCCAAAAAATGGGACTGTGAATTGTTCCAAGCACTGGGTACCCAAGTAGAGTTCTGAGTCAGGATGGACTGTAGTATGACAACAGAAATGCTTGACCCACGTTTTTTCAGGAGAGAATTGAAAGCTGTGGGATGCGGTACACACAGAGGTCCATTGGATGGCATCTTCGAACAGGGTTTCAGCCAAGGCTACTGAGTGGAAGCTGTACCACATGCAAAAGTTGTCAGCATACAGTGCAGGGGTGACCAGCAGCCTGACAGAGCTCACTAGCCCACTGATGGTAATGAGGAACAGAGTGCCACTCATGACAGATCCCTGTAGGATGCTCTTCTCTTGGATCTGTGGAGAGATGAATGAAATACTAATTCAAACCCAGAACAACCAGTCGGATAAAAACTGATTAACAAAAAACAGTAGGGAGCCTCAAAAATCCTAATCGTGGAGAGTAATAAAATGTGATGGCACCAAGTGGTGTCGTATGCATTACGTACGCCTTGAGTGGCACTGAAATGGGCAGGAGTATCATCATTGAGGAAACACAGATCATGGTCAGTTATAACCTGTCAAGGAGGAGGCCCCTACCAAAGTGGGGGTGCACACTATACTCCCTGAACAGGAGAAAGGGAGGCAGGGGAAGGGCCCCTGTTGGATAAGGTACTCAACTGGTCAACTCAAGGTAAGTAAGTAGCCTTCCTGGAGATTTGTGAACATTGCAAATGGTGGTTGCTGAGGTCGTCTGCACTCACACTGCTATTGCTCCCACATGATGTGGAGGGGAATCCTCACTCCAGTCACATCTGTGCGAACCAATATGCAGACCCCTCCCAGATGTCCTCTCAGGGCCAGCATGGATCTGACAGATCCACAATAGCCACAGAGCACTGGGAATGAGCATCAGTGAAATGTGTTTCTCGTAGAGCAACACAAACTGCAGAAGAGGAGGAAATAAGGTGGTGTTGTTCCACCGGGTGACGGTAATATCCATTACAGTGCCACTGAATGATTACATTATGGGTGTCCAGGTTAGGCAAGAAGGGGCCATCCCTATCACCAATGGCAGTGAACACACATCAATGAGCATTGGTTTAGAATCCAACGGCGTGGGAGGATCTGCTCCCGATTCTGTTTCTTCTTCTTCTTCTTCTTCTTCTTCTTCTTCTTCTCCTTTACAGCCTTTAGTGTCCAGGATTCTTGCAAGGGCCTAGCCGCAATGAGTGTGGCGACAGACGAAGAATAGGCAGCCCTGTGACCCACACGTCATGATTCCTTCAGCCACCGGCTAGCATCGGGCTTCTGATCTGTGGATGCCCAGGGAGACAGGTCCTGAGAGGGAGCACTGTCATCAGTAGATGCAGGAAGGGAAAGCTACTCATCCGGCCAGATGTGTGGTATGGTTACCGAAGATGGTGCAGCAGGAACCAAAAGAGACAAGGGTGGTAGTCAATCAATTTACATCCCATTAAATAAATAAATAAAAATATATAAAAAAAATTGGGGAAAAGGGTGAATGTGATGGTTGGTTTTCCGTTAAACCGACACACAAACGTGGTTGGTCACATGGACTGATTTCGTGGAGTGATCATCCACAGTTACATTTTGGGTCTGCCGTGCAGCAGGATGACATAATCTAAGTGAACAGCATCGAAAGCACTTCATGGACAGTGGGACGTAACATTTCACATCACTTTTTCCAGGAGATCATTCCCTTCAAAGGCTTAGATAAAGGCATCTGTATTAGTTCTATTATCATTTGGATCTTTATGAATATGCTGAACAAAATGTAATCCTCACAGCTAATTTTTAGTCATACAGCCCCTCATCTGTTTGAAGCACAAGTCTCGGCAAAAGGTGATTCTTGGACCACACTGAAAGTCATGTATGGGGCAATGGTCACTGATATGTCACCCAGACACCCATATGCCTGAAGAGCTGTAAATTGTACAGCAGAAAAGGCTTTATTCAATAATGATCCATCGTGCATTTTTCCTAAAGATTCAACTTCTTCAAATTCATCTTCAATATGCTCCACAAAAAATAATGGCTTTGTTGTATGTAAAAGTGTCCTCACTAGTACATAATAAGTGCTGGATAATTTTTTTTTCTCCTATAAATCTCGCTTGTCCTAGCCAGGATAGAGACATTAGTGTGTCCAAATTGAAGTTTGGATTCCTGTCTGATGAGATGGCCGGATCAGAATGGCCAATGTTCTGGTATAATTTAATATGTTTCACGTGCAAAATGTCCTGATTCAACCTACTATGATCAAGGCTCTTCCCACAGGTACCACCCAGCCACAGCAAAGGCCATCTGGCAATGCCTGTTGCCAGCAGTCCTGGTCTCCCAGGAAGATGGGCATCTACTGTTTGGCACATGTAGATGTTGTCCACGGGGCTTGACCACAACGGTAGATAACCACTCCACTACATCGGATGGGTTACCGCCTTGGCTTTGAAGTGCAAATAGGAGCCTATGCTGGTATTGTAAGCAGGTCTTTAATACTGCATGCAATAGGCGCTATTTAAGGTGTTCTTCCCAATTCTACAGGAAAATTTGGAAAGTGAAAGGTCAAACCTGGAAAGGGGCCACAATTTACTTCAGCCAAAAGGTGGCAAGCAAAAGAATATTCCAAGAAAGGGAGCAGAATCTGGTGGAATGCTGGGACAGCATCAAAGGCTGCCACCATGAGAAAGAGTAGGAAAAGGAAGGACAGTAAGAGATGAGAGAGAACAGCACAGGAAGGGAAGTAGGTGCTACATTCACTTGGGGCCTCATGTTCGCCACATACATACTCACTAAAGAGTCGCGAGCCTCCTGAAGAATCAATCTGAAACTGTGCATAGTAGAGCTGTAAGGTACATCATTCTGTTTAGCCACTATTGCTGAAAATACTTAACTGTTACATGGCACACTCATGGTAAGGGGAAGTGACCTAAACTGCATGCATGATCCCTTAGGAACAAATCTTGAGTTAAAATACCAGATAGTATAGGAAAACTAGTCAGGGTGGATGTAAGAGCTGATTTGCCAATCAATACATTGTTTGTAGTGGAACCTTTAGCAGACAGTGATGAATAGGGCCAGGTGAACTATTATGGGCATCTTACTGTATTGTGCAGGCAAGACGTTGACAGGAGCCAGGTAGTGCACTAATAGCCAACCTAGAGGTAATGGCAGAGGAATATTTGGACAGGGAGTTAAGCACGTAACACTCCAAGTTGGAACAGTATGCCAATTTAGCTGCCTAGAGGCCTTCACCATATTCGTTCCATCTATCCAATTTCTCATCTACACTTCAACTGCATAATTCCTCCTGCACTCTTAATGTTGACATCTTTGCTTTGAATTTCATTGAAGGTTATTTTGACTTTTCTATCTGATGGACCTGTCCTTTAAATGACCATTTCTTTTTCTATATCTTCTCTTTTTTCCTGCAGTCATTTTGCTTCAGCTTCCCTCCACATCTTATTCATTTCATTCCTAAGTGACTTACGCTGCTGTATTACTATGTTACTGTCTTTTCCTGAGCATATCTGCAATGGTTTCTTTTGTCAATCAACTGAAGTACTTCGTCTGTAACCCAAGGCTTCTTCACCATTGCCTTTCTGGTACCTACATTTGTTTGTCCAATGTCTGTGACAGTCTTTCTTGGAAAAGTTCATTCTTCATCAGTTGAACTGCATGCTGTGGTATTCTTTACTGCAGTATCTACTGCTTCAGAGAACTTCAAAAACAACTTATTATTTCTCAACAATACCAGAGAAGGAAAGTTGCTACTCACCATATAGCGGAGATGCTGAGTCACGATAGGCACAATAAAAAGATTCACACAATTAAAGCTTTCGGCCATTAAGGCCTTTGTCAGCAGTAGACACACATACACACACGCACACACACATACTCACATAAATGCAACTCGCACAGTACTTCAGGATCCCACTTCTTTCAATGCTGATTCTCTTAAACTTCAGCCTTGTTGGTACATCTTACAATCCAGTATATTATTCTGGTATATTTGTCTCAGCATGATCTAATCCTGGTGATATCTTCTAGCACCTCCAAGTCTTTTCCAAGTATATCTCCTCCACTTGTGATTTTTGAACAGTGTATTCGCTTACAAGCTGAAGTTTACTTCAGAATTCAATTAGTCTTTCTCCTCTCTCATTCATAATGCCCTTTCAATCCCCGATGATTATTAGCTTATCATCTTCTTTTACATATTGTGGTGCCAGTTCAATGACCTCATATATTCTCTCTCTTCATCTTCTTCTTGTGATGTTGGCATGTATACCTCAATTAGTGTTGTTGGCATTGATTTGCTGTTGATGGTTTTGGAGGGTGGGGTAAATGTAGTATGTCAGTGAGACAGGAACCCATAGCACACATTGAAACTTTTTGCCCTCCAGGAACTAGAGCAACATGCACAATGTCACCTCATAAAGCTCTACACCCTGTGCACTTCCTACTCCCACCTTGGAGTACCAGTGTCCAACACCTCTACGACAACCTCCAAACATCCTCCACATCCCCTCACAGCTGACAAACCCTGTCTCACAGATCTACAGCATTTATCTCACCCTCCTAAACTTCCTCCCTCCACCACACATAATCCAGAACCTAAACAGACCCGAAACACAGTCACAAACCTTTCCTAAAGAAGCCTTAGCCCGACAGAAATATCAGTCCTTTCCAAAGGCCTCTCCTTTTGCCCCCACTCCCAAATTCAATCATGCAGGACTTGTTAAAGACCTTCTCTCCTCCTCCCGGTCCTTACAGTGGAAACGCTTTCTCGCAACCAACCCTACCAATCAGATACAACCAAAGACCAACATTGAACCCTGCCTAGCTCAGTTCACTCCTCCACCCAACTGGGATCCACCCCCATTGCCCCCAAATCACCTGCTGTTAACTTCCCAGAATTTCTTAACCTCGAACCTTGTCTCACCATCATTCCCCACATCCCTCAATATGGGAACTAACTTTACATCCGTAGAAAGAACCGCAGTACACCATCTAAAAACTGATCTTGATATTGTAATCCTACCCACGGACAAAGGCCCCACCACCGTTGTTTTGAGCCACAAGGATTACCTGGCAGAAGGACTCCACCAGCTGTCAGATACAACTACCTACAAACCTTGACACAGTGACCCCATTCCAGAAATCCAGCAGGATCTCTAGTCACTCCTCAAATACTCAGGCCAATCCCAGAACCTCTCCCCGGAGTCCATCTCTCTGCTCACCCCTACCTCCCTCCGCACTCCTACCTTCTCTGTGCTTACTAAAGTCCATAAATCCAACCACCCAGGACGCCACATTGTGGCCGGTTACTGGGCCCCACTGAGAGAATGTCTTCTCACAAAGACCAACACCTTCAACCTATTATCCAGAACCTACCCTCCTATATAAAAGATACCAACCATTTCCTCCACCGACTCCCCACAGTTCCTGTCCCTTTACCACTTGGTGCCCTGCTCGTCACTACTGATGTCACGTCCCTTTACACTAACATCCATAATGCCCATGGCCTTACCATTACTGAACACTACCTTTCTCAATGGCCGACAGATTCCAAACCAACAACTTCGCCTACTCGCCATTACCAACAATATCCTCACCCACAACTATTTCTCCTTTGAAGGCATTACTTACAAACAAATCCAAGGTACGGCTATGGGCATCCGCATGGCACCATCCTATGCCAACCTATACTTGGGCCATTTCGAGGAATCCTTCCTAAACACTCAGAATCCTAAACCCCTCACCTGGTTCAGATTCACTGATGACATCTTTGCTACCTGGATCAAGGGTAAGGACACCCTATCCACATTCCTCCAGAACCTCAACAACTTCTCCCCCATTTGCTTCACCTGGTCCTACTCAACACAACAAGCCACCTTCCTAGATGTTGACCCCCACCTCAAAGATGGCTACATCAGTGCCTCCATCCATATCAAACCCACTAACAACCAGCAATACCTCCACTCCGACAGCTGCCACCCATTCCATACCAAGAAGTCCCTTCCATACAGCCTAGCCACACGTGGTCGTCGCATCTGCAATGATGAGGGCCCTCTTGAAATATACCGAGGATCTCAATGAAGCCTTCACTGACCATAATTATCCTCCCACTTCTTGTAAAAAACAAATCTCCCGTGCCTTATCTTTCCAGTCTCCGACACCTCCCAAATCCGATTGTCCAGCCACAGAGGAGCATTCCCATCATAACTCGGTACCATCCAGGACTGGAGCAACTGAATTACATTCTCTGCAAGGGTTTTGACTATCTCTCATCGTGGTCTGAAATGAGAAATGTCCTGCCCACTATCTTGACCACCTCTCCCACAGTGGTATTCCTCAGTCCACCGAATCAATGCAATATACTAGTCCATCCCTATACAACCCCTGCTCCCAACCCCTTACCTCATGGCTCATATTCCTGTAATAGACCTAGAGGCAAGACCTATACCACACATCCACCGCCACCTACTCCAGTCCGGTCACAAACATCAAAGGCAGGGCTACCTGTGAAACCAGTCATGTGATCTACGAGCTAGGCTGCAACCACTGTGCTGCATTCTATGTGGGCATGACAATCAACAAGCATGAATGGCCACCGACAAACTGTGGCCAAGAAACAAGTTGGCCACACTGTTGCTGAACACGCTGCCAAACATGACAGCCTTCATTTCAATGACTGCTTCACAGTCTGTGCCATATGGATCCTTCCCACCAACACCAGCTTTTCTGAATTGCGCAGGTGGTAACTTTCCCTGCAATATATCCTATGTTCCCATAACCATCCCTGCCTCAACCTTCATTAGTCATTGTCCTCACCCATGCAACTCCTTCCCCTTTCCCAAACCAGCACTATACAGCCCTAATTCCACCATCAGACCCAGTCTTTTTACTTCTCTCCTTTTCTGCTACCACTCCTCCCTCCCCACTTCTGCCCTGCCCTCTGTCTAACCTCCTGACTACACACAGCTGCCCTACCCCCTCTCCACCTCGTCCCTGTGCGCTCCCCAGCAGCACTGCACTGTCCACTACCCCTACCCTACTATCCCTCCACCTCCCCACCCCTAGTCGCCACTCCCATCATGCACTGGTGCTGCTGCTCACAGTGTGGCCTCAGTTGCCTGAGACTGCAGTCATGTGTATGTGAGTTTCATTTGTGTGTGTGTGTGTGTGTGTGTGTGTGTGTGTGTGTGTGTTGTCTATTTTTGATGATGGTCTTACTGGCTGAAAGCTTTATTTGGGACAGTCATTTTGTTGTGCTTATCTACAACTCAGCATCTCCGCTATATGGTGAGTGGCAACTTTCCTTATCACAATATAATTTTTGAATCCATCTGAGTTATGTACAGACTGTAGTTGGTTAATTGAGCTTATTATAATCTGTGCTACAGATTTTAAGGAATATGTATCCTTCAAGGTATCTGACCCACATGCTTTGCTGCCAATCATTCTCAGTGTCATTTTCTTTGCATAAAGTCACTAAAGCTGATTTTAAGAGGCCACAGAAATTCATCATCACTACATAATTCAACTAGTCAAACACTTATACCCCATTCTCTGTCCAGAGGAATTGCTAGCCAAATTAGACAGCATCCAACACACTAAAAAAATTGATTTATTCATTGCTTATTTGCAATAGTCAACACACAGAGAACTGTAGAATATATTATTAGCTATAAATACACTGTTTGGTATGTACAAGTATAACAGTTTAATGGTTGGTGTCACCATTACTTCGGCTACATTCAAGGAATACCATGAAGAACTTATAGAGGACTTCCTGCATTGTGCAAACTATCTAGCAGAAATTTTTCAATGTTCACCATGAGAGAAAAAAACCATTAAGCAATTTAACTGTGTTTTTTGGGCAGCTTCAATCTAATGATCTATGCTGCAAATTGAGCAAACCAAGTTTCTTGAATCATGCTTGTACTACTTAAAGAACATATTAAGCAAAGTGGGAATCGTGTCCACATTTGCTCATGTCAAAGTAACAGATAATTTACCAGCACCCAGGACATTTATCCTGCACTAAGACAACTGCTGCTACTACTGCTACCGGTTTATCCCTAACACCACCAAAATTTCATACCCTCTGAACAAGAACAGAAACAAGGACACAGAATCCCAGTAGTTAGCCACATGCTAGAAGCTTTCTTACATTAAAAAAAAAAAAAAAAAAAAAAAAAAAAAAAAAAAAAAAAAAAAAAAAAAAAAACCATCACCATCACCTCTCAGTGCAGCACTGCACCCACACTCACTCATAGGACCCCTGACAACAAGGGAGCAACCAACTGACATCACTTGAAAATCACCAGTGCAACATAACTATTCTCATATAGAAAAAGGACCTCTTGCTATTGTATATAGTGTTTGGAAGTCTTATACAAAGCTTTCTGAAACAAACTTTGATGTGAGCATTGAACATGGGTTACTGAATCTGCTATTTGGCCGCCAATTGCCCCCCAAAACAAACACACACACACACACACACACACACACACACACACACACACACAGAAATAGTGTACAATGTTTTCAAAGGTGGGCTCCACAGCTAAGTAATTTTTGGTACAAAAGGCCTATGGGCAAACAGTGTAATTTGCTTCAGCATCTGCTAGAAGACCTTTGAGACCCTTCAATACTATAGTGAATTAGCAGCACAGAACTCCATCAGTGAATATGAGGTAGCTGTGAAGATCACAGCTGTGTGAACCAAGCACCATGTTGTCACATAAACCAAGTTAGTGTTAAGACGAATGTTCAGTAGTAACAGCTTCTATATAATGCTACTTGGGTGAAATGACACTGTGACAACAGCATGCACTTACAGTCTTGGGCTGAGGAAATGGCTTATTTCCGTAGACACAAGACGGGAACATGAATTGTGGGAGAACTCACATACATCTCCCAGTTAATTTGTAAGTTTTCTTTCTTTCTTTCTTTCTTTCTTTTTTGTCAGTTTTTGTACCCCCTGTCCACCCTTGGCAGGGATTTATCTCGCCACACCCTCACTACAGCCCTGCTGCCACAGGGAAAATCAGATGATGTAGGCACCCAAGAGCAGCTGCAACCACAAAACCACATAAATCAATGTTTCCAGATTTTCTTCTACAGGGTGACACAGAATAACGGGAATGTTTGAAATGAGTAGTGGCAGCCATGAGCAGGTGGCGGCACTGCGGGTTCATTACAGTTAGCGAGTAAACAGTCCGCCATTTCAGTAATCATGGATCAGTGGAACAGACAGCAGCATGTGTTAGCCATAAAAATGTTTTACAAAAACAATGATAGTTTGGTAGCGGCACAGAGGGAGTTTCGACATTTTTATAATTTAGAACGCCATGATGCCGTTCCGTCGAAACAAGCAATAAAATATTGGATTAACAACTTTGAAGAGACTGGATCTGCCCTCAAGAAGAAACCAACAGGACGACCAAGAAGTGTGCGTTCTCCAGCAAACATTGATCATGTATGCAAGTCTGTCTTACACTGCCCACGGTATTCAATTCGTAAGCAAGCAGCAGTGGTTGGAATGTCCTGGGAGTGTGTTTGCAGAATTCTTCATCTTGATTTAAAATTTCATCTGTACAAACTACAGATGGTGTAACAACTGAAGGACAACAATTAACGGTTATGATTAGGAATCTTTCGACAAATGATAACAAAAATAAACAATGACGATGAATTTCTAAACAAGCTGTGGATATCAGATGAGGCACATTTTCCTCTCACAGGTTATGTGAATAAACAGAACTACCGTTACTGGGCAAGCACAAATCCTAATGACATTCGTGAGTGCCCTTTACACGCTAGTAAAGAGACAGTATGGTGTGGTGCTTCATCACATGGGATTATCGGACCATATTTTTTCGCAAGTGAACAGGGAAACACATAACTGCAATAAGGATCGTTACATGGAGATGATACGAACTTTCGTTACACCTGCATTGAACAACTTCCCAAGCATTCAAGAAGCCTGGTTTCAACAGGACGGAGCACAACAATCAATGGCGTATGTGCGAGAGCTGTTTGGCAACTGTGTGATCTCACGATTCAGTAACATTCCCTGCCCTCCTAGATCACCAGATTTATCTGTTTGTGATTTTCTCTTGTGGAGCTACCTCAAGAGAAAAGTCTACACAACTCCACCAAGAACCCTGGATGAATTAAAACAAAGAATTCGGGATGCAATTCACAGTATCCCAGCTGAGATGTTGCAGCGGTCAATGAGGAATCTCAACAGCAGATTTCACGAACGTATTCATACAGAAGGACGCCATCTAAAGAAAGTAATTTAAAAAAAATGATAAATGCCATCAATGTTTCGCAAATGGTATAGTTGTAAGGTTTCAAGTACTACGAATGCAATTTCTTTCCTTCATCACTTCTAGTTTTATTGGATTGCGGAATGTTCCCATTTTTCTGTGTCACCCCGTACATACATGTTGTGTCATCAGCATACATTTTTTGACCCTTCCAACTGGCTTCAATACTGCTTACAAATAGGTTGAACAGAACCAGGCCAAATGCAGATCCTTGAGGTTGTTGTTGTGGTCTTCAGTCCTGAGACTGGTTTGATGCAGCTCTCCATGCTACTCTATCCTGTGCAAGCTTCTTCATCTCCCAGTGCGTACTGCAGTCTACATCCTTCTGAATCTGCTTAATTTATTCATCTCTTGGTCTCCCTCTACGATTTTTACCCTCCACACTGCCCTCCAATACCAAATTGGTGATCCCTTGATGCCTCAGAACATGTCCTACCAACCGATCCCTTCTTCTAGTCAAGTTGTGCCACAAATTTCTCTTCTCCCCAATTCTATTCAATATTTCCTCATTAGTCATGTGATCTACCCATCTAATCTTCAACATTCTTCTGTAGCACCACATTACAAAAGCTTCTATTCTCTTCTTGTCTAAACTATTTATCGTCCATGCTTCACTTCCATACATGGCTACACTCCATACAAATACTTTCAGAAACGACTTCCTGACACTTAAATCAATACTCGACGTTAACAAATTTCTCTTCTTCAGAAACACTTTCCTTGCCATTGCCAGTCTACATTTTATATCCTCTCTACTTCAATCATCATCAGTTACTTTGCTCCCCAAATAGCAAAACTCCTTTACTACATTAAGTGTCTCATTTCCTAATCTAATTCCCTCAGCATCACCCGACTTCATTCGACTACATTCCATTATGCTCGTTTTGCTTTTGTTGATGTTCATCTTAAAAAAATGGTTCAAATGTCTCTGAGTACTATGGGACTTAACTTCTGAGGTCATCACGCCCCTCGAACTTAGAACTAGTTAAACCTAACTAACCTAAGGACATCACACACATCCATGCTCGAGGCAGGATTCGAACCTGCGACTGTAGTGGTCGCGCGGTTCCGTGACTGTAGCGCCTGGAACCGCTCGGCCATTCAGACCGGCTGTTCATCTTATATCCTCCTTTCAAGACACTGTCCATTCCGTTCAACTGCTCTTCCAAGTCCTTTGCTGTCTCTGACAGAATTACAATGTCATCGGCGAACCTCCAAGTTTTTATTTCTTCTCCATGGATTTTAATACCTACTCCGAATTGTTCTTCTGTTTCCGTTATTGTTTGCTCAATATATAGGTTGAATAACATCGGGGATAGGCTACAACCCTGTCTCACTCCCTTCCCAACGACTGCTTCCCTTTCATACCCCTCGAATCTTATAACTGCCATCTGCTTTCTGTACAAATTGTAAATAGCCTTTCGCTCCCTGTATTTTACCCCAGCCACCTTCAGAATTTGAAAGAGAGTGTTCCAATCAACATTGTCAAAAGCTTTCTCGAAGTCTACAAATGCTAGAAATGTAGGCTTGTCTTTCCTTAATCTTTCTTTTAAGATAAGTCGTAGGGTCAGTATTCCCTCACGTGTTCCAACATTTCTACGGAATCCAAATTGATCTTCCTCGAGGTTGGCTTCTATCAGTTTTTTCCATTCGTCTGTAAAGAATTCGCGTTAGTATTTTGCAGCTGTGACTTCTTAAACTGATAGTTCGGTAATTTTCACATCTGTAAACACCTGCTTTCTTTGGGATTGGAATTATTATATTCTTCTTGAAGTCTGAGGGTATTTTGCCTGTCTCATACATCTTGCTCACCAGATGGTAGAGTTTTGTCAGGACTGGCTCTCCCAAAGCTGTCAGTACTTCTAATGGAATGTTGTCTACTCCGGGGGCCTTGTTTTGACTCGGGTCTTTCAGTGCTCTATCAAACTCTTCACGCAGTATCATATCTCCACTTCATCTTCATCTACATCCTCTTCCATTTCCATAATATTGCCCTCAAGTACATCGCCCTTGTATAGATCCTCTATATACTCCTTCCACCTTTCTGCTTTCCCTTCTTTGCTTAGAACTGGGTTTCCATCAAAGCACTTGATATTCATGCAAGTGGTTCTCCTTTCCCCAAAGGTCTCTTTAATTTTCCTGTAGGCAGTATCTATCTTACCCCTAGTGAGATAAGCCTCTACATCCTTACATTTGTCCTCTAGCCATGCCTGCTTAGCCATTTTGCACTTCCTGTCAATATCATTTTTGAGACATTTGTATTCCTTTTTGCCTGCTTCATTTGCTGCATTTTTATATTTTCTCCTTACATCAATTAAATTCAATATTTCTTCTGCTACCCACGGGTTTCTACCAGCTCTCATCTTTTTACCTATTTGATCCTCCACTGCCTTCACTATTTCATCCCTCAAAGCTACCCATTCCTCTTCTACTGTATTTCTTTCCCCCATTCCTGTCAATTGTTCCCTTATGCTCTCCCTGAAAATCTGTACAACCTCTGGTTCTTTCAGTTTATCCACATCCCATCTCCTTAAATTCCCAACTTCATAACCAATAGATTGTGGTCAGAGTCCACATCTGCCCCTGGAAATGTCTTACAATTTAAAACCTGGTTCCTAAATCTATGTCTTACCATTATATAATCTATCTGATACCTTTTAGTATCTCCAGGGTTCTTCCATTTACACAACCTTCTTTCATGATTCTTGAACCAAGTGTTAGCTATGATTAAGTTATGCTCTGCACAAAATTCTACCAGGCGGCTTCCTCTTTCATTTCTCTCCCCCAATCCATGTTCACCTACTATGTTTCCTTCTCCCCCTTTTCCTACTCTCGAATTCCAGTCACCCATGACTATTAAATTTTTGTCTCCCTTAACTACCTGAATAATTTCTTTTATCTCATCATACATTTCTTCTAGTTCTTCATCACCTGCAGAGCTAGTTGGCATATAAACTTGTACTACTGTACTAGGTATGGGCTTCGTGTCTATCTTGGCCACAATAATGCATTCACTATGCTGTTTGTAGTAGCTTACCCGCACTCCTATTTTTTCTTTCTCCTGATAATGACGTCCTCTTGAGGTAGTCACCGCCCGGAGATCCGAATGGGGGACTATTTTACCTCCGGAATATTTTACCCAAGAGAACGCCATCATCATTTAATCATACAGTAAAGCTGCATGCCCTCGGGAAAAATTACGGCTGTAGCTTCCCCTTGCTCTCAGCCGTTCGCAGTACCAGAACAGCAAGGCCATTTTGGTTAGTGTTACAAGGCCAGATCAGTCACTCATCCAGACTGTTGCCCCTGCAACTATTGAAAATGCTGCTGCCCCTCTTCAGGAACCACACGTTTGTCTGGCCTCTCAACAGATACCCCTCCGCTGTGGTTGCACCTACGGTACGGCTATCTGTATCATTGAGGCACGCAAGCCTCCCCACCAACGACAAGGTCCATGGTTCGTGGGGGGGGGGGGGGGGGGGGGGGGGGTTACACTGTACTTAATATCTCAGATTTCAGATCTGCATCCAGATTCTGTTGTCATATTCGGATTTCTGTTATTGATAGACAATTTGACCCATTCCTCTGCATGTCCACGTGTGCCACAGATTTCAAGTTTTTCGATTAGTGCTGTATGGGTGACTGTGTCAAAAGCTTTTAACAAATCCAGCAACATAGTAGATACAGAGATTCCTTTGTCTAATGCACCTGTAACAGATTCTGTTGGGCCGGAGACAGATGTTTCTGTAGACACCCTTTCATGGAAACTGTGTTGTGATGGAACCAGAATCCTATGTTTCTCTAAGAATGTGGTCATCCTACAATACACATGAGCATCTCCAGTATTTTTCAGAAACCAGAGATTAAAGATACTGGTCTGTAGTTATTTGGATAATCTTTTGTCAGCTTTCTTATATACTAGTACTAATCTGCCCATTTTTAATTTTTCCGGAAACAGTCCCTCTATGAATGAACAGTCTGTTGTATCCAAAAGAGGTTTAATTATTCCTTCACCCATGCTTTATTAGATAGTTTAATATTTCATCACCTCCTGCAAACTACTTGGATTTTAATTTCTGAATTATTTTTATCAGTACTGTTTTTGTTACTGGTTCCAGGAACAGTGAGTGGGATTGTTGCCCAAGTGTTCTAGGTTGCTTTAACCCTCCAGCCACTGCCAGCACAGGCGTGTGCATTTAATGCAGATATGTTTGTGGGGACTGTGAATACTGTGTTGAATGTAATTTCTGCCCTCTTAGCACATCGGAAGTCACTGTATTCCTGTCAAATCTTTTTCTGTTGCTCCAGAATGATGGAAAATCACCCATGGTTAAAGGGTTAACCTTTGATGACATCTTTGCTCATTTAAATTTTGCACATCCTACTCACCCCATAGCAGAGATGCTGAGTCACAGATAGGCACAACAAAATTACTGTCAGAAAGTGAGCTTTCGGCCAACAAGGCCTTCATCGAAAATAGACAACACTCTCTCTCTCTCTCTCTCTCTCTCTCTCTCTCTCTCTCTCTCTCTCTCTCACACACACACACACACACACACACACACACACACACACACAATCCCAGTCTCTGGTAGCTAAAGCCAGACTGTGAGCAGCAATGCATGATGGGAGAGGCAACCATGTGGTGGGGGTAAGGTGGAGGCTGTGGGGGTAAGGGGAGGGATAGCAGGGTAGGTGTGGGGGACGGTAAAAGTGCTGCTTGCGGCAGCATACAAGGATGAGGTAGAGAGAGCATAGGACATCTAGGTGCAATCGTGAGGTTAGATGGAGTGAAGGGGGGTAGGGTTGTTAGTAGAAAGGGAGAGAAGTAAAAAGACTTTGGGTGCATTGGAGGAATAAAGGGCTGTGAAGTGCTGGAATGAGAGCAGGGAAGGAGCTAGATGGGTGAGGACAGTTGAGGTGTCGCAGGTAGGGTGCAATCGCCAATTTGTCTATTAAAGCTTTCTTGTATGAATGTATGTGGGCTCCAGTGCAAGCAGTCAGAATCCTATACAATCTGCAACGGGTAAGCTGTGTTCTGCAGATGTGTGTCATGACCATATGGCGTGACTGCAGGGTGGAAAGTAGCGGAGAGGCACTTACAGAGTAGTTACACTCTCTAGAACTATAAAAATTGCTAAGTGATCTACAAATAGCCTGTGTGTTTGTGTGGTTTTTGTCTCTATCAACGTACCAACGCTTTCGTTTGGTAAGTTACAGAATCTTTGTGTGTGTGTGTGTGTGTGTGTGTGTGTGTGTGTGTGTGTGTGTGTATATATATATATATATATCTCAATATAATGGAAGGAAACATTCCACGTGGGAAAAATTATATATAAAAACAAAGATGAGGTGACTTACCGAACAAAAGCGCTGGCAGGTCGATAGACACACAAACAAACACAAACATACACACAAAATTCAAGCTTTCGCAACAAGCTGTTGCCTCATCAGGAAAGAGGGAAGGAGAGGGGAAGATGAAAGGAAGTGGGTTTTAAGGGAGAGGGTAAGGAGTCATTCCAATCCCGGGAACGGAAAGACTTACCTTAGGGGGAAAAAAGGACAGGTATACACTCGCACACACGCACATATCCATCCACACATACAGACACAAGCAGACATATGCCCTGAAGCATTACACCAACAACCTGACAGCAGCTTTCGCATCCCGCAACTACCCTCCCGACCTAGTACAGAAGCAAATAACCAGAGCCACTTCCTCATCCTCTCAAACCCAGAACCTCCCACAGAAGAACCACAAAAGTGCCCCACTTGTGACAGGATACTTTCCGGGATTGGATCAGATTCTGAATGTGGCTCTCCAGCAGGGATACGACTTCCTCAAATCCTGCCCTGAAATGAGATCCATCCTTCATGAAATCCTCCCCACTCCACCAAGAGTGTCTTTCCGCCGTCCACCTAACCTTCGTAACCTCTTAGTTCATCCCTATGAAATCCCCAAACCACCTTCCCTACCCTCTGGCTCCTACCCTTGTAACCGCCCCCGGTGTAAAACCTGTCCCATGCACCCTCCCACCACCACCTACTCCAGTCCTGTAACCCGGAAGGTGTACACGATCAAAGGCAGAGCCACGTGTGAAAGCACCCACGTGATCTACCAACTGACCTGCCTACGCTGTGACGCATTCTATGTGGGAATGACCAGCAACAAACTGTCCATTCGCATGAATGGACACAGGCAGACAGTGTTTGTTGGTAATGAGGATCACCCTGTGCCTAAACATGCCTTGGTGCACGGCCAGCACATCTTGGCGTAGTTTTACACCATCCGGGTTATCTGGATACTTCCCACTAACACCAACCTATCCGAACTCCAGAGATAGGAACTTGCTCTTCAATATATCCTCTCTTCCCGTTATCCACCAGGCCTCAATCTCCGCTAATTTCAAGTTGCCGCCACTCATACCTCACCTGTCATTCAACATCATCTTTGCCTCTGCACTTCTGCCTCGACTGACATCTCTGCCCAAACTCTTTGTCTTTAAATATGTCTGCTTGTGTCTGTATATGTGGGACGATGCTAAGTTCACCGGACTTGGATACGATGTGACGTCATTATGACGTATACACGCTACATCGAAAACGATAGAAACCGTATATCGACTATTCGACTTTTGTGAACTTTCGAGAGGTAGTGACAGGGTAGCGTTGTGCTCTGCGCCACTCGTTTAAATGTGTTTTGCGTTCCTTGCGTTTAAATCGGGTATTGTACTGTGTTTGTGTCCTGTGCGTTGTTTTTCGTTTGCTCGTCTCTAATTATGTGTTCAGCATTCGAGAGACTAATGAGAGAAAATCTGAAAGAGTTCAGCATCGATGACGACGGGCAATTGCGTGGTTATTGTGAATCTCAAGCAGAAATTGATGTACTTCTGACCCAACTGAAGTGCGTCGGTTATTCGTACTCTGTGAGAAGAAGCACTCAGCAGCCAAAATCTTTAGATGCGTCAAGACACTAACCTTTGGTTAAGATTACATTGAGAAATCTACTTCCCCTCATATTTCGTCTCCGGTCGACGATTTTTCTTCAACAATGCCTCATATTTTTCTTTTTAAGTTCGAAATTCAATCATTCTACACACCAGTCATTACTGGACACTAAGGTACCTGTCTCTGCGGTCCGAGTGTAAAATTACTTGGAATTATGGTTGATAAAAGAGTATATTGAGGTGGACATATAAATTACTTAGCTAACAAACTTGCACAAGTTCTCTTTCAGCTATATAAATTAAGAAAAAAAAGTCAGCAAGAGTATGCTGCTACAATATGATATGTACTGACAAGACCAATTGTATGAAACCATACTAAAATATTGATAATAAATAAATATTATTTTCGGCGTAAGCGTTCAACACAAAGGTTGCAGTCAGGAGGGCTATGGGAACGCAGGATACTCTGCAAGGAGAGTTCCCACCTACGCACTTCAGAAAAGCTGGTGTTGGTGGGAAGGATCCAGGTGGCACAGACTGTGAAGCAGTCATTGAAATGAAGAATGTCGTGTTGGACGGCATGGTCAGCACTGAGGGTCCAGCTGTTTCTTGGCTACAGTTTGTTGGTGGCTATTCATGTGGACAGACAGCCTGCTGGTTGTCATGCCCACAAAGAATGCAGCACAATGGTTGCAACTAAGGCTGTAGGTCACATGACTGATTTCAAAGCTAGCCCTGCCTTTGATGGGATAGGTGATGTTTGTGACTAGAGTGGAGTAGTTGGAAGGATGTACGGGACAGGTCTTGCATCTAGTCCTGCTACAGGGATATGAGCCATGAGGCAAGGGGTTTGGAGCGGGGATATTGTGTAGGTTCAGTGGGCAGAGGGGCAGGACGAGAGGTAGTTGAAACTCTGACGGAGAATGTAATTCGGTTGCTCCAGTCCTGGGTGGTACTGAGTCATGACAGGAATGTTAGTCTGTCACTGGACAGTGAGACTTTGGGTGGTGGTGGGTGACTGGAAAAATAAGGCATGGGAGATCTATCTTTGTACAAGGCTGGGGATTGAGCGGGGTGGGGGGTATTACAATCTGCGGCGACCTCAGTGAGAGGGACTGCTCATTACTACAGATGCAGCAGCCACGGGTGGCTAGGCTGTATGGAAGGGACTTCTTGGTATGGAATGGGTGGCAGCTGTCAAAGAGGAGGTACTGGTGGTGGTTGGTAGGCTTGATATGGACAGAGGTACTGATACAGCCCATCTTTGAGGTGGAGGTCAACATTGAGGAAGGTGGCATGTTGGGATGAGTAGGACCAGGTGAAGGGAATGGGGGAGAAAGTGTTGAGGTTCTGGAGGAATGTGGATAGGGTGTCTTCATCCTCAATCCAGGTTGCAAAGATGTCATCAATGAATCTGAACCAGGTGATGGGTTTGGGATCCTGAATGTTTAGGAAGGATTCCTCTAGTAGGCCCATGATAAGGTGGGCATAGGATGGTGCCATGCAGGTGCCCATAGTCCCATAGGCCCAGTGAGAGGAACTGCTCATCACCACAGACGCGGTGGATACAGGTGGCAAGGCTGTATGGAAGGGACTTCTTGGTATGGAACAGGTGGTAGATGTCAAAGAGGAGGTATTGCTGGTGGTTGGTAGGTCTGGTATGGACAGAGATACTGATGTAGCCATCTTTGAGGTAGAGGTCAACATCTAGGAAGGTGGCTGTAAACTTCATTGCACGACATTTCGGCTGGACAACTGCCAGCCGAAATATCGTGCAAGGAAGTTTACGATGATCAGCTGCAAGCCCGAAATCTTTTTGAACAGTTGATTCACTCAGAAAATTTCAAATTTTACATATAGGAAGGTGGCTTGTTGGGTTGAATAGGATCAGGTGAAGCGAGTGGGAGACAAGGTGTTGAGGTCCTAGAGGAATGTGGACAGGGTGTTTTCAGTCTAAACCCTGATCATGAAGATGTCATCAGTGAATCTGAACCAGGTGACAAGTTCAGAATTCTGAATGTTTAGGAATGATTCCTCTAGAAGGCCCATGAAAAGGTTTGCATAAGACGATGACATGCGGGTGCCCATAGTCGTATACCAGATTTGTTCACAGGTAATGTCTTCAAAGCAGAAATAATTGTGGGTGATGGTATAGTTGATCATGGCAACTAGGATGGAGGTTGTTGGTTTGGAATACATCAGGCATTGGAAAGGTAGTGTCCAATAGTGGTAAGACCATGGGCATTAGGGATGTTAATGTAAAGGGAGGTGGCATGAATAGTGACAAGTAGGGTACCATGTGATAAAGGAATGGGAACTGTGGAGTGTCTGTGGAGGAAATGATCGGTATCTTTTGTACAGGAGGGTAGGTTGCGGGTAATAGGCTGGAGGTGTTGGTCTACAAGAGCAAGGATTCTCTCAGTGGGTGTACAGTAAACAACTGCAATGGGGCGTCCTGGGTTGTTGGGTTTATGGACTTTAGGGGCCTAAGGATTTGAGGAGAGACTGGTGATGCTGCTGGATTTCTGGAGTGGTGTCACTGTGGCAGCATTTGTATAATCTGACAGCTGTCAGAGTCCTTCTGCTAGGTAATCCTTGTGGTTCAAAACAACAGTGGTGGAGCCATTGTCAGCATGCAGGATTATAAGGTTGGGATCAGCTTTTGGTGATGAACTGCAGTTCTTTCTGCAGACGATAGTGATGCAAGGTTCAAGGTTAAGAAATTCTGGAAAGTTAACAGGGGGTGATGGTTTGGAATCAGTGGGGGTGGCTCATGGTTTGATGGAGGAGTGAACTGAGTCAGGCAGGATTCAACATTGGTCCTTGGTTGAGTTTGGTTGGTAGGATTGGTGGTGAAAAAGTGTTTCCAAAGTAAGGGCCAGGAAAAGTAGAGAGGCCTTTAACAAGTCCAACATGAGTGTTTTGCCAGTCTACAACTCAGCACCTGCCCTATACGGTGAGTAGCAACTATTCTTATCATAATATTGTTACATTCCATCCTGAGTCTTCCGTTGTTTGTTGAGTATATTAGAAATTTTTGTTCCATTTGTGACTATCTCATTCCCATTTTTCACTGACTTAATCAAATTTCTGTTACTTACATTCTTTTGACTACCACTTTCAGTGTTGATTACAGCCCATTATGATTTCAATTTGATATGGGTGTGTTTATTGAACTGGTTTCTGCTTCTATTATTGATTGGCTGCACTTCTCCTGACACTGTTTATATGTCTCCATATTCCCTGTTTGAGTTCCTTGACTCTAGTCCTGAGTTCAGTTATTTCTTTAGTAAATAACTGCCTACTGTGACCTGGCTTATTCTGGCAGGTCATTTTTGGGAAGACTGCATGAAAATGCTGCATTACTGTGTTAAGAAAAGCATCATACTTCTCATTTGTGCTTTGTGCATGCATTTGTTTCAGTTCAATATTCTTCCCTGTGTTATTTTCTCTTTTGTCTTGCTTTGTTTTGTTTCTGAACTCGTATTTTTGTAGATACAAAACATTAACCCATGATAATCAAAGATGAAATTGAAGATCCGAAATATACACAACATCCTTCTTCAACATTCACAAAACTCAAGCTGGCTAAAGTGACCAAGTGGTTCTAGGCACTACAGTCTGGAACCGGGCGACCGCTACGGTCGCAGGTTCGAATCCTGCTTTGGGCATGGATGTGTGTGATGTCCTTGGTTTAGTTAGGTTTAAGTAGTTTTAAGTTCTAGGGGACTGATGACCTCAGAAGTTAAGTCCCATAGTGCTCAGAGCCATTTGAACCAACAAAACTCAATGAAAGCTGTAAATTATTTAAAATTTCACTATTTAAAATTACCAAAATGACATGAAATAGGCGCCCAGAATACATTCCATCCAAATCTTGTCGCTCAGCATTAAAATTCCAGCAAACAGCATCAGAAGCGTTACATGATCAAGTGGAAAATGTGTCTGAAGAACATGGCAGTAATGAATGCACAAACTGTATTAGTTTATGTTCAATGCAGAAACTTTTAAGTGAAAGTTGGCAGAAGTTGTGTTAAAGGAAAACTGCAAAGTCTTATCTGAGTACTAGCATCATAAGGTAAAGAAAAAATGTGAACTTTTTTAACACTACTGAATACAGAGTAAAAACATCAAGGGTACTACCAAATGCAAGTGGTACTTTTCAAAATAAAGCTATCAAGTCGCAGACAGAATATGTATGGATGTGGAAACATATGCTCTGTGTTTTATGATGATGATTATTATTATTATTATTATGTAAGTTGAATTTATGCTAATGTGAGCGGATGTCTATCTGCCCCTTCACAAAATGGTAAAAAGACTGTATAAGACAAAAAGACTCATTTTGTACCGGAAAGATGTGTAGCCCTACTTATCTTTCAAAGAAAAATATCCTTTTCATTTTACAAAGTTTTGTCAGCTGCACCCACAACAATGAATTACTGTAAGCAGTTGTAGAATGCATAATGTCACCAAACTGTAAATCTGATAGTGCATGAACAATGTCGTATGCAAGCATGCAGTAAACATTACGCCAGTTTGTCATTTATTGCAGGTCATCTTCACTGTGTTGTAGTTTTAATGGCCAGCAGTGAATGCCATTAATACTGTGGAAGCAAATCGATCACATGAATTTCGTGAAATCATTCTGGAGAATAAATTTCAGTTGTATAGGTATAGTTAATACCACTCTGAGTTGTAATGTCTGTCAGGTGATAATATAAAGTCAAAACTAGTTGCATCAAAATAAAGTTTTATTTAGGAGCACCTTTTGGTGATGTACGAAAAATATACACTACTGACCATTAAAATTGCTACACCAAGAAGAAATGCAAATAATGAACGAGTATTCATTGGACAAATTATTATACTAGAACTGACATGTGATTACATTTTCACACAATTTGGGTGCATAGATCCTGAGAAATCAGTACCCAGAACAACCACCTCTGGCCGTAATAACGGCCTTGATACGCCTGGGCATTGAGTCAAACAGAGCTTGGATGGCGTGTACAGGTACAGCTGCCCATGCAACTTCAACACGATACCACAGTTCATCAAGAGTAGCGACTGGCGTATTGTGACGAGCCAGTTGCTCGGCCACCATTGACCAGACGTTCTCAGTTGGTGAGAGATCTGGAGAATGTGCTGGCCAGGGCAGCAGTCGAATATTTTCCGTATCCAGAAAGGCCCGTACAGGACCTGCAACATGCGGTCGTGCATTATCCTGCTGAAATGTAGGGTTTCACAGGGATTGAATGAAGGTTAGAGCCACAGGTCGTAACACATCTGAAATGTAACGTCCACTGTTCAAAGTGTCGTCAATGCGAACAAGAGGTGACTGAGACGTGTAACCAATGGTATGCCATACCATCACACCGGGTGATACACCAGTATGGCGATGACGAATACACGCTTCCAATGTGTGTTCACCGCGATGTCGCCAAACACGGATGAGACCATCATGATGCTGTAAACAGAACCTGGATTCATCCGAAAAAATGATGTTTTCCCATCGTGCACCCAGGTTCGTCGTTGAGTACACCATCGCAGGCGCTTCTGTCTGTGATGCAGCGTCGAGGGTATCCGCAGCCATGGTCTCCAAGCTGACAGTCCATGCTGCTGCAAACGTCATCAAACTGTTCGTGCAGATGGTTGATGTCTTGCAAACGTCCCCATCTGTTGACTCAGGGGTCGAGACGTGGCTGCACGATCCGTTACAGCCATGCGGATAAGATGCTGGTCATCTCGACTGCTAGTGATATGGGCCGTTGGGATCCAGCACGGCGTTCCGTATCACCCTCCTGAACCCACTGATTCCAAATTCTGCTAACAGTCATTGGATCTAGACCAACGCGAGCTGCAATGTTGTGATACGATAAACTGCAATCGCAATAGGCTACAATCCGACCTTTATCAAAATCGGAAACGTGATGGTACGCATTTCTCCTCCTTACATGAGGCATCACAACAACGTTTCACCAGGCAACACCGGTCAACTGCTGTTTGTGTGTGAGAAATCACGTTGGAAACTTTCCTCCTGTCAGCACGTTGTAGGTGTCGCCACCAGCGCCAACCTTGTGTGAGTGCTCTGAAAAGCTAATCATCTGTAGCACATCATCTTCGTGGTGTAGTAATCTTAATGGCCAGTAGTATATTTTATGAAAGCTGTGATGAACAATTTAAAGATGAAGTCTTGTTTAAACAAGGAATGGGAAACAGCTCTTTAACTGCAGAAGAGAATACTTAAGCAACAGAAGAAAGTTCTTAAGCAGAAGGTGTTAAAAAGCCTGTGCAAAGTAAATATTCTGCACAGAAGTGTAAACGAAGGACAGAAAAATACAGGTCTGAATTGCAAATATCTTCACATGTATTTATTCAAGAGGTGAGGTTTTTGTATGAAACTAGCCTATTTTGTTTGGTTTTACAGCAGCAATACCAGGCCATCAAAAAGTTTTGTTTTACGGCACAAAATGAACTGGGGTAATATGTGTCCAAGTTAAAACTACAGAACATGAAGATAGAGAGGGGTTAAAAAACGACTATACGTAAATCCCAATTGACATAAGAGAAGACAGCTAAAAACAGGCACGTGAAGAAACAGCTACAAATGACACCATGCAAAAAAAGAGGCCCAAAAGAAAAAATTAAATGGCCCTCGTCATATTGCTTTGACGAATAAACAGTAAAATGTGGTCCATAGGCCATGCATCATTTTCTAAAACGGCCAATAACTCAGACAGCAAACCCAAGTGGGAATGCTAACAGTTAAAAAATTGGCATTCTGTCAGGAAGTGGCGGACAGTTAAAACTTGGGCGCACATGTGAACAGTGTGGTGGAGGAGCGCCACTTATCACATGACTATGGCTAAAAAGGCAGTACCCAATACGCAACCTAGTTAAAATGACTTCCTCCCGGTGGAAGGGCAAAGAGAGGGTTGTCCAAGCTGCTGGGAGAGGCTTAATAGTCCACACCTTATTCCCATGATGGGAGGACCAATGGCGATGCCAAAGGGGCACCACCTCCTGAAAGATGGCAACACACAGATCATTGAAGGGAATATAGGAACTAGTGGGCTAAAGTACGAGGACTGCAGCCTTGGCAGTAGCGTCAGCAGCCTTGTTTCCTGGCAGACCAACATGACCAGGAACCCACCCACATAGATGTCAAGTGGCTCCACCAAGAGTGAGCAATGACAGTTTTCTTGGACCCTTTGTATTAAGGGATGGGCAGTGTACAGCGCACACGGACTTTGAAGGGTGCTGAGAGAATCTGAGCAGAGGGCACAATTGAAAAGTCTGAGTTGCTGGAGGTACTCTGTGGCCTGATACAGAGTGAAGTGCTTAGCTGTA
The DNA here is from genome assembly GCF_023864345.2 of Schistocerca serialis cubense. NCBI lineage: Eukaryota > Metazoa > Arthropoda > Insecta > Orthoptera > Acrididae > Schistocerca > Schistocerca serialis. The sequence continues at coordinate 80,340,463 of NC_064642.1, read as the reverse complement.
AATACTGAGCAGTGTGCCGGAAACCAATATCAAAAGATTTGGGCGCCTTTGATAAAGGCACACCCAACACCACAGTCAGTCCGAGAGCCATCAGGATACAGAAAGGTACTATCATGAAGTTCCATGCAAAGGTCGTGAAACTGAAGGTGATAGAGCGAGGCTGGAGTAGCGTCCTTAGGAAGCAAATGAAGGCCAACGTTAACACGGCCCACTCCACGAAGCCAAGATGGTGAAGGGTTCACACCCACCGGAAAGTTGCAGGTAGTGTGAAGTTAAGCCACCGGAGTAAGTACTGAAAGCAGACTCCAGAACGTAACAGAGAAGAGGGACGCGCCCCTTACTGACGATCAAAGGAATCATCAAAGAAAAAGGCATAGGATGGGTGGGGTGGCCACGCGTGGCAGAAAACGGCATTCATACCTGGCGAGGAGAAAGTCACGGCGGTAGGACAGTGGTACTTCAGCAGCTTCAGCATATAGACTCTCAACCGGGCTCGTGTAAAAGGTGCCAGTGGCCAAATGGATGCCACGATGGTGGATAGTGTTGAGACGGCATAAGAGGAACAGACATGCAGATGTATAAACATAGCACCCATAGCCTAGTTTCTAAAGGGTACAAACAGAGGAAGGTGGTTCAATCTGCATCCCAGGAAGTACCACTGAGGAGTAGGACATTGAGGGACTGCGTACAGCGGCCTGCCAGGTAAGACACATTGGAGGACCATGAGAGTTTCCTATCGAAGATGAGCCCCAGGAATTTCGTAGTTTCAACGAATGGAAGGGCAACATGCCTACAATGTAAAGATGACGGGAGAAACCAATTGCGCCACCAGAAATTCCTGCAGAGAGTTTTGTCAGTGGAAAAACGAAAGCCATTGTTGATGCTCCAGGAGTAAAGATGTTCAAGACATCGCTGAAGATGATGCTCAGTGAGACAGGTCCATGGAGAACTACAATAGATGGCAAAATCATCAACGAAACGAAAGCCAGAGATGCCCGGCAGGAAACAGGGTTAATGGCGATAGCAAAGAGGATGATGCTCCAGTCGGAACGGAACCCTGAGGCACACACTGTTTTTCTGGATAACGGTGTGTGACAAGGCAGAACCAACACACACACACCCACAAAACTTGGAATTTTAAAAATTCTTGAAGGAAACAGGGCATGCGGACACAGAAGCCCCACATGTAAAGAGTACCAAGCAGTTCTCCAGTAGGTGTTGTAGGCCTTCTCCAAATCAAAAAACACGGCCACAGTCTGGGATTTCCACAGGAAACCATTCATGACATTGGCGGACAAGGTAACAAGATGGTCAACCTGTGCACTCGTTAGTAAACTGCAAGACTTGAGCCACCATACCAGCCGGGCATGAATCATACGTTCCATCACCTTGCCAACACAGCTGGTGAGAGAGATGGGGCAGTAGCTAGAAGGAAGGTTTTTGTCCTTACCAGGCTTAGGCATGGGTATGACAGTGGCTTCACACCAATGTCTGAGAAATGTGCTCTCTGCCCAGATGCAATTGTACATATTAAGCAGAAAGTGCTTGCTTGCAAGAGAAAGGTGCTGCAACTTCTGAATGTGGATGACACATGGAGCTGGGGCGGAGGATTGGGATGAACTGAGAGCATGCTCTGTCTCCCTCGTAGTAAAGGCAGCATTGTAGCACTCATGATTCTGAGAAGAGAAGGGTATTTCCCAAGCCACCTCCGCTTGTTTCCGATGGAGGAAAGCAGGGCGATAGTGGGAAGAGCTCAAAATTTCCGCGAAATGGCAGCCCTACGTGTTGGAGATAGCATTAGGGTCCATGATGACATCGCCTGCTACTGTCAGGCCGGAAATCAGCGAATGGATCTTGGTCCCAGAGTGTCATCAGAGGTTGGCCCACATGACAGAGGAAGGGGTGGAACTGTTAAAAGAACTAGTGAATGAAATCCAGCTAGCTTTTTTGCTATCATGAAGAGTGGGATGACACTTTGCAAGCATCTGTTTATTATGAATGTGGTTTGCCATTGTAGGGTGGTGGTTAAAAATGTGGAGAGTACGTCTCAGCACGAATTGAGTCACAGTGTGCCTCAGCCCAACAAAGGACTGGGACACAGTGTGGTAAAGAGGAAGTGCGAGGAATTGAATGTTCTGCACCAGTAAGGATAACATTTGTGAGCTATTCCACCTCGTCATCACAAACAGGGAAATCTTGCTGTCTGAAGGTCGCCAGGGAGGAGTAAAACCACCAGTCAGCCTTAGTAAGCTGCATTTTTGGGTGTGCACGTAGGTGGGGTAGAAGTCAGCAAACGGTTAGCACTCGGGAAATGATCACTCGAGTAGGTGTCAGAAAGAATGGACCACTCAAGACGTTGGGCAAGCTGGGCAATGCAGAAGGATAGTTCCAAGTAGGAATAGGTGTGTGAGGAGTCAGAAAGGGACGTTAGTGCTCCAGTGTTAAAGCAGAAGAGGTTAAGTTGATTAAGGTCAGCCAAGAGGACACCTCTCTGACAGGTTCTGGGACAACCCCAAAGGGCATGATGCACATTTAAGTCACCAAGTAGCAGAAATGGGAAAGGCAGCTGCCGAATAAGCTGAAGGAGGTCTGCCCTGGTGACATTGAATGATGGAGGGACATAAATGATAGAGAGGGAAAAAGACATTTGAAGAAGGAAAAGGTGAACTGCAACAGCTTGAACATGGGTAGTCAGGGAGATGGTTTAACTAAGTACATCACCCCATATGAGCAGCATGAGGCCTCCATGAGATGGAATGCCAACCTCAGGGGGAAGGTCAAAATGAACCAGGAAGAAATGGGAAAGCTCCAAGTGGACGTGAGGACGCAATTTTGTTTCTTGAAGGGAGAGTATAAAGGGATGCTCAAATGCTAAAAGCACCTGTAAGTCCTCTTTGTGCGACCAAAGGCCACAAATGTTCAATTAGAGGAGAGTCATGATGAGGAAGAAATGAAGGGGGTGTCACCTTGGTGGCTGCTGATTGACAGCCTGCAAAGACTCACTGCTATAGGGCACAGAAGCAGAAGGATTCTGCTCCATGAGGTCCACAGAAGCATCGGCTTGCCCGTGCTGTCAGTCTGTGGAGTCCAACCCAGAAAAACGGTTGGTGGTGCACACTGACAACACGGAGGCTGGTCGGGCTGAGGTATCTCACGGCAACACCATCAAAGAGGATTTTCGAGTTGGCAAAGGAGAAGACCGTTTGACTTTGTTCGACTTCTTCAATCCTTTCCGGTTAGTAGAGGAAGACTCGGGCATTTCTTGGCTGGAGGGACATAGGAAGTCTTCACAGGAGTACTCTTTCCGTCCTTTCTGAACAACTGATTGTGTAGCCAGTGGCTTCGCCCCTTGAGGCGAGAGTTTGCTGGCTTGTTGCACAGCTGGACAGAGGGGCGAGGGGCATGGAGAGGGGGGGTGGGGGGGTGGCGATGCTACCTTGACACTAGGTGATTTCACAACCTCACAGCTGAATTTGATGTTGCACGTCTGCGTGGCCATGTCCTTCAAGGAGCAAGAGGTAAAATGAACAGAGCTATAAGTGCCAAACGGGAGAACACAGGGTTTGTGACTAGCCAATAATTTGTGAGTGACTCGGTAAGGCACTTTTTCCTTTACCCGGATCTTCCGGACAGCCCGCTCATCAACATACTCGGACAATCCCGAGAGGATGGCATGTCCGCCATTGCAGGTGATACAGCAGGGAGGAGGAGGCAGACAATCACCCTCATGCACATCCCTACCACAGGTTACATATTTGGCTGGGTGTTGACAAGATGTTCTAGTGTGGTTGAAACGATGACACTGGTAGTAGCGTATCGGGTTCGGAATATACGGTCAGACTGTGATAATTTTGTAGCCTGCTTTGATCTTGGACAGAAGCACGGCTCTGTCAAAGGTGAGAAAAAGAGTGCAGGTGGGCACTGAGGAGGAATCTACCTTTTCCATCACCCGACGGACACCAATGATACCCTGATCTTTGAGGTAAGATTGGATACTGGCCTCTGTCAGACCGTCAAGCAGTCTAGTGTAAATACCACCAAGTGAAGAATTCAGAGTTCTATGGGTCTCGACACGAACAGGATAGCCATGGAGAAGCAAGGCGACAAGCAGCTGTTGTGCTTGAGAATCAGAAGCAGTATCCAAAAGTAAAGTGGCTTTCCGTAAACGAGAGCAGGATTTCACAGGGCCAGGAATGGCATCAACACCTTTCTGAATAATAAACAGATTTACCGTTGTGAAGGACTCAGCATCTTCAGTACGTGAAACCAAGAGGAACCCTGGTGCAGCTGGAATGGTCTTTGAGTGTTATCCTCATTTCACGTACATCTCATAGATGTTGACTGTGGAGATGATTGGCTCATTGCAAGAAAATCCCTCATGATTTCCAACATCTCCGATGGCACGCACCTTCCAACTGGAGGCCCCCTTCACAACGGGGCCCACCCGCCTTAGGTGATTGTTCACACCTCCCAAACACCTGACAGAGGGACCAATCAGCAATTTGGGAAGGTAGCAGCTCAGGCAATCATCCCTCCCAGGGCCTGGCCTGTACCAGAGGGTACGTGTGGACCCTACCTTTTGACCCAGGGCTGAGAATTAGACCTACGCATTGCCCAGTCACCTGTTATGCACCAGACGCATGGGCCAGACATCAGGGGTGCACAGGGAGGAAGAAGAAAAAGAGGAACGTCAAACACCGAAGTGGAAGAATGGGAGGAGAAGGGAAACAAAGAAATAAAAAGGGAACAAAAAACAGCTGTGACACTGTTCTTATGTCAGTGACATATAATGCAGAACATTCCCAATAACACCCCAGACAGTGGTGGCTGTGCGGTTCTAGGTGCTTCAGTCTGGAACCGCGCGACCGCTACGGTCGGAGGTTCGAATCCTGCCTCGGGCGTGGATGTGTGTGTTGTCCTTAGGTTAGTTAGGTTTAAGTAGTTCTAAGTTCTAGGGCACTGATGACCTCAGATGCCAAGTCCCATAGTGCTCAGAGCCATTTGAACCGTTTTGAACACCCCAGACATGTTCCCCAAGGGAGGGGAAGAAGAACAGCAAAACGACAGACATGCAGCACAGAAGCGAAAAGATGATGCAAAGGCTGGGGCCCCGTGGCAGCCAAGCACGAACCCGCCAAAGAGTGGCGAGCCCCCTGGCAAGCCATCAAAAAGTGCCAACCCCAAGAAAATTATTAAGAGCTAACAATGAAAACTGACACATTTACAATAAATCTGCCATCAGAAGAAGCATGCAAGTGTTGTGAAAAACAGAAGATACAAATTCATGAACCTTGGTTATAATCAATAACTGTTCAGCATGCTTTGTCACAAATATACTCAATGAGGTAAAATACTGCTGATTCCATTTTTTTCAGCCTAGAAGAGCGACATAAAAAACCGATACAATAAAATGTACCGTAGGCTACATTATAATTTTTTTACCATGCAAGCTTTTCAGCGGGAATTTATAAAAATGGGAGAAATGTATATATTGTCTACCACTTACCACGCATAATCATATAAATAATTATACTGTCAACGAACGGAGAACACATTCAATGAAGAAGTTAACATATGTGCATTAATAATTGTGCCATAGAATGAAGTTAAAAAGTCCTCAAGCAACAAGACAGGAGTTATTTCCGAAGGGGAAAAAAAGAAAAAAAAAGTTAAACTAACGATAGCAATGTTACGCAAAAAATGTATAGTCGTTCAGAGGGATCTAGTGCCTCTGGTCTAATTACAAGTCTGTGCATCAAGTTTCGACGGCTGTTACACGTTACTAATAATGACTACTTCACAAATATAATTAAATGATCATTTTTGATTACTGAAGGAATATTGGGGTTTCTGTGAGGTGATGTTGACAATACGAAAAAGATTATAAGATACGGCACTAGCAAAAAAGAATGCCATTCAATAAGTGCTATGGGCTTACGACTGTAAATTCTCAGAGGTAGTTATTTTTAATGAGTTGTTCTGTCTGCCTTATAAGACGTTCGGAAATGTGGTTCCCTCAAACTGATGGAAATATAAAGACAAAGAGCTGAACGTGATTTATGACGTATTGTTTTAACAATTGCCAGAAGCGGCGAACAAACGAAAAGTCTAAAAGTTGCACATTACCAATATTTCGTTGATGATTGCTGAAATATGTCCTTCTGCAGCCATTTTTTTTCAGTTCTATTTACAAGCCGTTAAAACAACAACAAATAAACTTTTTCAGAGTTTACACGAACGCTCACTACAAACATAAACATCATAACTTCTCGTAAACAAAACCACCGGCAGCCAGTACTAGCAAAGTTATTATGTTTGGTGCTTTCGTACCTAAGATGTTAGAACCACCTTGTTACGTCCAAGGAGGTTCCGTCTCGTTTCCGTCGGAATTAACACAATCTATGCCTCGTTGTTTGTACATAATGGAAAACGTTGGTTTGTGTTGGTAAATGTCAATTTCTCGTGGCGTCAGCTAGACTATCAAGATGCCAAAAGTTGTTTCGAGAAGTATAGTGTGCTCTGACACGAAGGACCAGGAAGAATATAGTGAAGAAAAACCGTTACACATTTATTACTGTTTGTGTGGCCAGATGACATTAATATTAGGTATGTCTTTTCTGTTTTCTTTTTTTTTTTAACGTGTAAAACTATACAAAATCAAAATATATTACAGTAACAAACTATACAGTTGACAAGAAACTTGAAACGGAAAAGAACAGCCATTCTGATCGCATGATTCTAGAGAGGTGATAGCAACATCCTCTAGCCTTGGCATTGTTTGTTATTAATACGATGCAATACAGTGAAGCTTTCATGCATCTTCGTCACGGGTCAAAGCCGACGCGTGGGATCGGACGCTTCTGTCGACCCCATTATACTCATACATACTCGCAGATAACTTATATCTGTTGCTACACCACATAGTTTTTTTTTCCTTTTCGAGACACCAATGTCTGTTCAAAAAGAAAGAGAAAAAATACTTTTATTGTACAGATAACAGTATCTGTATGTGACACAGAAATAACTGATAAAACCAAAGAAATGCCCCTCACAGATGAGACTATCAGTGTCTTAGTGGTGAACTGGTAAACAATTCACAACTAAATTCCAGTGTGTGAGCACTCCCTAAAAAGGAATTTAAGCCCAGACAAGGGGGCTCATATGATAGGCCTAGTTTGTAGGTGGGAGGGGCCAGTGAGCTTGGATATGAAGTATTTTTAATATTTTGGGAGATGACTTGTGACTTTTAAGTAGTCATAAAAAAGTTAGAGTTCCAACACTGTTAAAATCTCGCATAAAAACGACTTTTAAATTGTATTCAGGTGGAGGGGAGCTGACTATACTGTATTTATCCCTTTCATGAGAACTAAGTGGGAGGGGGGCTGTTGCTTTGTGGGTATGGGCACCTGTGTACAGATAGCTGGCTGTAACCTGAAATTGTCAGCAGTGGGTTGCAGCAATTCAAAACATATATCAAAAAGATTGGTGAATGGAAGTGGTGTTGGCTATTTGTGGCAGTAGACATGAAACTCAAATTCACCACTAAGGAAGTGGAAGCAGTGTAAAAGGTTGAGCAAGACTCAGCACCAAGTGTATGCATAAACTTGTAATTTGGCCTTTCTGTTGACTGCCATATTCATACCCAGATGTGAGTGAAAACTTTTGATAAAACCTCAGCTTATCCATATGTACATATACATTCTCCAGTCATACTGTCATCATGGAAGAATACTTTAATCATCCAATCATTGATTTGGATATTTATAATTTTGTAATTAGTGGGGATGACAAGACATCCTGTGAAACAGTACTAAATACTCTCTCCAAAAACTACTTAGAACAGATGGTTTGTAAACCCAAGAATGAGTGAAATATGTTAGATCTAATGGCAACAAATAGAACTGACCTTTTTGAGGATGGTCATGTTGAAACATATCCAGTGATTGTGAGGCTGCTGTAGCAGCTGTGATTGCCATAGTACAAAGGGTCACAAAAAAAGTAAGCAGGTACACATATTCAATAAAGTAGATAGAGACAGTTGTCTCGTATCTTGGGGATGAACTTGGAATATTTAACTCTGTGCAGAAGCATGAAGATGAACGGTGGCCCAAGTTTAGAAGAATAGTTGACAAAACTTTGGATATGTATGTACTGTGGAACAGTTAATGAATGGAGAGACCCTTCTAGCGAACAGGATTTAATGTCCCATTGACAAAAAAGTCATTCGAGTCATGATATACAGTCACTAAAAGACAAGTAAATAAAATAAGAAACAAGCATAAAGGAGCAGATGGACAAATGCAAAGTGTTTGGTTGTCAAAACAACATAAAGAAAAAAATGAAAATAGGTCTAGAGATAGTTGTTGATTTGATGCAGCTCTCCATGCCACTCTATCCTGTGCATACCTTTTCATCTCCTAATAACTACTGCAACTTACATTCTTCTCAATCTGCTTACTGTTTTCATCTCAGAGTCTCTCTCTACAATTTTTAGCCCCCACACTGACCTCCAGTACTAAATTGGTGATCCTGTCATGTCTCAAAGTGTGTCCTATCAACTGATCCCATCTTTTGGTCAGATTGTGCCATAAATTTCTTTTCTCCAAAATTCTACTCAGCGCCACCACAATAATTATGCAGTCTACCCACCTAATCTTCAGTATTCTTGTGTAGCACAAGACAAAGGTCCAATCTTTTTCTTTTTATCTTCCGAGAACTACTTCATGCGTTGGCTGATGGCCTGCCTCTGTTCACTTGACATCACTTTCCTGTGTTGTGAATTTTGTTGGTGGACAACAAATTTTCCAGTGTTGATCAGTAGCCTGAAACTTTCCCTGTTGTGTACGGTATTTTTTGTGACATTAAGTTTTCTCAATTCCTTTCTTGTCTCTTCCAGCCATCCCATGCTGTTTTTTAATCTGAAAATGAAGTTAAAAAAATTTTCATCGTTACACTATTGTCATTCATTTTGTATATATGACTGTAAAATTTTAATCTCCTCTTTCTTATTGAATTTATGGTTGTTTCTATAGAGATATCCGTTTCTCCTCTTCATCCATGTGGCATCTTTGTCTTTTGAGGCCCAAAAATTTTTCTGAGGATTTTCCTTTCTTTCTTTTGTAGCTCTTCTTGTTCACTTCTTTTATTCATTGTTAGGCATTCAAATCTGTAAAGTGGTTCCAGTTTAATTACTGCAGCATAATGTTTAATTTTTGTCTGAAATGATACTGATCTTTTATTATATTGGTTTTGGGTGAGTTTGTATGCTAATTTCATTTTCTTCGATCTGTCCTTACTTGTGATGTTATTTAACCCATTTGATTGTATCTATTCTTCTAACTCTTGTTGTTGATGTTTCCGTGTTGCGTTTGTATATATTTTTCTCTGTTGTGTTTATCTTCAATGTATTCCATTTTCTCATATGATACTAGTAATCCGGTTTTAGCTGCAGTTTTGTGAAGTGTTTCTATCATTATCTTTGCATCTGTTTTGTCCTTAGAAACTACTGCAATATCATCAGCAAAGGCAAGACATCTCACCTCAAATCATTCTCTTCCTTCTCCTAGATGGATTCCTTCAATGTTTTTCTCTTTTAGTTCTTTATCCCACACTTGCATGACCTTTTCTAAGACCATATTGAAGAGAATTGGTGAGAGCCTATTGCCCTGTCAAAGTCCTGTGTTAATTCTGCAGGGTTCAGAAACTTCTCCTAGAAATTTAATTTTTGAAGTTGTCTCTGTGAGTGTCTGTTCGACTAATTATCTGGTTGTCAGTACTTGCTTCTTACAGTGTTAGGAATACTGTCTGGCGACAGTATTGTATGCTTTTTCTGAAATGAATGAATGTAATGACTGTGTTAAAGTTTCGCATTGTTCTGGTCCTGAGAATAGTTTTTGAGTTTAAAATTTGCTGTGAGCACAATCTATTTTGTCTGAACCCTGCTTGGTATTCACCAGTTGTGTGTTCTACTTGATCTTCTACCTGATTCAGTAGAGCTTTGGGCACAATTTTGTAGGCGACTGGATGTAGAGGTATGCCCCAGTAATTGTGTGTGTCTGTCCTGTCACCCTTCTTATATAGTTTCCAGTTGTCAAGTATTCTTTTTTTCTCCCAGCAGTCTTTAATAACTTCATAAAAGGTTGCAGCTGCCCACTTCCCTCCCCGTTTCCACATCTCCGCTAATATGCCATCTTCACCTGGCACTCTGTTGTTTTTCAGCTGGCCAATGTGTCGTTCAGTTTGATGCAGTGATTGGGTTTCTGAAGGTGAGTTTTCCTTTCGAGGCTGTCTGAAAATTAGTTATGTTGGTTCCTCGCAGTTCAGAAGCTTTTTGAAGTATTTTGCTAGTAACTCACAGTTGTCTTTGTCGTTAGTAATCAGTTTGCATGTTGAATCTTTTAAATGTAGGCTCATCAGCTTGTAACCTGTTACTTCTTCTTTGAAAACTGTGTAGAAGTTCCTAGTGTTATTCAGTCTAAAATTTGTAGCTATTTCCTCTAATCGTTTGTTGTCATATTTCTGTTTCTCTGTTTGAATAATTTTTAGCGTCTGTTTTCTGATCTCAGGGAATGTGTTCCAGTTTCTTTCCTTTTTGCAGGAGTTCCATTTTCTCCAAGCAGTTAGTCTATGCTCTGTCGCTTCGTCACATGTCTTATTCCACCACCTCTGTTTCTGTCTTCTGTGTGGTTGTTGTAGTTCGTTCACTGTTTCTATGATTGCTTCTGTAATTTCATGCCAGTTTCTATCTTCTTTGCATGAATTCATTCCTGTTTTCTGACAGAAACTTTGTGTCAATTCTATGGACTTTTTTAATTTTGTTGTTTGGTCTTTTAAGTTGAAATTTGGCTTTGATTTTTGCTATAATGTGGTCCAAATCTATGCCTATTCCTCTTCTGACCTGTACGTTCATGATTTCTCTATGGATTTGTTTGGTTATTGCCACAAGATCCAGTTGATATGAGCCTAAATGTTTATTAGGGGAAGACCAGGTCTTCTTTCTCCTTTGTAATTTCCTGAAAAAGGTTGACATTAGTTTTAAGTCAAATTGTCTGCATAAGTTGATGCCTTTCTCCATTCTTATTGGTGTGTTTGTGTGCAGGAATATTTCCTCGTATTTCTGTTCTCTGCCGATCTGTGCGTTGAAGTCTCATATGCATAGTTGTACGTAGTGCTTTGGTATTTTTGGTGTTTCATTTTCTAGTGTCTCCTAAAATTGTTTGAATTTTACTGGATTTTTTTCTGTTGTCATTGTTGGTAGGTGCAGTGCATTTTTGATGGTATAGCCCTTGTTTGCTGGTCTAAATGAGAGAAGTGAGATTTGCTGTGATGAGAATGCAAAATTCGTTGTAGATTCTGTTTGACCATGAAAGCTGTTCAAAGCATAGTGACGTTCTGTTTATGCTTTATGGTCAGTTTTCCTTTATAGATCCAGTAGCCCTCTGATTCAAATTCCCGTATCTGGTTTCCTGAAGTGCTATTATGAGTATGTTGCGTCTGTTTAACACATTCGTCAATTGTTTAAGTTATCCAGTCTTGAGTAGGGTTTTGATGTTCAATGTGTGTAGCAGATGTTTCTTCTTAGGCCGTATGCGAGGTGTTCTAGGAAGCTCCAACTCTTCCTTACACGACATTCTAGGCTCACCAGACTCTGACGGCCTAGTTACATCACTATTTCCAGCGATGAAGGATTGTTTACCTCCTGGAGTACTTTTCTGTCCAGCGTTTACCATCATGTCTTGGTTGAAAGTAAATTTGGAACATGTTTGCCCGTCGATGTGATGTTACATCTTTGATCAAATCGTCAGATGGGTCTTAGGAGGCCACCCAATATGGGAACAGACACCTTTATTAGCTGACCACTTTGGTAAAAGATGCTATCAATTTTTGCAGCCACCGTCAACATGTAGGGAGACACTGATCACGTAGCCGCTTGTCGCAAGTCAGGTGCGATGTGGATTTTTGTTCTGCTTTTTGGGTTGCCTCTTCCGCTAGATCCGCCGTACTAAGGTCCTTCTTCTCCTCATTTACTACTGTTGAGGTGTCATAGTCAGGAGAAAATGATTTGTCCACCTTCTTTGCTGTTGAGATTAATATTTTCAGTAAATCTATATTTGATGTTAACAAATTTCTTTTCTTACCATTGCCAATCTGTGTTTTATAATCTCTCTACTTCTGCTATCATCAGTTATTCTTCTGCCCAAATATCAAAACTCATCTGCTCTAAGTGTCTTGCTTCCTAATCTAATTCCCTCAGCAACAAATGATTTAATTAAACTACATTCCATTATCTTTGTTTTGCTTTTGGCGATGTTCACCTTAATACTCGTTTTGAGGCACTGTTCTTTCCATTCAGCTGCTCTTCCAAGTTCTTTGCATCTCTGACAAAATTACAATGCCATTGGCAAACCTCAAGTTTGCTCCAAATTTTTGTTTTTGTTTCCTTTACTGTTTGCTCCATGTATATATTGAATAACACTGGTGATAGGCTACAACCCTGTCTCATTCCCTTCTCAACTACTGCTTCCCTTTCATGCCCCTCAACTCTGATAACTACTGTCTGGTTTCTGTATAAGTTGTAAATAGCCTTTTGCTCCCTGTATTTTACCCCTACTGCCTTTAGAATTTCAAAGAGAGTATTCCACTCAACATTGTTAAAAGCTTTCTCTAAATCTACAATTGCTATAAATGTAGGTTTGCCTTTCCTTAACCTATCTTCTAAGATAAATTGTAGTGTCAGTATTGCCTCCTGTGTTCCTACATTTCTCCAGAAGCCAAACTGTTCATCCCCAAGGTCAACTTCTACTAGTTTTTCCATTCTTCTATTAAGAATTCGTATTAGTACTTTACGCAATCACTACTTATTAAACTGATAGTTCAGTAGTATTCACACCTGTCAGCACCTGATTTCTTTGGAAGTGGAATTATTACATTGTTCTTGAAGTCTGAGGGAATTTCGCCAGTCTCATACGTATTGCACAAAATATAGAAGAGTTTCGTTATGGGTGGCTCTCCCACGGCTGTCAGTAATTCTGAAGGAATATATACTCCCAGAGCCGTGTTTCAACCATCTCCCTTGCAGAAGCCTTCTATATATGCCTTCCACCTTTCAGCATTCTCTTCTTTGCTTAGGACCAGTTTGCCATCTGAGCTCTTGATATTCATACAGCTGCCTCTCTTTTCCCCCAAAGGCCTCTTTAATTTTCCTCTAGGTATCTATCTTTCCCCTAGTGAAATGTACATCTAAATCCATACATTTGTCCTCTAGCCATTCCTGTTTATCCATTTTTCCACTTCCTGTCTCATTTGTTAGATATTAGTATTCCCTTTTGCCTGCTTCATCTGCTGCATTTTTATGTTTTCTCCTTTTATAATGAAAGTCAGTATCTCCTGTGTTATCTGAGAATTTCTGTTAGGTCTTGTCGTTTTAACTATTTGATCCTCTCTTGTCTTGAACCTTCCTGGCAGATTAAAACTCGAACTCGGGACCTTTGCCTTTCGTGGGTAGAGCGGTAGAACACTTGCCCATGAAAACATTAAAACTGAACAAAGCCTAATGAAGTTCTTAACAGATTCTGTACAGTACATTGGAACCGGACATCCTCTCAGGTTGGTGACCTGTTCCAGAGGTGGGCATGTGCCAACAAAAGATATCTTGAATTTGACAGAACTCATTTCCATAGTGCTGATAATGCATTTCGTGGGATTTAGTAGTATTATTGATGATGGTATGTGCATTTTTCTGCAAAAGCTGATGTCACTGCCAATCATTATTGCTGGCAAAATAGAAGTCTAGGCTCCTTAGCACCTCATTTTTAAACCTCTGGAAAGTCTATGTAGCAATGCGCAGGTCATTAGACATGTAGGGGAGTTTAAATAGTCCAAACAGTGTTGTGATATCCAATTTGTGTGTAACGTCAGAGTGCTAGAAGGATATAGTTGTAGACCTCGACAAGATCCAATATGGGAAATATAGTACCACTTGAAAAATGACGAGTGAAATCTCCAGTAGGTCACATCGGGTAGCAGTTGGGAATCATTCAAGTATTTATTGCGCTGTAATCACTGCACACCCACCACCCAGCTGACTTCTTTGCAACCAAGTGCAGCAGCAGTGCCCATGTGCTTTCTGTCAGCCATGTCACCTTTTTAGGACTGAGACACTGTTGTTGAGAGAAGACAGGGAGGCCTGCTGCAGTCCATGTATGGTGCACAATTGAGTGGCATGGGGGGGGGGGGGGGGGTAGATCTAGCACACCAACTGGACGTGTAATACATGGAAATTCCACTAATAGGTGAGAGAATCCTGTGAGAAAATGCACACAGAACACTGCACTGAACCAGCTGACCAATCATTTGTGCTGAAGTTGTTCTGTCCAGGACACAATTATGCTGCACAAGTCAAGGTGCCTCTGAGGAAAGACACCTTATGAATCAGCGGAAGAGGCCAAGCCAACTGCATTCCTTCCATACTGTGGAGCAACTACTGGCAAGATAGAATGTGTGCTGAAGAAACATGAACTGAGACCAGTGTTCTAGTCCACCCCCAAGATGAGAGAGATGTTATGCCCTGTTAAAGACAACGTAGGTCTTAGAGTTCCTGGCATCTATGCTATCCCCTGTGAATGTGCCAAACTATTCCCACTGTTACTGAGCATTGTGCTGAGCACTCATTCCAATTAAACCAAAGTAACATGAGAAGTCGGCCTGGCTGAAGACTGCCTAGAAAATGACCATAAAATACAGTTTGAAAAGAGAGACTTTTGGCTCAAACAACTTCATGTTGGGATTCTGTTACAAAAGAAGCTACTGAAATTAGAATAGACAGCAGCAATTTTAACAGAGTTACATGGTTATTAGGGCATGGGGGTGGGCTTTGCACATTGAACATTGAGTGAAAGCAAAGACAGAGGCTTGATGCTTGTGGGGACATGGGAGCAGCAGTTTCAAATGTGGTGCTGGCCCCTCGCACCATCTGACGCCACTCATTTCTGCAGCGGGACAGAGATTCTAAGAGCTGCCCATATCGCCTTCTGTGCATATGTCACTCAAGCCCTCTCTAGAATGTTCCAGATGCTGCAATTGCCTCTATATAAGCAGAACACCTTGTCGGCTCTGGCAGTCAGTGATTTTAACTCTTGGTGACAATGGTGGAGACAGCTATCGAAAGCTTGAGTGTTTTATCAAAGTTATGTGACTTGAAAACCTAAAAGATTTTATTGAAGCATGCTACTGTGGAAGACTCAGAGGACACAAGTCAAGTATAGATCCAGATCTATAAGTGGGTGAGGGACATCACTGATGGTAAAGGTCCACCCCAGAGCTCTTTGCCAGCTAATGTCAGATTTAATGTCTTGCAGTTGCAAGTTGCTATGGGGAACCATTTGCTGTAATGAGATCAGAGTTGTTGCATCATCTCAGCTGCCACAAGAGAACCCGAAATATTACAAATATATCAAAGCCTTTGTAGACTAAAAACTGCAGCTTGGTGGCTTTTTCCGTCATCACTCGGCATGGTTGTTGTTGGCAGAGTTGCTGTTTCTGGCAGGATCACCCTTAAGTCACAAGGGGCTGCTACTTGAGTTCCTCAACCAAAAGCACGATAATGTGCATCAACAAACTGTGCGTTCATGATAGAAACGTTTCTCCCATTCCAGTATGGTCGAAGATTGTCCACTGCCACATGTGTGAGAAGTGTTGCATTCAGTTTTCCTGTGGGCTGTAGTGGGCATCTCTATCCTTTATGCACTCTGAAAGCTGCAACCTGGTGAATGACTTCATTGAGCCAATGTCAAGTTTCCATAGTGTCCTTACATGACATGCAACATGGCAAACACCTGTGTAGCTTCAACCTCTAAAATTGTCTCTGCAATTTCTGCAAGCTAGTTCCACTGCAGGTCAAGTATCATTGACAGTAAGACGGGGTCATTTCTAGCAAGTGCAATATCTGTACAGAGTGATGAATTTGTCAAGCACTTCTGAACGTGCCACTAAGTCCATATGGTGCAGGAATGAAGATGGTTTTCTATCTCCCAGCCTCTCCTTGTGCAGCAGCTGCTGCAGCTGTTTCATGTGTTGATGATAGCCACCACACAATCAATTTTCTCAATTAATTGTATTTTTTCTTTTGTGTGAGTTTTTTGATCACATTGTTCACACGGTAGTGCTGCAGCAATATTCTCTGCTGCTCTTGGTACTTAACAAACTGCCTGTTGATTTCTGTCTCGGATTTTTTGGCCGATGTTCGTCTGATGATCTTACTGGCGTTTCGTCAGGATGAGTGGCTGGCATTGTCAAAGCTTCACCCTCCATTGCTGGTGGTGAACTGGAGCCGAGCTCATGGCCGCAGACTATATGTACCTGGCGCACCAACATCCGAGGGCTTCTACATGATCATTTCTGGTACGATTCTCCTCTTGCTATCTGCAACGGTCGTTTGTTGCAGCATGGGAAGCCAGGATCTATTTATCTTAAAGGTTTATTCTTTCTTGTTGAAGCTATTCCTGTGGTTTTGTATTTCTGTAGCTTCTCTGAACAAGCAAGTGTGATAGTGCCTCTCTGCAGCAAATTTTACTACATGGTCAGTCTCACACAGTGCGTGCTCTGCCACAGCTGATATCTCCACCTGCCCCAACCTGCAATGTCGCTTATGTTCTTCGATCCTGGTGTTGATTGATCGTCCAGCCGTTCCAACATAAACTTTCCCACATATGCATGGTATGCGGTATATTCCCGACATTGCAGTGGGTCCTTTTCTCCTTTGCAGATCTAATACAATCTTTGATCTTCTTTTTTGGTTTGAAAATAGTCTTTATGCCGTGTTTGCGCAATATACGGCCGATTCTGTCCGTCACTCTGTGAATGTGTGGCAGAAAGGCCGTACCTGACATTTCTTTTTCCGATTTGTCTCTTCACTGAGTGTTTGGGTCTATTACACTTCTAATATAGCTTGTGGAGTACCCATTGCTCCTCAGAACACTTTCCAGGTGTTGCATTTTGTGTCTGAGGTGCTTGACGCCTCTTTTGTGGTTCGAGGGGGGGGGGGGGGGGTTGGTTGATAAGTTTGTGCCGTATTGGTCCATGTGTGTCGGTTTTCAACACATGCTGTGTCCAAGGTTTTCGCTAACCCTTGTGACTAGCACATCTAGAAATGGTAGCTTTTTGCCCTTTTCTACTTCCATGGTAAATTTTATGTTGGTATGGAGGCTGTTCAAGTGTTTCAGAAGCCACAGACCTGTTCTTAACCATGGCTCTGCGCAACAGAAGTATCATTGACGTGTCTGTACCACACCTCAGGTTTGCAAGTTGCTAGGTCCAGTGCCTTTGCTTCGAAATGTTCCGTGAAGAAGTTGGCCACTACTGGACTAAGAGCCCTACCCATGCCGATGTCTTCCAGCTGTTCATAGAAATTGCCATTCCGAGTGAAGTAGCTCGTGGTGAGACATGCATGAAAGAGCTTTGTGATGTTTTGTGGGAAAATGGAACCAATGTGCTCCAGAGTGTCACTGAGTGGCTCTTTAATAAAGAAAGAAACAATATCAAAGCTGACCAGGATGTTCTTTGGTGCAAGTTTTAGCTTTCTCAGCTTCTTAATGAAATGTCGTGAATCCTTTATGTATGTGTCAGCTCGGCTCCAGTTCACCACCAGCGATGGAGGGTGAAGCTTTGACAATGCCAGCCACTTGTGCTGGTGAAACGTCAGTAAAATCATCAGTCAAACGTCAGCTGAAGAACCTGAGACAGAAGTCAATAGGCAGTTTGTCAACAAGTGACCACGAAAGCCTTAACAATTTTTTATCTAGGTATTCACTTTGCAAGGTGGCAGTCTTCTGATGCAGTCAGTCTTGCTCACAAGGAATTCTTACTGCTGATACAGCGGTTGTTGTTGCTGCTGCTGCTGGGGCTGGCAAATCTGCAGTTGTAGCTTTGCATTCAGCTCCTCCAAATTTGCTTCTGATTATGGCAGGTCTCCAATGTTCATATATCTCATTGACTTTTTGTTCACATACTATGCACTTGCAAAGTATCCATTCTTGTGTTGGGGCTGCCACCTATGAGTTATCGTTTATTCGTGTAACATTATACGCAATAGCACTTAAAACTAACATCCAGCTGGATCACTACATAGCTACAGGCAGGCATTCATACCACAGGTAGTCTGACATGGTACTGGGTAAATCCCTGCTCTGATATTTCCGTTTCCTGATGTGGAAGTGTGGAGTGCCAAGTTGCTGCTGAGCCCTTGAACAAAGTACTGTGCCGAGTGTTTGGAAGAAAGTACAGGTCACACATGTAAAGAAAAGTGATTGTTAAAACTGCCACCAATTATTATTGACATCCAGCTGTTGTAGAATCTTAAAACATATTCTGGGCTCAAATGTAATAAGGTATCTCAAACAGAATAGGCCTCTATGCCAGCTATCCAGATAGCCATACCATAGGTGCAACCACAATGGAGGGGTATCTGTTGAGAGTTCAGACAAATGTGTCTTTCCTGAAGAGGGGCAGCAGACTTTTCAGTAGTTGAGGGGCAACAGTCTGAATGTTTGACTGATCTGGCTTTTTAATATTAACCAAAACGGCCTTGCAGTGCTGGTACTGAAAGCGGCTGAAAGCAAAGGAAAACTACAGCTGTAATTTTTCCCGTGGACATGCAGCTTTACTGTATGGTTAAATGATGATGGCGTTCACATGGGTACAGTATTCCAGAGGTAAAATAGTCCCCCATTCGGATCTCTGGGCGTGGACTACTCAAGAGGACATCGTTATCAGGAGGAAGAAAACTGACGCTCTACAGATTGGAGCGTGGAATGTCAGATCCCTTAATTGGGCAGGTAGGTTAGAAAATTTAAAAAGGGAAATGGATAGGTTAAAGCTAGATATAGTGGGAATTAGTTAAGTTCGGTTCCAGGGGGAACAAGACTTCTGGTCAGGGGAATACAGGGTTATAAATACAAAATCAAGCAAAATCAGACACGAAGCCCACACCTACGACAGTAGTACAAGTTTATATGCCAACTAGCTCTGCAGATGACAAAGAGATTGAAGAAATGTATGGTGAGACAAAAGAAATTATTCAGATAGTGAAGGAAGGTGAAAATTTAATAGTCATGGGAGACTGGAATTCAGTAGTAGGAAAAGGAAGAGAAGGAACAGTAGTAGGTGAATATGGAATGAAGGTAAGGAATGAAAGAGGAAGCTGCCTGGTAGAATTTTGCACAGAGCAAAATTTCATCATAGCTAACACTTGGCTTAAGAATCATGAAAGGAGGTTGTACAAATGGAAGAGACTGGAGACACTGGAAGGTTTCAGATAGATTATATTATGGTAAGGCAGAGATTTAGGAATCAGGTTTTTAAATTGTAAGACATTTCCAGGGGCAGATGTGGACTCTGACCACAATCTATTGGTTATGAACTGTAGATTAAAACTGAAGAAACTGCAAAAAGATGAGAATTTAAGGAGATGGGATCTGGATAAACTGAAAGAACCAGAAGTTGTAGAGAGTTTCATAGAGAGCATTAGGGAACAATTGACAAGAACAGGGGGAAAAATACAGTAGAAGAAGAATGGGTAACTTTGAGAGGTGAAATAGTGCAGGCAGCTGAGGATAAAGTAGGTAAAAAGACGAGGGCTAGTAGAAATCCTTGGGTATCAGAAGCGATATTGAATTTAATTGATAAAAGGAGAAAATATAAAAATGCAGTAAACGAAGCAGGCAAAAAGGAATACAAATGTCTCAAAAATAAGACTGACAGAAAGTGCAAAATTGCTAAGCAGGGATGGCTAGAGAACAAATGTAAGGATGTAGAGGCATATATCACTAGAGGTAAGGTGGATACTGCCTACAGGAAAATTAAAGAGACCTTTGGAGAAAAGAGAAGCACTTGTATGAATATCAAGAGCCCAAATGGAAAACCAGTTCTAGCAAAGAATGGAAAGCAGGAAGGTGGAAGGAGTATGTAGAGGGTCTATACAAGGGTGATGTACTTGAGGGCAATATTAGTGAAATGGAAGAGGACGTAGATGAAGATGAAATGGGAGATATGATACAGTGTGAAGAATTTGACAGAGCACTGAAAGACCTAAGTCGAAACAAGGCCCCAGGAGTAGACAACATTCCATTAGAACTACTTCTAGCCTTGGGAGAGCCAGTCCTGACAAAATTCTACTGTCCGGTGAGCACGATGTATGAGACAGGCGAAATACCATCAGACTTCAAGAAGAGTATAAAAATTCCAGTCCAAAGAAAGCAAGTGTTGACAGGTGTGAAAGTTACCAAACTATCATTTTAATGTCATGGCTGCAAAATACTAACACAAATTCTTTACAGACGAATGGAAAAACTGATAGAAACTGACCTTGGGGAAGATCAGATTGGATTGCGTAGAAATGTTGGAACATGTGAGGCAATACTGACCCAATGACTTATCTTAGAAGATAGATTAAGGAAAGGCAAACCTACATTTCTAGCATTTGTAGACTTGGAGAAAGCTTTTGACAATGTTGACTGGAATACTCTCTTTCAAATTCTGAAGGTGGCAGGGGTGAAATACAGGGAGTGACAGGCTATTTACAATTTCTACGGAAACCATATGGCAGTTATGAGAGTCGAGGGGCATGAAGGGGAAGAAGTGGTCAAGAAGGGAGTGAGACAGGGTTGCAGCCTATCCCCGATGTTATTCAGTCTTTTATTGAGCAAGCAGTAAAGGAAACAAAAGAAAAATTTGGAGTAGGAATTAAAATCCATGGAGATGAAATAAAAACTTTCCTGTTTTCCAACGACGTTGTAATTCTGCCACTGACAGCAAAGAACCTGGAAGAGCAGTTGAACAGAATGGACAGTGTCTCGAAAGGAGGATATAAGATGAACATCAAAAAAACCAGAATGAGGATAATGGACTGTAGTCGAATTAAATCCGGTGATGCTGAGGGAATTAGATTAGGAAATGAGGCACTTAAAGTAGTAGATGAGTTTTGCTATTTGGGGAGCAAAATAACTAATGATGGTTGAAGTAGAGAGGATATAAAAAGTAGACTGGCTGTGGCAAGGAAAACGTTTCTGAAGAATAGAAATTTGTTAACATAGAGTATAGATTTAAGTGTCATGAAGTCATTTCTGAAAGTATTTGTATGGAGTGTAGCTGTGTATTGAAGTGAAACATGGACAGTAAATAGTTTAAACAAGAAGATAATAGAAGCTTTCGAAATGTGGTGCTACAGAAGAATGCCATAGATTAGATGGGTGGATCACATAACTAATGTGGAGGGACTGAATAGAATTGGGGAGAAGAGGAATTTGTGGCACAAATTGACTAGAAGGAGGTATTGGTTGGTAGCATACGTTCTGAGGCATCAAGGGATCATCAGTTTAGTATTAGAGGGAAGTGCGGAAGTGAAAATTGTAGAGGAAGACCAAGAGATGAATACACTAAACAGATTCAGAAGAATGTAAGTTGCAGTAGTTACTCAGAGATGAAGAAGCTTGCACAGGATAGAGTAGCGTGGAGAGCTGTGTCAAACCAGTGTCAGGACTGAAGACCACAACAACAACATGCCAACAAACATGGATTTCAAAATCATGCATGTTGCAAACGCAATTTGCACATTTTTTATGTGACATTCTGAAAACTGTAACCAGGTTGATGCAGTATTCCTTGACTTCTGAAAATCATTTGACTCTGTACCACACCATACACTAATCCTTAATAACAAAGGGTATGATCTTGTGGGGTACTGAACAAATTTTGTGACTGGATTGATGATTTCATGGTAGAGAGAATTCAGCATGTTATTTTTTATGGAGGGTCACCAACAGATGCAGAAATAACTTCAGGAATGTCTAGGGGTGTATATTAATAATAACCAGACTTTGGTAGATGATACAGTAATTTATTATAAAATACTGCCTGAAAAAGTTGCAGTAATATTCAGTTACATCTAGATAAGATGCTGAGTGATGCAAAGTCTGGCAACTCTTAAATGTTCTGTTATGTAACATTTTGCACTTAACAACAGTCAAACCACATGCTATTTTATGTTTATGATGTCTGTGAGTCACTATTGGAATCTGTCGCGCTCATGCAAATACCTGGGTGTAATAATATGAAATGCAGTTATTATATTTGCTTAGTCATAGGTAAAGCTGATGGTAGACTTCGATCTTATGGTAGGATACTGGGAAATACAATGAGTCTTACAAGGGAGACTGTCTGGAAAAAGAGTTGTATGACCTGTCCTAAACTGCTGTTCAGGTGTCTGGGACTTATACCAAATAGGGCTGATGGTGGTAGGGAATGTTGAACATACTGAAAGATGGGCAGCATGAATGGTGAGAGATTTATTTGATTGATGGGAGAGCGTCATTGATATAATGATAGATTTGAACTGGCAAACACTTGAAGATGACATGAACTGCCCCATGAAAGTACGCAAGATGTACACCCTCCCATGCACACTACAGTGGTGTATGCAGAGAATGGATATGAGTGTAAGTGAAAATTTAAGAATGAAGTGGTGGAAGAAAATTGAGAAAGGAACAAATAATGTGCAGCAGAAAAAAATCCTGTTTAGGTCTTAATGCGCAAAGAACCACGAAGAGGGCACATTCCTTTTTATTGAATTTCAAAGTGGTTGTGTGAAAGAAGGAAACAAATAAATTCCATAGTGTCATCATTAGTACACCATGTATTTTTAACAGGGCAGTGTATACTATCAGTGATTAAGTTTTTTATGATCCAGCGTGCCAAACAGTTTTCCTAACAGTTGGTATCCAACATGAAAATGTCACTTTTTTATGATGCCATCAGATCTTTTGTGAGTGTTACTTCAGCAAACATGTCTTGCCTACATTCAATGTAAGTTTAATTTTTCACTGGCAGTTTTAGATTGTGTAATATGTACCTTCATAAATTTGTAAATTTTTAAAAGGAAGAACTATAACTTGTTATATTATCAGTTGATGACAGAGTAATTTTCAACTTAAGTACTGAAGCAAGTTTTACCATTTAGAGTTATTATTCCACTTTACAATTTTAGACTTTGCTTTTTCACCTTCATCTTTCTTATTTGTGACGTCTTCACTCTGCTTAATATTTTATTTGTTTTTGTTTCAAATTTTGTATGTAGACTGTGCTGTTGAAAAGTTGCCACTGCGAAGAAGAGATGGAGCACGTGTTATAGATGGCAGCAAGCATGCTCACAAGGTGACCTATGATCAAGATGAAACAGTATACTTAAAACGACCTGAAGGAATTGAAAGACAGTTCAGACAGAAATGTAAAAAGTAAGTTAATTTATAAATTAAATCAAAATATGAATGCCAGGTCTTTTTTGTTACAAGAGAGGAGCATCCACTTACCAGATGTTAAGACAGAACAGTTGGAGGAAGGCTACAAAGATCATCCAATGGGTTGCGCAGTAGACTCATAATTTGGTGAGGAGGGGTTCAAATCTCCATCCAGCCCTCCTGTCTTATGTTTCTTGTTGTTTTCGTAAACTGATCCAGGCATACTGTATGGCATCATTGTTCATTAGGAAAGAACACATCCAATGTCCTTCCCAATCTTTGTTCGGACATTGTGCACAATCTTTAGTGATTTTGTCACCAAAGAGATGTTAAACTCTAATCCTCCTTCCTTCTTGATTCAAGCAAGAATGAAAGACTCACAAATGAAAACAGTTATTTAATTGGTACATTTGGAACACTTAATTAGTTCCTTTATCAGTAGATCATAGTTTCAGATAGAAGAGGAATCAGAAATTGTGTGATGCACAGTTGTTGGAGAGAAAGCAAAATCACTAGAAACTCCATTTCAGGGTTGGCACAGAATATTAAAAATAAGTTAAAATCAAGCTATGGAAAATACAGAGTTGAAAAATAAGTTAGTTCTTTGTCTCAAATTCTTCAATTCTCAGTCGACAGCTGGATGGTTCTCCCGTGCTAAAATATTGGCAGAGGAGATTAATTGGATTCTACTGCATCCCTTGATTTATTGAGCACTACACGGTGAAAAAATGAAAAATTGTAAATTATATGAATAAAATACATAGCTTGTTGGACAGTAATAAACATTCTCAAATTTATTACGTATGTGTCACCTTCTTGGACAATACTTGTCTTGTTAAGGCATATGAGGATGAGCACCACATGGTTCAAAACTAAGATTCCTTGTCCACTTCACAAGTTTAACATGTCATCAGCATTCTACACCAAAAATTCCTTAGTAGGCATCTACATCTTTATGGTTACTCTGCAATTCACACTTAAGTGCCTGGCAGAGGGTTCATCGAACCATTTTCGTACTATTTCTCTACCATTCCACTCTCGAATGGCACATGGGAAAAAGGAACACCTAAATCTTTCTGTTCGAGCTCTGAGTTCTCTTAGTTTATTATGATGATCATTTCTGCCTACGTAGGTGGGTGTCAACAAAATATTTTCGCATTTGGAAGAGAAAGTTGGAGATTGAAATTTCGTAAATATATCTCGCTGGAAAGAAAACTGCCTTTGTTTCAGTGACTGCCACCCCAACTCGCGTATCATATCAGTGACACTCTCAACCCTATTACACGATAACATGAAACGAGCTGCCCTTCTTTGCACTTTTTCGATGTCCTCCGTCAATCCTACCTGGTAAGGATCCCATACCGTGCAGCAATATTCCAGCAGAGGACGGACAAGTGTAATGTAGGCTGTCTCTTTAGTGGGTTTGTCGCATCTTCTAAGTGTTCTGCCAACAAAGTGCAGTCCTTTTTCGCCTTCCCCCACAATATTATCTATGTGGTCTTTTCAATTTAAGTTGCTCGTAATTGTAATTCCTAGATATTTAGTCGAATGGTGCGATTTATCGTATATCCAAAAATTTTTTGATTTCTTTTAGTACCCGTGTGGATAATGTCGCACTTTTCTTTGTTTAGCGCTAATTGCCACTTTTCGCACCATACAGAAATTCTCTCTAGATCATTTTGTAATTGGAATTGATTGTTTGATGATTTTACTAGACAGTAAATTACAGCATCATCTGCAAACAATCTAAGGGGGCTGCTCAGATTATCACCTAGATCATTTATATAAATCAGGAACAGCAGAGGGCCTATGACACTACCTTGCGGAACGCCAGATACCACTTCTGTTCTACTCAATGATTTACCGTCTATCACTACGAAGTGTGACCTCTCTGAGAGGAAATCACAAATCCAGTCACACAACCGAGACGATACTCCATATGCACGCAATTCAATTAATAGTCGCTTGTGAGGAACGGCATCAAAAGCCTTCTGGAAATCTAGAAATATGGAATCGATCGAGATCCCTTGTCGACAGCACTCATTACTTCACGGCAGTAAAGAGCTAGCTGTGTTGCACAAGAACGATATTTTCTGAATCTGTGTTGGTTATGTATCAATAAGTCGTTTTCTTCCAGATGATTCATAATGTTCAAGTACAGTATATGCTTCAAAATCCTACTGCAAATTGAGGTCAGTGATATGGGTCTGTAATTCAATGGGTTACTCCTATTTCCTTTCTTGAATATTGGTGTGACCTGTGCTACTTTCCAGTCTTTAGGAACAGACCCTTCGTCAAGTGAGCGGTTGTATATGATTGCTAACAAAGGCACTGTTGTGTCTGTATACTCCGAAAGGAACCTGATTGGTATACCATCTGGACCGG
The DNA here is from genome assembly GCF_023864345.2 of Schistocerca serialis cubense. Lineage (NCBI taxonomy): Eukaryota > Metazoa > Arthropoda > Insecta > Orthoptera > Acrididae > Schistocerca > Schistocerca serialis. The sequence goes on along the minus strand of NC_064642.1, from coordinate 80,314,793 downwards.
CAGACTTGCCTTTCTTAAGTTATTTGAGTTGTTTCGCAACACCTAAGATATCTACTTTTATGTCACTCATGCTAACAGCTGTTCTGGTTTTGAATTATGGAATATTTACTTCATCTTCTTTCATGAAGGAATTACGGAAAATTGTATTTAATAACTCCGCTTTAGTGGCACCATCATCGGTAACATTTCTATCGCTATCACAGTGACGGTTTTGACTGTTTTTTGCCACTGGTGTACTTTACATATGACCAGAATCTTTTTGGGTTTTCTACCATATTTTGAGACAATATTTCATTGTGGAAACTATCAAAAGCATCTCACATTGATGTCCGCACTAAATTTCGAGCTTCCGTGAAACTTAGCCAGTCTTGGGGATTTTGCGTTCTTCTGAATTTGGCATGCTTTTTTCATTGCTTCTGCAACAGTGTTCTGATGTGTTTTGTGTACCATAGTGGATCAGTCGCATCTCTTATTAACTTATGCAGTTACCAGTGAATGCCTGTGACCTATCAAACAATAATTTTAAAACAATTAATAACTCTCTGAAAAGGGGCTATTACAGCCAGGAAATAACAGAAGCATTTATAACAAATACAGCGTGTACATACTAGTCATTTGGACAGAGGCAGATGTTACCAAACACACGAACAGGGAAAATATACATTAGATCCTGAGCTTTCAGGATTGAAAAATAATTCTTTCAACAAGAGGAAAGCCAGACAGAAAATATGGAAATTAATATGTAAAGGAGATGAATAAAAGTCGTGGCAAGCTATATGGAGTGAGAAAAGTTGTGGCAAGCTATATGGAGTGAGAAAAGTTGTGGCAAGCTATGTGGAATAAGAAATGAAAAGAACAAATTAGGGATGGAACTGATGTTGCAAAAGTGGGGTTTTCCTTTACACTTGAATAATCATGATAAAATATGAAACTGTAAATGATAAATCTCACATTTTTCAACTTGATTTGCTTTAGGGATCATTGTTGCCATCTTGTGTACTATGATAAATGTGGTTCAGCAAAAGTGGTCTTTAAATATGCTGTTGCTCTATGCAGCCACCTACGCAAACAATCTGTAGCTCAGTTTGGTGTGTATGTTGGGTCTCTTGTTGTCTTTTTAGTTTTATTTGATTTATTACCCAGTGCTCAACTATTCCCAAAGTTAGTCTCGGTTCAACTGGGCAAGGTCCTAGTGATGTAGCTAAGTCATTTCCTTCCTCTGTCCTGCTGTGCATTGTCAAATGTGTATGTGTGTTGTGTCATGACTGTGAAAAATGGTGTTATTGGCCAGGAGACCCTGTCTGGGGTTGTTTGGCTGCCTGATGCAAGTCTTTCTGTTTGATTACACTTTGACAGCTTGCATGACTTTGTGATGAAGATAAAATGAAATGATTAGAACAACACAAACACTCAAGCTCAAGTAAAGAAAATCTCCAACTTGTCCAGGAATTGAACCTGGGACCCTGCAATTTAGAAGCAACAGTGCTAACCAACAGACTATGAACTACAAACTAAAGGATTGCAGTGAGTGGTTAAACAGTATAGAGTAGTGTTTGTGTCATTCTCGATGAATGGAAAGGAAACAGTAAAATCCGGTGCTGGTACATAGTCTGTTTCTCATGAATAACACCAAGAAGACAGCCAAGCTTAACACCCCCATCTGACAATCGATTCGAACAGTCTCACTCCATGAGGCACTGCAAAAAGGTTTGGAATTTAACTCAGGGCATTGGCATGAAGTTTGGTGATCAGGAACAGTACTCCACCACCTCTCCTTCCATTGCCAGTGTGTGTGTGTGTGTGTGTGTGTGTGTGTGTGTGTGTGTGGTTAGGTTTCATCCAGTGAAATTAAGAAAATTATGTAAGCAAAAATGGATACATAGCAAAACACTAGAACTCATTTAGTTTTCAATTTGAGATTTTACTGTGGAAAATTGATTTTCATTTAAAATGGTAAATAACCAGACTGTGAGTATTATCTTTAAAACATTTTCTTCTGATACCATATGTAATTAACAACAAGTAAGAGACTGTCAAGGTAATTATATGCAAGCTGCACATTTTAAATATTACAGAACTTCCAGCATCTAGTAAAATACCATCATTTACAAATGAAGCCCCACCTAAAATTCTTTTCCGTTTGTAAAAGTTTTCGAAATGACTCAAGTTGTCACTGTAGACTGACTGGTAAATTTTTTATTTGCTTTTAATTAATAGCCTATCCTAGCCAATGACATTTTTGCTTACCAGCATTAATTTCAGTCAGTGCAGTTTTATCATTGCCATAGTTCCAGGCTCGCAAAAACTATTTACCATTGAACTGGCACTATATGGTTGGAACATCTGTCTAGGCACCAAGTTGTATTAAGTGTACTAGAATAATACTGAAAGGGAATACGTACATGCTCTTTGCTCTACCTAGAAACACACAATTTGAATTTCAACTTGGTTAGGGAGTACCATTTATTCTCTGAAATCTTAAAATTTGATACAGAAAAGCATGTTAAGTCTCCCAATGTTTTGTGCACTGCTATCTTGCTTAAATTTTCCATTTCTGAACTCAATCAATAAAAAGAATAAAAATAGCCCTCCCTCGTCAGACATTATCTCCAACAATTGTCTTTCTCCTTCCATCTGAAAGACAGAACATTGACACACAAAAAATACAGAGAAGCCACTAAGTATGCTCATACATTACCACTTATTGTGCCACGATAGGCACAATAAAAAGATTCACAGAAACATAGCTTTCAGCCATTAAGGCCTTAATGGCTGAAAGCTATGTTTATGTGAATTTTTTTATTGTGCTTATCACGGCTCAGCATCTCCGCTATATGGTGAGTAGCAACTTTCCTTCTCTCGTATTGTTACATTCCATCCTGGATTTTCCATTGTTTGTTTATCACTTATTGATCACATATCCCTTGTCAGCATACAGGCACATTAGACCACTCAAGAAATACTAATTAAAAATACAAAGAAAATTCCATATCCATTTACAGTAACACAGCATGCACAGCTATAATGGTGACTTCTCACTTGTTACTGACTAGTTTTATCATCTTAAGTAGATAAATACTTTGTGTACCTGCTGTTTTCTCCGCAGGTGAGTATATTACTGGGCTTATCACTAGGGCCCTCTGCTTTTGGCAAGAACCAAAAAGCGGTTATATCTTGCAGTCCCTGTCTTCCTTGTTGTTTGCTCAACCCTTAGTTGTGTTGTAAAAATTTAAAAATAACTATTTTCTCACTTTTTGGTAGATCAAATGAAGTGTTAGGTGATTAAGTAATGTAACAAACCAGTCATCCCAGATTGTATTAAGAGAACAGTAAAAAATGTTTTAAATTAACTGTACTTTTTATCTCTAATCTGAATCAACAGTTTCTTGTTTAATTATGTCAGAATATGACTTGGTTGTAAATGGGGCTGGGAAGATGGTGATAAATTGTAAACCATATTTGGACATTGAACAGTAGAAAAGGAGAGGAAACTAATTTAACTTAAAACACTGAGTGCCTAATGCTGACAGACTCCAGTAACAAGAAACAGTTTATTTTGACTGTCCTTTGTACATACTTAAATTGCGGCCTTCCTTTCTCTTTCCTGCAATTATATATTGTAAATTGTCTGATGGAGCATGGTGTAAGGCTGTGCCAAATTGCTGGGAAACTTAAAACCAAAGAACATACATGGAACTGTTAATACAGATCTTATAAATTCACTGATGTTGTACCATTATGGTGTTCCTTAACCACAGGCAGTTACAAAATCAAGACACTGGTAAAAATAAACTTCAAAATTAATTTCACTCTGCAGTGGAATGTGCACTGATTTGAAACATTGTGATATATTAAAACTGCATGCCAAATCAGACTCGAATCTGGGACTTTAGCTATTTGCAGGCATTCGCTCTACCTAATGAGCTAACCAAGCGCGACCCACAACCTGTCCTCACTGCCTTACTTGCATCAGTGCCTCATCTCCTACCATCCAAACTTTACAGGAGTTCTCCTGCATACATCTTGGGATAAAGGATATTGAGGGTGTAGCGGTTCACCTAATTTTTTTTCTTCATTTGTTGTCCTCTGTGTCGACATACTGGCTGAAAAAATGGGGGTAGATGTACAGTACTGTCTTCCGTAAATTATGTAGTTGACAGATTCACAGTTGCATTTTACGGTCTTTTACTTTCACTTTTCACAACCCCCAATAATACACAGTTATATATGGCCAGTGCACTATAGCTATAACTTCCTATAAGTCTCATTAAACAATCCACATACTGCTACAATAGTTTACTGTTGAACATCTATGAGTTGTAAAAGCCTAACCACAAAGTTCACAGTTCTTGAAGAATACACAGGTACGTATGAAGCAGACACAGTCACTGTTTTAACACACGCCCTAATTGTGTAACACTTATTACACTGTTTAGTTAGTGCATTGTTGTCGTTCTAACCAGCACAGGTCTGAAACTCGGCCGTGGATTGACTGTCTCGTGACCAAAAATTGGGCCCTTATAAATCATCACAATAATGGGTGCTGAAACTACATATTGTTCGAAGTTTAATTTACAGAAATTACAATTAAAACTTAACTCATTACATTGAAGAATTCCATCTTTTTAACAGTTTCTTCTGCTACAAGAGTTAGGCGGAATTATTTGTTCAAATCATGAAATTAACAAACATAAGTATGCAAACAATACTTTGGATAAAACTGTTAATTACTTTGGAATTAATGAAGGGCTGGTTTTGCTAACACATTTTCGAATAGAGCCAAATAGATTCTTTAAGATTACTAGTATTTTGTCTTCCAAATGTTTATAATTAATATATAATTTATATTTGTTTATATGTCAACAAAAGAATTTAAGTAACATAACAATTACTGATTCCAACCTATAACAAAAGATACTAACTAGGAATAGTCAAAATAAATTAGAAAATCAGTCACATACCTAAAACTAAGCACAAAATTAGATCTGTTGTTATATTCATTAAAACTAAGGGCCAACCTTTCTGTTTTATGAAAATGCAGATTATACTTGGGTATGTAAAAGGTAATTAGTTACAATTGAAAAAATGAATTTTAAGGAGGCAGAGGGCAAAACAAGAGGGGAAGTAAAAAATATCCCAGCTTGCTTCATCACAAGTGGATATGGCTTAAGGCACAGCCTGGGTGATTGTTTTCCAGGTTTCGAGTTCTGGTCTAGCACACAGTTTTAACTGGCAAGAAATATAGAAAACATAACTTTATTGCTTGCTAGAGCCCAAAACTACATAATTCAGGACTTAAACTACAGATTATCAATTTGTAGTACATCTGAACACAAAAACACCTTGGCTTCTTATTCTAAAATCCTGTTTCACAGCTTGAATTGTTTTTTACTATGTCAAGGAATGTTGATGTATGTCAGACAACTTTCTGGGTTTTAACAAGTGTGTAGGTGTAGAATTTTCCACCTGTAAGTAACCCAAGGTCAAAATTGCGATTGTAACGATTAAAATCAGACTGTCGAACACAAAATACTGTTGTTCAGTAAAGTTAAGAACTTCCTTATTTCAGTCTCCTGTTATTCAGTAATAATGTTCCTCACAGTGGTTTAAAACCATTTATTTTAATATATTATTTTTCACTTTTGCCCCCACTTCTTTATATATTTTTTTAGTTTTAAATTTACACTATCAACATTGTGCAGATTATCCAATAACTTGTTCCACAGCTGAGTAGCCATGGATCATATGGTCTTGCAGAACTGAAGGAAAAATAAAAATTAAATAACCTCAGATTGTAGCCATAATGTACCATTGCTTGCATCTACAAGAGAGATTATGGGAGAAACGACATGTCTCAAAATTGCGATGGACTGTATCCCATCAGGGAGCAGACCAGTGCGAAGACCTCAGAAGAGGTGGATGGATGGATAAAGAGAAGATTTGCTGCAGCCAGGCATCTTTGAGAATTGGAGACAAACAGCAGAAGACAAAAGCAGATGGAGAGACTTAACTGTGATATCACATGGTTCTCTGGAGCTGACCACTGCTTTCAGCCTTGGAAGCACTAAGGAGGTACTAACTGAATTGAGAAAAAAAAATAGAAATTTATGGAACAATTTGACTAAATGAGGGATCAGTTGATAGGGCATCCTCAAGCATGAAGAAAATGTCAGTTTGGCAATGAAGGAAAGTCTAATGGATAAAAATTGTAGATGGAGACCAATGGATGAATATAGTACGCAGATTGAAGTGGATGGATGTTGCAGCAGTTATTTGGAAATGAATAGACATGCACAGGAATAGAGTAGTGTGGAGGGCTGCATCAAACTAGTATTTGAACTAAAGACCACAACAATGACGACGACATAGACTGAATAAATTATTTAAATTAGTTTTAAAGATCTATCTTAAAATGAGTGCCAATGTATTTGTTTGAAAAGAACACGTCTGGTGTCCTGCGGTGGCCCGGTGTAATGTTAATCTCTCTTTATACAGCTTAAGCATTTTCGTGGACTAACTTGTTGAAGAATGCTGGTTCTGCTTTCTTGCAGCGCCGATGTCTTCTGCTAGCACTGGACGCTTCTCTGAAGATTTCACTGCTAGGAAGGGGAAATTCTCTCTCTCTCTCTTCTTATTTAAAAAATACGCTACTCTTAGAATATCATTCAATGCACCAGAACATATTTATTTCCACTTTGTACAAAAAAAACAACTAAACTTTATGACGTAAGCCCACACATTACTGGGCATCCAGAATCATTTAATTACACATTTTTGAACACAATTAATACATAAGCTTTTATCGTGGCTGACTATCCACGTCCAGTCTACGTACTCTCAACAGCAGTTCAATGTCTAATAAACAGTCACTATCTCGAGTCAGTCCATTTGTTTTTCAACAATAGAAAGCTACATTACTCTTTGCAGCCGACCACGGAGCTTCTGCGCCGTATTTGATTATTCTTGGCAGGTCGTGCTGAACTTTTGCCAGTGCCGACGAATGATCTCCCTTCCAGTTTCACCTGCACAAACAATAAATGGGTGCAGTATCCCATGCTCATCCTTACACCCTGCTTTAAAATAACGCGTGCTCGAAACGGCTGGAACACAAGTGTCTCCAGACTTTCATAAAATTCTGGGGGCATTACAGTCCTTCCCAATCCCTTTCAGTGTGAACATGTGCTCATTGTCACCTGGATGGAAACTCTAACCTTACTTCCTTTCTTCTTACAATGTCATTTAGATTATGTAATAATTTAGCAACAATGTCTGATGTAACACCTAGGAACCTTAGCAACAATTAATTATTAGGTCAGTAAGCCCAAAACTTCACTACATTTTCATTCCTTCTTGCAAACATCATAAATAAATGTAAGCATCCAAAGACTTTCTATAAATTCCTACAGGATATCAGATGCTCTCACAGTTCATTTTGTGTAGTCATCATCATCATCATTGTCATCTTTCTTTCAAGGATATCTCTTTTCCCACTCAAGTTGTAGTTCAGGATCTTCTGAGGAATTCTGTGATCTGGCATTCTCATGAGGTATTGTTTCCAATCTTCACAATATTTTTGAATTTTTTCATTCATGCTGAAAATATTTAATTCTTTTCTAATATATTAATTTCTAATCATCTGTCTTTTTGTGCAGCTCTTCACCTTAGGAAGAATCTCTTCTCTACTGTTTCATTCCTTCTTATTTCTTGAACTCAGTTTTTACTTCCATATGATAACACCGGAAGTGCAATTACTTCATAGGATTTCATGATAATTTCTTTTTGTACTTTATGGGCCAGTGTTCTGCTAATGTTACCACAGACTGCTTGGAATTTGTGTATTAAAGTTGTACTTCTTGCAAATTTCATTCAGCAGGTATACTGATCTCTGAATAATAACAATGTCATCAGCAAACAAAAGAACATTCCGATTTTTCCCATTTGTTACCTTAATTCCTTTGTTTAGCTTATATTTCCATTTGTGAAGGAACAAGTCAATGTAGATTTTGAAAAGGGTAGGTGATAGTCCACATCCTTGTCTAATGCCTTGGTTAATAATTATTTCTTCTAATCAATTTGTACCTGTGTTCATTACAATGCATGTAGTTTCGTAAAGACTTTTCACTGCCTTTGTTAGGTGATAAGGATATTCACATTCAGATATAATCTTCTATAGGCTATCACAGCTCACACGGCCAGAGACGTTGTCAAGTTCAATAAGGGCCATATGGGTTTCTGTATTAAATTCTCTGTGTTTTTCTATTATATTTTTAATTACAAACACATTTTCTGTGCATCAACAACCTGATCTAAATCCATATGTCTTTGAGTATAGTTTGTAGCCAGTATTTACAAGACTTATGCCATGATAGTTTTTACAGTCAATGTTTCCTTTTCTGAAAAGAGAGATTACTTACTTCTGCTGTATACCAAGGCTCTGGGATTTTGCAGTTCAACCAACATTCATTTATTGATTGTAAAAGTCTTTTATCTAGTGGTAGCCCTCCATATTTAATGTGTTCTGCATTTATTCCATCTATTCCAGTAGCTTTTCTGTTCTTGATGCTTTTCAAAGCCTTTTGTAATTTGTCCATAGTAATTGGATCTACTGTTTAATTGTAAATACTTTCTCCAATGTCAGCTTTGGCCTTCTGGGTACGCCGCAAGTCTGTGTAATGATTTAGGGGTATAATGTTCAGTGAGGCAGTGTCTTTTCTTCCTTGTTGAGGGCTTTCATGCCTTGTATGCACATTGCTGTCTACCGTGTACATCATATTCTAAGATGCTTATGAAAGTCTCATGATTCTTGATGTGCTTTGTGCACTAGTTGTTTTACAGCATTCCTTTTTATTTTGTACATTCCTCAGCTTTCTGCTGTTTTTATCTGTAAAAACGTCAAATAAGCTGTTTATTTTTCTTTAATTTCTGTGTTCCAAATTCTGAGTCATTTTCCCCCGTTTGTTTTCTTCCTTTTACCAAGTGCTTCTGAGCCTGCTTCTTTGAGGTAGGTTTTGATATTATTCCATTCTATATTGATGCCTTTAATGACTGGTGAAGCAAGCTTTTGTTGGAGTCTGTACTGATAATGTTTCCTGATATTATATCCTGGCAGGAGATGTACTTTGAACAACTCTTGGTGTGTCTTATTTTGGAGAGTCTTTGTCTTCTTCCATTTTGATAGTAACCTTATCTTACTGCCTAGAAGGAAGTGGTCACTACCTGTGCCGCTTCCTCTATAAATACGTGTATCTTGCATAAGTTTCTTCATTTTATCATTAATAATTATGTAACCAGTCACAGATCTTAATCCTTGTGCACTCCATCTAACTTGTGAATGTCTTTCGTTCTGTAAAATGTGTTAGTAATTTTAAAATTGTTGATGGAGGCAAACTGGCATAGTTCAAGTCTATTATTATTAATAATATTTTCTCCAAAGAGTCCTACTGTTCCTGGTGAGGAAGATTTCTAACTCTTACATTAAAATCACCAGCAATGACAGCATAGTCCATCTTATTGATCTTGTTCACTTCTTTCTGAAGATCATTGTTTAAAGTGTCAGTATAATCCTTCCTTCCCTACTCTGGGTCATAGACATCCATAACTGTCAGATGATCTCTTGAAATCTGAAATGTGAATGTCATTATTCTTTCATTTATGAAGCTCAATTCATTAATCTTTCCTCTCCATTTATCATTGACTAAAATTGCTACTTCAGCACGCTCATTTTCTTTGTGGGACACCACTGTAAGCTATCCAGTAGTCTGTCAAATCATTTGTTCCTTGTAGTTTGTTCTTAATTTCTGCTATTATTGCAGTGTCTTGTTTCCTCTCATTGAGTACTTGATTAAATTTGCTTTCTTTGTTGGTCAGCCCTCTAACATTCCATGTTGCCAAAGATACATAATCCGTAATGCCAAATCATTTGTCCTTTAAGATTTTGTGGTTGTCACCAGTTGATCCAGTTCTGTATCTGAAGCTGTTTCTGAGTTTGCCACTAATTTTAAATCCCCTGGCTGTGTTACAAGCGCTGCACCAGCTAAGTTGCATGATGGAGCTGCCACCTCTAGGTATTGCAAGGACATTTAATCTTTAGTTCAGGACTTCTGTTTCTCTATGGAGTATTTTGTGGACCTTTCTCCAAATACCTGTTTTTAGCTGTTTTCTCTTCTGTCAATTGGGATTAATGTGTAGCCATTTTTAACTACTCTGTTTGTCTTTGTGTTCTACAGTTCTAATGTGGGTGCGTATGACCTTAGTTGTTTTTACGCCCTAAAACAAAACAAAGAAACCTGTAGGTATAGTGACCTGCCTCATTTTCTGTCATGGTTGCGTTACTTAGGGAAGCTGGTTCACCAAGCCTCCAGAGCCCTCCCTGCCCTATGTTGTGGGGTAACTCTTCATCTGGCTCCTCAGTTGAGACCACTCCGGCTAGGGCGACCCTGCCAGTAGCTATGCTACTGCCAGCACAGCCCCAGACTTCAGCACATAACCCCCCCCCCCCCCCCCCCAATCCCAGCACTGAAAGTTGCTTCTGTAAGGCAGTGTCCCCTGGAACAGGGCAGTATAAGAGCTTGATCAGTTTCTGTCATTTCTCCTGAATATGCCTTCAGAGGTCAGTGAAGAATTTGGTATGCAAAGTAAAACTACTGGTTCTACTGACAATATTGTAAACAGATATATTGCTACTCACCATATAGATGAGACGTTGAGTCACAGACAGGCAGAACAAAAAGACTGCTTCACAGCAAATGCCACTTGCTCACTGCCTACCAACACCAGCTTTTCTGAATTGCGCAAGGGGGGCGTATATCATATGTTCCTGAACCCTTAGCCTCAACCTTCGCTGGACCCCGTCTTTCAACTGCCTGTCCCCTTCCCACCTCCGACTCAAGCACTACACAGCCTTCTATTCCACTAATGCATCAACGCTTACCCTCTTCGTGTACTTTTCTCCTTTTCTGCTGCTCCTCCTCCCCCCCCCCTCCCTCTCCCCTCAACCTCCCAAATGCGTGTAGCAGCCCTGCCCTGTCCCCACCATCTCTGTGCATGCTCTCACAAGGAGCACTATACCTCCCCCACCCCTACCCTGCTATCTGTCCCCCTCCCCACCCCACTCCATCCCAGCCTCTTTCTTCCTCCACCATCCACAGATTGTTTCTCCTATCAGAGTCCAACATCAGGGCCAGTGAGTTGTGTTTGTGTGAATGTGTGTATATTTTCTACTTTAGAAGAAGGTCTTTTGTTGTGCCTGGCTGTGACTCAGTCTCTTCTTCATAGATTTTCCATTGTTTGTGTGGGTAAGTCAGTAAAACCAAAGACGAATAACTTATAGGGAAAGCGTGTTTAGCTTAATTTCTTGTCCAACTGATCAATGTGCTAATTTCATCCAAATTAGTTTTCTGTCTAGATACCAAGAAAGTATGTGTGTGATATTTCATGAACCTTCTATTGATTTATATGAACTTTAGGAACTTACAGATTTTTATTCACAAAATATTGTCTTTTTAATTATTTGAATTGTTTGCTGTGAGCACATAGGCATTTTATTTGTTATTGTTTTTGTTGTGATCATTTGCAAGAAATTAATCTGATGAGTAGTGACTAGTGGCTGGCTTCTAAGCACAGGCAAATGCAGTCTGGCATGTGTTAATAGATACAAATCCCAGTACAGTTTGAATATAGAATCAACCAATTATGAAAATCCATAGCATCAGTCTGATATCTTGGTGTACTGTTCAAAGTGAAAGAGAAATTCATTCTTAGATCTTGTTATGAGGAAGGTAAATAAAAGAGTATGAACCATTGAGGGTATTCTGGGGCTGCATAGATACACAATGAAAGAAATAGTGTATGACACAATCACATTACTTTTCTTCAAACACTGTTCATCTTTATGGGATAATGATCAAAGAAACGTTGTGAAAGTTGAAGAATAGCTAAGTGGTAGCTGAAAATCATGGGTATATGCATAGTGCATTACATAAAGAGCTATTTTTAAAGTTCTACAAACTTGTCTTTACACAGAATATTAACAACACATCATTCCTCTCTCTGAATGTCACCCAAGGACCACACTATAATAGCTGCAGAGACTAGATGGTCTTTGGTTTTTTCCCTTGTGGCACATGGAAATGTAATAAAAAATGGGTGCAATCAATTGCTGGTACCATAAAGCATATAACTGTTTGTGAAGAGGAAATGTTGATGTAACTGTTTCTTATAATATACTGTTGTGTATTTAAATATGGCTCCTGTACCAAGTTTGTTTGTTAATTATTCTTACTTATTTTCTGTCAGATGTGGACTTTTACTGTACTACAAACATGATCCAAAAAGCAATGTAATATTCGTAGTGAAAGGTGCAGTTATTAAGAGTTCCGGGGAAGGACCAATGACTACAATTTACAATCAAGTTGCTGTTGAGAAACCTAAGAAGATTATGGTTACAAAGCACACAAAGAATATGGGCAAATTTAGCTCAGTCACAGTGTCAACAATTGATGAAGAAGAAGATGAAATTGAAGCTGTAAGTGTGTTTGCTGTGTTACATTTCCATTTTTGTATCACTTTTCATAATCAAACGTTGAAATAATACGTTTGTGCAATCTAATTAAAAAGAATTACACCAGGCGCATTTCAATTTTATTCACAAAGCATCTTCTGTGGTTTTGGTGTTTCTCTACATAATCTGCTCCTTCCCGTCTTGCTAGCAGTAGTTGGTGTTGACAGGCTTCATTTCACATCTGCACTTGGCAGTTTTTGGCATTTTGTGTTATTTTCGGTGCTGCACTATTTACAATTGACTTTCTTAACTGTTTTTCATTCATCACTGCCACAGTGTTTAAAAACATTTTTCAAACTTTTGTCCCTAATTTTAATATTATTATCTGACTTCTATTTCTTTGTGGTGTAGTTTCCTGTACAGCCTTCTGAAAAAGGTCACTAAGTGCCTGAAACTGGCCAAGAAATTAAATTTTTTATATGCAACTGGTTGCTTGTTATTTCATTATATGAAAATGACATGTTAATCAGTTAAAATTTCTGTAGTAACTTTACTACCAGTCACGACTGTGTACAGTGAAAAAGACCAGAAACTGCAGGTCCAGTTTGCGGTTATGTGCACAAGACAAAGACTCCAGACATATTATGAAATTGATTTGAAGGCAAGTAGAATTTTGGAACCAGTTGTAATTTTATAAATCATGTGAAACTGTGACTGATAGCAAAGTTACTAAACAACGACTAATAATCCCTGTGTCCTGCTACCCGTTGGCAAACAAAAACAATGTAAATCTACTGTTTGCATAAGAAGCAGAGAGAGAAGGGTATGTCTGTCAATCAGAAAGCAGTTTGTCTGCTACATTCAACAATCTCTAGTTCATTGAAACAACATTTCAGTACAAACAAAATTTTTACCACCATTCTCAGGTCACAAAATTCATGAGTAACATCATTTCTATATGAATAATGGTTGGGTATTTAATTTGCACACAGTTATATAGGTGCATAAGCAGGAACGAGTTTGGCTAGGCAAGTCAGAGGGTAGAAAAAGCTCACCTGGGCTCTCCTACTCTACAACATAACACATCTACAAACATGCTGTTTTCTCCTTCATTTACTTGTGGAAGACATTTACATGTCCATTAAAAATATTGAACTGTTTCATAGTTGAAGACACGATACAATTACATGCTGCCCTCCAGCCTGCAGCAGTTCTTGGAATTAATAAGAACAGAATACAAAAATTTCAAGGTTTCTGTTATTACAGGGGTTATCTGTCTTGAGCTGACTGCAATGTAATTAAAAAGAATTACACCAGATGCATTTCGCTTTTATTTACAAAGCATCTTCTGTGGTATTGGTGTTTCTTTATGTAATCTGCTCCTTCCCTTCTTGCTAGCAGTGGTTGGTGTCGGAAGGCTTCATTTCACATCTGCACTTGGCAGTTTATGGCATTTTGCGTTATTTCCCGTGCTGCACTATTTACAATTGACTTTCTTAACTGTTTTTCATTCATCACTGCCACAATGTTTTTAAAAATTAAAGATAAAAAATGATACTTATGCCTGTTGCTGTTACTTGTGAGTGTCAATTATAAAGTGCACACAGCACAATGCCATGGTCCTAAAAAATAGAGGCAGGAGCAATAAGTAGTACAATACTGAGTCCATTAATACAATAATAGCTCTTAGATGCCTACACGTAGTTCACATTGCCTTGCATAAAACTATTGCAGAGAAGCGAAACAAAAAGTGCAGACATCATGCCAGAATATGAGCTAATCAGCCTATGGCAAGCACATGTTGAATTTGGTCCCAGAGTGGAGGTGAAAGTACAATAAAATAATAAAACAAAAAACCTGTTGATAAATAAGTTAACATCGACAAGCAAGTGGCGCTATGGATGGTAATTTTGGGAACTAATCTCCATACAGCTGGAGCGAGGTCTGTAGCATGATTGCAGGAAACCTGTCAAAAAAAAACAAAGTGTGAAGCACATAAAATATTGGGAAGTGACTGTACAGATAGTGAATTGTGGGCACAAGTATATAATAATGAAAGAAGTAGCACTGAAATATATGCAGGTCGCAAGAACGTTTCATGAAAGACTTGTATCTGGCTTCTAGTGGCTTTAATATCAGTATACAGTACTGTATGTGCCGAACAATTGCTCATGATGGGAACCTGCTTTCTAGTGAATAAGTTTCTCTTTTTGGTGGTTTTTGATTAACTGGAATGTTAATCATTCCAGGATCTTAAAAATCTCATAGAGCAATGACACGGGTTTGAAACTTTTTGCGTCATTTAGTCCCTTTCCTGGTTTCAACACGATGATCAAAATGGCTTTCCTCCATGTCTTTGGGATTTACATTTTAAAATGAAGCGCTGTTTCAGTGATTTGATTCCAAGTTCTCAATTTATCCAACCCTCGGCACCAGTTCCTCTGAATTCATCTTCAAGAGACTGGTTTTCACAGTTTAGGCATCGTAGTTGCCCTGCCATATGTTGTGCCATTACATGTTGTTGACTTGCCACATGATTTGCAGTCACTTCTGAAATATTCTTAGGGCTTGTGGGATCTCCAGAGAGGCTCGTGAGAAATTTCTAGGTTTGCTTACTTTCATGTCAAAACTTTCAACCAGGTTTTTTTCACTTATCCTTTGGCTTCAGTAATGGCTAGCATCTGTCTCTTTTCTGCCTGTATGATTTGTTCAGAGAAAAGATGGTTCTGGTAAAGTTCTTACCAATACTCAAGTAAAGGTTTGATAGTCTTTTACAGTCTTAGTAAGACTTCTTTGTGATACACCATCATGTTATTCAACACCCTCAAACCCCTTTGGTGATCTCGATGAAGTTGTTATATTCTTAAGGCCCTCTGCAGCATTTTCAATTTGCTTTTCTGAAATTCAAATTTGTCCTGAACTGTACCTACTCTGGTTTCATCATAGAGCTGACGATACATATGTGTGAGGTGTCATCTCACCCACACATATGTCGCTCTGAGCAGCAATCCCAGAGTTTGTCAGTATTGTGGTCTATCTCCCCTTGCCACAGTTGACTGAGGATAGTTTGATGCTGTGATCTAGCTGGAGATCATTTCACTGCCCATGCCTTGAGTGCAGCTCCATTGTCATTGGTCCCATAGTAGCTACATATCGTATTTGGTAGATGGGATCTCCCAACACAAAGCTGATGTCACGATAGCTGAAATTAGTTCATTCCTGGAAGGTATAGTCGTTATTTGTTATATATGATACCTGCCAGTATTTTCACTTGTTTTATATTCTACCCTAAACTTTGAGAGTTGGCACACAGTTCTGTCTGTATCTTTGTAAAGCTTGGAATTAAAGTATTTCTGAAACATTTGTGTATGGCATTTATGACAAATTTTTTAATTTCTTTACAGCGGGAAGTTGCTGATTCTTATGCCAACAATGCACGAATCATCGAAAAGCAGTTGGAAAGGAAGGGTATGAACAAGAGGAAAATGGTTGTGCAACAGACACAGGCTGAAATGGATGCTAAACGGAACAGAGTTCGTGGAACTTTAATTGACAATAATTAATGATATATTGGATACAAAAAGAAGTAAATGCACAGATTTGAGAGTTACACAAGTACAGAAATTGTACATATTGTAATATACCACATAATTACATTAATATTTGAAAAATATGCTCACAATAATGTGAATAACATTATTAATTGCATACCCTTTCTTAAAAACATAAAAAATTGTATTCTTCACTTTTGTATACCACTGTTACACAGCAGTGAGGCATATTACAGGGAGGGGCAGTCAAACTTGCATTTATTATTAGTGCGTGGAAGCGTTGGAAGTAGTGGGGGGGGGGGGGGGGGGTCGAGTAACCAAGGTCACCACTGTGTTCTCCAACACACAGCATTTCAGTAGCCATGGAGCAGTGGACTAAGCAACAATGGTTATTTACAGTGAAAGCGTTCTACCAAAGCGGTAGCTATGTAGACACTCAGCGTTGTTTGTGGGTGCATTTTCAAATTAATCGTAATAGGCCGGTGCCTTCAGTTGACTCAATAAAAACTTGGGACGGAAACTTTGAAAATGTCTGTGAAACAACAAGGAAAAGAGGTGGCAGAGCGAAGACAGTACATACTCCCTATAATGTGTAACATGTAAGAACTGCTGTGGGAAGAAGACCCTGGAGATCAGTGTGTTGCGCTTGGAATTTTTGGCAGGACTGTCTGAAGGATTTTGAGGTTAGACTTACATCACCACCCATACAAAATCCAAGTGGTTAACACTTTGAATAACGACGACTTCATGGTCCAACAGCAGTTCTGTGATTGAATAAAACGAGGAGATTGTTCACAACCTCTGGATGAGTGACAAGGGACATTTTCCCCTCAATGGATGTGTGAACAAACAGAACTTTAGATACTGGTGAGAGTTTGGTGTGCAATGTCCTCATCGGGAATAATAGGCCCTTATTCTTTTGAGAATGAAAAAGGGCAGTCTGTTACCGTGAATGCTGAGCGCTATTCAACAATGTTAAGCACATTCTTCATACCTTAGCTTTGTCAATATGCCGTGAACGATGAAACATTATTTCAACAAGATGGAGCAACAAGTCACATAGCCTGCATGAGCATTAATGTTCTCAATGAAGTTTTTCCTAACCAGGTGATTTCCAAGAATGGAGCAATTGCTTGGCCCGCCCATTCACCCGACCTTACTAAAAGCAAAGTGTACAAAGAAAGACCTCATAATGTTGGTGATCTCAAAGCAAGAATCCGGCTGGAGATCGAGAGAATTCCTCAGGGTATGCTCCGTCATGTGATAGACAGCTTCGTAAATCACCTGCGAGAATGCTGTGATCGAGAAGGACGCCATCTTGCTGATATTATTTTCAAACAATGAAAAATGTGTTGATGTTTCTTAAATGCTTTTTAATGTAGAATAAGATTGTATTAATAAAATTTTGATATCTGCAGCTGTGTTTATTTTACACTTATTTAGAAAATGCATGTTTGACTGCCGCACCCTGTATACATGATGCATCCATCTTTATCTACTGCATTGTTTACCTCAACTCTTTATGATCACCTGAGTCATCTTGCCAATATGTCCGAAATAAATAATGGGTTTTAACAGTTGACGTAATTCCAGCTGTGAAAACTATTTAGGCACAATAGCTACACTTCTTCGCAGTCATATTTGCAATGGGTTCATCCAACTAGCATGTAGCACAATCTATGTGGTGTGGGGTTGGGTTGGATGTAGGGATAGTAGAAGTATGGACTAGGATGTTGTGTAGGTTGAATAAGTGACAAAATACTATCTTGAGTGATGTTTGGGTATCAGTCGTCGGAGAGATCAATGAGAAATAGTAGAAGGAATGAGGAAGGATGTTGTTGAAGTTTCAAAGAACTGGGTTATTTTGCATAAAGAGGGACTTATTGATCAGTGACTGCTCTACAATCGCTAGGTGTTTATTGGTATCACCAGAAGAAATGACACAGGAAATCTGTTTCTCAACCATCTGCACAGAATATTATCTGCCTCTAAAGTTTGTCAGTATATTTGGGTAAATGCTACTTCCCATCGTAAATGCAGTTCCTATATGTGTTGAGGCTCTAGTGGCGTGGTTGACAATGTCAACATAGAAGTACTGTTGGTCATTGCTTTGTTTTACATGAACAGAACTTATTGTGGTGTCAGAAACTTGACATATTGTTTGACACAAGTGAACTCGGATGCACAAAACTGAGCAAGTGGTTATAATACAGGACTCCCATTCAGGAGGACAGCAGTTTAAGTCTCTCAAGGTGAGGGTCTGACAAGTTTTTCGACATTTTGCTCGACAGTCCCTAGTTTTAGAAAAAAAATCGAGGTCAAAGTTGATGACAGGAAATCGTAATGCATCGAAAGATCATCTGGAAACAAACATCTATCATGAATATAATTTGGGGTCCAAAGTTAATAATGTTTAAGTTATTGTTGTTGTGTTTTCGTGCTGTAGCGTGGGTTTCCATCATTCAATGTGTCTAGCAGAGTGAGGTCGGTAGTCAAGCAATCAAGACATTAGTTTACCGTACTGCTGGTCCATGTGTGATTCTTGGCCGTGGTGTTTTTTGTTTTTTTTTTTTCTTTTGATATTTTTTCTGGTGTATCTGTTAATATTCTGATAATCAGAATACTTTTCTTTGCCCTCTTTTGAAATAAAAGTTCAGGAGGCTGACAGTTATTCTCATTGTAATACATAGTACAAAAATACACCTAAAGTATATTATTGAATAATTATAACTGACTGACTGTTTGTAAGCATTCTCAAAATCAGTGGAGTGAAACTTATCATAGAAACAGGCAAAATATAAATATTTCACATACCGAGCATAATACATGGAAGAAATCAGTGCATTGACATGTTTTCCAGTACATTGTTTGTGGAAAACCCATACGATTTATGTTTCTAGAAACAGATCTACGAGATATCAATTAGGATGCGTACCAAGCATATCCTAAAAGACAGACACGGACAACTGGTTGTTGACCAATAGGTAATTTTACAGCAGCCACCCTGTCTTGTAATTCTTTGCTCTCATGTGATGAACTACTTTGCCTGTCTGAAAAAGTAAATGTCACAGTGTTGACAAAGAGGTACTTTTTGGTGGTGTCATTTTCATAGTACAGATCAGTTGAACATCATCATCTACTAAAGTCCTATCCAGTGTGTCATGAACCACGATGAAAATAACTACCGATACTTTATACATACTTATTTGGCTATTAATCATACACCATGGTGTTTTATGCCACATAAAGGAAAGAAGGATATTCCCATTATGAGAATATTAGCACATGCACCAAAAGAAAAACTGAATGAGGAAAAAAAAGGCACAACCGATGGATCAGCAGTTTAGTGAACTAATGTCATGACCGCCAGCCTTGCTCTGTTAGATACATTGAATGATGGATAGCCAAGCTACAGAATAAAAAAAAATGTTTATTTTTAGATAATCTTTTGATGTATAGCATTGAAAATACAACTTTCTGGTATTAACTCTGATCTTGATTTTTTTTCAAAAACTAGGGAGCGTCTGACAAAAAGCCGCAGCATGTGTCTCTCTATTTTCAACATAGACAGGGTTGCCACAAGTTTTGGAAATCAGGGAATTTCAAACATGTCAGGGAACTCGGGAAAACTTTGGAAAAAACACTCGAAAAATCTCATGCACTAGCATACGAGCTGCTGATGAGAAGCAGAGAGGCATGAGGAATGGTTTGTTTGGATCTAATTCTCAGAGACTGTAGATGCAGTGGCTGGAGACTGCGGTCATGTGTGCATGAGCTGTGTTTGAGTGACTGTATAAATGTGTGTGTGCTCTGGTTTTCTGACAAAGGCTATGGCCGAAAATTCAGTTGTGAGAGTGGGATTGTCTTTTGTATGTACCTCTCTGTGACTCAGCAATCATCTTTATCGTGAGTTGCTACCTATCCTCATTAGTATTGATTCTCAGAGCATTTGCACAAGCTGTCTGTCACATGGATTAACCACCCTGACCTCATTTCATCAGCATGTTCTCTGTGACTCATGAATAGCTGGCCACATGAGTGGATTTCTGTGACGGGCCAGAACCGCAGGCCATTTCTGTGGGTATCTCTTTACAGATCGGGCCTGCCGATCTGAAGCCTGTCATTTCCCACTAATTTTCAGGCCCTGCCCGTCGGATCTAGTCTCACTGATCTGTCCGCAGGTCAGATCTGTCTGTGTGTGGCATAATGCGCTGGATTTTCATGGTTTATCCATGAACCCAGGACTGCAGTACTCCACAGCAGGCCAGAAGCCACGGACAATGGATTTCAGGAATTGCGACTGTCTCACTGCAAGTATATTGGACAGTGCAGTGTTTTTTAGACATTTTATTTATTGCAGTACATCTTGGCACTTTGAAGGTAGTTCATGTATTAGAAAGTATGGAAGATAAGAAGAAGAAACTTGTGGCAGTACTGGTGTTTTGTATTCTATGTACTCATATATTTCTCGAAACAAAAATCACACAATACTTGTAAAACAGTAGACATAACACAGTGGGCAATAATTGCCAATAATAAACGTAGTAGAACCAACATTTTATTGCCAGTCACCTATAGTGTGCCGGCCGAGAAGTTCTAGGCGCTACAGTGTGGAACCGCGGGACCACTACGGTTGCAGGTTCGAATCCTGCCTCAGGCATGGATGTGTGTGATGTCCTTAGGTTAGTTAGGTTTAAGTAGTTCTAAGTTCTAGGGGACTGATGACCTCAGAAGTCAAGTGCTCAGAGCCATTTGAACCATTTTTGAACCTATAGTGTTGGTTTACACAACTCTTCCCTGCCTTATGCACTTCTTTCAACAAGAGGCCTACTTTCTTCTGAAGTTATTTCTGAAAACAGTGAAGGTATTTTAAATCTGTCTTCCGACTCCAGGGACTGCAAGGAAATGTGCATTTTTGTCACAAAATGTGTTTCGTTTTATCGAAATAAAATAAGAACAGTGGCCTTAATGAAACACGCATATTTGCTTTCTCCATTTAAAAACAGTTCATTATGAAAGATCTTGAAGTTAGTACTTAAGATACAGAGGACCTTACATATTTTTAAGATCTCAGAATTTGTCAGGGAAAAATGCTAAAACTTGTCTCAAAATATGGGAAATATCAGAGAATTTCACTTGAGGAAACTTCTGGCAACCCTGATAGAATATCCTTGCAGGCTTTAATCAAAATCTGTGAGCCATGTGGCAGACCCTCCTCTTGTCTGTCAGACCATCCAGATTTGCTTTGGTCTCCAGTCCAAAGACTGGTTTGATGCAGCTCTCCATGCTACTCTATCCTGTGTAAGCTGCTTCATCTCCGAATAAGTACTGCCACCTATGTCCTTCTGAATGTGCTTACTGTATCATCTCTTGGTCTGCTTACGATTTTTACTTCTCATGCTTCCCTCCAATACTAAATTTGTGATCTCTTGATGCCTCAGAATGTGTCCTACCAACCGATCCCTACTTCTAGTCAGACTGTACCACAAATTTCTCTTTCCCCCAGTTCTATCTAGTACCTCCTCATTAGTTGTGTCATCTACCCGATTCATCTACAGCATTCTGCTGTAGCACCACATCTCAAAAGCTTCTACTATCTTCTTTTCTATACTTTTTATTGTCAATGTCTCACTTCCATACATGGCTACACTCCATACGAATACTCTCAGAAAGGACTTCCTGACACTTAAATCTATTCTTGATGTTGACAAATTTCTCTTCTTCAGAGAGACTTTTCTTGCCATTGCCAGTTTACATTTTCTTCCCTACTTCGACCATCATCACTTATTTTGCTTCCCAGACATCTTATATCCTCCTTTCAAGGCATTGCTCATTCCATTCAGCTGCTCTTCTAAGTTCTTTGCCCTGCCTGACAGAATTACATCATCAGCAAACGTCAAAGTTTTTATTTCTTCTCCCTGGACTTTACTTCCTACTCCAAATTTTTCTTTTGTTTCCTTTACTGCTTACTCAATATACAGATTGATAACATCAGAGATAGGCTACAGCTCTGTCTTTACTCTCTTCTCAAATATTGCTTCCCTTTCGTGCCCCTCAACTCTTATAACTGCCATCTGATGTCTGTACAAATTGTAAATAGCCTTTCGCTCCATGTATTTTACCCCTACCACCTTTAGAATTGGAAAGAGAGTATTGTAGTCAACACTGTCAAAAGCTTTTTGTAAGTCTACAAATGCTATAATCATACGTTTATATTTCCTTAACCTTTCTTCTATGAGAAGTCGTAGGGTTAGTATTGCCTCATACTTTCCTACGTTTCTCCAGAATCCAAACTACTCTTCCCTGAGGTTGGCTTCTAGCAGTTTTTCCATTTGTTGGTAAAGAAGGAAGTTTATGCAACACAGCTCCTGCAGAGATAGAAAGCTGGATAGTGAGAAGTCACTTTGATGCTCAAAATAGTTAAATATTAATAGACTTACCTGGACAGTGATGATTTATAGCAATCACATTTCCACATGTGTTCAATTTATGACAAATCCAGGCCGAGATATACGTGGGGCAGGGGAGGGGGCAGCAAACTGGGCTATCTGCCCCAGGTGACAATTTTAGGGGGATGACAAATTCATAATCTTGAAGAAAAAAAACTTGTTTCATAAAGTGCCTAGAGTCCAGTGCATGTTGGTCTATCTGTTATTAATATGATTTTGAAATGCATCCCTGTTGGTTTTTAAACATTTTTGAACACATTCTAAGTTGATTTCTGAATCAGTCATAATATGAATTTTGAATGCAAACATAGTGTACATGATGTTACTGCCAGGTGAATCCCTGTCACATCTGGAAATAAGAAAACTTTCCCACACACAAAAGGGGACGGGGCTACATGAGTTGAGCTGAATAAACCTGAACGGGTGAATGCCAGTTGCTGTTTGTTTATGTGGCTCATTGGCTGTGCAAATGATAAGCATTATTATAATTATTAGCAAAATCCATAGATTCCGACTACCAGAGTGGAAATAAAGGACTAACAGGAGTAGCAGATAAGAAAGATTACATATTATCTTCTTAAGTGTATCCAAGAAAATGAATTTTTTGCCAGATCGCTACAGTGCAGGAGTACAGCCCCCGGTTAGCAGTTGCTCAAGTTCTATTCTTGGAATAGTGCAGAAAACGCATTGTAGGAATACGTAATAATGCCTAACTGGAGAATAAACATGGGATAACTGAACCAGTGATTGCTACAGGGTTAGTAAAGTTAATCAGAGAATAAGTTGGCATGAACAGTTACAGAATTAGTGATGACAAGATTGTTTGTTAGAATGAGGAAGGAGAAGAAATGGGTACACGACACCAATTATATGGAAGAATATGACAATTCCAAATTTATGTAAAAATTTCATACTACTACTACTACTTTTTGATATCGTGCTTGAGAAACTGGAGCATATGAATGACAAATAAAACCATTTCCTAACCTAACACTTTCTGCTTTTAGTAGGCCTAATAGGCATTTAAAAATGTTATGAAAAGGATAGCTGCTACTCACCATACAGAGGAGACGCTGAGTCCCAGATAGGCTCAACAAAAGACTGTCACAAAATAAGCTTTCGGCCAACAGGGCCTTTGTCAAAAATAGACGAGACAAAAAAAACCACACACACACACACACACACACACACACACACACACACACACACACAGGCCTTGTTGGCCAAAAGCTTTTTTGTTACAGTCTTTTGTTGTGCCTATCTGTGACTCAGCCTCTCCGCTATATTGTGGGTAGCAACTATCCTTTTCATGAAACTGTTATATTCCATCCTGGATTTTCCATTGTCTAATAGGCATTTGATATTGATACTTCATGAATTATATTCTGTTGTGTTATTCATGTAAATGAGATATATAAAATAGACCATTTGTGCCAAAAAAGTCTCGCATATTTGGCATGTGTTACAACTGCTACAATATTAGGAAGGCCTATTTCATTTTATCTAGCAGCAGTGACACAGTAATACGTAATCAAATCGATAAACCACACTAGTCTTGGGTCCTATTCATATTAACAGCTTTTTCAGTATTAGAGAATGACACTTTTCATGTAGCAAAACGTTTGACAAACTCTGATAAGGTAATAGATTCTTTTGTAGAAAAGAAAGCATGTCATGTAAGGCTGTGACAAGATTAGAGGGGGAAAAAAAATGTTGGGACCTAAGAATTTCTTCAGTGTGCACTGTCTTGCCTCTCTCTGGTCTTTACTGGTTTTAGGTTTCCTATATTTAATTTTATGCCACATAAAAGAGAAAGTTATTAGCTAAAGAGTGCAAATTTTCTGAAGAGTTCTTATTCTCCCAGTCACAAACAATGCCATCAAGTATTAACTGTAATTTTTTTAAAGGGGGGTAGGATGTCAAACCAGCTGATTGGGGGGAGGAGAGGCACCACAGGACATCTGAGGGTATTTCGCCTGTCTCATACATTTTGCTCACCAGATGGTAGAGTTTTGTCAGGACTGGCTCTCCCAAGGCTGTCAGTAGTTCTAATGGAATGTTGTCTACTCCCGGGGCCTTGTTTCGACTTAGGTCTTTCAGTGCTCTATCAAACTCTTCATGCAGTATCCAATCTCCCATTTCATCTTCATCTACATCCTCTTCCATCTCTATAACATTTCCCTCAAGTGCATCGCCCTTGTATATACCCTCTATATACTCCTTCCACCTTTCTGCTTTCCCTTCTTTGCTTAGAACTGGGTTTCCATCTGAGCTCTTGATATTCATACAAGTGGTTCTCTTTTCTCCAAAGGTCTCTTTAATTTTCCTGTAGGCAGTATCTATCTTACCCCCAGTGAGATAAGCCTCTACATCCTTAAATTTGTCCTCTAGCCATGCCTCCTTAGCCATTTTGCACTTCCTGTCGATCTCATTTTTGAGACATTTGTATTCATTTTTGCCTGCTTCATTTACTGCATTTTTATATTTTCTCCTTTCGTCAATTAAATTCAATATTTCTTTTGCCACCCAAGGATTTTTACTAGCCCTCGTCTTTTTACCTACTTGATCCTCTGCCGCCTTCACTACTTCATCCCTCAAAGCTACTCATTCTTCTTCTACTGTATTTCTTTTCCCCATTCTTGTCAATTGTTCCCTTATGCTCTCCCTGAAAAACTCTCTACAACCTCTGGTTTAGTCGGTTTATCCACGTCCCATTTCCTTAAATTCCCACCTTTTTGCAGTTTCTTCAGTTTTAATCTACAGTTCATAACCAATAGATTGTGGTCAGAGTCCACATCCGCCCCTGGAAATGTCTTACAATTTAAAACCTGGTTCCTAAATTCTGTCTTACCATTATATAATCTATCTGAAACCTGTCAGTATCTCCAGGCTTCTTCCATGTATACAACCTTCTTTTATGATTCTTGAACCAAGTGTTAGCTATGATTAAGTTGTGCTCTGTGCAAAATTCCACCAGACGGCTTCCTCTTTCATTTCTTACCCCCAATATTCACCTACTAGAATGAGATTTTCACTCTGCAGCGGAGTGTGCGCTGATATGAAACTTCCTGGCAGATTAAAACTGTGTGCCCGACCGAGACTCGAACTCGGGACCCGAGTTCGAGTCTCGGTCGGGCACACAGTTTTAATCTGCCAGGAAGTTTCATTCACCTACTACATTTCCTTCTCTTCCTTTTCCTACTATCGAATTCCAGTCACCCATGACTATTAAATTTTCGTCTCCCTTCACTATCTGAATAATTTCTTTTATCTCATCATACATTTCTTCAACTTCTTCGTCATCTGCAGAGCTAGTAGGCATATAGACTTGTACTACTGTCACAGTCATGGGTTTCGTGTCTATCTTGGCCACAACAATGCATTCGCTGTGCTGTTTGTAGAAGCTTACCCGCATTCCTATTGTTTTATTCATTATTAAACCTACTCCTGCATTTCCCCTATTTGATTTTGTACTTATAACCCTGTATTCACCTGACCAAATGTCTTGTTCCTCCTGCCACCGAGCTTCACTAATTCCCACTATATCTAACTTTAACCTATCCATTTCCCTTTTTAAATTTTCTAACCTACCTGCCTGATTAAGGGATCTGACATTCCACGCTCCAATCCGTAGAACGCGTTTTGTTTTTCCTGATAATGACGTCCTCCTAAGTAGTCCCCGCCCGGAGATCCGAAAGGGGGATCTATTTTACCTCCGGAATATTTTACCCAAGAGGACGCCATCATGATTTATCCATACAGTAAAGCTGCATACCCTCGGGAAAAATTACGGCCGTAGTTTCCCCTTGCTTTCAGCCGTTCGCAGTACCAGCACAGCAAGGTCGTTTTGGTTAGTGTTACAAGGCCAGATCAGTCAATCATCCAGACTGTTGCCTTGAAACTACTGAAAATGCTGCTGCCCCTCTTCAGGAACCATACGTTTGTCTGGCCTCTCAACAGATACCCCTCCGTTGTGATTGCACGTACAGTACGGCTATTTGTATCGCTGAGGCACGCAAGCCTCCCCACCAACGGGTGGGGGGGAATCATTGTCTATCTCAATAGTTATGAGAGACTGATGATCTCAGGAAAAACAATTAAATTAATGAAAATGAGAAGCAGTTACATTTCAGGAACAGTGACGCAACCTGACTGCACAGTTAAGTTATTTCCTGTAATCTTCTTTAAGAAAAGGAAGAAATTTAAATGGGAGTTCCATACCAAACAAAAGCGCTGTCAGATCGATAGACACACAAACATACACACAAAATTCAAGCTTTCGCAACAAACAGTTGCTTCATCAGGAAAGAGGGAAGGAGAGGGAAAAACGAAAGGATGTTCCTTTCGTCTTTCCGCGACCGTGGTACTTGATCGTCGGGAGTATGTGGCTGAGGGACTGTGTCAGCTTTCAGACAACACCACATACAAAGTTTGCCAAGGTGATCCCATTCCTGATGTCCAGGCAGAGCTTCAAGAAATCCTCAGAACCTTAGGCCCCCTACAAAACCTTTCACCTGACTCCGTCAACCTCCTAACCCCACCGACACCCCGCACCCCTACCTTCTACCTTCTTCCTAAAATTCACAAACCCAATCATCCCGGCCGCCCCATTGTAGCTGGTTACCAAGCCCCCACAGAACGTATCTCTGCCTACGCAGATCAACACCTTCAACCCATTACATGCAGTCTCCCATCCTTCATCAAAGACACCAACCACTTTCTCGAACACCTGGAATCCTTACCCAATCTGTTACCCCTGGAAACCATCCTTGTAACCATTGATGCCACTTCCTTATACACAAATATCCCGCACGTCCAGGGCCTCGCTGCGATGGAGCACTTCCTTTCACGCCGATCACCTGCCACCCTACCTAAAACCTCTTTCCTCATTACCTTAGCCAGCTTCATCCCGACCCACAACTTGTTCACTTTTGAAGGCCAGACATACCAACAATTAAAGGGAACAGCCATGGGTACCAGGGTGGCCCCCTCGTACGCCAACCTATTCATGGGTCGCTTAGAGGAAGCCTTCTTGGTTAACCAGGCCTGCCAACCCAAAGTTTGGTACAGATTTATTGATGACATCTTCATGATCTGGACTCACAGTGAAGTAGAACTCCAGAATTTCCTCTCCAACCTCAACTCCTTTGGTTCCATCAGATTCACCTGGTCCTACTCCAAATCCCATGCCACTTTCCTTGACATTGAGCTCCACCTGTCCAATGGCCAGCTTCACACGTCTGTCCACATCAAACCCACCAACAAGCAACAGTACCTCCATTATGACAGCTGCCACCCATTCCACATCAAACGGTCCCTTCCCTACAGCCTAGGTCTTCGTGGCAAACGAATGTGCTCCAGTCCGGAATCCCTGAACCATTACACCAACAACCTGACAACAGCTTTCGCATCCCGCAACTACCCTCCCGACCTGGTACAGAAGCAAATAACCAGAGCCACTTCCTCATCCTCTCAAACCCAGAAACTCCCACAGAAGAACCACAAAAGTGCCCCACTTGTGACAGGATACTTTCCGGGACTGGATCAGACTCTGAATGTGGCTCTCCAGCAGGGATACGACTTCCTCAAATCCTGCCCTGAAATGAGATCCATCCTTCATGAAATCCTCCCCACTCCACCAAGTTCATCCCCATGAAATCCACAAACCTTCTTCCCTACCCTCTGGCTCCTACCCTTGTAACCGCCCCCGGTGTAAAACCTGTCCCATGCACCCTCCCACCACCACCTACTCCAGTCCTGTAACCCGGAAGGTGTACACGATCAAAGGCAGAGCCACGTGTGAAAGCACCCACGTGATTTACCAACTGACCTGCCTACACTGTGACGCATTCTATGTGGGAATGACCAGCAACAAACTGTCCATTCGCATGAATGGACACAGGCTGACAGTGTTTGTTGGTAATGAGGATCATCCTGTGGCTAAACATGCCTTGGTGCAGGGCCAGCACATCTTGGCACAGTGTTACACCGTCCGGGTTATCTGGATACTTCCCACTAACACCAACCTATCTGAACTCTGGAGATGGGAACTTGCTCTTCAATATATCCTCTCTTCCCGTTATCCACCAGGCCTCAATCTCCGCTAATTTCAAGTTGCCGCCACTCATACATCACCTGCCATTCAACAACATCTTTGCCTCTGCACTTCCGCCTCGACTGACATCTCTGCCCAAACTCTTTGCCTTTTAATATGTCTGCTTGTGGATGGATGGATGGATGGATGGATGGATGGATGGATGTGTGTGTGTGTGTGTGTGTGTGTGTGTGTGTGTGTGTGTGCGCGCGCGCGCGTATACCCGTCTTTTTCCCCCTAAGGTAAGTCTTTCCGCTCCCGGGATTGGAATGACTCCTTACCCTCTCCTTTAAAACCCACATCCTTTCGTCTTTCCCTCTCCTTCCCTCTTTCCTGACGAAGCAACCGTTGGTTGCGAAAGCTAGAATTTTGTGTGTATATTTGTGTTTGTTTGTGTGTCTATTGACGTGCCAGCGCTTTCGTTTGGTAAGTCACATCATCTTTGTTTTTAGATAGATAGGAAAAACAGACACAAGCGGACATATTTTGTGTGGATGGATATGTGTGTGTGTGCGAGTGTATACCCGTCCTTTTTTCCCCCTAAGGTAAGTCTTTCCGCTCCCGGGATTGGAATGACTCCTTACCCTCTCCCTTAAAACCCACATCCTTTCGTCTTTACCTCTCCTTCCCTCTTTCCTGATGAGGCAACAGTTTGCGAAAGCTTGAATTTTGTGTGTATGTTTGTGTGTCTGTCGACCTGCCAGCGCTTTCATTTGGTAAGTTACATCATGAGGCAACAGTTTGTTGCGAAAGCTTGAATTTTGTGTGTATGTATGTGTCTGTTTGTGTTCCTATCGACCTGCCAGCGCTTTCGTATGGTAAGTCACATCATCTTTGTGTGTGTGTGTGTGTGTGTGTGTGTGTGTGTCTATATATATATATATATATATATATATATATATATATATATATATATATATATATAAAAACAAAGATGATGTGACTTACCAAATGAAAGTGCTGGCAGGTCGACAGACACACAAACAAACACAAACATACACACAAAATTCAAGCTTTTGCAACAAACTGTTGCCTCTTCAGGATATATATATATATATATATATATAAAAAGAAAGATGATGAAACTTACCAAACAAAAGCGCTGGCAGGTCGATAGACACACAAACAAACACAAACATACACACAAAATTCTAGCTTTCGCAACCAATGGTTGCCTCGTCGGGAAAGAGGGAAGGAGAAGGAAAGACAAATTGGTTGCGAAAGCTAGAATTTTGTGTGTATGTTTGTGTTTGTTTGTGTGTCTATCGACCTGCCAGCGCTTTTGTTTGGTAAGTTTCATCATCTTTCTTTTTAGATATATTTTTCCCACGTGGAATGTTTCCCTCTATTATATTCATATATATATATATATATATATATATATATATATATATATATATATATATATATTTCCAGTGGATAATCTAGGCTGGAATGTTACAATATTATGAAAAGGATAGTTGCTACTCACCAATAGCGGAGATGCCGAGTCACAGACAGGCACAATAAAAAGACTTTTGGAAGTTGAGCTTACTGAATTACAATATTTCTATATGTTTTTCCATAGTGCTAATGCATGAGCGAGAGCTAAGCTATCACGGAACCAGAGAAATGGGAAACTGCAAGTGGCAAATGATAAGTCAAATAATATATGAGGAAACACAACATAAATGTGTTATGTTTTTGAGCAATGTACACATACGCAAAGACAGTTAATGTATACAGCAACAATTTACTTCACTGCTGACAGTTCACATATTTGGATGTTTGCATGTTTAAGGAAATATGAATAAACTGGGATTTGAGGGGCAAGGACAGATAATAATAAGTACATTAAGGAAACCTTTTGTTATGTAAAGAATAGTTTTTGTTAGTGGTATGAGATATTTGTAATTGACTGGATAACTTTGTTTACATGACACTGCTTGTCTCATTGAGAGACCTGTAGTGTAATGTGGGGTTCTAAGGGATAACATGTTACATTTTTATCCTCTCAGGCTGACGAAAGATGTTTGAGCAGGTCGAAAATGTGGACTTGGATAGTTTTTAAGTGTTGGGACATCCTACTGTGAGTGCTCTCATTTTGTGAATGTGCAGGTGAAATATATGTCATGTTAACTTGGTCATCACCAAGGTGCAGCTGCGAGTAAATCCTTCCCCTTCATATGGTGGAGCACTTCTTCTTTGGGCATTGGGACTTGACAGTGCCTTGGAGGCCAAAGGCATATTTAAAACACACAGTTAAAAGTTAGTTACAAGAAATTTCATTGTTGACTGAGCTGAGTACTTGAGGTCAGAGCAAGCCACATATATACTGAGGTGACAAAAGTCATGGGATAGCAACAGGCGCATATACAGATGGCAGTAGTATCGCATACACAAGGTATAAAAAGGCAGTGCATTGGCGGACCTGTCATTTGTACTCAGGTGATTCATGTGAAAAGGTTTCCAACACGATTATGGCCACACAATGGAAAACAACAGACTTCGAATGTAGGATTGTAATTGGAGCTAGATGCATGGGACATTCCATTTTAGAAATCATTAGGCAATTCAATATTCTGAGATCCTCAGTGTCAAGAATGTGCTGAGAACACCAAATTTCAGGCAGTACCTCTCACCACAGACAACACAGTGGCCGACAGCCTTCATTTAATGACCTACAGCAGTGGCGTTTGCATAGAGTTGTCAGTCCCAACAGACAAGCAATACTGCATGAAATAACCACAGGAATCAATGTGGGACGTACGACAAATGTATCCGTTAGGACAATGCAGCAAAATTTGGTCTTACTAGGCTATGGCAGCAGATGACCGATGTGAGTGCCTCTGTTAACAGCACGAAATCACCTGCAGCACCACTCCTTGGCTCATGACCATATGAGTTGGACCCTAGATGACTGGAAAGCCGTAGCTTGGTGATATGAGTCCTGATTTTAGATGATAAGAGCTGACGGTAGGGTTTGAGTGTGGCATAGAGACAGACCCAATTTGTCAAGAAGGCACTGTGTAAGATGGTGGTGGCTCCATAACGGTGTGGGCTGTGTTTACAGGGAGTGTACTGGGTCCTCTGGTCCAATTGAACCTGTCAACTGGAAATTGTTATGCTCTGCTACGAGGAGACTTTTTGCAGCCATTCATGGACTTCATGTTCCCAAACAGCAATGGAATTTTTAAGGATGACAATGCACCACCTGAGAGGGCCAAAATTGTTTGCAATTGGTTTGTAGAACATTCTGGAAAATTCAAACGAATCTTTTGGTCACACAGATGACCCGACATGGATCCCATCGAACATTTATGGGCCATAATTGAAAGGCAGGTCATGCACAAAATCTTGCATCGGCAACACTTTCACAATTATGGTTGGCTACCAGGCAGCATGGCTAAATATTTCTGCAGGGGACTTCCGACCGCTTGTCGAGTCCATGCAACATTGAGATGATGCGCTACACAGGGCAAAAGGAGGCCCGAACAATATTAGGAGGTATCACATGACTTTTACCGTGTCATTGTATTGTAATCTGTCATTGAGCTACGAAGTTAGAAAGATTTGTTCTCCTGCTATTGCACAAAGGTATCACTGTGAATAAAATACAGAAGTGTTGACACTGACTTGTTTATGTCACTTGGTAGCTAGGACAGGTTAAAGCTGCCTTCCAGTACCCACACATCACCACAAGGAGAAGTCGAATAACAGGACCCTGTGAGACTGCATGGTAGTACGAACGTAATTAACTACAAGAATGGCAACCAGAATTTATTTACAAGGTAAAGTGAAAATACATGCTAGTAGGTGACAGACTGTGCTTGAAGTACACCACAAAACACCTCAGCCACAATACAAACTAAGTGCACCAAGATCTCTCATCTTAACTGGATTTAATAGTTCTTTCTTCAGTTTACTATTTTTATTCTGTATGGTGAGCAAGCTGTCTACATGAATGGTCAAAATGCGTGTATGTGAGTACTCAGTTCTGTAATAAATGCATGGATCTTATTTTGAATTCTTTAGTTTCATTTTACTTAATGCTTTATCTAAGTGGTGATACAAATTGTATCAAGCCTATTTGAGACTAAATGGCCTCCTCTAGGTTGCAAATCTTCGTCTCTTCCCCATCTTCACATAAATTTAATCACCACATACACAGTGAGGAATGAGTCGTCTTTCTAATTTGGGTCACCTTTCTCAATCTTTTTGCCCTTTTAGAAGGAAACTAAATTATTTACTTCTGTTTACAAGCTTCTGTATTAATTTTCATTCATTTAACTTTTTGTAATATTTCAATGATGGAAGTAGATAAAATCTAACCCGAGGAGCTTCTTAAATTTGAGGTAGATTGATTTTTTTAATACGAGGGTTGGAATTTTAATAGTGGCAACTATTTATTTACAGCTTGTACAAAATAGATACGTGTTTCAAAGTTTTACTGACCTTCGAAGTAACACCAGCATTGTGTATAACCCGTTGCCAGCAATGTGGAAGTCATAGGATACTCTTAGCAGTGCCAGCGAATGCTGTGAAGTGTTTCCTTCAGTTTAGAATCAAGTTGAACTTACGAGGGCTTAAGTCAGGGGAGTGCAGTAGGTGGTATAGCACTTAGCAGCCGCATCAGTCAAACAAATCAGTAACAGCTTGCACTGCACATGCTTGAGTACTGTCCTGCAAAATGATGGTCAAGTCATGCAGAAAGTGTCATCCCTTCTGTCTCTATGCTGATCATTTTTGGAACACAACCTACGACCAGCTTAAAAGGGACAGAAGTGATGACACTTTCTGCTGAACCTGACCATCATTTTGTAGGACAAAGCTCAAGCACGTACAGTGTAAGCTGTTACTGATTTGTTTGACTGATGGGGCTGCTAAATTCTATACCACCTACTGCACTCGCCTGATTTAAGCCCTCATGAGTTCAACTCAATTTTTAAACTGAAGGACACACTCCACGGCATTCGCTTCAGAACTGCTACAAATTCGTCAGACAATAGACCGCGCCACTCAAACTGTCAACACAACTGGCACTGCTAAGAGTATCCCATGACTTCCACATTGCTAGCAATGGGTTATACACAATACTGGTGACTACTTTGAAGGTCAGTAAACTTTGAAACATGTATCTATTTTGTATGAGCTGTAAATAAATAGTTGCCACTATTAAAGTTCCAACCCTCGTATTTTGTGCAACTGTTATTATTGTCAAATGTTCCTGTATTACAACTGCTTCTATTTTGGCAAATAAACTTTAAAAATATACTTTTCAAGATGCAAAAATGCAAAATTGATAGTGAGTGTCATGAAAAGGCAGATAGTTTGAAAAGTGAAGTCTTTGAATGGGGGAAAAGTTATAGCCGAGGCGCTGAAAGAATTTCTGTGACAGCCGGCAGCTTTGTTACCAATACTCGCACATGGCTGTTTGTCATTACAGTTTGTCGGTTGACCTCATGTCCCTTGAGTTGTAGGGGTGGCAATGTGGGACCATCACCATAGCAATGATTACAAATTCCAGAGGTTGGGTTGGCACTAGACTGTCTCCCCACACATAATGTGTTCTGTGTATGGGAAGTGCTAATGCTGTTCTTCCAGTAGGTGTGACGAAATTGAGAAATTTTTCAGTGCATGTTCTTTCTCTATTAATTACTTCTGAGAACAAACATTAGAAGCAGCATGATCACCACTTTACATAATCAGTTTCGATGAACCTACCAATGTTAAAGATAAAACAGAATTTCAAAAATCGTTCCATTTTGGCTAGAGTGTGAGTGTTGCATAAAAATGCATCACCTAAGAACTTTCTTTATCAGAAAAGCAGACAGTGAAACATTAAACCAGAAATTGTGTGAAGCACTTTTGGAAGCCAATGTATCCCTAAGTAGATGCCTTATGCTGGTCTCAGATAGCCTAACGCTAATAAAAAAAAAAAAAAGTGTTTAGGCTCTTAGACACTAATGTCCAGGAGACCCAAGGCAGATGACTTAAAACATCGGAACTTCAACCAAAGGGATATCCAGGATGGAATAACAACAATGTGGAAAGGATAGACTGCTACACACCACATAAATGAGGTGTTGAACTGCAGACAGGCACAGCAGTATTCTTCACTGTGCCTGTCTGCAACTCAACGCCACCTATGAGGTGAGTAGCAAACATAGGAACTTGCAGCGTTCATGATATGCATGATGCCTATTTTAAGGCATTGGAGTATTTAAGTGAAGAAGCATCCAAATTTCTGGTCAATATTTATGAGTATTTTGGCAGTTGGTCTGTTTTCTGCTAAGAATTTGAAGGAATTCAGTCTAATATTCCACAAGTTTTTGAGGCATATAACCATAAGGTGGCTTACTTTAGGACCTTCAGCCACAGGATTTTTGTATACAATATTACTTTTTTAAGCATGCATCCCTAAAAATGGTTCTGCTAATGTTCAATCCAGATGCTTCAACGAAAGTAGAACTTCATTTGATAATTACATCTGCAGAACTTTTCAGTAAGCTCACACAATGTTTCCAACACCAAACACCTTTGCTTCACAAGCTGAATACAAAAATAGAAAACATATCGTAGTTCAAACTTTTTGGCTTGTGTTTTGAAGGCTTCTGCTTTGAGAAGAGTTGAGAGCATTTCTAAAGTTCTTCTTAATGAACTCTTTACACTGGTAATCAAACAATGGAAAATCCAGGATGGAATGTAACAATATGAGAGAAGGAAAGTTGCTACTCACCATTTAGTGGAGATGCTCAGCTGCGATAGGCACAATAAAAATCTTTTTATTGTGCCTATCGTGGCTCAGCATCTCCACTATATGGTGAGTAGCAACTTTCCTTCTATCTGGTAATCTACTTCCTCTTGAACAACTAGTTGTTAGTGGGCAAGTAACCAAAGACCTTAGTAGACTTGACAAGCTGTGGCTTCTAAACAGTGCGCAAAAACGTAACATCACAGCTTTCAAATGTGATGGTAAAGAGGTACTTATCAAGTTCACTGCAGAAAAATTTTATGTTTTTACACCTCAAAGAAAGAATAAAGAGCAGAAACGGCAAAGACATGTTAAAGGTTGCAAAAAAAATGCTGACTTATGTCTGCCAAGATCACATACTAGATGCATGGAAGATTTTACAGTTGGAAAAAGATGACCCAGCTTTAGATAACAAAGGCATTGACAATTACTGGAAGCAGCACATCATCCATAAAGTGTCCAAATGCTTCAAAATTTGTTGAGGCTTCTCTTACATTGTCCCACAGAAATATTATGAAAAGGATAGATAGCTACTCACCAAAGGAGATTGTTGAATCACAGAAAATGCTACTAAACATGAGAGCTTTTAACCAAAAGGTCTTCTTCTGAAAACACACAACAGCATTCTCTCTCTCTCTCTCTCTCTCTCTCTCTCTCTCTCTCTCTCACACACACACACACACACACACGAGAATTGGTTTGAGTGGTGGGGTACTGTTCAGAGTTGGCTGTGGCAGGGACGAGGAGGGATAGCAGGGTAGGGGTGGCGAAGGTAAAGTGCTGTTTGTGGTTGCATGAGGGACGTGGTGGGGACAGGTCAGGACAGGACAGCTAGGTGCAGTTTGGTGGTTAGATAGGGGGGAGGGCAGAAGAGAGAAGTAGAGGCTTTGGTGGGGGGGGGGGGGGGGGGGAGCCTTTGGTGCATTGGCAGAACAGTGAGCGGTGTAGTGCTGGAGTGGGAGTAGGGGTGTAGTGCTGGAGTGGGAGCAGGGAAGGGGATACATGAGTAAAGGACAGGGACTAACGCGGGTTGAGGCCAAGGGGGTTATGGGTGCATAGGATATATTGAAGGGGAGTTCCC
Organism: Schistocerca serialis cubense; assembly: GCF_023864345.2. Classification (NCBI taxonomy): domain Eukaryota; kingdom Metazoa; phylum Arthropoda; class Insecta; order Orthoptera; family Acrididae; genus Schistocerca; species Schistocerca serialis. The sequence goes on along the minus strand of NC_064642.1, from coordinate 80,278,386 downwards.
ATCTGCACAATTCAGAAAAGCTGGTGTTGGTAGGAAAGATCCAGAGGCTACAGGCCATGAAGCAGTCACTGGGCAGCTTGCACAGCAACTGGGTGGTCCGGCTGTCTCTTGGCCACAGTTCATCGGTGGCCATTCATGTGGACAGATAACTTGTTGGTAGTCACGCACATGTAGAAACAGGACACTGGTTTCAGCTTAGGTAGTAGATCACATGACTGCTTTCAGAGGTAGCCTTGCCTTAAATGGGATAGGTGATGCTTGTTACCAGACTGGAGTAGGTGTTGGTAGGAGGTTATATGGAACAGGTCTTGTATCTATAGTCTATTACAGGGATATGAGCCATGAGGTAAGACATTTGGAGTAGAGATGGACGAGGATATTGCATAGTTTTTGTGGACAGCAGAATGCCGCTGGGGGAGGGGGGGGGGGAGGATAGTCTGTAGGATATTTTTCATTTCAGGGCACAATGAGAGAGATCTGAAATCCTGGTGGAGAATGTGATTCAGTTGCTCCAGACCTGGGAGGTACTGACTCATAGGGGGAATGCTCCTTTGTGGCTGTGGCTTTGTGGTGGGACACTGAGAGGTAGTGGCTAACTGTAAAGATAAAGGATATCTATTTCTGTACAAGGTTGGGAGGGTAATTTCGGTCTGTGAAAGCCTCAGTGAGACCCTTGGTATATTTGGAGAGGGACTCATCACTACTAATGTGATGGCCACAGTTGGCTAGGCTGTTTGGCAGGGACTTCTTGGTATGGAATAGGTGGCAGTTGTTGAAGAGGAGGTATTACTTGTGATTGGTATGTTTGATATGTACAGAGAGACTGATGTAGCTGTCTTTGAAATGGAGATCAACATTGATGAAGGTGGCCTGTAGGGTCGAGGAACTCTAGGTGAAGTGAATGAGAGAGAAGGTTTAAGGTTCTGGAGGAATGTGGATAGGGTGTCCTCCCCCTTGATCCAGATCATGAAGATGTCATTAATGAATCTGAACAAACCGAAGGGTTTAGGATTCTGTGTGGTTAGGAAGGGTTCCTACAAATGCCCCATAGATAGGTTAGCGTAGGATGGTGCAATGTGGATGTTCATTGTTGTATCACAGATTTGTTTGTAGGTATTAACTTCTAAGGAGAAGTAATTGTGGGTGAGGATACAGTTGGTCATGGTGACCAGGAAGGAGGTTGTAGGTTTAGAGCCAGTCAGGAATTGGAAAAGGTAATGGTCAATGGCAGCAAGGCCATGCGCATTGGGGATTTTAGTGTAGAGGGAGGTGGCATTGACAGTGACAAGCATATGGCTGGATAGGAATGGAACAGGAACTGCGTACTCAGTGGAGGAAATGGTTGGTATCTTTTAAAGAGGGTAGGTTACAGGTAATAGGCTGAAGGTGTTGGTCTACAAAAGCAGAAATTCTTTCTATGTGAACACAGTAACTGGCCACAATATGGCATCCTTGTTGGTTAGGTATATGAACATTAGGAAGTATGTGGTAGAGGTGAGGAGAGAGAGAGAAACTCAAGAGAGAGATGGTCTAAGGATTTGAGGAGAGACTGGAATACTGTTGGATTTCTGGAATGGTGTCACTGTGGCAGGGTTTGTAAGTGGATGATTCTGAAAGCTGACAGAGTCTTTGTAAGGGATCCGTGATCCCACGAACATAGATGCTAGTATCCAACACCCAGGTCGATGGTAGACAGGATTCGATTGTCAAGCGCTGCAGGAGGCAGTGAGACTAGTGTTGAGTGAGTACTAATACTAGGGGGTGTCGAGCGCGGGTAGTGCTGGAGAGACAGGCAAGAATGGTGGTCGAGTGAGTTGTAAATGGTAATATTTGCCAGAGTATGACGAGTGAGCACGTCCCCCTGATTGTCGTGAGGTTGACCCTCACTAATACTGATTCGCGAGTGATATGAAACAGAAAGTGACAAGTGCCGAATTACGTGTTTCACGTCAACCGCGTCGGCCAGCAACAACCATGGATTGCAGTGAGGATTGTTGTAAATGTTAACCATCATCATTGCGTGTGACGAAGTACTGAAAATCAGCAACCAATAAAAAGATATAATTGTAATTAGACGTGTAAGGCGAAGGTAGCAACTGCCTCAGAATTTGTGTGTTAGTAGGAAATATATATCAGTTTGTACATCGCAACCTGTATGGTCCTTAATAATAGACAAACTTTCGATCATTCCACTATTCAGTCTCAGAACAGCTGCACTCGGTTGAAATACCCCCGAAACCACAGCAAAAAAACTGATAGCCTTTCATCCATTAAGCACACGGTCATATAATCATAATAATTAACTGTTTGGCGGCTTCGGAAAATTACACAAAACCCAATTAAGAAATTAAACGGGGGTGTTTCATCTTCCCACCAGGTAATCCCTGCAGTTCAAAATCACAGCAGTGGAGCCTTTATCAGTAGGGAGGATCATAAGATTGGGATAAGTTTTTAGGTGGTGTTTGCAGTTCTTCCTGCAGATGTGAGATTAGCTACCAGGTTGAGGGATTTAGGGAATGATGGTGAAGCAAGGTTTGTGATTAAGAAATTCTCAAAGTAGGACAAAAGGTGAGGCCTTTGGAAGGGACTGGTACTTCCGTGGTACTAGGACTTTTGGAGGAAAGGTTAATGACAATGTTTCTAGTCAGCTGTTCTGGATACTGTATGGTGCTGGAAGGGAGTTTCTGAGGGTGTTGTAAATGTAATAGGTCAGCAAGGCAGGGTTTGTCAGCTATGAGGGGGAGTGGGGCAGGTTTGGAGGCTGTTGTAGATGTGGTGGATAGTGGTCGTCCAAGATGTGAATAGGAGGTGAAAAGGTTGGAGAGTTTTCTGAGGTGGTGGTGTGCTAGTTGCTCTAATTCCTGGAGGGCAAGAGTGACAATGTGAGATATGGGTTAGATGAATTTGGGATTGCAGAGTAGGAGAATTTTATGGATGGAGAAGAGGTATTGCAAGGAGGTTTGGGCCTGATTTACATCACTTTGCAGGACTAGGTTGGTGAGCAGATCTCCAAGCCTTCTCTCTCCAGTCACTCACAACCTACCAGGGTCCCGCCATCCAGCCAGAGAGGCACATTCCCCTTGTGACTCAATATCACCAAGGTGTGGAGCAAATTAATCATATTCTCCACCAGGGTTTTGACTGCTTCTCGCCATGCTCTGAAATGCATATCCTACCACTATCCTCTCCAGCCCTCCCACCATGGCATTCTGCCACCCACTGAACCTATACAATGTCCTCATCCATCCCTACTCCACCCCTGCTCCCAACCCCTTGCCACATTGCCCGTATTTCTATAATAGACCTAGATGCAAGACCTGTCCCTACTCCATTCTCATCACAAGTGTCACCTGTCCTATCAAAGGCAGGGGTACCTACAAAAGCAGTCATGTAATCTAAAAGCTAAGCTGCAACCACTGTGTTGTGTTCTATATGGGCACAACAACCAACAAGCTGCCTGTCTGCACTAATGGTCACTGACAAACTGTGGCCAAGCTACAGCTGGACCAATCGGTCGCTGCCCAACAAAAGAGTCTTCAGTTCAATGACTGCTTCACACGCTGCACCATATTTGAACTGCACAGGTAGGAACACTCCCTGAAATATATCATACTGTGATGACTCCTGCCATCACATCCACCTGCAGCAGCAGCAGCAGCAGCAGCAGACGATAGGCTGTGCAGTCTGGAAATCAGGCCCCCAACACCTTCACTGGTCACTTCCACTGGAGGCAGAGGTTAGCTGGCCACACTTTCTGAATGCAAAACATGCTGAACTGTCACTCGAGCAGTCTCTTGTTCTGCTCCGATGAGGCAACACCTCCCAGCCGGGCTCTTGGTAACTCACCCATGCAATACAACATGGCTCGCATCGTCGTCTGCCGAATTTTGCTGGAGTATGTGCGAACACCACAATTCTTACTGTGTGTTCAATGTTATTAGTGTTCTGCTGCAGTTTGGTTAACACTCTGAGTGCTGCTGCATTTTTCCGCACCGCCTTCCCGAGCTGCGGGACCTTGAGCTGCTTGTATTGACTACTGGCATACATAGCGTGATGCCGAACACCTGGTACATCCTTCTGGCACCAGCACTTAGAATACTACTTGCAGTGTAGTGTAATTAGCACAGTGAAGTGCACGCACCGGGAGGGTTTATTACTATTACATCCCAAACATTTTGGTAGCCCCTATGACGCCAAGCACACGTCTGAAGTGGGTTTTCCCTGTACTGCCAGACAACACCGAATAAATGCTGTAAAGCCATCCATGGTGCATCTTGTCCTGAGACTCCACCTCGAGCAAGGGCCCTCCCTGATTAGAAAGTGTTAACTGGGTCCTCCTGGTTAAAAAGTGTTAACTCATTGGATTTTACTGTAGTTGTTAGCTTTTAGGAATAGTACCTCACAACCACATCCACTCGCTCGATCTAGGCTTCCAGTGGAAACTCCTGTGGAGCTTCACTGTCATGGACGTTACCGACCATCAGCCGTGCCGCACCTACTTCCCCGCCACGTGCTTCGCTGTGAAACAGTTGGCAGTTCCAGGCTCATATGCTCAGCTCCTTGCAGAATTCCTCCCTCCTCATCTAGCTACCCAGCACCTCCCCCCCCCCCCCCCCCACACACACACATATTCAGCTTGTCACAGTGCATTACATTGCCCATGTGGCCCTTTCTGTCCACCCCGACTCTAATGCCCCCTCTCGCAATCACAATAGTGGCGGATGTGAGGCAGATTGCCATCAGGGCCATCCTACCACAGTACAGGGACAGCATTCTTGTAGCCCCTCTCCTGCTTTTCTTCCATGGTCTCTGATGCACAATGTCAAGGGGTGCACATGACCGCAAGCTGCTCACACTCCAAAGCCATCCACTATTTCCGATCTTCAGTCGAACAATGTGTCTTTACAATCTTCAGAGACCACCATACCGTTGCCTCTGGTTTTTGCAGGAAAGACATAGACCAGATATCACCTTGACACTTTAGGCTAAAGGAGTGATGACGATGATGTCCCACACACCGAGGAGCATAGGAGACGATGCGGGAGACCTGCACCGCCATACTAGGCAAGGTGCTAGCGGAGGTGCTTTGCCATTGCCTTCTTCCTTGCAAAAGAAGTATACCGCACAATTCACTACCGACGTCTGGCATGTTGCTGACATTGAGAACATTGTGGCAGACTGCCTTCGCTGCTCCTGGACCATCACCCAACCCGTAGACTGCAAAGACCTGACTGCTGCTCAATAGGGGGACCCAGACCTAGCCCACCCCCTGCAGAATGAGGTCTCTGGCCTCAGCCTCCAGCTAACATCCATACCCGACTCTATCTAGTGTGATGTCCTTGTGGATCCTTCACAACCTGACAATTACAACGATCTCCCACACCCCTTCCTCCCTATCACCCACCTTGAGAAAAACAGCATTTGACAGCATCCACGGCCTCACGTGCCCAGGCACCCATGCTTCTGCCAACCTCATGAAACAACGCTTCAACTGGACATGCATTCAACATGACTGCAGCAGTTGGGTCCAGCCTTGCGTTCCGTGCCAGCGCACCGAGGTCAGATGGCACATTCAGTCCCCTGCAGATGCCTTCCCCCCTCACCCCCACCCCCCCCGACCCCCCACACACACAACACCAGTTCACTCACGTTCACCTCGACATTGTCGGCCCACTACCCTCCTCCAATTGATATTGGTAACTATTGACAATTACTGACATGTTTACTCACTGGCCAGACCTGAAATTGAGGCTGCAGCTTTTGTTCGGACCTGGGTGTACCGCTTTGGTTGCCCACGTGACATCACGACAGATCATGGGTGCCAGTTCATCTCGGTCCTCTTCTGATCTCCGACAGCCAACTGCAGCTCCAGTTTCCACCATGCCACTAACGGCATGGTGGAGCAGTTCCACAGCACACTTAGAGCCACGCTCACATAATATTCTTCTGAATGGTCTGCTGCCCTACCCCTGGTATTTCAAGGCCTGCAGATCACACACAAAACCGACCTGGGAACTACTGGTTTACGGACAGCCAATTGGCATGCCTCACAGTGTTTTGGAAGTGACCCCACTCCCTCCTGATAGCATCATACCAGGTTTCATGTAGCAGCTCCAGGGTTTCATGTCCTAGCTGTGACCAATGCCTCTACAATATCACAGTGAGCACTATATCTTCACCACGATGCTCTGCCCTCAGTATTTGAGCCTCCCCTCTGTGTTACGACTTGGGGACAAGAGGTTCTCCATTCATCTTAATGGGGTTGCAACAACCGTCTCCATAGACAGGCTCAAGCCGGCCTACATCCTAGAGCCCCCTCCAGCCAATGAGCTCAGCACCATCAAGGTGGAGTTTTCTCTTTCCCAACCACCAGCCCTAGTCACAGCACCGTCAACAATACACCCAATATGACACAGGCCAACACCATCCCCTCCATTGTTGCTGATGTGCCACCAGCCCCATGCCCGACACACCACCGGCCGATGCCACCTCTGGTCCGATAGTCCGACGCCAACCGACTACATGACCGACACCCCCCCCACCAGTGCCTGTTGTCCCACCCCACTACCCTTTTTGCAGCCTTCAGCTGACACAGACAGAACCCCACCCCGACAGGCACCTGTCACTCCCAGCAGTGTGTCACCACCTCTGCTGCTAGCACCTGCACTGTTGTAGCAGTGACACTACTTCACAAACTACCAACACCATGCACAGGAGCTGCCCATGGTCCTCCTCTCACCGGAAACCAGAGCGACAAATGATGCATGCCCCCCCTCCACCCTCAGCAAGCATCTTCAATCAGCTTCAAACATCCCTCTGTGTGGTTGGTACCAGTGTTTTCTTCCTTTCAAAAGGGGGGATTCGGGGGGGGGGGGGGACGACACTACATGGTAACTCCTTCCAACGCCCCCACCTGTAGCAGCAGATCACGGGCTGCAAAGGTCGGAAACCAGTCCCGCCCCCCCCCCCCCCCCCCCCCAACACAACTTCTGCCACATTTGAACAGGGTGTGCGCAAATGGCAGAATTCTTATCTCACGTTCAATGTTATCACTGTACTGTCGCAATTCGTTTACCTTCCCGAGCTGTGAGCTCTTGATATGCTTCTATGGACTAAAGGTGACAAAGCTTGATGCCAGATGCCTGGTTCGTACTTCCGGTACCAACAGTTGGAATACTAAGTGCAGTGTAGTGTAAATAGTGCAGTGTGCTAGGAGTGCCAGGCGGCCCTATTACTATTCCATCCTGGCCGTTTTGGCACCTCCGCCCTGTCCAGAAACTAACCCAAGAGAGGGCACTCCTTGAATAAGGTTTTAACTCATTGAATTTTCCGTGGTTGTTAGTTTCTGGGAATAGTGTACCAGAACCAGCTCACACAGCTCTTCCAGCATGCCCTGTTGTTTATGTCATCTTCCTTAATTAGTGCACCACTTAGATATGTACGCCCTTTAGGAGTATAGAAGAGAACCGAAACTGTTCCTTCACTACTTTTTTGTAACCTCCATGGCCTCAACCTTAGTTAGTGCATATCCTTCTCCCAATTATCCCTTTCCCTGTCCCCACTCCAGCACTACACAGCCTTCTACTCCACCAGTGCAGCCAAAGGCTCTTCCCCCCCCTCCCCACGCCACCCTACCCTCCTGACTGCACGCAACTACCCTATTGTGTCCCCACCATGTCCCTGCATGCTCCCACAAACAGCACTTCCGCACTTTGCAGTCCCCCACCCCCATCCTGCACTTCCTCCCCCTAACCACACCATGCCAGCCTAGTCTGTACCCCTACCAACCAGATTGCTTCTCCCATCATGCACAGTAGCTTGCAGTCTGAGAGAGAGAGAGAGAGAGAGAGAGAGAGAGAGAGAGAGAGAGTTGTCTATTTGAAAAGAAAGCCTTTTGGCTCAAATGTTTAGCAGTCTTTTTGTTGTGCCTGTGTGTGACTCATCTATTGTATACAGTGAGTAGAAATCTATCCTTTTCATAATATTGTCATTATTCTACCCTGGATTTTCCATTGTAAAAAAGCATCTTGAAGAGGAGATTAAAAAGATAAATAACATGAATGATCAACTGACCACGAGATAGCTGCTCTGGGGGGGGAAAAAAAAAAGGTAGTACAAGAAGAGCTCTCACTAGAGGGTGCACTAATCATGAAAGCAGGAGAAAGAATGAGAGATGGAAACTATTCCAAACAATAATTAGTATGATTACCTCATTTTCTGGCAAGATTACTAAGAAAAAATAATCCAAAAATACTCAGTTGATCTTTTCCCACCACTGAAGCATATAATGTCATTAGCTGTAAAAATGTGATTTAGATTTTTACCAAAGTACCTGCACACATTAATAGGTTTGTATGATGAAAACAATGACCATACCCCATCCACGATAATAAGGAAAAGAGTTAAATAATGTCTTAACCGGTATTTTGGGTATGGGATTATCAAAAATGATAACAATTACCTTCTGTCATAACTGTTTATTGAGGTAATCTTTTAATCAGCTTTTTTCAAATATTTTGCCACCCTCTCCAAGTGCCACCATCGCTCATCACCCTAAGGAACACTGTTCAAACATCCAGGTGTTCAATGTAAATATCAAGTTCAGCTGTTAGAGTTAGCAGAATACAAAGTGAAGAATGATGAACTGGTGAGAATGTTTAATAAAAGTCCACTCTAGGTATCGGGGAACAATCTCTTGTGACAAAATGAAACTTGTAACATTTAATATTACCATAAGCTGTTTCTTTAACATTGAACATCTATTTTGCATTGACTACCTTTCTGCCTGGTGGTAAATCAATCAAAATTAAAGGTAATGACTCACATTCACTATTTAAGATTTCTTTCCATTTCCCACAATAATAATGAATCATTGCTTCTTTCTACAAATTTGGCTCGTAAAAACAAAATCAACATTAAATGTATGGAGCTTAATTTTCTTTGATGTTCTAATTTTCTAATTTCTGGCTGCACAGCATCTGTATCAGATTGCTCATCTTGTAAAGTTATTTAAGGACAATTAAGTAAATGTTCTTCAAAATACGTAAGCAGACTTTCGTAGGACAGAGATGGGAGAGAACGTTGCCAATAAAAGTATACTCGGCTGGCAAGTGCACAATATGTCTTAAAGGGACTGGTAACACTCAGGATTTTGTCAATCACATTAAATCACTCACAACACATGGCTGTCAGAGTAAATGTGTTCACAATACAATTTTGAAGGACAAATGAGTGACTGAGAAAGAAAGGGAAATCTATTGAAATTTGGAGAAAAATATTGAAATAGTTTAGACAGGAGGTACGTGCTAGCTGCTATACAGAAATCAGTCGCTACACACAGGAAACTTTAGCCACAGAATCAAAAACAGAGATAACAGTAAATGTTTTATACACAGAATGAGAATGAAGGAAATTACTTTACTGCAAAAAACTGGGCAGTGAGACCAGAGCACCCATGGTGCATATCTCCATCCATTCAAACTCAAGGCTACAAACACTTATCTAGGGCAGCAGAAAGGGGAGTGGGAGATTGTTTTCTGGTACGAAATAGTCTGTCTAGTCTATGTAGTATATTGCCAGCAATTCTGCAATCCAAGTTTCAGTCCTATTAAACTAGCTCAGTTGAACCACATTTGATGACAGACATGATGACAAAAATCTGCATTGACTATATATCACTATTTACAGCCTTGACATAACACCATTAATTTAGTAAAGATAATGATGTCTTTATAGAGTAACGACATAACCGAAAATCACTAAATTGTGGCCAACAGCAAATTAAAAAGCCAATCACTGAGCTGTAGATTGGCAAGTAGCACTAACACAAGGAATAGATGATCTGTTACATCCCTGTAGAACCCATGAATCATCTACAGACAAGTTGTTGTGTTTCCTCAGCTTTGTTTGATTCAATCACAGAACTTCCATTATCAAGACATGCAGATTCATAATTTACACCAAATGCTATTGTGACAGCCTCATCCATGGAAGTCCTAGTTCAGTATTGCACAAACATGACTATTTAACAAATTTTGTAGTTTTCGTGCAATGAGGTTGCTTTCTCTGTAAATTATGAATACAGAGGTCTCCACCAAACTTGCACCAAAGCCATTAAAGACGAGGATGGGTTAGGGCGTCAAAGAGACAATAAACCAAAGGATAAGGAACATTATAAATAAACTTTCCCCATTCTGAAGCACCTTTTTTATTCAATGAAAATACATTTGCAGAACACCTTGGACAAATAATTCTCAAAATTCATCAGAACTCATACAAAAATAAACATAAAATACAAATGTTTACTGAGCTTGCTGTTTCAAAATACAAATTTTGGATCATTATGGAACTTTTTACTTACAGAAAGAACTACCTCACTGCTAAAGTGGCAACTACACACACTTTGAAAGAATTCCCAAAATTCATTTACAGACAATATTGCACACTTAATGCATGGGAAATGCAAAAATATTTATATTTTTCTTGTAATTATAAAGCTGATAATGCAACCAAACTACACAATAAAACTGCAACGAGATTCAGCATTTTCATGTGATGTAAAAAAAATGGTTAAAATCTTGATTAAAAAAAAGTGGCTCATTAAAAAGTATGTATGTACCACTTTTGTGCAACTTATATATCTCTGTCCTTGTGCATTGATTGAAGCTCAATTCAAAATATTTTAAGAAATGTTGGAGGTGTAAGGGAGGCAACTTGACTACACTAATTACACCAACTGTAATTTTGAACTAATGAGGTATTTTGAAGCAGAGAAATTATGAAAAATGAAATTGTAGTGATGTTTGACATATAAGAATGATTCTCTCTCTCTGTCAAGGAGTCATAAGCTGCACAATATGCTACTAACTTTGCAATATTATTTCTACACGAATAGTTCTTAGCTGTCTTCAGGATCATGGGACCCAATGGCAATTTAAAAAATAAAAAAATACCCAGCACATATTATGCCAAACAACAGGGATTCATGGGAATCAAACTGAACTTCATTTGTCCTTACTGCACATACTGCACTGCCGTGGCATGTAACTATCTTGTTTCAATGCAGTGGAATCACCCTTCACAAACATCCATAAATTGCAAGGTAAGTACTAGTTACAATGTCAAAAGTCATAAAATGGCTGATTGCAAACATTATTCAGAACTGAAATAGCAGCACACACATACTTAACGAAGGCTCAGTCCAAGATTCACTTAAGTTTGGTTGTCATAGTTTCCTTCAGTATGACTGACTGCTTCAAAAACCCAAGTTCTATTTTATGTGAGATTGCTAAAAACAGCTGCATTTACAAAACTGACATGACACTGCAAAAGTGAAAGGAAATACTGTACATTGTATTGAAGTTAAGGACATGTGATTCTCCTCACTCAGCCATGCTCAGAACTAAATATAAATTATTCACAACATAAACAACTAAAAGAACTGATGTGACTGCCACCAATGCACATGGGTGTTCTTAAGAAGACAATTCACATACAACACTGAAGACAAAAAGCGTGAACAGTGTCAACCAATATTTTCTATCAAAAAAGATACTGGCCGATGACAAAATAAAAAATGTAAAAAATAATAATGAAAATACTTGTGTATAAATATAATATATATATATATCTATATGTAAGTACAGTCATGAATATATGTATACACAGCAAATATTTATTAACACAAGGCACAAAATCTGAAGAGAAATGAATTAACTACCACATGTTAAACACGGAATAGGGAATCAACCTGTATAACTCCAGAAATAAAAGTCAACAGAGAAAAAGTACACAGTAATGATCAAACTGTTTGTCATATTGAATAGTTTTAACTCACAGTAACTAATAAAAAATATGGTACCATCAACAGTTCACCTTAAAGTTAATTAAGGCAAGAATTATGTAACAATGTGTTTTACAGCTCAAGTGATTTAATTCCAAATGTATGTTTTCTCCTCTAATTCTTGTGTGGTACCTCTGCAGTTACTTTGTTACTCTAATAATAAAGATGAAATTTAAAAAAAAAGGTTGAAAGTAAATGGGAATAAATGTTAAATAATATGCTGTTAATTACCAGTCACAAAATAAATTAATTTATCAAACATGATGAATATGTTGCACAGGTACTTGTTATGGCCATGATAAAATCATAAGTCATTCATTAACATGAGTATTCTTGTACTGCAGTCCTCTAACAGATCAGGAATAACAGGGGACAGGGAATCATGGAACACTGATTACCTATTAATTTCTTAGAGAGAGAGAGAGAGAGAGAGAGAGAGAGAGAGAGAGAGAGAGAGAGAGAGAGATGTTGAGGAATATGTACCATACCTGAGGTAAAAATCAATTTCACGTGATAAAAAAAAAAATTAAAAAAATAATAATAATAAAAGGTCTTTCAACAAGCTGCCCCTCAATGTCCTGTCTAAAAACATATAGCAAACACTGCAAGATAAATTCACAAAGTTATTTTCTTTTACATAGTAACATCATATCAATGGCACTAAAATTGGTTAAATCTGACAACGAACCCTGTAACAAATATTAATTGGCATTTTAATTTCATAATACCATTTTATAAATCATAGTTCATTTGCATACTGACATACACCACAAATGAAAATGTCTACCCTGTTTTTAGAGGATTTCTTGCCAGTTAAAAGATTATCCCCACATTTATTTCTAACTGTATCATTGTACAGTTCTTGTATTTTGTGCCTCACAAGATACGTACATCACCTATGGCATAACAATACTTCCTATCAAAAGCAGGAGTTTCCATTTGCCTGGGGCTCTTCTTTCAGAAATTGTTTTCCAATAAACATTGGCAACATGACTGTTGGGGCTATTTCTTCATGACTAAAGTCCCTTCTTGGGCATACTAAAACATCCACATGCAGGAGTAATGTATTCATAGTGCACTTATGATTTCATTATAATGAGATATTCACTGTTGTTGTTGAGGTGCTTTATTATGAAAATAAACTGTAGTGAGACTTTTCAATAATTCTACTCATGGACTATGCAGCATCAGTTTCCATGTATTTCAGTCACAACGAGAAGGAAAAGGGGATATGGGCAGGAACGAAAACTGATCATAATTTCTAATGAAAGTACAAACGAATTTTAAATAAGGATAGAATATCACCACAGATGATGTAAGAAAGTAATTCATGTGGAAGCTGGTACACAGAAACATTAATTACTACAAATACTGCACGCTGTGCTAGTTACTGTTAGATAAGGGCATTGAAAGAAAACCTGAACTACAGAAAAAATGTCAATTGCACATACACACTCCAAATGGAGCAAGCTCTACAACCAATTATTAAGTATCATAACACAGCTGTGGAATATGTCTCCCTCTGTCTTCCCTCCCTCTAACATAATATTTATGGAATCTGACAACCATCAGAAAAACCTAAGAGGAAGAGAGAAAACCTTGAGCTTCCTTTCTTTAAGACAATATTTAAAATTTTTTGTACCCTCTGTAATGGAACAACTTCTGAACTTTTTGTATCACAATAACAGGTATGACATGGATAGTAAGAGTTTCACATGCTGAATCTGGTCTACTCCATAAATGCGCAGAAAGTGAGGGAGACATAATAGTAAAAATTTGGGTAACAATGCACTTCTAGACTTGTTAAACATTGGAATTTTACAAAGTCTCTCTAATATTCTTTTACAACAAACAATTTTACAGTAATGGTAGTTACAAACTGTGGATAAATTTACTGTCAAAAGAGAGAGAGCAATGAGTTTCACATACCCAAAGTGTGTATTCATCTACCAATAAACATCCAATGCCTATGTTTTATTTCAATAAATACACAGAAAAGTGTACTCCCAGTGCACAATAAAATATGAATTAGGGACACTGTGGAAGGCAAAGGTCATAGAGCAGAATGAACATAAGAAGAAGAACAAGAAACAAACACACTCCCATATTGAACAGCTCCTCTGAATACTGTGCTTTTTCTACCATCTTCTTAGTGTGTCCCGAGTCAGTAGTAATCACATACAAAAGAGTAAGTGCCATTTATGAAGATAATTTATTACAGCTTAAGTGCTGAATATAAAATTTCATACCTTGAACTTCCAACATCCAGATTTAAAATTCGAAGAATGTCTGAAAGTTTACAAAAGAATGAGAGGCTGGATATCTTTTACTTTTCTTGTGGTTAATAAAATCATTAAAATCAGTTATTGGCTGCCAAATACACAATTTGTATACACATCTACCTACAGATGGATGACAAAGCTACAGTTATCAAAAAAACTTTGGAAAAAAACTGGCAGACAATGTAATAAGAAATGTCATGTAATTAGAATGGAGCTCTTCTCTGTTATCCCTTTTATATATAAGTACCGGATTATGTGAAAGTTAAAGATGCAAGAACCCCACTCAAAACAAAAGATGTATACAAGGATCATCTACAAAAATAAATCTTTTGATTCAAAATGTAGCATAAACAGAGCTTCAGCAGTGATCTTCATTTTTAAGATTTTAGATCTCAGAGTCTGAAAATATGTATTGTATGGCATCAATACATATGCCAATTTAGTAGATTATTATTTCATCACAACCTAGGAGCAGAGGTAGGATGATAAAGCTGTGTATCCACAGATTCTTTTAGCATTTTGTACAAAAAACATTAATTACCAGTGCAAGCCAAACTCTATGGCATTTTTTCCCTAGTCAACACACCAACAAAACAATGACAAAAATAAAATAACAAGAAATGAAGAAAAAGAGAGAGGGAGGGGGGAGAAACAACACAATCAAGACAGCTTTCTTCCAATTCAAAAGCCTTAAATTTCTATGTCCAACAAAAGCTGTATGTTATCGAAAAAACGCAGCTGTATTGTGTTAATTCAAATAAAATGGCAGACATGAGTACGGCAGTCATCACCAAACTTCATGTATTTGGAACACGTGACTGTCACTCACTCACTGAATGAAGAAAATGAATGATTTAGTGTGTGACACTAACCCCACATACCAGATGGGTGGTATAATACCAGGGCAAATACAAAGAGAAGCATATAAAGAAACATTTAACTGAAACACACCTCATACACTTAATGACTAAAAATTTAGATCTAGCCATGTTTTCCAACAATAGAAATTATTTCAAATACTTCAGTAGTAACAGTACTCTCACACACAAGCTGCTTACATAGTAGTATTATGCTTCAACAGCTTCACTGTACAATAATGAAAGGGAGATACAAGTCCTAAAATGGGAAGAAATGAATGATATCACAGAGAACTCAATTGGCTGCATACTCACGCAATGCAATTTTGGAGGACTTGCTTTACATTAATTATTCTATGTATGTGGTAGTTGATAACATTTTCAAAGATTAGATTTCAAAAGAATATTTATTGGTATCTGGTGCTGATATTTCAGTTACCCATTTGAGTAAATAAATTAAAACCAAAAGCAATTTATTTTTCTTTATAGAAAAACAAATTTGTACTGCAAGTGACATCAGTCATTCTCAGACTTTTTTAAAGAGCTGTCTCAAAATTTCAACAACATAGTGTTTCTGAGCTCATTTAAAATAATCATTAAACTGAGAGCTTGTGCAAGAAATTCCTGTTTCATTCATATCTACGCTTCAATACAAACTCAGTTTCCAAGATATTAACAGATTTAATTGAGAACAAGCACTTGCAACTACCATCATTTAAGTTTCAGAGAGTTATCAACAGTTTTCTCTAAAATATGAAAATGAGTATACAACATTGACAACAGTTATGTTTACACCAGCTAAGAAACAAATACTCTCAATGCTGTCAATATATTATTCTTTTAAATATTTTCTCACTGATTTATATACATACAGAGACACATTTAAATATGAAGCAGCGAGCACATATATTATTTACACGCCTTAGATGGCATTTAAATGACTAGTAATAATTGCACATTCACCTACAGACATTTTTTAACACTCGAGGAAACAGGTACAATAAATCTCACTGACGTAACACAGAGACAGAATATCTAATGTTCTGACTACAAATGCAACTTTAAATATTATTTACAAATTGTTAATAAACAGAAGGTGAAATTATAATTGAATTTAAGTTCTACTGTCTGCACACTAGTTAAAATGATAAATTTCATATAAAATTTATGCAACTAAATGCAAAATATTCATTACAGAATTGAGATCATAAGCAAGAGAGAGAAACAAACAACAGTATTCATGTGACAATTCAAATTCACTTCCTAGCACCGCAGTATAAAAAGAGAAGGCTTCATGAAGCTGACAGTCCCTTCACTTCCAAAATAGATTTTTAACACCGAGATTTGGTTCAAGTATTTGACACCAGAACAAAATTACATCATTAAATGCAGCTTATTTAGATGCTACCTAAATTACACATTTGTACAAACCATTGCAACTACCCATCACAATTAAAACTCTTGTGGTACATACGTACCATTTTAAAACTGAAATGGCTTAACTGAAATAATCATTCTTGAACATTGTCCACATCTGGTTTTTTCAATATAGTTGGTTCATCTTTCAGAAATGTACCAGATCTAGAACCAACAGAGGGAGGCTTATCTTCAAGTGGGCCTCCTTTTTTAGTCTCAACTTTAGTCTTTGTCTGAGTGACAGCCTCAGGCACACATTTACTTCTACTGAGAACGCCATTCACAGTTTTCTTTAAAGCATTATTGTTCACCTTATTCACATTAATTACGGTCTTCGATAGAGTGAATGTGCCTCCTGCTTCCCGCAAAGCACTACGTGTGCCAGAGGTCTTATTTTCAGAACTCACCTTAGCTGGACTTGACAACTGATTTTTTCCTTGCAGTCTAGGAGGAGTGCGTCTATTTGATGAAACCATGGTTGGGGATGAAGAAGCATTTGCTTTAATTGAGCTCCTTTCTGATTTCAATTGTACAACTCCCTTTGTGGGAGCAGCATTCTTGCTATTATTATTTATGGATGAAACATTGTCAGGTGATGGTCTCGATGAAATCAGCACATTCCTTCTTAATGAAGGGGAACTACTGTAAGGTGAAGAAGTTGCTCCAGATCTCAGACGTGCAGTTGGGGAATCTCTAGGAGACAAAACGGTTTGTCTATTTGTTAGCTTTCTGATAGCAGGCAATGGTGACTGCTGGTTCTCCATTCTAGTGGAACCTGCCTTCAGTCCTTTTGCTGTGGGTGTTCTGTTAAGATCGTGCTTTGAAGAAACAGCTTGGGAAGTTGATGTTGGTGATTTGGGTACTGTTTTTCCATTCTCTGTTTTGCTTGGGACATTATCCACAGCAAATGATTCTGCTGTGGCTAGTGAATCTGTTGACATAGTGATATCTGTACCAATCCTTCCCAGAGTATGATGTCTTCGCTCTTTTGGTGTGTCAGGACGTGTGGCATTTGGAGCACTTTGACTGGTTGTTTCTTGTCTTTTTAGCCTTTCTGGTACAGCTGCAGATTCAGAAAGTGAATCAGTGGATATTGTTATTTCATCACCAACCCTTTTTTTAACAAGTATTGTTTCTGCAGGCACAGAACATCGGCTCTTACTCTTTGTAATATCATTTGTTTCCTTTAACTGAACTTTAGCACAGTTAGTTGCCAATTCACTAAGAGAGTCTGCTGACATGCTGAATTCCCCATCCTTTTTTCTCCTACCTTTAGCATCCCTTCCTGGCGATGTCCCACTAACTCCTCTTGAAACACTTCCTGTAGTGAATGTTCGACTCTTTCCTGAACTGTCACTTCCAGGTGCAGACCTTCGCATAGCTGGTGAAGAAGTCCTTGACGAGTCAGAGGAAGATATTGTTCTTCCTGGTCGACGAGTCGTAGCAGTCAGTTTTTCGGGTGTAGCAGCACAGGAAGTACTCTTATTCTTTTGCTTCGGAAGCTTTTGTTTACTCTGAAACATTATACAAAAACACACAATTCAAGAGCAGCTTAAATTCAATAAAAAGCATGGCTACTGCGTGTAACATTTTCATGCAAACATAGCATGATAAATTATTCGGATGTAATATGTCACTCCAAATGCATTCTTGTGACAAATACTTCTTTTGTGGAAGGAATTCTCCCACATGAAAATGTTGGCGAAGCAATAATGATAATAATCAGTGTCATATGCAGAAATATCATACTTACAAAGCTAATCTTGTTATTGTTTCGTACTTAAAAACCATCAACTCAGGATAAGTATTTGTGAGAATCTAATGTGCCACCGAATGTACTGGACACCCCAATTTTAAAAATTAAAATCATAAAAAGAGAGTTTATTTGTGCATCAGTGGTAGACTAAATTTATTTTACACAACAATGAATGTATACATGAAAAATCAAAACAAAATTTTTTAAGTGAACTAGTGTTAAGTGATACAGTTAATTACAACAAAGGTATGCCTAACCTGACTATGTACATGACATGCAAACAAACATACCATAAATTACAGGTGTAACTCATCATTATTCAAGAATGTTATCCATACTGGTATCCTTGAAGGTGTCTATATAAGAAAAAGATTCATTTCTGTTTCCTCATCATCCTCTGTGTTGTTCCAGAGCATACATACATCTTCACTGCAATCCAGAGTATTTGAATTGCAGCATTTCTGGAATGAATTTATAATCACTGGTTCTTACATGCTCTTCCAGGCAGCCGAAAACCAGTGTGCAATAATGTTAGGTGCAGCACACTTAATTTTATCCTGTTGGAATCAGTTTATGGTTGGGTTTGCAAAACACTTTTTCATACTGTTCCTGAATGTAATTTTGGAAAGATTTATGTATACTGATGTGCAGGGGTTACAACACAGAAGTCATTCCTCCAGGAATAACAACGAGGTCACTGGCTAGGTTATGGATCTTCTTTTTTAATGTCATCAGTGAGATGACCACAAAATGCATCAAGACAAAGCACTGATGACAATGGTGGCTGGTCAGAGGAGGCAAGGGAGATCATTCCGTGGAGATAGAAGTGGAAGTAATAGTAGTTGTAGATGTAGTAGTAATTACTTCTACAGTAAACCTTTATGCACCTTTATCAACAATTGCAAAATACATTCGCTTATGTTATTCCTTCTAAACCTCCAGCAGTAGAGAGCAAGTCAAAGTGTGAAAGCTTAGCCCCAACCTAAGGCAGAGAGAGGCGCAAAGCATATGTTGAAGAGGCCAGGCCGCCTGACGACACTTTACAGCCAACACTGGTATACACTGGTATTTCTGCCCGAACTCCACTGGAGCTGGCGGTCATGTGTGCATAAGGTGTGCTTGCTTGTGAGTATGAACGGCATGTGTGTCTCTTGTGCTGATGAAAGCTGTGTCTGAAAGCTTAATGTGTATGTCTTAATTGTATCTGCCCACAGCTTCACATGTCTTCTTTACAGTAAGTAGTAATTATCTTTTCCTACATTGTTGACATTCCTACATAAAGTTTCCATCATTTGGCAAACTGATGAAAATGAGACACTACAATGAAGTGAAAGCTAACAGAAACATCATGAATATTCTGACAGACATCACAATTCTTTTGTGTAAGCAGGCAATAGCTTTCAGAGGTCATGATTAGACAGAAGACTGTGTGAATCCTGGAAATTTTAGAGCCATTTTTTAACATGTGTTAAACAGAAACAAAGATCCAAGAGCACTCTGGAAGAAAATTGGCTATTTCTACTAGGGACTTTCAAAAGCTATACAGAATGAACTGATTGAATGTATAAATGAGTAGCTTTGCGAGTATATACATTCAAGTTTGCACAGAATCTCATTTTATGCCAGCATTGTGGATGAAGCAATGAACATTTCAGGCAAGTCACAATGCTTTATTGTTGAAGACTAGTGGACTCCATCGGTGACATTCAAGAACATTTTTTGGT
Organism: Schistocerca serialis cubense; assembly: GCF_023864345.2. NCBI lineage: Eukaryota > Metazoa > Arthropoda > Insecta > Orthoptera > Acrididae > Schistocerca > Schistocerca serialis. The sequence goes on along the minus strand of NC_064642.1, from coordinate 80,258,509 downwards.
TTTCATGATCCTACCCAAGCTAGAACTGCTGCCGCTGAAATAACTGATGATTCAGACTCTAATGCAGTGACCACAAGAGAAGCCTCTAGTTTCAGATATATCCTCCTAGACCGAGTTTTTTTCCATCTCTGTTATTCAAAAGATATTTTTAAAGACTGAACTGCTTTTCAACATTCTTCAGGAAAAAAACAATGATTGCATAGTTTTGCAACAATGCTTCTCAGAAGGCACTGCTTACAGGAGAAATTTATGAAATGAAGGTAAGTTGATTGACTTTTTAAATTCCATAACACTCTCTACTAATTTGCACACTGAAGCTTCCACAAACAGAGCTAAAATGATGAATGAATACAATGGCAATCCATTGCTTTTAGAATACAAACGTGTGTACTTCGAGGTGTTGTGTAATATCCTAACACAACTGGAAAAAATTCTGATATGATAAAAAGCTCTTCCCTAAATTACGAGATGCCACTCGGTTCACCAGTTATTGTCAACATATGCCTGTAGATGGCTTGGCTTCATTATTACAAACATATAGTGCGTCCTTTAGTTAATCAAGTTGCATGTAGGACTGAAGGCTGTATTTTGTTCCCAGCATAAAGTAACATTTCACTCTGTCAGTTTGTGAAATGTTAACAAAAGAAAGAATGAGAATGAAACAGACCAAATTCTTCCAGAAGTTTTCAAACTATTTTGTCTTACTGCTACCATTCCTGCAATAACTGTTGCAGTGGAAAGGGTTTTTCTTGTCTTAAATATGTAAAAACGTATTTGAGGAACAGTATGGCTCAGGATTGCTTATCAGCTCTCGATTTGTACCTCAACTAAAGAAGCCAGTACTGCAAACACTTGAAAGCTGATACACATGGCTTGACAATGTCATCAAAAGATTTGCAAAGGAGAAGGAATGTCGAGTTAACTTCGTTTAACAGTAACAACACTCAAATGCCCAATCTGCCAGTTTGTTTATAAATAAAAGTGATTGTTGTCATCATCATCGTCATCATCATTCATAGTAGAAATTTATTATTATTGTTGTTGTTAGTAGGTGGTGGTGGTGGTGGTGGTGGTGGTGGTGCGTCTTCCTCATCAGTCGTGTAACTATGTGACATGTGAATTCTCAAAATCCTGCACAATTTGGCATACTGTTGTACGGCATCGTAATGATACACCCGCCCATTTCATAAAGCGTTTAACCTATCCACGGCTAGCCTAAAACTCTTGCCTTGGTATATTAACAATTGCAGCCACCTCATTTGCTTTGTTTTTTATATTCTCACTAGTCACAAGTTGCCTATTCTTCTTCCTTTCACAGACTAATTCCAAAACTTTTACTTCAACTTCAGGATGTTTTCCTTTCCTAGGCCCAGTGAATTTCTTTCTACTTGTGATAGTTGTAAATAATTCCAATTTCTGTTTCTTCCATAAGTGAACGCTTCTGTCAGCTACACTGAACTCTCACCCCGATCTCTTCTTACTGTATCTTTCAGCATAAAAAATTACTTTTCACTCTAAAGTAGCATCATATGATGATGTTCTCCACTTGCTTTCCACTTTGTGACTACCTAATGCAAACAAACAACACAGTCATAGGCCAAGAATAATACACCAAAGTTGACAATTACAATAATACATTATGAAGTACACAACAATATCTAAATTTCAGTGATGTTGAAGGTGACTGACAGATTCAAGTTTGTACTCTAATATAATGTGCCATCAAATGTTACCCACACTCCAATTTTGAATACTGCATATGGTAACAAAAAGTGCATACTCGATACTTCACGGCGAATGGGACCGGAACCACCTCGAACTACCTAAAACTCTCAATATCGAAATTTAAATGGGAAAAAGAAATATTATGATACTGTAAGTAATACAGGTCAAAATATGAACTTCATTAAAATAAAAGTATTTACACATGCATTTGCATTGGCAGAATAACAATAATTATTTATTTAGACAAGTAATAGTGAAGTGTCTTTTGGTTGGCGAAGCTGCAACGTCTCCTTGCGGCAATGTCACGCCACCGTCTCAGGAGCAGTAGGTCAGTTGGTGTCGCCTCAGGCTGTTGTTCCACGTAGCATGTGGCGACCTCAAGAGCAGCGTAGCCATCGGTGTGACTCATCATTGGTGCAGCCTCTGCCTCGTCACTCTCACACTGCGATGGAATGTTAACCATGTCAATTACAGAAGAGTCTGTCACTTCCAACTGTTTGTCCGAATTTAACCACTCGCCTACTTCCACCTCTTCTGCCTCTTCACACTCTGGCAATCTTCTGATTAAATTACACAAGGGTTGATCGTCCTCATCTGCTAAATCTTCAGTTTCTGTGTCTGGCATACTTTCCTGTAGAATTTTCCTCCATGACTTAGAAATTGTGTCTGACTTTGTTTCGCTCCAAGATTCGCTAATCCAGTATACGACGTCCTTCAAAGTCACTTTCTTCAAAGCTCCTGCAACGCTTTAGTTGTCTTTGGAATGCAGGATTGACTGTAGCAATCGCCCTCGAGACTTTTTTTTTAGACATTCCAGAATGCCCTGATCCATGGGCTGAATGAGACAGGTAACGTTTGGTGGGAAAAACAAGGATCGGATACTGTCGCACTGCAATTCTCCTTCACTTGGATGTGAGGACGCATTATCCATGAGCAAAATTGCTTTGCATGGCAGTCCCCTTTCTTTTAAAAAATTCTTGCAGTCAGGTACAAATGAGTTAAAAAACCAGGTCTTGAAGATTTCCCGATTCATCCAGGCATTATTCTGATGTGTATAGACAACCGGAAGATCTGAGATGGATACATTCTTGAATGCTCTTGGCTTGGCAGACTTCCCAATCACAACTAGTTTTAGTTTGTGGTTTCCAGTTGCATTTGAAGCTGCCATAACTGTGAGCCGCTCTTTGCTTTTTTTTGTGCCCAGGAGCACTTTTTTCTTCACAAGAAGCAAGTGTTCTCACTGGTAACATTTTAAAATTTAGCCCAGTTTCGTCACAGTTATATATTTGTTCATTAGACCAATTTTCGTCAGTTATGATTTTTTTAAACTCGACGATAAATTTCGAAACGGCCTGAGCATCACCAGAGAGTTTTTCTCCACGTACGTCTAGCTGCGCACTCCATACCTCTTCTTCCACTTGTCGAGCCAGCCCACACTAGTGGCGAAATTGTCATCTCCTTCCTGCAGCTGGTTTCTGAAAAACAAAGCTTTTTCTTGCAAGATTGTGCCAGAAATCGGAGCACCCTTCTATCTCTGTTGGGTAAACCACATGAACAATGCCTCACTTGTTTTGTTTAAGTCTGACTTCTTTATACTTCTTCGACTGAGAGATTTGTGTGAGCATTTCTGTGAAAAAAACTGTTCCAATCTGAGTCAGTTTCTTCGCCAGTCACCAGCAGTAACTTCACCAACACCATATTCGAGAGCAAGTTTTTTTATTGTTTCTCCTTTGTCAAGTCGTCTTAGTGCTTCTAATTTTAGATGCAAAGGCACAAATTTCCTCTTTTTTTGTTACAGCACTCATCTTTGTAAGGTGTACAATGGAACACAGTCAACAAACAAAATGACACACAACACTGTACAGTACAGGTACTGGGAACTACAGCAGTGTATGAACTCCCCAGTTTTGATCAGCAGCAGTCGGGGTATTGCGTGCCATACTGACAACAGATGTTCGTGCAACAGGGCAGCGAGCTAATCGTCGGTGTTGATTGCATTGTTGTCTGCTTTGTCACTGAGCTGTACTCTCCCTAGCTATCTTTTACAATGATGTTTTCATTATTTATCATCTCAGTAAAAAAAGAAAGTAGATCGTTGCAACCTTTTTTTTTTTAAGAGGCTCGGATTATTGGAAACTCGAACTATCAAGACTCTACTGTATTAGATTTGCATAAATATGGTATTCAGTAAAACCATAGTATTACAAACAAAAATTTGTTAGTATAGTTTCACATCATCCCAAGCACCCACACCTAAATGCCTCTGAAGACCTTTCTACATACCTCATACCGCTTTACAGGCATTTAATGCTAATGATACGAGGGTTGTTTTTTAAGTAAGGGCCGTTCGCGCGTATAGTCCCGTAGTTCGCGCAGACGCCGCAACAAGCCACCGCACCACTTGCCGGCATCCTTCCCGTTCACACTGATGCAAGTTGCAGCTCTGTAGCTGACGTGTACGCATCGCTGTGCTACTTTGTAATGTTTACGATTATTCAACCGCCCGCCACGTGTGAGATACGCTCAGTGATATGTTTTTTGACCGCGAGAAGCCTATCAGCTGCAGAAATTCATCATCAGTTAACAGAAGTTTATGGCTTGAATGGAATGAGTGAAGGTAAAGTGCTTCAATGGGTTAGAGAGTTTAAAAATGGCCATCAAAACGTCTGTGACGAAGAACGCTCAGGCCGGCCCTCTGTGATCACTGATGATTTGGTGGCTGCAGTCGAAACAAAGATTCGTGAGGACAGAAGATGCACGATTTCCACTCTTTCTTTGGAATTTCCACAAGTTTCAAGATCGGTTTTGTACGAAATTGTGTCTGAAAACCTAAACTTTAAGAAACTGTGTTCTCGGTGGGTACCCAGACTCCTCACAGAGGACCACAGAGGGAAGAGATTTGCCACTTCATTGGACTTTTTGATTCGTTACGAGGAAGAAGGGGATGACATGTTGAGTCAAATTGTCACTGGAGATGAAACATGGATATCCCATATCACTCCTGAAAGCAAGCGACAATCGATGGAATGGCGACACACAACCTCACCCGTCAAGGTCAAAGCCAAACAGACGCTGTCAAAGCGCAAGATTATGGCAACTGTGTTCTGGGACCGGCGCGGTGTTTTGCTAGTGGACTTTATGCCACGAGGAACGACAATCAACTCCGATGCCTACTGTGCAACTCTAAAGAGGCTCCGCAGAGCAGTTCAAAACAAAAGGCGCAGCATGCTGACAAAAGGAGTTTTGCTCCTACATGATAACGCTAGGCCTCACACCTCTCAAAAGACTCGGGATTTGATTGATTCTTTTGGTTGGGAAGTTTTGGACCATGCACCATACAGCCCCGACATTGCTCCTAGCGATTTTCACCTTTTCCGGGACCTGAAGCACCATCTTGGCGGGCAGCGCTTCAATGAGGACGATGAAGTGAAAGCGGCCGTGAACTCTTGGCTGTCGGAGCAGGCGGCCGAATTCTTTGAAGAGGGAATTAAAAACTTAGTTGTACGGTATGACAAGTGCTTAAATAAACAAGGCAACTATGTAGAAAAATAATTAAAAGTGTGTAGAATCAGAAAATAAAAGTTTTTTTACAAAAGTATTTGTATCTTTTAAAAAAAATAAAAACGGTCCTTACTTAAAAAACAACCCTCGTATACTCTTGTCTACTCTTTTGCTTTACACTGTTGTGGTTATGATCAATCATATGTTTCGTGTAGTCTCACAGCTGTTTGCGTAACTCCCCACTCACCATTTTTGTTTCTTTTTCTATAAAATTAAGAATTAATGACATCACAGAAAGGATCAAGTATGTGAACAAACTTATGTGGAGTAAATAATTTACAAGTGCTACAGGTAAAGTGACAGTAGTAAGAAAACAAAGATTTCTGGCAAATATTAAAAATGCATGTGTTGTATGTTGTTACTGGATTATGATGAATGATGATTATGATTTTAGGTGAGGGGCACTAAACATCAGGGTCATCAATGCGCTGAAGAAAAGTCTCATGGGTGGGATTGAAGGCTGTCCCCAGATGCACAGCAGTTTATAATGCATTGAAGTCTACCTAGCTTCCCCAGCAATTTAGAGGTGTGGCCTGACAGTTCACAAAATGTCACCACTCTTATAACACTGGAATCAGTATCCGTGAGGCTGGTGGCCAGCTCTCCATTGAGACTGAGGGCTGGCCTGATAGCAGTACATAAGAGACACTGTGCCAAAATATGCTGAACTGAATGTGGTACACCGCATGTCTGAAGTGCAGCGTGGTAAGCAGAGCCTCCTTCCAGCGGTGAGGCTGACATGAAGCCGGCCCCTCCTTCCAGCGGTGAGGCTGACATGAAGACGCCCTGCCTGTGTGTTCAAATTGAGGACCTGCAGTTCTTTTGCTATCACCTTCAACCTTTCAGTCTCCCCCCTAGGAACCATGGACCTTACGTTGGTGGGGAGGCTTGCGTGCCTCAACGATACAGATAGCCGTACCGTAGGTGCAACCACAACGGAGGGGTATCTGTTGAGAGACCAGACAAATGTTGTTCCTGAAGAGGGGCAGCAGCTTTTTCAGTAGTTGCAGGGGCAACAGTCTGGGTGATTGACTGATTTGGCCTTGTAACACTAACCAAAATGGCCTTGCTGTTGTGGTACTGCGAACGGCTGAAAGCAAGGAGAAACTACAGTCAAAATTTTTCCCGAGGGCATGCAGCTTTACTGTATGATCAAATGATGATAGCGTCCTCTTGGGTAAAATATTCCGGAGGTAAAATAGTCCCCCATTCGGATCTCCGGGCGGGGACTACTCAAGAAGATGCTGTTATGAGGAGAAAGAAAACTGGCGTTCTACGGATTGGAGCGTGGAATGTCAGATCCCTTAATCGGGCAGGTAGGTTAGAAAATTTAAATAGGGAAATGGATAGGTTAAAGTTAGATATAGTGGGAATTAGTGAAGTTCGGTGGTAGGAGGAACAAGACTTTTGGTCAGGTGAATACAGGGCTGTAAATACAAAATCAAATAGGGATAATGCAGGAGTAGGTTTAATAATGAATAAAAAAATAGGAGTGCGGGTAACCTACTACAAACAGCATAGTGAACGCATTATTGTGGTCAAGATAGACTACTACAGTAGTACAAGTTTATATGCCAACTAGCTCTGCACATGAAGAAGAAATTGATGAAATGTATGATGAGATAAAAGAAATTATTCAGGTAGTGAAGGGAGATGAAAATTTAATAGTCATGGGTGACTGGAATTCGAGAGCAGGAAAAGGAAGAGAAGGAAACGTAGTAGGTGTATATGGATTGGGGCTAAGAAATGAAAGAGGAAGCCGCCTGGTAGAATTTTGCACAGGGCATAACTTAATCATAGCTAACGTTTGGTTCAAGAATCATGAAAGAAGGTTGTATGCATGGAAGAACTCTGGAGATACTAAAAGGTTTCAGACAGATTATATAATGGTAAGACAGAGATTTAGGAACCAGATTTTAAATTGTAAGACATTTCCAGGGGCGGATGTGGACTCTGACCACAATCTATTGGTTATGAACTGTAGATTAAAACTGAATAAACTGTAAAGCGGTGGGAATTTAAGGAGATGGGACCTGGAAAAACTGAAAGAACCAGAGGTTGGACAGAGTTTCAGGGAGAGCATAAGGGAACAATCGACAGGAATGGGGGAAAGAAATACAGTAGAAGAAGAATGGGTAGCTTTGAGGGATGAAGTAGTGAAGGCGGCAGAGGATCAAGTAGGTAAAAAGACGAGGGCTAGTAGAAATCCTTGGGTAACAGAAGAGATTCTGAATTTAATTGATGAAAGAAGAAAATATAAAAATGCAGTAAATGAAGCAGGCAAAAAGGAATACAAACGTCTCAAAAATGAGATCGACAGGAAGTGCAAAATGGCTAAGCAGGGATGGCTAGAGGGCAAATGTAAGGATGTAGAGGCTCTTCTCATGAACGGTAAGATAGATACTGCCTACAGGAAAATTAAAGAGACCTTTGGAGAAAAGAGAACCACTTGCATGAATATCAAGAGCTCAGATGGAAACCCTGTTCTAAGCAAAGAAGGGAAAGCAGAAAGGTGGAAGGAGTATATAGAGGGTCGATACAGGGGCGATGTTCTTGAGGACAATATGATGGAAATGGAAGAGGAGGAAGATGAAGATGAAATGGGAGATATGATACTGCGTGAAGAGTTTGACAGAGCACTGAAAGACCTAAGTCAAAACAAGGCCCCCGGAGTAGACAACATTCCATTAGAACTACTGACAGCCTTGGGAGAGCCAGGCCTGACAAAACTCTACCATCTGGTGAGCAAGATGTATGAGACAAGCGAAATTCCCTCAGACTTCAAGAAGAATATAATAATTCCAATCCCAAAGGAAGCAGGTGTTGACAGATGTGAAAATTACCGAACTATCAGTTTAATAAGTCACAGCTGCAAAATACTAACACGAATTATTTACAGACAAATGGAAAAACTGGTAGAAGCTGACTTTGGGGAAGATCAGTTTGGGTTTCGTAGAAATGTTGGAACACATGAGTCAATACTGACCTTACGACTTATCTTAGAAGAAAGATTAAGGAAAGGCAAACCTACGTTTCTAGCATTTGTAGACTTCGAGAAAGCTTTTGACAATGTTGACTGGAATACTCCCTTTCAAATTCTAAAGGTGGCAGGGGTAAAATACAGGGAGCGAAAGGCTATTTACAATTTGTACAGAAACCAGATGGCAGTTATGAGAGTCGAGGGGGATGAAAGGGAAGCAGTGGTTGGGAAGGGAGTGAGACAGGGTTGTAGCCTCTCCCCGATGTTATTCAATCTGTATATTGAGCATGCAGTAAAGGAAACAAAAGAAAAATTCGGTGTAGGTATTAAAATCCATGGAGAAGAAATAAAAACTTTGAGGTTCACCGATGACATTGTAATTCTGTCAGAGACAGGAAAGGACTTGGAAGAGCAGTTGAACGGAATGGACAGTGTCTTGAAAGGAGGATATAAGATGAACTTCAACAAAAGCAAAATGAGAATAATGGAATGTAGTCGAATTAAGTTGAGTGATGCTGCAGGAATTAGATTAGGAAATGAGATACTTAAAGTAGTAAAGGAGTTTTGCTATTTGGGGAGCAAAATGATAGTCTAAGCAGATAGGATATTAAATGTAGACTGGCAATGGCAAGGAAAGCGTTTCTGAAGAAGAGAAATTTGTTAACATCCAGTATTGATTTAAGTGTCAGGAAGTCGTTTTTGAAAGTATTTGTATGGAGTGTAGCCATGTATGGAAATGAAACATGGACGATAAATAGTTTAGACAAGAAGAGAATAGAAGCTTTCGAAATGTGGTGCTAGAGAAGAATGCTGAAGATTAGATGGGTAGATCACATAACTAATGAGGAGGTACTGAATAGAATTGGAGAGAAGAGGAGTTTGTGGCACAACTTGACTAGAAGAAGTGATCGGTTGGTAGGACATGTTCCGAGGCATCAAGGGATCACCAATTTAGTACTGGGGGGCAGTGTGGAGGGTAAAAATCTTAGAGGGAGACCAAGAGATGAATACACTAAGCAGATTCAGAAGGATGTAGGCTGCAGTGGGTACTGGGAGATGAAGAGGCTTGCACAGGATAGAGCAGCATGGAGAGCTGCATCAAACCAGTCTCAGGGGTGAAGACCACAACAACAACACTGACATTTGTCAGAAAATGAGATAACAGCATGCAACGGGATGGGACTTTGATGGACAATGACATCCCAACATGCTTCCTTGGCTGCTTTGTAGGCTGTATCATTTCCCTGTATCCTCATGTGGCCATATACTCAAGAGATCGCCTCCTTGCCACGGTGTTGGAGCCGCTGTGAAGAGCCATGAATAAATCAAATGGTCTACTGGATACATTTGGTGAAGTGTGTGTGTAGTGCACTAAGCGAGTTGTAACAGACAAGAAATTTTGTACCACGATGTCCGTGAATCCTCTCCAATGTCATCATAATGCCATACAACTCCGCACCGTAATTTGTAAATTGTTCCTACAGAAGATGCACTCTGAAAACCCTTTCAGGGGAAGCAGCGGAACAACCAAGGACTTTCTGTTGCTGAGATCCATCTGTATAAACAATGATGAAACTGTGGAAGAAAACAAAGTTGTAAAAACATAATCTGGAGTACAAGTTTTCTTGTATTGTGTCAAGCTTAAAATCACTTTGGGCCTCTGCAGACACCAAAGTGGCAACGCGTTCCTTCCCTGGCTGTGTATCCAGAGGTCTGATAGATCCAGATCCTTTAGACAGTGAGCAGCACGTATCCCAAATGGCCTTGTCACAAGGGGTCGATTCCTAAACAGCTGTTCGAAGTTAGGTTGGACCACTGCACTAAATGCCATTGACTGATGTGACGCTGAGATTTTCAGTGCCTGTCAAGCCAAAAGGATACATCACCAAATCCAGAGTGGTGGCTCACCAGCCTCTGTGCACAGACTCCGAACTGGGCTGGTTCGAAAGGCTCCAGTCGATATCCAAAGGCCCTCATGGCAGGCAGCATCTAACATCTTGAGGTAGGAAATATGAGCTGCTCGATAGACCATGCTGACTGAACAATTGCCCTATAAAACTGCAGGAGGCACGACCTGTCATCTCCCCATGATTTTACACTAAGGCATTTCAAAATATTCAATGACTGGAAGCCCTTTTTTCGTAGCTCTTTCAGGTGTGGGAACCAAGTTAATTTTGAGTCAAATAATAAACATAAAATATTGCCCCCATTGTGAGCAATGGCTGGTTAAAACTTCAACAAGCACCATTGAAACTGACACATTTAGTTTTTTATGGTAAGAACCAAAATCCAGTTGTCTTTGTCCAGGTTTCCAGCCTCCTGATGGTCAGCTGTAGCTGCTTTGTCATCATTGTAAGATTTGAAGAAAATTGGAAGATTGCAAACTCATCCACAAACAAGGAGCATTTGACAGGGCACCTGACTGTGAAGGAAATGCCACTGATAGCAATGGCAAACTATGTGACATTGAGAATACTGCCTTGGGAGACCCCATTCTCTTAAACATAGCAGCCAGACAAGGCATTGAAAGAGCTGTTCCTCGAGAAAGGATTGGATAAGAAGTGGCAGACATCCATGTAGTCCCCATTCATGAAGCTGGCGAAGGATGCTGTACCTCCAAGTAGTGTCAATGGTAGTGGCTCAGGTGACCTCAGGATTTGAGCAACCAGATGAGATGGTAGCTGATCATGTGTTCAGGAGTCTTGCCCAGGCAACTGGTAAGGGCTATACTCATGTAACTGTTATGGACATTCTGGTTTCCAAAATGGAATTAGTATTTTCTCCTTCCAAATCATGGAGTACTATGTATCAAAACAGATCTGACTGAAACAAGTGAGGAGCCGTCCTTTCACTTCAGGTCACATATGACTCAGCATGGCATAACGAATCTCATCAGGTCCTGGAGCAGTGTGTCTGGCAGCAGACAGAGCTGATTTCAGTTCCCACATGGAGAATGGAAGGTTGTAGACTTCCTCATTGTGTGAGAAGAAATGGAGCTTCCTCATCTCCACAGTTGTATGGAAAACCTGAAATGCAGGAGCTTGTCTGGATGACGCAATTACTGTAAAAAAAGTGTTCAGCTAAAACCTGAGAAATGTCTTTAGGGGCATCCACCAAGACCCCATTTCTTGACAAGGCCAAGAGGAGATGTGTACTGCCCTTGCTGAAGTCGTCCTTTCGATTCCCAAACTCGTACAGTGGAAGTGGACAGATTACTGGAAGTTGCGAATTCCTTCCTGGAATCCCTCTTTGTTCTTTTATCACTTGCCTCGCATGTGCTATCACAGATCAGAAGGCATGAAGGTTTTCTGTAGTTGGATGGTGTTTGAAGTTTCATAGAGCTGTTCGTCTGGCTCTAATTGTCAATTGACAGTCATCATTCCACCAAGCTACAGGTCATAGCAGACGGAGAAGAGGAAAAAGTTAATAACTCTTACATGCCTTTAAAAAATACCATTTGTTGGTAAACACAGACCTGTGAAACGTGAATTCTAGAGCAAAAACATTCAAATTGTATTTCAGTGAATCATAGAAAGAATCATACACAAATTAAAACATTATGCTGCAGAATTTATTCAGAAAGAGACTGTTATACACACATATAGTAGGCTTTGTAACTGAGTTGGTGTTAATGCCGATGAGCTTTATTTCTCCTTTCTTTCTTTTTCTTCCACTGCATTTGTTGACATAATCTTATTTCAGCAAGCATCCACTCTGTACACATCAACTGTTTTACCAGACCATGCATCAAGAGTTTTAGTTGTGTTGATACTCCAAAAACCACTCAATAGTAGAAAAGCTTGTCGAGCCTCTTATGAACTTTAGCAATATACTCTCTGGATGGACAACTATAACAGAGTATATTTACAAAGAGGTAAGGATTAACTGGCAAGCTCTGGATAAGAATAATGTACCTGATTTTGAAAAGTGCGAGACTCTAGAAAGGTGAATTCATAGCTTATAACTCACAGGCCATAGTGGTGATGAAATGGATGGACAAGAAACAAGTGGCCTTTACTTCAACATTCTATAACTATGCAGTTGCCACAGCAAATAAAATGAGCAATGAAATTAGAAAGCCTTAATCCATTCCAAAATACAATTGTTTTACAGGCAGTGTATATCTGAAGAACCATGAAACTACAGCCTTTTCTCACGGAAAGGAAAGAAAGGTGTAAGGTGGTATATGTAAATGTTTAGATGGCTGATAAATATTTCAGTGCACAATGCTTTTATTGTTTACAAATCCAGCAACAAGGCAGAGGAAAACATACATGTATATTTGCTTCTCATGTCAGAACAGCTGGGAATTCAAGTGAAGCCTTAAAAACCTGCTGTGCCTAATGGCTCAAATTAAAGCATTTCACAGAGAAGATTCCACCCACAGAGAAGAGTAGTTAGCCAATAAAGAGATGCCCAATATGCTGCAGAATGACAGGTATTAAAAGGAAACATTATTGTGATGCGGAAACTGTGGTGTAGCACTTTGTTTTGAAAACTGTTTCAAAGCATACCACAGTGAAAATTAGGTAACAACTTATTGTTAACAATTTATTGTTAACAATTACTTTTCTACAAAATAATTCTTGCAGTAGAGGAATTTAAATAAAATGCTGCATTCATGTACCAACCAGCCACACATTGGCTAGGCACACATGCATAAACTACCAGGGAGAAATAATCACACATGAATGTAGCTCTTGGACCTATCCAAAGGGACCACTATAATGACGTTCTTGTTCATATCATACACTAAAAAGCCAAATAAAGTGGAACACCTGCCTAATATCGTGTAGGGCTCCCGCGCGCACACAGAAGCGCTGCAACATGACATGGTATGGACTCAACTAATGTCTGAAGTAGTGCTGGAGGGAAATGACACTATGAATCCTGCAGGGCTCTCCATAAATCCATAATAGTACGAGGGGGGTGGAGATCTCTTCTGAACAGCACGTTACAAGGCATCCCAGATATGCTCAATAAAGTTAAAGTCTGGGGAGTCTGGTGGCCAGTGGAAGTGTTTAAACTGAGAAGAGCCACCCTGTAGCAATTCTTGACATGTGGGGTGTCACATTGTCCTGCAGGAATTGCCCAAGCCCATTGGAATGCACAGAGGGCATGAATGGATGCAGGTGATCAGACAGGATGCTTACATAAAAGACACCTGGCAGAATCGTATCTAGACATATCGGGAGTACCATATCAGTCCTCTGCTGATGTGCAGGATCCAGGGATTCATGAGGTTGTCTCCATACTTGTATACATCCATCCACTTGATACATTTGAAACGGGATTCGCCAAACCAGGTGAGATGTTTCCGGACATCAACAGTCCAATGTCTGTGTTGATGGGCCCAGGCAATGTGCAAAGCTGTGTGTCGTGCAGTTATCAAGGGTACACTAAAGGGCCTTCAGCTCCGAAAGCCCATATTTATGGAGTTTCGTTGAATGGTCTGTACGTTGACACTTGTTGATGGTCCAGCATTGAAAACTGCAGAAATCTGTTGAAGGATTGCATTTCTGTCACTCTGAACGATCCTCTTCAGTCGTCATTGGTTCCGTTCTTGCAGAATCTTTTGTCAGAGATCTGATGTTTTACCGGGTTCCTGACATTCATGGTAAATTCCTTCAGACTCTTGTGAATGATGCTATTGTGTATCACAAAGTCTCAGTGCCATAAAATTGAAGCAAAATGCAGGAATATCCTTAGAGGATCAATGCTTCATGCTGGGACTTGCAACTTCATTTAAAATAAGAATAGATATAAATTAAGCATACTGTGCATAAAATGGTTCAGAAGATCCCTCACTGTTCAGTTAAATTAATACTAATCAATAACCGGAAACACTGGTAACTGTAATATCTAGGACAGGAGTGTCTGAACTGCAGCCTGTGGGACAATGCAAGTATTGATGCAGCCCAAGACGTGAGTATCTACAACACGATCATGAGGAGGAAGGGGGCGGAACATTCACATACGAGGGTAATCCCAAAAGTAAGGTCTCCTATTTTTTTTATAAGTACATATACCTGTTTATTTCTACAATGGTTTATATCAGTTTACAGCTTGAACATTTAGCTATTTTTCGACATAATCACCATTACAAAATTGTTAAGGCTTTCGTGGCCACTTGTTGACAAACTGCCTATTGGCTTCTGTCTCGGGTTCTTCGGCCGACGTTCATCTAATGATTTTTCTGACGTTTCGCCAGCACGAGTGGCTGGCATTGTCAAAGCTTCACCCTCCATTGCCGGTGGTGAACTGGAGCCGAGCTCGCGGGCGCAGACTATATGTACCTGGCGTGCCAACGTCCGAGGGCTTCTCCGCGGTCATTTCCGGTGCGGTTCTCCTCTTGCTACCTGTGACGGTCGTTCGCTGCAGTACGGGAAGCCAGGATCCGTTGACCTTAAGGTTCTTTCTTGTTCAAACTGTTCGCGTGTTTTTGTATTTCTACAGCTTCTCTGAACAAGCGAGTGCGATAGTGCTTCTCTACAGCCAGAACTTCCGTGTCGGCAAATTTTATTACGTGGTCGGTCTCATTGAGTGCGTGCTCTGCCACGGCCGATTTCTCCACCTGCCCCAACAATGTCAATGTACAATGGAACTGGTTTCCTAGTAAACAGGGCACACAAGTCAGTGATATCGAATTCTGAGGCCATAATGGTAGGATACGGACACTGAGAATAAAAATGAAATTCTTCAATACGATACTGATTTGCCATATGTTCCAACAGGGGAAGTGGATGATGAGGCCAAAGACTTTTTATACACAGTTTGAAGGCACAAATGATGCAATACAATAGCAGAAAATAATGTGAATGTGATTTAGGAGATATGAAAGCCAGCGTGGGAAGAGAAACAGTTTTAACCCAAATGTGAGAATACAGTCTACATGAAGAGTGTAATGGCAACGAATTGCAGCTGGTTAGCTAGTCGATTTTGCTGTACACAAAAACCTCAACACGAGTAGTGCTATATTCTCATTAAAAAAAATAGTCAAAGGGGCATGGAAATCTCCAGACAGGGACACAGCCAACCAGATAAATCATGTGCTTACCCAAAAAAGGTATGGTTCAGACACTGAAGGGGTGGGGGAGTGGGGCAATGGTGGAGGAGGGGGGGTTGTGCTGACTTGGACCACTATATGGTGGAGGTCAAGTATAAGCAGAGGATATTAACAAAAATCTATAACCATGTACAAAGGAATAGGCAGAATTCCAAAGAGAAATAAATGAAGGGACTAGAGCAATTGCCATTGAAGCAGAAACTAGTACCAGACTGCAGTGATATCTAAGGGATGCATCACATGACAGAATCAAAGCTGGAACTGAAAAAAAAAAAAAAAAGAGAATAAGACGGAGTGTGTGGTATGATGACGACTGGGAAAAGGGTATTGAGGAACAGGATAGCACAAGGCGAAAAGGCTCCAGACAAAATTATGAAAAAATGAGATCCAAAGCAGAAACAATTTTGCAGAAGGAAAAAAAGAGATTTTGAGAAAAGCAAACTGAAAGACACTGAGGAATGTAGAAGTGACGAGTATATTAGAAGAAGGTTAATTGAATCCATACATATTAAAAGTGTGTGTAAGTATGTTCCACATCTCCTCCTCAATCATTGCATCAGTTTCAGACGAACTTGGTACACACATTATTTACTATCTTGAAAGAACAACTATGAGGTTAAGAACCACCTACCTTTCAAAGAAGTGGTGATGTGCATGACAAAGAAGCAACGCTTATTACATGCAAAAAGCCAGACCATATTCATCCAGTATTTGAGAATAAGAGCACTCTGACATGCAACAAACTCTGCACATAATTTCAAACCTAGCATTATTTCCTCCCTGACACCTCCACCAAAATGATGAAAAGAATCGCTTATTAAATTTTTGCTGTTCATGCAGTAAAATTGCCGCATGAGGCATCATGTTTTGATTTATTACTTCTTTACTACTACCTCTATTTGCAAAACGTTTCACAGACAGTATCCAAACATACCGTAGGCTGTACTTGCAAAATTATATCATCGCCAATACACAGTTCATAAAATATGTCATAAACATTGAGCTGCATGAAAACAAAAGTGCAGGGCAAAATTCGCAAGAGATATAGGTGAAATCTATGAACGAATACAAGTGATAAGTGTGAACTATACATAAAATATATGTGACCTGTGCAAACCTAGGCAAAGGCATGAGTCAAATGCTCCTCCGCAACTTCTGGATTGATTTCAACCACGCATTACTTACTATTTGGAGATAAATACTGTGGGAGTAAGAACCTGCAACATCCTATTGGGGCGGAGGTGATAACAGAGTGAGAAGGGAGGTAGGAGGAGATGGACGGAGACTGGAAAGAGGGAACATGGAGAGAGATTGGAGGTTGGAGGTGATGGACAGAGATTGGGGGTGGAGGAGACGGACAGAGGGGTGAGGAGGAGATGGACTAACAGAAGGTTGGAATAAATACATATCCAGGCAATGACAGGTACTCAGCCAATAGAAGAGATAAATAAGGGATGACAGTCTCTGACAATGATATGCAAGGACAAAAGAAGAAAGCTGATTGGAGATAAAACTAAAATCATAAAAAGATGGGAAGAGTACTTTAAATAGCTATTGAACTCTGGAAAAATCCAAGAATATGGAGAAGAGGAACAGGTGGAACAAGTTTATTTCAATGATGAAGAAGAGGAACCAACATTGGATGAAGTGATTGTAGCTGTAAAGGAGATGAGGAACTACAGTGCTGTGGTGGAAGATATTTTCAGGTATGGATGTATAGCTCTATTTCAAGAAAACCCATGAACTGATTCAGAAAATTTGGAACAGAGAAAAAATGTCAACAAACTGACACACATCTATTATAATACCAATACATAACAAGGGTGTCAGAACAATCTGCAGTAACCATGGAGCAATAGCACTGGTGAATGCTGCCTACAAAATACTTGCTAGGGAACTGAACAAGATATTTGAACCACACGCAGAAGCCATGGTTGGGGAATACTAGCAAAGACTAAGGAAGGAACGAGCAACAACAGATCAGATGTTCACCCTTAGACTAATAATGGAAAAAGTTTACTAGTTTAATATAATGTTGCATCAATTGTATGCAGATTTTAAAGCAGATTATGACAGTATCAATAGGAAAGGTTTTTTCAAGGCATCGTGGGAGCTGGAGATACCACCACAGCTAATTAGACTCATGAAAGTGACCCAGCAGCAAAATACAAGCTCATAGCAAATATTCCAGTAACTTTACAATCTTTCAGGGATTTAAGCAAGGAGACTCTGTATAACTGATATTATTTAACAGCAGCTCGTTGTCTTGTTGTTACACTGCTGATTCTCGATCATGGGGGCTCGTTCATTTCCTGGCTGGGTCAGGGATTTTCTCCACTCAGGACTGGGCGAGTGTAGTGTCATCAACACCCAAGTCGTCAAAGTGGTGTAAATATTTTCAATGTGGCAACTCAGAGCACAACACTGCAGACAATACAGCCATGCTCGGGAGAAACAGAGAACATCTACTGGGAAACTGTATAGCTTTGGAACAAGAAGCATCTCTACTTAGCTTTGCCATAAGTATGGAGAAAATGGCCAAGTGCCAGTAGGACCCTCGCACTGAGGGCTCCATAAAAACTTTATTACAAATGTAGATAGTTCATCCATCCTGGGAATCAAGAATTATGAACAATTTTGCATTTAATAGTTATTGATACTGGCAAGATATTGGTCCTGGGAATTCCATGACCAAAATCTCTATGTATTTCCTGAGGCTAGACCACACATACAAAAAGAAGCGAGCAAGAGACTTCAGGTTATCTATGTAGGGAGAGAAGATCAATAAAATATTCCTATTTCCTTACTAAAACATGACTACAATTTACATTTTATGTTCGCATGCAATAATATTTTTGTATTATGTTTTTGATGGATGATGAATGCAATGTAAGTTGTAATGACAAAAAGATATTTTTCATGTGGTATGATTACAATTTAACAATATTCAGATTTTTTCCTAACTTGTAATGTGGAACATTGCTTCTTGCCAAATTTCATGAGTCTAGGTCAACTGGATGTACCCTATAAGTTTTAATGAAACATGGCGAGTTTGCAAGTATCAAAATATGTGACATATGTGGTTGCATCTTTTGATTACATTCATTCTGAACCATAAATGTTTTACACTGTCAGGGACTGTTGACCTTAGTGTGTGATATAAATTTGAACTTGATTCACCTACCCACTCCTGACAAAATGGGGCCTTAATAGACTGACAGACAAAAAAATTGACTAAAAATATTTTTACATGTGATGTAATTGCAAATTAACAACTTTTGAATTTTTTCCTTCACTTTTACTGTGAAACCTAGGTTCTTGCCAAATTTCACGATTCTAGCATGCAGGTTTTGATAAGTTCATTTGAGAGTATGAGAGATAAATGCCCGTATGGTTTTATACCACCAAGAAACTGTAGCCCCTAGTATGCACATAGCAAGTACAAGAGAAAGTGTGCTGACTCCCAGCACTTTAACCCAGGTAGCATACGACAGTTGGCGCGCTCATGAACTACGGGCAGCACTTTCACTTGAGACTCAACTTGACATGATGTTGCCATATCAGAAGGTGTGTGTTGGTTGTGCCTGTGCTTATTTTAAGTGTTTGTTTAAAGTGTTGCGAGTGAATGTTGCAGAGTTAAAGGCTGTGGTGATAAAGTGGTGTTAAGAGTTATAGTTACTCGTATGTAAAGAAGAAGAACAACAACAAAGATGCCCACTTTTTTCCAGCATGCACATCTGGCTACAGAGAAAGAAAGGGTAAACATTTTTTTAGACCTCAAAAAAACAAAGTAGACTATTTCAAATGTGTGAGCGCAATACCTTGGAAACACAGAGATCTTACTCAGAAATATTGTGTGTTCTATTCACATTTTAGTGAGGAACTTGTCACAAAAGCATGCTTGTTTGTCACTGACGATAAACAAGTTAAAATTCCAAAACAAAGGTGGTCTCGAAAACTAGGAACAATTCCTCATTTATTTCCCAATTTACTGAAAATATTACTCAAAAGAAAATTGTCAGTAAAACTCTCACAAGATAGAAGCTGTGGCAAAGAAAACATTGAACAAGAAGTTATGATGTCACAGTGTTTCTTCTCTCAAAGAAAATTTACAAAACAAAATGATACCAGATGCAGCAGTAACTTCATTAAAAAGAACAACACACATCAGAAACTAGAAGCTGTGCAATTACACAATAAATTAAAGAAAAGGACATGCACAATAAATCTTCTGCAAACACAGCTCTCAGATGAAAAGCTCAAGACAGCTCAGTCAAATCTACTACATCATTCTAAATTCAGTGAGAAACAGAAAAACACAGAAGACATTGTGACAAAGAATTTCCAATTGAAAAACAGTAAGGGAATGTGGTATGAAAGTGAGTTTCTTTTGGACAGTGTGCTCTTAAAAATAATGTCACCCAAAGAACACAGACATTGGTCAACCATGGATTGTTGCAACTTCCTTCCAAAACATTTATGAAATTTAGTAAAGGCTCTCAAAAGCTCATATGAAATCAATTTACATGCTATGGAAGCAATTAAGAATCATTTTGGGGGAAGAACGAGATGAAAACAAATGCTTAGGTGTGCCGATTTTTTTTATGAAGTTAAGTTCCAACAAGAACTGCATTTCAGCGACACTTTGTTCAAAGTTGACGGATTTATCAATTTAGGGGAATATACTCAGAAAACTGTAAGAATAAACTTTCAAATCATGCTCTAGTGTTTACATTTGTTCCCCTATTGCATAACTGTTGCCGAGTATGCTAATCGTAATGCAACTCTTGGTGATGTTATTTCGCAGATATTGATTCAAGTAATTATGCAGCTAGAGTAAGCCAGAACAAGATTTACTGTATTCACTTCTGATGGTGACCTATCTAATAAAAAGATCTGACAATGTCGAGCTATTTATATAATAAAATGCATAAGAAACAATTTTTGTGATAAAGCAGAGTTACTTTTCAATGATGAAGGCAGTAAATCAACAGAATCATTCATTCACTGGATGTACAAACAACTTAGGGAATGAACGTAACTCCTTGTTTCTTAAGGATGCTTTATGCAGAAGCTCTGAGGCTCACAATATGTTATTGAAATGGAGAAGCATTTGTGCCGACAGAAGAAACAACTTTGCTTATGAAAGAACTCTTCAGCTGCTAAGAGCAAGCCCTGAAAGTACATTCGGAATATCTGAATACTTGTGGGAAAGAAGTTTCAGCTATGACCTGACAGCAAAACTAATCAGTATACAACTGAACATCATTTGGTAAGGTCTCTGAATTGCAATGATCATCCATCAGTAGTAGACTTTCTGAGCTTGTACATGTTACAGTGTGTTTACATTCCTGTTGAACTTTCATTATCTTCCAAGAGAAACAGAGAACATAAATGTCAGTTTTCTTTGACTTCATATCTAAGCTATACACGAATGTTAACTAGAGATTTGCAGCAAGGGAACAAAGACAGAGTTCTGGAACTGGAACACATAATTTAAAAACTGCTGTGTGTCCGTATACAGAATGTGATCAAAAGTATCCGGACACCACCAAAAACATACGTTTTTCATATTAGGTGCATTGTGCTGCCACCTACTGACAGGTACTCCATATCAGCGACCTCAGTAGTCATTAGACATTGTGAGAGAGCAGAATGGGGTGATCCGCGAAAATCTCGGACTTCGAACGTAGTCAGGTGATTGGGTGTCACTTGTGTCATACGTCTGTAGCTGAGGTTTACACACTCTTAAACATCCCTAGGTCCACTATTTCTGATGCGATAGTGAAGGGGAAACATGAGGGGACAGGGTAGATCATGTAACTAATGACGAGGTATTGAATAGAATTGGGGAGAAGAGGAGTTTGTGGCACAACTTGACAAGAAGAAGGGATCGGTTTATAGGACATGTTCTGAGGCATCAAGGGATCACAAATTTAGAATTGGAGGGCAGCGTGGAGGGTAAAAATCATAGAGGGAGACCAAGAGATGAATACACTAAGCAGATTCAGAAGGATGTAGGTTGCAGTAAGTACTGGGAGATGATGAAGCTTGCACAGGATAGAGTAGCATGGAGAGCTGCATCAAACCAGTCTCAGGACTGAAGACAACAACAGTGTGTAATAGGCAGACATCTATCCAAACCACCAAACAGGAATTGCAAACTGCATCAGGATCCACCGCAAGTACTATAACAATTAGGCAGGAGATGAGAAAACTTGGATTTCATGGTCGAGCGGCTGCTCAAAGCCACACATCATGCAGGTAAATGCCAAATGACGCCTCGCTTGATGTAAGGAGTGTAAACATTGGACAATTGAACAGTGGAAAAATGTTGTGTGGAGTGACTAATCACAGTACACAATGTGGTGATCCAATTGCAGTGTGTGCGTATGGTGAATGCCCGGTGAACATCATCTGCCAGCGTGTGTAGTGCCAGCATTAAAATTCAGAGGTGGTGGTGTTAAGGTGTGGTCGTGTTTTCATGGCACTATTACGGCACAGGTCTACATTGATGTTTTAAGCACCTTCTTGCTTCCCACTGGTGAAGAGTAATTTGGGGATGGCGACTGCACCTTTCAACATAATGAAGCACCCGTTCATAATGCACGGCCTGTGGCAGAGTGGTTACATGACAACATCCCTGTAATGGAGGGGTCTGCACAGAGTCCTGACCTGAATTCAAGAGAACACCTTTGGGATGTTTTGGAATGCCGACTTCGTGCCAGGCCTCACCGACTGACATCGATACCTCTCCACAGTGCAGCACTCTGTGAGGAATGGACTGGCATTCCCCAAGAAACTTCCAGCACCTTATTGAACACATGCCTGCGAGAGTGGAAGCTGTCATCAAGGCTAAGCGTGGGCCAACACCTTACTGAATTTCAGCTTTACCGATGGAGGGCGCCACGAACTTGAAAGTCATTTTCAGCCAGGTGTCTGGATTCTTCTGATCCCATAGTGTAGCTTCACAGAGGCTCAACCACATCCACAACATATAGCAGAGTGTCTTGAAAGATCTTCAGAAAAAAAAAGTGTTTATCATCTGGCAGGTTGCATGGTTCATCACGTAAGAAGACTCACAAAATTCCTAAAGTGTTTGTGCTGCCTAAATGGGAATTATTCTGACATGCAACACTCTTTACTGATGTCTATTAGAGATAACAGCTCTTCTACAGGAATGACACTGTTCAGTATCCACTGAAAGGCGTCTTCAATGTTCTTAACCAGGTGCAAAATATTGCCATGGTAAAACTCTGTGAGGACAGCTTAGGGAGCAACATTTTTTACGAATGTTTAAATAGCTTGGATCATGTCAGCATTTAAATATCGAATGTTAGATGCTGCAAAGATCATGTGATGGACATCATTCCTAAGCTGATTCTTCATTATATGGAAATGCCGGTTTTCCACAGGCATTAAACAAATTCAGAAGGAGCTGAACTCTTCAAAAACTTTCAAGAATGCTCAAAACTGTCTAAACCAGTGGACAACTGATGTCCACTGAGGTAAGTTAACTATATCCAAGTACGTTCGATTTCATTACATAAATTTCATGAATGAATCAATTCATGTACCGCATTTACTGTGGTAACACACATTTCCATAGGTCACATGTGGTGCAGCTGAAATCTCTTGATGGTATCAGTGAACTTGGAGAGTCGGGACACTTTCTCTTGTAATTACTATGGTATGTGATATAATTTTCAACTTGATACATCTCTCCGTCAGGAAAACTGCTGGTGAATCCTGTGGATGCCTTGGGCAGATGGAGGGAATATTTTGAAGAGTTGCTCAATGTAGATGAAAATACGATCAGTAATGTTTCAGATTTCGAGGTAGAATGGGATAGGAATGATGATGGAAATAGGATCACATTTGAGGAAGTGGAGAAAATGGTCAATAGATTGCAGTGCAATAAAGCAGCTGGGGTGGATGAAATTAAGTCAGAACTCATCAAATACAGTGGAATGTCAGGTCT
Source organism: Schistocerca serialis cubense (assembly GCF_023864345.2). Classification (NCBI taxonomy): domain Eukaryota; kingdom Metazoa; phylum Arthropoda; class Insecta; order Orthoptera; family Acrididae; genus Schistocerca; species Schistocerca serialis. The sequence continues at coordinate 80,235,196 of NC_064642.1, read as the reverse complement.
TAAATGGCTACACAGGATAATTGAAATGGCCTGGGAGTCGGGACGGGTTCCATCAGACTGGACAAAAGCAGTAATCACACCAATCTTTAAACATGGAAACAGGAAAGATTGTAACAACTACAGAGGTACCTGTTTAGTCAGCGTTGTCGGTAAAATCTTCTCAGGTATTGTTGAAAGGAAAGTGCGAGTATTAGTTGAGGACCAATTGGATGAAAATCAGTGTGGGTTTAGGCCCCTTAGAGGTTGTCAGGACCAGATCTTTAGCTTACGGCAAATAATGGAGAAGTGTTATGAGTGGAACAGGGAATTGTATCTATGCTTTATAGATCTAGAAAATACATATGACCGGGTTCCTAGGCGGACGTTATTGTCTGTTCTACGAGATTATGGAATAGGAGGCAAACTTTTGCAAGCAATTAAAGGTCTTTACATGGGTAGTCAGGCAGCAGTTAGAGTTGACGGTAAATTGAGTTCATGGTTCAGAGTAGTTTCAGGGGTAAGACAAGGCTGCAACCTGTCTCCACTGTTGTTCATATTATTTATGGATCATATGTTGAAAACAATAGACTGGCTGGGTGAGATTAAGATATGTGAACACAAAATAAGCAGTCTTGCATATACGGATGACTTAGTTGTGATGGCAGATTCGATTGAAAGTTTGCAAAGTAATATTTCAGAGCTAGATCAGAAATGTAAGGACTATGGTATGAAGATTAGCATCTACAAAACGAAAGTAATGTCAGTGGGAAAGAGATATAAACGGATTGAGTGCCAAATAGGAGGAACAAAGTTAGAGCAGGTGGACGGTTTCAAGTACTTAGGGTGCATATTCTCACACGATGTCAACATAGTGAAAGAACTGAAAGCGAGGTATAGCAAAGCTAATGCAGTGAGCGCTCAGCTACAATCTACTCTCTTCTGCAAGAAGGAAGTCAGTACCAAGACTAAGTTATCTGTGCACCGTTCAATCTTTCGACCAACTTTATTGTATGGGAGCGAAAGCTGGGTGGATTCAGGTTACCTTATCAACAAGGTTGAGGTTATGGATATGAAAGTAGCTAGGATGATTGCAGGTACTAGTAGATGGGAACAATGGCAGGAGGGTGTCCACAATGAGGAAATCAAAGAAAAACTGGGAATGAACTCTATAGATGTAGCAGTCAGGGCGAACAGGCTTAGATGGTTACACACATGGGAGAAGCAAGGTCACCCAAGAGACTCATGGGTTCAGAAGTAGAGGGTAGGAGGAGTCGGGGCAGACCAAGGAGAAGGTACCTGGATTTGGTTAAGTATGATTTTGAAGTAATAGGTTTAACATCAGAAGAGGCACCAATGTTAGCACTGAATAGGGGATCATGGAGGAATTTTATAAGTGGGCTATGCTCCAGACTGAACGCTGAAAGGCATAATTAGTCTTAAATGATGATGATGATGATGATGACATCTCTCCGTTCCTGAGAAAAACGATTCTTAACAGTCAGACAGAGAGAGATGGACGGACAGACAAAAAAATTGATCCTATAATGGTTTTGTGACTGAGGCACAATACCCTAAAAATGAAATATATGATCAACACCAGAAACAAAATAAAGGTGGAGAGGCATTGGGCTGTTTGCAGTGTTTGAAAGAGTAAATCAGTGTGTGGAATGCTTATGAAAGATAATATGGGACCAACAGAGAAAAAGGTAAGAATTGCTGCAGGTAACAGGTGCTATTACAGCTTCCTTAACATGTTGCAATCCTCCAATAAGTCAAGACAGCTGAAGATGACAGTTTACAAAATGATTATTATGTATGTTATGTAAGGGTCCGAAATATGGATAATAACAATGACAACGACAACAACAACAACAACAACAACAACAACAACAACCATTCCAGAACTGCATGAACTCAATATCTACTGTGGTTGATGGATTTTTATCAAGGCACAAAGGTTATAGTGGTTGGGACATGTGCACGGAATGGAAGAACAGCTAGTGACAAAAAAGGTAAACTATTTGCAAAGCCAGAGGGTAGCTGCTCAGTGGGGAGACTACGAGTGCAATGGCTGGAAGATGTACAGACAGATCTGAGAAGGTGATGGGTGCAGAACTGGAGACTGCTGACAAAGTCTAGAGATGATTGGAAGAGAAAGATAGTCAACAGGGTGCGGGCCCCTCACAGGCTACAGCACCAGAAAATAAGTAGAAGAAGAGAGAAGAGGAGACTTCACTTGTCTTCCTTGTTCTTCATTACATGACAAGTACTATGAGTTTCACAATGTCCCTTTTTATTTACAGACTGTCCGGCATGATGTGAAGTAGAAATGTATACAGAGGGTCCCATTTCTCAGTTCTTTGACATATTAAGGATACAGTTCTACAACATACAGCACTTTGTTTTTTGATGAGCTTTCACATCTATGTTCACTTTCTTCTCTCAACACAATCTTTAACACATTCTACCATATCATAAAAAGGACAGATTGTTACTCACCATAAATATGGCCTGTTGAGTTCCAGACAGGCACACTAAGAAGACTATTAAGCATTATAGGTTTCAGCCAAAGCCATCTTCAGCAAAAAAAAAAAAAAAAAAAAAAAAAAAAAAAAAAAAAAAAAAAAAAAAAAAAAAAAAAAAAAAAAAATGCACTCACATCTTGTACAAACTACAGACACAACACATTCTCTATCTTATCTGTTCAGCATTAAGCACACCCATGTTATCACATCATTCAAATTAATGTCTCTACTGTCCTATCTCATTACTCTAAAAATACATATTTGAAAACAAAAGTTAGTGTTTCTGTTTTAATATTTTCTTTTCTTTACGTGCAATAACGACTTTCTGATGAGTATGCTATACATAGTAGTTTTACCTCTTGCGTTTTAACTTCTCCATTTTTATGTGCAACAGAACCCGATGGATGCTGTCGCTGCTGATGTGACTGCTGCCCAGGCATCTGCTGCAGCTGCTGCTGCTGCTGCTGTTGGTGTTGTTGTTGTTGTTGTTGCTGCTGCTGCTGCTGCTTGCGTGATGTATTACTGCTATCTGCACGCAAGGCTGAGACTCTTCCACCTGATGCAGTTCGCCTAGCTTGCTGGGTCATAGCCAATTTAACCTGTCTTAAGTCCAGACTGCGTGATCCTGAACTGCTTGTAGAGCTGTGCTGTAACATACATATTAAAATATCTGTTGTATACACAAGGTTAATTATGGTGAGTTTTCCCTAGGACAAAACATAGTTGTTCCAACAATCCTGCAGAATAAAAGTTTTCCTACCCCATTTTAAAAGAGAGCAGCAACATCAACAATGATATTAATAAGCTTCTGAATACAGATCACAAATGCAATTTGCAGATGCAGAGATAACTTCTTTGGCCATAAGGACTAAACACACCACCTGCTGGACATGAGGATTATTTAATATCTTTAACTCAAAACCCAAAACAATGTTGTCCTGGTATCTGAATGTCAAAGATGTCAAAATATGTGCATATGAGAAGAAGTAGTACTCTACCAGCGTCAAACACAAACTTACCCTCGCAGAAAGGCTGACATGACGTGACCTGTGTGTCTCATCACTTGGCATCAATACGAGACAAGCAGCTTCCTGAATCCTACGCTGCAGCTCAGGTTCCATTAGTAACCAAGAGGGGCTTCGGGCAGCACGGGGGGCCTGCCGCACCAGGCTGACTTCCACCCTTTTTTGTAATCGTTCTAACAGCTCCAAAAAGCACTGCAACAACAAAATACATCATACTACACTTAACCAAAATTTGATGATCTGCAGATGTTTTGCAGAAATATCTTATTTTGACAATATTTTATCTTTAATACTGCGAAAAAAAGGGGGAGGGGCGGTGGGGGAGGGTGAGAAACTGTGCAATGACACCAAATAACACTCATTCAAATACTATATATATGTGCTAAACGTAAACTGACAATACTGTTTTCTATTTTGCATTCAGGGACCAGCAGCACGGAATTGCTGACCAATAAGGGGTGCAGCAGCCGCTATGCCAGACCAGTAGCCGAAGAAGACTGCACCAAGCCACACCAGAGCGTGCACAAATACTACTGAAAGATTAGTTGTACCAAAGGAAAACTGAATCAATGACACTAATAAATTAAGAGACACAATTTCTGGGATCTACTTACCTTCACGAGACGAAATGTAAAGTAGTACCAATACACACACAAAAGAAGGATTGACACATTGCCTAGCTTTCAGAGCTAATAGCTCCTGGAGGTTGAGGAAGGTTAAGAAAGAAGGGTAGGTCACTCAGACCCGAGGATGAGAGATGCCCACCTAACGATTCACACAGTTTCCTTGATGCAGAACACACAGCATAAAGAAAAATATTTCTAATGGTTTCTTTTGATGCTCCTTTTCTACAGCATCTGTCTCGATGTATCAAAGTCCCAAAATTTATTATGGGTATTCTGAAGAGGTGTTCGGTCATCGAGACTGCCGTACTACATGTCCAGTAGAAATTGTCCCAAATATATGTTTGAAAATATCTTTATTTTTTGCGGTTTTCAATTATTTGTGTATCTCTTCCCTCATATTACCATGACTGATTGAGAATATACTGTATTTAATCTATCCACTAGCTCTCTGTTGATGCTGACCATCTTTCCAGTGAAAACTCACAGTTAACTATTTCAAAATAATACATGCTGTTGCCATTTTCGTTTTCTCCATACAACCCTTACAGTTTGCTACTTCTCTTCACTTGTGATACAAATAATTAGTTTTGCAATATGTAATGCATTTCTTTCTTTCTTTCCTTTGTACTACTGAGGAGTGGGTCTGGCAGAAAAACACTCATTGTCTACACACTTTTGTCTTTCACATGGAGAATCACAATGGAACATTACCTCATTTTGGTTAAACTTATGAAGCTCCATAGTGTTCAAACCAACGTACAGAGTGTAATCCATGTAAATTTATGCCCCCCCCCTCTCCCTCCCCCCTCCCCTTTCACCCCAATATCCAACTCCCTCTCTGGATTTTCACACATTAAAGAAGCTTCTTCACATTTATTCAATGGGAATTAATTAATTAAAATTGTTATTTCCAATAAACAAACGAATGATGAAAATATAGTGGCGAAGCTTTTTAATCGTGTGATACCCAACACATCAGCACTGTAAGTAACTGTATATTTGCTGTTAATTTTTACTGGTTATCCCGAAAAAATGAAGGAAGTAAGGAAGAGAGATTATAGTGTAATACACAGAGGTGACAGAAATCATGGAATATGCACATACACAGGTGGCGACAGAGTCATGTACACAAGGTACAAATGGACAGTGCATTGGCAGAGCTGACATCTGTGCTCAGATGATTCATGTGAAGAAGTTTCCAATGTGACTTTGGCCGCAAGAAGGAATTAATAGATTTTGAATGCGGAATGGTAGTTGGAGCTAGCACATGAGACATTACATTTCTGTACTCATTAGGGAATTCAATAATCTGAGTTCCACAGTGTCAAGATTATGCCAAGAATGCCAAAATTCAAGTGTTCCCTCTCACCACAGACAATGCAGCAGCTGACACAGCCTTCACTTAACGACAGACAGCAACAGCGTTTGTGCAGATTTATCATTGCCAACAGACACATATACTGGATGAAATAATCACAGAAATCAATATGAGATGTACATCAAATGTATCTGTTAAGATACTGCAACAAAATATGGCATTAATGGGCTATGGCAGCAGACGAAAGATGCGGGTGCCTTTGCCAACAGCACAACCTTGCCTGCAGCACCTCTCCTGGACCCATGGCCATATCTGTTTGGTCCCAGGTGACTGGAAAACCATGGCCTTGACAGGTGAATCCCAATTTCAGTTGGTAAGAGTTGACTGTAGGGTTCGAGTGTGGTGCAGACGCCATGAAGCCATGCTGTCAACAAGGCACTATGCATGCTGGTGGTGGCTCCATAATGGTGTGGGCTGTGTCCACAAGGAATAGACAGGGTCCTCTAGTCCAACTGAACTTCTTGGAGACTATTTGCAGCCATTCATGGACTTCATGTTACTAACCAATGTTTGAATTTTTATGGATAACAATGTGCCATGTCACAGCCACCCAGATCAAAGACTGATTATTGGGGACTGAATCAGATGAGATTGTTGTTGTTGTTGTTGTTTTTGTTTTTGTTGTGGTCTTCAGTCCTGAGACTGGTTTGATGCAGCTCTCCATGCTAATCTATCCTGTGCAAGCTCCTTCATCTCCCAGTACCTACTGCAACCTATATCCTTCTGAATCTGCTTAGTGTATTCATCTCTTGGTCTCCCTCTACGGTTTTTACCCTCCACGCTGCCCTCCAATGCTAAATTTGTGATCCCTTGATGCCTCAGGACATGTCCTACCAGCCGATCACTTCTTCTAGTCAAGTTGTGCCACAAATTTCTCTTCTCCCCAGTCCTATTCAATACCTCCTCATTAGTTACGTGATCTACCCACCTAATCTTCAACATTCTTCTGTAGTACCACATTTCGAAAGCTTCTATTCTCTTCTTGTCCAAACTATTTATTGTCCATGTTTCACTTCCATACATGGCTACACTCCATACAAATACTTTCAGAAACGACTTCCTAACACTTAAATCTATACTCAATGTTAACAAATTTCTCTTCTTCAGAAACGCTTTCTTGCCATTGCCAGTCTACATTTTATATCCTCTCTACTTCGACCATCGTCAGTTATTTTGCTCCCCAAATAGCAAAACTCCTTTACTACTTTAAGTGTCTTATTTCCTAATCTAATTCCCTCAGCATCACCCGACTCAATTCGACTACATTCCATTATCCTCGTTTTGCTTTTGTTGATGTTCATCTTATATCCTCCTTTCAAGACACTGTCCATTCCATTCAGCAGCTCTTCCAAGTCCTTTCCTGTCTCTGACAGAATTACAATGTCATCGGTGAACCTCAAAGTTTTTATTTCTTCTCCATGGATTTTAATACCTACACCGAATTTTTCTTTTGTTTCCTTTACTGCATGCTCAATATACAGATTGAATAACATCGGGGAGAGGCTACAACCCTGTCTCACTCCCTTCCCAACCACTGCTTCCCTTTCATCCCCCTCGACTCTCATAACTGCCATCTGGTTTCTGTACAAATTGTAAATAGCCTTTCGCTCCCTGTATTTTACCCCTGCCACCTTTAGAATTTGAAAGGGAGTATTCCAGTCAACATTGTCAAAAGCTTTCTCTAAGTCTACAAATGCTAGAAATGTAGGTTTGCCTTTCCTTAATCTTTCTTCTAAGATAAGTCGTAAGGTCAGTATTGCCTCATGTGTTCCAACATTTCTACGGAATCCAAACTGCTCTTCCCCGAGGTCGGCTTCTACCAGTTTTTCCATTTGTCTGTAAATAATTCGTGTTAGTATTTTGCAGCTGCGACTGATAGTTCGCTAATTTTCACATCTGTCAACACCTGCTTTCTTTGGGATTGGAATTATTATATTCTTCTTGAAGTCTGAGGGTATTTCACCAGTCTCTTACATCTTGCTCACCAGATGGAAGAGTTTTGTCATGACTGGCTCTCCCAAGGCCATCAGTAGTTCTAATGGAATGTTGTCTACTCCCGGGGCCTTGTTTCGACTCAGGTCTTTCAGTGCTCTGTCAAACTCTTCACGCAGTATCGTATCTCCGATTTCATCTTCATCTACATCCTCTTCCATTTCCATCACATTGTCCTCAAGTACATCACCCTTGTATAGACCCTCTATATACTCCTTCCACCTTTCTGCTTTCCCCTCTTTGCTTAGAACTGGGTTTCCATCTGAGCTCTTGACATTCGTACAAGTGGCTCTCTTTTCTCCAAAGGTCTCTTTAATTTTCCTGTAGGCAGTATCTATCTTACCCCTAGTGAGATAAGCCTCTACATCCTTACATTTGTCCTCTAGCCATGCCTCCTTACCCATTTCGCACTTCCTGTCGATATCATTTTTGAGACGTTTGTATTCCTTTTTGCCTGCTTCACTTGCTGCATTTTTGTATTTTCTCCTTTCATCAATTAAATTCAGAATCCCTTCTGTTACCCAAGGATTTCTACTAGCCCTCGTCTTTTTACCTACTTGATCCTCTGCCGCCTTCACTACTTCATCCCTCAAAGCTACCCATTCTTCTTTTACTGTATTTCTTTCCCCCATTCCTGTCGATTGTTCCCTTATGCTCTCCCTGAAACTCTGTCCAACCTCTGGTTCTTTCAGTTTTTCCAGGTCCCATCTCCTTAAATTCCCACCACTTTGCAGTTTATTCAGTTTTAATCTACAGTTCATAACCAATACATTGTGGTCAGAGTCCACATCTGCCCCTGGAAATGTCTTACAATTTAAAATCTGGTTCCTAAATCTCTGTCTTAGCATTATATAATCTATCTGAAACCTTCTAGTATCTCCAGGGTTCTTCCATGTATACAACCTTCTTTCATGATTCTTGAACCAAGTGTTAGCTATGATTAAGTTATGCTCTGTGCAAAATTCTAACAGACGGCTTCCTCTTTCATTTCTTAGCCCCAATCGATATTCACCTACTATGTTTCCTTCTCTCCCTTTTCCTACTGTCGACTTCCAGTCACCCATGACTATTAAATTTTCGTCTCCCTTCACTACCTGAACAATTTCTTTTATCTCATCATACATTTCTTTGTCATCTGCAGAGCTAGTTGACATATAAACTTGTACTGCTGTAGTAGGCATGGGCTTCGTGTCTATCTTGGCCACTACAATACGTTCACTATGCTGTTAGTAGTAGCTTACCCACATTCATATTTTCCTATTTATTATTAAACCTACTCCTGCATTACCCCTATTTGATTTTGTATTTATAACTCTGTATTCACTTGTTGACCAGAAGTCTTGTTCCTCTTGCCACCGAACTTCACTAATTCCCACTATATCTAACTTTAACCTATCCATTTCCCTTTTTAAATTTTCTAACCTACCTGCCCGATTAAGGGATCTGACATTCCACACTCCGATCCGTAGAATGCCAGTTTTCTTTCTCCTGATAACGATGAGATTTGAAAACGAAAATCAAATCTCTCCCGATGCAGTCCCCAACAATCAGTCTTTCCTTCTCATCCCCTATGGTAAGCCTCCACTGACCCGCAGTTCTGGGTGGCTTTCCTGAAATCTCCCCCTTTTCCTAGACCTCTCCAGTCCTTTTCCTTCACCCCTCTTCCTTCCCCTTCAACCCTTCTGCCTGAAGGGGGAGCCACTGGATCCGAAAGCTTGCCAATTGCCACCGTCTTTTATGTGTGTGTTCTGCTGCCGTAGATTTTTATCTATACAATTAAATAATTTTGTCAATAATTGATTGTTTTCATTGTTAAATGAGTTAAAAAGGTTTACTCATCTTTGTGACTTGTGGCATGATCAAGTCTGCAACACTGCATGTAGCATACAAAAAAAGCCCCTCAACGGCTAAGTGCAACTGACTGTAGGTAAACTTCACAATACATAGGAAATGTAATTACAACAACTGTCTGTTCAATTGCATGAGTTCACTAAACAACATTGACTGTCAAGTCAGCCCTGGATGATGATCTATAACCATGGGGGTGAAAGCTGCTCTTCTATTTTCCAAGTAGGCTTCTGTCCATTGTCACCTGGTCATTGGCGGATTGTAATTGGCCAACAACTGGCCGAGGCGAAGTCGATATCTTCATCACCAGTGCTGCCTGTGGCACTGATGGAACTTCTGCAAGTGGTGAGTCTCTGGCACTGGCACCAGCTCGCAACTTTGCGCCTGTGGTGCTTTTGCCCTGGCTGTGTCTTGTTCGGATGACACAGCAAATATAAAATGTAGACTGGCAATGGTAAGAAAAGCATTTCTGAATAAGAGAAACTTGTCAACATCAAATACAGATTTAAGTGTTTGCAATTTTTTTCTGTAGGTTTTCGTCTGGAGAGTAGCCATGTATGGAAATGAAACATGGACGATATATAGTTTAGAAAAAAAAGAGGATTGCAGCTTTTCAAATGTGGTGCTACAGAAGAATGCTGAAGATTAGATGGGTCGATAATGTAACTAATGAGGAAATATTGAATAAAACTATGGAAGCAAGAAATTTGTGACAACTTGACCAAAAGAAGGGATTGATTGATTGATTGATTGATAGGACACATTCTGAGACATCAAGGGATTACTAATTTAGTACTGGAGGGATGTGTGGGAGCTAAGAATCTTAGAGGGGGACCAAGAGATGAATACAGTACGCAGATTTAGAAGGCTGTAGGTTGCAGTAATTATTCGGAGATGAAGAGGTTCGCGCAGGACACAGCAGTATGGAGAGCTACATCATCTAAACAGTCTTTGGACTGAAGATCACAACAACAACAATTCAGATTCCTGTACTGCCATAAATAAAATATTGTCAACTCAATAAAATGCTCCAGTCCTATATTATGTCAAAGTTCACAATACAATTTGCACACAGTTTTACCTACATTAATACAATGCACCATATCCCACTTACTTGCAGTCGCTTCCAGTTATTTGCATTATGTGGAACATAAGATCACATTAAATTTCACCAGGAGATATTATCTGACTATGGATGTTTTATGGTGAGGCAATGCCTTGATTAATAATGTATTCATAGGCCATTTTTCTGCATTTTTTGGTCAAATTTAATATCTGTTTCATTTACCAAACAAGCTGGTTGAGAAACACCTTGGTGACTGCAGGGTTATCTATACACAAGGTGTGTGTAAAAAATTCAGTGAATAACCTCAGAAAATACAGAAAAGAAGAGTTACAAACAAAATACCTTTCCTGACATTCAATGTAATCACAATTAACTACTACATCCTTCTGACATTGGCTGTAAGGATGTTGGAAACTATCAGCAAATGGTTCTTGTGGAATAATTCAAAGCACCATGATCACCGGTTGCCTATTGGCATAACTGCAGAAGATGAGACCAATATGATCTGGAGACCAAGAGACAGCCTATGGCACGGTGATCATCATCTTCCCCCGCCCCCTCCCCCAAAGATAGTCAGCTGACAAAATGCAAGATTAATATAATGATGATCATCTTTCTTTGGCAGCAAGAGCTTAAGCCATCACAAACTTCTACCCAACAGAGGCAGGGAAGATGAACACCATGCCACTGATTCTCACTTGGTCTCCGCATCATATTGGTAGCACCAGGTTTCATCTACTGCAATGATGAGGATATCCAATACCATGCAACTGCAGTGCTTCAAGCAATTCCAAAAATAGCATTTGTTGACAGTTTCCCACAGCCTTACAACGAATGTCACAAGGGGTGTTGTAGCTAATGGTGATTACTCTGAAGGTCAGTACAGATATTTTGTTCGTAACCCTTGTTTCTCTTAGTAGTCAGTTAGTTAGTCACATGCTCCATAGACCATTTGAACGATTCGTGGAATGAGTCAGTTCACAGGATACATATTCATAATTAGTGTTAACATTGATGAACACATTATCATTTTTTTCCTAGTCATGCAACTACACTTACAAGCAAGATTTTTCTTTCTTTTCTTTTCTTTTTTTACTGGATACCAGTTTTTGAGCAGAAATTCATCAATGGAATAGACGAAGCTGTCTTTGAGAAACGATTTTAAATTAGATTTAAAACTTGCTTCATTACCAGTCAGACATTTTGTGTTATGGGACAAATTATTAAAGATTTTTAAAGTTTCATATTGAACTAATCTCTGAGCAACTGACAGCATTAACAATGGGTAATAAAGGTCACTTTTCCCTCTAGCATTGTACGTATGTACATCACTGTTTTTCTTGAATTGTGATGGATTATTTATGATGAATTTCATTAGTGAAAATATGTAATGTGAGGCGCAGTTAAAATGCCTAACTCCTTGAAGAGATACTTACATGATGTCCATGGATGAACACCACATATTATTCTTACTGCTTACTTTTGTGCAATCAATACTTTCTTTCCAAGTGAAGAGTTACCCCAAAAATTATTCCACAAGCCATTATTGTGTGTAAATATGCAAATTATGTAGGGAGACTGATACATTTGTTTGCAAGATTAGCAATTACACGAAGATCAAAAGTACCTGAACTTAATTGTTTGAGAAGCTCAGTAATATCCCTTTTCCAGTTCAAGTTTTCATCAAACTGTGCACCCAAAAATTTGGAGGACTGTACGATATTTACTGACTTCTGCACATGTGCTACACCATTTGTTAGTATGACTATTTGTCACACCGAATGTAGTGGTTCCCCCCCCCCCCCCCCCCCCCCCCCCCCCCCAAAATTTAGGGAGAACTCATTTTCAGAGAACCATAATTTACTGTTTTTTCTGTTGCTGTCTCTCTAATGGGATTTACTGCAAAACATATCGCCTGAGACCATTCATCGCAATTTACAGACAGACCTTGTAAATGAACAAATAAGGACAATACAAACTAAAATAAATATGAGCACAAAGAGCAGTTTTGCACAAAATTATAAAGGTAATTCTTACTGTGTTCCAAAAATTCAAATTTTATAATTGCTCTCTAGGCTTTTATTAGCAGCAAAATAGAAAGACAGAAATAACTTACTGAACTCCACGGCACCTCTGGCTGAGGTTCTGAAGACTTTGCAGCACACAGTATGTGATGTAAATGGGCATAACTTTGGCATGCCTGGTCTGGTGGTAACCGATCTGTTGCAGCCATAAGGCTATCTTCCAATTGGCTGATGTTCCAACTTGAATCTTTTGCCAATGACAGAAAGCTGCACAATAATTGTGAATGCTAATAATGCTATACAAAATACTGGAAAACATTCACATTAATGCAAAAACACATGTAGGCACACCATATTGCCACTTCAATTAGTAACTTAACATAATTTGAAACACACTGTGTCCATACCACGCAGGACTCAAATTAATGACATCATAAAACAACAGTACATACTGATAAAACAACAGTACATACTGATAGAGAGCACCGAGGATCAACTTGTAAAATGAGGTAATGATTCCTTTGGAACCATGCTCATAATCAAATCTGTGTATTAATTTCTTATTTACTCCTCACTTAGCTTGAAAATGCTGACTGCCATTCTACTGTTGATGAAGCAAGCCTATTACTTTACATTAAATATATTATATCCCACTGATTATATAGAGAGGAGCCTCTGAGATGGGGAAAGAGATCATGGACGCCCATTGTAATACAATAGAATAAACTCTTATTTAACTGTGGTAGCATATAGAAATGATAATACTGAGACACATAGCAATACTGATGCCACAAACAAGAAATAATTTAAAAATAGATGAAAGTATGGGTTGAGCTGGTCTGCAGGTCAGAGAGCAGACAAGCCCCCCCACCCCAGGGCCCATATGCAATGAGAGGCACCTAACCCTCATCTGACCACCCAATAATCCAATGTAGGTGCAAGACAAACGGAATAAATAATTCCTTCAAACCAGGACAAGAGGAGATACATAGTAGTAAAAGTGAAATGGCTAAAAATGTAATAAACGTTTGTAGAAATGACAACAGTAAAATAAGGTGAGACAAGTAACTGGATCTGAAGGTGGGTTGGTGCAGCCGAGTGTCCCCCGGGACTTGGCATGTGACAAAGGAGTGTCCCTCCCACACCTGTCTGGCCCCATACCCATTATAGTCAAAGTATTAAAGATGGGAACAGAACCCACTCTCCAGGTAGAAGCAAAACATTTCAACTGTTCTTTCATCATCAGCTACTAGCAAGAATAAAGAGTGCTGCATGAAGGTACACTCCTCAAAAAGTAAGGTACGACAAAAAAGAGGACCAACTACATCTAAAAGTAATTAAAAATAGAGCAAAAGAGAGATGAATAGAGTGAGTGGCAAAGGAGGTAAGGTCAAGTGCCTACCAGGCCCTGTATGCAGCAGGAGACACCCAAACCCAAACCCAAACCACTGTGCCCTCACCCCAATAGCATTAGATCCAAAAGTAAAAAATCACATTCTTAGAGGAAATGGAGAAGCAGCTCAACTGTCCGTACATTATCCACAACATCAGATGCAAAGAACCCAGAAGATTGATCTTGACATGGACAGCCAGGAGGAGTGGGGCAATTTTCCATGTTGTGGGCCAGTGTCTGTGAGGTTCCACAACCTAAACACAAAGGTAAATCATCAAGTCAATTGAAGTTCTGTTTGTTTACAGTGCCAAATGCTGAACACTATCGATTTTTAGTTGTTCATTATTTGAACACATTAGTATTATATGTTCTACATCTACACACATACTCTGCCAGCCACCAAGCCATGTGTTATACGCAGTAGGTTACACTTACTAATATTGAGAGATAACTGCCAGTCATTATACCACGCATTTATTTGCTGCAAATTCTCATTGATTTGTTCACAACTTTTGTGTGATACTGGTTTCCTGTAGACTACAGCATCATTGGCAAACAAGCTAATGTTCTGGTAAAGTAAGGTCACAGCAAACAGAGGAATGAATGATATGCCAGTGAAACTCCCAGGAGTCAGTCACTGTATGAAGCGGTCAACTTATCAGTGTTGCATGAAGAAGCAAGACAAATTGTTTTCACACCCTCATGCAATGACAAGACCCGTCGTGTGGCCACCGACGACACAAATTGCAGGCACTAGAACCAATCTGGCAACACTGCTGACTGCTGTTGAGTTCCTTTTTGTCCTAAATGCCACGATATCAAACATTTGGATGAAATATGCACTCAAGTGTAAAGTAAAGTCAACTGTGACTGGGGCAGGTACCAGAAATTTTGAGGACAATTGAGAACTGAATCAGCAAAATGCATGGAGGGGGGGGGGGGGGTGTAGCAGTGAGATAGAACAGGCCAAACATAATTGAAAAGAAGGAAAAATTTTAATCTACATGAGAGCCCATGTGTGCACTCTGTTCTTACCTCCTGGCAAGAAGTGGATGCTAAAGCCACCCTGCTATCATATCAGTGGTTAGGGGATTGAAATAATTAATTCAGTGGGAACATGTCACGTTAATCTGTCAACTGACAGGAACAGATATGAATATGCAGTGGAAGCACTACAGAAATGAGGTCAGGATTTTAACACCAGCCTGGGAAATGACTTTCTGTGCCAATTCCAGGGTGTGGTTGACTACAATTCGCAGACAGTTCAATTCAGCGAAATAATTAATCACTTTGGCAGTGATCACACTAAAAGGATGTGAGGAACTCCAGGGAAGGTGCCCATTCCCCGAAATTCTGATGAATCATATATCCTGGTGTTAAGTGCCAACACCCATGGAACTATATGCAACGTTACAGGAAAAAGTCTCTGGGAAACAGCCAAAACCCAAGACCCTGATGGAGCTATTTCCTGGTTGACCCACTGACCCAGAATGAGATTCTGAATACACTTCAAGTACAAATAATATGAGATCTCTGTATGGCATAAATGGTAAAAAAGAGAATAAGTTTCTAAGTATGTCTAGACAGATATAGCATAAGGGACGCCGTAAAACCCTTGGGTCTATACTGGTCAATACACAGAAGATATTAGTGAGTTACCTCTTTACCTCTTGGCAGGGGAAAACAGTTTCAGAAAAATATAGAAGCAGAAATCAGAAATCACAGCCTATAAAAGAAGTCTACCCAATCACTTGCACGAAAAATTATTAAACTTGTCTGAGCCTGAGAAGGGGCATTTGTATCCAATCATAAGATGAATTTGCATGGTTGATTGAAGATAACATAGCCCACCATAAAATTTTGACTGGAGTTGCCAGACTGATAGCACAAAAGCCTTACAGAATTCTGCATCACTTGCAGTCAGTTGTGGATGAGAGTTTCAGCAACAACTCAATGCTGGAATTATACAGCCCTCCTCTAGTCCATGGGCATCATCAATAATGGTTGTCCCGAAACAGTCCATTAATGGTATAAAGACCCAACATTTATTTATGGATATAACACTGTAAACACAGTTAGAATGCCGCATATAGAGCCACTGCCTTGTATCAATTAAACATCAAATACACTGGGAACTGTAAATTCTTTAGCACTTTAGATATGAAATCACGGTACCTTCACCCCAAGAGACACTGAGAACTGGTTTTGTAGTGCCCTCCTAGGTATATGAGTTCTTAAGGATACTTTCAGTTTAAGGAATGCATCCACCACATTTCAGTGACATGCAAACTTGTTGAGAGGGTTGAGGCCAACAATGTGCTTAGTCTATTTAGATGACATTACTGTACCCTTTAGAACAATTGAAGAACATGCTAAATGGTTGTCAAGTGTACTGTCATGATTACAGAAAGCACATTTGAGCCCGAAATTGGAAATGCTTCGTGGCATCACAGGTTCTGTACCTGAGCTGTATTATTACATCGGTAGGTGTAAAACATGACCCATACGGTAGACAATTTTCCTGCACTTGGTATTGTCAAAGAATTACAGAATTTTATTGATTTTGCATATTTACATCATCATTTTGTAAAAGACTATGCCATAGTAACTAAACCATTAACAATGTTGTTGAAACCAGGAATAACATTTGGACGGACTGCAGAATGTCAGTCATTAATACAACAGATCAAAGATATGTTAATACATTCCCATTTGCTGATACACCCTGATTTTGAGAAGCCGTTTATATAGTCATGTGCCATTTGAATTTGCTGTAGGGTGCATTCTGAGTCAGAAACAGGACGGTGAAGAAAAACTGATTAGTTATGCCTATCGACAACTCAATAAGCTTTAAGTTAATTACAACGCAACAGACAGGAATTGTTAGCTTGGTGTTTGGAATTAATTACTTTAAGTGCTATTTGTAGGCAAGAAGTTCATGGTGGTAACTGACCATGCTGCCCTTTTGTGGCTACTCAATTTGAATGACCCTAGTAGCTGTTTAACACGCTGGGCATTGAAGTTCAGTGAGTATGATTACAAACTATGTCATAAATTGGGAAAACTTCGTAAAAATGTCTCAAGTAGGAAGGTCTGTACAATGGAAGCAGATCAAATGCTTATAATGGAGCAGAGAGGTGCAAAGAGAGGACGCTACTTGTTGTTAGTATGCCACTCTCCCAGATTTTGTATTCGAAGACAATTTACTGTATTGTAAGACTCTCAGAAGTGTGTTAGTAATACTGAAATCTCAAAGAGACAATAAAAGCCCAGCTTGCCACAGCAGCAAGCGAGCTGTACTGCTCGAGTTGCCACTTGTTACTGGTTGTGAAATCTGCAATGTAACTTGACAATATATGTGCATGCTTGTCTTCCATGCACACAAAGAGTGCAGCAAACACAGCAATGGCTTCTGATGCAGATCCTGCCGGAAGCCTCTAGGTCAGTGGTCACCAAACCCATTAGTCGAAAGAGCAAATATCAACAGCAAAGTGAGTAATTTTTCTTTTGAGAGCCATTTTTTTAAAACTTAAGCTGTACAGGTAGGTACAATTTTATTAACTTAATCAGGGACTCCTAAGCTGAGATTTGCTAAAAATGTCCTCAATCTGATCAAGGTACATTTGCTAAGCTTCTCCACATCCAACTTCCCATCTATATTCGTCTTTGATATTAGTTTTATTTTCCATATAAGTACCGGGAATAATTAATTAATTAATTAATACATGTTTTATTATCCACATAAATAGGAGTTATATGGCCTATGTTACTTTCCCAGATAACAGGCTGTAGTTATAAGAATAAACAAACACTGGTTTCATCTATCTTATTTTCTTCATCCTCTTTATATGGTCCAAATGATTTCAATAAATCTTTCTCAATACTCGACATTACATATTCATTCTCTCCACAATGCTCCATAAAATTAGCTTAATAAACTCTGTTTAAAGAATTTCCTGTAAATCTGGTGCTCTGCAGCTTGTACAACTTGTAAATGTGTCACTTATTAAGGCTGGTATTACACTATCATATTTCTTTGTCGAAGTTGATATGTCAGATATTTATGTCGATGTGAAATGTAACCAACTGCAGCACTGGCATCGCTAAAGCTATTTGACGTCTCTGTAGTCAGCAGTGTGCTTGTAAACATGGCTTCAAAGCTGGTGTGTTCCTTTGGCACATTGCATGCCATTAATTGTGTGTTGATGGGCAGGTGGAATATGCTGCAGGCGACTTCATGTCCACAATCACTGCTACAACCTTCCCTCTTCAGTGCTTTATAAATCGCTTCACACATTTCTGGAATTATTTTGGTTAGTGTGCAATGTGATATTAGAGTGCTGTGCTGTAAACTAGAGTAGCTTTCTCCTGTATCAAGAAATCACAGTGTCATAGTTTGTCTGTCTTCTGCACATACAGCATTTCTCAAGAAAGTATTCTGTTTTGTAATTTGAGAAGGCACTTTACTGAGCAAATACTGAGATACACTCTCATCCATTCGTAAGTAATTTATATATAAGACTTGACGTCTTCCACTTGCAGCTCTCTTAACAAATTTTGCTGAATCCTTTTATTATCTCGACGGAATACGTGCAGCTTCCTCCAAGTATGCTTCCTTTTTTCTGCTACTTTTCTTCCAAATACACGCACAATGCAATTGTGATACAAGCAACTGCAACACATATTAAGTTGTTGTCTGCCATCTTGAAATCTGATGAAAAATATGACGACGTGTAATACCCCTTTTAAGCGCCACATTGAAGATCTTTGTCAAAGAAAGCTGACGAATATTTGATCATATTTCTTGGTCAAAGAAATACGATAGTGTAAAACCAGCCTAACTAACTGTTCAACAAAGACTGCTTTGTAGTAGTATTTTATTTCACCGGACTAATTTTGGGCATTGCTCATCATCAGCGGTATCTATATTACGCAAAAGACAGATTTCTTATAACAAATTACTTACACTGTTTATTCTAGAGCTTTATGCATCTCTGATTTTTCAGTTTATTGTAATTCTACTTGCCTTGTATGTAGTGTTCTCTAACGTATCCCAGTGACATTATTTTGTAATGTTCATGTGATAATATGCTTACATATTTTATATTTACATATATGTAATCAGTATTAGATTTTTTTTTTATAAAATATATGCAGCTGTCACTGGCAATTGCTGTTCATGCAAAGATTATATTTGGTATACATCATAGAATATATTTAATGTTACTTCTAATTTGAATTATCTCTGTTATCAGAAGAAAGAATAGTGTTTTCATTAAAGTACACTAACAAAATTTTCAATTCTTTTTTTTTTTTTTTTTTTTTTTTTTTTTTTTTTTTTTTTTTTTTTTTTTGATTGATCTGCCCATTTAAAATAATGTCAGGCTGTTTCTACTAACAGAGATACTACAAAACAGAAGTAGCATTATTTACAGTGTGAATCTCATAAAACTTGCACCTCAAATATTGCGGAAATGGAAAGTGCTATTGATGTGTGGTTTTCACAGAATGGATTGATAGTCAAGGGCTCATACCGTTAGCCAGTCAATAGATTGTGGTAATACTTAGAAAGTGTATTTTTGTGCAAACATACACTTTTTTTAAAAAAATGGAACAATGCATATTGACATTAACAAACTAAAGGTAGGAGAAATTAGATTATCAGTGGTGTTTGTTGCAGGATTCCACTGTGAGTTCTTTAAGAGATATATTCTGAAAAGTTCCCACACCGACACTTCTACAGTACCACTAGTAAACACGAATTCTGGAACCACCCGTTGGGCTGTCTTCTGTGTCGCTATTGGGACTTCCACTTACCCGCCAATATGACAGCCGCCATCGAGGGTATGCAGATTATTGGAGGAAAACCTAAGTGCAACTACACTCAACAAGAGCGCTGCAGCTTCAGCAGATGTCCGCTGTCATGCTAACCTGTGGGGTCATGCCAACTAACACTCTGCCCTGCATAAGGCCATAGAACAGACCTTGGGCAACACTAGATGCTTCAACCACAGATTCCACATGGGCACTGATGTGCCAATCAGCACATTCCTGCAACAGAGGCATAGCATGGCTGCTACCAGGTAGTAGCCAGCAGGAGCTGAATTACTGTATAACTAACTGCAATGAATGGATGTTTATTTAATGCTGTCTCAATGACGCCTCGGGCGTGACACTGGTCCTCACCACTGCCTTGCCGCTTGACTGTCTTGAACCCTCGTAAGAAGTTACATCCAGTGAAAACCTATAAAATCAACAAATCTTCCTTTTCCAGGTCTTTCAAAGCAGACAACTTGCGCTGTGAGTGAAAATTCCTGACAAATAGGACAGTTCAGACGGCCATTTAAGCGCTGAATGAACGTGAAAGTCTTGGTCCATTCAAGTTCAAATCAAGATTTTCGCCCTCCTTTTAAGTACCTACAAAAATGCTTCATTTTGCAATAATAAAGCTACCAACCCAACACAACTAAAATTCTTAAAGCAATAATAAAATTACTTGCAGGATTTACAGCTGGCTAGCACTTTTATCACCATCGAGCAATTTGTAAAAATGACTAGTACTAACCACTGCACACTGAGACTACTGACCGACTGGACTCACTCAAGTCACAGAAGTGTCATGATGGCCACATAAGTTGATTTTTAGTATTAAAGAACCAACCCCTGCTGTTCTATGTAAGTATTATTTAGTATAATTTAATGCCAGTAAGTGTGGGTAGGATATCAGTGTTCAGAGTTATTCAGCATAATGTATAGTGTTTTGCATCTCCATGATGAACTGAGACAGAAATTTTGTAACCAAGTAGAATCATGACTAAGTAAAAGGGAACAAGAGTATGGTTACATGCAGCATTGTTCCCCCTTTTCCAGAGGTATTTTGGTATACAAAACTGTGTTGAGAGACACTGTCCAGAGTGCATAACAGTGTGCTGTTACCTCTCTTATCATGCTCTGATATGTGCCACAAAACACCCAACCCCACATGACAGTGCCTTATTGCTGCTGCCCTTGGCCAATAAGTGAGAATCACACACTGCTCTAAATCATTAATTTGCAACTGTGTATCCCTACTTGTTTGTCCTGTCCCGAGACTTCTGATATTGATCCTGCGTACAATGTAACAACCAAGAACAACAGTGTGCAATATCCTTTTTTTTTTTTTTTAATTCAATGGGTGAATCCTTCCTGCTCCTGTCAGCCACAAGGTGTAAGTATCGTGTGGTGACACACAAATACCAAATACACCTCTCCTACCCTCCCCCTCTCCCATCAATGTGCACATAAGTAGTCTACCGTAGCTTGTGTGCGCTCACCCCCCACCCGCTACTTATAGGCTGCTAGTCTTATAATGACGTCATGAGGCTCCCTGCTCCTCCTCAGGCAGACACAGTCACAGTCACAGTCACACAAGTAAGCACACATTACCGCTACCACTGGCCAGAATTCTGTGTGAAGTTAAACACTATCCTCAAAAAGGGAGGCGGACTTCAAGACAATGCTCTGCGCTGTCCAGATTGTTACCTAGTCACTACAATTTCTCATCAAATATAACGCTCAACACTATTTCAATGTCATGCTCCAATATTTTGAGTTCGATTCTAGTTTCCTAAAACTATTTTTCATATCAACAAACCCTTGAAAGTATGTAAAACTACATGTGAATTTGTGTTTGTTTCTGAAGAGTACTTCTCTTTACAGCACTGACTGCCACATAAATTCTTGAAATTATTATTCTTAAACTGTATTTTTGCAACTCTATGAATGACGAGTGAGTACTGTAAAGTCAAGATGACGAATAATAACTACGTGGTTACCGAGTACTTACCACTTACCATTATTGTAATAATAAGGTGCCTATAATAGCCACCAACACTGTGTGTTATCCATTTTCTGAAATAAACATTGAACACCTGGTATTCATACCTCTAAAAGATACACACTGCTCCAGCTTGCAACAACACATTATAAAATGAGACTGATATCCTGAGTCGTTTGTGAAAGTGTGACAACAAACTTGAAATCAGTCATTCTCCCAATGTTATGAGTGACCTGCTGCATGTATCTCCTATTGTCTCTGTCTGCCTTACATGAAGAAACAAACTTCAGAGGGTAAATAAATTATAACACACAAGTTTTGCTATTTGGTAGCAAAATAACTGATGATGGCTGAAATAGAAAGGCTGAAAAATGCAGACTGGCTATAGCAAGAAACACATGCCCAGAAAAGAGGAATCTGTTAACATTAATTATAAATTTATAAGTTATGAAACAAATACTAACAAAGAGATAGAGGGGATGGCCAGTACTTACCTCAGCTCAGTACAGCCGATAGATACACAAAAAACAGAACCGCAAATTTACGTTCCTAGCTTTCGGAACAAATGTTCCTTCATCAGAGAGGAGAGAGGGGAAAGAAAGGGAAGAAGGGAAAGTGGATTCAGTTACTCACAACCCAGGTTATGAAGCAACAGGGAAAGGAAAACAGGGAGGGTAGCAAGGATGGAGGCACGGTTTCTTTCCCCTCTCTCCTCTCTGATGAAGGAACATTTGTTCCGAAAGCTAGGAATGTAAATTTTCGGTTCTGTTTTTTGTGTCTCTATCGGCTGTACTGAGCTGAGGTAAGTACTGGCCAGCCCCTCTACCTCTTTGTTAGTATTTGTTTCACATCTTTATATGAGATTTTTCATTGATCATTTAAATTTATAAGTTAGGAAGTTTTTCTGGAGTTATTCGTATGGAATGTAGCCTTGTAGGAAAGTGAAATATGGATGATGTCCACTTCAGACAACAAGAGAATAGAAGCTTTTGAAATGTAATGCTACAGAAGAGTGCTGAAAATTTAATGGGTAGACTGAATACCTGAGGAGGTACTTTATGGAATTGAGAAAACATGGTCTCTTTGATAGAAAGACGAACAGTCATGTGGTATTGGAGAGAGAGAGAGAGAGAGAGAGAGAGAGAGAGAGAGTGTGAGTGTGTGTGTGTGTGTGTGTGTGTGTGTGTGTAATGGGGGAGGGGTTTGAACTGTAGAGGGAAAAATAGATATGAATACAGTAAGCAAGTTCAAATGGATGTGGGTTGGCCGAAGTGCTAGTGATGAAACATTCTTAAATCTATGCAATTTCTATGATTTTGCAGCTGGATTACAATTTGTAATGTCCAAGTCAAAACTTGCTCCTTTTGCTTCAAATTGCTATTAAAGCTCTCTTTTTCACACCTACAAAATCTGTCACACACATTAATTTCATATTGAGTAGGAGGAACTAAGACAACCTCTTTTCAAGGGGGGGGGGGCGGAGGGGGGGGGGGAAGAGGAGGGGAAAAATGAATATCATTTTTATTTGCTCAATAAATACATGTGCTAAAGAGAGAAAAGAATATATGGTACCATCGTTCATGTTGGTCAATATACAAAAAGTCTTAAAACAGGCACAACGTACCTGTCTGATGTCAAAACCCCACTGAAGTGACTGGCCATAAATTTTATGCAGGCTTCCAAAAGCTGAGATGCGAGACTGAATACTGGCTCTGCCCATCGTACATTTGGAATAATGGCCAATAACTTATCACAGGAAGTAACAGTCTCCAGAACATTGTCAGTTGTCTGTATGGAAGGAAAAAAACAAGTTAATTAGTTATCTATTCCATGGATCTCATTCAAAATAATTTATTGCAATTAATAATAGAAACTGCAAAATAAAAATAAGAGTCATAAGAGTCTCAGCCCCATTTGCTCAGATGTTTTAGCTATATTTGCAATTTCGTTTTTGTGATGTGCAGCTGAAGTCACCCCAAGCAAATACTGCTCATCATATCTAACTTTCATGTGACACCCAGTATCAATGAAAAGCATCGGCTTGTTTTATATTAAAACACGTGAATAAACAGTATTCCAGTAGCAACAGCACCGCCTTGGCCCATGTTGACTGCTACTGCCACACAGCAGTGCTGCTCAATCGCTGCTGATGTACTGATTATTCGTGTTTTAATGTCTACAGCTAAATTTACATCTATGATCTGGAAACAACGTGAGGTGCTTGGCAGAGGGTATGTCCCATTGTACTACGAGGGTTGTACCAAATGTAAGGTTCCCATATTTTTTTACAAATAGAAAACATTTATTTCTATTATTATTAATTTATACATCATTGAAAAGCTTACACTTTTATCTATTTTTCAATATTTTCTCCATTTTCTTTTCAACACACTTTTGAAGACGGTCCTCCAGCTTTTGCATTCCTAAGTCAAAGAAGTCTCCAGCCAACCCTTTGAGGAAGCGTGTGACCTCTGCTCGGGGTCCCAGCGAGCACACACCTCGCAATAAACCAAGGTTTCTGTTAAAAGTTCTTTCAATTGTGCCATGGAAAGCTTCAGGAATGCACTCAACAAGTTCCCGTACAGTGACCCTCCGATCTTTGAGCAGCTCACTGTCGATTTCTAGACATTCGCATCTGAAACTTGCAGTCTTCCACTCCGTTCTTCATCGTGAACTTCCATGCAACCCTCAGCAAAAGCCCTGCACCATTTGTGGACGTGCTGAATGGACATGCACTCTACACCATAAACCTCAGTCGGTTGCCAATGAATCTAGATGGGCAGTAACATCCTTGCATGGAGAAACTGGATTACTGCTCGAACCTCGCATTTGGCGGGACCGGCGATCAAGACTTCCATCTCTGATGGCTGCCAAGCCAACACTGAGAGACGTAGCGAATCAAGGACGGGCGGGCTCGAGAGCAGGTGAACCACTGCACATGGCATTGTCATTGGATTTAGCCTAGCACCTTCCATCGAGGCTGTAGCTCAATGGGAACCTTACCCTTGGGACAACCCTCGTAGTTATTAGGATTTCTTCCTGCTCCATTCACTTATGGAGTGTGGAAAGAATGATTGTTTAAATGCCTCTATGTGTGCAGTAATTATTATAATCTTATCCCCATGATCACTGTGTGAGTGATACATAGGGGGTTGTAGTATATCCCCAGAATAATCATTTGAAGCTGGTTCTCGAAACTTTGTTAATAAGACTTTCTCAGGATGGTTAATGTCTGTCTTCAAGAGTCTGGCATTTCAGTTCCTTCAGTATCTCTGTGAGACTCTCCCACAGATTAAACAAACCTGTGACCATTCATGCGCCCTTCTCTGTATATGTTAAATATCCCCCGTTAGTCCTATCTGGTACAGGTCCCACACACTTGAGCAATATTCTAGAACCAGTCACACAAGTGATTTGTAAGTAATCTCCTTTGTAGAGTGATTTCACTTTGCAGTATTTTACCAACAAGCCTAAGTCTACCATCTGCATTACCCACGACTGTACTTAAGTGATCATTCAATTTCATATCCCTACAAAGTATTACACCCAAGAGTTTGTATGAGTTGGCCAAATCCAACACTGGCTCACTGATATTACAGTTAGAGGATATTACAGTTTTTGTGTTGTGAAGTGCACAATTTTACATTTCTAAACATTTAGAGCAAGTTGTCAATCCCGACACAATGTCGAAATCTTAAGATCGGAATGAATACTTATGCTGCTTCTTCCACGCAGTACTTCATTACAGGTAACTGCATAATCTTCAAAAAATCTGAAGTTAGTATTAATATTGTCTGCGAGATCATTGACACAAAACGTGAATGACAGTCCCATCACACTTCCCTGGGGCACACCGGAAATTACTTCTATATCTGACAATGACTCAACATCCAAGATAACACACTGCATCCTCCCTACCAAAATGTCCTCAAACCAGTCACAAATTTCACTTTGTATCCAGTTTGATTGTAGCTGTGGTACTGAGTCAGACGCTTTTTGGAAATCAAGAAATATTGCATCTACCTGACTGCCTCTATCCAAAACTTTCAGTATGTCATGTAAGAAAATTGCCACTTGGGTTTCACATGACTGATGTTTTCAGAAGCCATGCTGGTTATGCCAGTCTGGTTATGCAAACCAGCATGGCTTCTGAAAACATCAGTCATGTGAAACCCAAGTGGCAATTTTCTTACATGACATACTGAAAGTTTTGGATAGAGGCAGTCAGGTAGATGCAATATTTCTTGATTTCCAAAAAGCGTCTGACTCAGTACCACAGCTACAATCAAACTGGATACAAAGTGAAATTTGTGACTGGTTTGAGGACATTTTGGTAGGAGTCATTCTGTTCAAGATACCTTATTATGTTTGTGGTTAGAATGTTGTTGTTGCTACTCTATCCTGTGCATGGCTCTCCATCTCCGAGTAACTACTGCAACCTACACCCCTCGTAATCTGCTTAATGTATTCATCTCTTTATCTCCCTCTACAATTTTTAACCCCCAAGCTTCCCTCAAGTACTTAACTGATGATCCTTTGATGCCTCAGAATGTGCCCTACCAACCGAGCCCTTTTTTTAGTCTAGTTGTCTGACAAATTCCCCTTCTCACCAATTCTATTCAGTACCTTCTCATTAGTTATGTGATCTACTCATCTAATCTTCAGTGTTCTTCTGTAGCACCACATTTCAAAAGCTTCTATTCTCTTCTCTTTACTGTCCATGTTTCATTTCAATACATGGCTACACTCCATACAAATACTTTCAGAAAGGACTTCCTGATACTTAAATCTATACTCGATGTTAAGAAATTTCTCTTCTTCAGAAATGTTTTTCTTGCCTTTGCCAGTCTGCATTTTATACCCTCACTACTTCGACCACCATCAGCTATTTTGCTTCCTTAACAGCAAAACTCATTTACTACTTTAAGTCTCTCACTTCCTAATCTAATTCCCTCAGCATCACCTGATTTAATTTGACTACATTCCATTACCCTCATTTTGCTTTATTTGATGTTCATCTTATATCCTCCTTTCAAGATACTGTCCATTCTGTTCAACTGTTCTTCCAAGCCCTTAGTTGTCTCTGACAGAATGACAATGTCATCAGCAAACCTCAAAGTTTTTATTTCTTCTCCCTGAACTTTACTTCCTAAGCCAAATTTTTCTTTTCTTTCCTTTACTGCCT
Source organism: Schistocerca serialis cubense (assembly GCF_023864345.2). Classification (NCBI taxonomy): domain Eukaryota; kingdom Metazoa; phylum Arthropoda; class Insecta; order Orthoptera; family Acrididae; genus Schistocerca; species Schistocerca serialis. Next base: position 80,208,339 of record NC_064642.1, on the reverse strand, counting down.
GCTCAATATACAGACTGATTAACATCAGTGATAGGCTACAACCCTGTCTCACTCCTTTCCCAACCACTGCTTCCCTTTCATGCCCCTCGACTCTTAGAGCTGCCATCTGGTTTCTGTACAAATTGTAAACAGCTCTTCACTCCCTGTATTTACACACACACACACACACACACACACACACACACACACACACACACATATCCATCCGCACATACACAGACACAAGCAGACATTTGTAAAGGCCAACTTACAAATGTCTGCTTGTGTCTGTGTATGTGCGGATGGATATGTGTGTGTGTGCGCGCGCGCGAGTGTATACCTGTCCTTTTTTCCCCCCCTAAGGCAAGTCTTTCCGCTCCTGGGATTGGAATGACTCCTTACCCTCTCCCTTAAAACCCACATCCTTTCGTCTTTCCCTCTCCTCCCCTCTTTCCTGATGAAGCAACCGTTGGTTGCGAAAGCTTGAATTTTGTGTGTATGTTTGTGTTTGTTTGTGTGTCTATCGACCTGCCAGCACCTTCATTTGGTAAGTCACATCATCTTTGTTTTTAGATATATTTTTATAAGCTTGCATAGATTAAAGTCTGTTAAAACTGAACATTTGTAAGACTATCAGTTTAATATGAGAAGGAAAAAATTTTCACACACACTGTTGAACCAAACATTGAAATAACTTTAGCCGGATGTCTGTGTAGCCAAAGATATTGCTCTTGGGATTACAGTCTATAAAAGTGTTGCCAAGTTCTGGATTGGACAAACAAGCAGTTGCTGCGCTGGATGCTTCACTGTGTATCGGCTCAAGTTTGAAATAAGGAGGTACATTAGCCGCAAAAGCAAAAATCGGTCTGACGAATAAACTTAAATCCATCTTTAGTTGTGCAAATGAATGCCTTGAGTTATGGGAAATGTTTCATGTCATCAACTTTAAGCTGATTTTTTCACAGGCTTAATTTTTGTTAGATAGTGTAATCTGTCTGCTATAGGTGTTACCAAACGATTCTCCTCTTGCATCAATACACTTAATGAATTCAAACAAAAGATTTTGTCATCATTCTTCTTACCCTGAACTTAGTTTTATTCCCTAATGTCTACCTTCATTTCAGCGAACATTTACTGTTATTCGTCAGAAAACAAGTCCATCATATCGTCTTTGTGGCTGGTGTAATGACATTCCAATAAATATTTTTTCCGTTAATAATATGTGATGGCATGTGAAGCCCTTTGCTTGGTCTTTAACAGATATGAAAAATAAGCAATTCCCATTTGGCATTGAACGAGTGGCTTCTCCACTTTCCTTTTTCTGGACAAGGGCATAGGCACCATAATAGTACTAATGCAGAACATAAATCTAATTTAATGCTAGTAGTACGGGCAGCAAACTGCTTGGTGTCTGACAAGGCAACTGTATAGCTATAGCAGCGTCCAGTTGTAGCACACATTTTCCTCTTCCTCCTCACCCCACTTACCACTCTGCTCAGAGTGTTATGCAAGAGCATGGCTGGAGTGCTGTTTGGCCAGACCTGATGCAGGTGATGGGTATGCAGAGAGAGGAGGAGGGAGGCAAATTCAGGAGAGAGATTCAGAGATGGGCCAAAGTTATATTCTACTTCTCACCCAACTTCTGCAATATACTGATCCATCCTTATAGCACACCACTTCCAACCCCTTGCCACATGGGCCATACACTGTTGTAAATGTTTGACACATCAGTCCAGCACATCCTACTCCAGTGCAATCATTTCCATGTCTTATCCCATCAGAGGGCATCTGTCAAAGCAGTCATGACTTATACCTGTTCAACTGCAATTTCAGCACAGCATTTCATGCGAGTATGACCATAAATCAGACCCACTGTCTCTCGTTTCTCTGTTCTGTCACCGCCCCACAACCCAGTTTTCCTCCTCCTCCTCCTCCTCATCGTCACATGCTGCACAAGCTGACCAATATGGTGACCTTTTCCTCCTATATATCCGCTATCTCCCTTCAAACCCTCAGTCATTCTATCCAAACTATTCCTCCCACTCCTTGCCTCCACCTCCCTCCTGCCCCTCATCCACACCACCCAACACAACTTCCCACTCCAGGCAAGCTAAAGAACTGCAGCTAGCACAATGCAGCCACATGATTTTATGCACTTGTTTGTTTGTATATTGTGTACTCTAGCTTGAGGAAGGATTCGTCTGAAAGCTAGCCAAGTTTTCAGCTTGTTTATGTGCCTATCAATGACTTAACACCTCTGCTGCTAGGTGAGTCATTACCTTAACTCCTAAATCATTTATATTCTACCAGGACTTTCCATTACCTTACTGATATATAATTCTAATTACTCTTTTGTGCAATGAATACGTATGAGAAGTTACCACAAAATGTAGGGTAGCACAGAGAAACAGGAAATTTTAAATTATTACAAAAAAAAAAAAAAAAAAAAAAGGAAGAAAACTTACAAAACTTTATTTGATGGTGAAATGCGTTTTCTACAAAAGTGGAAATTTCATTAGGCATCACATTTTAAAAATTACTTCATTTAAATGCTGTCCATTTTGCCATATACATTCAGTAAGTTGATACTGCAAATTTTGCACAGTGTGGCGCAATGTGTTCTCTGGGATTTTGTCAATGTTTTCTTCAATCTGAATTCGAGCTGAGCATAATTCATTGGTCTAATTTGGTGCACACATCTGGAGATCATGGCAGACAAGTGATGTCCGGTCTCCTTGAAATTATTCAATCCCCAAACACACGTTTCATTGCAGCCATGGACAGTTGGGCAGTGTGTGAGATGAGTCCATACTGTTGAAACCAAATTTGCTAAATGTCAGGATTTGAAATAGAATGAAGCCTTTGAGCCGAAAATCTCCGCATCATGTTTAAATGACACTGACATGTCAATCTGACAGCAGTGCATCCTCCATCTTCAAAGTAAGTGCCTATTACCCCATGGCACAGCACTGCACACCCTACAGTAACTTTAGCACTGTGTACTGGGCTAGTGAAGCACAGCCAAATCTGTTTGTGACACCCAAAAATTTTCTATTAAATTAGCATCCTATTGATTTTATCCACCAGGTTTCCAAAAAATTGTATAGGAACATTAAGTTTAAGTTCTTGAACAATCAAGGATGAAACTGAAAGCTATGGAGTATCCTTTGCAGACTCCGAAGTCAGAGTTCCAATGACAAGGCTGCTATTCACACTGAATGCTGAGGATGCCTTAATACTGCAACCTGCACAGCATCAATGTTTTTTAACAATATGACACTGGAACCACATTTCTTGAAGCTTGAAGTTTAATAAATTAAAAAAAAAAAATCAATTTACTGGTTTCTCTGTTGATGCTTCCTTGCTCTCACTATAGTGCATCAAAATCATTCATTCTACCTCCCGTTTCAAATGAAATGGTATGTCATTAACATGAAACAAGAACATTACTGGACCCATAATCAAATTCTGTGCACTGTCCATTAAAATTTTTGCCATGCAGATGGTGTGGTAGCCCTTTTGATTCATTTTAACAACTAAGTGTAAATTTGTGCATAGCAATTCTTAAAAAATGATGCAAACCATGCAAGAGCTAAATCATATATTCTGTAAAAACACAAATTACCTAATAGAATGTGATGTCTGAACTACTTTGACACCAAAGGTAAGTTAGCAGCGGATCACAACTGATGATTACATTTAAGAATTATATTATGTACTCAGCTATTTGATTAGCTGCCCCAATAGAATAGCGGTATTGAAATTCAGAATGTAATGAATGAAGTAACACCAGTACATTACATCTTCAGAGACTTAGAATTGGCCATTGTGACATAAACAATGTTGTGGAAAGGCCTAACAATGGTGTATTTTAATCTGCTAGAGAAAATAACATGAGTTAATAATGACTAAGAGCATTACCCATTGCAATATCACATGCATCTTTTATAAGTCTCTGTCTCTGATAGAAACAGGGACATATTCAATGCATTTTTTCCCTCTACTTTAACAATATTCCATGCTGATTTGATATTTCTGTTTAAGTTGTGCATCTGAGACAAGATTTATTTCCCCACAACTTTTAAGTTAGTGTTGCAATGCTATTTTTAATATTAAAGTACTTCTGGATCATTACCAATTCTGGTTATTTAACCCTTCCACTACTACAGACATGCCCTTTACATTCTATGATGAGGGCAGCTTTAGCTAAGGCTGTACTTCTCACCACAGCTGATGCCTGTGCTGAGAGATGGGATTCCAGAAGATCTGAAATACTTGTGAGGTCTGTTCAAAAAATTCCAGTACATTAGTAATTTTGTGCCAAAGGTATGTTGGAGTGAAATGTGGTTGGCATCCCTGCATACACCTATGTTTAATGTGCAGCTGCCGGAAGTTTCATTGTTTTATGTCTTTAGTTATTGTTCAGTGCAGTTTGCAAATCTCGAGATGGCAGAGTTAAAGGAGCAATGCATGTGCATTAAATTTTGCATGAAACTCAAGAAAACAATTACAGACACACACCAAATGAAGCAGGAAGCCTATGTTGATGAGTGCAGAAGAATGTAACTTTTCAGTTGGATCATGTCATAAAATCCTGACACAGCATCTTGGAATGCATCATGTGGCTGCCAAGTTCATCCCACAGCTCATGAGTCAAGACCAGAAAGACCTTCGCCTCACAATCTGTGAGGAGCTTTCGGATCATGCAAATGAGAATGAGATGTTCCTTAGGAGAATCATAACTGATGATGAGACGTGGATCTATGGTTATGAAGTTGAGACCAAGGTTCAATCTTCACAATGGGTCAGAAAAGATTCTCAGAGACCACAAATAGCTTATCAGGTCAGGTCAAATTTCAAAGCCATGCTGACAGTTTTCTCTGACTTCGAAGGATTAGTTCATCAGGAATTTGTGCCACATGGACAAACTGTTAATCAATGGTACTATCAGGACATGTAAGAAGGTAATGGCCTGAAATGTGGTGAGACAATTTGTGGCTCTTATATCACAATAAAGCACCTGCACATTCGCCCCTGTTGGTGCATGACTATTGCACAAAAACCGAAATCACTGTGCTGCCTCATCTCCATACTCTCCAGACCTGGCCACTGCGGACACTTTTTTTTTATTTCCTAAGTTGAAAATCCTGTTTAAAGGATGAAGATTTGCACTGACACATGAGATAAAAGAAAATACGCAGATGGCACGTTGCTTGACCCAGAAAGAAGCGTACTAAAAAAAACTGCTTCTGGAAGTGTAAATGATGTTGTGAGCAGTATCAATTGTGGAGGGAATGTTTCAGAGGAGACAATGCATAGTAAGTAAAAGGTAAGTGTAGAAAAATTTTGTGGACAAAGTTCAGGAATTTTTTGAACAGACCTCATATCACCTGATTTTTCGAAAACTATTAGGTGAAAAAATTTGATTTCTGCACATCTTACAGTCCGATATCTTCACTGAATAAAAAACTGAATTTCTTGCATTATCCATCATACTTAACTGCACTGCATCACATCAAGTAAAACATTGCACAAAGTTTTAAAGAGTTTACAGAGGAAAAAATGGTTGGTTGGTTGGTTTAAAAGAGGAGGAAAGGGACCAAACGATGAGATCATCAGTCCCTTGTTGCGAATAAAATAATGCCATAAGTGTGAGAATAAAACAAACGAGACTGCCAACTCAAAATGGAATGAAAGGAAAAATCACAAGAACGATGACGGGCAAGTAACGTGTAAATGGACAAAAGGGGACAAGAAAACCACAGAAACACAAGAAATGGGATGAAGAGATTAAAACAATGCAGCAGATTACCATGGCTGGCTGACCATGAGAATAAAAAAGGAGAAGCCAGCCACTCTGCAACATATTAAAACCTCCACCCTAGAAGCACTAGGGTGGAGGACACAGAGGGACAAAAGACATACGCTAAAATTTAGATCAAATGATAAAACCCACTCTCATGAATAAAACGTAAAACTAAATCAGTCGATGAGGCGTTGTCAGATGAAATTAGCGGCAAAGAGTCCAGTAACCCAAGATTTTGTCGCTGTGCAGTCAAAGTGGGACAGTGCACCAGAATATGGGCCCCTGTCAACTGGGCGCCGCACCGACACTCAGGCGGGCCTTCATGGCGCAGGAGGTAACCGTGGGTTGCCCAAGTGTGGCCAATGCGGAGTCAGCAGAGGACAACTGATTCCCTGCAAGAAGCTCGCATGGAAGTCTTCCACACTTTCGTACTCTCCTTAATGACACGGAGTTTGTTGTGTGTACTGTTATGCCATTCCGTCTCCCAAAGCCGAAAAACCCTACGGCATAATACAGAACGCTGGTCAGGTTCAGAGATGCCCTCTCCAGAAGCGGTTTCCGCGTTGCCTGTTTGGCCAGCCTGTTGGCAAGTTCGTTGCCTGGGATGCCGACATGTCCTGGGGTCCATACAAACACCGCTGAACGATGGGACTGGTCCAGGGCAGGATGCTACCAAAGGATGGCGATGGTAGCACTGGTCGATAGCTTGTAGGCTGCTCAAGGGTCAGTACACAGATTCCCTGGGGCATGGACGGATATACTGAAGTGTGCAAGAGATGGCCACCAGCTCTGCAGTGAATACACTGCAGCCATCGAGCAAGGAATGCTGCTCTAAATGGCCTCTGTGGACATAGGCGAAGCCAACATGACCATCAGCCATTGAGCCGTCGGTGTAAACCACTTCAGAGCCCCGGAACACGTCAAGAATCGAGAGCATGTGACAGCAGAGAGAGGCAGGAGTAACTGAGTCCTTGGGGTCATGTGAAAGGTCCAGATGAATCTGTGACCTAGGTGTACACCATGGAGATGTATGTGGACAGACCTGGAGAGGAGGTGGTAAAGGGAAGGACTCCAATTCAGACAGAAGGGTTCGCACATGAACTGCAATCGTTAGCCCTGACCTGGGCTGCCAATGCAGGAGATGAACTGCCACAGGTGAAAAAAGGAGATGGTAATTTGGATGCTCAGGAGAACTACGAATGTGTACAATGTAACAGGCGAGCAGTTGTGCACGTCGGATCTGCAATGGAGAGGGACTCCAGCCTCCACCAGGACACTGGTCACCAGACTTGTTCTAAAAGCTCCTGTCGCGAGGTGAACACCACAGTGCACAGTGGTGCACTGGGTCTACATGCAACGCTGAGGGGGTTGCCGAACTATCAACCGGACTCCCATAGTCAAGGCAGGTTTGAACAAGGGCTTTCTAGAGCTGCAGCAGAGTAGAGCGATCTGCACCCCAGTTGGTGTTGCTCAGGCAGCGAAGGGCACTGAGGTGCTGCCAGCACTTCCGCTTAAGGTGACGAAGGTGAAGTAGCCAAGTCAATCAGGCGTCGAAAACAAGTCCTAAGAATCGATGTGTCTCCACTACAGTGAGTGGATCATCATGAAGGTAAAGTTCCAGGTCCGGATGAACGGTACGACAACGACCGAAGTGCATGACATACGACTTTGTGACCGAAAACTGGAAGCCGTGGGTGAGAACCCATGATTGCGCCATGTGGATGGCTCCCTGTAGGTGCCTCCCAACAACACAGTACTGGTGGAGCAGTGCGAAATGCAGAAATCGTCTGCATACAGAGAGAGTAAGATGGACGGCCCTACAGCTGCTGCTAGACCATTAATGGCCACTAAAAATAGTGATACACTCAATACAGAGCCCTGCGGGACCCCCTTCTCCTGGATATGGGGGGGGGAACTATGGGATGCATCAACTTGGACACGGAAAGTACAGTGCGACAGGAAATTCTGGATAAAAATCGGGAGCGGGCCTCGGAGACCCCGCCCGTATAATGTGGCAAGGATATGATGTTGCCAGGTGGTGTCATATGATTGGTGTAGATCAAAAAAGACAGCAACAAGGTGTTGGCATCTGGAAAAGGCTGTTTGGATGGCAGACTCGAGGGGCACAAGATTATCAGTGGTGGAGCGCCCCTGGCGGAAGCCGCCCTGACATGGAGCCAGTAGGCCACGTGCCTCCAGGACCCAACCCAACCCAACCGCCAACACACCATCCGTTCCAGCAGCTTACAAACAATGTTAGTATGGCTGATGTGCCTATAGCTATCCAAATCAAACAGGTTTTTACTGGTTTGAGCACCGGAATGATGTTGCTCTCCTGCCAGTGCGATGGAAATATGCCATCGCACCAGATCCGGTTGAAGATGACAAGAAGATGGCACTTGTAGTCAGACGAGAGATGTTTAATCACCTGACTGTGGATCCGATATGGCCCAGGAGCAATGTCCAAGTGTGCCGAGGAGCTCCCACTCCGTAAATGGGGCATTACAGGGTTCACTGTGGCGTGTAGTGAATGAGAGGACTTTCTATCCGCCGTGTGAGGGTGCGAAATACTGGGAGGTAGTTCTCCGATGCAGAGGCTTGAGCATAGTGCTCAGTGAAGTGCTTGGCAATCACGTTTGTGTTGGTACATAGCACGCCATTGATGATAACGCCAGGGACACCTGTTGGGGTCTAGTACCCAAAAAGATGTCTGATCTTCGTCCAGACTTGGGAAGGTGACGTATGGCACCAAATGGTCAACACGTATCTCCCACAAACACCCCCGTTTCAGTTGTTTTATAAGATGGGGTACACAGGCACGGAGCTGCTTAAAGGCTACCAGATGCTCAAGGGAAGGGTGCCGCTTATGTTGCTATAGAGCTCGCTGATGCTCCTTAATTGCCTCAGCGACTTCCAACGACCACCAAGGGACTGTCTTTCAGCGGGGGCACCCTAAAGAACGAGGGATCGCGTTTTCCACCACACAAACGATTGTTTTAATGACCCGCTCAATGATAACATCAATGGCACCATGTGGGGGAAATTCAGTAGTGACAGCAGAGGTGAAGGCTTCCCAGTATGCCTCGTTTAAAGCCCATCTGGGCATGCATCCGTGGGCCTGGTGCCAGGGCAGTGACAGGAAGATGGGGAAGTGGTCACTACCACACAAGTCATCATGTGCTCTCCAGTGGATAGATGGGAGAAGTCCTGGGCTGAAAACTGATAAGTCATTGGCTGAGTAACTACCTCGAGCCACAATCAAATGTGTGGCAGCCCCAGTATTTAAGAGGCAGAGGTCGAACTGAGACAGTAAAGTTTCAACATCTCTGCCTCGCCCAGGAAGCATGGTGTCACCCCACAAGGGGTTATGGGCATTAAAATCTCCCAGAAGTAGGAAAGATTTAGGGAGTTGATCGATCAGTGCATCATCTGGAGGAAGATATCTACATCTACATATACATGGTTACTCTGCAATTCACACTTAAGTGCCTGGCAGAGGGTTCATCGAACCATTTTCACACTACTTCTCTACCAATCCACTCTCTAATGGCGCGTGGGAAAAAGGAACACCTAAATCTTTCGGTTCGAGCTCTGATTTCTCTTATTTTATTATGATCATCATTTCTTCCTACTTAGGCGGGTGACAACAAAATATTTTCACATTTGGAAGAGAAAGTTGGTGATTGAAATTTCATAAATAGATCTCTCTGCAAAGAAAACCACCTTTGTTTCAGTGACTGCCACCCCAACTCGCATATCATATCAGTGACACTCTCACCACCATTGCGCGATAACACGAAACAAGCTGCCCTTCTTTGCACTTTTTCAATGTCCTCCATCAATCCTACCTGGTAAGGAACCCATACCGCGCAGCAATATTCCAGCAGAGGATGGACAAGTGTAATGTAGGCTGTCTCTTTAGTGGGTTTGTTGCATCTTCTAAGTGTTCTGCCAACAAAGCGCAGTCTTTGTCTCGCCTTTCCCACAATATTATCTATGTGGTCTTCTCAGTTCAAGTTGATCATAATTTTAATTCCTAGGTATTTAGCCGTATTGACAGCCCTCAGATTTGTGCAATTCAACGTATACCCAAAATTTATCAGATTTCTTTTAGTATGCATGTGGATGACCTCGCCTTTTTCTTTGTTTAGTGCCAATTGCCACTTTTCGCACCATACAGAAAATCTCTCTAGATCATTTTGCAATTGGAATTGATCGTCTGATGATTTTACTAGCCAGTAAATTACAGCATCATCTGCAAACAATTTAAGGGGGCTGCTCAGATTATCACCTAGATCATTTATATAAATCAGGAACAGCAGAGGGCCTATGATACTACCTTGTGGAACGCCAGATATCACTTCTGTTCTACTCGATGATGTACCATATATCACTATGAACTGTGACCTCTCTGAGAGGAAATCACGAATCCAGTCACACAACTGAGACGATACTCCATATGCAAGCAATTTGATTAATAGTCGCTTGTGTAGAACAGTATACATTGCAGACAGTTATTTCCTGCATTGTCCGTATTATGACAGCCACAGCTTCATAAACGCAAACTCCACCTGACACACTATTATAGTCGCTACGGTTCCTGTAGTATCCCTTATAGCCACGGAGGGTAAGGTTCTGCATTGCCGGAAACCAGGTTTCCTGGAGGGCAATGCAGAAAGCAGGTGTAAAGCTTAATAGCTGCCATAGCTCAGCCAGGCAGTGGAAAAAACCGCTGCAATTCCACTGGAGGATGACATCATCATGAGACTGGAAAGGCATGAAACACTCAATGAGGCAGTCTATGTCTCAGGGTCACCTGCTGCCACCGACTTTTTGCCTGAGCAGTCTATATCCATTGTGTCTGAGGGTCCGGCAAGATTCAGGTCCTCAGCGGATGCCAGAATCTCCACCCCATCCTCAGACACAGAGCTTGTATGTGTCAGTGGTGTGGGTGTTACCAGAAGTTTCTTGTTCTTGTGGGTCTTCGTTTTCAATTTCTCACGCTATCCCTTGGGTTTCCCTGGCTGGGAGGACTTCATTGAATCAGTCTCCGGGACTAAGGATGAGCATGAAACCCTAAGATCAGCTGCTTTTTGGGGTCTTCAGCCACTGGCAGGTGTCATCTTTCCCACTAACAGAAACCTGGGAAGGGAGTGACCCAAGGGACCCTTTCCTAGTGAGAGGAGCCGAAGAAGCCTTACGCTTCTCTGGCTCAGAATTAGGGACTGAAATCCCCAATGGTTGGGGGGGTGTTGCTCCCAAAGTAGGTGGTGTGGGAGCAACAGGGAGGAAAGTGACCCCCATCATCAAGGGGGCAGGTGTAGCCTCCTGGTTCTGAGAGGCAACAGGAATTCGAGGAATTGTTGGGGCGACAACTGTTCTCGCAGCGGCGGTGTATGAGGTGGTCATAGCCACAGGATGTAGATGCTCAAATTTCCTCTTAGCCTCAGTGTAGGTCAGTCAGTCCAGGGTCTTATATTCCTTGATTTTCCTCTCTTTCTGTAAAATCCTGCAGTCTGGCGAGCAAGGTGAATGATGCTCTACGCAACTGACAGAGGGAAGTGGGGCATATGGAGTATTGGGATGTGATGGACGTCCACAATCTCGACATGTGGGGCTGAAAGTACAGTGGGAAGACATATGGCCGAACTTCCAGCACTGCATCAAGGGAGGGATATACGACTTGACATCTGAGCGGCAGACCATCACCTTGACCTTCTCGGGCAATGTGTCACCCCCGAAGGCCAAGATGAAGGCACCGGTGGCAACCTGGTTATCCCTCGGACCTCGACGTGCCGGACACAATGAACAACACCTTGCTGCTCTAAATTGACGCACAGCTCATCGTCAGACTGCGAAAGAAGGTCGGAATATAATACCCTGGACCATATTTAAGCTCTTATGGTAACAGAAACATCCCCCCAACTTGCTACAAGTGAGTAATGCCTGTGACAGAGCAGAGGATGCTGTTTTTACCAAAATTGACCCAGAGCGCATTTTGGAGCCCTCCACCTCCCCAAACTTGTCCTCCAAATGCTCCACAAAAAAATGAGGCTTCATGGACATGAAAGATTCCCCACCAACTCTTGTACATACGAGGTACCGGGGCAAATAACCTTCACTGCCATCCTTAGCCTAGCGTTCCTCCCATGGTGTGGCCGGGGAAGGGAACGACTTGGGGTCATATTTCTTAGCGTTGAAGGTAGCTTTCGCCCACTTAGAGATTGCTGGCAGCGAATCACCAGCAAGGGATTATGTACTACGCTTCATGGCATGTCATCCGTCCTGATGCCACCAACTCCGACCATGGGCCTTCCCCACGGGCCCACCTAGCCGCAGCAAAGGCCACCTGGCAGGATGGCCATTGGCGGGAGTCCCAATGCTCCCGGGTGATGAGCATCTACTCCTTGGCATACATGGGGAGTTAATGGTGCAGGCATCAGCAGAGTGATCCCTGTGGTGTCAGGGGGCTACAACCAACAGGGTATACTGCGGCCCCACCACAACGGACTGGCTACCTTGCTGGATACGAGGTGCGAAGAAGTCCACGGTCATCGTCAGCACAGAAGGTGATACTGCATAGTGCATGGTGGAAAATGCATCCAGGAAGGTGTCCTCGCCCAAGAGAGGGAGAATGGACGGGACTGCAATGTGACGAGGAGAAAGTGGGCTAAAGATCTCAATGCATGATGCCCTTCCCCAACTGGCTCTCTCTCTGGGAAAATTTTGAAAAATGGAGGTCAAACCCTACAGGGAACCATCACATAAAGGCCAAAACATGTGAGACTCCTTTTAGTCACAGCAAATGAAATGTACAAAACATATTAAAATTTTATTTAAAGTAGGGAGAAGAAAAACATCTCATTTCTTTCTCAAGTTATTAGGTTTTATATCAAATGGAGCTCCTTTGAGATGCGCCCATTCCCATCCTTGTGTGACATGAATCATGGTCATATATCAATCGTCATATCTCAAACAATTCAAAATATTGAAATGAGTTTTTTTTAATAATGGCATGCAATGAGGCACATGTGTTGTACGATAACTAATCAAAGCTTTTTTACTCATTGAGATATGGAAGTAACTCAACTATAGCAGTGAGAAGTCGGCAGTTCAGTACGCATACAGACGTCCACAGCACTGCAGCAAAAACCCAAGCAGTGCACGTATACATGTCAACAGCACCTAGGGAACAGCGTAGCAGGACATGTATACACATCCACAACACTAAAAGCGTTACGTAGATACCAAAGATCACACGTTTCTCAATGGAAAGCCCAATTGAGAGAAAAGAATTACAAGTTCTTACGGCATGACATAGGAGTGAAAGGGATACAACCTGTTGTGCAATGAATTCAGGCAATGAAAGAGCGTCCAGTCCCACGAAATGTAAAGCAGTTATGTTTGATGCCGAAGTTAGCTGGCTTCTAGAGGTGATTTTAAAAGATCAATCCATGGATGATCAACGACCCTTTAAGCTTTTAAAGCAATGATCCCATGGGTTTAGGATGAAGGTGAAATGGAAGTGTTTAGCAATATTAAGCAGGCTCTACTGGAAACCAAAATTTTTAGTCATCCTAAAATGCACCAACCCTTTAAACTAGCAACAAATGCACCAGAATATGGATGTGGATATGAATTCTTTCAATGGGATCCCAATATGGGATAAAGTACAATAGCTTTTGCCACAAGAAGTCTTAAGAAACACGAGTTAAATTATACAGCTACTGAAAAAGAATCATTGTCCATAGTTTGGGGTTAACAAAAATTTCAGAGACTGAAACATATACAGCTCATTTGCCTTTACTGTTTTTAATGTATTTTTCTTTTTCTTTTACAAGAGTTAAAATTAAACTATGTGAAAGATTCACAACACCTAGTGCCACAAGTGCTTTCACAACTTCCTGTGGGAATGAACATAAGAGCTAAGACATAAGGCCCTGGTGTTATATTTAGAGTAATTCTTTTATCTTTAAGTTACATGATCAATGAGGTAAGAATGTCGGCTAGAAAAATAAAAGCTGAGCTGAGAACAGGTGAATATTTTGGAAAAGTAATATAACTATGTACAGAAGGTATTTTAGAAAGGGAGGTTAGTAAGAAGTGGTTCTTAAAAGCGGATACATTATCTTGGCGACAGCATGAGAAGTCATATCACTGGAAGTTACGTATACCAAAAACAATGGCAGAGGATTTGATTTGGCCCATACACAAAGGATACGGATATTTTGGTATACAAAAATGCGTCCAATATATGATGAAGTTTAATTATTTTAAAAATCTGAGTAGAGAAATGAAAAATGTATTAAGAAGCTGTGATCTCTGTCAGAAAGTTAAAGAAAACAAAGTTTAATTGGGAGATATTGGTGACTGAAGAAATAACAAGGTGAGCAAAAATGAATAATAGGAAATCACAGCTCACGGGCAAACTCTAGATCAACAGTCAGTAACACGATAAAGAAGCAACGGAACATCGCATCAGATTCAGAAGTGCTGCACGATACCAGCAGCACAGGTGTCGTGCTCGTACAGAGCTGATCAATGATCAGCTGAGTGTCGATCATACCAGGAATGACTCATTGGCTACAAACCTAAAAAGCCTCCCTCTGCAAAACTTTTAGTGCTACAGCAAAGAAGCTGGACTTACAGTAAGAGGATGGTTACATTTACCTTCAATTACGTTCCAAACATAGAAAGCCTGTCCAAAAAGTTAAAGGACGGTTTGAATATCCTGTTACTGTGGAAATCTGTTGAGATGTTGTAAGTACTTTTGTGCACTTTCAAAATAATAATAGTAAGGGAAGTAACTGGGTAAACTGGGTATTTACTTGGCATTTGGCACTTTGCCAACACATCAATGAACAGATAATCCTCAGCCAACTACTTTAGTAATGCACATTACCTTAACACGACATGGCAATCTATTATAAAAAGTGTTATTCATACAGATATGAATACCAACTAAATAGTTATGCAAAGAAATAATAAGTTTTGAACAGACTTCCATATTAATTCTCAGTATTAATATATGTTCAAAGTCTTCTTGTAGGTGAAGGTAAAGCTCTGCTCAGGCCATAGATTGGTCTGAACAATACAGTGGGGTCCTACTGGAGGTGGTGTACACTTTTTTTGGACTTAACCTCACAGTTATATGAGGATTTACAGGTTAACATGGATGCTGAACTACAGTGCAACTTGGTAATTTCAACATTAACAAATCAGTGCCAGAGTTAAAAGAAGCAACACATGGAAAAAAAAAAAAAAAAAAAAAAAACGTGGAAAACCACAGAAACCTATATCAGGATGCTCAGATCGGAATTTGAACTCTATTCTCCTAAATGAGGATCAATTGTCTTAACCAGTACATTACCTCAATCAGTTGCTGCAATCAGGGGACCAGCAGAAATCAGCAGAGACATGTTGCATTAATTAATGGTAAGAGATCTCTCTCTCTCTCTCTCTCTCTCTCTCTCTCTCTCTCTCTCTCTCTCTCTGTCTCTCTCTCTCTCACACACACACAAACACACACACACACACACACACACACACAAAACAACTAGCTGCCATCCCTTCCACACCGAAAAATTCCTCCTATACAGTCTAGCCACTCTTGCAAAGGAGCACCCCACTCGTCACCCAGTATCATCTTGAACGGGAACAGCCAAACCATATCCTCTGTCACACCTTTGATTACCTCTCATCATGCTCTGAAATGAGACACATCCTACCCAAGGTCCATACCACCCCTCCTAAAGTGGCAGTCAGTCACTCACCCAATATACACAACACCCCAGTCCATCCCTATGCCACTCCCACTCCCAACCTCTTGCCATAGAGATCATATCCCTGTGGCAGACCAAGGTGCAAGATCCACCCAATCACCCATCCAGCATTTTCTACTCCAGTCCTGTCACAGGCTTACCCCACCCCCACCCTGTGAAAGCAGCCATGCCATACAGTGAGGTGACAAAAGTCATGGGATAGTGATGTGCACATTTACAGATGGCAGTGGTATTGCGTATACAAGATATGAAAGGGCAGTGGTAGTGCATTGGCGGAGCTGTCTTTTGTACTCAGTTGATTCATGCGAAAAGGTTTCCGACATGATTATGGCCACATGACGTGAATTAATAGACTTTGAACATAAATAGTAGTTGGTGCTAGAGGCACGAGACATTCCAATTCAGAAATTATTATGGAATTCAATATTCCTAGTTCCACAGTGTCAACAGTGTGCCAAAAATACCAAATTTTAGACATTACCTCTGACTACAGACAATGCAGTGACCAACGCCCTTCACTTAACGACCAAGATCAGTGGCATTTAGTAGAGATGTCAGTGCTAAAGACAAGCAACATTGGGTGAAATAACAGCAAAAATAAGATGTATCCATTAGGACAGTGGGGCAAAATTTTGCATTTATGGGCTATGACAGCAGACGACTGACACAAGTGCCTTTGCTAACGGCATGACATTGCCTGCAGTGCCTCTCCTGGGCTCATGATTGTATCAGTTGGACACAAGATGACCGGCAAACTGTGACCTGGTCAGATGAGTCCTGATTTCAGTTGGTATGAGCTGATGGCAGGGTTCGAGTGTGGTGCAGACCCCATGAAACCAGAGATCCAGGTTTTCAACAAGGCACTGTGCAAAGGTGGGACTCCATAATGGTGTTGGCTGCATTTACATGGAATGACTGGGTCCTCTGTTCAGCTACTTGGAGACCATTTGCAGTCAGACAACAATGGAATTTTTATGGATGACAGTGCACCATGTCACTGGGTCACAACTGTTCGCAATTGGCTTGAAGAAAATTTTGTACACTTTGAGCAAATGATTTGGCCACTCAGATTGTCCAACATGAATCCCACCAAACATTTACGAGACATAAATGAGAAGTCAGTTTGTGCATAAAATCCTGCACTGGCAACACTTTCACAATTATGGGTGGCTACAGAGGCAGCACAGCTCAATATTTCTGCAGGCAACTTGCAACGACTTGTTGGGTCTGTGCCATGTCAAAAAAAGGAATGAAGATAGGATTTAACAGCCCGTTGACATCAAGATCATTAGAGACAGAGCACAAGTTCAGATTGTGTCAAGGATAGGGAAGGAAATAAAGGTACCATCCCGGCCTTTACCGGGAGCAATTTAGGGAAATCACAGAAAGCCTAAATCTGGATGGCCGGACACAGGTTTGAACCACTGTCCTGAACGTAAGTCCAGTGTGCTCACAAGCTGCTGCACTATGACAGGCAAAAGAAGGTCCGACGTGATATTGGGTGTTATCCCACGACTTTTGTGATCTCAGTGTATACCAACTCTGCTGCAAATACTGCAAAGCCTTCTATGTCAGAGGACTACCAACCAATTGCCCACCAGGATGAATGGCTACTGTCAAACTGTTGCTAAGAAAAAGTTGACCATATGCTGGTACAACATGAAGCTGGGCATAACATGTTCTATTTCAATGGCTGCTTCACAACCTGAGCTGTCTGGATTCTTCCCTTCACCACCAGCTTCTCTGAAGTACTCAGATGGGAGTTATTCTTACAACACATTCTTCACACCCATAATCTTGCTGGCCTCAATCAACAGTAACCAAAATGTCTTCACACCCTCTACCCAACATTTCCCCTTCCCCTGTCCTGTCTCCCCCTCCTAATTCATGAACCCATGTCACCTTCAACGTGCAACACTCCCCACAGGCTCCAAGAGCTGTGTATCACATACCTAGCCCCTGTACCTGTCACCCCTCCTACCCACATTTCTAGCTGGCAAACTGGCTGCCTCCTTCCAAGTTAATAGCCACTCATTCTCAATCCCTCTCCCTGTCTCCTGCTTCTCTCCCTCTAACCCCCCCCCCCCCCCCCCCCCCAACCTAGGCCACCTGCCGAAATGCAACAATGGCACTGTGCATGAGCATAGGCACGTGCATGGGCATGTTTTACTCTAGCTTGAGAAAGCTAGCAAGGTTTTTTTTTTTTTTTTTTTTTTTTGCCTAACTCAACATTTCTTCTTTTATGTGAGTGGCCTCCTTTAATCCAGAAGTATTTAAAATCTACCAGAACTTTCCTATAGCCCTAGTACTACATTAGCCACAGTAGCAGATGATGTTTCACTAGTTGAAAACATTTGGAAGGATGTGCTAAATGAGAGTAGCTGACGTTGAGGGTAACAGTCTGTGTTAAATTTCAGCTATTATGCTACGATACAAGAAATAATAATTTTTTTCAGAGTTCTTATCACCTGGGACTCTAAACACTTGCCACCAATTTGAGAGACGACCATCTTACTCAACATCACTACACATTTACAGCTTCTGATGAGCAGTACTTGCAACATTTTAACTTTAATTTACAGTTTTTTTACACTGACTCCCACTTTTGCTCCTACTTTGTCATCAGTAATGTATACAGCACTAACCACGCAAGTTACATCTCAATGACATGTTCCTAATATCTCGAGGAACAAACAAACAAACTCTCACAATCAGAAGCCAATCACTAACTCACCTTAATAATGAAAGGAAAGGTTCCAATTTAAATATTAAACGTGCAAATAATACATGAAAATATTAATTATTCTAGTCACTGGAAAAACTTGGAGAATCAATGACAATTAACAGTCTCCTATTATTTATTTAACTTTGAAATTTTAGTGAATGAATAACTAGCATCAAGGTGTCCGAGATTCAACTACGTTTCAGAACTGGAGGAAAACAAAAGAGAGAGCAATTGCAATACATTTCAATACCCTGCAAAACACAATTTCAATACCCTGCAAAACACAACTTTACTGAGATCTAAGGTATTGACACAGTATTCAGTAAAACTGACTGCAGAGAACTTTACTCCAAAAGAATCTATTGTGTAATCAACAAAGGCTCAAAGTTAATCAAGCAACTGATTTGGAGGGGGGGGGGGGGGCTAAAAAACAGAGCAGTCCCTTTCATATAACAGCCAAGTAACACAAAGCCAAGTTCACTGGCTCTTTCACACAACTGCGAAACTGCTGTTTAAAATATTCATGACAATTTTCAGATGAGAGTGTGTGATTCAAATGATCTTGAGCTTAAAAGATGAATGTTTGGTTTTCTAGCTATCTGAGAGCTTACCATGTGAACAACATGCTGCTGGAAACATTTATCTATTAATTCTCTTGGTAAGGTAGCAAAACCTTTTGTAGGCCAAATTTTCACAAAGTGTTTGGTGATCCACTTTAAACTTTTTCTGTAAATATCATCCAATCCATATGCTGCAGCCAGAGGAAGGCATTCCAGTACTCCAACAGCACACATAGAACATGGCTTAAAAATAAAGAAACAGTTTTCAACTATGACAATATAAACTCATTAGTTACAAGCTACATGAAAACGCCTTAAATTATGTAGATACTGTATCTAGTTGCAATAAAATTACTCCAGGTATTAAAACACGAAATTGTAGTCAAAACAAAAGTTCAGACAATGAAAATAACTGGATGCAATAACAACAACATGGAGAGGACACATTTATACTAACTACATAGAGGAGGTGTTCAGTCACAGGCACAATGAAAAAGAACACTAGGAACCAGAATGAGATTTTCACTCTGCAGCGGAGTGTGCGCTGATATGAAACTTCCTGGCAGATTAAAACTGTGTGCCCGACCAAGACTCGAACTCGGGACCTTTGCCTTTCGCGGGCAAGTGCTCTACCAACTGAGCTACCGAAGCACGACTCACGCCCGGTACTCACAGCTTTACTTCTGCCAGTACCTCGGCTCCTACCTTCCAAACTTTACAGAAGCTCTCCTGCGAACCTTGCAGAACTAGCACTCCTGAAAGAAAGGATATTGCGGAGACATGGCTTAGCCACAGCCTGGGGGATGTTTCCAGAATGAGATTTTCACTCGGCAGTGGAGTGTGCGCTGATATGAAACTTCCTGGCAGATTAAAACTGTGTGCCCGACCGAGACTCGAACTCGGGACCTTTGCCTTTCGTGGGCAAGTGGTCTACCAACTGAGCTACCGAAGCACGACTCACGCCCGGTACTCACAGCTTTACTTCTGCCAGTACCTCGGCTCCTACCTTCCAAACTTTACAGAAGCTCTCCTGCGAACCTTGCAGAACTAGCACTCGAAAGGCAAAGGTCCCGAGTTCGAGTCTCGGTCGGGCACACAGTTTTAATCTGCCAGGAAGTTTCAACACTAGGAACATTTTTTCTGCTTTCAAACAATACTTCTCCAGAATTCAAACTCTCATGCATTCATACAAACAAAAACAACAACAACAACAAACACACACACACACACACACACACACACACACACACAGTGATTCAGTGTCATCAGGCACTAAAGCCAGACTCAGAGTCAGGCCTTAGCATTCTGTGACTACAATGGCCATGTGTATGTGTACGTGTATGTGAGAGTTCTACTTCTGAAGGAAGACAGTCCGAAAGCAAAAAAAAATATTTCTTGTATTCTTTTTCATTACACCTCTCTGCAACTCAACACTTCCTTGCCATGAGTGGCACTCTAATCTTTGCATATTGTTGTTCTATGCCTATCTGCTACTCAATGTCTCTAGTGTTCAATAAGCAGGAATATATCGTCTTATATACACAATGAGTTATAAATGAGGAAAAATATTCCAAATATCGCATACTGCTACACACAAATCAAGATCTATTGCTGTTATGTCTTTTCTCCAGGGCTTGTTCACAAAATAAGAAACAAATTGACCTTTTTATGAAACACTGAACCTCAAAGATATGAACATGTTGGTCTTCCACAAACTTATCACAGGATACTCTAAAGTCCTGATTTGTATTTGACAGCACTGGAAGATATGGGAAAAAAACACATCTCATCACAGAGTAAAAACAATTGTGTAAGGACTTGAGAACCACACAGTGCAACAACTACAACAGTCTGATGCATTATGAAGTTGGAGCTGTAAACAGAAAGAGTGGGTGATGATGCAAGGAAGAATGCTGCTTATAATGCAGATAAGTTATACAGCCTTGCCAGTTTTTCCTCCTGGCTCAGGTAGCTGCATAAGAACACTCAACATTTCCCTCCACATTTCTCAATTTTACAAAATTTTGCTGCAGTTCCATTTACTGCCACAAAAACATGGGAAAATTTTTGTGTGTTTGTAATGCAATGTGTGACATTGCACAAAAATATTTTCCTTATTTATGACTCACCCTGCATATTGATATAGGAATTTGTTAGCAAAAAACTAATAAAAGTGCTTTACACTCTCAAAACCATATCTGCTTCTCATATGTTAAAGGAAAGATGTGTCATCATTAATAAAAAACAAATTACATCAACTAATGCTGTACAAAGAACAATTAAGCAATCAGGACCTCCGATATCAAGTGCAAAACCTGCTTGCAGGGTATGAGATTAAAGAACAGGAAGTGCAGTGGTTATGGAGGTACTGTCACTGAAAAAAAAATTATTGTATTATTGACTATAAAGTGTAAAGTGAACTGTAACTGAAACCTACAACAAAATGACAGACTGCTACTCACCGTACAGGGGTGGCATTGAGTCAAAGACCAGCACAATGAAAAAGAATGCTGCAAATACACAACAATAATGGAAATTCTTGGATGGAGAAATACATAAAATAAAAGAAATGCAACACGAGTTTTCTGCTTCTGAAGAGGAACTTTGTACAAAAGCTGAAATATTTCCAGCATTCTTCTTCATTGTCCATTCTGTGACTCAACACCACCTTTGTAGAGTGGGAAGCAATCTATCCATTCCATTCTAGACTTTCCATTGTTTGTAATTTAAAATCATCTTTTGTTTCCTTAATAAATGGGCCCCAATGAGAGGTGGCAAATCAAACACTCAGAAAGACCTAGGACAGTTTTGCATTTTACAAATAAAATGCAGTCACTCAAAAGCTTTTTATAGCAAATACGGTGAACAGTGAACATCCGTCAGAATAAAAAGGTCATGTTTCCATATCAAGCGGTTAAAACTAACTACAACAATTTATGATATTTTGACATTTATAATGTACATTCATTACATATAGTAAATAAATGATCACTCCTTTGACAAGTGTATTAAAACACTACTGAGACATATCTCATGTCTGTTCAATGTCAGTACAAATTGCTTTACTGCATTATTGACAAATTAAAATATTTGGCCTAATAATAAATATATTTGTATGGACCTACCTTGTGAAAAAAATGGCAATACTTTACTTTCAAAGTATACATAATTACTTCTTTCAGGCCCTCCAGACCAAGCATGTCAGCCAATGTTGCTAACTCTACTATGCTAATACTATCTGGTATGTTGCTTGCTCCACTATAGATGTGGCAAAGTGCAAAATGGACTGCATTATATGAGAATCTGAAAATGAACACAAAATTTGTGAAATATAGCACCTTTCTGCATAGAAAAATAGTATCAGATATGATAAAGAATTCATCCCAAATGACTGAAAAGTCAAAACTCTTCCAATTACTCTAACTGATGACACAACACAAAAATGTAATGTTACTACGTTTACACAATTTATTTATAGGAGTAGCTTCCAGTCATATCTTTCAAAGGTTACTTCAGCTTGTTCGATTTAAATATGATTACTGCATTCATGCTAAAATGTGTCTGCACCATCACAGTAACCATAAATCGTATTGCAGCTCATCTGAGGGAAGGAGCAGAAACACAGACACCTTACAGTGACCAAATTACAACTTGAAACTAATACTAACAAATTAAAACACACAAAAAAAAACAGTAAATTTCAACAATGCTTCACTCTCACACATTATAAACAGTACACACACCGTGACCAGAGACAGTGGTCTTGTGTGTGTGATTTGAGCTTGTGTGGATGTGTGTATGAGTTTTCTAGTTTAGATGAGGGTCATTTAGCTGAAAGCTTCAATGTGTAGCAGTCTCTGTTGTGCCTGTCTGTGAATGAGTGTCTGCTATATAGCAGTGCGTATCAGTCCGTCCTTTTCATAGTATTGTCGTTATTCCATCCTGGATTTTCCATTGTGTAATACTTTCCTGTGATGTGAAAGCAAGTGTCAGGAGACTACATTTGAACAGGAAGGCAAATTGTCTTCAGCACAACACCATGTCCTATTGGCTTGAAAAGTTGCTTTTCCCACTAAATTATAAAGGGATCTGTATATCTTCAGAATATCTTAGACAGCTGAGATCAGCCATTCTATGTGTGCATATAGACTATTATGTCAGCATTGTAGCAGTTCATTATCATCCCACTGTTGAATCAAGAATCCAGACTTAATACATGGATCAATGGCTAAAAGAGTTGTTAGCCTAATTTGAAGATGCAACCCAGCGTTTCAGCATTTCCTTCACTTTTGCTTGAAGTATTAGTCCCTTTACATTTCTCACAAGTTTATGGGTTTGATGACCAAAATTTCATTTTCCCACAGTACTGAAGCAATCTTTACCTTTAAATTGGAAACAGGTAACATTTTACCCAGCAACATCAGATTTCCCAATGTTTTTGGTACAATTTGTGTCACAGAAATAGAGTCTTTTGGAGAGATCTTTAACATGATGCACAAGTTTAACTGCATATTTGTTTAGTACACAATTATAAATATGAACAGCACAAAATACATCACTTTACCTTCATAAACACACAAACCAACATTGCATTCACTCAGTTTGTTTCCATCAGCCAATCACCGCTCAGGACACACAATGTCAGGCAAATGTGTTTCCAGTAGTAAAACAGATCACTGAGAATCCTTAGTCAATATTCCTTTTACTATTTTGTAAACGAAGTTGGTTGCACCTGTTGTGTAGGCCGGGGACTAGGTTCGGTCAAAAATTGGTTATGAAATTTGCACAACTAAAGTGCCATATTTGTTTTCATTTTTGGGTTTTTAAACTCTGCCTTCTGGAGAATACAATGTATTCTTTTTTCTATTTAGACAACAGGAGCACCCCACATAAGCAAGCTTGCATACTAGAAAAATAAACTAATTTAACTAATGCACAATGTTAAAGATTTCTCAAAAACACACCTTTTTTTGTACAAGAATTTGTGCAAAATTGTCAGGAAGTGTGTAACGTCGAGTAAGAAACAAAAACAGCATATTATGTAGTAACGAGAAAATTATATGTATCATATTGTGTTATTGTATAAAATTATGTATTTTTTTTATTATTTATTTCTGAAAACGTCTGCGTCGGCGAGTAATAAAACCGACACAGAAGATAAATGTTAAACAGAGATTAAAAAAGGAACTAGTATATAATACGTGTTGAATATGAATGTCTTTGTCGTCTTAATTTGGAAGTTGTGCGAGTAAGATCTCCTGTTGTTGTCGTAGAGAACGCCAATGTAGCATTCTTTTGTCGAGACTAAGCAATGTACGCCATTACGTGTGAATTCACAAAGGTCTGTAATCACTGAGATATTTAAAGGTTTTAATAGAGGTGTTTAAATGAAAACTTGTATTATTTATTGTTAAGCTTGCTTGCATATTATCCCATCCTGTTGAGACATTTTTCAGTTATATAAATATTATCTGTGGTGCTGAGCTGCGTGGAGAACGAAGAGCCGCTGCCGCGGCGTATTTAAACGACTTACAATATAGTCGAGCATACCGCAAGGAAGCGGTAAAATAATAGTAAAAATAATATTATTTCTTTTAGCTCCCAGACTGGCAGTGAAGATCAGCAGATTTTATGATGTGTTGCAGATTGACGCGGGCTGCTGATAGGATATAATTTACAGTGCAAAAAAAATTTAATGTACCTTCAGAATCTGATAGGAATCTTGCTGTGCTCCGTTCTGATCTGGCAAACTTTATAGTGACAACGTATTTTTTAATGAGAGTCTCATGTTCTTGGGCTAGTCGTGGTATGAAATAGCATTTTAACGAGAAATAAAATCCACTGCGAACTTGTGTTTTTGAACGATCACACGAACTGTAACATCAGTGTTCATAACAAAGTAATTTCAACTTTTAATCACTATGAAGTAGGGAAGATATATTGATTCTTAGCATGAGTTGCAGTTATGAAAAATCGTTCCTTAAATTGTAGGCCAGATACAGAACAATAAGACTTCCATATATACATTTTATTCCGCTAAAAGGTAATGATGATAAAGAAAAGCAAAGCACAGCATTGCTAAAAGTATTTCACGTAACTCTTTTCGTAAATGTGTTGTTACAAAGAGAATAAATAAACCAAAGAGTAACAATTTTACAATCCGCGAGAGAGTTGGACGTGAAAAGTGTCACAAAGATAACAAACTGTTACTTCAGTGTAAGACTTGTCACATCTAGAGCCGTAGTTCCTTAGGCAAAAAGCAACTGATCTTAAGATTATATGCAATTCTCGTAGAAAAAAAAATAAAGAACCAATTTCAGCATTCAATAATTATCAATTATCAATATAAACTGCTGCTGACAGATTTACAATATTTTTACAAAGCAATGGGGAAAATGCAAAATTTCACAACATTTCATAAAAATTGCTAATTTTGCATCATGTCACTGAAAACTGCATTATTTTTCACTTCATCATTTACGCAAAATTTTCCTGGCCCTGCTGATGATTGATTGACAACGAAAAGTGTTGTAAAAACATAAAGAGGTACACAGTGCTTAAATTGTAGCAATTCCAACATGAGTCTATGTCTAATCTTTTGTTATCAGCTTAAAGTTTTTGCCTCTGAAGATGTCAATTTGCAGTTGACCCAACTAACGACTTGTTTTGTCCAACCTGCAACTTACACTGAGCTGCTTCGTCTCTAAGGGGATGCATGTAACGATCCGTCTATAGCTGCCATTCATTTGCCTCTTTTTATATCACCTACCAAATCTTGCTCTCAGCATCGTGCACAGGGGCAGCAGTGTGACAATGGGACGGCTGCCAAGGTGCATTGGGGCACCACTGCAGCTATCCAATAGATGATTAAAAACTTTGTACCCATCAGTCATTGTATTACTTAGCTAGCAGACTGATCTAATGCTTGTACGTTGTACCAAACCAGATCGTTTATTATTCTGAATGTTAATTTGAACTGAGTATTTACAGGCACATAGGGAAATACAAGATGCATTACGTGTGTATAAAAAGTTTCAGAACATAGAAAAGTTATGTTTCAACAAGTTTGAGAGACAGTAATAAACTGTGGTAACCCTTTGAAGAATAATTTACAGTGCAGCTTTCATTGTATGTGGTGTATAGTAATGAAAACTGAGCAGAACATTTACCTCAGAAATTTACATAAACTCTTAGTGTTTGAATTTAGATTTGGCATAACGAAGAACTTTTGTGAAAAAGTAGTCAGGTACGTATTTATGACCAAAAATGCAATTCTCACCATTATCCACCACACATATTTAGGGATATTGAGTATCAGATCCCCATTGATGGATGTTTCACCTGAATCTGAATAGAATTATTTTTTGAGTATCCAGGAACTGAAGTATGGAACAGATAGCAGTCATTCCATGCTCAAAAAGTAGGTATACCACCAACTGTACATCTTTTATTAGCTGACAGATGTAAACAGCCAATAGCTGTTCATAAAGGGACAATTTGGCCAAACGAAAGGCCTATTTTTCACATTCACTTGTTCCTTGTTCATAGATTGAAAACCATGAAGTCGCAACACAAATAATAATTATCTTTACGAACAGTCAACATGAATCTAGTGTGCTTGGAAGATTTCTGATTTCGTGTGTCCAGAAGACTTCATATAACTCTACAACAGTGTACTAAGAATTTCTGCAAAACAAAACCACAATGGCGCAAACGATATGGCTACTAAGATTCATGTGCTTGCTTTAGTGTTCAAATTCTGCGAGTGATGACAATGCCAACATCATAATTAAAACAGGAAGTCTTTGCTTATGCAGAGTGCAATTCTAACCTTGTCATCATTCAATGCACAATACCTTCATACTGAGATGACCTGTGAATTTCCACTTTAAAATCCAATATAACCAGTTCCCCTGTATTTTATGTTGCCAGGCATGAAACATTTCACTTTACAGTTCAAAACAACTATTGTGACTGACAATACTTACTACTGATACAGAAAAACAATATCTGCAAACTATATGATAAATGATAACAAACACATTTTGTATTTGTTGACATGAAGTTCATTACAACTAAAAATTTAGTTATAGCTGTAATAGTTTCTTACCCTTGTAATGAAATAACATTGCCAGCACTTTCAACCCATCCACCACTAAGCATGGCAGCAAAATACTGGCAGCGAGATGACAAAATGCATTTATGGGCCTTCATCCGTCTACCTCCAACTTCCACAGTAACATCTGGATTTATTTCTTCAAGGAACATCCTCAATAAGTCTTCCCCTAATCTTGACACAGGTGCACTGCGACCAGCACATGAAGATGATGCATCAGTTTCCTCAGTGCTGCCCTCTGAAGAATAATTCATTACCAGTTAACACTAAATTGTCTGTCAAATAATAAAAGCCAGCACTGAAGCAAAAGCTGTGTATTTATCTCTACAGAAAGCAAAAATAATCTCTGTGTGCATGCGCACTTGCATTTGAATATAAACTAATACATCATTTAACTACTAACATAGCTAACAGTAGGCAAAAAATGCAACTGACAAGTAAGTAAGCTCAGAGTTCTGCCAAACACTGGGTTATTAGAGAAATGCCAAAAGCTGCAAGCCTGAAGATAAACAAACATATAAAATGGTATACAATAACTTGCAGACCAACAAAGCCCAAAACAGTCCTGACAACTATCTGAAGAAGAAGAAGAAGAAGAAGCACCTATTAAGAGAAAGTAAATACAGATTCTACCCAACAGAAACTGTAGCTACAGTAAAAATATTTCTAAGTATTTATAACTCTGGGTAAACACACCGTTCTCATAAAAGATTATGATAAACTATCTCAGAAAAGTCACAAATTATTACATTGAGGCAGTCTACAAACTTTTATTAAAAAAAGAAAGAAAGAAAACAGCATCTCAAATGTAGAAAGTACAAACAGTGGTGCTCAGCATAATACAAGACGTGCATAAACCAGAGATGCTGAGTTGTAGATAGGCACAACAAAAAGACTGTCAAACAAAGCTTTCGGCTAAACAGGCTCTCATCAGAATTCCACACACTCAACCAACACACGCGCACACAACCACTGTTTCTAGCTGCCAAGGCCAAACTGCAAGCAGCAGTTGATGGGAGAAGCTGGAAAAGAGGGCTGTGTAGTGCTGTAATGGGAACATGGAAGGGGATACGTGGGCAAAGGACAATGACTGACTAAGGTTGAGGCTAGGAGGGTTACGGGAACAAAGGATATATTGTAGGGCCAGGCTGTGAAGCAGTACCGAAATGAAGAATGTCGTGTTCGGCAGTGTGCTCAGCAACTGGGGGTCCACCTGTCAGATGCTATCTCTCCATTCACCAACTGCCTCCGTAAGTCCCATCGTCTGGCCACAGAGGACATTCCCCCTCATGACTCAGTACCACCCAGAACTGGAGCAACTGAATCACTTTCTCCACCGGAGTTTCGACTGTTCTCCTCATGCCCTGAAATGAGGAATGTCCTACCCACCACCCTCCCTAACCCCTGCAACAGCAATATTCCGCCACCTACCTATACAACATCCCTGTCCATCCCTACACAACCCCCTGATCCCAACCACTTGCCTCATGGGTCATTCCCTGTAACAGAACTAGATGCAAGACCTGTTCTATACATTTTCCCATCACCACCAACTACTCCAGTCCAGTCACAAGCATCACTTATTCCATCAAAGGCAGGGCTACCTCTGAAACAAGTCATGTGATCTACAAGCTAAGCTGTAACCACTGTACTGCATTCTACATTGGCATGACAACCAACAAGCTGTCTGTCCGCACGAATAGCCACTGACAAACTGTTACCAAGAAACAGTTGAACCCCCATTGGTGCGCGTGCCATCTTCATTTCAATGACTGCTTCACAGTCTGTCCCATCTGGATCCTTCCCACCAACATCAGCTTTACTGAAGTGTGCAGGTAGGAACTCTCCTTGCAGAATATCCCCCGTTCCCATAGCCCCCCTGGCCTCAATCTTCATTAGTCACTGTCCTCACCCATCTACCCCTTCCCTGTTCACATTCCAGCACTACACAGCCCTTTATTCCTCCAATGCACCCAAAGTCTTTTTACTTCTCTCCTTTTCTACTAACAACCCCCACCCCTTGCACTCCGTCTAACCTTCTGACTGCACCTAGCTGTCCTACCTTCTCTCCACCTTGTTCCTGTATGCTCCTACAAGCAGCACTTTACCATGCCCCAACCCTATCCTGCTATCCCTTACACCTCCCTCCCCCCCCACCTTCTCCAAACCCCCACCCCTGGATGGCTTCTCCCATAATTTGCTGCTGCTTGCGGTGTGGCCTCAGCACCCAGAGAATGCGGTCGTGTGTGTGTGTGTGTGTGTGTGTGTGTGTGTGTGTGTGTGTGTGTGTGTAGTGGGGGGGGGGGGGGGGCACCTTTTGCCTCTCCCTGCCAAATGCTTTGTTGGCCAAAAGCTCACTTTTTGACAGTCTTTTTGTTGTGACCATCTGCGACTCAGCATCTCCACTATACGCTGAGTATCAACTATCCTTTTCACAATACTGTCATTATTCCATTCTAGATGTTCCATTGTTTGATTTTGAAGGTGAGCCTAAACATATGTATAAGCCAAGCCATATAGGCAAAATATTTTTCAGACCAAACTAGAAGATTCAGTTGCAAAGAATGTACAGCATGATGAAAGTCTGGGTATTAAACTATCCAGAAAGAAAAAGCTCCTACCGTAGCACAAAAAGGTGAGTATGTCCTGGCAGAGTTGGGGATGTAAAAGAAGGGAAGTAGCTTTTCAACTCATTTGGTAGCTTCAAAGATATTTAAATTAAAACCTCTTGACATATTCACACTCTTTTACTTATTAGTATTAGTACACATGTCATGTAATATAATGGACTGTGTCAAGTAAAGTAACTTATGTCATCCAACATGACATGATGTGTCATTAAAGTTTAGGATGCATGGACCCCTCACTGTGGGATACTTCCTATTATACTTCCTATTGTAGAACCATCCCACCCTCTACAAGCACAAAAATTTGTAAGTATTTGTTCTTGTAACTCTCATCATACATGTAACAGGGAGCGAGTTTTGGGGAGAAATGGTCACCTTGGTGAAAAAATATCAACACCCCCCAACACAGAAATAAAGAGATTGATTTAGCACCACCCCAGGAAGAAACACAAAAATGGTACAAATGGCTCTGAGCACTATGGGACTTAACATCTGTGGTCATCAGTCCCCTAGAACTTAGAACTACCTAAACCTAACTAACCTAAGGACATCACACACATCCACATACATCCATGCCCGAGGCAGGATTCGAACCTGCGACCGTAGCGGTCACGCGGTTCCAGACTGAAGCGCCTAGAACAAACACACCCCCCCCCACCCCACCCCCCGAATTTTATCCCACTGAGAAAAACTTTTTTAGCTATTACATGTATCCTCTTCAGCCATATGCTATTATATATCGATGTAATTCTTCTGCCTTCCCCAGCGACCTGTTGACATCTTTGAAGTGTCGGGTATTCTGCCAAATATCAGAGCCATTCTTCACCAGATGTTACCCGAGACTGCTCTTCGAATGGAACAGGTCCAGTTTTTATATCTGTGGCCTTCTCCCTCTATAGTTGGTTCCAGGCATGCCCTCTGCAGCCTGCACCCACTGGATGCATTTGTACTGTGTACGTACCTGTAATGTTTATCTCCATAGACAAACGAGATGTATTATTTGATACAGGTGCCAGTTGAATGTCCCAAAGATATATTAATTCGTATTACGCCACATTAATGTAATCTAAGAGGCCAGCAGAAAAATTAAAAATTATCTACCTTCAGATTTTTTACAACACATCTCTTGTTTTAATGCTTGTAACATAGCTCTTCTGTTCTTGTCTGCCGAGGTATGCAGACGTATATTTGTTCTCTATTTGTCTAGCAACTAAAAATTGGATAGCTTGTGAAAGAAAAGTATCTATTTCTACAAGCTTCAAGTACCCATGTTCCCCTCTATGTGCATCATGAACCATTACAGCTCCCTGCCGCCGTTGGATAAGCAGCTGCAGCAGCAAGTCGTATACTCCTAGCTCACTCATTTGTTACATAGTTTAATTCTTAATTTCTTTGCGTGTTTTTGGTACTTGCATTGTTTAATTCATAGATTTCGGGCGTATTATAGTATTTGAGAGTTGTAGCATCGCGTTTTAGTACCTGAATAGTGTAAATTCGCGTAGTCGTTTGTCTACTGTTTTTGTTTTGAACGGCCAGTGTCGGTTGGTCGCAGTCAGTGTGCTCCCTGCCGCCGTTGGATAAGCAGCTGCAGCAGCAAGTCGTATACTCCTAGCTCACCCATTTGCTACATAGTTTAATTCTTAATTTCTTTGCGTGTTTTTGGTACTTGCATTGTTTAATTCATAAATTTCGGGCGTATTATAGTATTTGAGAGTGTAGCATCGTGTTTTAGTACCTGAATAGTGCAATTTCGCTTAGTCTCCTTCCGCCGCCGAGCAGTGTCAGCAGTGCGCAAGTAGCAGCATTACTGCATTTACTAGGCAATCTTGTATTTTAATAACCGTTTAAATTTTGTCGATTTGTTTGCGCTCTCTGTAGATTACTTCAGACGTTCTTTGCAAAACAGTTTTTAGCATGGATAGGGACTGCAACTGCTGTGTTCGGATGCAGGCTGAGTTGGCATCCCTTCGCTCCCAGCTTCAGGCAGTGTTGGCTTCGGTCACACAGCTTGAGGCTGTTGCCAATGGGCATCACTGTGGGGGTCCGGATGGGGGTTTGTCGGGGACGGCCAGCTCGTCCCACGCATCCCCTGATCGGACTAAGACTGTGGTTGCCCGGGATACTGCCCGCATTGAGGCTGATCCCTCACCTGTGGTAGAGTGGGAGGTCGTTTCAAGGTGTGGCAGGGGGCGAAAGACATTCCGGAGGGCTGAACGGAAAGCCTCTCCAGTTTGTCTGGCGAACCGGTTTCAGGCTCTGTCTCAGGCTGATACTGATCTTCGGCCTGACATGGCTGCTTGTCCTGTTCCAGAGGTTGCCCCTCAGTCTGCAAGATCCGGGCAGTCGCAGAGGGTGGGCTTACTGGTAGTTGGGAGCTCCAACGTGAGGCGCGTAATGGGGCCCCTTAGGGAAATGGCAGCAAGAGAGGGGAAGAAAACCAATGTGCACTCCGTGTGCATACCGGGGGGAGTCATTCCAGATGTGGAAAGGGTCCTTCCGGATGCCATGGAGGGTACAGGGTGCACCCATCTGCAGGTGGTCGCTCATGTCGGCACCAATGATGTGTGTCGCTATGGATCGGAGGAAATCCTCTCTGGCTTCCGGCGGCTATCTGATTTGGTGAAGACTGCCAGTCTCGCTAGCGGGATGAAAGCAGAGCTCACCATCTGCAGCATCGTCGACAGGACTGACTGCGGACCTTTGGTACAGAGCCGAGTGGAGGGTCTGAATCAGAGGCTGAGACGGTTCTGCGACCGTGTGGGCTGCAGATTCCTCGACTTGCGCCATAGGGTGGTGGGGTTTCGGGTTCCGCTGGATAGGTCAGGAGTCCACTACACGCAACAAGCGGCTACACGGGTAGCAGGGGTTGTGTGGCGTGGGCTGGGCGGTTTTTTAGGTTAGATGGCCTTGGGCAAGTACAGAAAGGGCAACAGCCTCAACGGGTGCGGGGCAAAGTCAGGACATGCGGGGACCAAGCAGCAATCGGTATTGTAATTGTCAACTGTCGAGGCTGCGTTGGTAAAGTACCGGAACTTCAAGCGCTGATAGAAAGCACCGAAGCTGAAATCGTTATAGGTACAGAAAGCTGGCTTAAGCCAGAGATAAATTCTGCCGAAATTTTTACAAAGGTACAGACGGTGTTTAGAAAGGATAGATTGCATGCAACCGGTGGTGGAGTGTTCGTCGCTGTTAGTAGTAGTTTATCCTGTAGTGAAGTAGAAGTGGATAGTTCCTGTGAATTATTATGGGTGGAGGTTACACTAAACAACCGAACTAGGCTAATAATTGGCTCCTTTTACCGACCTCCCGACTCAGCAACATTAGTGGCAGAACAACTGAGAGAAAATTTGGAATACATATCACATAAATTTTCTCAGCATGTTATAGTCTTAGGTGGAGATTTCAATTTACCAGATATAGACTGGGACACTCAGATGTTTAGGACGGGTGGTAGGGACAGAGCATCGAGTGACATTATACTGAGTGCACTATCCGAAAATTACCTCGAGCAATTAAACAGAGAACCGACTCGTGGAGATAACATCTTGGACCTACTGATAACAAACAGACCCGAACTTTTCGACTCTGTATGTACAGAACAGGGAATCAGTGATCATAAGGCCGTTGCAGCATCCCTGAATATGGAAGTTAATAGGAATATAAAAAAAGGGAGGAAGGTTTATCTGTTTAGCAAGAGTAATAAAAGGCAGATTTCAGACTACCTAACAAATCAAAACGAAAATTTCTGTTCCGACACTGACAATGTTGAGTGTTTATGGAAAAAGTTCAAGGCAATCGTAAAATGCGTTTTAGACAGGTACGTGCCGAGTAAAACTGTGAGGGACGGGAAAAACCCACCGTGGTACAACAACAAAGTTAGGAAACTACTGCGAAAGCAAAGAGAGCTCCACTCCAAGTTTAATCGCAGCCAAAACCTCTCAGACAAACAGAAGCTAAACGATGTCAAAGTTAGCGTAAGGAGGGCTATGCGTGAAACGTTCATTGAATTCGAAAGTAAAATTCTATGTACCGACTTGACAGAAAATCCTAGGAAGTTCTGGTCTTACGTTAAATCAGTAAGTGGCTCGAAACAGCATATCCAGACACTACGGGATGATGATGGCACTGAAACAGAGGATGACACGCGTAAAGCTGAAATACTAAACACCTTTTTCCAAAGCTGTTTCACAGAGGAAGACCGCACTGCAGTTCCTTCTCTAAATCCTCGCACAAACGAAAAAATGGCTGACATCGAAATAAGTGTCCAAGGAATAGAAAAGCAACTGGAATCACTCAATAGAGGAAAGTCCACTGGACCTGACGGGATACCAATTCGATTCTACACAGAGTACGCGAAAGAACTTGCCCCCCCTTCTAACAGCCGTGTACCGCAAGTCTCTAGAGGAACGGAGGGTTCCAAATGATTGGAAAAGAGCACAGATAGTCCCAGTCTTCAAGAAGGGTCGTCGAGCAGATGCGCAAAACTATAGACCTATATCTCTTACGTCGATCTCTTGTAGAATTTTAGAACATATTTTTTGCTCGCGTATCATGTCATTTCTGGAAACCCAGAATCTACTATGTAGGAATCAACATGGATTCCGGAAACAGCGATCGTGTGAGACCCAACTCGCCTTATTTGTTCATGAGACCCAGAAAATATTAGATACAGGCTCCCAGGTAGATGCTATTTTTCTTGACTTCCGGAAGGCGTTCGATACAGTTCCGCACTGTCGCCTGATAAACAAAGTAAGAGCCTACGGAATATCAGACCAGCTGTGTGGCTGGATTGAAGAGTTTTTAGCAAACAGAACACAGCATGTTGTTATCAATGGAGAGACGTCTACAGACGTTAAAGTAACCTCTGGCGTGCCACAGGGGAGTGTTATGGGACCATTGCTTTTCGCAATATATATAAATGACTTAGTAGATAGTGTCGGAAGTTCCATGCGGCTTTTCGCGGATGATGCTGTAGTATACAGAGAAGTTGCTGCATTAGAAAATTGTAGCGAAATACAGGAAGATCTGCAGCGGATAGGCACTTGGTGCAGGGAGTGGCAACTGACCCTTAACATAGACAAATGTAATGTATTGCGAATACATAGAAAGAAGGATCCTTTATTGTATGATTATATGATAGCGGAACAAACACTGGTAGCAGTTACTTCTGTAAAATATCTGGGAGTATGCGTACGGAACGATTTGAAGTGGAATGATCATATAAAATTAATTGTTGGTAAGGCGGGTACCAGGTTGAGATTCATTGGGAGAGCGCTTAGAAAATGTAGTCCATCAACAAAGGAGGTGGCTTACAAAACACTCGTTCGACCTATACTTGAGTATTGCTCATCAGTGTGGGATCCGTACCAGGTCGGGTTGACGGAGGAGATAGAAAAGATCCAAAGAAGAGCGGCGCGTTTCGTCACCGGGTTATTTGGTAACCGTGATAGCGTTACGGAGATGTTTAATAAACTCAAGTGGCAGACTCTGCAAGAGAGGCGCTCTGCATCGCGGTGTAGCTTGCTGTCCAGGTTTCGAGAGGGTGCGTTTCTGGATGAGGTATCGAATATATTGCTTCCCCCTACTTATACCTCCCGAGGAGATAACGAATGTAAAATTAGAGAGATTAGAGCGCGCACGGAGGCTTTCAGACAGTCCTTCTTCCCGCGAACCATACGCGACTGGAACAGGAAAGGGAGGTAATGACAGTGGCACGTAAAGTGCCCTCCGCCACACACCGTTGGGTGGCTTGCGGAGTATCAATGTAGATGTAGATGTAGATCTTCGGACACACAGGAATAATCCTCAAGAAGATGACTGCTGCACCACCACCACTGTCATACTACGAGAGAGAAGAGGTAATTATTAATAGGAAGAGAACTTTCACGACTAATCATTTTGAGTACATGTTGCAGAAGACTCAAGGCAGTACCTATCTTCATGTCCTGCATGGGGTTTGTGTAAAAACAATAAAAAATAAAAAAGCTACCAATTGACAGGTGCTGGTGAGTACGATGCTATGTGCATGCCAGTGCACTGAGATTCTGAAAATGGAACACCAGCGAGCCAACAGGCGTGCCAGAACTAAGTCAGAATGCCTAAGAACACACATCTGCAGAGGGTATGCCTGGAACTGACCATGAGGGGGAGGGGGGTCCAGGTATAAATACTGGATCCATTCCACTCACTCAAAGAGCAGTCTCAGGTAGCATCTGATGTAGATAACAAGTTATGTTATTGAAGTATCGTGCTGATATGTTGCAGGCTTCCAGACACACCAAAGATATTGATATTATATGCTGTTTACTACGGCTGGCAAATCATCTGGATTTTGGGTGCAGGACCACAGACATTAGCCTACAAATTACAAGATGCAGGTGTGCCACCACCTTGCGGCTGAGACAGCTCATTGCACTGAGGAAGTAGGATTAACTCAGAAAAAAGTGTTAATATATCGAGATGTTTTAATTTAAATGTCTTTGAGATGCCAGATAGGTCGAAAAGCTAGTTCCCTTCTTTTATATCCCTAACTCTGCGCAGGACATATTCGCCTTTTTTGCACCACAACAGGAGCATTTTTCATTCTAGTTTGCAGCTTTTACTCTACCATATTTTTGGCAACCGATGAAGATTTTTGTTGACTTGGACAAGACTGATCCAGATTTTTTTTTTATTGTCTTTCAAACCATGTTGCTCGAGTTAGGGATCATTAGTCTGGCTCCTCTACAATTACCTGCCTGGTAACTTGTGACGAAGCAAGCTGGGATCTCTTTACTTCCTCTCTTGTTTTGCCACCTGCCATCTTAAATTCATTTTTTAAATTTTTGACAAATTACCATTAACATACATGAGTATAATCTTCATTTCCACAAAAGAGAAAGGTTGGCCCTCAGTCTTAGGAATACAGCATCACGTCTAATTTTGTGCTTAGTTTTGTGTATGTAGTTAATTTCTTTAGACTAACCCTAGTTAATATCTTTTGTTACACAGTGAAATCAGTAACTGTTTCATGACAAAGATTCTACTAATGATAAACATTTGGAAGAAGAACCACTAACAGTCTTAAATATTTATTTGGCTCTATTCTAAAATATATTAACGAAGTCAGCCCTTAATTAATTCCAAAGTAATTACCAGTTTTGTCAAAAGTATTGTTTGTATAACTACATCTGTTAATTACATTATTTAAACAAATAATTTGGCCTAAGCTTTGTAGTAGAAGTAACTGTTTAAAAGGAGGAATTTTTCTATATATTCAGTTAATTGAATGAGTTATGTTTTAATTGTAATTTCAGTAACTTAAACCTCAAACAATGTATAGTTTCAGTACCTATTATTGTGAGGCTATATAAAGGCCTGATTTTTGGTCCCAGGATAGTCATTCCATGGCCAATTTTCAGACGAGAAACCTGTACTGGTTAGGTCAGCAACAATGCATCAACTTAACCATGAAATAAGTGTAACACATATAGGCAGTGTGTTAAAATAACGACAGTGTCTGTTCAATAGTGCCACACGTACTTTATTATTCTGCAAGAACTGTGTGGTTAGGTTTTTACTGGTCATAGATGTTCAATGGTAAACTATTGCAGCAGTATGCTGATGTTTGCCTGCAAACTATTAATGAGTTTTATCAAAAGTTAACCAATAGTGAACTGGCCATATTAACTGTGTAATATTGTGGGGTTGTGAACAGTGAAAACAAAGAACTGTGAAATACAACTGTGCAACTGTCGGCTACATCATTTACAGTAGTCAGTGTAGAACTTCCACCCCCCATTTTTCTACCAATATAACAACACAGTACATTGACACTGAGGATTATCAACAAAGAAATAAAGCAGGTGAACGTCACAAACTTACTTAAAAGTTTATTATATAACAAATTGAAAGATTCAGACAATAAATACTAAACTACTGAAAATTATACATCTAGTTATTATCTCTTATCTTGAAATTCTTTTCATTGTTTATTTACAGTATGCAATAATAAAAACTGAAAATTAAGACCTGCCCACTAGAAAATCGCACATGATTATTTTTGCATGAAATGTTGCAACAAACAATCCAAATTAAGTACGAGTCTGATTGGTTGATATAAACAGAACTGCAAAACAATAAATGCACAACTCAATACTACCAACTTTTCAATCCAGTATGAAAATTGATGAACTTAAGCTTGTTTTGTCTGAAAATAAACTTTCTACACAATAATATAGTAGTCTTTGAAGGAAAACCCAGTAAAACATTTTGTGTTGGCTAGAAATAAGGTGACTTTTTTTCTGAGAGTTGTTTTAAAGCAATTTTTGGGTTTGTTTAATTTTCTGCATGGTCATCAATAAAGCTTTGAATGCTTGATCAAACAGTATACCATCTTTTACAGGGATAGGTGACTCTGGTTTGGTACATTCACTGTTTTGCATGTCCAAAGATTTTTCAATGATTTTAAGCCATGTTTAATGTGTAAACAATGAAACAATAATCAACTGTAACGACCAGTTTTTTTAAAATTATATCTGAATACAGCACTTAAAATGCAATACATTTCTACAAAACACAGTTTCATGTGCAAATGCGTGATTTTTTGCATATAAAATCCGAATGACGAAAGATTTTTGGAACCACACCTTATAATTACTGTAAGAATATATTTTTTACTGTCACCTGTATCACTTTAAACCATCTCAGCATGTGTGACACACATAAAACCAGATTTTACGTCTGTTTTATGTGCAAATTCAGACTGCCACATCATGGCAGTCGATAAAAACTTCACAAAACAACAGGATGACAACTAATTAGATGTATTTGTCTACCTTCATAAATAATTAAAACAGTTTTGCACAAGTTTGAAACATAGAAGAGGTGCATGTAAAAAAACTAACAAAAATCATGTCTTTTCCATGTAAAATTAAAATGAAGCTGGATTTTTGAAAACAAATTTTCAATTTTATCATAAGAATGCATTTTTTGTCTATCTGATTCATTTAAAATCGTTTACGCAGATTCAATTCACATGAGAACAAATTTTACAAGCTACATGTAGCTTGACTTTAAACCATTGCTTCTCAAGAATGGCTCAAAATTATTGGATAAAA
Source organism: Schistocerca serialis cubense (assembly GCF_023864345.2). Taxonomy (NCBI): domain Eukaryota; kingdom Metazoa; phylum Arthropoda; class Insecta; order Orthoptera; family Acrididae; genus Schistocerca; species Schistocerca serialis. The sequence continues at coordinate 80,169,646 of NC_064642.1, read as the reverse complement.
AGATTTCTTTTTACTTTATTCATTAATCTACCTTCATGCAAAGTTTCAGCTGATTCATACAAGCAGCGCACTTCAAAAACCTCCCACAAAAATGCATTTCTGCACAGAAAATCTGACCGTAGCAAGATTTTTTTTAAAACAGTTAAAACTTATCTTACACAAAGGTCACATACACCAGTTGACCAAATCTGAACAATCGGACTCACTCCAGTCCACAGGTAAAATCCAAACTGTACCATTAGCTGTGCCCAGTTAAAATCCTTTGCAGAAGGAATTAATCTACTCGCACAATTTGCCTGGGCACCAGCTCCAGTTTGTTGTTCAAAACCTGCTTAATATACTGTAACATAGCTACAGTAAGGCAGATGTTCAAATGGCTATAAAAAGCCGCTGGTCCATGCTAGACCAGAATGAAGATACTCTTTCAAAAACATACTATGACCTAATATATCTGCATTTATTGCAGCATAATATGAGGAAAAGCAGTTTATATGCACATACAGAGGGGATTGCAATGAAGAAGAAGAAGAAGGCTGTCACAAAAAGCGCTAACAGTTTCTGGAAAGCATCATCAACTGGTAATTTTCCACCAGAATGTTTGAGGCTTGTGTAATAAGCTAAATGAAGAATCAATGTACATGACCATGGAAGTACACACTGCACCCATATACTGTGCTTCACTGAGCACGATGTTTACTCTGGAGTGGAAAGCCTTAATAGCTGATCACAATCTGACGACTTCATACTGGAGAAAGCAAACGGAAAGAGTATGGATTGTTATTGTTGTTAAGAACTGTGTCAAGTGGGATTCAATTGATGTATATGATATTTGTCTAGAGTGATGTTTTGGAGCATATGCCAATAAATTGTCTGTAAATAAGTCTACCTTGTTAACTGTAGCAGTATACAGGGCACCTTCATGGAATCTTGGCTCACTTTTAAACCAGCTTGATTCGTTTTCACTGCAACTGTTTAAATGTAAGAGAGATATCATAGCATCTAAGAACCACATTTTTTGGCCCTCATTAATCCAGATTTCTGATTTATCTGGATTCAGTTTTTTGTTTCCCCTTCCTTGAACACGAAAATGTGTGGTATACAGTTGATAAAGTATGGTATACATAGAGTTGTTACGTTGGCACCAAAGGTAACTTCCATCAACCATTATTATGGTCAGTGTGGATTTAGACCCTACAGAGTTAATAATATGTACCGTTATTGTTCTCTCATTCCCCTGTTTTGAGTGCATGTGAGTGAAATGGTTACACTGAGAAAGAAAGTGGTTGTTTTGATAGACAAAAAGTTGGAAGCACTAAACAGACTAGACAAGGAAAACCGTTGAAAAAGATAGCTGCAGAATGTGATGTAGGTACATCAATTGTGACAGATGGGAAGAAAAACCAAAATGAAATGGAACACTTGTGCTACAAAATGACGACTAAAGACTATTTTCGGAATTACGGTACAATAAAGAAAGCATGAAATGAAGCACTGGGTGAAGCATTATTTATCTGTTTAAGTGAGAAAAGAGAGCATATGTTCTGGTATCCAGTCCAATCCTGCAGAAAGGCACTAAACTTAAACAGTAAGCTAACCAATTGCGATCCTAACTTCACAGTAAGCTAAAGTTGGTTGGAAATATGGTAAGCTCTTCATAGCACATGCCATCTTTCAGTGAAGTTATTTTCTCCAAAAACTTAAACCTAAACCACATTTATAATACAAATGAAACTAGACTTTTTTTATCGGATGCTGTCCAGTGAGATACTGACTTCCAAATTAGATGACTAACTGTACTTTGAGATTTCAATGTAAGTTTCCAAACAAACAATAAGGGGAAGAAGGGCCAACAAAATCAGGTATACGCCTACAACTTCATCCCTGTTGTCAGTTTTCCCCACAAATTTATTTTTACAGAGTATCATGGAAATACTGAAACACCTTTTTCCTAATTCTATATGTTAGATACGCATAGCCTCCATAACCAGAAATTAAGCCAGCTCTGATCAAATAAGCCACATATTTAATGCTTCTATGAATCAGGATGGGAGCATGGATTTAGATGGAATGAAGCTTGCTATAGTGAAGCCTCTCCACAAAATATGAGACACAAAGTATCATACCCTCTGTCTCCTGACCATATTCACGAATGTCCTTGAGAAAGTATTGTATTTCAGAACTGTAAGGCACATTGAAAACTTTGACATCATCAGTGAAAGACAGTTCAGTTTCCAAAAAGGTATTTCCACAATTGAAGCTGTATTTTCTTTCAAGAAATCCCTACGTAAATAAATGAAACCACTTGGGATATTTTGTAATCTTTCTAAGGCTTTCGACTGCGTGGATCACAAAATACTTCTTCACAAAGCATGCCACTATGGCATCAGAGGGGCAATGGGAAACTGGTTAAAATCCTACTTCCAAGACAAGAAGCACAATGTACTTTTTGAGGAGAGCAGCAAAATTTGTGAGGGGTAGAGTCTGACAGGGGCAACTGTACTTGGTCCACTGCTGTTTCCCATGTATATAACTGACTTATCTTTTGTGATACAAAGTATACAAGTCCACTATGCTTGCTGATCATATTAGCATTGTGATAAGCATTGAACATACCACTGGTCTAGAGACTGATGCCAACAAATTACTTCCAAAACTCCTAACCTGGTTCAAAGTAAAATCAATGTCAATAAATCTGAGAAGAACTAATTATATCCAGTTCAGCTCTGATTACAAATTCCCACAGAAGGTAAACTATTTCACCTGACAGCCAGCAAATTACAGAGTACAATGCACCAGATTCCTAGGTTTCAACATAGGTAGCAGGGTTCGCCTGGAACCTCATGTTCTCCATATCATAAAAAAATTGTCCTAGGCTACTTCTGCTATTCAGACAATCTCTCGTATTGGAAACATCAGTGTCGCCAAGTTCACTTACTTCACGTACTTCCACTACGTTCTGTACTATGGAATTATCTCCTGGTGGAATTCACTCACATCAAAGAAAATTTCATTTTGGCAGAAAAGTGCTGTCTGAATTATGTGCAGAGTTCCCTTGAGAACATCGTCTTAATCTCTTTAAGAAACTTAGGATAATTACTACAATTTCCCAATATATCTATTCCATTATGAGCTTCATGGTTGACAAACCTCTGCACTATGAAACCAATGAAATGAACCATGATCATATTATGAGGAAGGAAGGCTGACCTCTATTGTGATTTCAAAAATCTAACTCTGGTGCAAAAAAGGAGTACAGTATTAAAATATTTAAATCATTACTGAATAACATCAAAGGTCTATGTGGGTTTTAAATTATTTAAAAATAAAGATATATTTCTTGATAAAACATGTTATGCATGACACAAAATTTTTTGACACATGCATAAACCCTTTATGAACACATTTTTACTGTTTGTTATGTATTGCACAACATGTGTTAAACCTTGTATGACTTTTTTAATTTCATTTCTGTTTTGTTCTAGCTTCATGTTTTTATTTTCCCTGCAATTGTTTTTGTGAAGTAACTGTACTTTGTCCTAAGTAATTTACATATTCTTTAACAGGTAACAGCACAGCTCTATTAAATACATAGCTGCAGCACACAGGATAAGGATGATACTATTTTGGAAAAACTGGTAGAAGCCGACCTTGGGGAAGATCGGTTTGGATTCCGTAGAAATGTTGGAACACGTGAGGCAATACTGACCCTACGGCTTATCTTAGAAAACAGATTAAGGAAAGGCAAACCAACATTTCTAGCATTTGTAGACTTAGTGAAAGCTTTTGACAATGTTGACTGGAATACTCTCTTTCAAATTCTGAAGGTGGTAGGGGTAAAATACAGGGAGTTAAAGGCTGTTTACAATTTGTACAGAAAACAGATGGCAGTGTAAGAGTCGAGGGACAAGAAAGGGAAGCAGTGGTTGGGAAGGGAGTGAGACAGGGTTGTGGCCTCTCCCCGATGTTATTCAGTCTGTATATTGAGCAAGCAGTAAAGGAAACAAAAGAAAAATTCGGAATAGGTATTAAAATCCATGGAGAAGAAATAAAAACTTTGAGATTCGCCGATGACATTGTAATTATGTCAGAGACAGCAAAGGACCTGGAAGAGCACCTGAACGGAATTGACAGTGTCTTGAAAGGAGGATATAAGATGAACATCAACAAAAGCAAAACGAGGATAATGGAATGTAGTCGAATTAAGTCGGGTGATGCTGAGGGAATTAGATTAGGAAATGAGGCACTTAAAGTAGTAAAGGAGTTTTGCTATTTGGGGAGCAAAATAATGGATGATGATCGAAGCAGAGAGGATATAAAATGTAGACTGGCGATGGCAAGGAAAGCGTTTCTGAAGAAGAGAAATTTGCTAACATCAAGTACGTAACATCGAATATAGATTTAAGTGTCAGGAAGTCATTTCAGAAAGTATTTGTATGGAATGTAGCCATGTATGAAAGTGAAAAGTGGGTGATAAATAGTTTAGACAAGGAGAGAATAGAAGCTTTCGAAATGTGGTGCTACAGAAGAATGCTGAAGATTAGATGGGTAGATCACATAACTAATGAGGAGGTACTGAATAGGAGAGAAATTTGTGGCACAACTTGACTAGAAGAAGGGATTGCTTGGTAGAACATATTCTGAGGAATCAAGGGATCACCAACTTAGTATTGGAGGGCAGCGCGGAGTGTAAAAATCTTAGAGGGAGACCAAGAGATAAATACACTAAACAGGTTCAGAAGGATGTAGGTTGCACTAGCTACTGGGAGATGAAGCTTGCACAGGATAGAGTAGCATGGAGAGCTGCACCAAACCAGTATCTGGACTGAAGACCACAACAACAACAACGACAACCATCCTTTAAAGGAAATAAAACTGATACAGTCTCAGCATTTATTTGGTGTTCTACTGGTGCTTGTCTTAATAATAATAATAATAATAATAATAATAATACAAGGTGTACAACATTGCTTCCACCATTTGCCAATAGGTGGCATCAACGGTACGCAGCAGACGAAAGAAACAGATCGCAGATGTCAGGCACTCAGCTTGGACCTCGGTTAACATAACCTCATTCAAACATTAGTTGATTTGTGTCTGCATCATAAAGTTGTTCTTGATTGAAAATGGCAGTTTATGAGCCTAATTCTCGTAATTTGCGGGAGGTGTTACTGTTTTGTTTCAATATGAAGAAAACAGCAGCTGAGTCTCGTTGAATGCTTTCAAGTATGTACGGTAAGGACGCTATTAGTGAAAGAACATATCGTGAGTTATTTCAACGCTTCAAGAACTGTGATTTTAACCTCTTAGACCAGCATAATGGTGGAAGAGAGAATGTTTTCAAAGATGCAGAATTGGAGACATTGCTGAGTGAAGACTCGCGTCAAACTCAAGAAGAATTGGCATGATTATTGGGAGTGACACAGCAAGCCATTTCAAAATGTCTCAAGGCTATGGGCATGATTTAGAAAGAGGGAATTTGGGTCCCGTGTGAGCTGAAACCAAGAGATGTTGAACGTGAACAGTTGCTTCAGAGGCAAAAATGGAAAGGATTTTTATATCGCATTGTGGCCGGGGACAAAAAATGGGTTCATTGCGATAACGCTAAACACAAAAATCATGGGGATATCCCGGCCACGCTTCCACGTCAACAGCCAAACCGAATATTCACGGCTCCAAGATCATGCTCTGCATTTGGTAGGACCAGCTCGGCATCGTGTACTATTAGGTGTTAAAACCAAGTGAAACAATCACAGGTGCTCTTTATCAAATGCAATTAATGTGTTAGAGCAGAGCATTAAAGACAAACGGCCGCAATACAGCGAGAGGCATGATAAAGCGATTTTGCAGCAAGACAATGCTCAACCAACCCCACGTTGCAAAAGAGGTCAAATCATGCTTGGAAACATTAAAATGAGAAGTCCTACCCCACCTGCCGTATTCTCCATACATTGCTTCTCTGACTATCACCTGTTTAGATCAATGTCGCATGGCCTGGCTGACCAACACTTCTGACCTCATGAAGAAGTCACAAATTGGATTGAATCGTGGATCGCTTCAAAAGGTGAACAATTTTTTTGATGCGAGATTCGTACACTGCCCAAAAGGTGGGAGAAAGTATTGGCCAGCAATGGAAAATATTTTGAATGATACATGTGTAACCAATTTGTTTCATTAAAGCCTCAAATGTTGGGGGAAAAAGCGGTGGAAGCAAAGTTGTACACCTTTTAATAATAATAATAATAATAATAATAATAATAACTGGACATAATGTCTGAAGCAACTGTGATTATGGTACTGAACTTTCTGGAGACAAGAACTGGAGACTTGGTTGTTACAATCCACTGTTGCTTACTCAATCTGCATCTCTCGTGTTTCACAGTTCTGAGTGACTTTTACATCACCCCTTTCTTAACTATTGCTGGTCCAATACAGTCTTTTCAAAGCTCCATTGTTGGTTCCACCCTAGTCTGTACTCTTATTAAGTAAAAATTATTTTCCCCCGTCTTGCCACAAACAATAAGACAACGTAGGATGCCTCTGAAGTAAATGCAGAACGTTACACTGCTAGAAACAAAATTTCCTTTACAGGAATTGCACGGGGGTGTAGGAATGAGAGATATTTCAAATGTCAGTATCATTATGAGCCATCAGCTGAATCATGCAAGATACTTTTAAAATAGCCAAGAGATCACTATGTTTATTTCTAGGACCTGTTGTCACTTATCTTAAAAGCTGTACACATTCCACCTCCACTACCCATGACATTTTTTATGTTCCACAACTTCTACACTAGCTAATAAGCACTGTTCTTTCTCAATAACTAACTAACTTACAATTGTACAGCAATTGACAGGAATTAAGTCATTACTTATGGAAGAAGTAGTTCACATTCTTAATTGCATATGAAGCAATTCAGTTACATGTTTTGGCTCAAATAGTCCCTAATGAGCAATGTAATATGCATGAAATGATAGTCTTCCCCATACCCTGTAAACTAAATTAATGGCAATGTTAAATTTTAAACTGAAGGCTCAAAAACGTTATTGTCATCACATATTGACTCAAAACACATGACATTCCAACAGTACTCTAAATAGCACAAAAAGTAAAGATTCACATTGATGTGACCCTCTGCTTTATAAACAGGTATTAGAAAGTCCTGGCGGAATGTAAATAATTGAAGGAATAAAGGTAACAACTCACCAAATCGTAGAGGTACTGAGTTGCTAAAAGGCACATCAATAAGCTTCTGTTTGATAGCTAGCCAAGTTCTGTTTCTTCACTGTGCGACATTCGACGATTCACAACCTCTACCATTTGGTGAGTTGTTACTTCTACTCCTTAAATTATTAGTGCTTTTATGCATGCCATCTTCCTTCTCTCTGATACTATTATCTCTCTTAAAGCTAACAGTTCTCTTTGGCATCTCATTAGAATGAAAACTAGAAGAGTTACAAATCCATACATTCTTACCTAATCCTGAAGGACCCATACTGCTCTGCATACTGCTCAGGTCAGATGTTTCAGACACTTGTGTTTCATTATCTTCGCCTTCAAGCTGCCCGGAAGAAGGAGACTTGCTGTGCCCAGTCTTGGGTGAAGAACTGGAAGCAGCTGTTGAATGAAGGTGTGGAAAAAGTCTACCTAACGATTTGCTTGTTGCCCCGCTACCAATAGAGCGAGTCATCAATAGCTTATTCTCAATCCAAGATGTTTCTGGAATGCTGCGTGTCATTCTGCCAGTACTACTAAATGAAGGCAGAGGATCTACACTGCATGAATCTGGTTTTGTTTCTGGCTCTCTGTCCAGATCTGAAAGTTTCACAAAGCTTCCACTAACGGCCGATTTTGCTTCAGACTCCCGAAATTCGACTTCTGCAGCATTCCCATCTTTCGTGACCTCCACAGTGGAAGTTCTGTTAGATGACTCTGAAGTAAGCTCCTGCTCCTTCCCTGTTTGTAAATGACATTCCTGATCCAGCAATTTTTTTGGTAATCTCTTGTCACCACTTCCAGAAGAGCATTCAACGTCAGAGCCATGTGAGCTACTGGAAACATTTTTCTCCAGAACAGTGTGTTCACTCTCTCCCTTTGCCAAACGACGCTGTCTGTAAACTTTATTATCAACAACTGATGAACCCTTGTTTTGATCTGACCTGTCTGTAGCTACTGGTGAGTCAGAGTCCTTCATATCTGTCTCTTCGAGTGCTATAAACAATGCTTCTGAGCTTTTCTGTTGCACTTTCTCACTGTAATTTTTTTCTTCTGCTATTGTATTAATTTCACTTTCAGAATTCCCTTCAGAACTCAATGAACGCTTCACGTATTTCTCATAAGTCTTTGACATCAGACGGCCATGACAAGATGAGGACATTTGCTTAACAATATGGCCATCTTCACTAAGAGACTGGCTGCTGCTTTGGAATCGACTTTTTGATAATGAAGAGGCACTAGAAGATTTTTCTTCGCTGCTGGTTGAGAGAGAGCTCCTATCAACAGATAGACTGTGTGCACGCTTATGTTGTTTCCGAGAAACAGCCCTTTCTTCAGTTTCTGGGTTCCAAGAATGGCGATTGAAGGTTGGCCTCAGACCAGAGGGCAATGTCTTGCGTCTTGTGACAGGGGAATCAGATTCTATGAACATAAATACTGCCTGTTTTTTCTCAGGCATTTCCTTAACTGTTCTGTCAATGGCTGAAGCAGCATGCTCTGTTACAGATGAAGGATTGCTGGCATCTATATACATGTACGTTCCTTTCGAAGAGTGTTGCTTTTCATCAGCTACATCAAAAGTCGTTCCAGCAATTCGGTTTTGTTTACCTGATTTTGAAGGACCCTCAGTTTTTATAGACTGTACAGTTTTTCTCTTTGGAGAAGAAGGGGAGAGCTCTTTTTCATCTGTTCCATTCATGTCTGGATGAGTTTCTTGTTTTGGAGCACTAATGTCAATGAACATTGAGAACATAAGATTTTTTTTCTCACTTGAAACATCTTTAATTTCATCTGCAGAATGCTGTTTTACAATGCTATTAATTCCTTTCTTTTGACTCAGTTCTTCCTTTCCTAAGCCAACAAAATATCCACACGACTTGCCCTCCTGAGCATTTGATTTTAAGGAACGAACTTTTACTTCTGTATTACTGGGTACCTTCCTCTCAGACTTTCCAGTCTTTGGTTCAGACAAGTCAACAAAATATCCTAAACCACAACTCTTCACTGATGATGCAGATGCACTTTTCTGAATTTTGTTTTCCTTCGGAAGCACTTCACTACTCTTCAAATTTAGACCATGTCCTTGTGATGCTGATTCTTTTAATTCAACAACATAACCATTAGTTGCTTCTTTGTTTTCAACACTTTGATCTTGTTCTACAGAATCAGTTAGATTTTTTGAAGGTGCCATAGCAATATCACTCTTGCGACGCCTTCTGGAGTCTAAAGGTGGCTTTTTTGCAACAGTTACTGCACAGTCACTCATATCCACTACCCAGGCTGACTTTGCAGATACGTTTTTGGGAGCCTGGGCATCAATCGTATCTACATTTGTCTCTGGTAATGCTGGGGCAGCACCAGAAAGAATAGGAGCCAATTCATTTCTTCTACGGGATAAGACAGGGCTGTCATTTATCTTTCTCGGTTTCACAGAAAAATCTACTGTTGAAACACCTCCAGAAATTATAGGGGTTGACTCTGTGCGTTTCTGTTTCTTTGGGCTATCCCACGGTTTCTTTTCCTCAACAATATCACTGAATGTTAATGCACCAGAAACAACAGGTTTTGAATTGCTATCATAATTAATAGCAGCATATTTTTGTGAGTCTTTATCAGTCTCAGATAATGCAGCCAAATCAGTAGTCAACCCATTTGAATTCAAAAATTCCTGCTTCTGAGGTGGCATTGACTCACAATACTTTTTATACTCATTTGTGTAAAGAGACATTGCATCCTCAGAAACACCTAACTCAATAACAGGCACTTCTGAGTATGGTTCTATTTTTAAGCCATCTGTAAGTGTATACTCCCTCATCTCACTTAATTCCTTCACCTCTCCTGTGTGAATACGGGTAGAAGGATTTGCAACAGTCCCTACAGTAGTACCAGATAAAGCAGCAGGAACTGCGACATTCAAAGTGTGGTCAATATTTGCAATTAACTTAGATGAATCAAGTAACAAGGAGCTAGGAGCTGAAATATGAGAGCCATGCATATATTCTGTCATAATCCCTTCTGCTGTTAAATCTGAGCCAACCATGATTAAGCTCTGAGCATCACGAAAGCCTTCATTTCCTGTAATGTGGCCAGAGAATTGAGGTATGTGACTTTGAAATACCAGATTTCCTTGTCTTCGCTCATATTCCTGGCGCAAAATAGCCAAATGTTCATCATCTGTATCAAGTTCAAATGTATTTCTTCTTATCAAACTTGGTCGTGGTTCTGCTTCTGTTGAAGTATTACTTTTGTCATCCGCGGCCACAGTTACATTACCACCATCTACTTGCTCAGTGCCAGTACAATTACCCTCGTGCTTTGCATCAGGGTTTTCATGCAAATTTGCATTACGCACAGACTCATCATTTTTTTCATTTGTTGCATGGTAAATTTCTTGTTTAAAGCTATCTCCTTCCCAAGAAATATAACTACACTGTTTCTGTCTGTCAAATTCAGACTCCAAATCTACTGCTGCTTCAGTTGCAGGTTCAACATTTGAAAATGAGTTCTCACAAGACGAATCTTTGGCTTGAGACTCCCTCTCCAATTTAACAACTTTCTGCACAGAAGAAGAAATTGCATGCCCCAGTTCATCTTTTTCCTTATTATCCTCTATTGAAACTGTGTGTATAATATTCAAATCACTCTTGCAAACCTCTGCCAAGGCATCAACCGTGTCAAACTGCCTAGAACTGCCACCTAACATTTCCTCCGAACAAGAATCCCATCTTCTCCTCATTCCTTCTCTGTGCAGTTTTTGTAAAGCAATCTGTGGTGCAAAGGATTCTGACAACTTCAATTCCTTCTCAAACTCAGCATAACTATCTTGCCCATCAAGTCTCGTAGCACTGGGTTTTAAATGTGTATACTTAGGCTGGGCGAGTTCAGGAGCACCTTTCAGATGTTCATTTGGTCTATCAACAACCTCCTCATCCGTATTAACAACGTTCAGATCTGACTCTAATAAATTTTGTTGTTTTATTTTGACAGCACTTAAAACTTGTGAGACAGGAGGAGCTGTACTGCTAACAATGTCTATTTCAGGTGCAGCGATACTAGAGAGTTTGCTACGTTCACTTACAGGTGAAGTATGAGGTGTTGCTGTTACTGTATCCATTACAGGTAGTTCATTCTCTTTGGTATCTTTCACAACTTGATCTGATTTACTCATCTGAAAGGGAGGTAAACTAACTTCACTATCATCTACTAAACTAGCAGCATCTATGAAATAATTCTGTGAACCCAATGAACTGTGTGGTGATGGCTCTAGCCACCAGTCATTGCATCTTTCATTATAAGAGCTGTACAAACCAGGTATGAATTTTGTTTCAACATAATTAGTTCCAAATTCATCCTTCAACTTTCCCTCTGTATCAGAAGCCTCATCTTCAGGGGCAATCTTGTTGGTATCTTCTTTTATTTCCCTATCCTCATGTTTTTCTGTTTTGTCACTATCATGCATTTCTGAATATTTATCACAAATATCATTTTGCTTCTTATTCACTACAGCTGACCCTGAAATTTTAGTTTTTGGAAGCTCACTTGAGTTTCCTAAATTTTCTTCACTTTTTGTTTGCAATGAAATATTAGTGACTGATGTAACAGGAATTGGCAAGTCACTATTAACATTATTTGTTTGTTGTGATATGCAGGGCTTTTCCTGAACTGGAGCTGAAACGTGGCTGCTAAAACCATTGTCACTCTTTTCACGCTTTATTACAGCCTCCCCATCTACGTCTTTCTCATCATTCCAATACTCACTGTCTTGTTTTCTATTAGCTGGTAAAGTCTTCACGGAGTCTGTGTTAGTCTTATCTTCGGTATTCTGCTCCTGACCAGTGTCACTATTTGAAGGAGGGAAAGTACTGTCCCATGTACCAGCTTCTGAGGACACAGAAGACGATGCAGACGACTTTACAGGTCGAGCAACTAACCCGCCATCATCACCATCATGAGGCATATCTTCTCCGATGGCTGCTTCTGTGAGATCAACTCCGGAGGTCTCTGACACTGTGTGCTCTCGAGGACTACTGAAACCGCCTGCGGGTAAACATCCCGTAGAACTTGTGTCAAGGCCAGAGTCTGGGCCACCACCACTTGCATCCATTTCAGGGCTGCATGAGAAATAAGGCAGGTCTTCAGTAGTTTCCCTTCTCTTGCAGCACTCTAGCACACTGTCTACAACTTCAATGGGACTGCACATAAAATCATCTTCAACTGTATTATCAACAAATGTATTTATAAACTTTTCATCAGAAAAGTGGAGGGTAAAATTCACCTTAGAATTCTTTTTTACTTCAGTTTCTTCTTGTTCTCTTTCTTCGTCTTTCTTAATTATCCTCTCTTTATTCTCACACTGCTCACAAGATGGTCCATTTGTCTCACAATTCACCTTTCCATTTACACTGGTTTTCGAGTCTGTTTTCCGACAATTCTGATGAATCTTATCTTGTCTGGTATCAATGACACGTTTGCTATTTTTTAAAAACTGCTCTCTACTATTAGAATCACAACCACGCTTTTGCTTTTTGGTTAAATGACTAGATAAGAATGGCAAAGTAGTTGGTTTTTTTAATTTTCTGGTAGTATTTTTGTTATTTTCTTTAGACTTAATAGACTGAAAAGACTTCAGTAGCTCATCTTGTTCTTCAAGTTCTTTTTCCAAAATTGTACATTGCTGTTTTGGTACAGAATCTGAGCAAACAAAAATTTCATCCACTGGAACAATAGAATAGTATGACTGATTTGTTTTGTGAAGGTTTATAATCGATTTATCTTGTTTTGATTCAACAGTTTTCAGATAACTTCCATCTAAAACAAATGAGGCAACAGGCTTTTGGTTTCCACTCTGTGGATACAATTCAGAGGGGGAACAATTTGGTGTTAGAAAAATGTCAGATTCAGGGCTCAAAACAGTATCAAAACTATTATTCCTTTTGAATGTTTGGGTGTTACCATGAACCTGATCACTTATTTCTTCTAAGCACCGAACTGCATCTTTCTCCTCCTCAGTAACTGTGCATTTTGAATAAATATCCCTGCAACAAGAACAATACTTTGAATGAGAGAGAGAATTTCTTGCACTGGTATAAAGAAAAAACACAAGAGAGACAAAGAGAGAGAGAATTTACCATACAGTACCTTATGAAGCTTTTTATGCATTCCACAGATCTCTTCTCAAAATATACTGACTGCAAACCATCCTGCAAGGACGTTAAAGAAGGAATGGCGCGCAGCTTTGAGAAAAATTTTTCAGCACGCACTTTTAAAATACTGCTGTGTGTATGTATAGTAGTAGTGTTAAACACCAGTTCCAAATCACAATATAATGAATTGCTGTAGATCCTGTATTTAAAAAAAGATTATTTTTATTATTGCTTCCTCTAATGCATATAGGTATTATAATTATAAAACTAAAATACCTAGAAACACGAAGGAGAAAGGTCAAAGTATTAGAAGATTTGTGTGCTACAAAATTAAATTAAACAATAATGTTTCTCCATAATCAAAGTTTCTTTTTCTTACTAATGAAGGGCTTAACTATAGTTTCCCTACAAATTATGTTTCTTGGACCTCCTGCTCAGCAGCACTGATAATGCCACCCACAGAGTCATTTTCATTGTCAAGCCCTGTATCTACACAATATAAAATAGTATCAGGCTTAGCAGACTTTGAATACTGCAACTGACTTTAACAAACAAAGTACTAAGTTGATTTCAAAAATATTTCTCTGCCCACACAACCAATAATTTGGTCCAGATAGGTTTTCTTGTAATTGCACTGTATGAACCCAGCCCTGGCTACGTTAAAGGCATTGTTTAGGAAGATTTTGTAACCTTTGGTTAATCTTCCACAACAAAAACCATCTCGCTGAAAGTGTCCATTACTTCAAATATTCTCTTTATATGACTCATACCCTTGCCAATATTTCTCTTTTTTATTCAGATTCCATTAACACATGTGACAAAGTCTGTACCTTCCTTCTGTCAAATCCTCTCCGCACAACATTTTGGTTTCAGTATGTACACAGAATTATGCTTTGCTTCCATTCACTAGTACTTTTGCCCCAACTATAGTTAACATTCTTTTTACTTCCATGCCTTGTCATTTTCTCATCCTCTGAAAATATCTGACACATGCAGTTCTTCTGAAAGAGCTCATATTCTACGCACTTCATTTCCTTGTCTTCTAATATTTGTAATTCTGTCAATACTGAGACCACTTCTATTTATGAAGTACCTTACATCACCCTCTTCATAAATTCAACCTTGTCATACGTCACAGCCACCGCCAACACTACCTCCACGCCACTGCCACTGCCGCCAGCGCCACCAACACCACTCTACAGTACATGCAACAGCCCTATTATTCTTTCACCTGATGCGAAGTGTTATGTAGTTAAGAAGCTCAATACTGAAATTAGTTTGTGCAATTTATCATGCTCAATTTTTTAAATGAGAATTCTACAAATGACCTATCATGTACTACATAAAGAATGTCCCATTATACTAAAATACAAACAATTTTGTAAAAAAAATATAAGGCAGTTAGTATTGCAACACAGTCACTATGAAGCACAGCTGCAGCAAAATGAAATAAGGTTGTGGTCATTAGAGATGGAACACAAGCACCTGTTTCATAACGACGGGGCACAAATTTAGTCATCGACTTCCTGAAGGAAGTAGCATGTCTTTCCCCTGAAGTAACAAATGGAAACCTACTCTCAGGAAATTCAAACAGTGATTTTAAATCAGTTGCTCTTGCACAGTAGTTCTGAGTCTCAATCATTATGTCAGCAAGGTTAGCTATAACTTTCTTTCCTGTTCAAACAATGGAAAATCCAGGATGGAATGTAACCACAAGGATTACATGGCAGAAGGACTCTGTCAGCTGTCAGATACTTCCACCTACAAACCATGCCACAGTGATCCCATTCCAGTAATCCAGCAGGATCTCCAGTCACTACTCAAATCCTAGGCCCATCCCAGAACCTCTCCCCACAGTCCATCTCTCCACTTACCCCTACCACTCCCTGCACTCCTACCTTCTATATACACCCTGAAGTCCATAAACCCAACCACCCAGGATGCCCCATTGTGGCCAGTTACTGTGACCCCACTGAGAGAATCTCTGCTCTCTTAGACCAACACCTTCAATCTATTACCCGGAACCTATCCTCCTATATAAAAGATACCAACCATTTCCTCTACCAACTCTCCACAGTTCCTGTCCCTTTACCACATGGTGCCCTGCTCGTCACTATTGATGCCACCTTCCAGTACACTAACATTCCTAATGCCCATGGCCTTACCGCTATCTAACACTACCTTTCCAGATGCCCTATGGATTCTAAACCAACAACCTCCTTCCTAGTCTCCATGACCAACTATATCCTCATCCACAATTACTTCTCCTTTGAAGGAATTACCTACAAACAAATCTGCGGTATGGCTATGGGCACCCACATGGCACCATCCTACGCTAATCTATTCATGGGCCATCTAGAGGAATCCTTCCTGAAAACCCAGAATCCTAAACCCCTCACCTGGTTCAGATTCATTGATGACATCTTTGCTATCTGGATTGAAGGTGAGGATACCTTATTCACATTCCTCCAGAACTTCAACAACTTCTCCCCCATTTGCTTCACCTGGTCCTACTCAACCCAACAAGTCACCTTCCTAGATGTTGACCACCTCAGAGATGGCTACATCAGTACCTCTCCGTATCAAACCTACTAACCACCAGCAATACCTCCACTTCGATAGCTGCCACCCATTCCATACCAAGAAGTCCCTCCCATACAGCCTAGCCACCCGTGGTCGTCGCTTCTGCAGTGACGAGCAGTCCCTCTCAAAATATACCAAGGATCTCACTGAAGCCTTCACTGACCATAATTATCCTCCCATCCTTGCACAAAAACAAATCTCCCGTGCCCATCTTTCCAGTCTCCCACCACCTTCCAAAGTCCCACAGTCCAGCCACAAAGGAGCATTCCCCTCTCTAACTCAGTACCATCCGGGACTGGAGCAAATTAATTACATTCTCCAACAGGGTTTCGATTACCCCTCGTTGTGCCCTGAAATGAGAAATTTCCTGCTCGCCATCCTTTCCACCCCTCCTACCATGGTATTCCGCCGTCCACCAAACCTACACAATACACTCGTCCACCCTTACACAAGCCCTGCTCCCAATCTCTTACCTCATGGCTCATACCCCTGTAATAGACCTAGATGCAAAACCTGTCCCATACACCCTCCTGCCACCACCTACTCCAGTCCAGTCACTAACATCACCTATCCCATCAAAGGCAGGGCTACCTGTGAAACCAGTCATGTGATTTACAAGCTAAGCTGCAACTGCTGTGCTGCATTCTATGTAGGTATGACAACCAACAAGCTGTCTGTCCGCATGAATGGCCACCGACAAACTGTAGCCAAAAAACAAGTGGACCACACTGTTGCTGAACAAGCTGCCGAACATGATATCCCTCATCTCAATGACAGCTTCACAGCCTGTGCCATATGGATCCTTCCCACGAACACCTGCTTTTCTGAATTGCGCATGTGGGAACTTCCCCTGCAATACATCCTATGTTCCCAAACCCTCCTGGCCTCAACCTTCGTAAGTCACTGTCCTCACCCATCCAGCCCCCTCCCTGTTCCCATTCCAGCACTACACAGCCGTCATTTCACTGCCACATCCACTCTTTTAATTTCTTTTTATCTGTTTTTATTTCTCTCCTTTCCGCTACTTATCCCGTCCCCCCCTCCGCACCTTCTCTCCTACCCTCCATCTAAACTGCAACACTTCACTGTCCGCCACTCCCACAATACTATCCCTCCCCCTCCCTGTCCCAGCCTTCTCCTTACCCCCACCCAGTCACCACTCCCATCATGCACTGGTGCTGCTGCTCTCAGTGTGGTTTCAGCTCTCTGAGACTGCAGACGTGTGTGCAAGTTGCGTTTGCGTGCGTATGTGTGCGCGCGCACCGGTGTGTGTGTGTGTGTGTGTGTGTGTGTGTGTGTGTGTGTGTGTGTGTACTGCTGACAAAGGCCTTAATGGCCAAAAGCTATAATTGTGTGAATCTTTTTGCTGTGCCTATCGCGACTCAGTATTTCTTTCCTGTTCCATTTACACACAGGGCTACATGTGAAAAGTGACTTGCTGTATGTCTCTGTATAAGCAGTTTTTTTTATTTATCCATTAAAATTTCATGTGATTGCTACCATCTTGCCTTTCTTCACAATATGCTGAGCACCAGTGACATCACAACTGGTAGTGCAACTATAAGAGGATGAGGCAATCCAATACAGGACAGATATAATTAAAACTTTCGCTACTTTACTCAGTGTAGAAGGAAAAGTATTTAGTGTATGGTTACCCAACTTTATTGGGATGGCATTCAGACTGTGCACTGCAGGATTTGCTTTGTTAGTACTGTTAGTGTCACGACTTGCTGTCAGGTGCTGGTATTGGTACAGCGACACAGTGCATAACTGTTGCAGACAGTCAACACAGGACTGGACAAGGCAAGCAGCACTTTACTTGTAAATTTATCAGAACAATAGCAATATTACTGCTGCTCTTCACAAGTATTGACACATTAAAGAAATACGGAGAGGTCCTCATCCACACCGAAGTTTAAGAATATTATTTGGACATTCAAAATAACTGGAGATTTGGGAATTGCTCCAGAGACAGGCCGATGGCCAACTGCACCACAAATTATTGAAGAAGTTACTGTTTCCACGACTGAGAATTCTGGGCGCAACGTGAGATCTTCAAGTGGTGCACAAGTTGTGTCATGGCAGCTGAACATTCCACGACCCATTGTTTGAAAAGTGCTGCAAGCAATTATGAAATGGGATCTCATCTCCAGTTTCAGGCTGTCACAGATGCATATGGTTGTCACATTGAGCAACATCTTAAACCTTTAACGTACACATGGTAACACAACAAACAAATATTATCCTCTCATGTGGAAACTAAAATGTGTTTCTTTCAACGTTTATTCCATTATTCCCTCTTCCGTATGTCCTTAAAAATGTTTCCACATGTTGCATTGTCTTACAATCACTTGTTTTTCATTGGGGGGGGGGGGGGGGGGGGGGGGGCATGTAGCAAGAGTTTTTAATTAAATAACCCTGTACTTGGCACCCAGCTATCAGCTGGCAATGTGCAGTGTGTTGGTCAGAGTTCCTCAGATACTGAAAATTCCAATTTGTCCTTCAAGAGAGAGTTTTGTTTGTTTCATTTGATAATGCTTCAAAGCATTACCCTAGGATGTTAAATGATTTGACTCAGTCCAATGTGTATCATTAACGCAGTTATTCAATACTACCGAATTCTTACTCCCATTTTATACTTTATGTTGCATATGCCACATTTAAGGCAAATCACTACACACTCAGCAAGTAAAGTGTTTACTGAAGTAGTTTTGTCTTTCCTACCATCTACTCAACGATACTTCCACATGGAGAATTTGATGAGTCTACGTTGTTTTCTTAGTGCTTGTACAAGCTTATCTTTCTGACAAACACACCATTCAGCACAATATACTGTTCTCTACCCATTATGATTTCTTCAAGCCAAATCACATGCTAGCAGGATATTCACCGTGACTGAATCTCTTGGATAATCTCATGGTGTTCTTCCTAGGTTTTCATGGCCATCACAAATGATAAAGACAAAATTTGCAGAAGTGATATGATGAGATCCAATAGCTGTGCATCTTATCCTTGACATTTTGCCTGGAACTGTGACAAGCATCGAAGATGGTGTTCCACAAGTTTCAAGTGAAAACCAACAACATGTCTAATGTGCGATGGAAGCAAGAGAGCTATGTTTCTAAATCCGTACTTGTTACTAGAGAAAAGATTCTGTTTTACAATATTTCCCTTATTATCGCCCCATGAATCACAGATGTTGCCAAAGTGGGATGGCCTGCTTGCCTCAGCGATACGCATAGCCATACCATAGATATAATCAGAACAGAAAGGTATCTGTAGAGAGGCAGGTTAAGGTCCAGTTTCTTAAGAGGGGCAGCAGCCTTTTCAGTAGTTGCAAGGGTGCCATCTCCCAGTAGGGGCTAATCAGGAGGAGGCTGCAATCAGAAAACACATACCTAGAATTCTAAATGTCAAGCAAGGAATATCAGATGCCTTAATCTAGTAGGTATGTTAGAGAATTTAAAAAGGAAAACACATAGTTTGAAGTTAGATATAGTGGGATCAAGTGAAGTGTGGTGGCAGGAAGAACAGGACTTTCTGTCAAGTGAGTACAGTGTTACAAATATAAAATTAAATAGGGGTAATGCAAGTACAGGTCTAATAATGAATAAGAAAAAAAGAATGTTGGTAAGCTGTTTTGAATAGCAAAGTGAACACATTATCATAGTCAAAATATATACAAAGCCAAACCCACTACAGTAGAGTACAAGTTTATACGTCTTCTAGCTTCACAGATGATGAAGGGATTGAATGAATGCATGATGAAATAAAAGAAATAATTCAGATAGTTAAGGGAGAAGAAAATTTAACTGTGATGAGAGATGAATTCAAATCTGACAGTAGGAAAAGGAAGAGAATGAGAAACAGTAGAAAATGGAGTGCAGGAAAGGAATGAAACAGGAAGCCACATGGAGGAATTTTGGACGGAACATAATTTGATTATTGATAACATTAGGTTTAAGAATCATCAAAGAGGGTTTTATACATGGAAAAGGCTTGGAGACAATGAACAGCTTCAGATTTATTTTATAATCATAAAACAGGGATTTTAAAACCAGATTTTAAACTTCGAGACATCTTTAAGGGTGGATGTGGACTGTTTATGAACTGTAGATTAAAACTGAACAAGTGGTAAAAAGGATGGAAATAAAAGAGATGGGATTTGGATAAACTGAAGGAACTTGTAGTGGTTGGGCAATACAAAGATGGCAGTAGGTAATGATTCACCAAAACAGGGGTAAAGAACACAAAGGAAGAAGAAATGATAGCCTTGGAAGATGAATGGACAGCCTTCAGAGATGTAATAGTTAAGGCAGCAGAGGATATAATACAAAAAAAGACAAGGCCTGGAAGAAATACTTAGATTACACACAGAGATACTGAATTTAAAGCAATGGAAACTCCACACTGGAATATTAATAACACACAGAAAAAATAGATTTCTACTTTCAGTAAAGATGAGACATTTAGTTGCAGACAGGCACAACTGAAAGACTATTACGCATCAGCTTTCAGTCACAGCCTTCATCAGAAAATTTAACACACACATTCATTAGCACAAGCCAGCACACCTCACACATACATGACCACCATCTCCTGCAGCTCGGACCAGAGTGTAGCTGTCATGTAGAATGGAAGCAGCTATCTGGAGGAGGGGAGGAAGGGAAAGGGGAAGGGGAAGGGACAGCAGTGTATGGATGGGGAAGAGAAGAGCGCTGTCTGATGGAGCGGGCAATGTTGGGAGGCTGAGGGACAAGAAGGTGGGGATGGGAGGTGGGAGGGGGGGGGGGGAGGGGGAAAAAGGAGAGAAGTTGGGATGGGGAAAGATTGGTGGGTGCGTTGGCAGAGGGCGGCACACAAAGAGGGTGGGAGATGAGACTGGTGGAGAGGTGATAATGCAGTGGTGACAGAAACTGTTGGGTGGAGGTTGGGGGGACAGTATGTTACCATAGGTTGAGGCCAAATGATTTCAGGAGCAGAGAATATGTTGTAAGGATAACTCCCATCTGTGCAGTTCAGAAAAACTGGTGCTGGAGGTGAGGATGCAGATGGCTGAGGTAATGAAGCAGCCACTGAAACCAAGCACATTATGTTCAGCTGCCTGTTGTGGCACAGGATGGTCTACTTTGACTTTGCCACAGTCTGGTGGTGGCCATTCATCCCACTGGACAGCTGGTTGGTAGTCAAACCAACATTAAAAGCTGTGTAATGATTGCAGCAGAGCTTGTATATGTATGACACAGGTGCCTTCACAGTTGGTCCAGCCTCTGATAGGATCGGATAAGCCTGTGATAGGGTGGGTGGATTGGGCAGTTGTTGCACCTGGGTCTTCCTCCTCAGGGAAATGATCCTGTGGCATGGGGTTTGGATTGGGAGTGGGATAGGTATCGAATAGGGTGTTGTGAAGATTGGGTGGGCAATGGAGCACCCAGCTTCAGGAGGGGAGGGAAGGATCATGGGCAGGATGTCCATCATTTCAGGACATTATAGCTAATCAAAGCCCTGGCGAAGGATGTGGTTTACTTATTCCAGTTTAGGGTGGTTTTGGGTGATGAGGGGGACACTCATTTCTGACTGGTTCTTGGAGTTGGTGGGAGTACTAGGGGCAAGAGGGAAAATGGCATTAGAGATCTGTTTGCAGATTGTGTCTGGCGGACAGTGTCTGTCTGTGAAGGCCTTGGTGAGACCCTCAGCATACTTAGCAAGGGAGTTCTTGTCACTGCAGATACACTGTCCCCATGTGGCCAGGCTCTATGGGAGACATTTTTTTGTTGTTAAAGGAATGACAGCAGTCAAAAATGCAGGTACTGTTGGTTTAATGTGGACACAGATATGGACGGAGCCATCAGAGAGGTGGTGGTCAACATCTAGGAAGGTTGCGCACTGGTTTGAGGAGTGAAGCGGATAGGAGAGGCGGTGTTGAGATTGTGAAAGAATGAAGGCAGGGTGTCTTGGCCCTGAGTCCACATTATGAAGATATCATCAATGAACTTGAACCAAACTATGGGTTTGGTATTTTGGGAGGCTAGAAAGGTCTCCTCTAGACAGCCCATAAGAAGGTTGGCATAGAAGAGTGCCTTGCAGGTGCCAACGGCTGTGCCGCAGATTTATTTGTATACCTTCCCTTCAAAGGAGAAGTAGTTGCGAGTTAAGATAATGTTAGTAAGGAGAATGAGGTAGTGGGTTTAGAGTCCAAAGGGCACCGGGAAAGATAGTGTGCAATAGTAATAAGACCATGGGGATGAGGGCATCTGTCTGTATGGAAGAGATGTCAACAGTGGCGAGTAGGCATCCAGGAGGCAAAGGGGTTGGGGGATGGTGGAGAGTCAGTGAAGCAAATGATATTTTTGACATGGGACACTAGATTAAGGGCAATTGGTTGGATAATGAGGCCCAAAAGTCTATCAGTGGGGCCACAATAACGAGCCACAATGGATTGTCCAGGACTGTTGCATTTGTGGATCTTAGAGAGCATGTAGTAGGCGTGTGTGTGTGTGGGGGGGGGGGGGGGGGGAGTGTCATATGGATGAGTAGGGAAATAGATTCATGGAAGAGGTTCTGGAAAGGTGCTAGGACTGTAAACAGGGATCAGAGGTTATGTTGTACTTCAAGGATGGAATCACTGAGGCAGAGTTTATAGGTGGAGGTGTCAGATAATTGGCAGATGCCTTCCAGCAAGTAGTCACTGCAATTCCTAACAGTGGTGGATTAGACTAGATTAGATTAGATTAGATTAGTTTTTCGTTCCATAGATCCGTGTTGAAGCTGAAATAACAATACTAATACTATGAATATATACAACACATCATTTGTTTCAATTAAAAAAATTCGTCAATGGAGTAGAAGTAGTTGGCCACTAGTAAGTCTTTCAGACTCCTTTTAAACTGATCTTTATTTGTACCCAAATTTTTTATGTTTACTGACAAATTATTGAAGATGAGTGTTCCTGAGTAGTGGACCCCCTTTTGAACTAAAGTAAGTGCTTTTAAGTCCTTGTGCAGATCATTTTTTGTTCCTGATATTGTATGTATGAACTGAGTTGTTTGTTGGAAAAAGAGATATATTATTTAGGACAAATTTCATTAAGGAGTAAATATACTGAGAGGCAGTAGTTAGTATACCCAGTTCTTTGAAGAGGTTTCTACAAGACGTCCGTGAGTTTACTCCACAAATAATACGTATTACACGCTTTTGGACTCCGAAAACTTTTGTTTGACTTTAAGAGTTACCCCAAAATATTATACCATATGACATTATGGAATGAAAGTAGGCAAAGTATGCAAGCTTTTCCATTTTCATGTCGTCTATGTCTGCTAACACTCGAATTGCAAATACAGATTTGTTAAGGCGTTTCTGCAGTTCTGTGGTGTGCTCCTCCCAACTGAATTTATTATCAAGTTGTAATCCCAGGAATTTAAGACTGTCAACCTCTTCTATCTGCTCTTCTTCGTACTTTATGCATATGCTGGGTGGAAACCTCTTACAGGTTCTGAATTGCATATAGTGAGTCTTTTCGAAGTTTAATGTCAGTGAGTTGGCTTTAAACCATTTATTAATATCCATGAAAATATCATTAGCAGATCTTTCTAGAACTACACTCGACATACTATTTATTGGAATACTTGTGTCATCTGCAAACAAAACGAACTCTGCTTCTGGCAGTGTAACTGACGAGAGATCATTAATGTACACAAGAAAAAGCAATGGCCCTAAGACGGATCCTTGTGGGACACCACATGTATAGAAAATAAACAATTTTTTTCAGCCTTCAGTTGCCAAAAAAATTGTTTATTTTCTATACATATACGGTTGCTGACGCGCTGCATGATGTTAAAGATTTGTACACCACATGTAATTTCTTCCCATTCTGATGATGACTGATGACTTAATTCATTAGTCCCTTGCACTGACACCCTTTGTTTCCTGTTAGCGAGGTATGACTTGAACCATTTTGCAGCACTGCCCGTGACACCATAGAATTCTAATTTATTTAAAAGGATGTTGTGGTTTACACAATCGAATGCCTTTGACAAATCACAAAAAATACCCGCTGCTTGTAACTTGTTATTTAATGAATTAAGTACATTTTCACTGCAGGTATAAATAGCCTTTTTGATATCAGAACCCTTCAGAAATCCAAACTGTGTTCTTGATAATATGTTATTTGTGGTCAGATGGTTGAGAAGCTGCCTGTACATTACTTTTTCTAAAATTTTTGAGAATGCTGGCAAAAGTGAAATCGGTCTGTAGTTTGATGGCATCTCGTTATCCCCTTTCTTGAATAGAGGCGTAACATCTGCATATTTCAGCCAGTCAGGAAATGTTCCAGTTATAATTGACTGGTTACACAAGTAACTTAGAATTATACTAAACTCACAAGAACATGCCTTAATTAACTTTGTTGATATTTCATCGTAACCACTAGAATGCTTTGTTTTTAAAGATTTTATTATGGAAGTTATTTCTTTTGGTGAAGTGAGTGACATATTCATGTACCTGAAGCTATTTGTAAAGGCTAGTTTCAGATATTCAAGGGCATTATTTACTGATCCTGACAATCCCATTCTATCAGTAACGGATATAAAGTACTTGTTAAATAGATTTGCCACACTATGCCCATCGGTTACTAATGTGTTATCTACCCTTAGTGCTATTTGCTCCTGTTCCTTTCTGGTTCTACCAGTCTCCTCTTTCACTATATCCCATATTGTTTTCATTTTGTTCCCTGACATTGCTATCTTCTTCTCGTAGTGTATTTGTTTAGATGTCTGAATTACTTTTTTTAATACTTTACAGTATTCCTCGTATTTAGCTAAATCATCAGCATTGGAGCTATTCTTGGTCGACAGATACATTTTCCTTTTTGTCTTACAGGAAATCTTTATTCCTTGAGTGATCCATGGTTTTATTATAGACTTCTGTTTAATTTGAGTAACTTTTAGAGGAAAACAGTTTTCAAACATGGTACTGACATTGTTCATGAATGTGTTATATTTTTCATTCATGTCATGAGCACTATAAACATCTTTCCAGTTCATATCTTTGAGCAGTTTTCTAAAACACTCAATTTTTGGTTGATTGAATACTCTCCTGTACTCAGATTTAGCAGTCTTGATAATCTGCTTAGAATTTACATCTAAAACAAGGAGCTGCATGTCATGATCTGATAGTCCATTTATTACAGGTTTTATGATATGATTTTGTTCCTTTGATTTGTCTATAAAAATGTTATCAATGGCTGTCCTTGAGGATTTAGTGATCCTAGTTGGAAAGTTTACAGTGTGAGTTTGATTGAAAGACAACATTACTGACTGCAGTAAATGTTTACTGGAAGATTGAATTAGAAAATCTGTATTAAAGTCACCAGCAATCAAAATTTCTTTGTTTCTTACTGTTAAATAACCCAAAAGAGCTTCTAGATGATTTATGAATAGATTATAATTTCCTGCAGGTGCTCAGTAAATAGTTACTATTATATAGGATCTGTTATGGAACCCTACTTCTGTTGCACATGCTTCTAGATGCTGCTCTAAACAGAATTTATTAATGTCAATGTTCTTGAATTTATGGCAGTTTTTAATAAATGTGGCAACTCCTCCTCTATACATATCTACTCTGCAGAAGTAGGAAGCTAGCTTAAATCCTGAAATGTCTAACATATCTATACCAGTGGTCACTTGATGTTCAGAGAGGCAGATTATGTCAATTTGGTTAGATGAATTCATTTCATCGATACAAATGAGTAGTTCATCAACTTTATTTCTGAGTCCCGGAATGTTCTGGTGTAATAAAGATAACTGATACTGCATACTAATGGGATTATGACTGCTTTGGTGAAGATGAAATGGCAGTTACTGATTACTTTCTGTTAAACATTGTTTAAATGAGGCTGTATGCTAAAATCTGACTCCTGTTCATCTGTTTTCTCAAACTGAGTGTGTCTGCCAATCTCTCTTAAAACTCGTTTTCTATCCCCCTTCCCTATCCTAAAAAAGGCACCCCTCTGACACCTGTGACCACTGGTATTTTACCACTTGTGACAGTGTCCCCCCTTAAGTTTTCTGCAATCAAGCCAGACAGTTTTCCCTTCCCTTTCCTACTGAGGTGAAGGCCATGCCTAGTGTAGTCCCACCTATCAATAGCATCCACAGGAATCAAACCAATATGGGACCCTATATCCATCCTAAGCAGCCACTCCAACTCCAAGTTCACCCTCCCTACAGAAGAGTTCAAATGAGGCCAATCATGGCGTCTCAACACAGATACAAATCCCACACTCGTATGCTTTGTTGCTGATGCTATCTTCACCAGGTCACTCTCTATGGAATATTCAGAGTCTCTGTCAATGCTGTTTCCCGGACCACCCACTATAACCATGGCATCCTCCTTCGTGAAATCCTTGCATAAAGAACCTATATCCTCTGTTACCTGACCCAGATCTGCACTAGGCTTGAAAAAGTTTGTGACCTGGTACTTTGGACCTAGATTTTCCTGCAGTAGTTGGTCAACACCTCTACCATGGGAACTACCTAACAACAGAACTTTCTTTCTCTTTACAAATTTCCCCACCTTTTTCAAGTCCTTGAAAGCTTGTTGTGCCCTTTCTACAGCTTCAACTACATGAGGCTCATCCAATTCTGACTGAGGCAACAGGTCAAATCCATTTTCAAGATTTATCACAAAACTGTCTGATGCTCTCCTTTGCCTGTTCCCCCTATTACCTGTTGCCACTTCCCACCTCTGTTCACCCTTCTCCCTCTTTAACCTGTCCAAATCCTCCCTTGCCTTGTCTAGGTCAGCTTGAAGAGCTGCAATTTTCCCTTCCTGATCCAGTATTTTCCTATCTCTACTGCAGATTCTACAATACCACTGGTGAGCCTCATGTATGTCCCCATTTCCCACGCCACTACATTCGCCCCAATGAAAGAAACTACAACACCCATCACAACATACCCCGGAACTAACGATCCTACGGCAAAATGGTTCAAATGGCTCTGAGCACTATGGGACTCAACTGCTGTGGTCATCAGTCCCCTAGAGCTTAGAACTACTTAAACCTAACTAACCTAAGGACATCACACACATCCATGCCCGAGGCAGGATTCGAACCTGCGACCCTAGCAGTCGCATGGTTCCGGACTGCACGCCTAGAACCGCGAGACCACCGCGGCCGGCGATCCTATGGCATGTCACACACTTCTCACTCATTGCAAAAACAGAAATCGTATAAACTGATTTAAGTACTGGCTAATACGTAAACAAAGGACCCTAGAAACTATTCAGGCAGATATAAATAAGTTGAAAGAGTAATGAATAAAAAACACTGGTGATTACATATAAGTTTAAGTCAATGTTTACTTACGATACGCGCGCGTGAAATTAAGCCTAAAGTCTGTGCTATAGGTGCAAGAAGGAAAATAAACTACTTACCCCGTTTAATCTTATTTAACACTTCACTAACACTTCCACTAATGTAACAACACTTATAATATATTTATACCAACTGGAAACATTTACCTATAAGTTTAATTCACTGCTTACTTACGATTCGCGCGCGTGAAATTAGGCCTAGGATTCGTGCTACAGGCGCGAGAAGAAAAATACGCTTCTTACACCGTTTAATCTTATTTTATACTTCACTAACACTTCCACTAATTTAACAACACTTATATTATATTTATAACACCTGTAGACGTTTAAAAATAGCTTATAACAACGCTTTTTATAATTATTTTGTGCAGCAAATACTCGAAGAGTCCGCGTCGGCGCAGTGGGGCCACAATAACCAGCCACAATGGATTGTCCAGGACTGTTGCATTTGTGGATCTTTGAGAGCATGTAGTAGGTGTGTGTGTGTGTGGGGGGGGGGGGGGGGGGGGAGTGTCATATGGATGAGTAGGGAAATAGATTCATGGAAGAGGTTCTGGAGAGGGGCTAGGACTGTAAGCAGGGATCAGAGGTTATGTTGTACTTCAAGGCTGGAATCACTGAGGCAGAGTTTATAGGTGGAGGTGTCAGATAATTGGCAGATGCCTTCCAGCAAGTAGTTACTGCAATTCCTAAAAACAGTGGTGGAATCTTTGTCTGCAGGTAGCATGATTAGGTCAGCACTACAATTACTAAAATGTTCCAGGCTATTATGCTGTGGTTGAATGGATTTCTTGTTAAAACCCAGTGCTTAGGTCAGGATTTGTTTTGAGCTTGTGTATGTGTGTCCTTTCTTCTGCTGAACTGTTGGCGTTCTGAGGAAGTAACCTGGGGAAGGATGGTGAAGCAAAGTCAGAGGTAAGGCATCCCTGGAAGATGACCAGCAGGTGGTTAGGTGGGAGTGGGTGATCACAGTTGGATAGTGGTATGAACTGGGAGAGGCAGCATCTAATGTTGGGGTTAGGTTGGCTTTGGTTGAAGGGATTTGATGGCAAAGAAGTGTTTCTATTGCAGGGATCAGGAGAAGTAGAGTAGATCTTTGACAAGTTCCGTATGGTTAAATTTGTATGTAGAGCTAAACATGAGGCCCTGGGATAAGACAAAATTCTGTATGGCTGAGGGTTTCAGTGGAAAGGTTAACAGCAGTGTTACGGGAATGTTTCAGCTTTATATTTGGTGGAGTGTTGGTAGATACTTTTTGGAGGATGTGGCAAGTTGAAAAGGTCAGCTTGGCATGGTTTGAGTGTCATGAGGGGGCTGACAAGAAGGAATACTGTGGGTAGGATAGGGGTTGGATAGTGGTTGGATAGTGGCGCTAAGCAGCAGCAGGATGTCAGCAGGTTAGGTAACTTATGGAGTTGATGTCTGTAGTGCTCCTCCAGGTGCTGGAGAGCAAAGGATTCAATTTCAGAGATGTGTGTGATGTATGTAGCAGGGATTGCACAGTAGCAGCATCTTATGGAGGGAGCAGAGGTGGTTCTGGGATGCCTGTGCCATGGAAATATGTTTTTGCAGTGAGGGCCTATGATTGGCAGAATGTGAAAAGGTGAAGGTTCTTGGTAAAGGAAGGGGTGGGATCCAGAGAAAGGAATTTTTATGGTTAGGCCATTGGCGGCATTCCACAATTTAGGCAGCACTTAAAACAGGATGTGGGACTGGATTTTAGCCAGGGAAAGCGATACTTTTCTGAACTGGTGCAGAAAGAGGGTGCAGGAGTGCACTGTTGCAGGGATGGCAAGGGGAAACGGGAATGACGTGGAAAAGGGCAAAAGAAGGTGTCGGATGGTTGTGAGGGGAGATGGATAACAGAAAAGACACACAAAAAATACATAAAGACATGCACAGGAAA
Organism: Schistocerca serialis cubense; assembly: GCF_023864345.2. Lineage (NCBI taxonomy): Eukaryota > Metazoa > Arthropoda > Insecta > Orthoptera > Acrididae > Schistocerca > Schistocerca serialis. The sequence continues at coordinate 80,140,429 of NC_064642.1, read as the reverse complement.
GGAAAAATATGCAAAAATATGTACAAATGCATTAAACCATGTGAAACCACATAAAAATACACACAAATATGTTAAAACGTACAAAAATGTGGGACAAAAGGAACAGGTGGAGTACGGTTGCATGTGTATGTTACAATAAGAAGAGAGGGGGAAGGGCGATCAGTTAGACCAAGGGTCACAAGTTGTGTGGCATGGTTGGGTGTGGAAAAAAAATACTAAAATACGTGAGGATGAGGAAGGAAGTGGGATCAATAGGAATAAATATAAATATAATTATCAGTGGGAATAATCTGCAGTATCAGATGCTGCATCAACATTCTGCACTACCACTTAGCCATGTGTTGTGTGGGGATGAGATTGTTGATACAGTGTGGCTCATAAGAGTATGCATTTTGGAAAGTGGTGCATAAATGCAGGAAAGTAGAGAAAGAGCAGACACTGATAAGAATAATGCTACAGAGAATAGTAACAAAGGAGAACATCAGAGGCTTGTGGAATGGAAGAAAAGCCGTTAGGCAAAATCAAACAACGGGAACTCCAGGTTGGAATATCAACAATATAAGGAAAAGATAAATTGCTACTCACTGCAAAAATGACACACTAAGCTGCAGACAGGCACAACTAAAAGATGCTTATACATTAGCATTCGGCCACAGTCTTCATCAGAAAAGCAAACACACACATTCATTCACACAAGCCATGTATTGAATGATCTAAGCAGAACCAAGGCCCTTGGAGTAGATGACTTATCTTCAGAATTATTAAGAACTTTGGGAGAACCAGCCATAGCAAAACTATTCCACTTTAACAACCTTTCTTATGTCCCGACCCCACTTTTTATTATTCCCACAATCACCTTAAGTCTTTCGACATTATGTCATTTTCCAAGGTACTGCTATGTCAATCATATAAAATTGTCCATTTAGATACATACTTTATTAACATTCTCAATCACAACATACAATGTATCTAATAAGCAATTTTATAACAATGAAAGCAATCAATTTTTGAGAAAATAAGGTAATTGGATATCTGACTAAAAAAAATCTGCTCACAAAGTGGTGGCAGAACACACACATAAAAGATTGTAATTAGGCAAGCTTTTGAAGCCCTTCAGGCAGAAGGGTTGAAGGGGACAGAAGTGCTAAAGGAAATGGACTGTAGAGGTCTAGGAAAAGGAGTAGATTTTGAGAAAGTCACCTCATTCTGTTCAGTATGTCTCCCCTGATCTATGGTTCTGGGTAACTTCCCTGAAATCTATCCCTTTTCCTAGACCTCTCCAATCCTTTTCCATCACCCCTCTTCCGACCCCTTCAACCCTTCTGCCTGAAGGAGCGACTGGCTCTGAAAGCTTGCCTAATTATAATCTTTTATGTGTGTGTTCTGCCACCACTTGGTGAGTAGATTTTTTTATGTACCCAATTACCTTAATGAACAATTTTGTATGATTGTCATAGCACTGCCCTTGAAAATGACAGAATGTCAAAACACATAAGGTGATTTTGGAAATAATACGCTGTGTGGTCAAGACATAAGAAAAGTTATTAAAGTGCACCCAAGCAGCTGCTTCCTCTCCTAGCATTTTCATGCAAAACTATTCCACCTGGTGTGGAAGATACACGAGATGGGCAAAATACTCTCAGACTTCAAGAAGAATGTAATAATTCCAATTCCAAAAAAAGTCAGCTGCTGATAGGTGTGAATACTACAAACACGTCAGTTTCATAAGTTTCTGTTGTTTTGGTCCTCAGTCTTAAGACTGGTTTGATGCAGCCTTGCACGTCACTCTATCCTGAGGAAGCCATCTCATCTCCGAGTAATGACCTCAAACTACATCCCTCCTATAATAAAGTTTCTTTTAGTCAAGTTGTCTCAGGCGACAAATTTCTTTTCTCGAGATTATTCAGTACCTCTCCATTAGTTACTCACCCCACTCATCTCTACTTACATTTTTTCTGCAGGAGCCAAAATTCCTTTTCCAAATTTTTCTTTAGGTCATATACAGACTGAATAAAAACAGAGATAATCTGCATTCTCTGATCTGATTTGGTACACTGTCTGCTATCTATACCATAAACTAAATCAGATTTTGAAAATGAAGAAAAAATAATCAAAGAAATTGCACTCAGTCATGGTTATAGTTTTACCTAGTTATCTAACACATTTAGGAGAAATAAAAAGACACAGATAATCACACTCCTGTATCATTCTCAGAGAAAAATCACACTGACAATAAATTGGCACACATTCTGCATGTAGGTGCGACTTCACAGGTATTCACCACTGAACTAAAATCCAGGAAACATACACCATCTTTCTACACTAGGAATACTGTTGTCCACATTCTGTTCAACAATAAAGACAAGCTTACCCCTTTAGTAGCGAGTGGATTTACAACATTTCATGCAAATTGTGTGTAGGTCAATCAGGTAAGTCTACGACTACTAGACTGACTGAACATGAAATTAGCTGGAGATTGAGAAAGAAAGACTCCAACTTTTCTGTACATGCTCTGAATGACCAATATCCTTAACATCACTTTGCTGCAGAATTCTAAAGCATATTATGAGTACGAATATAATAAATTTCCTAGAGCTCATGTCCACGAATCAGCATGGCTTCAGAAAACATCGCTATTGCAAAACCCAGCTTGCTCTTTTCTCACACGATATACTGGGAACTATGGATGACGGGCAACAGGCAGATTCCATATTTCTAGATTTCTGAAAAGCATTTGGCACAGTACCCCACTGAAATCTGTTAATGAAGGTACGTGCATACAGAATAGGTTCCCAAATATGTGACTGGCTCTAAGTCTTTGTAAGTAATAGAAACCAGTATGTTGCCTTCGACAGCAAGTATTCATCAGAAACATGGCAAACATCACAAGTGCGCCATGTAAGTGTGATAGGACCGTTGCTATTTTCTATGCACATAAATGATCTGACAGACAGGGTGGGCAGCAATCTGTGGTTGTTCACTGATGATGCTCTGGTGTACAGAAAGGTGTCTAAAGTAAGTGACTGTAGGTTGATACAAGATGACCTAGACAAAATTTCTATTTGTTGTGATGAATGGCAGCTGGCTCTTAATATGGAAAAATGTAAGTTAATGAGGATGAGTAGGAAAAAGAAACCCATAATGTTTGGATACAGCATTAGTAATGTCCTGCTTTACACAGTCACGTTGTTTAAATATCTGGGCATAACACTGTGAAGCAATACGAAATGGAATGGGCATGTGAGGATTGTACAAGGGAAGGCAAATGGTCTACTTCGGATTATTGGGAGAACTTTTGGAAAGTGATGTTTATCTGTAAAGTTGACCGCACATAGGATACTAGTGTGACCTATTCTTAAGTACTGCTTAAGTGTTTGGAATTCGCACCAGCTAAAATTGAAAGAAGACACTGAAGCAATTCAAGAGGCGAGCTGCTAGATTTGTTACCGGTAGGTTCAATCAGTATGATTCAGGAGCTCAGGTGGGAATCCCTTGAGGAAAGAAGACATTCATTTTGAAGAACACTACTGAGAAAGTTCAGAGAACCAGCATTTGAAGCTGACGATCCTACTCCTGCCAACACGTATTTTGCGTAGGAACCACAAAGGAAAGATACGAGAAATTAGGGATCATTTGGAGGCATACAGACAGTCGTTTTTCCCTTGCTCTATCGGCAAGTGGAAAAGGAAAGGTAACTACTAGTTGTGTTACAAGGTACCCTCCACCACTCACCTTATAGTGGCTTGCGGAGTGTGGATGTAGATGTAGACTTAACCCTTAATGCTCAAATGAGGCTATCAGCACTATAGTGTCCTAACCCACAGCACACTGGTTTGTGGAAATGGCCACTGGAAGATACTGATGTTTGCAGATTTGATGTGCAAGTTAGTGATTGTGATGCATAGCAATGATTGTAGTATACATAAAGCGGTATGGTGTCCGGTAATCGGCTATACGTGGAGTTAACTGTGATAGTGTTTTTAGACAAATTTTTGTGTTCGTTGGTCTACTATTGCTTCGGCGCTCTTGGCTATAATATACGAAACATGTGGGATAGGCCGTTATTGCTTTACACACTGTAGTCAAACACTGGACAAGATACACATGAGGTGTTAATGTTCATCATCTGTATCATCATTTACAGGGATGGTGTCATCACATGGCTGTGCAGATGTCTTCAAGTTACAGTAATAACCGTGGTACACCAAGGGTACAAATTGCAGTAAGGTCATTAAATCAGTCTTTTTCAATGCACTAACAGTGTGTCCATTGGGATATAGTACGTCCAGAGTCTCAATTACTTTCAACCCTCATTTAGTAAAACTGACGTCAGCAAAGGGGACATCTGGCTCTTTGGAGTACTTATAAAACATGATATGGGGAGATGATGCTTTATACTGAAGCCACTGAATATGGAACCATTGCACCCTGGTATTTTGTGTGTACACTTTACGGTTACACATGTCTCTCTCTAAACGTACTGTGGACATGAAATCATGCCTTGTCATCACTATAGTGGTGAAGGGTGGTTGTTTTCGTACAGCGAAAATGACAATGATCCAGTCAGAGGGTGTGTATATGTTTGGGTGAAATTACCTGTTCTTCGTGATGATACCGAGGTCCTGGTCAGATGGTAGGTATGAATGCCCACTGACTAGGAATTTATGGCGGATTACTTCTGATGTGAAGTCTGCATGCAGAACCACGAATTGACACAGTAATGCCATTTTTATATTCCAATTTTGTGCGCCACATTGATCCGAGAACATAACCAATCACTTTGTTTGGATGTTATGTTTAATGTAATGCATAAGACACAATACAATTTCTTGCAGTCCTCAGGATGCTTCGCTCTCACTCCATACATGGACGGTACCTTTCTTGGTACATAACTCATGTATTCCAAGGCAGTATGTCTACAATTGCCGCCTGTACTAACAAATACCTGTCATAACTACCGGTGTCAGTACAAATCAAATGTAATCACTGTTGTATCGTTATCCTGATGCCTCCCTTCTGCTGCATTGGGATGCATTCCCGTACGAGCGTTCTCGGCCTTTCCTTGATGTTAACTCTCATTCACGTTCCCATTTATCCTTCTCTTCCGCAGTGTCAGCTGCAGTATCTTTGATTTTATAGTGGTCACATTTATGGCAGGAATCACGTACAGGGGGATGAAAGGACAGATCAAATCTTGTATTAAATATGTGACTAAACATGTAGTACGAGACCAGATCATAATGCTCGGCTTTATATAAATGGTATAACTTCCCCATGCTCAGGTCAGGTGACAAATACTTCTGATCCACTATTTCATTCACTCGTGCATAATTGCTCCAATCTATGCTGGAAACCGTTTTATGAAGTTCTCTACTGCAAACATCTTTGCTATTGGTGTTTTGTTTTTAGCAGGGCAAGCACCACACTTTTCGATGGGTTTGGTCTGGCGCTGCACTTTGTGCAGAAGAACCCTTGTAATCCTACTGTCTGATATCTGCAAAATGTTCTTTCAGAACATTTTACACACTTTCATGTCCACTCCCTCTTCATTCTGGAAATGGTATAGGCATGTTGTTACCCACCGCGACTCTGTGGTACCAGAGGAATACGCGCATGCCGTAGGGACTATCTTCACCATAGCAAGAATATATGCTGACTGCAAGTCGAAACTATCTAATGCATAGAACAAGTCAAATATATGTTGCTGCTATTCAGGTGAAAATTGTCGACCACATTCTGTCTCACACATGCATGCTCCAAGGGTGGGACATTTCTTTGGCACTGCATTTCCCTTCATGTTAATGTATTCTTCCCCTTTCGATCGCTTCTCTTTTCAAATGTTCTGTGCCCACAGGTGTGCATTCCGGACCCATTTTCTTCCTCGTAGTGGTGCAGTTACAGTACCAGTACTACAATCCCCCTCCAACAGTCCATGGTTGATGTAGTGGGTGTGGTATCCTTCGATGAACTGGGTACACTGGACTTTGCTAACATGACACGCAACTCATCCGCTGTACACTTGCACGCTGGCTGAATTGGCCAGGTGCACATTCCACGTCTGAGGCATCGGTAGTAGTGTCCGATCCAAAAACGGCTGAAATGAAAATGTTACTTATCTGCACTGGTGTCCATATCAAATCATATGAGTCCAACAAGGGAACATAACACCACCCTTACCTCACAATGCGGCTTTGACATCGTCACCAGGGCTACTGCACATGTCGTTCTGTAGTACACACATACTAATGACCATTCAGCAGTGTGTTGATGACAATACTATGAGTCTATGCCGCAGCTGTGTCCTCCACTGGCTGTCACGTGCTGTATGACGTATGGTACACTGTCCCACCGACCTACTCGCTATGCATACATGGCGCAATAGTGGCCTATGTGGCATAGGCCACTATTGCGGCTGTTTCATATGGCACTGCATGGTGCATAAACAACATATCATGCTGCCACATTGTCCTTGGTGTTCGAATTCATGTCTGGCAATTGTAGGACATAATGGTAGGGCACAAAGTGATGTTCTGTGTGAATATCTCATATTTTCCAAAAATATGGGTTAGGCCACTATGGGGCTCATAGCCTCAAATACAGTTCTGTTATTCACCCTTGCTGAAGTGGCAGCAATACATTGCAGATGCGTACTGATTATGCTCATGCTTCATGGTGCCATTTGTTACAGACTGATCTTGAGATAACTTGGGTTTTCTGCATGCTGGCTGTAGATGCTATCTGCTGCAATATATTTACCTACTTTGTCTATTTAGGCATTTACACCAGTAATCAATGAATCAAATTTAATTGTCTTCATGTACTTTTTACTTATTTAGCATTTTGCTTGTATTTTGATATTTCAAATACACTACTGACCATTAAAATTGCTACACCAAGAAGAAATGAGATGATAAACGGGTATTCATTGGACAAATATATTATACTAGAACTTACTTGTGATTACATTTTCACGCAATCTGGGTGCGTAGATCCTGAGAAATCAGTACCCAGAACAACTACCTCTGGCCGTAATAATGGCCTTGATATACCTGGGCATTGAGTCAACAGAGCTTGGATGACGTGTACAGGTACAGCTGCCTATGCAGCTTCAACACGATACCACAGTTCATCAAGAGTAGTGACTGGCGTATTGTGAAGAGCCAGTTGCTCGGCCACCATTGACCAGAGGTTTTCAGTTGGTTAGAGATCTGGAGAATGTGCTGGCCAGGGCAGCATTTGAACATTTTCTGTATCCAGAAAGGCCCACACAGACCTGCAACATGCAGTTGTGCACTATCCTGCTGAAATGTAGGGTTTCGCAAGGATTGAATGAAGGGTAGAGCCACGGGGCGTAACACATCTGAAATGTAACGTCCACTGTTCAAAGTGCTGTCAATGCGAACAAGAGGTGACAGAGATGTGTAACCAATGGCACCCCATACCATCACGCCGGGTGATACACCAGTATGGCGATGACGAATACACGCTTCCAATGTGGGTTCACTGCGATGTCGCCACACATGCACGCGACCATCATGATGCTGTAAACAGAACCTGGATTCCGAAAAAATGAGGTTTTGCCATTCGTGCACCCAGGTTCGCCGTTGAGTGCACCATCGCAGGCGCTCCTTTCTGTGATGCAGCATCAAGTGTAACTGCAGCTGTGGTCTCCGAGCTGATAGTCTATGCTGCTGCAAATGTCGTCGAACTATTCGTGCAGATGGTGGTTGTCTTGCAAACGTCCCCACCTGTTGACTCAGGGATCGAGACGTGGCTGCACAATCCGTTCCAGCCATGCGGATAAGATGCCTGTCATCTCGACTGCTGGTGATATGAGGCCGTTGGGATCCAGCACTGAGTTCCGTATTACCCTCCTGAACCCACCGATTCTATATTCTGCTAACAGTCATTGGATCTCAACCAATGCCTGCAACAATGTCGCGATACGACAAACCGCAATCGCGATAGGCTACAATCCCACCTTTATCAAAGTCAGAAACGTGATGGTATGCATTTCTCCTCCTTACACGAGGCATAACAACAACGTTTCACCAGTTAACGCCGGTCAACTGCTGTTTGTGTATGAGAAATCTGTTGGAAACTTTCCTCATGTCAGCACGTTGTAGGTGTTGCCACCAGAGCCAACCTACTGTGAATGCTCTGAAAAGCTTATCTTTTGCATATCGCAGCACCTTCTTCCTGTCGGTTAAATTTCGCGTCTGTAGTACGTCATCTTCGTGGTGTAGCAATTTTAATGGCCAGTAGTGTAGTTATACTTCCATCTTGAAGTTCTTCCTGCTTTTAGAGATGGCACTATTCAGAAAACTGAAGGAAATGAATGAATCTGAACACTGTCAAGAGGTTTTTGATGATTATTATTCAGCTGCTCGTAGTGAAAATGAAGATCCAGATGCCCTTAAGAATGAGTGTGTTTACTATTCTGCAGACGATTCCAGTGCCTGTGACATCATTAGACCAGTAAAAACACTTAAAGTGGCAGCATTTTCAAGTAATTCCAACAACAACCATTAAGGTCATTCTGTTCTTGTGAATGATTCATTCTGTCATAATGTTAACCCTTTTGGGATGACACCTGAGTTTCATTCAGGCACTGATTGTGTCAGTTCATGGGTGAGACTCGGGTGCATTTTAACAGCTATGAGCATCTTGTTCATCTTTGTTACTGGCAAAAAACAACACTTTTACTGCAAGCTCTTTCCTATTACAACAAACGCAGTAAACAAATGAGGACACATTCTTCATTTACTGTCCACAGGTACAACATACAGTAAACATCTGTACACCCTATTCGCAGTTCCGGCTATGTGCAGTGAATACATTAGTTCTTTCTGAGGGACTATTCTTATTGTTTTACTCATTTATTTACTGCATTCCGAAGGTCATTCATAATAGCAAAGAGGTAGCAGGAGAACAGGTATGTTTCAGAGTAGCAAAGATGAACAAGTGCACATAGCTCGTAAGATATGCATTTTAGAGCCCCTGTTTACTGGAGTTTTTATCTTGTTTTCATAAACACTCTCACCTCCCAAAATTGAGAAAATTTTATATATATCCCTGGGTGGTCGTAAAAAGTGATATATCTTTGAAAAACCACTTTGTAGAGATATAAACTCTCACTGATGCTGTGCGATCAATTTCATCTTAAGTTGTCTGATGATCGTCTAGAAAACTGAAAGCCGATTCACAATATGAAAGAAATATTATTGTGGAACCTCAGTACTGTACATTTCAATTCCCTTCACGTACAGACAGAATATTTCGCAAATGCTACAGCTCTGTACCACTCCTTTCTCAATCACTGCTTCCCTTACATGTCCGTTAACTCTCACAACTACATTCTGGTTTCTGTACAACTTGTAATTAACCCTTCGCTCTCTGTATTTTCTCGCTGCTACATTCAGAATTTCAAGAAATGTCCTCCAGTTTTAAGAAGCAGTGGTCGAGAAGGGAATGGGACAGGATTGTAATCTATCTCAGATGTTATTCCATCTGTGCACTAAACTAGCAGTAGTGGAACCCAAGCAGGAATTTGAAAAGGTAGAAGAAATAAAAACTTTGAGGTCTGCCAATGACATTATACTGGGTGTTTATAAACAAACTCCCCCTAATGAGATTTTCACTCTGCAGCGGAGTGTGCGCTGATATGAAACTTCCCGGCAGATTAAAACTGTGCGCCGGACCGAGACTCAAACACGGGACCTTTGCCTTTCGCGGGCAAGTGCTCTACGAACTGAGCTACCCAAGCACGACTCACGCCCTGTCCTCAAGCACGACTCACACCCCGTCCTCACAGCCTTACTTCTGTACCTTGTCTCCTACCTTCCAAACTTTACAGAAGCTCTCCTGAGAACCTTGCAGAACTAGCACTCCTGAAAGAAAGGATATTGCGGAGACATGGTTTAGCCACAGCCTGGGGGATGTTTCCAGAATGAGATTTTCACTCTGCAGCGGAGGTTCGCAAGAGAGCTTCTGTAAAGTTTGGAAGGTCGGAGGCGAAGTACTGGCAGTAGTAAGGCTGTGAGGACGGGGCGTGAGTCGTGCTTGGGTAGCTCAGTCGGTAGAGCACTTGCCCGCGAAAGGCAAAGGTCCCGAGTTCGAGTCTCGGTACGGCACACAGTTTTAATCTGCCAGGAAGTTTCAAACTTTCCCTACTTAACGTTATAACATGGAAACTAATTACCGTATGAGTACCAAACTTGGTAGCATTAATGTCCTGAGTGTGGGGTGTATGACTTCCATGTATCACAGCGTCACTGTCCAGTTCCAACTATGGTCACTAAGTGTCGTCATCAGTCATCATGATTCATAGTATCGCACACCTGTCCAGCTGTAGTGCACTTGTTGACATGTGAACATAAGCTTGGGCAAAAGGAGCAGCTGCACTTCGAGAATATCACTGGCTGAAAGGATTACGGCAGGGTCCTCTTTCTCCACCTGCTGTGCAAAGCTTGATTAAGTTCAAATCAACTGCAGAACCGGGCGTTGCTCTGGGAAGAGGCTGATGATCGGATGACCGGTTGCACAAGTGGTTGAGGAAATCGCTTTTGCTAAGGCAGACAATGCTGCGCACAATTCCCGATTGTCAGGCAGTGTGCGTGCTTTGTGACGACAGTTGACCATGCCGTGGTCCACTATACGGAAGGTGCTTTGAACCATTTTCAAATTATATCCGTACAAGATCCATATTGTACAGTAGCTTGCATCACATGTCGCACAATGATGTGTTGACTTCGCTCTCCATTTTTTGCAAGGATTGAAGTTGATAAGGTCTGGCCCTGGACCATCCTATGGACAGACGAAGCTCATTTTTCTCTGACGGGTGAGGTAAACACACAAAATTGCAGTGTGGGAATCTCCACCTCCAGTCACTGTGCATGAAGTTTCTCTGTATGGTGAATGGGTCACAGTATGGTGTGGCTTCACAACTACTTTCATCATTGGCACATTCTTTTTCAAACAGGTTGGGTTGGCACTCAAGGACCAAAGACGTGCAGTGTGACAGGCCAGTGTTACTGTGATATACTTTGCCAGCATGTCATACCCACCCTACAGGAGAGAGACACACTGAACTCAATAGTTTTCGTGCAAGATGGGGCCTCACCGCACTTCGGTCATGAAGTTCACCTGCTTCTCCGAAACACATTTGGAAACAATCAAATTATCAGCCAATTGTTTCCAAATGTTTGGCTGGCACGATCACCTGATCTCAATCCCAGTGATTTCTGGTTGTGGGGCTACCTGAAGGAGAAGGTTTACCAGGGGTACATTCACACACATGCTAATCTGAAGCACCGCATATCAAGAGCAATAGCCACATACCTATGGGCACACTATGCAGAATGCAATCCTGTGTTTTCAGACTCTTCTGGACACTGATGAGCACCATACTGAGTCCCTTTTGTAGCTGTAATGGCACTGGTATTTAATGGTATTATGTACCGTATCAGCACATTAAATGTGTTTCAATTGAACTGATACTGCATTATTTCTCTTCCCCATGTCCTTGACAATGATGTTACCAAGTTTGTTCCTCGTACGTTAATTAGTTTCCATGTTATAATGCATTACATAGGGAAAGTTTAATTGTAACCATCCAGTAATTCTATCGGAGATGGAAAAGGAATTGGAAGATCAATTGAACGAATTGAATTGTGTCTTGAAAAGAGGTTATAAGATGAAAGCCAACAAAAGTAAGTAAAGGTAATAGTGCCTAGTCAAATCAAATGAAGCAATATTGAAGGCATTACTTCAGGAAATGACACACTGAAAGTAGTGGATAAGTTTTGCTACTTTGGCAGCAAAATAGCTGATGATAGATGAAGCAAACAGAGAATACAACATGGACTAACAACAGCAACAAAAGCTTTCCTGAAAAAGAGAAATTTGTTAACATCTAATATAAACTTAAGCAATATGAAAACTTTTTGAAGGTATTTGTCTTGAGTGTAGCCTTGGAGGGAAGTAAAACAATATAAGCAATGCAGATAACAAGAGAACAGAAGATTTTGAAATATGGTGCTATCTAAAATTGCTGAAGATTAGATGGGCAGATTGAATACCTAATGAAGATGTACCAAGAAATTAATCGCAGAACTCGACAAAAAAGGGCTCAGTTGATAAGGCATATCCCAAGGCTTCATCAACAAAGAGTCAGTTGGTTAATGGAGGGAAGAGTATATGCAGGGTGATTCATGAAGACATGCAAATATTTTAATATGTTATTCTGCAAGTAAAACTAAAGAAAAAAGTTCATGTAAACATAGGTCCGCAAATTTTTAGTTACGGAGTTATCGCTAATAAAAGATTTTGCCTGAAATTTAGCAACTTCGCTAATATGAAACTGTACGATGTTAAAGTAAAGCACAATTTCCATTTATTTTGTTGTTATTGGTCTGGTGAATCTAATAAAACATGTCACAGACATGTGTCTACAGTAGTTTCCCAGAACATCCAGAGAAGCAAAGATTATTATACAAGTAAATGTGTTTACTTTTCATAAAGAATGTAGAAATGTTTCTGTCATTGTTGGCAACCGTTAGTGAGTTGTTTCAGTCATTTCCGAAAGCTGAAACAAGTTAGTTTTCTGTATTGTTCAGTGAAAGAACATAACAACAGTGTATTTAAGTGAAACCACATAGTAACTGTTGTAGTTTGTAGATTATTTATGATAGAGGGATGCCTTTCAAATTTACGACAAAGGAATATGCCAATATGGTGTTTATTTATGGCAAATGTGATGGTAATGCTACAGCTGCAGTTAACAAATATCGCATACATTATCCAACTCCGAGGATTCCGAATGCACAAACCATTAGTGGAGTATTTCGAATGTTACAGGAGAAAGGTTCTCTACCTAGCGTTCATAATCAGCACGAGCACTCAATATGTGAAGACGACAATGAGGACATTATGGATACTGTTCTACGTAACCCAGGTACCAGTACATGATGTATCTCTCAACGATTAGTCATTTCAAAATCTAAGGTATGGCGTACACAGAAATACAATAATCTGTATCCTACCATGAACGAAAAGTGCATCATTTACATCTAGGAGATCCTGCCCTTCGCTTGTAGTTGTGCAACTTGATTAAATACTAATCGGCAGTTACACAAATAAATTTTATTTACTGATGAGGCAAACTTACTGGAGAGGGTATAAACAATTTATATAACAAGCATATATTGTCTGAAGCAAACGTACATGCAACAGTGCAACACAATTTCCAGCAGTGATTTAGCATGAATGTGTGGTGTGGTATAATCAACACACACTTTATCGGACCATTCATTTTTCCAGGACGTCTGACTGGCAAGATGTACTTACAATTCCTTCAAAAAGAAATGCTCCACTGGCTCGAAGATATTCCACTTGCTACGCGATTGCAAATGTATTTTCAAGATGATGGCGCACCTCCACATTTCACCAACTTATTACACATTTAAATGGACATTTTCCCCACAAATGGATTGGTCGTGGTGCTACATGTCTGTGGCCACCCAGATCGGCCAATTTAATACCAATGGATTTTTGTGTATGGGAATGAATGAAAGACAGTTTATGAAGACAAAATCAATACACGTGAGGCATTACTTGCTCGCATTATGAATGCAATCGACAAAATTAAAAACAACACTGTGAAACTGAAATAAACAACAAAATCTGTTCATACACGTGCAGCTAAACATATTGAACTCGGTGGAGGCATTTTTGAGCATTTATTGTGAGTGTATTGTGAAACTGTGAGTACACTGTACAACATCCTTAACAATGAACTTTGTTTTTTCTGGTTTAACATGAATTCACATGTGCTATGGTATTAATAAAAGCAGATTACCTGACACATTCATACAGTTTCAGTTAACATTATTACCATCATTTTTTTCAAAATTAAATTCTCTACAACTTCTGTCAAAAACTTTAAGCAATCGTCTGGAATTTAAAAAATAAACTGGGCCAAGTATTTAATAAATTAAAAATTTTACGAGATTACTTCTTTGCTTCTCTGGATGTTCTGGAAAACTACTGCAGATACACATCTTGGGCATTTTTTGTTAGATTCACCAGATCGAAAACAACAAAATAAATGGAAATCATGCTTTACTTTAACCTCATACAGTTTTGTGAAGGCTTCATATTAGCGAAATTGCTAAATTTCAGGCAAAATCTTTTATGAGCCATAACTCCGTAACTAAACATTTGTGGATCTATGTTTATATGAACTTCTTTCTTTACCTTTACTTGTAGAATAACATATTAAAATATTTGTATATCTTTATGAATCACTCTGTGTGTGAGGGGGTTAACATTACAATCTCTTGTGCAGTGCATTTGCACAGAAGCACAGGTACATGTGCATGTGCAAGTGCAAGGCCCCTTGCCCCCAAACACACAGAGGAACATTCTGTAGTGTAGTGCTTGCTCTGTTCACTACTACAGTCTACTGTCACTATGGTAGGTCTGAAGATGGTCTAAAACAGTCCAAAACTGGTGACCTCATACAGAAAGGAGTTTCGTGGAGTTGTGACTGTTCATGTTCACTTTTAAGCTCACATTCTGACTCTGCATTTACCTCACTGAATATTACTGAATTTTTACAGCAAAAAATTCACCAGAAAAAAAACCTTGGTACAACAGAAAAGCATTCCATGATATGGGCAATGTTCATTTTAGCATTTAAGATTGTGGCTGTCCCCTTGGATTTGACTACACTACTGTTATCTGCATACGACAACGCCTAATTTATGTAAAATCACCAATAGTGCATAAATATAGATTTTAATCTTAAAAATGACCATATAGCGCTTTCCCGTTTGGTAATTCATGGAATCTTTGTTTTTAATACAGCTTTCTGTTCTAAGTTTTCAGTGTTTGTTACAGTCATTAACTAGCGAGTAATTATCTTACATGCCACAAAAGTAATGGCGGTTATGACAAATGGAACACCTACCTATGAATGTGATGCTGGCAGTAAGGTATGATTCATGTTGCTACTGTTCTATCCAAAACATAGGTAAGTAAAATTATTAAATGGAATTACATTGATCTCTGAAAACTTTCACTGTACAGTAGATTAAATAGGCAGTATACTTTAGCAAAAGGAAGAAGAAAAGTATTACGTTCCTAAGTCAGTCAAATTTTTTGATTTTCAGAAGCAGAATTAAATTAAAGAGCAATGTGGTAAATATTAGGTGATACGAGACAAAGTTTCTTCAAGAAGATCAACTGCTTCACAACTAACAATGAACTCTTATTTAAAAAGAGGTTCCATATGAGTATTTTTTTCATGCCACATTAAACAGAAATAGAATGTAGCCAATCCAAACTTTTAATGAAGTTACTGAAGATAAAGAGAAAGGTCATGAAGAACAACTAAAAAGACAGGATGGCAAGATCCAAAGTTTTAGATACAACAAGACAACAGACACGTTCTAGTTACTGGAAAAGAAAAGTGGAAGACTATAACTCTTGACTGCAAAAAAGCATTAAGAGGTATTATTAAAATGGTCCACATAATATTAGGATTATGTACATATGTCAAAATCTCCAAGAAGAAGAAGAAGAACATGAAAGTCTTGTTTTTCACATTGTTCAGGACATTACATATAAATTCAAATGCTCCAACAACAAAAATTATCAGATTTTTCACAAAGACTAGTGGAAAAGAGGTGGGAGTGTTTTTTGTTGTTAATTTCTCATATCTTAGTGGTAGCAGACATGGCAAATTACCGCAAAGTACGAAGTTACACCAGAATTACAGCAAATGACAATCCGATGCTACATACTTACTATTTTTAAGAGGACCACGATTGAAAAGAAGCTTCTTTTTTCACAATAATAAGCCTCAATTAATATTTTGATCCAGCAAAATTATAAGAGAAGCCTGAAAACAATAAGGGAAATAAACTAAACAGGAATAACAAAAGCAAAAACAACTTAACTGCAGCAACTACAATAACTTTCATAAAACAAATAATTTCTTCTACTGAGGCAGTGAAACGGCACGATTTTGTAAAACCACCAAAGATTTATTTACAAGTAAAATCATAATAGTTGAACATGGATCTCAAGTACAAGAGTGGAAATTAAAGATTTAACTTAAAAACAATCATTTTTTAAATATGGTGTCAGTGAGGTGTCGTCCTTGGTTTTGCACACATTGTCTAAGCCTGAGATGAAATTGTCCCATGACGTTTCGTAGCATCTGTACTGGAATGTTGTTAATTTCCTGTCGAATTCGCGCCTTCAGGTCTTCTTTTGTTCTTGGTGGATTTTCCTGGAAGACTTTGCACTTGAGGTAGCCCCAAAGAAAAAAGTCTGGTGCCGTCAGATCTGGTGAACGGGCAGGCCAGGGGAAATCGCCATTCCTGCTGATTAGACGTCGTGGAAATGCAAGTCTGAGCAATTCCATTGAGACATTAGCAGTATGGCTTGTTGCACCATCTTGCTGGAAGAGTGTTTCAGCATCTGGATCATGTCGATCAATTCCAGGCAGACCAAAAATGGTCAATATGTCAGCGTAACGTCCAGAGTTTACCGTCACTGTGTTGCCATCTTCATCTTCAAAAAAATAGGGCCCCACGATTCCACGAGATGACATTGCGCACCAGACTGTTACTTTTTCAGAATGGAGAGGTTTTTCATGAAGTTCGTGCGGGTTATCTGAGGAACAATATCTGAAGTTTTGCTTATTTACGTACCCACTAAGATGAAAGTGGGCTTCATCACTCATCCATAAGTTATGCACTCTTTCTTCATTTCGTTCAATAACGTTAAGCATTGACTGGCAAAAGCGTATACGGTTATTGTAGTCATTAGGTTTAAGGGCTTGCACTACCTGAATTTTGTATGGATGATAGTGAAGGTCACTCTTCAAAATCCGTCTTACTGATCGATTGCTGAGACCAAGTTCTGCGCTGTGCCGTCTCGCGGATTTTCGCGGACTTCGTCCCAACGCTTCGCGCACACGATTAATGTTCTCGGGTGTCCGGATTGTTTTTGTGCTGCCGACTCTTTTCTTTGTTGTGCTAGCAGTAGCTTCAAAGGTTTTAACCCAAAGGAGAATGGCTTTCCTTGATGGCACGGGAGCCCGTGGCGGCAGGTTGAATTCACGACGAAAGGCGCGTTGAGCACCAACCACACTATCCGCGTTTTTGTAATATGCCTTTACGGCATATGCACGTTGCGCACTCGATCAACGCTCCATGGCTACTGAAACTTCCACCACTCTAGACGCCCAAGGTCACTTCCCCCACTCTCGCAACCCCCCTCCGCGCCCGACAACCACTATCGAAATCGTGCCGTTTCACTGCCTCACCCTGTATTACATAAAAAAAACCTTCATACCTGACAAGCAAAACTGAAAATGCAGTTGTAAAACTCGTTTATTAAAAGTTTCAGAACTTTCCTGTTTATGTTTCAATTACATAACAGTCTTGCTACCAATTTCTTTTCCTATGAAATCATTTTCACCATAAAAAAGAAAAACATAATACATCAAAAATAAATATAAATACAACAACTGTACAGGAGAATGCATTTAAATTGAGGATCTACTTTTATTTTTCCTAACTTTACTTTTATAAATAATTAACAATTTGCCCTGGCTTCGCACGGATAATACAAAGTATCTACAGTCAGATGACTTGTCTGGCATAGTGATAATTATATACATAAACATATATTAATCAGTCTATCTATTAGTGAAAACTATGTCAAAATCCCTACAGTAGTTCCCGAGATAAGCCAACTTCATATACAGACAGAAAAATATGGCAGGGGATTTAATTTATGTATTGGCAACACATATGAAGCTGTAAAATTTAGGCCAACTGATAAAGCTGTGGTATAATAATAATAATAATAATAAATAAATAAATAAAAATATAGAACATCCCAAAAACACTAGAAGTATCTAATTTCCACTCACTAAGATTCACCAAACATGGAACAAAGCGGGGAGACTCAAAATTTGACCCAGGATTGGTGGAAATTTATTTTCTCTTTCGCAGTGAACATGACACAGTCAAACTTAACTGAAAAACTGACTAAAAAGGCAATACAAAAATCAAAGCCATAACTGAAAACTACTGTATGTACATCTGTATCTAATGGCCATACTCCCTAAAATTTATTGTTTTTGATTAACATGACAGCTTCACAAAATCTTTACGTGGCTGCTGATTTAGCCTATGCATTGTTTAGTCTGGAAATACGAAATGATTATGAAAATGCAGGGTATGCTTAAATTAAAACCAGTAAAGGGCTAGGAATGAAAATACAGAAAAAAGCTGCTTCTCTATTCCACCTGTCTGGAAACCATAACATCTTTTAAATTGTGGTGCTCTGCCCTTCTGTAAAGAAGTAGCATGTCTCTTAATTAAAAGTGCAGTTAAAACAATATGCAAACAGAAACACAATTAGAATTACAAACCTAAAGTATTCTTAAAAAATAAATAATAATTTAAAAAAAGAAGGAAAGAAAGAAATAAATCTTTCAATGTCTCTGTACCCTCCTGCTCGAAATACACTGATGGAATGTGACTAACAGTTTGTGACATGTAGGAAACTGTATTAAGAATATAGCTTCATGGTTGTTTTCAGACAGCACTGTGTTCACCTGGAAGAACTGGTATAAGGGGAATTAATATCCCACATTTCTATCACAAAAAAATTGCTCCAGATTATCCTGCATGTACAGCTTGTTTGCAATTTAATTTCCCACATTTGGAAACATCTCATACATTTTCTCCTAAAAAGATGATTGCAATATTTTACTGCATACTGGGCAATAAGACAGTATGTCAAAGCACTAATTTAAGCGAATAGAAAGATTAATATTTGATCTCTTTGATGCGTTATTTCACACTGAGTATACATAACAGACTTCCAGACAACCACTCTGAGTATAGAAGCATTGAACAGTAGGCACCCAAATGAGAATCTGAACACAGTGGCTCAGCTTTCAAATATTTCTCTTCAGAGTGCACACAGTCCAGAACAGAGTACTGGCTGGAGCAAATACATTTGGTGATAGTATTTTGGCAATACGCTAGTGCAAATATCCAATGAAATCTGGTTGAGTCTCTCTTCCTGAATCAGATTACACATCAAATAAAATTCATTAGTGGAATACATTGGCAGAAAATATAGCTCACACTGAAGGCAAGATTTATCTCATAATTTGGAGTTACTGAATTTTTAGTTCAGTAAAAGTTGTCCAATGGTGAGTTATTATCAACATCTACTTCTATATTCCATAAGTCACTTCATGGTGACTGGCGGACTTTATCATCATTTTGCCCTTACTTGTTCCAGTGTTAAGTGGCGTGTGGGAATAAAGGCTGTCAGCTTTTGTACAAATTCAATTTTAATGTCATAGTCACTTTGTGTGCTGTTTGTGGAACTAAGTAATGTTGCTTGACTGAGAAGCATCTCCATGATATTCTCAAATACTTTTTTGAACCCATGACAAAACACAAAGCATTTTCTTTTCTTCATCTCTTCTATTTCCTCTATGATATGTAATAAAGGTTCCATACTGAGGAGCAACAGAATGAAGTTCTTGCAAGACGCCTCCTCTGTGGGTAAATTTCATTTCTTTAAGATTCTTCCATTGACTTTCAGCTTGATATCTGCCTTTCCTACAACTTTATGTGATTGTTCCACTCCAGTTACATTTAAGGTTCAAATAATGAAAATAAACATCAACAACAAATGGAGAAACTTATCAGAGCAAGTTTGGAAGTACAACAAAGACTCAGTTACAGTAAGACTAAAAGAATATACAACCAACTTGTTTGAAAGAGAACGGTACAAATTAAGAATGTAGTCATATAACTGGTTGATAAGCTTTTGTTTTTATGGTAGTTGAAGACAACTGGATTGACAAGAAAATAAATAAATAGAGGAATATAAAAATCCGGAGGGCTTTGATAAATTAAATAGGTTTTCCAAAACTATGCTTCCAAAGTATTTGAAAAGAAAAGCTTACAATCAGTGTTTCAACAGTTTTGACAAAGCTGTGAGACAAGGACCTCCAATGTGAAAGCCGCTGAAAAACTCAGGACTATTCGGTGAGCAAAAAGAGATGCATGATGACAACTGGATCAAAAAACACACAGGAGTTTAAATGTAATTATTATTGTAAACAAAACGAAAAGGAGTTGGACAAGAGCCAGCTGAATGACTAGTCCTTGAACCTCAGTACTTCGCTGGATACTGTACTGCATGGAAAAGTCTAGATGCAGACTCTACCCTGCCACAGATGTCACATGATATAATAATGTAAAGTGGGCCAGTCCTGACTGCCAGTTATTGATTGTCAATGGTGTAAAAATAATAATAAATAATCAGTCTTTCCACCTGTTTATTCACAAGACATTAAATTTGTTTATGTTTAGGTTCAATTGCCAGTCTTTACACCATATGCTGATCCTATGCAGATCTTCCTGCACTTTGTTACAATTTTCTAGTGCTCAGCTTCCCTATACACAACAGTACCATCTCCAGAAAGCCCCATGGAGCTTCCAATGTTACCCACCAAGTCATATACAAAAATCATGAACAGTAACAGTCTGTACCCCATCCTTGGTATACACTCAAAGATTATTTCTGTCTGTTACGAACAGTGTTTCAAGTTCAATTTGCTAGAAATTCATAAATCCAAAGCTGGTCCAGTATTCCATAAGCTCATATTACATTCGACAGATAGCAAGTACAGGACCGTGTTTAATGCTTTCCAGAACACAAAGAAGAGAGCATAAGCCTTTGTGACATTATCTACTGATTTCTGGATCTCACAGAGAAATAGACAGATTTGTTTTGGAAAACTTTTTTTTTTAGAATCCCTATGTATTTAACTCTGAAGGTTCTCATCCCCTGCCCCCTCACCAAGGCCATGAAACACAAGTAGGAACCGTGTGCCTTGCCTTTAGTTGCAAACACCTGTGATGACCTTTCTTGAAAACAGAAATAACTAGCACAATTTTGTTGCTTCAGCAGAATATAAAAAAACTGTTGCTTAAAAGGGAAGAAACTTTTATCTACTTTTGTAATGGAGGTACATATGATGAGGTAAGAATGGGAGGGGGAAGGGGGAGACCAAGGCTTGCATATATTAAGCACATACTTCTCAGTTTAGATTTCAGTAGCTGTACAGAGTTGAAGAGCCTTAATAAAACAAAACAGCACTGAGAGCTGTATCAAACCAGTCTTTGAATTGAACACTCAAACATACAATCCATATAGAATCTTACTAGTATCCAATAATGGCCAGCCACTAATCAATAGACACAATTTTACTTTGAAATTCACTGGCTATTTTCTGTACTGCCTACCTCAACTGCAAGACTTCAGTCAATATGTGCATTACTAATTAACTATACATCTGCCCTGCAGCAGTCATCGAACTCCTGACTAGATGAAATCATCTTGATTTGACACCAACATCTACTAAGTCAGTATTCCGACAACTTGGAGTTACAATCATACTTTATTACACATTGACTATACATGAGACAAGAGATTAGCATGAAACTGTTAGCCAAACCAGACAAAAACCGGCAACCTTGCCTTTTGCACACAAATGCTCTAGCAATTGAATGATTCAGGCATGACTCATGACCTACCCCCACAGCAGTAATTCTGCCAGGCCCTTTCTCCCACTTTTGTGGTGAGAATCTGCTCCAAAGTAGAGGTTCACAAAAGTACTTGCTGATTGTTATTCCCCTGTATATAAGCACATTTCTGCACTTAGTAAAAACCATTTTTGCTTCCCTCTTCCACCTCTATGAGGTGCAAATGTTTTGACGGGCAATGGAGTAACAGTAACAGATTCATGAGAGGAAATATAGCAAAACAATGCTACCCCAGAAGAGCTCAAGTTGTGCTGCATCTTGTCCAGGATACCAGGTTCTGAAGAGCACTACAAGATCTGGTTGGTGTTCAATAGTATAAGGACAAATAGTGGAAGATGTGTCGACTCATTATACAAATTAGGATTAACAACACTTTCCAACTGTGACTGTGGTGCAGAACAACAAACAGTTCAGCTTATGTGTGTGCCCAAAATGATCATTTCCCAGCACTCTGGAGAATGTACTGATGGCAACAATGACATCAACTGGATGTATTCAGCAATTGGGTTAATGTCTGTAAGCTTCTGTGCTCTGTAAATACTATAAATTTAATCTATATTGTTATATAAATGGGAAATCTTGTTGTCAAAAAGTTCTTGACCAATTTATTTCAAATTTTTACACACTACTCTAATAAACATTCAGCTGGACACAGACTATATAATTTTTTTGACCAATGATGTACAGGTCTCCTGTTAAAATCAACTGTGAGAAAGCAAATGCTTTGCTGGTTTCATTTTCTTCCTCGTAATCAGTAATAACGAAAAACCTGTATATGAGGAACATTGTATTTCTGGCTTATTGGCTTATGATCAGAATACTACTACACAATCTAAATTATCAACTTTGTAATGCTACCCATTCACAGACTAAAACTATGTAAAATAATGAAATGAAGCTTCTATCCTCACAGATCCAGCAGCTGGAGTAGTCTCTCTCATACCCTGTATACCAATCATCCCAACCGATTTATCCATTCAGATTAAGCGAATGTGCTCTTTCATTTACTCTTCCAACGAATTATCCCAGAAACTAGATTCCATTCACATTCTAACACAATAAATTTTGAGTCCCATACGTAGCTGAAGTTGTAACGAAGAGCCAAAATTTGCATCCTATCAACCTAGAATTAGGATGTATATCAAATTTAAAATTCCCATACATATTTAGTGAGTGCTGCATCAAACCAGTCTCAGGACTGAAGACCACAACAACAACAACAACATATTTAGCAACTGTGAAGTACTGTTATGTTCACTGGATAACTTATAATTATGAATTTTTGTGTGTGTTAAGTATATACAGAGTGGTCAGAAACAGTCTAGAAAGACTGCAAAGATGTTGCAAGAGAGGTTCTGCTGGGAAATAATTGTCAAGAAAAAAGTTTGATACATTCCACAGTTTCAGAGTTACTAAGCATTGAAGTTAACCTATCAGGTCACCGTGTGCACAAATTTGAGCAGTTTGTGGGTGCCAGACAGTGTGTTGCTAAACTTGTTCCGCATTTGATTTCGTCAAACCAAGCAAACAGTTTTTGCTAATCTTGCTTAAATTTATCACTTCCAAAAAAGGCACATTTCAACTAGTAATGATCATTTTAACAAATGGTAACTCAGGGATCCACAGATGTCTGTGAACTTGAACTACAACATTTTAACATGTGCAAATGCTAGAATTTGCACACGTTATGATGTGACTGGCTAACTTCAATGCTAAATAACTCTAGAACAGCACAATGCATTGAATTTTTTTTTCTGAACAGCTATTCCTAACTACATCCTCCCTTGCAACACTCTTACAAGTTTTTCAAATTGTTTCTGACCAACCTGTATATACGTATTGTTAAAAAAGTTTTCTTATGTAACGTGGTGCTAGCCATAAGCTATATAAATAAATCTCCTACCTTGTAAACTTCACAGAAGTTCTCCTGTATGCCTTGTTCAACTAATGCTAATAGAAGGAAAGATATTGGGCAGAAAGGGCTTTGCATAGTATAGCGTATTGCTCCTGGAATTGAAGTTTTGAAGGTAGGAGAGATGTACTGGCAGAAGTAAAGCTGAGAGGGTAGACTGTGGGTCACGCATCAATAGCTCAGTTGGTAGTAGCACTGCCAGCCATAGGAATTGTTCCAAGTTCAAGTCCCATTCCGGCACTCACTTTTTATCTGTCATAAAGTTTCAAAACAGTGCACATACTGTTGCAGAAAGAAAGATTCATTCTGGAATTTGGTATCTGTTTCCACAACCACTCTATGACTTGATGATGAAACTACTGCACAAATAAATTCATGTTAAGCAGTCCAAACTTGTTAGAATTGATAGTTTGGTTTAAAATGACATCATGTGACCACAACCAGGTACTGGCATCCATCAAATAGTATGTTAGATTGGATATGATTTACAACTCAGCCACAAACAAACCCCCTGACAGCAAAGCGTTTATCATGCTGTATAACACAGATATTTGTATGCTTTATGAACCACCTAATTGTATTAGTTATTGAAGTGGCCCTAGAGAGTTCTGAAGGAATAATACATCATGACTCTCAAATACACATAACAAGGTAGTTGAAGGGGGAGAACTACACTAAAAGTTATGTCCTTTCATTGCTTACCTTGTGAACTTGTCAATGAGACTTGCTTAAGAAGACAATCATGTACCACCTATCACTATGAATCCACAAAATGCCTGGAAAAGGTGACACAGCAAGAGGGTACAGTACAATTGATTTTAACATGTAGCAGACCTGGTCCTTGCAATTAACAAAACTGGTGTTAATAAATAATAAGAATGAAACAAAAGTGATTCTTCCAGGACATATCTGGCACACTCATTTACTTGAAAAACTACTACTTTTTCCTAATAAGTTAACTTCTCAGCACCAACAGGTACATCTCGTTAGTGTGTCCAATTATATTTGACAAATTAGCAAAACTAAAAAATGTTTGTGGTACAGATTTCAACATTATTTTGAGACCACAACATTCACCTCTGAAACAAGCCTGTGTAGTTCACAATTTTATAAAAAAAAGGAAACAATTCGACAGCAAACTGCTTCTGGCAAACACATTCATTTTCTCTTTCTAAATATGCTACTCCTATCAGTGACATACCCGTACAAAGTCATACTCACTGCTGGTGTACGGCCCCTTTTTTTTCCACAAGAGAACCGTCAACAGTATAGTGTACCTGGATATGTAACAACAATTTTTGATACCACAGGCAATGAGGATGACCAAGAACGAAATGTTTACTTCACGCAAGATGGTGCATCACCCCACTACATGGTGGATGCCCAGGATTTTCTCAGTGACCACTTTCCAGGTCAAAGGATTGGCCGTGATGTGCCAATTGCATGGCCCCCATGTTCCCCAGACCTGAAACCACACAATTTTTTTTTCTATTATTATAGAGATTCATCAAGGATGAATGTACTTCCTGTGCTCACTTCTCTACCTGAACTTAGAGCAAGAATTTACACCGTCACTGGGCAAGTTACACCTGCAATCCTACAGCGAGTTTGGGAAGAAATTGGATTCCGATGGGATATGTGCAGGATAAACAATGGAAACCACATACACCATCTTTAGTTTAAGGTACAAAAACTTAATGTGTTTCCTTACAAAATAATACTAAATCCTGCCCTATATCTTCTTTCAATAAATTTATATGTTTTTTAAAAGTTGTAAAGTCCATTTTGAAATACCCTGTATTATTGTATTCTCATATTTTGTTGTTTTATGACTTAATTTTCTTCTTAACAGCACAAATATTTGGTATGGCAAGTAGTTAGCAGCAAACATATGAGCTGAATACATGAGCATATTGTCTGTGTATGTGATCTCAAATATTGTTACAATTATGATCTTTCCTTTGATCATTCTTTCATTTATTTGGGAAATTAAGGACATTATTTCCTCTATTTAATTATTCAAGAAGAATAGCAGAGTTACATACTGAACATAGCTCATGTTTTGAGGTCAGAGAGAAAAATGAGTTTAGATAAGGTAACTGTCAATATGAGTTCAACAGCAGAAATCTGGGACAGACAGATTGCAACTCGGTAGGTGGACTGGGATGAGGGGTTGTGACAGGTGGAGTGGGCAAAGGGAGACGGAGGCACGAAGCAAGAGGAGGCACTGGAGATGGACAGCTAGCAGCTCACCATATCCTCACACATCCTCCCCTACCACCCCCAATAACAAATTACAAATGAATGCCTGCCTTTTCACTCAGTATCACACCAGACTGGAACAACCGAACCACATTCTTCACCAAGGCTTTGATTGTTTATGCTCGTGCCTGGAAATGAGGGACACCCTACCCATGTTTCTGGCCACCTCTCAACCACCCAACCATCCCTCAACCACCCAACCTACACAACATTCTGGTCCATCCCAGTGCCACTCCCCAGCCCTCCTACAGAGGCCTTATCCCTGTGGAAGACAAGTGCAAGACCTGGACTCAGGTACAAGAACTGACCCCAATACAACCAGTCAGCAAATCCTACTCCAGTCCTGTCACAGGATTAGCCTGTCCCATCAAAGTAAAGTCAGAGCCACCTGTGAAAGCAGCCAGGTCATATATGAGCTCTACCACAATTTATGCAAAGCATTTTATGTGGGCATGACTAACCAGCTGTCTACCAGAATGAATGGCTGCCACAAAAGTGTGTTCAAGAACAGATTTTACCACCCAGTGGAATAACGCTGAGCACAACATTCTCAAGTTCAACGGTTACTTCACAATTCGTGCCATCTGCATCCTTTCCTCTAGCAACAGCCTTCCTGAACTACCTAAATGGGAATTATGCTTGCAATGCATCATTCAGTGTCGTAATTCTCCTCACCTCAATCTTCTCTAATCCACTTTCCATACACCCTCTACAAAACAGTTTTCCTTCCACTGTCCTGTCACGTCCTCTGAATCCATACCTCCATATCACCTTCATCGTGAGCCAGCTCTGATGCGCATGTGCCACATGATTAACTTGTGCATCAGCTGCCAATCCCTACCACATTCCTGTCCTGCACATCTGTCACCTCTTCCCAAGTAACAAGCTACCCATCTTCAACCTCTCCTCCTGCTTCTTGCCTCTCACTTCCCACCCATCCCATCCAACACAACCATTAATACCAGTCTGCCTACAAAACAGCAATCCCAGCACTGTGTATTCTGCAGACTCCTGAAGTATTTACATTCTGCCAGAACTTTTCCTCACTGTAATTACTGACCGCAGGGATACAAGTCAACTTTGAAATCTAACAGAAAATAATGTGTGTGTGAAGTTCTTTATTATGTTAAAGCAAGAACAGATCTTACACAAGTGGAGTTAAATAAAAAGGTATAGCTATTTTCTGATATATGAAATGATTTCGCTAATAGATTTTAAAGATATCTCAGAAGACATTGATCAAAAGTTTGTACAAGAGAATGCTATAATGCAAGAAGCATTTTCCAATGAACACCATCATGTAACACAGGGCATAATAAATGCTGAGGAAAACCAAACACAAGAAAATGAGCAAGTCTTAACAGTACAAAAGGTATTGCATGCTAATGAGTAAATTATAAGCCATACATTTGAAAGAATGGAGGACAGTGCAGCTCTCGTTGACCAGGCTTCATCCTAAATCAAAACAGGGAATCAAGAGATTGAGACAATACTATACAAAGTAGTTGTGGAGCAAGAAACTGATGTAAGTAAAGGAAGCATAGTCCTGGGTACAGAGAATCTCTTCTAGGTATGGCAGCAATTTGTAGTAGTAAGATCCCTGTTCCTAAATAATTTAACAACATACAGTCATATTATGTTAATTTTCATAAAGTCAGAAAGTGAATTTTTCGCAATCAGTGGTTTGTTTGACAGCAAGAACAAGCTGCAAGGGCAATAGTCGCATAACTGTGAGGTACAAAAAACCCACCCACCCACCTACACCCACCTACACACACACAGACACACACACACACACAGTGATTTGAAAGATGATACAAAGTCTGAAATTGAGAGAGTCATTAGTGCAGCAGGTTACCTATGAATCTGACCACAGGTTGACAATTTTTTTCTAGTGGTTATATGGAAACTGGGATTGGATGTAGATACAATTTCATATTTGTATTATATTTTTGTTGGCAGAAAATATCAAAAAATGAAAAACAGTGTTGAAAGCTGTATCGCTGAGACCACAACTATGGGTTGAAAATAACTATAACAATAAGTAATGATTCACTTGCAGGTTGGCAGTTGATATGTACAGATGTAGCTACATTTGTGACACTTGGATGTTCTGGTCAAGCATACACATCAGAAATGTGACAATTTCCAAAAAATTGTTAAGTCATCAGGATAGCACTAAATATGTATACTGAAACACATAAATAAGGTGGGGGAATTTTGCCGTAGTAACCTACTCAGTGAATGTGATTTCATAAGAAGAGTAGCAGTTTGCTGACTTTTATCAATTTTATTTGCACTTACCGAGAGTTTGATACTTATTTGATTTTTACTACTACTGTATACTGAATTTCCTTTAAACATATAAAATATTGCTGAATGAATATGAGTGTCACTTAACAGTATGCAGACTTTGGACTATCGAAAAAGTTACAATAATTGTCATAATTATTGTGTGTGTTAACAGAACTCTCATTTATTTTTATAGACACGTCATGACGTGTAGTCATAACGAGGGTTACAGCATATCTGGTTAAGTAGTTAGCATGTAGTCATAGGTGTAGAATTTGAAAAATTGCTGGGATCATCTGTCGTGATATTATTGTCTAGGAACAGATATAATTTTAGAGATTTAGAAAGGTAAGATTACAAACATTCTAGAAAATCCTAAGGCTTGGGAAACACCTGAATGTTTTGTTACATGTAATTCCCAGTCATGTGAAGAGAGTTGAATGAAAATGATGTGTGGAGTAGTAGAATATAATATAAGCGTTTATCTCAGGCATTAAAATACATTACAGGGTTTTACTTTTGAAGCACAGACCATAAACTCAGTACGGCGTTAATTGGGATCTGTGTAATGTGTGTATCGCAAAGACCCTAAGCCAGGGCCAAACAGATCACCTACCTCATAAGGCAGGAATGTTACCCAGGAATTTTATGTCCATACAGGCACACAGCACATATTTCCATCTTTAGATTAAGATAATAGCACAATTGAATGGAACTGACAAATTAAACAACTCAAAAGGTTGAGTTTTGTAAACATTGTAAACATTTCTCAAGATTTCATAAGAATTCTTTTAGAAAGGAACATGCCTGGGGTATGTATGTTTCTTTCACCATGGAAGAAATAGTTCTTACACAGAAAAAAAAAAAAAAAAAAAAAAAAAAAAAAAAAAAAAAAAAAAAAAAAAAAATGCAAATAAATAATTTGGCTGCCGAGACAAAAAAATTCAGTTTTTCAATTGGATTCATGGTTACACTCAAATTTTGTAGAACAATGCAGTCAGAAGGATGGTCTTACTGGAACACTTGGCTGTTACACCTCTGATGAGGAATCTCAATGGCTGCTTGTAGATCACCCAATACTGGCTGTGAATTTAACTATGACAGTCAGTCATTGCACAGTTTAACCTGCCTGCCACAGTAGTTGCCTTCATGCAACAATTGCTTGACAAACATGCTCCGCACACAACACGAGTTGCTCGATGCTGCTAACAGATCGATCATGACCTGGGAATCGCATGCACTAAAGCACTCTTGCAAAATTCTGCCTGCCAATGCTTTGTTTGTCTCGAAGTAATACCTAACACCATGTAAAGTGAACCTAAAATACTTATTAATACAACAGAGAATATAATTTTTTTAATGGTCAGCATTACACTTAAGAATTTATTCTCATTATCAAGTGTAAATATTTACATTAGTATTCTGTATGAAAATTTGAGTGTGTGTGTGTGTGTGTGTGTGTGTGTGTGTGTTTTCTGCCTCTTTTATCCAGCAGTTGTCTTCCAATTGCAGAAGAAAAAGACTGTAGAGCACGAGAGGCAGAACAGCAAGAATTCAAATATCACATAAAATACCAATGTAAATATGTGCACTTGATAATGAGATGCTATGCATGAAAAAAATCTAATTGGTGCAGTGTTTTGTCATTTTTTTTAAATATTTCAATAATTTGTCAAGAACTATATTTACATTTCTGCAACTGGTACACCTAATCTTTTATTTGTTGTTGTTGTTGTTGTTGTTGCTGCTGCTGCTGTAGTCTTCAGTCCTGAGACTGGTTTGATGCAGCTCTCTATGCTACTCTATCCTGTGCAAGCTGCTTCATCTCCCAGTACATACTAAAACCTACATCCTTCTGAATCTGCTTAGTGTATTCATATCTTGGTCTCCCTCTACGATTTTTACGCTCCACACTGCCCTCCAATACTAAATTGGTGATCCCTTGATGCCTCAGAACATGTCCTACCAACCGATCCCTAACACAAACTCCTCTTCTCCCCAATTCTATTCAGTACCTCCTCATTAGTTATGTGATCTACCCACCTAATATTCAACATTATTCGGTAGCACCACATTTCGAAAGCTTCTATTCCCTTCTTGTCCAAACTATTTACTGTCCATGTTTCACTTCCATACATGGCTACACTCCATACAAATACTCTCAGAAACGACTTCCTGACACTTAAATCTATACTCGATGTTAACAAATTTCTCATCTTCAGAAACGTTTTCCTTGCCATTGCCAGTCAACATTTTATATCCTCTCTACTTCAACCATCATCAGTTATTTTGTTCCCCAAATAGCAAAACTCCTTTACTACTTTACGCCTCTCATTTCCTAATCTAATTCCCTCAGCATCACTCGATTTAACTCTACTACAGTCCATTATCCTCATTTTGTTTTTGTTGATGTTCATCTTGTACCCTCCTTTCAAGACACTGTCCATTCCGTTCAACTGCTCTTCCAAGTCCTTTGCTGTCTCTGACAGAATCACAATGTCATCTGCGAACCTCAAAGTTTTTATTTCTTCTCCATGGGTTTTAATACCTACTGTGAATTTCTTTTTTGTTTCCTTTACTGCTTACTCAATATACAGATTGAATAACATTAGGGAGAGGCTACAATCCTGTCTCACTCCCTTCCCAACCACTGCTTCCCTTTCATGCCCCTCGACTCTTATAACTGCCATCTGGATTCTGTACAAATTGTAAATAGCCTTTTGCTCCCTGTATTTTACCCCTGATACCTTCAGAATTTGAAAGAGAGTATTCCAGTCAACATTGTCAAGAGCTTTCTCTAAGTCTACAAATGCTAGAAACGTAGGTTTGCCTTTCCTTACTCTTTCTTCTAAGATAAGTCGTAAGGTCAGTATTGCGTCACGTGTTCCGATATTTCTACGAAATCCAAACTGATCTTCCCCAAGGTCAGCTTCTACCACTTTTTCCATTCATCTGTAAAGAATTCGCGTTAGAATTTTGCAGCCGTGACTTATTAAACTGATAGTTCAGTAATTTTCATATCTGTCAACAGTTGCTTTCTTTGGGATTGGAATTATTATGTTCTTCTTGAAGTCTGAGGGAATTTCGCCTGTCTCATACATCTTGCTCACCAGATGGTAGAGTTTTGTCAGGACTGGCTCTCCCAAGGCCGTCAGTGCTCTGTCAAACTCTTCACGCAGTATCATATCTCCCATTTCATCTTCATCTACATTCTCTTCCATTTCCATAATATTGCCCTGAAGTACGTCGCCCTTGTATAAACACTATATATTCCTTCCACCTTGCTCCTTTCCCTTCTTTGCTTAGAACTGGGTTTCCATCTGAGCTCTTGATATGCATGCAAGTGGTTCTCTTTTCTCCAAAGGTCTCTTTAATTTTCCTGTAGGCAGTATCTATCTTACCCCTAGTGAGATAAGCCTCTACATCCTTACATTTGTCCTCTAGCCATGCCTGCTTAGCCATTTTGCACTTCCTGTCAATCTCATTTTTGAGACGTTTGTATTCCTTTTTGCCTGCTTCATTTACTGCATTTTTATATTTTCTTCTTTCATCAATCAAATTCAATATTTCTCCTGTCACCCAAGGATTTGTACTAGCCCTCATCTTTTTACCTACTTTATCCTCCGCTGCCTTCACTACTTCATCCCCCAAAGCTACCCATTCTTCTTCTACTGTATTTCTTTCCCCCATTCTTGTCAATTGTTCCCTTATGCTCTTCCTGAAACTCTGCACAACCTCTGGTTTAGTCAGTTTATCCAGGTCCCATCTCTTTAAAGTCCCACCTTTTTGCAGTTTCTTCAGTTTTAATCTACAGTTCATAACCAATAGATTGTGGTCAGAGTCCACATCTGCCCCTGGAAATGTCTTACAATTAAAACCTAAATCTCTCTCTTACCATTATATAATCTATCTGAAACCTGGCAGTATCTCCAGGTTTCTTCCATGTATACAATCTTCTTTTATGGCTCTTGAACCAAGTGTTAGCTATGATTAAGTTATGCTCTGTGCAAAATTCTACCAATCGGCTTCCTCTTTCATTTCTTCTCCCCAATCCATATTCACCTACTACGTTTCCTTCTCTTCCTTTTCCTACTATCGAATTCCAGTCACCCATGACTATTAAATTTTCGTCTCCCTTCACTATCTGAATAGTTTCTTTTATCTCATCATATATTTCTTCAATTTCTTCGTCATCTGCAGAGGTAGTTGGCATATAAACTTGTACTACTGTAGAAGGCGTGGGCTTCGTGTCTATCTTGGCCACAATAATGCGTTCACTATACTGTTTATAGTAGCTTACCCGCACTCCTATTTTTTTTATTCATTATTAAACCTACTCCTACATTACCCCTATTTGATTTTGTATTTATAACCCTTAATTCACCTGACCAAAAGTCTTGTTCCTCCTGCCATCGAACTTCGCTAATTCCCACTATATTTAACTTTAACCTATCCATTTCCGTTTTTAAATTTTCTAACCTACCTGCCCGATTAAGGGATCTGACATTCCACGCTCCGATCCGTAGAATGCCAGTTTTCTTTCTCCTGATAACGCCGTCCTCTTGAGTAGTCCCACCCGGAGATCCGAATGGGGGACTATTTTACCTCCGGAATATTTTACCCAAGAGAACGTCGTCATCATTTAACCATACAGTAAAGCTGCATGACCTCGGGAAAAATTACGACTGTAGTTTCCCCTTGCTTTCAGCCGTTCACAGTACCAGCACAACTAGGCCGTTTTGGTTAGTGTTACAAGGTCAGATCATTCAATCATCCAGACTGTTGCCCCTGCAACTACTGAAAATGCTGCTGCTCCTCTTCAGGAACCACATGTTTGTCTGGCCTCTCAACAGATACCCCTCCATTGTGGCTGCACCTACGGTATGGTTATCTGTATCGCTGAGGCACGCAAGCCTCCCCACCAACGGCAAGGTCTATGGTTCATGGGGGGGGGGGTTATTTGTTATTAACTGCAAATGTTATTAGTTATTAACTGCAAACGTCATGCTCAGAGTAAAATTCTATAATTAATAACTGTGATTAAAGTAAATTAGTTTTGCAGTATGGGACTAGCAGCTGAAATTTTGCACTACACAAAATGGCATCCAATATGGTGTACAAAATATTTACTGCTTCATTCCCCACACAAATTCAAGACAATCCAACAAGTTGATTGCCATAAAGGAAAACATCAATGCTGCATTACTGCCATTATGCGTCACTTATCACCACAATAACAGAGGTCTCGCAGTCCAATTTTCAACAGTCAATTTCCCAATACTGCTTCTGACTGGACTTGTAAATACTCCAATATTTATTCTGGAAATTTTGTTCTCGCTGCCAGATTTACTCTTTAACAATCAATGTTCCATACAATGTATGTGCTCAACCATTTCTGAAATGAGCTTGGGTTGTCAAGTATGAATCTGTTTATAAAAATGTCAGCTAATCCAGATGGCAAACTAAGGGGGAAAAAAATAAAGAAGGGACAAAGAAGTTGACTAGCTGCTATATTTAATTAAAGGAAAACAGCTACAGTGCTGATTAACTAGAAACCAGAACATCTGATTTCTACACACTGTTCATGTAAAACAAGTGATTATCAGAAAACTGGTATTTAACTGGGCTAGTAACCAATTCAAATCTTCACAAGTAAGCTTGTTAGTGAAAATCATTTTTTGACAATGCATTTTCACTTTCAGAACCTGTCTGCACCTAAATGTAGCAAACAGCTGGGTACATTAACCAGTTCCTGATGAGACTTATCAGTTTTTTAGGTCTCCATCAAAAATCAAAATAGACCACTGAGGCCTATGAAGAATTACATGGGACACTCTAATGTCTGGTATATACAAAATATCATGTGGAGTGTGCTAGAGTAAGTTGTCACCAGCACACCAGTCGGCAAAGATGTAGCACGAAGATGGATAGTAGGCACTCGATCAAGCGCGCCTTTCACAAGAGAAACCAGAGGCAGACTCACAAGCAACACACCGACAATGCCCTCTCGACAGCAAGTATTTAGGCCGCCATCGCGAACTGGAGGACTCACATTCAGTGACTAACTCATTGGCACTAATGCACACTCCAGTTTGGCATCTGTCATGCATTCTCACTTACTGACTCTCTGCCTCAATCCAGCTATGACAGGGCATAGCGACCAGATGGGGACTAGAGCGAGATTAAAGTTGGCAACAGCAAGATTACCAATATCGTCTGCAAGAGGACTATTATTACCACATTTATACCACAATACACAGACCCCATTCCAGATAAGTAGCTTCCTGTTCTTGTAAATATAGAACCGGGTTAATCCTTGTGAGCATTCATGTCATAGACGATACCAGCCACCCATAACATTCTTTCCCTTGCTCCCTTGGTATAAGATGAGTATAGTACAGTGGTGATGAGGATAATTCAGTGGAGACCATAGATAGTAAACTTGGCCAAAGGTTACGCTAGCTTTTCCTGTGTTTCAGTTTGCAGGGGTGATCGTGTTTATATGTGCTAATTTTTTGTTGTGTTCTTGCGCATATTACAGGAGGAGAGCCGCAGAACTAATCAAGTTTCTCTTTTCAGCTACTTTACTTGCTTTTCGATATAATGTATTTGTGTAAACCATGAATTCCCCACCCCTCCACCCCCTGCCCCTGCACCTCAGCTGCAGATGACAAATGTGATGGAGCTAAAATAAGTTTTTCTGTTTCAGAACCAACAAATTGCTACCCTACTGATGACCGTACAACAACTA
Source organism: Schistocerca serialis cubense (assembly GCF_023864345.2). Lineage (NCBI taxonomy): Eukaryota > Metazoa > Arthropoda > Insecta > Orthoptera > Acrididae > Schistocerca > Schistocerca serialis. The sequence continues at coordinate 80,105,553 of NC_064642.1, read as the reverse complement.
CTGGCCGCACAAGCTGCATCGCTGCACAACTAACCGACCAGCCCAACATGTGCCACCAACCAGCAAGACAACATTCTGGTGATGTAACAACACAGAAGGGGAATGGCTCTAATACCTGACTCAGTTCCAAGCACATTGTCAAATTCATCATGTTCAAGTTACTGTTGAGTTACAATACTTCCTTTTGATTGTGGGATCCCCAGTGTTCAGGTTCATACAAAAACTATTCCAAACCATGTCTCCCAAAAAACTCTGCTATGACCAAGTAATCACTGCTTTAACTCAATAACATAACCAGCAAGTCCAAGTAGCTGCAGCTAGATATCAGTTCTTTCAATTGCAGAAAAAGCTGGAATAGACATACCACCAGTGGTACACAGAATTAATAGGCATGACTAGGAAGCGCAAATTTATGTGTAGTTGTGGCAGTTTTTACAGTGATTTAATGATAGGGGATGCTATGAAGTTCCATGTCCCAGATAGTAGAATACAGGAACAGATCTTAAAGTACTCTGATCCATCACTTTTCCAAGTATTGCAAATCTAAGAGCAATATGATTCGGGTGCCATAGCAGCCGATAAGTTCGACCAGGCACCGATTTGTTGGGCTAAGTCGCCCCTTGCTCGCGTCCGCCCACAACATAGAGCACATACACAGTCGCATGGACAGACTCTTAGACATGTAAACAGACCTGTGAATTTAGTGAAGTCTTGCCCTGGATGTTTCACTCGCCATAAAAGATAGGACTGCTCATCGTGTAACACAACATGTTACACATGTGGGGAAAAAAAAAGGCCATGTCCACACAGTTAGTTTGCTACGGCACAAAAACACTAATTTTACGCACTCCCAGGAAAACCAGGCTCATGCACATGCAGTGAACACTGCGTTTTCAAAATCCACAAAAGATCCTAACAAAGGTAAAATTAAGATTGCGCCTCTTCCTCACACTAGTGCTGTACAATAACATTCTAACAAACTGTCTCATTACAAATTGCTGGCCATCATGTGAACTTTCAGTTAGACACCGGTACCTCAGTAACCTTGCTTAATTGTGCCACATACAAACAGTTTGGCTCACCACGCCTTTCTAAATCTAGCAAGCACCTCACTGCTTACAATAAACAGGAAATTCCAGTGCTTGGACAGTGTAATTTGCCTGTCACTTATAAATCTCACACTACCACACTAGGACAGTGAATTTTTCCGTGTTGAAATCAAGAGACAGTAAGAACATATTAGGTTTGGATGCCTTTGACTTTTTTGGACTTAGCATCCAAGACAATGTACTTTCAGAGTCGGCTTTCACACCAAATGACAGTGTTACTAGTGTGCTTAAAGAATTTCCTGGACTATTTTCAGTAGGAATGGGAAAAGCTAATAACTTCATAGCACATGTTATATTGAAAGACAATGCACAGATTAAGTTTTTTTGGGCCTGCCCCATTCCAAATGCTTTAAGAGACAAACCAGCCAGTGAATTGAAAGAAATGCAAGATAATGGTTAATTGCTCTCATTCAAGCTAGTAAATGGGCAAGTCCACTAGTTTTGTTGCCCAAGTCTTCTGGTTGTATTTGCATTTGTGTTGGCTTCAAGTCTACAGTCAACCCACAGACAATAGTTGACACTTATCCATTACCTCACCCTGAGGAACTCATGGACAGGATGTTACTTTTTCTAAGATAGATTTTCATGATACGTACTTGCAAATTCCTTTGGATGAAAAAAAAAATCACAAAAAGTGTTTGTTGTAAATCCGCACTTAGGACCGCTCAAGTATTTGCATTTGACCTTCAACAGTGCTTCCGCACCCGCCATTTTTCAACATTGCTTGGAACAGCTGACTGTAAAAGTGCCATTTTGTTCAAACTACCTAGACAATATTGCTGTCTCAGGTCATACACCAGAGGAACACACTGATAATTTGCGTACTCTTTTTCGAGTGTCAGAAGCAGCACTCAGGTGCGACTTTTTTCAAACTGAACTACAGTATTTAGGTCCTGTGATCAATAGTTAGGGTGAGAACCCCCTACCTGTTTCTCGCAATGTGTGTGAACTACAGTCAGTACTAGGCAAGACGACATACTACATTCAGTTTATACTGAATGTCACTCAGATTGCGGCTCCACCGCATTGCAAAAATGTACCTTTTGTGTGGACTAAAGATTGCCAAGATGCATTTCAGAAACTCAAAAATGCTTTGCTTAGTGACAGATGTTTATTGCATTTTGACACTGCCAAGCCGGTAGTTTTGCAAGTCGACACTTCTTTCTACGGAATCAGAGCTGTGCTTTTGCACAGAATTTGTGTACAAGATGGACTTATTGTTTTATCTCAAAGTTGTTAACTCATTCTCAGTGCAATTATTCACAAACAGAAAAAGAGGCTCTCTTTATTGTGTATGGTGTGACCAAATTCCATCACTATTTGTATGGTCACAAGTTTTCATAGTGACAGATCACACCTTTGCAGTCCTTGTTTCATTCATCAAAGCCAGTTCCTACAGCACTGCTCAAAAATTGCAACATTGGGCTTTGTTGCTTTTGCGGTACCAGTATGAAATTGTGTGCAGACCCAAAGCAAAGCATGGCAATGTAGACGCCCGATCTCGCCTTCCGACTAGCCCAGACTACAATTTTGATGCATCTGCCACATCTTGTTGCCAAATCGAAGAGCAGGACTCTAAACTGCTGGAATCTTTTCCTTTGCACTACAGAAAAATTGCACAGGTCACAGAAGCAGACCCAGATCTCAAGATTTTGTTGCATTATGTTCACACTTCTTGGCTTTGTTCACTGAACAACATTCAGGATTCACTCCTGTGCCAATATTTTGCATGTCAGCATAACTTTTCAGTTCAACAGGGTGTGATTCTAGTTCAAAATGACAGTGGACAATCATGTATGCTTATTCCCAAAGTACTGCAAAAGGATGTGTTGTGACTGCTCCAAGGACATTGGAGAATTGTTCGCACTAAACAGTTAGCGCAACGGTACTGTACTTGGCAGAGCATGGATGCCCATATTGAACAGATGACATCACAGTGTCACGCATGCGGATAAAAACAGTCAGCTCCGCCACAAACATCCGTAGCTTGGCTTAAGAATCAATTGCAATGGCAACTGGTGTAAACTGACTTTGCAGGTCCATTTAGGAACAATTGTTGGCTCACAGTGGTAGACTCTTTTAGCAAATTCCCATTTGCGGTGCCTATGGCTTCTACCGCACAATATGTAGCACCCTTAAAGTACTGTCCTCCATATTTTGCACAGAAGGTTTCCCAGAAGTAATTGTGTCAGACAATGGACCACAGTTCACTTTGCTTGATTCTGAACAGTTCTGTGCACAAAATGGCATTTGTTGTGTAACAAGTGTTCCGTCTCAGCCCCAGTCCAACAGAGAAGCAGAATGCTTCATACACACTTTCGAACAACAGACGGCCAAGCTTCACATCATCCACTCACGGGAACAGGCACTGCAACTCTTTCTCACCTCCTATCGCTCCCACCCACAAGATGGACCATCACCAGCAGAACCTGTGCATGGCCGCCGCCATCGCACGCTGCTACACTTGCTACACCCACCACAGCATCCGGCACTGTGAATGGTCTGCAAGTATCGCTTTGCACCACATCATGTTTTTCTTTCCAGTGTTTATGGCAACTGTGGGCGCTGGGAAAGAAGCATGATCCAGGAATGTCTTGGCTCTTTTATGTACTCGATTGCAGGTCCCAATGGTTTGCACCACCATCAGAACCAAATTCGTGCATTTCATTTGCCCCGTGATTCTGCTGCTTTTCTTCCCCCAGATTCAAGGCCTCACAGGACCGTGTGGCCTTCATAGCCACCCCAAAGTGCCACCAGGGCACTTCAGGAGGAGCGGATGGATGATGTGCCCTCACCCCTGCCGTCGCCGCTCGCAGACCCAATGGACATAGACCTGCCATCACAGTCATTGGCCCAGGACACGCCCTCAGGTCTGGACGTGTGCCCTGGCAGCAGTTTTCAGGAGGATGTTCCTGTTCCTCAAAAGCCAGATGGCAAGGTACAGTTGGGAGTTCACCTTCCTCCACAGTCAGAGCTCCCAGTTCATCTCAACATCCCTCCCCGTTGTCATTCGCATCTTCCCTACATGACAACACTAGGGGCATTTTGGGGGGGAGGGGGGGGGGGGAGGAATGTGCTGGCGTAAGTTGTCGCCAGCACACCGGTCAGCAACGATGTAGCGTGAAGCTTGATAGAAGATGCTCTATCAAGTGCGCATATCACAAGAGAGGCCAGAGAAAGACTTACAACCAACACACCGACAATGCCCCTTCGACAGCAAGTATTTAGGCCACCATCGCAAACTGGAGGACGTGCACTCAGTCACTAACTCACTAACTCATTGGCACTAATGCACATTCCAGTTTGGCGTCTGTCATTCATTCTCAATTAGTGACTCACTGCCTCATTCGGGCTACGACAGGGCATGGCGACCAGATTCAGACTAGCAGCGACATAAAAGTTAGCAACAGCAAGACTACCAATATTGCCTGGAAGAGGACTATTATTACTGAGCTTGTACCACAACACATGGACTCTATTCAAGATAAGTAGCTTCCTATTCTTGTAAATAAAGAACTGTGCTGATCCTTGTGAGCATTCGTGTCATAGAAAGAGGATTCCGGCCACCCATAGCAAAATCCTCTACCTTGCTCCCTTGGTCCAAGGCAGACAGTAGACATTCCGTAGCAATACTGAAAAGAACCTTATAGTCTGATTGAATTATTTGTTTGTTTAATGCAGCATGCGTGAAACCTAGTCCCTCCAATGAGAGCTCTCAATGTCTGACGCTGTCTACCACTGCCAATGTGCTACAACAAACTGCCGCTTCACTTGCAGTTTGAATAGTTGTATACACCCATCAACCACTATTGACCCAGCAGCCCTTTTAACTGTTAGCAGCAGCAGAAGGCAAAACTGCCATCTGTGTAAACTGGTTGTCCACTCCTGTTGTCCAAGCCGTAAGAGATGTAAAGCAGGAAGGTGATATGGTACCAGTGGTACAACATAACAACTGTTAAATAGCAAACAGTTTTAATTAGGGAGTAGGGGTCAGTTTTTCCAGAATTTCCTATATGGCTATTTTTTCAGTATATTGTATTGAATAGCTCATGTGGCATGAGAAGAATTTGCATGTTTTGAGGCGGCCCATAAAAGCAGCTGAAAATAGCTTTACCAAAGACTGGCTGCAGATGAGGGAAAAGCCAAACCCTACCATGGTTGGATTGAATCTGATGCAACATAGGCCAAGTGAAAACATTAATTACATAGCAATTAACAATGTGTACTAATGTTCCAACCTGTAGCACAGTTGCAGTATTACAACTGCGAGGCAACCACAAAGTACTAATACACTCCTGGAAATTGAAATAAGAACACCGTGAATTCATTGTCCCAGGAAGGGGAAACTTTATTGACACATTCCTGGGGTCAGATACATCACATGATCACACTGACAGAACCACAGGCACATAGACACTGGCAACAGAGCATGCACAATGTCGGCACTAGTACAGTGTATATCCACCTTTCACAGCAATGCAGGCTGCTATTCTCCCATGGAGACGATCGTAGAGATGCTGGATGTAGTCCTGTGGAACGGCTTGCCACGCCATTTCCACCTGGCGCCTCAGTTGGACCAGCGTTCGTGCTGGACGTGCAGACCGCGTGAGACGACGCTTCATCCAGTCCCAAACATGCTCAATGGGGGACAGATCCGGAGATCTTGCTGGCCAGGGTAGTTGACTTACACCTTCTAGAGCACGTTGGGTGGCACGGGATACATGCGGACGTGCATTGTCCTGTTGGAACAGCAAGTTCCCTTGCCAGTCTAGGAATGGTAGAACGATGGGTTCAATGACGGTTTGGATGTACCGTGCACTATTCAGTGTCCCCTCGACAATCACCAGTGGTGTACGGCCAGTGTAGGAGATCGCTCCCCACACCATGATGCCGGGTGTTGGCCCTGTGTGCCTCGGTCGTATGCAGTCCTGATTGTGGCGCTCACCTGCACGGCGCCAAACATGCATACGACCATCATTGGCACCAAGGCAGAAGCGACTCTCATCGCTGAAGACGACACGCCTCCATTCGTCCCTCCATTCACGCCTGTCGCGACACCACTGGAGGCGGGCTGCACGATGTTGGGGCGTGAGCGGAAGACGGCCTAACGGTGTGCGGGACCGTAGCCCAGCTTCATGGAGACGGTTGCGAATGGTCCTCGCCGATACCCCAGGAGCAACAGTGTCCCTAATTTGCTGGGAAGTGGCGGTGCGGTCCCCTACGGCACTGCGTAGGATCCTACGGTCTTGGCGTGCATCCGTGCGTCGCTGCGGTCCGGTCCCAGGTCAACGGGCACGTGCACCTTCCGCCGACCACTGGCGACAACATCGATGTACTGTGGAGACCTCACGCCCCACGTGTTGAGCAATTCGGCGGTACGTCCACCCGGCCTCCCGCATGCCCACTATACGCCCTCGCTCAAAGTCCGTCAACTGCACATACGGTTCACGTCCACGCTGTCGCGGCATGCTACCAGTGTTAAAGACTGCGATGGAGCTCCGTATGGCACAGCAAACTGGCTGACACTGACGGCGGCGGTGCACAAATGCTGCGCAGCTAGCGCCATTCGACGGCCAACACCGCGGTTCCTGGTGTGTCCGCTGTGCCGTGCGTGTGATCATTGCTTGTACAGCCCTCTCGCAGTGTCCGGAGCAAGTATGGTGGGTCTGACACACCGGTGTCAATGTGTTCTTTTTTCCATTTCCAGGAGTGTAGTTAGCACTTCAATGGCCAAAATGTACTTGGTTGAAAGCTTATAGAATTAAATAGCTTGAAGTACATGAAGATTTTATTAAATCAAACCATACTCGAATGTATACACCTTTTCAATCAAAGGTCTGCACATTAGGGGTTTATTTGGCACATGGGTACTCAGCATTCAGTGTTCACGACACTAACCCGTTTCATCAGCAAATCACAGTTGTACATTGAACGAAGTGTCTTACAACTGAATTATCATGAGACAAGCCTAGTATTCTATTACTATTATTCTATTGTTCATATTGTTGCTGCTGGCTAACATTAAAGGTATCACATTTGAGAAATTGACAGCACTTTACTGTTCTGTAACCAACGAAAGAGCATTCACAATAGTCACTTCACTTCTTTATGAAAAGGAATAAACCATAAATTATTTCTTTATTAATTGTGACTTTCATTGTTCTGTAAGAAAAAGAATATAACACGTGCACAAAAAGTAACAATGAGAATAGCCCTAGGAAGATACCAATTAAAAATACGACTGATACTCTAGCTTCCAAGTTTCCAACGCTCCTTCACGATAAAGATGGGAACCAAGGAAAGGGTACTGCAAGGAAGAAAAGATTGCTCCAAACACTTTATCAGTAGTCACGGAAACTACAGGAAGTAATAAGGAATTAATTATGACTGACAGCCGAGATTCAAATTCCAGAACAAATCTGACAATCTTAACCACCATTCGCAAGTACAAATTAAATCAGAAAAAAATAAGAAAGACTAGGGTTTAACATCTTGTTGACATCAAGGTCATTAGATCACTAGCTCTAGTTGAGAAGGATCAAAACGGAAATTGGTCATGCCCTTTCAGTGAAACTACCCGGACATTTGCCTTAAGTGATTTATTGAAAAATACAGAAAACCTAAACAAAACAATAGAAAATCCAGGATGGAATGTAACAATATTGTGAAATGAAAGTTGCCACCATATAGCAGAGATGTTGAGTCACAGATAGGTACAACAAAAAGACAGTCACAAGTAGAGCTTTCGGCCAGTAAGGCTTTGGTCAAAAATAGATGATGGGCGGACACACACACACACACACACACACACACACACACACACACACACACACAAAGCGAGTGTGGCTTCAGTTGCTTGAGACTGCAGTCGTGTGTGTGTGTGTGTGTGTGTGTGTGTGTGTGTGTGTGATTGATTTTTTTATGAATGCCTTACAGGTTAAAAGCTTTATTTATGAGAGTCTTTTTGTCGTGCCTATCTGCAACTCAGCAACTCTGCTATATGGTGAGTAGCAACTTTCCTTTTCATAATATTGAAAACCTAAATAGACATTTGAACCAATCCTCCCAAATATAAGCCTAGTGTCTTACTACTGAACCACATTGCTCTGTCAAATGAAACAATAACAAAATGCAGAAAGGGTTTGGTTAAAAGTGAGATGTTGGAGAGAGCTAGTAGGAAGTAAACTATAATAGAAATGAAAGACTAAGGAAAATGATGCAAATCAGGAGGGGAATAAACTGACAGAAAAAGGTCATACCAAAATAAAGTTGAATTAAATAATTGTGTAAATATAAGTATAGAGGGACCAAGATAACGATAATGCACATTAAATTGGAAAGAGTGAGGAAAGAAGACTGTGGAACATAAATTGTGGGCAAGGAGACATTCATGTATCTCATTGTCACATTAACACTTAAATGCTCACTAACAGGGGGAAATCCCCAGGATTCATATAAACTTATTGAAGCCACTTATTACTGGCCAAAGTGAGTGTACCAGGTATCACATCCTGCAGCCATTCACCCTGGTGTGCCCTCACCTGGGAGTAACTGACAAAAAAGAATTTCTTGTGATCTACTGGAGCCTTTGAAATAAGTTTCAAACTGCCTTAATAGTGAAGTGGCTAGCTGAAACTTCCTGGCAGATTAAAACGTTTCTCAAATATGATACCTTTAACGTTAGCCAGCAGCAACAATAGGAACAATAGAATAATAGTAATAAAATACTACACTTGTCTAATGATAATTCAGTTGTAAGACACTTCATTCAATGTACAACTGTGATTTTCTGATGAAACAGGTTAGTGTCATGAACACTGAATGTTGAGTACCCATGTGCCAAATAAATCCCTCATGTGCAGACTTTTGATTAAAAAGGTGTATACACTCCAGCATGGGTGAGCGATAGGTTTTGATTTAATAAAATCTTCATGTACTTCAAGCTATTTAATTCTATAAGCTTTCAACCAAGCACATTTTGACCATTGAAGTGCTATTAGTACTTTGTGGTTGTCTCGCAGTTGTAATATTATAACTGTGCTACAGGTTGGAACATTAGTACACATTGTACATTGCTATGTAATTAATGTTTTCACTTGGCCTACGTTGCATCAGATTCAACTCAACCATGGTAGGGTTTGACTTTGCCCTCATCTACAGCCAGTCTTTGGTAAAGCTATTTTCAGCTGCTTTTATGGGCTGCCTCAAAATGTGCTGATTCTTCTCATGCCACATGAACTATTCAATACAATGCACTGTATATGTCTATGCTATACTGAAAGAAACAGCCATATAGGAACACATTCTGGAAAAACTGACCCCTGCTCCCTAATTAAAACTGTTTGCTATTTAATAGTTATTATGTAGTACCACTGTGGTAACATATCACCTTCCTGCTTTACATCTCTTACGGCTTGGACAACAGGAGTGGACAACCAGTTTACACAGATGGCAGTTTTGCCTTCTGCTGCTGCTAACAGTTAAAAGGGTTGCCGGGTCAATAGTGGTTGATGGGTGTATACAACTACTCAAACTGCAAGTGAAGTGGCAGTTTGTTGTAGCACATTGGCAGTGGTGGACAGCTAGTGTCAGACATTGAGAGCTCTCATTGGAGGGACTAGGTTCCACGCATGCTGCATTAAACAAACAAATAATTCAATCAGACTATAAGGTTCTTTTCAGTATTGCTACAGAATGTCTACTGTCTGCCTTGGACCAAGGGAGCAAGGTAGAGAATGTTGCTATGGTGGCCAGTATCCTCTTTCTATGACACAAATGCTCACATGGATCAACATGGTTCTTTATTTACAAGAACAGGAAGCTACTTATCTTGAATAGAGTCCATGTGTTGTGGTACAAGCTCAGTAACAGCGTCCGATGGTGGAGTGTGTGTGTGTGTGTGTGTGTGTGTGTGTGTGTGTGTGTGTGTGTGTGTGTGTGTGCGCGCGTGCGCCCTACACATTTTCATGCCTTCATTTTTGCAAATACTTTATTTTGTTTGTTATTTATTTGGCATTTATTCTATTTGAGTTGAACTCTCTTAGCAACCAACCAGCTACATGTAATTATTACAAATATTTTGGAATTTGAACCAGTTCATTGTCATTTTTTAAACATTCCTGTGCCCCCCCCCCCCCCTCACCCCCATTCTCCCCCCGCCATCCCATGATAAAGGATTTGGAGCAACATTTCCTTCCTTTCAGTGCCCGTACCTATATGCTTCACTACTCCTGTTCCTTATACTTGTACTGATAATCAAAGGTTAGAAAATTTTGAAAGTTAGACATTCCACCATCTGTGTGTCAGCTCGTTCCAGATAGTCCTGTTTCAGCAGCTGCTAAGTAGATTCTCTTCTTCTAGCATGGATATTGTTAACATCCACTTCTGACCATTATTCATAAACAGAATGCACACATTTCTGAAAATTAGGTGAAGATACAAAGAAGTGGAAAGGTTGACACACCTTGCTATATCTCGCTGCAACTGTTCATGCAGGTGCTCTCTCAGCTTACGTAGCTCAAGGTCCTGCCTCTTCTGGAATGCTACAGTGAGAGACTTCCTAGAGGCAGCCTCTCCTGCCATGAGGCATGACTCTCGCTCTCAGCTCCACTTCCCACCACCTTCAACATTGGCCGACATGCTGTGCCCTACTCTGTTATCAGGAAAGAAAAGCAGAGAAAATAGGTTTTAAGAATCATGATAAATTAAGCAGCAAAAACTGGTGCAGAATAAAAGGCAAATACTGATACAGAATGAAAGTTGAAGCATAGGATCAAATGAAAGTTTTGAGAGACACAGTAACGTTTACATTTGTAGAGTACAGATATGGCGAAGCAAGCTTCTTGCAAAAAGAGAGACAAGCCGGCAAGGATGTTCTGATAGTAAAATCTGCAGAGACCAGAAATATTGGTAGGTGTTACACTGTGAGAAATATTCAGATGATTAACTGCTGAATTGTAATGTCTCACAGGGAATACTTACACATGCAGGGTTTCAGAAAATGCTTCGAACTGTCTCATTATTGAGCACATTTCAAACACTCTAATTTCCCCTAGCCTCAGTATAGCACTAATTTTGCTTAGCTAATAATTAATGAAATTTTCCTGATAGTATTTTCACTGCTAACATAAAAATATTTTATGAAATATCTAAGTACATTGTATAACTGACCTATTTATGATTATCCAAGTTTCAAAAGGAAATGGAGTTAATATACCCAATTTCAGCTCAGAAGAATCTTTTGTATATGCCACAGATATTCTCTTAGGCGAGTTAGAGTTAAACCACATGGAGAATACAAAGCAAATTGAAATCATGCTCACTGGGCAGTTAAGACAAAGGAATATTGTAAAACTCCACAGGAATATTTCCCACCTGGCGTATAGACTGAAATGTAGTGTTGGCCAATAGACTTATGTTCTTAGTGATGAATTTGATGAGGTTCCATTTCTCCTAGTAACAGTTCATCTGCACACATGGTACTGCTTTCTGAGAGAAGCTGCCTTACAGGGTCAGAAGATTTATCATCTATAAAATGCAACTTATGGGTCATGAAATGGTAATGTAATGGGAGCTTAAAACACTCCTTTTCAGTTTCTCTTGGGCATGCTACCTCTCGAGTCTGTTTTATTACGTCATAAACAGTGCTTTTAATTTTTTTTCTCCCTTCTATTTCTATCTTCTCCCCTACTCATAGTCACCCCTATAATCATTTTTAGCATCTGCCCAATATCATCACTGATGTAATTGGGTTATAGTTTCCACATGCAAACTTTGGTAGAAGTATAATTATTATTGTTTATAAGTAAACTTATAATTACAGCATCATACAGGGTGGCAATGTTTCATCCAACATATCAAGGCCACCAACATGATAGATTTCAGGTGGGAACGGGGTTAGACCTGGGGGTATGGAGTACTTTCAACAGTCTGGAAGACGAATGGCAACTTGTAAGTAGCCATAAAAAAGTTCCAGTTTTGACCCCATTCAACACCTACGTAATACCAACTTTTAAATCATTTTCTTGAAAGAAAAACACCTGGCTACACTATATTTTTTTCCTTTATTTGAGAGATGTGGGGTCTGCAGACACCCTTGCCCCTCGACATGGGCACCACTGGAACATACGTATGCATGGACATACGCATGCATCAACATACATATGCACCAACATACATATGCATAGCAACACTCTCCTTCTAAGGTGTCTGATACACTGCAACAGAGACCCATAAAGATTTAAAATGGCCACCACAAATAAAACAAGGTGAGATTTTCATGTCTTTTTAATACTGGCATCATCAGAGATATAGTAGGAAGAGGAGGAGGAGGAGGAGGGTATAGGGAAGGGAAACCTTGTGCGAGTACTGGCAGAAATGGCTCTGCATTTTATCCAAGTGATTTTGGGAAATAATGGAAAAACCTACATCCACATGGTTGGGCAGAAATTTGATCCCCCCCCCCCCCCCTTCCCCTGTGTCTCAACCATCCCTTTTCCTCCCACCTTGCTCAGTCAGGTCAACTGGGCAAATAAAAAAGGATGGAGGAGACTCCCTATTATTGTCCATCATTAACAACATTTTTTCAAATGCATTCTTTCTCATGCCTAATACTGTTTATAGAAGTGGCTGTTTTTAATGCATCAAGCAGCCTAAATTAAAATTTGCTATTTACAATCAACACAATTTTAGCACCAGAACGAGAAAATTATGAAATTATAAAAGTATTAAATAATGTGTCCACTGATTTAGCATACTGTTATACAACACAGACTTAATTTCACAGTTTCTCCTAGGCCATATACTTATTTTGAAATAGATAAGGAGTATGTTGCCTCTACACAACACTTTACGACAGTGCATCTTGCAGGCATCTGTTTAAGCAATTTGGAATATTGATCACAGCCTCACATTTCATTCAGTCACTTGATGAAATTTATTGTTAACAACTCATTACAGTTAGACATATTCATATATACAATATTAGAAGGAAAAATCATCTCTAATCATCTCTAATGAACCCAACATAGCCACAGGAAGGAGTGAAGCACAGCTATAAAACTATTTAAAGATATTCCAATGGAAATAAAATATGTGATACACAGAAATGTTTTCCAATATTGATTAAGAGTCATTTCTCCTTAACAACTCCTCATATTGCCACACACAAATTTATGAATAGAAATAAGCAGTCAATTGCAAACTTGTCAACGGCAGCATGAGGCTATATAAATATACATGTGAAATCTTTCATTCAACTGACATGTTCCACATCATAACACTTATTGTGATCATGATCTACAAAATATGGAATGTACTGATCTACAAAATATGGAATGCACCAACTAACCAACCACCTAACTAATTAATTAACACTTATTACAGAACATGATTGCATGCAACAAACCACAACTGAAGGTCTTTACAATAATCTGTGCTTAAAGCAAGAAGAACACATACCAGGATAAAAAGCTGTAACAACTGAAAGAAAACTAACAGTAAACGTCATTGAGGCTGGCTTGGAAATTACAGTGCTTTATCAGGTACGTTCCCATTGGGGATCTTATAGTGTATTGTGAATTCTGAACCGCAGTGCAACTCAGTATTTTCATACTAATGTATAAATAAAAAATGTACAATTAAAAAATCCAACAAGATCCCTCACTGCAGACCCATTGAGAATGGAATGACACTACTTCCCCAAATGCAGTGCCCCCATTGTGACAAGACACTTTTAGAAGAGTAGAAAGGGAGCCTCACTGGGCACAGTCTGGCACGGGGAGAGGAGTGTCAAAGAGCTGAAAAGACCCTGGCTCCCTCTCACAGTGCTGCATATACCTGTGTTATGTGCTTGTACAGAAGCAGAATGACGGACTAAATAGTTTTCCGAAATCGAATAAGAAACGAATAAAATAAACATTACACAGCTGGTGGAGCTCACTGGCTACCACAATATCACTACAAAGAGCACTGTTTGATGGCCAAGTTTGCCATTTCCCACAAATAAGGCAATACTAGCTAGTAGTTGCCAACTTCCAAGGATTCTTCCAATCCCAGCAAGCCCACTAAAATGTGCAAAGTTACAGTGGAAACATTGTGCGCAACTGTAAGTTTTGGTACCAATCTACAACAAATTCCCAAATAATTAAATTTCCATTTAGTACTAGCTGTTATGAAAATGCTGTAGCAGACACAAAGACAGCTATATTTGTGTGTAGTGCTTTGTTCTCTCCTGCAATATGCTTTTCTCTGATGACCCTGCTGTAAATTAAGACATCCCAGTTCAGATGGCACATGACTTCACATAAACATCACAGAATTCTGAAATGGGTGATGATAAAATGAGGAATTATTTTGTTCAAATGCAAATAAAATGATGAAAAATCAACCAAACATCAAGTGCTGATAAAATTCCTTTCAGTTTCACACAGAGTAAGTTGCAAAGAGAGCACATTTCTTGGTATAAATTAAATATCCACTGGGCAAACAGTTTAGGGTAATGACAAAACAGCACACAGACATTCTTCCACAATTTATATGGAAAATTCTGGGATAGATCTGTAGCATACCTGAAAATTTGATCTCAAACACTCAAACAAAGCTGTCATGCAATATTGTTAATCTTTGAATATATAGTGAAGAAGATTAGGGTATACAAAGAGTAATTTCTTTATGAATAACAAGAAAATTTGAGGGACTTAACATGTAATAGTAACAAATACCGTTACTGAGGTGTGTATAGTCTGTCTGTAAACTAAAGAGTGAGCAGCACTTTTGGTGGGGGAAGTGGCCTTTCCCGGAAGAACGCTGCCACCAGCCTACAGGGGCACCCAAAATCTGTTGCCCGTTATATGTCTAGCAGTGTAGATCGGTGTGCAGTGATATACGTCGTTTCTGTTCGTGGGATCTTAGTTGCCAGTGTCAGTGAGTTAACTTTGTATACTTACCGATGTACTTCGATATCTGGAAGTGATGGATAATCGTCTAGCATTGCAAGACAATGTGCAGAATACGAAGAAGAGAAGGTATTTGGGGAGTAACGAGCGTCCGATCGTCTCTAATGTTATTACAGTGTGTATTAAAGTGGCGACCGAAAAAGAACTGTTGGCTAATATTACCAGTCCCAATCAAAGGGCTGCAATTTATGCAAACGTCAGCCTCACGTAATAGGATGCATAAGTAAGGAATGGAAACATAAACCACATGGTTTACTGGAATCACCAAGAAGGAAAACTAATAATTTTGGGAGGAAACCCATCGTTACAGACAGTTTCAAAATCACGTAAAACCTTTGATGCTTATGGAACACTAAATCTCTATCTCGGTCGCTATTGACCTGATTCTAAGACATATAGCTTAAAACATGTAGGCAATAGCTTTTCTAAACAATGCTAAAATTTCCTTCGAAACATGTACACAGATTCTGGACTAATAAGCAAAAAGCTTGACATACGAGGTGCGTTCACATATTAATTTTTATTTTTTGATATTTTAATCTACAGCAATGTCATCCTCTTCAAAATATTCCCTATTACATACTATACACTTATGCCAGTGATTTTTCCAGTTCCCGAAACACTTTAGAAACTGTTTCTTCAGGATAGTTTATAGTCTCTTAACTGTGCATTTTTAATCTCATCCATGCTTGTAAAACCGCTGTCCTTTAAGGCCTGCTTTGAAATGTTTATACCACTTGTCTGCCCTTGGTTTACTCATAACAGGCTCACCAAAAGCAATATTACCATTTCTAAAAATTTCATACACTTTATTCCATTCTTCTAACAAAATTTAATACACATTCTCTAATTTATTTTTATACAAAACAAATAATCATTGATGCTACCAAAACACGTGTAACCTTTCTGACAGCTGACAACAGAGTAAATACCCAACACGCATAACATTGAACACATACTTTTGAGGCATGTTTATGAAGACAGTGACAAAAAAGTAGTGCAAATTGGGCTAATACAACACACAAAATTATAAACTTCTGCTTACTTTTTAAACACACTTCGTGTTGCAAGAATTGTTAAGTTTCAATGACGCTCTTCAAAGAAAACTTCTACCTTTTAGTAGAAACACAAAATAAGAACAAGCCTAATATTCTACAGACTGACTGCATTATATGGGGTTCATTTTACAAATAGTAATAGAGGAACATACATTCACATAAACAGGCATTTGGTTCTATGTTTGTAGTAGAATCCTGACTTCCGTTCTTATTTTAATATTATTTACTCTATAATGTTGTGTTTCGGAAGAAGCTATAGTTTTTTTTTTTTAATGGTCTTAACGCATTTGCCTGAAAATGAACGCAGCCGAGACGTATCTGTACACAGCTTCGTCACATATTTGAAGCGCGCGCCGCGGCAGTGCCGGTACCACGCTGTGAAACAGCCTGTAGAACCGCCTTGTGACATAGCTGGGTTGGCAGAGTGGGGACTCTGCTCGCTCGCTCGCTCGCTCGCTCGCTCGCTCTTCAGTTCAGCAACAGACTATACATATGCTTGCAGAGTGCTAGAGTGCTTTTGTACATTGCAAGAAAAGAATCAGCTATCTGATAATCTGATATTATTGCTGACTCATAGATATGCCAAGTACTTCTGTTGAAACTTCAGGGAAAACGGAAAGTAAATAAGGTTAAAGTTTAGTGTTTTACACACACACACACACACACACACACACACACACACACAGACAGACAGACAGACAGAGAGAGAGAGAGAGAGAGAGAGAGAGAGAGAGGTGGGTCACTTAACTGGCAATGAACAAGAGAATGGATCAACCAAGAATTACTTCACTGAACCAAGGAAGAGCCAAACTAGAATTTGGTGAAACAACATTACGCCATTTGCTTGCAGTTAATTAGATAACAATGCGAAACAATCTACTCAAGATGGCCGGGCAGCGATTTGAAGTCCATCACTCCCACATGCACGTCTTGTGTCTTAATACATCCCCAGTGGGATGGCTCATTTCTAAGGCACTAGACTAGTGTTTGGAAGGAACAGAGTTCAAACTTGCACCTGGCCATCCAGTTTTAGGATTTCTTTAAACTTATTCAGGCAAGTGTCTGGATATCAACACTAAAAATGTCATAGTCTATTTCCATCCCCATTTTACCCAATCTTAGTCTTCATATCTAATGATCATGTCCTTAATGGGACATTAAATGCTGATATTCCTATAACCAATACCAATGAGTCACCTCACTTGGGGAAAATCTTTCAAATGAATTAACAAAGAATGAAAACAAAAACTGCTAGCTTTGAATGCCTTGCTAGATGCTATCACTGAAAAACAGATCTTTCATGCCTTGCACATATCATCCAAGATGGAAATCAAAAGTCACTCACAAAGCAGATTGAAGAATGACATCAATGCATGTGACAAAAGCCCAGTTTATAAAAAGTCTGGATTAACTGAAGCCTTTAACACTGCACTGTCAACTCACAACCAAACCATCTTTCAACCTAACCTATACCTCAGGCTACACTACAGAGGAGTCTGTTTCTACAGTCTACATTAAAAACAAGGGAAAGGACATGTATACACTGATGAAAAAATTGTAACACCAAGAAGAAGTTGTCCAACATAAACAAAAGTTGACAGGCATGTTTCTACATCTGAAAGATGATATCTATGCAAATTTTGCACAAGCCACGTAAGAGTGATTCTGGTAGTGCTACTGTGAAGCAGCAAATCAGATTTGCTTTGAATACACACTGTAACCACCATGAGCATTGGCTACCTTTGAGATTTGACATGGTGAGTTGCTGTCAGTCAAGATACCTTTAAGGTGACAAAGATGCCATTATCAACACTTCATCAAGTTTGAACAAGGTCATGTAATAGTGCTATCAGCTGAATGTTCCTATCAGCTGAATGTTCCTTCTGTGGTACCACAGAAATGCTTGGCAAGAATGTAGTCACTGTATATGATTCCTGGCAACAGTGCTCAAGAGAACGTAGGGTCACAAGAAGATCGGGATCAGGCAGCCATGTGACACTACTGAGAGGAAAGACCATTGTGTTCAGCAGCAGGAGGAGGAGGAGGAGGAGGAGGAGGAGGAGGAGGAGGAGGACTTGTCCACTGACACCAATGGGAGTAACAAATTAACTGGTATCTTACTTTCCATTGAAGCTGTGGCTAAATGCTCTCCAACTGGGTATAAATAATCTACTTTGCCAAAACTTCAGCCAATCTTTAGAGTAAGATAAAGCTGTCAGCTTGAAGGTTCCTTCCTCCAATCTTTGAACTTACTTGCCCAGTCAGTTGAAGGGGAGGTTTAGAGTTTAGCTTGGGCTCACAACCATGTTACAGCTTGGCATTTTTCACATGCACAAATCAATGCCAGAGGTGAGAGAAGCGATAAATGATACGGAAAATACCAGAAGTGATTGGGAATTGAATCTTGAACCTCTAGATCTGTAGTCCAAAAATTGTCCATGTAAATTGGATCCGCACTTGGTAAGGTGTTTATATCATTTTTAACAGACTTAATTAACTTTAGGATAGAAACACTGACACAATCAAGATAGTGATTGGACGAGTTACATTTTTCTGGTACAGAAAAGATTTGTGGAAGGTCTTGTGAATTTTACCTGTTGCACTGAGATACTAATTTGTCTCCAAGACATAAAAACCATCTTCCACTTACATTCTCAGAAGGCGCATATTTAGTCCTTGTGGCAGATCATAAAAATACAGGAATAAAAAGTAATATCAGTCCTATCACTGAAAAGGCAGCTAATGAGATGTTTGAAAATAGCAACACATGGTTCATGGTAAACCAATTATTATTATATTTTAACAGACAAACTTTTCATTACCTACAAATGAGGGGCCTACTGTCAGAAGGATCACTCCAGCACCCGAATCATTTTCATCAACTGCTACATTTTCTGACTTTTTTTTATTTCAATATGTCATTCTGTATCATAGATACCTGGAAAATGCATGAAATAAAGACATTTTTTATTTTGTAACAGAAGCTTACTTTTAAGAAATTACACTGATGAGCCAACAATTACAATATGATCACTGTCACTGCAAGATTGACTGCTGGCTGATGGCATGGTGGGTAGGTGATACAGTTAAGGAAAGTCCATAAGAGGAGCAGAGGCAAATGGGGAATTATTCTAGTGATGATATGGGCTGCAAATGGGGAAATCAACTAACTCAAGTGACCATGACAATGGGCAGATTAATATGGTCCAGTGCTCGGGAACAAGTATCTCAGAAATGTTAAAGCACCTGTGGAAAGTGACTGAAGCACAGTGAACCACAAGTAAGAGAGGTGGTTTTGGACATCCATACCTCCTCACAGAACATGAAGTTTGGAGGCCTGTCCACTCCATAAAGCAGTATAGGCAGCAATCTGTGGCAGATCTGATGACAGCATGCAATGCTGATGCATGCACAAGGTTTTGGAACACACTGTTGAGTGCACATTGCTGAACATGCTGCTTCGCAGCAGACAACCCCTATCTTGTCTTAAGATGATCCATATCATCAGTTACAGCTGCAGTGGGCACAGGTTCATTTCGACTGGACCACAAATGAATGGAAACGTGTCAAATGGTTGAAAGAATCAAGCTTCTTGTTACATGATGATGTATCTGGATACACCGTTATATAGGCAAACAGCTGCTCAAACATGCAGCACGTCACAGACACAGGCAGGTGGGGGAAGTGTTCAGTATATATGTGCTACAGTCTTGCTGCCAGCACCTCACTGTTCGCACACCACATTTCGCTGCTAATCAGAAGCCTTGTTACACTGATGCTGCACTCCTGCTGGTGGCACATCACTGCGTCGCACAGGCACCTCACTCGGAACATTCACCCCAAGGCTGTTCACATCACTAGCTGACTGGATTACTTGCAGTATATGAAGCAAAAATTATATTCTCTGAATCATATGACGACAGTTGTATAGGTTCGATGAAGCAAAAATCATACTCTCTGCATCATCTGATGACAGTAATAGGGATTTGCTCACACCAAAAATGCGGTTATTAATACGGAGAAAGGAGGCATGGCTGTAAGAACTACTCTTCTAATTTACGTATCACCACAGTTAAACATAAGACAATTCGGCCTGCAATCTTACTAAGGCAATTTCTCTAGAAAGAGTGACTGGTAGGAATACTCACTGTGGTATTATTTTCTCAGTTTTTATCCACATCTACTTCAAGTATTACATCTGCCATTTTAAGATTTTTGTACTAATATTTTATCAAAAAGTATCAAACAATAAACTATGTGAAAGACATAAAATAATTACCAAACATTAAATCCAAGTACTATTAAATCCTAATATTATCCACCATGAAGCAGTTGTGATGATGCCTCTGGTCCAAAATAGATTAGCGTCAAAAAATGGTTGCAGTAAGTTCCTGTTTAAAACTGTCACTTTAAATACTCTCTTGAAATTATCTCATAAGCTCACAACAAACATCACTGTCTGTGTAATGTGGTTATTTTGGTAGGATACTGGGAAAATGCAGTCACTCTACAAAGGAGGTTGCATACAAAACATTCATGCGACCAATCCTACATTAATGCCCAAGATACCAATCATATTCAAAGAAGGGCAACCCCAGAGACGACATTTGTTTGTTACAAGAAAGATCCAGGGAATGCAGACAATACCTAAGCTGGCAGAGGCTTGAAGACTCAGCCAAAATATCTACCCACAAACCAGTTAAAAAAATTTTGAGTACCAGAATTAAGTGAGGGATATACTACAGCCCTCTATGTATCATCCTTCCAGGAACCATGAAGACAACATTAAACAAACTGCAGATTGCACACAGGTTTTTAAGCATTCCATATGTGAGTGTAATGGAAATAAACTTTAATATATGGTGCAATATGAAGTACCCTCTGCCAAGCATTCATGGTGGCTTGCAGAATATGAATGTGAATGCAGTTATTGATATAGATGTATGGTGTGTGAGACACTGTGTAAATGGTTAATGCTTCTCTAAACAATAGTGTCATGAGAGTGACCCTGAAGCAGCCAACAAGAGCTCAAGTTTCAGGACTGACTAGGATAAGCTCAGCTCCAAAGACAAACCAGCTTGATATCCTCACTCAGCAAGGATCACTCTAAGCAGCAATAGCACATGTTAAATGTGCCGATAAGACTAAGTAGGTTTGAATAATCAGCATCAGGCCTTGCAGGTGAATAATATCCTCATGCTATGAGGTACATTCACCTTGGCTTCCATGGTACCTGTGATAGTAATCCAAGGCCCCACGACAACTGAGGACTATGCGACCGTTATTGCAGACAACTTGCATCCTCTTTAAGATCATGACATCTTCCGGCAGAGTAACTGTCAGTGTCATAAGGCCATAATCATGCTGCAGTGGTTTGGTGAACATGACAGTGAACTCACGTAGAAGTCTTTGACACCTTATTCACCGTATCTGAACCCAGTAGAACACACCTGGGGCACTATCAAGCACCAACTCGACATCCATTAATTTAATGGAATTTTGTGAACTGAACTTCTGGATACCCACCAAGCCATGTCATGCAGAAAGACTGCTTCATTACCATCTAAAGGAGACCAATATCCTATTAAACAAATGGTCCCAATGTTTCAGTTCCCCTTTTCAAATCAGTTTTACAAATGGACAATTTCAAACTATAATCATTAAAACATTTGAGAAGTTTTGTAAATACAAATAACTGCCCAATATCAAATTTCTTCAACATCATCATCATCTTCAAATCTGGAGATTAGGTGGGATGCCTGTTCAGTCTTCATGGGTCTTTCATGATTTTTAGACTAAGTATTAGTGATGATTAAATTATGCTCTGTGCAAAATTTTACCAGGTAGCTTCCTCTTTCATACCTTTACCCTAGCTGATGGTCTCCTACTATGTTCCTTTATCTTCCTTTTCCTACTACTGACTTCCAGTCCCCCATTACATTTAAATGTTTGTATATTTAAATATCTGAATAATTTATTTTACATCATACATTCTTTCTATCTTATCATCATCTGCAGAGCTAGTTGGCAGTACTGCTGTGGTTAGCATTGGCTTCTTGTTTATTTTGGCTACACTAACACTTTCACTATGCTGTTCATAAAAGCTTACTGGCATTCCCATTATCTTATCTTCATTAGACTTATCTGCATTACCCTCTTAGTGACACCAGACTTCACTAATTCCCATTATGTCCAACTTCAATTTACTGGTTTCCCTTTTTAAACTCTAACTTACCTACCCGATTCAGGGATCTATCATTCCTCACTATGACCTGTAGAATGTCAGTTTTGTTCTTCCTGATGATGACATCCTCCTGAATAGTTCCTGCCAGAGATATGAAGGGGAAACAATATTTTTCCTTTTTTATGATCAGTCTTCTGACTGGTTTGATGCAGCTCCCTACAAATTTCTCTGCTGTGCCAACCTCATCATCTCAGAGTAGCACTTACAACACACATCCTCAATTATTTGCTGGATTTATTCCAATCTCTGTCTTCCTCTGCAGCTTTTACTCTCTACAGCTCTGTCTAGTACAATGGAAGTTATTCCCTGATGTCTTAACTGATGTCCTATCATCCTCTCTCTTCTTCTTGTCAGTATTTTCCATATATCCCTTTCCTCGCCTCCACCTAATTATCAACATTCTTCTGTAGTACCACATCTCAAATGCTTCAATTATCTTCTATTCCAGTTTTCCTACCGTCTACATTTCACTACCATACAATGTTGTGCTCCGAATGCACATTCGCAGAAATTCAAAAATGGTTCAAATGGCTCTGAGCACTACGGGACTTAACATCTGTGGTCATCAGTCCCCTAGAACTTAGAACTACTTAAACCTAACTAACCTAAGGACATCACACACATCCATGCCCGAGGCAGGATTCGAACCTGCGACCGTAGCAGTCCCGCGGTTCCAGACTGAGCGCCTGAACCGCTAGACCACCGCGGCCGGCGCAGAAATTCCTTTCTCAAATTAAGGCCTATGTAGACTGCTCTTGGCCAGGAATGCCTTTTTGCCAGTACTAGTCTACTTTTGATGTCCTCCTTGCTCTACCCGTCATGGGTCATTTTGCTGCCCAGGAAGCACAATTTCTTAACTTCATCTACTCTGTGATTATCAATCCTGATGTGAAGTCTCTCGCTGCTCTCATTTCTGCTACTTCTCATAACTCTCGTGTTTTCTTTTTCTTTCTTTTTTTATTATTATTCTCAATCCATATTCTGTAATCATTAGACTGTTCACTCTGTTCAGCAGAGCCAAACTGCTACTTTACCTCAGAAATATTTTACCCAGTAGAATGCCATTATGTTCAAACCATCCAGTACAGCTGTGAACCACCATATTGTCAACTGTTACAAAGCCAGATCAGTCAATCATACAGACTGTTGCCCCAACAACTACTAAAATGACTACTGCCCCTCTTCAGGAACCATGGGTTAGTCTGGACGCTCCACATATACCCGTTCATTGTGGTTGCGCAGACAACCCACCCCACCATGGCATGGGGGAGGGAGTTGCCCCATCTACAGAAGATTAAAAAAAAAGTGTGTGCACCCCACCCACAGGCAGCTATTTGGTTAGCAGCATGTAATACGTAGTGCACCACTGGTGCATGTAGCAGAGGACTACAGTTCTCAACATCTTGTGCATATTTAGGAAGTCTCTGGTTCAAGCCAGACACCTAACTCAGAACCAGGGGACCACAATTAGTATTGGTGACAATGCTGCAGATTGTGAGCTTTACTGTAATTCAGCAAGCAAGGCCCATCTTCTCAATTTTTACTACAGGAATGATCCAAATATGACCTTCGAGCTCAGTGGCACGCATAGTTCATTCCAACATGTGCCACAATATGTATTTATTTGCACCCTGTTCCCCCAATGCATTCAACATGATGTATTCAACCTCCAGTCATACACACAGAGTGCACAAGATGAAGCACATAATGTTAAGTTTTTAGAACTACAAATGTATCACAACCTTAATAGGAAACATGTATCCTACGATTTTTTTAGTTTCAGCTATATTTGCAGAATATATGACCTATCATTAGCCTGTCTCCTATCATATCCTATCCTATACCTCTCCTTTTTCCTTACCATTATCAAACCCTTCCCAGGGATATGGCGAAGTCCTTAATGGCAGCTACGGTGCAGCTGGTAGAGGAGGCACCCTTTCCCCTCCTAAGGATAGACCTAAATGAGGAGTGGAACCACTGCCTTGTGGTGAAGAGGGATCTCCAAAGGCTGAGGGAGTAAACCATGAAAGAAAATCCTTGGATGTGTTAGGCTGAGAAAAAGTTGTCATTGCTTTCAATCAAAGAACGAGCCTTGGATTAAAAATACCTAATGTAGACAGCACTTATTGTTCCTCTGGAATGAATGACAGTTCTTCACAGCCTGAAGAAAAACCAAGGAACGTAAGAAGATACACTAAACAAGAGCAGAAACTAGAACCCAACAAAAAGACAAAAACAAGTTGAGAATGGGAACATTAAACGTAATAACCTTGACAGGAAAGACTGAAGAGATTGTAGACATGATGGAGAGGAGAGAGACTCATATCCTTGGATTGAGTGAGACCAAGTGGAAGGGAAAAAACTCTAAACTGCTGAGAGGTGGGTACACAATAAAGAGGCAAAAATTGAGTGGGGTTTGTGTTTCACAAAGACACTGACTCAGTTACAGATGTGAGCTTAGTAAGTGAAAGGATAATTAGAGCAAGAGTGAACTTAGGAAAGAATAGTTTTCCTATACTTCAAGTGTACACACCTCAGCAAGGGTGCAATGAGGAAGAAAAAATGGAATTCCTTGAAGAACTGGAAGACCAAGTAAGAGAAGATAACATTATGATAATTGGGGATCTGAATGCTCAGATCAGCATGGATATAAATGGATATGAGGAGGTGATGGGCCCTTTTGGATACGGAAGAAGAAATGTTGAGGGTGAATAAATTCTAAATCTGTGCATAAAGGATCATCTTTTAGTGAAGAATGCATTCTTCAAGAAACAAGATAGCCATAAGATTACTAGATATGGCTGGGATGACAAATCTAAGACAGTTATAGACTATATATTAACAGACAAATTAACTGGAGGAAAAGTAAGGGACACTAAAGTCATACCAAGTGAGCAATGGGATAGTAACCACAGGTTACAAGTGGCTGATCTGAATTATAAGATGAAAAATTTGAATGCTGTACAAAGAATGCCAAAAATTCAGGAGTGGAAGTTGAAAGAAGAAGAAAATAAGAAAAGTTTCCAAAATCTAGTAGCAAAAAAAATGCCAAACACTGAGAGGGGTGGTGTATAGGAAGAGTGGAACCTATTTAAAACATCAATAGTTAACAGTGCTGTGGAGATACATGGCAAAACAAAGGGTAAAGTGAGAGACAAAGAAATCAGTTGGTGGAACAATAAAATAGAAGATGCAATTTTAAAAAAGAAAAGAAAAACATGGAGTTTGAAAAAAGAAATCAGAACCAGGGGCTGGTACTAAAAGATGAACACGAGGCGACAACACTCGAGAAGGAATACTGACAAAAGAAATGCCAAGCAAAGACAATTGTGAAAGAAGAAAAGAAGAAGACTTGGGAAATATTCACCCAGAAACTAGAGCAGGATAGCAAAGGGAACCAGAAACTGCTATATGAATTATTGAAAAGTAAAAGATCTGATAGAGAAGACATAAAAGCGATTGAAACAGACGATGGGGATATTATCAGGGACATGGATGGTATCAGAGAAAAGATGAAGAATTATTTTGAAATCTTACTGAATGGGGAAGATGCACAAGAAACTGACACCGAAGTCATTGAATTAGAGGAAAAGCAGGATCCAATCTCTTGGTTAGAAACTGAGAATTCCCTGAAACAGATAAATAATGGGAAGGTGGCTGGAGTAGACGAGCTGACAGCAGATATGATTAAAGCCACAGGAATCCATGGAATACAATGGTTACACCAGGTACTGGGGGTGATATGGAAAGAAAACAAAGTGTCGAATGAATGGAGAAAAGGAATTATAATACCATTGTTCAAGAAAGGTAGTAGGAAGAAATGCACCAACTACCGAGGAATCACACTGCTATCGCACTGCCTTAAGATAATGGAAAAGGTAATAGAAAAACAGATTGCGGGAAATTCTAGAACACCAATTAGAGGAACAACAGCACGGGTTCAGAAGTAATAGGGGAACAATAGATCTCATTTTCTCCCTCAGTCAGTTGATGGAGAAATACTGGGAAAAAGGAAAGAACTTGATAGTAGTATTCGTGGATTTGGAAAAAGCATGACAGTGTACCAAGGGATAAAATACGGAAATGCTTGAGAAAACAATGTTCGTGATTCATTAATTAAAAAAGTCCAGACACTGTACGATAGTTGTGAGAGC
Source organism: Schistocerca serialis cubense (assembly GCF_023864345.2). Lineage (NCBI taxonomy): Eukaryota > Metazoa > Arthropoda > Insecta > Orthoptera > Acrididae > Schistocerca > Schistocerca serialis. The sequence goes on along the minus strand of NC_064642.1, from coordinate 80,079,033 downwards.
AGTGTACAAGTAGGAGGTGGAAGATCAAAATGGTTTAAGACAAAGAGAGCTGTTTAGTTAGGCAGTTCGCTCTCCCCTTTACTCTTCATTACACTTATAGACAGAATCATGAAAGAAATCAAGGAAGAAGAAAATGAAGATCTCAATGCTTTTGTTTTTGCTAATGACATTGCCATTTGGGGAGAGACGGAAATGGAGAGTCAGAGAAGACTAGATTATTGAAACACAAAATTTAAAAAATTCAAGTTAACGATGAGTAGGAACAAGACAGTAGTAATGAAGATGAGCAGGACACCCACACCTTGTCACATCATACTGGAGGGGGAGAAGGCTGAATGTGTGAAAAGCTTCCATTATCTGGATAGCATCATATCACGTGATGGAAGTTCCCAACTAGAAGTCTTAAACAGAATAACAAAAGGAGCTAGCTTCTTCCACCAAGTATGAAATCTAATGTGGGACAAGGAAGTCCCTCAAAGAGCCAAACAGATCATGTATAAAACTTATCTCCTTCCAACCATGATGTGTAGTCAAGAGGCATGTGTCATAAATAAGAGAGAAGAGAGTCAAATACAAGTATGTGAAATGAAGTTCCTTAGGTCAGCTCTACGAAAAACTAGGAGAGACAGAGTCAGGAATGATTTTTGTAAGGAGAGACCTGCAGGTGACATTGACTACAGAGGAGAGAATGAGTGCTTTGAGATTGATGTGGTTTGGTCATGTGAAGCGAATGCACCCGACTCGAACTCCACGCCAGTATTTGGAGATTGAGGTACCAGGAAGAAGACCAATTGGATGGCCTAGAAAGAGATGTATAGACCAGGTTAAGGAGGATCTCAATAGGAAAGGAGTAACATGGGATGTAGTGGAGAGGGAAAAGCTACACCAGGACAAAAACCAATGGAGGCATATCATTTACAAAGTTCCTACCCGGCTCGCTGGAAGGAAATCCTGATGATGATGATGACTTCTGCCATAGGTGAGTTAAAAATGAAGAAGCTAGATTACTCAGCATATTTCCACTTATGTACAGGAATCTGTTTTTCAGGATATTCTACTTTTAGGTCTAGTACTTCCAGAACACAGAAGTGTGCACAGCACAATGTTTCTTTCCCATTAACTGTAAATTCCCTTTAATCTTCTTTCTATTGCAGTAGTTGGACGTGTCAACAATTATTACCCACTCACTGTACACATTCTTTCTTTCTCTAACCACAAATTATAAAGTATTCAATATAACAAAGGTCTTATCACACTCCCAATGACACCATGTCATCAGGCAAAGGGATACCCCATGAGCACGAACCTAAAGAAACCTGAAAACAAAATGACATAAGTAAATAGAAGAATAATTTAACATCCCATCAGTGAAAAGGTCACATGAGATTATATATATATATATGAGAGAGAGAGAGAGAGAGAGAGAGAGAGAGGGCAAGCTTGGATAGGACAATGATGCCGAAGGAAATCAAGTATGTCCAAAGGAATCGTCTGGCATTTGCCCGATTCACTTAAGGAAAACCTCGGAAACCCAAATTTGGATGAACTGTTGGGTCCAGTGTTATACTCCTCTTACAATGCCATCTAGAAGACTGTTAACCACAATAAAGCATTGTTCTACATTCCTAACTGCTCTAATCAGTGTAGTGATGTGTGGGATGCTGAGCTACTCTTTAAGGACATTAGCGTCCCTGATACATTCCTTTATTTACCGTTCCCCAAATCTTGGCAGAGTATGAGATATCCGTAGTTTTTAAACAAAAAATACACCACTTCAGAGCCTGAAATTAAAATATTTATAACAAAACCCCCTGATTATGGCATATAAAAGCACAGCACAATCAACACTTTGTGATATAAGCTCCATCATATGAAATGCTAGAAGCCTATTTCTGGCTAATTACTAACAACTAGCCTACAAAATACATCTATTAAGTGCATTAAGTATGACTCATCGTATAATCCCTTGAATCTAACACAATATAGCAGAAACTGAACTCAAATAACGAAACATTAAACAGGCCAGTGTTCCTATACATTGTAACAAAAATGACGATGATTTTTTGAAATACATAACATCTAGCTCATAAGTAGAAAGGGACTTCATTACATCATGACTGTTCAATGTATCAGTGTTATAGGAGTAGGCCACATATTTAAACAATCTATTGTAAAATATAATGGCAAAATATGAATGAATAATTACAAGTCAAATTTACAGTACACTAACTGCTACGAAGGAAACATACCGCATTGCAATTCACAAAAAATGTTTTCAACAGTCCGTTAACAGACAAAAATTATCGTCCACAACTCAAACCAATCAAGAAATGAACGCCCAACTCTATTTCATTAATCCTTATGCTATGATTAATTCGAATGCACTCAAGTCCGAGAGTAACTGGTAAAATATCTACACTATTGGCCAATGAACCGTCAGCGTAAATATCAACATCATCTGCAAGGTACTTGTATTACACAGAAACGCCGACCTACATTTTAACTACAGCGTCACACATAATATCGCAAGCAGTTATATTTCACTACGCTTAACGAAGAGCTCTAGGTCTGTAAACAATGTGCTGTACCAGCAACAGCTGCAGACGATCTGCACTCCTGTCACAATAAAAAGAAAACAAAAACAAAACTTGCCTGGAACTTTTCGAGAAACTCGGTCGCTAGTTGGCGTTCTAGCTATGATAGCGCTTTTTTCTTTTTAAATTAGGCCACGAGTAAAAATCTAAGCTGCGACGTGATCTAGCTTAATGATTTATTACTCGTTAGCATCATAAACATCACTTAACACCTCTAATTCACGCTAACTGAACAACGCCCACAAGCATCATAGAAAGCTACACAAGAATTACACGATTAGCAGTAGCACCATGTGTTGACGAGTGCCGTAAGCCTTACACTTTCACTCAACATAGTATATATTTTGACAAACAAATGTCTCAAAGCACTTACTGTCGCTATAAACCAACACCCTCACATCCTTAACATCTCTTTCGTTCGCAGATCAGACATTTCGATTTTCCACATTTGTCAGGCAGTGCATCCAACCTCAACGTATAATTTTGCGATATCACATTTTGAAGTACAACTATTGGCTACACTTTCGTGAGTTGCGAATGCAAGAAAACATAAATGATACCCTGTAATCTGTTACAGTAGACAGAAACATTAACTTAATTTCAGTATCGACGATTGTTCGAAAGCAATACGTTTCGGTCTCTTTTTTCAGGTGTGTTTTCTTCAATCATTCGGACAGAATTTGATTCTCTGACAGATGACATGGTAAAAACGCATGCTCTAACTCAGTTACATTTACTGTTTTTGACAACATACCTTAGTTGAACTAAACCACATGTAGGACCGTTGTAATTCGTTTTCATCGAGCTCTGTGTGCTACATGCAGAAACAGGTTGTGACACACACATCATACGCACTTACATCTATCACTGTGAGTTACGTAAATTGGGTTCCTCCTGTTGACGTGAACCACATAATCTTCTTCCGTTATTTTTCTTGCCCAGACATGTTTCGGCATATTTATGTTGCGGTCTATCAGTCGTATTTTGGATTGGGTTTAGTTGGATAGTTTTTGCAGAACCTTCAATAAGTTTGACCTGTTGCTTCAGTTAGAAACTGATGAGCCTCAAGCAGAGGTAGGTGTAGACAGGACACAACAAACTTTCAATAGGAAATTGAAAAAGAATGTAGGAAAGTCATCGAAAAGGAAGAAAGTTTTGTTGTTAGGCAGTTCTCATGCCAGAGGTGTAGGCCAACTTCTGCAGGAGGAATTAGGACCAGAATACCAGGTCACTAATTTTTTCAAACCAAGTGCTAGTCTGGATCAGGTGACAGAGGATTTAGGTTCACTCTGTAAAGGATTTACCAGGGAAGACACCGTGGTTATTGTGGGAGGGCCAGGGAACAGCATCGACAGAGATCCTGGGTACAGTATAGAGTGTGACCTGGTAAAGATTGCTTCGGCATCGAGACACACCAATGTTGAATTTGTATCTGTCCTGAGACACCATGACCGGCCTCATTTGAACTCTTCTGTTGGGAGAGTTAATTTGGAGTTGGAACGGCTGCTTGGGTCGGGTGCGGGGGCTCATATTGGTGTGGTTCCTGTTGATTATCTCAGTAGGTGGGACTATACCAGGCACGGCCTGCATCTCAATAGGAAAGGGAAGGGGAAACTGGCTGGGATAATAGCAGGAAATTTAAGGGGGGGAGGCACTGCCATGAATGGTAAAATACCAGTGGTTACAGGTGTTGGAGCAGCACCTTTTTTAGGATAGGTAAGACAGAAAGATGTCAAGTTCTACGAGAGGTCAGGATTGAAACAAATCTTCAGTTTAGGAAAGAAATTAAACAGCACAATTCTAGCACATTGGATCACCAATCACAGCTATCAATTATAAATTTTCACCAATCACCAGAAATTTTATCTCCACCAAGTTGTATCTCAGTCCTAGGTAATTGCATTGATGAATTAAAGTCACCCAACCCAGTTGACATAATCTGCCTCTCTGAACACCATGTGACCACTGGTATAGGAACTAGGCCTAAGCACAATGAGAAACTCAGACAGGAGAGTACTGCAAATGTTAGAATAAGGAAAGGTTCTCATAAAAGTATAATTAAAAATAATGTAAGTATATTTCATCAAAATATTGGGAGTTTAAAGAACAAAGTAGATGAGCTTCTGGTTTGTTTAGAAGATTTAGAAGCTGAGAATGAAATAGATATACTATGCCTGTCTGAGCATCACATTGTTACTGATATGGATAAGGTAAATGTAAGTGGTTATAAGCTCTCTGCACATGTAATGAGAGAAAATATGGAGAAAGGAGGAGTTGCCATATATGTCAAAAGTTATCATTGTGCAAAAAGTATAGAAACGAAGAAGTTTTGTGTAGAGAAACATATAGAAGCATGTGCCTGTGAGCTTAAATTAAATAAAGGCACATTTATAATTGTAACTGTATATAGGTCCCCATCAGGAAATTTTCATCTATTTCTGAAAAATTTGGACTCCTTGTTGTGCTATCTGTCAGATAGGGGGAAGCAAATTATTATTTGTGGGGACTTCAATGTAGATTCTCTGAAAGAGGGTAATAGGAAAAACGACCTTGAAGTATTACTCGGTTCTTTCAATTTGACACCCGTTATTGATTTTCCTACTCGGGTGGTAAAGGATAGCAGCTCACTGATAGATAACTTCTTTATAGACCAAGATAAGTTTAACCAGATAAATGCTCAGCCTGTTGAGAATGGTCTTTCTGATCACGGTGCACAGCTAGTTACAATTTATGACATAGCTCCATTCAGCAATACTAAACAGTCCTCCAAAGTAGTATGTTCAGTCAACGATTTAACAATTGCAAATTTCAGGGAAAGCCTACAGCAGTTAGACTGGGATGAGGTGTACCGTGAACCTGATGCCAATTTAAAATATAATTTATTTAATGACATTTTTGTAAATGCATTTGAAAACTGCTTCCCCAAGAAAATAGTTAAATATACTCGTAAGAAACCTTGTAACAAACCATGGCTTACTAAGGGTATAAAAATATCTTGTAACTGGAAAAGGGAAATGTATCTGACAGCAAGAAAGAGTAGTGACCCAGACTCTATCAAAAATTATAAAAACTACTGTGTTATATTAAGAAAAGTTATTAAAAAATCCAGGAGTATGTGTATCATGTCTGAAATCAGCAACTCTGATAATAAAATTAAAACAATTTGGAATATTATTAAAAGAGAAACAGGTCAACCAAGAGCAGAGGAAGACAGTATTACCATGAAATTGAATGAAAACTTTACGAACAAAAAGTCAGAAGTTGAAAATATTTTTAATAATCATTTTCTAAATGTTGTGGATATAGTAGGATCCAGGTGTTCATTAGAAGATGCTAGGCTGTTAATGGAAGAGGCCATACCTATGCAATTTGATACAATTGAAATCTCACCCACTTCTCCCTCTGAAATTAGGAAAATAATAAACTTGCTTAAAAGCAAAAACTCACATGGAATTGATGGTATTTCCAGCAAAATACTAAAAGCTTGTTCTCAACAGATAAGTAAGATTCTCAGCCACCTGTGTAATAGCTCTCTGGAACAGGGCATTTTCCCTGATAGACTGAAATATGCTGTTGTTATACCTTTGCATAAAAATGGGGATAGATCTGATGTCAACAATTACCGTCCAATCTCCCTTCTAACAGCTTTATCCAAAATTTTTGAGAAAGTAATGTATTCAAGAGTAGCTTCACATATCTGTAAAAATGAAGTACTAACAAAATGTCAGTTTGGTTTCCAGAAAGGTTTTTCAACAGAAAATGCCATATATGCTTTCACCAGTCAAATTTTGAATGATCTGAATAACCGAACACCACCCATTGGGATTTTTTGTGATCTCTCAAAGGCTTTTGATTGTGTAAATCATGAAATTCTGCTAGACAAGCTCAAGTATTGTGGCATGAGTGGGACAGTGCACAAATGGTTTAATTCGTACCTAACTGGAAGAGTGCAGAAAGTTGAAATAAGTAGTTCTCGTAACATGCAAAGATCAGCACATTCCTCAAACTGGGGAACTATCAAGAATGGGGTTCCACAAGGGTCAGTCTTGGGTCCTTTGTTGTTCTTATTATATATTAATGACTTGCCATTCTATATTCATGAAGAGGCAAAGTTAGTTCTCTTTGCTGATGATACAAGTATAGTAATCACACCTGAGAAACAAGAATTAACTGATGAAATTGTCAATACTGTCTTTCAGAAAATTACTAAGTGGTTCCTTGTAAATGGACTCTCACTGAATTTTGATAAGACACAGTACATACAGTTCCGTACAGTGAATGGTATGATGCCATTAATAAATATAGACCTTAATCAGAAGCATATAGCTAAGGTAGAATATTCCAAATTTTTAGGTATGTCCATTGATGAGAGATTAAATTGGAAGAAACACATTGATGATCTGCTGAAACGTTTGAGTTCAGCTACTTATGCAATAAGGGTCATTGCAAATTTTGGTGATAAACATCTTAGTAAATTAGCTTACTACGCCTATTTTCACTCATTGCTTTCATATGGCATCATATTTTGGGGTAATTCATCACTGAGGAATAAAGTATTTATTGCACAAAAGCGTGTAATCAAAATAATAGCTGGAGTCCACCTAAGATCATCCTGCAGACATTTATTTAAGGACCTAGGGATATTCACAGTAGCTTCTCAGTATATATACTCTCTTATGAAATTTGTTATTAACAACCAAACCCAATTCAAAAGTAATAGCAGTGTGCATAACTACAATACTAGGAGAAAGGACGATCTTCACTATTCAAGATTAAATCTAACTTTGGCACAGAAAGGGGTGAATTATACTGGCACTAAAGTCTTTGGTCACTTACCAAATAGTATCAAAAGTCTGACAGATAACCAACAAGTATTTAAGAAGAAATTAAAAGAATTTCTGAATGACAACTCCTTCTACTCCATAGAGGAATTTTTAGATATAAATTAAGAAAAAAAAACAAAAAAAAAATAAAAAATAAAGAAAAACAAAAAAACACAAAAAAATAAAGTTGTTATATTAACTTAAGTATGTTGTTAAATTAACCTAATTATGTCATGTATTGGAAAATTCGACTCATTCCACATCATTACGAAATATCGTATTCATGATCCATGGAACTAGTATTAATCTAATCTCTAATCTAATCTTATGAACACAAAACTAAGACAATAGTGTTTCTACATCTGCGCTGTGGAAACCACCAGGAAGTGCAAGGCATAGGATACGTCCCATTGTACGGGTTATTACGGTTTCTTCCCGACCCATTCACATACGGAGCGCGGCAAGAAAGGCCGTTTGAATGCCTCCTTGCGTGCTGTAATTATTCTAATCGTGTCCTCCGATAACTATGTGAGCGAGACATAGGGGGTTGAAGTATATTTCTAGAGTCATCATTTACAGTCGGATCTTGCAACTGTGCTAGTAGACTTTCTCAGGATAGTTTACGTTAATCTTCAAGAGTTTGCCAGTTCAGGTTCTTCCGTATCTTTGTGACACTGTCCCGTGGATCAGACAAACCTGTGAACATTCGTGTTGTCCTTCTCTGTATACGTTCAATATCTCCTGCCAGTCCCATCTGGGTCAAACACACTTGAGCAATATTCCAGAACCAGTTGCACAACTGATTTGTAAGCAACCTCCTTTGTAAACTGATCGCATATCCCCAGTATTCTACCAATAAACAGATATCTGTCATCTGCTTTATCCATGACTGAGCCTATGTGATCATTCCATTTCATATCCCTACAAAGTGTTACATCCAATTATCTGTATGAGTTGGCCGATTCCAACAGTGACTCATTGATATTATAGTTGTAGGATACAAAGTTTTTTCGTTCTGCGACAACTGTTGTTGTAGATGTCCGATTCTTTGTAGCTGAGATGTAGGGACTCTTAATGACATTTCATTAAACAAAAGATCGAGATGGTGTGAACACTCACAGGCGGTAATACTCTTCTACAGACAACTGGGTCTGTTGGCTTGACAGTTTTCTGGTCTGTAGACTGTGATTTCTGTGCAAATCTGATCTGCTACACTTTCGGTCCTATTGAAACTTATTTTGAATGCATCTATGCTAATTTCGCGTTGTTTTGGAGGATTTTTATGGTTGTATTGACAAGCTTCTTCGCCGAATGTATGTCAGTTTGAAAGGCCTGTAACGATCGAAGTAAAGAAAGAACTGTTCCCGAAACGTCAGTGAGCATGATGAAGCTCACAATGAATTCCAACGAAATTATAGCTTGGAGCAGCGAAACTTATGTGTAACTCGTTTGTTTCCTTTATCATCCATTTTTTGCAAAATTCCAGGAAGACGTAGGAAGATGTCTAAAAATCTCAAAATCGCCTCATGTCTTTCAACCTATCTTGGCTCACACATTTTTTTAGTATGCTTTGTTTTTCCAGGGCAGATGAGTTTGAACATCTTCCTTGAAGAGATGCAGTCTTCCACCGGACTCAAGGACAAAGGTTGTCACAGCTGAAATAACTCCCACAACAGTTGCTTCGCTAGGTACTGTGCAGGCAGTACTGATGGCTAAGTATGAGTATAAAACCATAAAGGTTGAATATCGGATATGCACACCTGGACACTTATTTTACGATTCATACCGGCACTTCCGTCATATGCTTCTCCATGGCACAGTGAAATGTCTAGGTTCAGGCTGTCCAATTCTTGCACTGTACTGCGAGCTGTGTATTCACCAGTAAGCTCCACAATCTGGACAAACTCGAGGAAATCTTCTTTGATTTGATTTGTATCCACTTCGGAATAGTGATTACAAATGGAATTGCTCACTAATAGAAGCTAAAACAGCTAAAATAGAAAAACATTTACATCTTTAAATTTTGGCTACTAATTTGTTTGTTACTGACTGCCCACAACTTCCAATTAATTCATTTTGCAACGATTTGCTAATGCAGGAAGCATTTGTAGCATATGGTTTCACGTAGTGGAGTAGGTATGGCATCTCCAGGATCTTCTCGGAACTTCAACAATGCTCTGAAGTTGCCTCCACCAGGAGAACTTTTCGATTCTAAATCACCGTCATCCCTATGTCCTCTTAATGGAATGATTCACATGATACGTAGTATAATTGTTTTTAAAATGACTATAAGCTTTTTGCGATTGTCTTCTACAGCTTTGCTCTCCTGGCATCTCACTTGGCCAAAAATATCCACTGACTTCCCATCCATCATCACCATCAGGAATTTGTGACAGGTTACCATATTAGCTTGGTGTTCTCGTGACGTGTGAGAATTTGAACAGCTTCCTTTTATAATTTCTGCAGTTCTTCCACTAATTTTCACAATTTCACATCTTTCGTACACGCCTCATGCTGTCCAAAAACAAGGAACACCTTATATATAATCCCCTACTGGCAATTTTACTGTATTCAAGCCACTCGCATTTCTTTAAGGGGAGTTAGAACGGAAATTTTTTCACATTTTCGGATTTGTATCTCATAAAATTTGCAATATATAGGTGTTACAAAAAGGTACGGCCAAACTTTCAGGAAACATTCCTCACACACAAAGAAAGAAAATATGTTATGTGTCCGGAAACGCTTACTTTCCATGTTAGAGCTTATTTTATTACTTCTCTTCAAATCATATTAATCATGGAATGGAAACACACAGCAACAGAACGTACCAGCGTGACTTCAAACACTTCGTTACAGGAAATGTTCAAAATGTCCTCCGTTAGCGAGGATACATGCATCCACCCTCCGTCGCATGGAATCCCTGACGCGCTGATGCAGCCCTGGAGAATGGCGTATTGTATCACAACCGTCCACAATACGAGCACGAAGAGTCTCTACATTTGGTGCCGGGGTTGCGTAGACAAGAGCTTTCAAATGCCCGCATAATTGAAAGTCAAGAGGGCTGAGGTCAGGAGAGTGTGGAGGCCATGGAATTGGTCCGCCTCTACCAATCCATCGGTCACCGAATCTCTTGTTGAGATGCGTACAAACACTTTGACTGAAATGTGCAGGAGCTCCATCGTGCATGAACTACATGTTGTGCCGTACTTGTAAAGGCACATGTTCTAGCAGCACAGGTAGAGTATCCCGTATGAAATCATGATAACGTGCTCCATTGAGCGTAGGTGGAAGAACATGGGGCCCAATCAAGACATCACCAACAATGCCTGCCAAACGTTCACAGAAAATCTATGTTGATGATGTGATTGCACTACTACGTGCGGATTCTCGTCAGCCCACACATGTTGATTGTGAAAATTTACAGTTTGATCACGTTGGAATGAAGCCTCATCCGTAAAGAGAACATTTGCACTGAAATGAGGATTGACACTTTGTTGGATGGACCATTTGCAGAAGTGTACCAGTGGAGGCCAATCAGCTGCTGATAGTGCCTGCACACGCTGTACATGGTACGGAAACAACTGGTTCTCCCGTAGCACTCTCCATACAGTGATGTGGTCAACGTTACCTTGTACAGCAGCAACTTCTCTGACGCTGACATTAGGGTTATCGTCAACTGCACGAAGAATTGCCTCGTCCATTGCAGTTGTCCTCGTCGTTCTAGGTCTTCCTCAGTCGTGAGTCATAGGCTGGAATGTTCCGTGCTCCCTAAGACGCCGATCAATTGCTTCGAAGGTCTTCCTGTCGGGACACCTTCGTTCTGGAAATCTGTCTCGATACAAACGTACCGCGCCACGGCTATTGCCCCGTGCTAATCCATACATCAAATGGGCATCTGCCAACTCCGCATTTGTAAACATTGCACTGACTGCAAAACCACGTTCGTGATGAACACTAACCTGTTGATGCTACGTACTGATGTGCTTGATGCTACCGTACTGTAGAGCAATGAGTCGCATGTCAACACAAGCACCGAAGTCAACATTACCTTCCTTCAATTGGGCCAACTGGCGGTGAATCGAGGAAGTACAGTACATACTGACGAAACTAAAATGAGCTCTAACATGGAAATTAAGCGTTTCCGGACACATGTCCACATAACGTCTTTTCTTTATTTGTGTGTGAGGAATGTTTCCTGAAAGTTTGGCCATACCTTTTTGTAGCACCCTGTATATATCACTTATAAACTCACATGGGATTATTTTATTTTTTTAAATATAATCTACACCGGTTGAAAATATTAAAATTTTTACGTCCAATACTTCAAGATCTAATAAAATCGGTATTTTTTTTGTGTGAAAGGCTGTGGATTACTGTGTTATAAAGGATTAATTACGTGTCTGTATTGGTAGCACTGTCAAAAACAGTATCGTTTCGTTTCATACAGTAAACATGCGTTGTATGTCGAAGTGCTAATGTTTTTCCGAGGAAAAGTGACATATAGATTCCTAAATATCTCAAAAAGTAAAGTGTTTTTAAGAAACGTGGGTTTCATGGTAATAGATTTTCGAATAAAGGGAAACATCTTATTCAACATGTGGTGTGTGAAGTTACAGACAATGAAATACAGGAAAACTCGTAAGTATCTAGAGAAACACCCATTAGTGCTTCAAAGATTAAGATAAAACGTTGTGATACACAGTTTCCTCAAAACGAAAGTGATGTAAATGGTAGGTTAGCTTATATTCTGATAGACTTACAAGGGTGGTAGGTGAATGTGTGTATTGTAAAATGTGTGGTGGGCCAGTTAGTTTACATGAAGCAGTGAGGTATCAAGTGGACTAGCCAGGAAACATATCATTAATTGTGCCAGTTGTAAATATACTCACTCATTTTGGAATTCTGATAAGTGTAAAAATAATTATTTTGAAATAAATGTTAGCTGGTTTTATGGATTGAGAGCTATTGGCAAAGGTGTCGTGATGAATATGCCATGCCCACCTTGTAAAATCGACAAGTGTGCAGGACTTATTGGAACTGCTGTGGAGTCTGTTGCATTTGATTCAATGAAGGGTGCTTTAAACGAAGCTGTTGAAGTAAATGATGGTATGACTGAAATACCAGTAGCTTTTGATGGCACTTGGCAGAAGCACAGCTACAGTTCTTAGAATTCTGTTGCTATGGTGACCAGTGTAGAAACTGGAAAGGTAATAGATTTCCAGATTTTAACCAAACATTGTTATAAGTGTAAATCAGGGAATGAAGAAGGGAATATCTGTGACAGAAATTATGAAGGAACAAGTGGTGGTATGGAGGCCTCTGCAGCTGTTGAAATTTTTAGTCGATCTGTGAATGAAAGGGGAGTGTGTTACACTAAATTCTTAGGTGATGGAGACTCAAAAGCATATAACAGTGTAGTAGCCACTCAGCCTTATAGTGAGAAGAACTGGAATGTGTTGGCCATGTCCAGAAGAGGATGGGCATCAGGTTGAGGAAGTTGGGAAGTTGAAACAAAGTTTGAGAGACAAGAAACTTTCTGATGGTAAAACCATAAGAGGTAGGCTGACAGACATAATGAATGATGAACTACTGCAGTATTATGGGATGGCCATCAGAAATAATACTGAGGATTTGCTGAAAATGAAGCATACAGTATGGGCTACCATCTTCCACAGACTGTCACCTGATGAAAAACCAATACACCACCTTTGCCCTCCTGGACCTAATTCATGGTGCAATTACTGCAATGCCCAGCACTCAAACAGTTCATACAACCATAAACATTCCATCCCAGCAGCAGTCATGGATATCATGAAACCTGTTTACAGAGACCTGGCAAATCCTGAATTACTGAAGAAGTGACTGCATGGTCAGACTCAAAATCCCAATGAGTCGTTCAATAATCTTAAATGGACTTGCTTACCAAAAAATATTTTTGTTGGAATGAAGACACTAAAGTGGGGGGTCAGTGATGCTGTTATTGCTTTTAATGATGGCAGCATTGCTAGGGTGAAAGTGCTACAGCATATGGGAATTAATCTTGGAGCAAACTGCATCAGAGAACTTGAATGGATGGTCAAGGTCCAGATTGATAAAGCAGAGTATGCAGCACAGTTGGCCAATAAGGAATCCAGAAAGAAGAAAAAAACTTGGTAAAAGATCAAGAGGATGATATGCAATATGGTGCAGGGTACTTCTGACTGACCAAAAATAAAAAATTAAGCATACATTAAGTGAGTTACAGTATTTTCAAATTTTAGAAGCCATTCCTGAAATTTACATTTTCTGTTGCATTTTTCCCTCAATCTCAGAAACCACTTTGAGCAGAGTATTCAAATTTTCAGGGAGTAGTAACATACATATCCTGAGTCTACTGAAGTAAAAGAAGACCATAATGTTAATTATAATTAAAATTCTTTACGATAACGTACAAAAAAGTACACAAAATTTTAACTGTGTAATTAAAAGATAGTATTTCCGACAGCTGTGGTTGAAATGCAATTTTTGTAGTTCAGTAGACTTAGAACATACAGTTTAATGACCTGTAAAAGTTTCATGTCAATGGCTACAGTGGTTCCTGAAATATAGGGAAGCCGAGTCACTAAATTTAACGTTGTTGGGATAGGGTGTTCCAACTCCCCTTACCAACATAACTGGAAATAAAGGTTTTTCTTGCTTTCAGGGTCCAGTGGAAACTTAAAGTCGGTAGTAGGCTGCCAACAATTTTCTAACCACTGGCACCTTCCTTCATCTGTGGGAGCACATGTTTGATCCAGGTTGAATAGTTTACCTGTAATTGTAATAATAGCAGGAAAACAATTATTTACATTGGCCTACCCAACAAAACATTATACACCTGTTTCTTAATCATTGTAGAACGAATTCTTCAAACACATTATAAAAATAATTAGTGGATGGAAACACATAGTTAAAAAAAGTACTAATTGTGAGTAAATATTAATTTCAATTATTTATAAGAAGTGGCTACACTTCTGTCTGTCACTGTCTAAGATAATTACATCCATTTCATAGCACAAATGAATAATATAAAAGGGTGCAATCAGACAGATACAGTGCTAGAAATGTTTTGGTATGTATCAGCATACCACACTGGCACTACTGTTACAGCAAATTTTACATCTACATTTATTTTGGTACGTTATTTATCGAACTGGCATTTAGTTTTCGTGACAGATTGTAACTATGTTTTTGTCTGTTTTAGAGGAATCGTCTTAAATGACTAATAATATTATTTTACAGCCAGATGTGCTTCTTTCGCGAATGTCGGCTATTACAAGAAAAATTAAATAATTATTGAGCACACCGAAGTGTTCCAGTCGACCTTGTTACGTCACACACTAGCAAGTGGTTGGCTGCCCACCTTTTCTGGGCCAGTGAGCACAACATTTCTGATCGACACTTGTACATGGTGTCTGTAAGAGGTCAAGAAGTCAGTAATGGGTTTACTAAATAACTAAATAAACCGCAGTGACCCTCATTAGCCTTTACTAACAAAGCTTTAGAAAGCAGATATGAAAATATTGCAAATTTATACGCTATGAAACAATATACACTAAGTGTAGTCGTAACCAAGCAATCAGCCCTTCCAGAACAGGCAACATCTTCCGTTTCATGCAGTTAGGTTAAGAGGCTAGAGCAAAATGGATGTTTTTGGCCCCTGTCTGGACTACCCAGCGCTCACAGGCAAATTGGAATGGTCACACAGCCGTTTTTAACCCTGTACCCTGCTACGACGTCCATCTAACGATAGACATCGGCGGAGATAGCTCCACCTCATCCAATTTCCGTTCACCTGCATCAATGTTGTGAGAAGCGGTTCCGCAAGCGAACGCTGCAGACTGTGTTTAGATGCACCATGCATTACATTTGTGTCGCATTTGGAGCGCTGCGAGACACGCATCGCAGCAAAGGCAAAAACCGGCGAAGTCGGCCATTAGGCTGCTGTCATAGTGGCACCAATATCGGTGAATTCCGCCGACGGCCAACATCGACCGATTTTTTCACATCATACGCCACTATGAGCGCAGTCACGCTGTAGCCGATCTCATCACCCGAACGTTTAGACTTCGGACAACAATTAGTGAAATTCAAATCATTTTGTTTCGTCGGTCAAATCGACCGATGTGAGCTTTGAGAAACCGATGTTTAATCCAAGGAAGAATGAATTTGTGGCATGCTGAGGGTAAAAATACCATAATCGGAATATAGTTCGGAATGTATCTACAGAAATCGCAGGTTTATTGGAAACCACAAGTAGGCAAAATCTTTATCGGAAATTGTAAGTGTGAATTACGACCTCAAAAAATAGTTTGTTCACGTGGGAAGGATGGAGTATCTTATGCTTAAGGTTACTATAGTGGATCTTTTTTGTGTGGTGGTAGGTGGATATTAGCTGTCTAAAAATTATTATTACTGCCTACTGACGTTTTTATATCAGTAGGGGCTGATTCTACTACATGAAGTGGTTTGCATATGTGGTGTTATGTGTATCCAGCTTTTAGTGTTTTACATGTTTGGAGTATCTTATTCTAAGCTTTATTTATCTTTCACAGTATGCTATATGATAGTCATTGAAGATTAAGTATGCCTGCACAACTTCAAATAAATTCGCAAAACATAGTTTTTTTAATCTTGCTTTTCAGGGTCACCATTAATCATCTTGTATATCTAAAGACGAAGCCTCAATATGTGAAACGTTTCCAGATAACGAAAGCTAACTTCCAGTACTTGCAAAAGTATGATTCGAGCTCAGTTAAAAAATCCGATACTCACGTTAAAGATGCAGTTCTAGCTCAAGCAAAATTAGACGTGACACTTCGGTATTTGACATACACCACTTCCAGAAAAGTACAATTTCAAAATGTTTGTTTCATATCTTGGATGCTATTTACGATGCCCTAAATACTAATTTAATAGCTAATATCTTCACTCTCGCTCCCCAAATAATGCAAAATGTTAAGTTTGTTCTATACCGAATTTTGAAGTTTGCTTTGTGCAAGTGCACTAAAAAGACACTGTGATAAGTGAAAGATGATTTCCTTTATGAAAAGCTACTCTCAGTCTGAAATAATACTGCCATCCGAAGCCTTCTTACTTCCTTTCTCAAATCCACGGAGAAAGCGTTTAAAGAGCATAGAACAAGTGTTTAAAGAGCATTGAAGTTTCCTGTACTAGAATCTAATTATTTGAATATCCTGCCAGCAATGGAATGGCGAAATCTTTGTGGTTATCACGTAATGCTGATCGGGGATAACACATTTTAAATATCGTAAATGCATTTATTAGACATGAAGCAAGAAGAACAAAACATGGCAGAGAGAGAGAGAGAGAACAAAGCAGTTCCAATAGGTCAGAGTCAAAGTTAAGGCGCTTCGCGCCAGAGACACCACAGAGCGCCCCCCCCCCCCCCCCCACCCCCCTCGACAGTGTGGAGCACGGCGGACGGAAGCTTCATCACTCGAAAGCGTAATCCTTGCGCCAGCGCTTTGGTTGCAGGTGGCGGCCGCTGCGAGGAGTAGGCGCATCGGAAACTGCGCTGCAAGAGTCCCTTGCGGCCAGTTACTCCACATGCGGAGAGGCATCGGTCGAGGGCAGGTCGGAGGCGAGGCTGCAGCAACGGAAAGCAGATCGGAAGCATTGGAAGGCGGGTCAGAGAGTGACGCCGCTAGTTTCAGGCGATTAACAGACACGGTCTGTGGTCGTCCATGTAGACGAATTACGAACGTGTTCACACCCTGGCGTAACACTCGGTGAGGCCCCGAATAAAGTGGTTGCAAGGCCGCTCGCACGGAGTCGTAACACAGCTTCACAAATTCACATGATGCAAGTTCCTTGTGGACGAACACAGGTGGGGTGGAATGAGGGTGAGGCAGACTGCTGCGGAGGCGTGCGACGTGCGCGTAAACCTGTTCAGCCAGAGCCGGAAGGTCCATAGTATCAGCCATCAGTGAGTCCTCCACGAACTCTGCTGCAAGGAGGAGGGGCTCCCTGTATAGAATCTCAGCGAGTGATGCGTTCAAGTCTTTTTTATGTGCTGAGTGGATGCCCAGCAGGACGCAAGGGAGTGCCTCAGACCATAAGCCACTGTGGCACATAAGCGCGGCCTCGAGGATGCGGTGCCACCGTTTGTCCAGGCCATTTGCCTGTGGGTGGTAGACTGTTGTGTGGAATTCAGCAACACCGCAGAGTTCACACAGCCATGCAAAGAGAACGGACTCGAACTATCGTCCCTGGTCTGGTGTGAGGTAAAGAGGACAGCCGAATCACTCGACCTATGTGGAAACGAAAGAACAAGCAATAGTCTTGGCCGTAATGTCCACAAGAGGGACCACCTCAACCCAGCGGGTTACGCGGTCGATGATTGATAAGATGTATCTGTACCCCCAGAAGGGCGGAGGGGGCCAACGATGTCGATGTGGATGTGCTGAAGGCATCCTCTTGGAACGTCAAACTTGCCTAATGGAGGCTGAGTGTGCCTGCCAACCTTGCTGTGCTGGCAAGGTACACACACGTGGGTCCATGTGTGGCAGTTGTGCTTCACACCGGACCAGATGAAGAGCTCAGTAACCAGCCTTTTCACAGCCCATATTCCCAATTGGGCCAAGCGGTGCAAAGCAGTAAAGACCCCATGCCAAAGAGCGGTAGGGACCGGAGGGTGGGGAGTGGCCGTAGAGATGTCGCAAAGGATCAGGGTCGTCGACCCATGTAGGATGTGGGATTGGACACAGAGCAATGAATCATTGTCTGAAATTAATCGCTGTATTCATCGTCTTCTGCCTGAAGTCGGGCGAGCTCTTCCAAGTTCAACAGTGCGGTTAGCATGCAGATGCAGGATAGGTAATCTGCCACAACATTCTCCGCGCTGCTGATATAGCATGCATTGGAAGAGTGCTGACAGATGTAGTCCACATGACGAAAACGCCTCAGCGGAAGATCCTTAGCCGGATTACGAATAGCTTGTGATTTGAGTAGATTGTGAAAGGTTGCCCCTCGAGGTCGCTATGTAAAATGTTTAATCGCCTCGTACACAGCGAGAAGCTCACGATCGAAAGCCGATTACTTACACTGGCTCTTAGTCAGTTTCTTGGAAAAGAAGCAGAGTGGTTGGGTTGAGTCAGCAGTTTACTGTTGTAAAAGAGAGCCTACAGCTGAGTCACTGGCATCAGTCGTGATCGAAACATGGGCCTCAGGGTCAGGCTGGGCTCGTGTAACGGGTTTGACGAGGGCAGTTTTAAGGTTACCAAATGCATCGAGCATGGGTTTGGTCCGGGTCAATTTCTGTTTCCCTGTGGAGTTTTTGCCGGAGAGGGTGTCAATGAGGGCCAATTGGGCGGAGGCAGCCTGAGGAATATGGTGGCGGTAAAAGTTTGCCATGCCCAGAAAACGATGGAGCTGAGAGTAATCTTCAAGAAGAGGGAGATGAAGTACAGTTTCGACACGAGAATTCGTCGGTCAGAGGCCGTCGGCAGAGACTGTATGGCCTAGGAAAGTAACAAATGTGGAATAGAGTTGAGGTTTATCATGGTTGATCACCACGCCATTGGCAGCGAGGTCGAAACGGACTGCATCAAGGTGAACTTGATGTTCCTCAGCAGAGGAGGAAAAGATCAGTATATCATCTAAGAAAGCATAAGCAAATGGCAAAGGTAGCAAAATGGAATCAATGAACTGCTGCAAAGTCTGTGCAGCATTTTTCAGGCATGTAACAGTATTCAAATATGCCAAAGGGGGTGATGATGGCTGTCTTCAGAATATCCGTAGGATGCATAGGAATTTGATGGTTTGCCTTCGAAAAATCTAAAACAGAGAAAAACTTAGAATCATGTGGTAATTGCGTGAAATCCTGGATATGAGGAATCAGGTAGTCATCAACAATTGTGCGAGCATTAAGAGACCTGTAGCCCCACACATGTGTAAGGAACCATCCTTTTTAGGAACAAGGTTGATAGGTGAAGACCAGTTGCTATGGGAGGGGCGGAGCATGCCCGAAGCCAACAAATCCTGAAAGATTACTTTTGCGCACAGAAGTTTAGAGGCATCAATGTGCATGGCCTTATAATGTACAGCTGGGCTGTCTGTTTTACAAATCCTATGACACTGGCCGCTATGGCCGATCGGTTCTAGGTGCTTCAGTCCAGAACGAAGCTTTTGCTATGGTCGCAGGTTCGAATCCTGCCTCGGGCATGGATGTGTGTGATTTCCTTAGATTAGTTAGGTTTAAGTAATTCTAAGTCTATGGGACTGATGACCTCAGATGTTAAGTCCTATAGTGCTTAGAGCCATTTGAACCATTTTTTGAAATCCTATGACAAATGTCATTACTGATGGCCGATACTCGCGAAGGGAGGCTGGCAAGAAGGGTAGAGAGGGTCAGCAACGTCGGTTCACTGACCTTGCTGGATTGGGACAGCGTAGGCGAGATGTCGGCTGTAGTCAACGAAGGAAGGCGTGGTGCAGCAACCACGTGGTGTGAGGAATACGGAGTAGTGCGAGCAGGTGTATCCTGTAGATTTGTCCATGGTGATGCAAAAACGACAGCAGGTGGTGGAATGCTCGACACATGAGCAGATTTGGGAGAACATGCAGTAGAGGCGTGTGTTGGGTCGCCTCGTTGCGGTTCTGCAGATAGGCAACGTATGGTGCACTGAGCATGTGACAATTCAGCAGAGGCAGATGCAATGCGGGCGCGTAACGATCATTCTGGATGCGGAGGTCGTCGAAATGTGTGTGTACATCCGACAAATCAGAGAGCTGTGTAGTAATATGGTCAAGCAGAGATGCACAGGTGGAAAGCATAGCCAAGGAGGTGGAAAGAAGTCGTGCTGAACTCATTTGAGAACGGAACAGCAGAACCAGATGCATGGCGAAGTGTGGCGACCTGCAGGTCCAGTGAAAGTCCAACCCAATCACTTGTTCATCCATATTGGCGACGTGGAAAGTCCAAGGGAAAGTGTGGACTGGCGATAGGAGAGCTGACATCTTGATGGAGCCAAGTACCACAATAGAAGAATGATTTGCAGCGATCAAGGCGAGGTTAGCAGGTGAAATCATGTTGCCTGCGTGCTTGGCCGGAATAACGCTGACGTCGGCGCCGGTGGCGATGAGAAAGCGATTGCCCGATGACAAGTCAGTGGTGTAGAGGCGTCGCCCCGCTGAAGCGAGTGATGCGGCGTCAGATGGTAGGCTCTGTTAAGGAACGTGGCGCCTATACGTGCCTGCTGGAATCATTTGGATAGGCACAATGTGTGTGACAGTTGCACGCAGCATCCCTGTAAGTACCATAGTACTAGCACACTGGGTAGGGTGGGAGGCGAGGTGGTGTGGAGAGGGAGGAGGCCACTGATGCCTGCATTGGGGCTGAAAGCCGCTAGGGCGAAGTCGGCTGCTGTTGGGAGACCACAGGCATCACCTCATGTAGGCCGCTGGGTGTCAGCTCCTGACTGTCAGCTGAGGTGCCGAGGCGAGCACACTGGCCTCTGCCAGCAGGGTGCAGATCTGAAGGTGAAGGTGTGCCAACTGATGGTGATGAAGGAGTCGTCCGTGACTGGTGGTGTCTGTGACAAATGATAGTATAAGCTCGATCAGTCATGTGTAAGCGAACCTCAAGTGGGTGGGTGATGTGGGACAGCAGGTGGAGTTCTAGAGCCGAAGGCATTTTGACCATCCACAAAGTCCAAATCACGGCGTCAGGTAATGCTTGATCATCAATTAATGCACGGAGCACCACCAAAGCTGCGAAGGTGTGCAGTCGTCGAGTGCTCATCGTGAATAATGTGGTGGAGAGCCTCCACCGGGGGGGAGAGAAAGGCGCTTGATGAGCAGTTGTTTTGCTGTCAGATACTTTTGCGAGGAGGGTAGTAAGAGAAGTAGATCGCTGATGAGGTTTGGATGAGTGTGGAAGTGACTCACCAGGCAGACAAAATGTGCGTCGTCGTCCAGAATACCATGGATATCCAGTAGGTGATCCACTAATGCGAACCAAGTCTTTGGGTTAGCTTTTTGCAAAGCTGGCAGCATAGGAAGCCTGCTGGGTAACACATGTTGATGCAGTACTGGCAGGTGGAGATCCGTGCGAGCAGAGCAGGAAGCTCCCAACACCGGAAGTGCAGTAGCGATGGACGGTGCGTTGCCCAAGGACTTCAGGCCCGATGATGAACACAGTGTGGGTGTAACGGCTAGTGCGATTGCAACAGTGGGCAGAAGGCAGTTCGGTGCAGCCAGGGGGTGATCAAGTAACCGGCGTGGGTTGAACAGTGGGTACCATTATGAAATCAGGCTGGAGGCAGTCATTGTGTAACCACAGAGCGATGGTTGTGGAAACCAGCATGGTTGAGGCGACTGGTGTCGCTGAGATGATGGCGTGCTGTGGGAGGGGGGGGGGGGGTGCTGTGACACTAGACATATATGAATGTGCAACCCCATGCATAGAAATGTTCGAATCACAGTTCTGGAACTTCGTCAGCACATCAGACCAAACTGAAGGAGATGGCATAGCTGAGGGGTAAACCACAACGTCCTTAACTGAGTGATCCTCCACAGTGTTACATTAGGTGGCGTGCACTGTCCATGTTGCGGCCGTTGTTGAGCTGTCACACTTGATGGTGGCCATATCGGGGCGATTAAGGTTAAGTGGCTGTTGGCAAGATTGAGCGTACATAATTGTTCGCTTTTAACCAAATGCACATTAGGTACACTTGACCACTCATGCTCAAAAGCACAGTTAACAGGATGGATAGCACTAGCACCGAAAGACACTGGTAGATCCATTGTTCCGAAGTCAACGTGGGCTGGCACACGAAGTTTGTTAATGATGAAGAGAAGCTCAAAATAACTTGCGATCATACGATGACAATGTCAGGGTCACCACTGTGGTTATCATGTAATGCTGATCGGTTTAAATATCGAAAATGCGTTTATTAGACGTGAAGGAAGAAGAACAAAACGTGGCAGTACACAAGTTGCGCGCCAAGAGAGAGAAAGAACAAAGCAGTTTCAAGAGGTCAGAGTCAAAGATAGGCCGCTCCACGCCAGAGACACCACACCTTTATACACAGAAGTCGCACATCCCACTACTGTTACATAATACACCATACTCGAAAAAAAGGGTCTGGAAGAGAGCCTTAATGTGAAGTATCATTGGGAATATCCAGGTATAAATATAAAACACATCAAGAACGCATTTTACATTCAAAGGTAGCTGCTCTTTTTGACACTAATTGGTGGTGGAAGAAGGAAAATTCTTGTCACAATGTTAAAGCATTTTTCACCTTTGTAGCATGGCGTTTTCCCCTCCGTCTCATATTCATAAAACTTGTCACGTAATTTCAGTAGCTGATAACGGAGAGTACAGTACTCGCCATATTCTTTTCGAGACAGATACATATTACACTACTGGCCATAAAATTGCTACACCACGAAGATGACGTGCTACAGACGCGACATTTAACCGACAGGAAGAAGATGCTGCGATATGCAAATGATTAGCTTTTCAGAGCATTCACACAAGGTTTGCGCCGGTGGCGACACCTACAACGTGCTGACATGAAGAAAGTCTCCAACCGATTTCTCATACACAAACAGCAGTTGACCGGCGTTGCCTGGTGAAACGTTGTTGTGATACCTCGTGTAAGGAGGGGAAATGCGTACCATCACGTTTCCGACTTTGATAAAGGTCTGATTGTAGCCTATCGCGATTGCGGTTTATCGTATCGCGACATTGTTGTTCGGGTTGGTCGAGATCCAATGACTGTTAGCAGAATATGGAATCGGTGGGTTCAGGAGGGTAAAACGGAACGCCATGCTGGATCCCAACGGCCTTATATCACTGGCATTGGAGATGACAGGCATCTTATCCGCATGGCTGTAACGGATCGTGCAGCCACGTCTCGATCCCTGAGTCAACAGATGGGGACGTTTGCAACACAACAACCATTGCACGAACAGTTCGACGACGTTTGCAGCAGCATGGACTATCAGCTCGGAGATCATGGCTGCGGTTGCCCCCGACGCTGCATCACAGATAGGAGCGCCTGCGATGGTGTACTTAACGACGAAGCTGGGTGCACGAATGGCAAAACGTCAATTTTTCGGATGAATCCAGGTTCTGTTTACAGCATCATGATGGTCACATCCGTGTTTGGCGACATCGCGGTGAACGCACATTGGTAGAAGCATGTATTCGTCATCGCTATACTGGCGTATCACCCAGCGTGATGGTATGGGGTGCCATTGGTTACACGTCTCGGTCATCTCTTGTTCGCATTGACGGCACTTTGAACAGTGGACGTTTCATTTCATATGTGTTACGACCAGTGGCTCTACCCTACATTCGATCCCTGCGAAACCCTACATTTCAGCAGGACAATGCACAACCGCATGTTGCAGGCCCTGTACGGGCCTTTCTGGATACAGAAAATGTTCGACTACTGCCCTGGCCAGCACATTCTCCAGATCTCTCACCAACTGAAAACGTCTGGTCAATGGTGGCCGAGCAACTGGCTCCTCACAATACGCCAGTTACTACTCTTGATGTACTGTGGTATCGTGTTGAAGCTTCATGGGCAGCTGTACCTGTACACGCCATCCAAACTGTGTTTGACTCAATGCCCAGGCGTATCAAGGCCGTTATTACGGCCAGAGGTGGTTGTTGTGGGTCCTGATTTCTCAGGATCTATGCACCCAAATTGAGCGAAAATGTAATCACATATCAGTTCTAGTATAATATATTTGTTCCATGAATACCCGGTTATCATCTGCATTTCTTCTTGGTGTAGCAATTTCAATGGCCAGTAGTGTATAAATTTGTTTTGAAACGTTGATTTGCTGTATCACGTTCCTGTCTCACGTAACTGGTGGAAGTAACTGTAGTTGCGTCCGAGCAAGGAAAAGAAGACGTCTCATCAACACAAGGTGACTTTCTTGGTTGTATGGGGCGAAGGGCTTCCTCCTCGCTACCATCACTTTTGTGTCTTCATGTAAGGAAAAACTTATTTATACAGGTCTGTCTTTTTCCCTCTTTGTCTGTAGTGGACTTTTGCACAATAACTCTAGCACTGCAAAATTCGACAACCGAATCAAATTAGCGGATTATTGTAACCGGCTAAGCTGTGTATTTATCAAACAACTCACTGAACACAGTGCAGTATGGAACAACAGTCCAATTACAGGTCAGAATCAAACAGTCAGTAATACGTCGCTCATACCGCGCTAAGTTTGAAATTCCTTGACGGCCTAAGTGTTGCGCTGTACTGAATCAGTTCGTTCGTCGTGCTTTGTAAAGTTTCTACACAAAACGTAATACGTTTTCAAAAACCTTTTTACGTCAAAAAAAAATCATACATAAATGGTTTTTTTTTTTTTTTTTTTTTTTTTTACAAAAATGCCGGCGAAGTTTCTAATTTGGAACAAATAAAATTTTAATAGCAGCAAAAACGTGACGTTGAATTCCAATAATAGTTAGGGAAGCTTAAATCTTCTTCGAAAACAAAGTGAGCTTGACTGATCCTGCATCAGGAGATCAAATAACTTCAAGCACAGCAGTACGTTCCTACGTAAACAGAGTGCCATCTGTAAGCCTTTCCGAAAGTTCTCGATCGGTTATTAATAGTGTTTGTATATTTGTATATTCAACTAGCTTTTACCCGCAGCTTCGCTCGTTGTGAGCAGTATTTTTATGATGAGTAAATATCGCAGAAGCATAACTCGCGTGTGCGCCGCCCCTTGCTGCCTCATCGCACGAAGTCAGGTGTTGTGAGTTGAGCGTCTTTCTCTGTCTATGGCATTACAGCTCTAACAAGAATGCATCGATTGTGCTGTTCCTTTATATATATTTGAAGATTAGTTTAATCAGAATTGTCGCGACATGTTTCTGGCAGAAGTTTGTTCATCCGTTTAAAGGCAATCTGCTTCATAAAATAAAGAATTTGCCGGCAACAACACGCTGCCTAACCAGCATGTGGTACATAATTGGGTATCATACTAACATAAAGATCTCAAAAATGTCTACAAAAAAGTCCACGAGAACATTATCTTTTGTGGTTAACGAAAAATCACCAGTCCTTTCCGATTTGCTTCCCCAGGCGCAAACAAAAGGCAAAAATGATGATTATGGGTGAACCGTAAAAGGTAAGCATTTACTAACGTGAACTTATGTGCACATCTTTTTGAGAGCTACAATTTAATACTTTCCAACTTGACGTAGCTCTTCTTGCGAGAGAATGCATTGCCAACAAATTTTTTGCTGCCTTGATTCAAAATTATCGATTATTATCACCTTTGCCTACTGATTTAATTGTTTTAAGTAGCCTGTGTCCTTCCTCAGGGTTCAAGTTGTCTCTATACCAACCTTTATCAAATTCGATTCAGTGGTTCAGTCGTGAAAAGGTGGCAGACATAGTTACTTTCACACTTACGATATTGGTACCTTGCGGATTACTTAAGGTGCCTTTCAACAAGAAATGAAGTGCTACATTGTGACTGAAATACGATGGATCCTGCGAAAAACGCCAAGCAGAAAGCAAGGTATTATTTGCCAACACGAGGACTTTGGTGAAATGTCAAGGCACATACCTGTAGAACAACAAATGTACTGACTGTAAGAACCTTGACGATGCTGGAAAATCGAAACGTGTAGCTTCAAGTAAAGTTACTATAACAATAGTAACTGGTGGTGGTATTGTTTCTTACTGTATAGCAAAAGAATCCAGAGAGATCATATATTTACCGAAAATATCTGAATATGTGAACCTGAACACAACCGCAAAAGTTTACAAATTTTTCACAAAGTAAAAGATTTAACTTTACTTCCATAGCGAGTAAAACCGACACAATAACTGATTTGTCTGCTACGCAAACACGAAACGATAAATGACATCATGTTTTGATGTACTTTTATCTAAATTCTGACAAAGAAGAAACAAGAACCAATGAAATGAACACATAACAGAAGAAGTCACATTTACGTTCCGTTAATTCCAGGCTATTTGCATTTTTGAAATTCACGATTTTTGCTGCCAGTAAGTAAACATTATTGTAATTAACCGAGCTTATCTCTCTCTCTCTCTTTTCCTTGTTCGGTCTGTCTGAATCCGCCCTTGGTCATTAGGATACGTCTCTTCAAATAATTATCTAACTTTGTCCACAACTTTTTTTTTTTTACGCTTACCTTTTACTTTACCTTCGCAATACTCTCCTCCACAACGGATACACCGCTCCCAGCGCCGTTTTCACTTCCGGAAGCAGTCTTGATAACGCCTCTTGCTGCATCATCCGAAGCAGCGTCTGCGAATTTTCTTTCAGCTCGTCTATCGTTGCAAATCTTTGACGTTTTCAACTTTGGAAAGAAAAAAACGTCCGCAGGGGCGAGGTCGGAAAGTACGGAGATGAGGCAGCACAATGATTTCATTTTTTGTGCTATAGTCACGCACCAACAGGGATGGATGTGCGGGTGCATTACCGCGATGCAAGAGCTAAGAATTGTCGCGCCACATTTCAGTCTGTTTCCTTCTCACATTTTTTCACAGGCGTCTCAACACGTCCCGATGGTACCATCGATTAACAGTTTGTCCCTGTGGCAAGAATTCATGATTAACTAATTCTTCAAAATCAAAGAAAACTATCTGCATGGCTTTGACATTTGACCAGACCTGACGAGCATTTTTTGGTTATGGAGAAACTTTCCCGACCCATTGTGAAGATTGAACATTGGTCTCAACATCATAACCGTAGACCCACGTCTCATCACCAGTTATGACTCTCTTAAGGACCATCTCGTTCTCATTTGCGCGATGCAAAAGCTCTTCGCAGACTGCGGGCTATGGTCTTTCTAGTATTGACTCATGAGTCGTGGGAGGAACTTGACGGTAACACTAGTCATTGCAATATACTGTGTCAGGATTTCACGACATGATCTAACTGAAATGTTACAGTCCCCTACAATCTCCCGGATAGTCAATGTTCGATGGGTGCGCACAGTTTAGCTGACGTTCCTGACCTGAGCGTCATTGGTAGACATCGAAGCGCGTTCTGAACGAGGGTCATCTTTAAGTTCCGTCTGGCCATTTTTAGACCGTGTGAACTATTCGTAACACCGAGTAGGGCTTAAGCATTCATCACCGTACACCTCCTTCATCATTTGGTGTGTGTCTGTAAAGGTTTTCCTTCACGCAAAATTTAATGTAGACGCGTTGCTCCTCTAACTCTGCCATCTCTTAATTCGAAAACTGTGCGACACGACGTTGTACTCAATACAGCACTGAACAATAACTAACAGATGTACAACAATGAAACTTCCAGCAGTAACATATTAAACACAGGTGAGAGCGGGGATGTCAATTGCATTTCGCTGCAACACACCATTGGCGCGAAATCACAAATGTTCCGGAATTTTTTGAACTGACTTCGTACTACATTTTTACGGTTTGTGAGGTACAATCTACCATTTCTGAAGATTTTAAACAAGTTGTCAATCTTTTCATCACTTTGATCGGTGTGAATATTTATTCAGCTTCTTTCAGATAGTCCTTCATTATAGATAACTGCATAATCTGCAAAAAGTCTGAGGTTACTGTTAATATTGTCTGTAAGATCATTAATACACAACATGAACGAAAGTCTCATCACACTACCCTGAGACCGCCGAAGTTGCTCTTCATCCAAATAACATGCTGCATCCTCCCTACCAAAAGGTCCTCAAACCAGTCACAAATTTCACTTTATACCCAGTATGATCGTACTTTTAACAATAAGCGTAGTTGTGGTACTGAGTCAAATTCTATTCGGAAATCAAGAACGACTGCATCTAACTGACTGCCTCGATCCAAAGCTTTCAGTATGTTATGTCAGAAGAGAGCGAGTTGTGTTTCAAACGGTCGATCTATGCTGGTCTGCATGGAGGAGGTCATTCTGTTCGAGATACATCATTATGTTTGAGCTTAGAACATGTTCTAAGATTCTACAACAAATCGAAGTCAAGGATACTGGACGGCATTTTGAGGGTCACCTCTACTACTCTTCTTGTAGAAGGGGCTGATCTGTGCTTCTTTCTAAGAAATGGGCACGGTTTTTTGTTCGAGACATCTACCATAGATTGTAGTTAGAAGAGCGGCTAAGTTAGCCGCAAGTTCAGTATAGAATCTGATACGGATTCCATCGGGCCCTGGAGCTTTGTTCAGTTTTAGCGATTTCAGTTGTCTCTCAACACCATTGATGCTGATACTTATTACACTCATATTTTCAGTGGGTCGAGGATTAAATTACGACAATTCTCCTGGGATTTTCTTAGTAAAGGAACATTTGAAAACGGAGCTAAGCATTTCAGCTTGTTCTTTTCTACTCTAAATTTCAGTTCCTGTCTCATTTGCCAGGGACTGGACACTAACTTTGGTGTCATTAACACCCTTTACATACGACTAGAATTTCTTTGGGTTTTATGAAAGATCATTTCACAATATTCTGCTACAGAAGTCGTTGAAGGCTTCGCGTATTGCTCTTAACAGCCAAACTCGTTTCATTCAGCATCTCTCTATTTATAGCCCTAGGCGTTGTTTTGCAGCAATTATGCAGTGATCCCTGTTTCTTTAGAAGTGTCTTTACAGTGACGGTATACCATGGAGCATTCCTCCCATTTTGAAGAGTTCTACTGGGTACGTATTATGATTTATCATGCAGCGTAACTTGCTGTGACTGTGCGAGAGAGAGACTAAGATATTGTTTATTACTCTGTGGCGGTCAGCGCTCACATAATTATTCTTAGGATATAGTTTTTGTTGATTCTTGTTAAGAGTAATTTGAGGGGAAGAGAGCCATTCTTGTAATGTAAAAAATCGACGCCATTGCGAGTTTTTGATTCACATTGTAAAATATAAGTGCATATGGAAGGAAATCAGTTAATAGAACAATAAAATATTGTTCATTTCAAGAAGGTACGTGTTATTATACATCCAGCGATATACTGCTATTGTGATTTACTAATAAACACCAGCTGAGAACAGTTCCGACGGGAGCGTTCAGTTCTAGTGAAATATTTCGATGTTTTCTTCGGAAAATAAGTCACTTCATGGATCATTCAAATCCACAATAGTAACTGGACATTTCTCAGAACTGAAAGCTATCTGATTGCTATGCAACAGAGCCCCGAAGAATATTTCTCCGTACTTTGGTTACCACTTTCAGCTCAACACGGTATCTGCAGCATCTGGAGCAGATTTCTACAACAGCGGAAGAATGTAATCGCTATCAGTTTCACACATCGCCCTGTGTACACTGTATGTATTTACCCACAACAGTGAACAAACAGTTACTCACACACATAGAAAGACAATACTAGGTGGTGTGGAGAACCATTTCAGTATAAAGGCCCTGTAGAGCTAAATAGTAATTAGCCAAGTAATAAGACCAGTCTTTATATATGTCTCCCGTTAGACAGGACACGATCCTGATACAACACTCATAGTGAACATGAAATATAACCATGTTAGTAATTTAGTAATTAATGTTTCATTGTGTGTATATATGTCTAGTTTTATAGAGTAACTACATTACGGTCCTTTGTATGTTACATGCTAACTGAACGTGCGTGAGTATCTTGCGAAGAGAACGAGTACGCCGTCCCAGCAACCGAGCAGAAACTTCAAAAAGGCCAGAACATTTGAATTACTAGCTTTCTGGTATATTTATGCATTTAGTGACTTTTCATCTATTAATTTTCTAAGTATAAATAGTGTTGCTATATTACTTTTACTAGAATTCCTGTATTTCAGTAGATATAGTAAGACAATATTTTATGTGTTATCTATGTACTGTGTTTGTGTCACATTGTAAAGTGTACATTGACAGCATTAGGACATTAACGTTTTTTGCGTGTGTAAAAGTTCAATAGTCACTTTTGTAGGACTTATTTAGAGGAGAAACTGTCAATTGCTTATTTACATGGTGATAACTAGATCTATGTTCAAAGCCAATAAGCAAGCACGCATCACAATGCCACAAAATGAATTAAATAGTGTGATTGCATCGTAAACTAGTGCCACAGAATTTAATACCGCCGTAGTTAGCGATATGTCGATTACGGCTGAGCAACCAGCAATAATTAATGCGCTCACGCCGTCGACACAAACGGTTGCTAGTTCCGACATTCATATGTCGAAAGAAGTCCAGAGAAATATGCAGCAACCAACAAACAACATGAATTTCATCTCTGACACAGACGCGTGCGAAAACGAAATGACTGCACCGAAAATTGTGTCGGTACAATCCTCATTAAGCCCAGTGCAATCGCCAATTGCTGAGAATACCGATTTGTTATCCCATCTGATGTCAAGTTTGACTGTCATAACACAAGGGATTAAGGCATTGGAAACATCGCAGTCTAATCTTGCAACGGCACAATCCACGTTTGCAAACGACATGAATCGTAGATTCCAAGTATTGGAGAGTGCGCAATTTAATTTGGCTCAGGAGCAATCTAATAAACTAAAAGAAATAAATGATAAGATTACTGAAAAATTCCAGAGTTTGGAAACAAAGCAGAGTCACTTGATTACCAGTCAGGCACAACTCATAGTTACACAAGAACAACAGTATCAGGAATTAACAAACAAATACAAAGACATCTTATGTCGTCAAGATACACTAAATCATCAAGTGCAGGAAGTTATTCATGTACAGAACACTATTGCGCAAGACGTGAATACAATTAAGCACGATAACGAGCACGCTGTCATTGAGCTGACTCGGAGGATAGACACTCTCAGTCTCGAAGGCGAGAAACACATAGAGAAACTTTTCAATGAACATAAGATCGCATTCTCTAAGGACATTGAAGATTGGGCGAAAGAGCAAACCGAGACAGTGCGAAATTATGCTGACAAAACCTTGAAAGAAACGGTTTCTAACGTGCAAGTTAACAACGAAGCTGCACAAGAACAACTTAAGGCAGAAGTTAAAGAGATTAAGGAGAATATAGGAGATGATGAATTTCCTGCTTGGAAAGCAAAGATAGAAAATACATTAAAAGCATGCCAGCAAGGTCTAGTTAATACTAGAGGGGCACATACTACTTGCAGTTTATCAAAGGCAGGCATTATTCCTGATGAAACCAGTGAAACCGAATCCATGCAACAATATCCATGTATTGGTGCATATTTACGTAATCAACCAGAAACAAATTATCGAGATTGTCATTCGCCGCGAAGTAGCCACCAGAATACACCTGTGACCATGAATGAAGAAAAAAATCCTTAAATATCGTCAATTCCAGATATTTATTCCCGAAAGGAAGTCGATCAATCCCGTGGTATTTATCAAGCAATTTAAAGGGATATTGCCGCGAATGTGGACTGAGCAACAAAAAATTGTGTACGTTGCAGGTTTCATACATGGAGATGGATCGATGTGGGCGTCAGAAGCATCCGATTGGTGTCAAGATTATGACCAATTTGAACGCGCTTTCTTGCACAAATACTGGAATAAGGGAGTACAAGAAAGACTACGTAAGGAAGTTTTTGACCCACAACCTTTTTCTTTCAAAAATGGATCTTTAAGAAAGTATTTCGAGAAGTATATAAATAAAAGCAAATACTGGGATGAACCAATCCCGACGCAGGATATCATTCGAATATTAAAGGGCAAACTTCCTCTTGAAGTTAAGGAAAAACTTATACATGTGCCTGAACAACATGTGGAAGATTTTCTAGCCACATTGGATTCAATAGACATTCTGTTCGAAGAATCACGTGTGCGCTATAACCAGCCAAGTTACCAACCTAACAAATACAATAGTAACAACAAACAGTATGGAAACAAACCTTCTGCACACAATTCACCAAACCTACAGGTGAATTATTTCCAGAAAAACGTGAAATTTGGTAACGAAAATCCCGACCAGTGTAATCATGACCAACAATGTGAACAAACATATAAACGGAAATGGAGGAAGAATAATAAGAAGAGGAAAGGATACTATCAAGAAGGGAATTATCAGCAAAAACGCCGATATCAGCAACCAACCCAAGAATATCACGACCAACCACAAACTTCAGGTTGGATACCAAATGATAATGCAAATGAATGGAGAAATCAACCACCAATAATAACCGACGTAACGGAGCAGACATCTACTAATAATGGACAATCGTCCAACTAAACTCGACTGTCAGAAGCCCCGACGGTGCAGTCGAGGAAGTTTTCAGGGGCGAAAATTCAAGCGTCAATTTCTTTCGGTACAATGATGGCAAATTATTAATAGAAGAACTTCAGCAGGATATGATGCCTTGTCAAGAGGAGCATATCACTGAACCTGTTGCGAACATTCAGGCGGCAATTGAAGGCATTACTGTGCAAGTTACTTTAGATACAGGAGCAGCAGTAAATGTCGTTTCTGAGAAGTTATTTCAAAGAATACTTCAGAAAGCAAATCCACCGATTTTTCCTGTTCAATGTTGTTGAATTGTAGGTCCTACTGGTCATAAGTCTTCTCAGGTTAAAGTGCAGACTCAACTCCAGTTAGAGATAGGAAATGTAGCTATAAATTGCACGTTCCTTGTAATAGAAAAATTGGTTGAGGACTGTATCCTGGGTATAGATGAATTTAGAGAGAGAAATTGGCATATCGATTTTTCTCTAGGCCGTGCCAGTTTTACAACAATGGATCAGAAACATCAAGCGAATCTTCTCAGGGAATATAGTACCCATGGAAAGTATTGTCAGGGACGAAAGCTGCAAATAAAGTGGATACATAGCAAACCTGTACGGTATTACCAAATTAATTACTTGCAACCAGTTTTAAACCCTGAAGATATGGTATATGAAAAGGTACAAGAACCTGAATATTTGCAACAACACCAAAGAAAGCAATTATATGATCTTCTACAGGAATATCATGAAGTCTTTCAAGAAAGACCTGGTGTAATCATGGGATACACATGCCATTTAGATGTGATACCACACCAAGTTTTCTGCCGTATTTTTTATCCAGTACCGTGGCACCAACGAAAGGCAGTTGATGCGGAAATCCACCAGATGCTTGAATGGGATCTGATCGAACCTTCGACGAGTCCATACTGTAGTCCGCTTCAT
The DNA here is from genome assembly GCF_023864345.2 of Schistocerca serialis cubense. Classification (NCBI taxonomy): domain Eukaryota; kingdom Metazoa; phylum Arthropoda; class Insecta; order Orthoptera; family Acrididae; genus Schistocerca; species Schistocerca serialis. The sequence continues at coordinate 80,045,522 of NC_064642.1, read as the reverse complement.
GTTGTCTCGAAAAAGGGAGGAAAAGTTCGTCTCGTGCTAGACGCACGACAGATAAATAAGATTATCGTGCCCGTGCGAACTCATCCGGAAAATATCGATGAGCTAATTCAAAAGTTCGAGGGGATGAAATACTTAACAAATATTGATTTGAGAAGTTCATTTTGGCAGGTGGCTCTAGACGAACCATCAAAAAAGTACACCGCATTTGTACATGCAGGTAGAAGCTATCAATTTAAGGTTTTACCTTTTGGGCTAAACGTGAGCTCAGGAGTTTTTATAAATGCTCTAGATTATGCATTGGGACCTGCACTTCGAAGCAATTTAACTTTGTTTGTGGACGACATGCTCATAGCTACGACCACATGGGAGGAGCACGTTGATTTATTGAGAAGAGTGTTATAACGTTTCAAGGAAGCAGGCATAACCGCAAATCTGCAAAAGTTCCACTTTGCTCGAGATAAAATCAAATTTTTGGGTCATCTTATAAATGGAAAAGGCATCTTACCGGACTCCGAGAAACTAAAGTCAATCAAAAACTTTCCACTTCCAACAACAAAAAGGCAGTTAAAGGGCTTCCTCGGAGTTGTCTCTTTCTTCAGGCGTTTCATTCACGACCACTCTATTAACCCAGAACCGTTGTACAGCTTGTTGCGCAAAAATACTCCGTGGGTGTGGACGCAACAATGTCAGAGTGTATTTGAAGCAATAAAACATGCCTTAGTCAATTCACAAATATTATATCATCCAGATATGAGCCAAGAATTCGGTTTAATGGCAGATGCTTCGGAAATTGGAATAGGTTCATGCCTCTTCCAAGTAAAGATGATAGACAGAAAATCAACTTTCTGTCCAACAGCCTTTGCTAGCCGACTCTTAACTGCTTGTGAAAGAACATATACGACTACCGAAAGGGAAGCATTGACCGTAGTCTGGTCATTTAAGAAATTTTACTACTACTTATATGGAGCGAAGACAACAGTATACTGTGACCACAAAGCGTTAAGTTTTTTGCAAACATGTAAATTATTACATCCAAGATTAGCAAGATGGACGCTCTCACTCCAAGAGTTTCAATTTGAAATTAAATACCTAAGCGGACAGGATAATTTCATCGCTGATGCACTGTCTAGAATGCCAGATGGAGATTTGTCAACTATCAACATCACGGACAATCCGTCCGAATTTAATGTTCTTATAATGACTGATAGAATATATAGGAAACATTTTCTTGACATGTGTAAGAACATGGAAAAACTTCAGAATGAAGATCCTCGTTGGCATTCAATAAAGGAAACTTTAGCAAAGCCTGGAAACGATGATCTGAAGAGACTCTAAAAAGTTGAGGACGACGTCTTATTTTTCAAAGGGCATCTTGATTCAGATAATTGGAAGGTGTGTATTCCCGAGAAGAATGAGAATGACTTAATTTTGCACACGCACTTCACTTGGGGACATTTTGGAGTATTAAAGTGTGCTCGGAAGATTCAAGCATATTGCTACTTCCCAAACATTCGCAGGAAAGTGCACAGACAGGTAAGGAAATGTAAAATTTGTCAGCTAGCCAAACCAGGAAATTTTTGTGTGAAAGATTTCCTACATCCTATTATACCCACTAAACCGCTGTCAATCATTTCGGTCGACGTCTGTGGTCCTCTACCATCATCAAAGGGAGGATGCAAATATATTGTAGCTTTTCTTGATATATTTACTAAGTATGTCAAACTTTATCCATTAAAATCAGCTACTGCTGCATCCATAGCCAAGAAGCTGGTCAAGGATTATATAGTCAAGGTTGGCAAACCAGAGGCTATTCTTTTTGACAATGGGTCAATGTTCACTGGATTTCTTTGGAGGCAAACATTAGCCAGTTGTGGTATAAAACAAATTGTAACATCAGTGTACCACCCTTCGGCGAATCCCGTGGAACGAATTTTTCGTGAATTAAACCGGTTCATGAGAACATATTGCCACAACCAGCAACCCAAATGGATCGATTTCTTCACGATTTCCAGGAAATTGTAAACAATATGCCACATACTACGACAGAATACACCCCATACGAACTGATGTTTGGAAAACAGGAACAGAATGACTGGATTCGACCAATTCCGAAAGTAGCTATTAACAAAATAGACCTACAAAATAAAGTACGACAATCCTTACTTAATATAATGGACAAGGCAAGAAAAAGGAAAATATATTTTGACAATCGACTTGGAAAAATAAAACATATAAAGTGAAAGACCAAGTTTTAGTAAAAACTCATCCTAAGGCTTCACTTATACAGAGGAAGAACACAAAATGGCAATTATTGTATCAAGGACCATTTGTGATTACCAAAATGCCCCATCCAAGAACTTATGTTTTGAAGGATGTGAAGAATGGAAAGGTGAAAGGAATGTATCCTCATCACTTGTTAAAGCAATTTCATGATGACTGAAGATTCTGAAGATTGAAAATACTATTCTTATCAAATAATATTGATTAGAAAATTTTCATTAAACCTATGAATCATACTTAGGATAGTTTCTTTCTTTTTGCAATTTAGTAGTTAGTTTTTCTTTTCAGGCATAAAGTACGAGAGATATGCAGACATTATGTATTTGTTTTCCACTGTAAAGATAAGTTTTCTTTTCAGTATGCAGAGAATTTAGCTATAATATGAATGATTTCTTTTAAAATTTTTTTTATTTACTTGATAGTAACTTCAATCAGGTTTCACAATGCATAATGACCATGGGTTAGTGACTCAAATGAATCTGGTCTATGGCAAGATATTTTTTCTTATGTCAATTTAACAATCTCAATGTATGTTTGTATTTGCTTTTTTACTCTCTGAGCTGAAGTCATGCTGTTCGGAAGGGGTAAACCGTTCTCAGTTTTAAAAGGACGCCTATTACTTTGTTTTAATCTTTTGTGATGAACATTGTCTTTAAAATTGTACTATTGTTGTAACATACCTGTGTATGTAAATTATGTTATATCAATTGTTGCTCGCGAAGTTACCAACTCAGCGAATGCTTTTCAGTTATAAGCACATCAACAACTGTTAAAGTCCATCTGAAAGATGACGAGCATAAGTTGACACAGCAGCTCCAGTTGGATTAGTGTATAGTGCATTCTAGGGTTGTTGATAGAAATGAAGAACACCTTACGACTTCCGAATATTTCGAATTCAGGACAGAGAATTAGAAAGAACTTTAGATTAGATTCTATTTCAGCTCAGCATAGATCAAACACCTTTTCCACGGAACTTACACTGACTCTTATTTTCATGTTAACCACATGCGGAAAACCATAATACCCACGAGGAGACGGTGAAATGGGAATAGAATTCAATCAGTTACCCGGAGATGACTGATAGAGGGGAATCGTAGATGGACGTAAACCAACGCGTCGACGGTTCACCTCAAGACACAGAAGATTAACAGTGTTGTGTTTCTTTTGTGAACAGTGTTTAACTTCATTCAACAAAAAAAAATCCATATTGTAAATATTTTTTTTTTATTTTTTTTCCATTGTAATTCAATTAATTATCTTTGCAAATGAGAAATACGAGGATGGTAAATCTACCCCGAGGTTTTCCTTGGTTTTCCTTTGTGGGGCTTGGCCGAATGGCTAGATTATCCGTTTGAGACATCCCAAGGCGAGTGACAGAAGCTTTGAGTGATGATAAAAAAGGTTTCTGATCACATCTCATGCCATCCTCGACAAATGAATGAAAGCAAGCATCTAAGCTATGCATATATGCTGCATCAGGAATTCAGCACAGCCTTTGTCAGCAGTATATACACCCAAATCTATAATTTACATTTAGATAGTCATTCACCAATACCAAAATATCATAAGAAATACAGTGGACATTAATACTCTAGTGGACTTTAATACAGTGTCATAAACAATCACCGATATAGTGTTGTGTGAACGCTCGTGTTTGTTTTGCCCAAAAACGTTCGTCCACAAGAGGGGCATATATGATGTATCATGCAGCGTAACTTGCTGTGACAGTGCGAGAGAGAGACAAAGATATTGTTTATTACTCTGTGGCGGTCAGCGCTCACATAATTATTCTTAGGATATAGTTTTTGTTGGTTCTTGTTAAGAGTAATTTGAGGGGAAGAGAGCCATTCTTGTGATGTAAAAAATCGACGCCATTGCGAGTTCTTGATTCACATTGTAAAATATAAGTGCATATGGAAGGAAATCAGTTAATAGAACAATAAAATATTGTTCATTTCAAGAAGGTACGTCTTATTATACACCCAGCGATATACTGCTATTGTGATTTACTAATAAACACCAGCTGAGAATAGTTCCGACGGGAGCGTTCAGTTCTAGTGAAATAGTTCGATGTTTTCTTCGGAAAAGAAGTCACTTCATGGATCATTCAAATCCACAATAGTAACTGGACATTTCTCAGAACTGAAAGCAATCTGATTGCTATGCAACAGAGCCCCGAAGAATATTTCTCCGTACTTTGGTTACCACTTTCAGCTCAACACGGTATCTGCAGCATCTGAGCAGATTTCTACAACAGCGGAAGAATGTAATCGCTATCAGTTTCACACACCGCCCTGTGTACGCTGTATGTATTTACCCACAACAGTGAACAAACAGTTACTCACACACGTAGAAAGACAATACTAGGTGGTGTGGAGAACCATTTCAGTATAAAGGCCCTATAGAGCTAAATAGTAATTAGCCAAGTAATAAGACCAGTCTTTATAGATGTTACTATGGTGGATTTGAATGATCGATGAAGTGACTTCTTTTCCGAAGAAAACATCGAACTATTTCACTAGAACTGAACGCTCCCGTCGGAACTGTTCTCAGCTGGTGTTTATTAGTAAATCACAATAGCAGTATATCGCTGGATGTATAATAAGACGTACCTTCTTGAAATGAACAATATTTTATTGTTCTATTAACTGATTTCCTTCCATATGCACTTATATTTTACAATGTGAATCAAAAACTCGCAATGGCATCGATTTTTTACATCACAAGAATGGCTCTCTTCCCCTCAAATTACTCTTAACAAGAACCAACAAAAACTATATCCTAAGAATAATTATGTGAGCGCTGACCGCCACAGAGTAATAAACAATATCTTTGTCTCTCTCTCGCACTGTCACAGCAAGTTATCCTGCATGATACATCATAGTATCTATCCAGTGCATGGTCAATTATTCTTTTAAACGTGAGCCGTAGTTCCTCTACATGCTCCTGCCCTGTCTGAAAGTTTCAAGATACTCATTGAGCAGTGACACAACTGACTTCTTATCTAGTTTACCGAGCATATATATCTTTCTGTTTATTTTAGTTGTTCTTTGCACTTTTGCAATCATTGTTGCCACAACCGTGTAGTGGTAACTGATTCCCGTTTCTATGAAGACATCCTCAAAGACGTCAGGTTTGTTTGTTGCCATTAATCTAGTATATTTGTGAATAAATAGGCAACAAAATTTCTTATTATTTGGATGCAAAATGGCCTAAAAGGGACAAAAAATATTTACTACATGAATTCCAAGCTGAATAGCTCTACAGGCTGTTATCCTGGGAATGTATAAACCGACAGTTACTAATATTATGCTCAGTTTAATGCAAATCTCAAATATGGGCTCATAGTCTAGAGAAATTCGCCAGCACCCCAGGGACCTTCCGAATCCAAAAGAGAGACGTTAGGGTTATTACAGACAGCAGAGCTAGACAGTTGCTCGGTCACCACTGACCATATGTTTTCAGTTGGTGAGACATCTGGAGAATGTGCTGGCCGGGGCAGCAGTCGAACATTTTCTGTATCCAGAAAGGCCCGTACAGGACATGCAACATGCGGTCGTGCATTATCCTGCTGAAATGTAGGGTTTCGCAGGGATGGAATGAAGGGTAGAGCCACGGGTCGTAACACATCTGAAATGTAACGTCCACTGTTCAAAGTACCGTCAATGCGAAAAAGAGGTGACCGAGACGTGTAACCAATGACACCCCATACCATCACGTCGGGTGATACACCAGTATGGCGATGACAAATACACGCTTCCAATGTGCGTTCACCGCGATGTCGCCAAACACGGATGTGACCATCATGATGCTGCAAACAAAAACTGGATTCATCCGAAAAAATGACGTTTTGCCATTCGTGCACCCAGGTTCGTCGTTGAGTACACCATCGCAGGCGCTCCTGTCTGTGATGCAGCGTCATGGGTAACCCCAGCCATGGTCTCCGAGCTGATAGTCCATGCTGCTGCAAACGCCGTCGAACTGTTCGTGCAGATGGTTGTTGTCTTGCAAACGTCCCCATCTGTTCACTCAGGGATCGAGACGTGGTTGCACGATCCGTTACAGCCATGCGGATAAGTTGCCTGTCATCTCGACTGCTAGTGATACGAGGCCGTTGGGATCCAGCACGGCGTTCCGAAATACCCTCCTGAGCCCACCGATTCCATATTCTGCTAACAGTCATTGGATCTCGACCAACGCGAGCAGCAATGTTGCGATTCGATAAACCGCAAACGCGATAGGCTACAATCCGACATTAATCAAAGTCGGAAACGTGATGGTATGCATTTCTCCTCCTTACACGAGGTATCACAACAATGTTTCACCAGGCAACGCCGGTCAACTGCTGTTTGTGTATGAGAAATCGGTTGGAAACTTTCCTCATGTCAGCACGTTGTAGGTGTCGCCACCGGCGCCAAGCTTGTGTGAATGCTTTGAAAAGCTAATCATTTGCATATCACAGCATCTTCTTCCGGTCGGCTAAATTTCGCGTCTGTAGCACGTCATCTTCGCGGTGTAGTAATTTTAATGTTCAATAGTGTACATAAATCAGAACAGCTCAGCTAAATAGAACAACATTTCAGCTGCAGACTGTCATTTTCCCACACAGTCACGACCATTCATTATGCACTTTCGATAACAATGAACCAGAGTCTACATGCCGCGCTTTTAAAAATCACAACCAGGTGAGGCTAACCTCCTCGTTACAGCTTTGACAGCAACATCTGAGTGTTGAAAATGTTCGCTACGTAGTCCAGCTTTCAGAGGCCCAAGGAGATATGACCTGCCGAAAATTCACAAAGATGGGCTGCCTTTACACCATACTGTTACCATCACTGGCGCCCCAACATACTCAATCGTCAAATACAGTACTTTAAGGATTTGCTTATCCCTTATGCTAGGCAGTGTTTCATATTCACAACGGATTTTGTTGGATATCTTAAGAACTTTAAGCTTAAGGATACCAACATCCTTGTGACCTTTGATGTTGTCTCTCTTTTTATCATATTGTCTCTACAAGAATCCTTAAAACTTATTTGTCACAACTTTGACACAGGGACGACCAGCCTTTTAAGGCATGTCTTGACGTTGGTATCCTTTCATTTTGGCAGTGGCTACTATGAGCAAATGGCATAGCCACAGAGCGTTCACTTTCACTAGTTGTCGCCAACATATATACTGAACATTTTGAGGAGAAAGACTTGAAATCAACCCAATGAAAACCTACCTGTTTCCTCCGCTATGTAGACGTCATCTTCGTCATATTGCCACATGAAAGAGACAAGCTGAATGACTTTCTTGTACATCTCAATTTCATACACAAGTATATCAGTTTACCTTGGAATCTGCAGTGGATGAAGTGCTCCCCTCATAAAAAGAAGAGCAGTCTGCACTTTGGGACGCAGTGTGTACTGTAGGAAGATGCGCACCTACTTAACATGCGGCCGGCTGCCATCACACGAGGCAGAGGATCGTGGTGATCAATACAATGGTACATTGGGCTCACTCCCTCCCTGACACCAGGCGGAAACAGATGAGGATCCTCAGAAGCATGCAGGCATTACGTTTATTCCTTTTTGTGGCACGTTATCCGGAAAGAAAGGACAGTTTCTCCGGAAGCACCAAGTGAAGATAGTCTTCTGGCCACGAGCTAAAACATGGGCACTGCTTGGTAGTGTCAAAGACGAGCTTGGACTGTGGAAATCTTAGGCTTATGAGATAACCTGCCAATAATGCTAATGAGAACACCAACAGCTCTCCAGATTGCAGCAGCCTAACAAGCTGACAGTCGCAAAACATCGCCTATCGGAATTACGCGAAATGGATTACAACCATACTAAAGTTCTGACACAGATGACTAACTTCTAGGACAGTCTCTATCTCTGATCAACCGTGATAGTGATTACATCCGTAGTAAGGCCTGGGAGCCAGCTGTTAGCCTAATTAAGAAAAAGAAGGAGATAACTCACAACAACTTTGGAGTCAGGTGGAGAAGAAGCAAAGGTGAATGAGTACCTGGATATGGGCATAGTACGGAACAACGAATCGGCGGGCGGGATTGGAGAGGAGATGTTGGATTCGGATGGCGGACAGAGAGGCAGATTGGAAGTGGGAGGGGACGGGGAGAAATTAAAGCTCAGTGCCGGCACCTGAGTGGTCAGTTCATCAGCGCATGTAATGATGGCAATGTGGTGGCGTGGTTGGACGCTGACACCGGCCCATTCATCTGTGAACTACTTCGTCATGATTATACATTGCTTAAATCCTTATTATGACCATTACCTCCAGTCTTTTCTTCATGTGTCTTTCATAACAGGCCTATTATACAAAGTAAATCATATTAACACGTCATGGGAGAAGTGATTCATTTAAACCATGTAAAAGAATAATAATCTTTATATGAAAAATGGAGAGAAGTTGTACCTTTCCCAGGCCTTGTTATTTTGTGATAATGTGTCTTTAGTTTTGGGAAACAAGTATGTCTGAAAATTATTTTTACGCATATGTGTGACTAACTTCAAATTAAGTAGGCAACACTAATATTCTGTGTTGAAGTAGTTACCTTACTAACAAAGATTGATGTCGCACTCTGTACAACACTTCTGTAATAAGCGTGTTTGGTACTGTATTGTTTATTTCTCGATTCATAGACCATTTGCTGGACAACTCGTTATGATATGTAATATAATGAGATAGCGCTATCATCAGCGTCAAAACTGTCTCCACACTCAAGACATGGGTACTGGGTGAGGATACAGGGATCCCGTACTCTTCCAGACAAGGTCGTAGCAGGAGCCATCGTCTGCCTCCTATATGTTATTAAATGTCGTGTATGTATCTGTGGCATGTGATGTGTCATTGCATGATATAGTGTTATTAAGTAATATAGTGTTGCATTTGTATTGCTATGGGTGAAGAGAAGGAAGAGGTTGAAACACAGTGCTGGCACATAGATTACTTCTCTCAAATAGCGCCAAGGGGGCTGCCAAGCTTCACTTACCCATCCTACAGTTCGTTCACTATCACCGGTGACACATGATCTCACTCTAAGAGGCATTGCAGAGAGATTTGGAATTCAATCCAGCATTCTTGTGCAACATTTGGTCTTCAAGCACTCGTTGGCACCATCTCTCCTCCCCTTGCCACCCAAATACTGGCAAGATGAAACTGAGTGTGAATCGCGAAAGTAGTCTGTTCAGAAGGAGATGAATGAATTCTGAGGGAGGGAGGAGGGGGGGGGGCGTTGGTAGTGGAAGGAAAACAAGCTCCGCCCACCACACCAACTCCCAGTGCATTGGCCTCTTGTGGAGAGGGGGGGGGGCAGGGTGGAGAATTCAAGCTGTGTTGGCAGTGCCATCTACTGGCTGTTGTACCAGCTGTCAACTGCAACAGATTGCACATCTACAAAAGCAACCATCGAGCATTGTGGAGGGTGGTTGTAAAATATCACGTGAAATAAATGGAAGGAATCACTCGTGGATTCAAAAGTGCTATTTGGGGCCCATTTAACAGAATGATTGTACATAAGGAGTTAACCCGCCAGGGTAGCCAAGAGCGCTAACGTGCTGCTTCCTGGACTCGGGTAGGCGCGCCGGCCCCGGATCGAATCCGCCCAGCGGATTAACGACGACGGCCGGTGCTGGCCAGCCTGGATGTGGTTTTTAGGCGGTTTTCCACATCCTACTAGGTGAATACTGGGCTGGTCCCCACGTCCCGCCTCAGTTACATGACTTGCAGACATTTGAAACACATTCACACTATTTCACGATTTACACTAGATGCAGACAGCTGGGGTACACTACTTCCATCCCGGGGGGTATGGGGTGGCAGCAAGAAGGGCATCCCGCCACTCCTCAAAATTAACCATGCCACTTCCGTACTTAACCCTGCCGATCCTGCGCACAATGCGGGATAAAGGCGGCAGCAAAAGAAGAAGAAGAAGAAGAAGAAGAAGATTGTAAAAGAACAGAGTACAATGCTTGACCGATTCTTCATCAGCCACAAATTTCTATATTCAGTGCCAAGCGACACTTGATGTGGTGTAAAGGGCGACGCCACTTCACACTGGCGAATGGAAACGAGGATTTGGAGTGACGAACGACGCTATTCCCTGTGGAAATCCGATGGAAGGGTTTTTTTGGGCCCACCAAATGCCTGGAGAGCTTTAAGTGCCATCATGTGGAGGACCAACAGGTGTACATATGAGGTTGTGTTACGGTATGTGGGTATTTTTGATGGTTAGGGCATGCTTCTCTTATTGTATTTAAGATTATTGAAATGCCAGTGTCGCCGTAACTGTCGTCTGCTTCACATCTCCTGTGCAGCAAGCTGTGTAAATTGAAGTATTAACTGTGTTATTCTTACTTGTCACCTATTTTTCGGTGAGTTTTTGCTTTTAGGAAGCTTTATTTTTCGGGTACTTGTAATAGTGTTCCATAGATTTCGTGTTTGTTTTGATTACAGTCCAGAGACAGTTAGTGCTTATTTTCATTGTTTCCAACAAGAAGTGTCTAGTAACCACAGTTTAGTCAGCTATCAGCCGCCTTTAGTGAATTAGCAGTTTAGTTAAAAGTTGATTACTTAACTCTCCACAGTAAATTGTTGATTTCTTAGGATGGATAATATGTGTGACTGCTGTGTACGGAGGCAGGAGAAGCTGGCCACTGTTCGCGAAAAGCTGAACGTACTGATGGCCACGTTCGCCGTCTTCAGGCTGCTGCCTCGGAGTGTAGCGGCAGTGGGTAGTCTGGTGCGTCGCATGGTACAATGCAGGTGTTACATGCTTCATCTACGGTCCCTGCTGTCGAGATATCTTCGCGGGTACCGGGCGCGGTTGGGCCACCCACTCCCGAAGGGCAGTGGGGGGGGGGGGGGGGGGGGAGGGTTCAACGGCGTTCGCGTCGCACGAGGCGGAGGGTCAATGTGGAGGCTGGCCGTGTGGCATCGCCCGCTCTGCCTGTGAGTGGACACGTGGCCGCTCCTTCAGTAAGGTCCGAGCAGGCATACGGGTGGAGGGGTTTATTAGTGGTACAGAGCTCCAATGTTAGGCGGGTGATGGAGCACCGTAGGGAAATAGCGGAAAGGTCAGGGAAGAAGGCCAGTGTTCACTCTGTCTGCTTTCCGGGGAGAGGGGTCTCATCTGAGATGTGGAGGAGGCCCTGCCGGCGGCGATAGAGAGCACTGGGTGCACCCGACTGCAAATTGTTGCTCATGTCGGCACCAATGACTCCTGTCGTCTGGGTTCAGAAGTCATCCGCAGTTCATACAGGCGGTTGACGGACTCGGTGAAGGCGGAGAGCCTCGCTCGCGGTTGGAACCTGAGCTAACTATTTGTAGTGTCGTTCCCAGAACCGATCGCGATCCTCTGGTTTGGAGCCGAGTGGAAGGCTTAAACCAGAGGCTCAGACGATTCTGAGGAGATCTGGGGCGTGAATTTCTCGATCTCCGCTATCGGGTGGAGAAATGTAGGGTCCCCCTGAATAGGTCAGGCGTGCACTACACGCAGGAAGCGGCTACAAGGGTAGCGGAGTACGTGTGGAGTGCACATGTGGGTTTTTTAGTTTAGAGAATTCCCTCCCTAGGCCCGACAAGACGCCTCCTGAGACGCGACAAGGTAGCAGTAGGCAAAACGAAACAGGGAATGGCAATATTAATGCGGTAATAGTAAACTGCAGGAGCGTCAAGAGAAATGTCCCAGAATTGTTCTCATTAATAAACGGTCACAATGCCCACATAGTGCTAGGGAAAGTTGGCTGAAACCAAATGTAAACAGTATGCAGTTCTAAACTTAGATTGAAATGTATACCGCAGAGACAGGCTGGACAGTGAAGGGGGAGGTGTGTTTATAGTGATAAAAAGTGCAATAGTATCGAAGGAAACTGACGGAGATCCGAAATGTGAAATAATTTGGGTGAAGGTCACGGTTAAAGAAAGCTCAAACGTGGTAACTGGATGTCTCTATAGCCCCCCTGGCTCAGCAGCTGTTGTGGCAGAACACCTGAAGGAAAATTTGGAAAATATTTCGAGTAGATTTCCCGACCATGTTATAGTTTTGGGTGGAGATTTTCATTTACCAGATATAGACTGGGAGACTCAAACGTTTATAACGGGTGGCAGGGACAAAGAATCCAGTGAAATTTTTTTAAGTGCTTTATCTGAAAACTACCTTGAGCAGTTAAACAGAGAACCGACTCGTGGCGATAACATACACTCCTGGAAATGGAAAAAAGAACACATTGACACCGGTGTGTCAGACCCACCATACTTGCTCCGGACACTGCGAGAGGGCTGTACAAGCAATGATCACACGCACGGCACAGCGGACACACCAGGAACCGCGATGTTGGCCGTCGAATGGCGCTAGCTGCGCAGCATTTGTGCACCGCCGCCGTCAGTGTCAGCCAGTTTGCCGTGGCATACGGAGCTCCATCGCAGTCTTTAACACTGGTAGCATGCCGCGACAGCGTGGGCGTGAACCGTATGTGCAGTCGACGGACTTTGAGCGAGGGCGTGTAGTGGGCATGCGGGAGGTCGGGTGGACGTACCGCCGAATTGCTCAACACGTGGGGCGTGAGGTCTCCACAGTACATCGATGTTGTCGCCAGTGGTCGGCGGAAGGTGCACGTGCCCGTCGACCTGGGACCGGACCGCAGCGACGCACGGATGCACGCCAAGACCGTAGGATCCTACGCAGTGCCGTAGGGGACCGCACCGCCACTTCCCAGCAAATTAGGGACGCTGTTGCTCCTGGGGTATCGGCGAGGACCATTCGCAACCGTCTCCATGAAGCTGGGCTACGGTCCCGCACACCGTTAGGCCGTCTTCTGCTCACGCCCCAACATCGTGCAGCCCGCCTCCAGTGGTGTCGCGACAGGCGTGAATGGAGGGACGAATGGAGACGTGTCGTCTTCAGCGATGAGAGTCGCTTCTGCCTTGGTGCCAATGATGGTCGTATGCGTGTTTGGCGCCGTGCAGGTGAGCGCCACAATCAGGACTGCATACGACCGAGGCACACAGGGCCAACACCGGGCATCATGCTGTGGGGAGCGATCTCCTACACTGGCCGTACACCACTGGTGATCGTCGAGGGGACACTGAATAGTGCACGGTACATCCAAACCGTCATCGAACCCATCGTTCTACCATTCCTAGACCGGCAAGGGAACTTGCTGTTCCAACAGGACAATGCACGTCCGCATGTATCCCGTGCCACCCAACGTGCTCTAGAAGGTGTAAGTCAACTACCCTGGCCAGCAAGATCTCCGGATCTGTCCCCCATTGAGCATGCTTGGGACTGGATGAAGCGTCGTCTCACGCGGTCTGTACGTCCAGCACGAACGCTGGTCCAACTGAGGCGCCAGGTGGAAATGGCATGGCAAGCCGTTCCACAGGACTACATCCAGCATCTCTACGATCGTCTCCATGGGAGAATAGCAGCCTGCATTGCTGCGAAAGGTGGATATACACTGTACTAGTGCCGACATTGTGCATGCTCTGTTGCCTGTGTCTATGTGCCTGTGTTTCTGTCAGTGTGATCATGTGATGTATCTGACCCCAGGAATGTGTCAATAAAGTTTCCCCTTCCTGGGACAATGAATTCACGGTGTTCTTATTTCAATTTCCAGGAGTGTATTAGACATTCTGGTGAGCCGGACGGGGTGGCCGAGCGGTTCTAGGCGCTACACTCTGGAACCTCGCGACCGCTACGGTCGCAGGTTCAAATCCTGGCTCGGGCATGGATGTGTGTGATGTCCTTAGGTTAGTTAGGTTAAATTAGTTCTAAGTTCTAGGGGACTGATGACCTCAGAAGTTAAGTCCCATAGTGCTCAGAACCATTTGAACCTTCTGGTGACAAACAGACCCGAACTATTTGAAATAGCTAACGCAGAACAGGGAATCAGCGATCATAAAGCGGTTACAGCATCGGTGATTTCAGCCGTAAATAGAAATATTAAAAAATGAAAGAAATTTTTCTGTGTAGCCTACGTGACAAAAAGCAGATTTCATAGTACTTGACGGCTCAGCACAAAAGTTTTATCTCAAGTACAGATAGTGTTGAGGATCAGTGGACAAAGTTCAAAACCATCGTACACTATGCATTCGATGCCAAGCAAGATCGTAAGAGATGGAAAAGAGCCACCGTGGTATAACAACCGAGTTAGAAAACTGCTACAAACTGCTACAGAAGCAAAGGGAACTTCACAGCAAACATAAACATAGCCAAAGCCTTGCAGACAAACAAAAATTACACAAAGCGAAATGTGGTGTGAGGAGGGCTATGCGAGAGGCGTTCAATGAATTCGAAAGTAAAGTTCTATGTACTGACTTGGCAGAAAATCCTAAGAAATTTTGGTCTTATGTCAAAGCGGTAGGTGGATCAAAATAAAATGTCCAGGCACTCTGCGACCAAAATGGTACTGAAACAGAGGATCACAGACTAAAAGCCGAAATACTAAATGTCTTTTTCCAAAGCTGTTTCACAGAGGAAGACTGCACTGTAGTTCCTACTCGAGCTTGTCGCACAGATGACAAAGTGGTAGATATCGAAATAGATGACAGAGGGATAGAAAAACAATTAAAATCGCTCAAAAGAGGAAAGGCCGCTGGAACTGATGGGATACCAGTTCGATTTTACACAGAGTACGCGAAGGAACTTGCCCCCCTTCTAGCAGCGGGCCTATATCTCTAACGTCGATCAGTTGTAGAATTTTGGAACACGTATTATGTTCGAGTATAATGACTTTTCTGGAGACTAGAAATCTACTCTGTAGGAATCAGCATGGGATTCGCAAAAGACGATGGTGTGAAACCCAGCTCGCGCTATGCGTCCACGAGACTCAGAGGGCCATAGACACGGGTTCCCTGGTAGATGCCGTGTTTCTTGACTTCCGCAAGGGACGCCTTTGAAGAACGTCAACTTCGCTCCAGGTCCAAGCCTTCAACATGACTACTTTCTCTGGTTTCGGCCCTTGAGAAAGAATGGCCTGCCATTCCTTCACAGACATTCAGAAAGCTCGGTAATAATGTCCCCAGCAGGGTTTAAGCCGTCATAAAGGCAATAGGGTGGACACACCCCATTTTAATATCCACTAATATGTGTCTGGACATCTTTGATAATGTGTTTCTGTCGTCGCCAGTTCTGAGGAGAACCTCATCATTTCGTATTTTATTAGTCCGACTAATTTTCAGCGCCCTTTGTAGCACTGCATCTCAGACGCTTCAGTTTTCTTCTTCTGCGGATCACCCACAGTCCATGATTCACTTCGATACAATGTTTTGTGCCAGAAGAACACTATCAGAAATTTCTTCCTCAAATTGAGGCCACTATATGATACTAATAAATCTTTTTTGACCAGGAATGCCCTCTTGGCTTATGCTGGTGTGCTTTTTATATCCTCCTTGCTTCGTCCGTCATGTATTATTTTGCATCCAAGGTGGCAGAGTTCTTTCACCGTCTACTTCATAATCCACAATTTTGACATTAATTTGTCACTAATCTCATTTCTTTTACTTATCATTACTGTCATCTTTCATCGGTTTATTTTCATTTCGTATTCTGTGCTCAATAGCCTGTTCTTTCCGTCGAGTTTTTCCTGTAATTCTTCCTCGCTTTCGATAAGGATAGCTGTGTCTTTAGCAAAACTTATCGTTGATATTCTTTCACTCCGAATTTCAAGCCCACTCCAGGACCTATTTTTTATATCCGTCATTGCTTCTTTGGTGCACAGATTTAACAACACGAGAGAAAAGCTGCATCCTTGTCCCCTAGTGTTTTTCTTTCAAGGAAATGATTTAAAAGTCGGCGTTGGGTAGGTTTTCAACATGTTCAGAAATGGAACTTTTTTATGGCTACTTACAAGTTGCCATTTGTCTTCCAAAATAAGAAAAATACTCAAAACTTCAGCTCTAGCTGCCACCGCCCTACAAACAATCGTAAGGGCGCGCTTGACACAAAATATATCTCCCCGTCTTTCCTTATAGATTTATCCTAATTTTCTGTGAATTTTAATTATCGTGCACCATTTTGCATTGTCAAAAGCTTTTTCCTGGAAGACAAATCCTATGAACGTGTCTTGATTCTTCTTAGATATTGCTTCCATTATCGAGTGCAACGTTAGAATTGCTTTCCTAAAGCCAAACTGATCTTCATCTAACAGACCTTCAATTTTCCCTTCCATTCTTCTGTGTATTATTCTTGTCCTTAATTCGGGTCCTTTTCTCTATGGAAAGTCGTGGATTTTTTCCCATACGATCTGCTTAAGCCATAGGAGAGCGAGAGAAAAATGTTTGGCCTCATTTCTTTCCACGTGATACTAATGTTATGAACAAAGGACATAACTGTAGTTATGCTTTTTTAAAATTCTTATCACAATGTTTTCGTATGTATTGTTAGCATTTCTGATGATTTAAAGAACTGTATCCAAGAAATTCGAGATGTGCATCACGTAAGGTTGTCTTTATTCGAATTTGTACGGCAGAAAGATGGGATGGATGCTTCAAAATATCTGCGTCTACAAACTGACGGCAAACTAAATTGGTCAGACCAAGTTGCGGATATGAGCAAATCTCTGCGTTCTGCAAATCACGCCTTACACATTGTTAGCTCTGATAGAAATGTGGAACCTATTAAATATGTTTACTGTCGTTATTTTCAAGCCATTATAATAATAAGTTCATTGCAGCCAAATAGCCATACAAATTCAATGTACAGTGATAATAATAAGATAAATTAAAAATTTCACATATTGTGATTTGCATAGTCACTTACTGTTCGTGTCCTTTTGGTACAGAGCTCTATATGGTAACGTTTGCAAATTTGGTGACACAGTTTACACTCACACATTTCGTTTGGTTCATGATAAAACGTGTTGTTGCAAATAAGGTGGTGGAAACCATGGACTGCCAATCTGGTGATCACGTGTCTCATTTCGAAGTTTTCCTTTGTCCATGTTCGGTCAATCATGGCACCTGTGCTGTAAAATTCTGGAGGTATGTCTTCCCTCTTTTTTTTTTTCAATGTTTTAAGTAGACTTTCCAAGGCGCTGCTATTGGGTAGCATCAGGATTGTCCGAAGGTCTTCAATGAGGAAGGGTCCCCTCGCCAGCAGGTATACAAGCCTCGATCGTGTTGTTTTGGACACTCCTATTGCTTTCTTTATATATGTGGCCTTCACTCTTTCTAGTGTTATTAGGTTGTTCACTGTAAGATGTGGTCCAATAATCTCTATGCCGTACGTCAGTATTGGGAAGATTTTGGCTCTGAATAGTGCCATTGCTGTCTCTAGGCTAAGGGATCTGATGTATTTCATGTATTTCCATTATTGCTTGCATTGCTTTCTCTGTTACATGTTTTGTGAAACATTTTGCAGTTGTTTGTATTGTGACCCCTAGGTAATTGTAGTGAGGTACAATCTTCAGTTTTCTCTCTCGTATGAAGATCTCAGCTGATGCAGGTGTTCTTCCTCCATTTCTGTGTACCATCATTTCTGTTTTCGCCACATTTATTTCGAAGACATTATGACATATGGAATTGTTGGGGAAATGGTTAGAAAAGTGTTATATCTGCACAATTTATTATATGTTCTGCCACGTGTTTCGTAAGGGAAAAAAAAGACTCCTTTTCAACACAATGTGTGTTGCGGCAACAACCGCAGATCAGACTTCACAACCCGCTGAGAGGCGTACAGGCGAACTGCCTACGAAACCCTGCCGACTTGTGCCAAAGCACTGCTGGCACAACACCCTGCAACGCAGCGGGTAAACCGCAGCCGGGGGGCCGGATTTCCACGTGCCGTGGCACACCACTGTGCTTCCGTGGTCACCTAAATAGCCGTGGGCGGATTCCTCTGTCACAAAATAGCTGGCCAGAGCGACTATAAATACTCGCTGCTCAGCCCTTAGCAGCACTTGTGTTCGTACTACGACTGGTTCCGGGACTTCCGACTGCAGGCTAGCCGGCGCTCCTACGTGGGACCAAACAGTTTCAGCGCTGCCTAGCCACGGGTCTACAAGCTACTGCTACACCTGGTGGTTCTGGGTGTCGAGCTGGTGCCACCAAGGGAGGACAACCTATAGCAGTGGTTTCTGTAAGAGACGATACTGACTTTGTAGGGTGAGAATTCGAGCCGCATGAGAACCGGAGGGGGGGGGGGGGGGGGGGGGGGGGGGGGGGGGGGGGGGAGGGGGCGTGTAAAGTGACCACTCAAAGATAAATTCAGTTTTCATCAGACCACTGTTACTGACAGAAGATTACCACTTACACATTTTGAATATCATGAAGTTTCACACCAAATGTTTTTAAATAAAACAGAAAATAATATATTGGTACTACATATATTTTTTTCTGAAGGCTTACATAGTGACCAATTTCCCGCACGTAAGCGGGAAATGTGGCCAGTGCCATTGCAACAGGGTCCGCAGTTTGTTTTTCTGATTTCCATACACATTTTCTAATATCTGAGAGAATACCAAGCGGCTGCAGCAGGTCGTTTTTAATCTGACTTTCGTGTTAGGCCAGAAATATCAGGACAGAGATGCTTTTATATGACATAACTTAATTATTCAAAATTGTCGCAATGGGATAGAATGAAGGATGATAGCTTTATATTTGAATGGCTTTATAAGCCAGTTTTATCTGTGGTGTTATGGGTTTCTTGGAAGCAACTAAAGTTTTACTGGAGTGAACAGATGGCCTCTTTTCCCCACGAGTAGAGTGGCCCCTTTTTCCGATCAGATCCTATGTAATCTTCGTTGATCCATTATGGACCGTGGGACAACGGCTGGCATGTATTTCCTGATGCACTAATTTACTAACAGCGGTATGTATTGTAGAGATTTATTTTATGAACTTCTTAGGTGCTTCCCGTTTCGGCATTACATTGATGCCATCTCAGTATGTGTCGCCTGGCCACCAAGAGCTGTTGCATAACGATTTGATTCACGGATCCAGTTATACGGCTCCTTCCGTGTATAGCGATTTTACGACTATGACGTGTGTGGCCTGAAGTGGTATCAATGTAATGCCGAAACTGGTGGCACCTAAGAAGTTCATAAAATAAATCTCTACAATGCATACGGCTGTTGGTGAATTATTGCATCAAGAAATACAGATCCTATGTAGGTATTAGTGATTCACAGACGAGATATTAAACTGAAATAAATAACAATGAACTACATTTATAGACCAAAGGACTTGGTTTAAACATTGATAGTGTAAAAAATCATTGCTGTTCACACAATTGAGGTAAAAAAATACAATAAGAGATTTATCTTACATTAGCCGACTCAAAATCAAAAAAGGTTTTAATAAAAATTTACGGAACAAGCTTCCTCCGGCAATCTCACTGACAAAAATGGCGATGTATATTACGTATAGGGCCTATTAGAACTAGTCTGACACTTCTCGGCAGGCAGCAGCCCTGTTCAGGGCAAAAACAAAAATGCAATGGCTACTTTCCCTATCCTGGCCACTTTACCAAACTTTCCCCTACCGATCTTACTATTATCTAGTAACCAAGATAAATTGGTATGTTAGATTAATTAATATGAGTAATTGCAATATGGGACATAAACACAGATGTTAAGTAAATGTTGTGAGTGTCATTTCCCTTTTACTTATTGCATTATATTTCAACAGTCTTATGGTTCAAATGGCTCTGAGCACTATGGGACTTAACATCTGAGGTCATCAGTCCCCTAGAACTTAGAAATACTTAAACCTAACTAACCTAAGGACATCACACACAGCCATGCCCGAGGCAGGATTCGAACTTGCGACCGTAGCAGTCGCGCGGGTCCGGACTGAAGCGCCTAGAACCGCTCGGCCACCGCGGCCGGCTCATCAGTCTTAATTTGTTTTCAGATTACTTGCTACAAACATGCGCCACATTTTAAGATGACTGTCTCTGTAATGCACACTCGCGAATGCATGTTACTTCCGTTTGACACTAATACCGTAGCAGCTGATCGGTGCTAGTTGCGCACGCTCGTGAGTTGCCAGCATTGGAAGACAAACATCAAAACATGCCCCCTCTCATTTCTGTTAATCCCGCAGTTGTCGCGCTACATACCACTCTGTTCATGACGTAAGCGCCTTACTTTACTTAACTCACGGCCGAATTCACCAACGTCAATTAAACTGAAGCACATCTTATAATATTACCGTCTCTGTAAATGTTTTTGTTTGTTACTGAGCAAGAAAAATATGCTCTTAGTTACTAGAAGCATGTCATTATAAAATACGACACCGGGGGCGCATGAACAGTTAAAATAAATGTCGTGTGACTAGGGCCTCCCGTCGGGGAGACCGTTCGCCGTGTGTAAGTCTTTCGATTTGACGCCACTGCGGCGACTTGCGCGGCGATGGGAATGAAACGATGATGATTAGGACAACGCCACATCCAGTCCCTGAGTGGAGAAAAATCTCCGACCCGGGCCCTTGGGATTGACATTCTGTCGTGCTGACCAGTCAGCTGCCGGAGGCGGACATGAACACTTTATTAGGACCGCATGCAGTCCGCGGGCGGAAGTTCGACGACCACTGACCTATAGGGCGTTTTCGTTCAGCACGCCATGAGACTCCAAGAGTCCTGGGTTCAGCGCAGAGCATCTGAGCGCCGGACCTGCTTTTCACGACCATGCGGTATATAATTCGATCGTTACTGCGCAGTCTTATGCTTAGATTTCTTACTTGGATATTGCGCTAAAATTGACCTTTGACAGTGGATAGCAGAAACCACTTGACAGCCCTCATATGCCAGTTGCTGCCTGCAGGCGCCTAGGGCTACTTCACATGGTTGGTTCAAATGGCTCTGAGCACTATGGGACTTATCTTCTGAGGTCATCAGTCCCCTAGAACTTAGAACTACTTAAACCTAACTAACCTAAGGACATCACACACATCCATGCCCGAGGCAGGATTCGAACCTGCGACCGTAGCGGTCGCGCGGTTCCAGACTGTAGCGCCTAGAACCGCTCGGCCACCCTGGCCGCCTACTTCACATGTTTTCTCTGCAAAGGTACATGTTTAAAATTCTCTCCCGTTTTATTCACTCGTGTGTAAGCGTCGCAGGAGGACGTGAAACAGGAAGGCTGAGAAAGCGTAAGTACCCTGTACTGCCTCGGATCACCTTCAGATTTCGTCGAATGGTTTTGAACGGTTCCTAGTGGTCCCAACCTGTACACTAGAGCAAAAATTGCAGTCGCGCTCCACTCCGAAGGGTTGAGTGGGGATGCAGCCCCACAATGTCCTTAAAGAGGGATTGAAACGTTCGGGAGTGCCAGGAGCGTCAAAGGCTGTCAAAAACATCGTACTGTGGCTCATAGCAATGAGAACTGTTTTCGACTGCTAAATGTGCGGGAATCAACATCCCAAGGCAAGGTAAGGTTGGGTTAACACCATTAATGGCAATCTATTAGGTCTTTTTGTATCGATTCTGAGCGACGGCGTGCCTGAAATCTTTTCGTCGGCAAC
This sequence comes from Schistocerca serialis cubense, assembly GCF_023864345.2. Classification (NCBI taxonomy): domain Eukaryota; kingdom Metazoa; phylum Arthropoda; class Insecta; order Orthoptera; family Acrididae; genus Schistocerca; species Schistocerca serialis. The sequence continues at coordinate 80,023,772 of NC_064642.1, read as the reverse complement.
GAATAAGAAAACCGGGTGATTTCAACGTTGGGTTTCGCCGTTCTGACCTCCATCACAGAGGTGTCACAAGAAGGGGTAAAATGTTTGGTAAGAAGGGGTGTAACGTCCTTTCCATCGTGTGACACGTCCACGTTGGCGTCGGACAGAACTGGGGTGAAATTTGGTGCCAGTGTGACATCTTTACTCACACGTCACATCAACTGCTGAGCTCCGGTGTTTTTTTCCGCACGTGTCGACACCTTGCTGCCTGAAGCGTCGTCGGTTCTGGCAGTGACATCGCACTAAGCTACGCTTTTGCACCATTACAGAGGAACGTTGTAGGCATCTTTGAGCCAAACTTCAAACTTATACGTCGCAATGGCACGCAGTTACGGGGTTACGAAAAAGTGGTCCTTTAATTAAAAAGTTTTCGAGGGTGCTGAGCCACAGTCATGCAACATTTTTTTAAAGAATAAATCGTCATTTGACTGTGTGAGTTTTTTTACCTGTTTTGGACCGCCTTAACAGATATGAAGTGTTTAATGGTCTAAGAAATTTTTTAGCATTGTACTCGATAATGGCATAAAAGCCGAAATCTAGATAGTACCGAAGACAAATACAGTAATACCAGGTGTACCGGTATGCAATGAGCGTCAAGATACAAATGTGTCGCCGGCCGCGGTGGTCTAGCGGTTCTCGGCGCTCAGTCCGGAACCGCGTGACTGCTACGGTCGCAGGTTCGAATCCTGCCTCAGGCATGGATGTGTGTGATGTCCTTAGGTTAGTTAGGTTTAAGTAGTTCTAAGTTCTAGGGGACTGATGACCACAGATGTTAAGTCCCATAGTGCTCAGAGCCAATTGAACCAAATGTGTCGATAGGGAACATTTGTTGTCAACGAGCTTTAATTTTTTTTTTGTTTGGTTGGCATGACATCTGCCAAAGATATTTAGTATACATCAAGTCACGGAACAAACATCATCATATGTTTTCATCGTGTTAACAATGTTGAATTTTGTACCAGAAAGTGATAATTTGCGGAAAGCATTATTTTTTTGTTTTCATTTGAAAAAAAAAGTGCTGCACAGTCGCATCGAATGCTTGTCGAGGCATATGGTGACCATGCTCTATCAGAAGCAACATGCAAAACATGGTTTCAACGGTTCAGATATAATGATTTTGACGTAAGAAATGAAGAACGTGGAAAACCACCAAAAAAGTTCGAAGACGCAGAATTGCAAGCAATATTGGATGAGGATGACACTTTGAGTCAGAAGCAAATGGCAGCAATGCTAAATGCTGCACAACAAACAATTTCTGACCGTTTGAAAGCTATGGGAAAGATCCAAAAGTGTGGAAAACGGGTGCCACATGAATGAAAGACAGATGGAAAACCGAAAAACCAATTGTCAAATTTTGCTTCAGAGACATGAAAGAAAATCAATTTTGCATCGGATTGTTACTGGCGATGAAAAATGTATTTATTTTAATAATCCTAAACGGGAAAAATCATGGGTTAATCCGGGACAACCATCAACATCGACTGCAAAACCAGATCGATTCGACAAGAAGACAATGCTCTGTGTTTGGTGGGATCAGAAAGGTGTGGTGTATCATGAGCTTCTAAAACCCGGTGAAACTGTGAATACTAATCGCTACAGACAACAAATGATCAATTTGAACTATGCATTGATCGAAAAAAGACCAGAATGGGCCAGAAGACATGGCAAAGTAATTTTTTTACACGATAATGCACCTGCACACAAAGCAAAACTGGTTCAGGATACAATCAAAATACTTGGCTGGGGGCTGCTACCCCACCCGGCGTATTCACCAGACTTGGCCCCTTCCGACTACTATTTGTTTTCATCAATGGGACACGCATTGGCTGAGGAACACTTCGATTCCTAAGAAGAAGTCGAAAATTGGGTGTCTGATTGGTTTGCTTCAAAAGACGAACATTTCTATTCGCGTGGTGTCCACAAATTGCCAGAAAGGTGGTCAAGATGTATAGAAAGCAATGGTCAGTACTTTGAATAAAATGTTTTTACTTTTCAATTCAATATTGGTGTTCCATTTTCACAGAAAAACGCTCATTTCACACCGGTACACCTTTTATACAGGCAAATGGCGGTTTATTCTTTTCTTCTTTAAAAAAAAGAAATGGTCCTGTAATTCTTTTGCGTGGTGTAGATACTTATTTAATGCTTTACTTTGGACACGCAAGAGAGACCAGAACTTATTTTTGTTGCTTCTTCAAAGGTCTTTAAAAGCTTAACGTACTTCTTCATCGAACACCACTGATTAGACGTCAAATTAGTAAGCCTATCTTGATCAACCACATACAGCGACACAATTTGTTTTTGGTTCAACATGTGCTCCACAAGAAAGGAGGTGGAATTCCAGCTAGTGCTGATATGTTGCACCAACTAACGCTCCGGTAAATTTTAATGGCCAATACTCGAATTACTGAAGTGTTTTATGAGCCGTCTACCGGTAGCCCTCATTCCTGTCACTTCAGGCTAAACCGTCAATGACTCAGTTACAACTCTGTAAAGCTAATGGACGAAAAATCCGGTAGAATCATAGACATTCGAACATGTTTCACAGTGTTAGCGTCACTGTCATGAATGTGTAAATGTATTTTGCTCTGGTCACGGTCCCAGAGATTTGTGATAGCATTAAGCCTCCTAGCTAGATTTTCCACGGTGTAAGCACCTAGAGAAAGCTTCATAGCCAGAAATCCTGTTCCAGTTGGGATTCAGGAGACAACCAATGAGCTGTCAAACTAAAGAAGCTGGCATTGTTATGCAAAAAGGTTCCTTAACAGAAGTTACAGAAACCACGAGAACACTAAAAATGTTTCTTTCGATTTTTTCATTAATTCTGTCATAAATGTCAGTAACAATTTTTTGGGAAATGAATGTACAGCTTGGCATTTTATAGTGGGGTAAGGCTTGTCTGTATTTTATGTCCTCTCTACTACGGCCAAATAACAAAACTTGTCTAGGACTTTTAGTATTTTATTATCTACGCTGCACTGCATTACACTATGTGATCAAAAGTATCCGGACACCTGGCTGAAAATGACTTACAAGTTCGTGGCGCCCTCCATCGGTAATTCTGGAATTCACTATGGTGTTGGCTCCGCCTTAGTCTTGATGGCAGCTTCCACTCTCGCAGGCATACGTTCAATCACGTGCTGGAAGGTTTCTTGGAGAATGGCAGCCCATTCTTCACGGAGTGCCGCACTGAGGAGAGCTATCAGTGTCAGTCGGTGAGGCATGGCTCGAAGTCGGCGTTCCAAAACATCCCAAAGGTGTTCTATATGATTCAGGCCACGACTCTGTGCAAGCCAGTCCATTACAGAGATGTTATTGTAGTGTAACCACTCCGCCACAGGTCGTGCATTATGAACAGGTGCTCGATCGTGTTGAAAGATGCAATAGCCATCCCCGAATTGCTCTTCAACAGTGGGAAGCAAGAAGGTGCTTAAAACATCAATGTAGGCCTGTGCTGTGATAGTGCCACGCAAAACAACAACTCTCCATGAAACACACGACCGCACCATAACAACACCGCCTCCGAAGTTTACTGATGGCACTACACACGCTGGCACGTGACTTTCATCGGGCATTCGCCATACCCACACCCTGCCATTGGATCGCTACATTGTGTACCGTGATTCGTCACTCCACACAACGTTTTTCCACTGTTCAAACGTCCAGTGTTTGCGGTCCTTACACCTAGCGACGCGTCGTTTGGCATTTACCGGCGTGATATGTGGCTTATGAGCAGCCGCTAGGCCATGAAATCCAAGTTTCCTCACCTGCCACCTAACTGTCATAGTACTTGCAGTGGATCCTGATGAAGTTTGGAATTCCTGTGTGATGGTCTGGATAGGTGTCTGCGTATTACACATTACGACCCTCTTCAGCCCGCCCGGCTAGCCGTGCAGTCTAACGCGCTGCTTCCCGAGCGGGAAGGCCTGCCGGTCCCCAGCACGAATCCGCCCGGCTGATTAGTGTCGAGGTCAGGTGTGCTGGCCAGCCTGTGGATTGTTTTTAAGGCGGTTTTCATCTGCCTCGGCAAATGCGGGCTGGTTCCCCTTATTCCGCCTCAGTTACACTATGTCGCCGATTGCTGCGCGAACACTACGCACGAGTACTCCATAATTACTCTACCACGCAAACATTGGGGTTACACTCGTCTGGAATGAGACGTTCCCGGGGGGTCCACTAGGGGCCGAACTGCGCAATAACTCTAGGTTCGGTGTGGGGCGCCGGCGGGGTGAGTGGACTGCTGTAGCCTGTTGTGGGTTTGTGTACCACTGAGGGCTATGGCGGGGACAAAGCCTCTCTGTCGTTTCTAGGTCCCACTTCAATACATACATACATACGACCCTCTTCAACTGTCGGCGGTCTCTGCCAGTCAACAGACGAGGTCGGTCTGTACGCTTTTGTGCTGTACCTGTCCGTTCGCGTTTCCACTTCACCATCACATCGGAAACAGTGGAGCTAGGGATGTTTACGAGTGTGGAAATCTCGAGTACAGACGTATGACACAAGTGACACCCAGTCACCTGACCACATTCGAAGTCCGTAAGTTCTGTGGAGCCCCCCATTCTGCTCTCTCGCGACTTCTAATGATTACTGAGGTCGCTGATATGGAGTACCTAGCAGTAGGTGGCAGCACAATGCACCTAATATGGGGGTGGGGGGGCCGGATACTTTTGATCACACAGTGTAATTGGATTACATTCCTTTACCCTTGTTTTATTTTCCTTGATCTTTACTTTATAACTTGTTTTGAAGACGCTATCCAGTCTGTTGAACTGCACTTCCAAGAACTTAACCTTCTGTGGCAGAATTTTATTATAACTGTATCGCCAAACTGTGAAGTTATTTCTTCTTCCTGAACTTTAATTCCCTTTCCAAATGTCTTTGTTTTCATGTGTAATGTACAGACTCAATAATATCAGGGCAGGCTGTCTCACTCCATTCTCAACTATGGATTCTCTTTCAAGTACTGCGGCTCTTTCAACTACAATTTGATTTCTGTACAACTTGTAAATAACCTTTCGTTTCCTGTGTGATATAAACGTAGGTTTGCCTTCTTTAACTTCTCTTCTAACAGGTAACCTACCCAAGCGATACATTTCGGTTCTGATCGTCATTGAATATTTTATAATGTAGAATAAAGTAAGAGACACATTTTTTTATACGTGCCTATAAGGCCGTTATAGGGGTGAAACACCACCTGAAAAAAATTGAGTGTAATATCTCTTCATGAATACAGGTGAAACAGTAACAGATACAAAAAGCTTCAAATAAAAGTTCTATTGTTCATAATGTATATTACAACGGTGTACCTCGAGTTGTCGAAAAAGTCCCCCCACCCGCTACATTGCTTTTCATTTCGACATTTGACTACTAGCAAAACGTATAGGATCGTTAATCCTAAATTCAATCGTGTATGATGAAGTGGTATCCCAAAGGCGCATTTCTCTGTATTGCTGCACGCGGGCCCGATATGTGTCCGCTTTAGTGCCATTGTCATGTGGGTTGTTTAATAAGTCTTTCACAGATAGATACAGTCTAAACGCTTATTCCACATATGTTGTTCCATTACTATATTTTCTTTTAGTTTTACGAAATATAAAATATTTTGAGTTGTATTTCTTTTATTCTTTTTACATTTGGTGTATTTTTTTGTATTCAAGTTGTAATCTTTTCGGATTTAATTGTGTTATATTTGAGACTGTCTGTACTTTATTGCTATAACAGTATTGTAAATCTGTACAATAATGAGGAAGCACAGAATTGTTCGGGTCAAAAAAATACTGAATGCACTCTGATTTTGCGCAACATGCACATCGAACAATTACAATACTAGTTCATCATACATGACTGAATTTGGTATTAACGACGCTATACTTCTTGCTATTAGTTAAATGCAGGAACTAAGTTTTTTTCAGGTGGCTGTGTCAGCCCCTTAACGAGCATGGCGCGTATAAAAAATGTGTCTCTTACTTTGCTCTATACTACAATATATACAAATCCGATTAAAATCGAAGCTTCGTTGGGCAGGTTTATTTGTAAGATACGTCGAATGGTCGGTATTGCCTTGCAAGTTTCTGTATTTCACCGGAATCTAAAACGGTCCAACTAGAGTTGGCTGCTACCAGTTTTTCCATTCCAGTAAAATCAGCCGACAAGTTTCACCGTTTCCGAGATGCCCATTCCCAGATGCCGGGTCATAAGACTCTCTCCTTTGTCGAAGTCGCTTATGTCAATGGATTTTTCCATTTGCGGCCCGTATCGTCGTAGAGTGATTTCCTATTGGTCTCTGCTCCGCTTATACACAGGTTTAGTCAGAGATACGGAAACAGTACGAGTACTGCATGTTTGATCATAAGTGAAGATACTAGCCAAGTCTGCAGGTTGCACTGTTGTATTTAACCACGAACGACCCCTGTGCAATCTCTTGAATACGTTGCACTGTTGTATTTAACCACGAACGACCCCTGTGCAATCTCTTGAATACGTTGCAAGAGTCAGTCATGATCAGAAAAGTGTTCTGTGTAGCTCTGAGAGCGTTATGCTGGAGCCAAATGAATTCGAAATGAGCAGATTGTTGGTGCTCGGATGGTGGGTAGACGAACTGTTCGATGTTTCGAGAGGCATCCGCGCACATAGAAAGCGGAAAAATCATCCACTACGCCACAACGCGGACGGAGCTGTGTATTGAGTGATCGTGACAGACAGTTATTGAAGAGGATTGTGACGAGAATAAGAGGACGATAGGTGCAGAACTGAATGTCGCACTCACGAGCCCTGTGAGCACCAAAAAGACGCGAAGGGATCTGAAGAAGCTGTTATTCCAAACCTACACATCAGTGACGCAAGTGCCCATAACAGGGAAACGTGATACCGAAGCCATAAAACCTGGACTATGGAGCAGTGGAAAGTCATTCTACATCTACATTCATCTACATTTATACTCCGCAAGCCACCCAACGGTGTGTGGCGGAGGGCACTTTACGTGCCACTGTCATTACCTCCCTTTCCTGTTCCAGTCGCGTATGGTTCGCGGGAAGAACGACTGTCTGAAAGCCTCCGTGCGCGCTCTAATCTCTCTAATTTTACATTCGTGATCTCCTCGGGAGGTATAAGTAGGGGGAAGCAATATATTCGATACCTCATCCAGAAACGCACCCTCTCGAAACCTGGCGAGCAAGCTACACCGCGATGCAGAGCGCCTCTCTTGCAGAGTCTGCCACTTGAGTTTATTAAACATCTCCGTAACGCTATCACGGTTACCAAATAACCCTGTGACGAAACGCGCCGCTCTTCTTTGGATCTTCTCTATCTCCTCCGTCAGACCGATCTGGTACGGATCCCACACTGATGAGCAATACTCAAGTATAGGTCGAACGAGTGTTTTGTAAGCCACCTCCTTTGTTGATGGACTACATTTTCTAAGCACTCTCCCAATGAATCTCAACCTGGTACCCGCCTTACCAACAATTAATTTTATATGATCATTCCACTTCAAATCGTTCCGCACGCATACTCCCAGATATTTTACAGAAGTAACTGCTGCCAGTGTTTGTTCCGCTATCATATAATCATACAATAAAGGATCCTTCTTTCTATGTATTCGCAATACATTACATTTGTCTATGTTAAGGGTCAGTTGCCACTCCCTGCACCAAGTGCCTATCCGCTGCAGATCTTCCTGCATTTCGCTACAATTTTCTAATGCTGCAACTTCTCTGTATACTACAGCATCATCCGCGAAAAGCCGCATGGAACTTCCGACACTATCTACTAGGTCATTTATATATATTGTGAAAAGCAATGGTCCCATAACACTCCCCTGTGGCACGCCAGAGGTTACTTTAACGTCTGTAGACGTCTCTCCATTGATAACAACATGCTGTGTTCTGTTTGCTAAAAACTCTTCAATCCAGTCACACAGCTGGTCAGATATTCCGTAGGCTCTTACTTTGTTTATCAGGCGACAGTGCGGAACTGTATCGAACGCCTTCCGGAAGTCAAGAAAAATAGCATCTACCTGGGAGCCTGTATCTAATATTTTCTGGGTCTCATGAACAAATAAAGCGAGTTGGGTCTCACACGATTGCTGTTTCCGGAATCCATGTTGATTCCTACATAGTAGATTCTGGGTTTCCAAAAACGACATGATACTCGAGCAAAAAACATGTTCTAAAATTCTACAACAGATCGACGTCAGAGATATAGGTCTATAGTTTTGCGCATCTGCTCGACGACCCTTCTTGAAGACTGGGACTATCTGTGCTCTTTTCCAATCATTTGGAACCCTCCGTTCCTCTAGAGACTTGCGGTACACGGCTGTTAGAAGGGGGGCAAGTTCTTTCGCGTACTCTGTGTAGAATCGAATTGGTATCCCGTCAGGTCCAGTGGACTTTCCTCTATTGAGTGATCCCAGTTGCTTTTCTATTCCTAGGACACTTATTTCGATGTCAGCCATTTTTTCGTTTGCGCGAGGATTTAGAGAAGGAACTGCAGTGCGGTCTTCCTCTGTGAAACAGCTTTGGAAAAAGGTGTTTAGTATTCCAGCTTTACGCGTGTCATCCTCTGTTTCAATGCCATCATCATCCCGTAGTGTCTGGATATGCTGTTTCGAGCCACTTACTGATTTAACGTAAGACCAGAACTTCCTAGGATTTTCTGTCAAGTCGGTACATAGAATTTTACTTTCGAATTCACTGAATGCTTCACGCATAGCCCTCCTTACGCTAACTTTGACATCGTTTAGCTTCTGTTTGTCTGAGAGGTTTTGGCTGCGCTTAAACTTGGAGTGGAGCTCTCTTTGCTTTCGCAGTAGTTTCCTAACTTTGTTGTTGTACCACGGTGGGTTTTTCCCGTCCCTCACAGTTTTACTCGGCACGTACCTGTCTAAAACGCATTTTACGATTGCCTTGAACTTTTTCCACAAACACTCAACATTGTCAGAGTCGGAACAGAAATTTTCGTTTTGATCTGTTAGGTAGTCTGAAATCTGCCTTCTATTACTCTTGCTAAACAGATAAACCTTCCTCCCTTTTTTTATATTCCTATTAACTTCCATATTCAGGGATGCTGCAACGGCCTTATGATCACTGATTCCCTGTTCTGTACATACAGAGTCGAAAAGTTCGGGTCTGTTTGTTATCAGTAGGTCCAAGATGTTATCTCCACGAGTCGGTTCTCTGTTTAATTGCTCGAGGTAAATTTCGGATAGTGCACTCAGTATAATGTCACTCGATGTTCTGTCCCTACCACCCGTCCTAAACATCTGAGTGTCCCCGTCTATATCTGGTAAATTGAAATCTCCACCTAAGACTATAACATGCTGAGAAAATTTATGTGAAATGTATTCCAAATTTTCTCCCAGTTGTTCTGCCACTAATGCTGCTGAGTCGGGAGGTCGGTAAAAGGAGCCAATTATTAACCTAGTTCTGTTGTTGAGTGTAACCTCCAACCATAATAATTCACAGGAACTATCCACTTCTACTTCACTACAGGATAAACTACTACTAACAGCGACGAACACTCCACCACCGGTCGCATGCAATCTATCCTTTCTAAACACCGTCTGTACCTTTGTAAAAATTTCGGCAGAATTTATCTCTGGCTTAAGCCAGCTTTCTGTACCTATAACGATTTCAGCTTCGGTGCTTTCTATCAGCGCTTGAAGTTCTGGTACTTTACCAACGCAGCTTCGACAGTTGACAATTACAATACCGATTGCTGCTTGGTCCCCGCATGTCCTGACTTTTCCCCGCACCCGTTGAGGCTGTTGCCCTTTCTGTACTTGCCCAAGGCCATCTAACCTAAAAAACCGCCCAGCCCACGCCACACAACCCCTGCTACCCGTGTAGCCGCTTGTTGCGTGTAGTGGACTCCTGACCTATCCAGCGGAACCCGAAATCCCACCACCCTATGGCGCAAGTCGAGGAATCTGCAGCCCACACGGTCGCAGAACCGTCTCAGCCTCTGATTCAGACCCTCCACTCGGCTCTGTACCAAAGGTCCGCAGTCAGTCCTGTCAACGATGCTGCAGATGGTGAGCTCTGCTTTCATCCCGCTAGCGAGACTGGCAGTCTTCACCAAATCAGATAGTCGCCGGAAGCCAGAGAAGATTTCCTCCGATCCATAGCGACACACATCATTGGTGCCGACATGAGCGACCACCTGCAGATGGGTGCACCCTGTACCCTTCATGGCATCCGGAAGGACCCTTTCCACATTTGGAATGACTCCCCCCGGTATGCACACGGAGTGCACATTGGTTTTCTTCCCCTCTCTTGCTGCCATTTCCCTAAGGGGCCCCATTACGCGCCTGACGTTGGAGCTCCCAACTACCAGTAAGCCCACCCTCTGCGACTGCCCGGATCTTGCAGACTGAGGGGCAACATCTGGAACAGGACAAGCAGCCATGTCAGGCCGAAGATCAGTATCAGCCTGAGACAGAGCCTGAAACCGGTTCGTCAGACAAACTGGAGAGGCCTTCTGTTCAGCCCTCCGGAATGTCTTTCGCCCCCTGCCACACCTTGAGACGACCTCCCACTCTACCACAGGTGAGGGATCAGCCTCAATGCGGGCAGTATCCCGGGCAACCACAGTCGTAGTCCGATCAGGGGATGCGTGGGACGAGCTGGCCGTCCCCGACAAACCCCCATCCGGACCCCCACAGTGATGCCCATTGGCAACAGCCTCAAGCTGTGTGACCGAAGCCAACACTGCCTGAAGCTGGGAGCGAAGGGATGCCAACTCAGCCTGCATCCGAACACAGCAGTTGCAGTCCCTATCCATGCTCAAAACTGTTTTGCAAAGAACGTCTGAACTAATCTACAGAAAGCGCAAACAAATCAATAAAATTTAAACGGTTATTAAATTACAAGATTGCCTAGTAAATGCAGTAATGCTGCTACTTGCGCACTGCTGACACTGCTCGGTCGGATGAGCCTTGTTTTACTCTGTTTCCAACTTCCGGTTGGGTTTAAGTCCCAAAAATGAAACATGCCTAGAGTTCGGTGTCAATTTGGGCAGCTGTATCGTGGCATTCCATGGGCTCCATGGTTACTCTGCAATGTCACATTACTGACAAGGGTTATGTGACCATTTTGGCTGAACAATTGGGCTAACCAATTTGGGCAGCCGTATCGTGGCATTCCATGGGCCCCATGGTTACTCTGCAATGTCACATTACTGACAAGGGTTATGTGACCATTTTGGCTTGTCAGATCGGTGCCATAATACGGTATTTGCTCCCCAATGGTGACGCTCTGTTCCAAGATAACATCTCGCACCGACCACGACTGGTTTTGTGAGCACGGGGATGAATTGTTCCATCTCCCCTGGCCACCATCGTCACCAGATATCAGTAAACTGAGCATTTGAAAACGTGTGGTAAGTTCCTATGGGACCAAACTGCTGATGCCATCAGTCCCTAGGCTTACAAACTACTTAATCTAACTAGAACTAACTTAGTAACTTAGGCTAAGGACATCACACACACCCATGCCCGAGGGAGGACTGGAGCCTCCGACGGGGGGAGCCGCGCGAACCGTGGCAAGGCGCCTGAGACCGCGCGGATACCCTGTGCGGCTACTGAGCCTTGAGGTTTACTTTGGAGAGAGGGGCGCCTGATCCCTGTCCACTTCCATCACCCACACATCAAAAAAAGTTTTGCATCACCCTGGTTCCCAGACCTCCTGAAGATAGACGTTGGCTTTGGATATTGTAGCACAGACATAGCCCCTCTGACTGTTCATAGATGTCACTAAACCTGCCCAAAGATGTAAACAACCATACGTGAGCAGCGCCTTTTAGACCGAGGGGTTCCGACAGCTGATCAGTTCCAGTCATTCCACCAGGAAAGAGGTATACGGCTCGTGTAGTCTGTAGTTCAACCATGCCTAGACAGTCAATACTGCAATTCGATTGCGTCCACATTGTTACTTTGTGCAAGGAAAGGCTCTCAACAAGGAAAGTATCCAGGCATCTCGGAGTAAATCAAAGCGATGTTGTTCAGATATGGAGGAGATACAGAGAGACAGGAACTGTCGATGACATGCCTCGCTCAGGCTGCCCAAGGGCTACTACTGCAGTGGATTACCGCTACCTACGGATTATGGCTCGGAGGAATTCTGACAGCAGCGCCAGCATGTTGAATAATGCCTTTCGTGCAGCCACAGGACTTCGTGTTACGACACAAACTGTGTGAAATAGGCTACATGATGTGCAACTTCACTCCCGACGTCCATGGCGAGGTCCATCTTTTCAACCACGGCACCACGCAGTGCGATACAGATGGGCCCAACAACATCACGAATCGATTGCTCAGGATTGGCACACGTTCTCTTAACCGATGAGTGTCGCATATGCCTTCAACCAGACAATCGTCAGAGTCGTGTTTGGAGGCAACCCTGTCAGGCTGAACCTCTTAAACACACTGTCCAGCGAGTGTAGCAAGATGGAGGTCCCTGCTGTTGGGCGGCATTGTGTAGGGCCGACGTACGCCGCTGGTGGTCATGTAAGGCGCCGTAACGGCTGTACGATACGTGAATGCCATCCTCCCACCGATAGTGCAACCATATCGGCAGCATATCGGCGAGGCATTCGTCTTCATGGACGACAGTTCGCGCCCGCATAGTGCACTTCTTGTGAATGAGTTCCTTCAGAATAACGACATCGCTCGACTAGAGTGGCCAGCATGTTCTCCAGACATGAACCTCATTGTTGTGTACATAGTTCCGCGTAGTCAGCGCGTACACAACTTTCCCAATAGAGCGCGCCCCGCTAAGCACAACAGCGCAGGTGCAGCGCTCGCCCGTCTCCGCACTATGAGATGGCGCTGTCTCAGAGACGGACCAAATTCTGCTTCCGCCGATCCGCATATTAATATGTAACGCAGCCAATGAGATTGCTGCTAACGTAGAACATTTTCTCCTCGCGGATCACACTCGCGCAGTGATACCTAAACGCTCGAGGCATTATAACGAGTGTACAGACCTCCGATTAGTCAGTCTGCATTTGTCTGTACTAGTCTATAGTCAAGTTTCAGTCTGCACCTAATAAGTTTATCATATTCCTGTACATAGCCATGAAGATAAATGTATAGACACTTTGTCAAGTATCAGAGATATGTGAGAATAAGATTAACGTACCAAGACCAAAGGAACTTCAGATTGTCCAGAATCAAGTTAAGTAAGGTTTATGATTATTATTATTATTTTAATAAATGTGTGTGAAAATTAATAAAGTTCTGTTTAAAGTTGGTCACTGTCAATCTGCTACTCTAAGCGTGCAAGTGGCAGTTCTATCGTCTGACCTAACGGCAGAAGATAAACGCGCCACGATAAGACCACGAGACATATTGCTGATACTCGCCTACTTCGTTAGAGCGACAAGTCAAATAATCTGATGGTGTGTGTACCGAAGATCTTACAGTACGCACACCACACCTATCGAACATGTCTGGGATAGATTGAAAAGGGCTGTTTATGGACGACGTGACCCACCAACCACTCAGAGGTATCTACGCCGAATCGCCGTTGAGGAGTGTGACAATGCGGACCAACAGTGCCTTGATGAACTTGTGGATAGTATGTCACGACGAATAAAGGCATGCATCAATGCAAGAGGACGTGCTACTGGGTATTAGAAGTACTGGTGTGTACAACAATCTGGACTACCACCTCCGATTGTCTCGTTGTATGGTGATACAACATGCAATGTGTGGTTTTCATAAGCAATAAAAAGGGGGAAAATGATGTTTATGTTGATCTCTATTCCAATTTTCTGCACAGGTTCCGAAACTCTCAGAACCGAAGTGATGCAAAACTTTTTTTGATGTGTGTAGTTTCCTAGACTGTTTTGGAGGAAAAATAGTGTAAGATTCCCTTGAAAAACATACAGATGACTGGAAGCTGATTTGAATGCCAACGATTCTCCTGCATCGTATTAGGCACATCAATGTGTTGGATTTGTGCTGTTTCCATATTTTTGTCGAGCCCCTTGCGCTTTCCTTGCCGTGTCACGGCCGAGCAACGCCACAGCGCGACATTGTCTCGCGCTGGGCAGTGGTTTTGTTTCTTATTTTTCTTATACTTCCAATCCGTTAGACTGGTCGACAGTACTTTTCACTTCTTTTGCTTTTTGTTACCGCACTACCATCGGGCAAAGGCCCGTTTTCTGTAGCTCTTATTTATATTGCTCTTTTTTTTACATTAAGCTGATAACCGTCACGTAATTATTCAATTGCATAACGTCAAAATTTATTTGCTGATTACCACTGCCATAAATTGGGTAATTCCGCTACTATTAATAGGAAATGTCTTCGACATATGCTAAAAGTATATAAAAATACATATATTTCATATGTAAGACGCCATTGAAAATGTGCAAGAGAGCGATGCTGGTCCGGTAACCAAATAAAAAAAGTACACTCTTATAGGCAGCTACGTCAGTATACAGTTAACGTCACATTCTTAAGAACTACAAGCTGTAGAACACCAGATTTATAATCCTTTCTAACTCAATTTCTCGTGAGTAAATTTCACATTACTGTTATTTTTTTAAATGTATTGAAATTAACGCCTTGATTTTTGTGACATATATTTTTGTGACATCGCAGTATGTTTTAGTCTATCGTACATTTTCCACTCTCAGTCTCGTAACATGAAAATCTTATATAACAGCCTGTTGTCTCAGGTAAATGTCGCACACAGAGTGATAGATTAACTGGGACATAACCGTGTGCTAGAACGAGTCTCGTGAATTTAAAGCGACAAAAAAGAAGGATACAACTTTTCCCGTGCCCAAAAGATGAGTTCTTTCGGTTAGTATAGTACATTAATGCTGGAGAGAATTCTGGGCATGATTTAATAGTACAGTACTCCCTCAAGAAGTAATTGTGGTTTCTTGGATAAGAATTACTGCGCGAGTTTTTTTTTCTAACGCAACTATATTCACAGGTGTAATCTAAGCAACCGAACTGCCGAGCCAATTTTGACCTTCCACAAGCGGCCGACGTGTCGCGTGAGACATCATTCACCGGCTGAATAGCAGTGACCTCGTCACGCAATTAAAAGGCCGCGAAAACAAGAGAAAGTTACAGTGTGCTGTGTATGCATGCAGGCTTGTAGCATTCCTATACAATCTCTTAATGTTAGGAAGAATTCCGCTGGTAAAATTGTTGTTTACTATTCAGTAAATTTTGACTGTGAGCGATGGATATTCCTGTGATCTTTTAACGTTAATGCGCCTGATGATGCGATTTTAGGCTACTAAAGTGGTTGTGTCTTAATAAACAACAATTTTACCAGCTGTTAGTGGAATTCTGCCTAATATCATGCCTTTCAACATATGCAGATACCAGGAATATAAAATAGTTTGTAACCACGTCTTAAGCTGCAAACAAGAAAACGCAGTAACTTTGCACAGTACAAGCAAATAAGTAAGTTTTGAGAGTTCTCCTGGAGAATATCAGTAGTCTAGATAAAATACTTTAAAACTGAATTTAAAAAAGTCTTGACTGCAGTGAAATATTTACTGGCAGCAGTAACACGTTTCGGTCAAAATGTGGATATCTTCAGACCATATTACACCATGATGGCAGGCGGCGGCGGTAGACGGACCAGGTGTCGTGGATTCACGAACATCAACTTCTCAAAAGCAGCAGCTTACGTTCGCGGATCCGCGATACCTGCTCCTTTCACCGCCACCGCCTGCATTCATGGTGTAATATGGTCTGACGATGGCCACATTTTGACCGAAACATGTTACCATTGCCAATAAATATTTTATTGCGCTCACGACTGTTATTAATTCTATTTTAAAAGAAGCAAATAAACTGATCAGGTAAATCGCTCTATCAGTTTGCAAGCTTCCTACTTTCTTTGGCAATCAGGACTTTAATAAAAATGGCAAAGATAATGTTAACCAGAACAACAGGGAGGAGCTGGGATCTAAATAACAGTACATTTATTCAGTCTTAACATCACAAGACAAAAAACAATCGCTAAAGAAACGTCACACAAACATGTTTATTTTACAAACGCTTTCACTAATATGAGGTCTATGGTGGACAAGTGGTCAACTGGGGATCGACACACGACGCTAACCAGAACACTAATCGCTTTATCTGACTTCATACACGTGAATCCGGGGTATAGCACAAAAACTACGCCACAATCAAGCATCTATACTCTACTGTTCCATAAAGAAATATATGGTTCCAAAGAACAGGGTGCTGACAAGCATATATTGGAGCCCTATGCCATAGCAGCGAATACTTTACCCTCCTGCTGGTCAGGGCGGCACACCACGATGCGTTTGGCGACTGAAGTCATGGACGGCAGCAATCTGTTATTAATGGCGCACGCCCGAAAACTGCAAGTATCGGCCTCGCGTTCGGCTAATTCGGAACGCAGGGACTTCCCTACGAGCCTCTGAAACCCCGGTGGATTCCAGTGTGCAGATGGACCCGTTTCCTGGCCTGCCAAACCAATTTGACTCCGTTCCACGACTATGCGTGACAGCATATTTCAAATGTTTAGATGGCCGACACAAAACAAATAAGTACACTCACGCATCACTCGTTGTGTGCGTGAAGCTAGAAGCAGTAACTCTGACAGTTCAGATGGTGACTGGCACATGCTCTAAGTGGCACACTAGCAAAGAACACAAGTCTCACCGTTTAGGTAGAGACCTGCAGTTCTTTACTAGCAAAGTGCCAGTACAAGAGTGTCCTCTTCTCTTTCTCTCCACTTTCCTCGCCAGCTCGGTAGCATAGCACATTTACATCTTAGACTACTCCCACTTTAGCACAAGCCAATCACGAGTTGGAGCGCTGCATTAGAAGATGGGAGACTGCCCCTTGCTCTGCATATACAGATCTGACCAATCAGAGACTCTGAAGTTAATTGGGAGAAAAGGAAAAAAAAGATTCAGCTTTCGTAAGGAAAGAGGAGGATCTGCGCAGAATCGGAGAGGAAAGGAATATGTGGAAAACACTGATGAGGAGAGCCCGCATCTCGTGGTCGTGCGGTAGCGTTCTCGCTTCCCACGCCCGGGTTCCCGGGTTCGATTCCCGGCGGGGTCAGGGATTTTCTCTGCCTCGTGATGGCTGGGTGTTGTGTGCTGTACTTAGGTTAGTTAGTTTTAAGTAGTTCTAAGTTCTAGGGGACTTATAACCACAGCAGTTGAGTCCCATAGTGCTCAGAGCCATTTGAACCATTTTGAACTGATGAGGAGAAAGGATAGGATGAGAGGGCGTATGTTAAGACGTCAGGGAATAACTTCCATAGTACTAGAGGGAGCTGTAGAGGGTAAAATCTGTAGAGGAAGACAGAGATTGGAATACGTCCACGAAATAACTGAGGACGTAGGTTGCAAGTGCTACTTTGAGATGAAAAGGTTGGCACAGCACAGGAATTCGTGACGTGCCTCATCAAATCAGTCATAAGAGGACTCATGACTCAAAAAAAAGTTGGTACCTCGGCGGCCAAATTCTTCTGATATGACTCCTTCGGAACCTATGAGGGTCGCTATTGGACGCTATCATCGCATACGCAAATCAGGGACCCGTTATTTACGCGAATTACATGACCTGTGCATTGACATCTAATGCCACATACCTCCACAAACCCACTAACAAACTGGCCATCGCAGAATCATTTATGTATTTCGTTCCAAAGACGGACAAACAAGCTATTAAGCAGGTGGCCATAATGTTTTGGCTCAACGGCGTATATAAATAAAGCTTAGAAATTAAGAAAGCTAGGACAGTATATGTACAACTGTTCAGTTTCTCAAAGTAGTATATAACTCAGCTTCAGAAGTATTCAGTATTGAGAAGAAACGGTGCTGGATTTGGATCAGCCACCATCGATGGTGTAGCAGTGGGTAGCGAGCTCTGTATAGCGGTAGAGAATGTGTTTGAAGAAATGGAAGAAGCCTATGATGATAAGTAAAACATCAACGTGTCCTTCTCGGCTTCGCGCAGCTGCTCATTCAGAAGTAATACGAATTTAGCTTTCAGAGCTCTTTTACGTCTATCACAAAGTTTCCTGAAGCCAGAGAGCATATGCTGAAAAAACATACGGTCAGCATCATCAGCTGAAGACAACCGGTGTCTTTTCATTTCATTAAGCTTTTTGTTTCCAGCTTCGGCAGCATATCGTATCGGCAGCATATGAAGAAGAGAAACACGAGGCAGCTCCGAACTCCGCATAGCAGGCGGCAATAACTGTGCATGTGATGCGTAGATGCCAACCTCGTCACGGACAATCTCCGATGTATCTCACGTATTTTCTCGAGAATGGAAAATGGTATGTATCTCTTTCCACAATTAAAAGCAGTTTCTATGTGTTTGCTATATTTCGTACGCGGTATGGCATAAAACACACCAAACGTAAACTGGCCAGCAACTTCATTTTTCACTGCAAACTATTCAAAAGATACGCAGTGTTGTCCTTTGCTTTGAAGTATCTCAATAATTATGGGTAATAACGAAAAGAAAATCAGTTCGTAATCAAGCTGTGACGTTTGGTTATAAAACACGGATTTTTTTTTGTTTACCTAGTGGATTCCTCAAAATCGAATCAGGGAGACTGCAAAGCGGAGAAACGCGCGAATCCCAAAACAGTGATTTTCATTTTTTTACGCAAAAAGTAAAAGTTTTACCAAGAAACTAACTACAGGTACGGATGTAGCTATGCTTTATCTACATAAAACACTTTGTTTCAGGCTTACCGGATGACCTGAAATTTCCCTCCCCTTGTATCGCACTATACGACCAGCACTCAATGTTGCTCCGGGAAATGCGATTGTTGATGTTGTGGTCTTCAGTCCAGAGACTGGTTTGATGCAGCTCTCCATGCTATTCTAACCTGTGCAAGGTTCTTCATCTCTTACTGCAACCTACATCCTTCTGAATCTGTTTAGTTTATTCATCTCTTGGTCTCCCTCTGTGATTTTTACCCTCCACGCTGCCCTACAATACTAAATTGGTGATCCCTTGATGCCTCAGAATATGCCCTACCAACCGGTCCCTACTTCTAGTCAAGTTGTGCCTCAAATTTCTCTTCTCTCCAATTCTATTCAATACCTCCTCATTAGTTATGTGATCTACCCATCTAATCTTCAGCATTCTTCTGTAGCACCACATTTCGAAAAGTTTCTATTCTCTTCTTGTCTAAACTATTTATCGTCCATATTTCACTTCCATACGTGGCTACACTCCATACAAATACTTTCAGAAACGACTTCCTGACACTTAAATCTATACTCGATGTTAACAAATATATCTTCTTCAGAAACGCTTTCCTTGCCATTGCCAGTCTACATTTTATATCCGCTCTACTTCGACCATCATAAGTTATTTTGCTCCCCAAATAGCAAAACTCCTTTACTACTTTAAGTGTCTCATATCCTAATCTGATTCCCTCAGAATCACCCGACTTAATTCGACTACATTCCATTATCGTCGTTTTGCTTTTGTTGATGTTCATCTTATATCCTCCTTTCAAGACCATGTCCATTCCGTTCAGCTGCTCTTCCAGGTCCTTTGCTGTCTCTGACAGAATTACAATGTTATCGGCGAACCTTAAAGTTTTTATTTCTTCTCCATGGATTTTAATTCCTATTCCGAATTTTTCTTTTGTTTCCTTTACCGCTTGATCAATATACAGATTGAATAGCATCGGGGACAGGCCACAACCCTGTCTCACGCCCTTCCCAACCACTGCTTCCCTTTCATGTCCCTCGACTCTTATAACTGCCATCTGGTTTCTGTACAAATTGTAAATAGCCTTTCGCTCCCTGTTTTTTGCCCCTGCCACCTTTAGAATTTGAAAGAGAGTATTCCAGTCAACATTGTCAAAAGCTTTCTCTAAGTCTACAAATGCTAGAAACGTAGGTTTGCCTTTCCTTAATCTATTTTCTAAGATAAGTCGTAAGGTCAGTATTGCCTCACGTGTTCCAACATTTCTACGGAATCCAAACTGATCTTCCCCGAGGTCGGCTTCTACCAGTTTTTCCATTCGTCAGTATTGAATTCGTGTTAGTATTTTGCAGCAGTGGGTTATTAAACTGATAGTTCGGTAATTTTCACATCTGTCAACACCTGCTTTCTTTGGGATTGGAATTATTACATTCTTCTTGAAGTCTGAGGGTATTTCGCCTGTCTCATACATCTTACTCAGCAGATGGTAGAGTTTTGTCAGGACTGGCTCTCCCAAGGCAGTCAGTAGTTCTAATGGAATGTTGTCTACTCCCAGGGCCATGTTTCGACTCAGGTCTTCCAGTGCCCTGTCAAACTCTTCACGCAGTATCATATCTCCCATTTCATCCTCATCTACATTCTCTTCCTTTTCTATAATATTGTCCTCAAGAATATCGCCATTGTATAAACCCTCTGTATACTCCTTCCACCTTTCTGCTTTCCCTTCTTTGCTTAGAACTGGGTTTCCATCTGAGCTCTTGATATTCATGCAAGTGGTTCTCTTTTCTCCAAAGCTCTCTTTAATTTTCCTGTTGGCAGTATCTGTCTTACCCCTAGTGAGATAAGCCTCTACATCCTTACATTTGTCCTCTAGCCATCCCTGCTTAGCCATTTTGCACTTCCTATCGATCTCATTATTGAGACGTTTATATTCCTTTTTGCCTGCTTCATTTACTGCATTTTTATATTTTCTCCTTTCATCAATTAAATTCAATATCTCTTCTGTTACCCAAGTATTTCTATGCGATAGAGATTCGTAAAACGATTTTGTATCGCTGTCGTCAAGTGTGAACCAATGAAGTCGCTTCCAGTATGTTTTTATGCGCTCCTCGGATGCGAGTGCTTCTGCGTCGTATGGCGTTTCGTATCGCCTTGACGCTGGGCGCAAATTGAGACGCGTATAGAGCGCGTGGCGCGGCGCGGCGCAGAGCAGCGCGCAATAATTGTAACGTAACAGGTTCAAGTGCGACCGCATAAACTGGAACGCGACGCTGTGGTGACGGGACTTGCGTCTGCGCCTGGTCGCGTGGCGTTGCGCTTGTGGCACAGTTCGTCGCGCCGCTCGCTATGCCGGGAGAGGTGAGGGGGGGAACGGAGAAGCAGTCCTCCCATACGGTTCCTTCGATACCGCGCGTGTGGGCAGCTGTACTGCTGGTCGTCGGAAAAGTATTGCCTTACTACTGCACTTATTGCCATAGAGTAGTGTTTCGTTTTTTGCAATTTAACGTCTCGATCTTTTTTCATTAGTACATTATAGCCGCGCGCGGTAGCCGTGCTCTCTCAGGCGCCTTGCCACGGTTCGTGCGGTTCCCCCCGTCGGAGTTTCAAGTCCTCCCTGGGGTATGGGTGTGTGTGTTGTCCTTAGCGTAGGTTAGTTTAAATTAGATTAAGTAGTGTGTACGCCTAGGGACCGACGACCTTTGCAGTTTGGTCCCACAGGAAGCTACCACAATTTTTCAGTACATTATATTTTGCAATTATTTATCTCTGTGTAGTCCTGCTTTTTTGTTTCGTTACTATTTTTATTCTGTCAAGAACAATGCACAATTCAATGACTGGTAAGCTATTAGCTACTGGGATTATATCTTCTGCCTCCGCAGTCTTCAGGACGTAAGAAGGGACAGACGATTCATCATGAGGATAAGGAAACAGTAAGGAATATTATAAATCATGTGGATCAAGAAGCAAGGCAAGACATTTTAAGTATTACACAGTCAAATAAGGCTGTCTACGCGCTGCCTGTTATGCTGGCATAACTATGTTACAATACTACAATAATTCGAAAAGTGGGCATTTGCACAAATATATCCCTTTTTACAGGGTGGCGCACGAAATGTTTTACCAATTGGTTCTTTCACAATTTACGACGCACATTAGATATGCCGCTGGGATCTCTACAGCAGTACCAGCAGAGCTTGGAAAAACAAATGAGTTACGAAATGACGATACTGCCGCTAGGAGACTAGTAAGCAGCAATGGCTGACAATGGAAGACTGACGACACAGCAACGATCGGCAATTGTGTTACTTTTTCATGAAACGGAAAGCCATGTTGTGACTCAGAGGCGTTTTCGACAACAGTTTAACACACGATGGGTCCCTTGCAAAAAGACCATCCACAGGTTGTACGGTAAATTTGTACAGGAAGGAACAGTGTTGGAAGCGAAGCGACCTCGGCCTAAGCCTGTTTGTTCGCCGGAGAATATTGAAGCGGAACGAGTTGCTTTACAGAGAAGTGCCGGGAAATCGTGTAGAAAGGCAGCAGTGCAACTGGGAATATCCAGACGCTCCGTTCAACGCATTCTTAAAAGTGACCTCCATATGTACCCATACAAGATGACCTGTGCACAGAAGCTCACTGAAGAACACAAGCAGCAGAGACTACTGTTTGCTCAGTGGGCAGAGGATAGGGAAGAAACTCTCAACAACGTTTGGTTTTCAGACGAGGCGCATTTTCATTTAGACGGTGTGGTTTACAAACAAAATGTACGCTTTTGGGCCACTGAAAACCCACAAGTGCTTCTTGAACCTCAACATTATGCTCCGAGGATTACAGCGTGGGCAGCAGTTTGCAGTCACGGACTTATTGGACCATTTATCTTTGAACAAACTGTGAACAGCGAGCGTTATTTGAGCATGTTTCGCAATAGCTTCATTCCGCAGCTTCTTGCTACTGCCTTGCCCTTCAACACGCAGTGGTTCATGCAAGATGCAGCAAGGCCACATACTGCAAACACTGTGTTGGAGTTTTTACACGAGCGTTTCGACATGCGGATCATTTCACTCAGGTTTCCAGGTCGCTTCAATGACGGACAAAATTGGCCCTACAATAGTCTAGACCTCAATCCATGTGACTTTTTTCTTTGGGGGTACCTAAAGGAAAAAATTTTTCCCGAAATGTCCATGTGATTTAATGGAGCTCAGAAGACTTATTCTTCAAGCTTGCAGTGAAATTACGGAAGACATGTGCCGTGGGGTAATCACTAACTTCAGTGTTCGTTTGAAGGAAGTTAGGAAGCGGAATGGTGGACACATTGAGCATATACTGAGTTAGAACAAATCTCCATGGACGGCTCTTCATTGTAGTATATGTTCCTTTCAGATTGTATTGACAATAAAGTTTATATTCAAAAACAAAATGGTAACACATTTCGTGCGCCACCCTGTATATCAGTTTCACTGTGATTACTTGGATATGGATGTAATAAGAGGTATTATACTATATCATAGGGACTTCACATCTTCGCTGTAAGCTAGAAACACTCGAGAAATTCCACTGAATGACAATATTGTAATTGATGCGTAGTGATGAGAAAAAGCATTTCAGTGGTTGCATATATGGTATCAGCATCAATAAGCTAATTATACAATAGGCTACGCAAATGGAAAATGTGATCGGGATTATACTGAAAGTATGGGTGTTCTGAAAGAGTGTGGTGATTGATGTATTTAATTTGCTGAAATATATTGCTGACAAAGGCAGCTCTGCATCCGTGACAACGTTCTTCGAACGACGCAAAGTCTTCCCGTTACAAGGCCCACGTGGCTAACTTCCGCATTCCCGTCGTGCGCATTATGCTATTCCAGTCGTGCACATCATGCTCAGCTGTTGACGCATTCCTGTCGTGCCCAGTAAGCTCAGCTGCTGACAGTAAACTGACCATCGTGTTGGGCAGCGGATCAGTTGTTTATTTTTCGCGGTAATAACTCTAACTCGCGAATGACATTGTCAGTTTGGCAAGCCGTAGGTCAGTAACCAGCATCAGGCCGCGCGTCGCTCCCCCCCCCCCCCCCCCCCCACGAAGGGCACACTCGTCATCATTTTCATATTTCTCAGCTGAAGAACAGGAAGAAAATCCAAAAACACTTTTTTGGGTTTGTGACCGCATTGTCAATATATAAGAACTACCGACGTTTCGGTCCCTGACAATGCGGTCACTAACCCAGAAAAGGTTTATTAAATGTGACAATGGCCGCCGAAACCTACGTTTATATAGGAAGAAAATCAGTTGGTAATACTATGGGTTACGTGGATTCTGCCAAAATTGCAAAGGAATTGTCGATTTATTTTTGTGTGATTCGTTAACCTATTCTCATTTGGAGAAGTATCATCATTTACGGGTAACGGCCACATTTCTCTTGCCGATAGATTTAATTGTCCTTATGCTGCCAAAAGACGGTATAATTTGCACAGATTCAACTTGCAGTAGCTATTGCGACAGAATTCTGAAACTGAGTGTCTCATTAAACAAGCAATTGACGACCAGAGAATCCAACAGCTACTCAAAAACATCATTGTGTCGGTTTGCGGTAAAACAAGAGAACAAAATTACATTTTTATTTTCGTACTAGGAAATTCTTTTTTCACTAACTGTCGATGACTCTTAAAAACTTAACGATACTGGATTTAGAAAATTAAAATAAAAACAATAACATTGACTATATTGCCGTAGATAAAACAGTTCCGTGCGTTAACCATTTAGCAAAACACTCTTCACCTTATGTATTATCATTTGCCAAAATCTCGTTTCCATATCTGACGAGGTTAGGTTCAAATGGCTCTGAGCACTATGGGACTTAACTTCTGAGGTCACTAGTCCCCTAGAACTTAGAACTTCTTAAACCTAACTAACCTAAGGACATCACACACATGCATGCCCGGGGCAGGATTCGAACCTGCGACCGTAGCGGCGCGGTTCCAGACTGTAGCGTCTAGAACCGCTCGGCCACAACGGCCATCCAGGTTAGGAGATGTGAGGAATGTTACGAATATTTCGTTCTCGAGCGCGTGCGATCGGAAGTGAACGGCTACATGACATCTATTTTCTAGAGATTGGTGACACAGAGGGAGCTCTTCTCACATCTAAGGAAAAAAAATCAATATGTCAGCTAAATTTCATATGCAGCAACATTAATGTAATATACACCAAACGCGGAATCATAGTGACCCGTATTTTCCATTTCAAACTTTTCGAATTTCGCGTAGTATCTTACTTCAATAAGAAAGTCACAGTAAGTACGACAATTGGCGATATGATGGGCACTTCGCCATGAAGCTGACATACATAAGGTCAAATTATTTTTACCGAATATTTCTGTAAAGTCGTTTGAGAAAGATTACAGGGAGCGCGTCTCGTTTCTGTCGGCGCAGCGCGTCGCCATCCAGCGTGGGCGAAGAACGTCCACGCATCTCAATATGCGCAGGACATAAGCGACACGTGCTGAATGCGTGCGTCGCGCTATAAGTCGTGCCACTTCACAAGTCTACGCTTAGCCTTGCTGTGAATAGCGCCTGACGAGAAGCTTCCCTACACGTTAACTAAAGCTTTACTTCCATTCTTCGTAGCAGGAAACATCTGGACGGGCTTTGCTTCCCGATGGTGCTAAGACCTGAAGAACTAGAAAAAACCGTTAAGCGAGTTCATCCATATTGTTCGTTATAAGTGATAAAAGCTTTTGATATGTCCCCTTAGTTTATTAAAACGAGGCCCACAGCCTACTAATGTTAATATAGAGCCTAGTGGGGGAACAACCATCACATGCAGGCAAGAAGCAAAACGGCGGTGGTCGTAGCCACCTCATGTTATTCTAAACAAGCTAAGTGAAATTTTTTACAAATTGCTCTGAAAAAATATTATTACTACAGTTGAACGCCGCTTCACATATGTATTTGACCACTGTACACTAAATGAAAGTTATTGATGATAGCAAACGCCGCTTGGGAACGTTACATTATTGAAAGCAACCTCTCCGCAGCGAGCAGTCCAATGTGATTCGAAATGAACACAAACATGCCCGTTTATAAGAAGGATAAAAGAACAGATATGAAAAATGGTGGAAAGGTTCCCCTAATGTCCCACTGGCTCACTTATAAGGTGTCAAAACATCCGTATCTACTGAAGCTGTGCGCTATGTCGCTAAACTGCCCCAGCGCTAAGAACAGTGAAACCGGTTACCATCACTTCTTCAAAAATAAATACATAAAATAAAAATAAAGTGCACTCCGAAGAACACACTCAAAGCAGCCCAACAAAATAAAGTAACCATTTGTCTTGGTCTAAAAATGTAGAGTCTGGGCTCAGTAATGTATTACTACCATAAGTTAAATCTAATAGTACTTATAAGACGGACAATCACCATGTGGCGCGTCGGGTTAATAATGATAACATACAATCAGTCATAAGTAATAGGAGCAAATATTTGAAATATTAGAAAACTGTTGAATTGCTGTAAATATTGGAATATTGTTCGCTGTCTTTTACGAGAGCCTGGAAACTATTTCTGTGGCCAGCCAAAAAGTGATTCAGAATATACTGACCATAGTTCCCAGTCTGCAAGTCCACATTCTTGTCCAGCCCACTCAAAGAAATGTTTCTATTCTCTGTTTTGCTCAGCGGGATCAGGACTACAATTATAAATGAAGATTTTGAGTTCTAATTGACTGATATACACTCCTGGAAATTGAAATAAGAACACCGTGAATTCATTGTCCCAGGAAGGGGAAACTTTATTGACACATTCCTGGGGTCAGATACATCACATGATCACACTGACAGAACCACAGGCACATAGACACAGGCAACAGAGCATGCACAATGTCGGCACTAGTACAGTGTATATCCACCTTTCGCAGCAATGCAGGCTGCTATTCTCCCATGGAGACGATCGTAGAGATGCTGGATGTAGTCCTGTGGAACGGCTTGCCATGCCATTTCCACCTGGCGCCTCAGTTGGACCAGCGTTCGTGCTGGACGTGCAGACCGCGTGAGACGACGCTTCATCCAGTCCCAAACATGCTCAATGGGGGACAGATCCGCAGATCTTGCTGGCCAGGGTAGTTGACTTACACCTTCTAGAGCACGTTGGGTGGCACGGGATACATGCGGACGTGCATTGTCCTGTTGGAACAGCAAGTTCCCTTGCCGGTCTAGGAATGGTAGAACGATGGGTTCGATGACGGTTTGGATGTACCGTGCACTATTCAGTGTCCCCTCGACGATCACCAGTGGTGTACGGCCAGTGTAGGAGATCGCTCCCCACAACATGATGCCGGGTGTTGGCCCTGTGTGCCTCGGTCGTATGCAGTCCTGATTGTGGCGCTCACCTGCACGGCGCCAAACACGCATACGACCATCATTGGCACCAAGGCAGAAGCGACTCTCATCGCTGAAGACGACACGTCTCCATTCGTCCCTCCATTCACGCCCGTCGCGACACCACTGGAGGCGGGCTGCACGATGTTGGGGCGTGAGCGGAAGACGGCCTAACAGTGTGCGGGACCGTAGCCCAGCTTAATGGAGACGGTTGCGAATGGTCCTCGCCGATACCCCAGGAGCAACAGTGTCCCTAATTTGCTGGAAAGTGGCGGTGCGGTCCCCTACGGCACTGCGTAGGATCCTACGGTCTTGGCGTGCATCCGTGCGTCGCTGCGGTCCGGTCCCAGGTCGACGGGCACGTGCACCTTCCGCCGACCACTGGCGACAACATCGATGTACTGTGGAGACCTCACGCCCCACGTGTTGAGCAATTCGGCGGTACGTCCACCCGGCCTCCCGCATGCCCACTATACGCCCTCGCTCAAAGTCCGTCAACTGCACATACGGTTCACGTCCACGCTGTCGCGGCATGCTGCCAGTGTTAAAGACTGCGATGGAGCTCCGTATGCCACGGCAAACTGGCTGACACTGACGGCGGCGGTGCACAAATGCTGCGCAGCTAGCGCCATTCGACGGCCAACACCGCGGTTCCTGGTGTGTCCGCTGTGCCGTGCGTGTGATCATTGCTTGTACAGCCCTCTCGCAGTGTGCGGAGCAAGTATGGTGGGTCTGACACATCGGTGTGAATGTGTTCTTTTTTCCATTTCCAGGAGTGTATTTGGTAAAGTTTCACACACACAACATTGTAATATTCATTATGTTCATAGTGACAGGAAATCTCTCTATCCTAAAGAGCACTATGAGCAGTCCAGAGGCGACCTCTACTGCAAGTTACTATTAAATTGTCTTTCGCCCTGACTTCTGCTAATCAAAATGATTGCTCGCCACAAAACTGGAAAATAAGTATCACCATCTGCCACATGGAGTTGTTAATCTTACGGGCGGCACACTAACAGTTACTTCTGCGAAATCTAAGTGATCCAGGACAGTGTACAGTCATCGCGAGTTCACTTTCTATTATTACCGAAAACATACCTTTAGTAAAAGCCTGTTTCTGACATCATCCGAGGCAGCGTTTGACTGACACGGATCGTACAGTGGCTGGGTGTGAAGTGAAACCTAGTCTTCTTTTTGTGTGTGTAACATTGTTGAAGATCAGTCCCACCGGCTTCGCCGGTTTGACCGTGTTTTGGCGTGGTGTTTTTGTTTGTCTTTAGTGCTGTGGTGGCATCGTTTATTTAAACTTTTGGGGACAGGAGCGTGAGTTATCGAACTTAAAAAGTTCGCCAACCCGCCGCCATAGGTGGGGTTCTGTACCTCATTGGGTTGAGGCTTTGTGTTTTTTTTTTTTTCCTTCATGCATTTTCTATCGTTGGTGTCACTAGGTCAATATTCCTATGTTGTCTTGGTTTGACTTATATCTAAGATTACTTATTTAGATGTCCTAGACTTCTAGCTTGTGTTTGTGGATAGCCTATTTTACTTGATTTTACACCATGAATTTATCCTACATCTTACTGATCTAATATGGTTTTTAGTAAGCTTATTCGAATTGGTTTATCTCCATTAGTTTGTTTTACATCCTATTGATCTAGTATGGGGTAGTAATTAGCCTATCCTAGGTGGTGATTTTCTAAGGGAGTGAGGTTTCTTTTGCTGCTGGTGGGCACGAATCTAGATTGCTGGCTCTGTGATGCTTCATGGAACTATTTGTTTGTGCCATGTTCTTGGTTGGATTGTTCCGATGTTTTGCAGGTGTCTGCTGTTGTCTCTGTATATATCCACCTTTTTATAGACAGTTGTGGCTAGCTTTTTTGTAGTTGTTTCGACAGTTTCCATCTCCAGGGCTTCATGGAGGGTTGTAATTTTGGTCCGTAGGGGAGCGTCTAGGATCCATCGATGAACTTTGTTCTGTACTGTCTGCAATTCATAACTTTTGGTTTTGCTAGCTGTTCCCCATGATGTGCAACCGTAGGTCATGGTGGGGAGGACAGCTGTTTTGTAGAGGGTCCTTTTGGTTTCCTGTCTCATATTTTTGCTTTTAAAGAGTGGAAATAGGGCTTTAGCAAGGTTGAGCGCTTTAGACATTTTTTCGTTGATGTGCTGGTGGTAGTTCAGATTCCTGCCTATTGTGACACCTAGGAACTTGACTTCGTTCCTCCAAGACAATTCTTGTGCATTCAGGTATAGCTGTTCTAGGTTTGTAGGTCTTTTTCTAGTGAAATAGATGGCTGTCGTCTTTCCTGCGTTGAGTGATAGCTTGTTTTGGCGGCACCACTTTTCCACTGTGTTGAGTTGCCGTTAGATTTTTCTGATATTAACTATGTGTCGTTTGCCGCTTGTGAAGAAGGCGGTATCGTCCGCGAATTGGGCGATATGGACGCCTTCAATGGTGGGGATGTCGTTCGCGTAGATGTTAAATAGCTTTGGGGAGAGTACTGATCCTTGTGGTATTCCCGCATGGAGTGTTGTGCGAAATGAGCGTTTGCCGTCTACTTCGACTACGAATTGCCTGTTGGAGAGAAAGTCATCGAGGAGTTTGGCGTAGATGTCTGGTATAGAGGTGTGTTATTCCTCTCGGGCCGTATTTATATATGTGGCGCAGCGGACGGCGAAGGGAACATCTGCTGTCATCCGCTCTATGCCCATGGCAACAACCTCTAAGCAGCCGCTTTCTCAGACCCGCAATATATTATAACGATGTCAGGAATCAATTTAGAATCTTTGTAATTTTTGTATGTATGTAGTTGGTTAAAATCACAGAAAAAGTTTTAGCTCACCTGCATTTAAATTTTGCCATCTAGAATTTTCAGAATGGAACTGACAGCAGAACCTGCCCTCTGAACTACAACTTATTTGTTATTATTTACATCCAGGCCTTCAAACTTGTTATAGCTCTATTATTTAATAGGTTTCACCACGTGCTGTAACCAAAACTTTCTAGCATTAATATACCAGATACTTAAACTACTACAATTAAGGACATTTTAGTTCCAAATTTAGTTTTCTGCAATTACTCGAAAACTATTAGAGGTAGCTCAGTGAGGTTACATAAGTAATGTTTTTATGTTGAACTGAAGCTTCATACTAATTTTCATATTTCTAAGTCTAATATTTAGCACCTTCAGTTTTTCTTAAAAATTCGGATTTTGACCAAAACATTTCTTTAATCATGTTGAGACTTGTTCCAGTTAATTTTGACATACATCTGCACATTATGATCAATTTTTGGGTTTCTAGCTTTATTATTTAGCACTACTTATTTTTTTATTAAAACGATGTATTTAGGGAAAAATATTGACCTGATCATTCTGAGATTTGACTGTTTACAAATTAATATAATAAAGCACACGCTAACAAAGTTTGGAAAAGCAACTTTAACTTTTAATTCCATTCTTAAATTATGGTGCAATTTTTGTGTGCTACACACAGAAGCGTTGTGGTGACGTGGCGCTTCTAGCAGTGAACTGGGGTAAGTCCCGGCACACTCACTCACCTCTGTGTTTCTCCATTGATACAGCACTTGTTTCGCCACATCACCCCCTATTTATTTTTGTGAAAAATTTTATTTTTACACAAAAGTAAATATTAGAAACAAGGGATGTTATTACAGCTGACCTCTTGATTTTTAGCAAAATACCTTAACACTAAACTTACAAAATAACTGTACAGGAAAAATGACATAATGGACTTTTTCAAATCATGTACATAAATTACATAGAAACATGAAATAAAATTTTCTATACATACAAAATTACTTTTTTTACATAAATTTTTCAGTCTTTACCTGAAAGAGAAACACACAAAATTTTCACTTTTCAGTACTCAGATATTTAATCACAATCCAAGGCACTAATGTGGGCGTCCGTACGACACTTTCAATAAAACATTTGAAGTAGGGGGTAGGAATTCACTTCTCCATTACATTTTACTACAAGAAGGGAAAGAGGAGGGTTCACTGTAGATCGTGCGGTCCTTGTTTCCTTCTCCATTACAGCTTGTAGGCTGCCTTTCTGATGCCTCCTTGTCCCTGAGAAACAGATAACATGGCCTAAGCTTCTTTTCTCAACTTACACCTAAGGGAGGACAAAACGCATTTTATAATCTATTTTCCTTCAATTGTTTCAATAACTGAGAAGTTACCAGAAAGAATGATTGACAGAAGGTTACATGATAAAAACGTGACATGCTACTTTCGGATAAGTAGGGATCCCTAAATGGCTTTTGACTAACTTCAACTGATCATCATCATTCTGCTCCCGTCTTAAGTTTTTAAATATTTTCTTCATGGCACTCTCCTTCTTGGGCTCATGTGTGGCCAACGTGCTTACTTCATTCCTATCTGCTAAGGGAAGTTCTGATTCCCTGCATAACTCAGCACTTCTTGATAGCCAATCCGCTACTAGATTGTTTTCTCCTTGAATGTATTTAATTTCAAGGTCGGCCTGCTGAAGGTACGTAGATCACCTGGTTAGTCTTGGATGTCTCAGTCTGCATGTTTTTAAAAACGTAACTGTCTTGTGATCACTATAGATAATCACCTTGTGCCCTAAAAAATAATGATCAAACTCCTGCATACCAAACACGATGGCCAGTGCCTCTAATCCCAAAATTCCATAAATTCCATAATTTCGCTCTGCTGGTTGCAGTGAACGACTCACAAAAACAATGGTTTTATGAATCTCTTGGTCGCCTTCTGTTTCCATCTGAAACACCTCTACTGCAATCCCATGACCACGTGCGTCAACTGACTTGCCAAAAGGTTTTGAAAAATCTGGATGGTGTAAAAGTGGACTATTTATCAAACAGTTTTTTAATTCCTCAAAAGCAGACTGGCACTCTTTAGTCCAACCCATGGGGTATTCTCCTTCAACAAGTTGAGTAAACAAGGTGGATTAATCAAGTGATCTTTAACAAAACGGCGGTATAATTCGAACAAACTGATCATTGATCGGCGATGCTTTTTATTTTGGGGCGCTTCAAATTTTTCAATGACTGATAATTTGGAGGGATCAGGTAATATACCATCCCTGCTAATTTCATGGCCCAAGAATTTTATTTTTTTTCTTACACATTCAATCTTCTCTAATTTCAATTTCATACCTCCTTTTTCTATAGCTTCTAGCACCCTGTCCAGCAGACTGATATGTTCTTCCCATGTGGCAGTTGCCAACAGTGTATCACCTACATAAATAGTTACCTGACCTAACAATACCTGCCCCAATACATGAGCCATTACTATTACAAAGGCACACACAGAAATATTTAATCCAAATGAGACTACTTTACACTGGTAGCACACACCTTCATACAAAAAGGCTGTATATTTACGTGATTCTTTCACCAGGAGCAAATGCCAGTATCCACAAGTTATATCCATAGATGTAAGGTACCTAACTCCTCGGAATTTTTGAATTAGTTGTCCATATTCTGGGGCCGGTCACTGTCTCTTACTACAATTTCATTTAACCAGCGCGCATCACCTACACTTCCATCATGCTTAGGCACAATAACAAGAGGATTATTATATTCACTAACTACTTGCTGAATGACACCCCATACCAACAAACGTTGAATTTGTTTCTTAACCGCTTGTTTCTTGAAACATTATCTGATAAGGTTTCTTGAAAAATACCTGGCCAGGCTTTACATTCAAACGGCATTCATACCCTTTAACTTCACCAGGTGTATTCGATAATACATTGTGATGTGTGGTTAATACTTTCCTTAATTCTGCTCTTTATTTATTAGGAATCTGATTCGTTGACTGCACCTTTGCTTCTATTTCTTCTGGGATATAGCTCCCTTCTGCATTAACATCTTGCACATTATTACTGAATTCAGTATCTTCCTGCAAGCACCCTTTATTCCTCTTCACCGTAATAGGCAGTTCCCAGGTTTCATTATTACTGCCTATGTAACTTTCTATAAAAATGGTTCAAATGGCTCTAAGCACTATGGGACTTAACATCTGAGGTCTTCAGTCCCCTTGACTTGGAACTACTTAAACCTAACTAACCTACGGACATCACACACATCCATGCCCGAGGCAGGATTCGAAACTGCGACCGTAGCCGCAGCGTGGTTCCGGACTGAAGCGCCTAGAACTGCTCGCCACAGCGGCGGCAAGGGTTATTTTATTACCTGAGAGTCAGGTAAGATTAAAACTAAGTTATTCTGGTTAAAATCAATCTTCCCTTGATACTTTGTTAACAAATCTGTGCCTATTAATATCTCAACACTTGAACCGAGCACAATTAAACAAGGATGATCTACACACATGAAAAAAAGTTTTGTACCACCTCGGTTCTGAGAGTTCCAGAACCTGTACAGAAAACAGGAATAGAGATCAACATAAACATCATTTCCGCCCTTTTTATTACTCATAAAAACCACACAATGCATGTTGTATCACCATACAGCGAGGCCATCAGAGGTGGTGGTCCAGATCGCTGTACACACCGCTACCTCTAATACCCAGTAGCACGTCCTCTTGCATTGATGCATGCCTGTATTCGTCGTGGCATACTATCCACAAGTTCATCAAGGCACTGTTGGTCCAGTTTGTCCCACTCCTCAACGGCGATTCGGCGTAGATCAACAGAGCGGTTGGTGGGTGACGTCGTCCATAAACAGCCCTTTTCAATCTATCCCAGGCATGTTCGATGAGGATCATGTCTGGAGAACATGCTGGCCACTCTAGTCGAGCGATGTTATCCTGAAGTAAGTCATTCACAAGAAGTGCACGATGGGGTTGCGAATTGTCATCCATGACGACACTTGACTCGCCAATGTGCTGTCGATATGGTTGCAGTTCAGTCGGAGGATTGCATTCACGTATCGTACGGCGCCTTCCATGACCACCAGCGGCGTACGTCGGCCCCACATAATGCCACCCCAAAACAGCAGGGAACCTCCACCTTGCTGCTCCGCTGGACAGTGTGTCTAAGGTGTTCAGTCTGACCGGGTTTCCTCCAAACACGTCTCCGGCGATCGTCTGGTTGAAGGCATATGTGACACTCATTGGTGAAGAGAACGTGATGCCAATCCTGAGCGGTCCGTTCGGCATGTTGTTGGGCCCATCTGTACCGCGCTGCATGGTGTCGTGATTGCAGAGATGGACCTCGTCATGGACGTCGGGAGTGAAGTTGCGCATCATGCAGTCTATTACGCACAGTTTGAGTCGTAACGACGTTCTGTGGCTACACGGAAAGCATTATTCAACATGGTGACGTTGCTGTCAGGGTCTTCCGAGTCATAATTCGTAGGTAGCAGTCATCCACTGCAGTAGTAGCCCTTGGGCAGCCTGAGCGATGCATGTCATCGACAGTTCCTGTCTCTCCGTATCTTCTCCATGTCCGAACAATATCGCTTTGGTTCACTCCGAGACGCCTGGACACTTCCCTTGTTGAGAGCCCTTCATCAAAGTAACAATGCGGACGCAATCCAACCGCAGTATTGACCGTCTAGGCATGGTTGAACTACAGACAACACGAGCCGTGTACCTCCTTCCTGATCGGCTGTCAGACCCCCTCCGTCTGTTAGGCGCTGCTCATGCATGGTTGTTTACATCTTTGTGTGGGTTTAGTGACATCTCTGAATAGTCAAAGAGAGTGTGTCTGCGATACTATGTCCACAGTGAACGTCTATCTTCAGGAGTTCTGGTAATCGGGATGTTGCAAACCTTTTTTTTTATGTGTGTATTATCACGTCACCTATACTAATTGGCATCGAAGCTTCGTGCTGCACTGGTCTAGAAACTTTTCCAGTAGCACCTATTAGTTTCAAACAACTTACTTTCATGACAGTTAATTCACTGTTATTACGAATAGAATCAAAAAATTCTTGGGAAAAAGCACTTGCTTAACTGCCACTGTCAAAAAGAAAGCGCGCTGTTGCTCCTGAGATGTTAGTTTTTATAATAAGTTAAGTTATTTTACTCTGAACAGGTCTCTCATACACATCCTCTAATACATCCTTATCAATTTGTTTCCAGTTAAAGCAGTTTTGTTCAGTTGCAAGTATATTCACACTTAAATTCTGGGGTTTATCAATCCCTACATTTTTAGCTGCCTTTTATACCCGTCCACCAATTTTAAATCAAAGGACTTGACGACTCCCTTTACTTCCATTTGCTGCATATCAGCTAAACTATTGTCTACCTGTAAGCAACTGCGCCCCTGCGCAACATTGCTACCAATAATACTGTCGTCGGCTTTTACAGTTTTTGGCAAGTCAATATAGCTATCAGGTTCCAAGACCTCATTATTATTGCTACCCTCTTCATCCATCACTTCCTCCTCTCTAGAACTTTGCAAAATTGAGTCTACTTCAAATTGGTTCAAATGGCTCTGAGCACTATGGGATTTAACTTCTGAGGTCATCAGTCCCCTAGAACTTAGAACTACTTAAACCTAACTAACCTAAGGACATCACACACATCAATGCCCGAGGCAGGGTTCGAACCTGCGACCGGAGCGGTCGCGCGGTTCCGGACAGTAGCGCCTAGAGCCGCTCGGCCAACCTGGCCGTCGATTCTACTTCCTCTACCGCAACTTTAGCCTTCAGATTGCCATCATTGTCGAAAATGTAAGCTTTTACCTCATCTTCGTCCATATTAGATTCAAACCCGTTAATTTCTTCCTCCCTGTTATCTATAGAGTTTTCTTTCTCTTCCTTGACTCCTTTTTCTGAAGTGTCCAAAGACGGCCGTTGTGACCGAGCGATTCTAGGCGCTTCAGTCTGGAACCACGCTGCTGCTACGGTCGTAGATTCGAATCCTGCCTCGGGCATGGATTTGTGTGATGTCCTTAGGTCAGTTAGATTTAAGTAGTTCTAAGTCTTAGGGGACTGATAACCTCAGAAGTCCCATAGTGCTTAGAGCCATTTGAACCATTTTGAGTGTCCAAAATGCTGTCAACTATGAGAGTGGTTTAACTCATCACTGGTACTATTTGTTCCTGTTTCATCATAACTGTTTACTGTTTGCATGTGTTGGCTGACTGTGGTCTGTGTTTTTGTTTCTGGTTGCGTACCTGTTTCCGCCTTGTGAGCGGCACTTTCCTCTAAGACGAGATTTAGTTTCCCACACGCGGCCTCTCATGTTCATTTGATACAGAATCAGATAGGGTAGCATTTTGCTCTCTGTCTTGTCTCACTGGCACATTATTTACTCTTCTGTTTTCGTCGTAATAACTGTTGCGAACGTATAGTGACTGTCTTCCCCCCCCCCCCCCCACCCCCCCCTCTTCCTCCACAGCCTTGATTATAAAAGTCAGACCTTGTATTCTGAATCCCCACACTTCTAACATTCACGTTCCCATTTCCATTATTTCTGTTGTTTACATGATTGTTAAAAGACCTGTTATTATTTTGTATCTGCTCCTCAGCAGCAGCTACTCTTTCTACTCGCTCTAAATATTCAATGAACCTATCCACATTATCCGTAGGTGCGGAAATGATTCTTTTCTGCCAGTACCAAAGCAGCTTACCATCTAGTCCTATGATAATCATTTCAGGTTTTACCTTTCCTGTCAGATTTGACAGCCGTGAAACCCACTTCCTAGAGAACTCTTTTACTGACTCACGTCCTGGAGCACACTTTCTACCACTCAAAAACTCTCTTAAAACATTGTTTTGTTTATTGTGTGACCAGTACTTATTAAGAAATACAGACTTAAATATTGAGATATTGAGCTCAGTTTCATGATCTGATAATGTTATTAATTCTATCTTCTCCTTTTTGACCTCAACTTCAATTACTTCGTCATCATAAAAAAGTTCTAACTTAGCAGAATCGTTGAAATTCAAATCAGATACTACTTTAGACAAATCACCCTCCGATTTTCAAGTTTTTGGTTCGATGGAACCGTCCTCATTAAATTTAGTTTCTGATTATGAGGATAACTGTCAGAGACTGGTTCCACCTTAACTTTCACACAATTCTCCATTTTTAGTAGCTTGTTAACAGCAGCTAACAATTACTTTAATTTTCTTGATTTAACTTAATTGCTTGACCCCGACGAATGTTTCATGTTTCCTGCGTGGTATACCAGCAAACAAGATGCGACGTTTCGCGACGTAATGCATGCAGCAGCAGCAGTTGTGGCGGTGAGAACCTCGGCACCGGTGAGGGCGCGCAGCAGCTTGCAGGTGTCTCGCAGGTCCACCGCAGCTCAGTGATGCCGCACCGTATTCTACAAACCTCAGCGCCAGTGGCAGCCGCGACCTACAAACATCTTCTTCCCTCCTTCCGGCACGATCAGGGTTACTGTGGCTATCACTCTCAGTTTATGAGCCACACTCACGAGTAAATCAGCGCTGTTCTCGCACTAGTTTCTGCCTGTTTCACTTCGGTATCCTGTTAGTGCCTACGTAGTTCGTTGTTTTCTACGGATCACTTTCACTGTTCAATTTCCTAGCCGATACGTACCATTTGTGGGGTGGCGGGTTAATATATAATTTTCTTTACGTATTCTTTTTTCTTTTTTTACATGTACTGTTGCATTTTCTTCGTTAGTAACATTAATAGCAACAACTATTTGGAATCATACAGGGTGTTTCAAAAATGACCGGTATATTTGAAACGGCAATAAAAACTAAACGAGCAGCGATAGAAATACACCGTTTGTTGCAATATGCTTGGGACAACAGTACATTTTCAGGCGCACAAACTTTAGAAATTACAGTAGTTACAATTTTCAACAACAGATGGCGCTGCAGGTGATGTGAAAGATATAGACGACAACGCAGTCTCTGGGTGCGCCATTCTGTACGTCGTCTTTCTGCTGTAAGCGTGTGCTGTTCACAACGTGCAAGTGTGCTGTGGACAACATGGTTTATTCCTTAGAACAGAGGATTTTTCTGGTGTTGGAATTCCACCGCCTAGAACACAGTGTTGTTGCAACAAGACGAAGTTTTCAACGGATGTTTAATGTAACCAAAGGACCGAAAAGCGATACAATAAAGGATCTGTTTGAAAAATTTCAACGGACTGGGAACGTGACGGATGAACGTGCTGGAAAGGTAGGGCGACCGCGTACGGCAACCACAGAGGGTAACGCGCAGCTAGTGCAGCGGGTGATCCAACAGCGGCCTCGGGTTTCCGTTCGCCGTGTTGCAGCTGCGGTCCAAATGACGCCAACGTCCACGTATCGTCTCATGCGCCGGAGTTTACACCTCTATCCGTACAAAATTCAAACGCGGCAACCCCTCAGCGCCGCTACCATTGCTGCACGAGAGACATTCGCTAACGATATAGTGCACAGGATTGATGACGGCGATATGCATGTGGGCAGCATTTGGTTTACTGACGAAGCTTATTTTTACCTGGACGGCTTCGTCAATAAACAGAACTGGCGCATATGGGGAACCGAAAAGCCCCATGTTGCAGTCCCATCGTCCCTGCATCCTCAAAAAGTACTGGTCTGGGCCGCCATTTCTTCCAAAGGAATCATTGGCCCATTTTTCAGATCCGAAACGATTACTGCATCACGCTATCTGGACATTCTTCGTGAATTTGTGGCGGTACAAACTGCCTTAGACGACACTGCGAACACCTCGTGGTTTATGCAAGATGGTGCCCGGCCACATCGCACGGCCGATGTCTTTAATTTCCTGAATGCATATTTCGATGATCGTGTGATTGCTTTGGGCTATCCGAAACATACAGGAGGCGGCGTGGATTGGCCTCCCTATTCGCCAGACATGAACCCCTGTGACTTCTTTCTGTGGGGACACTTGAACGACCAAGTGTACCGCCAGAATCCAGAAACAATTGAACAGCTGAAGCAGTACATCTCATCTGCATGTGAAGCCATTCCGCCAGACACGTTGTCAAATGTTTCGGGTAATTTCATTCAGAGACTACGCCATATTATTGCTACGCATGGTGGATATGTGGAAAATATCGTACTATAGAGTTTCCCAGACCGCAGCGCCATCTGTTGTTGACAATTGTAACTACTGTAATTTCGAAAGTTTGTCTGCCTGAAAATGTACTGTTGTCCCAAGCATATTGCAACAAACGGTGTATTTCTATCGCTGCTCGTTTAGTTTGTATTGCCGTTTCAAATATACCGGTCATTTTTGAAACACCCTGTATGAACAACATTTGAGAAACGCTTTCTGATTGGCTTCCCAAAACCAAGTCAACCAATGAGACAAATTGACTCATGAGACATAGAGATACTATTGGCATAGGCCTCTTTTCCAGTGGGAATGTGTCAGTCCTGAATAACAGCAAATATAATATGCTCCCTTTAAAGGAAAGGGCACAGACCACTGTGCAAGAAGTTCTCACCTATGATACTCTACGCATCGGCTGTCTTCCTGTACCAGAAGCACAAAATCGCTGCGCAGGTGGCATGTGTCCCTTTTCCACTGAGCCCCTCAATTGTCTTGGCTGTAACAAAACAATAACACGAGGCGCCATAGAATTTGATTAGTCACAGATACTATTTGAGCGTACTGGTGCTTAATATTTTAGGATGTATGTCAGTTCAAATTGTTTTTCTACCATAATTTCAGTTAATATTTTCGGTGAGAATGTAGAAATTGTTATTCTTCAAAGTTATTTTGTTCACTTAAACGTCACGCAATATCGAATCTTCAATTGTTATTGAGAAATTACCACAGGTTCTATGACTTCAAAGTTCGCGTAACTGTAATGTTCTGCTTACTCCACGGTTCTGCTATTAACTCTTCATTCACCACCAAAGTCAAATTTCAACTCAAGAAATTAACTGAAACTACTTCAAGGGACTGTTGAAAATTAGTCACTTTAAAGAAATGAAGGTTTCCCTTTTTCTATTTTCATAGAACTATGGTTAAGACACCTTTTCTTAAACTTATTTTTGATTTATAGTCTGGAGATGAAACATTCAATACATATACCGACATGCCGAATATTTTCTAAAATATACTACTCACTAATAACTTACAAAGAAGTGTTAGCTGGTTAACAAAAATCAGAATTAAAGCCCTTTCTTTTAAATATATATCGCTCATAGCCGTCATAGGCTTTGTACTGTTATTCCAAAGTCGGTAAAATTGAAAAATCTCTTCTTTGGTTGTTGGTGGGACCACTCCGCTACTTAACTTACCCTCAGGTGACAAAAGTCATGGGATATCTCCTAATATCGTGTCGGAGGTCCTATTGTCTGGCGTAGTGCATGGACTCGACAAGTCCCTGGAAGTCCCCTGCAGAAATATTGAACCATACTAGCCGTCCATAACTGCAAAAGTATGGACGGTGCAAGATTTTGTGCACCAATTGAGTTCCCGATTATGTCCCATAAATCTTGGATGTGGGATTCATGTTGTGCGATCGGGGTGGTCAAATTATTCACTCTAATTGTGGAGAATGTTCTTCAAACCATACACGAACAACTGTGGCCCAGTTACACGGCGCATTGTCATCCATAAAAATTCCATGATTGTCAATAGCCGCAAGTGATTTCCAAGTAGCCGAACATAACCATTTACTGTCAATGATCTGTTAAGATGGACAAGAGGACCCAATCCATCCCATGTAAACACAGCCCACACCATTATGAAGCCACAGTCAGCTTGGACAGTACCTTGTTGACAACCTGGGTTCAAGGCTTCGAGGGGTCTGTGTGGCACGTGAAACCTACCACCAGCTCTCAACCAACTGAAACTCAGACTCATCTGACCAGGTCGCTGTTTTCCAGTCCTCTAGGGTCCAATCAATACGGTCGCGAGCACAGGCGACACGCTGCAGGCAATTTCGTGCTGTTAGCAACGGCACTCGCGTCGGTCGTCTGCTCCCATAGCCCTTTATCGACAAATTTCTTCGCACTGTCCTAACGGACACTGTCGTCGTAAGTCCCACATTGATTTCTATGGTTTCTTCATGCAGTGTTGCTTATCTGTTAGCACTGACAGCTCCAAGCAAACGGCGCTGCTCTCAGTCATTAAGTGAAATCCGTCGGCCACAGTGTTGACGGTGGCGAGAGGTGATGCTTGAAATCTGGTATTAGCGGCACACTCTTGGCACTGTGAACTTTGGAATAATGAATTCCCTAACGATTTCCGAAATGGAAAGTCCCATGCGTCTAGCTTCATCTATCATTTCACAGTCTG
Organism: Schistocerca serialis cubense; assembly: GCF_023864345.2. Classification (NCBI taxonomy): domain Eukaryota; kingdom Metazoa; phylum Arthropoda; class Insecta; order Orthoptera; family Acrididae; genus Schistocerca; species Schistocerca serialis. Next base: position 79,982,493 of record NC_064642.1, on the reverse strand, counting down.
TTAATTCCCGTGCTGCGGCCATAATCAGGTTCGATACTTTTTCACATGAATCACCTGACAAGTGAGTACAAATGACTGCTCCGCCAATGCGCTGTTCTTTCATACCTTACGTATGCGATACTACTGCCATCCCATGACTTACGTCACCTCAGCGTACGTAATCGACCCAAATTTAAATTAACACATTTTTATTACTAACATGTTGATATAATATGCAGTTATTATTATGTGCTCAAGACCGCTTGTGAACTAATACGTTACAAACAAATGAGTTTCAAAGACCCAATTAATAAGAATGCATAGAAGATATTTAATAATGAGACTTCCTGGCAGATGAAAAGTGTTTTCCGGACGTAGCCTGGAACTTGGGACCTTTGCCTCTCGCGCCCTGCTGTTCTACCGACTGAGCTAGTAGTATTAGTATTAGTGGTAGTAGTAGTAGTAGCTTTATTTGTCTGTAGATGTCTTTTTACAAGGGTATAGGACATGTCAAAGTATTTACAAGTTTAGACCAATTTAAAATAAGCTAATTCGTATACATATACATTTACAGACTTCTAGTTAGAGACAATCATTAGATTTACTTCTGTTATACAATACTTTTTTTTACAAATAACTTATTCAATAATGTAATGCCACACTGTTCACTCGTATCTATCAGTGACTGCACACACTATACACATATTGCTTCATAATACTTCACTCACTACACACACACACACACACACACACACACACACACACAGCCAATGGTGATATCTGGGCCATTTTCTGTACCGCAACTTCCCACTGAGTCAGCATACCTCTATAAAAAGTGAGATGTTTAGCTCAGAAAGAGGAAGAGGTGTATTGTGCAATGCATAGCTTGGGGGTAAGTTTTTCTAGAAAAGGAAAAAAGAAGAAAAAAACATAGTGTCAAGGTGTTATGTGGAATGTTGGATGTTTTATAATATACTACTGGTCATTAAAATTGCTACACCACGAAGTTGACGTGCTACAGACGCGAAATGTAACCGACAGGAAGAAGATGCTGTGATATGCAAATGATTACCTTTTAAGAGCATTCACACAAGGTTGGCGCCGGTGGCGACACCTACAAAGTGCTGACATGAGGAAAGTTTCCAACCGTTTTCTCATACACAAACAACAGTTGACCGGCGTTGCCTGGTGAAACGTTGTTGTGATGCCTCGTGTAAGGAAGAGAAATGCGTACGATCACGTTTCCGACTTTGATAAAGGTCGGATTGTAGCCAATCGCGATTGCAGTTTATCGTATCGCGACATTGCTGCTCGCGTTGGTCGAGATCCAATGACTGTTATCCGAATATAGAATCGGTGGGTTCAGGGGGGTAATACGGAACGCCGTGCTGGATCCCAACGGCCTCGTACCACTAGCAGTCGAGATGACAGGCATCTTATCCGCATGACTGTAACGGATCGTGCAGCCACGTCTCGATCCCTGAGTAAACAGATGGGGACGTTTGCAAGACAACAACCATCTGCACGACAGTTCGACGACGTTTGCAGCAGCATGGAATATCAGCTCGTAGAGCGTGGCTGCCGTTACCCTTGACGCTGCATCAGGCAGGAGCGCATGCGATGGTGTACCTAACGACGAACCTTGGTGCACGAATGTCAAAACGTCATATTTCGGATGAATCCAGGTTCTGTTTACAGCACCGTGATGGTCGCATCCGTGTTTGGCGACATCGCGGTGAACGCACTTTGGAAGCGTGTATTCGTCATCGTCATACTGGCGTATCACCCGGCGTGATGGTATGGGGTGCCACTGGTTACACGTCTCGGTCACCTCTTGTTCGCATTGACGGCACTTTGAACAGTGGACGTTACATTTCAGATGTGTTGCAACCCGTGGCTCTACCCTTCTGCGTGTAGGAGTACATCATACTAACTACTGCTGACTGGCACTCTGATCCTCCCCCTCTTTTTCCCCTCTATTTCTTCCTGCTGATCACACACGGCCAACACTTTGCCATACACAACGAAAGACAAGTAAATAGTGTTTGCTTGAATGTAATTAGTAGTTGAATAGAAAAAGCATTCTTAGACTATAGTTAAGATGGGGCAGCTAATATGAAGCGTTTCCAGAGAGGCTTCTGGGAAGCACTCGGCAGAAATGCAAGACCCCCAAGGCGGTTGTTGCTTTCTCTGGGTGAGTTTCGAGAGAAAGCAGAGGAATATTAGGAGCAGATGTAGTCGACAACCATGAGCCGTGCTCAGTTTCGAAGATAGGTTCATCAACGTAACTATAGTTGGCTGCTTTTATGGACTATGAGGTGAAGTAAGGTAAAACAAAGTAACTAAAAGTAACTTACTGCTAAAAATTAGACGGAAAGACCCATTGTCGATCGATTGCAGAACTGAAGATCACTCACAGAAAACAACAACGAAAAAAATACCGAAGAATACACACTATTTGATCAAAAGTATCCGTCCGTCCCTATGTAAAGAGGAATTAACCACTAGATGCGACGAGAGACGGTCCCTCCAGTATGAAAGGAGAAGAGGAGTATTGTGTTGCCACTAAAGAAGCAGCGATAGCGAAAAGGGGTCGGTCAGGAGAGGTCAGTGACTTCGAACATTGCCCAGTGAGTGGATGTCACTTGAGTAATTAAGGACATTGCAACCCTTCTAAAGCTGCAAAAGTCGACTTTTGGTGATGTGATTGTGAGCCCGCATCTCGTGGTCGTGCGGTAGCGTTCTAGCTTCCCACGCCCGGGTTCCCGGGTTCGATTCCCGGCGGGGTCAGGGATTTTCTCTGCTTCGTGATGGCTGGGTGTTGTGTGCTGTCCTTAGGTTAGTTAGGTTTAAGTAGTTCTAAGTTCTAGGGGATTGATGACCATAGATGTTAAGTCCCATAGTGCTCAGAGCCATTTGAACCATTTGTGATTGTGAAGTTGAAAAAACCAAGACCAGGGATACCTTGTGTACTGACAGACAGGAACCGCCGAGCACTGCAGAGGGCGATTATAAAGAATCGCATGATATCAGAGGATGGAATCGCTGTGGCTCCACAATGGTCGTGCAGCTCCTCGCAAACCACACATTTCTGTAGACAATAATAAGAGATGCTTGAGATGGTATAAAATGTGACGCCACTGGAGAGTTTATGACACGAGTGACTAGGAGTGATGAATCACGCTACGCCCTGTGTCAATCCAATGGAAGGTTTTGGGTTTGGCGGATGCCTGGAGAAGTTTACCTACCATCGCGTGTTGCACCAACAGTGAGGTACGGAGAAGGTGGTCGTATCTTTGGGTGTATCTTTCCTGTGTAGGAAAACTGTAAATGCAGACGAATATGAACATACTGTTTGTGTCAGTATGACGATGAATCCTGTCATAAAATACCATTGGAAGTAGCGGAGTGGTTCGAATCTCCCTATGGCCATCCAGATTTATGTTTTCCGTGATTTCTCTAAATAACTAAACGCGAATAGAGGGAAAGTTCCTCTTAAATGACGCTGTCGATTTCCTTTCCCGTCCTTCCTCGATACGAGATCACGCCTTGTCACTAGTGACCTAGTTGTCGACGAGACTTTAAATCTTAATTTTAGTTCCTTATAAAACATTGCAATCGTCCTTACGTGTGTCTACTGTATAATGAAAAACCTATCGAAAACAAATTTAGTTTTCATGGACGAATCTACGGATATTCTTGACCCTTCTACACACAATTCTGCAATGGAGCGTCAACAAAAATTCAAAGTTATAGCACACGCCCAGAGATCACTCACAGAGGTCACGCCCCCCTTTTCCTAGTGTTTAATTTACCAACCTTTAGCTAAAAATGATAAATCTGGTAGAGGACACTAGGCAGATTATTTTCATATAAAGAATCAATTTCTCGAAAAGAATCCCTAGCTTTTCTAACTGACTCTTTAAGGGAAAGGCCTAAGTCGAAACAAGGCACGTGAGGTAGACGTCATGCCCTCGGAAATAACGAGATCCATAGGAGAACATCTCAAGACAAAACTATTCCATCTGTTATGCAAGATATTTGACACAGCGAAATAGCCTGAGTCTTGAAGAAGAAAGCAGGTGATGGCAGGTATGAATATGACAGATCCATCGATTTAATAAGTCACAGTTACAAAACACTGGCGCGAATTATTTACATAATAATGATCTCAGGGAAGATCAGTTTGGTTTCGGTGAAACGTAGGAACGAGGGAAGTGACACGGATCATACAACTTATATTAGAAAACAGCTCTAATATACTCTTTGACATTCTGAAGGCAGCAGGGATAAAACACAGTGAGTTAAAAGTTAACAAATAGAAACCAGACTGCAGACCCAAATGTGTTTCAGCACCTCTCCGCCATCATCACTGGGTTTTCTTTATTCAAAAAATGGCTCTGAGCACTATGGGACTTAACTTCTAAGGTCATCAGTCCCCTAGAACTTAGAACTACTTAAACCTAACCTAACCTAAGGACATCACACATATCCATACCCGAGGCAGGATTCGAACCTGCGACCGTAGCGGTCGCGCGGTTCCAGACTGTAGCGACTAGAACCGCTCGGCCACACCGGCCGGCTTTCTTTATTCAAATCTGTGAAATGTGAACATATTTTAAGTGATAAATAATCTATGCAAATCAGGCCTAAAGATAGTTTTTGTTTGTTTTTCTCATTAATTTCACGCTATACGGTTATGCAGGATCATTTGCGCTTTATCCTGTTCAGCCAGCTTGTCATCAGTAAGCAAACGGTGCTAACGTGAGCTGTGTTGTCGAGTTGACACATTACTCCATGTTCAAACGTAATTTTGTAGCGTCAAGACATTTCGCACATATGTTTGCTTTTACGTGCGTTTTTGTTTGCTAGATCCTTTCTTCGCGTTCTCATGAGTTACTGAGAACCGCTCACAAATACCACCTCTCTTTCTGTGTGTGCGCTTTTTAGCTGTTTGTGTTGTCTTTTAGGAAGTTCTTTTAAAGTATTAAATGGTGTACCTTTGCAGAGTGTGGTGTATTTATTTACTCGCATAACCTATGGACGATTTCTTCTGTTGTTAGATTATGATGTAAGTTGTCACTGGATTTTAGTATTTTTAAATCTGTTTCTATTATATTTGGGTCGTGGTTGTGAGCTATTATGTTGTCAGCAAAAATGCTATGGGAGCTGTTACTTTTTAGAGCTCTGAGGTGTTCTGAATGTCTTGTTTTAAAGTTCCTGTGTGTTTTTTCTATGTATACAGAATGACAACTATTGCATGTGAGTTCATATGTACCTGATCTGTGGATGTTTCCTGCTTCTGCGCTTCCGCTGTGTTGTTCTGTCTGTCCTGTATTCTATTTGAAGTCCCTGTTTCTACTGCCTACTCTGTCAAGTTTGTTACTGTAGGTGATCCTGTGCCATTGAGTTTTGTGAGTGTGTTGTTACACTGTCGTGTCTTGCATGTGGTCATTGTTTGCTTGTTTTGTTCTTCTGTGTTGTGTAAGGTCTTTCGTGTATGTGGCCTGTTCATCCTTTTCCGTTCGCATATTTGTTGGTTTAGTTTCTCTATCATATGAGCATTATAACAATTTTCCAGTGCTAATTGTTTTATTGCGTTTAGTTCAAGTGTGTAGTTATGTTTGCTTATGAGTGTTCTGTTTAGCCTTTAGACCACGAGTCTGAAGCTTGGTTGCCTGTTTGCCAAGGGATGGTTTGATACGAGGATGGTCTGAAAAGTTCTCGGCACGGAATAGGAAAAAAGTGCTTACATCACTGAAACTTTTTTTAATTTTTCAATGTAGTTTCCTTGTAGATTAATGCGCTTGGTCCAACGATGTTCCAGTGCCTTGACCCCATCTCGAACATGAGTTTCCTCCAGGCCTGCAAAATAGTTGTCAACTCCGGCTATCAATTCTTTATTTGAGGTGAATCTTCGTCCACCAAGAAAAATTTTCAGCATTGGGAAGAGATGGAAGTCTGACGGAGCCATATCAGGTGAACAAGGCGGGTGTGGCAACAATTCATACTTTAGTTCGTGTAATTTTGCCATGGTGACGGCACATATTTTTGATCCAGCGTCAAGAGTCGCGGCAGCCACCTTACAGATAATTTTTTCATTTCTAATTCTTCAGTTACAACGTGATATACCCTTTCAGATGACATCTGGCAAGAGTGTGCAATTTCACGCACCTTTAATCGGCGATCCTCCATGACCATTTTGTGCACTTTTGCAATGATTTCTGGAGCAGTGACACATCATGGCCGACCTCTGCGCGGATCATCATCTAAGCTCTCCCAACCACATATAAATTCATTTGTCCACTTGGCAATAGTTGATTATGAAGGAGCAGAGTCCTCCAGTGTATTCTGGATATCGGCATGAATATCCTTTGCTTTCATACCTTTCTTTACGGAATACTTAATCACTGCTCGAATCTCGACTTTTTCCATCTTCGCAAATCACTACGCGGGAGCTCTCTTCTGAGAGCACTGACGTGGCACATGTTTACAGGCAACAGTCCAATGAATACCACGTGAACATCTCGTTGCGCTAAAGCTGACCTCTCGTGGTGATTCCGTCAACTTTTCAAACCACCCTCGTACACTGTGAATGGTGGCGCTCGTGGTTGTCAGTTTCATGAATAGTGTGAAGTCATATGTGATGTTTATTTTTTGTATGGAGTTATGCAGAAAATTTTTGTGTGTTGTCCGTTTCTAATACTGAAGTGAATTTTCTAGTGTAAATTGTTTATTGCATTGCGTAGCTGTTTTATGTGTGTATGCGTTTCGTCGATAAGACACAATTATGTCATCTACATAACAGTAACAGTATATAACTTTTTGGTTTTGTTATATGTCTGAAGATCTTGTTCCCTGATTTGTGCATGAAAAATGTAATCCAGTACAGGATAATGTACAAATGGTCCTGCATAACTCACAGTGTACAATTAAGGTAATGTCGAAACAAACAGAAACATCTCTAAGCCTAATTTTCGTGGATTACTTATCACTTAAAATATGTTCACATTTTACAGATTTGAATAAAGTTGTTGTTGTTGTGGTCTTCAGTCCAGAGACTGGTTTGATACAGCTCTCCATGCTACTCTATCCTGTGCAAGCTTCTCCATCTCCCAGTACCTACTGCAACCTACATCCTTCTGAATCTGTTTAGTGTATTCATCTCTTGATCTCCCTCTACGATTTTTACCCTCCACGCTGCCCTCCAATACTAAATTGGTGATCCCTTGATGCCTCAGAATATGTCCTACCAACCGATCCCTTCTTCTAGTCAAGTTGTGCCACAAATTTCTCTTCTCCCCAATTCTGTTCAATACCTCCTCATTAGTTATGTGATCTACCCATCAAATCTTCGGCATTCTTCCGTAGCACCACATTTCGAAAGCTTCTATTCTCTTCTTGTCTAAACTATTTATCGTCCACGTTTCACTTCCATACATGGCTACACTCCATACAAATACTTCCAGAAACAACTTCCTGACACTTAAATCTATACTCGATGTTAACAAATTTCCCTTCTTCAGAAACGCTTTCCTTGCCATTGCAAGTCTACATTTTATATCCTCTCTACTACGACCATCATTAGTTATTTTGCTCCCCAAATAGCAAAACTCATTTACTACTTTAAGTGTCTCATTTCCTAATCTAATTCCCTCAGCATCACCCGACTTAATTCTACTACATTCCATTATCCTCGTTTTGCTTTTGTTGATGTTCATCTTATATCCTCCTTTCAAGACACTGTCCATTCCGTTCAGCTGCTCTTCCAGGTCATTTTCTGTCTCTGACAGAATTACAATGTCATCGGCGAACCTCAAGGGGCCGTGCGGTTCTAGGCGCTTCAGTCTGGAACCGCGTGACCGCTACGGTCGCAGGTTCGAATCCTGCCTCGGGCATGGATGTGTGTGATGTTCTTAGGCTAGTTAGGTTTAAGTAGTTCTAAGTTCTAGAGGACTGATGACCACAGATTTTAAGTCCCATAGTGCTTAGAGCCATTTGAACCATTTTTTGAACCTCAAGGTTTTTATTTCTTCTCCATGGATTTTAATTCCTACTCCGAATTTTTCTTTTGTTTCCTTTACTGCTTGCTCACTATACAGATTGAATAACATCGGGGATAGGCTACAACCCTGTCTCACTCCCTTCCCGACCACTGCTTCCCTTTCATGCCCCTCGACTCTTATAACTACCATCTGGTTTCTGTACAAATTGTAAATAGCCTTTCGCTCCCTGTATTTTACCCCTGCCACCTTACGAATATGAAAGAGAGTATTGCAATCAACATGGTCAAAAGCTTTCTCTAAGTCTACAAATGCTAGAAACGTAGGCTTGCCTTTCCTTAACCTATTCCCTAAGATAAGTCGTAGGGTCCGTATAAAGTTAGCCAACAGATTATGGCACAGAGGTGCTGAAACGTGGGGGTCACACGAAAAAACAAGTGTTTTGCGTAACAGGCGGACATTACATACAATAATTTTAGCTACGAACACGCCAAAAGCAAGAGCAGCGAGTCCAGTTGATGGATACGCAACTGGCTCGGCATGGTGTCGGCGTATGCTGTGTTTGCGGGGTTTAGTGCAGTAATCTCGTTTCGGCGCGCAGGCAACGCGCGATTCCGACTAGTGCCGCTATAACCCAGCTAGCGTCAGATCGCACACGCGACACGGCTGAGTTACTTCGTACCGGTAGGGTGACGTAGATACGCGAACGGGCAGCCTCCTGGTAGGCAAGTGGTCGCGATCTGTTTTCAGTGACAGCGCGTGAACGGTTTAGTCACACAAAGAAAGGCCAGCATCCATACGAATACGTCCCTCAGGAGACCCATAAAAAAAAGGAGCTTGCGACCCCCAAAGTAACTCGGAACTGAACCCATAACGCCGTGCAACGGCGAAATTGTGAACCGGAGGAAGCTAGTTAATTCATCAGTTCTACTATGAAGATATCGAATACCGCTAAGAAAATTGATACTTAGTTCTGGTTTTTGTTTCACAAAGACTTTCTCCCGTACAGGAAAATAGAAGAAATTTATTGTCAACGAAGGAATAATTTGTACATGTGAAAAGAAAGAAACAATATAATAATATTATTCTACTCTCAGGTACCGAGCGAAGTGGCGCAGTGGTTAGCACAATGGACTCGCATTCGGGAGGACGACGGTTCAAATCCGTGTCCGGCCGTCCTAAGTTAGGTTTTCCGTGATATCTCTCAATCGCTTCAGGCAAATGCTGAGATGGTTCCTTATAAAAGGGCGGAAGTGGCTTCATTCCCCACCCCTCCGTAGTCCCCTGGGACCGATGACCTCCCTGTTTGGTTGGTTCCCTTCTCCAAATCAACCAGCTAACCAACACTCAGGTCACAGCAGTTCAGTACTTTACATCAGTTATTTTTGTAGGCAGTACTGATTGTAATTTACACTTATATTTTGTTCTTAAGAGATTTCTACATTTTTTTTGGTGTCGTAAATGAACCACGAAGATGAGGCCTATAAGCACTTGAGGGAAAATTTCCCATTGCTGAGTGAATCAAAAGCCAAATAGGGTGTCTTCGTTGATTCACAGATTCGAGAGCTTTTCAAAGACATACTATCTGATGAAATGCTTCATAGCGATGATAAGGCTGACTGGAAAAGTCTCAAACAGAGGTTTCTTTCACTTCTTACGTAAATTACAAGGAGATCGTGAGCGAACTGTTGACATGTTATTGAAAAGCTTGGCTGTAACATGTCTTTGAATATACTCTTCCTTCATTCGCACCTCGACTTCTTCCCTGCAGATTGTGGAGTAGTTTCTGATGAACACGGCGAGATATCTCATAGGGATATTGCAATCACGCAGAGGAACTATGCTGCAAAGTGAACTCTAGGAAGGTCCGGGATGTAGCCTACCAGCTGTAAATCAAGAGTAAACGCGCAGAATGTCAGGCAGGACTTCGATGGTGGTAAAAGTGTTTGTACACTGACAGAAAAAAATCGCAACACCAAAAAATAATTAATGTAGACTAAAGAATTTTCGAGAATATACTTGTCTAGGCTACATATTTAGGTGATAAACATTGCAAGATCACATGTTAATGTAAGTGCGAGATAGCCCATTGCAAATGTGAAATGCTGCTACATTAATAACCGGTGTAATCGTCAGAATGTTGAATGCAAGCATGCAAATATGCATGCATTGTGTTGTGCAGCTGCCGGACGTTAGTTTATGGGATGGAGTTTCGTGCCTGTCGCACTTGGTCGGTCTACGAGGTGCGACAGTAAAGTAATGAGACTGATGTGAAAAAAAAAATGTTTCTTACTATTTTAGTCAAGTTTAGTGTTGTCTCCTTCAAAGTAGTTCCCTTCTGACTGCACACACTTTTTCCAGCGCTTCTGCCATTGATGACAACATTTCTGGAACTCATCTTCTGTAATATCCTCCAAGACCCTCGTCACAGCTTTTTGGACATATTGTGTTGTTTGAAAATGGTGTCCCTTGACCGCAGTTTTGACTCTTGGAAATAGAAAAAAAGGCGCATGGAGCGATGTCTGGTGAATAAGGTGGCTGTGGTAGTACTGAAATTTGTTTTGAGGTTAAAACTTGCTGTACTGACTGAGCAGTATGGGATGGCGCAGTATTGTGATGCAGAATCCAATCTTTTTCATATCAAGATCTTCAGTTATTATTACACAAACCGTTTCTCGATTGATGTTCAGTTCTTCTGCAATCATTTTCATGGATAATCTTTGATCAGATCGTACGAGTTCATGCACCCTGGCCAAGTTGACATCCGTCTGTAAGGTTGATGGTCGTCCGCTGCGGTCTTCATCTTTAACACTCGTTCTGCTTTCACTAAACATTTTATGCCAACGAAAAACTTGAGACCTTGACATAACCTCATCTCCAAAAGTCTTCTGTAGCTTACCGTAAGTTGTCGTAGCGTTCTCACCCAATTTAACGAAAAACGAAATGGCATAACGTTGCGCAATATTATGTGGTTCCATTTCCATGACGAGAGACACAAACACGTGTTAACTTATTACAGCGTAACTCACGACTGAGCAGTTGCATTGATGTGCCGCTTGGACTAGAAGCAGCTTATAGACCAAGGTCAAAGATATTGAGCCTGTGCAAGCCTGCAGGGTTGCCACGTACTGCAAAGAAAGTCAGTCTCATTACTTTATCGTCACACCTCGTATCCAGGGACGCTGGAGTTGTCGTACGATGATGTCCCATATCTGTCGTCTTGAGAGATCTGGTGATCGAGCAGGCCAAGAGATATGACGACATTCTCTACAGCATGTTGGGACTACAACTGCGGTAGGTGGGCGAGCGATATCCTGTTGGAAAATACTCTCTGGAATGCTGTTCGTGAATGACAGCACAGCAGGTCGAATCACCAGACAGCTGTACAGACTTGCAGTCAGGGTGCGTGGGATAGCCACAAGCGTCATAAGAAATCTCACCCCAAACCATAACTCCAGGCGTAGGTTCAGTTTGTCTAGCAGACAGACAGGTTGGTTGCAGGCCTCAGCTGACCTTCTAACACTCAAATGGCCATCACTGGCACAGAGGCAGAACCAGGTTTCATCAGAAAGCGCAACAGGGCTCCACCCTGCCCTGCATCGAGATCTCTCTTGACATCACTGAAGTCGCAAATGGCGGTGGCTTGTGGTCAGTGAAATGCACCCTACAGGGCGTGTGGCCTGGAGTTGTCGTTGAAGTATCCGATTTTCAACAGATCATTGTGTCACTGTGGTGCTAACAGTTGCTCAGACTGCTGATGCAGGTGCAGTAAGATGCACCAGAGCCATATGGCGAACACGTTGGTCTTTCCTCTCGGTAGTGTCACGTGGCCGTCTCGAGTCCAGTCTTCTTGGGACGGTACATTCTCATGACCAGTAATTATGTACAGTGGCTACGTTCCCGCCAAGTCTTTCTACAATATCGTGGAAGGAACATCCAGCTTCTCATAGACCTGTTACGCGACCTCGTTCAAACGCAGTGTGGTGTTGACAAAGGCGTCTTCCTCGTTTCAAAGGCATTCTTTGACTAACGTCAACTCATCTCGTCCAATCTGAGAAGTAATTAACGCTCACGACCGTTATAGCGTGGATTTAAAGCAAACCCGATTTGCATCCTCATGCTGGCGCAACTAGCGCCACTTTTATGTGACTTGCGAGAAATCTGAATAGACATCATCTTTCAGAATTACAAGCACGTCTACCAACTTTCGTTTATGTCGCGCAACTCAATTTTTGGTGTTGCGATTCATTTTCCGTCTGTGTAGAGCTGAATACCATGTACTCTAGTGGTACCTACTGCAATTTTCTTTATTAATTTTAAATTAGTGGATTGTCTGTGTATGTTGTAATGTTGATGCATTAATTTGTTCTGAAAGCGGTGCTGATATTCAAGACAATAAAAGCGGGTTAAAAACTGTGAGCTATCTGGGGAAGTTAACCTTGCATTACTGAGCAACTGTTTCACCAGCTTACCAAATTCCCAACCAGACTAACATTAATTATAATCTTTTAATAGTCATCTTACGACAACCGTATATATATATATATATATATATATATATATATATATATATATATATATATATATATATATATATAAAGAGAATTTAAATAAAAAGAAACAAATCAGTTTATAGTTGGATATTTATTTTAACATTGATCATTGTTCGGTTAAAATTTCAGCATATTAAACGTGATTCATAACTAATCACCAGACAGCTGTACAGACTTATTTAGGATTGTGAAAATGTGAGTTTGTAATCTTACGGAACACATCCAATATGGAGCCAAGATTCGGAGACTGCATACAACGCTGCATCCATAAAATAACACACAAAGAACGTTGAAACATATGCAAGAGGAAATTAACCACAACCAATCGATTCAATTTTCACCCAAAGAAGTTACGTTCATAGCGCAATCCTGTCCGTCATGAAATTACCACACACTGGTATACTAAATTCATACTAACTCTCTGTGAAATCTTCACGAAAAGAATAGCTGAGGGCTACTTTGTTGATTACACTACATGCTTCACGTGGTCAACTTGGTTTACACAAAGAGTGTAACTCCACAATAATTTTGATAGTTAAAATAAATTACATCGAAACACAAATTACAAAAGAAAAACCTCGAACTGGTTACTATCATCTTACTTAATAACCTGATGGGTCAAACAATTGTATAAGCACGTGGTACTGATCTCACAAAGTACACCCCACGTGGGTTGAATATAAATAAAAGTTGCTATATTGAAAAATATTGTCAAGACGAGACGTTATAATCTCACCTACATTCGCATTTAAGATTGATGATCTTAGTTAGAGTTACAGATCATCCACACGTGGTTCCACTTTACTCACAAAGTAGTGACAAAGCAACTACTGGAAGATATTCTGAACTTCACACTCGAATTACACTGTGTTGCAATTTAAGATAATATTAGATATTTTAGATCTAAACTTGAAATAAAGGTGATTAATTTTTCAGTTAGGCTGAACTTAAGAAATCCATTGTCCTATGGACTTAGCAGAGACGCGCTAAGCCGGAGATCTTACCACTTCAGACGCTCGCCGCGGACAGACTGGCCTGGGCCCCTACCGAGGGTGCTTAACAGATACAAACAGAAGTGACCAGAAGGCAGCTTCCTATACCAACATGACAAGGGACGGACAGGACCATACTAAGAATAGAAACCTCTTTGCTTTTATAAAGCGTAGCTACCTGTTCCGACGTTGGTCCTACTACAAAATTGTTAAGGCTGTCGTGGCCACTTGTTGACAAACTGCCTATTGGCTTCTGTCTCGGGTTCTTCGGCCGACGTTCATCTAATGATTTTTCTGACGTTTCGCCAGCACGAGTGGCTGGCATTGTCAAAGCTTCACCCTCCATTGCCGGTGGTGAACTGGAGCCGAGCTCGCGGGCGTCTTCTCTGCCGGCGGACATACAGAGAAACCTGTGCAACACAGAAGCCCTACCACCTCGGCTGTATGGATTACCCAAGATCCATAAGAACAACGTTCCACTGAGACCGATCGTTAGCGCCCCTGAATCACCGACATATAAACTGGCAAAACACTTGGCCTCTTTGCTCCAGCCACACGTGGGGAGGGCCGACACATACATTAAGGACTCAGGACAATTCATTGAGAAGCTGAAGAAACTGAAACTTGCACCAAACGACATCCTGATCAGCTTTGATGTTGTTTCGTTATTTACTAAAGTGACACTGATTGACGCTCTGGAGCACATCGGTTCCATTTTCCCGCAAGACATCAGAAAGCTCTTCCATGCATGTCTCACCACGAGCTATTTCACGTGAAATGGCGAGTTCTACGAACAGCTGGAAGGCGTCGCCATGGGTAGTCCTCTCAGTCCAGTGGTGGCCAACTTCTTCATGGAACAATTCGAAGCACACGCACTGGACTCGGCGACTTGCAAACCTAAGGTGTGGTACAGGTACGTCGATGATACTTTCATTGTGTGGAGCCATGGTGAAGAACAGCTCGGTGACTTCCTAAGACACTTGAACAGCCTCCATGCCAACATAACATTTACCATGGAAGTAGAAAAGGATAAGAAACTGCCATTTCTAGATGTGCTGGTCACAAGGGACGACGAAAACCTGGGACACAGCGTGTATCGAAAACCGACACACACGGACCGATACCTGCACAAACTGTCAAACCACCATCCGAGCCAGAAAAGAGGCATGATTAGTACGCTCGTAACGAGAGCAGGACGAATATGTGAGCCGCAACACCTCAAACAAGAAATGCAACACCTGGAAACTGTCCTGAAGAGCAATGGGTACTCCACAAATTATATTAGAAGTGTAACAGAGCCAAACAATCGGCGAAGTAAGGAACCAGAAAAAGAAATGTCGGGTACGGCCTTTCTGCCATACATTCCCAGAGTGACGGCCAGAATCGGCCGTATATTGCGCAAACATGGCGTAAAGACGAGTTTCAAACCAACAAGGAAGATCAAAGAGTGTCTTAGATCGGCGAAGGAGAAAAGAGACTCACATGCAATGTCGGGAATATACCGTATACCATGCACATGCGGAAAAGTTTATGTCGGAATGACTGGACGATCCACTAACACCAGGATCAAAGAGCATAAGCGACATTGCAGGTTGGGGCAGGTGGAGAAATCGGCCGTGCCAGAGCACGCACTGAGTGAGACCGACCACGTAATAAAATTCGTCGACACGGAAGTCCTGGCTGTAGCGAAGCACTATCGCACGTGCTTGTTTAGAGAAGCTGTAGAAATACAAAAACACGCGAACGGATCCTGGCTTTCCGTACTGCAGCGAACGACCGTCGCAGGTAGCAAGAGGAGAACCGCACCGTAAATGACCGCGGAGAAGCCCTCGGACGTTCGCGCGCCAGGTACATATAGTCTGAGGCCGCGAGCTCGGCTCCAGTTCACCACCGGCAATGGAGGGTGAAGCTTTGACAATGCCAGCCACTCGTGCTGGCGAAACGTCAGAAAAAATCGTTAGATGAACGTCGGCCGAAGAACCCGAGACAGAAGCCAATAGGCAGTTTGTTGGTCCTACAGTTCTCTAGCAGACAGGCTTGTCTGCTACCATCAAGCATGCATCTAGAAATACATTTGCTCATTCATCCTTTCACACAGAAGAGAAGGGGGATGACAGTATCTTATCATATACAGTATATAAAAGAAAGCAGATGTAGGTTCCGTATGAGACTGTGTGACATGAATTACATATAAACTGTGTTTTAAGTGTAGTAGTGTGACAGATCGTTCTTGATTATGTGTAAAAGTAACACGTTCCACAGCTCAGTCTCCTCCCAGATAGAAACACCACAGTAAATTTACAAGTGGAATGTATGCCGTAAATGACAACAGTTTTAAGAAATTAACATGAAGGGAATCCAACAGACACCTTTCAATGTTTCGTAATTTTTATAAGAAAGTTGCACAAGATACGCTAAACTGATTTAGTAATTTTGTGAGCTTATAAAAATAACCTGCCGTGAAACAAGCTAATGTTACCCACTGCAATATTCAATCAGTGCAGTCCTTATGTATGTCATAGCCTGGAGTTTACATGTACTTTTTATATCCAGTTATGTTATACCGAATCTGAAACTTATAGACACGTATCAGTAGTCTTATAACAAACAAGTTTTTTTTCAACACAACAACACTTGACAACATAACATCATGAACAAGAAGATACAAGCTTTGAAACTAAGACCAGAGCATCTGCCAACAAAGAAAGGTACAGCCAGTGTTAGAGCAACTATACTGACAAATTACTTCAAGCTTGAAACTCACACTGATTGGAGGTCATTCCAGGATAGAGTTCATTTTGCACCTGAAGAAGACAACTCTTTTGTAAGGAAAGCGAGATTATCATTACCTCCAGTTTTTCATCATTCTAATGCGTAAATGTTTGGGACGCTCAAACTGCAATTAGTGGAACGGAACTACTTTGATGAAGGTGCCAGAATAAATATCAAGGAGTATAAGTTGGAACTTTGGCCCGGTTACCCATCTGACAGCATGAGAATAGTGTCCTCATGAATTCAGAAATTAATTCAAAAGTTATGAACCAGAATATGGTTCTCCATATTTACACAGAAATATGTGATGAAGAAAGCAGCTTTCAAGGAACCCATTATTGGAGTCATCGTAATGATACCTTGTAACAATAGAACATACAGAATAAAATACTGTTTGATTAATTCCGTATACACTTTTTCATGTTGCCCCTTATTACTCATTTCTGTGGACGTAAATTTCTGTGGACGTAAGGTTTTAAATCTACAATGTTACGAAAACCTAATGGCTTCTTTGACTTAGGATAAACAAGATAATAGGCGTTAGTGTGCGGAGTTCTTTGCACTTCAAAAAGACCATTATAAATATATTTGAACTTAGAAATTTCTTGGTTTATTTCACTAGATTTTTCGTGAGTTTTTACGAGAGCAAAATCCCCAATTTTGAATTTGGTCACTTTAAGGCCCGTATTCTACCTTTTAGATCTGGCTTCTGCTTTTTCTTTCATTCTTTTTCTTACTAAGTCTTTTTTTCTCCCTCAGATCTAGTTCTACAGAGGGTGGAAATTGTAAGGTTTCATCTATTGTATTTTTACTCTTATGATTAAGTAGTATTTCTTCGTATGTAAATCCAGTAATTTTGTGGTGGAGGGTATTCATTACAATTTCAAAGTCTGCAATAAACCTGCCCCATGCTTTATGGTTGTGATGGCAATAAGTTCGACACGATCTATCTAGTTCACGCATATAGCGCTCCCACATATGTTACTTATAGACCAATCACCTATGTCTGGGAGCTTCTACGGTTTTCCGATTTCGAAGTCTTTCACGACTCTAATCAAATCTTGACACCGTATCGTATCGTCTGGTGGCTCTTTCTTTTTCGGTTCGGTATTTACTGCCGGATTTTGTTTAGAAAAAACTTCATTTTGCTTTGCAGGGACTTCTTCCGTTATATTTTGTTCCCTTTTATTCATTTCTACATTTTCTTCACCTGAACTATCATTTACTTCATATTAACTGTCTGATTCTAACATGAACGCTACTCTTAGAGAACGAGCAAGCTCTTCTTTTGACCTTTCGTCAGTTTTCGTATTTTCAAAATTTCGATTCTTTCCCAAACTTTCTATTTCATTTTCAGTTGATGACATCAACTTTAACTTAACTTCATATTTAGTATAATCGTCTTGGATTTCGGTGGTTCGCATATACTCATCTGAATCTATGTTCTCATGACCGTCAACAACATCTAACGGTACGAGTCCTTCGTCAGCCAGAATCGCCTCATCCGTACTATCCGGGATTTCATCCTCCTCCCGATTCCTGTTTATACCGACCATTTTTCTATTTCTAACACCAATTTCTTCAACATCGACACTATCGTGCTTCGCGCGGCGCCTTTCTCTCCCTTACCAACCACTTCATCTGAAATCGCTGTTCGCGCACTTTGTGCAGCGCTAATTACTTTCATTTCCTTTTCATTTTTGAACAACGCCCTCTTTCCGACGTTTCCACTTTCATTTCTCCCTTTTATTAATTCTCTGGCCATATAACCCTTTTTAAAGTTTTCCCATTCATATTGTTTTAAACCGTAAAACAACTCATCACGCCATTCCGTGATCCCTAACGACTTTTTTTCCCACAAATTGTCTGTTTTTGCTTGGTTGTTAATGCTTTTGGTTTTACTTAATAACTTGTCCGATTCCTTTCTCATTTTGGTGATATTTTCCACCGAAACAGGTCCACTGAATTCCTTTGCGACGTCATCTCTTCCTACTTTCGCTACTGCAGCAGCACTATGGACAGCTGATGGCTTCGCTAAGTTCAATGCACGCAATTTCTTAGTTCACACGCTAGCCTCTGTAGCACAGTCTGTCATCCGTGACTCATTCATGCGCACACTGTCTTGTGACACAGCTTTGCCACTTACGAGGTGCATTCAAGTTCTAAGGCCTTAGATTTTTTTTCTCCGGAATGGAAAGAGATAGAAACATGCGCATTGTTTTAAAATGAGGCCGCGTTCATTGTCAATACGTCCCAGAGATGGCAGCACCGTACGGCAGATGGAATTTTACCGCCAGCGGCGAGAATGAGAACTGTTTTAAATACTTAAAATGACGACGTTTTCCTTACTTGAACAGCGTGCAATCATTCGTTTTCTGAATTTGCGTGGTGTGAAACCAATTGAAAATCATCGACAGTTGAAGGAGACATGTGGTGATGGAGTTATGGATGTGTCGAAAGTGCATTCGTGGGTGCGACAGTTTAATGAAGGCAGAACATCATGTGACAACAAACCAAAACAACCTGGGGCTCGCACAAGCCGGTCTGACGACATGATCGAGAAAGTGGAGAGAATTGTTTTGGAGGATCGCCGAATGACTGTTGAACAGATCGCCTCCAGAGTTGGCATTTCTGTGGGTTCTGTGCACACAATCCTGCATGACGACCTGAAAATGCGAAAAGTGTCATCCAGGTGGGTGCCACGAATGCTGACGGACAACCACATGGCTGCCCGTGTGGCATGTTGGCAAGCAATGTTGACGCGCAACGACAGCACGAATGGGACTTTCTTTTCGTTGGTTGGGACAATGGATAAGACATGGATGCCATTTTTCAATCCAGAAACAAATCGCCAATCAGCTCAATGGAAGCACACAGATTCACCGCCACCAAAAAAAATTAGGGTAACCGCCAATGCTGAAAAAATGATGGTGTCCATGTTCTGGGACAGCAAGGGCGTAATCCTTACCCATTGCATTCCAAAGGGCACTACGGTAACAGATGCATCCTACAAAAATGTTTTGAAGAACAAATTCCTTCCTGCACTGCAACAAAAACGTCCGGGAAGGGCTGCACGTGTGCTGTTTCACCAAGACAACGCACCCGCACATCGAGCTAACGTTACGCAACAGTTTCTTCGTGATAACAACTTTGAAGTGATTCCTCATGCACCCTACTCACCTGACCTGGTTCCTAGTGACTTTTGGCTTTTTCCAACAATGAAAGACACTCTCCGTGGCTGCACATTCACCAGTCGTGCTGGTATTGCCTCAGCGATTTTCCAGTGGTCAAAACAGACTCCTAAAGAAGCCTTCGCTGCTACCATGGAATCATGGCGTCAGCGTTGTGAAAAATGTGTACGTCCGCAGGGCGGTTACGTCGAGAAGTAACGCCAGTTTCATCGATTTCGGGTGAGTAGTTAATTATAAAAAAAATCGGAGGCCTTAGCTTTTTGAATGCACCTCGTACTTGTATCTCAAATTCACTTTGCTTTATCCGGTATGATTTCTTTAGTTGGGACTTTAGTTTTCCACATCATTTCAGCTTTCATAGTTTTATGATTTCTTTAGTTGGGGCTGGTAATATTTGTTCACACGAATCTGGCCTGAAAAACACGTGGACTTTAGTTTTCCACATCATTTCAGTTTTGATAGTTTTGTGGTGCAGATCCTCTACCGTGAAGCGACATGTTACCGCGACCTCTGTCTCTACCCCTTTGCATCATTTACGCGGTAATGTTCGTTCTAATTTTGTTCGTCATTCTCGTAATTATATCTACTCCGGTTGTTGTTATTTTGACGATAATCACGGTTCCCCCTCCAGTGTCATTGTCTTCTACTCTTTCCAAAAATGACAAGAAGTTTTGTGATTAATTCCCATGTTGTTGTTGTGGTCTTCAGTCCTGAGACTGGTTTGATGCAGCTCTTCATGCTACTCTATCCTGTGCAAGCTTCTTCATCTCCCAGTACCTGCTGCAACCTACATCCTTCTGTATCTGTTTGGTGTATTCATCTCTTGGTCTCCCTCTACGATTTTTACCCTCCACGCTGCCCTCCAATACTAAATTGGTGATCCCTTGATGCCTCAGGATATGTCCTACCAACCGATCCCTTCTTCTAGTCAAGTTGTGCCACAAGCTCTTCTTCTCCCCAATTCTATTCAATACCGCCTCATTAGTTATGTGATCTACCCATCTAATCTTCAGCATTCTTCTGTAGCTCCACATTTCGAAAGCTTCTATTCTCTTCTTGTCTAAACTATTTATCGTCCATGTTTCACTTCCATACATGGCTACACTCCAAACAAATACTTTCAGAAACGACTTCCTGACACTTAAATCTATACTCGATGTTAACAAATTTCTCTTCTTCAGAAATGCTTTCCTTGTCATTGCCAGTCTACATTTTATATCCTCTCTACTTCGACCATCATCAGTTATTTTGCTCCCCAAATAGCAAAGCTCCATTACTACTTTAAGTGTCTCATTCCCTAATCTAATTCCCTCAGCATCACCCGACTTAATTCGGCTACATTCCATTATCTTCGTTTTGCTTTTGTTGATGTTCATGTTATATCCTCCTTTCAAGACACTGTCCATCCGTTCAGCTGCTCTTCCAAGTCCTTTGCTGTCTCAAAGTTTTTATTTCTTCTCCATGGATTTTAATACCTACTCCGAATTTTTCTTTTGTTTCCTTCACTGCTTGCTCAATATAGAGATTGAATAACATCGGGGAGAGGCTACAACCCTGTCTCACTCCCTTCCCGACCACTGCTTTCCTTTCATGCCCCTCGACTCTTATAACTGCCATCTGGTTTCTGTACAAATTGTAAATAGCCTTTCGCTCCCTGTATTTTACCCCTGCCACCTTCAGAATTTGAAAGAGAGTATTCCAGTCAACATTGTCAAAAGCTTTCTCTAAGTCTAGAAATGCTAGGAACGTAGGTTTGCCTTTCCTTATTCTAGCTTCTAAGATAAGTCGTAGGGTCAGTATTGCCTCACGTGTTCCGATATTTCTGCGGAATCCAAACTGACCTTCCCCGAGGTCGGCTTCTACTAGTTTTTCCATTCATCTGTAAAGAATTCGCGTTAGTATTTCGCAGCCATGACTTATTAAACTGATAGTTCGGTAATTCTCACATCTGTCAACACCTGCTTTCTTTGGAATTGGAATTATTATATTCTTCTAGAAGTCTGAGGGTATTTCGCCTGTCTCATACATCTTGCTCACCAGATGGTAGAGTTTTGTCAGGACTGGCTCTCCCAAGGCAGTCAGTAGTTCTAATGGAATGTTGTCTACTCCCGGGGCCTTGTTTCGACTCAGGTCTTTCAGTGCTCTGTCAAATTCTTCACGCAGTGTCATATCTCCCATTTCATCTTCATTTACATCCTCTTCCATTTCCATAATATTGTCCTCAAGTACATCGCCCTTGTATAGACCCTCTATATACTCCTTCCACCTTTCTGCTTTCCCTTCTTTGCTTAGAACTGAGTTTCCATCTGAGCTCTTGATATTCATACAAGTGGTTCTCTTATCTCCAAAGGTCTCTTTAATTTTCCTGTAGGCAGTGTCTATCACTGCCCATGTAACGTGTTGAATCCTCCGAGAGCTTTTTCTATAGTTCCCACACTATTTCGGACTCCGTGCACCTGTTTCTCAAGTGTGTCAGTTTCCGATACCACATTTCGCAACAAACCTTCATTGAGCTCCTGGCTCCGTTGTCATATAACCCGGCCATGATAAATTCCCGCCATAGGCAGTTCTGTTTTTGCTCCGACCAGTATTCCTCTATAAATTTCTGTTTAAATTCGCCAGATGACATTTGTTCTGTATCCAAATTTAATCCCCATCTTTTCGCATCGCCAGCTAATGCGCTAATAACCACAGTGATCTTTTCCTGGTCGGTTACGTAATCAGGAATATTCCTTTCACAGATTTTAAAAAATCTAATGGCTGCCATCCATTATGCCTTTTTGCTTGATCGACTCATTCTTCTCCTGCTGGCAATTTGCTCCACATTCTGTGACATAATTCGGTTTTTCTCTTATTTTTCGTTCAAGATCACTCACTTTACCTTGAATTCGGGAAGTGTTCTGTTCACACTTCTTTTCACATGTTGCCACTTGTTTAATCAGTTCCTTTTCGGGATCATTCGACGTTTGTCTCAATTGAGAAATTTCGGTTTTACATTTGTTTACTAATTTGGTTTTGAGGCCAAAAACCTTTTTATCAACTTTTTTACGACCAGAGGTTCTACAGTGTCTTGAATCTTCATGATTTCGGTATCGAACCTGTCGTTAATGTCATTAATCTGTTCTTGCGTAGTGTCGATATTGTTATTGATAGTGTCTATGTCAGTTTTTAAGTCCTTCATTGCATCACCCACATCACCTACTTTTGAGTCTACTTTTTCGATCTGTTTACTGATTTTAACACCTTGTGTTTTAATTAAGTCTGCCTGTTTTGTTTTTTTTAATCTGATTGTTTATATTACTCCATTGTTCTGCAATTTGTGCAGACAACATTTTTAACAAATCATTCATGTTCAGTGGTTATTGGCTATCTTGTTCTAAGGTGTCCTCATACTCAGATTCTACTTCTTGTGTTTCACTCGGTTCACTTTCAACTTTCGATGAATTGAACATATTCATCGAGTCGTTAACATAACCACTGTCTGCATTCGTGCCGTCTTTCATAGCTTGTTATATTTGCGACAAGCTCATCATCTGAATTTGATTCTTGACGTGCGTATGGTACGCAACGTAAGCCTGTTGCTGTGCCGTGGCGTCATCTGTGCTCTCATCTAGTGAACTACTGCCACCTACTACATGATGTACTTTTTCGTTTCGCTCGTTCTGACCTACTGTCGTCTTTGTATCCATTTTAATTTTTGTTAACACTTTATATTTTGTCTTTTATTTTACGCTCAATATTTATGATATAATCTGTATTCTAGTGAGTGAAATTGACGAATGTCGTGTCACGCAGGACCACCTATAACATTAACTTGCCGTAAAACAAGCTGATGTTACCCTTTGGGAGGATTTTTAAGACTGACCGCGCGTATGTCTAATGGGCAAAGGTATCGGACTATAATTTTGAATTTGGGAAATTAACAGAAAATAACCAAACGGCCTTTAACCTCGGGAGTTAATTGAAGTGATAAAATCATAAGTGAATGAAAAAAATGAACGGTCGCCAGCCCAATTAGGCATAGTAATTTGGAAATATACGTTTAAGAAAATTGAATATTGGTGATTGAAGTTACTTTAGTTGAGATTTCCGTTCGAATAGCAACAGGATACAAACTGACACAGTGCACTCTGAACTGTGTGCTGCAGCAGTTACCAATAATGCACACATCAGTAAATTATAAGAAGTAATTTTGCATCAAGCTCATACCAATGACAGTTGCACTCGAGAGTATTACTTAATCAAATACTGAAATGTTACTGCATAAAGTGCAGAACTAAATTTGGACATGAGAGTCTTTTATCTTAAATGAAATAAAAAATTAATAAAGATGAATAACGTCATTAATACACTATTTAAGCTTCTCTGCACACATCAGTTTTCCTTAGCAACATTAATAGTTCAATTTTTTCCTAGTAATTGCAGAATTTGATGGGGACCCATAAACTAGTATAGTTTCTCTAGTCAACTCTGATTATTACAGTAAAAAAAAAAGACTAATTCGAAAAGATAATCATTCACCTCACTTGGCGTAGTTCATAATTTACTTTGTGGGACAATAAAACCAACACTGGGCTTAATTAACTTTAAAAAAGGAACCATTCATGATAGGAATCATAACTACACTAGGTCTTGAAATGAGATTAACTTATTTGGCTTTTTATCACCTGTGAAACAGTTATTTTAGACAGTAATATTTACACAATCTTGCACCGTATTCCCACAAAATTATACTTTGTGATAACCTAACGATACTTTAGAAAAATCCTATCTAACTTCACTTTTGTGGTTTTAACCTAAACTTTTACTACTCTTTTTACATTAGGCAAAAATCACTTTAAAACACTTGAGTGCAAGAACTGTTCATTTAAATCAGGATACTCGGTTTTAGTAGCACTTAGGTGAGGATCCTATAAAGGTTCGTGATCAGAATAGGAAATATGGTTCTGGACACAAATTTGTTGTTGCGATTATTATTCAAACCACACACAAAGTAACTGGTCCATGCCCAAATACAAAACTGAAACAGTGGCGAAGATTGGTGGTAAGTAACATGGCGGCTAACTGTACTCATAGCCCTTGATGTTCGAATGCTCTATAAGATCTCTTCTTGGCGTCGAATTTTCACCATATTAGAGTCATTTCTTTTTGCCGAGAATACCAAATAAGAACCAGATCCACATCCGAGGCAAATCCATTGTAAAGCAGCTTCCAGTTGCCTCTCTTATCACCTTCGAAATGTACCTTGCTACGGCTAGTCGCATACTGCGTGTCGTTCACACCAAGGAGCCGCTCAGTTCGACCGCCAAAACCACCTTTTACATCGCGCCATGGCACTTCCGTTGCGGAGGGACTTTCCTACATCTTTTATATATTACAAATACAAGTGCCCTAAGCATGAACCAGCTTTCAATAAACATTTTCTTTCTATAAAGAAACACATATTATAATAATTTATCATTATAACAAATCATTTTGATTTTTAATATATACATTAGATGGGTAGACCACATAACTGATGAGGAGGTATTGAATAGAATTGGGGAGAAGAGGAGTTTGTGGCACAACTTGACAAGACGAAGGGATCGGTTGGTAGGACATGTTCTGAGGCATCAAGGGATCACAAATTTAGCATTGGAGGGCAGCGTGGAGGGTAAAAATCGTAGAGGGAGACCAAGAGATGAATACACTAAGCAGATTCAGAAGGATGTAGGTTGCAGTAGTTACTGGGAGATGAAGAAGCTTGCACAGGTTAGAGTAGCACGGAGAGCTGCATCCAACCAGTCTCAGGACTGAAGACAACAACAACAACAATATATACATTACAAAACTCTAATTTTCCTGTCACAAATCAAGGACTTTAAATAACATAGAGTACACACACTCCATAACTGCAGATACACAGTTACATAATATATAGTTCAAATGGCTCTGAGCACTATGGGACTCAACTGCTGTGGTCATCAGTCCCCTAGAACTTAGAGCTACTTAAACCTAACTAACCTAAGGACATCACACACACCCATGCCCGAGGCAGGATTCGAACCTGCGACCGTAGCAGCAGCGCGGCTCCGGACTGGAGCGCCTAGAACCGCACGGCCACCGCGGCCGGCTACATAATATAAACCTACTTCTAATCGATATAAGTGTTACAAGCTGATGTTTATTGAGTTTCACCAGTCCAAGAGATTTCGTATTACTCAAGTGATTTTTCATTTGAGATAGTTACAATCATATTTCTTACACTAAATTATTCTGGGGCAAGCCTGTCCACCGACTTGCTCAAGCGAGCCGGCTCGCGCTCACGCCTGACCGGTGAGCAACCTATAGGCTCACGTTGAGTAAGAGGTGGGCCTAGGGGGGGGGGGGGGGGGAGGGGGCTTAGCGGAGGGGAGGGAAAGTCGGGACTAGGCAGCTCGGCGCGAGAAACTGTAGTCAACGAATCTACTCTATGGCGCTAATGTCACTTCTAATGAGGACATGTCGCTTCACTCTGGCTAATGAATACCTGTTGCGGCAAACTGGTTTCCTAAGATTGTGGCATTGATGAGAAATAACAATGACATGAAATTTACGTTTCTTTTAATTAATGAGACAAAGAACGCTGAGAGCTAAGCACGAAACATGATATTTCTTACAACTGATGCAGCCTTATGATGAACGTCGTTTTAGGACCAAGTTTAAAGTTACAGTACATCAGTTTGTACTTCGTGAAGATTTTATTCACACTTTAAACATAAAACACTAGATGTCAATGAGTTCTACTTATTTTGCTTTTCATTGAAGCGTCAATGTCTGGTACCGCTTTCCGATTACTACTAATTCGTAGATGAGCTTTAAAGTTGCGGTCTGCGAGTGAGTTTCTGTGGGTAAATTTCATTGATAATAGTAACTCAGACAAGTATGTAGGACTGAACATCGACGTAATCGTAGCTGCAGACTTGTGAAGTCGTGGAAATTTATGATGAGGAAATTTTTTATACGAGTGTGCAAGACGTGAGGTATCACGAAACTTATCACGCGACTGCCTGTCACGCTATAGGTCTACAACTGTAGCTGGTCATCCTGCACTGATGTCTTGTAAATTGATGGTGTGTCTGACCTTCGCTTTGAAGTTCCTAAGCTATACATGAGGCTGCATTTCATCAGTTTACAAAGAGCTACTCTCCACTTTAAGTACTGTGCCATTAAGCATGAGTGTACACGCCTGCTTCTAAGGCTACGGCGAAAGTAACACACGGTCATTCCTCTGCAAACAGCGAACACTTTGCACTTCCCCATTGCGCTTTCACTTCAGGCTGTCACATACTGACGTCTGACGGCCCTGTTTACCTCGAATGCTCACTGCCCTTGCGGCGACATAGCGTGAGCGTTCGTGCTCGACTAGCCAACTCCTGGCCTGTTCTATGGCATATTGCTTCTTAAATAAATACACACACACACACACACACACACACATATATATATATATATATTGATGGTACGTAACAGGACACGTAGTTCTGAATATGAAGCTAATTATTTCCTTTAATTGCAATTTTCACCATATTATTTCAAAACAAAGACGTTATGGAACTGAATGCTCCAAACGAGCTGCAGTAATGTTATATGTTTTTTAATGTTTTCCACGGCAGGCGTCTTTCGGCTTGTTGCCATTATCAAGTGACGTGTAGTTGGAAGTGACGACCATATTGCATCTACAGTAAAGTCTTTCTGTCATATCTCGGTAAGCACAATAGTTCTTCTAGTTACTGTGGTGTCACCGCCAGACAACACACTTGCTAGGTGGTAGCTTTTAAATCGGCCGCGGTCCGGTAGTATACGTCGGACCCGCGTGTCGCCACTGTCAGTGATTGCAGACCGAGCGCCACCACACGGCAGGTCTAGAGAGACGTACTAGCACTCGCCCCAGTTGTACAGCCGACTTTACTAGCGATGCTACACTGACAAATACCCTCTCATTTGCCGAGACGATAGTTAGCATAGCCTTCAGCTACGTCATTTGCTACGACCTAGCAAGGCGCCATTATCAATAGATATATAACTTGTGACGCCTGTACCGTCAGACCGATGTACACCACTTCTGGATTAAAGTTAAGTATTACAGCAACTGCGTCTGTTTTTCTAAGTTCTCATTTCCTTGTAATGTTCCAGACCACACGCCAATCTGCGTGAGCTTAAAAGCGTGCATTTCGGCCTCCTCTAGCAACACGGTGTTGGCTCTTCTGCCAATACAGCAGTTACGAAACGTAAAAATACGTTATTGTCAGATATTTTGACAGTTCAGTTTTGACACTTCTTTATTTTGCTGCGGGCTCAACACAACGTAAAATAAAGACAGGTCATCATTGATCGTTGTTACAAAAATCTTGAAAAGTACTTCACAGATTAACTTCAAATTCTTACAC
Source organism: Schistocerca serialis cubense (assembly GCF_023864345.2). Taxonomy (NCBI): domain Eukaryota; kingdom Metazoa; phylum Arthropoda; class Insecta; order Orthoptera; family Acrididae; genus Schistocerca; species Schistocerca serialis. The sequence goes on along the minus strand of NC_064642.1, from coordinate 79,954,595 downwards.
GATATTCTAATAAACTTTAGGATGGACACATTTAATGTTGTTAACCAAAATCTTGAAACGTTCTTGACCGACTTACTTCAAAATAAAACTTTGGGTAGACACAGGCAACGTATTTTTCAAAATATATATGGTATGTAAGTATATATATGCTATATATAGGGGCAAAGCTTTTAACAAGAAGATCGAAAGGTTCTTGACGGAATTGCTTAAAATATTATCACGGTACACAAATAAGCCTCTGAACAGAAACTGGCTATAGGTTTATTAAAGATATTGTGGCGTGTGGTGTAATTGTGTGTGTTTTGTGTTGTACAGTTTCAGCAAGATTACAATTAAACTAGTTGCTTATTATTAATGTAACGTAAAGTTTTATTTAATCACTGCTTTTCGCGGCTAATAATCGTTATTTTGTTGAAGAAATCTCCACCTGGGTACGTGTAGCAATGTTGTCTGTCAAGCAGAGTAAATGTCACTGAGTTCATTCAGTAAAGTAATCATTTATAACCAGCGAACAAGCTAAATGTATGAAAAGTAATCTGAGCTAAAGACGAGTAATGATTTTCGGTAATTTCAGTGCTGTTGTTTAAAAGACTCTTTGCTACTTGCAGATCATTTATCGAATTTAATGCTACTGTTATTCAAGCTGGCAACACTTTTCTTTAAGCTAAATGAACAGTTTTGTTGCACAATACCACATGTACACAACATTAATGTATTTTCCTGTCAAAATATTTCATAATAATTGTTACGAAATAACCATGCTCCATTCTACAGCAGATAACATGCTGTTTGCATTCATAGAAGTTCAATGTATTCACAGTCTAACTGAAACTTATTACCTCAGAGTGGGTCCTCGGCCACCAATACATAATTATTACCGCAATTATAACCAACAACATTTATGTCTGTATAGGAAATCAATTTAAAACTACCGCTGCAATATTTCGCTAAGATGGCGACTAACAGAAGACAGTCACTTATCGTTTACGGTTCAGGTTGTGTTTTACTCCTAATAAATAATTATATATACATTAAATCTTTTTGCACCTTCACTACATGCATTAAGATTTGCAAATATTTCTCAATGTTAATGGCTTAATATGCACCATGTCCTAATAAACTGGTGTAGATCAACAGCGTTAATGGCTGCGCTCTTTTGTAGCCTAGCAGAAATCTTAACATTTATATAGGACTAGAATTACAATCAAATAAAACTCCAAACAAAGAAGATTCATTTCAATAACACATAAACTCTACTTTTAAATTCTGGTTAGCAACATAATACAGTTTTGGGTCAATTCTAGTGTCCGATTCCACCCGTCGGCTTTGTTCAGTGACGTAATGTGTGATGTTATTTTGTTTATGTCACAGCTTGTAGTTATGAATGTTAGATGATTTCTCAGGATTTCTCCATTATGTGCGTATATTAAAAATCCGATGTACATTGTTTTGTTTTAATATCGTAATTTGTTTCACCATAGATCCACTATAAGATTTTTACAATCATTGGGCGTTACTGCAGAATTTTGCAAGTTCCATGTTTGTGGTAATTATATGGTGCTGACGAAAGTTCCACCTTCAAGAACTTCCGATGAATAGATGTAGAGGTGCAGAAAAAAATATATATGGAGGTCTATACACAGAGGACCTGGATCGAAAGATCGAGCCTGAATTTAGAAGTAATAGTCATGTTAACTTACTATTTTTGCTATGAATATAAACAGGGGTCGTGTGTGGCACTGTAGTTGACTGATTTTCATTTTGGATCATTGGGGGGAGGGAGGGGGGCAGGAGTTACAGCTGAAGTAGACGAGTTGCATTTTGGACAGAGAAAGTATGAAAGGGGGCATGAGGTAGCTGAGCTTTGGGTTTTTGGAGTAGTAGTTTCTGGAGGGTACTGTGCTGATATTGTATTAAGGGTCGTTCCAAATCGTACAAAATAAGTATTAACATCTTTAATAGAAGAATATGTGGAAGAAGGTTCAATAGTAATGTCAGATGAGATTGCTTCCTACAAGGGGTTGGGTGACAGGGATTATCGATATTTGCTTGTGAATCACAATATTCAGTTTAAAGATTACAATACGGGGTCGTGTACCAATACTATCGAGGTGTATTGGGGGGCTGTAAAATCTGTTGTCAGGTGGGGAAAGAGAACGATTTCTGTGTTGCAAGGCCTTTTGGATGAATAGTGTTGGAGGAAGAGTATTCCTAAATGTTATTGTATATTTCTAGCATTTATGAAAATAGTCAGCCAAATGTAGAATATTCGGACACTAGAATTGACCCCAAACTGTATTATGTTGCTAACCAGAATTTAAAAGTAGAGTTTATGTGTTATTGGAATGAATCTTCTTTGTTTGGAGTTTTATTTGATTGTAATTCTAGTCCTATATAAATGTTAAGTTTTCTGCTAAGCTACAAAAGAGCGCAGCCATTAACGCTATTGATCTACACCAGTTTATTAGAACATGATGCATATTAAGCCATTAACATTGAGACATATTTTCAAATGTTAATGCATGTAGTGAAGGAGCAAAAAAATTTAATGTATATGTTAGGTGTGAGTGGGTTTCATACTTTTTTCTTGTTTTATTTTTTTTTCTGTTATTGTGACCTGCGGGTTTGGTACGTTTTTTAGGATTATCTGGGGGGGGGGGGAGATTTTTCTGTCGTTTTAATATTTTTGGGTACAATGGTGGAGCGAGGGGTTGGTTGTTGTGTCTTGTGTCGGTGGCTTTATTTGATTCACTTATCGTATCTTTTTTTTGTATCAAAATTTTTCAACCGGTTGGGAACGGATGGTAGGGGTGAACTTATTTGGGAGGTGCCTCTTTCGTGCCTTGAAATTTGTGTTTATTATTAATTTTTTTGATTACTTTATTGTTACGTCCTTTTTGTTCTTCTCATCAGCCTCAAGCTTTCACTGCTTTGGAAGTTCATATGTGGTAAGTTTCTTTTTGTATAGCCAATTTTATGTCTTCCTTTTGATGTTTAGCTATACTTCTGTTAACTATACTCTCTTTCATTCCTGAGGTATAAAATCTGCCATTTGTTATTTTCGAGCTATTGTAGCTGGTGTGGCTTACGTGTAGTTTAGTTATCGGTTCCAAGGTTTTGTCATTTTTGCGTTTTATTTTTTTGAGTGTGCAGTGATGGTTGTGAAGAATTTCATTTTTGGAAATGTTTTCTTTACTACTTTGGACAATAATGTTCCATGAAATGGATTAGTAAATTGGTCTTATATAGGTGAATTCCTTTGTCAATTCCGAGATATGCAAGTCCTGCGTTTTTACAATGTGTGTTCGCAGTGGTTTCTTTTAGTATTTCCATAGCGTCATTCCTCTTTGTACTTCCGTGACAAACAAATAATTTATTAATTGCAGTAGTGCAGAAAGTTACAGCGAAATAAAAATCCTACAACAAACTACTTCACATAATTACTGCAAAGACGTTGAAAAATAATGATTCGAGGAATCGATAACTGCAACTGACCTATAATGATATATTATTTACAATGGAAAGCATGGAACTGATAACTGGAATTTAGGTATATAGGTAAATTGTAGTTACCGATTCCAAACATTCCATGGTTCATTAAGCACATCATTTTTCCATATATAGCTCAATTCTAGTTACCGATTCTAACCATGCTATGGTTGAGTAGTTGGAATCGGTAACTAGAACTGACGTCTAAGTAGGTAAGTTCTAGTCGTATTCGATAATTCACTAAACAGTTCGTTTTTTAAGCAGGTTTGTCAACTGTAATAAGATATTTGCGCTTGTAATTGTACTCTGCACTACCGCGAAACAGTTAGTAATGTTGGAATCGGTAACTAGAAATGACCTTTATAGGAGGACATTTCTAGCTACCGGTTCCAACTATTCGATGGTTCATTAATTAGATCTTTTTTGCAGGACGTGTGCTAAATATAATACCATTTCTGCTCTGTCAATTGCTCTCTGAATTTCTGCGAAGAAGTTAGTGGTATTGGAATCCGTAACTAGGACTGATCTCATAGGTAAATTCTAGTTACCAATTCCAGCTATTCGATGGTTCATTAACTGGATCATTGTTTTTTTTTTTATTTTTTGCATGTGTCTGAAATGTAATAAGATTTTTCAGCTTGTAATTGCTCTCTGAATCATCGCGAAACAGCTGCTAACAATGGAATCGGTAACTAGAATTGACCTCCTACATACGTCAATTTCAGCTACCGATTGCACCTATTCGATAGTTCATTAATTAGATCGGTTTTCCAGGTCGTGTATTAAATATATACTATTTCTACTCTCGCAACTCTTCTCTGAACTTTTGCGAAAAAATTAGTAATATTGGAATCGGTAACTACAATTGACTTCATATATAGGTCAATTCTAACTGTCGATTCCAATATTTGTTACTTTTTATGGATTTTCCTTCTTTGTGTACATGCTTTTTTGGGATTTTTGGGTGTTGGTTTCCCCATATTTAATGTTAGTAATTCGTATTTGCTATCATACGCTTTATTTTTCCGTTGTTCTGTTTGAATAATTAATATTAAAATTAAGGCAATTTTATAATAGTACAATTTCACCATGCGATATACTGTAATGCAATTTAATGGTCCTCTGTGCCTCTCTACTCTGAATTATGATAACAATCCTAACCACACATAAACATTTTCCCCCTCTTGTTCTTATCTATTTCGATTATCTTCAACTCGGTTAGATGTAATTCCTGTGTAAATAATAATGTGAGTGTTATTTTATCCCATGCTACATTCGTTTGTTTTCGAGTATGATCCGTTCTTTTCATAGATTGCCTCTATGCAGCATCTTTGCCTTAGGTACGATGTAATTGGTCAAAGCCCACGAGTGGAATCGGACACTACAATTCATCGCAGTTTTTTTACAGACCTCTGTGTTACGAGACATCAATCATATCCTATCAATACAACAGTTCGAACAAGAAGAAGGATTTTCCTACGAAAATCATAGATAATAAAAGATTGAGGTTTTCATTATTTTTTTACATGGGTATTTTCTGAGATATAATTCTGAGATATAATTTTTTACAAAAATTAAATTATGTCATTGACAATAATTATTTATTACTTTATTAACGGTGAAGTCCTTTTTATTAGTATTACGAGAACAGGATCAAATTTCAGTCACATTCCACATACAATGCTGTCGTGAATATTATTTTGAATAAAATATAGCCGTGGATATTACAATATATATATATATATATATATATATATATATATATATATATATATATCGACCAACTTGTTAACAGAATTCTCGAAAAGTTCTTGATCGATTTACTTCAAATTTTTACACGATACTCCAACAAACATTCAGACAGAGGCAGGCTATGTGTTTTAACGTATATGGTATATAAATAAGCATATACACTACATGAAGGGGCAATGTTGTTAGCAAAAATCTCAAAAATTTCATGACCAATTTACGTCATATTTTTAACCCATGCTGTAATAAACTTTTGGATGGACATAGACTATGTATTTTTTTAAATGCGTATGCTATATAAATATATCTATAGTCTCTGCATGTAATAGTCAACGTCCCAACTGACTCACTCTCTCGCTGATTGATCATCGCTCAACCCAAACCACAAAGGATAGAAACTTGAAATTTACGGAGGTTGTTGGTCTTATAGGTTTTTCAACATTGCATTCTTAAGGGATGGAATAGAGAATGAAGTTATTTTTTTTTTTCAAAATACGTCGCTATTAAGGCAATTTCGGAAATAGACCTACGAAAATTGATATTTAGATTGTCGACCAGAAACAAAGGAATATGTGTTTCAGCATTTTTGGGAATTTAACCCCTGTAGAGGTGAAATAGTTGGTGAAAGTTTATTTTAAAAATATATCATTATTAAAGAACTACTAAAGTATTTTAAAGCTGCATCTATGAACATTGGTATTTGACCTCATGGTTACATTTTTAAAAAATTACATGTTTCAGTGTTTTCGAAATTCAACCCCTAAGGCGGAGAAATAGGGGATGAGCTGTTCTATGCAAATATGAAAACGTTTTTAAAGCTAAATCTATGAAAATTTGAATTTGGCTTCTCAGTTAGAAATAAAAAAATACGTGTTTTACAGTGTTCGAAAATTCAACTCCCGTGATGGTGAAATAGTGGTTGAAAGTTTTAGGGAAATATTTCATTATGCAAGCATTTTTGAATTTAAAATTATGAAAATTTGTATTTGGCTTTTCTGTTAGTAATAAAAAGTACCCATGTCACCTCTAAAAGGGTGACATAAGGCCAGACTTATTCATTGGCTCATCATTGCGCAGCTCAAACTGATGAGGATAGAAACTTCAGATTTGGAGAGCATGTTGATCTTATACTGTAGTAGTCGTTTAACAAAGGATTTTTCGATGTTCCACCCCTGCGAGGAACAAAATACTGTGCTATGTCTTGCTGTGAAAATATACGTTTAATTTTCTTCTTGCAGTCCGTTTTAACTATGATAGCAGGGCATTTAAGTCACGAGAGAATTTTTTTCTCGCATATATATTTCTTCCCGTACAAATAAAATTTTAAACAAAAATTGTATATGCAACTGTCGGTTTAAATAGGAAACAGGATAGTTGTATTTAAGGTGGTAGGCTTATGATTAAAATACTGTTGTGGAATCTGAATCGTGCGAAACTTTGTATTCCTACGGGTTTGCAGATTAAAACTACGTGAAACACTTTTGTTGAAACTATATTCAAAGATCTAGATGTTGGAGAGATCTCTCGTACCACAGATGGCAATGATCCCACCCGATTACCTATTTATTTTAAACGATTGCAATTTCCAATCAAGGTTTCGTTGGGTATAACAATAAATAAGGCTCAAGGTCAGCGAGAGGGGGAAAGAGAAGATGGACAGGGAAGAGAGGGGGTGGGGGCTGGAGGTGGGGGGCAGCGCGGCGGTTGATAAATGGATGTAGACTGGGGAGAGGAGGAGATGGTCATGGAGACGGGGGAGAAGGAGATCAGAACCTATGTCGAATTCCCATACATACAGGGTTTTCCCGTAAGAGCGTGCCAAAGTTTAACAGGACATAGAGGATGCTCCATTGAAAAATTTGAGGTAGGAAATCTGGGGTCGGAGAAGTCACCTTAAGGAGATAACAGGAATAAAATCATGTCACTTTATACTTTTTATTTACATCAGTTACAGTTAACTGCAAGTACCATCACTGACATACTGAACGTATCATATATGCCGTATCTTACAAAATGTGCTGGAATTGAAGGGCACCTCAATTGAAAGATTCTGACGCACCCTGACAAACATCTCCGGTGTGTTTCGAATCACATCACAAAAAATGGTTCAAATGGCTCTGAGCACTATGGGACTCAACATCTGTGGTCATCAGTCCCCTAGAACTTAGAACTACTTAAACCTAACTAACCTAAGGACATCACACACATCCATGCCCGAGGCAGGATTCGAACCTGCGACCGTAGCGGTCACGCGGTTCCAGACTGAAGCGCCTAGAACCGCACGGCCCCTTGAGGTTCGCTGACGACATTGTAATTCTGTCAGAGACAGAAAATGACCTGGAAGAGCAGCTGAACGGAATGGACAGTGTCTTGAAAGGAGGATATAAGATGAACATCAACAAAAGCAAAACGAGGATAATGGAATGTAGTCGAATTAAGTCGGGTGATGCTGAGGGAATTAGATTAGGAAATGAGACACTTAAAGTAGTAATGGAGTTTTGCTATTTGGGGAGCAAAATAACTGACGCGCCTAGAACCGCACGGCCACAACGGCCGGCTATCACACCACAGGCAGTTACAATTCTGGCAACTAATTCCATCTCCGTGTCCACTTGGGTCTCACACACAAGTGACTTTAGATATCCCTATAGGAAATAATTAAGGGGTTTCAGGTCAGGTGACCTAGCAGGTCATGGGATAGGACCGCCCCTTCCAGTTCAGCCACCAGGAAGTACAGCACTGAGACGGTTGTGAACATTTATACTGACGTGAGGCGGTGCACCATAGTGTTGTATCCACACCGTCTCACGAAAAGCCAAGGGTACGTTCACCAACAACTCAGGTAGAACTCTTTGCACGAATCTCAAGTACAGGTGGCTATTCAGACGACCAGGCAGAAGATATGGCCAAGTGAGAGTGTCGCCTACAGTGCAGGCCCAGGCTCGTCTTCCTTGTTTCCTTGCAGGAAATGTAGAATGCACATGTAAATAAACGGCACAGCATGTCTAAACTTGTACACATGTTAGTTGTGAATAAGCTGGGAAACAGTAACGCTAGACAAAGCGGTAGAAAAGTTTACTTCCATATCCCCGACCCCAGGTTCCCCACCTCAAATTGTTCAAAACAATGGTTCGAATGGCTCTGAGCACTATCGGACTTAACATCTGAGGTCATCAGTTCCCAAGAACTTAGAATTATTTAAACCTGACTAATCTAAGCACATCACACACATCCATGCCCGAGGCAGGATTCGAACCTGCGACCGTAGCAGTCGTGTGGTTCCGGACTGAAGCGCCTAGAACCGATCGGCCACAGCGGCCGGCTCAAATTGTTCAGTGGAGCACTCCCTACGTCCTGTTACAGTTTCGCACAGTGTAACGGAAACGCCATGTATTTAGCAACTGCGCTCGTGTGCAGGGTGATTGTTATTAACATTTATAAACCCTCGAAGGGACGCATATGGCGGTGACGCAAGTAATATAAGACGCTTGTGACCGCAAATGCCGGACGTTGTGGCGGAGCGGTTCTAGGCGCTTCAGTCCACAACCGCGCTGCTGCCACAGTCCCAGGTTCTAATCCTGTCTCGGTCATGGATGTATGTGATATCCTTAGGCTAGTTATATTCAACTAGTTCTAAGTCTAGGGGACTGATGACCTTAGATGTTAAGTCCCGTAGTGCATAGAGCCATTTGAACCATTTTGACCGTAAATGTCAAGAAATGTCCCAAAAATGGACGACAAATGTTGAACATGTGACGGCACCAGATGTACCTCGCAGCACGAGCATTGGTTGAGCCTATCGATACATCGCACCGTATCATCCCAACCCCAGGTATTCACACAGGCTTGGCTTCGGGCGTACGTGTGCAGCTTCAGCGCGTGGGACTCAGGGTTCGAGTCTTGCTTCTGGCAGGCAGTATGGTTTTCTTTGAGGTAGATGGCTATGTGTTTACATTGCCGTAAGATTTATTATTTTACTTGACGGTCTCGCGGTCACCGCTGGTTTATTGCAAAGTCAGTACAACAAATACTTACCGTATTCTGTCACAAGTAAATGACTGTAAGCTTCCGGATGGTGTCTTTACATGTAAACGAACTATGTTTTCTTTACCAGATAAAGTTCGTAAACAAAAAAAAGAAGGGACAAAAGAAACAAACACAAAACAAGAACAGCTTTTGCTTGGTTACAGCGAGGGCAATGATTTTGCAACTTCTACGTTTACAAATGGTTCAAATGGCTCTAAGCACTATGGGACTTAACATCTGTGATCATCAGTTCCCTAGACTTAGAACTACTTAGATTTAACTAACCTAAGGACATCAAACACATTCGTGACCGAGGCAGGATTCGAACCTGCGACCGTAGCAGCCGCGTGGTTCCGGACTGAAGCGCCTAGAACCGCTCGGCCACAACGGTCGACTCTACGTTTACAACAGTTCACATTTACAAAAGGTGTTCGAAATTTGCATAGTTTGCTTGAATACCAGTACAGCATCGTTCAATCATCCCTACACGCACCCACGTGAACGTACGGAGAGGTACACCATCTGGTACCGTCACAAGTTCTACATTTGTCATCCGGTTTTGCGGTATTCTCCGACATTTGTCGCCTCATGTGGCGTACATTAAATTACTTGTCTCAGCGACATCTACGTCGCTTCGGTGGCTTTTAAAAGTTAATAAGAATCGCATTTCGCGTACGACGGCTGGGGGATGCGCGCAGCTTGCACGGCAGACTCAGCGGCTGCTATCCCTGCGTCTGGTCTGCCACAACACGGCTGAGTGTGCGCGCTTACCCTGAGTTGAGCGTAAAGTGTTCCTATCTGACTAAATTAAGCCTACCTTTATTTGCAGCAGGTGCTCAAAATGATGACACTCCGTCAGAAGAGTAGCCTGGCACTTCCTGAACACTTACACATTCGACGAATTTCGGCTGCCGAAATTTGGGAATTTACTTGTTGAACACTGTTTTCTAAATCCTCATTTTTATGGGGATTTTTTGCGTATAGCTTATCTTTTAACATTCGCCAAAGATAATACAGGGTGATTAAAAAATAATACCACAACTTTAAAAATGTGTATTTAATGAAAGAAACATAATATAACCTTCTGTTATACATCATTACAAAGAGTATTTAAAAAGGTTTTTTTTCACTCAAAAACAAGTTCAGAGATGTTCAATATGGCCCCCTCCAGACACACGAGCAATATCAACCCGATACTCCAACTCGCTCCACACTCTCTGTAGCAGGCGTAACAGTTTGGATAGCTGCTGTTATTTCTCGTTTCAAATCATCAATGGTGGCTGGGAGAGGTGGCCGAAACACCACATCCTTAACATACCCCCATAAGAAAAAATCGCAGGGGGTAAGATCAGGGCTTCTTGGAGGCCAGTGATGACGTGCTCTGTCCCGGGCTGCCTGGCGGCCGATCCATCGCCTCGGGTAGTTGACGTTCAGGTAGTTACGGACAGATAAGTGCCAATGTGGTGGCGCTCCATCCTGCTGAAATATGAATTGTTGTGCTTCTTGTTCGAGCTGAGGGAACAGCCAATTCTCTAACATCTCCAGATACTGTAGTCCAGTTACAGTAGCACCTTCGAAGAAAAAGGGACCAAAAACTTTATTGGCTGAAATGGCGAACAAATGTACAACTAAATGAAACTTTATAGCTCCCTTAATTCGCCGACAGATAGTGCTTAGCTCTGCCTTTTGTCGTTGCAGAGTTTTAAATTCCTAAAGTTGTGGTATTCTTTTTGAATCACCCTGTATACTTGGCCAGGGTCGAGTAGGGTTCGCGTACTAAGGACTCCGTACAAACTTAATTATTTATGATAACGTTGGAAGCTGAGGAAGTGAATTAAAATTTGTGCTACGCACAGGACTAGAAACCGGGTCTTCTTACTTAGTAGGATGATATGCTGACCAATACACCACCACAGCATTATAGTCAACAGAGCTGCACCAACTACTCAAGTCAAATACCCTCCCCAACACACACTCCAATTCACATCTCCCCTTATATTATCGCTCTTACCAGGGCTCTCCGACATTGGAATAGCACCCCAGAATTGGACATAATGGGTAAGTGCTGTACAGCCCTGGTAATAGTGTCAATATAAGGGGAGATGTGAATTGGAGTTTGTGTTGGAGAGGGTAATTAACTTGGGTAGTTTGTGCAGCTATATTGACCATAATGCTGTGTAATGGTCAATATACCTGCCGAGTAAACAAGAAGACAGGAGCTCGAGTCCCGGCTGCAGCACCGATTTCAATTCACATCTTCAGCTTCCAACGTTATCGTAGATAAATTAGAGACTTTAAATGTCTCAGGGAAAATTTATTTTAAAAACTTAATTATATATATATAAATAGACAGTTCATCCATTCGGTGAATCGAAAATCTCGAGCATTTTTGCCTGTTATCGGCGTTGATACTGGCAAGATATCGGTTCCAGGGATTCTAAAACTTTCGAGAACGTTTTAACTTCCAAATTATAGAAGTGACATAAAGTCATGCAGGAGGCAGGTGAACGCTATCACAACAATCAGTAGTTCTCCATTCAGGCTGACTGGGTCGCAATGATAAAAAGTCAAACATCAGGCAAGGAATGACTTTATTGCTCATATGACGGATGCATTTCAGAATTTATCCATCTTTAGCCACCCAGGAGCGGTTGCTGCACGTAGATACGGCGTTTCAAGTGGTATGTGAACAAACATTCGCAGTAATCGCCCCTGGGCGGTGGGTAAATTTCGAAACGCCTCATATGACCAATATAGTCATTCCTTGCCTGTTGTTTGACATTTATCATTAAGACTCGCTCAGCCTGAACGCAGAACTACTGATTGTTTTAATTTCAAGTTTGATGTGGGATACAAAATGATAGAAGAAATATTTTTTGTGTTACATAATTGTAAATTAACAATTTTCGGATTTATTTCCTTTATTTTTACTATGAAATCTTACTTCTTATCAAATTTCATCACTGAAGAAAGCGGGGAGTACCCTATAGGTTTTGATGACAGTTTGCGAGTATCAAAATATATGACATAAATGGCCGTGCGTTTTGATTGCACTTAGACTACGTTTATTATATCTCCAAGGGACCATAAACCTTAGTATGTGACATAAATTTCAATTTAACACTTTAAAGTTAAAGAGTTAATACTTCTACCCGTTACGGAAGAAAAGGGGTCTTAACAGGACAGCCGGCCTGAGTGGTCGAGCGGTTCTATGCGCTACAGTCTGGAAACGCGCGACCGCTACGGTCGCAATCTCAAATCCTGCATCGGGAATGGATGTGTGTGATGTCCTTAGGTTAGTTAGGTTTAAGTAGATCTAAGTTCTAGGGGACTGATGACCACAGCAGTTAAGTCCCATAGTGCTCAGAGCCATTTGAACCTTAACAGGACAGTCAGTCAGATAATAAGTGACAAAAAAAGTCTTTTACGAGTGATATAACTACAAATTTACAGATTTTGGATATTTTTTCCTTTGCTTGTACTATGAAACTTTCTTCTTATCAAATTTCACGATTCTAGGCCAACAGGAAATACCCCATAGGCTCGAAGAGTGAGTTTGTATCAAAATATATGGCATAAATGGCCGTATTTTTGATGACGTTGACATAAAGGCTTCAATACACCACCAAGGTACCATAGGGCTTAGTATGTGACATAAATTTCAACTAGAAACGTCTTCCCGTTCCTAAGTAAGTGGGGCCTTAACAGACGGACGAACATTCAGAGAGTAAGATAAGAAACGGCAAAAAAAATTTTTTCGTGCGGTATAATTACAGACTTACAGTTTTCGGATTTTTTCCCTTTGGTTATACTAGGAAACCTTCCTTTTTGCCAAATTTCATTATTCGCAGCTAACGGGAAATTGACTACAGGTTTTGATGAGTGAGTTGCCGAGTGTTAAAATATGTAACATAAATGGCCGTATACTTTGATTACACTGACTTAGAAGATTCAGCTGTTTACACCGCCGAAGGACCATACACCTCAGTATGTGACATGCATTTCAATTTCATAAGTTTGCCCGTTCCCGAGAAAAAGAGGTTTTAACGGTCGGGCATACAGTCTGACGGATAGCAAACCGATCCTATGCGGACTCCGTTTTTACCGATTGAGTCACGGCACCCTAAAAATGACAAAGATTTAGGTCTTGAAAACCAGGAAGCTACTCAACTATACTATCATGAAAAACACTTCGTATTACTGTCGTAGAAGCATTGTCGGTGTGTGGTCTTGCATTGTCCTGCGTGCAATGACCGTTCGTTAGGTGTTAATTCTCTACAAAAAAGGATACGCTATATTGTTCTCATGCCTATCAGAAGTTGTTGCCTCGTGGATAAAGATTGGTCCAGTAATTCGTCTAGCATTAATTGCATACCACACTCCTGCTCTCACATCATGCAGTGGCTGCTGATTCAATCGCTGAGAATTTTCGGAACTCCAGCGTCGATTGTTCTGCCAATTTACGTACCCTAACAAATGCAGCCACGCGTCGCCAGAGAAAAAGAGCATTTCGGGGTCAACCTACCCAGCCGGCACAGACTGCACCAGCCATTTGGAATAATGACGTCGAGAAACAGTACGGCATCTGAGTTAGTCAGTCGATGTGCTAGCGTTATTGTGTGTGATTTCAGTTAGAGTTTGTACACAGCTCTGTGAGCAGATGCTGCTGACAGTCTGAAGTGCTAAAAGTCGCAATGGTTTTCTTGAATGTCTTTCGTCTAATTTATTTCAGTTAAACGGGTTCTCTAGACCTCCCTTTGTCTAACACGGACCCAGTCTCTTGGAATTTCTTCACTAATCTACGTTTTGTCGAATCACTGGGAACGAGCATATCGGGGAATTTTCGTATGAATGCAAGCTGACGTAAAGATTCCGTTTTTGCACATTTCAACACAAAAAACACTCGTGGACGTAGATCCTTCGCGAATATCACTGCGAATGGATATTTGACAAAAAACTTAAAAGGAAACGCCTGTACACTCAATCGCACAGTATAGGAGATACGTGCACGGTGTTACCGTCCGAGGACTGGGCAGGGCCGTATCTAGCATTAGACAAGACTAAGCGACAGCCTGGGTCGGTAAAATTTTAGAGGCGGCAAAGGGCGGAAAAAGTTAATTTCAAATGAAAAAACAGCGAAGAAATTAAGCAAGTGAGGAGCAAAAATCAAAAAGGGAGAAAATTAAAACACTGTATTACTTTCAAAAGAGTACGGAACAGATAGTTAATAAGTCTTCACTTACTTTGACGAAAGTAAATTCATTGGCTCTACCTACCGCAAAACTAAAGCAGCTTCTACAGAGTACGAAACGGAAACAAACATGACCTTGATTTATCTCTACTGAGCACTGGAGTGGGGCACGTGCGCTGGCTTACGATCATGTTGCGACTTGATACCATACCTCCCTCAGTCCTTCGTTTTTTCTTGCCTCTGTGGATAATTTGTCAAGCTTCAACTGTATTGAGTGGTTCTGTTGATGTTTTTAGTTCTATTATTTACTGTGGATAATCGGTCGCTTACTCAGAATGTAGGTTCTATACTTTTCTTTCAAAATATCTAAAAGAGGTATAAGGTAAGTGCGGTTCATCACACACATGCATAAAAATGTGTTCGTGTCTGTCTATAAGTCTGTCTCTTGAGTAGCTGAGACTCGCAGCACGAGGATAGAATTACATTGTCTTTTCTCAAACAAATTAGCTGTCGTTTTCTTAAACTGTTACGTATACGCAAATAATAACCTGGAAGAGTGTGTCATGACTTGTTTACTGACAGGACATAATTGTAGAAATTGTGTACCTTGTGCTTGCAAGCTGTTGTCCCAGTATAATTTACGCATTAGGGACCTAGTCTGTTGCTTTGACATCTCGCCCATCAGTATAGCACAATTTCTAAATTCAAGGAAAAATTCGTTTACACCAGAAAATAGTTTCGTACCTTTATTAGTCCATTTTCTTACAATAAAATAAAAGAAGTAATTGATGCCAAATTTGGTTGCACTGGTATAGTCATTTGAGTTCTAATTTAAAACGTTCAGCACATTCTTCTCACTTCAATTACCTTTGGGAAATTTCAAGAATTGAGGACAAAAAATAAGAAATTGAGTATATTTGTTGTTTTAAAGGAATTGAGGACAAAGCGTGGAAATTGAGGATTGCCCCCAGAAAATGAGGAGGTCTAGTCATCTTATTTTAATGACTAAAGGTGTAACAGCAGATTTGCATTGTTGTGCCGTTGACTGTTGGTGGTGGTGAGGGGAGATTGGGGGGGGGGGGGGGTTGCGGATATCGGGGAGACCGATGGTAGCAAAAAAGAGGGGGTGTCATTTTTCAGTTCTCGCCGAGGGCGGCAAACCTCTAGCAATGGTCCTGGGACGAGGCCCAACGACATACGGGTCGGGGAAGCCCCAGACTCGAACGCAGGCGTCGGGTGTAAACCAGTCAGGGGAAGCGTGCGCAGCCGTGTAAAGGCAGATGTTGACAACAGCAGGTATACCTGCCGTGCGGGCTTCCCCAGGCGTCGTACGTTAAACAGCCGTTTAAATGGGTGTACGTCCAAACATTTTTATTAGTGATTAGGGACAGTGTACTGACATTATTGGGGACAGTGTACTGAGCAATATTACATCAGTATTTACGTCACTTGCAGTCTAATAATTATAGCCGTTACAAGGGGCATGTTTTTAGGTTGGTTAGTACCTCCACGTACATGTGGCAAGAGCAAGCCATTAATGCTTATTTCCCCCTTGGGGAGCAAGCCAGGTGTTGGAGAGTGGGTGCATGAACGCAAAATGGTAAGTCTATATTGATAGGCATAGTTCACATAGCCCCGGTTACTCGCACGGAGTAAAAATGTGCTCCATTGTCTTTCTAAACATTATTGTCCTATTGTTGGTAAGAGTGGAGGGGTTAAAATTCTGAAGATCTGAAATTTATGTTCAAAACTGAACCTGCAGTAAGTGACGCCTACAGACCTCAACGGATCTTCTCGTGGAAAAAGCTCACATTTTTTATGGGAAGTAAAAGTTTTAATTTCAATTATATTTGAAATATTTCTGGATTGTTGTAGTTGTATTAAGTTACCGTTATTATTAAGGGTTAATGGAAGATCACACTTCTGATGAAAAGATTTGGATGCAATGGTTAGAGGAAGAACTGCACACCAATGGACCTTCCGATTGTGATTCTGATCTAAGTGGTGGATATACTAGCGAGGATAATGATAAACCAGACGTGCAAGCTGCAAACAATGAAATGGAAGAATCAGAAGAAGAAAATGAGAATGTGGAAGAGAACTTTGACAACGCAACTGAAGATGAATCTAATTATTAGTTTGGCAAAGATAAAACAAAACGGAATAAACTATCAGATCGTCCTAATGTTCAAACAAAGTCCAGCAATATCGTTATTCGTGTTCCTGGTCCAAAAGGAGAAGCAAAAAATGCAAAATCTGAAATCGTCTGCATTATCTTGATAACTAATGACAGAATAATAGATTTAATCGTCTAAAGTACCAATACTTACATAGAAAAAAGTCAAACACAAATTTTGTAGAGAGCGAGATTCAAAATACACAAATGACTGTGACATGCACGCACGTCTTGGTATACTTTTTTCACTGATATGCTACAATCTTCCAAATTGAATGCTTGCAAAATATGAAACAATGAGAAAAGCAGTGGTACTGAAAGAGTCTGTTTGACTATGTCAGGGAAAACATTTCAATTCTTGCTTCAGTGCCCCAGATTTGATGATATAAACGCCAGAAATGAAAGGAAAAAGCTGGACAAATGGGCACCAATATGCCAACTTATGGATTTTGTGTTAGGAAACTTTCAAAACTACTATACTCCTGGTGCGTATCTCACAACTGATGAGAAGCTGGTTGGTTTCCGCGCAAGATGACCATTCAAATAGTTTATGCCTAGTAAACCTGTTCGTCATGGCCTAAAGGCGTTTGTTTCAGTGAACTGTACGATAATGTACACTATGAATAAGGAAGTTTATTGTGGAAAACTGCCGGCGGGGCATTTTTATGTAAACAGCGCAGGAAAGGAGGTCGTCATGAGCATTGTGAAACCGATTTTAGGCACAGGACATAATATCACGGACAATAATTGGTTTACTATCTGTCCTCTAATTCAAGAACTTCTTGAGGAAAAGACTACTTATGTTGGAACAATCAGGCACAGCAAGAAAGAAGAACCTCAGAAATTTTTATCCAGCAAATTTCGAGAAATGAAGACTTCTGTTTTCGGTTTTGGACATGGTGCACACTTGTGTCTTACTGCGAAAGGAAAAAGAAGGCAGTAATTTTACTTGTCAGTATGCTCAATGACGCAGCGATTGGCGATTCCACTTGCTCTAAAGGCAAACCAGAAACTGTTACAATCTACAATCGCACAAAAATTGGAGATGACGTACCTGGTCAACTTTGTTATAATTAGGACTCAGCAACAACTACTAAAATGGCCAATAACAATTTTTACGATTTTGAAACATCGCTCCCATCAATAGTTTCATGCATTTATTCAGCAAACAACAACTGTTTCAAGGTCAAACGAGCTTATTTCCTTGACGAAATCAGTTGGCAAATGATGAAAACTCAAATTAAGGAATGTATCGACGTGATACCCAGACAACTAAGAGCTCGAGGGCTGATGTCGTTAGGAGAGGACCCAGAAGTAAAAACGGGAACAGTTGAACTAAAGAAAGAGGGCAAGGACTGGTGCAAACTATGTCGCAGATCAAGAAATAAATCAACACGAAGAGTGTGTACAAAATGTAATGAATGGGTGTTCATTGAACATTCGATAACTAACATTGTCTGTAAGAATTGTCCATGATTTCGTATTGTATATGTTTAGTCTAATCGTTTTTTGTGTACTATGAACTTCTTCATTAAAGTCAGTATGTATCATTTAATTACTTTTTGTGTAATTTTTTGTATTTTGAGCAGTAAATAGATGAAGCGACAAAAACTCATTTTGTGTTTAAAAAATTAAATGTGTAATCTCATCCCCCGTTACATAAGTATGAAGAAACTAGTTTACTCTTGCATTGGCAAGGAAGTTAAAAACAAATAAAATGATTAAACACAAAAATTGCGTCGCGGCCCTGTAGGACCTCGCAAAGCATTCACCCTCATTTGAGCATTATTTCTCATCTTCCATAATTCTCTCACTTTTTCTCTATCGAGTTTCTTTCTATCCTCAATTCACTTTATCCCTGGTTTCTTTGGGATTTCATTCTCTGATCTGATATTTCGCTTGTGTACCTCGTCTTTGTATGTGTTTCTGTCTTGAACTTCTATCCAATCGATTTGTGCTTTCTTTACCCAACTCTGACTCGTGTGATTCAGGATATTGTACATGTACGTCAGAATTCTGTTCTTGAGTCTTGTTGATGGTAGCCTGCTGATCTGCCCTTATTCTAGCATTGCTGCTAGGTTTGACATCTTCTCTGTGGTTTTCCTAGAGGGCAGTTTGTATCCCTCCTCTGTCAGCTTTGAACCTAGAGTTTTTCTCATGGTTTGGGATCTTCCTTCAGTGTGCTTTCCATGTAGCTTTTCGTATGGAGTGTTAGTCTCTCACTTGGTTATAGCATTTAGGGCTTGATTACTGTATTGTAGTGTTTGAATGGACAAGCACTTCTCATTATATATGTCTTGTGTTCTGCCGTACCGCTCTCTTCATTTTTTGTGTTCGAGTCTTCTGTAAGATTTTTTTTTCCTTCTGTAAGTTGGAGGATTTCACCTTCGTGTTTGAAATGTGTAACTTCGTTTATCTTGCCGTATTTCGTGTCGAATTTTTGTAAGTTTCATTTAGAGCAGAAGAGTTCAGACTTCTGGAAAGAGATTTGCAGGCCAACTTTTTGTTCATATTCTTTTAGTATTTCCATTTGTTTGGTTGCAGTTGCTTCATTATCCGAGAGTATGATCAGGTCGTCGGTTTCCATTCCCTCATTACTTTGGCCAGGACTAAGCTGAACAATAGTGAGGATAATCCGTCGCTTTGGCGTACTCCAGTTTTGATCATGAATGGGTCGGAGATTTCACCCATAAATTTAACTTTCTATGTTGTGCCAGCCAATGTCTGTCTGATTAGTCGTACTGTTCTTAGGTCGAGTTCTTGTTTGTCTAAAATGTTGAATTAGGATTACCAGTCAACAGAATCGTATGCTTTCTTGAAATGAAAGTGCAAGCGATTAGAGTATACCTGATAGTCTTGAAGTTTAGAACAGTTTTCATACTGAAGATATGTTCTGCGGATGAATGACTGGGCGGAAGTTATACATAGAAAACGTTGCAAACAACAGGGTGATACATGAGTAACGGCTGCAACTTCAGCCATAAGGGCTACCAGCTCTTCTGAAGTGATTGTCTGTTTCACATACACCAAAAGCTTCATCTCCTCCCATAACAAAGGAAATTTATACAAAGCCAGCAACATCACTAAAATATTATTCGCCACAGCTACTTGAACACCGTCTCTGAACATCACTATCGTTAAAACTTTCATGGATACCGAGGGGGAAATGGTGCACCTGTGATATTTTTGTCACATAAAAAAGTGTTTCTTTTTATCTCCTTTAAACAGTCAGAAAGTTAGTAAACGTACTTTTTTCAAGGTGGTTTGATAAGGATAGTAAAAAAGCAAGAAAAAAATATTTGTTTCGTAAACAACTCCCCGTACTTATCGACACAGTCTCCTCTGAGGGATATATACTTGGTCAAGCGATCCTCCAGCTTCTTCACCCTATCGGAAAAATAGGTTCTGTCAAATTCTGCAAAATAGCCGTTGACTGCAACTATCACTTTCTCACTTGATGAAAATTACTTCCGAGTGAGCCAAAGATTCAAGTAAGGGAACATGAAAAAATCATTTGGGGCTACGTCTGGTGAACGAGGTGCACGAGGAATCAATTCAAAGTCCAATTCATGTATTTCGCCATTGTTATAGCTAATGTTTGGCATGGTACAGCCGTGCTCAAAAGTATCCGAACGACCTTAATTGCATTTCGCCTGATTCGCATGCAACCCACATAACGCAGCTGTCTAGCAGGTCCTCTAATCGCTCCTTGGTACAGTCGTTTGACTATTGAAAATAGTTCCAACAAGTCACCACTTGCAAACACTGTTCTGTATCGCAATAACTCAAGATGTAAAGTAGTACCGCGATACTACAAATATCGGGGAACACCTTATCACAGATAAGACTGTCCTTCAGGCTTGTAAGCTCACATTTATTACAAAAATGTTCAAATGTGTGTGAAATCTTATGGGACTTAACTGCTAAGGTCATCAGTCCCTAAGCTTACACACTACTTAACATAAATTATCCTAAGGACAAACACATACACCCATGCCCGAGGGAGGACTCGAACCTCCGCCGGGATCACATTTATTGCAATAAGTGACATACCTGAAATGTTACCACTTCCATTATTACGTCAGATAGGTAATACACGTATAAGTTCGTCGTATTCATGATTTCCTCTTCAAAGTAACATACCGTACTTATTATTTAACACAAAATTACATTAAAAATTTATGTTATTCACGAGCAGCTAGTTGAGAATATGTATGAACTTCAAATGATACGTTGAACCGTCTCGTTCTGCATATGGATTCAAACCCAGGTCATGCAGACTAAGCAAAGATTTCGTGACTGACGGAAACTAACAGTCATTCCTGACTAGACATACAGAGAGTGATACACCTCGATTTTAGACAGTATCAGTTAGCAAATATCAACTTTAAATTACATAACGCAAACATTTTTAACAGACGCGAATTCCTACCAAGCATCTATCGCCCCTATTAAGGAACTACGAGAGTTGTTAAATATTGCTTCTTCACAAGTAACTTACTTGAAATGCCGTGAGGTAAAGCTTTGTGTTGGATAGAGATTCAAACCCAGAATCTAATCGGAATGTTGTCGAAGCACAATCAACTGTGACATACCGCATTTTCTCGGCAGTAGCAAGATGTTTTAATTGAAATGACGAGACGAAACATTAATTTTTTCCCCTCCAGGACTCCAACCCGGCACGTATCGCTGTTATATTCTAGAGAAAACGAACGTTAAATATGGGTTTGTTATACCAGCAGCGACATGTGAGCACGTTTGAACTAGAAATAATATAACGAAGAGTTCAGTGCTGACTGGGAATAGAGCTCCACACATAGCGTTGTTGACTACACACAAAGAGACGTCAGCTACCGAATTATTCTCCACCAGCAGCTCGGAATAACATCCTTGAACTTACAGTGATCTCGCAAATAGTTCTGTGTCTCACTGGGAGTCAAAAACGTCAGACATCGTTAGTGTTGACAACGAATGAAAATACATTAAAAATCAAAATTATTATCCACCAGCAGATAGGTGTTCTCGTGCTAGAGATTGATAATACATAATGAAAACTTTAGTGCCGGGCCAGGATTCGAACCCATTCACGATCAATATGTGGAGATGTTGAGGAATCTGCAGTTTTGAACAAACAACAAATTGTAATCGAGCTGTATTGTCACGAAGGGATCAAATTCCACGTTAAGGGCGGTCTGAGTCGCATTCCCAGTTCAGAACCAATTTAATCGACATATAGAAGCTCAAATAAAAGGTGGAATAAGTGTCCTGTGACCCTACATAGCGTTCGATTATTAAAAAAAATTGGCCAGATGCGAGGCACCGTTGAACTTAGTATGTGACATAAATTTCTGCTTGATACGTCAAACCGTTCCTGAGAAAAACGTAGCCTAAGTTGGACAGTTGGATAACAAATGACAAAAAAATATTTTATGGTGTGATATAAATACAAATTCACAATTTTCTCATTATTTCCTTCAGCTGTACTGTGGAATCTTGCTTTTTGGCAAAGTTCTTGATTCTAGACCAACGTGAAGTACCGTACCCAATAGGTTTCGATGAGAGCTTTCGAGTATCAATACATGTGACATATATGTGACGTTCTTGATTCTAGGCGAACGTGCAGTATCCAATAGGTTTCAACGACTGAGCTTTCGAGTGTCAATATATGTGACATAAATGGCGGTATCTTTTGATTACAATGGCTTAGAAGCTTCAATGTTTTACACCACCAAGGGACCGTTGTCCTTAGCACTTGACATAGATTTCAACTTGAGACGTCGAACCGTTCCTGAGGAAAAGTGTTTTTAGCACTCGGACAGACAGGCAGAGGGACAACAAAGTCATCCTGTAAGTGTTACATTTTTACCGACTGAGGTACAGAACCTTAAAAAGGAGTGGACAAAACTGTATTACAAATAAACATTCAAGACAAGTAATTTTTGCCTTATTTGATTTGTCATCAGGTAAAACGTCACAGTACATGGAAGACGTGATCACTGAGTCGGTAGCTCAACACACTTCACAGCATTTAGTTCCTTGATATATGCTGTTCCGGGAGTATTCGAATCTTGCGTCCTGCTCTTTAGAACACCAAGACGAGAAAGACTGCCGCGCGAGGTAGTCGTGCGGTTTAAGGCGTCTTATCACGGTTCGCGCGGCTTCCCCCGTCGGAGGTTCGAGTCCTCCTTCGGGCATGGGTATGTGTGTTGTCCTTAGCGTAAGATAGTTTAAGTTAGATTAAGTGTTGCGTAAGCCTAGGGACCGATGACCTCAGCAGTTAGGTCTCATACTGCTTACCACAAATTTTTATCCGAGAAAGACGATTGCAGGAAGCGATAAAATCTCGTATCGCTAAAAACAAGCGCTAGGTGACAGACTCGCATCAGCGATGTAATATCATTTTACAGTTGTAACCTTTTCCTTCAGGTCGATGTAGAGTTACACAAACTTATATTAAAATATAGTGATGGATACAGTGTGACATTGTTTGAAAAATTTTGAAATAAAACGAGAATGATGACGATTACGTTGAATCAATGTCTGATCTGTGGAATTGATACAGAGCTCCAGTTGTCGTACTGTGTGTTGTAAGTGCAAGTGGTATGTTTACTCTGGGTCATTGTTACCAAAACTTTACACGAATCGATTGGGCAATGCAACTCCCAATACCAATAAATAAATACAGTCGTTGCAAAATACATTCAGCGCCTTAGGCACTGAACCATCTGGCCATGTTCAAAACTGGTAACTTTGGCTCCTGTGTACGTAACAAATAATTTAAATGGTCTCACCTCTAAAACAGCAACGGTGGAACGCAATATATTCTGGTCTCTCACAAAAAATATGAATATAATAACTACAGGCTCAGCAGTGTGCAATCATAAATGAGAACATTTAAGAAAATTCAACTTCTTTAAAAAAATTAAATGTAAATGTCGCGTGACTACGGCCTCCCGTCGGGTACATCGTTCGCCGGGTGCAAGTCTTTCGATTTGACGCCACGACGGCGACTTGCGCGTCGATGGAGATGAAATGATGATGATTAGGACTACACAACACCCAGTCCCTGAGCGGAGAAAATCTTCGATCCAGCCGGGAATCGAACCCGGGCCCTTAGGATTGACATTCTGTCGCGCTGACCACTTTTTTTTTTTTAATCTAATTTTGTTCGCTTTCGTTCGTTGTATCTGCTCGGGGCGGACGTCGTAAGACATCCGTTTTAAGTTCTTTGTTGATCGAGTAACTCAGTTTTTTTTTTTATTATAGAGGACAGCTAACCCTCTGACCGAACACGCTGAGCTACCGTGCCGGCTTTCTTTTGTTCGTTGCATCTGCTCGAGGCGGACGTCCTAAGACACCCGTTTTAAGTTCTTTGTTGATCGAGTAACTAAGTTTTTTTATTACAGAGGACAGCTAACCCGCTGACCGAACACGCTGAGTTACCGTGCCGGCACCACTCGGCTACCGGGGGCGGACTTTAAAAAAATATATTACCTGGATTGGGAGGCGGTACTGATTATGGTGAATTACTAACACTTGAGTTTTCTTAGAAAAATTATATTGCAAGTTAAGTTTGTCTTTTCAGAAACATCTGACAACTGAAGCTACATTACTCACAACTGATCCACAAACAATGAGATTTAAACTGCAATTATTATCTAACTTCATTAATCCAACATAAATACAAATCATCAAATTACACAAAGCTCTGTTAACATATCCTTAAAAGCATTACAAAAAATGAAATATCTAACTAGTCTTTTTCTCAAAGCAGTTTACGTAGATTCTGGGATTGCTCAACAGTTGCAAATTACCAGCCAACTCACTTATACTAACACGCTGGCAAAGACAAAAATCATAATTATTTAAATCTTTACCTTACTTGCCTGAAGACTTCTGCTTCCATTTTCAACAATACTGACATACCTACATTAATCTAACTATTGGTCGCTTCACACAGCACACCACAGAAGCTGCCTACTCCACCGTCTTTCCCTCACAGACAGCTACATAAAGCTACCTCTCTTACTCCAACAAAGCAGTACAGTATCTTCGCCTCTGTGGTCGCGCATAGTCAGCGATCCACATTATCGAGCCTATCAGAGACATTCATCATTTATAGTACCCTAGTTTCATTTTAATTTATTAATATTCTTATCTTGTTCTGGTGCCACATACAGGTGTGCCCCAGTATACTCCTTTCAACAGCAGCGAACACTGAAGGGCCATTTTCATACCTCAGGCGCTACCCGTCTCGACACTATGCAGGGCATTTCATTACTGTTAAAAGAGGCATGTAGGAAATCCGAAAGTGCACTAATGTGCTTGATAATTAAGTGGTTGAAATGAACACTTGGCTCAGAATCATTTCCCCCATTGCTTGCATGCGCAAGTTGCAGTGAGGAAGTGCTTATTGATGAATATTCTCCAACACAGTTCAGTTTCATGTCCTCAAATTCTACCAAGCGATCCATTCTTCGTCAGTAATCTTGGCTATTTTTCCGAGGCTTGACCCATTTCCTCATTAGTCTACATCATGATGATAAATTTCCCCCAGTTGGGATGGCGCCTGTTGTGAAACTGTTTACTCCACATTCATTCGGCTTGCCGAGCACTACTGATCAAACGTATCTGAGCACCATTAAAGGCTATAGTATCCCTACTAGTGGCGATACATATGGGTGAAGATGAGCTTGTGTAGGTCTCGAGGCAGAGTAGTGTGGAGAGCTATCACGGAGAGCGGACGCGGAGCGCCGTATGGGCAACACCGCTGACACGGCTGTTTACTTGCAGTCGACGATATGCCAGGCCAGTCAATTCTTAAGGCGAACATGTTTGAGAAAATCGCTCTTATCTAGCCACGGATTTCCCAAGCAAGCTGGTACACGGTCAAACAATGTTTGTCAGTTTAACCTCACTTTGAAGCGGACGCCATTCGTGTTCATGTGTATTTTGAGAGTAGTGAGAACGGCCACAAATGCAGACAGAGCAGTCCTGGCATTGTCTTTGGCACTGTTGTTTAAAGAAGAAGAAGAAAACAGGACTGTGGTCCAGGGGATGGCGTAAAATGAGAGATTTACCCATGAAAATATATAATGATAATATTACGTTCAGAACCCGATGATTACATCAACTTTCTTCGAATGGACAATGAAACTTTTTGAGCCTTATTAAGCCTCTCCTGAAAGAGCAAACTTGCCAGTCAAGTTCACTCTTATCTAGCCACGGATGTGTCAAACAAGTCCTTACGCGAACTAAGAAACCTTGTCAATTTAACCTTACTTTTGCAGCAGACAGTTTTCGTGTATATGAATGCGTGGTTTCTATTCTTTCGGACATGTCCGAAAGAACAGACACCAAGCATTCATATACCTGTTAAGCCTAGCTGGACAGTGAATCCACCTTCTTCAGTGCGAATGCACGAATACGTCCGATCTCTTGTGGGAATCTGTGAGTAGCGAACGGATGTTCAGTTTAATGGGCAGAGACTGCGGATATGTAGGGCTCAATGGGAGTGTGGATCGGCCGTGAAGCGCGTCGAGAAGTCCGTGCATTGGGGAAAAGGTGGTGTCGCAGAAAATGGTTCAAATGGCCCTGAGCACTATGGCACTTAACAGCTGTGGTCATCAGTCCCCTAGAACTTAGAACCACTTAAATCTAACTAACCTAAAGAGTCCACACACATCCATGCCCGAAGCAGGATTCGAACCTGCGACCGTAGCGGTCGCGCGGTTCCAGACTGAAGCGCCTACAACCGCTCGGCCACCTCGGCCGGCGTGGTGTGGCAGATGGTGCAGTGGTTACCGCACCTGTCTAGTAAGCAGTAGATCCCAGGCTCGAATTCCGGTCTGGTACACATTTTCGCTCGTCGTCACTGATTCCGCTTAATGTCCCGCTGCAGCTGACAGCAGTGATCCCACTTCTGTTTCCTTTCCGCATATGCTATATTTTGGCGCTGGGTGTAGGTAAAGCATTTCTAAAATTGTCTTTGGCACTGTGTTTAAAGAAGAAGAAAACAAGCCGCTGCTCCTGACAATGCTTTAAAATGAGAAATATACAACTGGAAACCTGTTAATGGAAATGTTTCAATCAGAATTTGATGATTCTGCGAATGGACAGTGAAACGTTTAATAACTTGTTTAGCGTTACTTCAGCCTCACACTGAAAAAGAAAACACAAGAATTCGAAAATTTATTCTCTTCCCCACATCATCCGTGGAAGAACCAGATGACTTCTATTTCTTTTATTTCATTCCATTCCGCTTGTATGTCACTGTATGCCTAAAATACTGATTTTGTCCATGCATAATGTGTGGCTGGAAAAGATGTGGTACCTCTATCAGGTTGGTAATTCTCAGTGGTTTTTTATACTTGATCGTAGTTTTCATCGTAGTGGAAACTCACGATACAGCGAAATAAATCATAATAAAACAATTTTTCACTAAACATACAGGACGAAACGTCGACACAAAGAACGTCCGCCGCCTTGTCAAACTTTCCGTCAATAAAAATTTCTCGCGAACACGTCAAACACGATCTATGCTCGACAGACACGTTAAACCGCAGCGTACACGGTCAAATATTTGACAAGCATACTTATGTTTGACAAAATGTTTGATCGTTTACGGGCGGCCTTACGCTGAGATCGACTAACACGGATCTGGCTTTCGAATCGCGCCGTGCTCATGGTTCCGTGTGCTAACTGTTCCGGTCATTCGCGCTGGTCGCGTTTTGTGCTTTTCTCCGCTCAAGTCTCTGCTCGGTATTCGGACACTCTGCTCTCACACCGATTAACCCGTACATAAAGTTTTCCTCTTCCGGAGTCCAGCTCCCAGGGGGTTTAGTTCGAGCACCCACCGTCTGCTAGAGTAGTGACGTTTGTACGGAGTGGACAATTTCGCGACGTTGCCACACACGTGCAGCTACGAAAGAGGCGACGGAGGATTTTCTTCCACGTGTGATGCTTTTATTTTTTTCATAGAGCTAATTTTTGGCCACCATGAAAGCGAAGTTTTTACAATGCTGGCAGGAACAGTTGCGCATGCAGCAGCAACATCGTCTGCAGCAGAAGCGCATACGGGAGCCGCTCAAACAGAATAACGGAATCGATGCACTCACACGCCATCTGTGACAGTTTGCCGCACTACTCTCCTGCGAGACCCGCCCCATCGCATCTGCTTCCAAATCAATATCCGCTGGCCGGGATACTAAACCCCTCCTCCCACGTGAAAAGGCCACTTAGGACCGAAAATAGCTAGGTTTCTGCCCTGACAACCGGGTCGAGCAGACTCCACACTACTTTTCGCAGTCGTGACGTCACTGGTGGGTTTTCGACTATCGACTTTTGCGAGCGCTTGCGAATGACGTCTGTGTGAGCTGTATGCAGTTCGATTATTCATGTCCTTTGTAATGTGTGTGCTACAATACGCCATTTTCAAAGCAATAGCATAATTAAAATGTATCACAAACACCCAGTAACGATATAAGGCTTGAAGAAATATTATGATAACAAAGACGTGACACATATACAGTACGAGTAACCCGTAGCGTGAGGGATCTTCCGCAGTATTTGATGACATTTAACATTTCCGTCTTATTAGAGAATTAAGGGTGAAATAAATATTTGGCTGTTTATTTCCGAATATGTGGCGACGTCCGAGGATCCTTAGACGTCAGCTTTACTTGCTGCGACTAAAACGAGCAGCAATTAAATTCATGCTCTTTCTTCCCACAAATACTTCGCTGTTTATTTCCGAATATGTGGCGATTCTCGAGTGTTTGATCAGGCAAGAACCTCAGAGGACAGCTTAAATCACTGCGTGTGAAACGTGAGCAATAAGAATCATAAGTCACAAATATTTCTCAAAGTTGCGCAATCACAGCCACAAATCAATGGGATTCTCCTGTCACTAACATATCCACAAACATCAGCTCGGCGCTATAGCGATCGAGAAATCGATAGTTTTGTTTCTGGTACCCTTCACAGCACCACTACATCACTATTAGTCTGTTCCTGAAAAAAAATAGTGTAAAACGTACTGAACCCCCGAAAACCATCTCAAAACTGGAGAGGGCGTGACAGTCCCTGGCAGCGGATGCATACCTGAAGTAGTCAATACCGACTTAGCATGCGCCTCCGAAGCGGCGGAAGATTGCGAAGAGTCTAGTGTAACGGCTGGTCCATCTGTTATCGGCGGGGTTGAGAAGTGGTCCACCAGTGAGTGCAGAAAGGAGGGCGCCGGTTCCAGGGCTGCGGTCATAGTGGCACCGATATTGGTGAATTCCGCCGACGGCCAACATCGGCCGAAGACGACCGATCGTTTCAAATCATTACTCCGCTACGGGCGCGGTCACGCGGCAGCCGATCTCATCTCCCAAACGTACAGACTTCGTACAACAATCGGTGAAATTCAGAACACTTTTTCGTCAGTCAGAACATAGACGTTCTCCCACACGGAATATGGAGTGTGAGAAACGGATAAGATAACTTCAAGAAAGAAAGAGTTTTTGGCATCCTAGTGATGAAAATATCATAGTCGGGTATACCTTGGCAGCTATAGACTGAAATCTTAGGTTTATTGGAAACTAAAAATAGGCGACATCTTTATTGGAAGTTGTAGGTGTAAATTACACCATCACAAGAAAAAAATAGAAATAAATAAAATAAAATAAGAAGTATCAAGTGAGAAGGGTGGCGTATCTTATTCTTATAGTTATTGCAGTGGATATTTTTTGGGTCGTGGTAGTTTGGCATTAGCTGTTTACAAATTATTATTATACTGCTGATTGGCTTTTTTATGCCAATAGGGTGATGCTTCTGTTATATGAAGTGGATTGTACATGTGGTGTACAGTAGCTATGTACAGGGTGACAGTTATTGAATTATTTAAAATAAAATCGTCATAACTTGTGAACGGTTTGCGTTAGGACGTTGGCGCCAGGGCATGATGGGAATTACTATGGTTTGGTTTAGCGACGAAGCCCACTTTCATTTGGACGGGTTCATCAGCAAGCAAAATTGGCGCATTTGGGGGACTGAGAATCCGCATTTCGCGATCGAGAAGTCTCTTCACCATCAACGGGTGACTGTGTGGTGTGCCTTTTCCAGTCACGGAGTAATCGGTGCGATATTCCTTGATGGCACGGTGACTACCGAATGGTACCTGAAGGTTTTGGAAGATGATTTCATCCCCATCATACAAAGTGACCCTAATTGCAGCAAGATGTCGTTCATGCAAGACGGAACTCGACCCCATTGAAGCAGGAGAGTGTTTGATGTCCTGGAGGAGCACTTTGGGGACCGCGTTCTGGCTCTGGGGAACCCAGAGGTCACTGGCATGGGTCTCAACTGACCGCCATATTCTCCTGATCTGAGCACACGCGACTCCTTTTAAGTGGTACTGCGTTAAAGACAACTTGTACAGCAATAACCCCAAACCCATTGCTGCGCTGAAAACAGCCATTCAGGAGGTCATCGACAGCATAGATGTTCCGACACTTCAGCGGGTCATGCAGCATTTCGCTATTCGTCTGCACCACATCATCGCCAATGATGGCAGGCATATCGAACATGTTATAAACAAATACGAATATCTTTAGTGACGTTTACATATTGAAAAAGTGTTTGTACGCCGTAGTTTGTAAGTACTTTACGTTTTTTTCATGTTGTTGTGGTCTTCAGTCCAGAGACTGGTTTGATGCAGCTCTCCATGCTACTCTATCCTGTGGAAGCTTCTTCATCTCCCAGCACCTACTGCAACCTACATTCTTCTGAATCTGTTTACTGTATTCATCTCTTGGTCTCCCTCTACGATTTTTACCCTCCGCGCTGCCCTCCAGTACTAAATTGGTGATCCCTTGATGCTTCAGAATGTGTTCCACAAACCGATCCCTTCTTCTAGTCAAGTTGTGCCACAAATTTCTCTTCTCCCCAATTCTATTCAATACCTCCTCATTAGTTATGTGATCTACCCATCTAACCTTCAGCATTCTTCTGTAGCACCACATTTCGAAATCTTCTATTCTCTTTTTGTCTAAACTATTTATCGTCCACGTTTCACTTCCATACATGGCTCACTCCATACATATACTTTCAGAAACGACTTCCTGACACTTAAATCCATACTCGATGTTAACAAATTTCTCTTCTTCAGAAACGCTTTCCCTGCCATTGCCAGTCTACATTTTATATCATCAGTTATTTTATATCATCAGTTATTTTGCTCCCCAAATAGCAAAACTTCTTTACTACTTTAAGTGTCTCATTTCCTAATCTAATTCCCTCAGCATCACCCGACTTAATTCGACTACATTCCATTATCCTCGTTCTGCTTTTGTTGATGTTCATCTTATATCCTCCTTTCAAGACACTGTCCATTCCGTTCAGCGTTTGTCATGTAGTTCAATAATTGTCACCCTGTACTTCCACTTTTCATATCTAATGCTAAACTTTATGCTTATCTTTCACAAACATGATCAATGACTGTCATTGAAGGTTAATTAACGTACGCCTGCACAACTTTGAATAAATACAGCGAACAGAGCGTTTGCAATTTGCTGTTCAAGATCATCACTAGTTAGCTCTAGGGGAAGGTTTCTCCCGTCATCTCAGGTATTCGTAAAACTTGTCCGATAACTGAGGACAGAGTGTACAGTACTCGCCACAGTTCTCTTCGAGACCTATGTAGCTCATTCACATGCCATTCAGCGTCTTTTCAATAGCAAAAGCTGCAGTACAGCACTCGTCTCCAGCACAGAGGTGTAATGGTATCCATCCCACCCTAAGAGGTTAACATCTAACCTGCTTCCTTGACCCCATCAAAAACTGACGAATGAAATCGGACATACTGTCACGGCACTCTCTGCCGATGTTAACGGGCAACCACCAGTGACCGCGTCAGACTACCGTTGTCGGTGCCACTATGGAAGTAGCCCAATTCCTTGGGCGGCAGTGGGAATCTCGAGAGCGGCGCCCTGTTCCTTGGGTGAAAGTAGGGTAGTGGAGCGCGCTGTGGAGGCGACAGGGTGTATGCATACTGCCGCATTTGGGAGCATTTGTCAATAGAGAAACTACTGCGACAGAGTCTGACGCCCTGCAGGTCCGCCGTCGGCAGCGCGAGGATCCAAAAGGTCGCAGGTGAAGGAGGAGAGCGCCGTGACGTCATCGTACTCGATTTTTGAAAGGCGTCATCACACAGCAGCTCAGCGGAAGGCACGCTCACCTGGCCAACCCCAAGGGGCAGTGGGGGCTGTTACCGCACGTATACAGGGTGTTACAAAAAGGTGCGGCCAAACTTTCAGGAAACATCCCTCACACACAAAGAAAGAAAATATGTTATGTGGACATGTGTCCGGAAACGCTTACTTTCCATGTTAGAGCTCATTTTATTACTTCTCTTCAAATCACCTTAATCATGGAATGGAAACACACAGCAACAGAACGTACCAGCGTGACTTCAAACACTTTGTTACAGGAAATGTTCAAAATGTCCTCCGTTAGCGAGGATACGTGCATCCACCCTCCGTCGCATGGAATCCCTGATGTGCTGATGCAGCCCTGGAGAATTGCGTATTGTATCACAGACGTCCACAATACGAGCACGAAGAGTCTCTACATTTGGTAAAGGGTTGCGAAGACAAGAGGTTTCAAATGCCCGCATAAATGAAAGTCAAGAGGGTTGAGGTCAGGAGAGCGTGGAGGCCATGGAATTAGTCCGCCTCTACCAATCCATCGGTCACTGACTCTGTTGTTGAGAAGCGTACGAACACTTCGACTGAAATGTGCAGGAGCTCCATCGTGCATGAACCACATGTTGTGTCGTACTTGTAAAGGCACATGTTCTAGCAGCACAGGTAGAGTATCCCGTATGAAATCATGATAACGTGCTCCATTGAGCGTAGGTGGAAGGACATGGGGCCCAATCAAGACATCACCAACAATGCCTGCCCAAACGTTCACAGAAAATCTGTGTTGATGATGTGATTGCACAGTTGCGTGCGGATTCTCGTCAGCCCACACATGTTGATTGTGAAAATTTACAATTTGATCACGTTGGATTGAAGAATCATCCGTAAAGAGAACATTTGCACTGAAATGAGGATTGACACACTGTTGGATGAACCATTCGCAGAAGTGTACCTGTGGAGGCCAATCAGCTGCTCATAGTGCCTGCACACGCTGTACATGGTACGGAAACAACTGGTTCTCCCGTAGCACTCTCAATACAGTGACGTGGTCAAAGTTACCTTGTACAGCAGCAACTTCTCTGACGCTGACATTAGGGTTATCGTCATCTGCACGAAGAACTGTCTCGTCCATTGCAGGTGTCCTCGTCGTTCTAGGTCTTCCCCAGTCGTGAGTCATAGGCTGGAATGTTCCGTGCTCCCTAAGACGCCGATCAATTGCTTCGAACGTCTTCCTGTCGGGACACCTTCGTTCTGGAAATCTGTCTCGATACAAACGTACCGCGCCACGGCTATTGCCCCGTGCTAATCCGTACTCTGGGTTCCTGTTTGTTAAACTGCCCAGTTGGTTCTTTGCTTAACAATTGACGTTGAGTATACTGGTGACACACACGTGGCTTCTAATTTTGTTGTTGCTTAGAGGGCAATTTAAAGACGTTTGTCTTAAGGTTAATTAAATCCTGCTGCACACTTTTACATACAAATGCTGCTTGGCGTCACTGATACATACGGTACCATATGGCGAGAAACTGTTTGCTAAACAAAGTGAAACAAATGTGAGTGTATGCTTTCCCGGCGTATACAGCTGGCGAAGAGTTCTCGGGCTTCCAGCCGGGTGGCGGTGTCTTCAAACAGCGACGTTTCGACGAGTGACATACTCATCATCTTCTGGCGAAGTGCCGAGACCTTGCGGATGCCGGTCCCTTTATACCTGCTGTGTGCCCCCCACCACCTGGCCGCGGGAGGCTGGGTCCAGAGGAGCCGGCGGGCGAGGTGGAGGGGGAAGCGGGTGCGCCGTTCGTGTCTCCGTCAGAGCATTCTGATTGCGTCTCGTGAGCTGGACGGTTCTTGTTGCGTTCCTGGCGTATTGCGGCTAATGCTGGATTCCAGGCCGCGCTCAGTTGATAGCCTTCGTCCCTGTTCACAAGGTTCTCGTGGACCCGTATTTCTATTGATTCTTTAATGACGCTATCCCAATAGCTCCCGGCTCGGCATAGCACCCTGGTGTTTTCGAAGTCAAAGGTGTGGTTTTCTTTGATGCTATGTTCAGCTATAGCAGATTTCTCTATCTGTCCAAGTCGAACATGCCTGATGTGTTCCTCGCACCTTTTTGAGATGCAGCGCTGCGTTTGACCAATGTACTGCACACCACATTCGCAGGCAATGTTGTATATACCAGGTGTGTTTAGTTTTAGTGGGTCTTTAGCTGAGCCCAGCAGCTCTTTCGTCTTCGGCGGTGGTCGGAAGACGGTATTTATGTTAGATTTTCTTAATAGCCTCCCGATTTTGGCTGATGTGGGCCCCAAATATGGAAGAAAGGCGAGTCTCTTGTTAACTTCCTCTTCCTGAACTTTGTCAGCCTGTCTCCTCTTGAAGGCCCTGCCAATCTGTGTTTCACTGTACCCGTTTTTCCGAAATACCTCTCTTAGGTGGTGTAATTCGTCTGAGAGGCTTTCTTTGTCACAAATGACGTGCGCCCTATGCACCGAGGTGGTCAGTACTGACTGGCGTTGCGCCGGATGGTGGCAGCTGGTTGCATGGAGGTACGGTCTGTGTGTGTCTTTTTTCTATATACTGAATGGCCCAGCGTGCCATCCGCTTTCTTCCTGATCAGTATGTCCAGGAATGGAATACAGCCATTCTCTTCTACTTCCATCGTGAAGGTTATATTCTCATGTATGCCGTTTAGGTGGTCCATAAACTCCTCCAGTGCCTGCCTGCCATGCTGCCAAATCACGAAAGTGTCGTCCACATAGCGGAAGAAGTGCCTGGGTTTACGGTGAGCAGTTTGTAGTGCCACCTCCTCAAAGTGTTCCATATAAAGATTCGCGATCCCTGGAGCAAGGGGAGATCCCATGGCCACTCCATCGAGTTGATAGTGTCCAGAATCGGCCGTAGAGGCACCCCATCTTTGTGAATCTTGGGCAACCCGTGCAGGCGCGGTGTCGTTGGCGCTCTGGGATACTCGCACAGTTATGGACTGGCCAAATACCTGGCGACACTATTGAAACCACTGGTGGGACACTGCAGTCATCACGTGAAAAACTCCGCGGATTTCGTTAGAATACTGAAGGACATCCGAATACAGAGTGATGACCTACTCGTGAGCTTCGACGTCACCTCCTTGTTCCCAAAAGTACCGCTACAAGACGCCTTGGCGCTCCTTAATCGGCACTTCGAGCCTGAAACAGTGAAGCTCTTTGAATATGCACTTACGACCACCTACTTCAAGTGCAATGGAGAGCATTATGAACAAGTGGATGGAGTGGCCATGGGATCTCCCCTTGCTCCAGGGATCGCGAATCTTTATATGGAACACTTTGAGGAGGTGGCACTACAAACTGCTCACCGTAAACCCAGGCACTTCTTCCGCTATGTGGACGACACTTTCGTGATTTGGCAGCATGGCAGGCAGGCACTGGAGGAGTTTATGGACCACCTAAACGGCATACATGAGAATATAACCTTCACGATGGAAGTAGAAGAGAATGGCTGTATTCCATTCCTGGAAATACTGATCAGGAAGAAAGCGGATGGCACGCTGGGCCATTCAGTATATAGAAAAAAGACGCACGCAGACCTGTACCTCCATGCAACCAGCTGCCACCATCCGGCGCAACGCCAGTCAGTACTGACCACCTCGGTGCATAGGGCGCACGTCATTTGTGACAAAGAAAGCCTCTCAGACGAATTACACCACCTAAGAGAGGTATTTCGGAAAAACGGGTACAGTGAAACACAGATTGGCAGGGCCTTCAAGAGGAGACAGGCTGACAAAGTTCAGGAAGAGGAAGTTAACAAGAGACTCGCCTTTCTTCCATATTTGGGGCCCACATCAGCCAAAATCGGGAGGCTATTAAGAAAATCTAACATAAATACCGTCTTCCGACCACCGCCGAAGACGAAAGAGCTGCTGGGCTCAGCTAAAGACCCACTAAAACTAAACACACCTGGTATATACAACATTGCCTGCGAATGTGGTGTGCAGTACATTGGTCAAACGCAGCGCTGCATCTCAAAAAGGTGCGAGGAACACATCAGGCATGTTCGACTTGGACAGATAGAGAAATCTGCTATAGCTGAACATAGCATCAAAGAAAACCACACCTTTGACTTCGAAAACACCAGGGTGCTATGCCGAGCCGGGAGCTATTGGGATAGCGTCATTAAAGAATCAATAGAAATACGGGTCCACGAGAACCTTGTGAACAGGGACGAAGGCTATCAACTGAGCGCGGCCTGGAATCCAGCATTAGCCGCAATACGCCAGGAACGCAACAAGAACCGTCCAGCTCACGAGACGCAATCAGAATGCTCTGACGGAGACACGAACGGCGCACCCGCTTCCCCCTCCACCTCGCCCGCCGGCTCCTCTGGACCCAGCCTCCCGCGGCCAGGTGGTGGGGGGCACACCGCAGGTATAAAGGGACCAGCATCCGCAAAGTCTCGGCACTTCGCCAGAAGATGATGAGTATGTCACTCGTCGAAACGTCGCTGTTTGAAGACACCGCCACCCGGCTGGAAGCCCGAGAACTCTTCGCCAAAGTGAAACAAGTATTTACTTTAGAGTTAAATATCAAAGTATTAATTTTATCGCAATTAATTTTATACCGACTTACTACCAGGCACTTAAATGTGATTTGCAGAGTATCCATGGGGATGAAGATGTAGACTTAATGGGATCAAAATTGACAGAATAAAACTTTGCAGCTTCCAACCATCTGGTAAGGACGGGCTGAAGGAGTAGCAGTAGCTCACGTAGACTCTTTTTGTAAGCAGCTACACGTGCAGGGACTTTCGAAAACATCTGTATAAAAAAAATTCAATTTAAAATGACTGATTTATTTTCTTCAGCTTTGGGATCATTGAACCTGATTTAAACCTAAATTTTGCACATTCCTTTTTAGTCGAGGTTATCAGATTATTGACATGTTGTAACCTCCCCACAAAATTTAATAAATAATAATATGAATAATGAATGTGATTCTAATTTTAGCGTAACCTCCCCACAAAAAATTGAAATAAATAAATATTATTTGGTTAATGATTCTAATTTTTGTGTAACCTCAGAACAAAATCGGTTCCCATTTATAACCTCCCTACAGAAATTCATTCACATTTAGCCTCCACACAAATTTTGTTTCCCACTTAATGTACCCACAAAAATTTTTTTCTCATTTAGTGTAAGCTCGAAACAGAAAAATTCCTATACCTCGTAATAAAAATAAATAAATTCAGTAACCTGGTAAATTTTGGACGACAGCAGTGCTGCGTCATGACCCTGTAAGATCATTCTGAATAAAAAGCAAAAATTCTTACCTCAATAAAGTCGCCAACTACTGCTCTTACAATAGCTTTTTCCGGCACAGCTCTGTGCAATGCTGGCCTATAGATTTGTCATTTATGAAAGGAAGCAACTGATTTTTCTTTTGCAACAATCGGAATGATCATGGATTGGAGAAATTAGTAAATTCTTTAAATTGAAATGAATGATTGTTAGAAATTACTTTATATGACAAAGATTATTATTAGGACATTTTTAAAAGATTTACATGGGAGTTCACATAACATTACTAGATATGTGCAAGGCTGCTTTTACCTTATACTATAACGCTCAGGCTCCGCCATCGCTGCACCACGACCGGCCCAGCCAACACGATACACCAGACTGCTCGCTAGCAACAACCCACTGCTACAGTTACACAGTTCCTACTGCAGTCAACACTGCTCTTTGGTCTCAGATTCTCTTATAGCTTACATATTGCAGGCAGCGCATACCTCTTACATAACCCTCCACTGGTGGGGGGCAAAAATTTGGCAGCGATGGGGAGTCAATTAGACTTGGCATGAGCAACAAATTTTTCTATAATCTACTTAATTAACTAAGTCTACAGTCACAGAGTATATACATTGTTGATAAATGCAGAACATATTAAGAAAGACAAAATGTATGTGCAATGAATACAAAATATATTAACAAATGACATCAAGTGCACACGCACAGTAAAATTCTTTTCCATTTTTACAACTAATAAGCATATCAAGGAGTGAAATAAGTGCACACGCACTGTAGAAGTCTTTAGCATTTTTAGGACAACTGATCTTGCTGACAAATGAAATGAAGTGCACACGCACTGTATTAGGTCAGAAGGTGAACGACATTAAGTCTTATGCTAGTCATCATTGAGAATTACACTAGTCTATCAACCGATTTGAGTAATTGGTGGCACTCATCGCCTACTTACTAAACATTTCTGTACTCTGTATGAAGTATTACAGAATATTGTTCATAAGTCATCTGATTACAGTGAACATTGGCACTCATTGGCCAGTTACAAACCATTTTTATGCATTATTCAAAAGTGATCATTCAAAACAAGAGTTAATTAATGGCGTACCATTTACATAATTCATCTAGTTATAGTAATCATTAGCACTCATTGGCCAGTTACAAACCATCAGAAGTCATCATTCAAAACAGGAGCTAATGAGTGTAGCATCAAGCTACTGGTATTCATATATAGTAGCATGTAAGTGACATAATACAAATTTAAAATATAAGAAAAAGTGGCATTCATTGGCCAGTTACTAAAGATATAGCAAGTATTGAATATTACAAAACATTTCTCATCATTCAAGTGACATATGACATATTTATAATAATTATTGGCACTAATTGGCCAGTTACAAACCATCAGAAGTCATCATTCAAAATGAGAGTTAATTATTAGCATAGCATTTATAGAGTATAACAAAAATATTATTTACAGAAATTATTGGCATAGCATGTACGCATTATTACAAAATATCATTCACTATTACTCAGGACTCATCATTCAAGTGACATAGGACATATTTAAAATGTAACACACTGTAACTATAACTCAAGGTCTGTGGTTAGAAAACATCATTCAGTATTACTCAGAACTCTCTTAAACTGGTAGCATTATTTGGGACTGGTAATACATTTTTTTTTGGTGCTAGCAATGCATTGCGTTGGGATCGATAATTAATTGCCGGGGCATGAAAATATTTGCTTTTGACTTATTGCTGCAAATAACGATTAGTAACGTCATTCGTCATGAGTCAGCTGTAGCAAGGTTATGAAACAAGTGGAGTATATGTGATCACATTAATGAATGACACACACAAATGGGTAAATAAAAAAAAAAGCAAGTACTAGAACAGATTTAATGACTAACTGCTTATAGCACATTAATTTCATGAATAGCTTCTCCTGGAAAAAATACAAAATGGATTATTCAGATGAAAGAAGAAACGCATATTATGCTGAAAAGTAGAGAACTTCGAATTAACAGGTAATGAAACATGTACTCAATATGTATGTACTCTAGCTGTCCTTTCCAAAACATTCAGTCATTATACCATGCGACATAAGACATATTGTCAAAACGAACTGCAACAAATACTTAAATAACTACATAGCATTTCTTAACTAACAGTAAATATATAAACTTCATCATTATCCTCATCTGCAAAGAAAAACTTCATTATTCATATTACCATAACTTCATTACTATCATCACATGCAAAGAAAAACTTCATTATTCATATTAGCATATTCTTCATATAAGAATTCATCACCATTCATTATCATCTGCAAAAAAGACACTTCATTATTCATATTACCATTTACTTCATACAACTATTCATAGTATAGGGTTTCTTATTACTAGCATATTTCATCAGTAAGACTAAGATATATAGTTCTTGTCTGACAGCCTGCATCAATCGCCTCGTTTCTGAAAGAAAAAATTAGTTAAGACTGCTATCATACGATGTGTATAGTATATTCTTGTTAGTGTTTGTTAATTCTGATCCATTTACTCTTCGTGACGAGGTATTGCATCTTCTTTCGTTCATTCCGAAGGTGAAATTCCCATTTCATAGTAATCCACTGTGGTTTGTTTAATTTATTTCTTTTACACGTTATTGCTTTCTGAAAATATTGAATAAGGATTAAAATCTTGCATTTAAATCTTATACCCATTAAATAAAAACTGGTTTCTAGTGATATAATTAAGCATACAGCATAGCATGACAGAAAACGTATTATGTCAAAAACATAGACAGTTTTCAAGTGCAAAAAATGTACACACAGTATCATAATGTAGTAGTAAAAAAATGTAAAATAGTCACGATGTTAAGATATCATAAGGCAAAATGTCAAAGTCAACTGGTGTTTGTTACATCTTAAACATTTCATAGTGCATACAAACAAAACAGGAAAACAATCATACATACACGAAAAATGTAAAATGTGCACGGTCTGATATATAATGACAAGAAATGACTTTCTTTGTGTTCAGCTTGTATGTTGTGTAGTTGATAGAGGCGAGAGTTGAAGTCTTTAATGGAGAAAGAATTTGATAAAATAGTAATGGAGAAAGAATTTGATAAAATAGTAGGAACTGTGTAGCAGTAAGTTGTTGCTAGCGAGCAGTCTGGTGTATCGTGTTGGCTGGGCCGGTCGTGGTGCAGCGATGGCGGAGCCTGAGCGTTATAGTATAAGGTAAAAGCAGCCTTGTGCATATCTAGTAATGTTATGTGAACTCCCATGTAAATCTTTTAAAAATGTCCTAATAATAATCTTTGTCATATAAAGTAATTTCTAACAATCATTCATTTCAATTTAAAGAATTTATTAATTTCTCCAATCCATGATCATTCCGATTGTTGCAAAAGAAAAATCAGTTGCTTCCTTTCATAAATGACAAATCTATAGGCCAGCATTGCACAGAGCTGTGCCGGAAAAAGCTATTGTAAGAGCAGATAGTTGGCGACTTTATTGAGGTAAGAATTTTCGCTTTTTATTCAGAACGATCTTACAGGGCCATGACGCAGCACTGCTGTCGTCCAAAATTTACCAGGTTACTGAATTTTTTTTTTATTGCGAGGTTTAGGAATTTTTCTGTTTCGAGCTTACATTAAATGAGAAAAGAATTTTTGTGGGTACATTAAATGGACAACAAATTTCGTGTGGAGGTTAAATGTGAATGAATTTCTGTAGGGAGGTTATAAATGGGAACCGATTTTGTTCTGAGGTTACACAAAAATTAGAATCATTAACCAAATAATATTTATTTATTTTAATTTTTTTGTGGGGAGGTTACACTTGGCGACAACCGGCCAGGATCGTATTTCTTGGTGAATCTCTGAGAAGTAGTCATATATCTGCTCTTATTTACTTAAATGTAGTTTGCATCTGGAGCAACGCATTTACTAATTTGTCACCCTTTCTTTCACAGATCATCGGCAACTTATTGCTCTTTGTTGTAATTGTGTTTGTTCCATTTTTGCTTTGCCTTTGTTTCATTTTTGTGCTTAACTTTGATTTGTGAAAAATGCCGTGAAAAACTCTTAACAGTACATCGCGATGTGCAATGAGTGAAATAGCCGACTCAAATAATTTGACCGATAATAATGGCGACACACAGTGTAATAGTGATAGTCCTCTAATTACAGATAATCAGTGCCTACCGATCACTAGTATTGAGTCAAATCCTAATGATGAGCGAACAAATGCAATTATGTCCAGAGTAAATGCAACAATTGATGACATGGCACGTTCCGATACAATGAACGCTGCCCGGTTTGTCACACCCGGTTTGCAAAATTTGAATTGTGAACAGATAAATTTTTCTCACGAAGATGAACAATTTAGTCAAAATACGTCAGATTTATTTGGTTCCGAGGTAGTGACCGACAGTGCACACCCAATTGGCAAACCTTTTCGAGAACCACAGAATGACCAAATGATTACACAAAACGTGACAATTGCAGGTACGCCTTCAAACAGCACAGAGAATAGAGTAGGTAATATTGGCATGGATCAAGTTATGGCATTATTGCTACAACTTAATGAAAAACTAGACAACCATTCCAAACAGTCGAATGATAAGCAAGATAACAATTTCAAACAACTTAATGAACAGAACAAACAACTTAGTAAATAGATTACAGCCGTTGCCGCGCAGTGTCATGATACTAAAGAACAATTACGTGAGGAAATTAAGGCTTGTGCTAGGAACAGTAGTGAAGAAATTAGATCTGTGGCTCAAGAATTTAGTAATACACATACAACCACAGCTAAACTACTTAGAGATGAAATTAGTGCAGTCGCTAAACAATGCTCTGAAAACGCAACACAGTTACGCGACGAGTTTAAATTAATGTCAGCAGAACTTTCACGTACACTGGACGCGAAAGTAGATGCGAAATTTGACCAACAGAACAGCCAAATTGACGAACGTTTTAATCACCACCTACAAAAAAGTGAAACGCGTTACCGTAAATTTATACAGGAACAGAATAAAGTAAAGCGACAAGTCATGGAAACAATTTCTGCACAGAGACAGGAAGATAAGCGTAAATTGTTTACGAAAGCAAAATCATACGTAGACAACAATATTGCTACAGTATCAGACGAAATTAATACTATCAAACAGTTGAACACCGAATTACATGATGAAATCTTTGATCTTAAAACAAAAACAGACACACACACACACACAGTAGACTTTCAGACAGTGACCGACAAACTTGAACAATTAGAACTAATACAGGATCCCGATGTCATCAAAGCAGATGTTAAAAAATTGAACAAAACCACACGTAAAATACAAAAACAAATTAATGCTCGTGATAATAAAAACGATGATCAGGTAAAACCACTGACTGACAAAAATGATGAATTGGCCAGTCGTATTGACGTTATTGAAAGTAATAATGACACCAAATCAGACGATACGTCACCTGTTTTGTTTAATCAAACACCCGAATTCCAAAATTTACAGTAGACGATCAGTGAGATAGGTTCGTCCAATAATACATTACGTAGAAAATTCTCAACTTTACATCAAGAAGTGACACAGATGAAAAATGTTTCAGCCTTTAACACATCACAGCATACGCCACTTTGCGAACATTTGTCAGACTCACACAGCCAGTATAATTTAGGTAATTTACAGAGAGCACGTGACTTTGATTCCGAACAGTCACAGACAAATAGATTATCATACAATCCTGAACCTGTTCAGACGTACAGAGACGATAATTTTGATTTCAAGCACTTTCAATCCGTGAGAAAATTTAAAGTATTTAAAAATGACAGAACACAGATTCACCCCGTGAGTGAGCGGGCGCGGACCGCAGGGGGAAAGCTTGGTATCCCAGACCATAGATGAAACACCCAGGAACGGACGGAAAACGGAGCAGCAACGCTCCAGCAGGTCGCAGGGAATGGGCGCGGACCACAGAGGAAGCACCTGCAGCCGTTGGTGGAGGGGGAAGGCCATAGGCATAAATACTGGACCAGGTCCACTCGAGGAGCAGTCTCAGGTCGCACCTGATGAAGGTTACGAGCTACGTGACCGAAATATCGTGCAAGTATGACACTGATATCCGGCAGAACACCCGACAACCCAAGATGTCATTAGATCGCCGGGAAAGCCTGAAGAGTTACACTCTCTATGTTTTTGACATAATACGTTTTCTGTCATGCTATGCTGTATGCTTAATTATATCACTAGAAACCAGTTTTTATTTAATGGGTATAAGATTTAAATGCAAGATTTTAATCCTTATTCAATATTTTCAGAAAGCAATAACGTGTAAAAGAAATAAATTAAACAAACCACAGTGGATTACTATGAAATGGGAATTTCACCTTTGGAATGAACGAAAGAAGATGCAATACCTCGTCACGAAGAGTAAATGGATCAGAATTAACAAACACTAACAAGAATATACTATACACATCGTATGATAGCAGTCTTAACTAATTTTTTCTTTCAGAAACGAGGCGATTGATGCAGGCTGTCAGACAAGAACTACACATCTTAGTCTTACTGATGAAATATGCTAGTAATAAGAAACTCTATACTATGAATAGTTGTATGAAGTAAATGGTAATATGAATAATGAAGTGTCTTTTTTGCAGATGATAATAAATGATGATGAATACTTATATGAAGAATATGCTAATATGAATAATGAAGTCTTTCTGTACAGGTGATGATAGTAATGAAGTTATGGTAATATGAATAATGAAGTTTTTCTTTGAAGATGAGGATAATGATGAAGTTTATATATTTACTGTTAGTTAAGAAATGCTATGTAGTTATTTAAGTATTTGTTGCAGTTCGTTTTGACAATATGTCTTATGTCGCATGGTATAATGACTGAATGTT
The DNA here is from genome assembly GCF_023864345.2 of Schistocerca serialis cubense. Lineage (NCBI taxonomy): Eukaryota > Metazoa > Arthropoda > Insecta > Orthoptera > Acrididae > Schistocerca > Schistocerca serialis. Next base: position 79,910,570 of record NC_064642.1, on the reverse strand, counting down.
TTGGAAAGGACAGCTAGAGTACATACATATTGAGTACCTGTTTCATTACCTGTTAATTCGAAGTTCACTACTTTTCAGCATAATATGCATTTCTTCTTTCATCTGAATAATCCATTTTGTATTTTTTCCAGGAGAAGCTATTCATGAAATTAATGTGCTATAAGTAGTTAGTCATTAAATCTGTTCTAGTACTTGCTTTTTTTTATTTACCCATTTGTGTGTGTCATTCATTAATGTGATCACATATACTCCACTTGTTTCATAACCTTGCTACAACTGACTCATGACGAATGACGTTACTAATCGTTATTTGCAGCAATAAGTCAAAAGCAAATATTTTCATGCCCCGGCAATTAATTATCGATCCCAACGCAATGCATTGCTAGCACCAAAAAAAAATGTATTACCAGTCCCAAGTAATGCTACCAGTTTAAGAGAGTTCTGAGTAATACTGAATGATGTTTTCTAACCACAGACCTTGAGTTATAGTTACAGTGTGTTACATTTTAAATATGTCCTATGTCACTTGAATGATGAGTCCTGAGTAATAGTGAATGATATTTTGTAATAATGCGTACATGCTATGCCAATAATTTCTGTAAATAATATTTTTGTTATACTCTATAAATGCTATGCTAATAATTAACTCTCATTTTGATTGATGACTTCTGATGGTTTGTAACTGGCCAATTAGTGCCAATAATTATTATAAATATGTCATATGTCACTTGAATGATGAGAAATGTTTTGTAATATTCAATACTTGCTATATCTTTAGTAACTGGCCAATGAATGCCACTTTTTCTTATATTTTAAATTTGTATTATGTCACTTACATGCTACTATATATGAATACCAGTAGCTTGATGCTACACTCATTAGCTCCTGTTTTGAATGATGACTTCTGATGGTTTGTAACTGGCCAATGAGTGCTAATGATTACTATAACTAGATGAATTATGTAAATGGTACGCCATTAATTAACTCTTGTTTTGAATGATCACTTTTGAATAATGCATAAAAATGGTTTGTAACTGGCCAATGAGTGCCAATGTTCACTGTAATCAGATGACTTATGAACAGTATTCTGTAATACTTCATACAGAGTACAGAAATGTTTAGTAACTAGGCGATGAGTGCCACCAATTACTCAAATCGGTTGATAGACTAGTGTAATTCTCAATGATGACTAGCATAAGACTTAATGTCGTTCACCTTCTGACCTAATACAGTGCGTGTGCACTTCATTTCATTTGTCAGCAAGATCAGTTGTCCTAAAAATGCTAAAGACTTCTACAGTGCGTGTGCACTTATTTCACTCCTTGATATGTTTATTAGTTGTAAAAATGGAAAAGAATTTTACCGTGCGTGTGCACTTTATGTCATTTGTTAATATATTTTGTATTCATTGCACATACATTTTGTCTTTCTTAATATGTTCTGCATTTATCAACAATGTATATACTCTGTGACTGTAGACTTAGTTAATTAAGTAGATTATAGAAAAATTTGTTGCTCATGGCAAGTCTAATTGACTCACCATCGCTGCCAAATTTTTGCCCCCGCCAGTGGAGGGTTATGTAAGAGGTATGCGCTGCCTGCAATATGTAAGCTATAAGAGAATCTGAGACCAAAGAGCAGTGTTGACTGCAGTAGGAACTGTGTAGCTGTAGCAGTGAGTTGTTGCTAGCGAGCAGTCTGGTGTATCGTGTTGGCTGGGCCGGTCGTGGTGCAGCGATGGCGGAGCCTGAGCGTTATAGTATAAGGTAAAAGCAGCCTTGTGCATATCTAGTAATGTTATGTGAACTCCCATGTAAATCTTTTAAAAATGTCCTAATAATAATCTTTGTCATATAAAGTAATTTCTAACAATCATTCATTTCAATTTAAAGAATTTACTAATTTCTCCAATCCATGATCATTCCGATTGTTGCAAAAGAAAAATCAGTTGCTTCCTTTCATAAATGACAAATCTATAGGCCAGCATTGCACAGAGCTGTGCCGGAAAAAGCTACTGTAAGAGCAGATAGTTGACGACTTTATTGAGGTAAGAATTTTTGCTTTTTATTCAGAATGATCGTACAGGGCCATGACGCAGCACTGCTGTCGTCCAAAATTAGAATCATTACTGAATTTATTTTTTTTTATTACGAGGTATAGGAATTTTTCTGTTTCGAGCTTACATTAAATGAGAAAAGAATTTTGTGGGTACATTAAACAGGAAACAAATTTTGTGTGGAGGTTAAATGTGAATGAATTTCTGTAGCGAGGTTTTAAATGGGAACCAATTTTGTTCTGAGGTTACACTAAAATTAGAATCATTAACCAAATAATATTTATATATTTTAATTTTTTGTGGGGGGGTTACACGGTGCCTTAGGTGCGCAAGTAATGCTGCAAATTTCTTTTGGTTTTTCGCATTCTTGCAATATGTGACGCAGGATCAACATGCTGTTTGAGTTTTATGAAATGGATAGTACTAAGTTTGAGCTATGTCCACTTGTGAGTCAATCTACGCGTGGTGGTGGGGGGGGGGGGGGGAGGGGCAGAGAATCCGAACACCGTGTAGATACGAAGATACGAGTACGGATTTCAAAACAAAACGCGACCAGCGCAAACGACAGAACACCAGCACTTGGGAACAGAACACGGTGCGAGGCAAGGGCCAAGTCCGAGGTAATTGATGTTAGCGTATTATAAGAACTGAAGGCCCCTTTCCTTTTGCGAGGTAAACACGTAGGTCAATGGCCCTGCTCGAACGATGGTCGCGCGCTCCGTGTGTGACGGTTTCCAGCACTACTTTGCCGTGGTGAAGCTCGCGCCGGTTCAACTGTGTCCATATCGATATCCGCTGGCGGGATACTAAAACAATAAATGGTGTACTATTAAAGAAATAAATTGGTGGACAATAATGATGATTTCATGTTACAGTTAAAATATAATCACTGATGATAAAGTGAATGATGCTACGGTGTAATGGGTGATCATGAAAATGAACTGGTCGTGACGGATATGGAAAGAAGAGTATTGCTGTATGGTCCTGTGGAACTGCATGGGGCGACTAAAAGTCAGGACGGTGGAGAGCAGGTTGAAATTCCAGCGGTAAAGGATGAATAAGATGCATAAGTTCAAAAATGGTTCAAATGGCTCTGAGCACTATGCGACTTAACTTCTCGGGTCATCAGTCGCCTAGAACTTAGAACTACTTAAACCTAACTAACCTAAGGACATCACCCACATCCATCCCGAGGCAGGATTCGAACCTGCGAACGTAGCGGTCGCTCGGTTCCAGACTGTAGCGCCTAGAACCGCACGGTCTCTCCCGCCGGCGATGCATAACTATTCGGTCAGATGTTGGCAGAAGATTGACAAGTTGCTTGAAATGTTCAGAAATGTAAAATCGTGCATTTCACAAAACGAAATAACGTAGTAACGTATGACCCTAGTATCAAAGAGTCACAAATGGAGCCCGTCAACTTACAGAAGTACCTGGGTGTAACACTTTGTATTTCAGTGAAAAGTGACGCTCTCATGGACCCAATCGTAGGTAAAGCATTTGGCAGACTTCGATTCACTGGCATAACACAACATTGAGGCACGTATACACATGGCGTTAGTACCGCGTACACAAGGTATAAATGGACAGTGCATTGGCGGAGCTGTCATATGTACTGAGGTGATTCATGTAAAAAGCTTCCGACGTGTTTACGGGCGCACAACGAGAATCAACAGACTTTGAACGCGGAATGGTAGTTGGAGCTACACTACTGGCCATTAAAATTGCTGCACCACGAAGATGACGTGCTACCGACGCGAAATTTAACCGACAGGAAGAAGATGCTGTGGAATGCAAATGATTAACTTTTCAGAGCATTCACACAAGGTTGGCGCCGGTGGCGACACCTACGACGTGCTGACATGAGGAAAGTTTCCAACCGATTTCTCATACACAAACAGCAGTTGACCGGCGTTGCCTGGTGAAACGTTATTGTGATGCCTCGTGTAAGGAGGAGAAATGCGTACCATAACGTTTCCGACTTTGATAAAGGTCGGATTGTAGCCTATCACGATTGCGGTTTATCGTATCGCGACTTTTGCTGCTCGCGTTGGTCGAAATCCAATGACTGTAAGCAGAATATGGTATCGGTGGGTTCGGGAGGGTAATACGGAACGCCGTGCTGGATCCCAACGGCCTCGTACCACTAGCAGTCGAGATGACAGGCATCTTATCCGCATGGCTGTAACGGATCGTGCAGCCACGTTTCGATCCCTGAGTCAACAGATGGGGACGTTTGCAAGACAACAACCATCTGCACGAACGGTTCGACGACGTTTGCAGCAGCATGGACTATCAACTCGGAGACCATGGCTGCGGTTATCCTTGACGCTGCATCACAGACAAGAGCGCCTGCGACGGTGTACTCAACGACGAACCTGGGTGCACGAATGGCAAAACGTCATTTTTTCTGATGAATCCAGGTTCTGTTTACAGCATCATGATGGTCACATCCGTGTTTGGCGACATCGTGGTGAACGCATATTGGAAGTGTGTATTCGTCATCGCCATACTGGCGTATCACCCGGCGTGATGGTATGGAGTGCCGTTGGTTACACGTCTCGGTCACCTCTTGTTCGCATTGACGGCACTTTGAACAGTGGCCGTTACATTTCAGAGGTGTTACGACCCGTGGCTCTTCCCCTCATTCCATCCCTGCGAAACCCTACATTTCAGCAGGATAATGCACGACAGCATGTTGCAGGTTCTGTACGGGCCTTTCTGGATACAGAAAATGTTCGACTGCTGCCCTGGCCAGCATATTCTCCAGATTTCTCACCAATTGAAAACGTCTGGTCAATGGTGGCCGAGCAATTGGTTCGTCACAATGCGCCAGTCACTACTCTTGATGAACTGTGGTATCATATTGAAGCTGCGTGGGCAGCTGTACTTGTACACGCCATCCAAGCTGTGTTTGACTCAATGCCCAGGCGTAACAAGGCCGTTATTGCGGCCAGAGGTGGATGTTCTGGGTACTCATTTATCATGATCTATGCACCCAAATTGCGTGAAAATGTAATCACATGTCAGTTCGAGTATAATATATTTGTCCAATGAATACCCGTTTATCATTTGCATTTCTTCTTGGTGTAGCAATTTTAATTGCCAGTAGTGTAGATGCATGGGACATTCCCTTCCGAAAGTCGTTAGAGAATGAAGTATTCCGATATCGAAGGTCTCAATAGTGTGCCGAGAATAGCAAATGTCTGGTATACTCTCACCACGGACAACGCAGTGGCCGACGGCCTTCACGTAATGACTGAGAGCAGCGGCGTTAACATAGAGTTGTCAGTGCTAACAGACAAGCAACACTGTGTGAAGCAATCGCAGAAATCAATATGGGACGTGCGACGAATGTACCCGTTAGAACAGTGTGGCGAAATCTGGCGTTGTGGGATTTGGCAGCAGGCGACCGGCTCGATTGGGTTTTTAACAGCACATCAGCTATAGCGCCTCTCCTGGGCTCGTGACCATGTCGGTTGCACCCCTGACGAATGGTCAGATGAGTCCCGATTTGAGCTGATACGAGCTGATGCTAGAGTTCGAGAGCCGGCCGGTGTGGCCGTGCGGTTCTTGGCGCTTAAGTCTGGAACCGCGTGACCGCTATGGTCGCAGGTTCAAATCCTGCCTCGGGCATGGATGTGTGTGATGTCCTTAGATTAGTTAGGTATAAGTAGTTCTAAGTTCTAGGGGACTGATGACCGCAGATGTTAAGTTCCATAGTGCTCAGAGCCATTTGAACCATTTTTAGAGTTCGAGTGTGGCACATACCCTACGAAGCCTTGGACACAAGTTGTCAACAAGGCACAATGCAAACCGGCGATGGCTCCATAATGGTGTGGGCTGTGTTTACATGGATTGCACAGCATCCTCTGATCCAACTGAATCGACCATTGACTGGAAATGGTTACGTTCCGCTACTTTGACCATTTTCGGCCATTCATTGACTTCATGTTCCGAAACAACGACGTGGCGTGTCACTGGGCCACAACTTTAGAAGAACATTCTGGACAATTCGAACGATTGATTTGGTCACTCAAGTCGCCTGGCGTGGTTCCCATCGAACATTTATGGGACATAACCAAGAGGCCAGTTAGTGCACAACATCCTGCACCGGCAACACTTTTGCAATTATGGACGGCTATAAAGAGAGCATAGCTCACTACTTCTTCTGTGGACTTCCAACGACTTGTTGAATCCATGCATTAAGCCGGGGAAAGGGAAGTCCGACACGATATTAGGAGGTATCCCCTGACTCTTGTCACCTCAGTGAACTGAGGAAACGCAATCAGTCTACAAAGGAGATTGTTTACAAATCACTAGAAATCACTCGTGCGACCCATTCTGGAGTATTGCTTAAGAGAGTGGGACCCTTTCCAAGTAAGACTAAAAGGGGATATCGAGCGTACACAAAGAAGGATAGCATGAATGGTCACAGCTCTGTCTGACCTGTGGTAGAGTATCCCGGAAATGCTACAGAAACCGAACTGCCAAACACTTGAAGAGAGACGAAAAATAACCACAGAAAGCCTACTTATAAAGTTTCCGGGAGCAACCTTAAATGACGAGTCTAGGAACATATTGCAACTCCCTAAGTATCGCTCCCGTAGAGATCCGATGAAAACATTAATTACAGCACTCATAGAGTCATTTAAACAGTCATTCTTCCTGCGTTCCATAGGTGAATGGAACAGGAAGAAGCACTTATAATTGGTACTATGGGAATTACGTCGGCAACGCACTTCGAAGTGGTTTTCACAGTATGGACGTAGATGTAAGCAGCATCCACAAGTCACAGCAAAATAGACTTACTTTAAGCCTCGAAGGCTCTCTGCAAGTTTTGGGTAAATCTTACAGGTGTTCAATGTGGTAGTCCTTCATGACGCGACAAATTGCAGTTCTAATCTTTGCCACTTGCCTCTCAACTTCCTATAATCGCCACCAGTGACTACCGATCTGTTTACACAGCAGTTCCAGATAACGTAACACTGGAGGTACAACATACACTTTCTTTTGTGTGAGTCAACATAGAAAAAAAAAAATCAGATGGTTTTTGATGAGGTGCCACAGAGTTTATGCGAAAAAACTGACGCCTCTTCTAGCATCTGTATATCGCAGAGAACTGCACCAAAGAAGGGTACCATGGAATAGGTTTATCAAGAAGGTTCGTCGGACAAATGCGCGTAAGTATAGGCCATATCACTGGCGTCAGTCTATCGTAGAATAACGGAATATGTTTTATGCTTACATACAGGATGATTCCTGGACGATGTTACAGTCTGCGTGGGCTGATAGAGCTGGGTTGTATCAACTTGAGGTAAGGGATCCTAGTCCTGAAACAACCGAGTCGATAGGTATAACGAAAATCTACTCGAGTTTAGCCTCAGCCTGGTGCAGCGCTCAAACTAAGGGCCCCAATTTCCGAATACTTATCACGACGTACAGAAAATGGCTCTGAGCACTATGGGACTTAACATCTATGGTCATCAGTCCCCTAGAACTTAGAACTACTTAAATCTAACTAACCTAAGGACATCACATAACACCCAGTGATCACGAGGCAGAGAAAATCCCTGAACGACGTACAGAATTCCCACTGAATACTCCCCAGTAACCTAAGATAACTTCCTCTGTCGATGCACTAGTAATGTAGGTGTCAGCATACAGAAAATTCTCTAGTGTCTAGGGTAAAGTAGTGATGAATTACGTTCACCTGCACAAGCTTCACAAGCTGCTACATTTACAACAGTTGATCAAGTTGGCGCCCAGCAGCGTTCAATGGAGGCATGGCGTCATCGCACGAACTTCTGTGGTACCCGTTCTAATATGCCTGATACGGTTTGAACAGCGTCGCAGGCAGCGATATTTCTCGCCAGGAGATCTTCAGTCTCGACAGGAGTCTCATATGGAAGACTGTTCACATGGCCCCACAATAAGAAGCCAACTGGGGTGAGATCAGGCGAACGCACCGGTCATGAAACTGCCTATCCACTTTTCAGGGAATGTCTGATCCAGGCGTTCACGAATCCTCAGTCCAAAGTAAGTTATTATCCCAACCTCTACACCTAAGTGATCGTTGGGATTGCCTTCTCTGAAATATTAGCAACGATAGTACCTGCACAGGTGTTACACTGTCAGGGGTTGTTGTCGTCGTTGTTGTGGTCTTCAGTCCGATGACTACACTGTGCAAGCTCCTACATCTCCGAATAATTACTGAATCTGCTTACTGTATTCATTTCTTGGTCTCTCTCTACCATTGACCCCCCCCCCCTATTTTCTCCAATACTAAATCAGTGATCCCTTGATGTCTCAGAATGCGTTCTATCAACAGACCCCTCCTTTTAGTCAAGTTGTGCCACAAATTTCACGTCCCTCAATTATATTTAGTACTCTCGCATTAGTTAGGTGATCTACCTATCTAATCTTTAGCATTCCTCCATGGCACGACATTTCCAAAGTTTCTCAGCAATAAACTTTTTTTAATGTGAGGTTACCTGTTTGTAAACCTAGACCATAGTGGTAGATGGTGGCTGTGAACAAAGCAGGCGCTACACCTCCACGAACGCTAGCTGCAGTTTATTGGGGTTGTGACTGATGATATTCATTCTTAAAAATATACCGCTGTACTCCAGAGAAACTTGTTGTCAATAATTACTTTTTATTTTGGTGGCACGATAGCAAAACTCATCTACTACTTTAAGTCAAATTAGAGTAAATAAAGAATAAGTTGCTGACAATCTAGCCAAGAAAGCATCCAGTGCTGTACACGGATGGGTACCTAAGGTTAATGCATCGGATTAGCAGTACTATTTCTATTCTACTGACTAAAATTTTATTTCTTGTAACTGGCGGTCAACAGCTCACAGAAATCATTCCGAGATATTCACCGCCAGTCACAGTCGGTAATGGTACTGACAGAGCGCTCCTCCATCCCATAAACTGTTTATCATCCAAGTTTCACTTCCATACATGACTATACTCCAGAAAATCACTTTCAGAAAGGACTTCCTACCACTTAAATCTATATTCGATGTTAACAAATTTCTCTTCTTCAGAAACGCTTTCCTTGCCACGTCCTGTCTACATTTTACATCATCTCTACTTTAGCCATAATCAGTTATTTTGCTTAAAAATGAATATGAACAGTCACAACAGCAATAAACTTTTTTTAATGTGAGGTTACCTGTTTGTAGACCTAGACCATAATGGTAGATGGTGGCTGTGAACAAAGCAGGCGCTACACCTCCACGAACGCTAGCTGCAGTTTATTGGGGTTGTGACTGATGATATTCATTCTTAAGTAATAAATGTACCGCTGTACTCCAGAGAAACTTGTTGTCAAAAATTACTTTTTATTTTGGTGGCACGATAGCAAAACTCATCTACTACTTTAAGTCAAATTAGAGTAAATAAAGAATAAGTTGCTGACAATCTAGCCAAGAAATCATCCAGTGTTGTACACGGATGAGTACCTAAGCTTAATGCATAGGATTAGCAGTACTATTTCTATTCTACTGACAAAATTTTTTTTTCTTGCAACTGGCGGTCAACAGCTCAGAGAAATCATCCCGAGATATTCACCGCCAGTCACAGTCGGTAATGGCACTAACAGAACTCTCCTCCATCCCACCATCCTTTTACTTTCTTCTTAAAACAACAAAATTTTATTTATACTTCAACAGTATTGGGGCTACGGGGGCATCACCTCAAAGTACCATTATCAAAGATGGCGGCGATAACGTCATTCAATATGGTGGCCGTGACGTCATCCAAGATGGTGGTTGTGACGTCCTCAGAGAAGGCAACTGTGACGTCATCCAAGATGGCGGCTTGGGGCGGGAAGTTAGAATTTTGGCAGGAAGATAGGTCAATTGGGCTCCCTCTACTAACCTCCCGCCCCCTCCTCACCCCGAGAAAAATGGCGGTAAGTTCAAATTCCAACAAGATTATGCATCACAACATTGTTACCTCTACTAACCTAAGAAAATCGCGGGTTGATAGGTCACTTGGGCTACCCCCACTAACCTAAGTCACACGACCGCCACCTCTTCCTAGGAACTGGCGCTAAGGTTGAATTTTAGTGGTAAAGATAGGTCAATTGGGCTATCTCTACTAACCTAACAAAATCGTGGAAAGATAGGTCACTTAGGCTGCCTCCACAAACCTAAGTCTCGCGACCGCCACCTCCTCCTAGGAACTGGCGCCAAGTTGGAATTTTGCTTGTAGAGAAAGGTCAGTTGGGCTATCTCTACTAACCTAAGAAAAACGCAGGAAGATAGGTCACTTGGGCTGCCACCACTAACCTAGGTCACTCGACTGCCACCTCCTCCTAGGAACTGGTGCCAAGTTTGAATTTTGGCAGTAAAGAAAGGTCACTTGGAGTTTCTCTACCAACCTATAAAAAATGCCAGAAATAAAGCTCACCTCCAGTAACCCAAGTCAACCGGCTGCCACCTCTTCCTAGGGATTGTTGGTAAAAGGATTCAGCCTGCACTGGGCTGGTGGAGAGAGGAAGAAGTGTACTTTATTTATTTTGGAACAGTTTATTGTCACATACAGACCTGCAAACTACTCCTAAATAACGTATGTATAATGCTCTGCACATGCCCTTGCTAATTGTAAACTGTCGAAATAACGCATTGCACAGCCTACAGACCTACAAACCACTCGTAAATGATGCAATACATTTACGTCCAGTTAGCCAAACAACTCATAGAATATTAAAATAATAATCCACCTAAAAGACTACACAAGCAAGCTCGCTAATTGTCAACTGTCGAAATCATGCACCAGTCTTTATTTAAACAGTTAGAGACAGCACCACCATCAGGTGTGTTCGTAAGATCAGCACTCCAACTGACCTAGTACACAGTACCACCACCAGAGGGCACTGTCATCCATTCTGTGACGTAATCCAAGATGGCAGCCATGACGTCAGTGGATGACACAAGTACCGATATCCAAGATGGCGGCAAACAGTGTGTTCATCATGAGGTGTAGACCAATTACACAATACCACCACCAGAGAGCTCTGTTGTTCATTCCGTGACATAATCCAAGATGGTGGGGTGAAATGGCTGGAAAAGGACTCTGCCTGTGATAGACATTAGTCATTATTTTGCAGGCAGCCTCACCACCACGAGATTTAGAGTCCAACCGACCTAGTACACAGTACTGCCACCAGAGGGTACTGTCATCCCCCCTGTAACATAATCCAAGATGGTGGTCCGAAGGGGAAAAATGGCGTGAAAATGACTCAGCCTCCACTGGGCTGCTGGGGAGAGTAAGGAAGAAGTGTGCTCTATTTATTTTGGAACATTTTATTTATGGATGGAGATGCTGCTGCAGGGCAGGTTGGTCAATGACAGTGTGAGGAGGGTCTTTCACACTCTAATTTTACCCCAAGATAGCGAGAATGCTCTGTGACTCTCCTACACAGAGAGGTAGATTGTAAATTAAGCACTCTGCTTGAGGTGTTAGAAATGTATAGACCGCTGTCTGGTATACTTTGATGATTTATGTGTTCGAGTATTAACACTGAATGGATGTACTGAGCAGTCATCTATCTACATTCGCAATGATACTCTCAAAGTAGAGAAGGGGCGGTTTAGCTATGATACTGAAGCTGGCGAACCATGCTGTCACATCATTACTGTAAAATTGTAAAATTGTTTGCACTATTAATGTTTTGCTTATTATTACAGTAGATTGGTAGTGTCTTTTCCATCCCATCCGTGCACTGGTGCGCTGTTGGTTACCATATAATGACTGACTGACAATGCTTGTTTGGTTGGGGAATGAGTTTTGTGGATGGGTGATAACTTCTGGGCATTGCTAGCAGTGAAACAGTGATCGCATACATGGGTGTAATATGAGGAAGCAGTTGAAAGGGAATGAAGAGCCATCATCTATTCCCATCACTGTGACAGATGAGTTTAAATGTAGAGGTCATCAATAACTTTTGGACATTGGTTTGGAAACTCTCTACAATGCAGCCAAACTCTTCTAGTTTCCTTATGTTGTAACTGTCTAACTGAACTCTGTAATGGATCAAAAGCTGTATTTTTAATAGGATTGTCTGCATAGGCAGCAGCAGCAGTTTGACAGGTAAATTCGATGAGGGGTGTGGTGACCTGTTGGGAATGCTATTCTGGGGAGCATTGCGAAATCTCTTTCTCTTCACTGGATCGCACCGCAGCTATGCGTCATTGCGCCAGCATTGCTGCCTAGGTGACTTCCGTAGCGGATGAAGTTAGTGGAGCTTTTATAGTTCGTAATTTTTTTCTGTTGGGGGGTAGAGAATAACTATGATAGCATGTTGAGCTGATTGATTTGAATGGACATGGATCTGCTTTGGACTGTAGTATCTGTATCTAATTTGGAGACATACCGCATTGCTCGCATTTCCATCAAATGGTCAAAACACGGTCCTGTTGCACTAACTGAGAACGTTCTGTTTCTAAACAGGTTGCAGAAGGTCGTGGATATGTCTTTCTCCGACATCTGCTCAGTTCTGACCTAAACTGGAATGACCACATGCGGAAAGCTGTAGAAATTGGATCAGTTGCAATATGCGTAGGGGGTGACTAAAACCATGTTGGAATTTTACTGTAGCAGCTAGGTTCGGGGAAGGTGACTCGTTTCGAGATATGTGAGTGCCAGAAATATGATTGTGTAGTGGTTGAAATCATTAAAGGAATTGTCAATAGGATTCAATGCAGGTATGTGCTTGAGTGGAAAGACCTGTATCCAAATCCCAGACATCATTTCTAGCGGATAGCATAACACTAGAGATCTGAGAAGCTAGTGTACATTTTCTTACGATATCAATCAACACACTATCTACTACTGTTTGTGATCCTTCTCAACCAAACAATCGCCTATAGCTCAGTGGCTATATCACCGAACCTCTGACAAGGGATTGAGAGAGAATGCGCTACAAATACTGTAGAAATATCTAGCTGTGGTGGCGTGATGGATTAGCAAATACCGATTTCATACCATATTCCATAGCAGAATCACTTTCTAAATGGGGTAATTTTATTACGAGGTTGCACTTTCGGCGACGTGTTGGTCTGATAATTTATACTCTTGCGGTCGCTGTCATGGTGTTTGTCTGGGCAAAAAAAAAAAAAAAAAAAAAAAAAAAAAAAAAAAAAAAAAAAAAAAAAAAAAAAAAAAACACCTCATTTAGAGGTAATGTTGTACCCTGATTTGTGAAGTGGGTATAGCTTTTAACATTGATACTTGTATGCATCTGTAGAACCATGACTGCTTGTGATAGCAAAGGGAAGAGTATGTCAAATCATAAGAATGGTTAAAAAAAAAGTTCAAATGCGTGTGAAATCTTATGGGACTTAACTGCTAAGGTCACCAGTCCCTAAGCTTACACACTACTTAACCTAAATTATCCTAAGGACAAACACACACACACACCCATTCCCGAGGGAGGACTTGAACCTCTGCCGGGACCAGCTGCACAGTCCATGACTGCAGCACCTTAGACTCCTCGGCTAATCCCTCGCGGCCATAAGAATGGTACTGATATTTCTATTTCCAGAGCCATAGCCATCAACAGGCTGTATTTTCGATTCTTCGCTCATTTTCGAATGTCATTCAACTGAGACTGTGATTGTAACATTTAGTTGTAAGTACAGGGATGAAATATATATGTGACTGATTTCTTAGGATGATTGATTCTACCTGTGCATGCTCAGCCTGCGGCGCCAATGACCTGTGAGGGGGTGGTTCACGTTTCTCTTTAACGATAGGAGCTGTCAGAATGGAGAGGCCTGCTGGAGTGTAGGAATGTAGATGAATTAACGTGTTGTCCTCTAGACTACCAAATAGCGAACTAATACTTAGTATGTATTGGATAGCTTTCGTGAGTGTGTGGGAATTTGAGAATGAATATGGAGGTGTGTTTGTGCTGGACCATTATTCCCTCTCATGTAAATTGTTCTGTTGACTGCTTCTGCACATTTCGCGCCTTTATTTAGTTGAGAGAAGATCGATTATGGGGTGTGCATCTAGCATGTGGAAGACACGTTTGCCAGTTCTCTAGACTTGAGAAACACCTTAGTTGACCTTGTAAATTATAGGGATGATTTCGAACTGGTTACATCACCAAGATCGGTATTCATGGGTGGAAATTTCATTTTTCGTCTGTTTGTTTCTAGTTACTCAGTGGTCTAGAGCACGCTCCACCTAGCTAAACTTTCGGGTTTGTGTAGAAATAATTCTCATTCTATATCTTCAGAATTATGTTGTGTGAGCGATTGGTAGGATACTGCTGTGTGCAAACCATGTGAAATTAGACATGTTCTTGTAATCCCAGAGTCTGTAAATGGGTGTAGAAATGCGAGCAAGCAGGCACATCTGGACCAGAAACAGTATAGCGTTTGTACCGAGGGTAAGGGGGGGGGGGGGGAACGAGTAAGTCTTTGCATAACAGTTCTGAGTGACTTCGATCCACTGACGGCTTTCTTATGTAAAAGGGATGAATTTGTATGGTGGAGGATGTGAATTGTTTGTTTACTACATCGACACGGTATGCGGTGATATATTGCTGGGTTGGAGATCAGTTTCACGCTTTAATATTCTAGCTCCTGTCCTCAGTGGGAGAGCAGTGTAATTGAGTAAGAGTCTTTCTGTATTTGACGATATGTATGGCACTTTGCGAGGTTTAGTTGTCGATGCAATATGGTGATCAGTGTAAAATAGTTTATTGCTGCTGAATGTTACATCTGTAGAAAGAAAGAAAAGGTAGACTGTTCTTTCCTAGGGCTGAGGAGCATCATGGCATATAGCTGGTGTGAGTGTGAGCATACCATAATTTTTTCAGGTGCTATACAGATATAAAAGATAACTGCACTGTTTGTGTAAAATATGTATATATTGTATTGTAAAGTTACTGTGGCTTATGTTGTGTAAAATGTGTATATATTGCATTGTAAAGTTACTATGCTTTATGTTAAGGCATGACTAGAGAGGATGACTGTGTTTCCTATTTTGAGGGACATATAGATTCAGCACATCGATAACTGCGATGTATGAGAGAGATTTTTTACGTGGAAAATTATGTCTGCTATAGATACTGAAATTTGTTCCAGAAGCACAGTCGTTAAGAGAAGACGTTACCTGTACTTCGATCGGTGTCAGACTGTAGCAGCAATCGTAATATTTAATTGTAGTTACACTGGTAAATATATTCCTGGCTTCCAATATTCTTGTGAGTATTGTATGTATTTGATGATCTGTAGACAACTTTGCAGGTTTAACTGTCAGTGCAATTTAGCTATCTGTGCAAAATAATTTTACTGCTGAAAGTCCCATCTGCAGAAAGAAAGAAAAGGTGGATGGTGCTTCGACACTGGCGGCATCAGTAATTCGGCGGGTAAATTCGATAAGAGCCAATCATAATGCTCGGTTCATTCACATCCTTTGTGCTGGGATATAGGAGCCTCTACATAGCGGTGGGAATGTTTGTGGGTGTGGTAACACAGGAAGGGTAACACGTGATGGACTGGGTACCACGTTAGGTCCGCGAGGAAGACTGCATTCGACGTTATTCTGCGCTATTTTCGTAAACAGGTTACGTTATGGCAGGAATTTCCGTGCATACAAGCTGAGACATCAAGAAAGCGAGCGTTAACTATTTCTGGGACACTATACAATTTCCGCAAGGTCGACTCTGTTATTATTTTAGATAGCCATGTGAGTTCAGTATAACATTGGGAACGTTGCTAGATGCGCATGCGATGGTATGTAGCTACGTATGGCATTGCATCAGTCTTGCTGGGAAGTTAAGTATGGTTAGACGCATCTCTCATGTCACGCTAGGAACAATGCGCCCTGTGCTACTCTGTCATCAATGGTAAAGACACATGCTGCCTGGAGGTGTCTCGCATATGGTAGCTACGTGAGTGATCCTTGGAGTTATGTGATGTCAGTATAACATTGAGTGTATACCCGAAAATGGAGACAACTTTCACCTGCGTCTGGCGGTGGCTCGTGGCTGTGATTGCGCGTGCGCCCCTGGAGCGTCTGCGCCCCCATCTGGTCGCGTCAGCAACGGTGCCTAGGTGAATTTCTCAGGTATCCAGTATGAAAGGGACATCGCCGCCTCATGCTTGGGGGCACCTGTGTGTAGTTTGACAGCTAACGGCTACGTCACTTTGTTTGGGGCTGCCAATAGCCTCCTGTGCGGTCTAATCTACAGGGGGTGGCGGAGGGTACTTCCACACGTTGATTATGTGTCTGTTGGATTATTTTGCAACCAGGTCTGTAGTCTGTCCTGTGCGTTATTTGGACGTTTTACGAGTTGACTTCGTGTCTGCACGTCAGTGTACTGCATTATTTAGGAGGAGTTTGCATGTCTGTGCTGAAATTATTTCGGTAAATTAGGAGTTGTTTACGTGTCTGGAGAGTGTTATTTATAAGTAGTTTATAGGTCTGCAGACTGCGTTTTGTGCCCCCAAGGACATCAGGGCGAGTGTTTTGTTGATGTTTGGTTTGTGGGGCACTCAACTGTGCAGTTATCAGAGCCTGGGCAAATTCCCAACCTTTGCTCAGTCCAGACTCGCAACTTTTCAGGAATGATGATGAAATGATGAGGACAACACAAACACTCAGTCATGTTGAGGCAGGTGAAAATCCCTGACCCAACCAGGAATCGAACCTGGGACCCTGTGCCTGGGAAGCGAGAATGCGAATGTGAGACCATGAGCTGCGGACGCAAGTGTTTTGTGTCATTGTGATAAATATACTCCATCCCTAAATAAAATGTTCCAAAATTAATAGAGCACACTCCTTCCTTACTCTCCCCAGCAGCCCAGCGGAGGCTGAGTCATTTTCACGCTCTTTTTCCCCTCCGGACCACCATCTTGGATTATGTTACAGGAGGGATGACAGTACTCTCTGGTGGCAGTACTGTGTACTAGGTCAGTTGGACTCTAGATCTCGTGGTGGAGAGGCTGCCTGCAAAATAATGACTCATGTCCATCACAGGCAGAGTCCTTTTCCTGCCATTTCACCCCATCAGCTTGGATTATGTCACGGATTGGACGACAGTGCCCTCTGGTGGTGGTACTGTGTACTACGTCAGTTGAAGTGCGAACCTCCTTGCGAACACACCTGATGGTGGTGTTGTCTCTAACTGTTTAAATAAAGACTGGTGCATGATCTCGACAGTTGACAATTAGCAAGCATGTTTGCAGAGTCTTTTAGGTAGATTATTATTTTAATAATCTACGAGTTGTTTGGCTCTCTGGACGTAAATGTATTGCATTATTTATGAGTGGTTTGCAGGTCTGTAGGCTGTGCAATGCGTTATTTTGACAGTTTACAATTAGCAAGGGCATGTGCAGAGCATTATATGTGAGTTATTTAGTAGTAATTTGTAGGTCTGTATGCTGTGTGGCATGTCAGAGCGTGTGTTCTGCATCACTGTGATAATAAATTGTTCCAAAATAAATAAAGTACACTCCTTCCTCTCTTCACCAGCCCAGTGCAGCCTGAGTCCTTTTACCAGCAATCCCTAGGAAGAGGTGGCAGCCGGTTGACTTGGGTTACTGGAGGTGAGCTTTATTTCTGGCATTTTTTATAGGTTGGTAGAGAAACCCCAAGTGACCTTTCTTTACTGCCAAAATTCAAACTTGGCGCCAGTTCCTAGGAGGAGGTGATGATCGGGTGACATAGGTTAGTGGAGGCAGCCCAAGTGACCTATCTTCCTGCGATTTTCTTAGGTTAGTAGAGATAGCCCAATTGACCTTTCTTCACCATCAAAATTCAAACTTGGCACCAGTTCCTAGGAGGAGGTGGCGGTCGGCTGACTTCGGTTAGTGGAGGCAGCCCATGTGACCTATCTTCCCGCGATACTCATAGGTTAGTAGAGGTAACCGTGGTGTGATGCATTATCCTGTTGGAATTTTTCTGGAGGTGGGCAGTGGAGGGGGGTGTTAGGTTAGTGGAGGTAGCCCAATTGACCTACCTTCCCGCCAAAATTCAAACTTCCCGCTAAAACCCGCCATCTTGGATGACGGTACGTCCACCATCTTGGAAGACGTCATGGCCACCATCTTGAATGACGTCACTGCAGCCATTTTGGATAACGGTACTTTGGGGTGATGTCCCCTTGCCCCAATACTTTCAACCTCAAGTTATTGTTATTTTTTTGAAAAAGTGTTATTCCTTGTCAAATGTTGCAGATAAAAACAAATCAAAAAAATAACTTGAAAAAAGATTAGAAATGGAAACTGTTAAGATGTATGAGTTGTTTAAAACATCAGGTAATAAGTCTCTAAATGTGCAATAAATAACTAAACAATAATACCATGGAGGGTCCCTCCCATTGTGACTTGTTCTACTGGGTACACATCTATCCAGTAAATGGTCAATTATTTTTTTAAACTTGAGCCACAATTCCTCTACATGCTCCAGCCCAGTGCCGAAAGTTTCACGTTCTTCGTTGAGGTATTACACTACTGATTTTTTATATGGTTTGCTGAACATATATATCTTTCTGCTTGTTTTAGTTGTACTTTGGTAATCATTGTTGCCACAACGTCATCATGGTCACTGATATGCACGTCCTCAAGAGGTCAGATCTCTTTGTTGCCATTCGATCCAATGTATTTCCATCATGATTGCGGTTTCGAACTATCTGTTCTAGGTTGCTTTCAGAGAAGGCATTATACTTCACAGGATGTCTTATCACACCCACCACTAACGGAACTGTGATTTTCCCAATTGATTGTTGGAGGATTAAAGTCTCCACTGATGATTACAGTATTATTAGGGAACTTACGTACAAGTATACCACAACAGGATAGTACCACATGATGGCAGCAAATGCAATCAGGCGACGTTCGCTCTTCTTGGAGTCTTCTCACAACGATGTATCCATTTTACATGCTGCATGCAGAACCAGAACTTACACTACTGGCCATTGAAATTGCTACACCACGAAGAAGACGTGCTACAGACACGAAATTTAACCGACAGGAAGAAGATGCTGTGATATGCAAATGATTAACTTTTCAGAGCATTCACACAAGGTTGGCGCCGGTGGCGTCACCTACAACGTGCTGACATGAGGAAAGTTTCCAACCAATTTCTCATACACAAACAGCAGTTGACCGGCGTTGAATCACCCATCTGCACGAACAGTTCGACAACGTTTGCAGCAGCATGGAATATCAGCTCGGAACCACTTCTGCGGTTACCCTTGACGCTGCATCACAGACAGGAGCGCGTGCGATGGTGTACTCAACGACGAACTTGGGTGCACGAATGGCAAAATGTCATTTTTTCGGATGAATCTAGGTTCTGTTTACAGCTTCATGATGGTCGCATCCGTGTTTGGTGACATCGCGATGAACGCACATTGGAAGCGATGGTATGGGGTGCCATTGGTTACACATCACCGTCACCTCTTGTTCACATTGACGGCACTTTGAACTGTGGATGTTACTTTTCAGATGTGTTACGATCCGTAGCTCTACCCTTCATTCGATCCCTGCAAAACCCTACATTTTAGCAGGATAACGCCCGACCGCATGTTGCAGGTCTGTAAGGTGTCAGGCAAATCCAACACCTTCCATGAAAACCCTGACATGATAAGCAAATCCAGTAGTATGTCACATAGCTCCGAATAAATCGTGGCATTAAATTAACCAAAGTAATACGAGTGACGAGTGAGCAAATGGAATACCACAGACTAACACAAGAATGCCTAAATGCATGTCATACCTTCCCATCGTGAGGCAGACGCAGTTCCGAGGGGAGAAACGAGAACAGAAGCCGAGAGCAGAACGGTGTTAAGCTGAAGGCCCTACGTTAAGGGACGGACACTCACGTCTCCAGCTAACCGCTAGGACCACCCCCCAGCCCGTGTTAAAAGCTAGAGCCTCCAGAAGCACAGTATAGATCTTACGATAACACTAAAAGGACCACACCAGCTGCAAGTTTTAGCGTGAGACTTTTTCGCGTCTCTGTTACGTTGTAAACTCTAAAAACATTGCCCCACCACGAAAAGTATAACGTTTCTCATTGGATAGACAGAATTTTTGTAGGCGGAGCTTAAGGTTAACATTGAGACCCTGATTGGTCAGATGAAAACACAGCCAGATAGTTTTTTTAAACCAACTTCGGTAATTTGTAGTAAGGAGAAGTTGGGAGAGAGTTGCTTCCGAGACGGCGAGGTGAGCGGAGCTGTTCTGCCTGCCGCCCCCTGACGAACACCGACAAGGTAATGAACGCACGCGATGCCGCATAACAGAGCATAAAGCTTCACTCAGAACTGCAGAAGTCTCATCTGTTACACCCCCTTTTTGCGTAATACTAGTGTCGATCGTCAATTAAAGCTCATGGTGTTCACATTTGCCACTTGAAGTAAAAATCTGAAACGCGATGATTTTTCTGTTATATAGTTATTGAGAAGCCACATCAGCCACTGTAATTTACGACAAGTTAGATAAGTAGTTAAAGGTAATTGAGGGTCACTGTAGACCATTTTGATAGTTTTCTCTTTTGTGAAACTTAATTTAAATCTAGATTATAGATGTGATATGGCATAGGTCATCCTTCGATCCATTGTAGAACTTGGAAACCCACTCAGGGAATATTCGTTCACATTTTTGTTGAACGCAGTTGGTTTTTATCATCCTGTATTAAAATATTTCCTTTTATCAATAGTGCAATTTATAAACAATGTTTTGTGAGTAGAATAAAATTTCCAGTGGTAAACTTAACTGCTTTTTCGACGTTATTTTACCAGCTAACTTAAAATAGGAAAGCCTTGAACCCCTTACACTAAATTTAGTTAGTATTAAGATTCTCTTACAGGGAATGCAGTGGAGCTGACGCTGAAATCATTAAGTATTTGGTTATATCATCGCTAGTCTCACTGAACTCTTCTGAACTCTACATGTCATGTGTGGTCCCAGGTTCAAACTAGTCAATTCCCTAAAACACACGCTCAGAGCGTCGTTGCGCGAAAGTGGTAGGGAGACACGATATAGAACAAACAGACACCACGCAGAATGTTAGAGGTCCTGTACGGGCCTTTCTGGCTCTAAATGGTTCAAATGGCTCTGAGCACTATGGGACTTAACGTCTATGGTCATCAGTCCCCTAGAACTTAGAACTACTTAAACCTAACTAACCTAAGGACATCACACAACACCCAGTCATCACGAGGCAGAGAAAATCCCTGATCCCGCCGGGAATCGAACCCGGTAACCCGGGCGTGGGAAGCGAGAACGCTACCGCACAACCACGAGCTGCGGACGGGGCCTCTCTGGATACAGAAAATGTTCGACTGCTGCCCTGGCCAGCACACTCTCCAGATCTCTCATCAATTGGAAACGTCTGGTCAATGGTGGCCGAGCACCTGGCTCGTCACAATACGCCAGTCACTACTCTTGGTGAACTGTTGTATCGTATTGAAGTTGTATGGGCAGCTGTACCTGTACACGCCATCCAAGCTCTGTTTGACTCAATGCCCAGGCCTATCAAGGCCGTCATTACGGCCAGAGGTGGTTGTTCTGGGTACTGATTTCTCAGGATCTATGCACCCAAATTGCGTGAAAATGTAATCACATGTCAGTTCTAGTATAATATATTTGTCCAATGAATACCCGTTTATCATCTGCATTTCTTCTTGGTGTAGCAATTTTAATGGCCGGTTGTGTAATAGTGGATACAGTATGATCCTCCGTACCCAATGAGGTACAAAAAACACAGTAGGTAGGCTCCCCCAGAGTGCGCATTAATTCCAGTCTGTACGTTTGAAGCCCAGGTTTGTCTTAACAGAGCCGGTACGTAGGGGAGACAAGGACACATTGGCCACTGGGGCACCAGAGCCAATTGTAATTATTCCGTTAAAGTGCCGTTAGAACACGCCACCGACCAAAGACGATGCTGGTAACAATACCTTCGTGTTTTCACAAACGCGTCAGTGAAGTTAGATTCTCGATAGAGGATGGGCACGCATTTTACGTTTTCTTGTTAGTGGAGGAAACCTCTGCCTGCTTAAGATATATTGTCGTGTACCCAAAGGCAACGCTATTACGAAACGAATAAGTACAACGATTAACGTCCATAGATTAAGGATTATTGTTACACTGTATACGGCAATAATGTCTAAGACGTTTTAGCAAACGAACTAAAATAATTCCAATATGGCGATGGGGCACAATGCCCACTTAAAAAGTGGCATGTCGGCCCAAACGGTAAACCTGGGCCGCTGTCTTCTTGTAAGTAAGTACGCTTATTAAATTTAACAGGTCCAACGTAGTCAGAGTCCAGATCTTGTCCTCCCAAGCACTGTCAAAGCTGCTGTACCAAACGCAGTAACGCCCAGAGATTTGTGTAATGGTTGGATTCAAAGTGACAGGCATCTCCCCCTTAAAAGGCAACATTTTCGCCGACAGCGAATTTCTGCCTTCGCAGATAACAGGCAAACACGATCGTAATGCTGAAGGTTGTGGAATAATTGCTGAAGCTCACTGTTCACCTGCTCAAGAAAAGAGTGGTAGGCATGTATTGTCATATCAGTAACAACGCCTGTTAAGTTAAAAGTCACATCACTTGATTTAGCGTGCTTCCTAACACCTGAAGAAGTCACGTCACTTGAGAAATCGCAAAAGAAGCAAACAAACGGAAAAGTACGTCAGCAATGCTAATAGACACTCGAGTGAAAGATACTTTACAAACCAAACAACAAACTTATATAGAAGGATAAGAACACTTTTCAAACTTGGTTGGTAGGTACTCAGAGAGCGCACAGGATAAAGTGACGATTGTGGATGGGGCCGTAAACAGTTCCTGTGAGTTGCACTAGCAAACACACAACTTTATTTGTCTAAGAACCACTTATTTACACATTTCTTTAAAAGATCACAATTAGACAATACGGCTGAAGGCCTAGTTAAACTTGAGATACTTTCTGGGCTGAAGGCCCAAAACCACACCAAAAACAAGAACGGCTGAAGGCCTGGCTTAGAAATCAAAAGCAAATAAAAATAGAAGCTAAATTATAAAAAAAAACATGCAATTGAAAACAATTAGCGGATGAAGGCCTACACTACACGTCTGAAGGACAACTATAAATAAAACACATTAATAAACAGTTTTCCTAACCAAGAAATTTCTTTTTAAACTTACAGCAGAACAGCCGAAAGCCCAATTAACTTATTGCATGGCAGAAGGCCACAAACAAATTTGAAAGAACGGCTGACTGCCTGAACAACAAATCAGACAAGCAAACCCCTTCCTTCTTATAAAAAAAAATTCCTTTAAATAATACACACAGGTGAAGGCCTTATTAAAAGGGCTTCACGTAGCTCCTCGGCTGAAGGCTGCACATAACACATCGAACAACTAACGGCTTAGAGCCTGGATTACAAACAATTTCAGACAGAACAAATTTTAAGGAATTTTTTCTTAAATAAATCAATCATCAAAATTTTAATTTAACACGGCTGAAGGCCTTTACATAAAATTTAAAAAAGAACTGAAGTAATACATGGCCGAAGGCCTCACACAATACTTCAAAGTAAAATGAAAATCACAATCTAAAACAAACAGAACAAGTGGTGCTCAGAAATGTTCCAAGGGTCGGCCTGAGAAGGTAGATCAAAAGTAAGGTGAGGTGAGACAGGCAGCCAAGAGTTGAAGTTAAATAATCAGACGGCAACCCAAACTAGGGACAGCCCAAGGACCGACCAACAATTTAACCAATTCCCTTCCGTCCGACCAACGGCACAACGAAGGAAAATATTGGCCGGGGACGAGGATACGAACAGTGCTAGGTCTTCAGAAATTGGCGTTTAAAAACAGCCAAGGGAACAATAACCACTCTAAGCAAATATGAGCCAAACAACTTAAAAGGCTGTTGAGCTACACGCCGTGCCGGACAGCATTAACACGATGAGGAAAGGCACACTGCCGGAAAAGTACGCCAACAACCAGGGAAGGTAACTGGGGCGTTAACGGCCACAGGGCAGAACATATCGCTGGTGCACTTCACTGGTAAGTAACAATCAATTTACTAATTAATCACAATGTAGGAAGATGGCTGCAAGATTTCGCCAACTCCAACACATCATACGTTGCTGTTAGCCCGAATGTCCCAGGGAGCAGCAACCCGCAAATGAACGAAGAGATGTCACAATAGTTGAGGCTTCATAACAGGTTAACTGATCACTCATCTTCAGCGTCCAGGTTCGGGGGGCAACGAACTTTGTTGCTCTCGCAGCTAGTGCCTCACGATCCGACAGTGCGTGCCCAACGCCAGCGGTCCCGGCCTGGCCTCGCACTATGGAGAGTTCCTTGCTGCTCCGTCCCAACCGACTGACTACATGCAGCATGCAGACAGCAATAAAATACACTCCTGGAAATGGAAAAAAGAACACATTGACACCGGTGTGTCAGACCCACCATACTTGCTCCGGACACTGCGAGAGGGCTGTACAAGCAATGATCACACGCACGGCACAGCGGACACACCAGGAACCGCGGTGTTGGCCGTCGAATGGCGCTAGCTGCGCAGCATTTGTGCACCGCCGCCGTCAGTGTCAGCCAGTTTGCCGTGGCATACGGAGCTCCATCGCAGCCTTTAACACTGGTAGCATGCCGCGACAGCGTGGACGTGAACCGTGTGTGCAGTTGACGGACTTTGAGCGAGGGCGTATAGTGGGCATGCGGGAGGCCGGGTGGACGTACCGCCGAATTGCTCAACACGTGGGGCGTGAGGTCTCCACAGTACATCGATGTTGTCGCCAGTGGTCGGCGGAAGGTGCACGTGCCTGTCGACCTGGGACCGGACCGCAGCGACGCACGGATGCACGCCAAGACCGTAGGATCCTACGCAGTGCCGTAGGGGACCGCACCGCCACTTTCCAGCAAATTAGGGACACTGTTGCTCCTGGGGTATCGGCGAGGACCATTCGCAACCGTCTCCATGAAGCTGGGCTACGGTCCCGCACACCGTTAGGCCGTCTTCCGCTCACGCCCCAACATCGTGCAGCCCGCCTCCAGTGGTGTCGCGACAGTCGTGAATGGAGGGACGAATGGAGACGTGTCGTCTTCAGCGATGAGAGTCGCTTCTGCCTTGGTGCCAATGATGGTCGTATGCGTGTTTGGCGCCGTGCAGGTGAGCGCCACAATCAGGACTGCATACGACCGAGGCACACAGGGCCAACACCCGGCATCATGGTGTGGGGAGCGATCTCCTACACTGGCCGTACACCTCTGGTGATCGTCGAGGGGACACTGAATAGTGCACGGTACATCCAAACCGTCATCGAACCCATCGTTCTACCATTCCTAGACCGGCAAGGGAACTTGCTGTTCCAACAGTACAGTGCACGTCCGCATGTATCCCGTGCCACCCAACGTGCTCTAGAAGGTGTAAGTCAACTACCCTGGCCAGCAAGATCTCCGGATCTGTCCCCCATTGAGCATGTTTGGGACTGGATGAAGCGTCGTCTCACGCGGTCTGCACGTCCAGCACGAACGCTGGTCCAACTGAGGCGCCAGGTGGAAATGGCATGGCAAGCCGTTCCACAGGACTACATCCAGCATCTCTACGATCGTCTCCATGGGAGAATAGCAGCCTGCATTGCTGCGAAAGGTGGATATACACTGTACTAGTGCCGACGTTGTGCATGCTCTGTTGCCTGTGTCTATGTGCCTGTGGTTCTGTCAGTGTAATCATGTGATGTATCTGACCCCAGGAATGTGTCAATAAAGTTTCCCCTTCCTGGGACAATGAACTCACGGTGTTCTTATTTCAATTTCCAGGAGTGTAGCTGCTCAGTCAAAACCACACAAGCTACACACAGTTCCACGAAAACACTTCCTCAAAGAACTAAAGCCAGTGACTGTGGAACGACAAGGACGAATCACAAGTCGACACACACCGAGAACCCAGAAACGGTCGGCGACCAAATACACGTCGTCCGATGAGATGACCGACCGAACGACCAACCAAGGTCGTCCCCACTCCAGTCATGTGTGTCAGCAACGATCGGGCGAGTCATGACTGTCTGGACCTCACTGCTGCTCCGTCCCGACTCAACTCTCGACATATGACGACCTGGAAATACTAGCAGTCGCTCCAAAGATCGTACGACAGTGCTCTTATCGATAAGCGCTGCTGCTGCCTCTCACGGGCAGGCAAGCCAGCAACTTAGTGACGCCAGTAAATCGAATAAGAAACGGGACGGCAGTACCGCAGAGACAAGATGTGAAGCAATAAAAGGCATGAACACTACCCGTGTACGGCTCACGACTCACGGTCAACAGACATATGGATGTTCTGCGTAAAAAACCTATTTTACATTAAAAAAGTGACCGTGCTCAAGCTAAATCGCATGACAAAACTCCTCAAACAAAGCGCAGAAAGAAAATAGGCATTCCTAAGGAGATCCATTTAGGTGAAGAAGATAAGGATGCCCTATGTTTTAGGCGACTTAAACCGTTTTCTCACAGCAGCCCAAGTGATGAATGGATTCAATGTTGGGGTGGACACGTCTGTCATGTGTTAAAAATTATATGAAAGGTACTTTTTTATGAATGTTTGAACTGTGAATATCCTATCAGCCAAACATTCAGTGGATGAAGATCGGGGGAGTGTGGAGGCCAGAACAATGCACCTACACGACAAATTCATTTTCCAGGAAACGCTTCATTAGAACAGTAACGCACTTCATTCCAAAATGTGGAGGTACACCGTTATGCTGAAACCATAGCTGTCGCTGAACACTAAGTGGAACGTTTTTTAATGCGTCAGGCAAAGTATTGCAATGAAACACGCGATACGGGGGCGCATTCAACTTGTTCGGCAATAGGTAACGAGCCCAAAAGCATTCCTCCCGCGATTCCAGCCCACAGGTCAATGCCAAGGCGTGCCTGAAAGACACGGCTGACAAGTGGGTTGTGTTCCAACCAATAAAAGCTGTTGTGGAGATTGAAAATACCTTCACGAGCGAAGCTAGATCCGTCAGTCCATACCAGGTTACTTAGAAAACGTTCTTTATCTTACATACGGTGAAAAAGCCATTCACAAAACTGTAGTGGTTGGTGAAAGATTTCAGGAGACGTGTCCACTGTTTGTGGTGTACGTCTAGTCCATGGACGACCTCTGTCCATTACTTTTGGGCGAAGATTACCGGTTTCCCGAAGGCTTTGCTTCAGGCGACAAAAAACATTCTTATCGGGACGGTGCAGCGTACGCACAAGCAGCAGCTTCGTTACAGCACCTAAAGCGTATCAAGGTATTCATAGTATAGTTTCCACAATGAAACCTTGTCTCAAAATATGGTAGATAACCCAAAAATATTCTGGTCGTATGTATAGTATGCCAGTGGCAAAATACAGTCGATACCGTCACTGCGTGATAGCGATGGAAATGTTACCGATTATGGTGCCACTAAAGCGGAGTTACTAAATACAGTTTTCCGTAATTCCTTCACGAAAGAAGACGAAGTTAATATTCCACAATTCGAAGCCAGAACAGCTGTTAGCATGAGTGACATAAAAATAGATATCTTAGGTGTTGCGAAACAGCTCACATCACTTAAGAAAGGCAAGCATTCCGGTCCAGATGGTATACCAATCAGGTTCCGTGCAGAGTATGCAGACACAATACCGCCTTTATTAGCAATCATATACAACCCCTCACTTGACGAAAGTTCTGTTCCTAAACACTGGAAAGTAGCACAGGCCACACCAATATTCAAGAAATGAAATAAGAGTAACCCATTGAATTACAGACCCATATGACTGACCTCAATTTGCAGTAGGATTTTGGAGCATATACTGTACTCGAGCATTACGAATCACCTAGGAGAAAATGACCTATTGATAATCAGAAAATATCGTTCTTGTGCAACACAGCTAGCTCTTTATTCCCATAAAGTAATGAGTGCTGTCGACAAGGGATCTCAGATCGATTCCATATTCCTAGATTTCCAGAAGGCTTTTGATACCGTTCCTCACAAGCGACTATTAATCAAATTGCGTGCATATGGAGTATCGTCTCAATTGTGTGACTGGATTCGTGATTTCCTCTCAGAGAGGTCACAGTTCGTAGTGATAAACGGTAAATCATCGAGTAGAACACAAGTGATATCTGGCGTTCTGCAAGGTAGTATCATAGGCCCTCTGCTGTTGCTGATTTATATAAATGATCTAGGTAATAATCTGAGCAGCCCCTTAGATTGTTTGCAGATGACGCTGTAATTTACCGTCTAGTAAAATCATCAGACGATCAGTTCCAATTACAAAATGATCTAGGGAGAATTTCTGTATGGTGCGAAAAGTGGCATTTGGCACTTAACAAAGAAAAGTGCCAGGTCATCCACATGTGTACTAAAAGAAATCCGATAATTTTTGGGGCCGCGTGGGATTAGCCGAGCGGTCTAAAGGCGCTGCAGTCATGGGCTGTGCGGCTAGTCCCGGCGGAGGTTCGAGTCCTCCCTCGTGCATGGGTGTGTGTGTTTGTCCTTAGGATAATTTAGGTTAAGTAGCGTGTAACCTTAGGGACTGATGACCTTAGCAGTTAAGTCCCATAAGGTTACACACATGTGAACATTTTTGATAAATTTTGGGTATACGATAAATCGCACAAATCTAAGGGCTATCAATTCGACTAGATACCGAGGAATTACAATTACGAGCAACTTAAATTGGAAAGATCACATAGATAATATCGTGGGAGAGGCGAAACAAAGACTGCGCTTTGTTGGCAGACCACTTAGAAGATGCGACAAACCCACTAAAGAGACAGCCTACATTACACTTGTCCGTTATCTGCTGGAACATTGCTGCGCGGTATGGGATCCTTACCAGGTAGGATTGACGGAGGACATCGAAAAAGTGCAAAGAAGGGCAGATCGTTCCGTGTTATCGCGCAATAGGAGTGAAAGTGTCACTGATATGATACGAGAGTTGGGGTGGCAGTCACTGAAACAAAGGCAATTTTCTTTGCGGCGAAATCTATTTACGAAATTTCAGTCGCCAACTTTCTCTTCCGAATGCCAAAATATTTTGTTGACACCCACCTACGCAGATTTAGGTGTTCCTTTTTCCCACGCGCCATTCGAGAGTAGAATGGTAGAGAAGTAGTATGAAAATGGTTCGATGAACCCTCTGCCAGGATCTTAAGTGTGAATTGCAGAGTAACGATGTAGATGTAGATCGTTTGTGTACACCATCGGGAAGCCGCCTTACATGAACTTGACAGGAGCAGTTATGGTTGTGCACTGTCCGGTTAGTAGACTCATGCATGCGGTTTAATAGATCATGTGATCGGCTATTGTAATCCAGAACGAAATTTTCACTCTGCAGCGGAGTATGTACTGATATGAAACTTCTACATCTACATTTATACTCCGCAAGCCACCCAACGGTGTGTGGCGGAGGGCACTTTACGTGCCACTGTCATTACCTCCCTTTCCTGTTCCAGTCGCGTATGGTTCGCGGGAAGAACGACTGTCTGAAAGCCTCCGTGCGCGCTCTAATCTCTCTAATTTTACATTCGTGATCTCCTCTGGAGGTATAAGTAGGGGGAAGCAATATATTCGATACCTCATCCAGAAACGCACCCTCTCGAAACCTGGCGAGAAAGCTACACCGCGATGCAGAGCGCCTCTCTTGCAGAGTCTGCCACTTGAGTTTGTTAAACATCTCCGTAACGCTATCACGGTTACCAAATAACCCTGTGACGAAACGCGCCGCTCTTCTTTGGATCTTCTCTATCTCCTCCGTCAACCCGATCTGGTACGGATCCCACACTGATGAGCAATACTCAAGTATAGGTCGAACGAGTGTTTTGTAAGCCACCTCCTTTGTTGATGGACTAGATTTTCTAAGGACTCTCCCAATGAATCTCAACCTGGTACCCGCCTTACCAACAATTCATTTTATATGATCATTCCACTTCAAATCGTTCCGCACGCATACTCCCAGATATTTTACAGAAGTAACTGCTACCAGTGTTTGTTCTGCTATCATATAATCATACAATAAAGGATCCTTCTTTCTATGTATTCGCAATACATTACATTTGTCTGTGTTAAGAGTCAGTTGCCACTCCCTGCACCAAGTGCCTATCCGCTGCAGATCTTCCTGCATTTCGCTACAATTTTCTAATGCTGCAACTTGTCTGTGTACTACAGCATCATCCGCGAAAAGCCGCATGGGACTTCCGACACTATCTGGCAGATTAAAACTGTGAGCAGAACCGAGACTCGACCTCAAGACCTTTGCTTTTCGCGGGTAAGTGCTCTACCACCTGAGCTACCTAAGCACGACTAACGACCCCTCCTCACAGGCAACTAAAGGCAAAGGTCCCGAGTTCGAGTCTCGGTCCGATCCCCCGGGCTGTGGCTAAGACATGTCTCCGCAATATCCTTTCTTCAAGAGGTGCTAGACTTGCAAGGTTCGCAGGAGAGCTTATGTGAAGTTTGGGAGGTAGGAGACGAGGTTCTGACGGAAGTACAGCTGTGAGGACGGGTTGTCAGCCGTGCTTGGATAGCTCAGTTGGCAGAGCACTTGCCTGCGAAAGGCAAAGGTCTCGAGCCGGCAAACAGTTTTACTCTGCCAGGAAGCTTCGGCTGTTGTCAAGTGTCAAAACTATGTTCCGCTGATAAACGAAGAGAGCTAGTGAACCGACGTCGAAATTGAAAAAAAAAAAAAGGTGACAAGTGTCGGTACCATAGCTCTATGGTCGATATGAGTTTTTATGTCCCAGCAGTCTACTCGGCGAGCTACGATGACTGGTGTGGTAGAGCAGGCTGAATCTCTATACATTCAGATGCGGTAGTGTTAACCAACTCCTCGTTTTCATATATGCGTTTTCAAAATGCAGCCAATCAGATTTTGCTAGATAAACTTTTGGCTTGTATCTGGATGAGGAATCGCATGTCGACCAGCAAATGTGGCAATTTTTCTTCTCCTTGTATACGAAGCTCCATCAGGCTGTTCGCAGATGATACTGTTGTCTATTGGAAGGCTCCAACACCAGGAGACTGTAGCGAAACGCGGTAAGACTTGTGGGGCTTGGATGATTGGTGTAGAGACTGACACTTGGCCATGAACTTAAATGAGTGTAACGTCTAGTTCATAGACAGGAAAAGAGATCTATTACTGTTCGATTACGCTATTGGCGAAAAATCACTCGAAACAACTGTAAAACGTCTAGGAGTAACCGTCCAGTACTGTCCTAAACTAGAATAACCACTTGAAACTAATAGTAGGAACAGCAGATGCCACACTATAATACAAAGGAAGAATCTTATGGAAACGTAAATCTTCTATGAAAGAAGTGGCTTATAAAACATTTACTCAACCAATTCCTGAGTATTGTTCACCAGTCGAATGGAGCGATACCATTTTGCAAAATTTACTCGTTCTGTCTTCCTTTAACCATGACCTGAGCTATGGTTGCAGCATGTCTATACCATGGTCGGCCGGAGTGGCCGAGCGGTTCTAGGCGCTACAGTCTGGAACCGAGCATCCACTACGGTCGCAGGTTCGAATCCTGCCTCGGGCATGGATGTGTGTGATGTCCTCAGGTTGGTTAGGTTTAAGTAGTTCTGAGTTCTAGGGGACTGATGACCTCAGCAGTTTAAGTCCCATACTGCTCAGAGCCATTTGAACCATTTTTTTGTCAATACCATGTGCGACATCAGAACCATGAAAGTTAAGTCATTTTCTTACAATTCCTTGTAAGTGGCCTCTGATCTTTACATTTTTGTAAAAGAAATTCTGTAGCTTTGGTTGTACATTAGAATAATGTTTCCACAGTTAAATAAAATATTTTAATACAGTGACTGTGCCTTATATTTATGATGGTCAGCCTTTTTCTTGTGCTCTATTTGGTATTTCTACGGTGTACGGTCATGGGATACCGAGAAATTATTCCAAGAGGGAGCAAGATTCAAAACTTGCCATTTTTGTATAACTCATTCGGTGATTTGGAAAATGCCTTGTGCCTCAAAAACTAAATTTGACAAGAAGTACACAAAATGTAGTGTATCTCAAAAGATTGATAGTTACCTACTTAGTATTTTAAAGGCAGAACCGTAATGGAAATTTCTGGATGGAGCAATGGTAAAATAAGGGAAAGGCAGGTCGATGCGTGGAGCACAGTGTCAGGTAACAGAAAACAACATTCACACTATCTTTAGAATACTAGCTCTTTTACCAGCAATAGCACACCTATTCAGACTCACAACCGCACAGACACCCAAACACTCAGTGCCATGGCCATGGCAAGGCTGTTTAGTCTGGGCAGTACAAGCGACTATATGCTGAGACCGCCACTCAGGCTGTCCTTGGTGTTTCTGTTGACTGTTTTGCCTTCGTGCCATTTCGACAACCGACTACAGGGGTACGCAGTACATCTAAAGTGCTGAGGCTACGACAGAAGTCCAGAGCCACGTTTTCCTGCGGAGACGCACGGCTACCGCACCCTCCCACGGGCCGCGTCATTGACCACGGCAATGCCAGCGCCTGCGCTCAGCAATTCCATCGCCGGGCACTGACGTGACACCTCACGCTCTTAAGCAACGGGGACAGCACGGTCGCTGCTAGGCAGCCTCGGGAAGAAGTCGGAGAGATTATGAAACTCTCGCCATTAAATGACTGTTAATTGAGCCTCCTGGCGCTCACAGGATCTCTCACCCCCCCTCTTCGATCGAGCCCCTGATAACAGCGTGACTCCACTCAGGTCGTAACAGATGCAACTGAAAATACAAATTTATTATCGATACAGAAACGTAGAGTCCAAGTGAACCTACGAAAGATGATTTAGATGCTATTCTAACAAGGGAAACTCCCCATCGCAACCCCCCCCCCCCTCTCAGATTTAGTAGTAAGGTGACCCAGTGGATAGCCCGTCCAAAACTGAACACAGATCAAGCATGAAAACAGGGAAAAGGTGTACTGAACTGTGAAAAAAAAAGCAAAATAGAAGCAATGGACGGCCCAAAACCAGGAACTGCAATAAAGAGCATGCTAAACCAGCAATGGCGTCGTGGGTAAGTAAGTGGTCATGGTGTTGGACAGCCGTGTTCAAAACTCCCTCGTACCATTTACTTGTATCCTTCCTCACAGCATTATGAACTGTCCGTCCGGTCATTGAAATACACACATCAAAAAAAAGTTTCGCATCACCTCGGTTCCGAGAGTTCCGGAACCTGTGCAGAAAACTGGAAGAGATCAACATAAAAATCATTTCCACCCTTTTTATTGCTCATAAAAGCCACACATTGCATGTTATACCACCATACAGCGAGACCTTCATTGGTGGTGGTCCAGATTTCTGTACACACCGCTACCTCTAATACCCAGCAGCACGTCCTCCTGCAATAATGCATGCCTGTATTCGTCGTGGCATACTATCCACAAGTTCATCAAGGCACTGTTGGACCAGGTTGTCCCACTCCTCAACGGCGTAGATCCCTCAGAGTGGTTGGTGGGTCACGTCGTCCAAAAACAGCCCTTTTCAATCTATCCCGGGCATGTTCGATATGGTTCATGTCTGGAGAACGTGCTGGCCACTCTAGTCGAGCGATGTCGTTATCCTGAAGGAAGCTGTTCACAAGATGTGTACGATGGGGGCGCGAATTGTCGTCCATGAAGACGAATGACTCGCCAATATGCTGCCGATATGGTTGCACTATCGGTCGGAGGATGGCATTCACGTATCGTACAGCCGTTACGGCGCCTTACATGACCACCAGCAGCGTACATCGGCTCCACATAACGCCACTCCAAAACAGTAGGGAACCTCCACCTTGCTGCACTCGCTCGACAGTGTGTCCAAGGCGTTCAGCCTGGCCGGGTTGCCTCCAAACACGTCTCCGACGATTGTCTGGTTGAAGGCATATGCGACATTCATCGGTGAAGAGAACGTGATGCCAATCCTGAGCGGTCCATTCGGCATGTTGTTGGACCTAACTGTACCGCACTGCGTGGTGTCGTGGTCGTCCTCGCCATGGACGTCGGGAGTGAAGTTGCGCATCATGCAGCCTATTGCGCACAGTTTGAGTCGTGACACGACGTCCTGTGGCTGCACGAAAAGCATTATTCAACACGGTGCTGTCAGGGTTCCTCCGAGCCATAATCCTAGGTAGCGGTCATCCACTGCAGTAGTAGCCCATGGGCGGATTGAGCGAGGCACGTCATCGACGGTTCCTGTCTCTCTCTATCTCCTCCGTGTCCGAACAACATCACTTCGGTTCACTCCGAGACGCCTGGACACTTCCCTTGTTGAGCGCTCTTCCTGGCACAAAGTAACAATGCGTACGCGATCGAACCGCGGTAATGATCGTCTAGGCATGGTTGAACTACAGACAACACGAGCCGTGTACCTCCTTCCTGGTGGAATGACTGGAACTGATCGGCTGTCGGTCCCCCTCGGTCTAATAGGCGCTGCTCATGCATGAAGGTTTACATCTTTGGGAGGGTTTAGTTACATCTCTGAACAGTCAAAGGGACTGTGTTTATGATAAATATCCACAGTCGACGTCTATCTTCAGGAGTTCTGGGAACCGGAGTGATGCAAAACCTTTTTTGATGTGCCGATTTGTTATCTTTCGTAGTCTTTGCAGTTGTCATACTCTGCATTGGTTTCAGAATATGAGTCATGAGGTAAGACTACATTACCATTGCAAGTAAATGTGATGAATAGTGAGAGCAGGCGAGATAAAACATAGACGTCGCAGAAATGAAAACAACAAATAAACGGGTGCGAACAATGTTGCAACAAAGGAATGCAGTGCACCGAGCTAGGTGGCGCAGTGGTTAGCACACTGGACTCGCATTCGGGAGGACGACGGTTCAATCCCGTCTCCAGCCATCCTGATTTAGGTTTTCCGTGATTTCCCTAAATCGTTTCAGGCAAATGCCGGGATGGTTCCTTTGAAAGGGCACGGCCGATTTCCTTCCCAATCCTTCCCAAACCCGAGCTTGCGCTCCGTCTCTAATGACCTCGTTGTCGACGGGACGTTAAACACTAACCACCACCACCAACGGAATGCAAGAGTCAAGACTTCCAAAACGGGATGCAACTTCAGAAACTTTAAAAACATATGTTTTGACATGGTGCAGAGAAACTGTGTGATTGCGAAATTGTTGCGTTCAATCGTTGCAGCTTATGCGACAAACTATTATATTTTCGTCGTTTCCTTGAGAGTGACCACATCCACATTCATACGAACTCCTACATCGGGCAAGGTGGCATATCTCACTCACTTACCAGTCGTACATATTAGGTCCGTCGATAAGAGATTGATATCATGTGACACACACTGTCAATAATGCCGTGTATGACACACCAGACGTGTTTTCTGGTGGAGAATTCGGTTGACTTATCGCCTTGTCATCAAAGGTTTGCGGTGCCCATTCGATAGCCGCTTGCTTTCGTCTGATAATAGAGTAGTTCTACATGGATACTCTGCAAATCACATTTAAGTGCCTGGCAGAGGATTCATCGAATCGCCTTCACAACAATTCTCTATTACTCCAATCTCGTACAGCGCGCGGTAAAACACGAACACCATCTTACAGTGTGAGCTCTGGTTTCCCTTATTTTATTATTATGTGCAGAATCAACTGCCATTATAGGTCCCTACCGTACACCTCGCTGTAGCAATGGACGTTACACCATGACACAGGCACAAATTTGAATAAAGCGAACAGCAAAACTAAAAAAAATAAAAATTGGCAGAGGGAGGTTTGAACACAGCTAAAAATTGGCGCGGGGGAGGTTTAAACACGGCTCGCCTGCTTCATATTCCTACGCTGTAACCACTTACGCATGACGCCATCTCTCTTCCGCTGCTGCTCTCTATTACACTTCTTGTTCTGGGATCGTTCACTGTTTCTGTTTTCCCCTTTTTTTTTCATGGTCCAGTACACCTTCTTCCAGTTTTCATGCTTGATCAGAGTTTAGTTTTTGAAGAGGTGTCCACTGTATCCTATTACCACTAAATCTGAGGGGGTCCGATGGAGAATTTCCCTGATATGCAAACATTGCATCTTTTCAACTCTAATTTACAAGTTTTGCTGCAAACTTTATGGGATTGTAGGTTTTCAAATTAGAATAGGATTCACTCCTTCAAAAGCTCGACGTCACGAATCTTGATCGAATAAACATAATTTTCTAGTATTCTTTCGACTGAAGAATCCATGGATGTGATATCTGGAGATCGTTGAGGTCATTCGTTACTACCCTGCCTGCCAAACAATTAATCGAAGTTTTTTGTTTAAGAAGCGCCTCAAAATGACTCCATAATATGCAGGTGTTGCATCTTGTTGCCATATCAACTTTTCCTGAACCAAATGAAGATATTCAAAAAGTGGACTATTTTCCAGTTCTAGCCACCCTTTTTGAAGCGCATCTAGGTACTTTTCTTAATTGTCAGTACCGTTAAAAAGTAAGGTCTGATTAGCCAACCTTGGAAAATTCATGCCCATACACCCACACCATGTGAGCTGAACTCTTGTCTCCATCACTGTAGAACCCCAACAGACACAGCTGTCTCTGTCCGCTCTGCCATGCATCTTAAAAGCCGCTCCAAAGAATGTCTTTGTTAAACTTGGGCTCGGCTTCTTTTCATATTATGTACAACTCGCGGAATTCCATATACCTGTCCGGACCATCTTCTTTTAAGCCTTAAAGCAAAGTAGGCCCATATAGTCCCAATTTCATCCTTTTCTAACTCCTTCGTAGGCTTCCCTTGCTGTCCCATACTCCTTGAACGCTTTTCTTTGGGTGTTAGACTGTATAAACCATTGCGTCGCAACATTAAAATTCTCTTCTGCAGTAACAGACTTCGGCCTACCTGAATGAGGAAACTCCGCTGCCGACACAGTCTCTTCAAATCTTAATTTCGATTTGCGAATACGACTTCCAGATAGAGGTGGTATGTTTGGAAAACGTCCCACAAACAAATCACAAACATCACTGTAAAGACAGCCATGTTTCACAAAACAAATACCTGTTGTTCTGTAATTAACTTTCTATTCATTGTTTCTCAGGTAACAACAAAAACATACCCTCAAACTGCTAGTGTAAACTGACATATGGGTACCATGCACAAGTTCACATTTAACTACCACTATGCTACGCGAATCAAAGTCTAAGAATGTGGGGGTTGGGCAGCTTTGAACGGAGTTTCCCCTTGCGGCGTCCAACATAAACCTGTTTGACGATACAGAAGTGTCCTGGAGACAGGCATTTCGGGTAGAGTATGCTGTTGGTGGTAACAACACAGCATGCACGTGCACCCCAAACCTGTTTGTGTTTCTTGAGCGTGCAGTGAGAGGCGAGAAGTGTCCTTCAAAGAAATTATCCTAGCCGTACAAGAAAGGCCAGAAATTTGGTAATATAATCATTCTCAGTATAGAAATGGCAATGTAGAAATAGCAGTGGAGCTTAATATTGATGGTAAGTAAGAATTTTTACTGTGTCATTCTGTTCTGACAAATCTAATTCACAAACATGTCGCTTACATTTCATTCCACTAGGGCTGAACTATTATTCATTCTACTGAGATCACTGTTTTTACAGTTTCTGTGCTATTTTCAATCATATTGTAAATGGGTCTCTATTTCCATCACATTCTCTTATGATTTTGTGTGAAAGACATGCTGTTTTGGTTATAAAACATACATGTTATACATTCGTCTGTAAAGGTTTTCATACACTACTGGCCATTAAAATTTGCTACACCACGAAGATGACGTGCTACAGACGCGAAATTTAATCCACAGGAAGAAGATGCTGTGATATGCAAATGATTAGCTTTTCAGAGCATTCACACAAGGTTGGCGCCGGTGGCGACACCTACAACGTGGCCGGCCTCGGTGGCCGCGCGGCTCTAGGCGCTACAGTCCGGAACCGTGGGACTGCTACGGTCGCAGGTTCGAATCCTGCCTCGGGCATGGATGTGTGTGATGTCTTTAGGTTAGTTAGGTTTAAGTAGTTCTAAGTTCTAGGGGACTGATGACCTAAGATGTTAAGTCCCATAGTGCTCAGAGCCATTTGAACCACTTTGAACCTACAACGTGCTGACATGAGGAAAGTTTCCAACCGATTTCTCATACACAAACAGCAGTTGACCGCCGTTGCCTGGTGAAACGTTGTTGTGATGCCTCGTTTATGGAGGAGAAATGTCGGATTGTAGCCCATCGCGATTGCGGTTTATCGTATTGCGACATTGCTGCTAACGTTGGTCGAGATCCAATTACTGTGAGCAGAATATGGAATCGGTGGGTACAGGAGGGTAATACGGAACGCCGTGCTGGATCCCAACGGCCTCGTATCACTAGCAGTGGAGGTGACAGGCATCTTATCCTCATGGCTCGACCCCTGAGTCAACAGCTGGGGACGTTTGCAAGACAACAACCATCTGCACGAACAGTTCGACGACGTTTGCAGCATCATGGACTATGAGCTCGCAGACCGTGTCTGCAGTTACCCTTGACGCTGCATCTCAGACAGGAGCGCCTGCGATGGTGTACTCAACGACGAACCTGGGTGCACGAATGGCAAAACGTCATTTTTGCGGATGAATCTAGATTCTTTTTACAGCATCATGATGGTCGCATCCGTGTTTGGCGGCATCGCGGTGAACGCACATTGTAAGCGTGTATTCGTCATCGCCATACTGGCGTATCACCCGGTGTGATGGTATGGGGTGCCATTGGTTACACGTCTCGGTCATCTCTTGTTCGCATTGACGGCAGTTTGAACAGTGGACGTTACATTTCAGATGTGTTACGACCAATGGCAAAATGGTTCAAATGGCTCTGAGCACTATGGGACTTAACTTCTAAGGTCATCAGTCCCCTAGAACTTAGAACTACTTAAACCTAACTAACCTAAGGACATCACACACATCGATGCCCCAGGCAGGATTCGAACCTGCGACCGTAGCGGTGCGCGGCTTAAGACTGTAGCGCCTAGAACCGCTCCGCCACCCTGGCCGGCGACCAGTGGCTCTACCCTTCATTCGATCCCTGCGAAACCCTACATTTCAGCAGGATAATGCACGACCGCATGTTGCAGGTCCTGTAGGGCCTTTCTGGATACAGAAAATGTTCGACTGCTGCCATGGCCAGCACATTCTCCAGATCTCTCACCAATTGAAATGTCTGGTCAATGGTGGCCGAGCAACTGGCTCGTCACAATACGCCAGTCACTACTCTTGATGAACTGTGGTATCGTGTTGAAGTTGCATGGGCAGCTGTACCTGTACACGCCATCCAAGCTCTGTTTGACTAAATGCCCAGGCGTATCAAGGCCGTTATTACGGCCAGGAGTGGTTGTTCGGGGTACTGATTTCTCAGGATCTATGCACCCAAATTGCGTGAAAATGTAATCACATATCAGTTCTAGTATAATATATTTGTCCAATGAATACCCGTTTATCATCTGCATTTCTTCTTGGTGTAGCAGTTTTAATGGCCAGTAGTGTAGTATGTGCCATTTTGCACAAACATTCCAAATGCACATACAGTGCACTTTTGACTATGAGAAAGGTGTTGACTGAAATACCTTCTTTCGTCATTCAGAGTTCTTTCTGGGAATTAAATCATTAAGTTTGGCTTCAATGGTTATGCCGCATTTGCTGGAAGATCATTTATTTTGATACTTGACTTGTGGTTAGACGCATTATTTCTGGCGGTGGTATACTGAGATATCCACTTCCAGTTAATTTATTTAGCAGTAAGTGATCGAAAGTTCCTGCATCACTATGCCTCTTCAACTTTTTATTCACATTGACGATAGCTTGTGAAACAACAGAGAAGCAATTCTTATAATCACAAAATGCTATTCCTGATTGGTCCAGACTAATGATTTCCCAGTGACTTCCTGCAAGTGCTCCCAATGCAATGGGTAAACTGCCATAGCCTAGAATAATCATCTGCAATTTTCTTCATTTCGTCCCGAGAGGCACGTGCCATGTGTGAGTTAACAAGTTCGGACCATATTGGTGCACACATGTCATTCACTATTGTTGCTTTTTTTTCACACGGAAGTTAAAGGCCATAGCTCCGAACGCTACTCCTGTCGCAAGATTTCTGAAACAAGAGAGAACACAGCAGTGTATATTTTCGTTTATTTTTAAATTTTTCTTTTCTTTCAGATGTGACACTGGAAGGATCTGAAAGATCAGTGCAGAAAAGAAGGTACGAAACGATCAGTGTATAGGTTTGGATCAGGGGCCCCTTCAACAATGCATCGTCACGACAGTACTTTCCTTTAATATACCATCGAGACAACGGGCAATATAAATGCAGAAATGGGTACACAGGACGCCGAAAGTTCCCTGTCAGACTTCACAGGAACATCTGAACACAAAGAGATTGGAGAGCTGTCTCAATGCACAACTCACCCATTAACTTCCACAAAAAGGAAACGATATACTAATGCTTCGAGTGAAAACATGCTGGCACTGTAAAAACAGAAAAGAGAAAATATTAAGTGAAAATGAAAAATTATGTTTCTCATGAGCGTTTTGCCTTCTATGAAGTTGTCTACCATTCAGAAAGTGAGTTTTCGGAGAAAAATCAATTAGTCGTTGAGTGAAGCTGTGACTGAGAATTCGACTGGTTATTCTTCTCTCTAGAACAATATCAATATCAAGCAAATGATTATTTGTAATTTACACATCACACATTTCTCGAATCACCTCCATTGTGCTCGACTTTAAAGCAGTAGATATTAATGCAACTGTTGAAATTGTGTAATACTATTTTACTTTAAAATAAAATAAAAAAAATGTTCTTGAGTTTAGTTTTGTTTACTTCAAGGTAACTAGAAATTTTCTTATGTCGATATCGTAAAATAGAAATTGGTGCAGGGTTGGCCTTACTCTCAGGCATGCATCAATCTTTATCAAAATATAATAAAATGTAGACACAGACCTTCTCATGTATTCACGGAATTTGTCAGGATCTAATCGTAAACACTCATACAAAGTATTAAACTCTCGAAACAATTCTCTCTGTTTCACTGGAATACTTGATCTTTCTTTAAACTGAATAAATCGACTTTCGGAAAAGCATTTTCAGCCAGCATCAAATCGGTCAGCAATGCGTCCGACTCCATTGTTTGTTTAATCTCTGGAGAGCTCTTATACACGCCGCTGAACGCCACTGGAACCTAGAGTTGCGACTCGCCTTCTGACGTCATCAAGAGTTCTGCCCGTTCCCCACCGCGCTCCACACGCACTGCGCCGTATCCTGTGGATTGTGACAATTGACTTACAGCTCATCCTATATAGCGTGGTTTTGTTCGTCCGAGAGTACTACAACAGTTCTGTCTTGTGAGACGGAATACAGATTTAGCAGTCCATTTTGGGTTTTCTTTTTCCACAGGTGAATGGTAGCAACTAATGAGATTTCACTGTGCACCAAGGGGATGGAATATCCTTACGGGAATAGGGGACGGATGACTGGCACTGTACCATCGAGTTAGACACACATCTTTCTGTAGCTCGGTTAGAGCTGAACGAAAACGCGACAGAAAAAGATTAAAGTCACTATTTCTGCACGGTTCTGTAAAGGTCCATACAAGTAAGGCCCCACGCCACGGCAGTCACCTCACAGAACGTCAGAAGCTACCGCAATGCAGCACCCACACTGGCCGCACGTCACATCGGCACCGCCAGAGTTTCTTGGTTACAAAGTATTGACGGATGACGTCATCATCCGTTGTTGATCACGTCATACCCAGACTCATATTCTCTGGAAACACAGTCATGTTCTCATTCCCCCCCCCCCCCCTCCCCCCCCACACACACACACTTCCTTTCGTCTTGCTTTCGTTGGGTCATGTTTGGTAGCACTTGTTATTCTACGTGTGTTTTTTTCTTGTTTTACAGTGAAAACAGTTGAAAGCCAGGCAAGTTACGATCACGCGACTTCAATTGACGTGACATGACGGACAGTGGAAATACAGCCTGACGTGATGGTGGCGTGACGTGAGGCTGCCATAACGGCGAGTATGAATTGGCTTTAAGACTTCGTATCCACCCAAGCACGCCCGTAGTTTGTAAGGGGGGGGGGGGGTACGACCTAGGTGTATTGACTATTTTTAATATTTTGGAAGACGAATGACGAACTGTAAAGTAGTCATAAAAAAGTTATAGTTCCAACCCTGTTAAAAATATGCGTAATACCGACTTTTAGATAATTTTCTCAAGGAAAAGCGCCTGACTTCACAATATTTTTTCCTTTCACTGAGAGCTAGGGGTGGCGGGGCCACCACCTTGCTCCCCTCCCCCCCCCCCCCCCCCCCCGACGGGTTTGCCCTGGGTATGTGCACTCTTGTATCCATTTAGATTAGACTGCAGATTAGCACCGGAACCACGGCCTCACCAAGCAATCAGCATAATTTTCCGTGAACGGAGTGCTAAGGCTGCAGTATTTTTCGTCACTGTCGACAATGTTAAATCTGCGTTTTAGTGGAGTCGCAGACAATGACTGCTAGAAATTCTAGAGAATTCTGTGATGAATAAAAAGACTTTACCCAAATTCCAGGCGGCGCCAAGTGTCCGCTCTATATGTATGACAAAGAGTAAGTTAGAAATGCATCCACCAAGTTTTCTACATTTCTATGTCTTACTACTACTATTAGTATTACCAGTTGTTATTACAAGTTCTGCGTCACTGATGTGTTACGACTTGGCGGACTACATAAGAATTGCGTTACTGTAAGATAATAATACACTAAAATGAACAATATAATTACATTAAAAGCACACTATCAGTGCAGTTACTAGTCTCATAGCGTTGGGTTGCTAAAATGAATTTAGTTCGTCTCGGAATGGAAAAATTTAAACCTCTTGCAAAATTAAAGAGGAATAATGCTCTTATTACTGTCTTTCGAAGAGCTGTAAAAGGTAGCATTAGTTTCTATTTGATTTCAGATGGAAACTGTAAATATTAAACGGATTTTTAGTTATTTTAGCATTATATGTTTCTTATATTTCTATCATTTCTGTTTCAGCGCAAGAGAGCAGACTGCAATATTCGACTATCGAGAGAATATCGAAACAGCTTATCGAGAATCGTAACTATAAACTCTATGCAGCGTTAGCAATCGTTTAGTGTAGCGCAAGCGATCTGCAGAGAATGGTGTGCTAGCTCTGAGTATGGAAGTGCGTATCTTTGTGCACGTATTAGAGCGCAGTCCAGCCTTTATTGGCGAAAAACCACT
Source organism: Schistocerca serialis cubense (assembly GCF_023864345.2). Taxonomy (NCBI): domain Eukaryota; kingdom Metazoa; phylum Arthropoda; class Insecta; order Orthoptera; family Acrididae; genus Schistocerca; species Schistocerca serialis. Next base: position 79,867,266 of record NC_064642.1, on the reverse strand, counting down.
CTGTTGTCAACGTAAGTGCAAGCTACGATTCTTTTTGTGTGTTTAAATGGAAGTTTGTTGTTAATTTTTATAATCGTAAAGTGTCTTTTTTTCCATTTGTGTTAATTTTGATTTAGAGTTGGATTATTTCAGTGGCACTTAATTTCTAATAGCCGAGCCTTTCAATTATCTAGGGGGAAAAAATTATTGTTTATTTTCATATTATTGCTGTAAATATATTGAAGTATACTTTCAGTGTGTTAATTTATGATAACAAGTATACTTTACATTAACATTCGTAATTACGAATTTGAGCTGCAATCATAAATTATGCCTTTGCTTATCTTTGTTTTTTTTGCTAAGGCCGCCAACTGTAATGTTGGCAATACCTGTTGTTTTGAAGTGTTCGCCAAAGATCTTTGCTGTTCATGATGCAATGGCGAGTATGAAAGCATTTGTAAATGTTTTGAATGTTAGTGCTCACTAAAGTTAATACCCTAATAAGAAACTAGGTACCGGTAGGAAAAATGATGGCTAGTGCTGCAGCGAGAACTGGAGAAAGCAGCAGTACTAGCTCGGTTATGAATATTAAAGAGAAAGAAAAATACATTGAAGAATTTGATTTTCCATACTGTGATGAGGCAACGAAATACGAAAAGGTCGCCAAAATAGGCCAGGGAACATTCGGGTATGTTTTGTGTTGTGAATCTAGACCTAGTTCAAGATTTTCGTACTTATCAACAATCCAGTAAGATAGGCCTTACATGCACCATTTTTGGTTAAATACTTTCGCACACGTTATTAAACGTTGATTTGTTTGTTTCCCAGGGAAGTGTTTAAGGCACGTGATAAGAAAAACTCGAAGAAGTTTGTCGCGATGAAGAAAGTTTTGATGGACAACGAAAAAGAGGGAGTATGTTTAATCCGATTTCATAACAATACATTTTTGCACACTTGTGATTACTGCATATTTCTAACGAAATTTTTGTTTCAGTTTCCAATTACGGCATTGAGGGAAATAAGAATATTGCAACTTCTCAAACATGAAAACGTCGTGAATCTGATAGAAATTTGCCGGACCAAAGGTAGTGTTTCGCAAAGGCGAATAATTTTAACCTATGGAGATTGCAGAATTGTTCTATGCGTAGTGTTTTACATGTAGCGCCGGATAGTTTATTTCATTGACCCCTGGTAAAAGTGTCAACAATGCAATGTGATCAGAATGCGGGAGTATTCTCAGAGCGCTGGGGAGTATTGAAAAACAAGAAAAAATTGTGTTCGTTGATATTTTATTTATTAAATGTAGTGAAAGTGTATTTTGCAACGGAAAAAAATCGTGAAAACAGTGCTTGCTTTTAATTTGCCTTACAGTAGGTGTTTCATTTTCCATGGAAATTTATGACCTAGACATGAAAACTGTAGCGGAATGAGTACACCATCAACCCGGTTATTATGATGGTGAAAGGTAGTACAGCAGTGTAAAAGCAACATTGTGACACCTTGTTAAATTGGTAGTTTACTTAAGTTTGTAGTGCATATATTTGTATCTTGCTATCCTACATGGATAAACTGATCCAAATGCTAAGGTTGCTTGAAACAGTGCAGTGCTTTCCTAAGTGTGGTTCTGTTGGAGATGGTATGCTGTTACTATTCTCTCCTCTGACCTTTGAATCTGCTTACCAGCAAGCTATATGACGACTACATTTTAACTTGGACTCTGGACCTCAGTTCTGCTTGGCACATTTCAGATTCACAAATAATTGTCAGGAGTGAGAAATGTCAGAAAAACGAAGTGGTTAGTGACTGAACTGGGACTATGTTTAATCTGACACTTACTGAGCAATTTAGAAATATTGTGGTTTCTGACAGTTGTAGCTCATTTATTTTAGTAGCTGTAGGATGTGATTCATATTATATGAAATTACTTGTATGGAGTATTACCAATAGTGCCATGTTGTATAATATGTTTGAGCTACTGAGAACCGTAAGAGCTCAAGGCACAGAACAGTGTCCATATGAAGTGAATATCAGCGAAACCGGTGAAAAAGCTTTCCCTGTATGCCCGTATACACGATGTGGGCCTACATAAAACACAGATAAAGCTGGTTCACAATAAGATGAACATATGTGAGGAGCATGCATAAATGCTACAATCTCAAAATTGATGGTGCTATGCTTTAGGTCCTTAAGGTTCTCATTTACATTAAGTGAAGTTTTTGAACATTTTCAAGAGGAGCTTTGGCTCTTTTAATGTTGTTGAAAGTTTAACCCTTTCATACCTGGCGGCCACAATTGTGTACATAAAGTTTGTTCACTAGTATTTCGCTGACAAGAAATGTCAGGTGCATCCAAACCCACAGTGCACATTCATATGTGTTTCTTTTAGCCATGCTCCAGCAGCTGCTGCTCTCTTGTGTGCAGTCTGTGAACCACATAGTAACATATACCCTCTGGTGTTGTCTCTCTGTGGGAAGCCATTACTCGTTGACTTTATTGCTGTAACAGTCACGTTCTGGGTTTTGTTTATGAATGTTTCGTGTGGTTTCCTTCTTTTGGAAACATTAGACATTCTTTCAGTGGAGTTTTCACCAGGTTCATTCAGTTCATATTTGTGTTATGTATCAGGTAATTTTAATGTACACATTTGTGTACAACAGGTACTTCATGGTGTAAAATAGGAACAATAGCCTAAAATGTCTCAGCTGTATTTGCATGGCTATGGTAGCTGTGTGTAGTAATTTTTCTATTAATTTCAGTATCGGCAGCAAGGAAGAGAATAATTAACCTGTACATATAATTTTATTTTATATTGCTGGCTTTTGACTTACAAATATAGATAAGGCATATCTTTCTGTGGAGAAGGATTGGTACTAGATTATGGATATAATTGAAAATGGTGACATTTCTGGCATTAGTTTGAATGGAGATACCAACTATTGAAAGGCAAGCTCCACAAATAGTGAAACGTGTTGGAGCAGATAAAGTGGGCGTGAAAGATCTGTGGAGAGACAGACACCATATCTGAAGATGAGGATGATGGAGAGGTGGTGGATGCTGAAATGAACTTTTTATGCAATGAAAACAACCCCTAATTGAATAACCTGTGTGACAACATAATGGTGGCACCTAAAGAATCCATAAAATGGAAACACAAGCCTCTAAGTACCATTGCAAAAACATACAAAGCTCGAAATTTTGAAAAATATGTCTCGTGTTTTCCAATACAATACTTTAAAATATACGTACTAGATGATTTGTTCACTAGCATCGCAGCACATACTAATACTTATGCATTACAAGAAGGCAAATCCTCATTCAAGCAGACAACTCCTCAAGAACTAGCGGTGCTATATGGTTTGCATATGCTGACTGGAACCTTGAAATTTCCCAGATTACGAATGTATTGGGATACAAGTCTGAAGGTAAATGTGTTTTGGGAAAACATGTCACGAATCAGATTTTTAGAATTATGAACAAATTTACACTTGGTGAACAATCTGGAGAAGCCACTTGAAAATAAAGATAAATTTTACAAAGTTAGGCCAATTTACTCAGCCATTCGAAAACGCTGCAGTGAACTTCCTACTGAAGAAAATGTTTGTGTCAATGAAGGAAATATTCCTTTCACTGGAAAGTTTTCTGCAAAGCAGTATGTCAAGGGGAAACCAAGTCCATGGAGAATCAGACTTAATGTTGTGTGGAAAGAGTGGAATGGTGCATGATTTCCTTTTATATCTAGGTGCTGCAACTGAACTAAATACTGCATACTGTAAAAAATCTGGATTAGGTACTGCTGTTGTTTTAGGATTTTCTGTTCCACTCTCAAAAGGTAAAGGTTATAAATTATACTTTGACAGCTTCTTATCATCTTTTCAAGTTTTGAAATCTCAAGGCATCAATGCAGCAGGCACTGTCAATCAAAACAGATTTGGAAAGAACTTGCCTTTTTCAGATGATAAAAAATAATGAAACAATCCAGAGGTTTTTGTGAATAAATCCTTAGTGCTGAGTACATTACCATGTGTTAGTGGTTAGACAATAGGCCAGTTGTATTGTGTTCGAACTTCGTTGGTGAAGGCTCTGTGGATGAAGTTGAATATTGGGACAAAAACACCATAAATATATGAAAGTAGAAAGTCCTGAAATAGTGAAAAGATATAATCTTGCAATGGGTTGTGTTGATCTATTTGATCAATTGATAAGCTACTACAGAGTTTTCATCAGATCTCAAAAATGGCCTTTGCGTATGATTTTACATGCAGTAGACTTTGCCATTGTGCAAAGTTGGTTGGAATACAGACGAGATGCAGACAACCTGTCTATCCCAAAGAAGAAGCAAATGGACCTTCTTTCCTTTCGTATCAGGGTAGCAGATGGATTGATACTGTGCCAGAAGAAAGTGACTGAAAAGAAGAGGGGGCGTCAGTCTGATGAAGGACTAGCTTCAGACATGAGTCATACCAAGAAAAAGAGGAGAATTACGACCAGCTACAGAGATACAGTTTGATTCCATTGACCATTTGCCTTTGCATGAGGTAGGAGCTCCAAGTCGCTGCAAATTTCCGAAATGTAAAGGGCGTTCTAGAATTCAGTGCAGAAAATGTAAAGTACATTTGTGTCTTCAAAAGGACAGACATTGTTATTGCAGTTTCATACGAAACCTTAAAATCAGTGTGTTGACCATTGTTGTTTAAATAAGAACTGTAATTTGGAATTATTTTTATTGTTTCTTCTGTTTTAAAGTAAAATAAAGAGTGGCATGCTTGATCCATAGTGTTAACCTCCTTAATGTATGACATGAAGCTCAAGACCTGATGAACACAATTGTGTACATTAAGCACCTAGAAAACTAGAGATCATATGGAATTTTTTCTTACAAAAATGTTGTCAGGAGATTAACCTGAATGTACAAATGTCAGATATTTTTTTAATAAGTAAATAAAAAAATCAGGTCTGAAAGGGTTATCTGCTCTGATCATATGTTAAGTTGATTGATAATGTGGAGGTAATGTTTTCTACACAGATGTGTGTAATAGGTGCTCCATCTGTATTGTGTTCTCGACTGTTTACAATGTGTGTTCCATGGAAGTATGTTCCAGGATCTTTTAAACTGCAGTAGAAGTGATTTCATATGTTCTGTACAAGTGTTCAGTTTGCTAGTTTATTTCTGAGGAATCAGCTGTTGATTTTTTCATGAATTTGTAGGTGACTCAGCTTGTAGGCCTAGAAGAGGAGCACTAAATACCGTTATTATTCTTTAAATTCTGCAAAATTGAGGTAGGCCTACTTGGGTTTAGTTTTCCCGGTTATTATGCCTAAAAATAACAGTTCCTGAAAGGGGTTTGAAACTTACGCCATGGCAGCTTTTTGCCTTATTTGGCAGAAGAGAGCAATTTCTTTTTCCTTTGGTTTCTGTTAGCAGATGGTTATAAAAAAGTTTAACTTTGTGTATTACAACAGATCTGTGATACATTATAAGATACGACGATGATGATGATGATGTGGCCAATTTACACAAGGCAGTGCTTTGTCTGAGCAGCAGTTTCCATTCACACTATGAATGTGGCATTTATGTGACTGTTTTGATACTAAGATTAAGGTAAACATTTCAAAACTGGTGATACAAATCGGAGGAGATTGTTAAAAGTACGGCTATAATTCTTTGTGTACCGCTGTGTAGTTCTCGTGACCAAAAAAAAAAAAAAAAAAAATTTTGATTGTATTTTGTTATCACTGGGGTAGGCCAAGATTGCCATGCTGGATGATGAAGACATTATTTTTGTCTGAAAGCCAAATAAATTTAAAATGTGAAAATAAGTCTTTTGCAGAACATGGCATCTTTATTTCGCCCATACGTACAGTTAAGGTCCTATGTGGGAGGGGGGGGGGGGGGGGGAGGGGAATCTGCAGATGCTAAGTTACAAAGGTTTAGTTCACTTGCACAATGTCTGGATCATGAACTAACACAAAAGAAACAAACAAAAAGGTTATATTTATGTGAGGTGTGTATGGCTCTCACTGCAGAATGTGTGCCTTAGGCTTCCTATGAGTATCCAGAGAGATGGTGCAGGGTAAAAAACTCATTCTAGAAGGCTTTTGTGATATCTACAGAAAATTGCTTTTGGCCATTCAGCTTGACATTGCCACTAGATCTGTGTTGTATAAAGACCTTACAGTTAAGGAGTTCGCGATGAAATGAGGGGGAAAAACAAGGAAGACCATAAAAATTGTTCAGTATGAGAATGTTTTATATTTTGTGGTAATGTATATATGCCCAGAATGTGCTAAACACCACAAGAAATTTTGTTCCATCCATTAACTGGTAGTACTTCTTGGGCAATGATATGTCTGTATTGTTGAGATTTCAGATGAATTACTTTACAAACTCTAAAGGTCTTTCAGTGTGTTGGTTTATTTAACCTGGGAAACAATTGTCAGGATAGGAAACTAATATAAATAGCAATTTGTGAGGGAAAATTGAATAGGCCATCAGATATGTCCACTTTCTGGTAGAGGTTTCAATTGTACAGCAGTGAAGCAAAAGTACCAACAGCGTTAGACGATATGATGGCCAAAGAAACTGACCACCGAGGACTGAAATGTTACAGTATAATAATACAATAATGGAGACTGCTGAGGGGTATGGAAACATTGATCTGAAAGATTACCATTCAGTATACGGAGGAAAAAAATTTGTAAGACTTGGATTATCAGGTGTGGGAGAAACAGCTAGCTGTATTACTTATAAATTTTAATGGTCTTCATGGCAGTGTACTATAATTAAAACTATGTGATAATGGTTTCACTTTATTGGCAACGAACCTTGGACCACTATAGTTGCTACTCAGGTACAAAGTTAACCACATAACCAATTGTAACTAATATATAGCTTAAACTCTTCACAAAAAGGTGGGGTTTTATGCTGGAATTTTTCCATTAAATTTAAATCCCGTACTGGAGAAAGAGGGGGGGGGGGGTGGTTTCAGTCTTAGTCCTGTTAAAAACTGAATGCTGTGCAGTTAATAAATGTGCCTATTATTTAGTGTCATTACAATACATGTAACTGTGTAACATATACAGAAATTAGCAAATGTTTACCTGCTTACTGAAAAATATATATTTGACATTGTGTTCTCTTAACTTATGACATGAAAACACTTTTAAGTTGCTGGTTTTTTCCTCCCCATGTGCAGCGTCCCAGCACAACCGTTACCGGTCCACATTTTATCTGGTGTTCGACTTCTGTGAACATGATTTAGCTGGCTTGCTGTCTAATGTTAATGTGAAATTTAGCTTGGGAGAGATTAAAAAAGTAATGCAGCAACTGCTAAATGGCTTGTATTATATCCACAGCAACAAGGTATGTTCTTATTTCACAAAGAAACAAACAAACAAGTAATAGTGGGATGTTACAAATATGAATGTTTATTTTGAAATTAAGTTTGCAGCCGAACTCTACATACATTAACTAAATTTTGTTCATACTTTCAGATACTACATAGAGATATGAAGGCTGCTAATGTCCTTATTACAAAAAATGGCATCTTAAAGTTAGCTGACTTTGGTCTGGCAAGAGCATTTAGTGCAAATAAAAATGGTCAAGGGAACAGGTAATTCTAATTTAAGTTCCCTTTAAAGTTTTTGCTTGTTCTTTGGCCTCTCATTGTATCATGGACAAAAGACAGGTGAGAGTAAGTTAAAAATTTATGATTAGTTTATAGTGACAGTAATATCTGAAACATATACTCTTGTGACAGGCTGTCTTACTTTCATCTCTTGGATTATACATTTTGCATCTGAAATGCATACATAGACTCAATCTTCATAAACAGAACGGTCTATAACTTAGATGTGGAATGGTTTTAATGATATTTTTAACAGCACCAAATTTACTAATTAAACAGTCCAAATAAAACAATCATTATGCATGAATCTTTAGTGGGTGTCTGTATAAATTATATGAAATGCCTGCTACCTTACCTGTGGTAATAAGCACACAACTTTTTGAATTATTTTATTGTGAGGCTCTTATCTCTGTTTTTAACACATTTACTTCATTGACCATCGACCATTTCTCTAATAACCACAACCGTTTTCCACCTTAATGTTGCCTATGTTAGGTTCAAACAAGTGAAGGCTACTGTAGCCATTGTGATGTCAGTTAGACTCTGTACTAGTTATTGAGATTTTTGACCTTTCTATCAGAATTTTTATTTGCCTTTAGCAGTCCCATGGAATTAGTAAAAGTTCCATGACATTGGAACCGAACAATTTCTCTGTAAGAATGAAAGTGGATACCGCAAGTGCATGTCGTGTGAAACATATCTTGCTCTTTCCATTCATGATACCCAGAAATTTCTCTGTTAGTACAGTCATACTATGATGCTTGTTTTCAGTGCATTTTCACAATATCGCCTGATAAACTATAGGTTTATGGGATGTCAAACCAGATATGGATTGGATTCAAGACTTATTGTGGAGGGACAGTCATTAGTCATATATATAATCTGTTAGATAACATTGTCATTTCTTGTGGTCTTTTCATGGATAACAAATTTGAATACGAGGCATCAAACATCGATAATGTAGGAAAAGATTGCTACTTACCGTAAAGAAGATGGGTCAAGTTGCAGACAGGCACAATTAAAACACTCGTGTATATAGCGAGCGCGCGCGCACACACACACACACACACACACACACACACACACACACACACACACACACACACACACACACACAGGTGTGTGTTTGATACCAGTAGACTTCTCTTGGCCATAATTGTCATCTTTGCCTGTGCTAGTATGTTTTTTATGTCCTCTTGATCATGTTGAGTATGACAGATGACACTAATATTAATCCCCCAGGGGGGTCCACAACTCTTTTTGTGGATATATGTGTGGCAAACACACGACTTCGAGCTTGCAAAAAAGAGCCTACTCGCGAAGATTCTTTACGTACCCCGACTTCACAACCCTCAATTCCTCCCTCATCTCATCGTCCTGTTTCCAAGAAGGCTCATAAGAAACGAAGTTCCTCCCCACTGCCATGGCATGTCTCACCTACAGTGCCACTTGGTGGTGACCGCCCTCGGCCGTCTTCCGTGTCGCCAAGGACCACTACTGGCGACCGATCCACCAGCCGATTGTTGGTGGCATTAGCTGCCACCGAACAACACATGGATCAGGATCTTTCTGCCTTTGGCTGAATGCCGTTCCACGCTGTCTGCTGCCGGCTCTCAACAGTCATTGAGTTGAGAGCAACTGTGGTAAGATTCTTCCCTTTCCTGTCCACCCTATGTCAATTATCCATTGGAATATCCGTGGCATTAGAGCCAATCGGGATGAATTGTTGATCCTTTTATGATGCTACTCGTCGGTCATCTTCTGTCTTCAGGAAACAAAGCTCCGTCCCCACGATTGCTTTGTTTTCCCTCATTTTCAGTCGGTCCGGTTTGATTTCCCCTCTATTGATGGCACTCCAGCACATGGGGGACTTAAGATTCTTCTCCATGATACTGTCCATTATCACCCAATCCCCTTAAACAGTTCGTTCCAAACTGTTGCTGTCCGTCTTTCCCTTTCTGGATACACCTTCTCTCTTTGTACCGTATACATTCCATCATCCACACTGATGGCGCAAGCAGATCTCCTTGGTCAGCTCCCGCCCCCCTATTTGCTTGTAGGGGACTTCAGTGCCCACCACCCGCTTTAGGGATCTCCACGTCCTTGTCCGCTAGGCTCCTTATGTATTGATTCATGTCCTCCATCAATCGGATCTTGTTTGCCTCAACACTGGGGAACCTACATTTTTGTCTGCCTCCATGATGAATTTCTCTCATTTGGACCTTTTGGTTGGTACTGTTCAGCTATCTCGGCACTTTGAATGGTTCACTCTTGCTGATACACACTCGAGTGACCATTTTCCATGTGTCCTTAGATTGCAGCCACAACCGCCGTCTATGTGCCCGAGACACTGGAAGTTTGCCCAAGCCGATTGGACACTTTTTACGTCTCTATCTACATTCGATGATCGTCACTTTCCTAGTGTCGACAATCAGGTCACTCCTGTTATGGAAGTTATTCCTACAGCTGCGGAGCGTTCAGTACCTTGCACCTCCGATTTGCCCAGGCGCCCCCCAGTTCCTTGGTGGAAAGAGGCGTGCTGTGACGCAATACATGAGTGGCGACATGCTCTTCGCGTTTTCCGCCACCATCCTACTTTGGCCAACTGTCTCCGCTATAAGCAGTTATGTGCGCGATGCCGTTGCATCATCCACGATAGCAAGAAGGCGAGCTGGGACTTCTTTACTAGATCTTTCAACACCTTCACTCCATTCTCAGAAGTTTGGAGTCTAATGCGACGGTTATCTGGCGTGCCTAGTTTCTCCCTGATCTCTGGGTTCACTGTCGCGCATGATACCTTAGTGGACCCTGTCGCAATTTCTAACTTGTTGGGTCAACAATTTGCTGAGATTTTGAGCTATTCAAATTACCCACCAGCCTTTCTCCCTAAGAAACGTGCAGCAGAAGTGCAACCTCTTGCTTTGTCCTCTCAAAATAGCGAGAGCTATAATACTGTTTTCTCCATGCGGGAACTCCAACACATACTCTCTTCTTCTCGCTCTTCCGCCTGATGGTATCCACATTCAATTGTTGCTGCATTTACCATAACATAGTCTGCGTTATCCTTCTTCGCCTTTATAATCGTATTTGGACCGACAGTGCTTTTCCCAGAAGATGGCAGGACGCTATCGTCGTTCATGTTCCAAAACCTGGAAAGGACAAACATATCCCCTCTAGCTATCGCCACATTTCTCTCACGAGTAGTGTATGTAAGGTTTTGGAGCGTATGGTGAATTGCCGTTTAGCCTGGTGGCTCGAGTCCCGAAGTCTTTTAACACCTACCCAATGCGGTTTCGGAAAGCATCGTTCTGCAGTTGACCATCTTGTTGCTCTCTCCACTTATATCATGAACAATTGTCTCAGGAAATGCTAAACTGTAGCAATATTTTTTGGTCTGGAGAGAGCATACGATGCCTGTTGGAGGACAGGCATTCTCCGCACACTGTTCTCTTGGGACTTCCGAGGTCGGCTGCCCCTTTTTATTTGTGAATTTATGGCAGAGCGCTCATTAAAGTGCGGGTGAACACTATTCTCTCCCGTACTTTCTCCCAAGAAAATGGGGTACCCCAGGGCTCCGTGCTAAGTGTTGTACTGTTTGCCATCGCCATAAATCCAATTATGGATTTTCTCCTTCCCGATATCTCGGGCTCCCTTTTTGTGGACGATTTTGCTATCTACTACAGCTCTCAATGGACCAGCCTTCTTGAACATTGTCTTAAAGGATGTCTCGATTGCCTCCAATCTTGGAGCATCGAAACCGGTTTCCGCTTTTCTCCCAGTAAGACCGTTTGTGTCCATTTTTTAGCGTCATATGGAGTTTCTTCCGCCTTGCCTACATCTAGGCCCTGTCAACCTTCCCTTTGCAGACATCATTAAATTCTTGGGTCTTATGTTTGACAGAAAACTGTGCTGGTCCTCCCACGCTTACTATCTTTCAGCTCGCTGTCTGCAATCCCTCAACACCCTCCATGTTCTCAATGGTACCTCCTGGGGAGTGGACCAAGTGGTCCTTCTGTGTCTATTGCACCTTAGTGCGCTCTAAATTGGGCTATGGAAGCATAGTTTACTCCTGTGCTCGGCCGTCTATTCTTTGGCATCTCGACTCTGTCCACCACCATGGATTGCGTTTAGCGTCTGGAGCTCTTTACACCAGCCCTGTGGAGAGCCTTTATGCAGAGACTGCTGACCCTCCGCTGTCCAATAGGTGAGCTGTCCTTCTGAGTCGTTATGCTAGCCATCTGTCTTCCATGCTTGCTAATCCAACCCATTACCTTTTTTCGATGCCTCCTTGGATTTAGGGTGTGCAGGCCGCCCTTCCTCTCTACTACCACCGGGAGTCAGCGTCCATCAACTGCTATGTTCTCTTTCCTTCCACTTTCTTGACAACTGGGGGTACAGCACCGCCTTGGCTTCGGCCCCGGACATGCCTGCTCCTTGACCTTTGTCAGCTTCCCAAGGATGGTACCCCTTCTTTCGTTTGTCGGGCATTTGCTGCTCTATGCACACAAATGAAGGATGCCACATTTATTTACACTGACGGCTCAAAACATCATTTGGCGTTGGGAGTGCCTATATTGTTGGTGACACCCCTAATTGATTTCGGCTTCCCGATCAGTGTTCGGTTTTTACTGCGGGGCTTTATGCTGTTATCCAGGCTATCAAATACATCCGTCGCCATCAGCGGCTACAGTATATTATATGCTCAGATTTGCTCAGCTCTCTCCCCAGTCTCCAAGCTCTTTACCCTGTCCACCCTCTGGTCCACCGGATTCAGGACTGCCTCCACTTGCTCGGCATCTCTGTGGCGTTCCTCTGGATCCCAGGACACGTTGGTATCCGTGGAAATGAGGCGGCCGATATAGCGGCCAAGGCCGCAGTCTCTCTTCAGCCTGCTGTTCGCATGGTTCCCTTCGCCGATCGACAGAATGCTTTGTCATTGTGTTACTCTTTTATGGCACGCACATTGGTCTACATTTCCCAATAATAAATTGCGGAACGTGAAAGCCCTTCCCTGGGCTTGGACTTCTTCCTCCCGAACTCGTTGACGGGAGAAGTTAATTTTAACTAGACTCCTAATAGGGCACTGTCGTTTTAGCAACTAACATCTTTTAAGTGGCGATCCTACCCCACTTTGTCCCCACTGCTCTCAACTGTGGACGGTGAGACACCTTTTACTCGAGTGCCCATATTTTACTCCACTACGTGCCCGTCTACAGCTGTCGCCTGATATATCTTCCATTTTAGCTGATGACACACTCAGTCGATCACGTCCTCAAGTTTATTAGTGTCAGTGAGAGGGCGACGGTCACTTGAAGCTCTTTTTGGGAAAACAACCCCCCCCTCCCCCTCCTTCTATAGTAGTTTTATATATATATAAAATAGAGGGAGACATTCCACGTGGGAAAAATATATATAAAAAACCAAGATGCTGTGACTTACCAAACAAGAAAGCGCTGGTAGTTAGACAAAATAAAAAATACACACAAACATATTTCAAGCTTTAGCAACCCAAGGTTGCTTCATAAGGAAAGAGGGAAGGAAAGGGAAAGACGAAAGGATGTGGGTTTTAAGGGAGAGGGTAAGGAGTCATTTCAGTCCCGGGAGCAAAAAGTCACAGACCGGGCGCTAATGACTGTAGCAGTTCTGTGCCCTAAAACCATGTTGTTGTTGTCTTCAGTCCAGAAACTGGTTTGCTGCAGCTCTCCATGCCACTCTATCCTGTGCAAGCTTCTTCATCTCCCAGTACGTACTGCAGCCTACATCCGTCTGAATCTGCTTAGTGTATTCATCTCTTGGTCTCCCTCTTCGATTTTTACCCTCCATGCTGTCCTCCAATACTAAATTGGTGATCCCTTGATGCCTCAGAACATTTCCTGCCAACCGATCCCTTCTAGTCAAGTTGTGCCATGAACTTTTCTTCTCCCCAATCCTATTCAATACCTCCTCATTAGTTACATGATCTACCCATCTAATCTTCAGCATTCTTCTGTTGCACCACATTTCGAAAGCTTCTATTCTCTTCCTGTCCAAACTATTTATCGTCCATGTTTCACTTCCATACATGGCTACACTCCATACAAATACTTTCAGAAACGACTTCCTGACACTTAAATCTATACTCAGTGTTAACAAATTTCTCTTCTTCAGAAACGCTTTCCTTGCCATTGCCAGTCTACTTTTTATGTCCTCTCTACTTTGACCATCATTTGTTATTTTGCTCCCCAAATAGCAAAACTCCTGTACTACTTTAAGTGTCTCATTTCCTAATCTAATTCCCTTAGCATCACCCAAGTTAACTTGACTACACTCCGTTATCCTCATTTTGCTTTTGTTGATGTTCATCTTATATCCTCCTTTCAAGACACTGTCCATTCCGTTCAGCTGCTCTTCCAGGTCCTTTGCCATCTCTGACAGTATTGCAATGTCATCGGCGAACCTCAAAGTTTTTATTTCTTCTCCATGGATTTTAATACCTGCTCCTAATTTTTCTTTTGTTTCCTTTCGTGCTTGCTCGATATACAGATTGAATAACATCGGGGAGAGGCTACAACCCTGTCTTACTCCCTTCCCAACCACTGCTTCCCTTTCATGCCCCTCGACTCTTATAACTACCATCTGGTTTCTGTACAAATTGTAAATAGCCTTTCGCTCCCTGTATTTTACCCCTGCCACCTTAAGAATTTGAAAGGGAGTATTCCAGTCATCATTGTCAAAAGCTTTCTCTAAGTCTACAAATGCTAGAAACGTATGTTTCCCTTTCCTTACGTTATCTTCTAAGATAAGTCGTAGGGTCAGTATTGCCTCGCGTGTTCCAATAATTCTACGGAATCCAAACTGATCTTCCCCGAGGTTGGTTTGTACCAGTTTTTCCATTCGTCTGTAAAGAACTTGCGTTAGTACTTGTCAGCTGTGACTTATTAAACTGATAGTTAGGTGATTTTCACATCTGTCAACACCTGCTTTCTTTGGGATTGGAATTATTATATTCTTCTTGAACTCTGATGGTATTTCGCCTGTCTCGTACATCTTGCTCACCGGATGGTAGAGTTTTGTCAGGACTGGCTCTCCCAAAGCTGTCAGCAGTTATAATTGAATGTTGTCTACTCCCGGGGTCTTGTTTCTACTCAGGTCTTTCAGTGCTCTATCAAACTCTTCACGCAGTATCATCTCTCCCATTTCATCTTCATCTACATCCCCTTCCATTTCGATAATATTGTCCTCAAGTACATCGCCCTTGTATAAACCCTCTATATACTCCTTCCACCTTTCTGCCTTCCCTTCTTTGCTTAGAACTGGGTTTCCATCTGAGCTCTTGATATTCATACAAGTGGTTCTCTTTTCTCCAAAGGTCTCTTTAATTTTCCTGTAGGCAGTATCTATCTTACCCCTAGTGATATGCGCCTCTACATCCTTAAATTTGTGCTCTAGCCATCCCTGCTTAGCCATTTTGCAGTTCCTGTCGATCTCATTTTTGAGACTTTTGTATTCCTTTTTGCCTGCTTCATTTACTGCATTTTCATATTTTCGTCAATTAAATTCAATATTTCTTTTGTTACCCAAGGATTTCTACTAGGTCCCGTCTCTTTAAATTCCCACCTTTTTGCAGTTCATAAGCAATAGATTGTGGTCAGAATCCACATCTGCCCCTGGAAATGTCTTACAATTTAAAACCTGGTTCCTAAATCTCTGTCTTACCATTATATAATCTGTCTGATACCTTTTAGTATCTCCAGGCTTCTTCCGTGTATACAACCTTCTTTCATGATTCTTGAACCAAGTGTTAGCTATGATTAAGTTATGCTCTGTGCAAAATTCTACCAGGTGGCTTCCTCTTTCATTTCTTACCCGCAGTCCATATTCACCTACTACATTTCCTTCTCTTCCTTTTCCTACTATAGAGTTAGTCACCCATGACAATTAAGTTTTCGTCTCCCTGCACTATCTGAATAATTTCTTTATCTCGTCAGTCATTTCATCAATCTCTTCATCATCTGTGGAGGTAGTTGGCGTATAAACTTGTACTACTGTGGCAGGCGTGGTCTTTGTATCTATCTTGGCCACAAAATGTGTTCACTATGCTGTTGGTAGTAGCTTACCCGCACTCCTATTTTTTTATTCAGTATTAAACCTACTCCTGCATTACCCCTATTTGATTTTGTATTTATAACCCTGTATTCACCTGACCAGAAGTCTTGTTCCTCCTGCCACCGAACTTCACTAATTCCCACTATATCTAACTTTAACCTATCCATTTAACTTTTTAAATTTTCTAACCTACCTGCCCGATTAAGGGATCTGACATTTCACGATCAGATCCGTAGAACGCCAATTTTCTTTCTCCTGATAATGACGTCCTCTTGAGTAGTCCCCGCCCGGAGATCTGAATGGGGGACTATTTTACCTCCAGAATATTTTACCCAAGAGGATGCCATCATCATTTAACCATACAGTAAAGCTGAATGCCCTCGGGAAAAATTACGGCTGTAGTTTCCCCTTGCTTTCAGCCGTTCGCAGTACCAGCACAGCAAGGCCGTTTTGGTTAGTGTTACAAGGCCAGGTCAGTCAATCATCCAGACTGTTGCCCCTACAACTACTGAAAAGGCGCCTAAAACCATAAAAAAAATTAATATTAATGATTAATGAAAACCATCTCAGCTGTATAATTACAAATATATTTTTTATTTTTTAAGACTGCTTTCATTCTTTAAACATCCTCAGGCTGCTGTTTGTCCACTAAACTGCTGGGTTGCACATTTTACGTTGTCGGGCAGGCAGGAAATAATGTCGATTGTATCCTTCTTGCTTTGTGCATCAGGAGTTATTTTGATTCCAAGGCAGCAGAATTCCTTAACTCTTTTCGGCCTGGCCTCCAGCATGGAATACATAATAATCTGACATTTTATGATGAACTATTCCAGGAAAGCTACAAATAGCTCAATTAGTAGTGCTTACTCCTTACTACAGGTTTGTTTCAGCTATAGCATCTTTGTCAAGTGAACCTGTAGATGTTAAAGTTAGTGAGTCTACTTATGGGTTAGTTGGAATAAGTGGCCATATTGCATCAGTGAGTAAACTGTTGGCTGTCTATTTATTGCTAGATTTTTATAAGTTGTGTAATTTTCATTTTTGTAGAAATTTTCTGTGATGTGCTTTTGAAGGCTAGGTTGACAATTTATTCTTGTTGATGCTTTATGTTTACAGCATTTCATTGCTGTTGTAATGTTATCTATAATATAATTATTATAAGCTTTCTCAATCTAAAAATCAACATCATTAACAATTATCAGTTGTTTGGAACCTACAGGCAACATAATTGATGGAAGTCCTTGTCACCTAAAATCCTCAAAAATACTCCTACTTTAACTTGATGATCAATTGAATAATCAGTTTACCACTTGAATATGAGCTTACAGTACTCCAATATAGCTCAACAAAATAATTTCAACCCAGATATAGTGCACGAACTGTGTGGAAAACACATGAAACCTAAAAACAAAACCATACATAAGGACATAAAAATTAACAAAAGAAAACCAAACAGAACAAAAAGCAACTTATGTACAGACAATATATGCAGGACAAATATTGACTAAAATTGTCCAAATCTTAAACAAAAGAAACATAAAACTAGCATTCCAAATAATGTCAATCCAAAGACAAAAATTTGATCTGGAAAAGCCAAAATTAATGATTTTTACCTACCCAGACATACACAAAATTGTGTGCAACAAATGCGCTAAATTTTGTATCGGTCAAATGGCATGAACCTTCAGCATTAAAGTACGTGCAAGAAATTATGGCAGCAATCAGTTCAGCTTTCACCTACACCTAAAAACCCAAAATCTTATTAAAATTTCTACACAAAACAAAAAGACACACTATGAACATTCTGGCAGAGTTAGAAATATATATGCACAAGAAAAATCATCTAGAAAATTTTGTTTCCATTTGGAAATTGGGGTGGATAAAAATACACAGTAAATGAAAACAAAACTTAACTAAAGATAGATTCATAACAAAATTATAATAGCAGTGAAACACAACTAACATCTCTGACTAGCGAAGGTTACTTTGTAAAGATAAAGCATCAGTGAGAATAAACTGTCAGTTTAGCTGTCTATATATATACATATTGTCCAAGCACTTTGTTCTTAGTGTTTCCGTGTTATTGATGGAAAGTCATCAAGCATTATAGGCCCTTTGCTGTTACTTATCTAAGTAAACGATTTGAGGGACAATCTGAGCAGCCGTCTTAGGTTGTTTGCAGATGATGCTGTCGTCTGTCGACTAATAAAATCATCAGAATATCAAAACAAATTCCAAAAAGATTTAGAAAAGATATCTGGATGGTGCAAAAATTGGCAGTTGACCCTAAATAACAGAAAGTGTGAAGTCATCCACATGAGTGCTAAAAGGAATCCGTTAAACTTCGGTTACATGATAAATCAGTCAAATATAAAGGCCATAAATTCAATTACATACCGAGGAATTACAATTACGAACAACTTAAATTGGAAGGAACACACAAAAAATGTTGTGGGGAAGGCTAACAAGACTGTTTTATTGGCAGGACACTTAGAAAACGTAATTGATCTACTAATGAGACTGCCTACACTACGCTTGTCCACCCTCTTTTAGAATACTGCTGCGTGGTGTGGGATCCTTACCAGATAAAACACATCGAAAAAGTTCAAAGAAGGGCAGCACGTTTTGTATTATCGTGAAATATGGGAGAGGGTGTCACTGAAATGAGATAGGATTTGGGCTGGACATCATTAAAAGAAAGGTGTTTATCATTGCGACAGAATCTTCTCAAGAGATTCCAATCTCCAACTTTCTCCTCTGAATGTGAAAATATTTTGTTGACACCGGCGTACATAAGGAGAAACGATCACCATGAAAAATATGGGAAATCAGAGCTCGTACGGAAATATATAGATGTTCGTTCTTTCTGCGCGCTATACGAGATTGGAATAATAGAGAATTGTCAAGGTGGTTCAATGAACCCTCTGCCAGGCACTTAAATGTGATTTGCATAGTACCCATGTAGATGTTATTGTTCCCAACTGCTTCTTTTAGATATTGTGTGTCACCCACCCTTCTGTATAGCTTACCCCTATTTTGTTGATGATTTTGAAGTATTTGAATGATTTTACATCTACAGGTGTAGTTGAAAATGGCATTATGGCTGAAACAATCTCATAAGAGTAAGCACTACTAATTAAACTATTTGCAGCTTGGCTGGAATGTCGTTTTCAGGTTTATTCTCAATTTGTATTCTGCACTTGTTAAGACTGTTCCCATTCAACAGGTCCTGTAATTCTTCTTCACCTTGACTGATGGTACCAGTGTCATAACAAAGTGGTATCGTTGATATTCCTTCATCCTGTATTTTAATTTACTCTTGAAATATTCTTTTATTTTCGGCATTGCTTATTCGGTGTGTAGAACAAACAGTAGGGGCAAAAGACTGCATCTTACACTATTTTTAATTGGACTACTTTGTTCTTGGTGTTCTGTCTTTGTGTTCCCTACTGCTTCTTGTATGTATTGTCGCCCATTTTTCCATATAGCTTTCTCCAGATTTATTGATAATTTTGAACTATTTGAACAATTGTACATTGTCGACAAGTCCCATGAGCGTGACTTCTTATGCCGTAAGTCTTCAGCCGCCTTTGTTGATGATTTTTATTCAAAATTTAAGCAGTGGTTTTGTTTGAACCCAGGATGTTTTTGTTACTAGTCAAAGGTGCTACTCCTAGACCATGGGCATACCTTTGATTCACACAAAGTAGAGAGACTCTGGCATACAGTGAAATGTGCCAGAAATAATATTTCACTTGTACCATCCTTGAATGAAATGGAAGAGAATAAAATTCAGTTGGAACACTGTGTACCTTTAGCCGAATGATGTATAGTGATTTACAAATTACAAAAGTATATCTAAATCACCTACTGTTCTCTCTCTCTCTCTCTCTCTCTCTCTCTCTCTCTCTCTCTCTCTCTCTCTCTCTCTCTTCCCCCCCCCCTCCCCCCCTCTCTCTCTCTCTCTCTCCCCCTCTCCCTCTCCTATTTAACAGGATTTGATTTTCATTGGACAGGTACACAAATAGAGTAGTGACGTTGTGGTACCGTCCACCAGAGCTTCTGCTTGGTGACCGCAACTATGGTCCTCCTGTTGACCTCTGGGGTGCTGGTTGCATTATGGCTGAGATGTGGACACGAAGCCCTATTATGCAAGGCAACACTGAGCAGCAACAGCTGACGCTTATCTCACAGCTGTGCGGTTCCATCACTCCTGAAGTTTGGCCTGGTGTAGAATCACTGGAGTTATACACCAGGATGGAGCTGCCTCGTGGACAGAAACGCAAGGTGAGTGCTCCAAATTGCGTGTTTCTGTGACTACTGCACATTGCAAGCTGACTCCCTCACTTCTTTTCTATGATCAGTCCAGTGATGTCTGCACTGTCAACAAAATTGTCGTGAGACAATCAAATTATGTCTTTAGATATGGGAAATGAGAACACATGTTAAGATAGTTGAGAATGTAAGCATGTTTATGACAGTGCTCGGAGAGTCTTTAAAATAACAATTTGACTCTTATTGAATGGGCAGGATACAGTGATGATCAGTAAATTGTCAGAATATATTAACTGGAATACTAGAATATCATCAGCTGTTTCAGAGTGCAAGATGACCAAAGTGGAACCACAAACATGCAAATAATGATTCCCAGGTAGTACAGTACAGTAACCACTTTAGTCAGATACTGCACAATTAATAATTAATTGCCCTCTGCAGACCCAAGTCCAAGCAAGTCTGGATGATATACAATAAATAGTTTTTGAATAAATTCCACAAAATTGCTAGTCACTGGTGAAGAAAAGCCTACAGGTGGAGATGAAGAATTTCAAAGCCCTGCAGGGTGTTAGTCACCGACTAATGGCAATCTGTTCGTGCAGATTCCAAGTTCAACCAGTGGTATATGTCCCTGAATGGCCAAGTCTAAACGATACTGTGGTTGTTGGAGAGTGATGTCATCCTTGGTGACTGCTCGGCGGCTTGTAATTGGTGCTTCAGTGTCGAACATCTGGAACTGGTGCTGCGGCTGGAAATGCCTTCTCTGGTGAAGGGTGGTTACATAAGAACAGGCCTGCCAGATTTACACCTGCCTTATGTTAGGTAAAGTAGCACCTGCTGCAAGCCCCACAGGTGGTGATTCTGGTGCCACAAATTCCAGTGGATTCCAACGTAGGCCATCTTGTAAACATATTGGCTTATATCTGTTGGCCAACATATTTATTGTCAAGCTGTCCCTTGTGTGAAGTTATGTGGTGGACCTGTAGTACTGCAACCCATCAGTTGCAGCTGCATTACAGGTAGTGATAGTCACAGGTAATATCAGAATGTTGTACAGAAACCACATAATAGTATTTGTGGCAGTACCTGTATCCTTAGTAACTATCTTCTGTTGGAACATAACGGCTTTTCATTTATGCCTGTACTCCATGAGCAAGCATACAGTGTGTGGCAGAGGGTACTTCATGTACCTCTGTTTCCAGTCCTCGTGTGTGCTATTAGTATATAAATGTGTCATGTGCCCATTGTTTTTTCAATGAAACTACATTCAATTCGGGTGCAATTTATTATTCACCTCCAGACAAGCACTGACTCGTCTTCAGGCTTTGTGGTGGGATTTACTGTATATGTATGGGCTGCATCTCCTTATGAGATAGGTGTAAAGTTAAATACATAATGATTATTGATGAACTAATAATATATTTTATAGATTAAAATATTTGTTTTAATTAAGAATTCCATAAATTATTAATGACATTAAATATTTTCACATTTTCTGCTGCATAAGGATTTTATTAACTCGTTATTTTCCTAAACAACCAGTCTTATTATGCCAGTTTGCTATTTTCAGTTAAGATGGCTTACATCTGTTTCTTGTAGGTATTTACATTTTTTAGTGTCACTATACAGTGTTTTGGAGTGTGTATTGATATTGACTCTGTTTCCATGCCATTGAGACTTGTTAAAATTTTAGGATTGTGTGCACTATTTTTGTTAGCCCACAGCATAATCCACTCTGTATTTTCACAATGAATATCATCCCACATC
Source organism: Schistocerca serialis cubense (assembly GCF_023864345.2). Classification (NCBI taxonomy): domain Eukaryota; kingdom Metazoa; phylum Arthropoda; class Insecta; order Orthoptera; family Acrididae; genus Schistocerca; species Schistocerca serialis. Next base: position 79,845,535 of record NC_064642.1, on the reverse strand, counting down.
CATGGAATAAATAATAAATGGTAGGATTCTTAGGACAAACAATATTTGCACATTACGTGAAAGCATAGAACAATATGATCTTTGTATGTCACTATCTCTGAAATTCTGCAAATGTGAAATGAAAATTCATTATAAACATATGTCAGTGGAGTAAACTGTGCATCAAAGTAACATAAGTGCAATTTTTTTAAGAAAATGCACATGGTTCTAACAAGCTTAAACAGCTGGGGTCTGAACTGCCGAAGTTGGCAGTCATTTTTGCGTGACGTGTGCTTACTTGTGTGGCACTTCATACTTCGCCTTAGTGGGTAAATGTCTAAAAAAGGGTTCCTATCTCTCCTAGAAATTCTAAATAGAATAATAATTCATACAGTGGAGATTTTTCAGTGATGAATAAATGTCAGAATGATTCTTAAAATATTATTTATTTAATTAAATGTTCTTCAGTACAAAAATTCACTTGCACAATGGAAAAATTGTGCTGTACTTTGTGGGTCGCAAATTAAATGTATTTAATAATCATCTAAATATAGTTTGTTGGTAATGTCATTGTAAACAGGCAAAATAGTGATATGATAGTCAATTTTGCAATACTGTTGATCCTAAATAAATTTCGAACTGAAGAGAAAAAAGGAGAAACTTCACACCTTAGATCAATATTGTCCAAGATTTGGGGGAAGCAAAGTGCAAAAATTCTGAAATATTAGTTCTCTTGTCCATTCATAGTTTTTTTAAAAACTCCACAACTGCCCCCATGTGTTTTGCCTGCTCATTTGCTCTCTCAGAAGTTGTAAGAATATGTTTCTGTTGCTTATCAGTCTCTTTCTGCTGAACTGATCTTTATAAAAATTTTACAATTTCATCAGGATCTGTATAATGTCATAGAGTAAATTGTTCAGATTATTTAAAGAAATTCATTGACTCGTTCAATCAGCTCTGCGAGTGATGCAATCAATTAGTCGAAAATTTTCAAAAACTCGTGTGATTTCCTGGAAAGGTAGGTGTTTTGTATTTGACATTTTTCTTACACCCTTGACTGAGACGTTTTGAATTTTTCATGCTGACATGAAAGTTTAGGTTTGTCAAGATCAAGGTCAGCAGCAGTTTGAACACATTTATACCAAATTTCTTCACCTTTGAAATTATAAGAAGCACTCTCAAATAATAAGTAACTGGTTCTGTTTTTCTATATTTTTCAATTAGACTTCTGTAATTCTACGTTTAGAATTTCTGCTCGATGAAGAAGTGCTGTAAGTATTATTAAATTAAAATAGTGCTTGAGCCTTTGCAAATATTTTAGTGCTTAGCTCGATACCAAACTACCAGTTCTCTTGCCAACAGAATCATCATCCAAATTTGCGTCAGTTGTTTATAATATGCCCTGATAGCCTTTAGAGATTTTATTCATACTAGTCATCTGCAAAATTGAAATATGTATAAATATAAAACATCCACCATAGGTTAATAAAAATTTTAAACGTTATATATGCTAGTCCCTCATAATGTTTAATAAATCTTTCATTCCAACAAATTATCTTGCTGACAGCTTTTTCAGTTCCATCCTGCACATCGAGATTAAGATTGTAATACAATGTAGAAACAATGCTAGAGACTCTTCTTTGCATATTTGTGACTGCAGACCTGAAACTTCATCACATAACATTTGATGCCCCATCCACTAGCCTTTGCATTTTCCGTCGATGGCAGACAGATGTGTTCAGTTTGGGACATGTCACAATTTTCATCAAGTTTTCATGTTGTCCATAATTCTTTAATGAGTGTAGTTGCTGTCAGCACTAGAATTTCATTTTGATTAACGTGGTGAAGCCATTTATAAACATCTTTTTGTAACAATATTTGATGGTGCCACATCTTCTGCACAAGGCTTTAAGTGGCATAAAGTTGGAATTTTCATCATTGTCAGGAAAACATGTCTTACCACTGTCTTTTAATGTGCTGAATAGTTTCTATACCATGTTACGGTTTGCTGTCATTCGTTTAAACTAAAATGATGTTGATTGAATGACATTCAGAGTTTACATGTTTTTTAATACTAGATACAATTAAAATGAAAGGTATTCGTCAGGTGAGACCTTATCCCCTTTTGTCCATGGTTCCAGTTCGAAAATCCATCGCCAGCTCGAGCTTCTTTCAATTCTATGGGCTGTGTGTCGGAAGTGACTATTAACGTTAGCTCACATACTTCAGTACAGGGTTGACAGGTTCCCATTTTTGTCTTTCTTGCACTGAACTCGTGGATTATGCTGCATCCAGTTTTTAAAAACTGAAGGCAGTGATAAGTTCTCTGTAACTGAATCTAAAAACCAAAATATATATTTATGTTGTGCACACAAATGTAAATAAATACATAAAAATAGTACGAATGCTGCGGATGTTCTGTCTTACTATGCCTTTTCTCATTTGTATTTCAGATACATAATATATTTCGAAAGTTCAACGTCGTGTATATAGAAGAGAACAAACTGTTTATTAAAATGCCTGAAATGATTTTTGTAAACTATGGAAATTTAAATTACATGCTTTGGAGTGTAAATTTGCAACATTAAACACTTGGAATTATAGGCGAGTTCATAATTTTGTGTGTATAAGAATAATATTTACACGATTATTTGAAATGCAAAAGAAACTTGATTTTGTAGTACATTTACGACTTTCACTGTCAACTGCCGCAAGAAAAAAGCTCATGACCATTAGGTCCAAAACACATTGTTTACTGCTTTCAAGGATGGAACAGGGGTCTCTTCCATTTTCTGCAGCCTAACTGTTGTCTTCGTTTTACTGTTGCTTGTTACCAAAAATATGTCAATATTTAAAACAAATTTCCACATAGTGACTTTTTACTAGTTACAGCACTGTTCTGTGCTTTTGCCTATTATAGACACTCACTTAGTTTCTTATTATATTACTATGTATTTGGGTGTGTTTCACTTGGCTTTACAACTTGAGTATTGAAAGAAAGATGCATGTTTGCTGCTATTTGTATGCTATAATCACACCGGAAAGTCAGCTAATGGGGGTTAAACAAAAAACTGCCTGACAAAAAATAATTGTAATATATTTTTATAAATGAATGTGTTAGTGTACTGAGAGAACAGTGGCATAACTGCTGTCCTACTGATTGCTATACCTCGCTATGATTGGGCAGCAATTACATTGCTTGAGTAAGCTATCCTCTTATTTAGGACTGCAACTACACCAGTTTCTTGGAGCAATAACGTCGCCACATGTTGTTCATGATGCTGCTGCCTCACTTTGGAATGGCTGCACTACCTTGTGGGAGAGCATGTCACCCAAAGGAGATATTGCTGCTGTCCAGTGTATTGGTGGAGCAGACAGGCTGTTATCTGGGAAGGCAGATCTCCTAAAAGGAGGACAAACTTGTGCTAAGATGTCAGTACATCATTTTAATTGCAGTTAGCACAGCTGCTCTGCAAACGTTCTAGGCACAACAAAAAGACTCAAATAATAGCTTTCGGCCAGTAAGGCCTTCATCAGAATTAGACGGCAAAACACACACACACACACACACACACACACACACACACACACACACACACGTGCAGAGTCGGTGCAACTACCCACTACACCCATACCAACCACAGATCCTGCTGGTGACTGTTTTGTGTGCATGACAACCTCTTGAAGAGGCAGAGACAGTGACAGCTAGTTGATATGTGGCGTAATCCAATACTGGCACTCATAGAAAGTCGTTTCTGCAATAACAGCACATTGATTTGCATATCTGATCAAGGGGAGACATCACAATTCAATCCTTGTTGAATTGCTTTGAGATTTAAGATATTTTTTGGAACACTGCTTCAGGCTTTCTCCACGTTTGGGATTCCTACTGCCACCAAGGAATATAGATCTGATGATGAACTCTGTAGTAGATTGAAACCAGTCATCCACAAATTAAAGTAACAAGTTTTATGTGACCATGACTGTATTTACTAAATAATTATAACTTAAGATTCTTGAGAATCTGCCTATTTTGCTCAAGACTCGTTAAGGGACACAGATTCCCATCCGTTTGACAGTGTTTAGAGGGACCAATTTTGGGAAACCGGTTTCAGATGCCCTGAGGAAGGATCATGTGAGTTGGCAAAACAACTAGTTTTGTTTTAGAATTCTGATTTTGCAATGTAGTGTGAACTGGCATCTGAAATGATATTACTCAAAAAATAACAAATTAAATTTTATTGTAATCAAAATAAATTATAAAGTAATTGTATAAAATTAAGAAACTCATTTCATTTAGCATGAGGGTTATTTCATCTCACATCATACAGGTCATGTTAACTAGTGGTCATGAATTTCTCTGGGAAAAATATATATTAGACCTCTGTATCATAAGTGTTAAGAAATAAAAGTATTTTTGTTTTATATTAATTTTTATAAATGATAAGACCCTTTGAAAAAGGTATATTTTGTAAATAACTTTTAGAACAGTAGAAAACAAAAACACCAAAAGTACTGGAGACCTGGCAGATATTTTGTGTTAAAGCTCCCTCCTAGGGTGTTGAAATTTTGTTGGCACCCTCATGCTTACGAGCTTTCTTTAAGTTAGTAATTTAAGACGAAAATACAAAATTAACTTAAATTTTTCCACTTTTTTGTAATTTGGAAAATCACAGAACGTTATCTTTTTTTCCTCATATTACCAAATACTACTGATGTGATTATAAAAAGTATATTCTGTGTCCCAGCTGTCTGCATTATGTAAATATTTATTACTAAAAATGTAAAATACTATGAATTGTTTACTCGAAAACACCCAACTGAAAACTTTCGAGAATTAAACAAAATATTGTTTGGTTAATATATTAGCAGCCAGTGCAAACACAGTGGGGAGTATTTTTCTGTATTAAAATTTCTTCAACATTCTACATATTTCACATCACTGAATTTCCAGTGTAAAATATGCATGTTGGCAACACTGTTTCCAGCACTCTTCTGTTTATAACAAAGGAATGAGAACTTGCACATAAACCATTCTGCATCAAGATTTGTGTTTGGCTTGAACTTTTTGTTAGATATGATGTGAGTGAGGAAATACTGTAGTGAAAGAGTGAGGTATGTACACTATGGAAAAAGACTCAGGCAGGTGGTTTTTAAGAAAAGTGGAAAAACCCTTCACAGTTGTTTGACATCTGTCAGATGTATTGCAGAAATATCTTGGTCCTCAAGTAACAGTATTAGCACCACATCCATTGTGCAGAAATTGATACTCACTACAAGAAGAAATTCAGTGACAACCCACCTGAACATTCACCATCACATGAATGTGAGACTGAAGAAGACAGTGTAGATGTTTATATTCTTGAGTGTGAAGTTGTTGATGGAGTGAATGTTACTTTTGCTGTAGCCCCTACTGTGTCCCCCCTTAAACGTCCAGGAATGGTAAGAAGCACACAAAGAAGTAAACAGAATTTGGGAACAAGTTTTACACAAGCAACATCTTCAAAACTTTTTGAAGTGTAAACGCAGATGTACTTGGCGCAGAACCTGTGGATAATGATGTATGCAGGAAATGTTATGTGGTTTCAAAACCTAAATACTGCTCTCTCAACAGCCACCTATACTGAGAAGGTACAGTTACTGACATTGATACCATGTAGTTACTGTAAGCAGCAGATACAGAAGTACATACCCGCTTCCTCGCATTGTTGTTTCAAAAACTTGTAAAATAAAGAATGAGAAAGGTATTTGGGCATGCCCAGATTCTTACTGTGGGTGTCCATTGCAAGATGATACACTTACTGTTGCTCTGGAATATTACCTAAGTGATGACAAAGATTGCAGCAGGAAAAGTCCTAACCTGGCTGGTGTTATGTCTGTTAGTGAAAATGGTGAAAACGCTAAAAATGTAAAAAGATAAAACGCCAATAAGACACACACACACCTCCTACTGAAAATGGAGAACCCGAATTTAAAAATTGTTCTCACAAAATTCTACCCTTACAACCAAAATGGATAAAATGCCAGTCAATGAAGGATATATGCTCATGTATTTCCTGCACTAATTTAAAACTTGTTTGTTTTGCCGTAAGCAGTGTCACAGGAAAGGAGTAAGCAGAGATGGACATGATGCTTTTGTGTATATGTCATGAGCAGCAAGATAAATGTTGGTTGTGGGAGTGTGCAATGTGTCGTGGTGCTGAAGTCATGTCAAAGCATTACACCCTCAGGATATCGATAATGATGTAACCTATGCATTGTGGGAGGGAGAAGAGTTAGTGAAGAACACATTGGAGTTGGAGAAGTTTGTTACAGAGGTTAGGGAGGCATTGGGTCATGAAAGGAATAGCTCACAATCATATCTGTAGGATTCACAGACAGGCCATAGCAGAAGTAAAATCAGCCACATCCCAAAACACTTACACATTAGTTCATTTCAACTCTGCTGAGAACTGGTTAGTTGCTTTGCAGAATGAAATTCAAAGTTACCACTGGCACACATCACCAGTTCAATATTCACAGTTGTTGCTCACTTCCTTGGAAGATCACGCTATTTTGCTATTGTCAGTGTTGATCTCATTCATGTCAGTGCGTGTGCATGCTACACTGTCAGCAGTGTAATTGATGACATAGAATCTGGAGGCCATGCATTTCCTAAATATGTGTATGTGACTGATGGTGCAGCATCTCATTTTAAAAACCGCTTTCAGCTTTGAGCTTGGTCAACACTGTAGTACAGGAATTCTAATACTGGGTTGTATCGCGGAGTGGCACATACATTGCAAAAATGGTTCTCCATGAAATGCAGCCGGTTACTGTGTGTGAGATGCAGAGACCACAGTATACATTAGAATAATTTGTATTGAGCCACTTCATTTCTTGTGTGTATGTCAATCTGTGCTGGGTGGGAAAGATGATATAAGTCTCTCTTAATGAGCTGCAAGGTATAACCGTCTCCCTTATGACACCTCATGGTCCTGCTAATGCTTTAAAGTGGCCATTGTCAACATATCAGTGTGCAGTTCCCATCTCCCAAGTGCTGCTGTTGTTGGATCATCCTTGTCTGTGTGTAAATTCAGCTTGACTATACAACTTCAATGAGAAGCAGATGAGGAAAAAAAGTGAAATCTTTTCAACAGTGCAGTGTTGATTGTTGCATTGTAGGCAATTTTAAATTGTGGGAAGTCATGAGGAATTAAAATCATGACGGAAGACAATAATAATTTGTGAATAATATCATGAAAAGAAAAATTAGTATAAATATTCTGTATCCTATTTTTGTTAAAAGATGCTTTTGAACAAAATTATGAATTGTGTTTAAACTCACATATAATATTGTAAAGTAATTATTTTGATTCAGAAAGGCCCATTTTGCATGACATTTACCTAAAATCAGCGATCAAATTAAGTATTTAAGTGTCCATGATTTTTTTTTGACCTTGAAAGGAGAGCTAAGTCTACCTAAAAAATTTCTGACGTTTTGTATAGGCAAGTATTGCCCACTCTGATTGTATGTTCTGTAAGTAAAATGGCCAACTAAAGTACCATGAAATTTTTGGAATATTTAGGATGAGGTTTTGGAGAAAATAATTTCTAAATAATCAAAAAAATTCAGATTCTTTCATCTTTATGTGCAAATATTTTGGCAGTTTGAATTTCATGCAGTAATGTCATAGCTGACAGTTAGCAGTCTTGCCACTTTATCATTTTTGAAGACATTTGACATCCTGTGACTATTCATATTTTGAAATTCACAAAAGAGTTTATTTTTGAAAAAACAGAGAGAGAGAGAGAGCGCACGCTAGCTCAGAAATGTGTACATATTAATCATGTCTCATATCGGGGAACAAAGTGTTTATTGAAAATAAATTCATCTCTCTATCAGTTTTGGCTTCTTTATTACAATTTTCCCTTTTGTTAAGACATTTTCACAAATACTCTCATTTAGAGAGGTCTGTAGCATTTTAACAAATCAGGAAATCAAAATATTGCAGTTTTGGAGAAGTATCATATGGAACTTCAACATATATTTTTTTCGGCAAACTTTGAAATAGTGATGTGACACATTCACTCTTGACCTGTATGATTTGAGATGAAATCGCCCATAAGGTAAAACTAGGGAAAATGTAAATTGTGTAAAACAGAAAATCGGATACAGAACAAACACATGAAAATATTAACAAATAATTAGAAAACTATAGTAGCAATGGACATTTATTAGACCATCCGTGTTCAGGGAGTGTAACCAAGCAATAGCCTTGGGAGAGGCTTTCATGAAGTCTTCCAGTATCCTTCAAATTATTTTATTGCAGAGTCACAAATATTGTGGTGTACTGTTTGCCCACATTCAGGCCCATGCATGTTCTGTTCTGATGCTGTTGAGGCTGCTCTAGATTTTTTATGCTAGTCAGTCTGATTCACCAGACATTGTCCAGCAAACAATATGCTGTCAGATCACTGGCTTTCTTCTAAATGACAAGGAGCAGGTTGCTGAAGACTGGCAACTAAGCTTTGTAAATTTAAGGCTGGTATCTGTAAGGTGACAAACTTCGTTAATTTAAGACTTTCTTTGGTATATTGTATACATTGCTCCAGGCTGTTCAAATGCTACCTCATAGGGAATGTGTTCCTGTGAGCGAATTTGCTCATTCTTGGGAGTTGCAAATAGTGTGTGGCTACCTACCACGTGGCCCAAGTGCATGCTTTCTGCATACGTTTGACCTGCTTGGACACCCCTGTCAGCATCTGTGCATTAAGTGTAGCACAATTACATATGCTACGGCCCAGCTGCAAGACTGCGCACATTTCAGCCGTTTGCCTGCCCTAGCTCACTTATGCCCGCCTTGCTGCACTTGGGCAGCCACACGAGGTGGAACAGCCTTTTGTACTCCATCGTTGGTCCACTGCCTGTTGTCTGAGATCTGATGGTGGTAAAGCAGAAAGAAGCCAGGAAACTGGTGTTGATTTTTGTCTCCTGGTGACCATTTTTATTGTGTCGTTAAGCTGGACATTGATCTGACTCGACTGTTTCAAACCCACACAGGAGTGTAGTATTTAGGAACAGAAAACTGAGTTGATTGTGCGACTTTATGTAAAGTATCTGTATGGGCTTCTCTTCCTGTTCCATCCAGGTTACTAGTAATATTTCTCATTTCAACTTCCTTATCCAGACATCTCAAGATGTTTCAGAAATGTCAGAGGTTAATATTATGAAAAAGATAGATTGCTGCCATTTATCATACAGTGGAGATGTTGAGTTGCAGACAGGCACAACAAAAATACTGATAAAAAGTAAGCTTTCCGCCTAAAGGCCTTTTTGTGAATTGGACAACAGACACACACACACACACACACACACACACACACACACACACACACAGTCACTGCCAGTCTGGCCACATCAGCCAGAGACAGTAGTTATAGGTATGCGAGTTGCTTTTGCTTGGAAAAATACCGGGTGATCAAAAAGTCAGTATAAATTTGAAAACTTAATAAACCACGGAATAATGTAGATGCAGGGGTAAAAATTGACACACATGCCTGGAATGACATGGGGTTTTATTAGAACAAAAAAAACTCATATTGCTAGATGCGTGAAAGATCTATTACGCACGTCGTTTGGTGATGACCGTGTGCTCCGCCACCACTTTCGTCATGCTTGGCCTCCCAGGTCCCCAGACCTCAGTCCGTGCGATTATTGGCTTTGGGGTTACCTGAAGTCGCAAGTGTATCGTGATCGACCGACATCTCTAGGGATGCTGAAAGACAACATCCGACATCAATGCCTCACCATAACTCCGGACACGCTTTACAGTGTTGTTCACAACATTATTCCTCGACTACAGCTGTTGTTGAGGAATGATGGTGGACATATTGAGAATTTCCTGTAAATGCTTTCTTATGCTAATTATTGCTATTCTGATCAGATGAAGCGCCATCTGTCGGACATTTTTTGAAAGTTTGTACTTTTTTTTGTTCTAATAAAACCCCATGTCATTCCAAGCATGTGTGTCAATTTGTACCCCTCTATCTACATTATTCTGTGATTTATTCAGTTTTCATCTCCCTGTTTCTAGTTCACAAACAGTTCCTTTCACCTATTAAACAACCATTTCGGCTGGTTCTAATAACTTATCGCTTTATTTCCATTTCCGTTTTTCCCACATCACCGATCATTTTTAGCTGCTTCCCACAGGTTTTAACGTCATTATTTCTTCGTCAGACAATTGTTAGCCTCATTTTCATAATCTGCCGCCACAAAACCACTCCTTTTAATACATTTACACGCAGTTTTTTCGAAATTTTCCTGAATTTCTCCACCCTTTAATGTGTTTTGGTGCAACACAACCACCTAACCTTTGTGCACATCGTTGTCTACCAACCCAAGTTCCAAAGGTGTGTGTGTGTGTGTGTGTGTGTGTGTGTGTGTGTGTGTGTGTGTGTGTCAGTAACATCATCTGGTGTGTGGTGAATAGCAATCTGTCCTTTTAATAATATTGTTGTTATTCTATCCTGAATATTCCATTGATACATTTAGGGTATGTAGGTCCTTTTGAGACAGTTTCTTCTTCTTACTGTATTTACTCGAATCTAAGCCGCACTTTTTTCCAGTTTTTGTAATCCATAAAACCGCCTGCAGCTTAGAATCGAGTGCAAAGTAATCAGAAGTTCTGAAAAATGTTGGTAGGTGCTGCCACAACTAACTTCTGTCTTCGAATATATATAGCGCTACGCAGGCATACTTTGCAGGCACAAAGATAAATACTGGCACCAAAACCTCTGCGTCAATAAATAAATTAAAAAAAAAAAGGTGGAAGACGAGTTTTTTTCTCCGCCTCGAGTTTCGACCACTGCATTTTCATACATAATCCAACGAAGTAAATACAAATTCCGTATTGTTCATCTTTGAATGTAGCAGCATTGCAATGTACTACGAAAATCCGACTGGCGAGACTGTTTGGGATGTTTGTCAATATGGCCAACTCTGCGTTCTGAATTTTTTTCTACCTGTGAGAAGAGATGGTTGCTATTAGGAACTTTTATGAATTGTGAATCACATGCAGTATTCTCTTCACCGTAAGAATAATACGAATATAAACATTTTGCCATGTGTTCTTTCGTGTTTGCTGCTATCTCATTTAAATCCTGTCTGCCTAATAAACTACGAAACTAGAGTGAGACAACAGCAAACATGGAAGAATATACATATCATGTCATGTTTATATTCGTATTATTCTTATGCCTAATAGTGATACAGTCAGAAATGAAGCACGGCAATTGACTAGATTTTTAAATCTAAGATGACTCTAATTTCTGTGCAGAATGTAATGTACTAAAGAGGCGTCTGCAAAGATTTTCAAACGGAGAAAATTTTTCGCTAAACTCTCGTTCACATCTTCTATCATACGCAGTCTATTATTTGCTTCTTGTTGATCATTATAAAAAAAGCAGCAGTGCCATGCCGTGAACGGCGACAGGCCGTAAACACTCATTATCAGACTGCGACAAACATTGCATAACACAGTACAGTAATGCATTTTCAGCTTTGAGTGACGCAAATATCTATAACAAAGAGAACGGCACTTATCAGATCGAAGAAAAATAAGCAATCAATTCAAACAGACGAAGCACGTGAAAAAGGAAGGGTACCCGTATAAATACGAATGGAGCGCCTGACGCATAGCAATGGCTACCTGGTAAGGCTTAACTGCTAAGCTTACGACTCGAACCAAACTACTGTAGCTGTGTTGTCATTCATTCGACCTAAATTGTGTCTCATATTACAGTGGACCAACTTTGTTTTGATTTGGAGGCGTGGCCTAAAACTTTTCTCTCCCCTTGAATTTCGAGTCTCAAATTTCAGGTGCGGCTTAGATTTGGGAAATTATTTTTTTTTCCTCGATTTTGCGTCTCATTTTTCAGGTGCGGCTTAGATTCGAGGGCGGCTTAGATTCGAGTAAATACGTTATTCAAAATGTTTACTTTGTGTTCGTAGAGAGACATCATCTGCATAGCAAAACTTTTTATATGCTATTTTCAGCGTGTCGCTTGTATATGTTAATAAAGGAACAGCTAACACTACTTTGTCTTACCATCTTAAATGATTTATTTGAACATTTTCCTACAGTGTTTTTGAATGGGCGATTTTATTTATTTACTTTTTAAACACAGCATAGTTTCCAGTTGTTGGGTGAGCTTAGCACATCTTATGGTTCATTTCAGCTAAAGCAGTAGTCTCTTTAGCCATGCAGTATCATAGGTTGCATTTAAATCAGCAAAAGCAGTACATGTTTCCTGGTGTCTTTTGAAGCCAATTTCAATAAACAAAGTTCGAGCAAAGAAATGCTCACAACTACTTCAGTTTGTTGGAATAGTCTGCTCTGGGGTTCCTGTGACATCAGTAAATGTATGTACTCTGTTGTAAGTTAACCTTTTTTATAGTTCATAACATATACTGAGCAGAGTGAAACGGAAATAATGTGCTGTGTTGGTGGTAGGTTTTCTAGTTTGAGCTGTTAGTGGTTGAACTATTTTAAATTGCTGTGGGATTCTTGTGGCATTAAAAAGATGAAACTAGATTTTGTGAGCCCCCTTCTAGCTCGCAGGCCCAGATTAGTAATAAATTCGGGACAAATTTCATCATTTCCTACAGCCTTTTTCAGTTGGAGTGTTTTTATTTCTATATTCATCTCATCTCTAGCGAAGGAACAGTGAAGATCTTGGTCTTCGTTTAGCTCTTTGTCAACATCCTCCATTCTTCATGATACTCTGTTGGGTCTGCAGCCAGATGGTACAACATCTAGACACATTTCTGTGGTCCATCTGGCCACCATCTTCACATGAAAGTGTTGTTTGCTAATTTTGCCAGAACTTATTCATACTGTGAATGGTGACCTTTGTAAATGTTGCAGAAGTCCAACATGCATGCATTGGAAATTGCTGCTGCTGCACTGGAACACAAGCAAAAGTACAATGCTCCAGTGCTGAAAACTGGAAAAACCAAGGAATCAGTATAGAGTGCCTCTGTCGGGAATTTTTAATACCAGATAAAGTGGGGTTCCAAATTTTATGATGGTCATCCAGAAACTAAAGGAACACCCAGCCCTGATCCCCAACCACTGTCATCGCAAGTGTGCCAGTTAGCTCCTACCCCCATCTCAAGCCGGCCAGAGTGGCCGTGCAGTTCTAGGCGCTACAATCTGGAACTGAGCGACCGCTACGGTCGCAGGTTCGAATCCTGGCTCGGGCATGGCTGTGTGTGATGTTTTTAGGTTAGTTAGGTTTAATTAGTTCTAAGTTCTAGGTGACTGATGGCCTCAGAAGTTGAGTCGCATAGTGCTCAGAGCCATTTGAACTCCATCTCAGTGTGAGCCAAGCTTTGTTTCCGAGCATTCAGGCCCCTTTTTTCTCCCTAACCTTTCGAAATAATGGCGCCCATTAAACAGCTTGCCAGATGTGGGAAGTATATGATGTCATTACTCTTCTGAATGCACAAAATGTTTGGCCTTTCAAAATTTATAGGCAAGTAAAGATGATTTATGGTGACAGTGCAATGACTGGGTCTTCAGTGATGTGGAATGTTGGCAAAAGTGTTTCTTGATTCATGACAATGCAGGATCTTGTGCATCAGCTCAAACACAGCAAGAACTTAAATTTCTTAGCGGGAAATTTCCGGGCATCCTCCTTGCAGCCCTGATTTGGTACTACTGATTTTCACTTACTCCTGAAACTAAAGGAATTTTTGGGTGGGAAACAGTTAACAAATGATCAAGACCTCAAGCAAGCAGTGGCATTCTGGATCGAATCTTTGCAGCTTGAGTAGTACAGCATGAGAATTGAAAAATTGGTGCCTTGTTACAATAAATGCCGTTACAGTTACGATGACGACACTGAAAAATGGCGAGGTATTCTAACTTTGTAAATAAAGTTTTGTATTGATATGTCTTTAATTTAATTCTTTATTTTATGGATGACTCTCATACTTGAACAGGTAACCAGTGTCTGTTTTAATGTCCGCCAGTCTAATTTAATTTGTTTCCTTTTAAAACACAATCTTAAGAGCGAGGCACATTGGCAACTATTTGTCTCATCATTCAACATTGTTTGTTCCTCAGAAAGGCAGTTCTTTGCCATCACAGATTTCTCAGACTGCAACAGTCACATGTCATTACAGTGCTCAACACTTCTGTTGTGAATGGTGTGCATGGTTTGGTTAGTTTCCCACAATGGCAAGGGATTTTGTAAATGCTGGGCTTCCTCATTCCTAGATAATCTTTTAACAAGCCATGGGGTGCTCTAATATTGGCTAGCAGCCAAAATAACATTTTTGATTTTATCTTTCTAAAATCCTTTCTATCTTTCAAGGTACTCTCCCAGCATACGGCAAAAAGCCACCAATGTACATGCAGTGTTTATTTGTTCTGGCAAAGGTCCAAACTCAGACATACCTTTTTGTCGGAATAGTTGTTCAGCTCAAGATGTTCCAGCTCTTGTCACGCTTTCTGTGTGCGATTAGCATAAATGCTCTTTGTCAATGCCCACAGGATTCCCTTGCTTTTGTATTGACAAGTTGTAGCATGTAGGTACCAGTCTGAGTGTGTCTTTCAATTAACGTTGTGTCCAAGATTCCCATTGTCCTTTATGTGAGCCATACTTTTGGAAATGGAAGCTTTCCGTCCTTCAGACTTCCATTGTGAACTTGCTACAGTGATGAAGGCAATTACAGTGATCCACTTAACGGTTCAGAGCAGTTATTCCATGTGGCCACACCATAAACATATCATCAGCATACCTCTAAAAAAACAGGTAAGATTTAAAAATACCACCCTCATCTCCCTGTCTCCAGAATCTTACATAAACAAATTGGTAATGGGTGGGGGGAGGGGGTAGTGGACTTCTCATAGCCACTCTGTCAGTTTGTTTAAAATATTTGTCATTGAATAAAAAATATCTTGATGTCAGCATAAGGTGGCAAAATTTTGTCATTTCCGTGTTTAGTTTTTCACTAATTAACATAAAGGGTTTTTAAAGAGAAACCCAGGTAAAAGGAGACACCACATCAAAGCTCGCAAGCAAATCCGAGGGACCAAGAGACAAAGACTTCAACAGTTGGATAAAAATTGCAGAATTAGAAATATGGTGCTCACATGCACCTGCACTTGGAGGTTTCTTCATGTATGTCAGCATTATATTGGGAATGGATAGATTGTTGCTCTTGGACACTGTCAGACTTGGCACACAGGAGTGCAGTCACTAGGTACTCTTCAGAAATTCAACTTCTTTGCCACTGACCTACAATATTCGATGAAGATACCTGTGATGGATCATGATTAACCTCGTGAGTAAAGAATAGGATGACATCATGCCGTCAGTTTTGCTCTATGCCTAGGAGTCTTCCCACCACTGAATTTATTTGCTCAGTGGAGCTAGTAGTGTTCAGCTTTCCTGAGGACTGAGCAGAAATTGAGATCAGGCAAGAGGTTTTGCTTACACCAAATTGGGCTTTGTCCCTGTGGCGTAATCTCCCCTCTGTTGAAACATTGCTGAATGAATTAAACAGAAGACAGTTTCACCCTCAAAGAAGAGTTTGTTGTCAAGTGATGGGTTTAAAAAAAAATCTTTGCCCTGATGCTGTTGTTCCACTGAGTTATACTGTTTGCTGATAGTTCATAAAGGAGGGGTTCGACTACATCCCATTGTAACTTGATGCACCCACTTGAACCCACATGCAAAAAAGTGATGGTAGGCAATGAAATTTGGTGGAAATGTGTAGGATGCTGAAGAGAAATAACAAATAAACCACTGGAAGAAACATTTTAATTTCAGTGTGAGAGGATAACTGTTGCTAATTCCGTATGCTGTTTACAATCCAGCTATCAAATATCACACGCTGTCTTGAGCAACCGCATCTGCAACAGCCTGGAACTGCACTAGAGACACAATTCCATAATTGTTCAAGCACTTGTTGAAAAATGGATCACGGAATGTTCTGTTGTGATGACAAAGCTCGTGCACTGCTTGAAGATCATACATTGTATCCAACATTCTCAGCTAAGGCAACAGTAACTTCAACAATTTGTGGTGAGATTGCCTGTTGGTCTTTCCCAGCAGCAGTTCTGAATTGTGTTCTTCAGCCCCAAGCTCTCTGTATTCGTTTTATGCGTCAATACTTGCGAAGATGAGCAGGACTATTGCTGTTGTTTTGATAAAACAGCTTTTCGAGTAAAGCCCTGTCAGCTTGCCCAGACCCATATTGACTGACTGCAACTGTAATGCATACTGATGCTTGTTTCAACCCTACGTCACTGTACCAATGCCGGCGCATAGCTCAGTCATACACTAACACTACTAACAACACAGTCCAGCAGTGCACAGCCTGAACATCATTCCTGTGAAGTTTTATAACTGTACAGTAAATAGTTTTCTGTCTGCACTGGGTGAAGTAGGGAAAGTTTAATTATACCACCCCATATTTTTGTCGTTTGACATGAAAAACCAAATGGAATTCTTATTGTATCCAGTTCACTAGATTTTCCCATTTTTCATTATTTATTGCAAATCCCAAGATACTGTGCTGACTGTTGAAATCTCCAATATAAGTCCTGGACAGTTAAGAGCTAGTAGGAGAGGGCTCTGGAGTGTTATAGTTCGTGGTTTGTGTACGGACATTATTGCAACTTACCTATTTCAATTCTGACAATTTCAGTAGTTAGTTACTTTATATTCCTCTTTTGTGACTAGCATAAATTAGAGGGCCATGTATACAGGGTTATTCATAATAATTCCAGGGCCTTAGAAGACAGGTATGCAAAAACTAAGACATACAGAATAATGACAAACATCAATGGATAGGTTATCTCTCCGAGTTTAAATTTGTAGGGTGCACTGTGATGTAGTTGCAGAGCAGACCACTAGCGGCAGGCACTTCAGAGCATAGCCTATAATGGAGCAGTGTGTGGAAGGGACGATCTAATACCAGATGATTGGGTAAAAGCTTTGACAGACAGAAGAATCCATTCCATGAGACTGGCTCCTCATTTGGTGTGAAGGAAACACGTGAACTGGGACAGTGGGGCAGTCAGTGCTCTCTCTCTCTCTCTCTCTCTCTCTCTGTGTGTGTGTCTGTGTGTGTGTGTGTGTGTGTGTGAGAGAGAGAGAGAGAGAGGTGGAGAGAGAGAGAGATATCATGTGCCCAAAGAAATTGACAACGACCATACCAGCGTACTGACAACTTGGGACAGTGTGCTTTGTTCTGATTTTTGTAATGACTTGCAGCAGCAGCTGTTGCTGGTGAATATGGTTTTGTACAGAGGTTGGTTTTGATGTTTCTACATTTCATGTGTACTCTGAAAATGTAAATCATTATAATGTGCATGTTTGGGGCACAGAACATCCATAAGAGACTGTGGAACATATTTGTGATACATCTGAAGTTAACATTTTCTCTCTCTTCCATGTCCTCTGCAAAAAGTTTATAGACCAAATTTCTTTTTGGAGAAAATGACTGGTTGTGTGTACATGGACGTTCTACAGCAGCGGCTTGTGCCACAATTACAGCAAGATAGTAGAGACTTCATTTTGCAAGAAGATGGTACTCCAGCACACTTTCAAATGTTTGTGAGTTTGTGATTACCTCAATGTTGAACTGCCTGTATTGGATTGGACATGCTTCTCATCATGACTCTCCTCCTCTGCAGTGGCTCCCATAGTCACTGTGTGCCCTGCCTCAACTGTCACTTAATTTGTAAGAGTTACAAAGAAGAATAATCAATGCGATCTTTGACATGGCATGTTGAGATGTTTATGGCAAGAGTATTAATGTTTGCCATGTTACAGATTGTATCCACATAGAGCACCTGCAACATGAGCTAAAAACTTGGAGAGAAGCTCTGTCCTGTAATGTGGTGTATTTTCTGTATGACTTGTAGTTTTTGTGCAATTTTCCTCTGAAATCTCGGAGGTACTCATGAGTAACCCTGTATTGGATACAATGTAAGCTGTGAGATTGTATTGTGCAGGGTGTATACGGCCTGAGACAACTGGGAAAGACCTGGAAATTTTTTAAATTGTCATAGTTTTGAGTTAAATTTTTGTAATTTTGACTGGTAAAAAATGATACTCTAACAAAGAATTTTACTTTAGACTACTACTCCAGAATAATAATGGAGCAGTGAAACATAAACGAGAGAATAACACCAAAAGGAAACTTCAGTCGCAAAGAAAATGCACCGTTCACAACAGCAACAGACAGTGCCTACACAAGTGTCTGCCAACAGCAAAATATGTCAGACAGTGAAATACTTCATTACAACAAACTGCTTTCAATGTTCATGTCGCCATAGCAGTTTACATTTCTAACAGGTCGTGGGAAAATGTTGTGAATAGTGATTTGAGAAGCACTACTTTGAAAGTAAATTTACGTTTACACAAGAGGAATTACATTACACGTGAGAATGTGCAATGAATTTCTTAAATCAAAACTTAACACTTCAAGGACGAGCCACTTAGAAAAATTTAGAGCCCAGAAGACCAGCCATTTATGCCATTATTTAAAAGCTTACTGGCGCACTTGTGTTTGATATATCTCAAAGGATAACAAATGCTAAAAAAGAGAGTTCCAAGGTTAGCTGTCCATATTTATTTTAGTTCTTTCATAGATACAAATTATGTAAAAACGACGACAAAAAGTATAATTATCCTTCAAAAAACAGTGCGAAGTAAGTTCTTGAGTAGTTTCACCCATAATTGGCTTTTCTATGGAAAACGAAACGTATATTCAGCCATGTAACCCATGATTTTTCCGTGCAGGGTAGTGAAATTTATAATTGTGCTTGTCAGAAATATTCAGCTGCTGCAGTTCAAACTGTTTTCCTAGGATCCTGCCTAACCACACAAAAAAAAGCAAAAAATTGTTTATAGTGTAGGAAGTTCTATGCTGGTGTATAAAACCTTCACCAGTCAAGGAATTGGCTAGTTTTACAGTTCCAATGGAACATATATTGTCATTTAATTCGGAAAAAGCACTTTTTTCCTGTCTGCATGTACACCCTTTCATGGAACTTTTGCTTTGACAGTGAGTTGTTATAGTGCTACATGTGATTCTGTGATAAATTCTGTGCTGTGATCCATGGGTAACTGCTCAAATGTTAACTCTTGCTTTTGTTCATTCCTTCAATGTTCAATTGTACAAGACTATTTTCTTTGTGGGGAGCACCAAATATTAGTGTAATGGTGGCTGCTATTCTCATGTCTCCCCCCTCCCCCAGCTCTCAGGCTAAGGGGAAAATATAGTGTAGTCTGATGTTTTTCTTTCAAGAAAATGATTTAAAAGTCTAATAGCATAGGCACATAGGGAACACACACGACACAGATCTGTAAGTCCATGGTATTGGTGATCAGTTGAGAAAACTGTCCTGAAACACGTGCTACAAAACGCCACTGTTTCCTGCGCATGTACCCTGACGTCAATACGGGATATGAATGATCACCATGCACATGTACACAGGTTGCACAACGGGTTGACATATTCCGGATCAGGTGGTCGAGCAGCTGCTGGGGTATAGCCTCCCATTCTTGCACCAGTGCCTGTCGGAGCTCCTGAAGTGTCCTAAGAGGTGTGAAGATGTGCAGCGATACGTTGACCAACAGCATCCCAGACGTGCTTGATGGGGTTTAGGTCTGGAGAACAGGCAGGCCACTCCATTTGCCTGGTATCTTCTGTTTCAAGGTACACCTCCTCAATGGCAGCTCGGTGGGGCAGTGTGCTATCATCCATCAGGAGGAAGATGGGACACACTGCACCCCTGAAAAGGCGGACATACTGGTGCAAAATGACGTCCTGATACACCCGACCTGTTACAGTTCCTCTGTCAAAGACATGCAGGGGTGTACGTGCACCAATCATAATCCCACACCACACCATCAAACCATGACCTCCATACAGGTCCCTTTCAAGGACATTAAGGGGTTGGTATCTGGTTCATGCCAGATCTAACACGGTGAGAATCACTGTTCAGACTCTACTTGGACTCATCTGTGAGCATAACCTGGGACCACTGTTCCAATGACCGTGCACTGTGTTCTTGACACCAGGCTTTACGGGCTCTCCTGTGACCAGGGGTAAGTGTAATGTACCTTGCAGGTCTCCAGGGCGAATAAACCATGTCTGTTTAGTTGTCTGTTAACTGTGTGTCTGGAGACAGCTGTTCCAGTGGCTGCGGTAAGGTCCCAAGCAAGGCTACCTGCAGTACTCCATGACCGTATGCGGGCACTGAAAGTGAGAAATCGGTCTTCTTGTGGTGTTGTACACTGTGGACATCCCTTACTGTAGTGCCTGGACACGTTTCCTGTCTGCTGGAATTGTTGCCATAATCTTAAGATCACACTTTGTGGCACACGGAGGGCCTGTGCTATGACCTGCTGTGTTTGACCAGCCTCCAGTCGCCCTATTATTCTACCCTTCATAACATCATCAATATGTGTTCTTTGAGTCATTTTCAACACACAGTCAGCATTAGCACGTCTGAAAACATCTGCACACTTACTCAATGCACCGTACTCTGACATGCACCAACACACCTCTGCGTAAGTGAACTGCTGCCAGTGCCACTGTGTGATGATGACCGGAGGTCAAATACACCACATGGTCATATCTTGAGGTGATTTAAACCCGCAAACCGCCCATTAGAGCATTGTTTCACCATGTATCAGCATTATTATTAATTTATAAGCATGAATGTATATATTTTGCGTGCAGGCTGTAGCTGTTTTAAATGTACCATGTGTGTTACAGGTGAAGGAACGACTAAGGCCGTATGTAAAGGACCCATATGCGTGTGACCTCCTGGATAAACTGTTAGTGCTTGATCCATCTAAGAGGTACGATTCAGACTCGGCCCTCAACCACGATTTCTTCTGGACTGATCCAATGCCGTGTGATCTTTCCAAAATGTTGGCACAACATACACAGAGCATGTTTGAGTACTTGGCACCACCACGACGGCAGGGGCACATGCGGCCGCACCATCATCATCAAGGTGTCACGGGAGCAGCAGGAATGGCTGCAAAGTCTTCGGCATCTATGGACAGTGGATATCAAGATCGTGTGTTTTGAAGGACACATTTTCACTGTGCTGTAGTCCTCAATTTGTTTTCCATTATAATGGCAATTTTGTTGCGCTGTATAAACTGTGTACAGTGCTTCTTGTGTTCAGTTGTATAGAATTTCTATATGGCTATGCCATTACTGTATGTGATGTGACAGTGTCTCAAAAACATTAGACTCAACTATTCAGACTTTGTTAAGTTGCATCGTTCCAGCTTAAGGCCATATGCCTTTTCGGAAACAACTAAAATGCAATTTAACTAGAATGCTCTTGTAGATATAATCAAAGGTGCTCTGTGGTATCACAGTTGTACATAAAATTCCTATAATTTTTGTAGGTTAGGTACAGTGTAGCAAGGATACAATAATACATTCCTTGTAAGTTGCATTCTTTGACTATCCATTCATTGGATTGATAAACGAGCTTTTTCACTCTGTGACTGAAGTTAGTTTGTAATTTATGCTATCACGGACTATATTCCCTATTAATCAGTGATATCACAGTGATGTCGTTACTGAGTGGTATTGGTGATGAAGGGGTCAGGTGAGGCAAATTACACATCAGAAGTACAAGAATTGTAATTTTTGTATCAACAAAAAGCAGTGAGATCTCAGAGATCCTTGTGTAGTAGACTATTTATTCAAATGTACATAACTGACAAAAACTATGTAAGAGGTTCTAATCATTTGCCACTACACATATTCTTAAATGTGTATGATTACTGTTATGCAGGTGACATATGCAAGGAATATTGAAGGGGGGAAAAAACCACATTGGAAGTCCACCAATTTCAGGGAATGGAGAAATATTGTAAATACATAGAACAACATTTTCTTCATATCATTGGATAACCTCATCTTGTGTGCCTTTTCTTATTTGTTATTGTTTATCTGTTTTGTTACTGAAATTGCTCATGAGTGAGATACGGCACTTGCCATTAATTGGTAAGAATTTACTGAGTTCCATGAACTTAACTGCCATGAAGTTTATAAATATGTATGAAATGATATTAAATGAATGTTTAAAAAATTGTATTTTGTTCTAATGTTCTTTCTCCCTTTTTAGTATGTAAGTAAACCATAAATCTCCATGACCCCACCATTGCAGTAGAAATGTGTGGAGTATGCATTTTGTGTTACTGAATACATAACTGTGAGTTGCAACTTCACTGCTGGAAATAGGAGAAATGCTGGTTATGCAGTATCAGTATTATCTCCCCCCCTTCCCCAATGATTTACTGATTTCAATGAATGTCATCTGCTCCAGGGGTTTTGTTTGACTTGAGTCTTTCAGTACTCCATCCAATTCTTCTTGTATTATCACATATCCCACCTCACCTCTTTCTATAATATAGCATTAAAGTTTTTTCACTTGCATAGCTCTCAGATCTATTCCACCCATCTTTGTCTTCTCTGCACTTTGTTTATTAGTGGGTTGCTATCTGAGGTCTTCTCTATAAAGATTTCTTTAATACATGCATACATTCATATATATATATATATATATATATATATATATATATATATATATGCAGATAGCATCAATCTTTTCTAGAGTCGTGCATGCTTCTAAAGCTTTGCATTTCATCTGTAGCCATTTGTGATTAGCTATTTTCTGTCAGTCTCATTTTTTATACATCTGCATCTCCTATAGCCTCCTTAACTGCTACATTCTTATATTTTCTTCTTTATGTATCTACCATGTTATCCAAGGATTTGAACTGGGCTGTTTTTCAGCCTATTCATTTCTTTGCTGCCTTCTCCTTCTCTTGTACATGGTCCAGGCATATTGTGACCACTGCCTATGTTCGATGTCAATGTACAATGACCATTCAGATGGTAGGTGGCAGTGGAGGATACGTAAAGTGTGTTGGGGGACACGGAAAACAATGCAGTTGCTATAATGTGGAAACAGAGCACTTTATCTTAAATACAAAGGGATGTGATCTAGGGCTTTAGGGCCAAGGGTAGAAGCATTTCCAGAACAGATAAGTTTCTAAACTGTTCCTGTGTTGTCATGCATGGCAAAATGATGCTATCCAAAAGTGGCGCCAAGGCAACTATGATGTGCTATGGGCCATAGATGACAGGCAAAATACAGCTGTGGAGATGTGTAAAAGTGAATAGACTTGCGACTATTGAGCAACTAACCAGAGATGAACCAAGGGGTTACTAACAAGGTCTCCTCAACAACTGTTCAGCTAATATTGCCACAGGTATAATGTTGCACGTTCATCGTCAATAAAGGCGGGACTGTGCTTACTAATACTGCACTTAGTGGAAGCAGGTGGCCTTTTCAGGTGAATCACGTTTTTTGGGTGCTCTAGTCATTCTGGAAGGCACAATGGATCAACACAAGTATGCACCTATCCTTGGCGACCATGTCTGTCCCTACAAGCAGTTTTTCGTTGGCATGATGGTATCTACCAGCAGGACAATGAAGTGTGTTGCACAGCTCGCAGTTTGCGTATATGGTTCGAAGAACAAGATGATGAGTTTACTGTACTCCCCTGGCCACCACATTCTTCAGATCTGTACCAAATTGAGAATCTGGGACTACCTCAATTGGGCTGTTCACATTGTGGATCCACTACTGAGAAACCTACCACAGCTGGTCATGGCATTAGAGTTGGAATGGCTCCTCCACATCTCTGTTGGTACCTTCCTGAACCTCATTGACACTCTTCCTGCACATCCTGCAAAATGTGAAGATTTTGGCTTTTGACAGGAGGTCACAGTAATGTGACAGGACAGTGTGTTTCTTTTCCCTCCTCCAGTCAATCCAAAACTTCCAGCATCATTTAGTTCTTTAAAGATATTCAGATCTCATCTTCTTAATTTCCTACCTTTTTTGCCATTTCTTCAGTTTTAATCTGCTGATTGTAACCAATAAATCGTGGTCGGTCCACATCTACCATTGGAAATGTTTGCATTTTGGAATCTGGTTTTAAAATCAATGTAATCCACCTGAAACTTCCTGTGTTTTTAGGTCTTTTCAACATATACACTCTACATTAATCAAGACATATTACTTCCTGCCACATACATAACCCTAATGATTACAACTGTATAAAATTATCAAAATCATTATTAAACGTAAATCTGTCAAAAGACAAATTTCAGCTGAACAGTTGTCCACCAGTGCCTGTTCTATTATTCCTTTAGTTTTTTGTAGGATATTCTTTCCCTTGAATTGGTTATCATGTCACATATTCTACTTTATCACAAGTTCTGGGAATATCAGGGAATTTCAGACTTGTCAGGGAAATTTGAAAGAGACACTGGAAAAATTTCGTTCTTGTCTCAGCACATGAAATGGTTTGTTTACTGTCTTGCATCGTTGCTGGCTGGGTGCAGCTGAGTACATGCGCCACTTCCCTACTCTTTCATTCTTACTGCTTCTCCCATTTCTACCACTCCCCTCAGCTTGCAGTTAGTGCTGCCACCACTTCTTGCCGCTAGCCCAGCAGCTGCCGACGAGAGGCAGGGAGGTGTGAGTAGTGGTTTGTTTGAATCTGATTCTCAGAGACCGTAGATGCAGTGGCCGGAGACGGTGGTCATGTGTGTGCGAGTTGTCTGAATGATTGTGTGAATGTGATGTGCTCTTGTTTCCTGACAAAGGCTATGGCCAAAAATTTAGTCGTGAGAGTACAATTGTCTTTTCTATATGCCTGTCTGTGGCTCAGTGATTACCTTTATGGTGAGTTGCTACCTGTCCTCATTAGTGATTCTCAGAGTTTCGCGCAAGTTATCTGTTGCATGGATTGATCACCGTGGCCTCATTTCATCAACATTGGTGTCTGTGACCTGTGAATAGCTGGCCACACTAGGGACTTCCATGACGGGCCAAAACCGCAGGCCATTTCTGTGGCTATCTCTAACAGATCAGGCCTTTGCTCCGAAGCCCATAGTTTCCCACTAATGTGCAGGCCCTGCTTGTCAGATCTAGTCTCACCAATTCACCAACTATTATGTTTACACAATGATGTCTTTCCATGTTTCGTGTAGGCTGTCATGAGTGTTGAAACAGGTGCTCTTGAAACATTCAGTAAGTTGACTGTTTTGGTTACTGATGCTCCAGCTAATTGGTCCCCCACAATCTGCCCTTTTTGGAACTCAGATCTTTCATTGCATGTCAACCTTATCCTCAGAATACAAATACGAAGTGTGCACTACTTGTAAACAACCTGCCCTGATGCCTAGTTTGTACTGAACACGCACAGTCCAGCACATGTGCCTCACCTGCGTTGTTGACCATCAAATACAACCATCCCATTACTACCATTGTTCACATTATTTTGCCTATCCCCTATATGTATACCCCTCTAATCTTTCCATTACGCGAATTCACTTGATATAAAGTTAGAAAATGTAATTTTTATCACAATTATTGGTCTAGCTAAAAAAAAAAAAAAAAAAAAGCACTGCACTGACCTTCAAGCTACACAAATTATAAATATGAAGTAATGTAATACACATTCTTTATAAGTTTTTTATGAAATAAATAACCATAACTACTCATTTACAAGATGATGTGTAGCAAACTGGTCATAATTTTAACCTGGGATGGTCTGGAGCATACACCACTAGTGGGTTATCTCTTGTGGTAAGTTTTTTAACAGTTTCTCTAATAATAATAATTTGTTGTTGTTGTCTCAGTAATCTGGTGCAAATCTTTCAAATGGATGCTGCTTCAGCTACTTCCAACTTATAGTTTACTGTGAAAACTGATGTTGAGAGGTGAAGGCTAGGTTAAAATGAAGACTAAGACTGAAAAAATCTGTGGTCCAACCAGGATTTGATTCTGCACCCTTTCAGTTTGCAGGCAGAGACTATGTCTCATGAGACATAAATGAACACGGCTTTCTGTGCAGTAAGCAATTTTATGCACTCTTGCACCAAGGCATTCTGCAGTATCACAAAGTCTCTGGCAAAGGCAATGCTACAGTCTTCCTTTCTGATTGGCTTGGATGTGGTGATAGGTGGTGTTTTTTGTTGGGTGTCAGGATACTGCATATACAAAGTCTTCACTCTATTCTCTTCCCCCCAGAGGTACTTTGCTTCTGCTGACGAAGAGTAGACTACTGGCGTCTTGTTATACCATTGACAACAGAAATCTGCACATCTCATTGTGCGAACTGACCTGTTCAGCTCCACCGTGACATGTTTCTCATTTCATTGTCAGATTGGTACTTACTCTCATTAGGAATTCTGATCAGTTGAACTGTTCCACTTTCCTGAGAATCTCACTCAGCTCCAGTTCAGTGTAAGTCCAATATCTATGCATGTAAATAATACAGGGTTATTACAAATGATTGAAGCGATTTCATAAATTCACTGTAGCTCCATTCATTGACATATGGTCACGACACACTACAGATACGTAGAAAAACTCAAAGTTTTGTTCGGCTGAAGCCGCACTTCAGGTTTCTGCCGCCAGAGCGCTCGAGAGCGCAGTGAGACAAAATGGCGACAGGAGCCGAGAAAGCGTATGTCGTGCTTGAAAGGCACTCACATCAGTCAGTCATAACAGTGCACTGACACTTCAGGACGAAGTTCAACAAAGATCCACCAACAGCTAACTCCATTCGGCGATGGTATGCGCAGTTTACAGCTTCTGGATGCCTCTGTAAGGGGAAATCAACGGGTCGGCCTGCAGTGAGCAAAGAAACGGTTGAACGCGTGCGGGCAAGTTTCATGCGTAGCCCGCGGAAGTCGACGAATAAAGCAAGCAGGGAGCTAAACGTACCACAGCCGACGGTTTGGAAAATCTTACGGAAAAGGCTAAAGCAGAAGCATTTCTTAAACAGGAGATTGGAAAACCGATGGATCGGTCGTGGTGGAGATCATGATCAACAATTCATGTCATGGCCTCCACGCTCTCCCGACTTAACCCCATGCGATTTCTTTCTGTGGGGTTATGTGAAAGATTCATTGTTTAAACCTCCTCTACCACGAAACGTGCCACAACTGCAAGCTCGCATCAACGATGCTTTCGAACTCATTGATGGGGACATACTGCGCCGAGTGTGGGAGGAACTTGATTATCGGCTTGATGTCTGCCGAATCACTAAAGGGGCACATATCGAACATTTGTGAATGCCTAAAAAAACTTTTTGAGTTTTTGTATGTGTGTGCAAAGCACTGTGAAAATATCTCAAATAATAAAGTTATTGTAGAGCTGTGAAATCGCTTCAATCATTTGTAATAACCCTGTATAGCCGCTAATAATGTACTCACTAATTTCAGTACAACTTTTCATCTAATATTTAGAAAGTTGGAACCTTTGAGTGTGATGAAGCCTGTTCCCAAATACACACACAGATCCTATGGGAGTCCATCTAGTAAGTCAAATGGATTTGGTTTGCCACAGATACAGTGCTTCATCATAATTTCTGACAGGAATGGAACAATCTGTTCATCTATGGATACTATGTAAGTTCTTAGATTCTGACTCTTGTACCAGAACATGCATTAGGTGCATTAATATCCAATAATTTTTTTCCTACGTGTTTTCGCTGATATACCATGGCAGCCAGAGCCCGGTACAGAGTTTAACGACTTGACAGTTCACCATAAATGACATTTGCTTCATACATATGACATCAGCTCAAAAATCTCTGGTGTGAAGTATTTGATAAAGTACTGATGTAGTGGATTGTCTTCCTTCTTCAAGAGCTGGGGCAGTTGGCAAGAGCTCAAACATGTTTGACACTAAGAAGAATTAGTTCCATTAGTTCAGCATTGTTGCAGAGGTAACTGGGGATCTATTATGTTTAACTCATCATTAAATGACAAATATAGTTACTGCACCTGTAGATGGAAAAAAGGGGTCACATCACCCTCCTGATGCCTCCTGGAAATGGTATGATCTCTTACTTTTTTTCGGCACGACTGATTAACACGCTGACTGCCGTGTGTCCGACGACGGCAAAAGCAGAACCTGACGCAGTATGCATGGCCTGGCCAGCAGTGAAACATCCATCGCCAAGTGTGTGGCAGTCAGTGTGTTAATAGTGTGCTTCCAGGTGTTCTGCTGAGTTTTTGTTTTTCCATTTTATGCACAATATTTTAACAACTGACTCGGCCATTTTCTCAAAGTTCTGCAAGTTTTGCTGTTATGTGTAGTCATTGCCTGGACTCGAACCAGATTGTGAACATTGTTTGTCTAACTCCACTATTTATAGGAGAATTAGACTCCTGACCCTAGTTGGGTACATTGCTGGTGTTCCTTGCATCTCTCCTCGACTGTTCTGATTGTCTGTCCCCAAGTAAGATGTTGTATTCACATGGAATGCGGTACACACCCAACTTTCTGAGATCTAAATCATCTTTTGACATTACGAATAATACTTATTTCAGCTGAAGGTAGCAAAAAATGCTGGATGTCATGTTTCTGTAGGAGGCTACCAATCTTTCGGAATATTGGGCCAGCATAAGGTAAATGAGTGATTTTTGGCTTTTCTTCCTTGGTCTCTGTGTCAACCTCTTTCTCAGGCGTTCTTGATTTTGATTACACCACCCATTCAGTTTGATGGTCTGAGTACCCATTCCTTCAGAACACTATTCATAGGTGATGTAATTCTTTGACAAAGCACTCCTCCTCTGAAAGGATTCGAGCTCTATGGACCAGAGTCTTTAGCACCAAATTTCTTTGTGATGGCTAAGTTTTAGAGGTCAGTGTGCATATGTTTCCTATATATTCCGTGACACAGGGATCTGTCCATTGATCTTTTAACCAACATGTGTAGGAAAGGTAGTTTGCAACCTTTTTCAAGTTCCATCATGGATTCTTCCGCTCACTGAGGATATCAGCTTCTGTCATTAAGGAAAGAGAGATTTATCTATTTCACTTTTAGCAAAAATCATCACCACCACCACCACTATCTGTTTTCACTTAAGATCACACGGCAGTGGAATGTGCCAAAACTGATATCAAATCACACAAAAATTTTTGAATACATAATAGTTTTTATAAGGTAAAAATCCACTGCCATATGATAAATTTACCCTACAAAACAGTGGTAAGAGCCGCCCAAATGCTACAAGTGTCTAATATTCTAGTAACGATCTGCAGTCAATATGGTTTAACAAGCATTTAGTCTCTCAGCACTGTTTAATGGTGCTTCCACTGGATTCATTTGGGAAAGAATGGTCTACTGTGGCAACCGACAATACAGAATACTCTGATTTCCTGCAGTAATAGGCATTGGAGGACAAAGTTCAGCTGAAACCTGTCTATTTACATAGGATGATTTTCCCAATTTTAAAGCCGTCATCATTATGGCATATATGAGGAAGTAATTATGTTTCTTGATTTATCCTGCAGCATTTCCCACTTAATTTTGTAGTGAATGCAACATTTGCGTCCACTGAGTAAACCAGTGACACATCAAGCAGTAGTTATGTTTCATTTCTCAACATGGTAAAGATTCTGCACTGGTCAACACCACTCAAGGATTAGTCGAGTTCTGTAGGTGACTATCTTTTGAGTATGAATTACTCACTTAGGCTTTTTCCAATGACTGACTCTAGCAGCAACATTCATGACAAATTTAAGTGATTCTTTGACTTTAAATAGTTCTAACTAGATTTCCCGGGGTATTTGAAAGTAGTAGTTGATTGATTCCTATTACAGAATGTGTTGCAAGATCATTAGAGCTTAACTGCAATGAAGACAGTGAAAACAGCAAAATGTTTGTTGAGTCATCAATGTTTGACACACATTCCTGACAAATGGAGTCGCTGTTTCACAACATAGCAGAATAAAGTTTTCTTATCAAGTCACTGAAATTTACTAAGGAGAAATGAGGAAATTTCAACATAAAAACTATTCAGTTCAAAACTATCTTTTATTTTGTAGTGTAAAACAGACACAACATATGTTACAAACAAATCAGAAGGCACGGAAAAAACATTATTTTTTATATATATATAAATAACACCTCTATAACAACTGTTGTGATTATTAAAATAAATTATTTACGTCCAGCTAGAACATATGGAGCTTATATTTCCGGTCAGTCACATGAAAAATACAAATAAATATTCCTTCTATTATAAAATATTACTTTTCTGATGCACAGGATCATCCATAAAAGAAAATATTCACCACAGTACTGGGGGTGGGGGGTTAATCTGTTACCTTTCAAAAGTCAACCTGAAAATTACACTTGTGACAGAAGAGCATTTACTTACTGGAAAAAGGAACAACTGATTTAGGTCCCCCCTCCATACGCACGCACGCACGCGCACACACACACACACACACACACAAGTTGTTGAGTCTCTAGTTTCCTACCTCAACTGTTCATTTCATTTGAAGGAATTAAAAAGAAAAGTCTTAGCTCGATTAGAAAACACACACACACACACACATAAAAAACCGTTAATGGTAAGATGATGCTGACCATCATCAGAGAGGGAGAAAAACAAACCACCATGAAAGGTGAAAATATTTACAGAAAAAATTACAGTGATGGCACCTAAAATTTAACATTCCCTGTCTGCCCCTTCTGACAAAGGAAACATTTGAAAGAAGATAATTCATCACTTATGTAGTGGTAGTGTGTGTAGGGGGGGGGGGGGGGGGGAGAGGGAGAGAGAGCGCACAATTTTAACATTCCCTGTCTGCCCCTTCTGACAAAGGAAACATTTGAAAGAAGATAATTCATCACTTATGTAGTGGTAGTGTGTGTAGGGGGGGGGGGGGGGGGGGAGGGAGAGGGAGAGAGAGCGCACACAGGGGGGTTGGGGGGAATATATATTATCCGGTTTAATTGATTTCAAATACTGGGACCTTTGTGCTCCAGTGCTGATACCATTCATTTAATATAATAATTTTCTTTCTTTGGAAACATTATCTTGAAAAACAGCAACTTACATTATCACAGCTATTAACAGAATAATATACATAGAGGTTGGTTCCCCTTGCACACTGAAATGTCCTTATTTCGCACATTTCCAATGTATTATGCAACAAAATACCGTCCTGTTTTGTGCTGAAGCTTTCCTAGACTGTGCAGCACAGATGCTTAGGTTTTTTCCTTATACGTCCACTAGTTTTATTCTGCTTACACACATTGGTATCAGTTTTTTGTACAACAACAACTGGTTTGCATAAATACAGATTATTTACCAGGTTCAAAACTTCGACAGCTGCTTCGCTAGTTTCCATTTTCATATTTACATGCTCTGGAGTTTTTTGATTGTCGAAAGGAACATAATTCCCCAATTCTGTCCGCTCAAAAAGCTCACCACAATTGAGGCATAATTCTACAGTAGTATCCAAACCACAATAGCTGCATTTACATTTCTGCAACGGTAAGTTTACATAAAATGATATACTATGCTTGTGTCCCGGTAACCATATGTCGCGCAGAAGTATCTCAATGCTTCTTGATGAGGTATATTGATGGCTGTGAAATTTAGAAAGAGCTGAGCAGTATTTTTCTACTGTTGAGTAAAACCCTTCAACTGATTCTTCTTCATCAACATGAAAATAAAAGCAGTGCTGTCTGTCACAAATATTGCTTCTATCCTTTACATCTGATTTAATGTTATGAATTATGTCAATTAACTGTCTACGAGGAGTTATTCTTTTTGCTTGAGAGCTCATCACAGTATAGGAAGCAGATACACCCTGGAATTTAACCGAAGGAGGGCACTTACAGTGAGAAAACGCAGATGAAATGGATTCTGTTGTTTCTGGGGAAAGACATGTACATTTTAAAAAGTTGTATGCATGAGAAAGTGTCATTTTATTTGAATTAACAACACATTCACTAGGGGAAGTTGCATGCAGTTTGTCTCTTTCAGAAATTTTGAATCTCAGAGACTGATTTGCCATACTAGGTTGATTGCTGAAACTTGGGCAGGCTTTCTGAGCTGCATTAAATGCCATTAATTGAAGGAAAGATTTAATCAAATCACCTTCTCCATTTGATGATGCCTGTGAGTTTGGTGACATATTGTGTAATTTACAGTCAGTTAATCTTGGCAGACAATCAGCATTAACATAAAGTTCTGTTGTGAAGAATACTTGTATTTTGGAACACGATAACAATTTCCCAACATTCACTCTCACAGGATTAGCAATTACATATGTCTTACTGTGAACTGATGGTACAACAGGGTCTGGAGGCACGATCTTTTCAGATGACATTTTCCAGTGAAAATTTTGAGGTCTACAGTTCTGAGACCTGTTTACATTGTTACAGTCATTCTTACCTAAACCTTCAAATACTGATGAATAACTTTCTGTCAAAGATCCAGCAGTGCTTGTATTAGAACAATTTTCAAATCTGTCTAATGTGTTGCAGCTATCTGAAGTAGTTGTGACTGTTCTTGATATCGATTTTAGTGGGATTTCATGTAAAGAAAAATCCTGTGAGCAAGTAGAAATATAACACTCAGGATACACTGAAGATGACAATTTTGTTTGCTCTATGGCCTTGTCAACTCCTTGCTGTATCAAAGTTGTACGAAGTGCACGGATTGAAGGAATGGTTTGAAGTTCTTTCAAAGATGCCAATTTCATGGCAGCATTCAACAAGACCTCTTTCGGTGATACATCAGCAGTCTTGCTGGTAATGGGTTTTGCTAAAGAATGCTGAGCAACTTTCAATTCACTGTTAATTTGTAAATGACTGCGACAACCAGAGGCAGTATCTAGTGCATTATCCCTCTCAAACAGACCAGGGCCACTGCTGCAACCAATATTGTCCTTTTGCTTTACTGAATTCGTAGCACTAAAATGTGGTGATCTATAATACGAAACACTGGGTATACAAATTTCATCATAGTGAACTTGGACAGGTCTCTTTACCCTTCCTAAATGCATTTCTTCTTCCATAGAAGAGCACCTTGGTTTGACAATGCCAGAAAAATCATCTCCAAAACTTAATATGTGTACTACACCATTAGTTTCTACTTCGTATTTGTCCTTGTCTTTTAGTAAGTTTTCACTTGTTGCTGTGCATTTGTACATGCCATTATCTCCTTTCACCATATATCTTAATTTTTCAGCATTTTCTGCATCCAAAGGTTGATAATTTCTGTTATCAATCGATCCAACCTGTTGGGAAAAGAAGCAGTGTGTTACACATATCTAAATAAAATGTCTATATATAACTTCTGTATACTACTTCCACATAAAACTTATAATTATATGGCTTGAAGATACAGTGTGTTGTTACAAAATACAATGTACAATTCTACATCTACATCTACATTTATACTCTGCAAGCCACCCAACGGTGTGTAGCGGAGGGCACTTTATGTGCCACTGTCATTACCTCCCTTTCCTGTTCCAGTCGCGTACGGTTCGCGGGAAGAACGACTGCCGGAAAGCTTCCGTGCGCGCTCGAATCCCTCTAATTCTACATTTGTGATCTCCTCGGGAGGTATAAGTAGGGGGAAGCAATATATTCGATACCTCATCCAGAAACGCACCCTCTCGAAACCTGGCGAGCAAGCTACACCGCGATGCAGAGTGCCTCTCTTGCAGAGTCTGCCACTTGAGTTTGCTAAACATCTCCGTAACGCTATCCGGTTAACAAATAACCCTGTGACGAAACGCGCCGCTCTTCTTTGGATCTTCTCTATCTCCTCCGTCAACCCGATCTGGTACGGATCCCACACTGATGAGCAATACTCAAGTATAGGTCGAACGAGTGTTTTATAAGCCACCTCCTTTGTTGATGGACTACATTTTCTAAGGACTCTCCCAATGAATCTCAACCTGGTACCCGCCTTACCAACAATTAATTTTATATGATCATTCTACTTCAAATCGTTCCGCACGCATACTCCCAGATATTTTACAGAAGTAACTGCTGCCAGTGTTTGTTCCGCTATCATATAATCATACAATAAAGGATCCTTCTTTCTATGTATTCGCAATACATTACATTTGTCTATGTTAAGAGTCAGTTGCCACTCCCTGCACCAAGTGCCTATCCGCTGCAGATCTTCCTGCATTTCGCTACAATTTTCTAATGCTGCAACTCCTCTGTATACTACAGCATCATCCGCGAAAAGCCGCATGGAACTTCCGACACTATCTACTAGGTCATTTATATATATTGTGAAAAGTAATGGTCCCATAACACTCCCCTGTGGCACGCCAGAGGTTACTTTAACATCTGTAGATGTCTCTCCATTGATAACAACATGCTGTGTTCTGTTTGCTAAAAATTCTTCAATCCAGCCACACAGCTGGTCTGATATTCAGTAGGTTCTTACTTTGTTTATCAGGCGACAGTGCGGAACTGTATCGAACGCCTTCTGGAAGTCAAGGAAAATAGCATCTACCTGGGAGCCTGTATCTAATATTTTCTGGGTCTCATGAACAAATAAAGCGAGTTGGGTCTCACATGATCGCTGTTTCCAGAACCCATGTTGATTCCTACAGAGTAGATTCTGGCTTTCCAAAAACGACATGATTCTCGAGCAAAAAACATGTTCTAAAATTCTACACCAGATCGATGTCAGAGATATAGGTCTATAGTTTTGCGCATCTGCTCGACGACCCTTCTTGAAGACTGGGACTACCTGTGCTCTTTTCCAATCATATGGAACCTTCCGCTCCTCTAGAGACTTGTGGTACACGGCTGTTAGAAGGGGGGCAAGTTCTTTCGCGTACTCTGTGTAGAATCGAATTGGTATCCCGTCAGGTCCAGTGGACTTTCCTCTGTTGAGTGATTCCAGTTGCTTTTCTATTCCTTGGACACTTATTTCGATGTCAGCCATTTTTCCGTTTGTGCGAGGATTTAGAGAAGGAACTGCAGTGCGGTCTTCCTCTGTGAAACAGCTTTAGAAAAAGGTGTTTAGTATTTCAGCTTTACGCGTGTCATCCTCTGTTTCAATGCCATCATCATCCCGGAGTGTCTGGATATGCTGTTTCGAGGCACTTACTGATTTAACGTAAGACCAGAACTTCCTAGGATTTTCTGTCAAGTCGGTACATAGAATTTTACTTTCGAATTCACTGAACACTTCACGCATAGTCCTCCTTACACTAACTTTGACATCGTTTAGCTTCTGTTTGTCTGAGAGGTTTTGGCTACGTTTAAACTTGCAGTGAAGCTCTCTTTGCTTTCGCAGTAGTTTCCTAACTTTGTTGTTGAACCACTGTGGGTTTTTCCCATCCCTCACACTTTTACTCGGCACGTACCTGTCTAAAAAGCATTTTACGATTGCCTTGAACTTTTTCCATAAACACTTAACATTGTCAGTGTCGGAACAGAAATTTTCGTTTTGATCTGTTAGGTAGTTTGAAATCTGCCTTCTATTACTCTTGCTAAACAGATAAACCTTCCTCCCTTTTTTTTATATTCCTATTAACTTCCATATTCAGAGATGCTGCAACGGCCTTGTGATCACTGATTCCCTGTTCTGCACTTACAGAGTCGAAAAGTTCGGGTCTGTTTGTTATCAGTAGGTCCAAGATGTTATCTCCACGAGTCGGTTCTCTGTTTAATTGCACGAGGTAATTTTCGGATAGTGCACTCAGTACAATGTCACTCAATGCTCTGTCCCTACCATCCGTCCTAAACATCTGAGTTTCCCAGTCTATATCTGGTAAATTGAAATCTCCACCTACGACTACAACATGCTGAGAAAATTTATGTGAAATGTATTCCAAATTTTCTCTCAGTTGTTCTGCCACTAATGCTGCTGAGTCGGGAGATCGGTAAAAGGAGCCAATTATTAACCTAGCTCGGTTGTTGAGTATAACTTCCATCCATAATAATTCACAGGAACTATCCACTTCTACTTCACTACAGGATAAACTACTACTAACAGCGACAAACATGCCACCACTGGTCGCATGCAATCTATCCTTTCTAAACACCGCCTGTGCCTTTGTAAAAATTTCGGCAGAATGTATCCTCTGGCTTCAGCCAGCTTTCTGTACCTATAACAATTTCAGATTCGGTGCTTTCTATCAGCACTTGAAGTTCCGGTACTTTACCAATGCAGCTTCGACAGTTTACAATTACAATAACGATTGCTGCTTGGTCCCAGCATTTCCTGACTTTGTCCCGCACCCTTTGAGGCTGTTACCCTTTCTGTACTTGCCCGAGGCCATCTAACCTAAAAAACCGCCCAGTCCACGCCACACAACCCCTGCTACCTGTGTAGCCGCTTGCTGCATGTAGTGGACTCCTGACCTATCCAGCGGAACCCGACACCCCACCACCCTATGGCGCAAGTCGAGGAATCTGCAGCCCACACGGTCGCAGAACCGTCTCAGTCTCTGATTCAGACACTCCACTCGGCACCAAAGGTCCGCAGTCAGTCCTGTCAACGATGCTGCAGATGGTGAGCTCTGCTTTCATCCCGCTAGCGAGACTGGCAGTCTTCACCAAATCAGACAGCTGCTGGAAGCCAGAGAGGATTTCTTCTGATCCATAGCGACACACATCATTGGTGCCGACATGAGCGACCACCTGCAGATGGGTGCACCCTGTACCCTTCATGGCATCCGGAAGGACCCTTCCCACATCTGGAATGACTCCCCCCGGTATGTACACGGAGTGCACATTGGTTTTCTTCCCCTCTCTTGTTGCCATATTCCTAAGGGGCCCCATTACGCGCCTGACGTTGGAGCTCCCAACTACCAGTAAGCACACCCTCTGCGACCGCCCGGATCTTTGCATATTTACAAACATATACAGGTTTAGACCTCAATCTATGAGTAACATCAGTATTATTACAGGTGTATGTCCAGTGTACTTAACCACTCCACAGATTCCTCACTGGCCTGATCGATATCCTCCAATGAACCACTGAACCTTTGAAGTGGTCAGTCCATAACAATGTGGCTGATGGTCTGAGGCACGTCTGCACAGTTGCAGAAAGGGCTATCAGCAATCTTCCACTTGAGCTTCCAAAACTGACATCTGCCATGTTGGGTTCTTATTCAGTTAAGTGAAGTCCAGATTTTCCTGGGTTGGTTGAAACCCGTAGGTTGCTTGGTTCGGAGATTTCAGCCTAAGATCTTCATGTACACAGTCTTCATGTATTGGCAAGACAGAGTTGTCACAGTGCTTATGATTCTTTCTTCAGTGCTAATGCTCTTCGGAGATGAGGAAGTGGAATGTTAGGAAGTACTGGTAGCCACTTTAGAGCAGTAAACTGGATATACGAGGTGCAACTAGAAATAAACCGGACTGATGCTGGAAAAAACATTTATTTACAATTATTTACAATTTCATGTTATCTCCTTCAATGTACTCTCCTCCTCGGTCTCTACACCGCTCCATACGAATTTTCCACTGTTCATAGCAATGCTGCAGATCATTTTCGGTAAGTCCATACATTACTTCCGTCGCTTTTTCTTTTACTGCTTCAACAGTCTCAAATCTAGTTCCTTTCAAAGCTGACTTGACTTTAGGGAAAAGAAAAAAGTCACAGGGGGCCAAATCAGGTGAGTAGGGTGGATGATCTAAGATGGGAATGTTGTGTTTTGCCAAAAACGTCTTCACTGACAACGCACTGTGGGCTGGGGCATTGTCTTGGTGAAGGATTCATGACTTTTTTCTCCACAAATCGTTCCGTTTTCTCCGTACTCGCTCACGTAGGGTAGCCAGGACGCTAATGTAGTAATGCTGATTCACTGTTTGTCCCTCTGGTACCCAATCAATGTGCACAATCCCTTTGATGTCAAAAAAAAAACAATCATCATTGCCTTGAATTTCGATTTTGACATTCGTGCTTTTTTTTGTCGTGGAGAACCAGGAGTTTTCCAATGCATCGATTGGCGTTTAGTTTCGGGATCGTAAGTAAAAAACAACGATTCATCGCAAGTAATAACATTTTGTAAGAAGGTGGGATCACTTTCAATGTTTTTCAGGCTGTCAGAACAAATCATTCTTCGGCGTTCCTTCTGTTCAATTGTGAGACACTTTGGAACCATTTTTGAACACACTTTGTTGATGTTGAAACTTTCATGAAGAATCTGCCTAACACTTTCCTTGTCAACTCCTGTTAACTCAGACACTGCTCCGATTGTTAAACGGCGATCTTGTCGAACAAGTTTACTGATTTTTTCAATGTTTGCATCAGTTTTTGTTGACAATGGTCTGCCAGTGCGAGTGTCATCACTGGTGTCTTCGCGGCCATCTTTAAATCGTTTAAACCACTCAAACACTTGTGTTCGCGATAAACAATCATCGACGTTCACTTGTTGTAACATTACAAACGTTTCACTTGCAGATTTTCCTAGTTTGAAACAAAATTTGATGTTAACACGCTGTTCTTTCTGTACACTCAACATTTTCCGACGCACAGACAAAACGTCAACTACTTAAAACAGACGCCACGGGCAGACTGAGTGCAGGAGGCAGATGAAACTCGAGCAGTAGGCGGAGCGAGAGTCACGTGACAGGCCACGCGACTTTCAGCCTTATTGCATTCGTTTTATTGTTTCACCAGTACTAGTCCGGTTTTTTTCTAGCCACACCTCGTAATCCTCATAGTGTCATTCAGCTGGACATCTACCTTCTTTATACCGGTACTGTTAAGCCATACTGGACTGCAGTATTCAGCTACTACCACTAGGCCAAGTGCTATAGTTCTGAGAGTAGATGCAGAGGGACCCCAGCCTGTTCCTGTTAGTTTGTGTAGGATATTGTTACGGCTTTTGATTTTAGCAGATGTTTTGCTTAGATGTGCACTGTAGGTCAAGGATTAATGCAAGATGACTCCTAGATATTTAGGGTGAGGATTGAACTTCAGCAGGTGGCCACGATATTGAACTTCAGGAATATAGTTGGCTTGTCTGTTGCTCAGATGGAAGCTGCTGACCTCTGTTTTCGTTGTGTTTGGTTTCAGTCTCCAAGTTTTGAAGAACTTGTCGAGTCTTTAAATATCTTCTGTGAGCGTAGTTTCTGATGCTGCGAAGTCACTGGATTGGGCTGTCAATGCAAGATTTTTTTTTTCTGTTTAGGGCGCTCAACTACTAAGGTCATTAGCACCCAGTCACAAATGTAAGTCTAATAGCGTAGAAAAAAACGCAATGGGGCAACACCAGAAAGTAATTACAAAGACGCAGATAAACAAAATAAAAGAGTTAGATTGTTTTGGACAAGCCCGTCAATGTAATAAAATGAAGGATACAAGCAGCTGCTCGAGCGTCATCAGCTAAAAGTTCCTGTAAGGTAGACGGCAGACACAGGACAACAAGAGAGTGGATAAAACGGGGACAGGGCAATAAAATATGGCGCACCGTCAATGGATGACCACAGGGGCACTGCGGGGCGGGGTCACCGGACAACAGGTAGCGGTGGCAAAATCGGCAATGCCCAATCTGCAACTCGGCCAAAACGACCTCCTCTCGCCGGGAAGGCCGTGAGGAGGTCGTCCAAGCCGTCAGGATCGGTTTGATGGCCCTAAGCTTATTTTCATGGAGAGAGGACCAAGCCTCATGCCACAATGATGAAACACACTGAAAAAGAACCCAACCAACATCACTGGATGGGACACAAAAGGAAGCTGCCCGAGGCAGGAGGACAGCAGCCTTGGCCGCAGCATCAGCAGCTTCATTCCCAGACACACTAACGTGGCCAGGAATCCACAAAAAAGGACACGAGTGCCGGTATCAGCTAGCGACTCAAGGGACCGTTGAATTCGTTGCACGAGAGGGTGGGTCGAATATGGGTCACGGAGACTCTGAATGGTGCTCAAAGAATCAGAGCAGATGGAATAGGGAGAATGGCGGCGGATATACTGAACAGCCTGATAGAGAGCAAAAAGCTCAGCTATAAAGCTTGAACACTGGTCAAGGAGCCGGTACTGAAAGGTATCATCCCTGACGACAAAGGCACACCCGACGCCAGCAGTAAACTTGGAGCAATCTGTGTAAATAAAGACTTTATTAGCGAGCCTCGAACGAAGTTCGACAAA
Source organism: Schistocerca serialis cubense (assembly GCF_023864345.2). NCBI lineage: Eukaryota > Metazoa > Arthropoda > Insecta > Orthoptera > Acrididae > Schistocerca > Schistocerca serialis. The sequence continues at coordinate 79,805,541 of NC_064642.1, read as the reverse complement.
CCTTGAGCGGTATATTGAATCCGCGGTCCTCTCCTTTGGGAGCAACTGAGTTCAAGGTGAACGCGTACCTGAGCCTGGAGCCCAGGTGGTGTCATGCTCTCACCAACTCGAAAAGTCATAGGGAGGGTAAAATCAAGTTGCTGAAGCAGGCAACGAAAACGAACTCCAGGAGGTAACAGAGCAGAGACATACAGCGCGTATTGGTGGTTGAGAGAGTCATCAAAGAAGGAGAAATATGACGGGTGGTTGGGCATTGACATCAGCCGACAGGCGTACCGAAAAAGCAACAAATCGCGCCGCTAGTTTAGCGGTAATTCGGCAGCTTCGGCATACAGACTCTCAACAGGGCTGGTGCAGAATGCTCCAGTCACCAGACGTAACCTCCGATGGTGGATAGAGTTTAGACGATGTAAGATGGACGGCCGGGCAGAAGAGTAGACGAAGCTCCCATAGTCCAGCTTTGATCTGACAATGGACCGATATAAGTGAAGCAGGACCAATCAATCTGCTCCCCATGACGTACCGCTGAGAACGCGGAGGACATTTACGGAATGGGTACAACGAGCATCCAAGTAAGACACATGTGGAAACCAGCAAAGTTTCCTGTCAAATGTAAGACCTAAAAATTTTTTTGTCTCCATGAATGGGAGAGCAACGGGACCAAGATGTAAGGATGGTGGAAGAAACTGTTTGTAATGCCAGAAGATCATACAGATCGTTTTCTCACCAGAAAAACGGAAACCGTTAGCGACACTCCAGGAATATAGACGGTCGAGACAACGCTGAAGACAGCGCTCCAAGAGACACGTTCTCTGAGTGCTGCAGTAGATCGTAAAGTCGTCCACGAAAAGGGAGCCTGAAACGTCAGCTGGAAGGCAATCCATTATTGGATTGATAGCTATGGCAGAAAGGGCCATGCTCAAAACGGAGCCCTGGGGCACCCCATTCTCCTGGCGAAAGGCATCTGACAAAACAGAACCCACACGTATCCGGAACATTCGATCCATTAAAAATGCATTAATAAAAAGAGGGAGGTGACCACGAAGGCCCCAAGTATGCATGGTGCGGAGAATGACCGCCCTCCAACAGGTGTCTAAGCCTTCTCCAGATCGAAGAACACAGCCACCGTCTGGCGCTTACGCAAAAAGTTGTTCATAATGAAAGTCGACAAGGTAACTATGTGGTCAACAGCAGTGCAGCGCCTACGAAAGCCACATTGGACATCGTTAAGGAGGCATCAAGATTAAAGGAGCCAAACCAATCGAGAATTTACCATGCGCTCCATCACCTTGCAGATGCAGCTGGTAAGGGAGATGGGGCGATAACTGGAAGGAAGGTGTTTGTCATTTCCTGGTTTGGGTATGGGAACAACAATTGCTTCACACTAGCGTGTGCGAACGTGACCTTCAGTCTAGATGCAATTATAGGCGCGAAGAAGTAAGCCTTTACCTGCAGGAGAGAGGTTCTTCAGCATCTGACTATGGATACCACTGGGCCCCGGAGCAGAAGGGATTCGGACCGGGCGAGTGCATTTTCGAGTTCCCGCACGGTGAAGGCGGCATTGTAACTTTCACGATGCAAAGACCGGAAAGAAGATGGCCGTGCCTCCTCTGCTTGTTTTCGGGGGAGGAAGGCAGGGTGGTAATGGGCAGAGCTCGAAACCACTGCGAAAAAGCGGCCGAAGGCATTCGAGACATCCTCAGGATCCACAAGGACTTCATTCTCTACAGTCAAGCCAGAAATCGGGTAGTGGACCTTGGTGCCAGATAGCCGGCACAGGCCACCCCAGACAACTGAAGAAGGAGTAAAACTGTTGAATGACCTGGTGAAAGCCACCCAGCCAGCCTTTTTGCTTTCTTTGATAACCCGACGACATTGTGCACGGAGTCGTTTGTAACTGGTACAGTTCGCCATCATAGGGTGGCGTTGGAAGGTGCGTAGAGCACGTCGCCGAGCACGAATACGTTGCTTCATGCTGTAGTCCACCAGGGGACTGGGACTCGACGTCGAGAAGAGGAAGTACGAGGGATGGAATATTCAGCAGCACTGAGAATAATGTCCGTGAGGTATGCGACCTGACTATCGCAGCTGGAGAAGTTTTGATCATGGACAGCCACCAGGGAGGTGAAAAGCCCCCAGTCGGCTTTGGAGATGTTCCAGCTAGTGGAACATGGAGAAGGGGTGTGATGCAGGAGATGGATTACGCAGAGGAAATGGTCGCTCGAGTATGTGTCAGACAGAGCATACCACTTGAACCGACGTGCAAGTTGGATAGTGGATATTGAGAGGTCCAAGTGGGAATAGGTATGCATTGTGTCAAAAGAAAGGTAGGTGCACCAGTATTTAAGCAGACTAGATTGAAGTGGTTGAAAAGGTCTGCCAAGAGGGAGCCTCTCGCGCAGGATGCTGGAGAGCCCCAAAGGGGATGGTGGTCATTAAAGTCTCCAATCAACAAAAATTGTGTAGGAAGCTGAGCAATCAGTTGTATCATGTCTGCCCTAGTAAAGGCAGATGATGATGGAGTGTAAACAGTACAAATGGAAAATGTGAAAGTGGGAGAGTAATTTGGATGGTAACTGCCTGCAGATCTGTGTGCAATGTGATTGGATCGTAGTAGACATCATTCCGAACCAGCAACATGACCCCTCCATGAGCCGGAATACCTGCCACAGGGGGTAGGTCAAAAGGCATGGAGGTATAGTGTGCCAGGTCAATACGATCGCATGGGCGTCACTTCGTTTCTTGGAGACCTACGACAAGCGGGCAGTGCATTCGAAGGAGCAATTTTAGTTCCTCTCAATTGGACTGAATGCTGCAAATATTACATTGAAGAAGTGCCACTAAAAAAGAAGAAACAAGAAAGGGTCACCTCAATGGCCGCTGAGGGCCTGGCTTCAAGGGAGCACTGCTGCTGTAATCGAGAGGTGGTGAGTTATGGTCCATCAACTCAACAGTTGCATCTTCCACCTTTCTGAGCTGGTCAGGAGGGGCTGCTTCCTCCTCCGGTGAAAGGCCAGTGATCAGCTACCAGCGGTGCGGCCTGGCGAAACTGAAGATGGCCGGGGACGACAACCGCCGGGTGGCACAGGAGAAGAAACGTGCCTCGGCGGAGATGGAGAACTCTTTTTTTCTATGAGCCTTCTTTGAAGAATTACGTTTTGTCAAAAGAACAGTTGATGGCTGTGAAGTTTGTGTACACAAGAAATCTTCGCGTGTCGGTTCTTTTTTGAAGGTCCAAGCATCTGATTTAGAGGTCCTCGTCTTAGCAGTAGCAGATGATGAGGTTTGTGCCTTAGGGTTGGCGGGAGGAAGAGGAGACGTTGATCGGGCTATCTTAGCACTGGCTGATCTGATGACCGAATCGCTAAATGTTAGATCACATGTCTGTGTAGCTACCTCCCTGGTAGGCTGAGGAGAGGCGAGAACAGTACTGTATTGACCTGCCGGAAGCACAGTGGGCTTTCTGCTATTGAATAACTTGCGAGCAGCCGAGGTCGACACCTTCTGTTTCACTCAAATTTCCTGTATACTTTTCTCATCTTTGTAGACGGGGCAGTCGCGAGAGGAGGCAGCATGGTCGCCCATACAGTTAATGCAACAAGGGGACGGATGTGGACAGTCACCCTCATGGGCGTCCCTGCCACAGGTAACGCATTTAGCCGCACTTGAACAAGACTGCCGTTTATGGTTAAACAGCTGACATTGGTAACACTTTGTAGGGCTGGGTAAATACAGCCGAACAGAAATGATCTCATAACCCGCTTTAATTCGTGAAGGCAATTGCACATTGTCGAATGTCAGGGTTCGGGTCGGTATGAGCTCCTTGTTGACCCTTTTCATGACCCGATGGACGGCTGGTCACTTCCTGATCAGAGAGGAAAGACAGAATCTCCTCATCAGTTAGTCCGTCGAGTGACATAGTATACACCACGCCACATGACGAATTCAAGGTGCGGTGGGCCTCCACCTGTACAGGAAATGTGTGTAAGAGAGTGGCTTGAAGTAATTTTTGGGCCTGGAAGGTGCTTTCTGTCTCCAACAGCAAGGTACCGTTGCGCAATTTATCGAGTACAAGATTTCACTGGTCCTGCAATCGCATCTACGCCCTTCTGAATGACGAATGGGTTGACTGTTGAGAAATTGTGACCTTCAGTTCTGGTGACAACAAGAAACTTCGGTGCTGGTGGTAGGATTTTTGGAACAGGAGTTTCATTTTGGGCAGAAGACAGGGAAGAAGAAGAAGAAGAAGAAGAAGAAGAAGAAGAAAAATCCATTGCAGATGAATCCTCCACGATTGCCAGCGTCTCCGATGGCGTGCTCCTTTCTTGTGGGGCCCTCTCAGAGGGCACTCCCTCCTCAGGTGATTGTCCACACCTCAGGTCACACCTCCCGAGAAACGGACGGAGGGACCAATCGGCACGTTCGGTAGGTAACAGCTCAGGCAATCACCCCTCCCTGGGCCTGCTCTTTACCAGGAGGTATATGCGTGCCTTACTTGTCTACCCAGGGCGGGGAATTATGCGTTACCCCATCACTGGCTACGCATGCGAACGCGTGGGTCGGCCTTCAGACACGCACAGGGAGGAAAGAAGAGAGGAAAGAGAGAGAGGGATAGAAGAAAGAATCTCAAACGCCAAAGTGGAGGATAAGACACGGAAAAGAAGACAAGGAGAACAGGGCAAGGAGAATGAGGCAGAGACAGAAGTAAGGGAATGAAAGCAAGGAGAAGAGTGAACGTAGGGAAAGACCAATAGAGGAAGAAAGCGTGAGGATGGAAAAAAACAAAGGAAACGGATCCAGGAGTTTTCAAATGTCCGTCTCCGGATGAAGGCTCGATACATTACTCCCAAGAAGAGGGAGTGTGAAGGGGTGGTAAGGGGGGGGGATTGGGGACGAGGAGGGATAGGGAAGGGGGTAGGGCAGCCCAGAAAGGGAGAACTGCACTAGCTCGGGGCCCCATGCTCGCCAAGCACATATCCACAAAAGAGTTGTGGACCCCCTGGGGGTAATGCAAGATCGTCAGTGTACATAAACTTTCTAGCAGTAGTAGCTGGTAAATCCGCAGTGTATATGTTGAACAGCAATGGGGCAAGGACCGATCCTTGTGGTAGTCCATCATTCAGTTTGTAAGGTCTGCTTACGTTGCCATTTAGGTGCACTTCAACTACTCTGCTGGCCAACATGTTGTTCAACAAGTGTTTTGCAGGGGATTATTTTAAGGAATTTTATGATCATCGCTTTTTGCTAAATTGTGTCGTATGCTGATGTCAGGTCCACAAACACAGCTACAGTCTTCTTGCAGTCCTGAAACACTCTATGTGACTTGTTAGGGCCAGCACCTGGTCAGTACAACTGCGCTTTGGTCTAAAGCCAGCTTGCTCTATTGGTATGTTATCTACGGTTGTAGCCGAGATTCTATTATATATTATTCTTTCCAGCAGCTTATAGCAGACACTCAGGAGGGCAATAGGCCTACAATCTTCTGCATTATCTACATTTTTTCCAGGTTTCAGTATTGCGACAATTATAGCTCTTTTGAGTATTGGTGGTAGCTGTCCATTGCGTAAGATGTTGATGTAAAATTTAGCAAAGCCATTCAGTTGTTCTAGGACCACAGAGTGATAGGAATTCTGGTTAAATATCATCTAGTCCAGCTGCTTTTCCTGATTTTACTTCCTTTAGTGCAGATGAAACCTCAACAGCCGTGATATCAAGTGAAAACTGAGAAACTGCTGCAGTCTGGGACATTTTTGATTTTAATTCTGAACGAATTCTTTTTGCCTCTTTCTCGTCACTGTCGGCACGTTTTTTTGTCAGACTAACTAATCTGTTTGCTATTGCATCTGGTTGTATCTTGGAGTGCTTAGCACTGAATTTAGGAGTACTGCTACCAAGTTTCTGTAAAAGAGACCACACTTTTTGGCTGGAGTGCTGAAAATTTGTATTTTCCATGGGGTTGATCCATTTTTCTCTTCTAGCTGAGTCTTGAGAATTTAGTAACTCATCTGCGATTTCAGGGTCACCGCTAATTTTATATTCTTCACATAGCTCGTTACATTTAAGATTCCAACCAGGGACATAAGCCTTCCTGTATCCTCTTGGGATATGTTTCTTTGCGATGGCACATACTAATCCTGTAAAGCACTTATAATTTTCCTATTGTAGATGGGATTCACTGTATATTATGTTCTAGTTCGCTAGTGAATTTTGACCAGTTGGCTTCTAACAATGTACACAATATATAATTACACAATATGGCAGTCTGGCCTTGGCAGCCAGAAAAACTGTTGTCACGTGTATATGAATTTTTATTTGCACGTGTGTGTGTGTGTGTGTGTGTGTGTGTGTGTGTGTGTGTTGTCCAATTATGATGATGGCCTTTTGTGTTATATTTAAATTAGAAGAAATATATAGACAGTTGTGGAGAAAAATTAAGCACAGTACTATAAAGTTATGAAAGTGTTACCTTGACATTTTGGACATTTGAACTCTCAGTTTCACCAATGTGTTCTACTGCAGGCTCACACATTTTTGACTTATGAAGGTTGTCTTGTAATGAATTATTTTCTTCTACAGTTTGTTGCTTAATGCTAACAGTTGAGTTGAATGCTCTCAGCTCTTGACTCTGACTTGATACACATGTTTGTTGACTACCACTAGAGCACACGTGTGACTCAGACTGTGAATTGAGAGAGAAAAATAATTAATTTTAGCCTTAATTTCAGCTTATACAGGAAAAACTGTAATTACCAATAGAAGTATAACACAAAATTATACAGAAAAAACTTAATCAAACAATGGAAAATAAGTGATGTGGAAAGTCTTTTTGTTCTGCCTGTCTGTGACTCAACATCTCCACTATATAGGAAGCAGCAATCTATCCTCAAAGAAAAATTTAATAAATTTCAGAGTTCTAGAAGTTTGTTCTCCTCAATCATATTTTGGATGAAGTAACACATTGAAAACATACAGCTAAAAGCAAATGCAGGCTTTCTAAGTTAACTGTACTGGTGAATCTCACAAAATCAGGTGAATAATATGTTTGTTTTGGAGCAACGTTTCAACAAGTTTCTTACTGCTCACCTTCTGGTGAAGTACCTGGGTGCTACTGGATGCTGTTATTTATCAACTCTATGTAATTTTTATCTTCTGGACTCACACCAGTAGCTAGGAACTGAGAATCCCAAGCAGTGGGGGTAAAGGTGGCGGATGGGTGTCTGCGTGCAACCACCAGCATGTTCCACTCATACAGATGGAAGCCACTGTCTCTGTTCATTAGATTTGCACTCTTATTTCTACTGCTTCCTTGAATATAGAATCCCAGAAATGCCTGGTACAACAGGCACTTGTGTGTCTTCAAAGCTACATGAGTCCCTGGATGATACAGTGCCCTGCTATCAATGACTTGTCTGTGTAGCCAAGGTGGATGCTCCTCATACATTCTACATAGATCTGTGGAACACAGAGTTGTGTTTAGCTGACATATTGATGGCCACTCCCACACAGGTTGCCCTACAAGCCAGCATGTTCCTAATTCTTCATGCACAGCGGAAAACAGTATTCACGTTGTCCTTGACCAGGATCTTTGCAATATTGGCTGCCACAATATGACAAGAAATAAAGAAACTTGTCATCAAAACATATTATTCAGCTGATTTCCTGAGAAGAATTCATTAAGTGTAGCTAACACACAAAGAGCCAAGAGTCACAAGAAACAAAAAAGTGTAAGGAAGGACAGAGTTTAACGCCCAATAATGTTTAGGTAAGAGTTTGGAAAGAGTGTAATATGGATCCACAGCCTTTAAATTTTTTTGTAAGTGATGTCCTCTTGCTTTTAGTGTTTTATTTACCAACACATGAGTTTTTGACGTGTAGGTTTACATTAGGAAGGTATAACAGTGCAACAGTAATATTACTTCATTTACAAAAAAATGACTATAACATTCAAAGAGTTACCTCAGTATCAACTACACCAAGATTTAAGAAAACTATAGAAATCTTAACTCCCTTGAATACTGCCAGGTAGGCATTTGAGACATTTGGAGATGTGTTTATGGAATTACGGAGCAAGATGGAAGGAGAAGACTTGCTGAAGGAAATGAGCAGTGAGTAAGGTAAGTTGCACCAGTCATATGAACAATTGCGAGGGCAAATGCAGCAGATAGTGGAAGTAGTGCCACACACGGTGCTGGTGACATCCAGAAACTGAATGGTGTGATAGAGACAGAGTGCATGATATTCCTCATTGCTACAAGGCCATCATGGGATAGCACGCTACACAGTTAACCAGTCTGGAAAATTATGCAAATGAATGTTATACTTGTTTTGAAGTATTATTATGTATTATTTACACTACTGGCATAGTATTCTGCATATGTTGTTTCCAAAGTTGATGCTACAATTTTAGAGAATACTGCTATGCAAAGGAATTTTATACTTGTTTTGAAGGTGACATTGTAATTTACATACTAGACAGTGCACAACTTATTTTTGAACCAAATTTACTGATGCTTACACCTAAATGTTATGTAACAAAGTTGTATTATGTTGCTCATTACAAGATTAATGAAACATGAATATTGAATGTTACTTTCACAAAACACATGTGTATTACTCTACAGTTTATGTAATTATAACATGACTAAAGCTAAAATGTTACATAAGAATACAGTATATAATATCTGCTTACTGATGCAGATAGCTTTACAGGGTTTTGAAACAAGTATAGAGACAGACGGAAGAGCATGTGTGTGTGTGTGTGTGTGTGTGTGTGTGTGAGAGAGAGAGAGAGACACACACACACACACACACACACACACACACACACACAAGCCACTAATACACTTTACAAACACCCTCGTCCAGCTTTCTGTGCTTACTTTCAGAAGGCCAAGTTCTGGTGTAGCTGCTATACATGTTTTAAAGTATAACCTGGCTTTGTGAACTATTAGTTTCTCCATTGGGTAGCAAGGGAGGATTTAGGAGGACAGTTAGAGAGGAGTGACAGGTCACTCAGGCCCTAGGATACGAGGGACCCACCTGTTTTGAACATGAAGGAAAACAAACATCCTGTCCCACATCTTGTACATGTGAACTGTGTTATCATCTATGAAAAACTTTACTGTCCAGTCGCATCAGGATCCTCTTTGATAAAACTGTAGGCAGAGTAGTATGTCAACAGAGTAAATAACATGAAAAAGAAAGTTGATTGCAATCTCTTACGCAAAGAATCATCAATAAACACAGCTTCATGATTACATTTAAAATACTGCAAAATTATTTTGGCACTTCTTCACTGAATATTCAGTAAGACCTCCAAAAGATAACTGTTTTGCGTTACATTGATAAAACAAAGCTTTAGTTCTTAAGATGAAGCTGTGTTTTGAAAGGTTAACCTGTAATAAAACAAGCTACGGTTAAGACAATCGGCAGACTTTATTATTAATCTTTGGGATGCCATACCTCAGTCGGTAAAAGCAGAACCCTTATAGGATCACTTTGTTGTCTGCCTGTCTGTTAAAAATCCCTTTTCTCAGGAGTGAATCAAACAATGGAAAATCCAGGATGGAATGTAACAATACGAGAGAAGGAAAGCTGCTGCTCACCCTATAGCGGAGATGTTGAGTCGTGATAGGCACAACTGTGTGAATCTTTTTATTGTGCCTATCACGACTCAGCATCTCCACTATTTTCTAAGGAATGGATAGGCATATCAAGTTGTAATTTATGTCACATATTAAGGGTATTTTCCCAGATAGACTGAAGTATGCCATTGTTAAACTACTGCATAAAAAAGGGGACATGTCTGATGTCAACAACTACCGCCCAATCTCTCTTCTGACTGCCTTATCCAAAATTCTTGAAAAAGTAATGTATTCTAGAGTAGCTTCACACCTTTGTAAAAATAAAGTTTTAACAAAATGTCAGTTTGGTTTCCAGAAAGGTTTTTCAATGGAAAATGCTATATACACTTTCACTAATGAAACATTAAATGCTCTGAGTAACCGGAAGTCACCCGCTGGGATTTTTTGTGGTCTCTCAAAGGCTTTTGTCTGTGTAAATCATGGATTACTTCTAGATAAGCTCAAGTACTGTGGTATGAATGGGACAGCACTCAAATGGTTTAACTGGAAAAGTGCAGAAAGTTGAAATAAGTAGTTCACATAATATGCAAAAAACTGGTGATTTCTCGAACTGGGGAACAATCAAGAATAGGGTGCCGCAAAGTTTGGTCTTGGGTCCTCTGCTGTTCTTAATATATATTAATGACTTGCCATTCTATATTCATGATGATGCAAAGCTGGTACTTTTTGCTGATGATACAACTATAGCTATCACACCCAACAGACAAGAATTAACTGGTGAAATCGTAAACGATGTTTTTCAGAAAATCATTAAGTGGTTCTCTGCAAATGGGCTCTTATTGAACTTAGACAAAACACAGTACATACAGATCCACACAGTAAATGGAATGACACCATTAATAAATATAGACTTTGATCAGAAATCGGTAGCTAAGGTAGAATATTCAAAATTTCTAGGTGTATGCATTGATGAGGGGTTGAACCGGAAATAACGCATTGAAGATCTGCTGAAACGTTTGAGTTCAGCTACTTATGCTATTGGGGTCATTGCAAATTTTGGTGATATACATCTCAGTAAATTAGCTTACCAAGCCTATTTTCATTCTCTGCTTTCGTACGGCATCATATTCTGGGGTAACTCATCATTGAGTAAAAGAGTGTTCATTGCACAAAAGCGTGTAATCAGAATAATTGCTGGAGCTCATACAAGATCATCCTCCAGACACTTATTTAAAGACCTAGAGATCTTCACTGTAGCCTCACAATATATATATTCACTTATGAAATTTGTTATTAACAATCCAAACGAACTCAAAAATAATAGCAGTGTACATGGCTACAACATTAGAGAAAGGATGACCTTCACTACTCAAGGTTAAATCTAACTTTGGTTCAGAAGGGGGTAAATTATGCGGCCACAAGAGTCTTTGGTCACTTACCTAATAGCATCATTAATAGTCTGAAAGATAGCCATATAGCATTTAAAAGGAAATTAAAAGAACTTCTTAATGGAAACTCCTTCTACTCATTAGATGAATTTTTGGATATAGAAAGTGGGTAATTTCCCTACCCCCCCCCCCCCCCCCCCCTCCAAAAAAAAGTGTCGTGAAATATTTTGTGTAATGTAATATCTTGTATAGACACCTTTTATTAAACTGACACATTCCACATCATTACGAAGTGTCGTATTCATGATCTATGGAACAAGTACTAATCTAATCTAATAGGTCTACGGTCACTTGATGGTGCAAAAATGTGAAGTGTGTAAGTCAATGCAATCAAAAGATATGGCTATTTACATCACATATTTTGATCTCAAGTAGTAAATTGCACAGCAGTCAGTCACAAATGATGTTTATTGCATATGTAAATTTCAGTCACTGTGTGGCTAGGGTCAGTGCTAGAGAACATGTGAAGAACCAGTTACAATAAAGTAACATGTGTGCCTTATTAACTGTACAATATAATGGAAGGAAACATTCCACGTGGGAAAAATTATATATAAAAACAAAGATGAGGTGACTTACCGAACAAAAGCGCTGGCAGGTCGATAGACACACAAACAAACACAAACATACACACAAAATTCAAGCTTTCGCAACAAACTGTTGCCTCATCAGGAAAGAGGGAAGGAGAGGGGGAGACGAAAGGAAGTGGGTTTTAAGGGAGAGGGTAAGGAGTCATTCCAATCCCGGGAGCGGAAAGACTTACCTTAGGGGGAAAAAAGGACAGGTATACACTCGCACACACGCACATATCCATCCACACATACAGACACAAGCAGACATATTTAAATATGTCTGCTTGTGTCTGTATGTGTGGATGGATATGTGTGTGTGTGCGAGTGTATACCTGTCCTTTTTTCCCCCTAAGGTAAGTCTTTCCGCTCCCGGGATTGGAATGACTCCTTACCCTCTCCCTTAAAACCCACTTCCTTTCGTCTCCCCCTCTCCTTCCCTCTTTCCTGATGAGGCAACAGTTTGTTGCGAAAGCTTGAATTTTGTGTGTATGTTTGTGTTTGTTTGTGTGTCTATCGACCTGCCAGCGCTTTTGTTCGGTAAGTCACCTCATCTTTGTTTTTATATATTATTAACTGTACAGTTGCATAAGCTTTTAAATGTTAGTCAGTCCCCTATGGAATCAAACGTTATCAAACATATTTCGACTCTTGCAAACTCACCCATCAAGGCCTATATGGGGCTTCTGACTGACTTAGAATCATGAAATTTGTCAAGGAGTAATGTTTCACAGTACACCTAAAGGAAAAAATCTGAATATTGTTAATTTGCAATTATTACACATGGAAAAAAAAATCCAAATGTTTGGTCACTTGTTAGCTGGCTGGCTGCCTGTCTGTCTGTGCCCACCCACTTGTCTGTTAAGACCATTTTTCTAACAAGTACACTATACATATCAAGTTCAACTTTATGTCATATTTGGGTGTATATCAAATGGGAAATGGAGGTGGAATTTTTGTGACAGTACACAAGAAACTCAAATCCACCGAGATAGAAATTGAAGCTGCATGTGAGATTGTTTGGGTAAGACTCAAGATTAGGGGTGGCAAAATATGATAATTGGATCCTTCTATTGTCCACCACACACATCTCCTGTGTAACTGAAAACTTAAGAAAAAACCTCTGTTCACTTGCACATAAGTTCCCCAGTCGTACTGTAATCATCGGTGGAGACTTTTTTCATCCAGCAGTTAATTGGGAAAATTACAGTTTTGTTAGTGGTGGGCACGATAAGATACCCTGTGAAACCATACTAAATGCTTCTCTGAAAACTACCTAGTATAGGTAGTTAGGAACACCACCCATGATAAGAATATATTGGATCTAATGGTAGCAAATACCTGACCTCTTTGAGGATGTCCATATCGAAAACGATATCAGTAACCATGATGCAGTTGTAGCAACAATGATTAACACAGTACAAAGGAAACTAAAATAACCAGAAAGATATATATGTTCAGTTAAAAAAAAAAAAAAAAAAAAAAGAGCACTAGTGCCGTATCTCAGTGAGGGACTTTCAGCTCAGGACAGGAGCATGTAGAGGAACTAAGGCTCAAGTTTAAAAGAATAGTTGGCTATGTTTTGGATAGATAGAGAATAGTCCACAATGGGGGGACCCTCCTTGGTATACAGTCACTGTAAAGAAACTTCTGAAGAAATGGAGATTACTGCATAATAGGTGTGAAACAGAGCTAAAGATGCAGAAAAGCTGAATGAAACATATTTTGCTTTCAAGAGAACAGTGCATTGATGCCTTCAGACAGAATATTGTCAAATGATATTTCACAAAACCCAAACAAATTCTGGTCATATATAAAGACTATTAGTGGCATCAAAGTTGGCGTCCAGTCCCTAGTGATTGAGACAGGAACTGAAATTTAGGGTAGCAAAGCAAAGGCTGAAATGCTTAATTCTGTTTTCAAATGCTCCTTTACAAGTGAAAACCCAGGAGAAGTGCCCCAATTTAATCCTTGTACAGTTGAAAAGAAGAATGAAATAAGTACTAGTGTCACTGGTTTTGAGAAACAGCTGAAATCGTTAAAATTGACAAAGCTTCAGGGTGCAATGGAATCCCTATCATATTCTCTACCGAATTTCCAGCTGAGTTACCAACTTTTCTAACTGTAATCTAGCGTAGATTCTGTGAACAAGAAACTGTGCCCAGTCCTTAGAAAAAAGCACAGGTCACACCCATCTACAAGAAGGGTAGTGGGTAGTAGAAATGACCCTCAAAATGACCATCCAGTATCCTTGACATCAGTGTGTTGTGGAGTCTTAGTACTTATTCTGAGCTCAACATAATGATGTACCTTGAGAGGGAAGGAAGATTGGGTTTAACATCCTGTCAACATTGAGGTCACTAGAGAATGAGGTATCTTGAACAGAATGACCTCCTCAGTGCCAACCTGTGGATTCCGATAACATCAATCATGTGAAATCCTATTCTCATTTATTTCACATGACATACAGAAAGGTTTGGATCAAGGCAGTCAGGTAGGTGCAGGATTTCTTGATTTCTGAAAAGCATTTGACTCAGTACCACACCTACACATATTGTCAAAAGTATTATCATATGGAGTACCAAGTGAAATTTGTGACTGGATTGAGGACTTTTTGATAGGGAGGATGGAGCATGTTATCTTGGATGGAGAGTCATTGTCAGATGTAGAAATATCTTCAGATGTGTTCTACGAATGTGTGTTGGGAGCCTTGCTGTTCCTGTTATATATTAATGACCATGCAGAAAATATTAATAGTAACCTCAGACTTTTTGCGGATCACGTAGTTATCTACTATGAAGTACTGTCTGTAAGAAACTGCATAATATTCAGTCAGAGCTTGGTAGATTACAAAGTGGTGCCAAGATTGACAACTTGCTTTAAATGTTCAGAAATGTAAAATCATACACTTCACAAAATGAACAAATGTAGTATCCTGTGACTACAATATCAGTGAGTTACTGCTGGAATCAACCAACTCTTACAAATAAGTGGGTATAACACTTTATAGGGATATGAAATGGAAGGATCATAAAGGCCCAGTTGTGGGTAAAGCAGGTGGTAGACTTCAGTTTATTGGTAGAATACTGGGCAAGTGCAGTTGGTCTGCGAAGCAGATTGCTTAGAAATCACTTGTGTGACTGATTGTAGAATATTGTTCAATTGTGTGGGATCCATACCAAATAGGGCTGACAGGGGATATTGAACGTATATGGAGAAGGGCAACACAAATGTTCACAAGCTTGATTGATCCATGGGAGAGTGTCACACAGATGCTGAAGGAACTAAACTGGCAGCCTTTTGAAGAGATTCTTGTTTCCTGGGATGGATGAACTATCTGCACACATAATTAAGTTTGTACAGAACCCTTAGTGTGCAAGCTTTAATCACACTTATAAGGATTTATTCTAAAACACAACTGTTTGTTATTGTGATCTTTAGTCCAAATACTAGTTTAGTGCAGCTGTCCACATTATAGTGTATCCTGTGCGGCCTCTTCAGCTCTGCATAACTACTGCAACCTACATCCATTTGAACCTGCTTACTGTTGTCAAGTCTTGGTCTTCCTCTACAATTTTCATCCCCAAACTTTCCTTCCATTACCAAACTGATGATTCTGTGATGCTTCAGAATGTGTTTTATCAACCAAACTCCACCTTTAATGAAGTTGTACCCTATATTTCTTCTTTCCCCAATTTGATTCAGTACCACCTCACCCATTATCTGATTTACCTATCTAATCTTCAACATTCACCTATAGCACCATATTTTAAAAGCTTCTGTTCTCTTCTTCCCTTTCATGTACTTCAACTCTTACAACTGCAGTCTAGTTTCTGCACAAATTGTGAATAACCATTTGCTTCAGAATTTCAAAGATTGTAGTATTATGCTCAAAATAACGTTGTCAAATGCCTTCTCTAAAGCCACAAATGCTGAAAACAAAGGTTTGCCGTTGCTTCAGAACCACAACTGAGCTTCCCTGAGGTGAGCTGCTATAGGTCTTTTTTTTTACATTTTTTTGTCAGCATTATTTTGCAACCATGAGTTATCAGACTGATAGTTGGGTAATATACGCACCTGTCAACAACTATCTTCTTTGGAAGAATTTATAATAAACTGTAGAATTTTAGAAAATGTAAAATAATACTTCAGAATACTTTCAAGAGATGAAACAATATGAATAGTGGCAAAAGAAAAGAAAATAGTAGACCAGAGAATAAAATTTCAGACAAAGTAATGTAAATTGCAATGGGAGACAAGTAAATTTTATGAAATGTGGCAGAGAATGATATGTATGTGATTCTGAACATAACCAATAAAGTTGCTATATTTTTGCTTGGTTTCAGAGCTCTCTCTCAACAAGTGCCTGGTTTGACATTTACATTCATGTTAAGAAAGCTTCAGACTTGAAGTTTTTTAATTGCCTTAATCGCATGTAGGTACGCTGGATTACTAGTTTCAACGGGACTAAGCCTTTGTCTTGAGATCCACAGTGAACAGGCTACGAAATCATGTTGTGTGATAAACTGCACATTTGTTTTCTACCATCATAATGGACTCATAATAAAGAGAGTAGAACATTAAAAAATATAACTGTGTTATACATGTTTGCAAAATATTGTTGAAAAATAAATAAATAAAAAAATAGACGCTGACCTCAAGGAAGCTCAGTTTTGTCATAAGTCCACTGCGATGGTAATAAAACAAATGTGCAGTTTATTGCATAGTATGATTTCATAATCTGTATGCTGTTGATCCAAAGATGGCAACTTAGTCCTGTTGAAGCTTATAATCCAGTGTACCTATATGCGATCAAGCCAATAACAAACTTCACAAATTATAGGAAGCGTCCTTGCATTGAATTCACTGATCACTCAAAATCCAAAAATGTCAGGTATTTAGTTATATCTGCAGTCTGCAAACCACTGTGAATTGCATGGCAGAGGGTACTTCCAATTGCACCACATATTAAAATTTCTTCTCCATAGAATCAAGTACGGTGTATGTAAGAAAGACAGCTTAAATCCATCTGTACGTGCTATAATGAGTAAATTTTCATCTCGGTTCATATGGGAGCAGTACACAAAGGATTGTAATATAATCCTAAATTCTTCAGTTAATGGTGGTTCTTGAAACTTTGTAAGTAGGCTGTCACAAAGTAATTAGCGCATCTATTTTCAATCATATGTTGATTCAAGTCTTTCAGCATCTCCGTGGTGCTACCCCTGGATCGAACAAACCTATAATCATTCATGCTGCCCTTCTTTGTCACATGAGTGTTTTATAAGCAATCTCCTTTGTAGACTGATTGCACTTACCCAATGAACTGAAGTCTGCCACCTGTTCCTAAGAGTCTGAGGCTACATGAACTACTAGGGCCCAGTATGCTTCCCTGGAACACGGGTGAAGCTACTTTTACATCTGAACTCTCCATCCATGCTGTGTCCTCCGTACGAAGAAATCCTCAATACAGTTACAAATTTTATTTGATATTACTTATGGCTGTAATTTTGTTAATATGCTTTGATGTGATACCGAGTGAAATGCTTTTTGTAAGTCAAGAAATTCTGTATCTACTGGCTGCCTTGTTCCATGGTTTCAGGATGTAATGTGAGAAAAGTAAGAGTTTGGTTACGCATGACCAGTGTTACTGGTGCATGCTGACTGGTAGGGAGAAGGTCATTACTTTCAAGGCACCTCATTATGTCTGGGCTAAGGATATGTTTTAAGGCCCCTCACAAGGTCTAACACCTCAATCCATAGAACTTCTCACTCCACTCAAACCATGCACCCCATCTTTTACCTTCTTCCTAAGACCCACAAACCCCATCATCCTGGCTGTCCTATAGTTGCTGGCTTCAAAGCACCCACCGAACGTATATCTGCCTTAGTTGATCAACACCTGGAACCCATAGTACAAAGACTCCCCTCCTACATCAAAGATAGCAACCATTTCCTAGATCCAGAATGAGATTTTCACTCTGCAGTGGAGTGTGCGCTGATATGAAACTTCCTGGCAGATTAAAACTATGTGCTGGACCGAGACTCGAACTTTGAACCTTTGCCTTTTGCAGGCAAGTGATCTCATCCGACCTGTCCTCACAGCTTCAGTTCTGTCAGTAGCTCATCTCCTACCTTCCAAACTTCACAGAAGCTCTTCTGTGAACCTTGCAGAACTAGCACTCCTGGAAGAAAGCATATTGCGGAGACATAGCTTAGCCACAGGTTTGCAGAAGAGCATCTGTGAAGTTTGGAAGGTAGGAGATGAGGTATTGGCACAACTGAAGCTGTGAGGACAGGTCGTGAGTCGTGCTTGGGTAGCTCAGATGGTAGAGCACTTACCTGCGAAAGGCAAAGGTCCCGAGTTCGAGTCTCAGTCTGGCACACAGTTTTAATCTGCCAGGAAATTTCATTTCCTAGATATCGTCTGAAATCTGTGCCCATCCCACTTCCATCACACACCTTGCTTGTCACCAGTGATGCCACCTCCTTCTATACCAACATCCCCCACGTACATGGTCGGTCTGCTGCTGAACATTTCCTCAGTCAGCACATACCTGACTCCAAATCTATGATATCCTTCCTACTCACCTTAATTAACTTTACATTTGCTAACAACTACTTCACCTTTGAGGGGCAGACATACAAACAGATCAGGGGTACAGCCATGGGAACCAGGACGGCTCCTTCCTACGCCAAACTTTTCATGTGTCGCTGGCAAACTTTCCAAGGGTGGCGTGGAGGGGGCTTTCCTGGGATCCATACATCTTCAGGCTCTGGTTTGATTTTGGTACATTGATGACATCTTTACCATATGGACTCTTGGTGAGGCTGAGCTGCTAAAATTCTTGGAATCTTTGAATACCTTACCAAAATTAAATTTCACAGGGTCCTATTCTGAATCCCATACCACTTTCCTTGATGTTGATCTTGTCCTCACCGAAGGCCAGCTACACACTTCCGTCCACATTAAACCTACCAACAAACCACAGTACTTACATTTTGATAGTTGCCATCTTTTCCATGTCAAACGTTCCCTCCCGTACAGCCTTGGTATCTGAGGCAAATGCATTTGCTTGGATGCAGACTCTTTGCAGCAATACACCACCACACTCACTTCAGCCAATACACCACTACTCTCACTTCAGCCTTCACTGCTCATAATTACCCCATCAGCCTAATTAAAAAGCAGATTTCCTGGGCCATCACATCCAACCCTGGTACTGCTAATCCCTCCAGCTTTGGAGCACACCAGGTGGTGACTCAGTATTATCCTGGTCTGGAGTGTGTCAATCAACTACTTCGACAGGGCCATGACTTCCTAAATACCCTGAAATGAGATCCGTTCTGTCTGAAATTTTGCCCACCACACCTAGAATAGCTATCCATCACCTTCCCAATCACCGCAATATTCTTGTCAGACCCTATTCTCCTTCTGCACCCATCTGCGTACCCTATGGCTCCTATCCCTGTGATCATGCCCACTGCAAGACTTGCTCTATACATCCTCCTACCACCTATAATAGCCTTGTAACTGTCAAAACATATACTATCAAAGGTATAGCCATCTGCAAAATAACACGTCATATACCAGCTATTCTCTAAACATTGTTCAGCCTTCTACATCAGCACGACTACCACCAAAGGTGAATGAGCAGAGGCAGAGGGTGTATACCGGCAACTTGCAATATCTTGTTGCAGAGTGTGCCCTACAACATGGCATTTGTGACCTCGGCGCCTGTTTTATCACACACACCACCTGGATTTTTCCCCTGGACACCAGTTTCTCAGAACTCTGTAGGTGGGAACTAGCACTACAATGTGTCCTTGGTTCTCACCCCCCACCTGGCCTAAATTTACATTAATTTCTTAAGTCTCATCTTTTCTTCACTGTAACTACTCTTTGCTTCACTCTGTTTTAGTTTTCTACATATTTAATTGTCTTTACCATCTAATTTTCACCGGCCCCCTCCCACCTCTGTTATGTAAAATGCGCCTAGATTCCCACTCTTATTAACTTGTGCAAGATGTTTCAGTAGTAATCTCTGTCTTGCTATTACCCTATCTTCCAACTTTTTTTAAGCTCTCAGGTTTTCAAATCTTGTCCAATGCAGTCCCCAACAATCAGACATTCCTTCTCATACTGTACAGTAAGTCTCCCTTGACCCGCAGTTCTGGGTGACTTTCCCAAAATCTACCCCTTTCCTAGACCTCTCCAGTCCTTTTCCTTCACCCTTCTTCCTTTCCCTTCAACCTTTCTGCCTGAAGAAATAGCCACTGGCTCCGAAAGCTTGCCAGTCACAACAGTCTTTTATGTGTGTGTTCTGCAGCCGCTTGGTGAGTAGATTTTCTGTCTATCCAATTCAATGATTACGTACTTTTTATTCATTTGGCCTTCACTTCTAAGATGTGCTTCATTTATCTCCCAACTTTGAATTCACACAAATATTCCCTAACTATAGCTTTGCAGTGAAGTGCAATAGTTACAGCAGGTGACATTTTACAAAAGTTGTGATGCAAAATTGTCAATAGCACATTTTTTTCCCCATGCAATCCACTCTTCTCTGTGTCCCCCAACTCTGGAGGGATTTTATCTCTATCACTGTATGTTTTCTATGACATTTGTCTTGTTATATTTTTGATATATTTTCTTCATTTACTTGCTACTTATATATATATATATATATATATATATATATATATATATATATATATATATATATATAAGTAGCAAGTAAATGAAGAAAATATATATACACCTAAAAACAAAGATTATGTGACTTACCAAACGAAAGCGCTGGCACATCGATAGACACACAAACACAAACATACACACAAAATTCAAGCTCTCGCAACAAACTGTTGCCTCATCAGGAAAGAGGGAAGGAGAGGGAAAAACGAAAGGATGTGGGTTTTAAGGGAGAGGGTAAGGAGTCATTCCAATCCCGGGAGCGGAAAGAGTTACCTTAGGGGGAAAAAAGGACAGGTATACACTCGCACACACACTCATATCCATCCGCACATACACAGACACAAGCAGAGAAAATGTTTGCTTGTGTCTGTGTATGTGCGGATGGATATGAGTGTGTGTGCGAGTGTATACCTGTCCTTTTTTCCCCCTAAGGTAAGTCTTTCCGCTCCCGGGATTGGAATGACTCCTTACCCTCTCCCTTAAAACCCACATCCTTTCGTCTTTCCCTCTCCTTCCCTCTTTCCTGATGAGGCAACAGTTTGTTGCGAAAGCTTGAATTTTGTGTGTATGTTTGTGTTTCTATCGACCTGCCAGTGCTTTCGTATGGTAAGTCACATCATCTTTGTTTATATATATATAAAAGCCTTTCCTCAGCCTCTAAATTAATAACATAGGCCTATGTGAATTAACCAATGGTATGGGTAGCAGTCATCACTAACACATGTATGTCGGATCAAAACACATCATTTCAATAACATTAGGGTGAAGCTGTGAACAATGCATTTTCCAAGGCAATAATTCCAGTACATGTAGAGTAAGCACTATTCTGTCCATCATTGTTCACAAAACCATTACTGTGTTTTTCCCACAAATTGTGGCAACTAAATTTAAGAACATAGACATTCATAAATTTTGCCTAGAACAGCATATGGAAGCATGTGCAACAGAATTAGATTTTCACAAAAAATCTTTCATAATATTAAGTGTATATCGAGCACCTGCAGGTAACTTTAATCTGTTTGTAAACCACCTTGAAGCTGTACTGGCCCATTTAACAACCAAAAACAAAGAAATAGTGGTTGCTGGTGATTTCAATGTAGATTTCCTTAAAGACTCTCCCAATAAGAACCTATTTGAGTTAGTAACACTATCATTCAACTTAATTCCCACAGTAAAGTTCCCCACTAGGATAACCACTTGCTCACAAACAGCCATTGATAATATCTTTATAGAAAAGTCAAATGAACAAAATTATATTACAAAACCAATAGTCAATGGCCTCTCAGACCATGACATGCAGTTCCTTCTGTTAAATGTTAATACTGAACAGGATATAAAATCTGTTAAATCTGAGCTCAAGAGGGTAATCAGTAAGCCAAAAATTGATTATTTTAGGACACTCCTCAGAGACATTCACTGGACTGATGTTTACAGTGCTCATGGCATGAATGAAAAATATAACATTTTTGCTAATAAAGTGCTTACCTTATTTGAACACTGCTTTCCCCCAAAACTTACCAAGGTTAGAGCAAAATCTACAAAGAAGCCATGGATCACTCGAGGAATAGGGGTATCTTGTAAAACAAAAAGAAAACTGTATCTGTCAATCCGAAACATTTCCAATGTTGATGCTATAGCACATTATAAGAAATACTGCAAAATATTAAAGACTGTAATACGGATGTCAAAGCAAATATATTACAAGGAAAAGATAGTCATATCAGATAACAAAATAAAGACAATATGGGATATAGTGAAGGAGGAGACCGGTAGAACCAGACATGAAGAGGAACAAATAGCATTAAGAGTAAATGATGCATTGGTGACAGATGTGTATAGTGTTGCAGAACTTTTTAACAAACATTTTATAACTGTTACTGAGAAGATGGGGTTGTCAGGTTCGGTAGATGCTGCTATGGATTACCTTAGACCAGACATTTCAAGTAACTTCCATAATATGAATTTGACCCTCACTACCCCAACAGAAATAATGTCCATCATAAAATCTTTAAAATCAAAAACATCTAGTGGGTATGATGAAATATCAACAAAGTTAATTAAAGAATGTGATTCTGAGCTAAGTAACATATTAAGCTATCTGTGTAACCAGTCGTTTATCAGTGGAATATTTCCCGAATGGCTGAAATATGCTGAAGTTAAGCCACTGTTTAAGAAGGGAGATAAAGAAATAGCATCAAATTTCCGTCCAATTTCACTGTTGCCAGCATTCTCAAAAATTTTCGAAAAAGTAATGTACAGTCGTCTTTATAACCATCTTATCTCAAATAACATACTGTCAAAGTCACAGTTTGGATTTCTAAAAGGTTCTGATATTGAGAAGGCTATCTACACTTACAGTGAAAATGTACTTAATTCATTAGACAAAAAATTGCAGGCAACTGGTATATTTTGTGATCTGTCAAAGGCATTTGACTGTGTAAATCACAATATCCTTTTAAGTAAACTAGAATATTATAGTGTAACAGGAAATGCTGCAAAATGGTTCAAATCTTATATCTCTGGCAGGAAACAAAGGGTGTTATTAGGAAAGAGACATGTATCAAGCTATCAGGCATCATCCAACTGGGAACTAATTACATGTGGGGTCCCACAAGGTTCCATTTTGGGGCCCTTACTTTTTCTTGTGTATATCAATGACCTTTCATCAGTAACATTACCAGATGCCAAGTTTGTTTTGTTTGCTGATGATACAAACATTGCAATAAATAGCAAATCAAGTGTAGTCTTAGAAAGATCAGCCAATAAAATATTTGTAGACATTAATCACTGGTTCCTAGCCAATTCTTTGTCACTAAACTTTGAAAAAACACACTACATGCAGTTCAGAACTTGTAAGGGGTGTCCCAAGAGTATATGTCTAACATATGATGACA
Source organism: Schistocerca serialis cubense (assembly GCF_023864345.2). Classification (NCBI taxonomy): domain Eukaryota; kingdom Metazoa; phylum Arthropoda; class Insecta; order Orthoptera; family Acrididae; genus Schistocerca; species Schistocerca serialis. The sequence goes on along the minus strand of NC_064642.1, from coordinate 79,782,354 downwards.
AGAAGATAGAAGAAGTGGACGGTGTTAAATTCTTGGGATTACAGCTTGATAATAAATTCAACTGGGAGGAGCACACCACAGAACTGCTGAAGCGTCTTAACAAATCTCTGTTTGCAATGCGAATTTTGTCAGACATAGGGGATATAAAAATGAAAAAGCTGGCATACTATGCTTACTTTCATTCCATAATGTCATATGGGATTATTTTCTGGGGTAATTCATCAAGCCAAGCTAAAGTTTTCCGGGCACAAAAACGTGCAGTAAGAATTATATGTGGTGTGAACTCAAGAACATCCTGCAGAAGCCTGTTTAGGGAACTAGGGATACTAACTACAGCTTCCCAATATATTTATTCCTTAATGAAATTTGTCATTAAAAATATATCACTTTTTCAAACCAACAGCTCAATTCATGGAATCAATACTAGAAATAAGAATAATCTTCACAAGGATTTAAAGTCACTTAGTCTTGTACAAAAAGGTGTGCATTATTCAGGAACACACATTTTCAATAACTTGCCAGCAGCCATAAAAAGCTTAACAACCAATGAAATTCAGTTTAAGAGAAGCCTAAAGGATTTATTGGTGGCCAACTCCTTCTACTCCATTGATGAATTTCTGAGGAAAACCAACTGATTTGTATATAAGTACAACATAACTTCTGCACAATTTCAGTGCAGTAATGTGTTCACTGAAAATTTGTGTGTGTGTGTGTGTGTGTGTGTGTGTGTGTGTGTGTGTGTGTGTGTGTGTAAGTATAATCTAACTTCTGCACCATTTCAGTGCAGTAATGTGTTCATTGTAAATAAGTATTACAGGAGTTGTATTACATGTTTCTTACCTTATAAATAAATATAAAACTTTTTTATTTTAAATTCAGTGCAATAGTATTTGTAAAATGACTCTTAGTGTTCATTAAAAAATGACGATCATTCCACTTGGGACCTGTGGAATGGTACATTAGCTTATTTGTTTTAGTTTAAATATTTGTCATGTATTGTTGTTTTTCTGACATGTTCCACATCCTGGAGGACCTCCTCACTACGGATCAATTGGAATGAAAGTAAATCTAATCTAATCTAATCTAATACTGTGCTCCTTGTTTTTTCTATTTACATGATTACAAGAACCATAGTTTAATACATACCACAACAAATAGTTTCATTATATTGGTTTTTGTTTCCAGAACGTGTATACCTTAAAATATTGAAAAAACTGAATAATTTGCAGATGATTTAATCACACTACAACTTACCTTTAATCTAATTGCCTAGCACAGATGTACCACAAATATCTACAGGGGCAAGAAGAATGATTTCACACCCTGGATGTTGATAACAATGAAATATTATTTTTGTAAACTTTTTGAAATTCACACATATCAGTGGAATAGTATTGTTTTTAAGGCTTTTTAATGCAGTTGTGTTGTGTGTTTTATTTGTTCAAATGGATTAACTGGAATATCATGCTCTTACATAAAAGTCCTTGTTTCTGAAAATTTGTTGCCAATGGATATTCATCCAAAGTTGGCTAAAGTTTAAAAAGGTTTACTTAATTAAAATGTGTACATATTTGTCTTGATGATCCACAGGGATGTGCTATAACAGCAGTCACAAATGAAACTATCACAAGAGTGCACAATATGGTATAGAAGATCAATTATTAGAGTTTTAGAAAATCACTGATCTCACAGGCATAAGAAGAAAGAATCTGGTATCTTTTACATTAATAATTAAGTATGAGAAAACTTTATGGAAGAGGAGTGCTGCTAAGTGCTTCTGCGAATGCCAAAAGTCTCTCAAAAATGTACAGGTCATTTTACGAAGAATCCAACTAATCTTTTGCCCTTATTTGTTACTGTTCAAGATCAGAAACAAAAACCCAACCAAAGCTGCATATGTTAGTTCATCATGCTGTCCCAAAAAGGAATGTTGGGTAGATGGGTATTTTGAAGACCTTGTAGAATCACAAGTCAAAGATATCTATTTACTGGAAACATACGGGATAAAGAGCACTGAGCTAAAATGGATTATGTCGAAAAACAAGAATATCTTTTACCTAAAAAAGAATTATTTCTCTGCCAGGTTGAGAAGGTTTTTTCTTGCCCCTGTATGTTAATGTTACATGTAGGATAAAGCTTTATGTTTTATACCTTCATTTGTACTGCTGATGAATTTTTGTAGCATCTTCCTCCAATTTTACCAAGAGTGCTCCGCCAAGATTCTTTGGATAAATCTTGCATTATAATTTCATTTTCTTCAGACCTCATAATAAGGGCTCTTTTAGTGTGACGGTCAGAATGTGTATCACAAATCCGCAAATCCGGAGAAGAACATGAAAGTTTTTCATTTTGTTGGGAAAATGCCATATTTGCATTTCTGTTTCTTAAATATCGTATTATATATCTACGTATCTCTCTCAATTTTTTGTCACTATTAACCCCAGGCACAGCCCTTAATCTTGAAAGACTACTTTGATACGTAAGCCAATTCTCCAAATTTTCACCAAGATCTGTAAGATTTGATTCTACTTTGTTTCTGCCTTCAGCTCCACCAAGAATATTTTGAAATGTTTTCAAGGCATTGAATACTGACATCACACCTTCATGATAAGGGCTGAATTCTTGGAAACTTGGAGGTCCCAAAATTACTGGGGCTATACCTGCACTTGTCACTCTTCTCTTCTTTGGTAACTCACAAATTTCGCTTTCATTTTGATTGTGCCGCCTTTTACGTTTGATCGCAACATTTGCAGTTACTTTACTACACACACTCATTTTATCAGGCAACTTGTAATTCTGTCTTACGGTGCAAGTATCATGAGTGAGTGCACTGTAAGAGCTAACTGTCAATGGTAACTCACATGCCTGAGGTTTTGCCACAGCATTTTTTTCCTTGTAGTCTACAGGCACCTTATGTGCATGGATATTACAAGCTGAACACTGCCTGTGGATTGCAGCTTTACTTATATCAAATGTGTCTAAGTTTCTGTTCGTAGAAACTTTGATGTTACCAAATTTCCAGTGAGTAGTGACAACCTGCAGATGAGCTGCAGCCAGTTTGTTAGTTGAAGATGGATGTTTAACATATCTGTCATATGTTAATATGGTTTCATTTTGGCAGTGTGTTCCTGCATCTATAATTGGAAAGGAGGAGTTTTTCCTAGCATTAACAGAGCTCCCAATCTCTTTGGGTTCATATTCTAAATCATGATGTAACTTTATTGTGGGACTAGTTGCCCCACTGTTATTTATAATTTCTGTTTTCATGCTGGCTGCTGCTACTCCTGAGGCATCTTGTTCTTTGTTATAACCAACAATCATAGCTTGATTCTGAAACAGAATAAAGCATAATTTATCAAATATTAGTAGAGACTATGAAAATAGAGTCATCAGTTTGTTGTTTCTAAAGGTAACTTGGTAGAATGGATGTGCTTGCTCACATTAAATGTATGCTAATGAAAGTACTGGTCATTAAGTGTACAGGAGCTCAGAATTACAATCTTTAGTTGTAGTCACTGAATAAAGACACATCTGCATCGATACTCTGCAAAACATTTAAGTGCCTGGCGGAGGGTTCATTGAACTATGTTCACAATAATTCCCCATTATTCCAATCTCGAATAGAGCGCACAAAAAACAAACACATATATCTTTCCGTGCAACCTCTGATTTCCCTTATTTTATTATGATGATCATTTCTCCCTATGTAGGTCAGCATCAACAAAATATTTTCGCATTCAGAGGAGAAAGTTGACGATGACAATTTTGTGAGAAGATTCTGCCGCAGTGAGAAACACCTGTGTTTTAATGATGTCTACCCCAAATCCTTTATCATGCCTGTGACACTATCTCCCCTTTTCACGATAATACAAAACGTGCTGCTCCTTGTTGAACTTTCTCAATGTATTCTGTTAATCCTACCTGGTATGGATCCCAGACCGTGCAGCAGTGCTCTAAAAGAGGATGGACAAGCATAATGTCTGTCTCTGCAGTAGATCTGTTACATTTTCTACATGTTCTACCAATAAAATACAGTCTTTGATTTGCCATCCACACATTTTCTGTGTGTTCTTTCCAATTTAAGTTGTTCATGATTCTAGCTATTTAGTTGAATTTATGGCCTTTAGATTTGACTGATTTATTGTGTAACCAAAGATTAATGGATTCCTTTTAGCACTCATCTGGATGACCTTACACTTTTCATTATTTGGGGTCGATTGCCAATTTTTGCACCATACACATATCTTTTCAAAATCTTTTGCAATTTGATTTGATCTTCTGATGAGTTTACTAGACGATGAACGACAGCACTGCAAACAACCCAAGACATCTGGACAGATTGTCTCCTAAATTGCTTATATAGATACGAAACAGCAGATGGCCTATAATACTACCATGGGGAACACCAGAAATAACTTCTGTTTTACTCTAGGACTTTCTGTCAGCTACTACGAACTGTGACCTCTCTGACAGCAAATCATGATTCCAGTCACATAACCGAGATGACATTCCATAAACACACAATTTCACTACAATCTGCTTGTATTGTATAGTGTCAAAAACTTTCTGGAACTCGAGAAATACAGAATCAATTTGAAACCCCTTGCCAATATCACACAATACTTCATGACTTTAAAGAGCTAATTGTGCACCACAAGAATGACGTTTTCTAAATCCATATTGACTGTGTGTCAATAGACCATTCTCTTTGAAGAAATTCATAATGTTTGGACACAATACATATTCCAAAATCCTGCTGCATATCAACGCCAATGATATGGGCATGTAATTTAGTGGATTGCTCTTACTACCTTTCTTGAATATTGATGTGACACACAACTTTCCAGTCTTTGGGTACTGACCTTTCGTCGAGTGAGTGATTGTATATGATTATTAAGTGTGGAGCTATTGCATCAGCATACCTAACTGGTATACATTCTGGACCCAAAGACTTGCTTTTATTAAGTGATTTAAGTGGCTTCACTACTCCGAGGCTATCTCTTTCTAAGTCACTCATGTTGGCAATAGTTCTTGATTCAAATTCTGAAATATTTACTTTGTCTTCTTTGATGAAGCAACTTGGAAGGGTGTATTCAGTAACTCTGCTTTGACAGACAGCATTGCTGCCGATAGTATTTCTTTGATTGTGTTTTGCCGCTAGCATACTTTACATATGACCAGAATTTGTCTAGATTTTCTGCCAGGTTTTGAGACAAAGTTTCACTATGTAAACTATTATAACATGCATTGAAGTCCGCACTGAATTTCAAGCTTCTGTAAATAATTGCCAATCTTGGAGATTTTGCATTTGTTTAAATTTGGCGTGCTTTTTTCATTGTCTCTGCAACACTGTTCTGACCCGTTTTGTGTCCCAATGGGGATCAGATCCATCATTTGTTAATTTATTTGGTACAAATCTCTCAATTGCTTTAGATACTATTTCTCTGATGAATTTCTATCTGCTTTTCTGAAAAAGTATATTTTTGTATACCTAAAAACAAAGATGATGTGACTTACCAAACGAAAGCACTGGCACGTCGATAGACACACAAACAAACACAAACATACACACAAAATTCAAGCTTTTGCAACAAACTGTTGCCTCATCAGGAAAGAGGGAAGGAGAGGGAAAGACGAAAGGATGTGGGTTTTAAGGGAGAGGGTAAGGAGTCATTCCACACTCATATGAGTGTGTGTGGGAGTGTATACCTGTCCTTTTTCCCCCCTAAGGTAAGTCTTTCCGCTCCCGGGATTGGAATGACTCCTTACCCTCTCCCTTAAAACCCACATCCTTTCGTCTTTCCCTCTCCTTCCCTCTTTCCTGATGAGGCAACAGTTTGTTGCGAAAGCTTGAATTTTGTGTGTATGTTTGTGTTTGTTTGTGTGTCTATCGACGTGCCAGCGCTTTCGTTTGGTAAGTCACATCATCTTTGTTTTTAGGTATATTTTTCCCATGTGGAATGTTTCCCTCTATTAATTCAAAGTATATTTTTGTTTATTTTTGGAGGATTTGGGTGTCATTCTATGACAAATTTGTATTCACTAATCCCTGTATCCATTTTGATGCTTGTTGTTAGCTCAGGATTATTTGTTGCTAAGAGCTCAAGTGTGTTTTCACAACCATTTACTATTTGTGTCGGCTCATGAACTAACTACTCGAAATAATTTTCAGAGATTGTGGTTAGCACAATTTCGGATGATTTTTTATGCATTCCTCTGGATTTAAATATGTATTTTTGCCAATATATAAAGGGTAAATTAAAGTCATCTGTGTTGGGAGGTCGGTAAAAGGATCCAACTATTATTTTATTCTGGTTGCCAAGAATGACTTCTGCCCATACCAACTCATTGGCGCTATCTATTTCAATTTTGCTACGAAATAAACTACTTCCAACGACAACAAATGTGCCACCGCTAACTGCGTTTAGCCTATCCTTTCTGAACACTGTTAAGTTCTTCACAAAAATTTGGCTGAACTTATCTCCAGCTTTAGCCAGCTTCCAGTGCCTATAATGATTTGAGCATCAGTGCATTATATCAGCACTTGCAGCTCTGTTACATTCCCAACACACCTATGACAATTTACAACTGTGATACCAATGGTTCCTGGATCTATGTTCTTCCTGTGCTCAACCTGCACCCTTTGAAACTGAAGCTCTTTCTGTGTTTAGCCGAGACCCTCCTACCTAAAAAAAACTGCCCAGTCCATGCCACACAGCCTCTGCTACTTGCAAAACAAAGATATGCTAGCATAAATGATGATGTTGAGGTATCTACCCAGTTTTTGACATTGGATTAATCAAAAAATAGATGATGGTTTTAGTGCTTCAGTTGTTCTTCATAGTCTCCCCTCAATTGCATGCAGCACATAGAAGATTCATACATCCCAATGAAACGGTTGAAAAAGGCTTTCTTCAGGATGTACTCCAAACTGCATGTTACAATGTCTTGAATGTTGGTTTTGTCATCAAAACATTGACCATTCATGTGAACTTTTGCACTCTGACGTTTTATGGTAGGATTGTATTCATAACAGTTGCCTCATCCCTGTGATTACTTTTTTCTGAAAAATACTGACTGCATTTTGCATTTCTATCAAGTCACGGCAGGCGTCCATGCATTGTTATTGTTCAGGACTTTAGGTGTGCGAGACAAACTTTGCGCACACTTTTCTTTTCTTAAAAACATTCCAGAGAATGTCTTTAACATTTGATTTAGAGATGATGCTCTGTTACAATTTGTGACACAACACAGAGACACTATGGCCACATGACCATTACTTAACACTGTCTGCTCATAAATGACTGGTCAAATCACATCTGTTGCTTAGTTGTAAGTTCATAAGTTCACACTGCCACTATAGTTACTGTGCTGACGTGGGTTATACCCTAGGAATAAAATCAGTGTCAAAACCTTTTGGACAGATGGTGTTTGTAGAAATCCAAAAGAAAGGTATCACAAAATTCATGATGATACACAGTTGTGATGCCAGCTGATAGATAAGAATTAGCAATGAATATCAATGAGGATGGATTGCAGCTAAAAATGTAGATGACCTTCAGTAGGAGCTCATTTTTACCACCAAGTTGTAAGTCTCCTGTGGGACATCCAAATCCCCTTACGAGCCAAGAAAAACCATTATCAGCCATATTTTTTACGTCTAGAGAATCTGCAACCACATTTAGCACTAATAAATTGCTAGTCTTGGTTACCAATATTCCTTTTAATTTTTTACTCTTTATGACGCGTTTTGCCCCCAGCATCATCAGATCTTTGGTACAAAATATAGCATGAGCAATGTGGGAAAACAATTATGGGTACAATGATGCAATACGGCAAATGTAATAAAAGGCTAGGTGAAGAAGTAATTGTACATGACACAATGAGTTGAGTTCATACCTTAATGGATACATAGTATCTAGTCAAATGTTAACATTCTTCCTTAATGTCAGTGGCCAAAACTGCTCATTACATTCAGCACAACACAGTAAACAGCTTAGAGGCAACATTTATACCAGATCACAAAATATCTGACACACATGAATGCTTAATTACAATTAATTTATAAGCTGTTATGTTGTATTCTATGCTTAAATAATGGATCACGTTTTTCAAAGATGGCGACAGACATGTACATATGAATCAATACAAATTATGTAGCTAACATTAAGTGTAATTAAGCATTCATGTGCAACAGATATTTTGTGATCTGGTATAGATAGTGCTTATTACAGCAGTTCATGGTAAAAGATGTTTACTTGGTAATATGCATAATTGCAGGAGTGAGTTTGACAACTCCTGTTAAGAAAGAACATTTACAACTGACTAGATACTATATATTCACAAAAAGATATGTATCTCAACTCATTGCGTTATGTACAGATATTTGTTTCTCCACTTCATCTTATGTTACTTTTTGTATTTTGTGTCACTGTACAGAAAACTGTTTTCCACTTTTCTCATGTTATATTTTCTAGCACAGAAGTTATGATCCTAAGAATAAAACACATCATAAAATATAAAAAGAAAAAGAAATTTTGGCAACCAAGACAGGAGTAATTTATTGCAACTATTTATGCCCCTGAAAACCGAACTATCAGTAATAGCAAACACAGTGGTACTCTCCAGGCTGTAGAAGTGAAGTTCTTGAGGTCGATGTTCTATAACACCAGAAAATATCCGTCAAGATGCAAAGCAGTCACTACAAAGGATAGATGAAACTAGAACACGGAGCAAATGACTTGAAAAGGAATGTGAAAGTGAGACCTAGAGGCTGTCCCGGGAGACAGTTGATCACTCAAACAAAATAGGATCTGGAAGGAAGATGAAAGTAATGGCACAATGTTGGGAAAAGTGCTCTTATATGACACCTGGGCAGCTGGAGATGGTTAATCAATGACTACACTGAGATGTCCCTGAGAAGAAAGAGGCATTAAAGCACAGGACAGATTAAGGTCATCATGAAGAGTGTAAGGAAGTGGATGTAGTCCGCAACAATCCTTTGCTTCGCAATTTGACGTTAACTGTACATTAGTCGAAAGGGATAAGTAATTCCAGTTACAGCAACTACATTGCAAAACCAATCTACATGAAAAGGAAAACAAGTAGGTAAAGGACATAAATAGAAGATTTGGTTTGCTAAGCACATAAATTGCAGATGAGCCAGCCACCCTGCATCACACCAAGCTTCTAGTCTAAAAGCTTGGGCTGGAAGCCAGAAAGTAAACAAACATTTTAAAGTTTTACCACACTTGTTCCTGTCAGCTAAAACAGTAAGTAGGTCCCCCACTTCAAACTGCTTCTGCCCTCTAATCAAAATATAAAATGCTGTTAATATGCAGTGACACATACATCACAGATGGATGGAGCAGGAGGACATGGAGTACGATCTGTGCGTAAAAGGAAAGTAACCGATTTGAAGGCAGATGAAAAAGTAATTCAACTGGTCATAATGATCGATCTGTATGCTATTGCCAGACTGCTATCTTCTGTCCTCTACTGCCTGCCAGTCTCCCTCCTACTGTCAAATGACTCTCCATCTCTGAAGTGATGCTGCAGCCTGTTAGGGAACTGGCACATTGTGTCATATGATGACCTCTGCAGAGGCCTTGTAGCCACAAGAGTGATATAGATTTTTCCTGTTGTTAAAGCTGCTGAGGAATACCTTGTGTTTTTGTCACTTCCTCTGCAAGTTACATGTGTTGTATTGCTTGTATACACTAAGAGAATCAGTTTAGATGATAAATTTTTCACTACGATGATAACTCATCTATATCAATCTTTTCAGGAACAAATATAGTTCTGGACTATACACAATAAGAGTTGTTGGGGGGCAAATCCTAAATATACAGTTGATAAAATTGACTGAAAAACCAAGGGAGTTCCTTCACTTCGAAACATCAGTGTATATTAAAATACAGTTATGCTAACTGAGCCTTCCATTAGTAATTGGTAGAACAACTTTAAATTTATAAATGAAAATGTACAGCAGAACAGCCACAATTTTGGGCTTTTCATTTTTTTAAAATGTACATTTGTGATGCCTGCATAAAATGCTGCAAAATGAATACTTCAAAATTACATGAAGACAGCATTTTGTTTTGAAATTTGCAGATTTCAAATAATTTAGCTCCCCTTAAGAAGTCAAGGCAATGATCAGCCAAAATGCTTCTGTAAAATATTGATAGAAGCTATAAGCATAAAGTAATCTCATCTTCTACAATATTTGAACATTTAAGCTGCATGCCATTGCTTGTAATTTGATTTGAGACATTGTCGCCAGAGGTGGTCATTGTCACCAGCATGAACAAGAGGCAGTCAGTGTGTGTCGGGAACCACATGAACAACTAGACAGTGCCATACTGTAATATAAATCACGTTGTGCAGAAAGTGGTAATATTCCTATTTTATTCCAATGTGGTTTGAATTATTCTGAACAAACTTGTAAAATTGTGAACAATTGCGAATTAGTTACGGCCACATAAGTGGTTATTTTCAATGAAGGATTTCCAGAATATAGGTGAGTGTTTTCCTAGTTTGTGGTACAGAGCTCTGAACTAGCCTTACTACCTATGTAGCTAACACTGTCAGGTATCATCTGTTGCAGTGTGGACAATGAATAGTTTCAGACTATGTACCATCGGAAGATGGCTGATTAATATAAACTTTGTTGTGCTCTGCTTGAATGTGAGTGTACATACACACTACGTACATTTCATTTCATAATGCTCCCTGTACAGATATATGAAACTCTGTCAAATACAGTATCAATATACCAGTCAATTTTGAGAGGGCACTTTCAAAACTACATTCATATCTGAAAGGCAATTTCGGTGGTTTCTAAAGTGATTTTTAAAGTCATTCCACTTACGAATGACATAGAGAGGGAGTTTTAAACCAGTTGTGCCTTATGGAGTGCTGTTTCTAGATGTATTTCTCATAGGTTTGTTCAACATGTGACTATTATGGAAATGTTCCATGAGCTCAAATGAGAATCCCCAGAGAGAAGACATTATTTTTGTAAAACACTACTGAGAAAGTTCAGAGAACTGGCATTTATGACTGACTGCAGAATGATTCTACTGTCACCAATGTACATATTGCATAAAGACTGAAAAGATAAAGTAAGAGAAATTAGGGCTCATAGAGAGGCATATAGACAGTTGTTTTTCCCTCACTCCATTAGCAAGTGGAACACGAAAGGGAATGAATAGCAGTGGTACAAGGTACCCTCTGCTATGCACAGCATGATGGCTTGTGGAGTATGTATGTGGATGTGGATGTAGACATATATGTAGAGTTGCCATTTGTTGTTAAGCTGTGTCTCATGAGTCTTAATGCAGTGGCTGAAAACAGGGGTGGTTTTAGAAGCTGCAGAGGCCATCCTAATTATCTCATGATGCACCACATCTAACATTTTTATATAGAACGGACTAGCAAGTATGCAGGCCATTCATCTGAGGTTGCACAAAAATTCTGAGAAACTGGAGTACATGGATTCCATTTGACATTCATTACATATTGTGAAGTCACAGGAGTAAGAAGTGCTTGGAGTGAAAACTCCACGTGACTATAAGATGAGAATTACAAACATGATATTTAATCAGTTAGTAATTTGAGTGAAAGCACAAAAGAGAGAGAAACCTTCACAAGAAAATGACTCAAAAGAGCAACAAGAAAGGCAACTTGCACTAAGGAATGGGTGGGGGCTCTGGATGAAGAGTTCAGTGAAAGCCTTTCTGTCTAAACCTTCATGAGGGGGCACGTAGAAAACTTAAGCAAATGCTTTGATACAGTGACTGCTTGTAAGCTGTTTGGGAGAAGGAGAAGCAATAGGGGAAGTATTCTTTTCTTGCAAAGATACCTATACCTGTCTTCTCTCTCTCACTAGAGTTATACTTTTTCTGAGCTTTTAAATGCTTAGCATAGATGTGTGAGAAAGCTATGACAATTGCACAACATTTAGATATGACTTAAGTTCAAAAGTGTGTGACTGCAATGATTCTATATGAATATTTGGGATGGAGGGTGATTAATGAGCTGAATTCTACACATTCAGTACCAGCAAAAAAGAAAAGCATTCTTGCAAAATAATGCTGTACATCATCTCTGGTACCTACCGATATGAAAGAGCACATGAAATAGAAGTCTTTTAAATACCCTGACCAGAAATGGAACTTTAAGGGACAGATTTAACAATCACAATGCTTACCTTGATAATGGTTACTAAAGACAAAAATTTTTGTGTTGGTATAGTTACTAAAATCTACTTAAAAGACAAATGAATATACTTTGCTCAAATATAAAATATAAATTTCTTGATCTACATAAAGTTGTTAAACAGATAAAAAGAAAAGCATTCTTGCAAAATAATACTGTACATCAGCTCATCATTACGTAGATCAAGAAAATAAATTTCTTAATTTACATAATGTTGTTAAACAGACATAAAGTCATCCCTATGACAGTAGCTGAAATGTAAGTGAAGGTTTCCTTGTCTTATTGGTGCAATAAAACCTTCTCAGCTTAATACCTTTACCAGAAGGTGGGAAGATAGAATACAGTTGCAAAATGTCACAGATGCCTGCGAATCGCCATGGTCAGTATGTAGAAACTCCTGATAGAAACATTAGCAGGTAGCTGTGTAAAGCAAGTAAATGCTATTAATGTTCACTTTATTGGAAACATCAACATACATAGAAAACATGTATGCTATACGATGGTAAGCATGAACTGACAGAGTCAAAGATATTCTCCCTGTGAAAGTCTCAACTCACTGCCAAAGAGTTTTGTATTCACCTGCTTACATTATTGTTGATGAGGTCCTGGCATTGTAAGCTCCACTGGTTGGTTCTCCCTGGGTCTGAGATGGTGTCGATCAGGAAGTATTGATTTGCTTAGTGCCCTAACACATACAGCCTACTGCTGACACTCAGAAACGGGCCAAAACCAATTTGGTTTACATGCCTGAGCTGTAGGCAGCTTTGCTGAGTGCTGCAATCCAAATTGCGACATGTGTGTGGTGGTTTCCTAGCATAGGGCATTTGTGCGCTTGGTCACATAAGAGAGTGCGAAACTAACACAGCCATGGTCACATTGTCTCACCTATGTGAGGAACATTAATGATGGCCATGGGTATGGTTGGTGATGCTGGCCATATATCAGCATCCTCATGGCAGAGGCTAGCGACATCATTATCGTGAGTGCATGGAATTGCTCAGATCATGTTGGCTGCTAGCAACTGTGGGCAGGGTGTTGCACTAGAAACGTATAGGTACCAGTGATCGTTGTTTGGTACATCCATGCAAAGTCATTGCTGCAAGATTGCAAAAAGTTTCTCAGCCAGGACTAACATGCATTCCATTGCTTTGTTTTTGTGCAATATCATTGACACCAGTACCCATGGTGGCAGTTTGATGGGCCAAAGCATTCAAAGCAAGATGACTGGCATGAGAGACAACTGAAGTATGTAGATACCTCCAGAGCTGAGAGAGTGTTCTGTTGCCCTCTAGGTCCTCTTAAATCACGTGTCCCAACCATTGCTCTGGTGTTCTTGCGAGTCAGTGGAGCAATGCCCCTTTCTTGGTGGTGAATTTGCTATCTGTCAGAGGTGCTAGTAAGATGTCACTGATAATGTGGTATGCTCCTATGTTGAGTAATAGGATGACAAATTTGGAAGTGTCATCAAAGATACCCTGGTTCTAGAGGACGAAATCAATGGTCACAAGCCAAGTTGCCATGACTACCCCAGTTGGAATGGGTGTATTCTTTTGTTTCTGCAGTGGGTTGTGTGGTCTGAGGGAGGTGGCAGTGGTGGATAGTGGACGAGATCCCTGGGACCATAAGTGGTGCAGATGGCAAATCAATAATCTTCTCACATGTTCCAGCCAGCTGGACCCAGTATGAGGTTATGAGTGGATTTGGCTGGGTTGTAACCGACACTGACGGACCAACTGAATCAAATGATGTGCTGTTCTGTATTCTTGAAATAGTCTGTGGAACACTGTCTTGTAGGCGGGAAGACAGACTGAGCTCAAGGTCAAAAGTCATTATACGTTGTTTGTGCATGTGAGAATCATTGTTGCCGACATGGTAGAACGTCACTTTTACATTCCACACATAATTTAGGCTGATCTGGATGGTGAAAAATATTAGCGAGTCTCTGCAGGAGACATCGTTTTGCTTAAATTGTTCATAAAGGCAGCAATTGTGCGACAGTTCCTCTGTCAAAGGAAACACAATCTGGTGAAGTGCACTTATGTATTATGTTGAACTACTGTTGCTTGTTGCGGGGTCACCAATCCAGGAATTCCTAGTGGGAATGCTTGCAAGTAGTTGCAGAAAGCAGATAAATGCTATTAACAAGAGTTTATTGCTAACAAGGACATACGTAGAAAACACTTGTACATGATACAATGGCAAACACTGAATTAGTCTCGTTTTCTTGTGCTTGCATTATTATTGTGGGGTCTTCTAAGTAATCCTAGAAGACTATCGCATCAACATTCTGCAGACCCTTCAAGTGGAAAAATGATCAAATGTTTTTATTAAATTGCAATTGCACACCCATCTGCACTAATTAATTCGCTCATTGCATTCTGAAGAGCCCAGGATGAAGGTGAACCTTCAGGGAATTGGAATGAGTCAAATAACGTATTAATAAAGAGAAGTAGCTCCTCAAAAAACATTAACAATTACCTATAATTAAACTGCTGTGCACAATTAGCACTAACAAAAGCAAATTTAATGCAATAGCAAAACTATTATGAGTGCTGCTATTTTCTAATATTTATCTTGAATTAATACGTATTTCAGCTTTATGTAGTTTGTCGGGAGATTATAATTCATTTTTACAGAAGAACGAGAAATTACTCCCTGAGACCTAGACGGGAAGTGAACATGCATTGTGGAGATTTAAATCAGAGGTCAAGCGGAATTATGTATGCATACACCATGCTGTACTGGTCTGCTCTGATAAAAAATGAAAGTTCAAAGTAGAGTTACAGTGTTCAACATCAAGTTTGTGTGTTTACCCACTGCTTAATAACTCCCCTATCTTGGATGTTTATCTTTTTATATCAACAGTCATCCTTTCTTTGCTTTCCATTTCAGTCATTCTAAATAACAATTCTGCATTTGATTAGTGTAAAAAATGAGATTAACGATTATGGAAAGGTTAGACTGTTGCTAATCATAAAGATGACATGAGGAGTTGCAAAGAGGCACAATGAAAAGACTATTACACATTACGCTTATGGCCAAAGCCACCTCACACACATGACCACTACCTCTGGCTGCTCAGGCCTGACTGAAACTGAAAAGCATCAAATTGGAGCAACAATCTGTAGTGGAGTGGGGAAGGGAGGCTAGCAGAGTACAGGTGGGGCAGAGGGGGGGGGGGGGGGGGGGGGGGGGGGGGGGGAGGAGATGAGGCAACAGTGCTGCTTGATGGAACATGCAGAGATTAGAGGTGGCAGACAACGCTATCTGGTGCTGTGTTGCAAGGTTTGGGGATGGAGGGAGGGGGGAAAACAGGGAGTGGAAAAGAGAAGAGCAGAGGAGGGAAAACAATTGGTGGTTGCACTGGCAGAGAGCAGTGCCCAGTGAGGGTGAGGGGACATGAGTTGGGAGAGGAGGCAGAAATTGTTGGGTGGAGGTTGTGGGGACAGTTGGTTACCATAGGTTGAGGGCGGGATGATTCTGGGTACAGAGAATGAGTTTTACAGATAACTCCCAGCTGTATAGTTTAAAAAAGCTGGTGTTGGAGGGGTGGTTCCCAATTGTATCGGTTGTGAAGCAGCCATTCATTCAAATCAAGCATGTCCTATTCAGCTGCATGTTGTGCAACAGGGTGGTCCACTTTGGTCCACTTTCCTCTTGGCCACCCCTTAGTGGTGGCCATTTGTCCTGGTTGACAGCTGTTTGGTAGGTATATCAGTATGAAAAGCTGTGCAATGATTGCAGCAGAGCTGGTACACGACACGGCTGCTTTCACAGGTGGCCCGACCTCTGATTGGGTAGGATAAACCTGTGACAGGAATGGAATATGAAGGGATGGGTGGAATGATTGCTCAGGTCTTGCAGCTGGGTCTTCCAAGGGATATGATGTCTGTGGCAAGGGCTTGGGATTGGGACTGGCATAGGGATGGACTAGGATATTGTAGAGGTTGGGTGGGTTACGGAAGACCACTTTATGGAGGGTGAAAAGGATCTTGGGCAGGATGTCCCTCATATCACAATATGACAATAATCAGAGCTGGGATGAAGAATGTGGAGCAGTTGGAACAGTCCAAGAGATGGTAGTGAGTGACGAAAGGGGCACTCCTTTGTAGCTGGTTCTAGGGGAGGGGGGTTGGTGGAAGGATTTTGGGTATATGGCATGGGATATCTGTTTGCAGACTAGGTCTCGGGGTTAGTGCCTGTCTCTGAAGACCTCTGTGAGTCCTTCAGCATACTGGGCAATGCAACTGCTGTCAGTGCAGCTATGCCATTCCTGGTTGGCTAGGCTGTTTAGGAGGGAATTTTTGGTGTGGAACAGATGGCAGCTGTCCAAATGCAGGTGCTGTTGGTGGCTAGGGGTTTGATGTGTACAGAGGTGTGGCTGGAGCACTCAGAGGAATAGGTCAACATCCAGGATGGTGGCATGCTGGGTTGAGGAGAACCAAGTGAAGTGGATGGGAGAGAAGGTATTGGAAGTTGTGAAGGAATGACAGGGGGTCCCTGGCCCTGAGTCCAGATCATGAAGATATCATCACTAAACCTGAACCAGTTCAGGGATTTGGGGTTTTGCGAGGCTAGGAAGGTTTCCTCTAGATGGCGTAGGAGGGAGCCAATTGGGTGCTCATGGCTGTACCATGGGTTTGTTTCTATACCTTCTTTTCAAAGGAGAAGTAGTTGTGTGTTAAGGATGTAGTTAGTAAGGTGTATGAGAAATGAGGTAGTAAGGTGTATGAGACATGACGTAGTAGGTTTGGAGTCTGAAGGACGTTGCAAGAGAGAGTGTTCAATAATGTCAAGACCATGGACTTAAGGGATGTTGGTGCACAGGGAAATGGCATCAACAGTGATGAGCAGGGATTCAGGAGATAAAGGGGTGAGGATGGTGGAGAACCGGTGAAGGGAATGGTTGTATCTTTGAAGTGGGAGGGCTAGATATTGTGCAACAGGTTGGAGGTGTTGGTCAATGAGAGCCAAAATTCTTTCAGTGGGAGCACAATAACCAGTTACAATGGGGCATCCAGATAGTTGGGTTTGTGGATTTTAGGGATCATGTAGGAGGTGGCAGAAGGTCACAGTGCAAGTGTCATAGGAGTGAGGAAGGAAATGGGTTCAGGAGAGAGCCAGGAAGGGCCTAAAGCTGTAAGCAGGGACTAGAGGTTATGTTGGACATCAGGGATGGGATCACTCTGGCACAGTTTACAGGCGGAGGAGTCAGTAGCCGTACCATGTACCAGCTCTGTTGCTATCATTGCACAGATTTTTATATTGGCATGACTACAAACCAGCTATCTACCAGGATGAATGGCCACTGCCAAACTGTGAGCAAGAGCAAGTGGACCACCCTGTTGCTCAACATGCAGCTGAACATGCTTTCTTTGAAAGGCTGCTTCACAAGCTGGGCCATATGGATCTTTCCCTCCACCACCAGCTTTTCTGAACTGCGCAGATGGGAGTTATCCTTACAACACATTCTCCGTTCCCGAAATCGTCTCGGCCTCAACCTATTGTAACCTACTTTCCCCCATACCTTCCACTCAACAGTTTCCGTCCCCTCTGCCCTATCACCTCCTCCCAAATCATGTCTCCTCACCACCACTGCACACTGCTCTCTACCAATTCAAACAGTGATCTTTTACTCTTCTCTGCTTTCTGTTCCCTTTTTTCTCTCCTTCACTTACAACCCCATCCTCCCAACACTGCACCAGGTAGCCTTGTCTGCCACCTCTAATCACAGCATGCCCTGCTAGCCAGCACTGTTTCCTATTCCCCCATCTGTATCCTACCACCCTCCCCCTTCCACAATGGATTGTTGCTTCCATTTGATATGTTTCAGTTTCAGTCTGGCCTGAGAAGGCAATGATTGCAGTTATATGTGTGTGTGTGTGAGGTGTGCTTGCTTGTGTGAATGCGGGTGTGTTTTTCTTTTCTGATGAAAGCTTTGGCTGGAAGCTTAATGTGTAACAGTCTTTTCATTGTGCCTGTCTGTAACTCAACATATCATCTTTAGGGTGAGTAGCAATCTATTCTTTCCATAACTGTTGATATGCCAACCTGTACTTACCCATCGTTTGGAAGATTTGGATTAGCTATACTTACCTGTAAAAACTATGACTATTTTAGAGGATAAGGAACAGTAGCAGACATGCATGCACCTTATCCTCACACACGTGGACTGAATAATTCAGAAATTTCTTGGCTAGAACAATCTGAAAATATTATTTTTACCTGATGGACTTTGGCAGCCATACAAGCTCTCTCCACCAGTTTTTCCAATTTTTCAATTCTTGAAACAAAATCTTGTTCGGTTTCATTGGTTCTTGCAAAATGTTGTTCTCCATCATATCTGTCTGCTATTACTTCAACTGAATCTTTTGTATTTGCTTGATTCTGACACATATGTTTACCATCATGCATCATAGCACCTAGTGGAACAGAAGAAACTAGATTTACATGTAAGCAACAAAGTAGTAATAAACAGAAAACAGATTGAACACTAACTCAAGTGACAAAAGTTTGAAGGAATATCTTCCGACTATTTTGGTATAAGCAGCTCATGGCGTCCAGTGGATCTTTACAGTGTAATACTGCAATTATAATTTATTCACTGAGGTGTCAGCGGGTATATTGATAGTCCACAGTGTCCAATGGGCACAATATTTCAGTGATCAGACATGTTGCCATCGTCAGGTGTGTTGATGAACTGAGCTCTGACAGCAATCAGTTCGTCAACTTGCCTGACGATGGCGACATGTCTGCTTGCGAAAATATTATGACTGCTGGACACTGTGGACTGGCAGTACACCCATGGACTGTTCGATCAACATACACGATAGGAGAAACTGAATAATCACATGATTTATTCAGTTTATTAACCCAACTATTTTTGTTTCTGTAAAAATACTTTCACATTAAAATGTACAACACAAAATGCAGAGTAATATAACAGCCCAACAACAAAAAACATACACTTTTATCACCGTGTGTATAATCTGTTCTCTCTATATACAGTGCAGAATTTAACACATGCAGAACTGTTCCTGTAAAGCTACTGTTTGAACTGTCCACAACCGTGATCACAGTAGAGTCACGCATCATCGACTTTCCTTACAAGCTCAAGAATCCCAGGAGTTTGGTGTACTACTTCTGTGGCTGCCACAGTTCTACCAGCCAGTTCCATGTATGTATTGACCAAACGTGCATACAGGCCAACTCTCCTTCAGAAAAACTATTCATACTGCTATATATCAATGTTAATATGCAACTAACATGTCTGGAAACACAAATCTGAGACATAACTGAGCAGTACTGAATGCAAGCTTGAGGGTGAAACTGAAGAGAGTATTACTGTTGGTGACAGCAAGTAATGAGAGTGAATGGAACATGCATGTTCATAAAAAAGACACAGTCCACATATTGCTGACATTTGAATTATTGTGCAAGGTACTTTCATTGCAATACAGATACACAGATAACTAGTGATAAGAAATCAAATTAATCTAATCTGTAATGAGCCACTGGAGGCCATGGGTCCCCAATACCACAATACTCAAAAAATATCTCTTAACAAACTCTGAAATTTTGTTGGAGGAGATCGGGTTTACCCTGTAGATGCAGAAAGTATTAAAAATCAGTACATAAAAACAATTTTAAATATTCAACATTGAACAGCACTGCAAGTGAACATAATCACTTCTGAGGTGAAAAAGCACTGTAGATTAAAACCAAAACTGTCTTAATATCCCAAAGGTCACAAAATATTTCAAAAATATACGTACTCCGAAAATACCAAGTTTGTATAGTGCTTATGTATTTGGCTTCTAAATAATATGAAAGTTTTACTGAAAAATTAAAGGGCTTACACAAGACTGAGAGCTAATTTACATTGATTTTATTTTATACCCAGGTGGAGATGCTGTAACTGCTTGGAAAGATGTTAGAGGTCTTGACTGTTCTATAGTATGTACAAAAAAATATGGAAGTTGATATCATTTCCATAACCAAACAAAAGTACTGTTCTGACACTTCAAGCTTTCCCGGTGGATATGTTGTAAATAGTCTTCAAATATTTGCCGCTAGATCACGTTGTGTGAATTCCACAGTATTTCCTTGGAGCAACTGTCCGACATCTTCAGGTCGTTCAACCTTGTTGGTGGCTGGGTACCCAGCTACCAGCACGGCTGAACTACCTGAAGTTGTCAGACAGTTGCTCCGAGCAGATATTGTGGAATTTGCACAACGTAATCCGGTGGCAAACCCATGAAGAGTATTTACAAAAAGTACTGTTATCTGATGGTTAATGTCTACTTATTTTTTATTTACTCCTGTTTTCCCTTTATTTTTCTTCCTTGCTGGAGAAATAGGTGTGTACCTGGATGAGGACAGGGTAGTTTTCTATGTAGTTTCTAGCATGAAGCTGTGCTGTGAGACAAACTTGTTCGTTCTCACACACCCTCGTAACTGAGTATGTTAATGCGCCACTTGCAGGATATCGGGAAGTGAGCCTGATGCAGATCAAATCTGACTCATAAATAAATGAGAAGGGCAAGTTAGCCAGCCAGCCTGGACTTGGTTTTCAGATAGTCTCCCACATCCCACAGGTAAATATCGGGCTGGTTGGTACCCACGTCCCACTTCAGATACATGTTATGCAAATCTTAGAAAATGTTCTCACACTTGCACATGAGATTTACTTTAGACACACACAAATGGTTCACACAGATTACATCCTAGGGAGTGAATTAGTGACTGATAACCTTAGATGTTTAGTCCCTACAACTCATAAATCATCATCACTATAGTTCTCACTAGTCATGGCTTTTGAATCATGCAATTGGTAAAAATTGGCACTCTTACAGGGGTGTCAATTTTTGAACTTTTTCTTTCTGTAATACAGTGTAAGAAGATGCAAAAAGTAACAGGCTCAATTATTTGTAATTTTTTTTAAGTCTCAGAATAAAACAGAAGATCTCAAAAATTTTTTGAGCATTCTGGAAAGCTAGATAGTCTATACTCCAAGCTGGATGACTTTTGAACCACTTTTCCATTAGCTCAAGTGGAGAACAATGGAGGAAGGATTCAACCAGTGATGTGGAGGGTAACCTAAAATCTGCTTGAAGTGATTTAAGAAAACCATGAAAAACCTACATCAGAATAGTCAAAAGAGGATCTGAAACTGACTCTCTACAGTGCTTCTTTGCTTAATCAGACCTATAAAGATGAGTGCAGAGCCCTTGATCAATTGCAGTCATCCAAATATTCCCCAAACATGTGCAATATACGCTGAGATGACAAAAGTCATGGGTACCTCCTAATATCATGTCAGACCTCCTTTTGCTCGGCGTAGTGCAGCAACTTAACGTGGCACGGACTCAACAAGTTGTTGGAAGTCCCCTGCAGAAATATTGAGCCGTCAATAATGGTGGAAGTATTGCCAGTGCAGGAATTGGGGCACAAACTACTGACCTCTCGATTATGTCCCTTAAATGTTCAATGGGATTTATGTCAGGCAATCAAGTGGCCGATTCATTTGCTTGAACTGTCCTGAACGTTCTTCAAACCAATTGCGAACAATTGTGTGGCCCAGTGACGTGGCGCATGGTCATATATAAAAATTGCATTGTTGTTTGGCAACATGGAGTCCATGAATGGTTGCAAATGATCTCCAAGTAGCTGAGCATAACCATTTCCAGTCAAGGGATAGTTTATACTACATCACACCATTTTGGAGCCACCACCAGCTTGCACAGCGCCTTCTTGACAACTTGGGTCCATGGCCTCATGGGGTGTGTGCCACACTTTAATGGCATCTGTGCCATGCTTTAACCCTACTATAAACCTTACCAACTGAAATTGGGACTCATCTGACCAGGCCATGGTATTTCTGTCATCTAGGATCCAACAGATAAGGTTACGAGTCCAGGAGAAGTGCTGCAGGCAATGTTGTGCTTCTGCTGCCATAGTTCATTAACGCCAAATTTTGCCACAATGTCCTAAAGGATACGTTCATCATAAGTCCCACCATGATCTCTATGGTTATTTCTCACAGTGTTGCTCGTCTGTCAGCACTGTCAACTGTATACAAATGCTGTTGCTCTCAAACATTAAGTGAAGGCTGTCGGCCACTGCTTTGTCCATGGTGAGAGGTAATGTCTGAAACTGGGTATACTCAGCACACACTGACACTATGGATCTCAGAATATTGAATTCCCTAACGATTTCTGAAATGGAATGTCCCATGCACCTAGCTCCAACTACCATTCTGCATTCAAAGCCAGTTAATTCCTGTCATGCATCCATAGACATGTCGGAAAGCTTTTCACGTGTATCACGTGAACACAAATTATTGCTCCACCAATGCACTGTCCTTTTATACCTTGTGTACGTGACACTGCTGTCATCTGTATATGTGCATATCGCTATCCCATGACTTATGTCACCTCACTGTAAATACCAATGTTACCAGGCTGTGTTTTTGATACTTAAAACAATCATTATGTATTTTTTGAACTAATGATTAATTTTGCATTTCACACACTACACCATCCTCCCACTATCTTCTGTGCTCTTGAAAACATGACAATACCCCCACCAAAGTTCATATTATTGAACTACCACAAAAACCGTGAATAATTCAATCTTCATAAGGTTGCTTGCCTGGATAAAAAAAGCTTATGAGTATTCAATTACAAAGACTTAGCCTCCTTTTTAGACATGCCAGCTTCTTGGGTACGGCTGCGAGCAGTGCTTGTGGTTGAGGAATTCTCCATTCTCAGAAGACTGTTACAGCTGTAGGACAGGATGTCTAAGAATCAATTACCCCTCAAGTAGTGTGGAACAGTGTGTAAAGTTTACACACAATCCATCAATACATGTTTGTTGCATCTGTATTAGTAATATATTACTTTTAATAATTAACATCTGTATTCCATGTATTGTTAATGTACTTAAGATGAAAAGAAACACCGCTGCGTGTGTCTATGTATTGCATCATCCATAATTCATAAGGTAAACTGTGGAAGGGTGAGTATAACTTTGTGAAATACCCTGTAGTTCTTGAGCAAAATAGAGTGCAGCAGGCTCGTAAGAACAACTTTAAGGTTAAGTTGATAGGAAATTCAAACTGAAAGAAAAGAGTTCTGCTGCTAGGTACCTGTCATGGGAGGGGCGTTGGCCAAATGCTACCGGAAAAGCTACGAGGTGCATTCAAGTTCTAAGGCCTCCGATTTTTTTTCTCCGGACTGGAAAGAGATAGAAACATGTGCATTGTTTTAAAATGAGGCCGTGTTCATTGTCAATACGTCCCAGAGATGGCAGCACCGTACGGCAGATGGAATTTTAACACCAGCGGTGAGAATGAGAACTGTTTTAAATACTTAAAATGGCGACATTTTCCTTACTTGAACAGCGTGCAATAATTCGTTTTCTGAATTTACGTGGTGTGAAACCAATTGAAATTCATCGACAGTTGAAGGAGACATGTGGTGATGGAGTTATGGATGTGTCGAAAGTGCGTTCGTGGGTGCGACAGTTTAATGAAGGCAGAACATCATGTGACAACAAACCGAAACAACCTTGGGCTCGCACAAGCCGGTCTGACGACATGATCGAGAAAGTGGAGAGAATTGTTTTGGGGGATCGCCGAATGACTGTTGAACAGATCGCCTCCAGAGTTGGCATTTCTGTGGGTTCTGTGCACACAATCCTCCATGACGACCTGAAAATGCGAAAAGTGTCATCCAGGTGGGTACCACGAATGCTGACGGACAAACACATGGCTGCCCGTGTGGCATGTTGCCAAGCAATGTTGACGCGCAACGACAGCACGAATGGGACTTTCTTTTCGTTGGTTGTGACAATGGATGAGACGTGGATGCCATTTTTCAATCCAGAAACAACGCGCCAATCAGCTCAATGGAAGCACACAGATTCACCGCCACCAAAAAAATTTCGGGTAACCGCCAGTGCTGAAAAAATTGATGGTGTCCATGTTCTGGGACAGCAAGGGCGTAATCCTTACCCATTGCGTTCCAAAGGGCACTACGGTAACAGGTGCATCCTACGAAAATGTTTTGAAGAACAAATTCCTTCCTGCACTGCAACAAAAACGTCCAGGAAGGGCTGCGCGTGTGCTGTTTCACCAAGACAACGCACCCGCACATCAAGCTAACGTTACGCAACAGTTTCTTTGTGATAGCAACTTTGAAGTGATTCCTCATGCTCCCTACTCACCTGACCTGGCTCCTAGTGACTTTTGGCTTTTTCCAACAATGAAAGACACACTCTGTGGCCGCACATTCACCAGCCGTGCTGCTATTGCCTCAGCGATTCTCCAGTGGTCAAGACAGACTCCTAAAGAAGCCTTCGCCGCTGCCATGGAATCATGGCGTCAGCGTTGTGAAAAATGTGTACGTCTGCAGGGCGATTACGTCGAGAAGTAACGCCAGTTTCATCGATTTCGGGTGAGTAGTTAATTAGAAAAAAAATCGGAGGCCTTAGAACTTGAATGCACCTCGTATTTCTACCAGGTCACAAGCACCATGAAACCTAGTGACAGAGAACACAGAGGCTTGGTGCAGGGAATTTGATGAAGATAAATCAAGCAGTCATAGTAGGGGGAGCAGCAAACAATGTGGCTAGCAGCTTGGAGTTCGGCATTCAAGGTGACATGGAGGAAATAGGAGCAGCAACAGCACACATTTGTCTTGGGTTTGTGTAGTTTTTGCAATGCCATGACTAGCCCTGGCTTAACACAGCTGTGTAAACAAAGAGCTGAGTTGATTTCTTTTGACTGAAATAAAGTCTCTTATCTGTGCTGTACCAGTTGTTGCAATTGGGAGATGGGGATACAGAAATTATTGCCTGCGCCTGTTTAGAAAGGGGGAAGGACAGATTAGCTGAGCATCTTACAGACAGAGTAAAAAGGGGGGTTGGTTTGTTTCATCGGCACATTACGCGGCCGAAAAAACAAAGCTTCTTATATGTCTATATGTGGAGGATTCTGAAGTGATAGATATTCTGTATGTCTCTGACTACCGTGTAACCAGAGGAATAGAGAAGTTAAATATAGAAGATTACAGACCAGTATCATCATCATCATCATGTAGAGCAAATGTGGAGAAAGGAGGAGTTGTAACATATTTAAAAGTTGAGCACAAAGTCAAAAATATTGATACAAGAAATTTTTGTGTGGATCAGAACCTAGAACCATGTGCTTGCAAGTTGTTACTGCAGATACTTCTCTTGTAACTGTAACAGCCTGCAGATCCCCTCTAGAAATCTCACTGCATTATTGAGCCACCGTTCAGACAAGAAGAAACAGTTAGTAGTTGGTGGAGATTTCAGTGTAGATTTCTTTAGAGATTCTGACAGGAAAACGAACTGGAGTAATTAGTCGTCTGTTGTTGGTAAATTTCCCAACTTGCATACAGCAAGATAGCAGGACTCTTTCTGACAAAACTTTTATAAGCAGTGCTCAGGCTGAAACAATTAATGTGAACTCAATAATTACTGGACTCTCTGATTGTGATTCACTATTAAAGGAAATAAACAAAGTAGTAGCTTGCAACTGTGAGGTATGTTCATATGAAGCAGTGAGGCTTTTTAATGAGAACAGGGTACAATGTTTTAAGAATATATGTAAAGAGGTAGTGCGGGATGAGATGCATAAAAGTATGCTAATGCAAATTCCAACATGTTCCATAGTACATTTGTGTCAATATTTGAAAATAGCTTTCCAAAAAGTTACGCAGAATGTCCAATAAGAAAATAGTAGAGAAAATTTTAGTGACTGGGGAGAAATCACAAAATCAGTCCCACAAACTTCAATTTTGGGTGTACTCTTATTCTTATACATCTCACTGACTTCTACTTAACATTCATCAAGCAGAATTGGTACTTTTTCCAGGTGACACTAGTCTTACAATACATTCCATTAGAGAGAAAGCTATAGAATACATTATTAATGTTTTTCATAGAATTATTAAGTGGTTCTTTGGAAATGGGCTCTCTCTTAATTTCAAGCACACACACTATTTTCCGTTCCATACAACAAATAGAGACATACCAACAACGGATGTAGCACATGAACAGGAATCAGTAAAAGGGGTAGGACGCTCCAAAACTTTGGGTTTACACACTGATGAAAACTTGAACTGGAGGAAGCATATTACTGAACTGCTCAAACAATTCAGTTCAGCTATTTTTGCTCTTCGTGTAATTGCTAGTCTTGGATACAGACGAATCAATCTCCCGACATATTCCATATTTCCACTCAATAATGTCTTATGGAATAATTTTATGGGATAACTCATCAATTAGAAAGAGAGCATTGACCGCACAAGAGTGAGCAGTAAGTATATGTGCAGTGATCACCCAAAGTCATTATGGTAGGAGCCTTTTCAAGGAGTTACGGCATTTTAACTGCACAATCACAATCCACATATTCCCTGATGAAATTGATCATAAATACCCCATCAGAATTCGAGATGAACAGCAATGTCCATACCTACAACGCTAGAGGAAAATAATGACTTTTATTACCCAATAATAAAGCTTTTATTGGCTCAGGAAGGAGTTCAATATGCAGCAATAAAAATTTTTAATCATTTGTCCAATACCATAAAATTTCTAACAGGTAGCAAACCAAACTTTAAATCCAACCAATAATCGTTTCTCCTGGACAAGTCGTCCTATTCCAGTGTTGAATTTGTATTTGAGAACAGGTAGCCAGCATAAAAAAAAGCTTGATTTTAGGTGTAGCTACATGATTTTGATTAAAAAAATTATATGTTTATTAATGTTAACATTCATCGCACGCGCACACACACACACACACACACACACACACACACACACACACTCACTACTGGCCATTAAAATTGCTACACCACGAAGATGACGTGCTACAGATGCGAAATTTAACCGACAGGAAGAAGATGCTGTGATATGCAAACGATTAGCTTTTCAGAGCATTCACACAAGGTTGGCGCCCGTGGTGACACCTACAACGTGCTGACATGAGGAAAGTTTCCAACCGATTTCTCATACACAAACAGCAGTTGACCGGCGTTGCCTAGTGAAACGTTGTTGTGATGCCTCGTGTATGGAGGAGAAATGCGTACCATCACATTTCCGACTAAGGTCGGATTGTAGCCTATCACGATTACGGGGTATTGTTTCGTGACACTGCTGCTTGCGTTGGTCGAGATCCAATGACTGTTAGCAGAATATGGAATCGGTGGGTTCAGGGGGGGTAATACAGAACGCCGTGCTGGATCCCAACGGCCTCGTATCACTAGCGGTCGAGATGACAGGCATCTTATCCGCATGGCTGTAACGGATCATGCAGCCATGTCTCGATCCCTGAGTCAACAGATGGGGACATTTGCAAGACAACAACCATCTGCACGAACAGTTCGACAACGTTTGCAGCAGCATTGACTATCAGCTCCGAGACCATAGCTGTGGTTACCCTTGACGCTGCATCACAGACAGGAGCGCCTGCGATCGTATAATCAACGACGAACCTGGGTGCACGAATGGCAAAACGTCATTTTTTCGGATGAATCCAGGTTCTGTTTACAGCATCATGATGATCGCATCTGTGTTGGCAACATCACAGAGAATGCACATTGGAAGCGTGTACTCGTCATCGCCATGCTGGCGTACCACCCAATGTGGTGGTATGGGGTGCCACTGGTTACACGTCTCGGTCACCTCTTGTTCGCATTGACGGCACTTTGAACAGTGGACATTACAACATCTGGTCAATGGTGGCTGAGCAACTGGCTCATGGCAATATGCCAGTCATTACTCTTGATGAACTGTGGTATCATGTTGAAGCTGCATGGGCAGCTGTACCTGTACACGCCATCCAAGCTCTGTTTGACTCAATGCCCAGGTGTATCAAGGCCGTTATTACGGCCAGAGGTGGTTGTTCTGGGTACTGATTTCTCAGGATCTACGCACCCAAACTGCATGAAAATGTAATCACATGTCAGTACTAGTATAATATATTTGTCCAATGAATACCTGTTTAACATCTGCATTTACTCTTGGTGTAGCAATTTTAATGGCCAGTAGTGTGTGTGTGTGTGTGTGTGTGTGTATATATATATATATAAACTAACTGGTTCTGTATCATCATTCATATGACCTATGGAACATGTAACTAACTGACGTTGGGGATTCAGTGAGTCTCCAGTTTGGAGATCTATGAAGAAGGGAAGTGCTGGACCATGTTCTGGTGACCTGCGTTCCTTCATGTGTCTACCCTGAACACCCCAGTCCAACCCACCACACCCTCAGAACAGAATTTATCCCTTAATATGGCTTTACCACACTTAGATGTGCTACACATTTAATATTTGTTCCTAATCCACTTCATTTACAAATAAATATTAATTTTATACCATTAAAACACTATTTTTAATAGACTGCCATTTTTCTATCCCCTGCAATACGAAAACTATTTGTCCTGCACAAATATTGAATAGGACCTTTTTTGTAGTTTAATTTTGCAGTGGGAAACATTTTCACTAGAAGGTGCAGTTTTAGTTATTTAAGAAAACATAAAAAAGTGCTTCTTCATCTAATTTACCAAACACACAAATATTTCTTTTTGTTTTAGTTGCTCTTTGCCTTTGGTAATCATTGCTGCTGCAACTGCCTCATGGCTATTGATAACAGTTTTGATGCAGGCATCCTGAAATAAGTCATGTCTATTTCTATGATAAGATCAAATTCATTTCTGTTATGAGTGTGGTTGTGAACCATACTTCCTAGGTAATTTTCAGAGAAGGCATTTAGTAATGTTTTACAAAATGTCTTGTGACACTAACCATTAACGAAACTGTAATTATTCCAATTGTTGGACGATTTAAGTCTCCTCTGATGATTACAGTATAACAGAGAACTTGCGTATGAACCAACTGAGGTATTCTATAAAGTTTTCAGTTACATCAGGTCATGATGTCTGGTGGTCAACAGAAGGTCCAGTCATAATTTTGTGTCCACCACTGATACTGAGTATTGCCCACACAATTTTGCAAGCAGCTTCAATTTCTATCTTGGTGGATTTGAGTTTGTCTACTGCGAAAAATACACCACCTCTTGTTCGCATTAGGCTGTTGCTGTTGTGGTGTTCAGCCTGAAGATGCAGCTCTCTTCCGTGTGAGCTCTTAATCTCTGAATAACTGCAACCTACATCCTTCTGAATCTGCTTACTATATTCATCTCTTGTTCTTCCTCTATGATTTTTATCCCCCACACTTCCCTCTAATACTAAAGTGGTGATCCTTTGATGTCTCATAATGTGTCCTATCAACAGAGCCCTTCTTCCGGTCAAGTTGTGCCACAACTTGTCTCCCCAAATCTCTTCAGTACCTCCTTATTAGTTATGTGATCTAACCACCTAATCTTCAACATTCTTGTGTAGCACCACATTTCAAAAGCGTCTATTCCCTTTTTGTCTAACTGTTTATCGTTCATGTGTCACTTCCATATGTGTGTACACTCCAGACAAATACTATCAGAAACACTTACATATATACTAGATTTTTGTTTTGTTTAGTATTGTTTTAGGCTGCAAAAAGAACTCAGGTCATAAGCACCTATGCTGTAACTTTAGAATACTAAAAAGTAAAAGAAGTTAAAAGTGACTATACATTAAGCCTAATCAACAGAAGGAAAGAGAGCTAAAAACAAGGGCTTCCCCTTGGAGAAAAGTCCACAAAATAAACCCAGTGTTCTGGAAGCTGATATCAAAAATGGTCAGTGCCAATGATGAAAGCACACCCAAAATCAGAGTTGTTCTTAGAGTCATCAGTGTACACAAAGATGGTATCAGTAAGTTGTGTGCAAAGGTTGACAAACATACAGCAATAGATCAAATCCGGAGTAGTATCATTGGGCAGCCACACGAAGCAAGGCAGTGAAGGGTCCACACCCATCAGGAACATGGTACGTAGTGTGAAGTTAAGCTGCCAGAGCAGTAGCCGAAAGTGAACTCCAGAAGGTAACAGAGAAGAAGGACACGGCCCATACTGGCAGTCATGGAAAAAGGAGGCACAGGATGGGTGGCTAGGGATGGCAATCAAATGGCATGCATATCTGCTGAGGAGGACATCACGCCAGTATGATAGTGGTAGTTTAGCAGCTTCTTCATAGGGACCCTTAGCTGCGTGGAATGTATTCCACGATGGTGGATTGTGTTAAGATGATGTAAGATGGACGGACATGCAGAGGAATACACGTAACACCCATAGTCTAGTTTTGAACAGACAAGGGATCAGTACAAATGGAGGAGAGTAGTCTGATCTGCTCCCCAGGAAGTGCCGCTTAGGACACATAGGACACTGAGGGACCAGATACAGCATGTGGCCAGGTAAGACACATGGGAAGACCAAGAAAATTTCCTACTGAGCATGAGCCCCAAGAAATTTGTAGTTTCAGTGAATGGAAGAGCAAAAGCCCTAGATGTAAAGGCAGTGGAAGAAACACATGGCCTGCCAGAAATTCATACAAATGGTTTTGCCAGTGGAAAAGTGAAAGCCATCGTGGGTGCACCACTAGTAAAGACAACCGAGACATCACTGAAGATGCCACCCAAGGAGATAAGTTCGTGGAGAACTGCAATAGATCACAAAGTCATTGATGAAAAGGGAGCCAGAGAGGCCTGGTGGGAGACTACCCATAATAGGTTAATGGCTAGAGCCAAGAGTATAACACTCAGGATGGAGCCTTGAGGCACCCTGTTCTCTGGATGAAGGTGGCTGGCACAGCCAATCCCATATCCTCCTCAAAAATTTGATCTTTCACAAATTCCTGAGGGAAAAGGGGCAGGTGGCCTCAGAAGTCCCTTGTGTATAGAGTATGGAGGATACCAATCCTCAGCTAGCTTTTTTGCTATCTTAAAGAACGCGATGACACTGCACACGTAACTATTTATAATGAATACAGTTTGCCACTGTAGGTTGATGGTTAAAAATGCATAGAGCATATCTCCTTGTGCGAATCGCATCGCGACACGCCTCAGTCCACTAGGGGACTGGAACATGGCGTGGTAAAGAAGATGTGCAAGGTATGGAACATTCTGCGGTGGTAAGGATAATGTTCATAAGGTACCCTACTTGGTCATCACAACTGGGGAAATATTCTTCGAAGGTCAACAGGAAGGAGTAAAGCCTCCAGTTGGCCTTAGGGAGTTGCCAACTGGGTTTACACGCAGGTGGGGTAGGAGTCAGCAAACACACAGCGCAAAGAAAATAGTTACTCGAGTGTTTATCAGAGTGAACGGATCACTCGAGATGACGGGGACACTGGGCAGTGTGGAATGAGATTCAAATGGGAGTCTGAAAGGAATGTGGGTGCTTCAGTGTTAAGACAGATGAGTCTGAGTTAATTGAGAAGACCAGCCAAGAGGAAACCTCTCGGATAGGACCTCAAAGAGCCCCAAAGAGGATGGTGGGCGTTTAAGTCACCGAGCAGCAAAAATGAGTGTGGGAGTTGACAATCAGCTGGAGTAGGTCTGCACTGGTGACAGCGAACGACGAAGGGATGTAGACGTTACAAAGAGAAAACGTGAAACAAAGAAGGAAAAATGCAGACTGCAATAGCTTGCAGCTGGATATCAATAAGATGGTTTTGCTATGGATGCCATACCGAATGGGCAGCATGAGATGGAATTCCATACACAGGAGGGGAGGGGTGTGGGAGTGGGGGGTGGGGGGGAGCTCAGAGTGGACTGGGAAGAAATGGGAGAGATCAATGTGGCCGCGAGGACGCAATTTCGTTTCCTGGAGGCAGCAAACAACCAGATGCTGGAATTCCAAGAGCAGCCATAGTTTCTCCTTGTTGGAACTAATGCAATGAATGTTCCACTGGTGAAAAGTCACAAAAGGGAATGGGGAGGAGGAAACACATGAAAGGCAGTCACCTCAGTGGCTGCCAAGTGCCAGCCTTCGAAGTCTCACAGCTACAGGGTGCAGAGACTGGAGGATCCTGTTCCATCAAATAGATGGAGGCATTGGCGATCTCCCTGGGTCCGTCTGTGAACTTCAGGGTAGAAAAATGATAGGCAGTGCGCAATGGCGAAACTGAGTTTGGCCAGATGAGGGTATCACCATTGAACAATATCTCACAGAGTTAGGGAAGGAGACGACCATTTGCCTCTGTTTGATTTCTTAGAGCCTTTATGGCTGGCAGATGAGGACTCATATGTTTGTTGGTTGGATGAATGAATGTAATATGTCTTCGTGGGACTGTCCTTACCAGCCTGCCAGATGTGTACCAGGTAATTTCCCTACTGGAAGCGACGATTTGGGGGCTTTTTGCGCAACTGTAGGAGGAGGAGATGGGGTTGCTACCAGGATACTGGAGGATATCACAACTGCAGTACTGAATAGGTCACAAGTCTGCATGGCCATATGTTTCATGGAGTGAGGCATAGCGAGAAGAGTACTATACTGCCAGATGGCAAAATGCAGGGCTTTTGACTAGCCAAATACTTGTGAGTGACAGGGTAGACTGCCTGCCCATCGAGATAAATGGGACAGTCGTGGGATTAGATGGCTGGCTGCCATTACAATAAATTGATACAGCAGAAAGAAGGAGGCACGAAATCACCTCCATT
Source organism: Schistocerca serialis cubense (assembly GCF_023864345.2). NCBI lineage: Eukaryota > Metazoa > Arthropoda > Insecta > Orthoptera > Acrididae > Schistocerca > Schistocerca serialis. Next base: position 79,749,506 of record NC_064642.1, on the reverse strand, counting down.
AGCACCTCTACCACAACTAAAACATTTGGGCATATTTCAACAGGACACATAAATGTGGTTATAACGTTGACATTGGTAGTAACACATTGGGTTTGAAATGTATGGTCGGATTGGGATGACTTCATATCCTGCCTCAATCTTTGATGGAAGCACTACTCAATCAAACGTGAGAAAAAGAGCACATGTAGGCATTAAGTTTGCATCAACCTTTTTCATTACACGATAGGTTGCACTGACACACAGATCAGAGAGATGATTTTGGATTTCCACCTTGCTCAGACCACCAAGCAGCAGAGGGCAAATAACACCAAACAAAGAATTCGGCGTACAATTGTCCTTGACACGAACAGGATAGCCATGGAGAAGCGAAGCTGTAAGCAATTGTTGGCCTTGAAAATCACAATTGGTCTCCAGAAGCAAAATCCCATTACATAAGCCAGAGCAGTATTTCACAGGGCCCGCAACTGCATCAACAGCTTTCTGAATAATAAATGGATCACTTGTAGCGAAAGACTGACTTCCTTGAGTAGCTGACACCATGAGACAGAGAGGTGCCACTGGGAGAGTAACTGAATCTTTAGTCTCATTCTGTGTAAGCTTAGTAGACTTTGAGTGACATGGAGATGGTTGGTTCATTGTGAAAAAATCTCTCACGATTGCCAGCATCTCCAATGGTACGTTCCTTCCAACTGGTGGCCCCCTCAGAGGGAGGGCTCACCTGCCTTAGGTGATTGTTCACACCACATGCCACACCTCCCGAACTTCAGACAAAGGGACCAATTGGCAACTGGGAAGATAACAGCTCAGCCACTCACCCCTCCCTGTAACTGGCTTGTACCGGAGGGTACATGCGAACCCTATCTGTTGACCCAGGGCTGGGAATTATGTGTTACCCAGTCACCTGTCATGTATCAAATGTGTGGGTCAGCCTTTAGGAGTGCACAGGGAGGAAGAAGAAACAAAGAGCAACCTGAAATGATAAGTGGGGGAAGGGGAGGAGATGAGGAATGAAGAAAGTAAGAAAAAACAGATGAGGGACTGTTCAGTTGCCAGGTCATCAAAACTTCAGAAGGTGTTCCTGAAAATATATAAGACTTGTTTCCCAAGGAAGGGGAAAAATAATAACAGAAGGATACACATGCAGCATGGACATGGAAGAGGTGCTGCAAATGCTGTGGCCACGTGGTGGCCAAGCACGAACTCACCACAGAGTGGTAAGCCCCTGGGGATCTATATTCAATGACAACAAATTTCCCTTCTTCAGAAATGCTTTTCTTGTCATTACCATACTACATTTTATATCCTCTCTACTTTGGCCATGATCAAATATTTTGCTGCCAAATAGCAAAACTCATCTGCTACTTGTGTCTCATTTCCTAATCTAATTCCCTTAGCATCATCTGATTTACTTCGACTACATTCCATTATTCTTGTTTTGCTTTTGATGATTTTCATCATACATCCTCCTTTCAAGACAATCTCCATTCTGTTCAACTACTCTTCACAGTCCTTTGCTGTCTCTGACAGAATTACAATGTCATCGGCAAACCTCATTTCTTTAATGCTTGTTCAATGTACAGACTGAATAACATCATCAGAGATATGCTACAACCCTGTCCCACTCCCTTCTCAACTTTCATGCCGCTCAACTGCTATTACTGTCGTCTGGTTTCTGTACAAGTTGCAAACAGCCTTTCACTTCCTGTGTTTTACCCCTGCTACCTTCAGAATTTCGAACAGTGTGTTCCAGTCAACATTGTCAGCAACCGCTTTCTTTGGAATTGTAATTATAATATTCTTTTTGCAGTCTGAGGTATTGTGACTGTCTCATACATCTCGAATACTAGATTTTTTTTTATGGCTGGCTCTCCCAAAGCTATTAGTAGTTCTGACGGAATTCTGTCTACTCCCAGGGCCTTGTTATGACTCAGGTCTTTCAGTGAACTGTTAAGTTCTTCTCGCAGTATAATATCTCCCATCTCTTCCTCATATACGTTCACCTCCCTTTCTATAACATAGCCTTCAAATTCATCTCCTTTGTACAGACCCTCTATATACTCCTTTTCTCTCTCAGCTTTCCCTTGCTTACTTAGGACTGATTTTCCCTCTGAGCTCTTGATATTCATACAGCTGCTTCTCTTTTTCCCAAAGGCCTCTTTAATTTTCATTTAGGCAGTATCACCCTTACCCCTAGTGAAATATGCTTCTAAATCCTTACATCTGTCTTCTAGCCATTCCTGCTTAGACATTTTACACTTTCTGCCAATCTCATGTTTAAATGTTTGTATTCCATTTCATCTGCTTCAATTTTATATTTTCTCCTTTCAGCAATCAAGTTCAGTATCTCTTGTGTTATCCACGGATTTCTATTAGGCTTGGTCTATTTACCCATTTGAGCCTCTGCTGCTTTCACTATTTCATCTCTTCAAGCTACCCATTTGTCTTCTACTGTATTCCTTTCCCCTAGTCTAGTCAACCATTGCCTAATGCAACTGCAGTCTCAGGCAAATGAAAGCACACTGCGAGCAGCAGCACCAGAGCATGATGGGAGAGGTGTCTGGGTGGGCATATGGAGGAGGCTGGGGTGGGGAAGGGGAGGTATAGTATGGTGGGGAGTGGCAGACAGTGAAGTGCTGCAGGTTAGACAGAGGGCAGGAGAGATGTGGGGTGGGAGGGAGGGAGGGGGGGGGGGGGGGAGTAGCGTGTGTGTATGTGTGTGTATTGTTGACGAAGGCCAGTGGATGAAAGCTTTAATTGTGAGTCTTTTTGTTGTGCCTATCTGTGACTCAGCACTCCGCTTTATGGTGAGTGGCAACTTTCCTTCTAATAATATTGTTACATTCCATCCTGGATTTTCCATTGTTTAATTTCTTTTATCTCCTCATACATTTCTTCAATTTCTTCATTGTCTGTAGAGCTAATTAGCAAATCAATTTGTACTATTGTGGTATGTGTGGGCTTTGTGACTATCTTCACAATGATAATGTGTTCACTATGCTGTTCATAATAGCTACCTGCATCTTTATTTTCTTATACATTATTAAACCCACTCCTGCATTACTCCTATCTGATTTTGTTTTTATAGCCCTATAATCACCTGACCATAAGTCCTGTTACTCCTGCCGAACTTCACGAATTCCCACTACATCTAACTTTTTTAACTATCCATGCCCCTATCTAAAGTTTCTAATCTACCTCTAATCTCCTCAATCTAGTTACTTCAACATCACTGTCAACACCTATCTGCCACATCCTGGTGCATAAAGCTTTTCAAGACCTCAGCATGCATTAAGGCCTGCAGTTATGAACATCTATGTTTCTCCAGTATATTTACTAATTATCTATAATCACCCTTTGTTAAATCATTTCAGTTTCCCATCTTCTGAAATAATGCAAAATACTTCATCAATCCATCAACCACCCATCTGACTGGCTATGTGTACTGGCCACCTCCATTTTATTTTCATTACATAATAATGTTTTCCTCTCCAGTTTCTTCCCCAACCTATATGATTGAACATATAGCGTATCAAGCAAAATTTGCAACAGGATTGAGGATTTTATGGCGAGGAGAACCCAGGGTTCTATCTCGGATAAAGAATCATCGACAGATGTAGAAGTATGTTCGGGTGTGCCTCAGGAAAGTATGCAGGGACCCTTGCTGTTCATGTTGTATGTTAATCACCTTGCAGACAACATAAACAGCAACCACAGTCTTTTTGCAAACAACACAGTTATCTATAATGAAACACTGTCTAAAAGAGGCTGCACAAATATTAAGTCAGATCTTGACAAGATTTTAATGTGGTGCAAAGATTGGCAACTTGCTTTAAATATTCAGAAACGTAAAATTGTGCACTTCACAAAATGGGAAAAAATGTAGCATCCTATGATTATAATATAAGTGAGTCACAGTTGGCCAACTCACACAAACACTTAGGTGTAAAATTTTGTAGGGATATGATATTGAATGATCACACAGGCTCAGTCATGGGTAAAGCAGGTGATAGACTTCGGTTTGTTGGTGGAAAACTGGGGAAATGCTGTCTACAAAGGAGATTCTTACAAAATATGCATGCAAACTATTCTAGAATATTGCTTAAATGCATGGGACCTGTAGCAAATAGGACTAACAGGGTATATTGAAGGTACACACAGGATGAATGGTCACAGATTTGTTTGACCTGTGGGACCGTGCCAACAGAAGAGATGCTAAAGAACCTGAAATGACAGACTCTTGAAGATAGACGTACACTGTATCGAGAAAGCCTACTTACTAAGTTCAAGAATGGACTTCTCTAGGAACATACAACTATCTCCTACATATCACTCACATAGCAATCATGAGAACAAGATTACATTAATTACAGCATGCACAAAGGAATTTAAGCAATCACTCTTCCCCGTGCTCCATACGTGAACGAAATGGGAAGAAACCCTAATAACTGTTATAATGTGACGTATCCTCTGCCATGGTACGCAAAGTACAGATGCAGATATATTTGTTTACCTCTCTCAAAGTAATTTCCATAAACAATGTATCTCTTTTGCTTGTTAAATACCAACAGTTCGTGAATGATTTTTGCATTAAAAATCCATGACCTATTGCCATAAGTACAAAACTTGTAACACAATTATTGCAAGCTTTTATTTTTAGATATATTGGAAGCTTAGTTTTGAAAATCCTATTTAATTTATATGAATGCATGGTATCTGTTCTTTTGGACATGTCCAAAAGGACAGACACTGCGTGCAATCCACAGCTGTGAAACATTATATGTAAACTGAAGGCGATCACTGCTGCCAGCTGTAGTGGGACATTATTTGGAATCAGTGGTGATGAGCGAAAATGGGTAATGGACCGGGATTCGAACCCAGGATCTCCTGTTTACTAGGCAGATACATTAACCACTATGCCATATGGGACACAGCGTTATTGCAACTTCTCAGACTATCTCTGTACGCCTCACGGCTGATCCACACTCCCACCAAGTGCCACCTGAAAATAAGCAAAGTAGACTAATTTTCATGTTGAACGATCACTCACTTCAGATACCAGTCGAATAGTAAAAATGGCAGCATTAAGTCTTTGAACAAGATCCTGAACGTGGGCTTTCCACGACAGTTTACCACCTAGAAATTTTACTGTTCAGTTTCACTAATCATATGCCCATTCTGTGAAATTAAAACGCCAGGTTTTGTAGAATTGTGTGTTAGAAACTCTAAAAACTGAATCTTACTGTGGTTTGGTATTAGTTTATTTTCTACAAGCCATGACCTTAGATCATGAACTGCACTATTTGAAACCGAGCCAATGTTGCGCACAACATCCTTTACTATCAAGAGGGCATATCATTTATATAAATAAGGAAAAGGAGTGGCCTCAACGCTGACCCCTGGGGCAGCCCCCACTTGGCCATACCCCACTCAGACCCCACTCACAACCATTCTCAACATTGTGAATAATGACCTTTTGCTGTCTGCTGCTAAAGTAAGAGGTGAACCAACTGTGAGCTACTCCCCATATTCTGTAATGGTCTAACAGTCATAATGAAATACCTATGAATTAAAGTCTGTATTTTTGAGTTCAACAGTTTCAAACTTTCCTACAGACTTTATTGGCTTCATTTTGATCATAAGATGTTATATTTCATACTCATCCAAACAAAAATCGAGTTAATATCAGTTCCCATCTGCACAATTCAGAAAAGCTGGTGGTGTTTGGGGGAAGGATCCATATGGCACAGGCTGTGAAGCAGTCATTGAGATGAGGGATATCATGTTTGGCAGCGTGTTCAGCAACAGGGTGGTCCACTTGTTTTTTGGCCACAGTTTGTCAGTGGCCATTCATGCGGACAGACAGCTTGTTGGTTGTCATGCCTACATAGAATGCAGCACACTGGTTGCAGCTTAGCTTACAAATCACATGACTGGTTTCACAGGTAGCCCTGCCTTTGATGGGATAGGTGATGTTAGTGACTGTAATGGAGCAGGTGGTGGTAGGAGGATGTATGGGACAGGTCTTGCATTTAGGTCTATTACAGTGGCATGAGCCATGAGGTAAGGGATTGAGATCAGGGGTTGTGTAAAGATGGACGAGTATATTGTGTAGGTTCAGTGGACGGCAGGATAATACTGTAGGACGGATGGGAAGGATATAGGGCAGGACATTTCTCATTTCAGGGCACAAGGAGAGGTAATCGAAAGCCTGGTGGAGAATGTAATTCAGTTGCTCAGTTCCAGATGGTACTGAGTAACAAGGGGAATGCTCCTCTGTGGCTGGACTTTGGGAGGTTGTGGGAGACTGGAAAGATAAGGCACGAGTGACTTGTTTTTGTACAAGGTTGAGGGGATAATTATGGCCAGTGAAAGCGTCAGTGAGACCCTCGGTATATTTTGAGAGGGACTGCTCATCATTGCAGATGCGATGACCACGGGTGGCTAGGCTGTACGGAAGGGACTTCTTGGTATGGAATGTGTGGCAGCCGTCGGAGTGGAGGTCGGAGAGCTTCACCCAGTCCTACTCAACCCAACAATCCACCTTCCTAGGTGTCGACCTTCACCTCAGAGATGGTTATATCAGCACCTCCATCCATATCAAACCTACTAACCACCAGCAATACCTCCACTTCGACAGCTGCCACCTATTCCATACCAAGAAGTCCCTTCCACACAGCCTAGCCACCCGTAGTCATCAAATCTGCAGTGACCAGTGGTCCCTCTCAAAATATACCAAGGGTCTCACTGCAGCCTTCACTGACCGTACTTATCCTCCCAACCTTGTACAAAAACAAATCTCCCGTGCCTTATCTTTCCAGTCTCCCACCACCTCCCAAAGTCCCATAGTCCGGCCACAGAGGAGCATTCCCCTCGTAACTCAGTACCATATGGGACTGGAGCAACTGAATTACATTCTCCACCAGGGTTTTGATTACCTCTCCTTGTGCCCTGAAATGAGAAAGTCCTGCCCACTATCCTTCCCACCCATCCTACAGTATTATTCTGCTGTCCACTGCATCGCTAAACTCAATGACCATCCCTCTTTCTTTTCTTTCCTGTGTTTCTCTTGTTGCCTTAAAAAACATACTGCATGCTCTACTTACGAGCCACACTGTATCAACCGTCCCGGCTGCATGACTGCCTCAAGACCATGCTGATTGTTGGTGTAGCATCTTATGTCCCATGTTACTCCCGCTGATATAATTAATCCTATACTTACAAACTGTTCACTCTCCCTGCGTCAGTTCCCATATTTTTGCGTGTTATCTCCTGCAATTTTCCGGTGCCACACAATCTTGTATCTCTACCTACAAACCCCTCCCCTTCCCCCACACATTCTCAGTTCTGTCCCTGTTCGCACCCACTAAATCCACCTCATCCAATCACATTTGCCATCCCCCTTCTTCACGCTTATCTGCCCTCAAACCTGCTACCCACAGTAATATACATATATTTATTAATTATTAGTTATTCTCTACTTTGATCCTTGTGACTTCTCACCAATTTTACTGAGTTTTCGCCTTCCGCTATCGTCGTCTTCCTCAGATTTCATCTCATTTTTTCCCCTTGTGCATTATTTGGGTGTATGTTTGTGTAATTTTTCAGACGTAATTCTATTTTATTACGTAATTTTTTGCACCACCATGGACTTTGCTCCTTCCATCCGTATCAATACAGAAAAGTTTCCTTATCACTAGCCAGATCCCAGTCCCACATACTGTTCCTGCATTGTTGCTTGGCTCGTGAAATCCCCCCTAATGGCCTTACCATCAAATTACCCATCTCTTGTTGCCACCCCTCCTTCCACAATGATCTCCACCTGTTCACATTCCACCAATCCTTAGCCCTCACCAACATAGTCCTGCAAGCCCAATTCTCCTTGCAATACCTTCTCTCCTTCTGCAAAATTCTCCTGCTATGTAATCCCAAATTCCTGGAACCCATAACACACATTGAAACTTTTGTCCTGCAGGAACTTGAGCAACATGCACAACGCCAACTCAAAAAGCTTTCCATCCTGCTCACTTCCTATTCCCGCCTCGGAGTACCACTGTCCACCATCTCTACAACAACCTCCAAGCCTCCCCCACGTCCCCTCATAGCTGACAAACCCTGTCTCGCAGACCTCCTACAGCCTCCAAAACTCACTCCCACGAACACACAGAACCCAGAACCTAAACAGACCTGCAACACAGTCATGAACCTTTCCTCCAGAAGCATTAGTCCCACAAAAATATCAGTCCTTTCCAAAGGTGTCACCTTTTCCCCCATTCCCAAATTCGATCATTTAGGATTAGTTTAAGACCTTCTCTCCTTCTCCTGATCCCTACGGCCCCTTTTTCGCCACCAACCCGACCAATCAGACTCAATCAAAGACCAATATTGAACCTTACCTAACTCAGTTCACTCCTATATCCAACCGTGATCCTCCCCCACTGCCTCCAAACCATCCCTTGTTAACTTTCCAGAATTTCTTAACCTCGAACCTTGCCTCTTCATCATTCCCCAAATCCCTCAACATGCAAGTTAACCTTATATCTGCAGAAAGAACCGCAGTCCACCATCTAAAAACTGATACCGACCTTATAATCCTACCTGCAGACAAAGGCTTCACCACCGTTGTTTTGAACCGCAAGGATTACGTGGTGGAAGTAATCCGTCAGCTGTCAGATACTTCCACCTACAAACCTTGCCACAGTGACCCCATTTCAGTAATCCAGCAGGATCTCCAGTCACTACTCAAATCCTTAGGCCCATCCCAGAACCTCTCCCCAGAGTCCATCTCTCTACTTACCCCTACCACTCCCCGCACTCCCACCTTCTACATGCTTCCCAAAGTCCATAAACCCAACCACCCACTGGCTGGTTACTGAGCCCCCACTGAGAGAATTTCTGCTCTCATCGACCAACACCTTCAACCTATTACCGGGAACCTATCCTCCTATATAAAACCATTTCCTCCACCGACTCTTCACAGTTTGTAATGGTTCTTTATTTACGTGACCATTACGGCACTCCAACCCAAGTTCTCGATACCAGTAATATCGTACTACTTTTCTGCGAAGTAACGGACATTTTTTGTGACAATATTCACATTTGGTTTTATTAATGTATATGTACTCCGATGTATCGATATATTACAGTGATATGGTTCTTGTGTGTATTCATTTCTGTGAGACTGTCATAATCTTTGACTTACTTGTAACCATTTTGGGGTGAATGTGCACAGAGCAGTCTTTGTTTCACTTTGCAGGAGTTAAGCTGTTATTTCGCTTTGTAAAAGAACAGTCAAGTCTTGTGTTCAGTTAAAGTGGAAATTAAATATATGAAGATTGATAGAAAACTGTTTTCTTGATGATGTGACAATTAAGAAGAAGTATATGTGAATTTACAAGAAGTTTAATAAAAATGTGGATCAGAACAATGGTATGGTAGAAATAATTTTTGAGTTGGTGTTCATGAACACCAAGTCAAAAATTATTTCTACCATACCACTGTTCTGATCTGGGATTGTATGATCATTAAGAATTTCCTGAAAAAACGCATTTGTTAGGTCTTCAAGTATTGCTAAAATATAGATCTGGACCTTCTAGCAGTCAAAGTGGAATCACCCTAGAATCAACAAGATGAGCCACAACAACTTCGATGAAATCTACGTGGGAATCGATTCAAGATAAGTGCCAAAATTAATGACTTTTTTACAGTGACTTCATTATTTCCATTCTGATGATACCATTCACAGTCAATAACTTTGTTGTTGCCTGATAAAGCGAACATATGCAGCGTGAGCAACATTATTAATCTGATTTCTAATCTACTTTGCAAGTGGTGGTATTGTTAGAAGTTCCTGACCCTTTACCACACGGTGCCCTGCTCGTCACTACTGATGCCACCTCCCTCTACACTAACATTCCTAATGCCCATGGCCTTACTGCTATCGAACACTACCTTTCCACACACCGTATGGATTCCAAACCAATAACCTCCTTCCTAGTCTCCAAGACCAACTATATCCTCACCCACAATTACTTCTCCTTTGAAGGCATTCCTACAAACAAATACGGGCTAACCCCCCCCCCCCCCTCCCCTCCAGGTGGCACCATTCTATGCCAACCTATTCATGGACCATCTAGAGGAATCCTTCCTGAGAACCCAGAAACGTAAACCTATCACTTGGTTCAGATTCATTGTGACATCTTTGCTATCTAGATTGAAGGTGAGGACACCTTACTCACATTCCTCCAGAACCTCAACTTCTCCGCAATTTGCTTCACCTGGTCCTACTCAACCCAACAAGCCACCTTCCTAGATGTTGACCTTCACCTCAGAGACGGCTACACCAGTACCTCCATCCATATCAAACCCACTAACCACCAGCAATACCTCCATTTCGACAGCTGCCACACATTCCATACCAAGAAGTCCCTTCCGTACAGCCTAGCCACCCGTGGTCGTCACATCTGCAGTGACGAGCAGTCCCTCTCAAAGCATACCGAGGGTCTCCCTGGGGCCTTCACTGACCATAATTATCCTCCCAACCTTGTACAAAAACAAATCTCCTGTGCCTTATCTTTCCAGTCTCCAACCACCTCCCAAAGTCCTGCAAAAGACGAGCATTCCCCTCGTAACTCAGTACCATATGGGACTGGAGCAACTGAATTACATTCTCCACCTGGGTTTTATTACCTCTCGTTGTGCCCTGAAATGAGAAATGTCCTGCCCACTATCCTTCCCACCCGTCCTACAGTGGTATTCCGCTGTCCACCGAACCTACACAATATACTCATTGAAATATGGTATCCCGGCTAAGACACAAAGTTGAAATATGCTCACTATTTTTATTTACTTAAATTTGGCATATTTCGTGACAGTACCTTTTCCGTTAAATGTTTACAAGGCGATATTTGTCTTGGCTTCAGTTGTCTAGTGGAAGTATGATTCCACAATGCAGTTTTGTCGGCTGCAGAAATGACCTGGTTCAATGTGTTTGCCTCATTTTTGGTGCTTCAAATACCATTTCTTCGAATGTAGTTTCTTCTTAAAGTTTATATAAAAAAATAGTAACATAATTCAAAATTATTTATGACGGCGACCTGCACATTCTTCTACCGTCAACACACACCAAGAGTTAACTGCCGACTGAGTACAGTCAAAGACGACTCCAGTGTCAAAGACATTTTACACAACACACAAGCTTCCACTTGTAATCAGTCTCTTTGTTATTCTTCGACACATTTACTAATAGTAATCAATATGCTTTCACTCTCAATAATATAAGCAAACTAGCATTTAATAAGGCAAATTATAATAAAAAATTCTGACAAAAAAATATAAGAAAACATTTACAATTTGGTATCGACAAATCTGGTAGAAAATAACACATCTCCCAGATCCATTACATCATCCATCCTTACACAACCCCTGCTGCCAATCCCTTACCTCATGGCTTATACCCCTGTAATAGACCTAGATGCAAGACCTGTCACACACATCCTCCTACCACAACCTACTCCAGCCCGGTCACTAACATCACCTATTCCATCAAAGGCAGGGCTACCTATGAAACCAGTCATGTGATTTACATGCTAAGCTGCAACCACTGTGCTGCATTCTCTGTAGGCATAACAACCAACAAGCTGTCTGTCCACATGAATGGCCACCGACAAACAGTGGCCAAAAAACAAGTGGTCCACCCTGTTGCTGAAAATGCTGCCAAACATGATATCCCTCATCTCAATGACTGCTCCACAGCCTGTGCCGTATGGATCCTTCCCCCCCACACCAGCTTTTCTGAATTGCACAGGTGGGAACATTCCCTGCAATGCAATAAATCCCACGTTCCCGTAACCCTCATGGCCTCAACCTTCATTAGTCACTGTCCTCACCCATCCAGTCCCCTCCCTGTTCCCATTCCAGGACTGCACAGCCATTATTTCACCACCACACCCAGTTTTTTAATTCCTCTCCTTCCCGCTACTTATCCCCACTGCCCTCCTCACCTTCTCTCCTGCCCTCCGTATTGCCTATTGCTGACGAAGGCCTTAATGGCTGAAAGCTATAATTGTGTGAATCTTTTTGCTGTGCCTATCGCGACTCAGCATCTCCACTATATGGCAAGTTAATTATGTGATGTTTCTACCGACCACCCTATTCTGCTGTGACAGTCCTAATGTAATTCAAAGGAAGTCTACGGTCAATATAATGGAAGGAAACATTCCACGTGGAAAAAATTATATTAATTAATTATATTAATTATATTAATTAATTATATTAATATATATATTAATATATATATTGGTCTTTAAATATGTCTGCTTGTGTCTGTATGTGTGGATGGATATGTGCGTGTGTGCGAGTGTATACCTGTCCTTTTTTCCCCCTAAGGTAAGTCTTTCCGCTCCCGGGATTGGAATGACTCCTTACCCTCTCCCTTAAAACCCACTTCCTTTCGTCTTCCCCTCTCCTTCCCTCTTTCCTGATGAGGCAACAGTTTGTTGCGAAAGCTTGAATTTTGTGTGTATGTTTGTGTTTGTTTGTGTGTCTATCGACCTGCCAGCGCTTTTGTTCGGGAAGTCTACGGTCAACAGCACATACATACCCAGATCTTGCAATACTAGTTGGTGATTTCAAACTACCGAGTATAGACTGGGATATCTATGGATTTATTGTGGGGGATACAGACAGACAGTCACGTGAAATACTTTTGAAAATGTTTTCTCTAAACTGTTTTGAGTGTCTAGCTCCTCGGCAGCCTGCATGCAATGGAAATATCTTAGACCTTGTAGCTACAAACAGGCCAGACCTTATTGACTTTGTCAGTACAGAAATGGTGAGTAGCATTCATGATATCATTGTAGCAACTATGGTTATTAAAGTAAATAAATCAGTCAAAAATGCTAGCAGAATGTTTCTGCTAGATAGAGCAGATAAGCAGTTATTAGCATCGCACTTAGACCATGAACTGGTATCACTTAGTTCCAGTAAGATGGATGTAGAGGAATTACGGGCAAAGTTTACACAGATTGTAAATCCTAGTCTGGAGAGTTATGTGCCTAGTAAGTGGATAAAGGATGGAAAAGATCCATCACATTTTAATAATGAAATTCGGAAGATGCTGAGGAATTAGAAGCTATTCCACTCTCGGTTCTGTCCCACCTGAGATAACTAACCCCAAACTTTACAAAAAATGAAAATTTTCAAATTTCAAACATTCATAAAAAAATAAGGAAACATTTGTAAGTGTTCTTGCTCTATATGAGGCTAGCAGTGTATGGTATCTCACTATAGGAAAAAAATAGACTCTCATAAATCACCCTTGTTTGTTATTTTTGGGCCTAAAAACTGGATTTTTGAAAATTTTGATACCAAACTTTGGAGGTAATTTTGACTGGTTATTTTTGAATTTAGGGTATTTTGTGTAATAGACAATGTTGTAGAGGACACTTTTCTAAAAACAATCATGTCAATTGCAATGTTGTAACTTAACCCAGTGCAGAGATATTCAAACTGTTGCTAACGTCTCTAAACTGAAACATCGTCACGTGCTTACAAACGAGAATGCCCACTATTCAGTAAAGGTGAAATGTAAATTTTTTTAAAAACTGGTTTGAACTTCTCAACTACAGGGTAATCACAAATGAAAAAATTAAAATATTTAAAAATGGTCAAGCAACCAACTTAATTTTTATTGGACCACTTCATTTGGATTGACCCATACGTAAGAATATCTATGTCGAAGCATTGAACAACTACCACAGTCATACCTTAGCAAAAGATCCGACAGAGAACCCGAGAAAATCCTGGTCTTACATAAAATCGCTAAGTGGGGCTACGGCTTCTATTCAGTCCCTCGTTGATCAGTCTGGTGTGGAAGTTGAAGATAGCAAAACGAAAGCCAAACTTTTAAATTTCATGTTCAAAAAATTGTTCACACAGGAGAATCATACAAAAAAACTGTCATTAGACTCTCGCATGGCACAAAGTCCCAAGAGACTGCAAAAAAAGAGCAGAGGACTCCAGTATATACAATAGGTAAAAGAACGGACATGCAAAATTACAGACCAATATCCTTAACTTCTGTTTGCTGCAGAATTCTTGAACACATGCTGAGTTCGAATATAATGAACTTATTTGAGACTGAGGAACTTATGTCCACAAATCAGCATGGTTTTAGAAAACATCGCTCATGAGAAACTCAGCTTTCCCTATTCTCACGATATACTGAGAACTATGAACGAAGGCCAACAGGCAGATTCCATATTTCTAGATTTCTGCAAAGTATTTGGCATGGTGCCCCATTGTAGCCTGTTGACGAAGGTACAAGCATATGAAATAAGTTCACAGATATGCGAGTGGCTCAAAGACTAATTAAATAATAGAACCAAGTATGTTGTCCTCGATGGTGAGTGTTCATCAGAGACAAGGGTATCTTCAGGAGTGCCACAGGGAAGTGTGATAGGAGCGCTGTTGTTCTCTATATACACAAACGATTTGGTGGACCGGGTGGGCTGCAATCTGCGGTTGTTTGGTGATGATACCGTCGTGTATGGTAAGGTGTCAAAGTTGAATGGCTGTAAGAAGACACAAGATGACTTAGACAAAATTTCCAGTTGGTATGATGAGTGGCAGCTAGTCCTAAATGAGCAAAAATGTAAACTGATGTGGAGGACTAGGAAGATCAAACCCGTAATATTCGAATACAGTATTACTAGTATCCTGTCTGACACAGTCACACTGTTTAAATATCTGGGCATAACGTTGCAAAGTGACATGAGATGGAATGAACATATGAGAACTGTGGTAGAGAAGGTGAATGGTTGACTTTGGTTTATATGGAGAATTTTAGAAAGAGTAGTTCACCTGTAAAGGAGACTGCATATAGGACACTGGTGTGACCTGTTCTTGAGTACTGCTCAAGTGTTTGGGATCCATACCAAGTCGGATTGAAGGATGACATTTAAACAATTTAGAGGAGGGCTGCTACATTTGTTACCGGTAGGTTCAAATAACACATAAGGGTTATAGAGATGCTTTGGGAACTCAAATGGGAATCCCTGGAGGGAAGGTGATGTTCTTTATGAAAAACACTATTGAGAAAATTGAGAGAACCAGCATTCGAAGCTGGCTGCTGAACGATTCTACTACCAGCAAAATATATTTTGCATAAGGACCACGAAGATCAGATATGAGAAATTAGAACTCATACGGGGGCATACAGACAGTCCTTTTTCCGTGGCCCTATTTGCGATTGGAACAGGAAAGGAAATGACTAGCAGTGGTATGCACCGTACAGTGGCTTGCAGAGTATCTATGTAGATGTAGACATAGACATAGACGTATGGAGGATGATCAATGACAGGAATCAAAGGTGTTGGATTGTTGCAGATGTCTCACTGCTCATGTGTGGCCTGGCAAGGTCATGCTGAAGGAGAGGGTGCTCCATGCTTGGATGAACTCTTCAAATTCAAAACTCGACTACAGTATGCTGTTTCTCATGCATGAAAATAGTTGTATTACACATTGTCTTGTAACATGCTAGAACTCAAGAGTCCTCTAGTGGCAGATGGATGCAAAGTGTAAACATGTTGATGTTGTTGTGGTCTTCAGTCCTGAGACTGGTTTGATGCAGCTCTCCATGCTACTCTATCCTGTGCAAGCCTCATCATCTCCCACTACCTTCTGAATCTGATTAGTGTATTCATCTCTTGGTCTCCCTCTACGGTTTTTACCCTCCACGCTGCCCTCCAGTACCAAATTGGTGATCCCTTGATGCCTCAGAACATGTCCTACCAACTGATCTCTCCTTCTAGTCAAGTTGTGCCACAAACTCCTCTTCTCCCCAATTCTATTCAAGACCTCCTCACTAGTTATGTGATCTACCCATCTAATCTTCAGCATTCTTCTGTAGCACCACATTTCGAAAGCTTCTATTCTCTTCTTGTCTAAACTATTTATTGTCCATGTTTCACTTCCATACATGGCTACACTCTATACAAATACTTTCAGAAACGACTTCCTGACACTTAAATCAATACTCGATGTTAACAAATTTCTCTTCTTCAGAAATGCTTTCCTTGCCATTGCCAGTCTACATTTTATATCCTCTCTACTTTGACCACCATCAGTTATTTTGCTCCCCAAATAGCAAAACTCCTTTACCACTTTAGGTGTCTCATTTCCTAATCTAATTCCCTCAGCATCACCCGATTTAATTCGACTATATTCCATTATCCTCGTTTTGCTTTTGTTGATGTTCATCTTACAGCCTCCTTTCAAGACACTGTCCATTCCGTTCAAAAAAAGTGTAAACATGCAGAATAAAAATATAGAACTTTAATAATATTTGTTTTATCTAAAAAGCATCAAGAGTTTTCAAATAAAAAATTTGGAGGCATTACTTTTCAGCATGTGCTCTTATCTAATCCTCCTATAAATGTTAATAGTTCATTTACACTAGACCAATCTTGATACCATATTCCTTTTCTCAATGGGATAATCAAGGGACCAACACTTATAACAAATGATACTTCTCTTTACGATTGTCTAAGTATTTAGATTTTGTCAGGTACCTCTCATAGTTTGTCTGCCTATTATTATGATGCCTCGGATCCAATAACTCAGGACTATCTTCTCTTGACTACTTGAAAACCAGTGTTTTTTTCTAAAAGTGTCTTAAAAGTCATTCAGAGAAGGATATTCTTCTGAATGAGCAGTTCCTCATTTGACAGCATCTTCTTCTAAGTAAGCAAGGACAAAATCAATTTTCTTGGAGTCCTCCCAACACTTAGGTAAGGATTTAGAAAATACCTTCAAAAAGTAAGTTTGATGAGCACTGCCTTCAAGTTTAAATTTAGGAAACTATTTTGAAAAGTTTGTCCCACTATCTAGATGTAATTTCTCTATTAATCCTACAGGAAACCCACAATTATCAATAATGAGCGTATGGCATTGGTGGCCGGGAGACCCCTCGCGGGGCGGTTCGGCCACCGCTCCACAAGTTCTTTAACACCACTACGGCGACTTGCGAGTGAAATGATGATGAAAGACACACAACACCCAGTCATCTCGAGGTAGAGAAAATCCCCGACCTCGCTGGGAATTGAACCCAGGACCCCATGCGCGGGATGCAAGAACGCTACCGCAAGACCACGAGCCATGGACCACAATTATCAATAAGTTTTCTTTTTACAAATCTCATCCAAAGTTTTAGCTAATTCATCCCAGAACTTCTGGAGCTTTGCTTCTGTTGTATCAGTGTTGGCTGTTGAATAACATGTACCAATAGATAACAACTTTTTCCTGAATCTTTCACTCAATTAGGTAATTATAACACTACTCCGATGTTGCAAGAGTAGTATGAGATTGCAGTTCCGTCACAATCTTTATTTTGCTCCAATACATTTAACCTGTTTTTAGTGTCCGAGATTTCTCAGTAAATTCCTGTTCAGTAAAATCTTTAATCTCTCTTAAACCTTTATTCAGTCTCTACATTGTTCATTAACTTTGCTTCTTATTAAGTCACACTGCTTCCCAATTGAATTTGAAATGACTGATCATAATTTAGATATTCTATTATTAATTTCTATTTCTCCTTGCAAGACTCTGTAATGTGCTCTGCAAATTTCTGTACCTGCCTATCTATTTTCTTTCTTAAATCAACACTACTGACCTCTAGTTATCACTTAATTTAGCGACTGTATATTTCTTTGTCTCTGCTAGAACACATTTGAGTCTAGCCCCTTGTTGTCTACATTCGCATTCAGCTCATCACCCCGACCCTTTATATTGGCATTAGCAGTATAAAGTCTAACACCTAGCTCAACACCTTGAAACTTTAAATTAGCTTTTAAACTTGCATTACCTTGTACCAACTACCCCAGCTAGCATTTATTTTAGATATGGTTTTGAAAAAAATCCTCCTTTTTCTGGGTTCTCACTGGCATACATTACAAATGGCAATAGATTTACAACTAATGTTCTTCTGCTAACAACCGCTATGGTGGGTAGTTAACCACTTTGCAAAAAATAGTCTCTTCTGTACAAACACACACACACACACACACACACACACACACACACACACACACACCAGGGTGTATGATGAATACATCAATATGCTGACTACTATCACTGTCAAAATAACAGCAAAAGACAACAGTGAGATGAGTAACTGACAGCTATCAAAGACTGAGACAATGGATAGACGGGGCAACAAATCACTCACCGTCTCAATGCTGAACACTAACCAGTGAGCCACTATACCATCCAGAATCACCACCTTACAGATATCTTTGCTGATATCATGCCACAAGTACACAGCTTAAAAAACATAATAACATTGTCCCTAGACACTGTCTTGAAGCATAGAAAAAGTAGCCTGTACTGATAAGTCATGGTACTTGTTAGTACATCATGACAGAATATGAGTATGTCAAAAATCACAGTTACCACCGCAATAGGGCATTTTTTAGGCAGGCGGTGGAATGATGGAAGAGATATTCTCATGTTAAGAATGTTTAGATGGGATGAAATGGGTCTCCTAATGCAAATATGAGGGGTGTTCAATAAGTAATGCAACACTCTTTTTTCTTTGGCCAATTTTGACTGAAAAAATGGGAAACTTGTTGTGGAGCATTGTGTAATACTCCTGCTTCAGCCCCTACAGTTTCACGAAGTTGCGATCTGTTCCAGCTGTATACTTGGCCTTCAAAATGGCTTACGTAACAGAGGTGCGTTCCAAGCAGACAGCTATCTCTGTTGGCATAAAACCGAGCATTGCAAATATTCACAAGCGCTTGCAGAACGTCTACGGAGACCTGACAGTGAACAAAAGCATGGTAAGTCATTGGGAAAGGCGTTTGTCATCATCGCAACAAGGTTGCGCAAGCCTGCCTGATCTCCTGCATGCTGATCGTATTGTGCTGCTGAGAATAAATTGGAGAACGACTTCAGCATGTTTGTTGCCACGTAAGTGCAAATGAACTTCTTCTCTGCAAGGCCTCACACTAGTCTGTGCACATGAGAGGTGCTCACAAAACTTCATTGGACTGTTGTTGCTCATCCACCCTACAGCCTGGATCTCGCACCTTCTGAGTTCCATCTCTTTGGCCCAATGAAGGATGCACTATGTGGGAAACCATACATGGATGTTGGGAGGTTATTGGCTAAGTATCACGTTGACTTCAATGTTAACCAGAACAGTGGTACCATGCTGGCACACAGGCCCTCCCACCGGTAAGGTGGCCAAGTCCATCACATTGAATGGAGATTATGTTGAAAAATAGGGCTTTGTAGCCAAAAGAGTGGTTGAATGCCCCTCCTACCTCTCTCACTAATGAGCAATACAGGAAACCACTATCCTACCATGTGCATCTGTTTGCTAACATGGTTCCAGGCTACACAACTCCAATCCTACTGAATACATATTGGAGGCCACTAAGCAGTGAGGACAATAATTTTCATGAGTTGTCAATGGTGGTTGAATGGTTACAGATCATGATGGCTCCCCTATTGCCTTCAGAATAGGAGGTACTGCACGCTACTACATCGATGTGTCGAATTCAGTTTTGTACTTGCATTCTATGCATATTTTTTATTTTTTTATTTTTTTTATTTTAAGAAATAACCTTTTCCAGTCACAAGAGATGTCCCATTGCAACAGCAATCTCCAGTCAATGCTGCTAGAAGTGATATCACATTCTTTGTGTAACCAATACAGAATCTAACTGACATATCACTGCATTCAGTTGTCTTGCTACTATTACAAGGCTTTAATTAGTTTCAAACTTTACAATTACTTACCTCTACATCTCAAAACGGAAACTCCAGGTAGGAATATCAACAATATAGGAGAAGATAGATTGCTACTTACCGTAAAGAAGAGACATTAAGTTGCAGACAGGTACAATTAAAAGACACTTACACAAAGCTTTCGGTCACAGCCTTTATCAGCAAAAGAGATACACACAATTCTGACCTAAGCTGAATGAGTTTGTGCTCATGTCTGCGTGAAGTGTGCTTACTTGTGTGTATGACTGATGTGTGTTTCTCTTTTGTTAATGAAGGCTATGGCCGAAAGCTTTGTGTAAGTGTCTTAATTGTGCCTGTGTGAAACTTAACATGTTTTCTTCACAGTAAGCCACAGTCTCTCTTTTCCTAAATTGTTGTTATCTCTATACCTGTCACCTCTGAATTCACACAACGCTCAGAAACTGGATCTGCTGTACAAACATTTTTTGTACAACAATGTCAGAAGACAGAATTCCCAACAGTCCATACAAATCAATGGATGTTTCAATAACTTTAGACTCACTTTACATTTGTAAGAAATTGCTAAAACACAGATTTCATCCAGAAAAGTTAAATACTAGAGGTAGGTCTGAGAAACTCCTACTATGCTATGAAAAAGATTTTGAAAGGGGGAGTGGATGATCGGCCACTTTACAACAAATTGTAGCAGTGCATGGCTAGCATATTTT
Source organism: Schistocerca serialis cubense (assembly GCF_023864345.2). Classification (NCBI taxonomy): domain Eukaryota; kingdom Metazoa; phylum Arthropoda; class Insecta; order Orthoptera; family Acrididae; genus Schistocerca; species Schistocerca serialis. The sequence continues at coordinate 79,729,029 of NC_064642.1, read as the reverse complement.
CAGCACCAAAGCGATACATTGCATTGTGATGTAATCAAGCCTGATGTACATTCTGAAGACACTGATACCAATGGATATTGATAATTTCATTTATAAGTAGAAAATTAGTACAACACTACGTTATGTAAAATTTATTATTTTATGCATAACTATTTATATTTTATGCAATGAGGATGATTTTCGCAGTTTTAAGATGAAAATCTAAAAATCTATTTTACGAAGTTTTGTCAAATTATGTATCAGTTAATTGATGGCTGAGTGGTCAGCGTGATGGACTATCATGTCAAGGGGCCTGGGTTCGTTTCCCAGCTGGGTTGGAGATTTTCTCCACTCAGGGACTGGGTGTTGCGTTGTCATCATTATCATCATCATCATCATGTCATTCCCACTGACATGCAAGTCGCTGAAGTGGCGTCAACCCAAAAGACTTGCACCAGGTGACCGGTCTAACCAACGGGAGGCCCTAGCCATACGACATTTCATTTCAGTTAATTGAAACAATACCTTTGACAATGATGGAAATCATTTAAACCTCTTTGCCTCAAATGTCATCTTTGTACTCCTTCATGTTGGCACTTGGCACGAAGAGTGGTTTTATGATGGAGTGTTAAAAAGACGTTTGAATAACTGAGGAAAGAAGAGTCTTGTAGAGTCTTTCACGAGACGTATATTATGGACTTGTTGTCTATGAATTTATGAACACTGAAGAATCCATAAAGAAACTGTTTTATTTGACATTTAACAAACCATCAGCATGACAAACCTAGAAATGGTATATTCAGCCATACAGTCAAACTGGGAGAGCTAAGTTAAACCCTGAAAAGGAGATGATGTCAACTTCGGGACAATCAGCTGAGGAAAAAGTTATTTTAGTAACACTAACATGTCCTTTAATGACACTTCTTTCTGAATAATGGCAAACGTCCATTCAGTGGACTTGTGATTGTGTAGAAATTAGTGAAGTGGGGTGTTACAATGTTCGTAGGAATGCAGTTATTGAAATACATGAGGAATATTATATCTTACTAACCCTCAACTTTCTGAAAATAACATTCTCATGCTTCCTTTCACTCTCCGAACACAATCCAACACTATTTCATGTAAAATGCCCCATTTAAGGAATAACATCCCTAAGAGACAATTATTTTTGACATCGTAGCATATTTGCTTCTACAACAGAAAATTGTTTACAAGCCACTACCTGCTGAGAAACACCTGTTACATGTTGCTGCAATTGAACTGTCAAAGCAAATCTATGAAATGCATACTCAGATAATGCCCGTCTTATATTGGACAATGATATTCAGTTTTTTAAAATCTAGGAAGCATATCTTTATTAACATTAGAAGATTATACAATTATAATATATATTATACACAAATATGCTTATATTTTTATTGTACTCTCTTCTTTTCACCCATTTATCACTCAATGTATTTTTTTTTTTCATTTAAACATTTCTTTTTATGAGAAGGATGGCTTGAGAAAATCAAGTTACAATCAGATGTCTCACTCTCACAATAATTTTATGATGCTCTCAATTGCTCATATAAATGTTAGAGAATTATAGCAGTACAACTTCTCATTGTAATTGACTGAAGTATAAAGTTAAAATTTAATGACATCATACCTGCATCTTTGGTGTGCAACTGTATCCCATTCATTCGTACAAAATTAATGCCATTGGCAACAGTTTCAACAGCTTTCTTCTCTGGATGAAATGGTTGTAATTCATTTTTCCAACCAACTTCACTGTGCATGAAAGAAAAAGTACGCACATGTTCACAGTCTGCAAAGGAAAGCAGAAGAGAATGTTATTTCACAGAAAGAAATATATGCAGAATAGGTGGCAAAAAATGTGTGACTGTAAGAAAGAAATGCTACTTGCCTCCTCCAATAACAACTGTACTAAACCATAAACTGAACAGTACAGAGAAATAACAACGATAACATAACATTTAATTAAGTCTGTTACATAAGCACAGCAGACAAAAAATTAATACCACTAGGATACACTATGGTAATACTGTGCAGTAATACTGTGCAGCACCACCTCTGCCTTTGCTAATTGTATTAATTTCTCGAGTTTATTTAGGTATGCTATACACAAATGAAGCCTTTATTTCATGATCATAGGCTTTGGAGCTTCCAAATTTTGGAGATGTTCATTGCAATGATTCACCTGCTATTCCATACAGTTTCGAACATTTTCTGTGAGATTAAGATTGACAAGGAGAGGTCCCCAGTGGCGGGACCAACTTTTTGAAACCAAATATATGGTGTTGTAGGTTAAAATCCCAGGTACCACGCCCTGCACCCATTCATCCTGGTGGCCCTTCGTTTGCGAGTAATTGACGAAAAAAATTTCTCCGTTTTGCGTGACACTTAATAGTGTTAAAAAAGTTGTATTGCACAGACTAGTTGTGTGGTGTAAAGGATAAGCTTCACATGCAACAGGTTGCGGGTTTGAATCATGTCATTCTATTAACTGGTTGAAATGTAATTCTTTATTTCTATTCCTTTGTCACATCATTTTAATTGCCTTATGAACTTCCTCATTTGTTTCATTTTTTCTTTATGTCATTCTTTCTGCACTCAGAAGTTTTGTGAATATGAATTTAATTACATTTATTTACTACAATATTCAATTAATTGAAAATTCCAATCTATCTGTTAAAAAACAAAAGGCAAAATACTCTATTTATACTGACTGAGTAATGGTGAGAAAAATGTATTTTTCATTAAAAGATGGGAATTATTTTTTGCATGGTAATTTAAAACATAGCATAAAATCCTACTGCACAATGTCAAAAATAATGCAGATGAAGATTTAAACAAAAGAAGGGTTTACAAAACAAAACAAAATTCAAGCTAAATGAGGAACAGATATAATGAATGCAATAACCTGGACAAAAAATAGGATGATAAAAACAAAAGAAATTATATTGAAATTAGTATGTAAAATTAACTAAAAACACATGAAGAATGATTTCAAGAATGACAGGAAGAAAAATGAGAGCAAATGAAGAAGTTGATTTTAAGATTAAAATGATGTAACAAAGAAATAAAATAAAAAATACTTTTAAATCAATTAATTGAATAAAAATGATGATCAAAGTCATTCCGGCAAAGATACAAAAACTAAAAAATTAATGCACCTGACCAGATTGAAACCACAATCTTCTCCATAAAATGCCCTTAGCCTATCTATTACACCATACAACTAACCTACGTATTTTTTAACACTAATGAGGATCATACAAAATTCAGAAATTTTTTGTCATCATGGTGAATGGCTGCAAAGTGTGATACCTGGGATCTTAACTTACATAACCCTATACATGGTTTCACAAAGTTGATACCACCACTGTGGACCTCTCTTCCTGACTGATTAGTGAAACAGTCAAGGAGCAAATGGGTGCCAGGAATGTATGCACGCAGCCCTTTGAACTCAGTGTTGCTGTCTTGGAAGACAGGAGTGCCCATACTATACTCATTACGAAGACCCAGAAGAAGAGGCAACACTCGGTCGCCAGCAAAGTTGAAATAAACACAATGGTTCATGCTCATGATAACCTGAATGAGTTTGCTCAACTCGTGGCAAGACAAACATTCCATCATCTGCTATGAGGTTAAACAGCAAATAGTCAGATCACACAACAGGTTTCTAGCCAGCTACTACCAAGTTTCTGTGTTGCTTGCTCCAATGAAGATGTACAACATTATGTGTAGGTGTGAGCAATGGCCTGTTGTAGAGTACCCAACTCCAAAGATCTGTTGCAAGCAGTTCCCTACGCAATGTTCACTTGGAAATTGGTTCAGATGGACCTGCATTCACTGACAGCAACAATTACTGATGAGTGTAAAACTTACTGGCAGGAGTGACATTTGTCTTTGGTAGCTATTGGCTGGAATCTCATAATGACCATTGTTCTTATGCTGTGAGTGGGACACCATCCCTTTAGACACATTGGACAGCTCGTGTTGATATACCAACAAAATGGGCAACTGCATTCTAAAAACGATAGTCTCTTTCTGCCATCCTGCCTTGTCTCCATGTTAACCCATCTTTCTGTGCTAATTCTATATAACTGACTAGCACAGATCCACCACCTCATTGCCATGCCTCATGTCAGTAGTAGGATGTCACATGGCCAGCTGGTACCAATGGTACACCATCAACAGTGCTCCAGGTGGGCTTATATAGGTAATCACAAAACACAGGACTTCATGAACATGAACAAGGGAGTCAGAAATGATGAACCAATAGTCATGATATGAGATTGCCAGTCATCTAAGATCAAAGATACGGAGCCCTTCTTAGCAGCAGAGACTGTTTGAGCAGCAACTTGCAGAGATCATTAGTTACTGGTTTGAGAGGTTGCTGATGAAGTGAGACTCGGTATACTATCATGCCAGACAATTTAATTGAAGAAACTTCACACACAAGTCAGAAATTGCAAAATTTATCCCCCTGGCAATTGTGTGTCATTCAGTTAGGAGATAATTAAAAATGTAAAAAACCATGAAAACTTGCTGAAAAACACTGTGACTTGAGATGAGATATGGACATATGGCTATGATTAGATTAGAGATTAGATTAGATTAGTACTTGTTCCATAGATCATGATATTATTATTATTATTGTTGTTTTTTTGTGGAGGTTGGGAAATTACGCACTTACTGTATCCAAAAATTCATCTAATGAGTAGAAGGAGTTGCCATTAAGAAATTCTTTTAATTTCCTTTTAAATGCTATGTGGCTATCTGTCAGACTTTTGATGCTATTAGATAAGTGACCACAGACTTTTGTGGCAGCATAATTTACAGGAATGATTTTGTGGTATTTCAATGAAGTTATAATTGGTGATCTGCAATTGAAACTTTTGGTAATACTTGTACAAGTGGTGTTCCTTTTTCACAACAAGTAGAGAAAAATTACTGTTTCACTGATAGTTTTGGACTTTGAACTGTATTCAACAATTTGTGCATTTGAGATTGAGATAATATTTACTAGATCAAAAATCTACTCACCAAGCAGCAGCAAAACACACACATAAAAGACACTTGTAATAGGCAAGTTTTGGAGCCATTGGCTCCATTCTTCAGACAGAAGGGTTGAAGAGGAAGGAAGATGGGTGAAGGAAAAGGACTGGAGAGGTCTAGGAAAAGGGGTAGATTTCGGAAAGTCACATAGAACCTTGGGTCAGGGGAGACATACTGGGAAGAAAAGGCTTCCTTTCATCCTGTACAGCAAGTCTCCGCTGACCCGCAGTTCTGGATGACTTTCTGAAAATTACCCCTTTTTCTAGACCTCTCCATTCCTTTTCCTTCACCCTTCTTCCTTCCCCTTCAACCTTTCTGCCTGAAGGAGCCACTGGCTCCAAAAGCTTGCCAATTACAAGTCTTTTATGTGTGTGTGTTCGCTGCCACTTGGTGAGTAGATTTTTTATCTATCCAATTAAATAATTATGTCAATATTTGATTGTTTTCATTGTTCTAGAGAATATTTATTGAAACCTGCAGAAGTAAATAGTTCCACGTTTGAATCTTTAGATGCAATTGCTTAGGAAAGGGTTATCATGAAGAGAAAATTAAGGCTACAGTTTTAGAACTGGCATGGAATGCAAGGTGTACCTTCGACTCTCCTCATTTTCACACCAGGTGATCCCCTCTCAGTCTGGCACTCAATTACATTCCACTCCTTCCCAACCTCCCTAAAGCTATACTTTTTTCCTCCCTGGTATTTTGAAGCAACTAACAGTTCTGAAAGATAGAACTAGATTTTTTAAATGTATTTTAAAGTAACTATCAGCTGTAGCTCTACTGGAAATTTGCCTTCTGGAGGTAAGTACTGGCCAGCTATTTTGTCCCTTTGTAATTTTACACTGTGTAATGTTTGAATGTTGTGTGGTAATGAAAATATAAGGTGACTGAGGGGCACGCTAAAATCATATTTACTTCACATTAGTCACATAAATATAAGAGGATAAACGTGTTTGTTCAAGTTGTTGTATCGCCACATAAAGTCTGTTTACATCGTTTTGAGTAAGAAACAGCATAACACAGAGATTTTACAAGCAGAACAATAACCAAATTGTTTTTCTCAAGATTTAAATGAATAATGAGAGGACGTGTGTGGAAAATCATTATAAATATTTTAGCATATAACCACATAGCGGAAAAAAACACTCGAGATCATCAAAACGCAAAAACAAATAAAATTATTTGGACATGAAGTTCTTTTCTTACATTGCAAGTGAAAACATCAAATTCCCTGCTCTGCTTATCCATGTTACCGCACATCCTCCAAAGCATTGCTTCCACTAGATGCACCAGCTGCTTTTCCATGCACCACCAGTTTGTAATATACATAGGGTTATTCCACATCAAAAAATGCAACAATTCAAGGATCTGTACCCCTCTATCTCAGATTTTCACAAAGCTTTGCACATTTGCTTATACTTGTAATATAGGAACTTCTGCAAGATCTTTTCGGTCTCAGACTACAGCTTTATTTTATATCGAATTTTAAATGTAGTGATATTCTGATAACTGGGCTCTGCAAGAATGTCAATGCAAAATCACACTTATCTACATAAATGCCCATAACTCAAGTGTTTACGAAGATTTTGATTTGGAATTTTTTCAGAAATTAAGTAAGGCATATAGTTAACAGGTATGCAGTTATTAAAGCAAAATTTACAAAAAAACAATTAAAAAAATTAATAATTGTCGCTTTCCCATTTCCGGAAACAGTACACACAAATTGAAAAATGCTTATATCACATTTCTCCAACCTGGTGGGAACTCATAATTGGTCTTAAGAGTACACATTGCAATAAAATAAAATTATTAATGGGTTTTCTATGAACGGACACACAAATGAATCTGAAATCACAATACTTTGAGCCACGATGGGGGGCAGGGGTGGAGTCATACCACACAATATCCACCAGTACATCAATGCAATACATCTATATCCAAACGTATATATACAACTACAGAAACCCATAATTACTGATACATGTTCAATTACCCGAAAGTTCCTAAATGCAATATAACATATACCGTACAGTTAAAAGGAAGTCACGCTTGATCAAGGTCCGCGTCACTTTCCATTTATGACCAGACATAACGTCTGAGAAAAGAAAGAAATAATAATAATAACAGAAAGTATTTTGCTTTTGACACATTACTGCCATAGTTCCCCAGATGTCACAGAAGGGATGTATCTTTATTGGAAAAAAATTAATAACTATTCTTGACATATGGGAATATAGAAAATCAACTTAAGCTGGAGCAGTGAAGATCCCTGAAACTATCAATGAAACTTCTTAAGAACATCTCTGTTTTTAATCCACTGTGACAAATTATCTTCTGTTAACTATGTATTTTTTTCATTAAAGTAATACATTCTGCCTAATGACATTGATTTAGGTACACCAACAACACACAAAATGTTTTCCAAAGGCACAAATCAAGTCTTCCTTCCCAGTCCAAAAGAATGACACTGCTGGTTCAGGTGGGTCGACAAGTAGTAGTTCAATGTCTCCTCCTTAATCACAGACATTTCTGATGAAGGCAAAGTACCACCAGCCATCATATAGAGCTGCTGCAAAAGAATTTTGAGGATGAGTGCATGTCCATTGTGGGGCATTTTCATTGAATGAAAAGATCAAGGAAGGCTTTTCGGAAGAAGTTACTCTTCTGATCTCTAAAGAATCACAAGAAAGTAGTTTGTAATGGTGGAAGCTCCTGGTACCATACTGCTGAAAATCTCTTCTCAAGTTTCTTGCATAGAAAATCTACATTTACTTTCTCTAGGAAATGAAAAAAAAAAAAGTCAATATTAGCTTTGCAGAAATCGTTGACACCAGATGCACTTGTTATTTGTGTGTTGCCCGCTAGTTGAAGACTAGCTCTCCTCAATATATGTTTTACAGTTCCTCCCAAACCATCGTACATAAATTTACCATGTCACGGAATGCTCAGTATCAATAGAAAAACTGTCGTCGTGCTCACACAAATTTTTAAAACTTTTTCTATTCTTATACTGTGCAGCACATCCATCAGTAAAATAATGCACTTTCTTCACTTGTGGGTAATGCTCTGCCAAGCACTTAACCATTTCTTTCTGGACAGCATTTACAAATACTATATCATGTTCCATATCATCACTTATGAAGTAGTGGTTCACTATTACCAACTTCTTTCTTCATTTACCACATAAACACGCTTGGGATGGATTGTACAGCTGCTTATTGTCCAATGGTAACTCTGAATTTCCTTTTGAATTACAAAACTCTAGTTTTCAGAAAAGTCCATTAACTGAATTGCTTTTTCCAGGGTTAGATTTTCTTTGAATTTTTTCAATGATTTTGACTGACACTGAGATATAAATGAGTGTGGTTTAAGTGTTTGTAATTTTGTTACCAACAAGTCTACGTATTCATCAACAGTTGCAGACTATTTCAGCAATTTTGCCCAATGATCTGTGTTTATCCCTTGGTTGAACTCAATTTCATCATCAGCATCTTTGTAAGCTAATTTCTGTTTTAAATTTCTGTTTTAATAATTCTGGCAGCTTGTCATCACTAGGACAATTATCACAGCGATTAAGCATGCAGTCGTGGTTTTGAAAGTCACATACAAGAAATTTCATAAGTAATTTGTATATTTCTTCAATTTGTTCTGCATCCAAAAGCATTTTTATATTTTGGTGGATAACACCCCCCCCCCCCCCCCACCCCACACACACACACACACACACACACACACACTCACAAACACTGAATGAGTGCCGGCAGCACCAGCTAAAATACCCCAACCCCATTTCGGTCTTAGCAAGCAAAATTTAGAAAGACCAATGTTAATGTTTGGACTCTCCCATTTAAAGCAAGAGTACAGTTCTCTTAAGTTGCTAGGGATGAATCATTTTTGCATATAATCATTCTTCTGAATGCTAACTTTGTCTTTTGCTCCTGGTAACATTTGAGTATATCCATCATTTTGGTAGAGATCAGTGACCACTTCATCAGCAATAGCTTCCCCCTTTTTGGTTCAGGAATTGATAAACTACCCATTTCTGTTTTCAGTTTCCCTGCTTGGCGAAGCACATACCCACTAACATTCAATTCTGACATTATGTTTTCTTTTGACCAAGACGGTGGAGATGAGGTCAAAATTTGAATTTTTTTCAGGTACTCTTACACTAGCCACTTTTTCTTTCATTAACAATATCATGGCATCAAAATCTTTGGCTTTCTTAACACTTTCATCATCAAATTTTCTTCTCTACGGTCAGGATCTTCAATACTGCAACCTAATGCTTGGCACACTTTTCTTTCCAAAACATGCTTCACTTTTTCTAGCTTCTTTTTGCCATATCATGCCTTGCTGTGATTTGGAATGGAGTGAAGATTTAAGGGAGAGCACTCCAAATCATGTAAAGTTTAATTTACATCCTCAATACCTTGACTTTTTAGTATTGATTCACGAAATGTCACTTCCAGGTCATCTACTTCACTTTCTTTTCTATCACTGATGTCAGTTTTATGTTCACAAATATTACGACGTGTTGTGCCAGTTTTTGGCCTGGTTTTACATAGATTATTTTAGCACTTAATGTTTTAGACAAAGGCAAGCAAACTGATCTGAAATTTTTTTTAACTGTTTATCTGTGTTTTTTTTAAAGGAACACACCAAGTTTTATGATGACTTTCAAAAACTTTTAAATAATAGCATTTGTGATGTCCACATATAGTAGCACTTTCTTGATCTTGTGGCAAGGTTATATTAGATCGCAGCAATATCAAATCTTGTTGGTCTTCATTCAGCTCTTCTGTTTTTTTTAGAGCTTTTACTAAGGGATATGTTGTCAAATGACATGGAGTTTTTGGTAATTTTCCAACAGAGCACTAATTCACTTACAGCATACTTTATACAAGAGGAATGATGGGGCCGCATGACAAAAAGATATGACCTGTCTCACAAAAGACAAAGAGCAACTGAGACCAAATAAATTAATTGTTGCATTCCAGTTACTCTCAACAATGAATTTCAGCAATGGTTGCGTTGTTTTCATCCTATAAAGGTTTCAAATAAGCTACTGCTAAGAACACTTTTTTATCACTGTGAGCAGGTGACTGGCTGAACACATATAACATATACATTACAGTCTTTAAAAAATTACTGAATTAATCAAATGAAAGGAAATAAATTTTGACACTTAAAGTTAACTTTCCTGCCCGGAATGAGTTATACTTAAAATTTGCTAATTTGGTACACTTGCATGTGAAGCACTTAATGGATGAACTTACTTAAAAAGTATTTTGATTTCAGAAGTGTGTGTTAATTAGCAGAAGACCTATTAATTTTTTTATTTTATTAGAAAGCTTACAATCTAGGAGATTATTTAAGATCAAAATTAGGTTCCCAGCAGGTTGGAGAAATGTAATATAAGCATTTTTATACATCATCGCAATTTTTCTGAAAATCGAAGATTGACATAAATTAATATTTTTAAAAAGTTTTCTTTGTAGCTTTACTGCTTCAATAACTGGGTACCTATAACTATATGCCTTACTTAATTTCTGGAAAAAAAAAGTTTCATAAAAACCTGAGTTATGGGCATTTATGTAGACAAGTACCATTTTGCATCGACATTCTTGCAGAGCCCAATTACCAAAATATCACTACATTTAAAATTCGATATAAAATAAAGTTGTAGTCTGAGACCGAAAAGATCTTGAAGAAGTTTCTATGTTATAAATATAAGCAAATGTGCAAAGTTTTGTGAAAACCTGAGACAGAGGGTTACAAATCCTTGAATTATTGCGTGTTTTGACGTCGAATGACCCAAACACAGATCTGACAGACTGCACTGCAGTGGCCACGGAAGTGTGGATTTGGATGTCTGTGTGTGTGTGTGTGTGTGTGTGTGTGTGTGTGTGTGTGTGTGTACTACTGCTGGAGAATGAGCTAGTGGTTGAAACCTAGTGTGACTGCTGTCTTCTGTTATTATGTGCATCAATCTGCTATAGATGAGAGGTTGTATTTCCCTTATTTTATTTACTGCTCCACCCAGCAATCTCCATTGTAATTATGTATATCAATAGCTTATCTGTGTGTTTTAATGACTGTGTTTGCAAGTATCAAAATATGTGACATAAATGTTCATATCTTTTGATTGCATTGACTTAGAAGTTTAAATTTTTTACACTGGCAATGGACCATAGATTTAAGTATTGATATAAATTTCAGCTTGATAACTCAACATGTTCCTGACAAAGGGGGTCTTAAAAGATGGATAGATAGACAGACAACCAAGTTATCCCATATGGTTCCATTTTTACCAACTGAGGTACAGAACACTGCTAATAAATTTGAAAGTATTTCTTAGGAAACACTACTGTTGTATAAAATAAGACTAAACAAAATTACTGTAAAATGAAAGCAAAGGCCTTAAGCTATGAAATATATATAACAGTTGCCCAGTAGGACTACAGAAATATGGATGGTTGATGTGAAAGAAATGGGCGATCCAACAACATGGCCGAAGTTAGACACAGAAATCAACAATTAGAGCTCAAATTAAACGGCAAGAGTTTATCAGTTTTACATTTCTTGTTTGCATTGGGTTGGTGCATAGCTTTGTAGTGTTTCTCAACAAGTTTAATACACACAACAGATACACATAACAGAGACTTCCGTCACAAATAACATATTCACGTTCACTATTTACAACAGTCTGCCAATACTGGAGTAACTTTTCAGTCCCATGACTACAGGAATCACATAGTTTTGAGGTAAAGAACTTGTCAAGCCATGTTTAGGGCACATTTTTGTCCAGAAAGGAAATTTCTGAGAGTGCTGTTTCAGGTAAATAGGGAGGGTGCAGAATAACTTCCTAAACCAACTCCTGTGTAGTTCACTTAGTCTTCCTAGTTGTTGTTCTTGGACTGCGTCTGCTGGATGTCTCATTTGTTGACAATAAATGTCAGCAGTAATGGTTACACCTCGGGGAAACAATTCTGCTGTTCTGCCAGTTGCATAACATTCTCTTCTGTGGATGCATGCACGGCTTTGTTCAGTGAGTTGCTGCTTTGGTTTGGGCTCAACCATTCCTTTCTTTTGCTCACATTAGTATATAGAAACCATTTCTCACCACCAGTAATGATAAGAGGATAGGAATGGTGAGTGTTGTTCACAAGTCAACTGCACACATGGTCATCAGCTGATTTTTGTAATTTTGGCTTACAGTGTGTGGTACCCATACACACGATTTTTGAACCTTCCCCATTGCCTGCAACTGTCTCACAATGTTAGAATGATCACAGTTCATCACATTTGTCAGTTATTGAGTATACTGGTGTGGATGACAGTGGATTAATGCATTTAAATGATCTTAATCAAACCCTGAAGGTCTTCCTGACTGTGGAGAATCAATAATGCAAGACGATCCTTATTAAAATCAGAAACCATTTTCTTGATGTGCTCTGTCCAACGGCATTGTCCCTATACAGAGGGCAAATGTTTCTGGCTGTCTCTGCCACTGTCACTCGTCTACTGAACTCAAACAGAAGACTATGTCGGAAATGTTCCAATTTCTCCACTTGGCTATGCATTTTCTAGCATCCACAGCTCCACTCACTATCTCCAAATAACAAAATGTCAATACATATTAACTCAAATAGCAATAGTAAACTACAAATAAAAAATGACAATCAGTAAATAAACTCTTAGCAACTGGGACAGAAACTTACGCAGCAACATATAAAATTTCTGAATTCAATGAAATATTTCTGCAACGTAGCAAACAAAGGATATGACATTATGTTTACCAGTTTCAAAATAGCATATCACAACAGACTCTCTCTTTCGAATACAAGCTACATCTGGATTACATCAAAAGACAATAGATATCATACAGGAAACACTACCAGAGACAAAATCAAAAGTAAAATCTATGGGAGAACTGACCAAAGAATGTAAAATAGAGACAGGAGGATGACAAGGGGAACAGACTATTCCCATTACAGTTCAATTGTGCCCCTGAATAAATTGTAAGAGAATGGACAAGACAAGGTGCACCAACTCACTGTCTAGAACCTAAATCCAAAGATGTAAAAACTAGACTGTCTACCATATACAGATGATACAGGATTGACTACAAAATTCATCAATTATGCAGAAAAACAACAAATTGAAATATTGTGGGAAAAAGCAAGGAGAATGTGACTACTAATTTCATCTGAAGGGTGGAAGGAATCATGGTTGGGGGGAAAAAAAGCACTGTAACTCAGTGAGGTCAAACTTGGCAATAACTTATTATTCCATGTTAAAGAATTACACGGTTTACTTATGCAGATCACCAAACACAATGACAAAAAGAAGGCCATAAGTCCAGACTTCAGAAAAAATTATTCACATTGAGTTAATAAACGATATTTGTAACAAAACATGCCTACCTTGCAACTGTAAAATCTAACACTATACAACAGTGATCAAACAAGTAGCACTCTAAGGATCAGAGATATTTATCCTCCAATACAAAACATTAGAAGTAAGGTAATGTAATTATGAGAAAAATATAAAGACCACGCATAAAAAATGGTTGGTTGATTTATTTGGGGGGGGGGACTAAAATGTTGATTTATTTGGGGGGGGGACTAAACAGCGAAGTTGTTGGTCCCATGATCTAAGATGACAGAAATAAAGGGAGAAACAACACAAACACAGTCCACGGGCAAAGGAAAATGGGCAAACAAAGAGGCAAAACGAATGTTGGGGTGGCAGGAAGAGTAAAGAACAGGAGGGGGGGGGGGGGGGAGGGAGGAAAAGATGAGAGCAGGGGCACCCAAAAGTCACTAGACATAATGGGGCGCCAGTACCAGCACTGACCCTTCCCAATCCCCACAACATACCATCATCGCGACGCAAAGAAGACAATATCAGTGGAAGAAGACACAAGAAAGAGGAAACAAAAAGGCACAAAAGACCAGAAAAAATGTATGGAGGGAAGGCTGAAGGCCTCCCATACAATGGCAACGCAAATCCAGAGACTCCAGTGCTGGAAGGAAATTCAGGTACTTAAATCTGGAAGGATAAACCACTTTTGCAAAGAAATCCAACAGCAGACATAACCATATGAGGGTTGTCTGCTAACACGTGCAACAAGAAAGGTGGGAGGGCATACTTAGTGGAAAGGGTCATAAGGCAAGGTCAGTCCAGCAACATATGGATCACTGTGAGGGGTGGGTCCACAACTACAAGGGGGTGGAGGTGACCTCATTACAGAGTAAAAAACCAAGGGTCAACATGGTTTAGCCAATATAAAGACAGTGCAGGATGGTAGATTCCAGCTAGGAGAAGCGGTGGGATGATTGCCCTTGATCACATGAAGTTTATTAGTCAGAGGGGTGGCCCCCATGAGTCCAAAGGAATTTGATGTGAAGCCACAAATCTGCCACAGATGGGATCATGGAGAATGGGGGTAGGTGGCTGGCCCCCCCACCCCCCTCCTACCCCCATCAGATGATCAGAAGCTCATTACCTCGGTTACCCACATGGTCGAGAACCCAAAGGAAATCAATGGAACAAGCAGTACAGTCAGCGAAATGATCGTGAATGGCAGAGACCAGCAGGTGATATTGGAGGTCACTCATCAAGCCCGCACATAATGAAACTCAGTTGAGAGAAGCAAACTTAATAAAGCAGAGCACATGTTAGATGGCTATCAGTTATGCACTAAACTCCCCGCACATAGCAGGCAAGAAATGGTGTTCCATGCCAACAGATGACATGAAGGCATAGCCCAAGTGATCGGCGGATTTAGAGCCACTGACATAAACAATAGCATCCTGAACCTTCTGTAAGAGCGGTTGGAACAAACAATGGAACACCACTGGAGCAATGGACACTTGGACCTCAGAAAAGATCCATCTGAATCCGGGGACAAGGAACTAACCAAGGGCATATGTTCAGGAGAGAGTGTGGGGAACAGGACAAAAAGGAAAGGTGAAAATCACAGTGGAGAGAAGCGAAGCAGAGCCCAACCAGTGAAACCACCCAAGGGCAGACAGCCGGTGTCCCAAATCCGTGAATAGTACAAAATAGGAGGAGTGAGCACAGAAAGAGCAGATAGTGATGGCATAGGAAACGATGCACTGGGAATGCCAAACTGAAAGGGAAGAGACGCCAGTGTCAACCAGAAGTCTATCAACAGGGCTAGTGGGAAAGGTACTGGTGGCCAAATGGATATCACGATTGTGGACTGTGCCCAAGATGAGCAGTGTGGAAGAGGCAGGTGAGCTATAAACTTGACAACAGTAGTCCAGAAGGGACAGAACTAAGGCCTGATAAAGCTGTAGAATAGTCTAACGATCTGCACCCCATGAGGTCTAGGCATGGAAGTGAAGGGCATCAAGTTCATGGAGGCAGTGTGCATGTGGCAACCAAGTAAACTTGTTGTCAAAAAGAAGACCCACGAAAGGAACTGAGGGACCATGGTCAGGTGTTGGACGTTGAGGTAGAGCTCTGGATCAGGATGGACTGTAGTACAGTGACAGAAATTCACCATTCGTGATGTAGGGGTGGAAAACTGAAAACCTGTGAACACGCGGAAGCACACTGGATGGCACCATGGAGATGTCACTCCACAGAGGCCACCGAGTGGGAAATAGCCCAGATACAGAAATCATCAACATGCAAAGCAGGGGTGACCAATGGTCCGACGAAGCTTCTGATCAATAGCAAACCTGACAGCATCTCAATTCCACACACGAACTCATGAAAGAGCTGTGAACCCCATCTGGGGATAAACAGTGGAAACATCTCCTAAAACTTAATGCACCTAAAACTCAATGCAGAAATCTAGAAGGCAATCCATACAATCATGGTAACAATATCTGTTTGCAAAATCCACCTCACATGAATCATAGCAAGAAAATGGCTCAAACAGGCTAACTCAAAAGAGTCATACATTCTTCGGAAGAACATACTACACCCAACTGATACAAACAAACAAGAAATAGCATTAAGGAATTCACATTATGGGTATTTTGTTGACAAGAAATAATTCTCATACAAAAATTATGGACATGAAAACTACTCAGTATGTTCTTTTTATCACATGCACATGCACACACTTACAAGAAACAAGGAAAAGTAAAGAAGACCTAATACAATTATCTACGGATAATAAAGACTCTCTGTCAAACCAGTGATTCATCTTTTTATCTCTTGCACAGGAACTGATGTCGTCAAACCAGCCACTCCCTTCCCCTTCTTAAAGCCGAGCTCTTCAGAAATATTGAGGTACTGGTGCTAAGCCTGACAGACAGCCCTTGCAACAATCAGCCAAGAGAGGAGGGGGGTTGGGTGGTGGTGGTTTGTCTCATGGTAGCAGCTGACAAAATAGTGTGGGCATCTGAAGTCTCCAGGGGGGATGCAGTGTCACTCAGAATTGTAGGTTTGATGCCAAAAGGATGGTGCTCTTTTCCTCTTTGTAGAGGTAGGCAGGCTCTGGCCACTCTATGGAGACTGTTTTGTGTCTGCCATTCGGGTGAATCTTGAAAGTGTTCTCCTCTTTCAAAAGCAACCGATACATTAAGTGTAACAGTGGGCACACAGATCATCTCTGAGCATGTCCCCTTGTTACTTGGCTACTATCTCAGACCATGGCACTGCCTATAGGCTGGTGCTATTTTGTGACAGGCAATCTACGACAATGTTGTTTCTACCTGAAATGTGATGTACGTCAGTCATAATTAGGCTATATATTCTGCTTGTGTACACTGCTGTAGTGAGCCATGATCTGTTGCACATTGGAAGAAACAAGCTAGTGAGTTGTGGTCAGTAAAAATTGTAATACGTCTTCCTTTCACAGACGACTGAAAATGTTTAGTGGATCCATAGACCACCAGCAATTTGTGATCGACAGTGTGTCATTTTCATCTGCTGCAGCATTAGGTTCTGCATGTAAAAGGTGAGTGGTTGCCACCGACCATCCACACACTGTTGCAGTATATTGTGCCTATTGCATTTAGGCTCACATCCACCATGAAAGCCAATGGGGCTACTAATGCAATGGTGAGCCAGCCGTGTCACTTGCACCAAACACTGTTAGACTTTATGAAATGTCACTTCACTCGCTGGGGTCCAAGGTATCTTCCAAATACCAGATGTACGCTTGCCTGAAAGCAGTGTGATAAGCAGTTCCTGCTGACTTGCCAGCTCTGGAAGGTGACGCAGTGAGTAATTTATCATTCCCAAAAATTTGCGCAATACCCCATAAATTGTTGGCAAAGGCATACCTTGCACACACGGCCGAAAAGTGATGACACTGGTTGATGACACCACATTCAGTAAAAATGGCACCCCTCATTTGCTGACAATACTCTTTGCATTAATAATGACTGCCAAAGTCCTACAGGCATTCAAAAAGCAGCCACGAGTGGGTCACATGCTTCTCAACAGTAGGTGAAAATATGAGGACATCATCCCAATAACAGAATGGGAATGGCACCTGCACAATACTTCATGCATAAAATGTTGCTACATCTGTGCAATGATTCTCAATCCAAAAGCCACGAAGCTATACTGGAAAAGCCCAAAAGGCGTTATTACAGCAGTTTTCTGTACATCATCTGGCACAGTCGAACACACTGAATTCCTAAACATGAGTGATGGTGCTGTTAAAAGTCACTCACTTTAGGCACAGGGTAATGACAGGGAATTGTGAGGGCATTAAGTGCCCTAAAATCCCTGCGTAATTGCCAGAAGCTAACTTGTTTGCACTCCATGTGTAGAGAGGATGCCCTTGAACTATTTGATCTAGTTACAATAGCTGCTTTCAACAGCTCCTTGAATCCCGCTTATGTTGCTAAGAACTTGTCTGGTGGAAGCCTTATCAGATAAGCAGAAATGGGCTGCCCGTGCGACGTGAGGATATGGCGCACTGTCGAGTGGTGGCAGGACTGCTGAGAGCTGGAAATCCTAGCAGCATGCAGCTGAAAAGATAGCCATCATTTACTGTAGTAGTGGTTTCATTGGCCAAAAACTTGGGGGCCTATGGACAGTATCAAGTGACACACCATGCCAATGTTTCCTCATTTACCAGTACAGATGACAAGGTTGATGGACTGGTACTATGGCTCACTGTAATTGAATAACAGGTGACTAAATATAGCATCAGATGAAAATGTGACAAAAAATTTACACTGATGGTGGTGGTGGTGGTTAGTGTTTAACGTCCCGTCGACAACGAGGTCATTAGAGACGGAGCGCAAGCTCGGGGTAGGAAAGGATTGGGAAGGAAATCGGCCGTGCCCTTTCAAAGGAATTTACACTGAATACTGGGCTGGCGACACTGGCCATAATAAACATCCAGGTAGGCTCATACTGAAGATCCAAATCCATTGTCATTCTCTATTCACCTTAAGTTTCAGTACATGAATCATTCGCTGCAGTGAGTATATGCTGCATTGGTAAGACAATTACAATACTAAATCCTTTGGGGTAAACACTCTCCTCAATGTTGCATTTGCATGCTGACTGTCATCCTATAGCTGGGGATGCACACATGCTGATCACGAATGTCGATGTTCTCTGATGTTCGTTTATGGCATTTGAGTAAGAGCGAGGCTGGTGCATTGGTGTGCTGCATCTCGAAAACTCCTGCGATGCCAGGACCATTGGCCAGTAGTCATATCAAATCTACACCCATCATCTTTCTGGCACCCCGTCTGCTGCTCAGGAATATGCTTGTAGCCACATCAGAATGTGTGTGCTGTGCCACTAGCTTGAAGTTCAGGTGTATGATTTGATCCACCAATGAGAGCTCCTGCACTGGTGAATCTGCACTCATCATATGCATTTTGGTGCTAGTGGGACCGCTTGCTGCTATGTGTGTTCCTTGACCGCTGTCAGTCATCCTCTCAACTTTAACGCATACTGAAACTTCAGACAGGATGTTCATTACAGTGTCCGCCTTCTCTAGAAATGCCTGCAGTGACAGATATTGAAGGGCTGCCACAACCGAATAGTAACTTATACAGCAATAGTGCATGTAATGACTGTTCAGGCACCAGCTCAGTACCAGCTAAAGCACATAAAGCCCCCAGGTAGGGGTCTGTTGCATAGCTGATTATAAAAGCTTTCTGCAGCCGTAGCTCCAGCGAAATGTGTGTAGTGTTCTGTGTGTGTGTGTGTGTGTGTGTGTGTGTGTGTGTGTGTGTGAAGCACGTCAGTGGGAAATTGGGCCAGAATGGCAGAAGTCTGATACAACCAAAATGGGCCATGGAATACACATCTTGCTGATTTATGCTTGTGCCTGCAGATTGCTTTGTAGGTGGAGACATGGTGTGTTCCATTTTAAATTTAACCTTGGGGTTGCTGATAGCATGTCTATCGTTATTGAAACAAGAAATTTAATTCTGAATCTCCTATTCAAGGAATCACGCCAGGGTTACCACTATAGGTGTTATTTATTTATTTATTTTTTTGCAAGAAACAATTCTCATATAAAAACTGTGAACATGACAATTATTTAGTTGGTTATTTTCTTACATAAACACTCACACTAAGTCATAACAAAGAAGAAAAAACAAAGAAATATCTAACAAAACATACTATCTATAATAAAGACTAAACCACCGATTCATTATCTATCTCTTGTATTGGCTACTTGAAAAGGAACTGATGTCGCCAAAGTTTCACCAAATTTATAGGACTGAGAAGCAATGAAGAAAATCACACAAAAATGGGGTTTCAAGGAAGAACAGAAAAGGAGCGAACAATGGACATGGATGGACCAATGGAAACATATTCACTCATTGTGTGTGAAGAGATTCTGGGCCATAAGGAAGATTAACAAATATTGATTTCACAAGGTCCTAAGTGTCTCGCCTACGAAAAGGTAATGGACGCAGAACAATCTGACTTCAGAAAAACATACACCTGAAAAGCAATATTGACCCTGCGTTAGTAATGAAAACTGGAATAAACAAAAACAAGGATACTTCCGGGGCTTTAATGGACTTCAGAAAACTCTGGATATTACGTTCAAAATTCTGAAATAGAGTGAGAGAATTTTCATAGAGACAGTGTCAAATAATCAACAAAAAGCAAATGCCAGAAATAAAGGCTGGAAATCAAGGCACCCAAGTTTACATTAAAAAGATACAAGTTTGCATTTCAGCTGTTATGCTGTTGTTTAATGTGTATAGTATTCAATGTAGAATTCTTTTTAAAGGAATTAAGAAAAACATTTTTTTCATGCACATTACATGAACTGTAACCCTTTGATCTCATGTAGAAGGGGTTCCAGAGGGTGGAAATAAGTCGAGAATGTAATAGAATGACTTAATTTAACAAAACACTGCTGTGTGTGCAAATGGATGATTTCAGATGTACTGATACTATTACTCTTTGGTTTTGTGGACTTGCAAGCTATTTTAAGCTGTTATTGGAGAAGTTTATTTGTGTTTTAATAAAGTGAGAATTATAAGCTCATACATTAATTTTATTAATGACTGTGAAATTACTCTTCAAAGGAATGGAAAGCGTGTAAGACGATGTTTGTTAATTCATTTTTAACCCCACCACTGTATTACCCACAAGACATTTAACTTTCCGTCTATGGTTCGTGTATTAAAATCGTGTGTTCTAGAATTTTTTGAGAAAACAGAAATATTGTTAACTACAAGACTGTAATGATTATCTGCATTGTGAAACAGCAGTGAAAATGGCAAGCATTTTCAAAAGACCTCTGTAGACTGCTCTAGAATTAACACCTTATACAATGCTTGTAATGCAATTCTGTCTTCGGAAAATGTCGAGTTGAACAGAAAACATCCTGTAACTCACTGGTGAATGGAAATAAGAAAAACAAATTACTTTCATCTTTCACAGATCATCAATATTTATAACAATGCATATGGCAAATGTAGCTGAAGAAAGGTGCTCCATTAGTTATAAGATGAAAGGTTTTCCCAATTTAGATTATGACCAATCTGTAGCCCCCTGAATAATGGAAAAAGCTCAAATATGAAAGCTTTTGGACAAAGTCTTCTCTTGCATGAGTGAAACACATACACACATTCACACAAGCACAACTCTCAAACACACGGGCACTGTCTCAGGGCAGAAGAGACAGACTGCAGTTGCATCTGACAGACAGCAGCTATCTGCTGGGACTGGTGGTGAGGATAAAGAAGTGGCATGAAGCAGGAAGGGGAAAGGGGAAAAAAGGGGGGGGGAGGAGAGAGAGAATACAAGGTATATGTGGGAGAAGATGCTAAAGGTGTTGGCAGCATGTGCA
This sequence comes from Schistocerca serialis cubense, assembly GCF_023864345.2. NCBI lineage: Eukaryota > Metazoa > Arthropoda > Insecta > Orthoptera > Acrididae > Schistocerca > Schistocerca serialis. The sequence continues at coordinate 79,707,704 of NC_064642.1, read as the reverse complement.
GGGATTTGGTGGGGCAGGACAGGGCTGTAAGGCTTAGTGTCAGGAATCTGTGTGCTGGATGGAAGGGAATGAAGGTGGAGACAAGAAGTGTAGTACTGGGGTGGGAACAGGAAAGAGGACAGGTATGTGGGAGGCAGGGAGCAGTGCAGGTATAGACCATAGAGGTTACAGGAGCGAAGGATATGTTGCAGGGAGAGTTCTCACCTGTGCACTTCAGGAAAGCTGGTGTTAGTGGTAAGAATCCAGACAGCATGTGCTGTGAAGCAGTCAAAGTGAAGCACATTATACTGGGCAGCACATTCAGAAACTGGATGGTCCAGCTGTCTCTTGGTAACAGTTTGGTGGTAACCATTCATAGGGACAGATAGCTTGTTAGCTGTCATGCCCATGTAGAAACTGGCACAATAGTAACAGCTTACTTGGTAGATCATATGGCTGTTTCCATTGCCTTTAATGGGGGTAGGAGATGCCTGTGACAGGGATGGAGTACATGGAAGAGGATGTATGGAATATATCTCCAACTAGGTCTATTGCAGGGATATGAGTAATGAGGCAAGTGGTTGGTAGCAGGGGTGGAGTTGGGACAGACAAGGACACTGGATAAGTTCGGTGGGTGGCGGACTGCCACTGTAGGAGGAGTGGGAGGATATTCCTAATTTCAGGGCGCAATGAAACTTAGTCGATACACTGGCAGCGAATGCAATTCAGTTGCTCCAGTCCTGGGTGGTACTGAGTCATGAGAGGAGTGCTCCTTTGTGGCAGGACAGTGGGCAGGTGGTAGGTGACTGGAGAGACAAGGCATGGGACATCTGTTTCTGGACAAGGTCTGGAGGGAAATTCCTGTCTGTGATGGCCTCCATGAGACCCTTGGAATTCTTGGAGAGGGACTGCTCGTCACTATAGATGCAATGACCACGGGTGGCTAGGCTGTATGGAATGGGTGGCTGCTGTCAAAGTGGAGTTATTGTTAGCAACTGGTCAGTTTGACGTAGACGGAGGTACTGATTTAACCATTCTTGAGGTGGAGATCAACATCGGATGAGGACAACCATGTGAAGCAAATGACGGAGAACATGTTGAGTTTTGAGAGGATTGTGGAGATGAAGTCCTCACCCTCGGTTTATATAATGAAGATGTCATTGGCGAACCTCAACCAGGTGAGGTGTTTGGGATTTTTCATGGTTAGGAAGGATTCCTCTAGATGGCCCTAGATTAGGTTGGCATAGGATGCTGCCATGTGGGTGCCCATCATCGTATCATGAATCTATTTGTAGGTGCTGCCTCCAGAGAGGTAATTGTGGGTGAGGATATAGTTGGTCATGATGACCAAGTAGGAAGTAGCAGGTTTGGAGTCAGCCAGGCGTTAGAAAAAGCAGTGTTTTATAGTGGTCAGGCCATGGGCATTGGGGATGTTAGTATATAGAGAGAGATAACTTCGATATCTACATATACATTTATACTCTGAAAATTACCTTGAAGTGCATGGCAGAGGGTACATCCCATTGTACCAATTAATTATTAGGGTTCCTTGCTGTTCCTTTCACATATGACGTGTGGGAAGAATGAATGTGCAAATGCCTCTGTGCATGCAGGAATTAGGAATTATTCTAATCTTATCTTCACGATCCCTTGGTGAGTGAAACATGCAGGGTTGTAATATATTCCTAGTGCAATCATTTGAAGCTGGTTCTTGAAACTTTGTTAATAGACCTTCTCGGGATAGTTTACATCTATCTTGATGAGTCTTTCAGTTCAGTTCTTTCTGTATCTCTGTAACACTCTCTCATGGATTAAACACACCTATGACCAGTCGTGCTGCTCTTCTCTGTATATGTTCAACATCCCCTGTTAGTTCTATCTGATATGGATCCCACACACTAAAGGAATAATCTAAAACTGGTCACATGAGTGATTTGTAAGCAATCTCTTCTGCAGACTGAGTGCACTTCCCAGTATTCTACCAATAAACTGAAGTCTATCACCTGCTTTACCCACAACTGGACATATGTGGTCATTCCATTTCATATCCTTTTGGCTGATTCCAACTGTGATTCATTGATATTATAGTCATAGGATATTATGTTTTTTCAGTTAATGACAATCAAAGAGCCATGTGGTAAATAAACAGGAACTGCGGAGTGTCGATGGACGAAATATATATCTAACGGGAATAGGCTGAAGGTACTGGTACACAAGAGTCGGGATTCTTTTTGTAGGGTGTAGCAGCCAGCCACAACAGGGCGATTAGGCTTATGAACTTTAGCAAGAATGTAGAACATAGGAGTGTGGGGAATAGCGGGGGTGAGCAGACACAGGTACTCGGAAGAGGGGTTCTGGGATGGACCTAGGGATTTTAGGAGTGACTGGAGATCCTGCTGGCAGGTAGGGTTACACAGTTGGAGTCAGTTCTTACGGTAGTGCATTGTTGTCCTTCCTCTGGATCTAAGGTTGATTTCCATGTTGAAGGATTTGGAGAATGACAGTGAGACAAGGTTTGATGTTAGGAAATTCCATAAAGTTAACAGGGGGGTTAATTGTGGGCAGTGGGAATGGATCACAGTTTGATGGAGGACTAGAGTAAGTCAGGCAGGGTTCAACACTGGTTTTGGATTGATTAGTAGGGTTGGTGGTGAAAAAATGTTTCCACTGCAGTGCTTAGGTGAAGTTCTTTATCAAGATCGGCATGACAAAATTTGGGATTGGGGTGAAAGGTAAGGACTTCAGAAAAGACTGCGACTATGGGACTGAGGCTGGCTTTTGGAGCCAGCAACATGACCATGTTGCAGGCCTGTTTAGGTTCTCGATTCTGTATGATAGTCGGAGAGAGTTTTCCGGGGGAGTGATCTATGTCACCATCTGCAAGGCAGGGGTGGACGCTATGAGGGGAGGTTTGATGGAGGCTCTTGTATACATGGTGAGGTGAACAGATTTGAGAGTTTTTTGAGGTGGCGTTGTGCATCCTGTTGTAGTTCCTGGACCAAAAGGGTTTTAATCTGGGAGATGGGATGCACGAATCTGGGATAGCACAGCATGAGAATTCCATAGATGGAGAGATGGTATTGCAAGGAGGTTTGGGCATGATTTGATTTTTCACAACTAGATTGGTGAGCACTTTGGTCTGATAAAATTTGAGCAGATGGAGGTCACTGTGGAAGGAAGGGTAACAACCATAGATCGGTAATTTGATGGTAAGGTCATCTGGGGGGATTCCGTGAACTAGGCAACAACACAAGAGCAGTATTTGGGACTGGACTCTGGCTACTGATAGATAAAATGATGCAGATGCAGATGGCAGGAGCAAGTGGGTGGGAAAAAAAGGTGGAAAAAAACCACAAAAAGTATGAAATGATTTCTGAGACACTGAGGTTCAATCAATCACGCTGAGCTTGTTAAAGACTTCTCTCCTTCTCCTGAACCCTACTGTGAAAAACACTTTTTTGCCACCAACCCTACCAATGAGACTTTATCCAAAACCAACACTAAACCATGCCTGACTCAGTTTACTCCTCCATCCATTTGTGATCCACCCCCATTGCCGCATATCTCCCACTGTCAGCTGAACTCTCTTATCTAACCAGGAACCTTGCCTCAACAACATTCCCCAAACACCTGAAGATGGAAACCAACATTACATCTGCAGAAAGAACCACAATCCACTACCTAAGATCTGACATGGACTTTATAATCGTATTTACCGAAAAAGGCACAGATTACCAGACGGAAAGACTCTGCCAGCTGTCAGATATGTCCACCAACAAACACTGCCACAGTGATCCCATTACACAACTCCAGCAATATCTCCAGTTGCTCCTCAAGCTCTTGGGTCCATCTCAGACCCGTCCTGAGTCTCTCGCTCTCTCCTAACTCCACCACGCCCTGCACTCCTATGTTCTGCATGCTTGCTGCCCCATTTTGTTTGGTTACTTGCCCTCACAGAAATATTCTGTGTTCTTGTAGACCAGTGCTTTCCGCCCTTATCCATAACCTACCCTCCTTACATAAAAGACACCAACCATTTCCTCTGCTTGCTCTCCACAGTATCTGTTACTTTACCATCCAACCAGTGCTTCTAACTATTGATGGTTCCTCCCTCTACATTAACATCCTCAATGCCCTTGGCCTTGCCACTTTTGAACATTACCTTTTCCAATGCCTGATTGGCTCCAAATCTACACCTTCCTTCCTGGTCACCATGACCAAATGTATCCCCACAATTACTTCTTCTTACAAACAAATGTGTGGCACAACAATGGGCACCCACGTGGCAACATCCTATGCCAACCTATATCCAAGGGCCACCCAGAGAAATCCTTCCTACTACACAGAGTCCCGAACCCCTTGCCTGGTTTGAATTCACTGATGACATCCTTGTCATCTGCACCAAGGGTTTGGCCACCCTATCCACATTCTTCCAGAACTTCAACATCATCTTTTCCATTCACTTCAACTGGTCATCCTCAATCCAACTTCTTCAATGTGTCCTGACAAATCACTACCTAGAACAACCACCTCCGGCCACAATAGCGGCCTTGATATGCCTGGGCATTGAGTCAAACAGAGCTTGGATGGTGTGTACAGGTACTACTGCCCATGTAGTTTCAACTTGATACCACAGTTCATCAAGAGTAGTGACTGGTGTATTGTGACGAGCCAGTTGCTTGGCCACCATTGACCAGACGTTTTCAATTGGTGAGAGATCTGGAGGATGTGCTGGCCAGAGCAGCAGTTGAACATTTTCTGTATCCAGAAAGGCCCATACGGGACCTGCAACATGCAGTCGTGCATTATCCTGCTGAAATGTAGGGTTTCGTAGGGATCAAATGACAGGTAGAGCCATGGGTCATTAACACATCTGAAATGTAACATCCATTGTTCAAAGTGCCGTCAATGCGAACAAGAGGTGACAGAGATGTGTAACCAATGGCACCCCACACCATCACGCCGGGTGATATGCCAGTAAGGCGATGACGAATACACGCTTCCAATGTGCGTTCTCCACGATGTTACCAAACACGGATGTGACCATTGTGATGCTGTAAACAGAACCTGGATTCATCTGATGCAGATGGTTGTTGTCTTGCAAATGTCCCCATCTGTTGACTCAGGGATCAAGACGTGGCTGCACGATCTGTTACAGCCATGCGGATAAGATGCCTGTCATCTCGACCGCTAGTGATATGAGGCTGTTGGGATCCAGCACGGCGTTCCGTATTACCTTCCTGAACCCACTGATTCCATATTCTGCTAACAGTCATTGGATCTTGACCAACGCGAGCAGCAATGTCACGATACGATAAACCACAATCATGAGAGGCTACAATCCGACCTTTATCAAAGTCGGAAATGTGATGGTATGCATTTCTCCCCCTTACACGAGGCATTACAAGAGCATTTCACCAGGCAATGCCGGTCAACTGCTGTTTGTGTATGAGAAATGGGTTGGAAACTTTCCTCATGTCAGCACGTTGTAGGTGTCGCCACTGGCGCCAACCTTGTGTGAATGCTCTGAAAAGCTGATCATTTGCATATCACAGCATCTTCTTCCTGTCGGTTAAATTTCGCATCTGTAACACATCATCTTCGAGGTGTAGCAATTTTAATGGCCAATAGTGTATAATGTTATTATTGCACCCATGCACTCATAATAATTTTCTTTAGAGTAATACCTATTGTAATTTGTGGATTTGGTAATTGACTTGTACCATTAATAATTGGGGCACCAGATATACCATTCCCTCGAATAAATAATATACGTTTTTGACTATTACTACCTTCATAACTCCTTCTTCTTACATCTCCTATAGTAGGTAATGGTACTGGTACAGGTTGGGCAGTTTATCCCCCACTATCAGGTGCTATTGCACATGGAGATGCATCAGTGCATCTCGCCATTTTCTCATTACACATAGCAGTGGTGTCATCTATTCTTGGAGTAGTAAACTTCATCACAACAGCAATTAATAAACAATCAGAAAATATAACCCTAGATCAAACACCTTTGTTTGTTTGATCTATTGCTATTACAGCCTCCCTTCTTCTTATCTCACTTCCTGTATTAGCAAGAGCTATTACTATATTATTAACAGACCAAAACCTAAATACATCATTCTTTGAGCCTGCAGGAGGGGGGAGGGGCTTTTCTATACAACACTTATTTTGATTCTTTGGACAGACAGAGATTTACATTTTAATGTTACCAGGATTTGGTATTATCTCACATATTGTATGTCACGAAAGAGGGAAAAATCAAATCATTTGGAACATTAGGTATAATTTATGCCATATTATCAAGTGGATTAATAGGATTTACTGCATGAGCACACCATATATTTACAGTGGGAATGGATGTTGATACATGGGCATACTTCACATCAGCAACAATGATTATTGCTGTACCAACAGGTATTAAGGTGTTCAGACGATTAGCTACATTATAGGGAACTAAGTTCAAGTTCAATCTCCATTACCATGACCTCTAGGAATAATTTTCTTATTCACACATGTTGGATTAAAAGGACTTGTATTAGCGTAAGTTCTCTGCATTTTCATCATACAATGCTAGGACTGGAAAAGATGGAAACAACTCCTTAAGTACAAGGAAAGATCTTTTTTGCATCTCGTTCCAGGAAAATTTGGTATTTTCTTGCAGTAGCTCTTGCAAGGGGCGTGCTCTGATACAGAAGTCATTTACGAATCGATGGTAGTACAAGCACATTCCGAGGAAACTTCTCACATCAACAATAAGCTGAGGAGTTAGAAAATCTATAACTGCTCTTATTTTCTCTGTACTGGGTCTATTCAATAGCGTCACAAAATTTTTATATTTTGGGCAGTAATAAGGCAGTTTTTTGGATTCAGGTGGAGGCCTGCAGTCTGAACACACTTCAACATGGTGATCTTAAATGTTGTTCAAAGATCTTTGAGGAAATGACACTGTCATCCACATAGCAAACACATGTTGACCATATAAGGTGTCATTATACATTCAATGGTTGCTAGTGTGTTACACAGTCCAAACAGCAAAATTTTGAATTCGTCAAGGATGTCAGGAGGTACGGACACCACCTTTTCCCAGCCAGCCTAGTCAGTCTTGAGTTGCCAGTAGCCAATCTGCATGTTCAAAGTTAAGACATATTTTGCTCCTTTCAAGGAGTTTAGGGTGAAATCAGTACGCGGCAATGGGCAGACACCTTTCTTCATGATTTTATTCAGTTGGTAGTTGACACAGAAACACAATGTGCCACCCTTCTTCTTCACGACTACAAGAGGTGACAGAGGACACTCAAGAAAGTTCAAGATGTCATCTTGCAGCACCTTCATCTCTTTCCTCCTGGATTATCCGTTATTCAGCTGGAAACAGACTATATGAGCACTTGCTAATTGGTGGATTCTACCTAGTGTTAATACAGTGTTTGTACCATGGGCCACTTGGTCTACTTTCTCTTCACACCACATCTGAAAGCATCCAAAGATTGACACAGGATCAAGCTGGATCCTACTGGCAATTTGTTAGTGGCTTCCTCCTCTGTATTGTCTGTAGTGGTAGCAATATAAGTGGTGTTAAGCTGGTCTTCCCTTTATGGATGACTTGTGCCAGATTGTAATGATTAGTGATCCAAAGTTCTCCTTGATCATCTACAACACTTACGATCATCACTGTCATCCAAATTTCTTTTCTGCATTTGAGTAGCATTTTGCAACTGACAATAGTTTCCCAGTTTAACGGAGCATTTACACTGATGGTGAACTCGTTTCATGGGATAGCAATATCATCAATGATAAGCAACTGCCTAGGGCAATCTTTGTGTGTGCTTCTTAAAATAGCTTCATCATTTTGGAGCTCTGATCTTCCACAGCCTATGAGTGCTTGTGATGCCTGCAAGAAGTCCCATCCCAGAATAACATTATCACTACAGTTTCATAAAATGACTAATTCAAAGGCTTGTATTCTGTCACTGATAGTTATTCTTGCAATATGTGTTCCCATTGACTGGATGTATTTCCCATTTGGGACTTTCAGCGCCATCACTTTTGCATCATGGAAAATATTTTTCTTGAGCTGGCAACAATAAGCATTCAAAATTTCAAAAAAGGAAACCCCCAAGTCAACTAGCACCTGGATAGATAGGTCACTGAAGATGATGTCAATGACATTTTGGTGACTGCTGTTCCTGGAGGACTTTCATCTGTGGTGGCTTCACCTCCATAGGTGTCTGCCTTGCATTTCCTGAATTTGGTGGTTAGGCTTGTGGCTGGAATCTCTGAAAGGTGACGTGAAATGGTTACATCATGTTGCATAGCTGACTTGTCCAGGGTACAGTGATGACCTTTGTCTCACTGGTCAACTATAATCAACTGTAGCTGACTGGTGTGAGTAGAACTGTTGTGATGGAAGACTTCTAGTGATGTAGCAGTTGTTGAAAACTTTTCTTTCTCTGCAATAGCATACATGTCCAGGATGTCCACAGTGGAGACATACTGGCATGTTGCTCCCCATCATCCAAATGTCCATTCTTCTGTGGGGCCTTAAACTTGATGGAGCAGTTGGTGATACCTTCACAGGTCTGGTGCTGGGTTGTCATTTGATGGCTGTGGCTTGAAACCAAGTCTAAAGTCCATTCCTCTTGGTGTATTCAACTGGTGGCGGAAATTGGTGCTAAAGATCGATACAGCTCTTCAATGTTCTCTATTACATCCCGATATACGGGGTCAATATTCATGGCTACTATCTCTTGCTTACTCAGTGTGACAATTATGGCTGCCATAAAATGCTGTATCTCCTCTTACAAACCACTGTATGAGAGGCATGAAGGTCACAGTGATCTTTCACAACTGCCATATGGACCGCATTTGGGTGAAGGTCACACCTCTATTACATTTCCTCAATGTGTTGGCACTGCTTGATAAATTCCTCTATTGAGACATCCTTTACCCGAAGAGCTTGGTACACATTTTCTGAGACTTCTTTCATTAAGTGTAAGATTTTGTCAGCTTCTGTCATACTGGGATCCACAGTGTTGTGTATGGCCAAAACTTTCTTTACGTAGCACGGTCATTTCACCATGACAGTGGGCCCTATTGGTCCACATTCCAGGCCAGACTGAAGAAAACATTTGGCAACAATCAACAGCAAAACCACTAAGTGGAACAAGCTTTCAAGCTTTTCTTTGTTGTTCTCAAACTACATCTAGGCTATCCTGCCAAGTAAAAATGCAGCATGCAAAAACGACATTTTCTTTGAAACAACTGCAATTTATATACAGCTGCTGCAAAAATGGCCACTACAAGAAACATGTTAAAAATACCCATTTGCCAAACACGTAATTTCATCCATTTGTTGTGTATGGTGATTCAGTCAAATCCTTTCAGCCATTTCGTAGGGTTTTGACAAGCACCTCTGCAAACGCTGATGTATGCATGACGGGCAGACAAATTACTACTATTTTGAAATCCACAGATCTCAATCATCACTAGAGAATGTAGATGTGTCATGCTGAGCAAAACATCGAACTTTTATTTCATGCAAGAAGTCCTCACAAAAAAGGCAAGACTCTGTTACACGGGAGGATGTTTATCAACTTGCTATACTTGTATCAGTTAACTGGATATACAGTAGCAGCTGTGGTTAAGGAGGAACTTGCCAGTAGCTTCTGTCTCAGCTCTGTATTGACTTTGTGCACGGTGAGTAATTTGTAAGATTTGATCACTTGTCACTTGTAAAGAGGGCATCAATGTCACATCAATAGTTGGCTGCTTTCTCTGAATCAAGTATTTCAAAGTACAACAGAGAGAAAACTCTGGCTCTGGACCGCACCTCTATCAGCAATCCTGGGAATACTCATCGATCAGGATGATAAGATGAAGGCTGTGATGATCATTTCGCTTTTGCAACATGACTTCAGTATTTGTAATGGCAACAATTACTTCAAATGATAAACATATGCAACTGATATGAATTTAACTTTACTGGGTAACAATGTGCCATTTCTCTGCACTTCCAGAACTTACTAATTTCTTACTGATTATGAAGCAGAGGCAGCTCTACATCCAGGCGCCGCTCCGGTACAGGTGAGCACCAAAGGCTGAGTCCATGATCAATTATTAAGGTAATAATTTGTACTCAAAGCTACTGTATTAGTAATTTTGTTTTACACATAAACATGGTAATGGATCCAATTTATATGAGTGATAAGTTTTTAAACGTTTGTAACTCACATGTTTAACTGGGCCCTTCTTTAACTAATACTGATGCTGCACTGGTTGTAGCCTCCAGTTTTGTATGGAGATGGTAGTTAATGCTGTTTGGGGCTGGCCAGCCAAAACCCATGCCGCGCAAAAATCCCAGACAGCACTGCACTGTTTCCGGCTCATATCAGTGTCACTGGCCAGCTTAGTTCCGCCATTACCCTGAGCCAATTGTGTGGTAGAACTGGAGTGAGAGGAAATTTCTGCATCTCTTACTATCTGGGTGATGAAGGAGCGAAGATGGCATTTGTGTATGAATGGCTACAGATAACAAATGTCACATTTGTAAATTAGGCTAAAGTTGATGCACAGCTATTGTGCAGATCTCTGACACAAACGTGTGTTATCTTTTCACTAGATCAGTAATTTCTCTGCTGTTTTAACCAATACTTGGCAAAATGACATCTTATCATATTCATCATCCAGCATCGGCTGTTTAGGAACTTTGTCACACATTGAACCAGCAGGCAATACCATCTCCTAAAATGCACATTCTATTTTACCTTTTATTTCAGTCCATTTAGTCAATTACCACTCTTCATCACGTACCCCGCACTGCAGAACATATTTTCGAGTAGAGCATTTTTTTACATAGCTCAATGTGTTCACAGAAAGAAACTTTCAGATACATAGAGCAGAAAAAGAAAACTGGAGAAAGAAGAAAATTTGAGAAAGGTTATTAGTTCAAAACCAAGGTTTCTTTGTGTTGTGACTAGCCGATTTTTCAAAATGCCGCCGCGCAGTTACGAGCGTCCTCTACATGCGGCACTGTCTGCCAGCCATGCAGCAGCAGTGCCACCTAAGCGGACAGCCAGCCAGCGGCCGCTAGACTTGGACTCAATTATGATTTGACTGTTTACTTGACCTGTGACTTTCATGTATTGCGTCTTCCTTGAAATAGATTTGTTCAACTTGAAGTTATAACAATTGGCGATGAGAATGGGATTTTTCTTTTCTATTGTTGACCCACATGTTTCCATGGCTACTTTAGAGCAACTATTGCAAGGTCTCATAGAACACCAAACGCTTCTCACAAATGCGATTCGTGATTTCGTCGCGGCATCAAATAGGAGCGTCTCTCGTCGTCGTCTCTACCTACTTTTCATCCTTACGACGAGATGGCGGAAGACTGGTCTGATTACGAAAAACGTCTTCGACAACACTTCTTGGCATTTAATGCCGCAGATGTACAAACATGTAAGTATCTGTTCCTTTCATGGATTTCACCTCAAATGTATCGGTTGTTGTCGCAATTGGCTCCTTTGAAAGATCCTGCGTCTTTGTCCTTTGCTGAAATGTGCTCACTTCTGTCCGTCTATTTTCAAAAGCAAACGCATGTGGTAGCCTCTCGTGTTGCCTTTTATCATTGTTTAAAACAACCAAATCAATCCTATCGCACTTGGGCTGCTGAACTTCATGGCCTCAGTATAAAGTGTCAATTTGTTACTGAAGTTCACAAAGAATCCTACGCCGATTTCATGGCACGGGATGCTATTATCCAATCGGCGCCCGACAAAGAAGTTAGGCAACATGCCCTTCAGTTGGTAAATCCGACTCTAGATGAAATCCTATCCATCGCTCAGTCTTTTGAAATTTCTTGCGCCACTGGAGCGCAAATAGAGGCATGGGGCGACGTCGCGGAAATACAACCTCTGTGCGATGTTGACGAAGCGTGTGGCGTGTCCCCACCGGCCAACGTGGCCGCAGTATGCTCCCAAGCACAGCCTCGGTCTAACCGTAAACAAACCTCTAAGAAACTGCAGCAAAATCCACGGCAACTTCCTTCATGCCCGCAGTGTTTTACGAAACATCCACGAGAAGATTATCCACAACGTTGGGCCATGTGTCACAAAAAAAAAGGGGGGTCATGTGTCATCCGTTTGCAAATCCGACCGCATAAATGATGTTCATGAACATGGCGCTGATTCTGATTCTGTGTTGTCTGTCACTTGTACTTCTTCCCTTTCAGGGAAGTTATTCCTCACTGTCCAAATACTTGGTCACGACGCTTTGCATGCAGGTGGATACTGGTTCTGCTGCCACTATCATCAATTCTCAGATGTATCTTCAGTTGGATTCTCCAATCCTGTCACCTGTCACTAGGCAATTACGGACTTACAATAAACAGAAGATTTCTCTCTTGGGACAATTTGATGCTGAGGTATCTTACAAATCTGTCATTCGCACTGTTCCCATATTTGTGGTCGACCATAGTAACGTGCAGAATCTTTTTGGTTTTGATGCCTTTCGCGTTTTTGGGTTCTCCATAGATGACTCTGTCAATATCGTCTCTGATGTTATTCCTTATGCTCAATTGGATTCCTTGTCAACGACATTTTCATCCCTTCTTTCTCCTGGGTTAGGCCGTGCAAACGACTTTGAAGCTCATATCATGCTCAAACCCACTGCTTGGCCTAAGTTTTTTCGGGCTCGGCCCATTCCTGTGGCCCTTCGTGATCGGGTCAAATGGGAGCTGGATCATCTCACTGCTTCAGGCATCTTGCTTCCTGTCACTTCCAGTGAGTGGCCCTCTCCTGTCATTGTCGTTGCTAAGCCAAATGGTTATATTCGTCTCTGTGGCGATTTCAAAGCCACTGTAAATGCTCAATGCCTTATCGGCACTTACCCTATGCTTCGACCTGAAGAATTGTTCACTAAACTTGCTGGAGGCCAGTATTTTTCTAAACTTGACCTGTCAGAAGCTTCTCATCAACTTCCTCTCAACGCTGCTTCCCAGCAGTTTCTGGTCCTTAACACGCCTTTTGGCCTCTATCAATATCAACGATTGCCATGTGGGATTGCCAGCGCCCCTGCTCTCTTTCAGCGATTCTTGGAACTATTATTGCTCACTGTCCCTGGGTGTATAAATTACCAGGACGACATTGTTGTCACTGGCTCCACCACTGATGAACATCTTCAAAATCTCCACACACTTTTTCATGTCTGTAACTGCCGGTCTTAAGTGTAATCTTCAGAAATCAAAATTTTTTCAGGCATCTATCACGTACTTGGGGTTTCAACTCTCTTGGGATGGTATTCGTCTGCTTCAGCAAACTGTCGCTGCAATCGATGCCCTTCCTCGCCCTACATCTGTTAAGGAACTGCAGGCCTTCTTGGGGAAAATAGCATACTATCACAAGTTTTTACCGTCTGCTGCTTCAGTGGCTCAGCCGTTGCATCACCTATTGCATAAAAACATGCCTTTTCACTGGTCCATGTCATGCGATGCGGCTTCCCAGAAATTGAAGACTATGCTGAAACAGACCCTGTGCCTGGCTACTTATCGACCTGACCAACATCTTGTTCTTGACACGGATGCCTCTCATAAGCGGTCGGTGCAGTCCTTGCGCACCGTTCTGAACAACGGTTCTGAACAACCCATTGCTTATGTCTCCAAAACGCTCACAGATGTCCAACAAAAGTATTCTCAAATTGAAAAAGAAGCTTTGGCCATTATTTATGCTCTTCATAAGTTTGGTGTTTTTCTCTATGGATCCAAATTTCATCTTGTTATGGATCACAAACCACTTGTTTCCTTGTTTCATCCATTGACATCACTTCCCGCCAAGGCTGCACACCGCCTCCAGCGTTGGGCTCTTGTCTCGTTTCAATTATGAGATTCATTTCCGGGCGACAGCTCAACATGCGAATGCTGATGCACTGTCTCGCCTTCCCATGGGTCCTGATCTGGCATTCAATAGGGACGAACTTTTGTGTTTCCACCTGGATGTTGCCGAGCAGCGGGTTGTGGACGCGTTCCCCATCACCGGGGACCAGCTGGCGGCTGCTACGGGTTCTGACCCTACCCTCTCCCGGGTTTTACGCTGTATTCAGAAGGGTTGACCAGATTGTCCGTCCGCTAAGACTTCTGATCCATTGCGGAACTACTACGCTTTGCGTTACCGCCTCACAGCTAAGGAAGGTGTTATCCTCCTTTCCACCGAAAATGCTTCGCCGCCTGTTGTGGTACCTGCGTCTTTGCGTGCTTCGGTCTTGGGCCTCCTTCACCAAGGGCACTGGGGTGTGTCTCGCACAAAATCTCTGGTGTGCCGTCATGTGTACTGGCCCGGCATCGACTCTGAAATCGCACACATGGTCGCTGCCTGCGGCCCTTGTGCATCACAGGCCGCCGCCCATAAGTCATCTTTGTCACTGTGGCCTTCGCCTGAGAAGCCCTGAGAAGCCCTGGGAGCATATTCATGTTGACTTCGCGGGACCTTTTTTAGGTACTTATTGGCTTCTCGTTATTGGCGCCTACTCTAACTTTCCTTTCATGGTCCGTTGCATGTCACCTACCAACGCGGCAACCACCGATGCTCTACCTCGCATTTTCTCTTTGGAAGGCCTTCCCTCTACTATTGTTACTGATAATGGTCTGCAATTTACCTATTCCGATTTTGCGGATTTTTGTGCCTGTCACGGCATCATGCATGTCACGGCACCTCCGTTCCATCCACAGTCAAACGGTGAGGCTGAACGACTGGTCCGCACATTTAAGGCTCAGATGAGGAAACTCCTGACTTCTTCTGCTGCTGCTGCTGATGCGCTTCTCCAATTTCTGGTTTCTTACCGTTTCACCCCCATGGGCAACCACAGCCCAGCTGAGCTCTTACATGGCCGACAGCCCCGCACTCTACTTCATCTTCTGCGGCCTTCCACCTCACGGCCGCGGGTGCCTTCGCTTGGCCGGTTCACCGCAGACGACCTTGTATGGATACGGGGAGATGGCAGGCGGCCAAAATGGAGTCCTGGCCCTATCTTACAACACTGTGGCCAACGCCTGTATGAAATCCAGACGGACACAGGTGTTGCAGTGCGTCATTTGGACCAGCTTCGGCCTCGTGTGCTGGCAACACCTGTTCTGGATGCCACTACACCACCTTCGGCTCTACCTGACCCTCGGAATACTGGAATCTCTCATTACTCACAACACAGTCCACCAGGAGACGTGCCCATGCAGGAACCAGATGACCATCATCTGTCGGAGCAACTCCACTCGCCTCCTTCTCCTACGGACGCAGACACATCACCCATGTCGCCTGTTATAACAACCGGACTTGCCGCAAAGTGGATGGACCTCGGTGCAATCAACACACATGGGTGGTGCAGTGCATCAAAAACGTGGATTGTGGGCTTGGCACCACGTCTTTCACATGTTGCCTGACTGTTACAACATATACTGATGTGACAAATGTGTTCGCATTTGAAGCACCACATTGGATTCGGGACATTAATCTTATGTCTGCTGCAATATACTCAGGCAGATACTCGCCAGATTGAATGTCAGGATAAAAAATGCTGACTTTTGAAGCTGTCCATCAACCCTTTTCACAATGTTCTAGACTTCAGTCACCCTTGTACTTTCTCATTCCTATTGCAGTATTTTTGTACCATTATTTGTAATGTCCCAGCATGTTGCAACTCCTTCAACGCTTCATAGTCTCGAGCAGGATGGTACAACTGCGCAACCTCTTGATAGATATGAGTTGCTCTGCAAGCACCTTTAGAGTGTTATGGATATAGAACTGTGACAATTCTTCAAAAGAACTATTCACACATTTTACGACAGCAAAGACATTACCTACCACTGAATGTGGTCCGTTACTTTGAATACTTACATTTCAGAGATGACCCAGGTGAATTAGTCACCTGAAGCCTCTTAAGATTTTGGATGTTAATATTGTCCAATGCTCCACCCAAACTGCTGGGAGTAGAAACGTGAGATCTAGACTTCATAGTGACCCCATGAGCATCTAGGGAAGGATGTCCACCAGAGACTGCCCTGCTTGCCTGGGTAACCCTTATATTACTGAGGTGCAGCACATTACACAGGTTGCCTGATAGCACCTGTTCTTCCTCAAAAGCCATGCATCTCATCAGCATGCAGCACACCTTGAGAATGAGGGCTTTTTGTAGAGGTTTTGCCATCCTTGCAATCCAGGCAGTTAAGCAGACATCCCCATTCCCTGTGATGCACGACATTCCACTGACACATGCCCAGAGCTTATGATAACAATGGATTAATGGTGCTCACCAGTCCCCAGCTTTGCAAACTCCAGGTCACCATGCCCATACCCAGCACAGAAATACTGAGCCCTGAGGGCATGTGAAGTAAGTACGTAAGAGAGCTGACCAGCTGTCTGTAGGTATTTTATTCATTGCTGTTGTGGGTAAATGAAGTGAATATCCAAGTTGCGCGAAACAATGCATTGATTTACATATTGGGGAAGCAGAAGGATATTAATGGAGTTTCGTGTGCCTCTGACATCTGAGAAGAATGTCAGCTAGTACAGTGTGTTTAAAAGTTGAACCAACATGCTAAAGTGGAATAGCTCACCATCCACATAAACCAGGGGCAACAAAAAATGTATCTATATGCACAGACTGCACTTGGGGATGGCCTGTGTCAAGGATGGGAGAGGAGTGAATTGTGAGTGCTGAAATGGTGGTTTCAAATGAAAGAGAGATAATTAAAGGAAACTCATGGTACAGTCCAAAACTACAGAATACAGCAGGCCTCATTCAGGTTGGACTGTAGTGGGCATTTGCCAGTTTGAGTGTTAGCAAAATATGAAAAATGGAAGGAGAAAGAAAGATGGTTCATGCTTAAACTAGCTGGTGCCTAGTCAAAAAGAGCAGAAATGGACGCAGATGGCACGAGACAGTCCGCTCCCCCTGAAAGGTAGAAACCGCGAATTTCTCCCCTGTACAATGACGGGACCCCTTTCTCATGCCTCTCTATTGGATTGTTGGTGGCATGGGCACTTTTACCCCATTGAGCAGAGGGCTGAAAGTATACCCCATCAGCGGCTTTTATCAGAAAGAACCGTTTCTGTCCTGAAGAAAACAGGCTGGCTGGTCATGTAGACACTGCAAGAACTTATGCTAGGCGCCAAGCCTTTGGTACAGCTGCAAGCATGAAAGGAAACTTTTAATTCTCAATAATTTATGCATGAATTACTCCTGATAACCCAAACTAACTAGGCACCCTGTAAATTTCATAATAGTTCAGAAAACCTGCTGCAAATTGCGCTCTGTGGCAGATAAACAGTGTCTGCATTCATGCTAATGATGGAGAATTAACAGAAAAGATAGAGAATAAAAAAAAAAAAAAAAAAAAAAAAAAAAAAAAAAAAAAAAAAAAAAAAAAAAACCTTAAATTTATTCAACAGTATTGAAGCTGGACTGGTGCTTCATAGGAGAAAAGGAAGCTTACAAGGTGGTAGAGACAGCATTACACAACAGCGAATGCTTTCATGGCATTCTGTATGACCAGCTTCTACATGGAAGTCACTCTTGTGTAATTAGCTTATGAATCCATCCTTGGAGAATTATGTTTGGTCTGTCTTTCATGAGGAGGAAGAGCTCTATTAGAAAAAAGTTACAGTGCCTTGTCACCCAATTAGAAGTGTTCACAAATGGCTGGTACAGGGTGTATACGTGGACAAGAAAAAAAAATTCCCGGATTTCTCGGTTAAAATTACACTTTCTCCCGGGTGAAGATACACTTTTTCTGTGTTCAGTGACAGTATACTTTTCCTTGGAACTGTAAAACTTATCAGCCCTTTGAATAGTTATGGTTTTATACACTGGTTTAGTACTTCTCGGTTCTTTAGAAAACCAAACTCAGTAAAAAAAAAAAAAGCTAAGCTTTCACATACAATGTTGATCTTTTTTGCACGTGTTACACTTTCAGATACATCCCACAAATGTGCCAGTAAAATTTTTAATAAAGACATAAATGCCTTGATCTTCTGCGCTCGAAATTTTTCTAAATTTGTACTCAAAGACTTGATTTTTAAATGAGAGTCAAACGCTCTGTGATTTAAGAAATTCATTGTACATTTTCGCATGTAGTTCATCTTACATAAAAGGAAATTTACTTTGAAAATAACGCTTTTCAAATAACCATTCGCAACATTTTCCCGTGACCTGTTAGAAATAGGTTTGTTTCAGCAGTTGTCAGAGAGCGCCAGATAACAGGCGTCACCGCGCTTGCGCAGCTACTAGGATACTGGAAGCGCGTATGTTCGTAGGTGTAAGACATTAAAAGATCTTACATTATGTCATAAAAGAAACAATTCATCAGAGGATACTTCAAGAGCATCAGAATTCTGTGCACCATACTAAAACGTGTAATTCGGCTTAAAGTGCACATTCGTATGTGCAGATTCAGATGTAAATTTTCTTGGAGTACCAGTACTGTATTATCTAATGTTTGGTTCTTCATTATGGCATAGTGTCACACGTGCTAGAAGATGAAAACATGCACTTTTGAAATGCACCAAACAGTTGAAACTAGCCAATAGTGTGGAATGAAACACTTCGTTTCAAATAAATTGACTGCCTCATCGAAAAAGATTAATAAAAGCCAAATTTCTTTAGCAAATTGACAAAATAACTTCATTGTTCTGCAAGGTGATTAATACTTGGTTGCCAGAAAGGTGAAAATAAAATAAAATAAAATCTGAAACTAATAACATATTTTCGCCTTTCGTACTCATGTCAGTGTATTTTAATACACTTGATAGCTCCCGGCCACAGAAATCCATTTTGTTTTCACTTGACGTGACAGCAATAAATGAAGAGGAAACAGCAAAACCACTAAACGTAAATGTCGGTCACGTGGAGATTATCCACTTTCCAACCCTAACTCAGACTGCTCTGTGCATCAGAAGAAAAAAAAACAAACCTCTCAATCAATATTGGATGGGATAATTTGTAACCGGGAGAACAAGAACTCTTCAGAAAATTTGCATCCTTTATTGCCTATAGCTAATAACTTGCTTTTTTGTGTGACATAAAATTAAATATAAGATAAATGAAACCAGTAGAAGAGACAAGCAAGACAGTACACATTTCTTCAGTCCATAAGTCCTAGCATTTTTTCTATCCAACCTTGTTACAGCTTTACATGGCGTGTTTTCCTTTCTGGGAAAGGATCTATTACCTCATCAAAGGTCGTCACGTTTTGCCACATGAAAAAAAGAAATGTTTAATACTGAAAAAGCTGTTAATACAATACAAACAGTACCCAAGACTTGTGTGGTTTCTCAATCTGATTACGTGTATTTTGTCACTGTCTGCTAGATAAAATGAAATAGGCCTGTCTAATATTGCAGCTTCTGTAAAACACACCAAATAAACAAGACTATTTTGGCACAAATGGTCATTTTTATAACACGAGAAAATATAATTCAGAAAGTACCAATATTAAATGCCTATTAGGCCTACTACAAGCAAAAAGTTTTATGTTCCGAAATAATTTCACATTTCATTCATACACTTCAGCTTCTCAAGCATGAGATTGAAAAGTAGTAGTATGAAATTTTCATATAAATTTGGAATCGTGTTATTCTTCCATAATTTGTGTGAAGTCCCCGTTTCTTCTCCTTCCTCATTCTACCAAACAATTGCATCATCACTAATTCTGTAACTTATTCTCCGGTTAACTTCGCTAGCCCTTCCACAATCAACAGTTTAATTATCCCATGTTTATTCTCTGGTTAGGCATTATTACGTGTTCATAAAACGCGTTTTCCGCGCTACTCAGGTGGCTGCTACCGGGGACAGTACAACTGGTCCTTACTAGTGTAGCGGTCTGGCCAAAAATTTTCTATCAAAATTTAATTTTCTTGGATACACCAAGAAGAAAATACGTAATCTTTCTTCCCTATGATTCCACTCTGGTAGTCTGAATCTATGGATTTCACTAGTAATTATAACAACGCTGATAATTCGCAAACACAGTCAACCACATAAACAAACAGCGATTGCCATTCACCCGTTCAGCTTTATTCCGCTCAGCTCGTATAGCCCCGTCCCCTTCTGTCTAAGGAAAGTTTATTTATAGATGCGACGGGATTCCACTGGCAGATACATGACATACACTACACACGCATTCAAAATTCAACTTATGATTCATTCAGAAATAAACTTAGAATATGTTCTAAAATGTTCAAAAACCAACAGGGATGCATTTCAAAATCATATGAATAATCAACAGACCAACATGCGCTGGATACTAGGCACTTTGTGAAACAAGGTTTTTTTTCCTGAAGAATATGAATTTGGTGGCCCCATTCCATTCTGCTGAAATTGCCGCCCGGGGTAGATACCCCAGTTTGTCCCACTGAATGTGACAACGTGCACGCGCCAGTAAATTTTCTTCCGGGTAGCATTTTGCTGCAGCAGCAGCTGCTGCTGCTTATAAAGCTAACAGTCACACTTCTGTAGCCAGAAGTGGGAGAAGGTACTACACATGCGCGACTCAACTGCGCTTGAGCATGAGCCCGCCCTGCTCAAACGAATCTAAAGTAAACAGTTGTGATGTCACACTCATTGGAGACGCAGGCAATTTGTTGTTATGAAGCACTGAACAGTCTTCCCAAGGCCTTTAGTTGTTGTATATAGCGCATTTCCTTTGCAACTTAAGTTTTATTTTATTTCATTTATTTATTTTTTTCCCTCTCGTTCATGTTTTATTGTTGCAGTATTATTCTGCAGTAGTGGGATACATAATATCCTTTGTTAGAATATTGTTTCTTACCAGTGAAAATTACAAAAATTTAACTGAAAGCTAAAACAAAAACAAAAAAATTCCCAGAATTCCAAAAAACTCCCGGTTTTATCCTGGATGAAAAAATTCCCGGGTTTCTCCCGGGTCGTAGACACCCTGTAGTAGTATATGACCAAGACTTTGGAACATTTCATTGAACCAAAATTCTTTTGATCTTAACCTACACGAACATCTGTCTTGTTTTCTGTGTGAACACCACACTATACACATCCTTTATGTCTATGGAAACCTATCAGCATCTGAATGATTCATTTTTAATCTGCCCAGGTGCTACGTTCTGCAAATAATGATTACTTTGAATACTAACAGCCAGTCACAATAATACAACTTTAGACCACATGAAGCTACTTGATAGTGCCGTTTTCATGTATAAAATTCATCCTGTCTCCAAAAGCTTAAAGTTAACATCAATGCAAGAAAAAATTCCTGAAGAATTTGACTATCAGTATGATCTTAAAGAGAAGGATGAATTATATAATTAGTTCAATAAAAATAAATTATGAGGAAGGAAATTTGGGAACTAAATGCCTTCTAAGCAAACAGTGGACAGTTTTCAAGATGAAACTTCAGAGCTTATGATAATCTTTCAGATAAATGTTTCCCAAAGAGTTTATAAAATACAACCAATAGAATTTTTAAATATAACTTAAGGGGAGATTCTGGTTCAGAGGCACGAAAAATCTTTTTACAATCTTTTTCAGATAGGGTTGCTTTTATTAAAAGGGAGGTTGTACCACATTATTATACATACAATGGTATATGTTTTTTTTTCCCATAACAAATTAAAAACGGCAGCTGCAGCCCTTGTCAAAGTACGCGTCTCGCAGTGCATCCTGGTTTGCATGAAGTGTTGTACAGACTCGTGGCTATTTCTGAAACCCATAAAAATAGAAAATTCTTAAATCAAAATGAATTTGGAGGTACATCATGATGGGATTTTGAAAAAGACCTTAGAGAAACAAAAGGCAGCTGTTTGAGAAACATGTCAATTTCTTGGCATGTTTTCCTAAGTCCAAATGTTTAGAAAAAAATATTTAAAATTCAAACACAAAAAAGCTCTCCCTATCACCCCCTAAATTTAATTACCTTTCAATTAAAAAATGAAATTAATCAGTTAATCTGTTGAGGTCCTGGGTGCTTCATCAGCTGAAAAAATGTGGTTTCAACAAACGTGTATTTTCACTTTGGAATAACAAAAAACATTGTTGTTTCAAAACCTATGGTTAATCTGCGATACTAGGACCATAGAGGTGTCCTTGTTCTTTCTCAAACGTACTCTGGTTCTGAATCTAGTGGTGTCCTTTTTTTGCAATTTGGGCTGTTTTAATGAACTGAGACATTTCTTGCACCATGGCAGGCATGCATTTCCTCTCAGATAATTCCACAAACTTTTTGCCCCACAATGAAGATGCTTCAGTACCACTCTCCAATGCATACATTGCATATTGACAACAGTGCACATTTTATGCAAATCCTCACTGGACAGAAATTTGTATACTGGTTGAATCTTTTCTTGAACTAATTCATCAGGCACTTACAGCTGCCTATACTTCTATCAGCACACAGTTCCATTTGACATGATGTTACTTCTAAAATATTTTCACAACCAAAAAATCCTTTTGTAGACATAATATGTAAACTGCAGGGGATGAAAATTACACAAAAAATCCATTTTTTTTATCCGCCTTGACCAGAACCTCCCCTTAATAATAATTCTGCATAGTTGTAAGGGCACACACACACACATATATATATATATAGGTGAGGCAGGGTAACAGCCGATACTGAAAATTTAATAATGACAGAATGGCACTCAGAAATAGTGCTGAATACTTACCTTGTTGTTCTTTGCTGTCAGCAAGAGAAACCCTCAAAACATATGAATGTTTATGTGCTGAAAGATGCCCTTGCTTCTCAGACCTAAACTGACGTAAGGAGAGTGCTTTGGATCTAGGACTCCAGAAAGATATTTCTAGTTGCAAATGTAAGAAACAATGACACAGACTGCCTAGTGTAAATGCAATACACAATTAATGATCTGGATGAATTTCTTATTCTTTACATGTACTACTACGTAAATACTCCACAAGCACATGCATGACAGACATTATTAAACTAAGATTACACAATACTTTTTCCTTTTTTATGCATGATAACATGCAAGGGGCATCTGCAGTATCATACAAAATGAAGTGTTTATGTGGAAAAGCTTTTCTACATTCCAGAAACCAATCAAATAGACACAGAAAAATTTGTAACTTGGAGGTGGAGGCAGACACAGACAAAAAATAACATGTGCAAGTACATAGTCATGCACCTACAGTAAACCCTTCTTTTATTCTATTTAAGGGACTATAAAAATTGATACAAATAATGGGAAAATGTAATTGGTTTTTAAACATATAATTAATAAAACTGCAATTAGCCATTTTATTAATTGTTGTGCCCTTTAATTTGAAACCTCTGGGCTTAAAACGGTTTGACACCTAATACCACATTGATTGTTGTTATTTCTTTATCAAAAAATCCATAGCTATCATTTGTTTCAACTTCTGGTAAAAATTTTTTCAATAAAGTTTTCTATTTCATAAACAGATATGGAAGTTTTGATTCCTACACTTGTATCACGAATGTATTTGTTTACTGTATTTACATCTGCAATGTGAGGCACAACACTTATCTTCAAATCATTCTCACTATTTTCACTTTTTGTATTGTCAGCTTTTCCCCCAATATGGGACTCTGCCATATCTTACACAGACTCCCTTTCAAGTGTAACAATATTGTTTATCAAGTGCAACAAATCTTGCAACAGGTGCTCGAACTGCAACTTTTCCTACACTGAAGTGAGGAGACTTTTACAGTCATCATTGTTACTGTCCAGGTCCCCTTCCTTCACTTGGAAGAGTCTGACTTTTAGGAAAAAATGAAATGTCGTGCGGCTAGGGCCTCCCGTCGGGTAGACCGTTTGCCTGGTGCAGGTCTTTTGAGTTGACGCCACTTCGGCGACCTGCGCGTCGATGGGGATGAAATGATGATGATTAGGACAATACAACACCCAGTCCCTGAGCGGAGAAAATCTCCGATCCAGCCGGGAATCGAACCCGGGCCCTTTGCATTGACATTCCGTCACGCAGACCACTCAGCTACCGGGGGCGGACGACTTTTAGGAAGCAGAGTGGGATATAATACTTCTTATGCTCTATCTATGCCTTAGTTACACAATAAAAATAGGAAACATGAAGGGACTGATAAAAAATGCCTAAAACATTGAGAAAATGTCAATTCTGGAAGTATGATAGTGGGTGTATACTGATGCAGCAGGTATGGAGTGAAAAAAATGCCTTACATGACAAAGGACTAAGTACCAGGGTATGTTGACACATGGGCTGTTCCATCATACAATATCCATCTGTCTACTGACACTACAGGTACTTCATGTAGTTATCCCTCATTCTTACACATACTTCAACCAACTTTCTCAAAGAATCATGACCACCTCTGATACATTCTTGTCAGATCATATGACATTTCCAATTATCTCTGCCCCATGGTTTCCGATCCCTAGAATATTCCAACAATAAAGCCTAATCCATGCACCAACCAACTGCCACTTACCCTGGCACCATCACTGGTAAGCCTTGTAACGAAAGTGGCAAAATAACATGTGAAACCACACAGTTTACCAACTATAATGTGCTCACTACATGGCTTTTTATACTGAATGACCACCACTAAATTAGCTGAGCGCACAAACGGACACACACGATCTGTATGCCTTGGGGCCATCCAGTATCCATCTGCTGAGTATGCTCTACAGTGTGACTGAAGGGACCCCTACACCAAACCTGCAGGAAAGCAGCGGTACAGTGCATCTTTGTTTTAATGTGAGTGATTTTTATCTTTGTATTTATGTTCATAGAAATTTCTTGCTAAATTGTTTTTATGGTAATAAACTGTGACTGACTAAATGTGCTGGTTCAAGTGCAGACTGTTGTTTCCTTAGTGTCATTTCTCATTTGCCATTCACTGGTGGCAATTTCTACTGACAAAATCTGTGCATTGGGAAGTTTGTGAACTATAACTGGATAATGCACTTCTACCCTCTTGCCACTTGCAGGAGATAAGAGTATCTGCCACATCACAAATTGTATGTCATATGATCACATACTGCAGATCAAACCTTGCAGAGAAGTCAATTATAATGGCCTGCTGCACTTTCTTTTATTGTTGACGAGACGTTCTGGAATGTTTCCCGATATTCAGATCGAGCAATCTCTGTTTTCTTAACCTTAATCAAGGTCACATGTTAGAGACTGTTTGAGGAATGGAAAAGATACTCACATGTTACGTTTTGGATGCTGGCAGTCAGTCCACCTTCATCTTTGTCATTAGATGAATTTAAATCTTCATCAACATTCACGTTTTGGAGACTTCTGTTTCTCAGCCTAAGAAGCACATGGAATACTGTATATGTCATGCTCACTACATCCGAGCATTTACATTATTTCTTGAAACATTCTTCTGTGTCCCGAGATATCACAATGACTCAACACACCAAAAACTTAGAGCTGGCATACTCCACTAAAGGAAAATCTGGTCTTTCTAAAGAGTTCCTTATTGGAGCATATCATTAGTGAGAAAGAGTGGGTGACAGATCACCAAAACATATTTCTCAGTCTGTTGCACACTAAGCTCATCCCGATTACCAGGGGAAGTCACACAAGACCTTCAGCAGAGTACACCACCACTAATCTCATGAGCTTTTGAAGAACCAAAATGACAACAATGTAGCTTCTGGGACTTTAGGAAGCAAATTGAATCAGTAAAGGTCCAAGAAAGAGCAATGAGTGGCTAAAAATACGCAATATTTGAACAGTTTCTTGTCTGAAGACCACTGGTGAGTAGTTTGCCTCCTACAAAAATACACTGGTGCTATACAATCAATAACTTTCATGATACTGAGAGGTGTTTCAATGCCTCAGGAAGAAGACTACTAAGAAATGAGAGCTGACTGACATATTTGTCATAACATAATGTTGCAGTATATTAAAGAAGAGCATGTAGAGTTTACTACCAATATGAAGCCATGGACTTGTTTCTTGTTTCATCTGCCTCATCATATAATCGAGAAAGAAATAGAGAGAGAGAGAGAGAGAGAGAGAGAGAGAGAGAGAGAGAGAGAGAGAGAGGGGGGGGGGGCAATATCACTAAATGAGAAACAGTATTTGATTGTTCATCCCATGAAAAGGGTGTCTCCACTGTCAATGAAACTTTGTAAATCATGCCTAACATACTACTTGAGGTGACTGAAGTGCTTTAGAAGATTCCTTTTCTGACACATTGTAATCATTGTATCACTCATGTCTTTCTGCAGCTCACTATAAACTCTAGCAGCAGAGATTTTACTCAATTCTCCTGGAACACGTTAGATGCCAATAAGGTTGAGGAAGAAATTAAGGCTCGCCAAAGAGCAGTTTGCTGACTAAAACATATGTTAGGCTTGCATGTAACCAGTTTTACTTTCAACCACCTTCCAAGAACTAACAACCATTTATCACCAGTTCCCTACCGCTGCAGGATTACTGCATGAAAACACATATATGGATGGCTTAACTATAGGAACTGAAACGGAAGACAGCCTGATATCACTGTATGATGAGATGTCTTTGCTAATGGAGCAAATAACAACTGCCAGAGACTATCCGCAATCTGCAAGGCAGAAGGACGAGATCTCCAAGCAAATGTCACGGTAGACGAGGATAGGCTTTCAGTAAATCAGCTAGAAGTCACTGAACAAGTTTTGAAAATCATAGCACCTAGAAGAAATTTATTACGAGTTACTGCAGGTGATTACAGCCCTCTGAAATTAATGAGACTAACATCCCCCATCAAGACATTTGGCTGCTCAGAATAGGTTGGTATGAAGATCTGCCACACAATCTACTGTCAGATGGTGACAACACTTTCTCAGTTATTTAGTATAATTGATTAAAGATGGGTCCAAACAACAGGGAAAGAGCACTCCTATGTTCACACTTTGTCACATTGGAGTGAACATATGGTGCTGGCTTATACATAGCTTCGGATAAGTGTCCCCAACTAACGTGTAGTATGAGCTGATTAGCATCTGTTGAGATGGTAACATTCCCATGACTTGAGATCTGCTAACAGCACTGACTTGTACGAGAATGCTATGCCACTACTGCAAGTCCTCTGACCACAGTAGAGCAGCAGTATGGACTGAATCTATCAACACTTTAATCAAAGGTCTACCACTACCCTGCACACTGAAGGTAAAGTGTGTCAACCCATATTTGATGATGGTTTTCTGCATTTGGGAACTCACTTTCAATACATCTATTGTGTCATCAAAGCAATCCTATGTTGCTGTCTTCCCCAAACAATTGCACACAGCACTGCCTGCCAGCAGACAGAAGTGCCATTGGTTGTTGATTAAGTGAAGCCTCACAATCTGTTGGAAGTTTCTGGAATAGATTTTGTTGGACCCATGTAACCACAAATAAATAGAGTTACAAAAGAGGGTTATGGTATCTTTACCAGCTGAGCTGTAGCTACATCTGTCCATCTGAAACTATACCTCAACCCAACAATGGACAGATTTTCATTAGTTCTTCAAATATTTATCAGATGGCATGGCATTTACAGTGATAAAGCCTACACGTTTCACACAGCTAACTGAGAGATACCAGAGCACTGGATAGTTTACAGCACAACTTGCGGCTTGATGGGGAGGATGGTGGGAATGTATCATAAGCACCATTAAATTATGCCTTCACAAAGAGCTTGGGCACTACAGCATGAATGAGGAAGGCCTGCAAACTATACCTGTAAATACACAAGCTCTCCACAATTTAAGAGCCTCCACACAAACAGAGAACAAACTTGTAGAAGTACAATATCTTCAGTGGTCTGCACACCTGACGTAATGGACTACCATGGCTTTCACGTCCTAGGCTATGGCCAAGTAGTCACCTCCTACCAAATGCATCTACACCCTTGCTGGAAGCAAGAAGGCAAATCCTGCTTTTGTTATTCAGGCTACATAACTACCACAAATGCCAATACATTCAGCTCCTAGTCATCCCAGATGGAAAAGTTACTAGGGCTATCCAGCTGGTTGCACCACTGGAGTTCAACCAGGATAAAGAGGAAGTAGAAGAGCAGCGGCTGGAAGGAAAAACTCCTTCTGAATTAATTTCCTTGTGAAGTGGAGAATATACGTGGTAGTCCATAACAATTTACAGTAGGATCTGGTCTCTTTTTGTGTCTTGTGGAAGTTGTGTAGCCTGAATAATGAAAGCATGATTTACCTCCTTGCAAAAGCCAAGGCCTAGGTGCAGTTTGTGTGAAATAGCTACTTGGCCAGAGCTTAGGATACTGTAAAAGCCACAGTTGTCCATTACACCAGGTGTGCAGACCACTGACGATCTCACCCTCTGACAAAAGTACATCCTTTCACAGCACCTGTGGTTGAATATCAGGGTAAAATAATCATGAACAAATTGAGATGGAATACTCCAAACCGACATACTAGTCACCTGGATGTAAAGGACGTTACCAGGCCTGTCCAGCCGAACATGCCACTGGAGTTCAACCAGGATAAGGTGGAAGTAGAAGAGCAGTGGCACTCTACATACTTGCTTTAATATGAATGATTTTTATCGTTGTATTTATGTTTGCAGAATATCTTCTGTTGAGCTCCTGTTATGGGATTAGCCAAACACTCTGGTTCAAGTGTGTGTCTTTTACATCCTACAATTCAAAAGTCACTGATGACAACACAGGTGATCTATATTCTCCTGCCCAGTACTAGCTTCCCTGAACATAGGAGATGGGAACTTCATCTCCACCATATTATCACATTCAGCCACCCTCCTGGACCTAACTTCCTTCCACAATTGTCCCCCCCCCCCCCCCCCCAATTTAATTATTTTTTGTTTACATTGGTAGTTTAGCCTTATTTACTCAGTTTCGCTCTATTTCTCTCTTTTTTCCTATTTTCCTTCTGCTTCTTTTAACTCCCTTTTCCATCCAGCTTCCTTTATAGATATTTCGCCACCTCCTTTTCTGCATTCCTCTTGATCTTAATTTCAGTATTAATGCAATTTCTCCATTTCTCAATTTTCTTCCTTTTAATCCATTAATCCATCTTTACTTCTCACTCTGTTCTTCAGTCATCTCTGGGCTACAACTGCCACTGTGCTTTCCAATATTCTACCTTTGACTTCCTATTCTCTATGACACTGTCTCCTTTGCCTTCATCTCCACTCTCATCTTCACAATGGATGTTTCCTCCCTCTAGAGGGAACTAATTGTTCCAAAATCTAGGTGCAGTTTTTTTTCCTTTTTTTTTTATGTGCAATGGCAGTGATGGAATTTTGCCTCATGAAAATACTGAACAAGCCTCATGAAAGTACTGAACAATCATTCTGTCTCTCTAACATTTTTAATGTATATAGCTGTGTGTGTGTGTGTGTGTGTGGGGAGGGGGGGGGGGGGGGGGGGCGTGTGTGTGTGTGCACTTCTTTTTTAAGAAAGGAAGAAAGGGAACCAAACATGGAAAAAACTAACTGCAGCAATCATCATGGATCATGTTGGAAGACTGCTTAACTATCTTGAGTGTCTCTTGTACTGTAGTGACCTTGATAGACAGTGTGGAGACAAGTCAAATGCAGACATTAAAATAATAATTCATCTGTGACATCAAGATATACACAGAATTTTCTTTGTATTTTATGTTCTTTGGTACTCGTGTGTGGTCCACGTTTTGTTGTGTGGACGAAGTAAAGTACTGTGTGCAAAGAATATTTATACAAATAAAGTGTTAATCACTTATAAGCCACATACATATTTGAAGTAGAATCAATTCCCACAGTCATGACCCTATACTGAACGGTTGGCAAACTGATTTTCTGTGTACGCGCAGGGAACAATGGGCCTACTCACTAACATGGGCTGAAAGAGTAGCACCAGAGTTTACCGAGAGCTAGCAATGGTATGCCATCACCATCAGCTACACTGAACAACACCAACAACAACAACAACAATCATACAGGCAATGGCAACAGGACAATAACATCATAAATCTGTCTTTTTGGCCCACAAAGTCTCAGCTATGGCTAATGGCCATCTTTCATTTGTGTGGACTGGTGTCAGACAAGTACTGTATTTTACGGATTACAAGATGAACTTAACTTTTAAGCAATTATAAAAAAATAACATTTTTATTATTAGTTTGTAAAGCCAGATTTTAAAAAATTCTTAGTTTATAAAACTGCATTGACCTTTAAAATCCCTGAAAATCACCATCTGAACTTTCTTCTTCTTCTTCTTCTTCTTCTTCTTCTCCCTCCTCCTCTTTGTCATCACCATTATTCTCTTCATATACAAGATGGTCTTTATTACCATCGAGGGCATTACTTTTGTCACACTTCTTGAAAGATTTAACAATAATGTCTTCTCTCAGTCTAGACCATGACTGTTTTAACCACTGACACATTTGTTCGATCACAGATTGTTTTAAAGCTCCCTTCGGTGTAAATTCATGTCAGGTTTCATCCATCATCCATTTGTTCCATTCCTCTTTCATATACACTTCAAATGGTTTATTTATCGAGACGTCAAAAGGTTGCAATTGTGAAATAAGTCCTCCCGGAATAACAGCAATGTCTGTGTTTCCCTGTCTCAATTTCTCTTTCACAAAATTTTTCAGATGACTACTAAACTGATCTAGCACAAGAAAAGAACTCTTCTTCAATAAAACACCTTTCCTTCTATCCCACACTCTGTTAATCCGAAATTTCATACTAGGCTCATCCATCCAACCCTTGTCATGTACATGAAAAACAACACTTGGCGGTATTTCAGAAGGCTTCAGCATTGTTTTGCGCATGAAAATGATCACTGGATTATGTTTAGTACCATCAGCACAACATGACAGGACAAAAGTGTTGAGCATTTTTCTTGTCCACTTGTTTTTACAGTTACAGATTTACACCTTTCATGGCAACAGTTCTATTACTTGGGACTTCAAACGTCACAGGAGTTTCATCCATATTCACTATTTGGGCTTAGCTCCACACTGCTTTTCTTTTGATGTTGAATAATAAAGTGATGGAAAGGAAATATTTTCTCTTAAAGCTCTGGTGGCATTTTCCAAAATATTTTGGTTTTAGTTCGTATGCAAAGTCCATGACGCTTAATAAACCTGTAGCACCAGCCAACTCCACCCTTCTGTTAAGTTCCAATGTAGCACTAGCTTATGAGCATGTATTTGAATCATTTCTTTGTATTAATTCCAATGCCATTTTCATGGTGTCCTTGAATCCATTTTAATACATCATCTTATAGTTTTGGTCATTTTGAATTCAGACCTCTATTTGCACATTTAGTCCCCCTCATTTTTTTCAGTTCTTGTTTAGTAGTCTGCCAACCAAAAATGGTTTTTTCTGTTGGTGTAGGGCTAAAATGCTGCTCAGTTGCTCTGTTTCCATGTTCTTCTGCATGCGGTATTACTTTCAATTTACAGCCCACATCATATGAATACTTTTTATTTATTTCTATTGCAAAACTAGCTACTAAAAGAATATTACACTGTCGCCAATAACACAAATCACTTTCAATTCAAGTTCCTTTGCAATGTAGACTGCAGTGACGCATCGCAGGCCAGACAGTGTTCTGGGTTTGTGATGGCGGGGCAGGAGTGAGACAGTGTTAGCAAGCTTATGAATCCTTGCAGCTTGTGTTCGTTGCATCGATGCATGCTGCTGCTCATTGAATCCAATGTTGCCAGATAGAGATAGGCTTCTGCTACACGCCCTTTTTTAAGACTGTTGGGAATTCTAAATCAAACAGAGGACATTTTTATATTAATTTTGAGTATAAGATGCACCTGGATTTTGGAGGCAATTTTTCGGAGAAAAAAGTGCGTCTTATACTATGTAAATTGTGGTAACAATTCACATTGGTTATAGCACAGCTGGATGGATATACTTCGTATTACCACCTGAGTCACGGATACATGGAAAATCAGCAAAAGTGTTGCTTGTTCCAGTGGTTCCCCTTCACAAGTACTTCATTCACAGTATATGCTGGGGCAGGGACGGGGAACGGGGGCACGAGAGGGGCAGGGGGGGGGGGGGGGGGCAGGGGAAGGGGGAGAGGTAATGATCTCCTGTCTGAGCAATGTCTGAAGGGTTTTTGGCAATGTAGATTGCTGTGAAATAGGACTATTCGATTTGGCAAGCGAGGTGGATGCTATCATAACTGACAATAATTTGTGGGCAGCAAAAAAAAAGAGGTTCAAATGGCTCTGAGCACTACGGGACTTAACATCTGTGGTCATCAGTCCCCTAGAACTTAGATCTACTTAAACCTAACTAACCTAAGGACATCACACACATCCATGCCTGAGGCAGGATTCGAACCTGCGACCGTAGCAGTCACGCGGTTCCAGACTGAAGCGCCTAGAACCGCACGGCCACACCGGCCGGCTTGTGGACGGCATTTGAAGACGTTATAGTGGGAGGTTCCGAATCATGCATTCAGACTTTTGCAGCGGCAGGGAGCACAGACTCGCACACTGCTTCACCACAAACGCAAGCACCACAGACAGAGCCATCTAGTCAACTAATTAGCTAGGCTGAATGCTTGATTACAGAGACAGGAAGGTAACAACGTTTTTGGATCCCAAACAGTATCTGACAAAATTTGAAATGGTGATGGTAGCATAGATGCTTCTGTGAAGCAGCAAGACACAGCAAGAGCCCACGTCTCTACCCAAACTCAAATGACGAGTGCCAGTATGCACACCCACCCATCCCGAACATTTAACACACCTCAAGTGCACAGAAAGAAATGGAGTCAGTAGTTACAGGCTCAAATACACTATTTGTAAAGGAAAGGAAGTTCAGTGACCTATTCTTAATCAACACTGGATTCTAGATAAGTGTATATCCAAAGTGGCTGAATGATCCCCACTCATCTACAACAGTTCCATTTCTCACAGCTGCTAACAATTCGGCAATTGAGACATTCAGGAAGAAGAGGTTGACTTTAGATTTGGATGATGGATTTTGCCGTACTTGAACACTCATTATTGTGGGTGTGAGTGGTCCGGTTTTGAGGGTCCAAGTTTCTCTGTAATTTTTCCGTGATGCCAGACCTGTCAAACTGTTGCTTGATCAAAGCACCTCTATCATCTAAGGCCTCGTGCTGCACGGTGCTGCTGATCTGGCCTCACACAATGGTTTTAGCACTGTCTACGTCTTCCGCACCTGGTATAATATACTAGATGTCGCGACTGCCTAAATGCAGAACACACACGTGTATTATGGGAGAAGATCTCGCATTCTACATCACATGAACTTGTGGAGTTAAAAAGACATGCAAGGTGTGGCATTTGAGATGATGATTACTGACTAACATGTGACAAGATATCACAGTGAGGGGACATCACCTCTGCAGGTGGTAAAAAAGAAGACTGGCTCATGGAGAATGCATTGTGATTATGGGGGCTTAAATGCTCGCACTATTCTGGACAGATATCCGGTTCCCAGTGCTGCAGAGTTTAACAGCAGTGTGATGAACACTTGTTTTTTTTTTTTTTTTTTTTTTCAGTGTAGTAGATTGTACGAAGGCTTTCTCACAAATCCCCATGGCTAGGCAGAAAACTCTAGTGAGTAACCCCTTCAGGCTCTGCGAACACAACATAATGCCTTTTGACTATGAAATTCTCCCAGACTTGGTAGCATTTCATGCATGAAGTACTACAAGAGTTTTCATTCACATTCTGTATGGCTGGAGCACAGTCACAGTCAATCTGAAAGAAAAAAAAATTTCTTTGACAAGGAGGAGGTACAGTTTCTAGACTATGCAGTCTCTTGCACAGGCAGTTCACTTCTTCCAGAGAAATGTCTCAACCTCTTAACATTTAATGGCTCTAGAAGACTACTCAAAAAGTTAAACTATTACAGGTGACACTCAATTTATCTGAAGTACAAGAACCAATAAATAAACTACTTACATGCAAAAAAACATTTGGCAGCAAAAATATTCCTTGGACTCGTGAAGCTCAAAATGCATTTCAAGACCTAATAACTGCATTAACTAATGATATCATGTTGACATACCCTGTTTCTGGCACCCCCATTTCTTTGAGTGTTGATACAAGCTCAACTGCTGTGGGCACTATATTTCAAAAGTACGTCTCTGCAGATTGGCACCTTCTGGCTTTCTTTTCAAAGAGCCTGTCTAATCAGCAACAGTGGAACGCATTTGACAGGGAGCTTCTTGCAATATATGTGACTGTAAAGCATTTCCGGCCATGGCTACAGGGAGAAGTCATTAAAATTTTTACTGATGATGAGCCACTAACGTCCAGATACCAGCATATGATGGAACTTAATTCATCATGAAAGTGTAGACACGCTGGGTTCATTGCTCAGTTCTCAAAGGACATCCAGCACATTGTGGATCAATATAATACTGTGGCTGACTGCTTGTCTTGAAAGTGCGAGGCTATCACTGATACTGACAGATTAGCAGAACCAGAGAAAGATGTTTTCCGTCTACACTGTCATGCGAATCCTACATTGATGGGCTTACGTCTTGAGCACGTGCCAATACATGGTACCAATCAACAGATATGGTGCAACACTCCAAGGTACAAGAATTGCCTCTTCATTCCTGCGAGATGGTGATGCCCTGTCTTCAATGCATATCACAATGTTCCACTATCTGGCATCAACGCTTCTGCAAAAATGTTGGTGGACAAAGGGGTTTGGCCAGGAGCAAAAAGACTGCTGGCACTGGCACAGTGTTGCAGGAAATGACAAAATTGCAAGGTTTCCAGAAATGCTTGAGCCTCTTCTCCCCCCCCCCCCCCCCCCCAATGGATTTTGTCTTTTGGTGACTATTGTAGATGGATTCACTAGGTAGCCTGAGGCCACGGCGGTAGCTGATGTTTCTGCAATCTCTGTCACCCAGGCCCAACTAAATTGCTTGTTTGCGAGATTCAGCACTCCACAAGTTATCATCATGGGGAGGGGTAGGCAATTTGAGTGCCTATTGTTCGAAGAGATTATGAGAATGTGCAGGTGAAACATATTTCAGTGATGAGCTACCATTCTGCCAGTAACCCGATAATAGAGCTTATTTACTGCACACTGAAAGCAACCTTGGACTGCTGTACAGATGCACGGTCGGTTGGACATACTACCTTTAGTACTGTTCGGGCTATGCACTGTGCTGAAAGTGGACTTGGGTTGCTAATTTGTTGACGGATGCCCGGTCGGGAACATTACCTTTCGTACTGTTAGGGCTACACACTGTCCTGAAAGAGGACTTGGGTTGCTAAGCTGCTGAACTGGTCTATGATCAGCAATTAAGGGTTCCATGTGAATTTTTCTCACCCACACCTAAGCCTTGGCTACCAGTAAGAGGGTCCAATACATTTTTGTGCAATTGCACTCGGTCATGCATCACCTCTTTCCAAAGAATCCATTTCGACATAGTGATAAACCCATTTTCTTTCACAAAGACTTATTCAGATGGTGTTTTGTGTGGCTGAGAGATGACACTATTAAACCACTACTCTTTCCAGGCCCCTTTACAGTCATAGACCATAGTAATGAAACAAATGTGACTGACTTCCCTGGGAAATGGTATTCTGTATCTGCCAGCATCTCAAGCCTTCTTACACAGAAGACAATCTCTCTACGGCTTTGAGTGACCCAATCAGACCTCTACCTCAGCCACAAAAATGCAGTCTGACGCGCAGGTAACTAGCAGATACCTGCTAGTTAGATTAGCTCCTGTGTTTTCTAATTCTGTTCAGGTTTGCACTGGCCAGATTTGTGATTTGATGCAAGACCTTCCGAGCCACAGCTCTCCAAAAAGGGAGGTGCTGATGTGGAGATCTCAACAGACAAGGAATCAACAGAAGTCAAATGCAAACATTAAGACAAAAATTCATCTGTGATATCAAGATATATACAGAACTGCCTTTGTATGTTATGTTCTTTGGTACTTGTGTGTGGTTCACATTTTGCTGTGCACTTGGTACAACTGAATCATGTCCTTCATCAGGGTTTTGATTATCTATTATCATGCCCTGAAATGAGGAACATTCTATACTTCCAACCCCTCCCAAAGTGGTGTTCTCCAGCCCACCCAGCCCCTACAACATCCTAGTTCATCCCTATGCCACACCCACTTCCACCCTGCCACAGCGATCGTACCACCGTGGAAGACCCAGATGCAAGACCTGCCCAGTCCACCCACCCAGCACCATCTATTCAAGTCCTGTCACAGGCTTATCATGCCCCATCAGAGGCTGGGCCACCTGTGAAAGCATCCATGTTATATACCAGCTCTGCTGCAGCCACGACATAGAGCTTTACATTGATATGACAACGAAACAGCTTTCAACTAGAATGAATGGCCACTGCCAAACTGTTGCCAAAAACATGGTGGACCACTCAGTGGCACAACATGCAGCAGCGTACAATAAGCGAGATTTCAATGGCTGCTTCACAACCCGTACCATCTGGATCCTCCCCACTACCACATCTTTCACTTCCATAATCTTCCTGGCCTAAACCTAAGGTCACTCACTGCCCCCCCCCCCCTCCCACAAAACCCAATAGTGTGTGTGTGTGTGTGTGTGTGTGTGTGTGTACACACCATCCCCTGCCCCAGTAACCCTGTCAAATTTGCATCCTACATCAACTACTTGTGTGCTGTTATCTCATGCCCTAGCCTATGAAATTGCATGGTCAGTTTGTTTGCCACCTGGCCCTTTACCTGCCCCCCCCCCCCCTCCCCCAAGCTAGCCCACACCACACTCAGCTCCTCACTCTCCCATGAGCTGCTAGATGCTTTATGCTTTCCCCTAACCACCTCCCTCCCTCATGCTCTCTCCATCCCTCACTTCATTGCTCCATACACCCTCACCTCACCACAGTACAGTACAGTACAGAACACTCACTGCAGGCCAATAAAGAGCTGGCAGTCAACTGAGCACAATGTAGGGAGGCAAGTGTGTGTGTGTGTGTGTGTGTGTGTGTGTGTGTGTGTGTGTGTGTGTGTGTGGGGGGGGGCGCGCGCATGCATGCGTGTTTTTCCCACAGCTAGAAAAAGAAAGTGCATTCCGAAAGCTAGCCAAGCTCCGTACCTTTTGTTTGTGTGCCTATTAACGATGCAGCACCCTACCTTTTGGTGCGCCATCATCTTTATTCCTAAATAATTCATAAAACCAGAAGTTTCTGTACATTATTTAATTTTACTCTGTATTTCATAACCAATAAATCATGGTTGCGGATTACACCCGCCCTTGGAAATGTTTTGCAGTTTAAAATTTGTTTTTAAAACTCTGCCTTACCATCATATAATCTACTTGAAATCTTCTAGTGTTTCCAGGTCTCTGCCACATGTGCAGCTTCCTTTCACGATCCTTAATATAGTATTAGCAATGATTAAACTATGCTATTCACAAAATTCTATCAAATGACTTCTCTTTGATTCCTTTCCCCCCTGTACATGTTCTACTATTTTTCATTCTCTTCCTTTTGTTACTGTCTAATTTCAGTCAACTGTCACCAGTTTTTGTCTTCTTTAACAATATGAATAACTGTGACTATGAAGGCTTTCCCGGCGTAATAATTGATAACATTCTTCTCAGGTGTGCAGCCGGATCATAACGTCATCTTGACACAATATTTCAACGGTCCACCTGGCCACCATCTTCAGGTGAGAGTGCTTGTATACCACTATGATAGGTGTTGACTTCCTGTCTCTCTTGCCTAGGATAATG
The DNA here is from genome assembly GCF_023864345.2 of Schistocerca serialis cubense. NCBI lineage: Eukaryota > Metazoa > Arthropoda > Insecta > Orthoptera > Acrididae > Schistocerca > Schistocerca serialis. The sequence goes on along the minus strand of NC_064642.1, from coordinate 79,670,043 downwards.
CATTTACTAGTAGCATAGTAGCTTACCCTCACCCCTGTTCATGATTAGACCTAATCTTGCATTATCTGTATTTTGTTTAGGTAACTGTGCACTACCCTGACTGTCCGCAGTTTGTGGTCTACTGGCTAGTGTTGCTGCCTCTGGAATAAGGGGTCCCGGGTTCAATTCCCAGCCGGGTTGAGGATTTTCTCCACCCAGGAACCGGGTGCTTGTGTGGTCCTCATCATATCATCATCATTCAAGACGTGGCAAGACTGGAAATGGAAAGATTGGGAACTTGTATGGGCGCTGATGACCACAATGTTGAGTGCCCACAAACCAACATCATTGTCACTACTCTGACTTAAAAGTTCTGTCTCACCACTTGACTAAATCCTATTACATCTAACTTCAACCCATTGATTTTCCTTTTTAAATTCTCTAACCTACCTACTTGATTAAGGGATCCAACATTCCAAACACCGAAATGCAACAAAATGAATAACGCCATCTCTAACCCATCAACCTAAGGGACCCAACATTCTACACTATCTGTAGAACACAAGGTTGGTTTTTCTCGATGACACCCTCCTGAGGAGTCTGCACTCAGAGGTTCAAATTTTACCTTCTTAATATATTACCCAAGAGGATGGCTTCATCACTAAACCATAGCAGAGCTGCATGTCCTCATGAAACACAAGTGATGTAGTTTCCCCTTGCTTTCAGTTGTTTACATGGCGAGATCAGTCAATTATCCAGACAGTTGCTCCAGAAGCTACTGAAAAAAGGCTTTAGTAACAACGTTAGTCCGACCTCTCTACAGACATCTCTGATGCTGTGACACCTGCAGCACTGCTATCTGTATCACTGAGGAACACAAAATATCCCACTGCATCATGGTTCACACTTTGTGGCTGGCATATTGCCCACCAGATGCCAAATATTTCTTGTCAGATGTTTCATCACGATTTATGTTGGTGAGGTAATACTATTACTGTTAGCCTTAGTTGACAGGTCTCTGAGTATCTTTGGGTCAATGTACTTAAAACTTATGGGGAATCACTCTTGAAGTGTCAAAAACTGTTCTAATTTCCTGAGTAACCATTGTATTTTCCTGGTGATCTTGTCTGCTGAATGAAGATATCCTTGCATTTGTTTTTCATTTCTATAATGACTCACTATTTTATTTCAGCTACTTGTGTGTGTGTAAGTGTGTGTGTGTGTGTGTGTGTGTGTGTGTGTGTGTTTATTGTTAGTCTGTCTTCACCTTAGTCAGCAGCTGATGTCCTAGCAGAGCTTAACAGACTGAATGTTGGCTTCCTTTAGCATGCATTTAGGTGTCAACAGCACAAGAACCATGGAAAAAATGTTGTTGATAAGAACAACAACAACAATAAATTTAAATGAAACACATTCATACAGTGAAAGTAGTTTGAATGCTAGTTTGGCAGTCGTGACCTTCAGAAGGTAAGTACAAGAAACGATTGGCAGCCTGGCAATATGAAATACAATGATGGCTACAAACTTCCATCATCTCGGCTGCCAGTAGTAGCAAGACTATGGACATACTGCACTTATGTATTTGTAGAAATAATGAATACCAACAGGCATACTTTTTATAAAATATATTAATTACACAACTAGTTTCAACAGTGCATTAGTGTATCTTCAGATCCCTGTGCAAACTGAATGGCGATATCCTACCATCGGTACATTGTTACCATGTATATTCACAGGTGTCAGATTTTTTCTTACGCTGTGTGTGCATCCAGCAATCTAACAACAACCGTCCATGACTGAACATGGTTTGGATTCAATTTTAAACTAGAGGTACCCTTTCCACAGTATGATTACTGAGATAGGTTACAGACATGCGTGTCACCGAAACAGCACCCTACTGAAAGACTTGCAACAGGTCATTGAGCTACACAAAATTATTATTAGACTGTAAATGTGGCAGTGCTTCATCAAGCACAGTAATAAACACTTCCAAGCTACGCACAGAAGGCACTAAGCCATTGTAACAGCCACTGATCATTGCAAAAACAATAATACACCACAAAAAACAAATACCTTTTAGTTTGCCAAGGTCAAACAATTAAATTCCAATATAAATGAAGGTCAATCACGAACCTCAGCTCTCCTCTTCCTACAAACATTCAATCATGCAACAAAGTTAACTACGTTCTTGCTAACAAGGAACCCCCTTGAGTGCGATGTCGCAAGTCCAGTCTTTAGTAAGGCTCATTTGAAAGTGTTGTGTTGACAATTATGACATAAAAAATATTAGCTGCTAATGACTCACCAAAGTGCATGAGGCGGGCAACACAAAATAAGTGTCTGGGAAGTGAAGAGGTCAACCTCCTAAAGTACATATTACACCTCTGACACTCAAGAAACGTTAAAAAAATGCCCATTAACTTGCACCATAAACACCAAATCAAAAATAGCATGCCACAGTGATCACAAAGGTTCACACCATCAAGATTGAAAGTGAACTCCATAGGAGTTACGTACCATGCAGGATGTTCATCTAGGTATACATTCTTAAAGAATGCATATTGTGTCATGGAAGTTATCACAAAACTAGCTATCCTTTATGGTGCAGCTGCAGATAGTGTGATAACATGTTTTATAGGCAAGGAAAAAACAAACATCCAGAGGTTGAATTTGCCCATGGTTCCTGGTGGTATGAACTCCCCGTTCCACACTTTTCAGGAGGAATAGTTTGTTCTGAAGGAGTCAATTTCTATACGCAAACCAGGAATCAAGCAAAAGCAAGCTATTTTGACCAGCTATTGGCCAAAAGCAGTGCTCATATCATAGTGTAGTTCTCTTATGCCCATTTTCCCACTCTTGTTCATTTTGATGTAAATATTCCATACTGCCCTTGTAAGATCATGCATATGAGAAAGAATTGTAGAAAGCAGAACACCTCTAACTTCTCACAGTACAATAAATAACTTTCCAGCCAATTTACCATCGAGATTAACAATAGCATAATCACATATGAACATGTTAAGGCATCAATGTTAGTTGATCTTGATACAACTCTCTTGGTACTCCTAATTTCCAGGGCTCCTTTCATACTCACTTCCTCCTCAAATCCTTAGTCGGAATTGGAAACACATTCCATACTGAATGATGGGGTATCTCACCTACAAGTTTTCGGGCCAATTCTGCAATTTGCTGCGCATTGTCAAGCTGACACTTCGTTAGAAATTTTTTTATCTTATGTCTTCCAATTCTGCAGCACTGTTTGAAGTTTAGCAACTATCCACTACTTCCCTTGAAATCACTGAAATCTACGTCAAGTGTTATTTTATGTGCATAATGTAATAGGTCACTGTCATACGCATCCTGTAAACTGTGTCAAGCATCCCTGAAATGCATAAACACCAGTTACTGTAACAAGTGTGCCTTGTCCTCTCTTGCACAGCCAAAGATTTTTTTATACACTACATGGTCACATTGCCACAGGCACGAAATCCATTCATCATTTTTTTTCTTACTATGCTGCAGATGATCTTTCATGTACGTAATTATGTTTAGTATCTGCTCCTTGAACAACAATTGTCCGTTACTATATTTCACTGGAGATGAGATTTTCTCTCCGACAAGGATGATGAACTACATAGCTTGACATCTGTTTCAATACGACTTTCACTTGTTAAGCATGTATCGTCATCATTGTACTCCTCACGTACATTCTCCACACAGTCAAGTACATATGACGCCACACATTTGACTCATCTGGCATAAATGCTAAGATTTCATCTGCCACTTCTTTCTCACTATGCAATATTCCTTGAGTTCCTTCCTGATCAAATGTCAATCAGGCAACAGTTGGTGCAGACATAATACAATGTTTGCTTTGCTTATCATTGCCATTGCTCTGCTTTGTAACTGTATGACAAGCACTGTAGCGCTGTTGAAGAGTTACTTAACCAATAAGCAGTTCAACTACGCTCCATAGACTCATGCTGTGCTCACCGTTGGATACCTCCAGTCCCACCCCACAGCAATTAGTAACTAGTCTTGTGGCAACATGGTAAACAATATGTGGGGTGTCAAATAACACAAAAATCATTGGTCTTTTATGGCCTCTCACTCAAGGGATTCCTTGTAGGATATTATAGCGGCAGAAAATAAGTTAGTATATTATGACTTGGGTAGTACTGAAAAAGTGGTATTACATACCTTGACAAAGATCACTTGCAACTGAGGGCAAAAATCAGACTACGCACATATGCAGATCGTCCATGGCAGAGTTGCATGCTAGTGGATGGGACTGACAAGAGAAGTGGGTAAAACAGTATCAGGCATGCAGACATTCATGCACAACATTACATCCCAAGCTGCAGTACTTTTGGTTTGCAGCTTGGAACTGAGAACCATGAAGTTCGAGCAAACTACGAATGAGAACAGGAAATTTGCTGGCAGTCGTGGTGGAATTTAATCACAGTTGGTATTGGAATGAAAACTGACTAACATGGCAGAACTATTACAATAATGCAGTTGATGATCAAGTGAAATAGTATTTTTGTATTTTACACCTCCTCTTAGATTAAGCAGTATGCCACTATAAGTTTCACAGATATGTCTTCATACATATAAACTGCAGTCTCTCAAAGTGTTGATGATATGAGCATGAGTTTAAAGTAATGTTTTCTGGCTGGACCAAGAAACATTGTATTTGCTTCAGACAAAGCTACAACAATGGATTGGGACAAAAATCCAGTTAGTGAATTTGCAAGGAGGGAGGGGAGAGGGGCACCAACATGGGGTATCATGTACTGACATGCAAGTGCATTCTTTCTCCACTCCAATTCTTATTGGCTGGCTCTGAGCACTATGCGACTTAACTTCTGAGGTCATCAGTCGCCTAGAACTAATTAAACCTAACTAACCTAAGGACAACACACACATCCATGCCCGAGGCAGGATTCGAACCTGCGACCGTAGCAGTCCCGCGGTTCCGGACTGAGCGCCTAGTCCAGTTCTTATTGTTTATAGATACTGATGTTATTGCAACTGTTAGCAATAAACTTAAGTTCACTGTGGGGAAACTATCAAAAGACAGGCCCTAAGATTTTGATTCTGGGATGTGTATTTTCATACACAATGAGTGAGTGAACAACTCTCGGGCTCTTTATTCACAGCAATACTTCTACTCCCCTAAACAATATGATTATTGGAGCATGGAATTCTTTGTTAACAAATAATAAACAAACACCATTCACAATTTTTTTTGTAAAGTTTTTAGTGTTAGCATTCACACACACTTTGGTTATCCATCACCACCACACACTATCATGAAAGGATACTGGTAGTAATTTTCAGCTGACCCGTTGTTATTCTTTCTGGAAGATTATTTGTTTTGACAATGTCTTCAGTTACTCGCATCACTTCACGTCTTTGCTCCATAGTGGGTGTACTGTAAAAAGAAGAAGAAGAAGAAGTTAGCAGCAGCATATTTCTGGTTACATTTAGGAAAACTTATCTGACAAACCTCTTTGAGCGCCATTTTATCCTGAATTTGTGGATGCGATTGCCATTACATAACAAGTAAGTTCCCGACACACGCAAGTCCTTCCGAATCATCTTAGAGTTCTTAAGAATCTGATATTATTTTCTGAATGCTTTTATACATAAATTCCAGAAGTTCAAGTGGTGGTCTCGTATTCTGAAACAAAACGCACTTAATGCAACAAACATTTGCAGAGATATACTACTGGTTCTTAATACAAAGGTAGCAACTAAATATTAAAGTAATTTAGGAGTTACGGTAATAATTCACTGAATAGTAGTGGAACTGAGAGCTGCCAAAGGCGCGCGTGTTCACTCGTGCATGCACACACGCATGCCCCCCTCCCCCTCTCTTCACTAAACACACTGTTTTTGAATTAAATGACTGGTTCCCCCCCTTCCCTCTCAGGCCATTATCCAATGGTATCTACGAAAGTATGGAACTATAAAGTACAACAGAATTAGTGAAAGACAAGACTAGCAATAGGTGTAACACACAAGTACTGCGAAACAAATCTGACGGCATGTATTATAAAAACAAAAACGATAAATGTTATGTGAACTCATCTACCATTAAAAACATATATACATCACATAAACTAAATAATGTTCAAAAATAACTTGTCAATAAACATTAAAACATTATATAAACTTGTTTACAATCCAAGAAATCAAAATATGCTAACATTATTTTACATGTTAGCCATCCTGAGAGGACACAGAATGACTAATGAGATGTGCTAACAGGTGGCACAGGGGAGAGGCAAGTTACAGGGAGCGGCTGTAGACGGCACGTAGGTAAACGTGGAGAGGCAAGTGATAAAAATACTGTAAAACTAAAATAAAGTCTGGAACAATACATATTTAAAAGGCTGACATATGAAATAATAATAATAATAATAATAATAATAATAATGCCACAAATATAGAATACATCACATACATTCAGCAACTGAAAGATTCACATTAAGCAGAAAGGAAGGAGGAAGGGGATTTATCGACATAAAAAACCTACATTATGGACAGGTAGACAATTTAAGAAAATTCTTTATAGAACGAGCAGAAACTAGCAAAATACACAAAGCAATCACTCATATAAATACATCGGCTACACCACTGCAATTTCATAACCACTTCTACAACCCTTTAGATCACATAACATCAACAGATACGAAGAAAGTAAATTGGAAAAAGAAAACACTACATGGCAAGCACCCGAATCATCTAACACAGCCACACATCGATCAAGACGCATCCAACACATGGCTAAGAAAAGGCAATATATACAGTGAGATGGAAGGATTCATGATTGCAATACAGGATCAAACAATAAACACCAGATATTACAGCAAGCATATTATTAAAGATCCCAATACCACAACAGATAAATGGAGACTTTGCGAACAACAAATAGAAACAGTAGATCACATCACAAGTGGATGTACAATACTAGCAAATACAGAATACCCCAGAAGACATGACAATGTAGCAAAAATAATACATCAACAGCTTGCCTTACAACATAAACTTATAAAACAACATGTTCCCACATATAAGTATGCACCACAAAATGTACTGGAGAACGATGAAAACAAATAATACTGGAACAGAACCACTATAACAGATAAAACACCACCACATAACAAACCTGACATCATACTCACCAATAAAAAGAAGAAATTAACACAACTAATCGAAATATCCATACCCAATACAACAAATATACAAAAGAAAACAGGAGAAAAAATTGAAAAATACATCCAACTGGCTGAGGAAGTCAAGAACATGTGGCATCAGGATAAAGTTGACATTATACCAATTATACTATCAACTACAGGAGTCATACCACACAATATCCACCAGTACATCAATGCAATACAGCTACATCCAAACTTATATATACAACTACAGAAATCTGTAATTATTCATACATGTTCAATTACCCAAAAGTTCCTAAATGCAATATAACACATACCATACAGTTAAAAGGAAGTGACGCTTGATCAAGGTCCGCGTCACTTTCCATTTTTAACCAGACTTATCGTCTGAGAAAGTAAAGAAAGAATGAATAATAACAATAACAGAAAAAGAGATGTAAAAGGTATCATTACAAAAAGAGATCATACGATGAATAAGAAGTCAATACACGAAAACAGCAAAGGCAAAGTCTCTCACACAAATGCAGCTCACACATGACCACAGTCTCTGACTGCTGAAGCCAAAATGTGAGCAGCAACACATGATGCGAGAGGCAACCAGGTGCAGGTAAGAAGAGGCTGGTGTGGGGAGGGGGAGGAATAGCAGGGTAGGGGTGAGTGACGGTAAAGAGCTATTTGTAGCAGTGTGTGGGGAATAGATGGTGGAGGGTAGAGCAGCTAGGTGCACTCAGGAGTTTAGATGGAGGGCGGGAGGGGTGGCAGGGCTAGTGGAAAAGGAGGAAGTAAAATGAATGAGGGTGCAATGGTTGAATGAGGGCTGTGTAGTGCTGGAATGGGAACAGGGAAGGGGCTAGATGCATAATGACAAAGATTAAGGAAGGTTGAGACCAGGAGAGTTACGGGAATGTAGGGATTTTTTTTTTTTGGTAGGGTTTAAGGGCGCTCAACTGCTGAGGTCGTTAGCGCCCAGTCACTGGTGTTAGAGCAAATGGAATCTGCTAAAACTCAAGGGGATGGGGGGACACCAGAAGTACCTGACAAAGATGCAGATAAAATAAGTAAAAAGGTTAAATGTCTTTGGACAAGCCAGTTAAAGTTATAAAACGCAGAATACGAGCAGCTGCTCGAGCGTCATCAGCTAAAACATCCGGTAAAGTAGATGGCAGGGACAGGATAACACGAAATTGATTAAAACGGGGACACGACAATAAAACATGGCGCACTGTTAATGCCTGACCACAAGGGCACTGCGGGGCTGGATCACCGAAGAGCAGGTAGCGGTGGCTAAACCGGCAATGCCCAATCCGCAACCTGGTCAGAAGGACCCCCTCGCGCCGAGATGGTCGGGAGGATGTTGTCCAAGCAGTTGGGAGCGGTTTTACTGCCCGGAGCTTGTTTCCTTGGAGGGATGACCAAGCATCCCACCACAATGACACAAGCCTCTTACATACATCCCCACGAACGTCAGATGACGGGACACAATGGGAGGCTGGCCGAGGCAGGAGGACTGCAGCCTTGGCTGCAACATCCGCAGCCTCATTCCCAGGCACTCCTACATGTCCGGGAACCCACAGAAAGCTGACAGAACCACCATTATTAGCGAAAGAATGGAGGGACTGCTGTATCCGTTGAATCAAGGGATGGACCGGATAGGGAGCTCCAAGGCTCTGAAGAGCACTGAGCGAGTCAGAGCAGAGTACATACGATGAATGGCGGTGGCGGCGGGCATACTGAACGGCCTGACGGAGAGCAAAAAGCTCGGCCGTAAAGCTGGAACATTGGTCGAGGAGCCGGTATTTAAAGGTGGCGGCCCCGACGACAAAGGCACAGCCGACACCATCGTCAGTTTTGGAGCCATCGGTGTAAATAAAGGTGTGACCGGCAAGTCGAGCACGAATTTCGACAAACCGTCAGCAATACACTGCAGCCGGAGTACCCTCCTTCGGGAGTGAGCTGAGGTCGAGATAAATAGGAACCGGAGCCTGGAGCCAAGGTGGTGTCGGGCTCTCACCCTCTCTGAAGGTGGTAGGGAGGGCAAAATCCAATTGTCGAAGCAGGCGACGGAAGCGGACTCCGGGTGGCAGCAGGGCAGACACATACAACCCGTACTGACGGTCGAGAGAATCGGCGAAGAAGGACTCGTAAGAGGGGTGGTCGGGCATAGACTACAACCGGCAGGCATACCGACACAGCAGTACGTCGCGCCGGTAAGTCAATGGTAACTCGGCAGCTTCAGCATAAAGACTCTCCACAGGACTAGTGTAGAAGGCTCCGGTCGCAAGACGTATCCCCCGATGGTGGATGGAGTTGAGCCGGCGTAAGAGGGACGGCCGAGCGGACGAGTAGACGAAGCTCCCATAATCCAGCTTCGATCGGACTATGGACCGATACAAGCGAAGCAGGACAGTGCGATCCGCTCCCCAAGATGAACCGCTAAGAACTCTTAGGACATTAAGGGAACGTGTACAACGGGCCGCCAAATAAGAGACATGTGGAGACCAACACAGTTTCCTGTCCAACGTGAGCCCTAAAAACTTAGTTGTGTCCACGAATGGGAGAACAACGGGACCGAGATGTAAGGATGGCGGAAGGAACGCTTTATATCGCCAAAAGTTGATACAAACTGTCTTCTCTTCAGAGAACCGGAAGCCATTTGCCACGCTCCATGAGTAGAGGCTGTCTAGACAACGCTGAAGGCAGCGCTCCAGGAGGCATGTTCTCTGGGCACTGCAGTAGATCGCGAAGTCATCGACAAAGAGAGAGCCTGAGACATTAGGTGGAATGCAATCCATAATTGGATTGATCGCTATGGCAAAAAGGGCTACGCTCAAGACGGAGCCCTGAGGCACTCCGTTCTCCTGGAGGAAGACGTCGGACAATACGGAACCCACACGTACCCTAAACTTTCGATCCGTTAAAAAGGAATCAATAAAAAGGGGCAGGCGACCGCGTAGGCCCCACCTGTGCATAGTGCGGAGGATACCTCCTCTCCAACAGGTATCATAAGCCTTCTCCAAGTCGAAGAACACGGCTACCGTTTGGCGCCTTCGCAAAAAGTTGTTCATGATGAATGTCGACAGGGTTACAAGGTGGTCAACAGCGGAGCGGCGGCGACGAAACCCGCATTGGACATTAGTAAGTAGTCGTCGAGATCCAAGAATCCAGACTAACCGAGCATTAACCATGCGCTCCATCACCTTACAGACACAGCTTGTAAGAGAAATGGGGCGGTAACTAGAAGGAAGGTGTCTATCCTTCCCAGGTTTGGGTATAGGAACAACAACGGCGTCACGCAAACGCATGGGGACTTGACCTTCGGTCCAGATGCAATTGTAGGTACGAAGAAGGAAGCTTTTGCCCGCCGGAGAAAGGTGTGCCAGCATCTGAACGCGAATGGCATCTGGCCCCGGAGCAGAGGACCGGGACAGTGCGAGCGCACGTTCGAGTTCCCGCATAGTAAAGGGGGCATTATAAGTTTCCAGATTCAGAGAGTGGAAGGAAGGTCGCCGAGCCTCTTCTGCCTCTTTCCTGGGAAGGAAGGCAGGATGGTAATGGGCGGAGCTTGAAACCTCCGCGAAAAAGCGGCCAAAGGCGTTGGAGACAGCCACAGGATCAACAAGGACCTCATTACTTGAGGTCAGGCCAGGTACCGAGGAGTGGGCCTTAATGCCCGACAGCCGGCGCAGGCTACCCCAAACGACAGGAAAGGGAGTGAAACTGTTAAAGGAGCTGGTGAAAGAGGCCCAACAAGCTTTTTTGCTGTCTTTGATGACTCTACGGCATTGCGCTCGGAGTCGTTTGTATTCTATACAATTTGCCAACGTAGGATGGTGGCGAAAGTTGCGTAAAGCACGTCGTCGAGCACGGATAGCGTCCCTACAAGCCTCGTTCCACCAGGGGACGGAAACGCGACGTGAAGAAGAAGTAGTACGAGGAATGGAACGTTCGGCAGCATTGATGATAACAGCCGTGAGGTATTCGACCTGACTGTCACAACTGGGAAAATCGTGGTCCGGAAAGGTCGCCAGGGATGAGTACAGTCCCAAGTCAGCTTTCAGTATGTTCCAGCTCGAAGGACGTGGGGATGGGGTGTGGTGCAGGAGACGAACGACACAGGGGAAGTGGTCGCTCGAATAGGTGTCAGAAAGGACATACCACTCGAACCGACGGGCAAGAGTGGCAGAACAGATCGAGAGGTCCAAGTGGGAGTAGGTATGAGTTAGAGTCCGAAAGGAAAGTCGGGGCGCCGGTATTGAGGCAGACAAGATTGAGATGGTTGAAGACATCCGCCAAGAGTGAGCCTCTTGGACAGGACGCAGGAGAGCCCCAAAGGGGATGATGGGCATTGAAGTCGCCAAACAATAAAAACGGCGGGGGAAGCTGAACGATCAGGTGCATCATGTCAGCCCGACTAACAGCAGATGATGGTGGAGTGTAGATGGTACAAACTGAAAAAGTAAAAGCAGAAAGAGTAATGCGGACAGCTATTGCTTGGAGTGGGGTGGTCAATGGGATGGGATGGTAATAAACATCGTCCCGAACGAGCAACATGACCCCACCATGAGCTGGGATACCGTCCACAGGGGTGAGGTCATACCGCTCCGAGGTATAGTGGGTAAAGGCAATACGGTCAGTCGGGCGCAACTTGGTTTCCTGGAGACCAAGGACGAGCGGACAGTGCAGGCGGAGGAGCAGTAATTCCTCCCGATTAGATCGGATACCTCGTATGTTCCAATGAAACAACGCCATCGCTGGTCAGAAGGTTGGGGGAACGAGACGGGGGAAGAGCTGGTCACCTCGACGGCCGCGGAGGGCCAGGTTGCGAGGGAACTACGCTACAACCGACGGGAGGCGGATCCGGTTCCATCGACTCGTCGCCAGCTGCGGCCGCTGTCCCTGGTTGTGTAGGACGGGCCGCATCATTTGCCGACGAAAGGCCGGCGGAGCGCCTGGCAGCAGAGCGTCTCGGCGAAACTGAGGACGGCCGGGAGCAGCGACTCACGGATGGAGCGTCAGACGAAACGCGCCGGGGTGGAGAGGGGGATAGAGACTTCTTCTTGGAAGGCCGAGGCGGCACAGGGATGGTGGGCTGGACCCGAAGAAGGTCCTCACGCGCGGGGTCCGTTTTGGAACGCCGGACCTCGGAAGCTGGGGTCCGGAACGTTTCCCCGATGGACGCCTGAGAAGAGGATCGCTTCTCAGGTGGCGTGGGGGGAGGAGGAGGAGGAGGAGGAGGAAGGGTGGCCCCTGGGGCAGAGGGGGTGGGGGCCACGGGGGAGGAGGATTTGGAAGGGAGGGATTTGGGAGGCGGATGCAGAGCCCCCTGATGGGTGGAGGAGGTGGAGGGGGGACAGGATAGGGGTGAGGATACCGCGGAAGGAGTGGACACAACTGAGGCAAACGAGGTGGTCAATGGCACGGGATGGAGGCGGTCGTACTTCTTCCGGGCCTCGGAATAAGAGAGCCGATCCAAAGTTTTGATTTCTTATATCTTTTTCTCCTTCTGATTTGCGGGGCAGTCTGAGGATCTAGGCGAGTGGACGCCAGGACAATTAACGCACCGAGGTGGTGGGGTGCATGTATGTTCCTCACGAAGAGGACGTCCACAATCGCCACAAAGGGGCTCAGCCTCACACCGTGATGACATGTGCCCAAAGCGCAAACACCTAAAACAGCGCATAGGAGGCGGGACGTAAGGTCGCACGTCACACCGGTAGCACATCACATTCACCTTCTCCGGGAGAACGTCCCCCTCAAAGGCGAGGATAAAGGCCCCGGTGTCGATGCGACGGTCTTTGGGGCCGCGCTGGACTCGCCGGACGAAATGCACGCCTTGGCGCTCCAGGTTGGCCCTGAGCTCCTCATCAGATTGTAGCAGGAGGTCACGATGAAAAATAATCCCCTGCGTCCTATTTAGTGCCAGATGTGGGACAATGGATACTGGGATGTCCCCTAGGCGGTCGCACGCCTGGAGCGCCGCCGACTGTGTGGCGGAGGTGGTCTTGATAAGGACGGACCCTGATCGCATCTTGCTGAGAGCCTCGATTTCCCCGAAGACGTCCTCAATGTGCTGAACAAAGAACATGGGCTTGGAGGTGGCGAACGTCCCCCCATCGGTTCGAGAACAGACCAAATAGCGGGGGAAGTACTTCGCCCCAAGCCGGCGGGCCTGTCCCTCCTCCCATGGAGTGGCCAAGGGGGAAAGGGCAGGAGAACCAGAACTAGAAACGGTACCTTTTCTTTTGAAAGACTCGGCCGCAGAGCGACCAGATACATGTTGACGTTTCATTTGCGAAACGTCCGCCCCGATACCACCCACTCCGACCAGGGGCTCTCCCCACGGGCGCCACCCAGCCGCAGCAAGGGCCACCTGGCAGGATGACCATTGCCGGGAGTCCTGATGCCCCAAGGAGACGGGCATCTACTCCTTGGCCGACGTGGGGAGGGTGCAGCTCAGGTATCGGCAGTACGATCCCTGTGTTGTCAGGGGGCTACAACCTAGAGGGTACATGACGACCCCACCACAACGAGCTGGCTACCGTGCTGGATTTCTGGTGCCATGGAAAGTCCATCATGATCGCTGGTGCAGATGTAGATGCACTATGGGCGTAACTTAGACAACCCATCAGGCGTTGAGGCCCAATTTGAGGAATAGTGGGTAAGGTTACAACGCCGGTGCAATGCTGAGTGCCAAGGTCTTAGTGCACTTAGGACCAGTGGTACACCATGTAAGGTGTCCTTCCCCAAAAGGCTCGTACTTCTGTACAATTTTGAAAAATGGAGGTCAAACCCCAAGGGGGACCATTACATGGAAGGCCGAAACGGTTGAAACTCCTTTTAGTCGCCTCTTACAACAGGCAGGAATACCGCGGGCCAATTCTAACCCCCGAACCCCCAGGGGGAGGGAATGTAGGGAGAGCGTCTACCTGTGCAATTCAGAAAAACTGGTGTTGGTGGGATGGTTCAGGGAGAAATGAAGAACATTGTGTTGGATGACATGGACGGCAACAGGGTGGTTCAGCTGTTTCTTCGTTACAGTTTGTCAGTGTCCATTCATGCAGACAGACATGCTTGTCGGTTGTCATGCCCATGTAGAATGCAGCACAGTGGTTGCAGCTTAGCTTGGAGATCACATGACTGATTTCACAGGTAGCCCTGCCTTTGATGAGATAGGTGATGTTTTGTGACTGGACTGGATTGATGGCACTGAGAGGGTGTATGGGACAGTCTTGTATCTACATTTATTACAGGGATACGAAACATAAGGCAAGGGTCAATGTTTGGTCTACAAGAGCAGTGATTCTCTCAGTGGGACCACAGTAATGGCCTCAATGGGGCGTCCTGGGTGGCTGGGTTTATAGACTTTAGGAAGCATGTAGAAAATACGAGTGCAGGGAGTGGTAGGGGTGAGGGGAGAGATGACCTTTGAGGAGAGAGTCTGGGACGGGCCTAAGGATTTGATCCTGACCTTACAATCCTACCTGCTGACAAAGCCTCCACCATTGTAGTTTTGAACCACAAATATTACCTGGCAGAAGGATCCCACCAGCTGTTAGATTCACCCACCTACAACCTCTGCTACAGTGACCCCATTTCAGAAATCCAACAGGATCTCCAGTCTCTTCTCAAATCTTTAGGCCCATCCGAGAACCTCTCCCCGGGTACACTACCATCCCTAATGCCCATGGCCTTACCGCTATTGATCATTACCTTTTCCAATACCCGATGGATTCCAAATCAACAACCTCCTTCATAGTTGCCATGACCAACTATATCCTCACCCACAATTACTTCTTCTTCGAAGGCATTACCTACAAATAAATCCAGGGTGTGGATGTGGGCATCCATATGGCACCATCCTATGCCAATCTATTCATGGATCATCTAGAGAAATCCTTCCTAAACACCCAGAATCTCAAATCCCTCATCTGGTTCAGATTCACTGATGACATCTTTGTGATCTGGCTCAAGGGTGAGGACATCCTATCCACATTCCTCCAGAACCACAACAGCTTGTCCCCCATTCAGTTCACCTGGTTCTACTCAACCCAACAAACCTGCCACCCATTCCATACTGAGAAGTCCCTTCCATACAGCCTAGCTACCCATGGCCATTGCATCTAATAGTGACAAGTGGTAACATATACTGTAGATCTCACTCAATGACAGACTGTAATTACACTCCTAATATTTAACAAAAACAGATCTCCTGAGCCTTATCTCTCCAGTCACCCTCTACCTCCCAAAGTCCCACCATCCAGGAACAGAGGAGCATTACCCTTGTGATTCAGTAGCATTCAGGACTGGATCAACTGAATCTCATTCTCCGCCAGGGTTTCAACTACCTGTCATTATACTCTGAAATGAGGAATTTCCAACCCACTATCCTTCCCACGACTCGCACAGTCGTATTCCGCTGCCCACTGAACATACACAATATCCTTGTCCATCCCTACACAACACCTGCTCCCAACCCCTTGCCTCGTATCTCTGCAATAGACCTAGATGCAAGACATGTCCCATCACCACCTACTCCAGTCCAGTAACAAGCATCTCCTATCCCACTGAAGGCAGGGCTATCTCTGAAACCAGTCATGTGATCTAAAAGCTAAGCTGCAATCACTGTGCTGCTTTCTAAGTGGGCATGGCAACCAACAAACTGTGGCTAAGAAACAGCTGGTTCACCCCACTGCTGAGCATGCCATCCAACACAACATTCTTCATTTCAATGACTTCTTCACGATCTGTGCCATCTGGACACCAGTTTTTCTGAACTGTGCAGGTGGGAACTTTCTCTGCAATATATCCTATGTTCTTATAACAGTCCTGGCCTCAATCTTTGTTAGTAATTGTCCTTACACATCTAGCCCCTTCTGTTCCAGCTGCCCTACTTGCCTCCACCCCTACCGTGCTATCCCTACCCTTCCCCACCCCAGACTCCTCCTTACCCTCACCACATGGTTGCCTCTGCCATCATGCACAGCTGCTCGCAGTCTGGCTTCAACAGCCAGAGACTGTGGTCATGAGCATGTTAATTGCATTTGTGTGTGTGTGTGTGTGTGTGTGTGTGTGTGTGTGTGTGTGTGTGTGTGTGTGTGTTTGAGGAAGGCCTTGTTGGTCGAAGGCTCATTTCCTGTCAGTCTTTTTGTTGTGCCTATCTGCGTATCAGCATCTCTAGTATATGGCGAATTTTTCAGTAAACAGTTCACAGGGGGCATGGCAAATAATTTTTGCAAAATATATGTTGATGGCATTGTGTTGTTGCATCTAGGATCTAAAGATGACATCGATCTGTTAGCTGACAAGATCAATGTACTTCATATCCTAACACTCATTTTACGGGTGAACATCAGCAAAAGAATGCTGATTAATTTTCTGGATTTATGCATTATTAAACTCAAATGAACCCATTTGTTTGGCATTTATTGTAATGATGTCATTATATCTCAGAATTATTGTCACTCAGTGAAACATAGAAAAGCCTTCTTTCAAGCACTGATAAACAGAATACCTAAATTAAGCCTTAAGAGTTTAGAAGCTAAAAAAAAAGCACTTCATACAGTGCACAATGTTGCTTCCAAAAACAGTTATTAGTCCATAGTTGTTAAAATACATAATTCTAAACTCAAGGTTCTTCCGAATAAAGGCAACAAATTTAGTGACAATGCTGCAGAAACATTAAAAGTCATCTTGTTTCTCTTTTATGGGAATGTTTCTTATAAGCTACAATGCATTATTCTGCAGATTTAATGTTAGAATTGCCTTCAGAACCAATAACTCATTTGTTCAGCTACTTGTACACAACTTCAAATTACAACTGCTGGTGTTTATAAAATCTGCTGCACTGACTGAAAAGCCTTTTATATTGGACAAACAGGTAGAAACGTTAAAACTAGTTCAAAGAACATACATAACTAGGAAGGAAAAATGCAGAAGACAAATCGATCTTTGCTTCTCACTTAATTTCGAAAGTACACAGTGAACCAATACCAACAATAACCCCACAGTTTTGCATGAAATGGAAAAATGAACCTGAGTGGACATCTTGGTGGAAAGTGAAACATACAACCATTTAAACGACAATAAGAAGGGTATTCTTGACAAAAAAAAAAAAAAAAAAAAAAAAAAAAAAGCCTAATACACATTGTTTTCCTGGATGTCTTACAGAATGTGTGTGATAATATAATGTAAGTGGATAGATAAAAAATCTACTTACCAAGTGATGCCAGGAAAACACATATAGAAGAAGTATTAAAGTTTCCAAGCTTTCAGGGCCAGTGGCTCCTTCTGGGAGACAGGTTGAACAGGAAGGAACAGGGGTGTAGGGAAAGGATTGGGGAGATTTAATAAAAGGGGTACAGTTCAGGAAAGTCACCCAGAATCCTGGATCAGAGGAGACTTACCGAACAGGGTGAGAATGAAAAACTGATTGTTGGGGACTGCACCTGACGCGATTTTAAAGCTTGAGAGCTTAAAGGTGGAAATATGTAAGACAGAGATTACTGCTAAAACACTGTACATCAGTTTTTAAGAGTGAAAAGCTAGGTGCACTGTATGTAACAGAGGTGGGAGGGGGACGGCAAAATACAGACAGGTTACAAAATGAAAGACGTAGAAAACTAAAATGGATTGAAGAAAGGAGTCGTCACTGTGAAGAAATGCTGGGGTTGAAGAAATTAATGTCAATTAGGGCCAAACTGGTGGCAAGACCAAGGATGTGCTGTAGTGCCAGTTCCCACCTGTGGAGTTCTGAGGAAGAATCCAGATGGCACATGTGGTGAAATAGGCACTGACGTCATGTCCTGTTATGTCGCTGGTTCTCGCCAACCACCTGGCCTTAATTTATGTCAATTTCCTCAGGCTCAACATTTCTTCACAGTAACTAATCCTTTCTTCCCTCTCTTTTAGTTTTCTACGTGTTTTATTTTCTGACCCATCTATTTTTTACCACCTCTCCCTCCCGACCTCTATCACATACGATGCACTTAAGTTTTTTGCTCTTAATAACTCCCGCGTGACATTTTGGCAGTAATCTTGTTCTTATGTATTACTATATCTTCCACCTTCAAGCTCTCAGACATTTAAATCTCGTCTGGTGCAATCCCCAACTGTCAGTCTTTCCTTCTCATTCTGTCCAGTACGTCTCCCCTGACCTAGGGTTCTGGGTGACTTTTCCGAAATCTACCCTTTTTCCTAAACCTACCCAAGTCCTTTTCCTTCACCCCTCTTCCTTCCCCTTCAACCATTCAGGCAGAAGAAGGAGCCACTGGTTTCTAAGGCTTGCAAACTTTAATACTTTTGTGTTAGCAGAAGAGCCAACACCGTGTAACAAGTGGAGGCCGAAATGCACGCATTTTAGCTCACACAGGCTGGCGTGAGGAGGGAAGAAATATACTGACGTGAGGTCTGGAACATGACAAGGAATGAGAATTCAGAAAGCGGATAGTAACTGAATATGGCGCCTTGCTAGGTCGTAGCAAAGGGGGTAGCTGAAGGCTATGTTAAACTGTCGTCTCTGCAAATGAGAGCGTATGTAGACAGTGAACCATCGTTAGCAAAGTCGGCTGTACAACTGGGGCGAGTGCTAGGGAGTTTCTCTAGACTAGACCTGCTGTGTGGCAGCGCTTGGTCTGCAATCACTGATAGTGGCGACACGCGGGTCCGATGTATACTAACGGACCGCAGCCGATTTAAAGGTTACCACCTAGCAAGTGTGGTGTCTGCTGGCGACACCACAAATACCTTTTGTGTGTGTGTTCTCCTATCACCACTTGGTGAGCAGATTTGTTTATTCTACCCATTTACATTATATTTTCAAAAATTGAAAATGTGTTTGATGTATTATTGTTAAATTAATTTCATAACTTCGTTACCAAGTATGGTAGGACCAGTTATTATAAACAACAGACCACACTCATTTTTTCATAGGTGCATGTCATATAAATCAACTTTGTGTGCAGAGATACCCTTTGCTGTTTCCACCTGTTTGCCATCGCTGGTGTCCTAGATTGACTTTTTGTTCAGCTTAGTCTTGCTTTGTAATAATACCTTTTACATTTATTTCTTATGTATCTACATCAGTCTTTTAAATACCATGTTGTTCGATAATTTATTTTACTTTTAAACCATTTCATCAATTTTTTTTTCAGCACTTGTCTCTCCCTCCCCATCTATTTGATGTCTACAGGCCCTCCCTGTAGCTTCCTCTCACCTATTTAAGTGCCATCTCCTGGCATCTCTCATCAGTCATTCTATGTCCTCTCAGGATTTCTGACAAGTAAAGTACTGTTACATATTTAGACTTCTTAGATAGTAAATAAGTTTATAAAATGCTTTTATGGTGGTTACTGATGAGTTATTTTTCAACATTATTTAGTTTATGTAGTGATACATTTTTAATAGAAGACAAGTTCATGTAACATTTAACATTTTTGTTTTATGAAGTATGTGGTTGAATTGTTTCATGATAGCTATGTATTATACTTGCTGCTAAAGATGCGTACTGCTACATACTTATCTGTTTGACTAATTAAATTGCACTTTGTGGTTTGATACTAAGTAGATATGATTGGATAACAGTCTCAGGGGCTGAAATCAGTTGTGGTTTTTAAAATAAAAAGATAATTGCAACTGGTGCTGGAATTTTATTAAAAATCAAGACTGCAGTTGCGGAACCTGCAACACCAGGCTTTATATGCTGGACGAGAAATGAATGCACTGTGCTGGAACCGCACTTCTCCAACTTGAGAGACTGCAGGAGAGAATGTAGGTGCAGGATGAGTGAAGACAGGGTCCTGGGGCAGGGATGAAATGGGTGTGGGGGCAGGGCTTTAGCTGAGATTGAGGCCAGGGGAATTATGTGAAGCGCTGTCCCTGACTTCACTCATCATGACCCACAGTCTCTTCTACAGTCAACCTTTTCTCTGTTATGTCACTGTCTCTCAAACCACTGTTTCAAGTCATCTATTCTACAACTCCAAAATGTATGAGTGTCACATTAGACAGAGCACTTGCTCACAGGAAAAATTGCATGAACATGAAGTAGCTGCTGGAAACAACAATGCGCGCAAACTAGCAGGCACTACATGACGTGCACAACCCAGGGCAATAAGGACTACAGCTTTTGCCTTGTGTTTCTCTGCTGCAACTCCAGCCACGCCAGACAAATGGACATATCATTCAATAACTCATATCGCACCATCACAATGATGAAATGTGTGTATGGCATATTTGGGTAGGAGTTCTCTTCTGGGTAAATCAACTGCCTGGTGTAATTCTTCTTATTTGATGCCTTTTTGGTGACATGCGTATCAATGACGACAAAATTGTGATGAGAACAACAACAACCCCCCCCCTCCCCCCCCCCCCACACACACACCTGTCCTGAGCAGTGAAAGCCACTGACTCAATCAGGAATCAAACCCGGAGTCATTAGATTGGAAGTCAACAAAACTAATCAGAAGACCACGAGCTGCTGACATATCATCACAGGACATCTGAGACCCGCACCAACTGCCCAACTATAGTGCAAGCAGGTATCGATCCCCCTAGTATCTGACCTGAAGTGGCAGCCATGAAGGAAAAAAACAATCATTTACATCTAAGGGCCATCCCTTTCCATGGATACCAATCTGCCTGCTACTAATTTAAATCAAGAAGTTTCCAGCTCATAACAGAAAATCTCACTATATACTGCAACAAATCACTGTAGAAACTTGACGAGGAAATAAGTCCATCTGGGAGATTGGTCTATAGTAAAGGAAGAACTTCCTCAGAACACACAGAGCAGAGGAACATACGGAGATCTTTGCACAGACTACTTTTCGAAGTTGCAAGAAGCAGAATCAACATGAAGAGACAGGAATTATTAAATTAACCATTGGTGTATGACAGTGGGCAGGAGCAGACCACTACCCACCTCATCGAGGGTGAGTTATGCCCAAGCACCAGCACTGATGAGAAGCTCTTGGAGGTTACCCCAAATGTGCTAGAGGAAGCCAGTTTAGGTAGGAACCACTCGTTTAGGTCTTCGAGCAGTTAGGTTTGAATTGGTTTTTCTTGTAGTAGACAGCCACTTGTTAAAGATTTTTTTATAGTTTCCTTTTTATGGTCTCTTAAGTTATTTGATTAGGCCGTAACAGCTTGGTCATCTGTGTATATAAATTTCTCATCCGTGTAATATAACATGATTGTTTATACACAATTTCTAGTTCTACAAATTTTATCTTTATAAAATTTCATCCATTGTTTGTCATTATATACAGTGTTTGATGCTTCTGGTATGATTAAATAAATAAAACATCTTTATCTTAAGCAGCCTGTATCCCATGATGTTTTTGGGTCAAAACAAAACAAAATGTGTTTATTACTTTAACGCGAATTGTAACATACGTTAAATTCAAAAACATATGAGACTGCTTTTCATGACTAAACTTATCAGGGCTATGTTAAACTTCAGAAGGAAAGAAGAGAAATCAATGAAGAGGTCATCAAAAAGGGAGCACAAGCTTGGATTAGGGATGTACGTCTCAAAGGAACCAGCCCACCATTTAATGGAAAATCTGAATGATTATAGTCAAAAGAGATTTGAACTGCCCTCCTCCTGAAGCAAATCCAATGTCTTAACTACTGTGTAACTCATTTGGTTTGGGACGAAGTACGGGAGTATGGAAGAGCACGATTTAAGGTCCTGCTGATGACTGGGTCATTAGTGATGGGCCACAAATTCACTGGAAAAAAAATCTTTTACTAGTGATTAAATTGTGATTAAACTGGGGTCACATGTAATATATGTTTGGAAAGGATGCTAGAAAAAAGGAGGGAGGGGGGAAGAAACAGCAGCATTTCACATCCTGTCATCAATGTGGTTATTAAGAGAGGGCCCAAGTTGAGACTGGACTAATATGTGGAAGGAAATAGATTGTATCCGTTAAAAAGAACCAACCTGGAATTTGCCTAAAGTGTTTTAGGAACAACTGGCGAACAACCCATATCAAGACGATTGAGTAGTAAAATAAAGCTAGCATCTGCCAAATGCCTAACCAGTTCCTTAATTAGTTTCAACTCATTTGATGGGAAACAAGAAATTAGTGACAGGCCTATAAGTGGGGTACTGTGAGAATTGTAATAGATTTAGTTGAGGTTGTGGATCAAACCATCATAAGTATGGTTCAATGTTTAACCTAGTATTAAAAAGGTCTAGTTGAAATTCTGATTGCATTTATTGTTTCTGTCTTCCTTTTGCTTCACTATTTGATTGCAAAAGCATGAATATTATTCAAAAAATTCAAGTGTATCTTTTGTGTTTATGATATTAAGCATCTTAAGCTTGGTGAGTCTGGCTATATTTTGAGAACTTGGATGTCTTATAAGTTATTATCCATTAAAATAGTAACACAAGTACTGTATATAAATAAAGTGTAAAGGAAAGCATTACACTTTTGTGAAAAGTTGCACTCACTTGAAAAAGAGGTATTATTTCAGAAACCTCTGAGTCCTTAAGTGGTTTTGGCAGAATTGCAAGATAAAAAATGACCCTTTGCTGAAACACAAAAAAGTTAATAGTATCTTATTTACATAAATAAACTACTTTAAACAAACAGAAGAATGACTTACATGTCAAAGAAAGTGAATCAGGACATTAGTACCATATCTGTGAAAAATTATCTCAGAATATTTGTAGTGTGTGCATTATTCTACTAAAACAATATTACGAAAAGAATACTTCCTACTCACCATATAGTGGAGATCCTGAGTCGCAGATAAGCACAACAAAAAGACAGTCCAAAATTAAGCTTTTGGCCAACAAGGTCTTTGTCGAACACACACACACACACACACACACACACACTCACACACACACACACACACACACACACACAAATGAAGCTCTTGCACACATGACCACAGTCTCTGGCAGCTAGAGCCAGACTGCGAGCAGCAGCACCCAACGGGAGAGGCAACCAGATGGGGGAGGAAGAGCTAAGCTGCAACCACTGCCCTGCTTTCTACATGGGCATGACAACCAACAAGCTGTTTTGACTGTGTGAATAGCCACCAAAACGCTGTGGCCAAGAAACAGCAGGACCACCCAATTGCCTAGTACACCACCCAACATAACAGTCTTCATTTCAATGACTGCTTCACAGCTTGTGCCATCTGGGTTCTTCCCACCAACACCACCTTTTCTGAATTGCTGAGGGAGAGCTCTCCCTGCAATATATCTTATGTTCGCATAACCCTCTTGGCCTGAACCTTCGTTAGTCATTGTTTTTACCCATCTAGCCGCTTCCCTGTTCCCATTCCAGGACTACACAGCCCTCATTCAACCAATGCACCCAGTCTTTTTACTTCTCTCCTTTTCCACTATCTCCCCCCCCCCCCCAATTACTCCCACCCTCCATCTAACCTCCCAACTGCATCTAACCGCCTTACTCTCCACGTCATCCCTGATCCCTGCACACTCCCACTAACAGCACTTTACCATCCTCCACCCCTACCTTGCTATCCCTCCCCTTGTCCATCCCCGCCTCCTCCTTACCCCCACCTGATTGCCTCTCTCATCGTGCGCTGTTGCTCGCAGTCTGGTTCCAGCTGCCAGTGATTGTCGTCATGTGTGTATGAGTTCGTGTGTGTGTGTGTGTGTGTGTGTGTGTGTGTGTGTGTGTACATCGTCTATGTTCGACAAAGGCCTTCTTGGACCAAAGCTTACTTTCTGACAGTCTTTTTTTTGTTGTGCCTATCTGCGGCTCCGCATCTCCACTATATGGTGAGTGTAGCAACTACCCTTTTCATAATATTGTTACATTCCATTCTGGATTTTCCATTATTCTATTTAAATAATGATAAGGTAGTCTAAGGAAAGCTTAGAACGCATGGAAATGTATTACATGAGGTTAAATCTCTATTCACTGAATAAACTCAGGCACTGAGTAGCAGACAGGCATGTAAAAATGTAGGTTATCAACAAAGTTTGTGAAACTTCTTCATAAGAAAGCTAACAAATGAATACACAGACAGCACACACAGAAGCATTCATTCTATCACTGCTGCAGCTTTCATAAACACTTAAATTCCAATGTGTATTTCCGTAATACACAGACAACACACACAGAAGCATTCATTCTATCACTGCTGCAGCTTTCATAAACACTTAAATTCCAATGTGTATTTCCGTTTCCATATTTAAATCACATACAGTTCATTAAAGAGTGGCAACCAGTTAGTGTGGCAAGTTACATGTACATAACCAGCTACATTTTTAACACAGGCACTGACACTTAAGCTCTAACAGGACAAATATATAACGAATCTCATCTTTCAACATTGACAGTTAATACCGCACAATTATTTTCTATTTCTGACGTCACTGTTGTCATCACATTGACAATGACTGTGAAATGGAGCCGTAGTGATTACTTGTTATTAGAGCACTCAATAAGAATTTTACCAGTACTGCTTCATAGTTAAAACATCTAAACTTTGTACATTACCTGAAGAAAAACCATGTCAGGCAATCATGTATTCTCTCCAACTTTTACTCAAATCTAAATTTAAAACACGTATTAAAATATCACATTTTGATAACCAAACAGAAACTAAAACTATGAATCAGGACACTGCTGCTTGATGAACATTTGGCAGAAAATGATAGGCCAACCTAATAACTAACACAAAAGGTCAGACTCTACACACAATACAAATTTGTACACTTGTCTCACTGTTAGCAAAAATAGAGGTGTACAGAAATAAATAAAACAGAAACACTGCAAACTGGAGGTCCACTTTCTGGATAATGAGCCAAACTTATGCCAAGGTTAGTTACAACTACTTCCTCCCACTTCAGTGACTAGCAGGTGGAACAATAATACAGGCTCGTCCGCTTCACCAGCTTCACCTGGTATTCAAATGGATAAACTGGAATGCACCAGTATTACAAAATTATTGTTGTGGACATTCACCCATGGTTTATAAGATGTCTACTGTTCCATTTCCCACAGTTAAGAGATGGATGGCAAATTCAAGGATGCCACATCTCTCTTGAAAATGATCCACACAAAAGAAATCGGGAAACTCCAATCATATAGGAAAACAACTAAGAAGTGCTTCATATGATGCTTGTGACTAAAAGAGAAAAATAACTGAAGTCTTAAGTGTATCAGAAGAAAGAGTGTGATATGTTTTAATTTAAAATTTAGCTATGAGATAACTCAGTACAAGAGGCTGCTGTAGAAGACGGATGATGGAAAATTTGAAAACAAATTTCTCAGCCGTATATGGACAATTCTGAAGGGAATCGGATTGATTTTTCATGTCAGTTTGTTGCTATGGATGAGTTCTGGGTCACATAAGAGACAAAACAGCGGTGAGCAACTTCCAGCAACAAAAAAGCTGATACCAATTTCAGATGCCAGAAGTTTATAGCCAGTGTCTTCTGGGGTGAAAAGGTACACCACTAAATTAGATAAGAAGTATTTGAGAGGATGCCATGCTGGCACTAATGATTATACAATTGGCCTTGGCTGCAGCTTCTCATGATGTGTTTTGGGCTAACCCACCACCACCAGATCTGTGGCATAAGAATACAATATAATACAAAATAGAGACTTGTACATTACAATGAATCAGTCAAGCTCAGTAACAAACCTTTAATATCGATTCACAGTATCTTGTCACTTATAAACATTTCATGACATCTGGGCCTAAACTGGCTTAGGCAGTAATGCATGTTATAAGGCAAAGTCATTGCCTTTGGCAGCATCAGTGACAGTATAACAATGTTTATGGCAACAGGAATATCCAACACATCAACACTTCTTACAAGTACATGTATCATTTAACTTTAGTTACATAAAAAACTGGCACGAGAGCTGCAATATGTACGGATGGAAGAGTTACATTAACTACTTTTTTCCTTATAATATTTAAAGTAACTGATATATGGTGGATCAGATCACAAAAATTAACATAGGAGATGGCAGTAGGGGAACACTTCAATAGTGTGTAGCACTAGCCTGCATTATTAGCCTACTCTTCTGTTGTTTGTTGGCTGTTCCTGCTATTTTCAAAAAAATGGTTCAAATGGCTCTGAGCACTATGGGACTCAACAGCTGTGGTCATCAGTCCCCTAGAACTTAGAACTAATCAAACCTAACTAACCTAAGGACATCACACACAGCCATGCCCGAGGCAGGATTCGAACCAGCGACCGTAGCAGCAGCGCGGCTCCGGACTGGAGCGCCTAGAACCGCATGACCACCGCGGTCGGCCTGCTATTTTCATTTTGCAGTTCACACACTATGAGGTTCACTGCATGACTGTGCACTTTTTATCACTGTGGAGGTCTATTTACCCATGAGAGACTGATCAAAAGGAGGTAGAATGAGAACTGGATCTTCAAAAACTAAAAGACAGGATAAACGAAAGCTCAAAAAGTAATAAGACCTGATTATTTTATGACTGATTATTTTCCGTGCAATTTGTAACACTGGTGCGTGATGGGTTATTCGCGTGGGAAAGATTGCATAAATGCATGTTTTTATACTTTAATTTACCATCTGCAGTTATGACACGAGGAGACACGTTTCATTTTCATTACTGAAACTGGCATTATTTAAGTAATTTTGAGCTGCCTTGTAACCACAAAGAAGGCAGGCTAAAGTGTGGGAGTGAACTCTACCCAGCAAAAGCAAAAAATAAAGTTTATAGTGTTCTGAATGAAGTGGAACAAGACTGCAGATGCAGTTATGTAATGAAAGTTAAATCTCCAAAACCATGAAGAACTGGAAAGCATTATGCACGAGAGTGGAGTCAAAATTCCATTGCTGTGTTGTATTAGGTAGTTTGCAGTGTGTTTATAATACTGTTACTAAACTGTTAAACTGCTATGTTGTTTCTGAGACATCATCACCATCCCACCATAAATAGTTGAATAACTCGTTGTAGAACAATAAGCGTTACACATCTTATCCTTCTGTTGTAAGGAAAATTTAATATTATTGTACAGTACATCTAAGCTCACCAACAGATTTTAGCAAGAGGAATTGTTTTTTATTATTATTTATTTTATGGCCTTCATTGGATCACTCTAGTCAAAAATACAAAGTTGTAAACAAGTTGTTACACAGGGATACAATTTGGCTCAACAATAACTTAATATGATATTTAGGTAATATAATTATTAGAGTCTATTCTTATATGAAAGGTGTTTTGCTCTTCTGTCTGCCCAATATTTCTTCATTCTTTCAGATATTTTCTTTCTTGCTTCATCTGAGACCACTCTTCCTGTACTCCTTTTATTGATTTTCATTTGTAGTCTGGTTTGCGGGTCTTGCAGTATTCTTGTTTTCTCTGTCTTGTTTTTTAGGTCATCTACAGTAATTTGGAGTTCTTTTATATCTTCCTTAATTTCTGTGACCCATTTAATGTTGCTCTTGCTATTCCACAATTTTTCTATTCTTTTTTTACTAATTCTGTTTTCTGGAGTTCTCATCAGATGTCCAAAGAATGAGATGCGTTTCTTCCTGATCGTGCTCATGACTGGTTCTATTTTCTTATTTACTGTTTCATTTGATGCTCTTCTCCAATGTCCATTCATTTTATACTGTTTATTTATACATGTCCTAATTATTCTTCTTTCTATTTTTAGTATTCTGTCAATTTCTGCTGTATTCATTGTTTTGAAGATAGTTTCAGCTGCGTACATTATTTCTGGTTGTGTAACTGTTTTATAGTGTTTTAACTTTGCATCTATAGATAGGCTTTTTTGTTGTATGTAGTTTTGGTAAAGTCATTTGCGTAGTTCAGTTTTTTTATTCTATTCTGCCATGATGGCTTCTCATTTAGATTGCATGTTATTATTTCGCCTAAATATTTAAATTTATCAACAATTTTGATTTCCTGTTCTCCTATTGTAATTTTGTTTGCAAGTGGTGGATCAGTTAGCATAATTTCCATTTTTTCAAATGATATTCTAAGGCCTACTTTCTCTGCTATTTCTTGTGGTGATTTCACTTGTTGCCTGGCTTCTTGAACGGTGTTGGCTAGGAGAGCAAGATCATCAGCAAATCCCAAGCAGTTTAAGCTAATATCGTCTTTTGCACTTCCAATTCTTATCACCTTTGGATTGTCCTTGTACCATTCTCTCATTATGTATTCCAGTGCACAGTTGAACAGTAATGGTGATAGGCAGTCACCTTGCCTTAAGCCTGTTTTTTTAAGGAACGGTTCTGAAATTTCTCCTCTAAACTTCACTTTTGATTTGGTGTTAGAGTGAGTTGTATTATTTTAATTAGTTTTGGATGGAGTCTTAGATTTCTTAGCATTTTTAATGCTGAAGGTCTGTGGAGACAATCATATGCCTTCTTAAAATCTACAAATGATATTGCCAAAGGTTTGTTCCGTTTCTTGTAGTATGCCATAATCAATTTTAAACTAATTATCTGCTTTGCACAGCTTCTCCATGGTCTGAAACCTCCCAGATATTCCCCTAACTCCTGTTCTAATTGCTCCTTGACTCTTTCATATAGGATCTTGGATAGAATTTTGTATGTGCAATCTAGAAGAGAGATTCCTCTGCAGTTGTCTGGGTTGCTCTTATCTCCCTTTTTGTGTAGTGGGTGGATGATAGCTGTGGTCCAATGTTCGGGGAATCATTCCGTTACCAAAATTTTTGTTAGAGCCATGTGTAAGGAGGTCTTGACTGTGTCACTTGCATATTTCCACATTTCAACAAAAACCTGATCTTCTCCACATGCCTTATAATTTTTTTTGTTCTTTTAAGAATTTTTTCTGCTTCTTGGAAAGTTGGAGGGTCTAGTTTGTTAGGTTTGGTTTTTATTGGGGCTTTTATGTTGATTTGTGAGGGTTCTTTGGGTACCTCGCAATTCAGAAGTTTGTTAAATGCTTTTGCCCAGATTTCTGCATTTTCCTTGTTACTGTGTGTCCCATCTTCATCTTTCAGTATTAGTGTAGGGGCCTCATATTGTTGTAGTTGTTTCCCAAAGATTTTATAGTAGTTCCTGGAGTTGGTTTCATGATAATTACCTTCTATAGAGTTTATAATATCTTTATGGAATCCTCTCTTGATTCTTCTAATATTCTGTGTGAAGTTTTTTCTTTCATTTTTTAGGTTAATGGCATTATCTTCAGTTTTATGTGTTTGAAACTTTAACTATGCTTGGTGTCTATCTTCATGGAATTTGTCACATTCTGATGTCCACCATGCATGTTTCCTTCGGGGGTTCAAGGGAGCTAGATTCTCTGCTTCTTTTTTAAGATTAGGCACTAGTTGTTCTAGATCGTCTGTTAATTTGATGGTTTGTGTTATTTGTTGGTATTTATTATTTTTAATTAGCTGGTGTGCGTCAAATCTCCTTTTTATTTTATTAGTTTTTCAGGTCTCTTCTTTAACGGAGTGAATTTGATTTTAATTTTAACTATATAATGGTCTGAGCCTGTGTCTACTCCTCTCAGTACTTTAACATTGTGGACCTCCTTATGAAAATTTTTGTCCATGCAGACATGGTCTAGCTGCCACTCCCCTTTCCTCCAGTTTGGATGTTTCCATGTTTTAAGTTTACTTGGCTTCCTCTTAAAGTATGTTGATTTAGATATAAGGTTGTGTTCTCTGCAGAGTTCTACAAGTCTTTGATCATTTCTGTTCGTAAATTTATGTGGACTCCATTTTCCAATTATATCTTTATATTTCCTTTCTTTTCCCAACTGAGCATTGAAATCTCCCAATAATATTTTTACATTCTTTTTATTTACTCTGTTCACAGTTTGTTCTAGAAGGTGCCAAAATTTATCTACCTCATCCTTTGTTTTTGTTAGACAATTTTTTTCATTTGTTGGGGCATGAGCATTTATTATTGTATAGGTTTTATTCATTGTTTTAAAGCTTAGAGTCGCAATTATTGGTGATACTGCTTGGAAATCCGTTACTGAATCTATTATTTTTATGTTTACTAAAAACCCTGTTCCAAACTGGGGACATTGTTTCATTGCCCTCAGTCCTGGTTTCCCATTATAAATTCTGTATCCTTGTGATTCGAATGGGTCCTCTGTGGTGTTTCTCATTTCTTGGATCCCAGTTATTAAAATTTTTTGTTTATTTAGTTCATCTGTGAGCTCCTTGAGTTTTCCGATCTGACTGGGATTAATAACATATCAGAAGCTGTTGAGAATGGTGGCGGTATCTGAGAAAAGAGGCGGCAGCAGAAAAGTGCTCTGTTTGGTGCAAAAAGAGAAATCATGACTGCATTTATTTCTTGGTTACAAGAAAGGTAATCATGTTACAGAAGGAATAGAAGTTATAGGCTTTATCTTCCAGCAGAATTGAACATAAACATACTCTTCTAAAGTTCACACAAAGGATTTTCACAGACTTATGAAGGAGACAATGTCACAATGTCTCTCTCTCTCTATTTTGCTGCAGGTACAACCATGGCCTAAATCATCGACTGATGAAGCATCATATTTGCATCAAATATCATTTTACGCATTGTGTCTCCTGAACCAAAATTTTATGCTTGGAATGAGACTGAGGCTGGAAGAGATGCAAATCAGATGTCATCTGGCATTACCTCATTACTAGAAGAGGTAAATTTTGATAATTCAATCACTTGTACCAGGCTCTCTGCAGACTGATGGAAGGGCCAAAACAAGAACACTTGTTATTGATGATCTAGTTTATTGGATTCAAAACAAAGTACATGCTAACATTTCTATGATTATTGTATTCTTTCCTGTGAGTGGATATTCATTTTCACCCACAGACAGGGTTTTTGGCATTGCAGAAAAGTCTCTTCATAAGTTCTCAGACATCATCAGACTTGAGGAACACCAAGAGATTTATCAGGCTGCGGTAGCTGTTAAATTTCTAGGTAAATAATGGTTTGTATGAGACTACAAGACACTTGCCAAGAATTTTAAGAAACTGGATAGGGATTAAAGAAATTATCAGAGTGACTGAAGAAAGGTGACACTAAGAAACAATGTTGATAACCTGCTACACACAAGATTCACAGACAACTTGAAAGAGGTTGGTAGTTTGCAATTTTATGTTTCAGCACTCAACATGGAGGTGACATCAGATGAATCTGATAGGCCGAATCTTCAGATGATGACTATGATTATTTGAACAAGGAAGAAGGACTAAGTGCAAGAGTGTAACACATTTATCAACTGTCAACTTGTTAATAACTTTATTTTCTTATGTGATGGGCTGTGTCAAATAATAAAATCAACAAAAAATGGAAATGAACATTTCAAATCATGTTATGTGAGAAAACGATTGGATCAAAATGTATTTTGTTCAGTGAACTGGTTCAAAACGTATTAAGTGCAATTTAAAAATTAAAATGGTGCCTTAATTCATTGGGAAATGATTTCAATCATGACTCACTCTGGAACATAATCCAAATACCAAGCTGCTGCCGCCACTGAGAATTTTGGCATATGTCATTTGGTTAGGAAGCGAAACTTCCTGTAAAATTATGATCTGAGGACTTAATACGATTTGAAATGTTGCTCCTTTTTTTTTTTTTTTTTTTTTTTTTTTAAAAAAAAAAAGAGGAGCATTATACCAAACCCCTGTGGTCACTTCCTACATTAGAATCTGAGCAGCACTGAAATGTAACTGTTATGCCCATATATTTATGGGTACTTTACCATTTTTTTTGTATAATGAAAGTTAAGTGACACATTTACTTGTAATAAGCATTGCAAATGACAGTTAGCCTGTTATCATATGCATTTTGTGGTAGAGATGGTTTACCTTATAACATGTTGTACTGCCTGGGAATTGATGATGTAATTGAATCTACTGACATTAAAGGTGTGTTACTCAGCCTCACTACTTCGCCGTAATGCATGTGTCTCTATTTCATCTTACCCTGTATCTGATGATGGGGGAACCTAAATGTGCCACAAGAAGTTAAAAATAAAGAAAAAAATTTGGTAACCTAGACACGCATACAATAATTAATGAAAAGGTACACTTTTCATTACTGATTACCTTGCAATGCATAAAGTAATAACTGGAAAATTGTAGAAACATTTCCTGGGGTGGGGGTGGGAGGACTTCTTGAGAAGAAGCCTTGACCAATACAAGAGAATCTTGTCTCTCACCAAGAGGGGTATGCAAATGCATCTGCACTTTTTCGTGCTGAGAGGGAGGCAGTGGCAATGGGAAAGAGATGAAAAAGTATAAAGAGTGAAGTTAATATGCATTAGAGGCGGAAAAGTATAAAGGATGAAGGTAATATGCACTGGCAGTGGTATAGAAAGAGTGAAGGAGACAATTGCAGTCTGAGAGAAAGAGAGAGACATGGTGGGCAGTGGGACATAGTTGACAGTGACACAACAGTGCAAGAAAAAGAGCGAAGGAGACAATGCCAGTGGGAGAGGAATAAAGAGGAGAAAATAAAAGTGGGAGAGAGCAAGCAGTAATGAGAGACAGAATTTATGACAATAACAATGAGGAAGAGAGAAATAATGAAGTGAGAAGAAACACTAACAATGGGAAGGGATGAATACGGAGACAGTAGCAGTAAGAGAGAGAGCAAGAGAGAGACATTGATAGTGAGAGGGCACAGTATTAGTAGAACAGAACAAAGGGGATTGTGGCTGTAAGATGGGGCAGTGACAGAGACACACAAAGACATAATGACAATGGGATGGGCTGAGGCAGTGAGTGAGAATGGGCAAGTGGGAGTGGATGAGTATGAGTGACTTTTTCCAATACATTGGCCTAGATGAACCTTACACCGTGTATCACAGTCTTGCTAGGATTGGATAAAGGCCTTGTAGAACTGAAGCATGTATGTTATGTCTGCTTCTCATTATTGACAGCTAAGGCATTATAATTTGCTGAATGTGTTTTGGCCTTTAAATTATTCCAACAGCAACAACATAAGCTTGACATCAGAAGTGATTTTCACAAAGCTCACCATAAGTTTAAAACTGAGGACACTTTCCTTTATCTGCGATACAGATAGATTAAAAATAATCTAGGACACTTAAAACTCTTGTACACAGACTTCTATTGATGACTACTTAAAATCTGTGGTACTTGCTTCCCTACCCAATCACTATATTCTTTTCTGTAGCTCTCAAATTCTTGTTGGGCTTGGTAAAGCGCATGCCATGAAACCAAGAGGTTATGGGATCGAATCCTGGTTGGACCACAGTTTTTTCAATATGTGTTTTAACCTAGCCTTTGCCTCTCAATGATGTGGGGAGTCACCAGAAATAACATGGTTTGGATTAGATGTTAAACTGTAAGTCCCCTTTCTCCATTCGGACAACTGGGGAAGATTCGGGATACGCAAGTCACCGAAGTGGTGTTCAATTCAAAGACTTGCCCAGGCCATTGAGTCACTTAAAATTATTTATTATTATTAATGCAACATTGAAAGACAGCACACAATTCCTGGACAGTACTGGAGATCCTGTTGTGTACTATATTGCAGTAACTACAGCAGAATATTTCACTTAAAATAGATCCTTCAGGAGCACATTTTCTTATTCATGCCTTTCTTATCAGCAACTCAGCACCTAAAAAATAACCCGAAAAGGAGGAACCTTATCATAGGAGTAGTAGTGCCTAAAAGCCATATTTCTGAAACTGTTCAACAATATTTTGCAAAGCATATCTTTGAAATATCATAGAAAATAACCTGTATAGCATTATCCACTCATAAAAACCTGTCGTACCACCATTTCCAGTGGTATACAATGATATATGGGTGAGCAATATCCTGAATCTCACTGGAAGCAACTCAGACTTTGCCTGGATTCTAAGAGCGAGGTCAGGTATGTTGACTGTGTGTTACGATATTTTCCCCAGACAATCCTGTGGTATCAACTGTGCATTGTAGAGAGATTCCTTAGTTTAAGGAGGTTGGGGGCATGTCCTCAACTGTTCCACTTTTAGGTGGATGGTCATCAACCTGAAATGCCACACTACTATCAGCAGGGGTGCCAGGTCCCCCACCCCCAATAGTAACACAATCATAAATGCTTCAGTTTGTCCATGTAGTTATTTTCACTTTAGCAGCAAATGATAAGGCAAAGACATTGCTTACACTGGTTCCCCTCTTTTGTTGTATATATAACTCACAGAAGAAAAGAAACAAAGAGCAACTAAAGTAGAATAAATTACTCTGGCCTGAAACCTTAAAGAAAGAAGCCATGGTTTTCTGAAATCAGATCAATGCAGAATTCATAAACAAACAATAAATCCAGGTGGGTGAAATTTTATGTGATGAGCACATTATTTATTTTCATTCCAAGTCCAGTTACCATTCTAGACCTAGTCCTATACATTAAAATGCAACAGAGAGTATAAGCTGTGATACTGCTGTCTCTAGTAACAACAATTCATTCAAGTCCCTTGACCTTAATTTAGAAACAAACTGTCTTTCAATTCTTTACATATCTGTGGCATCTATAGCACCACTATGTTAGGTATGAAGAATATTCAAACCTTTTTCAACCTGAAAGCAGTTCATTTTTTTTTTTTTTTTTTTTTTTTTTTTAGTTTTTTAAGCGGAACTTTGATAGATGTTATTCATATTTCTTCAAGAACCCACTTGTTCGCATTCTTCAGAAACTCTTTCACAAGCAACAATATTAAATATTCCCTTCTTTTTATGTAGCCTATGCTTAATATTACAATTGGTTAGGATTTCACACACTATATTAGTATTTACGTATAGGTGTCCATGTGTCTTATAAGCAAGCTACTCTGCAGAAAAATGCATTTTTCCAGTGTCCATCCTCGTATTAGAATGTGTCCTTTGTGTTACTACACATGTGCTTGTGTGTCCTTTTCATATCTGACGTATTTTAGTGATACACATCCTTATGAGATAGCCAAATGCAATTGGCTCTTAGCACTATGGGACTTAACATAAGAGGTTGTCAGTCCCCTAGAACTTAGAGCTACTTAAACCTAACTAACCTAAGGACATCACACACATCCACACCTGAAGCAGGATTTGAACCTGCGACCGTAACGGTCGTGTGGTTCCAGACTGAAGCACCTAGAACCGCTCGGCCACAGCGGTCGGCCCAAATGCAATTGCCGAACTATTAAAGGCTATTAATATGGTAAGGAAAGTTCTGGCTGAATGTAAATAATTTAGGAGTAAAGGCGACAACTCATCAAATGCTGAAGGAGTAGCTGATGGCCAGGAGGGAGGCAGCAGGCATGAGAGATGAGAATGTGGGAGGGAGAGGCAGCAGATCCACAGGATAAGAATGTGACGCACTGTGCCCAATGAGTTCATGAGGTGCATGACAATGATGACACAAAGGAGTAGATTGGAAGGGGATGACTGGACAGACGGATGGGAGACTGCTAGGCAGAGGGTGTGGGTGCAGTGGGTTAGCAGAGATTGAGGCCAGGAGCATTCTTTGAGTAAAGGATATTTTGCAACAATAACTCCCATCTGTGTGGATCAGAAAATTTTGTGCTGCGGGAAGTATCTAGATGGCACTGTTCATCAAGCAGCTATTAAACTACGGAATGTTGTGCTCAGCAGCATGTCTTAAACTTCCTGCCACTGTACTTTGCTAGTTCACACTGTATCTAACTTCAACCAACCTATTTCCCCTTTTAAATTCTCTAACCTACCTACTTATACAATCACACAAACTAACAGTGCACACACTGCCCTATAGAATGAGAGTTTTCTTTTTATTGATGACAGCATCTGCCTGACTAGTCTCCACCTGGGGATCTCAACAGGGAATATTTTACACAAGAGGATACCATCATCATTTGAACCAAACAGTAGAGTTGCATATCCTCTGGAAAAATAACGGCTACAATTTCCCAATGCTATCAGCTGTTCATAATACCAACACAGCAAGGCCACATTTGCTAATGTGACAACGTGAGATCAATCAACCACCAATGTTAGTCTGTGTGATCGGTAGGTAGGTAGGTTAGAGAATTTAAAAGGGGAAATAGGTAGGTTGAAGTTAGATACAGTGTGAACTAGTAAAGTACAGTGGCAGGAAGTAGAGGACATGCTGCTGAGCACGACATTCTGCAACCACTGAGGAGGCTGATTACACCACTACTTGTGATAAATCACTAGAAATAGTAGTAACTGTAAAATATTTAAGAGTAACAACCTTAAGCAAAATCATTAAATATAACAAGTGGCAGAAAAAGCAAATGTCTGACAGTTTTATTGGAAGAATCTTAAGGAAATGTAGGCTACAGTGTGAAAGCAGACCCCCCCCCCCCCCAAAAAAAAAAAAAAAAAAACTGCGTGCCATACTACTTAATGTATAAGACTCCAACAGGTATTTTGATGCATATTATGTACATGCATGGTAAATAAACTATGATAAATGCAAGGGAGTTCCTCTACTACATAACTGTTAGGCCTTCCAAAATGTTAGCGACCTTCAGCGGAAAAGGCGCAAAAAAACTTGTTCAATGTATACGTGAGTATTACTTGTCAGTTTGGGACTCTCACCAGGCAGTATTAATAGAAGGTATAGAAGATCAAATGAAGATCATATGTTCATTTAGTAAGCATGAAAGTGTTAAGAGATCTGTTCGACAATCTAGTCACCAACTCTATGAGACAGGTGTAGTGCATCACGGAGTAGGTAGCTGTTAAAAGTGTGTGTATATTCCATGCATAGTGGGGCAAAATGTTACTTAATTCTACATACACCTACACTATGCCAACTGACCTCAGACAGAGAAGCAGGGAAATAACAGCTACTAAATTCTTAAGTTATCAGGGACAAATTATGGGAAGTGAAATTTTATATCTACAACTTGTAAAGAAATCAGGCTACACTTATCACAAGAAAAGGACATGTAACTGAAGGTGTAGTTAAGACCTGAGTGGAACAATTAGTAAAGGAAAGTTTAAGGAGGAGAAAAAAAATTAAGTTTGCTGACTTAATTGTATCAGAGACTAAGAAGAGCAATGGAGTGGAATAGCTAGTGCATTGAAAAGATGTAGTAAGATGAATGTCAACAAAAGTAAAAAAAGTGTAAAGGGACTGCAGTTCATTCTGGTGCGGAGTTGGAGTTGGTTGTGTTTGTAGATGTCGTCTTGTTGTGTTTGATGGCGTCCTCTATCTATCTATCTCTCTCTCTCTCTCTCTCTCTCTCTCTCTCTCTCTCTCTGTGTGTGTGTGTGTGTGTGTGTGTGTGTGTGTGATGGCCGGCTGAAATTTGTTGGTGGTAAGTAATTTTTTTTTTGGGTCTATTTTTTATTTTTCTTGAGTTGTAATGTTTTGCGTATTTATTGTGTATTGAATGAGTTTTAATTTACGTAGGGGCATTTGAGTTTTTAATTTTTGAAGTGTTGTGGTTTTGTTTTGGTTTTTCGTATTGTAGGTGTTGGGTTTTTCATATCAGTAGTTACAGTGGACCTATATAGGTCAAGGGAAATGACCAATAACTATTTTCGTATTTTTATATGTAGGTATAGGTGTTTTGGTACAGTCAGTTGTGGTTCAAGGGAAATGTCCGATTCCAATTTCCATAGTTTATTGCTGTGGGCATTGGTGTTTTGGTATCGTCACCTGCCATTGACCTATATTGGTCAAGGGAAGTGTCCGATTCCTGTAGATTTTTTTTTATTTATTTTTTTTTGTTCATCTTGTGTTTTGGGATTGTGGTGTGTTTTTTTACTGTTATATTTAACTTGTCCCATCCCTAAAACCCCCAATTTCCCGCAGTTGCCCTGTCAATTTGATTGTATTTTTGGAGGGAGATGTTAGTGTCTCATTTATACCTATTTTCGTGTTTGTTCTCATGTGTATGTAGTGATATCATAGGCGTCATACTGGAGACGCTTAGAATAGCCATTTCCGCCATATTGATGATGTCGTGGGTCACAGCAGACGAGTGGAATCGGACACTTACGTATTCCCCAAAACTAATACTGCAATTTGGGCAGCAAAATAACTAACAATAGCACAACTAAAGAGGGTATACAATGCAGGCTTGCAATATCCAGAAACATCAAATATAACAGCATATATACATTTAAGTGTTTAGTTAGCCTTTTTTGCAGGAATGTTTGTTTGGAGTGTAACCTTACATGGAAGGAAATGTTAATTATAAATGATACAGAAAGGGAAAGAATAGAATCTTTTGAACCGTGATGTTACTACTGAACTGAACAGGGAGAAAAGAGTTTTATGATACGAAATGACTGAAAGAATCGATAGGTTGATGAGACCCATCCTGAGACACCACAGTATAGTTCACTTGGCAGTGAAAGAAGAAGTGTTTTATATAAAAATGCCTGAAGTCTACATCAGGGACAGCAGCATTCACAGTAGTGTTTCTCTACTGTTCATGGGTTGGAAATCCACCAGTTTCATGTAAGCAATAAGAAGCAGTGAAAGAGGCTATGAATTTCTAGTGTCAGAAATGAAACCATTCCTTCTTATCTGTTTCATGAATATTTGATCTTCTCCGCAATATTTGTTACTAATTAAGAAGATGTGGTTAGGTTGGGATCTAATAGCACTGTTTGAATTGCTGTGAGTGAAAAGGAGTAGCAATTAAATTTACAACCTGGACGGTCACTGTCTCCCCCCTCCCCTCCAATGTGTTACGTTTTTATGACACTGTGGTGTATTGATGTGAAATGTGGCAATATTCCCTCATCCTTTGTATCTAGCTTCAAATCATGTTGGTTGTCCATGCTCTTTCACCACCAGCACAGAACTGGTAGCTGACACACTCCCTTTTTGTTCCCCTCATACCTCATGGCAAAGCTGACAACATTGCTGCTGTACGAAAATATGTATAAGTACACCACTGACCCTGACCTAGGCTTTTACTGGCAAAAAATGTTGGCATAGACCAAGATTGGCTGTAACAGGCAGGTTCAAGAGGTGCAGGCTATTGCAGTTAAGCGGGGATGAAGGGGCCTGCACACTAGCGTGGAGAGATGAATGAAACTAATCTTCCTCTGAAAACAACAACAATATGGTAGCTTAAAAACAATCTCCCTTTCTAAGCATGAGGGGAGGTGAGAAAGGGTAGTGATGCCATAATGACACACCATCGGGCGACTTTCAGAGTATTTAAGTAGCTGTAGGATGTAGAATGAAAACAAGGTAATATGTGGTCCTATATTATGGCAGTCATCCATGGGCATAAATGAATTTGAACTCTGACCATGGTGGGAGAAGAGGTGCAAGAGAACATGCCCCGCCTACCTCTCACAGGCCTGGCAATGTAGGTCCATGTTCTGTGCATCTACAAAAGAGGAACTGACATATGGTATAGGGGTTGCTGATACCTTCTGGGGGCCACTCTCGAATCCCTTTATGGACCAGAAACAGTCTCTTCATTCATTTCCACATAAAAAAAGAAAGTAATGGGCAACACACTACACAAAGTAAAGCAGAGAATCAAGCAATTGTTCTGGAACGTTAGCAGTAGTAGTTCATGCCCAAGCTTTACTGTTCCTTATGCAAAAATAGTTGAAAGTCCCCCTATCCCTGTCATAATACAGTAGCCATATGATTTTACCATCATTTTTTCCTTTTTGATCATTTTCAAATCTTTTTTCCTTTAATACAACTTTTCCTAGAACCAGTTAACTACTACATTAGCTTCATTCTTAAAATTTCTTCCAACAGTAATAGTTGTGGTACTAATGAAATAATACTTATGCTCTTGCATTTAGACAAACTGGCTCTGTTCTTTTCATAATTTCATTGTGATTCTTTCATCTACAGCTAGGAACGACTTACTGAAATACTACAAATTTTTTGCTATGGTAACAGTTACGCCCAGTACACCCTATAATCAAAAATGATCTACCGCTATCACCAAATGAGTCACTTACCAGTGTTATAGCTTCATTGATGACAATATCTCCGACAGCACACCAAGGAATAAAATGTGTCATCTCATGGCCACATCTATATGTGGTTGTAAGTTGTAATCCAAATGAACCCACAACCAGTAGAGCCTCTACAAAAATGGCATACGTAAAACGTGTTATCTTTCGGGCAACAATGTATTCAATGGCAACCTAAAGCTTTACAATAACTCTGTCAATTTTTTTGTTGGTATTTAGATGGCGTTAGTCACTTTTTTCGGAACTTATATCCGTATTTGAAAATAACTATAATCTTTTACTCACCAGATGTTACACTCCATAGCAAATTAAAAATAAGGCTGATTAATGCCAACCATAGTGCAACGACGAAGCAAATATCAAGATGAAAATGACTTTCGGTGAGGAGTACCAACACAATTACGGTTGTAAGGAGTACCTGATTTTTACTGGCTCCACGCAAATCACTTAATATGTATTCAAAGCACAAATCTGTTGCAGTGTGTTGTATTACGCTCAATCGAAGCTTCCTTCCGTATATATTTCGCTTCTCTCGCACGAATATAATTTGATGCTCTTTTCCTAACATTCGACTGGTAATAAATACAAATTCACTCTAATGCCTAATGAGTCACCGCCATCAACGTAAACCAAAACAAGCGTGCCCAAAGCAGTTCATACGTACAGATATTTTGCATCTATTGTTGTTTAGAATCGAACTTGCATTTATGTAAGTACTTGTTTTAGTTTACCAAAAGGGCAAGTTAATTAAAATAATATTACATTCAACATGATGTTTTGTAACAGTATCAGTATTATACAAAGTATATGAAAAAAATAGCTGCAGTACAGATAGCAAATTTTATCGAAAAACATGATATTATTCTCAAAAACCAATGAGGGTTCCAAAAAGGGAAAAGCACGATGAATGCAATTAATGTGTTCATTGAAAAAATCAGCTCATCATTAGACAAAAGCAGTAATGTGAAAGATATCTTTTGCGACTTTAGAAAGCCATTCGACTGAGTGAATCACGGCATCTACTCCATAATGTAGACGGGCAGGGGATCAGACAAAATGGCGTACAGTGGCTCAGGAGTTATCTGACAAACAGGAAGCAAAAGGTACCAATAACATCGAATACCACAAATTATGCATCTCAGTGCCTTTCACAAGGAGTTCCTGAAGGCTCAATCGCAGGGACAATTTTGTTTATCTTTTACATAAATGATTTACCTCACAAAACCAGTGTCCAACCAATGAGGTTTGCCGACGATAAGTCAGTACTTATTGAAAAAGAAAACTTATGGGAAATGCTGGATGCTGTGATGACCACAATAAACAACCTAGATATAAGCTTTCAACAAAATGGTCTTAAAATTAATATTTCCGAGACCCTATTTACTCAGTTTAAAACCAAACAATTAAAAATCAGTGACATCAGCATCGTACATAAAAATTAATTCATTGAAGAAGCTCAGTCCATCAAATTCTGGTGAGTAAACTTGGACAAAAATCTAAGCTGGCCAGCACATATAGATTATTTGGTTATTCAGTAAACAGCCTTACTTTTGCACTGTAAATGCTGTCTGGTGTAACAGACATAAAAAGCAGGAAAGTGGTATAACTAGACTGGTTTAATTTTTGGGGGGAATTCAAGCCACATGTCACGACTCCTGCTACTTCAAAAAAGAATTGTTAGAAAAATGTGTGCTGCCTCTCCAAGAACATACAGGGACCTAAAAATGCAGCCTTTCTGTACATTGTACATGTCTGAGATTATCATCTTCTTACACAGTAATCCTGAGCTAACTGAAAAAAATATCAAAGATATGTACAACACTAGACACGAATAAAGTTTCGTGCTTTCATCACATCACTTAAAACTCAACCAACAGACACCCAAGAACATGGCAATGAAAGTCTGCAATAAACGCAAGGGTTGAGAGGTACTGTATGGAGATAGGTCCACTGAAGCGAAAACTGTATGATCTCCAGGTGGAAAAGTGCTACTAGTTCAAAAATGGTTCAGTTGGCTCTAAGCACAATAGGACTTAACATATGAGGTCATCAGTCCCCTAGACTTAGAATTACTTATACCTAACTAACCTAAGGACATCACACACATCCATGCCTGAGGCAGGATTCAAACCTGCAACCATAGCAGTAGTTCCAGACTGATGCGCCTAGGACCGCTCAGGCACAGCAGCCGGCGTGCTATTAGTCAATTGAGAAATTCATAAATGATGAGATGATCTTTTGAACAGTATAACTATTTAATATCATTGTGTTGTTTATAAACTGTATGTAGAAAATAATATCTGAAAAGTTTAGACACTAAGTATTAGTACATCACCAGAAAAACAGTTTAATAATATTACTGTGTTTAACATAAATCTGTGATGCTGAATTAGTGTTAGAAAATTATTTAAGTATATGTATCATGAACAAAATTCACATGTCTCTCGTACAATATGATCAGGTGAAATGTAAAATATACGTTATGTGACAAATAAAATACAAATAAAAATATGAATGTCAAATATGAAATATCGTCATCAGTAAAATGTGATGCTGAGCACATATTATGAGAACATGAGTTTGTCATAAACATTTACTTCTGTTAGGTGCACTTTTCTCTGTAAACAACTTTTTGCTGGGTGCAGTTTTACTTACTTTTTACTATAAGACATTGAGTCTCAGTGGTAGAGCCCATATTGTAGAGATATTTCTATTGCAAAATTTAAATTATTTCATCTTTCCTTCTCCTTCTGGCAATGGAATACAGTTCATCATTCTCAACAACGCACGTATACCTTTACCAGTGCACCTGCAGTTTTTCATGTGAGTAGGGGAAAACATTTTCTACATTCACGTGATTTAGGAATTTGAGGACGTTGTTGTTTGCTCATCATTTCCTTCCACTTTCTACAGCTGACTTTTAGAACATGTTTTAAACACAAACAAGGTAACAGCATCATTACAATAAAAGTTTTTCTTTACTTTCCTATTTTTGAATTTTGCCGCCACTTACGTAAATCTACATCATATACCCACAAGCCACCTAATGGTGTGTAGCAGAAGGTACTTCTGGTACCACTAACTGATCCCCTTACATTATTCAACTTGCAAATGATGTGTGGGAAGAATGTCGGTAAGTGTTTGGCTCTAATTTCAGTTCAATAAATTTCTGTTGATTCCATAGTAGACCTAAGCCCTATTTTGTCAATTAACTGTTTCTCTACCATTAAAACTACCATGTGGATAATACAGCGTGGTTATTATTGTGGCAACTGCAATGGCAATAAGAATGAATTTTGGAAAAATGGAGTCTATCAGGATTGATTTTCGGACAAGCAAGACTTTCCCATGTAAATGAACTAAGCTGACGAACTTCTTTGTGAATTTTTGTCTGATATAATGTCTTAGCTTTAATGTTGATGTTACTTGTGCTAATGTGCTTTTTCAGATTTATGAATAATAAAGTAGTTACTGTGTGTTTAAATCGTGTTGATCGTACTTGTTTCAATCCCCTATGATAGTTAACTACAGAGGTGATCCTGACTTTCATTGATCCTTCATAACTTTCAGTTTTTTGACATTGGGCCAACAGGGCATATTTGCTCACAATGGTACATTTACATCACCAGGAAGAAGATGGAATTCTTTTATGAAGGAAGAATCAAATGGCAAACTTCACACCATCATTATGTCATCAATACAAGAACACTCAAATCAGAGAGGAAGTGAGGCAGTGACTATTAATTTCATGGGCCATAAGGCTAATGGTGGACCCATATGTGATTAAAATAATGCACAGCAACTGTGTTACAATGCAGATACCATCATTTATCAGGGTGCTATGTACAGCAAACCCTATGATTGGACACAGTTGGGACAGTTTTACATCAGCCAATGTTATTGCAAGTGACA
The DNA here is from genome assembly GCF_023864345.2 of Schistocerca serialis cubense. Taxonomy (NCBI): domain Eukaryota; kingdom Metazoa; phylum Arthropoda; class Insecta; order Orthoptera; family Acrididae; genus Schistocerca; species Schistocerca serialis. Next base: position 79,626,095 of record NC_064642.1, on the reverse strand, counting down.
ACTGCACCAGAGTCTACCGTGCCAGTTCATAACCTGACGTTACCATTTGCTTCGCATAATACTGCAAGACAACTGAATACACACACACAGAAAAAAGGGCTAACCCATAAATGTAAAAAATTAGAGATTGCCATCTGTTGCTGGGTACGGGAACTATGAAAACTGACATTCGTCCCACCCCTAAGTGACCAAAATTGACGTTGGTCTCACCTCTAAATATCACAAGGCTACACCAATATTAATTTTGATAGTTCCTGTACCCAGCAACAAATGGCAACACTTGTCTGTAATCTTTTATTTTTGAGGGGTAGCCCATTTTTCTGGACATGTCTTCAACTGGAGTAGCATGATGTGTGCTCCAACGATTCAATAGCACCCCTATTAACTGCACAGTCACATGAAATGTTCATCAGTTGTTCGAGCATGCCTTGAGCATGCCAGGAACTACTGTTGAACAAATCTGGAATCGTAATTCTTCCCCAACAATGGCAAGTGGGAAGCATTCCAAAGTTATCAGCATTCCAGCCCTGCCACCCTCAGACTTGTTTTCAAATAACTGAATTCATTTTACAAAATTACAGACTATTGAACGATACACAGAAATTTATAGGAGTGATGAACAATTTAACCGAAAATTCTCATACCATTAGTGACATTATTGCTGCTCCACCTACTCTGAACAATTTTGATACATCAGGTTACCTCCCATTCAGAAAGCTGTTGCATGCAGTGACTGTTATACTGACTTGTAAATAATAGATTTCAGCTATCAGTCGTCCTTTTTAAATTTTATTGGCAGATCTAGATTTCAGCTAGAAACTAGCCATTCTCAATGCACTATAATTTTTTTATCAATGCATGTAATGTCTGTTGGCCAGGTTTCATCTACAATTCACTGGATGGTAGTATTCAATGAACTGTGGATGAAGCCCGACCAACAGGCATCACATGCATTGATCAAAACTGATAGTGCATTGAGAATGGCTAGTTTCTAGCTGAAATCTAGATCTGCCAATAAAATTTAAAAATGGTGACTGATAGCTGAAATCTATTATTTACAATTTTGATACAGTAAATAAGGTCTTATTGTTAGGCCTGCCACAGACACCTGGACAACAAATATGCAAGTCCTTGTAAGATGAGGCTGTCAGAAGCAGAACACCATTTCAGCTATTGGGGCACATGAGGAACATAGTAGAAACCCAATATATTTTCAGGTGACTCCTTATGGAGAATATGTCTGCTCAAGCTTCCACTGTCGCTGCAAACTACAACTATTTCAAGAAAGCGTGAGACAATAATTATAAAATTACACTTGGCTGATAGACTCCATGCAGTATTGCAATAAAATAAGGAAGTGGAGTTGTGCATAAGAAATATTACTAATACTATGCAAGGAGCCATGTTGCCACAGCAGGAGAGTAGTGTTTCCAGACAAGTACAAACACACAATAGCTCACATGAGGCTTTCAGTGTGCAATGTGAGGGATCATGGGATCCACAGATATGATGTTGAATGCCAATTAGCCAAGCTCTAGCAGAAGCAAAGCAGCCGACTCCTCCCAATGACAGACCATTGACCCAAGGCTCTTGGCCTCGAATGGAAAGCATATCAGCACATCACATAATGGTGGCTCATCACCAATGGACATATGTTGGTTTCGTGAGAAATTCGGAGCAACAAACCTCAAATCTATTTCCCTTTTGCAATTTCACATATCAGCAACAACATACTAACATCGGTGTGATCAACGATAAGACTCAGGAGGAGTGAAACCTACAAAGTGAGAAGGAGAAGGATAACATTTCGTTTTTTAGCTCAAGAAGCTGAGGATTTACGTACGGGATAGAGTGTCTAGTCGCTGCTTCCTGGTAGACTCAGGTTCTGAAGTAAGCACCGTACCGTGGGAACATTACTGCTGAGGCAGAAACCAATAGGGACCTTGCCTCGTGCCATTAATGACACACCAGTACGTCATTAATAGATTTTGGATCATGGCATACTTTCAATTGGAATTCTGTGATAGCAGATGTATCTGTGCTAATTATGTGGGCAGATTTTCTTTACCATCACAAACTTTCACTAGACTTAGCAAATGGAACGATTAGTTGTTCTATTATTCGACATGCAGTGCAGAGATGCATGGACAATTTGGGCGCAACATCAAGGGCAGATAAAAGAAGACAGTTGACAAAACTTAATTCGATAAAGAAGAGGATAACATCAAATTACAGGAGGTGGTACAGGTGAAAGCATTACTATTTTTTGTCGAGAAAATTCAGAATAACAGGAAGCAATAAAGAATCATTAAGAACAGGTGGACAGCATACACAAGAGACTAGCAGCCTTGCAGCACCAGCAGTGGTAACCTCAACAACAAGTGGAGAAGCATATCGACACACTAGGTTGGAAGAGACAAAATACACTGGTCAGTGGAGTACAAGCCATGAAGATTTTACCGGGGTATGTAAGCAAAAGGAAACGTGTAATCAATACAAAATGCAGACAAAAAGCACTCAGAGATGTTGTTCAAGGGAAAAATCATTGCATTCATTGATTGCAAGGTCCCCCAGTCTGTGCAAAAGCAAGCAGATAGACATTGGACAGTTTAACTGTTTGTAAACGAACTTTTGCACTTAGGCATAGTTGGGACTTCTGCTAGTAACTGATCATCGCTGATCCATTTAGTACCCAAGAAGGACAGTTCTTATACATCATGTGGAGATTATAGGTCTCTTAATTAATGCACTGTACCAGAAGCTATCAGATGGATTATTACTGGTAAGACAGAGTTTTAGGAACCAGGTTTTAAATTGTAAAACATTTCCAGGGGCAGATGTGGACTCTGACCACAATCTATTGGTTATGACCTGTAGATTAAAACTGAATAAATTGCAAAAAGGTGGGAATTTAAGGAGATGGGACTTGGATAAACTAAAAGAACCAGAGGTTGTACAGAGTTTCAGGGAGAGCATAAGGAAACAATTGACAGGAATGGGGGAAAGAAATACAGTAGAAGAAGAATGGGTAGCTCTGAGGGATGAAGTAGTGAAGGCAGCAGAGGATCAAGTAGGTAAAAAGACGAGGGCTAGTAGAAATCCTTGGGTAACAGAAGAAATATTGAATTTAATTGATGAAAGAAGAAAATATAAAAATGCAGTAAATGAAGTAGGCAAAAAGGAATACAAACGTCTCAAAAATGAGATCGACAGGAAGTGCAAAATGGCTAAGCAGGGATGGCTAGAGGACAAATGTAAGGATGCAGAGGCTTATCTCACTAGGGGTAGGATAGATACTGCCTACAGGAAAATTAAAGAGACCTTGGGAGAAAAGAGAACCACTTGTATGAATATCAAGAGCTCAGATGGAAACCCAGTTCTAAGCAAAGAAGGGAAAGCAGAAAGGTGGAAGGAGTATATAGAGGGTCTATACAAGGGCGATGTACTTGAGGACAATATTATGGAAATGGAAGAGGATGTAGATGAAGATGAAATGGGAGATACGATACTGCGTGAAGAGTTTGACAGAGCACTGAAAGACCTGAGTCGAAACAAGGCCCCGGGAGTAGACAACATTCCATTAGAACTACTGATGGCCTTGGGAGAGCCAGTCCCGACAAAACTCTACCATCTGGTGAGCAAGATGTATGAGACAGGCGAAATACCCTCAGACTTCAAGAAGAATATAATAATTCCAATCCCAAAGAAAGCAGGTGTTGACAGATGTGAAAATTACCGAACTATCTGTTTAATAAGTCACAGCTGAAAAATACTAACGTGAATTCTTTACAGACAAATGGAAAAACTGGTAGAAGCCGACCTCGGAGAAGATCAGTTTGGATTCTGCAGAAATATTGGAACACATGAGGCAATACTGACCTTACGACTTATCTTAGAAGAAAGATTAAGGAAAGGCAAACCTACGTTTCTAGCATTTGTAGACTTAGAGAAAGCTTTTGACAATGTTGATTGGAATACTCTCTTCCAAATTCTAAAGGTGGCATGGGTAAAATACAGGGAGCGAAAGGCTATTTACAAGTTGTACAGAAATCAGATGGCAGTTATAAGAGTCGAGGGACGTGAAAGGGAAGCAGTGGTTGGGTAGGGAGTGAGACAGGGTTGTAGCCTCTCCCCGATGTTATTCAATCTGTATATTGAGCAAGCAGTAAAGGAAACAAAAGAAAAATTCGGAGTAGGTATTAAAATCCATGGAGAAGAAATAAAAACTTTGAGGTTCGCCGATGACATTGTAATTCTATCAGAGACAGCAAAGAACTTGGAAGAGCAGTTGAATGGAATGGACAGTGTCTCGAAAGGAGGATATAAGATGAACATCAACAAAAGCAAAACGAGGATAATGGAATGAAGTCGAATTAAGTTGGGTGATGCTGAGGGAATTAGATTAGGAAATGAGACACTTAAAGTAGTAAAGGAGTTTTGCTATTTGGGGTGCAAAATAACTGATAATGGTCGAAGTAGAGAAGATATAAAATGTGGACTGGCAATGGCAAGGAAAGCGTTTCTGAAGAAGAGAAATTTGTTAAACATCGAGTATAGATTTAAGTGTCAGGAAGTCATTTCTGAAAGTATTTGTATGGAGTGTAGCCATGTATGGAAGTGAAACATGGACGATAAATAGTTTAGACAAGAAGAGAATAGAAGTTTTCGAAATGTGGTGCTACAGAAGAATGCTGAAGATTAGATGGGTAGATCACGTAACTAATGATGAAGTATTGAATAGAATTGGGGAGAAGAGGAGTATGTGGCACAACGTGACAAAAAGAAGGGACCGGTTAGTAGGTCATGTTCTGAGGCATCAAGGGATCACAAATTTAGCATTGGAGGGCAGCGTGGAGGGTAAAAATCGTAGAGGGAGAACAAGAGATGAATACACTAAGCAGATTCAGAAGGATGTGTGTTGTAGTAAGTACTGGGAGATGAAGAAGCTTGCACAGGATAGGGTAGCATGGAGAGCTGCATCAAACCAGTCTCAGTACTGAAGACCACAACAACAACACCAAATAAGTATCCTATTACCAAATCTTAGGCTTTTTCACATGCTCTGGCAGCTGTAAATATGCTTAGTGTGATTCATACGAATGGCTTGTGGACTAAAAAATGGAGACCAGTCACAGTAGAATTTCCGTTCTGTTTTTGTTACTTGGATGATATTCAGATTTTTTCAAAATCAGAGGAGGAGCATGAGACACAGTTAAAAATTATTTTTGATATTCTGAAGATACATGGTGTATCTGCGCCACCGTTAAGATAGGAAAAAGTTTGATTTAGTGCAACATTTCTGAGTGCACAAGTTACAGCCAGGCGTAGGCCTGTTGACAGTAAGTTATGCTTACCAGCGGTTGCGACGTAGAATGGAGGTCACAGCTCCGTAGAACCACTGAAAACAGTAAAAAAAGTGGTTTGCATGGCGCAAGTTACAGGCAGAAGGGGCCCACTGGCCCAACCTAGGTATTATGAGTACATGACTCAGAGTGTGCATTAGCAAAACAGAGGTGTACAGCTACTTATAAAGGGGCTGGTTTTCTAATGGGGGGCATTCAAGTGTGGCAGCTCTCCTGGTCGGTGGAGCACATCACATCACTGGGGCGTCAGCGTTCCAGTCCAAGGCGGGTCATTGGTTCGACCCTCTGAAGCTAATGTGGGGTCTGTAGTCAGCCAGCAGAGGACCACTCTACGGCTCACTACCATGGGCAGTCTTGTTGGCACCCAACACATGCCAGAGGCATCCCGAGGCGGGGGCTGCAGATTTGGCTGACAGATCACAGGTGCTTGTTGTCGCCGTGATTTTAACCACGTAGCAAAGAAGCACGCAGCGGGCCCCAGCAAGCGATGCTGAGGCAACAGGGTTGGAGGCCACTGAGTCGGCTGGCGGTGCATCCTGACGTTGTCAAAACTCCACGGCTGTACACGGCCGGCATGCCGCAGTACGTTGCATGGGTTGCTGAGGTAGGCTTTGCGTGCCAAGCTGTTTTGCAGACAGTGGGGTGGCGTCCTTGGCATCGCGGGACCCTGTTACACAGAGAGGAACACGGCACTGTAGCTGGGGATAATAAAACACTTGAAGGTCATGGCCAATTTTCAATATGGCGCATCATGACAGTTTCCACCCACATTCAATATTCCTCCAATGCACACCAACATCTAAATTTGGCAGTGATGGCTACAATGGTGTTGTGGTCAATGAAGAGAAGTGGCAACTTCAGTGGTAACCTTTTTGGGTCATTCTGTAACTACATCTGATATTAGACCCATAGCTGATAGGATTGAAACTATCTGCTCCATGCCTAGACCTACAACCTTCAAAGAGCTGTGACGGTTTATTGGTACAGTCAACTTTTACAAGAGACATTTTCCTCAAGCAGTGCAGTTGCAGGCACTTTTGACAGGTACCTTTCTGGGGAAAGATAATTGCGGGAGGTGTGCGCTGAAATGGACAGTTAGTATGCAATAGGCTATCGAGTAGATCAATACAACTTAGAACAGCCAGTTACATTAGCATATCCAGTACAGGATGCCCCACTAATTGTGACAGCAGAAGTGTGTGACTTCACGTTTGGAGCTATTTTGCATCAGATAATCAATGGAAAACCTTAACCACTGAGATTCTTTCCAAAAGCACTAAATGCAGCTCAGCACAGATGGATGGTGTTTGACAGGGTATTGCTTGCACTTTATGAGACAGTAAGGTACTCTAACGCAGATATCGAAAGATGACAATCCACAGTTCACCTTCTCCTGGTGGTTGTGATAAGGAATCCTAGTAAAAACTGTCTTCCTCGACGTTTTCGGAATTTCGATTTGATCAGCCAATTCTCGATGGATGTGGTGCACATTAGAGGGGCGGATAATATTATTGTGGACTACCATTCCAGAATAAATTCACTGTTAATATGCTTCGACTGCGACGAGATTGCAGCAGTCCAAGAAAACAACGAGGAGGTCCAACAGTTGTTACAAAACGACCCGAGTCTGCAATTTGAACCCAGGCAAATGACTGATACAGCAGACATGTTATAGTGTGATACATGACAAGGACACTCCAGACCGTTGGTCCCTAAACATTATAGACTAGGGGGTTTCCAATCATTTTAGCCTAAGGACCATATTAGCTCTTCCACTAAGCCCCAAGGGCCAAGAAATAGCTACAGCCTGTCAACAAAATTCCTTTGGGCTATTGAGCACATTGCTAATATATAAAATTGTCGGACGTTTCAGCTACTGTTGCAAGTGGCCTTTCTCAGTCAACTCAGCACAAAGTCCCTGAGGAAGGCAGCTTGCAAACAGTTGCCGAAACATCGGACAATTTTATATATTGACAATGCGGTCAACAGCGCAGAAGAATTTTATTGACAGTGACAATGACCGTGGAAGGCTGTGCTTACATCTAGCTATAGTCTGTCTAAGTTTTCTTGAGGCCTGATACCCTAGTAAGGCTCGGAAGTCCTTGGTACAATTCAGAAGTTTTCAGGACGCTTACCACTGCTAGCAATCTTTACGAGCTGGCACTAAGTGGCCTTATAGTAGTCATTATGCAGTGAACTGCCTATTGTTTGACCTTGAGCTGTGGCCTTAATTTCATTTCATATGCATTGCTACGAGTAAATACCACACTTGAAGATTGCTGTAATGCGCGTTCACGAAACCTTGTTTCTTCTGTGTGCCATTAACATCACAGCAAGTGGTCAGAGCATAGCGCGAGCTGTGTGTGGTATCATGCACCACAACACATCTTCCACCTGCAACATTCCTCGCCATGTGGCTGCAGTAGTTGTTATATCTTCGTTTTTGGCAGTCAGCGCTGGCGTGGCTCAAGAAAATCAGGAAAGAACATAGTTCATCATACCAGCATACTGTAGTGCTGAAACATGGGCAGATTTTCGTTTCAAGGCTGCATGGTGATTGATGTATCTATGGCACAGGGAGCGAGGTGGACTCTACTCCGCAATTCCTGTTGGAACTTCTGGGCAAGTGACCAGCTCATTTCATTGCCCAGGTGATAGCTGATGAACATGCTGAGCTTTACGTATTGTTATGACTTGTTCCATCAATGCTAACTGTATAGTAGGGACATCTTCCAGAGAGTAGAGAAGTTATTTGCAGTAGTACAGCACCATCTTGTGGGTGTGGCAACATGTGAGATCTGAAAAACAAAATATAGTGGTATTAGTATGTTTTGTGATTACAATTTCTTAGTGAAGATATGGTGTGTTTAACAGAGGGTATTTACTCTTGCTCTTAACAATATTAATTCGCATCATTTTGATTTGCACTTACATCCTATTTGTGTAGATTTGTGTAAATATGGAATAGAAATGAAAGATAGGTAGTGAGTCAGAAATTTTGAAGAGCAATGGGGAGACATCAATATTTCGTGTTTGAGTGAGGTAATAAAGCAATGCGCATGATTTGCAGAGAAAGACTGTCAGTTCTCAACAAATACAATATAAAATATTGATTATGAGTCGAAAAATCCTCAGAGTTATTCCAAATTTATTGGAAGCCAATGGTTAGAAAGATAACTGCCTTTGAAATGCGGTTTGAAATCTCAGAAAATGTTGTTTAAGAAAGTAAATACTGAACAAGAAACAGTAACTCGTGCTAGTTTCCATGTGGCTCACTCAATAGCAAAACATGAAAAACCGTTTATTGGCTGTGAATTAATAAAGAATTGCATGATTACAGCAGTCGAATAAATGCATCCAGAAAAAAATGTTTAAAAATAACTATTTGACTGCAAACGCTGTGGCTCAAAGAGTAAATGGTATTAATGAAATATATTAATAATATATCAGTAATAGCATAATATATTAACTCCATTGTCTGAGGAAACTCGACACTTAGAGTGGTTCTCTTTGGCTGTGGATGAGTTAACAGATGTTTCAGATACTGCACAGGTGTTCATTTCTATTCTAGAGATAAATAAAAATTATTAACTGTATGAAGGGTCTCTTGACAATCATAGCATTCATGGCATGGATGGCCATGGGAGAAGAAATTTTTAAAGGAGTAGAAAATGCTGTTCACAAAAACAATCTTTAATGGAGCATATCACAACTAATGATGGCAAAAACATGTGTGTAAAAAATTATGGTGTTGTTGCTCTTAAGCCAAAGGTGGCAGAAAATGATTGCAAATCAAAACCATTAATTGTGCATTGCATCACTCATCAACAGTCTTTGCATGGAAGACATCAGAAGTTTTAAAGTCAGTCATGTTAGCTGTTAATTATATACCATCACATACTCACAGTCATCGTCAGTTCCGTGAGTTTATTGAAGAGGTTAAAGAAAATGACTTACCATGTTATACAGCAGTACGCTGGCTTACCTTTGGATAAGCTCTGACGCGATTTTTTGAGCTCTGAACAACAATCGAAACTTTCTTGAATTAAGGGAATCGTTCTCTGGCTTGGTTACAAAACAGTGAGTGGTAATGCAAGTTATTATTTTATACAGATTTAGCATAACATATGACTGAACGTAATGTTTAATTATGAGGTGAAAATCGCCTTTTTTTCTGCTTTGGGCACAATTTATTTCTGTGAAAAAAAGTTACCCAAAATGAAATACATAAAAATATTGCAGATCTAAACAAATTGTTTAGTATTTGAAGTTACTACTGATAATTTGCACTAGTAAACTTGATCCACAACTACAAATAACTGTAACTGGGAAGTTACAGCTACATAAATCTCTTAAATCATAATTACAATGTTTAAATCCAATATGTGAATTGCTCATGTATGACATTTAGGCACAGTAAATTTTCAGTAATAGCTTATAGTTAATTACTGTTAAAATGTGTAATTACATTGTATATGTTGGTTAATACGTATCTTAATTGGTTACAAGACAAAAACAACTGATAATTGTGTGAATTTTGTATGATTTACCTATACTACAAATTTTACTCTGAACAGCGTAAATTCGCTTGATCAGAATGACTCGTTCTGTACCTTACTCATAATTATCAATCGATAAATGAAACACTTTTTTCTGTAGGAATCCATGTAGAATAGGCCAATGTGTTCCATTTAGAAAAATGGGTGCTGAAACAGTTTTATAATACAGTATTGTGATTTTCCCTTGTACAGTACATCCTATTTTAGAAGACAGTTGTCTAAAGATACTGTTTATGCCTGTGCTTGAAAATTTATCGAAAAAGAAACAGAGAATTATTGTTAATTAAATTTGTAGCGTCCATACCAACTGCCTGATGGACATCTCTAATCTAATTCGTTTTAGTTAATGATGACAAATATTAATTGGAATCCATAAACAGATAGGGCAAGGGAAATGGTTACCATTTGCCAGCGAGGGAAAGATCTTGTTTTATCATTGCAGAGAATTGGCAACATCATCATGGAAGCGCGAGCAGTGGTATAGATGACAAGGGTTGCAGCGCGAGGCACATTGTGTAGTACAGTTGACTAATACAGCATTGTTGGAGCTTTTACTTTACAGAGAAGTAGTTTATAGAAGAACAGGAGACTTAGTGTTCATTTATAGTGGTCAAAGAGACCGATCCAGGTCAGAAGGTGGCTTTCGAAATGGTTGATAAAGACTGAAAAAAAACACTAAACAGACTCTCTATTGGAAAAATCGTTCGTATAGCTAGTCAGTTTGTCACATTTTCTTCTACTTGTTGTGCGAATCACTCGTAATGGGAGGTGCTCGATAAGCAAGGTTCGACTGTAATAAAAAAAATTACAGTGGGCCAGAGTGATGGCATTCGCAGGTCGGTGTTGGGACACGGGCCATAATTTGGAGACCCCTGCCACAGACAAACCATCATTCAGAAATTGCATGAATAATTGTATCCAGGAATATGCCAGTCTGCTAGACAAATGACAGAACATTTTTTGTGGTCGAACATGAAAAAACAACTGTAAACTTTGGACTCAAGTGTGTAGAATGTCAAAAGAGGAAAATAGGGAGACACACAAGCCCTGCTTTAGGCACATTTGATGTTCCAGCTACCATTTTACAGCATCTTCACCTGGATTTGATTGGCCAACTTCCCACACCTGGGGGATTTAAATTCATCTTATCTGCCATTGACAGTGTGACAAAATGGGTCGAAATCACTTTGTTACCTGACATCACGGCTAAGTCCTCAGTGAAAGCATTCATTGAAACGAGGATTGGATGGCAGTGACCATCAGAAATAATTAAGTCCGACAATCTGAATTGTCACTGTTCAAGAACCTTTCTAAAATATGTGGAGGAAAACGCTTCCTTGCCACAGTGGCATTTTGTTAGTGTGGCTTGCCTACATTCAGGGGCAGGTATACCTTCAGGGGCAAACCTATTGTTCTCCTTTTGTTTATAGGTCCTTAATCTATTTTTCTGCTAAGAGGATTATAATTCCCTGGGGATAATCCTTCCCTTTGATTAACATGTCTTTAACCTATCGTTCCCCCGCAACTCCCCTTCCGCTTCCTCCTCCCAACCCCTCAGGAGATCTCCAAACCTCCCCACTCCCCTTCACTGATACAGGTACACTTTGTAACATCTCAGTTCAGTTTACAGTGATAAAAGCTATAGAAAGAATAATTTAAAATTAAGAATAGAATTTTTAGAGGTGAAATAGTGTAGAATCAGAGTTCGCTAATTGCAGATCAAAATTATAGTATATCAGGAAGGAGTTTAACGTCTAAGTACAACAAAACCACAGAAGCTCCGTCATGAAGAAGGCAGTGACGTTAAACTCTTGTGATGAAAAACTTATAAAAAGTCCTGATTGTCATTATTGCCGCCTTTTTTCCTTGATTGTTTCGTTTAAGGACGGGGAACCCGTGTCAGTCAGCGAGACAATAATTAGATTGGACTTTATCGTGTCAAGGTTCACGATAAACTGTTAGAATATTATGGAGATTAAAAGTGATGTAGTGTACGATCTCTGACTGCAACGGAGTATTAAGGGGATTTTAGGACTTTAAAGTGCGCGTCATTTATGTTGGCGGCCGAGTTTAGGTTCGTTCTGCGCATATGACGTCACAAAACACAGTCAGCCAATGAACAGAGAACGGCGTTGCCACATCTCGACTGCAGTGCAGAGCATGGACGAGTGTCTTCAGTTTTAGAAACGTTCAGTCATAAATAAAGTAACAGAACAAAAGCAGTGTCTTGATAGCAGACATTCTTTTATAGAAAGTTTGGAAAAAGCCTTCTTTATACCAATTGCTTCATATTCTATTAATTAATTAAACCAAACAAGCAATAAGACTCCTAATTTACGCGATAGCAAGGAAAGGTGTTTGTATCACTCTCACGAACCGCTTTTTCGCAATAAAGAACAGCGGTAATTGTTTATTTCCTATTGTACTTCGACGAAGCGTGAGTAATTCATAGTGATACCAACAGTGTTTGTCAGTATTTTGCGTGAAGTCCTCATGGCGTTATGTATTCAGACGAGGTGCGTCAGCGTAACGGTTAAGGTGTTGGGCTGCTACGCGAAAGGTTTTAACCCTTTCGCTGCTGCAGACACGTGCTCCCCGCATTCTGCGCTGTGCGCGATTTTGTCATCACTGCACTGCTCGCCTGTGCAGACACATGGTGTTCCCACTGCTTTGACACACTTATCATTCGATTTCACAAAAACTATTTGGCCCAAAAATTTGATTTTTACACATCTTCTTGACTGATACCTTCCCCCCCCCCTCCCCTCTCCCCCCCCCTACAAATGACAATTTTGTTTCGATGTTCAACGCAGTTATTGTGCAGTATTAGATGTAGTAAACCATTGCACGAAATTTTGAAGAGTTTGCAGAGGTAGAAGTCCATAGCGTATACTTTCCGTATGGTCGATTTTAGTTGCCACAATGTTGAGAATGAAATGTGGACAAGATACCTAAATTTCATATAAAATTTACTGTATAACAATATCTCATTTAATTTAAGTACGACGTAGGTGTCATATGTAATATTGAGAACTATTCCGTCTTTCGCGACTGTAATAAAAGTTTTATTTAGACCGGACGCGTTTGGCTTTATTTTAAAGCACTTCAATCAAGGAAAGGTATGGCACATACACAATGGCACTCATGTTCTCTTTCTTGTTTTTGTTCCACAGTCGCAGTTTTACCAATGGTACTGAAACATATTCCTCTTCTACAACTGTAATAAGGGACTTATTTAGACCAGACGCATTTCATCTTTTGAAGCATCTGCAGTGGACAGTATTTTGTCTCCTCCATTGCCAAGTCACCTTTCGTAGTTTTGTGCTGCGGTAACACAATATTCAACGTTTATGTTGGCAGATCAGTGTTTTAGCAAATAAATGATGTTTGTGTATGCCACACACAAAAATTACATTTGACATAGCTCAGAGCACTTCACTGATAGACGGTATATTCAAGTCCTAATGTTTTTGTAAGTCCACAGTTTTGTTTGATGTATTTTGTCTACTTCCTTATGATTGATTGAAGTGCTTTAAAATAAAGCCAAACGTGCTCAGTGTAAATAAAACTTTTGTTACAGTCGCGAAAGACGGAATATTTCTCAATATTACATACGACACCTATGTGGTACTTAAATGAGCTATTGTTATACAGTAAATTTTATATGAAATTTAGGTATCTTGTCCACATTTCATTCTCAACATTGTGGCAACTAAAATCGACCATACGGAAAGTATACTCTATGGACTTTTACCTCTGCAAACTCTTCACAATTTCGTGCAATGGTTTACTACATTTAATGCTGCGTAATAACTGCGTTGAGCATCGAAACAAAATTAAATCATTTATGGGGGGAAGGTATCAGTCAAGAAGATGTGTAAAAATCAAATTTTTGGGCCAAATAGTTTTTGTGGAATCGATTGATAAGAGTGTCAAAGCAGTCGGAACACGATGTGTCTACACAGGCGAGCAGTGCAGGGAGCACGTCTTTGTAGCAGCGAAAGAGTTAATGCGGCCGTGGTGACTTATACAGGGTGAGTCAGGAGGAAAGGTACATGCTTTGAGGCGTGATACTCCGAATGGTTTCCGAAAAATGGTTCAAATGGCTCTGAGCACTATGCGACTTAACTTCTGAGGTCATCAGTCGCCTAGTACTTGGAACTAATTCAACCTAACTAACCTAAGGACATCACACACATCCATGCCCGAGCCAGGTTTCGAACCTGCGACCGTAGCGGTAGCTCGGTTCCAGACTGTAGCGCCTAGAACCCCACGGCCACTCGGGCTGGCAGGTTTCCGAAACAGAACACGTTTAATATCACTTTAGTAAATTCTTCTTGAATAACTCGAAAACCGCACCCTCCAACGAAAACGTGTTTCATTGCACAATTAAAATAAATTAAATTTGCTACGAAAAAGATTCTATGTATTTTTTTTATCGAGAACTAACAGTTTGTGGTCAGATGCCAGCTGCAGTGCAGTAGTAAGGCTGTATCGTCGTGGCGTTACAGCCAAATAACGGTCCATTCTTTCTGATGCCACACGTGGTCGGCCCTGTTCTGCTCTCGGAGATACAGTTTCGGTCTATATAAACTTCCGCCTCATCCGAGAAAGAACAGAGCGATTCACATTAAGCCATCGGGCCACATCAGCTTGCGACTCCCCTGCTTCCATTCTTCCTACAGCCCTCCACATCAGAGCATCTGCAGGCGTCTTCTCTGTGCCATACTGCACCGTCTGTGACTGTGTACACAGAGATCGTGAATGCGGAGCTACCGTGCAAACACTGCCCCGCCGGCTCGGTAGGTGCCCTGACGCCCTCGCTGACGTGGCTGTCCCTTGATCGGAATGCCATCCTCCGTGCAGAACACGATCGTAACGACCTCTGTTGCCAGTTTGTACACTACTGGACCTTAAAATTGCTACACCAAGAAGAAATGCAGATTATAAACGGGTATTCATTGGACAAATATATTATACTAGAACTGACATGTGATTACATTTTCACGCAATTTGGGTGCATGGATCCTGAGAAATCAGTACCCAGAACAACCATCTCTGGCTGTAATAACGGCCTTGATACGCCTGGGCATTGAGTCAAACAGAGCCTGGATGGCGTGTACAGGTACAGCTGCCCATGCAGCTTCAACACGATACCACAGTTCATCAAGAGTAGTGACTCGCGTATTGTGACGAGCCAGTTGCTCGGCCACCATTGACTAGACGTTTTCAATTGGTGAGAGATCTGGAGAATGTGCTGGCCAGGGCAGCAGTCGAACATTTTCTGTATCCAGAAAGGCCCGTACAGGACCTGCAACATGCGATCGTGCATTATCCTGCTGAAATGTAGGGTTTCGCAGGGATCGAATTAAGGGTAGAGCCACCGGTCGTAAAACATCTGAAATCTAAGGTCCACTGTTCAAAGTGCCGTCAACGCGAACAAGAGGTGACCGAGGCGTGTAACCAATGGCACCCCATACCATCACGATGGGTGTTATGCCAGTATGGCGATGACGAATACACGCTTCCAATGTGCGTTCACCGCGATGTCGCCAAACACGGATGCGACCATCATGATGCTGCAAACAGAACCTGGACTCATCCGAAAAAATGACGTTTTGCCATTCGTGCACCCAGGTTCGTCATTGAGTAACCCATCGCAGGGTCTCCTATCTGTGATGCAGCGTCAAGGGTAACCGCAACCATGGTCTCCGAGGTGATAGTCCATGCTGCTGCAAACGTCGTCGAACTGTTCGTGCAGATGGTTGTTGTCTTGCAAACGACCCCATCTGTTGATTCAGGGATCGAGACGTGGCTACACGATCCGTTACAGCCATGCAGATAAGATGCCAGTCATCTCGACTGCTAGTGATACGAGGCCGTTAGGATCCAGCACGGCTTTCCGTATTACCCTCCTGAACCCACCGATTCCGTATTCTGCTAACAGTTATTGAATCTCGACCAACGCGAGCAGCAATGTCCCGATACGATAAACCGCATTCGCTATAGGCTAAAATCCGACCTTTGTCAAAGTCGGAAACGTGATGGTACGCATTTCTCCTTCTTACACGAGGCATCACAACAACGTTTCACCAGGGAACGCTGGTCAACGGCTGTTTGTGTATGAGAAATCTGTTGGAAAATTTCCTCATGTCAGCACGTTGTAGGTGTCGCCAGCGGCGCCAACCTTGTTTGAATGCTTTGAAAAGCTGATCATTTGCATATCACAGCATCTTGTTCCCGGCGGTTAAATTTCGCGTCTGTAGCACGTCATCTTCGTGGTGTAGCAATTTTAATGGCCAGTAGTGTATGATTATATAGTGAATTAGACACAGGACGGGGAAATAGCACAAAAATAAAAATTCAGCAGTATAACTACTAGAAAATCGACTACTCCCTCTGTCTAATCATGAACCATCTGGATCTCTACATTGTCTGTGTCCCCAAGAGGATTATAAGTGAAAAAAATTACTGATTTGGCACAAGGGGGAAAACGCTGAAGCCAATGACATTGCGTACAATAAACAGGTCATAACACTAGCATCCCCTTTAAATTACGACAGATCTACCGGTCCCTCTGGTTTTTAAAAGTGACTTTCGCATAATTACTACTCCAATAATTCGACCGTGTTACCGTCACCAGACACACGAAAAAATCTCACTCACCCTGAACGGCTTTACTGTGGGCTATGGTTGGGATGGCGCTTTGCAGGGCTGAGAACTTCAGCTGTAGGCATGTCCACTGTAGACATGTCCAGCAGAACAGACACCTGGTATATCTATAATTCCTTTGGCGGGACAGCATTTTGATGAAAAAGTTGCAGTGTAGAGGGACAACCAAACGTCCAAATTCTTACAGATATCAGAAATCTGTGAGTAGTGTGTTAGTGGGCGGAGATCGTTGAGGTGCAGTGAGTGGGAAGTTGGGGATTTGGGTGGGACAGAAAGTGTGTCCAGGCGGGCGAGGCTGTTAAAGCAACTGTTCTTGAGAGGCGGAGCATCCGATTTCGGGTCCCAGTACGGCACAAATTTTCAGCTCTCGCCGTTGCTTTACCACAGTGCCCTTTGTGGATTCAATTCTCTCCTTGTCTTTCCCATCACACTTCCTTTCCTTTCCTTCTATCCCAATTGTTTACGTATACAGGGTGATTGTAATAAAAGTTAAACTTTCAAAACGCTGTAGAAATAACGCCACTGGTCAGAATGACGTCAAATCGTAACCGAATATTATCGGAGCAGGGGGAGAACATGTGGCAGAAGAAAAAAATAGTGTGAAAATTGACCAATAGATGGTGCTGTATGTATCAGAATACGAAAATGAAAACACCTGTCATGTGCACGACCCATAGAAATTGTTAGAAAAACTCCAGCTACATGGCTTTTTCGTGCCCTCCCCAAATCTATAAGTCCCTCCAGATCCTCGAGCGCCATGCACTCCGCCTCGCCTACCATATACGCCTCCCGTCCCCCAAGCTGATCCTCTATGACCTGATTTCTTTCCCCCATCTGCTCCTTTTCTTAGAACATATCCCGAGTCCTCTACACCTCCTGCAGACTTGATCCCCCCCCCCCCCCTCCATCCCCTGGTTGCTCCGCTCCTCTCCAACCTCCACCCACTGCTGCACTTTCATTGTTGTGTCCCACCTACCCTCCACCTCTGCACCCTTCATCTCCTTTCCCAAGGTGGCTTCCATCAACTCCCCCTCCTGAACGATGCCCTCTCTTCCTCCATTTATCCCGCCTATCAACTCTGATCCTCACCCCCCCCCCCCCTCCCTATCTCTGTCCTTTTCCCAGGCTCCCTCATCCCCCCCTTCCATCCCATTTTTCCCCACCTACCCGCTCTTTGAATCCCTTCTCTCCCCTGAGTCCTTTTGCAGTCCCCTCCTCTGTCTTCCCCACT
This sequence comes from Schistocerca serialis cubense, assembly GCF_023864345.2. Classification (NCBI taxonomy): domain Eukaryota; kingdom Metazoa; phylum Arthropoda; class Insecta; order Orthoptera; family Acrididae; genus Schistocerca; species Schistocerca serialis. The sequence continues at coordinate 79,608,270 of NC_064642.1, read as the reverse complement.
CCCTCTCGTGTCTCCCCTGCCCCCCTCTTTTATGTGTCCTCTTCTCCATCGGCTGCTCCCCCCCCCCCTTTGCTTTTTCCTCTCCTCCCCCTTTTTTCCTCATCTGTCTGGCTCCTCCCTCCCCCATCTGCCTTAGGCTGTGGTGTGTCATCTTCGTGTCTCCTCTGTAGTGCAGTGTTTAAGTGCGTGTTAGGTGTCGTGGGTCTTTTATGTAATGATGTGAACAGAAGCCAGACTGTCGTCGTGTTTTTTAATTGTCTGTCTACTATTGTACCTGTCTGCTCACTGTGTGTCTTCATTAGCATCATCAAGCCTTTGTTTTTAGATTTAACTTCCACAAATTTCCTCCATTTTACAGTTTTAAAAATGTCACCGTTTTTATCGCCTGTTTTTTATTGTATATTATCTTCTTATTATGTTTTTAAATATTACTGTAGGCTGCAGAGCGTCGTACTAAGCTGCTGCCAGCCCACCCCTCTCTGGGAGGAATCGAAACCCAATAAAGGAAAAAAAAAGAACTATTTTCCTCCTTCCGCGTCTGCGACGTTCGCCATTACTGTCTCAATGCAGGATCGTGCTCTGCTTGTAAAGCTGTATTACAAGAATGATGACTATACACATGTCGCTCTGCGGAAATTCCGGACACTGAAGGTTTTGAGAAAAGGCGCTGGTCCGATGTCTGCCGTGGGTCTGGAGAAAATAATTCGGAAATTCTAAAAGACGGTTTCTTTTGGTGTGCATCCTGGTAGAGGGAGGAAACGAACTGATTCGACGTTAGTGGAATCAGTGGCCGCAGCAATGCAGGAGGAGACGAGTGGTGGTCTGCAAACGTGTAGTGCACGGAGAATTGCCCGAAGATTAGACATACCCGTGAGCACGGCGCGTAAAATCCTATGAAACATCCTTCTTTGCTATCCATTCAAAATTACCCATGTGCACGAGTTGCCTCCCGTTGACCTGTGAGCAAGAGAGACCTTTGCTTTATTATTTCTTGCTCGCATGGAAGTGGACAACGATTGGAAGTGGAAGATTTTGTGGGCAGACGAAGCCCACTTCCGACTGACAGGACATGTCAATACATAGAATTGTCGAATATGGGCAACGGAAAATCCACAAGCAAATCGACCAGTACCACTTCATTCTCAAAAGGTCATTGTGTGGTGCAGGTTTACGGCATCATTTATCATAGGGCCATATTTTTTCGAAGAGATAGGTGCTTCCATAGTGTTACCTGTACCGTCACTGGTAGGTGATATGAGTATCTTTTGCTCAACCACGTCATTCTAGCTCTCCAACAGCGGAGATTTGTGGGTGGGATCATTTTTATGCAAGATGGTGCACGCCCGCACATTGCAAATCCAGTTAAGCAGCTGCTGAAGTGCCATTTCGGAAATGCTAGCATTGTCAGCCGCCATTTCCGTACAGTCTGGCAGTCCCGATTACCTGATCTTAATCCGTGTGACTTCTGGCTATGGGGTTATCTGAAAGATGTTGTGTTCAGTGTTCCAGTTGCAAACTTACAAGGAGACGGCACGACCGTGGGGTTGGGGTGTTGTCCGAAATGTTGTGTGGTGAAAGATGACCCCTAACACCTCACGTGGTTAAAATATTAGGACGCACTACCTGGAAAATCTCGGGAAAAATCGATCGAAAGTGTCTTAGGTACCTTATGAGTATACAATGTTAGTACATTGCCGAGCCGCCGTCTGGCCTAGATGGTTCAGCCGGCACGGTAGCTCAGCGTGTTCGGTCAGAGGGTTACCTGCCCTCTGTAATAAAAATAACTGAGTTCACCGGGCAACAACGAACTTAAACGGGTGTCTTACGACGTCCGCCCCGAGCAGATGCAACGAACGAAAGTGAACAAAATGAGAATAGCCGGCACGGTAGCTCAGCGTGTTCGGTCAGAGGGTTAGCTGCCCTCTGTAATAAAAAGCTGAGTTAGTCGATCAACAAAGAACTTAAACGGATGTCTTACGACATCCGCCCCCAGCAGATACAACGGACAAAAGCGAACAAAATGAGATTAAAAAAAAAATGGTTAGGGCTCGGACTTGCGCCAGATGTCTCAAGTTCGATTCCTCCTCTGGCACTTTTTTTCTTCTGTTTCATTTTCTTTTGTTATTCCACCAATTATTCAGAAAGCTTCCCAAACCTCCATTATCTTTAACAAATTAGTTACATTATTGAAAAAAAATTATTTTCTTTTTGTCGAACAACACAGTTCATGGCGGTGGGTTTTCCATTTTTCATTGTAAAGTATATGAGGTGAAACATTGGGTTTTTAATCAGAATAAATTAAATTATTTTCATAATACACCACTGCGTCCTTCGTAATTTTGATAGATCACTATGAATAGATACTTCAGGAATTTCTTCTCCTATTCCAGACGAGCCAGCAACTTCTTCAGTCGACATGTTTAACCTCGGATCGGAATAATAAGTAGAAATTTGAAACAGGCACGTCTGTTCACGACGAAATCGAAAAAGAAACTGCCATTTACATCTCACAGCTCGTGCACAGTCCTATGCTCAGATGACCGTTATAATCCCAAGGGGACCCTTACAAAGCTCCTTTAAACCTTTAAACCCCATAAAACGAAGTAGAACAACGACCACGAATATTTTTCAGTGAATGAAAAACTTTACGTTCTTGAGCTAAAATAATGTTTTAAAATAATGTAGGTTTGAGAAACGTTTTGAATAATTGGTGGAATAACAAAAGAAAATGAAACAGAAGGAAAAAAAGTGCCAGAGTAGGAATCGAACCCGAGACATCTGGCGTAAGGGTCCGAGCCCTAACCATCTTCTTTTTTTAACTTTTTTGGTCATAACATTCCACAGTAGTACATAATTTTCAACTGACATTTAAAAGTAATAAAACAAACTAAAATTAATTACAGGTTCCTTGACATTTTAGAAAAAATCCAAGTCTAAACCAGATCTAGGCCAAACGGCGACTCGGCAATGGACTAACATTGTATACTCATAAGGCACCTAAGAAACTTTGGATCAATTTTTCCCGGGATTTTCCGGGTAGTGCGTCCTAATACTTTAACCACCTGAGGTGTTAAGGGTCCTCTTTCACCACACAAAATTTCGGACAACACCCCAACCCCACGGTGGTGCCGTCTCCTTGTTAGCTGCACTGAAGGCACGCAATGCGCAATACATGTTGAACGTGACCCCGGAAACACTTCGATCAGTTGTGGAACATTCTGTTTCTCGATTTCAACTTGTTGCAGAAAACGGTGGACATCATATTGAACATGTTTTGCGCCAGTCACACGGAAATTAATAATCCGATTTGATTGACGCTTTTTCTGCAGTTTTTGGCCTCAGAACAATTAAAAACCGATGTGAGTGACGCTTTCTATGCGGTTTTTGGCCTCAGGACAATCGAAAACCGCTATTTCCCATCCGATGTGATATGACCTTGCCGTACTCGTAGTGGGTGGGCTTACTTAACTAACAATATCACACTTGTACACCCGTGCACGTTGTATGATTCATTTGTCATTTGCAGTCGACCACTATTAAATTATGATTATTACATCCCCATCTATTGCTACATTTTGTAACTATTTATTTTCCTTCTGCCATACGTTTTCCCCCTTGTCCGATATTATTCCGTTGCAATTTGCTGTCAATAGTATAAACAGCGTACATGCATGCTTTTTGTGAACGTACACAGGTATCGGGAACGTAGGTATGATGATGATGACGATTACACATCTACGGGGAAGCCTGAGTTTTTCGTAGATGGACGACAATCATCTGGGCATAAGGACTCAAAGCACAGTGCAACGGAAGTTGTAAGGGCTGCAGTTTAGCCTGTCATTGAACCTGCAGCAACGCAGGATTGGTGATCGATATGGATGCTAACCGCAGGCTAGCTTCAAGGGCGTCCGGCGGTGTTTGGCCGGCGTCGGCTTGCGTCGCCATGGGAACGGGGCGCCTATGCAGGGGCAAGCGCGCCGGGGCGCAGACGTCGCTCTGTCCTGCCGACGTCAACATTCAGCAGACTTCCGATTATGGCAGCGGAGGACACTTCATGGGTATTCGACTCCCTGGTGGGTTTCCTCCAAGGACCCATCTGGAACGCTCCCGTGCTGACGTTCATCGAGCAGAAATGCGCAAGTAAATAACACTCTTGTCTTAAAACAAGTATCGAAAATTCTGTTACTCATCAGCTGAATAGGCATATACCCCAAGATCACTATTATAACGAGCCTGTAAGCCCTTTTCGGGAAACCTTCTTCTCTAACCTCCTTTAACTGAACTTACCTATTTCTGAACGTACAGAAATTTTAGTATCAGGGATATTCTAAAACTTAACAATCCTATAATTAATTTCTTTGTTTCAAAGTTTGATCTATTTTGTAGTAAACGATGTTTGTTTCTATGAAGTTTGATGATGATGAGGTCCACAGCCTTCGTGAATTTTTTAAATGAAAACATCCCGCTTTAGGCTGTTAAAACATTATTCATTACGTTCACAATTTTCACACGTGGCCATTTTCAAGCATTGTGGGATGGTGGAACCGACGCAATAGTATATAGCAGTGACATGTTGTGTAACAGCAGTTGCATGTGATGTTGTGAATTTATCTGCTCTTCCATACACCACCCATTTACCATGACTGTTAATTAAATTTAACCTTAAGTGTTTTTATCATTATTTCACCAGCTTTCTAACTCGTTTGGTATATGGAACAACAAATAAATTCACAACACCGCAGGCAACTGCTCTCAAATAGAATTACACAGCTTTATACTACTGAGCCGGCCGCAGTGGCCGAGCGGTTCTAGGCGCTTCAGTCTGCAACCGCGCGCCGTTACGGTCGCAGGTTCGAATCCTGCCTCGGGCATGGATGTGTGTGATGTCCTTAGGTTAGTTAGGTTTAAGTAGTGCTACGTTCTAGGGGCCTAATGACCTCAGATGTTAAGTCCCATAGTGCTCAAAGCCATTTGAACCATATACTACTGACTGGGTTTCAAGAACACAATGCTTGAAAATGACCACGTGTTGAATTGCAATCGCAATGAATGGTGTTTTAACAGCGTAAGGCTCAATGTTGTCATTTTAAAAGTTTGTCCCTACGTTTAAACAAAAGATTGGTTGGTTATCTGGCAGATACACAAAAAATATCTTATTTATCCGCAGACACCTACCTCGGTTTCTAAGAAAATAGTCATAATTTAGTTAGTAACTAAGGAAGGATAGAAGGCACGGAAAATGACGTTTTTTCGAAAGCGTATCATTGTTTTGTATATAAAGTGGGACTGCCATGTTAACGGGCAACCAGTAAACCTCGGATTCTTTAAAGAATAGAACTGGCTTGTATAAAACAGGTTCAAACGTCCGATTACAAATGAATTAACGTAATAAGTATTTGACGTTAGGCACATAAGCGAGAAAATGTTCAGAACGGACCTGCAATTGTGATTAAAAATTGATGGTAGTCGCTAAGCGCTCTCACTATCAAACACTGCATAAAAACGGGATGGGTAACTTGTGCTCGTTTTCGAGAATTTCTAATTTTTCACGCATACCAGTGTTTGTAACGTCATATCTCGTGAACTATGAATCGTACAATGATATAATTTTTCAGGCACATTCATTGATGTATGTGGATACTGTCTGAAAAATGTGTTGCGAGTAGAGACAGTAGTAAAAAAGTAATGAATTAAAACGTCATGCCGTATGTTGAAGTTTTACTGCACGAACAAGGAAAATGTAGTAAGTGAGAAAGTTCTTACCTATCATGGAGATGTTAGCCATAAAACAGTTTCGTGAAGGTTTGCAGGTATGTATAAAGGTTGTTGGAAGTCGCTAAGTGCTGTCTTTTCAAGTACTGGATGAAAGTAGTTTGCGCGCCGTGGGTTACGATGCCTTAAGACATAAACACTTTTGACGTAAGATTATACATGTTATTAAGTAGAGTATGACAGCATTTTAAATTTTTAAATTTAATCGCTATATATGAAACACTGAAAAGCGAATTTTTGCTGCTTCTGGAAGCTATCCCGAATCATAAACCACGAACTGGGTTCGCGATTTACTAATACAGATGGTAGATTATCATCTGATCACCCAGTGTGAAAGGTTGATGGTTTTCGTACTACCCATATTAGAAAAAGTAATCGGTATACCCTATTGTTACACCATCACTTTCGCAGTAAAAACCACCTCGCCCGTGTATTCTGTGAAGATGAATAGGAAATGATCCACGATTTTTTAATTTCACACAGTTTGGAACTTAATCGTTTATTCCCTTTGGCTGTGTGAAACCAGTGCTTAGTTGATTCGTATGTCTGTACTTATTTATAAAATGTTTCTTTTCGACTTTTCGATGCAAATTATTCGTCTTCCCATTGTCCTGATACTCTTCCATCTTGGGAGGTCTCGTTATGAACGGTCTCCATCGCCAAACTGTTGATTATTACAATATTTTAAATGATAATTAATTGCACACCTCAGCTGCCGACAGGTGCTGTTGATATACCTTGATGGGGACAGCTGAAAATGTGTGTCCCGACCGGGACTCAAACCCAGGATCTCTTGATACATGGCAGACACTCTGTCCATCTGAGCCACCGAGGACACCGATGAATAGCGCGACCGCAGGGACTTCTCCCTTGCACGCTTCCCGTGAGACCCATATTCCCAACTGTCCACAATTCTACATATGTAATGTACACTCGACAACAAAAAAAGTGGGTCACCCCTGAATTCCAACGTGTAGGCTGCACCTGAATGTATGCAACCAACATAGCAAATCTGTGTTGCACATAGTCGCAACCCTCCACAGTACAGTCGTTGTAAGATACACAATGGGTACCGCTAGAGACTACTAGAGAACACCAGTCTTTATGACAGTCCGTCCAGATGTAAAGTAAAACCACGATAGTACAGAAGAGATCAGACAGTCCTTATCGTTTGTAAACTAAACTTAATTACAATAAGTGAGATTTCAAATGTTATGGGACAACTAGTTTTGTCACATAAATCGTTCAGTAATCCTTAGGCACAGTTAAATATTTGAGACAGTATGTGGATTTATAAAGTTGTATGGCAATTGGAAACAAGTTCTTTGCTGACTAAAAGGTTTACCCAACACATGCTGAACGTCGTTCAACGTTCAACGGGGAGTGGTTTCGCATCAACTTTATGTAATACTAAGCAGTTAAGAGAAAACATGATTATCGGCGGCAACCACTCTACGGAAATCCCAACATTAACAGCGAATCACAAGTAATATCATTGTTCACATTACTCATCAACAGATGACATGACCAACGTCTTCGTTCTGGATCCGGATGCAAACCCAGAACGTAAAGCCATTGTTAACCAAGCAAAGCTTTGAAAGAGACGTCAAATATTGACGTTTGCACCAGTATCAGTTATCAATTCTCAACTTGAACATAAATGACGATAATGTTTGTACGAAAGCGGGAACCCTAACATGACAATTACCTTCTTGATAATTAATCTCGAAAGACGTTGTATAGTGTTGCATTGTCAAGGAATAAAGGATGCACATGTTTAAAATTGAAATACCATCATGTAATGCTGGGGACAAGGATGCGAACCCAGCACCCAATCGGATTGTTGAGTAAGTACGTAAAATCAGAATGTAGATATCACAGTTTGTCACCAGTAGTGGGGTTGGAACCTTAAATGACGACTGAAGTTGTATTGCCTGACCGGGATTCGAACCCGGCGCCTACTGCCGTCGTTGTCTAACCAGGAACAGACGAGAAATGTCCAATGTTGGTTCACCATCAGCGAGATGTGCACACGTTTAACTAGAAATAAGGTGACGAAAACGTCTATGCTGACTGAGAGTCGAAAGCCGCACACATGGTTATGAAGACACGTTAATAATCAACTTCATATTCAGTAGTAGCTAGGAGTAGCATGTTTAGTTGCAAACCTTAAGGCCTTACTCATCCCTAGTACCGTGTTGCCTAATATCTGCGATATCATGATGTTAATTTACAAGTGGATTGACTGCCGTGAAGAGCAATGTTCTCTAGTAGTCGTGTATCATTGAGATGTAAATGAAGTGCCTCAGCAGAAAGTAATTTCCGTCGTGCAGCACGTATTGTTTCAGAGACACTGAGAACATGTTATAAGTGCACAAAACGTGTATTATATACTAAGTATATACTATTATTTGGAGAAGCTGCCGCCAAACCTGTTTACTTTTACATTCCGCTCAGTTATCGTGGTTGAATACAGGTTTTCTTAAGGCTACATCTAATGCACAGCGCTTACAAGAAAGTATAGTTTCCTGCGTCATGCTATTGCTAGCTAGGTGAAATATTTTGTGGCAGCTATGTTTAAAATGAATGTATTTTTGAAAGTATTGTTCGTCAAATATTTGAATAAATCGTCAACTATATGTGTGCCTGCACATGTTATAGCATAATAGCTGTAGCTGCGTTAGTTTGTACTACAGAGTTGGATAGATTAGGTGTAACTTTTGATCCTTCAAGGGGCGATCGTGGCCCTGCGGCCCGGGTCTGTACTATCTGCGGCTCGCGAGCTACGGGCCAGCCAGGCTGGCCGAGGCGAGACGCAAGTGAGCGAGCTGGCGGTGGCGTTGGTGGGCCAACAGCCCGAGACGAGCCAGCACGGCTGCGCCGCATGCCTCTGCCTCTGCCGCTCCGTCTGACGTAAATATGTTTACCTCCTCTCCTGGAATCAGTATAAGAGCGGCAAGCAGAAATACACATCAGGCTGTCTGCCGTAATGGCTCACTGGGAGAGGTCTATTCGAGGTAGAGTCAAAAAATGGTTCAAATGGCTCAGCACTATGGGACTTATCATCTGAGGTCATCAGTCCCTAGAACTTAGAACTACTTAAACCTAACTAACCTAAGGACATCGCACACATCCATGCCCGAGGCAGGATTTGAACCTGCGACCGTAGCGGTCGCGCGGTTCCAGACTGAAGCGCCTAGAACCGCTCGGCCACTCCGGCCGGCCGAGGTAGAGTCGTCGCTCTCATTGAGGAAGGAGGATGTACCATCAGAGAAGCTGGCAGGCGGTATGGCGTACCACATACCACTGCAACGAGATGGTGGAGGACCTGCCTTGAAAGAGGCACCACCAACAGGGCTCCTGGCTCAGGCAGGAAGAGAGTGATCTCACAGCAGGATGACAAGGACCTAGTGTCTAGGCGCAGAGAAAATCCCTTTCCGAACGCGAAGCATTTGCGGCGGGAGACCAACTTCCCCGGCTCCAGTGACAGGATTCGCCGAAGGCTGAGGGACGCTGGACTGCATGCACGACGATCCGCCGTGAATCAAGAGCTCAGCGAAGACAACGTTTTATACCGGCTAGCATTTGCGGAGCTCCATCTAGGGCGTCGTGGGACAACGTCATTTTCACTGATGAGAAGGTGTTTTCCACCAATGACGACGGTCCACGAATCGTTTACAGGCCGCAAGGCACTTGCCGTCGACGCGAATTTGTAACCACGACGGGAAGAAGTGGCCGGCTATCTGTTACCGGCTGGGGTTGGAATTCTGCGAGAGGTGCGGGAATTCTTCACAGGATAGAAGGAACTCTGGACAGCGCGCAGTATGCCCACATATTGGAAAATGTGATGCTTCCGTCAGTGCGAATGCTGTACGCAGAAGGGGACGTCACATTGGAAGAGGACCATTCTCCCATTCACAAGTCTGCATTTGTTCAGCAGCCGCTCTCCACGATTGGCGTCAACGTCATGGACTGGCCACCACGGGCGGCTGATATGAACTCCATGGAAAACATGTGGGCTGAGGTCGCCGGAACATGAACAGAGAGAGAACTGGCCACGAAACTAACCAACTACTGCGGACGCTCTTTGGGACTGCGTCCTGGAAGCCTGGGAGGAAGTTGCTTCTTCAGGCTGTTACGTCCGACGGCTTATACATTGATGCCAAGACGCGTGATAGAAGTACAAAATAATGAAGGATTCTGGATAAAATATTAGAGTTCTTAAAATTTTTTGTTATGTCTTCTTTTTCGTCATTTCTCCTCATTGGAAGCTAGTGGAAGATCGCGTGGCAACAGAAAAGATACAATATGGGTTAGCTTTCCTTTGAGTTGCCCTTTTAATTCAAGTGGGTTTCTTTTGAATATGCAGTTTGTTAAGTATTCTACTTTGATTTCATTTATACCATGTCTACATACTTGCAAACTAATCAGCGTAGATGGACTCTGTCACAGTAGTTTTTGTTATTTCAAATACGTCTCTCTCTTCCCCTCCATCCATGAATACACCCTCCGTCCTCCACACAATACGCCAACGATTTCATATTACGTTTACTCGCCGCGCGGGATTAGCCGAGCAGTCTGAGGCGCTGCAGTCATGGACTGTGAGGCTGGTCTCGGCGGAGGTTCGAGACCTCCCTCGGGCATGGGTGTGTATGTATGTCCTTAGGATAATTTAGGTTAAGTTGTGTGTAAGATTACGACTGATGACCTTAGCAGTTAAGTCCCATAAGATTTCACACACATATGAACATTTATGTTTACTCGTTGTTAATATCTCTTCTATTCTCTCTCACACACTCTCTCTCTGACACTATCGCCGCAAGTGCCCTTTTATTACACTCCCCCAAAACTTTGTAAACAAATCTAGCGGTTTCCAATGACGCTACATTTTCTCTTTTAATTGCTGCTGTCTTTACTCTCTATCATTCCTCTCACCACCTATGAAACCGTATTCGTTGATCTCCCCTTCCCTATAACCCATTCATCGTTCTGAGAACAGTACTTCCTTATCTCTCGGTCCTAAGATAAAACGAACTGTGGCACACGTCTAAGTAAGCAATACTTTGCAAGCATTTCACGTTATATTTTGCACTTCTGCACTTCTATCCATTCCCAGATCCCGCCCTCCTTCCTGTTACGCGTCCCTTGACATCTGCATCTACATCTAAATGAATACTCTGCAATTCATAATTATGTGCTTGGCAGGGGGTTCTGTGGTCTGGTGGATTAATCTCGTATTGATGTGTAAAACGTGTAGGTTCACATCCCACGTCAGGCGTAGATTTTTAACACAAACAAGTAGCTCTCCTTCACCCCTAGTAACGCCAAGTGCAGAACGCCAGTAAGTTCCGTAGTTCATCCCTTCGCTGCCGACTGGGCACTCGTTTGAGCTGTGACAGATGGAGAAACCCCGTAAGGCAGAGACTCTGTCACCAGCAAGCCGTCGTAAACTAGAAAACGTATTTCATTTAATGAACCAATGGCCATGTAAGTTCACAAGGGTCTTACTTTATTTGAAACTGAGACGTTGAAATTTGTGGTGCTAGACTGGGACTAGAATTCGATTTCACTATGTTCCCGAAGATTGCAAACTCTTCTAGGCGTCGTCGAAAGGCACCTATCTGGATTCGAATCCTGATCAGCACAAAATATTCATTATTTCATTTCAAGCCCTAGCATGTGCACTCCGAACTACTGGTGAAAAATAGTTGCATTTTCAACGTCTCTTCATGCGTTGTCAGCTGTAACGTGTTCGTTTCAACTCACAGCCACATGATGAGCGTTCAATCACAACATTACATTTACTTACATCTTTTCAAGTTCAAACATTCCTCTCCATCCTACTGGTGAAAACGGATTTGGGTTTGGCGTTGTGTTCGTTGTGATAAAAAACGACGACATGTTGTGGATTCAACTTCTAGCCAGCAGAGTATTTTCCATCACATCATTGAAAGTACAAACATGCCATTCCCAGCTATTATTGGAAAAGAATTTGATAGTTAAAGGAGGAGGAGATTAGTGTTTAACGTCCCGTCGACAACGAGGTCATTAGAGGCGGAGCGCAAGCTCGGGTGAGGGAAGGATGTGGAAGGAAATCGGCCGTGCCCTTTCAAAGGAACCATCCCGGCATTTGCCTGAAGCGATTTAGGGAAATCACGGAAAACCTAAATCAGGATGGCCGGAGACGGGATTGAACCGTCGTCCTCCCGAATGCAAGTCCAGTGTTTTGATAGTTAAAGTTTCTTCATGACCACGTGTGCGGGGTTTGAATTCCATTCAGCACAGAACTTTTCGTCGCCTGACGTCTAGCGAAACATGCGCCCATCTCGCTACTGGTGAACCAACAATAGCTATTTATCGTCTGTTCCTGGCTAGAAAACGACGGTGCTAGATGCTGGGTTCGAATCCCAGTCAGGCAAAAACAATTATATCGTCAATTAAGGTTCCAGCATTTCGCTATTGGTGAAAACATTTGATATTTAACTTCTGATTTTATGTACAGTCGTGCTCAAAAGTATCCGAACGACCTGAATTGCATTTCACCTGATTCCCATGCGATCTACATAACGCAGCTGTCTAGCAGGTTCTCTAATCGCTCCTTGGTACAGTCATTTGACTATTGAAAATGGTTCCAACAAGTCACCACTAGAAAACACTGCGCTGTATCGCAATAACTCAGGATGTAAAGTAATATCATGATACTAAAAATATCAAGGAACACCTCACCACGGATAAGACTGTCCTTAAGGCTTGTAAGCTCGCATTTATTGCAATAACTGACATACCTGAAATGTTAGCACTCTTATTATTACGCCAGATACGTAATGCACGTAGTAAGTTCGTCGTATTCATGATTTCCTTTTCAAAGTAACATACCATACTTGTTATTTAACACGAAATGTCATTAAAATTTACGTTATTCACGAGCAGCTAGTTGAGAATATGTATGAACTTCAAATGACACGACGAACAGCCTCGTTCTGCACATGGATTCAAACCCAGGTCATGCAGGCTAGGCCGCGGTGGCCGTGTGGTTCTAGGCACTTCAGTCCGGAACCGCGTGACTGATACGGTCGCAGGTTCGAATCCTGCCTCGGGCATGGATGTGTGTGATGTCCTTAGGTTAGTTAGGTTTAAGTAGTTCTAGGTTCTAGGGGACTGATGACCTCAGATGTTGAGTCCCATAGTGCTCAGAGCCATTTGAACCAATCATGCACGCTAAGATTTCGTGGCTGACGGAAATTAACAGTCATTCCTGACTAGGCATAAAGAGAGTGATATACCTCATTTTTGGACAGTATCAGTTAGCAAATATCAACTTTACATTACATAATGTAACATTTTTAACGGACGCGAATTCCTACCCAGCATCTGTTGTCCGTGTTATCGAACTACGAGAGATGTGAAATACTGCTTCTTCACAAGTAACTTACTTGAAATGTAGTAAGGTAAGGCTTTGTGTTGTACAGGGATTCGAACCCAGTATCTAATCGGATTGTTATAGAAGCACAATCAACTTTGACATATCGGATTTTCTCGGCAGTAGCTAGATGTATTAAATGAAATGACGAGACGAAACATTAATTTTTCCTTTCCAGGACACCAACCCGGCACATATCGTAGTTATATTCCAGAGAAAAGGAACGTTAAGTATGGGTTTGTTACACCAGCAGGGACATGTGAGAATGTTTTAACTAGAAATAATATGACGAAGTGTTCAGTGCTGACTGAGAATCGAACCCCAAACATATCGTTGTTGACTACACACAAAGAGACGACACTTACCGAATTTTTCTCCATCAGCAGCTCGGAATAACATCCCCGAACTTACATGATATCGCAAATAGTTCTGTGTCTCACTGGGAGCCAAAACGTGAGATATCGTTAGTGTTGACAACGAATGAAAATGCATTAAAAATAAAAATTATTATCCACCAGCCTATAGGTGTTCCCATGCTAGAGCTTGAGAATACACATTGAAAAGTTTAGTGCTGGGCCAGGATTCCAACCCATTCATGCGCAATATGTGGAGATGTTGAGCAATCTGCAGTTTTGAACAAACAACAAGTTGTAGTCGAGCTGTATTGTCACGAAGGGATCAAATTCCGCGTTAAGGGCGGTCTGAGCTGCATTCCCAATTCAGAACCAATTGTATCGACATGCAGAAGCTCAAATAAAAGATGGAATAAGTGTCCTGTGACCATACACAGGGTTTGTTTCGTCACTAGAAATAAATAACTAGTATAAGAAAAGTTACTGGTGATAGAGTTTCTACACGTCGCCACTCCTTACTTTATTGTGGTTCCACCTAACGTCTACTTGGTAGAGAAGGAATATCATGTTTAATGTGATTTTCAGACCACAATTCCATTATACCTTTTTCACTTGGCGTAGCCAGAAGAGAATAGAATCTGCCTCTCCCTATAAAAAAAAAACATCGGCAGAAGTTGGAATCGAACCGAGACCAACATCATATGAAACTATCATCAGTCTAACAGACCACCACAGCCACTTCTCTACGGCTCATTTTCCTATCATAACACCGTTGCGGCACACAAGATGAGAATTCCGACACACAGGCTCCCTGTAGTGGTTTGCAGGATGTTCAGTACATTCATTTACTTGGTTGACCGAATCGCCATGAACTGGCTGCCTTGGCTACCCAGTACATACATTCGACCCTATTTTGTAATCACCGAAATAAAATAACGTAACTGCCACCTACACAGAACTGCCAACAGTGTAGGATGCAGAAATTTAAATAGGAAGTGTTCCTTTCCACTTGAGCTACTCTATTGCGCTACCTGTTTGTTGAAACCATCGTGCAGTGCAAAAGAAATGCTGTAACTGTCTGTCTCTCAGAAGTCTATATCCGGCCATATGCATTATCTCACAGCACTGTGGAATGCCGAAGTCTGGAGGAACTGTTGTTCACTTACAGAGGTGCTGTAGCTACGTCACAGCTAGTAGCGTAACGGTAAGCGTCGAGCACTGTTGATATCACGTCGCTTGTTCTATTACATTCGCTACTACATTTTTTAAACGCAATTCTGCTGTCTTCTAAAGTTATCAATTTAATGGAACTTTGAACATAATTCTCTTCAATTCTCAACCCAAAATAGTCGCATGTGGAAAAAAGGCTAACTTCTGCGTCATTTTGTTCTTTTCAGGTTTAATAGACGGCCAGGCAGCAGATGAGTTCGAAGCTTTTGTATTATGTATGGGGAGAGCGCATCGTGCCAAAATAGTCAGAAAAGTATTTTCTACATTAGCTGTCGTCTGGTAGTGGCATTTTATTCTTCTTCAATCCTTGTTTGACAGCTTTAACTCAGAACAAGTTTTCTGTATGCATGTAATCAATAAACTGCATGTGCATTGTCAGACTATTATAGATAACATCAGAGAATTCGCATATATCGCTGATGATTAATTTCTCTCTCATGTTTAGTATTGTTTTAACAACACTAAAAGAAACCTTACGAAAACTGTGCACTGTGTTGTAAGAAATGAAATAAAACTACCCACGACAATCTTACGACGAAAGTCTGTTTTAACAAAGCTGAGTATCTGTACACAAGCGTGCCTGTATCTGCACGAATTAGTAAAACACTATTCACTTAGATTTCGATTAGGTCTGTGTTTAAACGGAATGCTGTGTCATACTCAACAGGTATGCTAACGTGGCATTTCATAAATAAAGTTACGTATTCCTAGAAACCCAAAATTTGCTTGTCAGCAGCGGAAAGGGGCGTTACCTGTTGTGCAGTATTGTAAGTTTTTCACCATTGCACTATGAGCTGAAAGTATTTTCTTGCGATTTGCTAATCAATTTATTTCCTTTATACTTATCACCCTGGCATGGGAGTTTTAAGTGAAGAACATTAGAAAATTTCGTATCGTTGATGGTCGATTCGAATTTCTTCAGAGACGCTTCTATTGTATAGCAGCTTGGCAGTCAGAAAGCCGAGATCTACGACCATTGACACATCTTACTGAGTCGAGCTGCCAAGAGGATTTGATGTGTAAAGGTTTTCTTCTGATTTGTTACAGAACTTTTTCTGGGAATTCTCAGCTCCATGAAATAATACACAAAAAAAGCTCGCACGGTCTACCCCTACCACAGTTACAACTGACGATTTTCTAAAGCGGTGGAACACGAGACACGGGCGGTACCACGGGGATACGGACACACTGCTGCCAGCCCGCCACTCTCGTCATGGTATTGCTCGCTCAGCCTCATAACGCATCGTGAAAGATATTAAAAGTTTTCGCTTATGTGAAGAATAGCATTTCTTAAGGCAAAAAATTGAAATTTCTGTCTCAGTGTCTTAGTTTACGTGGGGATTATATACCACGAGTCATTCAAATGGAAAGGGAATATCAAGTGAATTTAGCGAGTCAGTTCAGTACCATACGCGGAAGTAATTGCACTGTCACAGTGTTGCCAAATATTTGTGACGATGTTGCCAATTCTCAGCTGTGGTAGGAACAGCTCTGTAGCGTTATAGGAGGAGAATCCTGTGCTCGTGTCATAGGAGGATACGGAGAGGAGGCGCGGGGTTTGGTTAATATGCAGCGTTTTCTCCTATCAGCTCTGTCAAACATTTAGGTGTGTAATCTTCCATCACGATTACAGTTTCCCACAAAATATATACGAATAAAACACTTACCCTGTTACTATGTTACAAAAGATTATTTCAGTACAATAAAAAGTCTTTGGAAATCAACTTTACCAACCTGTCACGAAAAGTAAGATAACAAACACTTTGCACCTCGAAATCGATTGCATCTATGTGCAGTCTTGTGATTATACAAGTAGAATTTCACGAATTGCACGAGAATGTAGGAAAATGTTGGTGCGAATGGAAGCTGTAAGAAACACAGTTACCTAATTATTCTGTACCGCGTAATAATCAATTCATTAGATAATTCAGAAGAGAAGAAACTAAAAATTATGGCCATTAAGACAGAAACTAAAGTGCAGATGTGGGCACTGTGCAGATCTGCGCTTTTTCATCTTCAGATCTACACAAATAATGTATACTAACCAGCGTATTCATTGCTTTCGTAATGTTTCCCTCTTGTTTAGTCTTCTTATGATGAACTTATGTTGAAATGGATCCACACCCATGAGTCTGATTTTTTCTTTGTATCCTTTTTATCTACTATATTTGTGTGTTATTGTTCGATGTTCAAAAAGCAAAATATTATGCCTGCTCCCACGAGGTATTAAAATTAGGTCGCAAACTGTGGGAAGTTTGTTTTACAACCTTCGTACCTGGATAAACAGCTTTTCCTATTTGAGATATCTGTGAACGTTGCTGCATAAGACGATTTAAGAAGAAACTAAATTCCTTCAGCTACGCCAATGTTAAAAGAAATCGTGTTAACGGCACTAAATCGTGGTTTGTAAATCGTTTACCAGCGGTACTCTGCCGCATTTCGCTGGTTCGAAGGCAAAAAGCTTACTGACAAATTTCACAGAAGGAAGAGGGGGACGAAATGTCTCCCACTCGAAGGTCATATTGTTTTACTTAAATGATTACAAAATCGGGTAAAACGAACAATAAGGTTGTCAGTATAAGCACATTACTGTTGTCAATATGATGTTGCACCGCCCAGGGACTGTAATGATAAAGGGCCCGTTTAGGTCAGGCATATTGTATACAGAAGTGGAAGAGAGAGCACCATTAAATTATGCAATCCGAATGCATTGCATACGCACAGAAATTACTGTTACAGTGTACTTATGGAGCCCAATGAGTGAATTGCGTATTTGCCGGTGAGAAAGAGCACTGGCAAACAGTCTTCGCTACATTAGGTTACTTAAACTGGCGTCACTTTTAGCTAGAATATATGGCCAGCGACTAAGTGTAAGGACAGTGAGTCGGATGCGGGTTTTGCAACTATGAAATACTTTCCTTACATTATGGAAGCGAATATTAAATATGAACTAATATTGCGAAAATTTTGGACTTGGACAGCTCAGAATGAAAATCTTTCTGTTTATTGCAAAGGAAAACAATTGATTTTCTAAAACATTCTGTGTTATACACAACTTGAAACAGGCCACGTCGACCAAATCATATCGAAGAACTGACAGTGACGTATATTGGAAGGCAGTAAGATCCCTTGGCTTTTGGTTTGACAGTATTCGACAGCCATTTCTAGGCGCAAGTAAATGAAGAGAGACAGCGCGTTTTCGTTATCAAGTAAGGTCTTCATCAATTACTTTAGTTTTAATGTGATCTACGAGTAATTGCTGATGTTTGATATTAACATGAAAAGGATTCCGTAGACAGGGAAATAACTTGTTCTTGGGCAACTACTTCCATAATGACCAAAAGGACTTAAAAATGATCTTCAAGCACATGTGTTCCAGCAGCAGTATGAAGAAAATGATAGTAATAATGACGGTGATAATCGAATTATCCGGTAACTTCACACTTCACAGTGGATTTTCTGGAACTAAGAAATTTCCTGAATTAGTGAAAATTCCAAAATGGCTTCAAATCGAGGCTATGACGCCTAGAAGAGTCTTTACATCCTGCTGACATGAGAATAGCATAATCTCCACGTTAGAAGCTTGCTTCTACTTAACCATTTAATAGACTCGCGTTTTTTCCACCGTGACTAGTTTAGTAAGCTAAGCACATCACCCATTACTGTACACTCCTGGGGCTGGGAAATGTGGCCACAATGGTCTGGTGGAACGAACTATCACAGGTGCAATGCGTGGGTTCAGGCATTTACTTTTAAGAGGCACAAACAGATTTACTTTACCTCTGGTAACCTCAAGACAAAGACGTTATAATCCAGAATCCGCATTAAACACCACGTTCCTTCATTCCAAACTGGGCAGAGCCGGTTTACGTTGGAGAATGACATAGGTGGAGGTCAGGGTAAACAGAAATACTGTCACCAGTAAACTTACTTACATTAGAAAATTTTATTTTATTTGATGAACTGATAGCCGCCTAAAGGAACAGGGCTCTTATTTTACTTGTACTTGATTGAACTAGAGACGTTGAAAAATTTGGTGCTGGACTGTGATTCGAATTCGTATGTCCTCTTTCGAGGATCTGAATCTCTCGGAACAGTATAGTATAGTCTTCTTTGGGTCTCCTCCAAAGGTAAATATGCGGGTCCGAATCCTGATCCAGTACGAAATATTCATAACTTCATTTCAAGCCCTATCACGTGCACACCGGCCTGCTAGTGAAAATTAACGTGCATTTTTAATGTCTGTTCATGTTGCCAACAATTTCTGGACAAACACGCACACATCTTACTGTTGGTGAGTAAGCAATTGATACTTAAGCAATTTTCGTGGACAATAAAGAAGAACGATAGGAGTGCGGTTCGATTGTCGCCCAGGCACAAAAAGTTGTGTCCTTATTTTAGATTAAACACCTAGTAGCTGGCAAGAAAAACCGATACGTAACATTTGATTTTACTTAGTTAACAATCCGATTACGTCTTGGGTTCGTATCTCCGTCGCAGAACTTCACATCATGCGCTTCATCTTTAAATTCATACACACTACGTTACTTCTGAATTGAGATATATGAGACATCTTTCATGGTTAGTTAACAGGGATGAAAGGGTCTTGATAGGAGCCCCGATTTATTACAAAAACTGTCGTCTTTTATTTTCAAGTTTAGATTTGGTTACTGATATAGGCAAAAATTTCGGTACTTCATGACTCATCATAGATAGTCAGCAATATGATTAGATTAGATTAATACTTGTTCCATAGATCATGAATACGACATTTCGTAATGATGTTATTTTAGTGAAAGATTTCTTTACATACCAGTATTCAATTTCTTTACAACAATTTTTTACTCTCTCTCTCTCTCTCTCTCTCTCTCTCTCTCTCACACACACACACACACACACACACACCCACATTCTCTTTTTATTTTTGGTTTGTTTGTTGTGCTCGACTATCGGCGAGTCACGAAAACGTCCGTGAATGAATTTCTTAGTTTTGAGAACAGTTACGAAAGAAATATAAAAACAACTATGAGAGTTACTAATTTATGATTCTTAGTAGCAGTCAGTTCTGCGTATTATTAGCAACTAAGCTCCAGTCCCTAAACCTAGTTACAGAAATGCGAATCAGACGCATTACGGATTCCAGGCCGTAGCAGCCGCGTCTTTGAGGCGCCAGCTATGATCACTTCCCATCCCGCTGTAGGATCACATCGGTTCGTCTTCTTCCTGCTGGTAATGCAACTGAGATTTGGCAACAACGCAAGGTATGTTTGGCAACTCTGTGGTCGACGAGTTACTTCCTGGTGTGCACGGAATTAAGCCTCAAAGTTCATTTGATTTCTAGTGTCATTTCCATTGAATAACCTGAGTTGTTATCGCTTGAGGTTTAACAGAAGATTGTAAATTAACGGTTCTCAGTCCAGCAAAGTCATTGAACGTGGCAATCGCAACTAATCTCGTCCAGTAAATAGCGGTTTACGAGTTCTAGCCACTATTGACCTCGTAAGAGGATGGCCCAAACCATATCTATCCGCTAGCTGTGTGTTGAAGTGCAGACCTGTGGAAACGCGACTGTTATGGTTCGCGGTTCCAGCCTCGCTGAACGTACAGTTTTTATCCCTTCTGTGTAATAGCTGCAAGCAGTCAGATCAAACATCGATAAGCAAATCGTAAGAAAATACTTTCAGCTCATAGTGCAATGATGAAAAACTTACAATGCTGCACAACAGGTAACGCCTCTTTCCGCTGCTGACAGGCAAATTTTGGGTTTCTAGGAATACGTAACTTTATTTATGAAATACCACGTTAGCATACCTGTTGAGTATGACACAGCATTCCGTTTAAACACAGACCTAATCGAAATCTAAGTGAATAGTGTTTTACTAATGCGTGCAGATACAGGCACGCTTGTGTACAGATACTCAGTTTTGTTAAAACGGACTTTCGTCGTAAGGTTATCGTGGGTAGTTTTATTTCATTTCTTACAATACAGTGCACAGTTTTCGTAAGGTTTCTTTTAGTGTTGTTAAAACAATACTAAACATGAGAGAGAAATTAATCATCAGCGATATATGCGAATTCTCTGATGTTATCTATGACAGTCTGACAATGCACATGCAGCTTACTGATTACATGCATACAGAAAACTTGTTCTGAGTTAAAGCTGTCAAACAAGGATTGAAGAAGAATAAAATGCCACTACCAGACGACAGCTAATGTAGAAAATACTTTTCTGACTATTTTGGCACGATGCGCTCTCCCCATAGATAATACAAAAGCTTCGAGCTCATCTGCTGCCTGGCCGTCTATTAAACCTGAAAAGAACAAAATGACGCAGAAGTTAGCCTTTTTTCCACATGCGACTATTTTGGGTTGAGAAGTGAAGAGAATTATGTTCAAAGTTCCATTAAATTGATAACTTTGGAAGACAGCAGATTTGCTTTTAAAAAAAAATGTAGTAGCGAATGTAATAGAACAAGCGACGTGATATCAACAGTGCTCGACGCTTACCGTTACGCTACTAGCTGTGACATGGCTACAGCACCTCTGTAAGTGAACAACAGTTCCTCCAGAACTTCGGCATTCCACAGTGCTGTGAGATAATGCATATGGCCGGATATAGACTTCTGAGAGACAGACAGTTACAGCATTTCTTTTGCACTGCACGATGGTTTCAACAAACAGATAGCGCAATAGAGTAGCTCAAGTGGAAAGGAACACTTCCTATTTAAATTTCTGCATGCTACACTGTTGGCAGTACTGTGTAGGTGGCAGTTACGATATTTTATTTCGGTGATTACAAAATAGAGTCGAATGTATGCACTGGGTAGCCAAGGCAGCTAGTTCATGGCGATTCGGCCAACCAAGTAAATGAATGTACTGAACATCCTGCAAACCACTACAGGGAGCCTGTGTGTCGGAATTCTCATCTTGTGTGCCGCAACGGTGTTACGATAAAGAACTGAGCCGGAGAGAAGTGGGTGTGGTGGTCTGTTAGACTGATGATAGTTTCATATGATGTTGGTCTCGGTTCGATTCCAACTTCTGCCGATGTTTTTTTTTATAGGGAGAGGCAGATTCTATTCTCTTCTGGCTACGCCAAGTGAAAAAGGTATAATGGAATTGTGGTCTGAAAATCACATTAAACATGATATTCCTTCTCTACCAAGTAGACGTTAGGTGGAACCACAATAAAGTAAGGAGTGGCGACATGTAGAAACTCTATCACCAGTACCTTTTCTTATACTAGTTATTTATTTCTAGTGACGAAACAAACCCTGTGTATGGTCACAGGACACTTATTCCATCTTTTATTTGAGCTTCTGCATGTCGATACAATTGGTTCTGAATTGGGAATGCAGCTCAGACCGCCCTTAACGCGGAATTTGATCCCTTCGTGACAATACAGCTCGACTACTACTTGTTGTTTGTTCAAAACTGCAGATTGCTCAACATCTCCACATATTGCGCATGAATGGGTTGGAATCCTGGCCCAGCACTAAACTTTTCAATGTGTATTCTCAAGCTCTAGCATGGGAACACCTATCTGCTGGTGGATAATAATTTTTATTTTTAATGCATTTTCATTCGTTGTCAACACTAACGATATCTGACGTTTTTGGCTCCCAGTGAGACACAGAACTATTTGCGATATCATGTAAGTTCGGGGATGTTATTCCGAGCTGCTGGTGGAGAAAAATTCGGTAAGTGTCGTCTCTTTGTGTGTAGTCAACAACGATATGTTTGGGGTTCGATTCTCAGTCAGCACTGAACACTTCGTCATATTATTTCTAGTTAAAACATTCTCACATGTCCCTGCTGGTGTAACAAACCCATACTTAACGTTCCTTTTCTCTAGAATATAACTACGATATGTGCCGGGCTGGAGTCCTGGAAAGGAAAAATTAATGTTTCGTCTCATCATTTCATTTAATACATCTAGCTACTGCCGAGAAAATCCGATATGTCAAAGTTGATTGCGCTTCGATAACAATCCGATTAGGTTCTGGGTTCGAATCCCTGTCCAACACAAAGCTTTACCTTACTGCATTTCAAGTAAGTTAATTGTGAAGAAGCAGTATTTAACATCGCTCGTAGTTCGTTAACAGGGACAACAGATGCTGGGTAGGAATTCGCGACCGTTAAAAATGTTTACGTAATGTAATTTGAAGTTGATATTTGTTAACTGATACTGTCTAAAATCGAGGTATATTACTGTCTTTATACCTAGTCAGGAATGACTGATAATTTCCGTCAGTCACGAAATCTGAGTTTGCATGACCTGGGTTTGAATCCATATGCAGAACGAGTCGGTTCGTCGTGTCATTTGAAGTTCATACATATTCTCAACTAGCTGCTCGTGAATAACGTAAATTTTTAATGACATTTTGTGTTAAATAACAAGTATGGTATGTTACTTTGAAGAGGAAATCATGAATATGACGAATTTACTACGTGCATTACCTATCTAACGTAATAATTAGAGTACTAACATTTCAGGTATGTCAGTTATTGCAATAAATGCGAGCTCACAAGCCTTAAGGACAGTCTTATCCGTGATGAGGTGTTCCTTGATATTTTTAGTATCGTGGTATTACTTTATATCCTGAGTTATTGCGATACAGAGCAGTGTTTTCTAGTGGTGACTTGTTGGAACCATTTTCAATAGTCAAACGACTGTATCAAGGAGCGATTAGAGGACCTGCTAGACAGCTGCGTTATGTGGGTTGCATGGGAATCAGGCGAAATGCAATCCAGGTCGTTCGGATACTTTTGAGCATGACTGTACTTCGTTAACAATCCGATTAGGTGCTGGGTTCGCATCCGTGTCACAAGCTTGATATGGTTGCATTTCAATTTGAAACATGAGCATACCTTGTTTCTTGTCAATGACACCATATTAAACGTCGTTGGGGGTAGTTCCCAGGACGGTAACTGTTATGACAGGATTCCCAGTTCAGTACAAACATTTTCGTCATTTATTTTCAGGATCTGAATTGATAACTGATACTGGTGCAATCGTCTATACTTCACAACTCTTTGTGCCTAGTGATCTGGTCTCAATAAGGCACAAACAAAGCTTAGCTTAGGTGGCAATGGCTATAGGTGCTGGGTTTGAATCCAGATCCAGAACGACGACGTTGGTCATGTGATTTGAAGTTCAAATTTGTGTACACGTAGCTGTTGATGTGTTACGAGAACAGTGATATTACTGGTGATTCACTGTGAATGTTGAGATTTCCTTAGAGTGCTTGTTGCCGTTAATCGCGCTTTTCTACTGTCGTCCAATATCCAGTTTCCAGAGCTACTCGCCGTTGAGCGACCTTCAGCACGTGGATGGAAAACCTTTTAGAGAGCAAAAAACTTTTTTCCAATTGCCGTACAGCTTTGTAACTCCATATATTGTCTCAAGTATTTAATTTTGACTAAGAATTACTGTACGATATATGTAAAATAATTCGTTTTCTCAGAACTTTTGGAATGTCACTTGTTGTAATTAAAGTTAGTTTATGAGTGTTATGGGGTTTCTCATCGCTAAGAACGTGTTTTCTAATATGATTTGTATGACGATATTAGTTGACGCTTAAAGTGACTGCCATAAAGACCTTTGGTCGCTTAGTAGTCTCTTGTGTAGTGAAACGACTGTACCCCACGGGGTTTCGGTGTTTAGAGGACCTGCAACACAGCTACGTTATGTTGGTTGCATTCGGCAGTGACCCACTTTTTTTGCTGTCAAGTGTACCTAACAGATATTTGCCCATCCACTCATTACTCGCACACACAGTATTTTAGATGACAGCGTGTTCCTTGACCCACTAAACGTTCAGTATTCTCCAGAGGTTACTGTTTTCTATACTTTATTTGACAATATACATAACCAAAACACTAACTTTCTTGATGAGGACTGGAGTCTTCATATCTTACAACAAACTTCCAAAATCTTGTAAGTCTCTCCAGGATAGTTGCACGATCTCGGCTGTTCAATACAAAAGTCAGATCAAAAACTTTCAGCTATCCATATTTCGAATTTTATTTTATTTTGCTACCAGTTTCGGCGTTCGATTACGCCATCTTCAGGCTCCTTCACCATCGTGTAGGAAGACTCCCACCTCTTGTACAATCGAAATAGGGGCCCAGCATAGAGTCACTAGAGTTCGTAGATTTTTTATAATAATGCGATCTGCGAGCGATGATCGAAGGTATCGCGTTGTAATAGATGGATTCCAGTGACTGCATGCTGGCCCCTCTTTTGATTGTGCAAAAGATGGGATTCTTCTCACACCTCGGTCATGGGGCGTGAAGATGTCGTAATGTAACGACGAAACTCACAGCAAAATAAAATAAAATTGGAATTACAGATGGCTGACTGTGTTTTTGATTTGTCATTTTATAACTTCCAATACGTCGAATGTGTTTTGGTTTATGGTGTCATACCCACTGTGTACCTGCAATTACAGCTGATATTACCTACGCTTTGGAAGCCGTCGATGTGGAACTCGAAGGAATTTGGGAAACTATTATCAATATAGTTTTTCGCTTAACTGTCCTGTCTCCAAGTGTATATTTATAAGTGTAGACTAATGTCCTTAGTTAACGTTTGTTTAGGTGTGACCGTCTAAGTGCATTAATGTTTCTCCTATTAGATTATTAATTTAAAAATCTTAAAGAAGAAGTTATCTGTTATGTTTAGGGAAAAGTCTTGTGGCGACAGAACGAGTCATAGCATAAAATATTCGAACGTTTCTACCACTGAAGCAGGTATCTGAAACTTTGTAATATTTTACGCTGTGACGCGCTCACACCTCAGACCCACAACACTTTCGAAACTGCCAACGATTGTGGAAAACTAACCTAGAAAAATACATTATATTTGTTAAAAATATTTCTCCAAGGGTTTACTTTGTCTCTGAATATGAAGAAACAATTAGTATGCAACGATCCAGTCCCGCTTTCGCCCGAGAACCTACCACAAGATATTTATGCTTCCCCTGGTCACGAAAAGCGACCTGTCTTATTTCTGAGAAAATTTTTTATTTTGAAATCGAAGAAATTTTCTTTTTATTCAGCTACAACTTACTGGTTGCACCAAAATCCTCTTCTAAAGTCAAATACAGTCACAGCAAAGAGTACAAAATATGCTCTTTTTATTAAGAAATAGTCTCTCACAATCAAAAAATGTGCCTGCAAAATCCCTGTCGTTTCAGAAGTACATAAGCTTTCATATATTAAAACAAATGTTTTATATCGAAATGAGCAGTAGTAAATATCTTTGCTTCAAAGATTATCATGTGTTAACAGTCGACAGAGTACCTTAGAACTAACAAGCAAAAGCTCTTGCTGCAGCATAGGAATTCCAGGTTAAATCAAGATCCACTGCAAGTACTATGACAGTTAGGCAGGAGGTGAGAAAACTTGAATTTCATGGTCAAGCGTCTGCTTATAAGCCACACATCACGCCGTTAAATGGCAAATGACGCCTCGCTTAATGTAAGGAGCGTAAACATTGGGCGACTGAACAGTGGGAAAACGTTGGTGGAGTGACGAATCACGGTACGCAATGTGCCCATTCGGGGGAGGGTGTGGGTATGACGAATGCCCAGTGAACGTCATCTGCCAGCGTGTGTAGTTCCAATAGTAAAATTAAGTGGCGGTGGTTTTGGTGTGGTCGTGTTTTTCACGGCGGGGGCTTGCATTCCTTGTTGTTTTGGTTGGCACTATCACAGCACAGGCTTACACTGATGTTTTAAGCACCTTCTTGCTTTCCACTGTTGAAGAGCAATTCGGGGATGGCGATTGCCTCTTTCAACACGATCGAGCACCTGTTCATAATGCACGGCCTGTGGCGGAGTGGCTACACGACAATAACACCCCTGTAATGGACTGGCCTGCACAGAGTCCTGATCTGAATCCTATAGTACACCTTTGGGATGTTTTGGAACGCCGACTTCGTGCCAGGCCTCACCGACCGACGTCGATACCTCTCCCTGGGGCAGCACTCCGTGAGGAATGGGCTGCCATTCACCAAGAAACCTTCCAGCACCTGATTGAACGTATGACTGCGAGAGTGGAAGACTAAGGGTGAGACAACGCCATGCTGAATTCCAGCATTACCGATAGTGGGCGCCACGAACTTGTAAGTCATTTTCAGCCAGGTGTCCGGATTTTTTTGATCATATGAAGGGCTTATTTCAATAGTGGTAAAAGTCCATTTTTGTGCATACTGAGTCCTAAAGTTAAATGAGCACAGAAAAATCTGCAGTTGAGATACCAGAAATATTCAAGTATATATACTTGAGTCCATTTTTGTGGCTGGCTCTGAGCACTATGGGACTTGACAGCTGTGGTCATCAGTCCCCTAGAACTTAGAACTACTTAAACCTAACTAACCTAAGGACATCACACACATCCATGCCCGATGCAGGATTCGAACCTGCGACCGTAGCAGTCGCGCGGTTCCGGACTGCGCGCCTAGAACCGCGAGACCACCGCGGCCGGCCATTTTTGTGCATTCTGAGATACAGAGTCTTAAAGTTAAATGAGCACAGAAAAATCTGCAGTTGAGATACCAGAAATATTCAAGTATATATATTTCCATACTTTCAATATATATATATATATATATATATATATATATATATATATATATATATATATTTGAATATTTCAGGTATCTCAACTGCAGATTTTTCTGCGCTCATTTAACTTTAGGACTCTGTATCGCAGAATGCACAAAAATGGACTTGTACCACTATTGAAATAAACCCTTCATATCATCAAAAATATCCGGAAACCTGGCTGATACTTGTACCACTATTGAAATAAGCCCTTCATATAGTGTATGCCCTATTCCGAATGATTTCCGAGACAGAACATTCCTAATGTGCATTTCTGTTTATTTTCTGTATTATTCATTGTCATTGCTTACAATACCCACAGTAGTATAGAGGAAGTTGAGACGAACATTTTGCTACGGAACGCTTGTGGTCTGTCAAGTAGGGAAAAAAACGGGCACGCTCATCGCGCGAGATTTTCAATATTCTCACGATCTCTTCGCGCAAACTGTTAGTTCTAGACAAAAAATAAATAGGATCTTTTTTGTAGCAAATTTAATTTAGTTTAATTGTGCACTGAGAGAAGTTTCCGTTGGAGGGTGCGGTTTTCAAGTTATTAAAGAACAATTGACAAAAGTGATATTAAACGTGTTCTGTTTCGGAAACCGTGCGGAGTGTGACGCCTCAAAGCATGTACCTTACCTCCTGACTCACCCTGTATAAGCACCGACACATAGGAGAAGGATGAGCGTCGCATCACGTCTTTCCGACGCGCATACCGTGAATGCGGAAACGTGAACTGTAGCGACGTTATTACCAAATGCATCCAAACAGGACGAGCGTGCTGTTATTTCTTTCTTGGCTGCGGAAGCACAAACAACAGTAGACAACAATCGGAGAATGAAGAATATATATGAGGCAGCGTGTCTGTCGGAAACTATGGTTGTAGAAAACTGCGCCGCTGCTTCGTGACAACGCACGTCCCCGTATCGCAAATGCCGTAACGCAGAAGTTTCGCCAGCTCATCCCGCAAACGCTCGAGCACCCGCCCTATAGTCCTGATCTCTCCCCAAGCGATTATAACGCCTTCGGTCCCTTAAAAAAAAAAGCCCTTGAACGGTCGGAGATCCCTGTCAGACGAGGATGTGTAGCAGGCCGTTAAGGACTTCTTCACGCAGCAGGACACGGTGTCTTACCAAATGAGTATCTTCAACCTGGTAAATCGGCTGGATGATTACCTCAAAGGTCGCGCCAATTTTGCCTGATTGGCATACCGTTTCTTCACTGTATGGCCCGTGAACGGAAACCTTTTGATCACTCCTTTCACAAGATTATAGATTTAATATATCAAACGTTGATGCACTTGTTCCCCTAATTCCTTTGAGCAGCGTATATGCAATTTTTAGGTTATGGTCAAGTGAACAATATGTCTGACCTCTCGTGCGCTAGTCACATCATGTATCTCAGATTGTGCGTGCCGTTGAGTATAGCCTTCTGGAACCCGTCGTTCGCATATTCGTGTTGTAGTTGTAGGAAACACACCGATTAGAACAGCAATATCCCTGAAAGATAACTCTCAGTCTCGCTTGTCCACGCTTTGAGGTTGTGCAATTCCTACGCGCGATAGCAGATTTTCGGCCTCCTTACACGAGACATACCACGAGTTTCTTACAAAAGGCCAACATTCAAATATGATTTCTGGACGAGAAGTCCATTGTGAAATTTCCCTTACTACAGAATGAAGGAGGCATTAATCCTTCTTACTTGGTGCAGTTGTGCTGACATGCTGCTAATTCGAATATCCAAGCATTTAGTACACGTCATCCCAATCTGGTATTTTTTCATGCGGCTTTCACAGTTTTGCAGTTTTAATGACCAGCAGTGTATGTTGAAAAGTAGGCTATGGTTTTTGTGGAGTAATGAAATTGTTATTAATTTGTACTTTTCTTTAATACAAAAACGATGTGCTAGAGAAAGAAAACAACACTTCCTAGTTCCACCACACAGCAGAGGTATATCGCGTCCAATTAAGTTGTCGTCCGTCGCCAAATACTGGCAGAAAATTTTCCTTCGTGGTAGTAACATACAGCAGTGACATGACGTGTGAATGTTACACGTGTGGAAAAGCCCGGTGAGTGAGTAATGGACGCTGTTGCGAGTAGAAAACTGTTCCAGGAAAGAGGTAACATCAATGCACGCTTGCCGCATCGATCTGCAGAAGTTCATACACTTTTCATAATACGCAGGAAGTTGTTTTCAGTTGTGTCACGTGTCATACGGATGTTACTGTTCCCTAGCGTGCACACAAAAAAGTGCGGCTTACTTGTATCGGGCACGTTTCGAATTCTAGTGGCGAACCTTCCCCTTACAACACTCTGCCTGTATTAGCGCAGGTGATTTCTTGCTATGCGATCCGAGGTATTCTGTCTCTGAAATGCCTGACGGTAGCGTAATGTTTATGCTGGGCAGCAATAATTTCACCCCTGAGCGCTCTAAATTCAGTGGCTTGCAAAACATAAAACAAAAGTAACTTACGTATGATTTACACTGTCAAGTTTTATAGGTCAGTGGAACTCGTGGCGTGCTGAACAGTAATGCCTCCGAGTTCTCCATTCTGTTCTCAATATCGGTTGAGGCATTACATGTCATGGATGTTATTCCGTCAACTGCCCCGTTTCGCTGATGGAAGTTGCAATCATTTGTCCCTACAGGGTTCCGAATTGTAGCGTGTATCACGGCGGTGTGTGAATGTAATGTCGATGCATGAGAAACATCATGTTGTAATCGAGTTTCTGATAGCTTTAAAACGTCCACACGTGTAGCACCCTCTCCTTTAGCATGACAATGACAGACCACAACCGAACGAGGTGGCGCAGTGGCTAGACACTGGACTCGCATTCGGGAGGACGACGGTTCAATTCCGAGTCCGGCCATCCTGATTTAGGTTTTCCGTGATTTCCCTGAATCGCTCCAGGCAAATGCTGGGATGGTTCCTTTCAAAGGGCACGGCCGACTTCCTTCCCCATCCTTCCCTAATCTGATGAGACCAATGACCTCGCTGTCTGGTCTCCTTCCCCCAACAAACCAACCAACCAACAGACCACACACGAGCGCTGCGACATCTTCAAGAAAGCGACGCTTTGCGTTCATTGTCATCGACCATCCTCCATACAGTCCCGACTTGGCCCTATGCGATTTTCATGTTCCCAAAACTGAAAGAGGACTTAGCTTTGATACAACAAAAAAATGGTTCAAATGGCTCTGAGCACTATGGGACTCAACATCTTAGGTCATAAGTCCCCTAGAACTTAGAACTACTTAAACCTAACTAACCTAAGGACATCACACACACCCATGCCCGAGGCAGGATTCGAACCTGCGACCGTAGCATTGATACAACAATCATAGCCGCATTTGTGATGGTGAAAGCCCAGCTGTGCAACGTATTGTACCGGGCCGAGACTCGAAACCGGATTTGCCGCTGTACACGAGCGGTCACTTGTTCCTTCTCACATACATGCACATCTGAAAGACACTGCAGAGT
This sequence comes from Schistocerca serialis cubense, assembly GCF_023864345.2. Lineage (NCBI taxonomy): Eukaryota > Metazoa > Arthropoda > Insecta > Orthoptera > Acrididae > Schistocerca > Schistocerca serialis. The sequence goes on along the minus strand of NC_064642.1, from coordinate 79,577,403 downwards.
TTATCGAAAGAATACAGGCACTGTAATATGGTACTTCATGCATAAAAAGGAGGTCGCTACTTCAGTCATATGTCTCTCCCTGTACAAGATTCACAGTATCTGTGCAGGTACAGGATATAGACAAAACGGTGACGTATGGAAGTTTGGCTCTGTCCGGGAGTGTGCTCGGATAGCCGAGGCGGTTAAGGCGACTGCTCGCGTGAAGCAGGAAATCCGGGTTCGAGTTCCATCCAGCACCAATTTTCTTTGTCACCAGTACTTTGTGCAGCTGGAGTTTCGCCATATTTGCAAATGCGAATATGATTTCTGCGTTTCATGCAGCGGACGATCGCACGAGTGCCTGTTCCCTCAGACACGCATGCATACCTGAAGGACATTGTGGAGTACATCGGGACAACACGGGTACTGCAATGTGGAACGTCACTTTGATTGTGATGAGGCGGTGCAAGCAAAGGTGACGTTGTGGCTCCGTCTACAAATTCAAACATTCTAAAGTGAACGTATCAATAAACTGGCCTCTCATTGGGAGAAGTGTGTTCGCCGTCAGCGTGACTATGTTGAGAAATAAATACGTAGACATGGAGAATAAAGAAGTAGAATGTTGATACAGTTTGTTTTATTTGACAGTCTTTAAGAGTCCTCACAAAAAAAAAATGGTGGCATTACTCTTCAGCACGCCCATGTAGGGAGAATTGCTAGGGAATTGTACAGAAAGTAATTGAAAAAAATACGCAGTGAGACGAACAGAAATAACACTTTTATTCAAAGAGAATAATTATAGGGAAGTCACCGCAGTCCCTGGTGGTAGTGAAGCCATCGCGATCCATGATGTCCGGGACATTACAAAAGGTGGAACATGGTTCTTAAGAGGATGTGTAAGCACCACGGATGTCATTGCATGATCTGCAGCGTGCTCCCATGAAGGACAAAAGTTTGGTAAGGAGTTCTTGTGGTAAGGTGTTGCATCCCTCCAACAGTACCGGTTGACAGCTGATGGATTGATTGTTGGTGGATGTGGCCGTGCTGCAAAACATCCCACATGTATTCGATGGAATTCATGTCGGGGTACTGGAAGATCAGTCCATTTGCCGAATATCGTTCACTGCAAAGAGATCTTCCACCTGCGGAGATCGGTAGGTCAGCATTGCCGTCCATAAAAATGAGGCATGGGCCGAAAAGACGCACATATGGACGGAGTACAGTGTAACAATAGTGTTGACCGGTGCGTGTGTCGTGTTAAAAAATTTGGAGGTCACTTACAACTATGCAGCATTGTGCTTCCTCACAGCTGGAGTCCGAGCAGTTACAGACTTACGACGTACTCTTGGAAATGGTTCGAGATATCGGGCGCCCTATTTGCCATGCGTCTGTTAAGGGGCCCCGCAAAGTCCTATCTTTCCAATGTTAAAATAACGCCCATTAAATACGAGGGTAATCCCAAAAGTAAGGTCTCCTATTTTTTATAAGTTCATGAACCTGTATATTTCTACAATGGTTTACATCAGTTTACAGCTTGAACATTTAGCTATTTTTAGACATAATCACCATTTCTGTAGATGCATTTTTGTAGACGCTGTGGCAGTTTTTGTATGCCCATGGCATACCAGCTCGCCGCCATGCTGTTCAGAAAGTTATGAACCTCTTCTTTCACCTCTTCGTCGGAGCTGAATCGCTGGGACCACAATTCGCGCTGACAGGTACTGTGAGACTCTGAAAAAACTCAAACAGGCAATTCAGAACCGAAGAAGAGGAATGTCGAGCAAGGGCGTACACATTCTCCATGATAACGCTCGCCCACACATCGCTTGGCAAACCGCTGCTCTCCTGCAACAGTTTCAGTGGAACATAATCACCCATCCACCCTATAGTCCTGACTTGGCTCCCAGTGACTATCACCTGTTCCCTAGGTTAAAAGAACATCTGGCCGGAAAGCGATTCAGCTCCGACGACGAGGTGAAAGAAGAGGTTCATAACTTTCTGAACAGCATGGCGGCGAGCTGGTATGACATGGACGTACAAAAACTGCCACAGTATCTACAAAAATGCATCGACAGAAATGGTGAGTGTGTCGAAAAATAGCTAACTGTTCAAGCTGTAAACTGATGTAAACTATCGTAGAAATAAACAGGTCTATGTACTTATAAAAAAATAGGAGACCTTACTTTTGGGATTACCCTCGTATATCTTTACTCAGAAAGTATTTGAGTTACGAAGCTGAAATTTTTACAGGTTATTTATTGGAGTATTGGCTACAACTTAACACACGGATTTTTAAAAATTTGAATTCAGTTGATGGGGAGTAATGAAAATTCACTACCTTTTTGTGCAATTCAACAATATACAGGTTTTTGGAAAAAAGGCTGTGTTAAGTTACGAAGAAGAGACTATAACATTTCCTGAAAATGTGAAGCAAATGGGTTTGGTACATCCTCAGAAAAGTTGTATGAAAAAATAAAACTTTTGGGAATCGGGAGACAAAGTTTTGATTACCTTTTTAGTCCATTCCGGGTCCATAGGATGGATTATCTTCTTCTTCTGCAAACTCCTCCTCCAGCTTCCGTTTTGTCCTCCACCTGTTTATTCTGGCTTGTATTTCTAGGCTATTTACAGCCCCGTCAGCAGCCCGAAGACGTTCCTTGTCTAAAGCAAGCATCTTTCTTACCGTGTTGAAATCTATTTTCATTGCCATATTTTGAAATACTTTGCACCTTGCTACGTTGCCATCATTGAAAGTAGCAACAGCATCACGCACACCAAAGTGAAGTGTTTCTATTCCAACAAACACACTCTAGGGGATTCTTGACCATATAACACTGTTTACACTTTCATTGGGGTATTGAGTTTTTCCATTAACACACTCTTTCAACTGTTCAGATGCTACGTCTCTGAAAATAAGTATTTTCACCTCCACTACTGCATCAGTCACACTATTTTGAGTGTACACTTCACCAGTTAGCAATACTTTGTTGCACTTACACCAGCTTGTTCTCTTTTGGGACACAAGTAATGATGGAGGCTTTCATCAGTTGAAAAAGTATGAAAAAAAAGAGTCCAAACAAACTTCTTCATTTCATCGACACTTTGCGTGTTTTCCCTAATAGCCATTCCATAACATTTCTGTGTTTTGTCAATTGCGCTATCATTAACCGTCCCTTTCCATCCAAACCTTTACCATCACTGAGTTTTTGTTTTTTGTACGAAGCTTTCAGTATCCGAAGTCTTGATCGCATTCGTTTCTGTACGTGTCCAGTACACTCAAATTGCTGCACTACTACATCATCACCAGAGGGCTTCAGTTCTTGAACTTTTAGAATCACCGTCACATATCGCTCTTTATCACATGCAACAGAACGTTGAAAATTGCTAGTAACACCAGCCGCTTCCATTCCTCCACTACTGCCGCTATAGTTAGCTGTGTAATTATTTTCATGTTGTAAGGGGTTCACCACCCTGCTAGAGCAAATGTAATCTCCATGTATTGCTCACTTGCTAGAACGACAATTCACAGGCGCTGCCTGAGACATGAAATATCTTTGCCCCTGTTAAAAGAGAGCTGCGATAGTGTCGCAGGTTAGAGAAATCTCTGCCGCAGTTGCAGTCGCTCGCTGCTACAGTGTAGATGTAGTCTGTCGCTGGTACAGCGCAGTTTATAGTTGGTAGTTTTTAAAATCACAGTGCAGGACAGATTGTAAAATTTTATTATATGGAACTGTATAATAATTGTGATCAGCCGCAGAACTAAATGATACCATGGAATGAGACGATGATGAACAAATGAATAATTGTTGATATAATGAAAAATCAACAGTGTAATTAAGTATAATTTCCCCTTCAGTCATTACCAGCCCCGATCCAGTCATTTATATACACTACTGGCCATTAACATTGCTACACCACGAAGACGACATGCTACACATGCGAAATTTAATCGACAGGAAGAAGATGCTGTGATATGCAAATGATTATCTTTTCAGAGCATTCACACAAGGTTGGCGCCGGTGGCGACACTTCAACGTGCTGACATGAGGAAAGTTTCCAACAGATTTCTCATACACAAACAGCAGTTGAACAGCGTTGCCGGGTGAAACGTTGTTGTGATGCCTCGTGTAAGGAGGAGAAATGCGTACCACCACGTTTCCGACTTTGATAAAGGTCGGATTGTAGCCTATCGCGCTTGCGGTTTATCGTATCGCGACATTGCTTCTCGCGTTGTTCTAGATCCAATGACTATTAGCAGAATATGGAATCGGTGGGTTCAGGAGGGTGATACGGGACGCCGTGCTGGATCCCAACGGCCTCGTATCACTAGCAGTCGAGATGACAGGCATCTTACCCGCATTGGCTGTAACGGATCGTGCAGCCACATCTCGATCCCTGAGTCAACATATGGGGACGTTTGCAAGACAACAACCATCTGCACGAACAGTTCGGCGACGTTCCCAACAGCATGGACTGTCAGCTCGGAGACCATGGCTGCGGTTACCCTTGACGCTGCATCACAGACAGGAGCGCCTGCGATGGTGTACTCAATGACGAACCTGGGTGCACGAATGGCAAAACGTCATTCTTTCGGATGAAACCAGGTTCTGTTTACAGCATCATGATGGTCGCATCCGTGTTTGACGACATCGTGGTGAACGCACATTGGAAGCGTGTATTCGTCATCGCCATACTGACGTATCACCCAGCGTGATGGTAAGGGTTGCCATTGGTTACACGTCTCGGTCACCTCTTGTTCGCATTGACGCCACGTTGAACAGTGGACGTTACACTTCCGATGTGTTACGACCCGTGGCTCTACCCTCAATTCGATCCCTGCGAAACCCTACATTTCAGCACGATAATGCACGACCGTATGTTGCAGGTCCTGTACGGGCCTTTCTGGATACAGAAAATGTTCGACTGCTGTCCTGGCCAGCACATTCTCCAGATCTCTCACCAATTGCAAACGTCTGGTCAATGGTGGCCGAGCAACTGGCTCGTCACAATACGCGAGTCACTACTCTTGATGAACTGTGGTATCGTGTTGAAGCTACATGGGCAGCTATACCTGTACACGCCATCCAAGCTCTGTTTGACTCAATGCCCAGGCGTATCAACGCCGTTATTACGGCCAGAGGTGGTTGTTCTGGATACTGATTTCTCAGGATCTATGCACCCAAACTGCGTGAAAATGTAATGACATGTCAGTTGTAGCATAATATATTTGTCCAATGAATACCCGTTTATCATCTGCATTTCTTCTTGGTGTAGCAATTTTAATGGCCAGTAGTGTAAATTAAAATATTCCAGAAATTTTGTCAGTTCATAGTCATGTGTTCTTCAGTAATCAGACGACCAGCTGTGCAGTTGTGTCACTACGTAAAGTCTGTTTTTCTCGTAATTCAGATCTCAGACAAATGTTATCCAGTATTAATAGATAGGCCAGCATTGCACTGAGCTGTGCCATTTACAAGCAGAGGTATAGACAGCGTTATCCGGCGACACCATCACGAGGTAAGAATTTTTCTGTTTGTTATGCTTCCAGTCTTTCCTTCCCACAGCGTTCGCAAGGGAGATTTTCAAGTTGGATTCTAGGACCTCTAAAGTTAAGTGACAGAAATAAAACCAATACAGTAAAAGTAACCAGCACAATTGAAATTAATGTACACCATATGAAAGAGATATCGCATGAACGAATCCACTTTAACGAATGAAATGTGGTTCTTTTACACTTTAGACTATATAATCAGAACGACTAGTACGCCTGGTTTTGCAAGCTCGCATGTTTTATCAAAATATTTCCACAGAAGCTAATGTTTGGCCGTACTAACATGATGAACGTCAGCTTCAAGTTTGTGACATCATGACAACTCCCCTTTTACACCCCCATGGCGAAATCACAAAAATCCAGTTTGGCGGACCTGTTTATCTGCCGTAAGCCAGCAGCTGTATAGCATGTTGAACGGAATGTTTTGAGGGGAAATCTCCTGCTGCGCTGACAACATTTGCAGCTCACATTACGATCTGACCTGCTATGATGGAAATTACGCAGGGAAGTAAAAAGGTTTCATGAAAGCGCGTTACAGCTATGTTCATGTTCATACCTGGTACTTATTTGTATCTAAAAACATGAAATGAAATTAAATTAATGCCACAGCTTAATGTCAAGCAGTTCACTGCGAAAAGGTTAGCCCAGTCCCATTTAGTGTCAGCTCGTGTAATTGGCAAGAACGCTGTCAAGCGTCAGGAAAACTTCCGAATTCTGTCGACGAATTCTGAACAGTACTAGGGGGAGTACCCAAGAAAAGTTGGATAAACTGCAGGGGTATGGTCACGTTGCGCGAATGCAGTGGCCCTCATCGTACAAAAGAAGAAACAGCAAGATTACTTGACGCAAACATTTACGTATGGTGCTAGTCAATTACTTGGATCGCCGCTACATGAATGTGAAAGAAAAGGGAATGGTATGTTACATGTCCTATACTTTCACTTAATGAGGGAAGCATTTTGATTTTAAATAAAAAAAACTGCGAGTTACTTGCAAGCAGTGGCCTACCAATCACACTTTTTCATGTAAACCCAAAAAACATCAAACTAGAAGTGTGAGTCATAGAAACATAACTAGACACACCCCAATCACATTCTTCAGTTTACCAGGTAGAGCTAATCAATCAATGAAAAAATAATCTACTGACTGCCGTACTAATTATCTACTGACTGCCGTACTAATTACCTTTAGAGTTGATAGTCTGTAATGCCACAACATTTAAACACCGAGCAATTCACTTGTTTATTGCCTCTTTTTAGGGACTATTATGGAGCCAACAGGTTAGAAAAGACCTTCACAAACATGAATTAAATAATTTTTTCAAAGTAAAGCAGCAAAACTGGAATAATCCAATGGCGACATTAAAGAAAATGGTGAAGATACGTTAGAAATTCGGAAAACTAGCTCTATTTTCACTTACTGCTCTTAGTCTGATGTAGTCAGTTTAGAAGATAGGTACGATTGTGTTAACCTTTCTACATTTCCACTCCCATTTGTAATAAAATGACATTTCTTCGTTTACTGACAAAAGTAACTTAACCGGTGTTGACCGATTTGAAATATTAAGTAGTTTAGGGGTAACTATGCCGAGAAAGAAAGCATTTGAAGTGCATTGTTGCGTAATACTGCAGTTTACAGGCGCTAAATACGGAGCGATTTGCATCAACTTCAACAAGCATTATTGAAGGGAAAACTCGTTCATCTTTGGGAAATAGTGCACTGATGATCTTTCCTTTTTAGGGAAACGTTCACCTTTACTCGGTTTCCATTCCTCTTTTATTTAATTGTGTGCTATACTGATTTCAGGTAAATTTCAGGAAAAACTATCAATTACGCCCAAGTATTACTTCTGTATGATAAATTGAATTACTCCCTTTTATAGATAGGTTGTTTGGTTCGATTTCTTCAGCTGGATGTGTTCTCAGAACGCTTCGCTTTAATCTGGTGATGTGACAAGCCAGTGACCGAGCCCAAGACAAACTGAACAGAAGTAAGAATTGCTGAATTTGTTTACGACCAAGTATAAACAAACACAAGCGCCATTCACTTCCGAGAAATTCGCAGTCGTATAAGAACATGTCTTGGTTTTCAGTTAGTTTACAGAAAATCGTATGTATTTATGTGACCATTACTAGCATGAAATAACTGAAAGTGAACTGTAATCTGTCAGACCAACATTAACAGTTTCCTTTTGCGGTTTGTGGGTACGCAAATTAAGTACCCCGCAAAGTCTCATACTGTGTAGAAAGTGAAGGCTTTTTTTGGAAAATTTACGGTTTCCAACGCATGAACTGAGAAACTGCATAAATATTCTGTGAGATCATCGAAACTTAAAAACTGAAAAGGAATAAGACTCTTTTTTCACATCTTGATGACACGCCACACGTCATTACTTTGAAAATCTTTGTTATCGAAAAAGATAACCAGTTTTTGATCAATAAGGTGTTTGAAAAGCCCCCAAGGTACATGCATGGAATCATTCATTAGTTACTTGAGAAAGAGAACTCCTGAGTGATCACAGGCAACACCTAAAAGACGGAATCAAATGAATATAAAAATCAACAAATCATAAATTGCTTATTAATGTACTTAAAAGATAAATTTTACACGCAAATGTACTTGAGAATAAAATAAAACAATAATCCACTATTAGTTCAATGCTGATAATTTTATGCGTGTTTTGATCTTTTAACTTACAACGGAAAACGGCAGGAAAAAGTTGTCCTTGAGACTTGCACCAGTTGGCTTTTCCTTTAAGTCATTAGTTTATGTAACAATGATGTAGCATGCGGCCTCTATTAGAGGTGTGTGTGTGTGTGTGTGTGTGTGTGTGTATTTTAATTGAAAATATTTTGGGAAAAGGTCTATTTACATTACAGACATAAAATACATGAAATGATTATATTCATAGTTTTCAAAGTACCTGTGAATTACTTTTTCGAAGAACGATCTCATGGAGTATCTTTATAGGCTCCAAAGGAATCCATCGTGCAAGGTAGATGGTGAAAACCAATTATGTATTGAAAAAATTAAGTTCCTTGATGACGTTGAACTGTGACCACAACAACAGACTGCAAGTTGTTCTGTTTGTATGTTTGTTAACGCTGTCCAAGCATAACCCTGTCCAACTCATAAGCCAAAGCTCCGCATTTGGATTTCAGAAATTTTTGAGAACTTCATATGTATATCAGCTTGTCAACAGTGATGTCCTGTGAGTGGTTTAACAAAAACTGAAATGTCATTTATGGTTCCTGTCCCTTGTTCTGTCACCCTAATCTTCTGAATAAAAAATTAAAACAGTCACTATATTGATCGGGAAGCAGTACCAACAAACAAAGATACATACGGATTCAAGGAGATACATAGGGATTCAAGTAGGAATTTATTAAATCGCAAAAATTATGACTAATGGTGTTGAACTGCTCATTTCTCATAAAATAAGAGTGTATTTAAAAATAGCGTCTGAGCGACAACTTCTTAAAACAGATTCTAGATAGTGGCAAGTAAATGAAAATGTCAACGTTCTACACCTAGTTTCCAAACTAAACGTAGTAACCTATCCGACTGAGACAGGTGGCAAATTCATGTAACACTGTATGAAGTAATTTACAAAAAAAGTGAAGAACGAAAGCTAATATGTTAATCGAAAAATGTGTATGTTTAAAAGAAATTCTTATTTTCTCGTCATGTATGAGTGACATACTTAGTAAATAGTAGGTTTATAGATTTTGTCATTGAAGTGAATGGAGCAATGCAACACTAATATTGAAGCCGGCCGCTGTGTCCGAGCGGTTCTAGGCGCTTCAGTCCGGGCGGTTCTAGGCGTTTCAGTCCGGAACCACGCGGCTGCTACGGCCGCAGGTTCGAATCCGGCATCGGGCATGGATGTGTGTGACGTCCTTAGGTTAGTTAGGTTTAATTAGTTTTAAGTTCTAGGTCACTGACGACCTCAGAAGTTAAGTCGCATAGTGCTCAGAGCAATTTGAACCAACTAAAAATGAAGTTGAAATTAATAAACTTTTTCGCAAAACAAGGACTTCTGAAAAATATATTTCGAGATAAAAGGTAAATACGATCCTTCTTTGCCATCTTACGATTTTTCAGTTGAAGAGACATAGCTTTCCCTTTTCCTTCGGATCCAAAACCAAGCACAACGCATTCTTTTGTGCAAAGAAACAAAACTAGGGTGCAGCACAAGGAAACAGCCAAACATGAAAAATAATAGCGTTCCTAAGTGTTATGTTTTATTTTTGGAACAAACGGGAAAACAGCAAGTTTCATTAGAACTTTCTTACACTAAAATAAAGAAAACGATTAAAAGCAATTTTAAAAGCTAATCGTTAAATAAAGCAGATGAGAAAATGTAGGAATAAAAAACAAAACTTGCCTTGTGATAATTGTGTGTTCTACAGTTTATCAAAATGACGAAGACAGAAGTAGATTTCTTTGTTTGCTGCCTGAAAATGTGTATATTACATGTAATTTAATTTTTACGTGGAATGTACAGTTACAAAAAAGCTGAAACAAAGTGGAACGAGAGACCAACCGAAAAAAGAACGAGATGAAAGCTGAAACGACGCCGGCCGCGACCGTTCCCGGAACGAGGACTGACTTTCTGAAATGAGGGCTGGCCGCGACCAAAGTGTATGGTGAGCAATCGCTACTTAGAAGTTATTCCTCGGCTTTATGTTCACTACAATGAACCGTCTCATTGGACTTGTTCATTCGCAAACGACTCATCTCTAATAAGCGTCGTAATTTTCCTACTACTGTGCTTTCATTCCCATTCAATTGTCTAAGAATTTTCAGTAGGTAGATAGAACTTGTGTTCCAATTCTAAACGTCGACAGTTCATGTGCTAAAATGTTGGGATACTGATCTAAATGACCATCTTGTGCTTGAACAGGACTGAACACACTGCCCAAGAAGAAAAAAATTATCTGCGTCCCTGATGTAGACAGTGTAGAGGCGACCACAATCTATCACGTGACGTCAGCTACGAGACTACCCCCGGTAGTGCCAACCTTCTCTATAGAAAGTAATTGATCGTAATTTTATCGCTATAAAGTCGACTCCGCAGTTATCTAATTTGACACCTTTCTCTTTCCTGTTAACATTATTACACTGTACATAAGTGTCAATCGCCTCTCAACATATGGACGCATGATAGTGCAGTGCTTTCAATATGACGCTCGTCTCAATGACTTTTATTTCACGATTGCCCTCTTGCTACACATGTTCCGCACGGTCGATTTATTCTGTGTCTATGTCCCACATGCCTATTTCTCTTATGTTCAACTAAACGGGTGTTAACACTTCTTTTCTTGGTACCAATAGATGTTGGCACTACCAGAGATACGTCCTATATAATCGGCACTCCCTCGAGTTCTGATTGTAGTTCGCCGCTTCAGCTACGAGGATGCCTCCCACACCGGGAGACGACTAAGCCCTGTGAGCCTGGAAGTTTTAAGTGAAGTTAATACCGACCGTGAAAGCTATATTGTAAGATATATCTTTTGTCCAACTCATCCCATAAAAGTGATATGAAATCTTACAGGAAATAACCGACAATATAATATCTCATGCATATTTCTCTCGGCGCTCAGAAAATAAGGGCTGATGCTTTTGCTGCTGAGATATCAGAAGATTGGAGAAAAGCGGCGCGCCACGATAAAAGAGTGAGTGATGGCTATTGAAGGAGCGATGCGTCGATGAACAACAAAACTGGCAGGATAACTTTAGTCCACATCGATTCGAGTGAAGAGTCAGCCCTATTGTTCGCGACTGAAACGGCTGACAGCAGATCGATGGAGACGGCCTACGAAGATAAATAAAGGCCCTGTTTCTATTCTCATTCTAAATGGTTATTCAGTTCGGTGGGGTGTCTACAGGTGTAGCGTGTAACGGCGACCTACTTGTAAGACTGCTGTTATTGAACACTGTTACTACCTCATCCTATCTATTTCTTTGACGTAAACACGTCTGCACTGTCCGTCTGGCGTCCTAAGCTTTCCCACTCCCTCCAAATCCTTGAAAGCCATGCACAGTCCGTCTCGTTTTCAGTACCGAGCAAAGATTGTGCAGTACTAAGACATAAGGGCGCTGGCTAAAATTGTCGTACGACCGTCTAGATTTAGATTTTCTATGATTACCCTGAATCGTTTAAAGTAAACGCAGGCATCTACATCTACATGATTACTCTGCAATTCACACTTAAATGCCTGGCAGAGGGTTCATCGAACCATTTTCATATTACTTCTCTACCATTCCACTCTCAAATGGAGCGTGGGAAAAAGGAACACCTAAATCTTTCCGTTCGAGCTCTTTCGAAAAACCACAGGCGATGTGTTTCTGTATCCTTCCCCCAGCTTGTGCTCCACTGACCTTGTTGGTAAGACTTGAACACTATTTTATTTTCTTTCGCTTTACTCAGCCCTTTTGAAGCAAACTGAGGAGCTACTTGATTGAGAAGTAGCGGCTCCGGTCTCATAAACTGACATACGGCCGGGAGAGCGATGTGCTGACCACATGCCCCTCCATATCCGCATTTAGTGACACCTGTGGGCTGAGGATGACACGGCGGTTGGTCGGTACCGTTGGGCCTTCATGGCCTGTTCGTGCGGAGTTTAGTTTCTTTCACTTTCCGCAGCCTTTATTCTCATAAACCTCTGTCCCGTAGCAGACAATAAGGTGTCCTAATCTCTTCAAACACCGGGAACCACTTCGCCAGTCATGTGCCTCCCCTAAAATGGACCCCCAATAGTCTGCTTTGCGGCCTGTTCTTGGGAGGCCTGAACTATGCCGCGCCTCTAGCGCCAACCAAACTTCCTTACATCTCCTCATTCTCATGTCATTCCCCAGGACTATTCCAGTTACCTTCTTAACCCAGGGCATGAAATCGTCCATTACACCTGTCCAGCCCATCTGCAATGCTCTGCAAAACTTAAGGAAGAGCTAGATAGTATTAACTATTTGCTGGAAATGAATCCGGGAGCCTGTTGCCAGAGGTCATCCAGTCGTGCACGGAAATTTTGACGTCACATGGCATGAGGTCAGCGTGACTGTAACGCCAAATTGGGGGTTGCCCTGCAACTCGAGACAGCTGAAGCAACAGGAAAAGTCAGTGTGTGTCAACCGGCGAGCACTTACAGTGCATTGTGGTGATGCTCTTCATTGAACATGGCGCAGAGACAACATTTGGATGATTTCACACGGGGAAGCATCATTGGGAAACTGGAAGAAGGCCTAGGTGTGACGAGTGTAGCCCAAGAGTTTGGCATTGCTCACAGCATCGTTTCACATGCGTGGGGAGCGTTTCGAACCACAGGCACTGCTGCCAGAAGGAGAGGAGATGGTCGGACAGGGCAAACTGTAGCAGCAGACGACCGCGACATCGCGCCACAAGCGAGAAGGGACCCAAGTCAGACAGCAAGTACAATGGCAACCAAATTTAACAGGACTGCAAGGCACACAATCTCACACTCCACGGTGACATGAGACTGATTTCTTTACGCGACGACCATAAGTTGTGTTCTATTGTTATCCGCATACCAGCTGCACCGTTCGCAATGTTTGCAAGAGCATGGGGCCTGGACCAACGAGGACTGGGATCGCGTGCACTTCTCAGAAGAGGAGAGGTTCATTTGATAGCACACTACTGGCCATTAAAATTGCAACACCACGAAGATGACGTGCTACAGACGCGAAATTTAACCGACAGGAAGAAGATGTAGTGATATGCAAATGATTAGCTTTTCAGACCATTCACAAAGGTCGGCCCCGATGGCCACACCTACAACGTGCTGACACGAGGAATGTTTCCAACCGATTTCTCATACACAAACAGCAGTTGACCAGCGTTGCCTGGTGAAACGTTGTTGTGATGCCTCGTGTGAGAAGGAGAAATGCGTACCATCACGTTTCCGACTTTGATAAAGGTCGGATTGTAGCCTATCGCGATTGCGGTTTATCGTATCGCGACATTGCTGCTCGCGTTGGTCGAGATCCAATGACTATTGGCAAACTATGGAATCGGTGGGTTCAGGAGGGTAATACGGAACGCCGTGCTGGATCCCAACGGCCTCGTATCACTAGCAGTCGAGATGACAGGCATCTTATCCGCATGGCTGTAACGGATCGTGCAGCCACGTCTCGATCCCTGAGTCAACAGATGGGGACGTTTGCAAGTCAACAACCATCTGCACCAACAGTTCGACGACGTTCGCAGCAGCATGGACTATCAACTCGGAACCATGGCTGCGTTACCCTTGACGTCATTTTTTCGGATGAATCCAGGTTCTGTTTACAGCATCATGATGGTCGCATCCGTGTTTGGCGACATCGCGGTGAACGCACATTGGAACCGTGCATTCGTCATCACCATACTGGCGTATAACCCCGCGTGATGGTATGGGGTGCCATTGGTTACACGCCTCGGTCACCTCTTGTTTGCATTGATGCCACGTTGAACAGTGGACGTTACATTTCAGATGTGTTACGACCCGTGGCTTTACCCTTCATTCGATCCCTGCGAAACCCTACATTTCAGCAGGATAATGCACGACCGCATGTTGCAGGTCGTGTAAGGGACTTTGTGGATACAGAAAATGCACGACTGCTGCCCTGGCCAGCACATTCTCCAGATCTCTCACCAATTGAGAACGTCTGGTTAATGGTGGCCGAGCAACTGGCTCGTCACAATACGCCAGTCACTACTCTTGACGAACTGTGGTATCGAGTTAAAGCTGTATGGGCAGCTGTACCTGTACACGGCATCCAAGCTCTGTTTGACTCAATGCTCAGGCGTATCAAGGCCGCTATTACGGCCAGAGGTGGTTGTTCTGGATACTGATTTCTGAGGATCTATGCACCCAAATTGCATGAAAATGTAATCACATGTCAGTTCTAGTATAATATGTATTTCTCCAATGAATACCCGTTTATCATGTGCATTTCTTCGCTGGCGGTGGTGTTCTAGCGGTTCTAGGCGCTACAGTCCGGAACCGCGCGACCGCTACGGTCGCAGGTTCGAATCCTGCCTCTGGCATGGATGCGTGTGATGTCCTTAAGTTAATTAGGTTTAAATAGTTCTAAGTTCTAGGGGACTGATGACCTCAGCAGTTAAGTCCCATAGTGCTCAGAGCCATTTTGCAATTCTTCTTGGCGTAGCAATTTTAAATGCCTGTATTGTAAGCAGCGATTCGGGAAGTATCCTCATATGGCGAGAGTTGAGAACACGTAATGCGCACAGGAACATTGTAGAACATGGTCGTTTTGGTCACCCACAAGCGGAATAATATTGCATGAACGTACTGGCCTCCACATCTTTGAGCAGGGTACACTCACTGGTCAACGTTATTGTGAGAACGTACTCCTTCTCCCGTGCGTGTTTTCAAGGGTGCATTCGGCCGTGACTTTGTTTTCATGGCTGACAATGCGCGACCGCATCGACGAGCATGGATGGAGGAGTTCTTGGAAGGGGAGGGGATCTAGCGATTGGATTGGCCTGCCAGTTGCCGCAACTAAATGCCATCGAACACGTGTGGAATGCGTTTGGGAAACGTATTGAAGCACGTCCGCATCCACCAACAACTACTCGCCAGTTGTCCCCCGCACTGACGGAGGAACGGAACGCCCTACCTCAAGAACTCCTTGACAACTTGTGACCAGCAAGTTACTGTCAGTGGTGATCACACACGTTTTTAAGAACCATATCACGCCTTTTGTATCATCCAAGGGTCTATCATAAGTCGGAGTATCTTCGTGTGACTATTGTCTTTGAACAAAAAGTGGCGTTTCCGTTCGTCTCATCGCGTATTCCTTTCAGTGACATTCTGTGCCGTACTGTACTGTAGCAGTTCTTTGTAAGTATCGTCCAAGTTCCATCGAGCTGCGTTACTTCGCAGTGACACACCATGCGAAATTTACTTTCTCTCTTAAAACAGCAGTCTATTGTATTAAATGGCTGATTCAGTACATGGTGCATGGTTCCAGCTGCAGGTTGCCTATCAAACAGCTTTCAGGGGCTACAAATCATGTTTTCTAGTGCTTCATGCAACTATTGACACAATTTAAAATTTGAAATGCTGGCATAATCTACTCATATGAGGTACAACAAAGTAAGACAAGAATTACAGTTAAAAACTGTGCATATGTTTTGAAACAGCTGCGCGCAAATTATCCAGACCACATAGTCCAGTATTTGAAAATGTCAACACTTACGACTTCCAGCAAACTATACACATGATTTCAAACCTCTTCGAAACTTTTCCTTGCTGACACTCCAGGCAAAATAATGAAATGAGAAAAGTTTATTGCTTACTATTGTCCACGCAGCATCGGATATACCGTTTTAATTTATTTCTTTAGAACTGACTTTATTCGTAATACATTTTGCAGACAGTTTCGACATATGACCTGCAAAATCATATCGTTGTATGGCACATAGCTCAGGAGAGATGACGTCATATACATGTAAGATTGGTGAAAATCTAGCTCCTGCTTAAAAAGGGAACGCAAACTACCCGACTATACTCATCCAATGTTTCATTATGAAACGACTCAGCGGCCTACTACAAAATTTAAACTGCGTAGTCAATGCGTCGTTCTGCAGCAACGTTTCAACAAGTTTCCTACTTGTTATCTTCAGGTGACACTTCGCCTGAAGATGACAAGCAGAAAACTTGTTGCTGTAGAACAACGCCTTGGCTCCGCTGATAATCCGGAAAGACTTCATCATCGAGATTCGCCGAGAATTCGCATACAACTTTAAAAATAATAAGAAACCTTTTCTAAACCTGGTCTCACTTACTCCCATTAAAACATTCGTATACTAATCAGGCGTTATGAAGCTGTTTTATACATTGGTGTTCGATTCTTTAAATAATCTGGGATGCGTGGTTTGCTGAGTAGTTTTAATCCACCCTACCTTTGAAGTTCCACACGAAAGCACCAACATAGCCTTTCTCTTCGTAACTGCAACCTCATCCACGACCTATATTCCGTTTCTTGACCCTTGCAGTAAATATCCTATATCGATTTTAGTACCAATTTCCCTCCAGTCTCATAAGAATCCCCCACCGACAAAATGTCACGAATGGCTCACAGCACAAGCCCATACACTGACGAACCTCAACATTACCTGTTTAATAGCGTGATATTCCACCTTTGGAACGAAATACAAAAGTGACTCCATATCCGTTCGACAAGCACTGGCAGGTTTCCGGTGGTATGTGCCCACCAGAACGGAGGTCACGTAATTCCTACAAATGACGGACTGTTGGTTTGTGGGTGCGGAGCTGGCGCTCTATAGCGTCTCATAACTCTTCCATCGGGTTCAGATCAGGCTAATCTGGTAGTCAACATATCAACGTGAGTACTCCTGAAACTACTGTTGCACGATGCTGGTCTCGTGATACAGGCAGTTACTGTGCAGGAGGATCTCATCGCTGGCAGGGAATACATCAAGCATGGAGGGGTACAGATGGTGCGCAGTAAAGTTCACATAGTATACAGCTGCCATGGTGCCTTCTGCTACTGCCACAGGTTCCAGGTCCCATTGAAGTTGAGGCGAAAGTTCCCCATTGCATAATACTACTCCCAGTGAAAGAAAGTGAGGCTTGCGCTATGTTCTTGTAATAGACTACTATGAGGGTGAGTCAAATGAAAACCTTAAATTTGTAATAAAAAATCGAAATTTCACGCCGTTATCCTGTAAGCTGGTAAGCGTGCTACAAACAGCGTGCAGAATGGCCTGTAGGTGGGGGCACAGTGCACTGTCACCAGTGAATCATACACAGATCTCCTAAAAAATCATCTGCGGCCTGCAATCAAATCAAAGTGACGTGGATTGCTGTCAGAAATTGTCCTTTTGCAACATGACGATGCAAGGTCCCACACTGCCAGTACAACAGTTGCAACAATCACAGACCTGCATTTTGAGTGTCTTCCTCATCCACCGTACTCACCAGACCTTGCCCTAAGTGATTTCCATATGTTTGGACCACTCAAAGACGCAATGGGTGGAAAGAAGTACAGTTGTGATGAAGAGGTACGCCACGAGGTGCATGAATGGTTGCGCGGACTACCAAAGAATTTTTTTCTAAAGGAGTTTATGCACTTTGTAAGCGCTGGAGGACTTGCATTGAGCGTGGGGGAGATAACGTTGAAAAGTGATACAGTTTTGTACCACTTCTGCACAATAAATAACATTTATGCCCGCATCTCGTGGTCATGCGGTAGCGTTCTCGCTTCCCACGCCCGGGTTCCCGGGTTCGATTCCCGGCGGGGTCAGGGATTTTCTCTGCCTCGTGATGGCTGGGTGTTGTGTGCTGTCCTTAGGTTAGATAGGTTTAAGTAGTTCTAAGTTCTAGGGGACTGATGACCATAGATGTTAAGTCCCATAGTGCTCAGAGCCATTTGAACCAATATTTAAAAAAATATTTAAGGTTTTCATTTGACTCACCCTCGTATTAATCTTGAAATGTTGTATGGTAATACTGATTAAATTTCTGCAGCTATCGTTGGAAAGTACGAACAATCCACACCATTTTGTCATATTAACAATTTAAAGTTGTGTGCTGTGCATGGAGACTGGACGATAGTAAGTGATGCCGTGTGAGGTGCCTTGAACGATCCACTTCGACAAAATTTAACTAATGGTAATCATTATGTATTTCCTGAAAGTCTGTAAGTGTTTTGAGATTCAGTCAAATGCGTGTGATTTTTTTAGCCTTCGGAGGTGACATTGCTACTTTTTTAGCCTTCTTGGTTTCGAATACATGTTATACAGTTTTGGGTAGCAACAAACCACCTAAAAATAAAAAACATGAAATGTATTGCAACTTGTTTAGGTGTGTATAGTATTTAACAGCTGTTACATTACGGGCAATACATGGAAACCGCCAGGCGCAATGAAGGAAACCGGTCTTTATTAGGCTGATGACACATGTTTTTATGTATCAAACATTTCGTTAACAATAAATAATTAGAACTCCTGTGTTTACTGTAGTGAAACGCAGAAGATAATGTTCACTTTGCACTGAAAGTAAATATGTATTACTATATCCAAGGGTTTATTACACATTTTTTATGTCGCTCAACGGTATCAACCTTCCCCTATAGACGTAAATGGCTTTAATCCTACTTAGATTTGTACTTTTGCACTAAAATGATAAACATTTGCACGACCAAGCATGTAGTACACTTCATGCTAATTTGCCGATTTTGACAATATTACCTCCAATTTAATGGCCAGCTGTGTACAATAAACAACAAATGACTGTCGTTGTGGACACGAATCTCTGCGCAGCCGCGCTATAGTCCCTTGCGATGCCAGCTAAACGAGGACGTTAGACGAGATCTAGTGTTGACGACCTTCTCACCGCTATCACGCTCACTCTTCCATATACTAGTGATCAAAATTTATTTCTCATTACGTTCATATTCACTGTAACCTATTGTCTCAATGTTGTTACAACAAGTCTAGATTACGTTTTATTTCTTTGCTTCCGTAGACATTTTTCTTATTTTTCTTTTTTATTGTAAATTTTAATTCTATCACAGTTATTTTGGGTAAGGTAGGTACTATAATATCAGTTAGAATGTTTTTTGCAATACAAGCTATTGATGATTTCTCGAATGCATATGTACTTATCACGTGTTAGTACACGTCTACAACATAAATTGGAAGGTCTATGGTCCAGTGTTCGAGAGAGCCTTGTGGCCCTTAACTGCTGATCGAAAATATAAATAAATAAATGAAAGTTTGTAACATGACAAAATACACTAGAATTATTTCTGTAATTGTGTTATAAGAAAGGACTTTCACAGCTTTAAATGAAATTTACATGTAAATATTGTCTTGTATGCATGGTGGTTTAGCTGAAAGGAAGAGAAGCGCAGCCACTACTAGTAACATACTTAATTGCAGTTAAGACATAAAAAAGTTTAAACGCATTATTGATTGATCGACGGCATATGTAGACCAGAGCCGGCCGCTGTGGCCGGGCGGTTCAAGGCGCTTCAGTCCGGAACCGCGTTGCTGCTACGGTCGCGGGTTCGAATCCTGCCCCGGGCATGGATGTGTGTGATGTCCTTAGGTTAGTTAAATTTAAGTAGTTCTAAGTCTAGGGGACTGATGACCTCAGATGTTAAGTCCCACAGTGCTCAGAACAATTTAAACCATTTGTAGACCAGAGAACAGTGCAGGACTCATTTTAGTTATTCCACAAGACCTATAAAATTTCGTTTGCAATAGCTGATCCGCTTCTCTCATCCCTTCCGTGAGCTGCCGAAACACATTTCGACTCTGTAGTTAACAAACAGCGAGTAAGGTAAAAATAAAAGTTTACGGTTATCGGCCCGAAAAAATCCGAGTTCGAATTCATGTTTCTTATTCGCTGTTCTGAGTACTAACAGAGCTATGCGAACCGTTCTTCAAAAAACTTTCGACGTGTCGTACAGCTGACTAAATATCCCGCCTGCTCCTGGTGCGAAAAACTCTACTGCAACAATTTAACACTGAAAGACATTTGGATTTAACACAGAGAAGCGCACTTGCTCCGTTACAGTCGGCTGCCTGGGACGCGGCGCGTAGTTCGTGTGCGTTATCGTAGATAGGGGAAGCACGCGGGCCCATTACAACGTTCATTGACCCCTGCCGGTATCTGTCGGCGTCCAACACGCAGGAGAACCGCCATAACGATAACAAATAACGCGGCCCGAAGTAACACAGCAGTTGGGTAGCGGCTCGCTTACCGTTGTAGGGCCTGTTATCCCTCGCCTTTGTTCGCTAAAAATTTAATTCATGTAGTGTTTGAGCTTATTGACATCTCCTCTTCTACGTTTGAACCTCAAGAAGCGTCACAAAATGTTGTACGGTTTTACATTTTTCTTGCATTCTTCAAAAGTAGTATTTCCTAATTAAATAATTACGAGAGTAACTCAACAAACACTCTTTTTAGCCTTGTTTCACAATTTATTATTAACGTTACTGCACAACCTAGGTTTCTGGCTGTAAGCCCGTTTCCAAGTACATTACTGATTCCATAAGATGATAATGCACAGATCACCATGGCGACCAGGCAAAGATAATCGTTTCAACTTTTTGAGGTATCGATTCATAACTTAATGTACAATTACGTCAATGACCATTTTTTAACAAATTACATACATTACTACACACTCACCAAATATACCACAATGACCGGACTGAAGTTATGCATCAGTCAAGATATTTTGAACTATCATGGATTGGATCCTAAAGTTTACTTTAATCCTGAGGTTGTGATCTCATTTAAAAGAGGTGAATAACTGAATTGGGTTTGCTCGTTTAGTAATAGGTGTGTGGGTATAAGCATCCGTTTTTTAATTTCTAAAATTTCTGATTGGTTGCGTTTGGCCCCCTTATCCTTCGTGTGTAGGACCTGTACATCTGTTGTGTATTTGTGGTTATTGTTCAGGCAATGTTCTGCAAAGGCCGAATCAGGCTTCCTCAATCTCCAGCTTCTGTGGTGTTCTTTAAGTCCCACTTTTTGTCTTTTGCCTTGAACAACAAACTACCTATTGTCTGAGAGACATAGAAAAACACAGAGAAACCCTTTGCTTTCAAGATGTTACTTATGCTCTTTGATGTTAAACTGCACCATTTGTTTTCCTGTGTATCTGTGATTTTCATTGGTGACAGTAGGGATCTGTCTTGCTTCTTCATCTTTTTACCTAAAATTTTATCAATGATGTTGGTGTCAAATTCATTCTTTATGGCTATTGTTTTTATTGTATTAAGTTGCTGGTCAAAGTCTTCTTGGGACACAGGGATAGAAAGGAGACCGTGGATCATGTGATGGAATGCTGCATGTGTGTAGGTTGTAGGATGTTGGGCGGAAGCCGGAATGAAAGTGTCTATTGGAATTTTTCCACATACAAAGAATATTATCTACATATCTGTACCAATACACAATATGTTTTGCCAGTGGTTCTCTCTTCAGAAAATCAGTCTCCCACTTGTCCATGAACATTACTGCTAGTAAAGGGGATAAAGGTGGGCCCATTGCCAGACCATCTGCTTGCTGACAATAGCTCCCTTGAAAGCGGAAATAATTTTGATTTAAACAACATTACACTGTACTAACAATGCTCAGCTGCTCTTCTGGAATTATGTTGTGTGAATAAATTGATTGTGACACTATATCTATACAGTCTTTTACTGGAATACATGTGACAAGCTATGCACGTCAAACGAGACTAATTTTGCATTTGTCGGTACCTTAATATCTGTTAACTTTCAGAACATTGCCTGAAGAATAACCACAAATTCACAATAGATGTAGAAGTTCTATACACAGAGGAAAAGGGGGCCAAACTCAACCAATTAGAAATTTTAGAAATTAAAAAAACGGATGCTGATATCCCCACACCTATTATTAAACGAGCTAACCCAATTCAATTATTCACCTCTTTTAGATGAGATCACAACCCCAGGATTGAAGCAATACTTGGGGCCCCAGTCCATCGTAGTTAAAAATATCTTGGCTGATGCATAACTTTAGTTCGGTCATTGTAATATAATTGGTGAATGTGTAATAATGTATGTCATTTGTTAAAAAAAGATGGTCATTGACGTAATTGCCCATTAAGCTACGGATCGATACCTCAAGTTAAACTTGAAATGATTATCTTTGCCTGGTCATCATGCTTATCTGTGCATTATCATCTTTGGGAATCAGTAATGTACTTAAAAATGGGCTTATAACACGAAACCTAGGTTGTGCAGCAACATTAATAATAAATTGTGAAACAAGGCTAAAAACAGTGTTTGTTTAGTTAATTTACGACGTTTCACCAAGAACCCACAGTTGATTTAATTAAAATAATTACGATATACTACCATGGACTTTGAGTTGTGTTTTGCAACATTTATAGTACCAACTTGAATGTTACATATTAGCGTTCGCATCATGTATTTTCTGACTTTCTCGTCAGAAACACCACAGCCAAATACTCCACAAAAACGAGTATGCAGATAATTTCCTCCAATTGCGTAATCCGCCATTTCACCTTCTTTATTCAGTTCTTAACAGCTATTGGCGCATAAATTTAAACAATATGGATGACAAGTACAACTAGCTACAGCACTTTAAATGTCTCTGAGATTTTGTTGCTAGTATTCAAATAACTTTGTGTTTTATTGACCGCTGTGACGTATACTCGGTTTAGTACAAATTTATCTAAAACTTTGATTGAAACGTTCAGTGCTCCACTTCCATAGACCTTTTCTACTACACTGATGCCGTGTACCAAATGTTGCGTTATTAGCTTATTACGACCTAAGTTTTCGGAGGTGGCTTATGCTCAATCTCTTGTATTTGGTAATTACGCACCAAGGTCTAATGGTACCATTCGGACAAGATGCTCACAGAGAGACTACGAGGAGACTGGAGGGAAACTGATTGAGCAAACCTGATGCGATTCATGTATCCATAAGAAGTGCCATGTGTGTAGTCTACAATAGCATTATAGAGAAAGGTCAGTCAGAAAATCTTAAGAGCTTCCGGTCGTATTTAAAGTCCTTGAACGGGTCCAAACCTCCCATTAAAACTATCATATATTCGTCCAGTGTTGAAAATGAAGACAGCACAGAAAAAGCTGAAATATTCCGCATTTAAAAATCTATTCACTCACGATAATACTATCGTTACAACGTTTCACCGTTGTACAGAGTCACAAACGATAGATACTGACGTTAGCACTCTCGGATTGAAAAACAGTTAATGATTCTTAAAGCAAACAAGAGATCAGGCACTGATGAAATTCAGGTTAGGTTTTACATTGAACAGATTGTGGAACTGGCGAGTTTCTTAGGTAATCATCACCTAGAATCTGTTTCCCGCGTGGCCGGACCAGAGCGCAGACCACTCCCGCTTATAGAAAGGATAAAAAGAGCTGACGTTTAGAACTACCGACCTGTATGGCTGAAATCTGTCCCTCGTAGGATCCTAGAGCGTATTCTAAGCTATGATATTCTGGTATTTCTGGAGAAAAACAAGCTGCTCTTAAGAAACAGCACTCGTTTGAAACAGTTTTCTTTTCTTACACGGCTTGTTAAAAACAAAAGACGTGAGCGAACAGGTAGATTCCGCCTTCCTAGTAATCCGAAAGATATTCGACATTCTACATAACCGTCAAATGCCAACCAGTGTACGACCATACGAAGTGTCTTCGCAAACATGCGATGCGTTCAAAAAAAAGTTTTCTTAAATAATTTGAATAATAATGAAGGGAAAACTTTGATTTATTGGAAGGGTTCTGGGAAAATTCAATGTATCTGTGAAGGATATCACGTACCAGGCACTAATACGACAAATTGTGGAGTACTGTTCCAGGGGATGGAATGCGTATCAGGTAGAATTCGCGACAGACATCGAACGCTGCTAGGATCGCTGTTCGGATCATAGCTTGCTGGTATAGCTCACACAAAAGTGAAGCAGTAATTCTCAGAGCACATAAAATTGGAATTCCTGGAAGAAAGATGCAGTAATTTTCGCGAACGCTGGTGCGTAAATTTAAACAACGTGTACACAAAGAACACTGTGCGACCGTTATACTGCCCCGTCGTATATCTCGATTAGGTGTTGTGAGAATAATGTAAGCGGTTAAGGCACTTACAGAGGTATAAAAAAGAATGATTTTCTCTCACTCAATACATTATTATTTTTATTTAGCGTATGTGGTTTTCAAGTACAAATGGTTTCATGTTTAAGTACATACAGACAGATAAAGATAAAATCAACATACATTATAACACATAAATAATGTCTCGTCTTATGGACATTCAATTAAGGATAAAGTAGGCATACACAGGTTGTTACAATAAGGTATCTTGTCACAGATAAAATAAAATTATCGTATAGAAATTGTTGCTATAAGATCATTCAGCAATCACATATATGGAATCTATAGAGTCTCTTTAAAGTTGTATGTCTAGGTTTTCCATCCACTCGACGGCTGCAGGGGAGGCTGCATAAGGTTCTCGAATGGATCCTTTAAACGCACGTTTAGGGCATTCCTGAATGATGTGCTGAATCGTTTGTTCTGGATGTCCACAATCGCACTGTGGTGAATCTCGTATGCCCCATCTACAGAGCATCTCGCCACTTCTGCCACGACCAGTTCTGAGTCTATTGAGTATAACCCAAGTTCTTCTTGGCAGGTCTGTACCAGGTAGGTTTCCACCAGGTGATATTTCATTGCAGTTCTTGGATAGCCCGGTCTGAGACCATTCATTTTTCCATGAATCCATAGCATCGTAAGTCGTAGCCATAAGGTTTTGAGTTGTTCTCCATGGTGGTCTTCTAGATCTTAGTCGGGAAAGATTTGGGGCAATGTCCTGATGGATTGGAAGGTTGGTATTGGAGGAGATTTTACGCCATTCATTAACTAAGGCGGTTTGCCGCCTAAGATGTGGTGGAGCTATACTGCAGAGAACAGGAAGCCAAGGTAGTGGGGTGGATTTAATGATCCCAGTTATGGTTCTCATGGTATTGCTTAGTTGAGTATCCACTTTAGACGTGTGGCTGCTGTTAAGCCAAACAGGGCTGCAATACTCCGCAACAGAGTATACCAGAGATACAGAAGAAATCTTCAGAGTATGTACATCAGCTCCCCAGCTAGTATTGGCGAGCTTTTGAATAATATTATTTCTTCTACGTATCATATCAGCAGTATCTATTAGGTGTGGTTTGAATGTAAGCGATATATCCAATTTAATACCAAGATATTTTGGGTTTGGGTTATGCTTTAACTTTCTACCAGCAAAGGTAACGTCAAGGGATCGGGTTGCCTGTTTGAATGAAACACTGTAACTTCTGACTTTATTGGGTTAGGAATTAATCTCCAAGATCTGAAATATTTACCCATTACTTCGAGATCTTGGTTAAGGGAGTTTTCACACTGTTCAAAACTTTCATGTTGCACAGCCTGGGCCATGTCATCTGCATAACAGAACTTCCACGCATTTGTTGTTGATATGTCGCTTATGTACACATTGAAAAGTAATGGTGCCAATACAGAACCTTGTGGTAAGCCGTTGTTTGAAACAATGGTTCGACTCTTCTTTCCTTCCAGATGAACTTCAAGGGTTCTATTGCTGAGCATATCACTTAGTAATTTGTACAAGGTCTGGCAAGGGATAATCTCAAGTATCTTGCTAAGAAGACCATGCCTCAACACAGTATCGTATGCAGCGGTTAAATCTACAAATGCAAAAGCTGTTTTAAGTTTCCGTTCATAACCGTTCTCGATATGTGTTGTTAAAGCCAGTACTTGGTCGCAACAGTTACGTTGTGGTCGAAAACCAGCCTGCTCGATGGGGATTCTATCATTCAAAGTCGTCCCAATACGATTATACAAGAGTCTCTCCAAGAGTTCGAAGCCGGTGCTCAGGAGAGAGATTGGTCTAAAATGTTCAGGCTTGTCTGGAGTTTTCCCAGGTTTTAATATTGGCAATACTTTAGATATTTTGAATGTATTAGGCACTCGGCCTTCTTCAAGGATGTTATTATAGAAGTTCACGAGCCAGTTGATAACATTTTTCCCACTATACTTAATGAATTCTGGGTATAACTCATCTGGCCCAGCTGCCTTCCTAGTTTTGATGTTCGAGATAGCCGTTTTCAGTTATTCCACTGTGAAAGGTGCTGCAGGATGTGATCTTTCAGTAGCTTGTCTCCACCGTGTTTTAATTAGTTTCTTAATGTTTCTGGCGGTTTTTTTGTCAAGAGGTGCCCTGCACATATTGGCTATACGGCCTGCAATTGCATTGGAAGTGGTTTTTGCTCTTCCACAGGGATTGTATGCACGAGAGCCTAGTTTCCTGAGTAGGACAGAAAGTCTTCCACATTGGTATGACGCACCCTCCACAGTGTCTTGCGCACTAGCTTGAAGCGCATTCAGGGCGTTAAAAAGAAGTATTCCATATTTTGAGCGGTGATAATATGACCCAAAATAAGACAGTAAATATGGGTTCCAATAAAATGCAGGCCTTGAGCTGTGTACACTTGTTCAACTTCGCTATTGTGAAACACATCTTTTCTACTGCAAACTCTCTGCTGGTGTGAACGACCTACAGAATGTAGTAAACAAATGACACAGTGCTCTGTTGTTTCTCATGGATAAAGCAAGCGATAAACACCTCTTGCAAGGAAATTTCACCAACTCCAGCTCATATTTTAAAGAGAAAAAAAGTGCGCTGGCAAGGTATCAGCCTTAGCAATCAGTGCCGCGCGAATATTTTGGCCTGATTCAGATAGCACGCAGTTATGACTTTCAGAATGTACAGCTTTTAAACTACTCGCGAACAAGGTTGATTCTCACTCGCCCCACCTCACTACGGCCACCTAATGCCCGAGCGAGAAATACTGTACAGCATAATGACAACCAGAGGCCCCTATTGCGGTATGTTGAAAGCGAGGGAACAAGACGGAGGAGATGACACATCTGCTAAACCTGTTATAAAATCTTATTCTAAGCAAAAAACAGGTAAGTAATGTGAGTACGGTACATTATTCTGTATGTCAGGCTCACAAACATATACACTATGTGATCAAAAGTATCCGGACACCCCCTAAAACATACGTTTTTCACATTAGCTGCAGTGTGCTGCCACCTACGGCCAGGTACTGCATATCATTAGACATCGTGAGAGAGCAGAATGGGGCGCTACGCGGAACTCGCGGCCTTCGAACGTAGTCAGATGATTGGGTGTCACTTGTGTCATACGTCTGTACGCGATATTTCCACACTCCTAAACATCCCTAGGTCCACTTTTTCCTATGTGATAGTGAAGTGGAAACGTGAAGGGACACGTACAGCACAAAAGCGAACAGACCAACCTCGTCTGTTGACCGACAGAGACAGCCGACAATTGAAGAGGGTCGTAATGTGTAATAGGCAGACATCTATCCAGACCAGCACACAGAAATTCAAGACTGCATCAGGATCCACTGCAAGTACTATGTTAGGTGGTAGGTGAGAAAACTTGGATTTCATGGTCGAGCGGCTGCTCATAAGCCACATATCAAGCCAGTAAATGCCACACGACGCCACGCTTGGTGTAAGGAGCATAAACAATGGACGATGGAATAGTGGAAAAACGTTGTGTGGAGTGACTAATCACGGTACACAATGTGTTGATCCGATGGCAATGTGTGGGTATGGCGAATGCCCGGTGAACGTCATCTGCCAGCGTGTGTAATGCCAACAGTAAAATTCGGAGGCAGTGGTGTTATGGTGTGGTAGTCTTTTCCGTGGAGGGGCTTGCACACCCTGTCATTTTGGTGGCACTATCACAGCACAGGCTTACATTAATGTTTTAAGCACCCTCTTACTTCCCACTGCTGAAGAGCAATTCGGGGATAGCAATTGCATCTTTCAACACGATCGAGGATCTGTTCATAATGCGCGGCCTGTGGCGGAGTGGTTACGCGACAATAACATTCCTGTAGTGGTTCAAATGGCTATGAGCACTATGGGACTTGACTTCTAACTTAGAACTACTTAAACCTAACACACATCCATGCCCGAGGCAGGATTTGAACCTGCGACCGTAGCGGTCACACGGTTCCAGACTGTAGCGCCTAGAACCGCTCGGCCACCCCGGCCGGCTCCTATAGTGGATTGGCCTGCATGGAGTCCTGAGATGACTCCTACAGAACACCTTTCGGATGTTTTGGAACGTTGACTTCGAGTCCGGGCCTCACCGACCGACACCGATACTTCACCTCAGTGCAGCACTCCGTGAAGAATGGGCTGTCATTCCTCAAGAAACCTTCCAGCACCTGATTGAACATATGCCTGCGAGAGTGGGAGCTGTCATCAAGGCTAAGGATGGGTCAACACCATACTGAATTCCAGCATTACCGATGTCGGGCGCCACGAACTTGTAAGTCATTTTCAGCCAGGTGTCCGGATACTTTTGATCACATACTGTACGTTTTATATTATCTAACAATATTCTCCATTGATATTTTACAGCCATTTAGATGCCTCAAAAGAAAAATGACTAAACCGAAGCACCTTAATAGTTAGTATGAAGTGAAATTAATTATTTTCGATTTACAATATAATCATGGCATTCACGTTGGGGAACAGCGCATCTCCTGCATGTAAACTTCACTTTAATGTAGTCAGCTTCAAATCCCGAAGAAATTTACGCTTAACAGTAGTGTTAATAATGAAATAGCGCTCCGCTGCTTGTTTAATGTCACATCATTCCCTTGCCGCGTGAGGTAGCCGCGTGGTCTATGGTGCCTTGTCGCGGTTCGCGCGGCTCCCTCAGTCGGGGGTTTGAGTCCTCCCTCGGGCATGGATGTGTGTGTTGTCCTTAGCGTAAGTTAGTTTAAGTTAGATTTAAGTAGTGTTCAAGCTTAGGGACCGATGCCCACAGCAGTTTGGTCCCATAGGATCTTACCACAAATTTCCAGAAATCATTCACTTCATTAATTTTCAATGCATTTGTGAATCACAACATAAAATTTTTCCCGAGGGCATGCAGCTTTACTGTATGGTTAAATGATGACGGCGTCCTCTTGGGTAAAATATTCCGGAGGTAAAATAGTCCCCCATTCGGATCTCCGGGCGGGGACTACTCAAGAGGACGTTCTTATTAGAAGAAAGAAAACTGGCATTCTACGGATCGGAGGGTGGAACATCAGATCCCTTAATCGGGTAGGTAGGTTAGAAAATTTAAAAAGGGAAATGGATAGGTTAAAGTTAGATATAGTAGGAATTAGTGAAGTTCGGTGGCAGGAGGAACAAGGCTTTTGGTCAGGTGAATACAGGGTTATAAGTACAAAATCTAATAGGGGTAATGCACGAGTAGGTTTAATAATGAATAAAAAATAGGAGTGCGGGTAAGCTACTACAAACAGCATAGTGAACGCATTATTGTGGCCAAGATAGATAGGAAGCCCACGCCTACCACAGTAGTACAAGTTTATATGCCAACTAGCTCTGCAGATGACGAAGAAATTGATGAAATGTATGATGAGATAAAAGAAATTATTCAGATAGTGAAGGAAGACGAAAATTTAAAAGTCATGGGTGACTGGAACTCGATAGTACGAAAAGGGAGAGAAGGAAACGTAGTAGGTGAATATGGATTGGGGGGGAGAAATGAAAGAGGAAGCTGCCTGGTAAAATTTTGCACAGAACATAACTTAATCATAGCTAACACTTGATTCAGGAATCATGAAAGAAGATTGTATACATGGAAGAAGCCTGGAGATACTGACAGGTTTCAGATAGATTATATAATGGTAAAACAGAGATTTAGGAACCAGGTTTTAAATTGTAAGACATTTCCAGGGGCAGATGTGACTCTGACCACAATCTGTTGGTTATGAACTGTAGATTAAAACTGAAGAAACTGCAAAAAGGTGGGAATTTAAGGAGATGGGACCTAGATAAACTGACTAAACCAGAGGTTGTACAGAGTTTCAGGGAGAGCATAAGGGAACAATTGACAGGAATGGGGGAAAGAAATACAGTAGAAGAAGAATGGGGTGCTTTGAGGGATGAAACAGTGAAGGGAGCAGAGGATCAAGTAGGTAAAAAGACGAGGGCTAACAGAAATCTTTGGGTGACAGAAGAAATATTGAATTTAATTGATGAAAGAAGAAAATATAAAAATGCAGTAAATGAAGCAGGCAAAAAGGAATACAAACGTCTCAAAAATGAGATCGACAGGAAGTGCAAAATGGCTAAGGAGGCATGGCTAGAGGACAAATGTAAGGATGTAGAGGCTTTTCTCACAAGGGGTAAGATAGATACTGCCTACAGGAAAATTAAGGAGACCTTTGATGAAAAGAGAACCACTTGCATGAATATCAAGAGCTCAGATGGAAACCCAGTTCTAAGCAAAGAAGGGAAAGCAGAAAGGTGGAAGTACATAGAGAGTCTATACAAGGGCGATGTACTTCAGGGCAATATTATGGAAATGGAAGAGGATGTAGATGAAGATGAAATGGAAGATATGACACTGCGTGAAGAATTTGACAGAGCACTGAAAGACCTAAGTCGAAACAAGGCCCCGGGAGTAGACAACATTCCATTAGAACTGCTGACAGCCTTGGGAGAGCCAGTCCTGACAAAACTCTACCATCTGGTGAGCAAAGTGTATGAGACAGGCGAAATACCCTCAGACTTCAAGAAGAATATAATAATTCCAATCCCAAAGAAAGCAGGTGTTGACAGATGTGAAAATTACCGTACTATCTGTTTAATAAGTCACGACTGCAAAATACTAACGCGAATTCTTTACAGTCGAATGGAATAACTGGTAGAAGCCGACCTCGGGGAAGATCAGTCGGGATTCCGTAAAAATATTGGAACACATGAGGCAATACTGACCCTACGACTTATTTTAGAAGCTAGATTAAGAAAAGGCAAACCTACGTTTCTAGCATTTGTAGACTTAGAGAAAGCTTTTGGCAATGTTAACTGGAATACTCTCTTTCAAATTCTGAAGGTGGCAGGGGTAAAATGCAGGGAGCGAAAGGCTATTTACAATTTGTACAGAAACCAGATGGCAGTTATAAGAGTCGACGGGCACGAAAGGGAAGCAGTGGTTGGGAAGGGAGTGAGACAGGGCTGTAGCCTCTCCCCAATGTTATTCAATCTGTATATTGAGCAAGCAGTAAAGGAAACAAAAGAAAAATTCGGAGTAGATATTAAAATCCATGGAGAAGAAATAAAAACTTTGAGGTTCGCCGATGATATTGGAATTCTGTCAGAGACAGCAAATGACTTGGAAGAGCAGTTGAATGGAATTGACAGTGTCTTGAAGGGAGGGTATAAGATGAACATCAACAAAAGCAAAACGAGGATAATGGAATATAGTCGAATTAAATCGGGTGACGCTGAGGGAAATAGATTAGGAAATGAGACACTTAAAGTAGTAAAGGAGTTTTGCTATTTGGGGAGCAAAATAACTGATGATGGTCGAAGTAGAGAGGATATAAAATGTAGACTCGCAATGGCAAGGAAAGCTTTTCTGAAGAAGAGAAATTTGTTAACATCGAGTATAGATTTAAGTGTCAGGAAGTCGTTTCTGAAAGTATTTGTATGGAGTGTAGCCATGTATGGAAGTGAAGCGTGGACGATACATAGTTTGGACAAGAAGAGAATAGAAGCTTTTGAAATGTGGTGCTACAGAAGAATGCTGAAGATTGGACGGGTAGATCATATAACTAATGAGGAGGTATTGAATAGGATTGGGCAAAGGAGAAGTTTGTGGCACAACTTGACTAGAAGAAGGGATCGGTTGGTAGGACATGTTCTGAGGCATCAAGGGATTACCAATTTAGTATTGGAGGGCAGTGTGGAGGGTAAAAATAGTGGAGGGAGACCAAGAGATGAATACACTAAACAGATTCAGAAGGATGTAGGTTGCAGTAGGTACTGGGAGATGAAGAAGCTTGCACAGGATAGAGCAGCATGGCGAGCTGCATCAAACCAGTCTCAGGACTGAAGTCCACAACAACAACATCACGTCATTGACTGGGCGTGCGAGCTATAGTCTAATATGACACGAAACTTTTCTTTTGTTTGCACCGTTTTACCATTCTGAATTTATGATTTGTACCATCAACAGTGACAAGATAGTACATTTCAATGTATTTCATCATATGTGTGAACTAGTAGTCATTAATGTTGTCTACATTTTATATGTCATACTTAATTTTCATACTTTATGGCGACTTCCCCGATATCTACATCTACATCTACATCTATACTCCGCGAGCCACCTTACGGTGTGTGGCGGAGGGTACTTATTGTACCACTATCTGATCCCCCCTTCCCTGTTCCATTCACGAATTGTGCGTGGGAAGAACGACTGCTTGTAAGTCTCCGTATTTGCTCTAATTTCTCGGATCTTTTCGTTGTGATCATTACGCGAGATATATGTGGGCGGTAGTAATATGTTGCCCATCTCTTCCCGGAATGTGCTCTCTCGTAATTTCGATAATAAACCTCTCCGTATTGCGTAACGCCTTTCTTGAAGTGTCCGCCACTGGAGCTTGTTCAGCATCTCCGTATCGCTCTCGCGCTGACTAAATGTCCCCATGACGAATCGCGCTGCTTTTCGCTGGATCATGTCTATCTCTTCTATTAATCCAACCTGGTAAGGGTCCCATACTGATGAGCAATACTCAAGAATCGGACGAACAAGCGTTTTGTAAGCTACTTCTTTCGTCGATGAGTCACATTTTCTTAGAATTCTTCCTATGAATCTCAACCTGGCGCCTGCTTTTCCCACTATTTGTTTTATGTGATCATTCCACTTCAGATCGCTCCGGATAGTAACTCCTAAGTATTTTACGGTCGTTACCGCTTCCAATGATTTACCACCTATGGCATAATCGTACTGGAATGGATTTCTGCCCCTATGTATGCGCATTATATTACATTTATCTACGTTTAGGGAAAGCTGCCAGCTGTCGCACCATGCATTAATCCTCTGCAGGTCCTCCTGGAGTACGTACGAGTCTTCTGATGTTGCTACTTTCTTGTAGACAACCGTGTGATCTGCAAATAGCCTCACGGAGCTACCGATGTTGTCAACTAAGTCATTTATGTATATTGTAAACAATAAAGGTCCTATCACGCTTCCCTGCGATACTCCCGAAATTACCTCTACATCTGCAGATTTTGAACCGTTAAGAATGACATGTTGTGTTCTTTCTTCTAGGAAATCCTTTCAGTTTACGAATATGTTTATTAGCAGCTGTGACGAGAGACGCTCTAAAATGGTTCAAATGGCCCTGAGCACTATGGGACTTAACTTCTAAGGTCATCAGTCCCCTAGAACTGAGAATTACTTAAACCTAACTAACCTAAGGACATCACACACATCCATGCCCGAGGCAGGATTCGAACCTGCGACAGTAGCGGTCGCGCGGTTCCAGACTGTAGCGCCTAGAACCCCTCGGCCACCCCGGCCGGCTGAGAGACGCTCTGTATACATATACTAATATATGTATAAACATAATATATGTATAAACACAATTGCTTTTCTGATAGATTGTCTTCTTTGTACGGTACTTTTAAAAATGGATAGTGCTGGAACGCGTCAGAAATAATAACGTAATTGTGGTGAAGGCGAACATATATTTCAGTTATACAAGTACGTCTGTGGCCACTGCATCTCATTTGCGTTTATACAGTATATTAATAAAGAATCCTGCTGAACATCTAGTCCCTAGTCATTTCGAAAACTGGACAATCTGAAGACTTCAGACAGGAACAACACGACACAAAGAAAATCCTGTGAAATGACGATACTCAATACTGTCTTTCTTGTGAGACTGTGATGAGGCCGATACAACTCAACACGTATTTTGTTTCCCATACATAGCAGCCTCGGGAACCCTTGTGTTAGATTCCTAATGCAATTTACATATCCCTCTGCTGGACTAAACTAATCCAAATAACAGACACTATTTTGCGATATACTAGCTATTTTGTAACGTGTTTTCTGTGTTGTAAGTCCCATAAACGTTGAGCAGTTCGATTCGAACAGCTTAGTCTTCTTTTTCCTTTATTTTTACTTTTAGTTTGAAGCTTCTGATACGAACAAAATAAAATTCAATCTCAATTTATTTTTTTTAAAAGTCGTATTCATTGCTTTGTAACACTGATAACGTTCTCTCCACTTAAGCGACCATACAAAACAGCAAATACGTCTCAGGATACGAAAATCCGTGCATTTAATTTCATGTGATACGACCTTTTTTTAGTTTCTCATAGCCAAAACGTATTTTGAAAAATTCGAAAGTGGAACTACTGAATCCGCAATTTCACTTTTATTTGTGAGAGTATGTTTTTCATCTGCAAATTTCTGGTTTATTTTCTGAAGCATCGACTTTTCTCAAAGAAGAATGTCTCCCGCCTACAATAGCGTAATGGTTTTGAAATGTAATTTTGTTCCTTACCACTTTACATTGCCCTGAGGAATTTAACTTCGTGCTTGAGTACTCTACAGAGATATTTTCTGTTGCTCTTGTTAAATTTTACGTGTAGTGTAACGACGATAACAGTGGGTAAAAAGTAAAAGAAAGATTTGGCCTTAACATCCATTTGAAGACAACGTCACAAGATACCCTAGTCATGCTCTGAATGGCGAAGGAAATCGGCTACATCCTTTTCAAAGGAACCATCGTGGTATTTGCCTTAAACTAATTAGGGAAACCAGGGAATATGTAAACCTGGAATGTCGGACGGTTAAAGTCAAGGCACGTGGATTACTGTTAAGATTTTTGAATTCGAGTGGCAGCTTATTGAAAATGGATGCATCGGTATACTGCACACCTTTTTGCACAAGAGTTAAGGAAGTCCGATCCAAATGCAGGTTTGATTTCTGCGATTATTAACAGAGTGAAAGCTGCTTATTCTTGGGAATAAACTAATAATGGTAAGAAGAAACGACAATAAGGAATATACATGTTGAGAGGCCAATGGCAAAATACCCAGACTCGTGAAAAGAGGTCGACAAGAGGTTCGTGAATTCACACCACTTATTGCCCGAACTGCCCGTTTCTGCCCAAAAATATCCTTGTAGAATGGGAAGAATTACCCCAATATGTAATACCATACGACATATGCGAATTAAAATTAGCAAAGTAGACTAATTTTCGTGTCGAAGTATCGCTCACTTCTGATACCGTTCGAATAGTAAAAATGGCAGTATTAAGTCTTAGAACAACATCCTGAACGTGGGCTTTCCACGACAGCTTACTGTCTATTTGAACACCTAGAAATTTGAACTGTTCAGTTCCACTAATCATATGCCAGTTCTGTGAAATTAAAACGTCAGGATTTGTTGAATTGTGTGTTAGAAACTGTAAAAAACGAGTCTTACTGTGATTTAACGTTAGTTTATTTTCTACAAGCCATGAACTGAGATCATGTACTGCACTATTTGAAACCGAGCCAATGTTGCACACAACATCCTTTACTACCAAGCTAGTGTCGTCAGCAAACAGAAATATTTTAGAGTTACCCGTAATACTAGAGGGCTTATCATTTATATAAATAAGGAACAGGAGTGGCCCCAACACTGATCACTGGGGTAACCCCCACTTGACAGTACCCCACTCAGATCCCATATCAGAGCCGTTATCAACATAGTGAATAATGACCTTTTGCTGCCTGTTGCTAAAGTAAGAGGTGAACCAACTGTGAGTGTTCTACTTAAATGCGAGTTGGTATATGGAAGATTCAGAGATACACTGAGAAGAACAGTGTAGCATCCAACAGTCATGGTCGGATGTCAATGAAACTTCGCACACTTATATACCATTGGCTGTTAGGTAAATGATTAGAGTTGCAATTCCCTGTGACAGAACGGCCACCAGAGTGCACTAGCGCTATTCGTGTGTAATGTTGTTACCAGGCCTGGTGGAGTATACAAGGGGCGTGAACAGTGTCAGATGTTGAGTGACGACTGTGAAAGTCACGTATACATCGCTTACTCAGGTTAGACAGCGTTATCAGTACCTGGCAGAGTTTGAAAGGGGCTTTATTGTGGGTCTCCATTGTGCCGTCTGGCTGAATCGCGCAATATCTAAATTTGTGGGGCATTAGGATGTTACTGTGACCCTCTGTTGGACTGCAGGGGAAGGTGAGGGCCGGCACATTCGCCGTCGACGTTCTGCTCAACCTCTTCTGCCCACCAGAAGGTAGGATTGCCATACTGTGCACCTAGCACATGGCAAACGTCTCAGGCCTGCGCGTGGCATCAGTGAGCAAGTGATGGACTGCCAGCAACATTCAGTGTCGTACGACACCATGAGTCGCAGGGAAGCAGCACCATCGCAGGGAAGCAACACCCAATCTAAAGAATTAGCGTCCCATGCATAGGCTGCCGTTAACACCAAAACAGAAACGACTGCATTTGGCGTGGTGCCGTGACGGTGAGGGGAGGGGGGGGGGGCATGAGCTGCTGATGAATGGCGTCGCCGCACTGTGTTCAGCGATAAACTGCTATTCTGTGCTATCCCGGACGACCATCGCAGGCGAATATGGCGGCGGCCAGGAGGGAAGTACTTCTCTTCCAATGTTCTGGAGAGATAAGGCGGTGTTATTCCTGGCGTCCTGGTATGGCGAGCCATTGGGTATGACCTCACGCCACGGCTGGTACTGATCGAAGGAACTGTGCTGGCACAACAGTCCGGCACAGACATCCTGCGTCCTCATTTGTTACCTCTCATACGAAAGTATGGTGGTGGCATTTTTCAGTAGGAACAGTGCTCGTCGCCACATGCCACTGTCTGCGTGAACCCCCGTGGCCAACATGATCCCAGACCCGTCTCTGATGCCATTATCCAGGATATCAAAGACCACTTACAATTGTTGGCCACCTTCCTGAGAAGAGGATATAATGGCTTTATGACTCCTCTCCCAACCGAATCAATGTACACATCCAGGCTAGGGGACACGCAACGTCATACTGTGAAGTGGGGTGATATTGCCAAGTTCGTTGTAAATCTGACACGATTCTATAATGACTGAAGTAGAGTCATGTCCCTTTCAGCCCGAGAAGTTTCATTTTGTTTTCTCTTCCCCTTCTGGGTTCTTCACTTGTGTGTCAGTGTACAGGGTTATTACAAATGATTGAAGCGATTTCAAAGCTCTACAATAACTTTATTATTTGAGATATTTTCACAATGCTTTGCACACACATACAAAAACTCAAAAAGTTTTTTTAGGCATTCACAAATGTTCGATATGTGCCCCTTTAGTGATTCGGCAAACATCAAGCCGATAATCAAGTTTGTCCCACACTCTGCGCAGCATGTCCCCATCAATGAGTTCGAAAGCATCGTTGATGCGAGCTCGCAGTTCTGGCACGTTTCTTGGTAGAGGAGGTTTAAACAATGAATCTTTCACATAACCCCACAGAAATAAATCGCATGGAGTTAAGTCAGGAGAGCGTGGAGGCCATGACATGAATTGCTGATCATGATCTCCACCACGACCGATCCATCGGTTTTCCAATCTCCTGTTTAAGAAATGCCGAACATCATGATGGAAGTGCGGTGGAGCACATCCTGTTGAAAGATGAAGTCGACGCTGTCGGTCTCCAGTTGCGGCATGAGCCAATTTTCCAGCATGTCCAGGTACACGTGTCCTGTAACGTTTTTTTCGCAGAAGAAAAAGGGGCCGTAAACTTTAAGCCGTGAGATTGCACAAAACAGGTTAACTTTTGGTGAATTGTGAATTTGCTGCACGAATGCGTGTGGATGCTCTACCGCCCAGATTCGCACATTGTGTCTGTTCACTTCACCATTAATAAAAATTGTTGCTTCATCACTGAAAACAAGTTTCGCACTGAACGCATCCTCTTCCATGAGCTGTTGCAACCGCGCCGAAAATTCAAAGCGTTTGACTTTGTCATCGGGTGTCAGGGCTTGTAGCAATTGTAAACGGTATGGCTTCCGCTTTAGCCTTTTCCGTAAGATTTTCCAAACTGTCGGCTGTGGTACGTTTAGCTCCCTGCTTGCTTTATTCGTCGACTTCCGGGGGCTACACGTGAAACTTGCCCGCACGCGTTCAACCGTTTCTTCGCTCACTGCAGGTCGACCCGTTGATTTCCCCTTACAGAGGCATCCAGAAGCTTTAAACTGCGCATACCATCGCCGAATGGAGTTAGTAGTTGGTAGATCTTTGTTGAACTTCGTCCTGAAGTGTCGTTGCACTGTTTTGACTGACTGATGTGAGTGCATTTCAAGCACGACATACGCTTTCTCGGCTCCTGTCGCCATTTTGTCTCACTGCGCTCTCGAGCGCTCTGGCGGCAGAAACCTGAGTGCGGCTTCAGCCGAACAAAACTTTATGAGTTTTTCTACGTATCTGTAGTGTGTCGTGACCATATGCCAATGAATGGAGCTACAGTGAATTTATGAAATCGCTTCAATCATTTGTAATAGCCCTGTATATCAATTAAACTTATTGCTCTTACCCAGCTCTTATTCTGCAACGTCACTTTCAAGAATTACAAAATTCCCAAAGCTTATGCCACTTTTGAAACCTTCTTTCTGTATTAGATGAGCGCCCTTCGGCTTGATGTACGTCTTAGGGAGGAGCAAAGTGACACGGACGTATAATGAATACGGAAAGGGGTGGGGGAACTGTCGTCTTGTTTTTATTGTTAGTCAAAAACTCGCGAATAATGGTGGCCGTATTTGGTTGTGCATTGTCACGGTAGAGTACCTTGACATTCGCGTGCCACTTTTGTGCACATTTTTACCTTATGCATTCCTTCGAGCGTCTTAGAAAATCTCGACAGAACCCTTTATTGACCCGTTTTATGGGTATTAGGCTGTGGTCGACGTGATATTTCTCTGTCTAACGTTTCGTCTTCCAATCTTAGAGACATCACCACAGGCTATAACGACACTGAAAGCAGTTGCAACCTCAACGAACTAAGCAAGGGAAGCTTTAGGCAGAAAATATGCCTTCGGTCACGGCCTAATGCCCATGAAACAAAAACCACCAAAAACGCAAAAATTGGCCGCGAGAGGCGGCGTGTCATGACTCTTAATTGACCGTCTGACGAGGAGTGACGAATGATTTATGAACAATCCGGCCAATATAAAAATGGTAAACAAGGATTTAATATTATTCTTGCCGAACTTTTTTGGCTGGACTCTTCCAATGCGACGACTGGTGCTTAGTTTCAAAGTCACAGCCGACTTTCGTCACCAACGACAACCTTTGCAAGAGCGTAGCAATCGTCATGAAACAGTTACTTTAAGTCTCCTGCAGACGTTCATCCGACGTTGTTTCTAGTCGTCTTGAAGTAGTCGTGGGACAATTTCGCCGCAGCGTTTTTCTTGTTAAATTCTTCAGACAGAATACTTCACATATACCACAATCAATTCCAGATGTGTTGCAGATGTCTTGGATGGTGCGTCTACGAAGTTGCAGAATCAGATCCCTCACACTCTGAACATTTTCTGGTGTGGTGCCAGTTCGCAGCAGACGAGAAGGGCCGTCATCATCGGTCGACATTCTTTAATTTTTGAAACACTCGTACCAGTCGTAAGTTTGTGTGTGATCCTAAGTGTTGCGTCAGCTTGCTTCAACATTTGGCGCGTACTGCAGCGGTTTTCCTTAGTTTAAAACAAAACTTTACACAGACACACTTCTTTTCTAAGTCATCCGCAGCAAAAATGTAGAGTTCCAAAAAAAAAAAAAAAAAAATGGCTCTGAGCACTATGGGACATAACATCTGTGGTCATCAGTCCCCTAGAACTTAGAACTACTTAAACCTAACTAACCTAAGGACATCACACACATCCATGCCCGAGGCAGGATTCGAACCTGCAACCGTAGCAGTCCCGCGGTTCCGGACTGAGCGCCTAGAACCGCACGGCTACCGCGGCCGGCAAACTGTAGAGTTTCTTGAGTGAATAAAATGTTGCACTTGCCTGATGGTGGCCCAGAAAGATGAAAACTAGCTCACAACAAAAAGTAAAACTAATGTTATTTGGGAACATTAGGAGTGTGTGTTTTAGTTTTTTATTGTAATTAAAGATTTGTCTAAGGAATAGAAGCAGTCACTGTATTATTGGACTTTTAAAGTCATTGACAACTTTAGTAATTCACTTTCGTTAAGATAAATTTTGCACAATAACAATGACTGGTTTAAATTGCACCTATGAAACTGTGCTACCTAATTCAGTAAATAACTACGAAATAGTTTGAATGCATTTTTTTCTCTGGAGCCATAGAATTAAAGATATAGTCGAACTAAGATTCTATAGTGACCTATAGATCATGGTATGTCATTTCCATTTCTACATTTTTTTACTCTGCTCTCATTTACTATCTGCAGCTACGCAGTTAATTGTGTTGACTGGTTTATGAGAGAACTGTTTGCAACAATTCGGTGATAGTTTAAATGGTGCATTAGCCTTGAATGTTGGTTCGCTGTCAAATTAGGAGAGTTCTCTTTGTGAGTGATGGACTGTAGAGCAGCATACGGCGCTGTGTTAAGGGTCCCTGTATTTTTAATGGACCGGTAACGAATTCAGAAACGTATGTGTAACAGCTAAATTGACTATTACGATAAAATATTTATTTGGTTTGGGTATTGCAGTCTGAGAATGGTATTGCTGAAATAAACTGTAATACCCCATTGTGGGTGATGCACGCACAAGAGGAGAAGGTGCCTAAGCTGTCAAGAGCAACAGAACTTTATTACTAACAGTGAAAGTACACATTAACTTTATCATCTGAAACACCTTACTGGCCGAGCGGTTCTAGGCGCTACAGTCTGGAACCGCGCGACCGCTACGGTCGCAGGTTCGAATCCTGCTTCGGGCATGGATGTGTGTGATGTCCTTAGGTTAGTTAGGTTTAAGTAGTTCTAAGTTATAGGGGACTGATGACCTCAGAACTTAAGTCCCATAGTGCTCAGACCCGTTTGAACCATTTTTGAATCACCTTGCGGGTAAAGGCAACGTAAAGATCGTTTTGATCTGATGAAAGTTTGTCATTAACGCAATAAGATGTCTTGAAAATATAAGCTGAGAACACTGTCGGTCATTCTCCATAGACGGCACTGCGCGATGTCTCTGGTTTCGCTGGAAAGTGCGCTTTGATGAGTAGACTGGCTACACTGCCGAATGTTGAGTCGAGACTGGAAATCACACTAGCTGGTGAGATGTTGGCCACTGTCCTATAAGGCCGCCCGGCGGCGGAAGATAAGCAGTGGCTGTAGTCTTACATGGCTCGCAGAGCCAAACTAGTGTCAGCTGTATTGGGCACGTGCGGCGCTTGTTGCAGGAAGGCTGACCTGAGATTGAGTTGCAGGTGCCTTGACTTAGCGGCAACACGCAATCCTCTGTTGTGTGGCGTGTAGCTGGACGACAAGGCGCCAGCCGGACCCTACATAAACGAGATTTGACTTGTGTTAGACCCCTACGTCCTACGCAAATAATAATAATAATAATAATAAAACACTGATTGAATCCGTAGATGTGACGTAAATGCAAAGACAAGCAAATAATTACAATTTCTGAAAAATTGAATGATTTATTGAAGACAAAAAGATTTATAAATCGTGCAAGTCAGTAACGAGTTAGTCCAGCTCTAGCCCTTATAGAGGCAGTTATTCAGCGCAGCATTGATTGATAGAGTTGTTGGATGTCCTCCTGAGGCATATCGTGCCAAATTCTGCCCAACTGGCGCCTTACATCGTCAAAACCCCGAGCTGGTTGGAGAGAACTGCCCAGAATGCTTCAAACGTTCTCAATTGGGGAGAGTTTTGACGAGCTAGCTGGCCAATGTGGAGTTTAGCAAGCACGAAGGCAAGCAGTAGAGACTCTCGCCGTGTGTGGTCGGGCACTATCTTGCTGAAATGTAGGCCCTGGATGGTTGGCCATGAATCACAACAAAACAGGGCGTAGAATATCGTCGACGTACCGCGGTGCTATAAGGCTGCCACGTATAACAGTATGAAAATAAATGGCATCCCAGACCATCGCGCCTGGTTGTCGGGTTGTATGGCGGGCAATAGTCACTGGTGACTGTTCCACTCTAAGCAATGAGCTTCCAGGCTGAAGACGTGTCTGGACATGAACATCAAGTCTAACGAATTTCCTTTCAAGTCAGATAATTCTTTCGTGGCACATAGGTGTTCTTTGTCTTAGAGTTTAGTATTTGAGACAAAGCTGATGATCGTAACTGACATCTCTCCCCTACGATTTAATGACTCCCACGCTAGAGATGGAGTCAGTGAATGTTTAGCGGTGTACGTAATTCTCTGGCATCATGAATAAAAGAAAAAGACGCAAGTGAATTGATAAGTGAAGTATATATCGAGCTGGTGGTTTGCCACTTACTCATTATACACGATAACAGCGTGATAGGTGTTTATGGCATTCAAGTGTAACTGCTAACCAGATGAAAAATCTAATTTTGAATTACACCTGTCATGGGGATAGAACGCCAAGGTCGTCAGCAGGCTCTCAATCTGGAATATAGAATGCTGAATTAGAAGAAAACTGGGTGCTGGTTGTATTACCTCCGACCCACTACGTTCCACACACATAACCTCTACAAATTACAACTGAACGTTCTCTCATTCAACAAATTATCATATTCTTTCATTACATTCGTAATAATCATGTGGAAAACAGGAGATTTGCAAGGTGGAAAGACCAACACAAGAAGATAAATGTTATACGAGGGTGAGTCGAATGAAAACCTTATATATTTATTTAAATATTATTTATTGCGCAGAAGTGGTACAAAGCTATACGCCTCTTCAACATAATGTCCCCCATGCTCAACGAAAGTCCTCCAGTGCTTACGAAGTGCATAAATTCCTTTAGAAAAATATTCTTTTGGTAGTTCGCCCAACCACTCATGCCCCGCGTGGCGTACCTCTTCATCAGAACGGAACTTCTTTCCTCCCATTGTGTCTTTGAGTGGTCCAGATATATGGAAATCACTTGGGGCAAGGTCTGGTGAGGATGGTGGATGAGGAAGACACTCAAAATGCAGGTCTGTGATTGTTGCAAGTGTTGGACGGGCAGTGAGGGGCCTTGCATTGTCATGTTGCAAAAGGACACCTGCTGACAGCAATCCACGTCGCTTTGATTTGATTGCAGGCCGCAGATGATTTTTTAGGAGATCTGTGTACGATGCACTGGTGACAGTGGTCCCTCTAGGCATGTAATGCTCCAAAATGACGCCTTTTTCGTCCCAAAAGAGAGTCAGCATAACCTTCCCTGCTGATGGTTCTGTTCTAAACTTCTTTGGTTTTGGTGATGAGGAATGGCGCTATTCCTTGCTCGCTCTCTTCGTTTACGGTTGATGGAAGTGAACCCAGGTTTCGTCCCCAGTAACGATTCTTGCAAGGAAGCCATCACCTTCCCGTTCAAAGCGCCGAAGAAGTTCTTCACAAGCATCAACACTTCGTTCTCTCATTTCAGGAGTCAGCTGCCGTGGCACCCATCTTGCAGACACTTTGTGAAACTGGAGCACATCATGCACTATGTGGTGTGTTGACCCATGACTAATCTGTATACATGCTGCAGTGTCATTCATTGTCACTCGGCGGTTTTCCTTCACTATGGCTTCAACTGCTGCAATGTTCTGTGGAGTGACAACTCGTTGTGCCTGACCTGGACGAGGAGCATCTACCACTGAATTCACACCATTTGTGAACTTTCTACTCCATTCGTAGACTCACTGCTGTGACAAACATGCATCACCGAACTGAACCTTCATTCGTCGACGAATTTCAATAGGTTTCACACCTTCACTACGCAAAAACCGAATAACAGAACGCTGTTCTTCCCTGGTGCAAGTAGCAAGTGGGGCGGCCATCTTTATACTGATACTGCGACGGTATGTGTGCATCTGCACTATGCTGCCACCTACAGGCCATTCTGCCCGCTGTTTGTAGCACGCTTATCAACTTACAGGATAACGGCGCGAAATTTCTATTTGTTATTACAAATTTAAGGTTTTTATTTGATTCACCCTCGTATTTGTTGTTGTGGCCTACAGTCATATGACTGGTTTGATGTAGCTCTCCGTACTGGTATATTATGTGCAAGCGCTTTCATCTCTGCACAACTACTACTACCTACATCCGTTTAAATCTATTCACTATATTCAGGCCTTCGTTCTCCTCCACAATCTCCACCCCCCCCCCCCCCCCCCACACACACACATTTCCTATCATTTGAAATTAACGATACTGTTATCTGTCAACGGAACCTTCTTTTAGTCAAGCTGTGTACGAATCTCTTCTTTCCCCAATTCGATTTAGAGCCTCAGAGCAACGTTAACGAACCACAACAGGTCAACAGGTGCTGTGTGCAACTTGTGTGTTGTTGTTGTGGTCTTCAGTCCTGAGACTGGTTTGATGCAGCTCTCCATGCTACTCTATCCTGTGCAAGCTTCTTCATCTCCCAGTACCTACTGCAGCCTACATCCTTCTGAATCTGCTTAGTGTATTCGTCTCTTGGTCTCCCTCTACGATTTTTACCCTCCACGCTGCCCTCCAATACTAAATTGGTGATCCCTTGATGCCT
This sequence comes from Schistocerca serialis cubense, assembly GCF_023864345.2. Lineage (NCBI taxonomy): Eukaryota > Metazoa > Arthropoda > Insecta > Orthoptera > Acrididae > Schistocerca > Schistocerca serialis. Next base: position 79,532,763 of record NC_064642.1, on the reverse strand, counting down.
CAGAACATGTCCTACCAACCGATCCCTTCTTCTGGTCAAGTTGTGCCACAAATTTCTCTTCTCCACAATCCTATTCAATACTTCCTCATTAGTTATGTGATCTACCCATCTAATCTTCAGCATTCTTCTGTACCACCAAATTTCGAAAGCTTCTATTCTCTTCTTGTCTAAACTATTTATCGTCCATATTTCACTTCCATACATGACTACACTCCATACAAATACTTTCAGAAACGACTTCCTGACACTTAAATCTATACTCGATGTTAACAAATTTCTCTTTTTCAGAAACGCTTTCCTTGCCATTGCCAGTCTACATTTTATATCCTCTCTACTTCGACCATCATCAGTTATTTTGCTCCCCAAATAGCAAAACTCCTTTACTACTTTAAGTGTCTCATTTCCTAATCTAATTCCCTCAGCCTCACCCAACTTAATTCGGCTACATTCCATTATCCTCGTTTTGCTTTTGTTGATGTTCATCTTATATACTCCTCTCAAGACACTGTCCATTCGATTTAACTGCTGTTCCAAGTCCTTTGCTGTCTCTGACAGAATTACAATGTCACCGGCGAACCTCAAAGTTTTTATTTCTTCTCCATGGGTTTTAATACCTACTCCGAATTTTTCTTTTGTTTCCTTTACTGCATGCTCAATATACAGTTGAATAACATCGGGGAGAGGCTACAACCCTGTCTTACTCCCTTCCCAACCACTGCTTCCCTTTCATGTCCCTCGACTCTTATAACTGCCATCTGGTTTCTGTACATATTGTAAATAGCCTTTCGCTCCCTGTATTTTACCCCTGCCACCTTTAGAATTTGAGAGAGAGTATTCCAGTCAACATTGTCAAAAGCTTTCTCTAAGTCTATAAATGCTAGAAACGTAGGTTTGCCTTTCCTTAATCTTTCTTCTAAGATAAGTCGTACTGTCAGTATTGCCTCACGTGTTCCAGTATTTCTACGGAATCCAAACTGATCTTCCCCGAGGTCGGCTTCTACTAGTTTTTCCATTCGTCTATAAACTTGTGTGCAATTTATCGTAATGAATAGCGTAAACTGACGCAGATAAAAATATAGAAGCAAAAACGTTCGAGTAAATACGAGTCCGCGACGAGCAGTTGGCAAGATAGTTGCCAATGTGTCGTTACAAGCCGCCATTGACTTCCGTGTGAAATTTTGTCCCAGTAAGTGCAAATGAATCTGAACTGTAATTTTTCCCCTAAGGTAACTGGGCTCAGATCTTACCCACCTCTCGTGGTTGGGAATGTGGTACATACAGGTTGATTCAGCTACCCCTATTTATAGGTTTTATGCAAACCGCAATGCCTTCAAATATCAAGTACAAGGTTTTTAAATTCTCTCACTCTCTGTGCGCAAACTATTAGTCCTACGGAACAGATGAACGGCATATTTTTGTAGGAAATTTAATGTGATTAAATTTTGTACTGTGATACTTTTCCGCTAGAGGCTTCGTCTTCGAATTATTCAAGAAAAATGTAAAAAACTGACCTTCACATTTGTTTTTCTTGAAGAACTCGAAAACTGTGGCCCCCATCGAAAACCTACAAAATGTACAAAATTTAGCTGCATTAAATTTGCTACAAAAAGGTCATTTTTCTGTAGGATTAATAATTTACACATAGCGAGGAAGCACTCACTCCGTCTTCAGGCCACGAGTGGCCTACTGGGACCATCCGACCGCCGGGTCATCCTCAATGGAGGATGCGGATAGGTGGGGCGTGGGGTCAGCACACCGCTCTCCCGGTCGTTATGATGATATTCTTGACCGAAGCCGCTACAATTCGGTCGAGTAGCTCCTCAATTGGCATCACGAGGCTGAGTGCACCCCGAAAAATGGCAACAGCGCATGGCGGCCTGGATGGTCACCCAGCCAAATGCGACCACGCCCGACAGCGCTTAACTTCGGTGTTCTCACGGGAACCGGTGTATCCACTGCGGCAAGGCCGTTGCCACATAGCGAGGAAGAGAATCTGAAAATCTCGCCATGGATTGTGAAGGAGTTGCGGGTTGCCTATAAACCGATAGGTAGGGGCACGTGAATCACGATGTACATGATGGGAAGCGGGTACATTTTGCTATTGATGTAAGGCAACATCTTAAGAGCGAGTCTGTTGGAAGATGGAGAGGTCGACCAGGGCCTGTACCTTAGCCCCCAAGACCACCTGCGCTCAATCCTCAGGACTTTTATGTCTGGAATTATCTTAAAAGAGAAGTGTACAGTACTACAGTACTCTTGTTGGTTAGTTTGGAGAATTGGAGCAGCGGATTGTAGTCTTGTGAATGGTACGGTGGTATCTGAAAGGAGCCATATCACCTTACAGAGACAACTGAAGTATTGCCTCCAAACATGAGGTCGAGACTTACAGTATCTCCTGAAACATGTATGAGTGTATAGCTCAAATATATTTATAATAACCAGAACAATATTTCACATTGAAGTCTGTTGTGGCTTATAACCACACATGCACAATGATCTCACAAACAGCTCTTTTCCATACAATGTTCACTGAAATATTTTTGCTTGTATCATGGTATAGTTTCACTTTGTTTTCACTATTAATTATGACACACCCTGTATATCTGGACTAATCGGAGGCAAACCTATGTTACATCTGTTGACTGTAAGTCCTCATGAAGAAGTGTGTCTTCACATGGGCCCAGTTTCGTCCCTTGACAAGGTCACACAACGAATGGTAGTATGAGAATACAAAGAAAGTCTGCAGTATGCGTGCTGACTTCCCACGTGGCATCTGTAGTTACACACCGACGATGATGGTTACCTGGCAGATATATAAAAAAATAAAGCGAGTGAATGTCACCCACCCACTGGCTGCTCTGCGATCTTTCTCAAACGATTTAAAACGAACTGTTAGGGGGGAAAAAAATGATTTTTCCACCTCTTGCAGCCAAATTCGTCAGTTTCATGATGAACCATTTATCTTTACACTAATGGTCATAGTTACTGTGGCATTTCGAAATTAAGAAAAATTCCACACAAAACTTCGAATTTTTTCGCAATAAAAATAGGAGTTGCTCTGGTTTTATGTTTGTTCCACGTTAAGGCATACATTGCTGGGTATGAAATATGACTGACATCTTGAGTTTTTCTTTAAACTTGAGATCTGCAGTCTGGGGATTTTGCTAGCTGACACTAGTTCGAGCGGCCACACTCGGGCATGGTTTGTTCTAGTATGAATGCTCGGTGAGGGCAGGCTGCGGCTGAATGGGGCACTTGGAACGTAATTGTGGCGCCCTGAATATATTCTAAGTTGGCGTGGCCGCACTGGACGCTCGTCAAAGCCGGGGTCCGGCAGCAAACAAGTGGTGGCAAACGTTAGCCGGACGAGAGGGGTGGCCCCAGCGCATGGGCCAGCCGCGTGTCTGGGAATTCCACTGTGACGAGGACGGTGCTTTGTGACAATGAAGGTGACACGCCGGGAGTGCCAAAGCTGGCGGACTTTGTGAAACCTTAAAAGCAGACATTTCACAGTTCGTACAGAAATTAATAGTAGCCAGATGAATCATGATACTTCAAAAAGAAACATGTACATTACCATTAATTGCACGACGATTCTGATGGTGTAATCAGATTTTCAATATCTTTATTAGTTTAAAGTTTAGTAACTGATGGTAAATTATACAAGTAACACCCAGAAACGAATTTCCAAAGTCTAAACGGTTCTTCCGATTTCGTCGATCTACGTGTGTTTAGAAAGCTATTAGTGTAAACCTAAATTGGTATGAATTACGGGCATGTAACTTAAATAGTACACGAGTTATTGGAGGTCAAAGTGGCCGATTACTATCGATCGCGTCAGGTCATAAGTACTCAACAGTTACACAAAATTGTTAAGGCTTTCGTGGCCACTTGTTGACAGACTGCCTATTGGCTTCTGTCTCGGGTTCTTCGGCCGACGTTCATCTAATGATTTTTCTGACGTTTCGCCAGAACGAGTGGCTGGCATTGTCAAAGCTTCAATGGAGGGTGAAGCTTTGACAACGCCAGCCACTCGTGCTGGTGAAACGTCAGAAAAATCATTAGATGAACGTCGGCCGAAGAACCCGAGACAGAAGCCAATAGGCAGTTTGTCACTCAACTGTTACACGAAAAAACGGTAGCTGCATGCTTATAAATATATTTATTCCTCTATGTCTTTGTGTATATCCGATATATACTATTCATGAAGAAATTGGTTAAATATTTGCTGTGTTTTAGAAAGCACAGAGACAATAGGCTCCTGGCCTACCTTTTGCTTCTTTTCTTTTGATATGTGTTTGTTTAATTCTTTATGTATTTAATAATGTGTGTTAGAGCGTGTTTATGTTCAGCTCTAGGAATATTTATTTAATTTGAAGTATTTAAATGTAAATCCAGTATTTCGTATGTGTTTTATGTATGTGAGTGTGCATTCGCTGCAAGACATGGCGGGAGCGCTCTAGCCGGTCACAGCGCTCGTTGATGGTGAGACTGTATGGAAGTGGGGGAGGAGAATCTTTGAGAGAAAGGACACAGGGCAGTTCTGGACAGGACGGCACTGGACACGGGAAGTGCCGGGACGGTACGGGCGACAGACGCACGATCACGAGAGAGGCTTTTGAGTGTGGAGCAGTTTGCACGTGGTCGTGAGAGATAGAAATACTTCGTAGTGCCGACTTGTGAGATTTCCGTAGCGTCTACAGTGAAGACGTAGTGTGCGTTTAGAAGTGAATATCACGTGAGCTATGTTGTTGTTCATAACTAATTACGTGCAGCAAGAATCTATTGTTTCATTGCTATTCAACTTATATTTTATTTAATTGCTGGACCATCGACACCAATAAGTGTTTTACAGAAATATATCTCATTCTCAAAAGTACTTCTACTATCGTACTCATCATTTAAAGTCGTTAAGATAGTACCTGAAGATTTTATTTAATTACAATCTTTCATTTATAATTTTATATGTTACATTCATAATTCGCAATTGCCGAGTGATAGAAACCTTCGACCGTTCGATTCATGTGTGTATTCTTATCGTATACTGTAGACTCAGCAGTATTTGGCCTGTAATGCGGCAACTATGTATCCCAGCCACTAGACAACGAAACCAGGCAAAACTTTTAATATTGCAACTCTGAGTCGGAGGAAATGTGGTTGAGGGCCATTTCATCACATAATTCTTTTTTGATAGCCCACACAGTGTGGGAGGGGCGGGCAGAAACAGCCCGACCCGGAGCCCTCTCCATCCTGATGTCGTGGCCGTCATAGCAGCTCTGTACATCTGCAGACTGCTGTTGTTTCTGATATATTTCGACCAGCAGATGAAATTACATCCATTTCAGTTTAGACGTATTTTACACCTACACTCCTGGAAATTGAAATAAGAACACCGTGAATTCATAGTCCCAGGAAGGGGAAACTTTATTGACACATTCCTGGGGTCAGATACATCACATGATCACACTGACAGAACCACAGGCACATAGACACAGGCAACAGAGCATGCACAATGTCGGCACTAGTACAGTGTATATCCACCTTTCGCAGCAATGCAGGCTGCTATTCTCCCATGGAGACGATCGTAGAGATGCTGGATGTAGTCCTGTGGAACGGCTTGCCATGCCATTTCCACCTGGCGCCTCAGTTGGACCAGCGTTCGTGCTGGACGTGCAGACCGCGTGAGACGACGCTTCATCCAGTCCCAAACATGCTCAATGGGGGACAGATCCGGAGATCTTGCTGGCCAGGGTAGTTGACTTACACCTTCTAGAGCACGTTGGGTGGCACGGGATACATGCGGACGTGCATTGTCCTGTTGGAACAGCAAGTTCCCTTGCCGGTCTAGGAATGGTAGAACGATGGGTTCGATGACGGTTTGGATGTACCGTGCACTATTCAGTGTCCCCTCGACGATCACCAGTGGTGTACGGCCAGTGTAGGAGATCGCTCCCCACACCATGATGCCGGGTGTTGGCCCTGTGTGCCTCGGTCGTATGCAGTCCTGATTGTGGCGCTCACCTGCACGGCGCCAAACACGCATACGACCATCATTGGCACCAAGGCAGAAGCGACTCCCATCGCTGAAGACGACACGTCTCCATTCGTCCCTCCATTCACGCCTGTCGCGACACCACTGGAGGCGGGCTGCACGATGTTGGGGCGTGAGCGGAAGACGGCCTAACGGTGTGCGGGACCGTAGCTCAGCTTCATGGAGACGGTTGCGAATGGTCCTCGCCGATACCCCAGGAGCAACAGTGTCCCTAATTTGCTGGGAAGTGGCGGTGCGGTCCCCTACGGCACTGCGTAGGATCCTACGGTCTTGGCGTGCATCCGTGCGTCGCTGCGGTCCGGTCCCAGGTCGACGGGCACGTGCACCTTCCGCCGACCACTGGCGACAACATCGATGTACTGTGGAGACCTCACGCCCCACGTGTTGAGCAATTCGGCGGTACGTCCACCCGGCCTCCCGCATGCCCACTATACGCCCTCGCTCAAAGTCCGTCAACTGCACATACGGTTCACGTCCACGCTGTCGCGGCATGCTACCAGTGTTAAAGACTGCGATGGAGCTCCGTATGCCACGGCAAACTGGCTGACACTGACGGCGGCGGTGCACAAATGCTGCGCAGCTAGCGCCATTCGACGGCCAACACCGCGGTTCCTGGTGTGTCCCCTGTGCCGTGCGTGTGATCATTGCTTGTACAGCCCTCTCGCAGTGTCCGGAGCAAGTATGGTGGGTCTGACACTCCGGTGTCAATGTGTTCTTTTTTCCATTTCCAGGAGTGTATATTCCTGCGTGGTAGCGTCTGATATTTTAGATAACAAAGAAAATATGGACACAGTTAAAAGTTCCTCAGACCACAACAGTTGATCTGTAAAACCGCCACGTCAGTTCATTGTCACATGTGATAGTAGACAACATAAACTCAGTTTCAACGATATTAAAACTTTTTCATACTTACATATTGTTTCTGTATTTACGAATAGTCTCATCTCCAGTACGTCATGTTAAGGGTAACCTTACCTTATGGATGCCTTTAGTTGTAATAGCTACCATTTTTCCTCGTTTTATAGTTAATCTAAAAATTACACAATGTAAATTAGGGCTATTAAGTATAGTCTAAATTTGGGTTATAACCGGGTTTTGGACTGTTTTCTTAATACGACCGCCAGCCGGAGTGGCCGAGCGGTTCTAGGAGCTGCAGTCTGGAACCGCGCAACCGCTACGGTCGCAGCTTCGAATGCTGCCTCGGGCATGGATGTGTGTGATGTCCTTAGGTTAGTTAGGTTTAAGTAGTTCTAAGTTCTAGGGGACTGAGGACCACAGCAGTTAAGTCCCATAGTGCTCAGAGCCATTTGAAGCATTTAATACGACTAACTTTCCATTTTTCGTTCTATAATACCAAGAACAAAGCCAAAATATATTCCGCATAGAAAAAGCAAGAAATGGAACTATAAAAATATGGCAAAGGCGATTCATGCAGTGCCCGCATCTCGTGGTCGTGCGGTAGCGTTCTCGCTTCCCACGCCCGGGTTCCCGGGTTCGATTCCCGGCGGGGTCAGGGATTTTCTCTGCCTGGTGATGGCTGGGTGTTGTGTGATGTCCTTAGGTTAGTTAGGTTTAAGTAGTTCTAAGTTCTAGGGGACTGATGACCATAGATGTTAAGTCCCATAGTGGTTGGTTGGTTGGTTGGTTTGGGGAAAGAGACCAGACAGCGTGGTCATCGGTCTCATCGGATTAGGGAAGGATGGGGAAGGAAGTCGGCCGTGCCCTTTCAGAGGAACCATCCCGGCATTTGCCTGGAGTGATTTAGGGAAATCACGGAAAACCTAAATCAGGATGGCCGGACGCGGGATTGAACCGTCGTCCTTCCGAATGCGAGTCCAGTGTCTAACCACTGCGCCACCTCGGTCGGTGTCCCATAGTGCTCAGAGCCATGTGAACCATTTTTTTGATTCATGCAGTCAGAAATATAAAGACTGTACGGATGCTGAAGGCTGCTATAATATTTAACGTACTGCGGCCGACGTTAAATACATTAGGAAGGCTGAAGCTTGTCCTTCGAAATTAAAATGACCGAGAATCGGAAGGATCGTATTAGATGCAGAATTGGAAAAGGAACTAGTTAGTGTCTTGCCTATTTCAAATAGGAGACAAATTTTATGGCTTCGCACATAGTGATCTACACCGAAGGGCTTGCCAACAGGCGATAAGAAATGGTATACAACATTCATTTAAGAAAGGAGAGGCAGAAAGCGTTTGAGTGGATCTATTTTTGGAACGTCATAAAAATGGACAAAATTAATTGATTTTATGATCTAACGTGTGAGCTACTGTAAAACCATAGACGATTCTCCAATCTAATTGGTCCTCGCCGAGAGAAAAAACGTGGTTCAAATGGCTCTGAGCACTATGGGACTTAACTTATGAGGTCATCAGTTCCCTAGAACTTAGAACTACTTAAACCTAACTAACCTAAGGACATCACACGCATCCATGCCAGAGGCAGGATTCGAACCTGCGACCGTAGCGGTCGCGCGGTTCCAGACTGTAGCGCCTAGAACCGCTCGGCCACCCCGGCCGGCGCCGATAGAAAAATTTGGATGTATTTTGCATACATGAACAATTAATATGACAAGAGGGTCAGACACTAGGCCTGTATTGATTGCTAGAGATTTATTTTTCTCTCTTGCAGTGTCTGACATTACACGAAAGCTCTGCGAACTTCATCGCCTTGCTGTCGTAGCATTGACCCATTTAATAATTAGTGTTTACCTGTGGAAGCAGACAGGTATCAGTGTCACTTTCATTTGGCATACGATTTTGTGCTTTCAGCTGTGTTTCACTCTCAGTAATTTGTGGTCTAACGTGTATCCATCAGTAAGCAGCACACTATCACACTTTTTCATTACAAGATTTGTAACTCAAGAGCATTTGCTTCACAAATAGCGTCATTTCACAATGACCGATACGAATTTAGAAACGGTGAATGGTTCATTATGGACCTATACTGGTATTTAAGCACTGGCGCCGTAAGGAGTGCGAGTAATGTGGATTATTTTGGATTATTTCGGTGTGTGTGGCTGACGGATAATTTTACCAGCAGCAATGCATGCGTCTAAGTTGGCACGTCCACAGTCTCTTTACGATTACCACTGTAACTGTCTAAATCGATAGATATATTAACTCTCCTTTGAACATTTTGTATCCCCCCTGGATAGGCGGCGCGTGGGTCTGCTCCTGTGAACTGCTTCTGTGAGAGTGAAGAAAGCAAATAGGAGCAGGAGAGGTAAAGCACTTCGGTACTGCATGTAACTTTAACACTTTTAATAGAGTCAAAAACACAAGTAAATGTCAAATGCATACATAACTTTGGCTAGGATGAGCATGTAGGTGTGAAGCCGTAGTCAATGTCTAATCCTGTGAAGTTAGGATAACTGTTCTGTATAATCTCAATGCTAACAAATACTCGTTGCTGTCCAAAGTTTAACTGAACGTAACTAAGATAAAGTCTCAATAGCAAGCTATCCCACTCGGTAGAAGAAGCGATATTTCCAGGCCGTCTGCTCTTGATGAAATGTGCCGAAATCAAGACGGCACTCCCTGAGCTCCACATCGTCAGCCACAGGGCGCTGTGGTCGGCATAGCTAGTCTTCTCTCGTAGTGCCAACTTATGAGAGCGTGCACCTACGTTGTGGCATCGTAACTATCGACGCCACAGAACAGAGTTATTTTTACTTCTTTCGTGATGAAGAATGTAGTATAATACAATCATAAATAATGTCGTCATGTGTTTCGAAGTTTGCAGGCTATGGTGTATCCACGTATCATTTTTAGGATTAAACGATTTAGAAATGAAAGAAACTGCCTCCCTTTCCAGAAGATATGTTGTAAAAGCTTCTACACCAATACATATTGTTGTCTGACATACACGCAGTATGTGCACCCAGAATCACGGACAGGAAGAGACAGATAGTTGAAGAGTGAAACATTTGAGATTAGCTTAAGGAAACATTAGAGTACCGATATATGTTCATCTTCGTTTTTGTACGTATCTCTTTTCGGCGCAGGTATGTTTATGACGCATATTTGCCCCGCATAGTGTTCTGATACTTATTAAATGACTTATACTTCACGGCTAAACCAAAATAAGATCTATAACAGAGCTAAGATATCGCATTATTTTGTGTGAAAAATAAAACTTTCTTAACCATCGATTGACAAACGTTATAGAACTAAAAAATTTATGCGAAATGAAAAGAACCAGTTTTCTTTTTACACAAGAAAAATAAAAATTCTGCTGTAAAAATCCATACTTATTATAAAAATGGGGGTATGTCCATTCAACCGACTTCAACTTGGTACGTTTATCACTTACTGCCTAGAAATCGTGCTGTGGGGGTAAGAACCAGCTTCCTATCAAAAGTGTGTGTGTGTGTGTGTGTGTGTGTGTGTGTGTGTGTGTGTGTGTGTGGTTGGGGGGGGGGGGGGGGGAGTAGTGTAGCCCATGACGTGCAAATTCCCATATTTAGTCATTCAGTACTTGATTACGACGGAACTTAGTGACTTGCAAGAAGTTTATCATGTAATCTCAAACATTTACGAAACTTTTTCTCGCGGCGACCACAAAAAGTAATGAAAGCAAAAATTATCTGTCGCTTACTACATATTCGCTGTTCAAGCAGTAAAACTATCGCATGAAGCACGACGTTTTATTTATTACTTCTTCATTAGTAAATGTATTCACTACAAATTTTGCAGACAGTATTCACATATAAGACTGAATTTAGCAGCAAAATTACATCATTGTTCCACACAGTTCAGATAACACACATCAAAAAATGTTTTGCATCACCTCGGTTCCGAGACTTTCGAAACCTGTACATAAAATTGGAATAGAGGTCAACATAAACATCATTTCCGCCCTTATTATTACACATGAAAATCAGACATTGCGTGTTGTACAGCCATACAGCGAGACCTCCAGAGGTAGTGGTGCAGATTGCTGTACACACCGGTACCTCTAATACTCAGTATCACGTCCTCTAGCATTGATGCATGCCTGTATTCGTCATGGCATACTATCCACAAGTTCAACAAGGCACTGTTGGTCCAGATTGTCTCACTTCTCAACGGCGATTCGGCGTAGATCCCTCAGAGTGGTTGGTGGGCCACGTCGTCCATAAACAGTCCTTTTCAGTCTACCCGAGGCATGTTCGACAGGATTCATGTCTGGATAACATACTGGCCCGCTAGTCGAGCGATGTTGTTATCCTGAAGGAAGTCATTCACAAGATATGCACGATGGGGGCGCGAACTGCCGTCCATGAAGACGAATGCCTCGCCAATATGTTGCCGATATGTTGCACTGTCGGTCGGATGATGGCATTCACGCATCGTACAGCCGTTACGGCGCTTGCCATAAGCACCAGCGGCGTACGTCGGCCCCACATAATTCCACTCCAAAACATCAGGGAACCTTCACCTTGCTGCACTCGCTGGACAGTGTGTCTAAGGCGTTCAGTCTTACCGGATTGCCTCCAAATACGTCTCCGACGATTGTCTGGTTGAATCGTTGAAGAGAACGTGATGCCAATCCTGAGCAGTCCATTCAGCATGTTGTTGGGCCCATCTGTACCCGGCTGCATGGTGTCGTGGTTGCAAAGGTGGACCTCGCCATTCAGCCTATTGCGCACAGTTTGAGTCGTAACACGACGTCCTGTGGTCACGAAAAACATTATTCAACATGGTGGCGTTGATTTCAGAGTTCCTCCGAGCCATAATCCGTAGTAGCGGTCATCCACTGCAGTAGTAGCCCTTGAGCGGCCTGAGCGAGGCATGTCATCGACAGTTCCTGTCTCTCTGTATATCCTCCATGTCCGAACAACATCGCTTTCGTTCACTCCAAGACGCCTGAACGCTTCCCTTGTTGAGAGCCCTTCCCGACACGAAGTAACAATGCGGACGCGATTGACCGCGGTATTGACCGTCTAGGCATGGTTGAACTACAGACAACACGAGCCGTGTACCTCCTTCCTGGTGGAACGTCTGGAACTGATCGGCTGTCGGACTCCCTCCGTCTAATAGGCGCTGCTCATGCACAGTTATTTACATATCTGGACGGGTTTAGTGACCTCTCTGAACAGTCAAAGGGACTTGTGTCTGTGATACAATATCCGCAGTCAACGTCTATCTTCAGGAGTTCTGGGAACTGGGGTGATGCAAAACCTTTTTTTTATGTGTTTACACGAGATGAGTGAAAAACTACAGCATCATGCATGACATTTTAATTTATTGCTTCTTCACTACCAACTCTAATCGCCACACATTTCGCAGACAATATCCACATATGCCACTGAATGTACATAGAAAATTCAGTTCAACAGCTACGACGTCATGAACCCGGAGCTACGTCCAAATGCTACTGCAAGCCGAAATTGGCTAGAGATACTGGTGAAATACTTGTACAAATACGTGTGAAATTACGTATGCTGGCGAGGGCACGGGTTAAAAAGCTCATCCTAAATCCCTGGAACGATTCCAGTCACGTTTGATGCACATATTAGCTACGATATGGAAAGAAATACTGTGGAGAAAGAGCCACTAGCGTCCTGTTGGGTTGAACGCAATAATGCGGAGAGAGAAGCCGGAAGAGGCGATGGACAGACAGCTAGGGGGAAGGAGGACACAGATGAGGGGTGGAGGAGGAGAAGTACAGGAAGAGGGGGAGGGGAAATGGAAAGAGATAGGGGAGAGGAGGGGTTGGACAGGGAAAATGAAATTAGGGTGATAGGCAAATATAGAGGGAAGAAGAGAAAGGCAGAGAGAGGGGAGAAGGAGATGAACAGAGAGGGGGGAGGGGGAGATGGACAGAGAAAGGGAAGAGGAGTAGGTGAGATGGGAGAGGGGGAGGGGAGGATGGACAGAGAGAGGGTGGAGGGATGGACGAAGGGAGGGGGAGGAGATAATGGAATTTGCGAGGGTAGAAGGATGTGGAGGGTTAAAGAGAAGGAAGGGAAGGAGCAGGTGGGCAGAGAGGGGAGGAGGAGATTGACAGAGAGACAGGAGATCGACAGAGAGTGTGCAGGCACATGAACAGAGAGGGGGCTGGAGGTGATGGACAGAGAGGGAAAAAGAGGATGGACGAATAGAAGACTGACATAAATGCGTATCCCCACAGCGTCGGGTACTCAACTTGTAAGTTAATAAAACAATGTGGTGTTGTCTTGTACATCATAAAGTGTTTTTATAGCGTGAAAATCGGAGAAATGAATTTTTCCCCCTTCCCAGAATGGACAGTCAGGCTAGTAGAGCATAGCATGCTCGAACGAGCGTGAGAAAAGTGGAATGCAGTTGTTCCCTGTGTGAAAAGTGACTACATTGACATCTGCCGGACTTTCACGGAACTACTTACACCGAAACATTCGAGTAGGCATAAAAGCCATACACAGACCACTAATCTAAACTTATCTACAGATAGCGGAGATGCTAAGTCGCAGATAGACACAACAAAAAGACTATCAAAATATAAGCTTTCGGTCAACAAGGCCTTTGTCCAAAATGGAAGACAGATACACACACACATACACACACACACACACACACACACACACACACACACACACACACACACACACCTGCGCGCGCGAGCGAGCAAACGCAACGCACACACACATGACTGCAGGCTCTGGCCGCTGAAGCCATCAGTTTAATGGGGTATTTGGATTTGGTATCTCAAAACTGCCCCACGATGAAAGTACCGTGGTCTCCAAACTCGCCACTAGTGATGCTTTCCGTCTTGTGTAAAAAAAAAAAAAACAAAAAAAAAAAAACAACTTTGCACGCCAGACGAAAATAAAAAAAAACTTAACACGTCAGACGAAAATATATCATTCCTATTGTTGCAATTAACCAGATCATTTTTTTACATTTCAGTGATCTGAGAAACATGAAGCAATTTGCACCAAACGGCACATTATTTCTTTGTTCGTATAACTGTACAGAGAGAAGAACCAAACTGACTCACCCTGAGAGTACTCGACAGAATACTGCAATTCGTCAGAGTGATCTTAGCTTCAGAGCTACTAAATAGTAGTATTTTCTCAATGAGAACTACTTTTGTTCAGCCGAAAAGGATCATAGTGCTCTTCGTAAAAACATGATTAGTTCCTTTTAGGAGCCCTTTGCAATTACTTATCAAGATGAAGATAGATTATATCTTCAACTTAGCAAAAGATGTTTGAGGTTGAAAAGTTCAAAAGGTCACTCTGAATGGGGAGGGACAAAAAGCTGGTGCACTGTGTGCTGTGAACTGGTGTCATATTTCTCGTATCATTGAAGTACACTAATAAAATTATTTTGCAAGTTCTAATCCCAGGTATACATCATTAAAAACTCACCGGGTTACACGATTCCGCCTAAATTACAGCAGAGAAAGCGATTTATTCTCCCCAGACATGTTACACTTGTTTTCGTTCAGAGAAGCCTCATCAGTGGCAAGCTTTGAGCACCACCTACACTTTGCTTTTTGCTACGCAATGCTAAAATTCGCATCTTGCGCTATCACAGAGCAGGGTTTACAGAGCCGCACCTCACTAACATGATAATACAATCACAGTTCTGATAGATTCCCAAGACAGCGACTGAGAACAAGTGAGAAGAGAGAATAAGCCCCATTTTCGGTATGTATATAAAACGAGTAATTTCTTCATTAATGTTGTTGTAAACCCATAACAATTCACATTTCACCAGCTATTGAAGGTCATTAAAAATTACATTATTCCATTGAAACAATCTGTAATTCCTTGTATTTGCCGTACGTAAGAATATTTGCAAGTTAACCATACGGTAGAATAATCTCCTCTTTGTATGCTATTGTCTGCTGTAATCTAGTTTCGACATACTGAACCGTTTATGAGATACGAGAGAAAGTATGAACGGTTCACTGTCGCTGTATTGTTTCCGCCCATGGGTGGAAATATTGATGCCGTCTTTGCCTGTTTTAGTCTGCTTTTTATGCCCTCCTCACTTACGTAGCAGAATACCTTAACTTCGCCTACTTCCTGTTCAGCAAATTTTATGTTAAGTTTCTCGCAACTCTCATTTCCTTTATTTCTCATTACTTTTGTACTCTTCCGGTTTATTCTCAGTCCATATTCTGTACTCATTAGACTGTTCATTCCATTTAACAGATCCTGTAATTCGTCTTCACCCTCACTAAGGGTAGCAACATCATCAACAGGGCCGGCCGGTGTGGACGTGTGGTTCTAAGCGCGTCAGTTTGGAACCGCGTGACCGCTACGGTCGCAGATTCGAATCCTGCCTCGGGCATGGATGTGTGTGATGTCCTTAGGTTAGTTAGGTTTAAGTAGTTCTAAGTTCTAGGGGACTGATGACCTCAGTAGTTAAGTCCCATAGTGCTCAGAGCCATTTGAACCATTTGAACCATCATCAACAGATCTTGTCATTGGTATCCTTTCACTCTGAATTTTAATCCCACTTTTGAACCTTTCTTTTATTTCCGTTATTGTTTCTTCGATGTTTAGGTTGAATGGTAGGAGAGAAAACTACATCCCTGTCTTTCTCCCTTTTTAATCCGAGCACTTTGTTGTCTTCCGCTCTTATTGCCCCCTCTTCGTTCTTGTACAAATTATATATTACCCGTATTTCACTATAGTTTGCCCCAATTTTCTCATAAAATCGATAAATTCGAGCAGCTTGCATTATTTTACATTGTCGAATGCTTTTTTCAGGTCAACAGAGCCTATGAATATATCTTTATTTTTCCTCAGTCTGACTTCCATTATTAAGCACAACATCAGTAACGCATCTCTGGTTCCTTGAAAGCGAAAATAATCGTTATCTATCAGATCCACAATATTCAGTTCCATTATTCTTGGCAGCAACTTCGATGCTGACAAGCTGATTGTGCAGTAGTTCCCGCAATCATCAACTCTTGCTCTCTTCGTAATTGTGTGCATGATGTTTCCCGAAAATATCGCTAGTCTCTTAGATTATAGACACCAAGTTCAATAGTCGTCTGGGTGCCACTCTCTACCCCCCCCCTCCCCCCCCCCCCCCCCCCCGCCCACCACACACACATACAAAATTTCACAAATTCCGATAGAATGTTATCTATCCATTCTGCTTCATTTAACTTTAAGTTTTTCAAAGATCTCTTAAATTTTGATTCTAATAATGGATCCCCTCTCTCTTCCATATTGACTCTTCTTCGATCATGTCATCACACGTTTCCTTCTCCTCGTAGAACCCTTAAACGTACTCTTTCCTAGGGATGGGCAAATATATATCGATATTTTGAAATATCGATACCCTTGGCCATAGCAATGCGAGAGAAGTCTCTTGAGTGAAACGCTTCTGATTTGTGTTCTGCCCGTGAAATACCATGTTACCACAAAAATTTCGGAACAGAAGAGTCAATTTTCCATTAAATACCAGTGCAGCAATGTGTGTGACTTTTATGCCGAGTCTGCGTTACTTTTACAGCGCGTCTATATTTTCTTGATCCAGGTACCCCGGGGGTAAGGTGAATGCACATTCTGCGTCATAGTTGGGAGCAGGAAGTGGTAATTTTCACCATTCCCATACAGTGTTGTCATCAAACGTTCGTTTTGCACCTCTGGCGATAAGAACTATAGTGCCCATTAGTCAAGAAAAGATAGACAATAAATAATACCACATTCGATGCTCACTGTATGATGACGATAAACTGATATACCTATAATTTAGATATCGGCGGTATTTATCGATATTATTATAACAAATATTGATATTTTGATATATCTCTGTTTTTTTGCCCATCCCTACTCTTTCCATCTACCCGCTTTGGTTCAAATGGCTCTGAGCACTATGGGATTTAACTTCTGAGGTCATCAGTCCCCTAGAGCTTAGACCTACTTAAAACTAAAGCACCTAAGGACATCACACACATCCATGCCCGAGGCAGGATTCTAACTTGCGACGTAGCGGTCGCGCGGTTCCAGACTGAAGCGTCTAGAACCGCTCGGCCACAACGGCCGGCCTCTGCCCTGTTTCTCTTCTGTGTTTAACAGGGGAATTCTCATTCCACTTCTAGTATTGCCGCCCACGCTTTTAATCTGACAAAAATTTGTTTTGACTTTTCTAAATGTCGAGTCAGTTCTTCTGGCAATTATTTCTGTTTGTATTTCTTCAAGTTTTCCTGCAGCCATTTCTTCTTGGCTTCCCCGCACTTCCTATTTATTTCACCCATAGGTGATTTTTATATTATTGTATTGCTGTCTTTTTCTGAGTATATTTGTACTTTCTTCGTCGGTCGATAAGTTGAAGTACTTCTTTTACCCAAGGTTCCTTCAAAGTTATCTTCCTAATACCTATGTTCGTCTTTCCAAAACTCTGATTGATCTCTTTAGGGATCTCTTTAGAGATGTCGACTGCCTTACCTACTGCGTTGTGCGTTATCGCAGTACCCACATCTTTAATGAATAGCAAACTTCTCTCATTCTTTCTCAATGTATTATCCCACTTTCTTCCACACTGATACAGCCGTACGGTTCTCTTAAACTTCAGTCTGCTCTTCATAATTATTTCTGGCCCATTTTATTTTGTCCACCCTGTGTACAATCATGGTTCTCTTATAATCTTCACTGTACAAACGAATAATTTAATAATTTTAATAACATGCACGTATTTTATAATTTTTAGAAACTATGTCTGCATATTTTATGAATGCTGTCAGCTGAAGAGCGACAGTGTCCAGTTGCCAGTCAATAAATGAAAAAAAAATTAGAAGCAGCGCAGTTATTTTATAGTCTACACTAACGTAGGGATCTCAAATAAGTTGGCATTCTTTGCAGTGACGAACGACGCTCTTCTTTCGCAGTAACATTCTCGATATCGTTTAAACGAAAAAGACAGCCACGAAAAAAAAAAATACGATCTATCAGATGGGTTCATATAATGCAGGCTTTGACGGACGGTATTAACTTCACTTAAAACTACCGGGCTGATAGACCCTGCCGATACGTAGACTTTCCCCTAACGTTTCGTCTCCTGCTGCCTGAGAGATCTTCAGAGGTCTCGCGGTGAACTGCAGTCAGAAATCGAGGAAACACCGAATATACAGAGTGATCCATTGATAGTGACCGGGCCAAATATCTCACTAAATAAGCATCAAACGAAAAAACTACAAAGAACGAAACTCTTCTAGCTTGAAGGGGGAAACCAGATGGCGGTATGGTTGGCCCGCTAGATGGCACTGCCATAGGTCAAACGGATATCAACTGCGTTCTTTTAAAAATAGGAACCACCATTTTTATTACATATTCGTGTAGTACGTAAGGAAATATGAATGTTTTAGTTGGACCACTTTTTTCGCTTTGTGATAGATGGCGCTGTAATAGTCACAAACGTATAAGTACGTGGAATCACATAACATTCCGCCAGTGCGGACGTATTTGCTTCGTGATACATTACACGTGTTAAAATGGACCGTTTACCAATTGCGGAAAAGGTCGATATCGTGTTGATGTACGGCTATTGTGATCAAAATGCCCAACGGGCGTGTTCTATGTATGCTGCTCGGTATCCTGGACGACATCATCCAAGTGTCCGGACCGTTCGCCGGATAGTTACGTTGTTTAAGGAAACAGGAAGTGTTCAGCCACATGTGAAACGTCAACCACGACGTGCAATAAATGATGATGCCCAAGTGGGTGTTTTTGCTGCTGTCGCGGCTAATCCGCACATCAGTAGCAGACAAATTGCGCGAGAAACGGAAATCTCAAAAACATCGGTATTGAGAATGCTACATCAACATCGATTGCACCCGTACCATATTTCTATGCACCAGGAATTGCTTGGCGACGACTTTGAACGTCGTGTGCAGTTCTGCCACTGGGGACAAGAGAAATTACGGAACGATGACAGATTTTTTGCACGCGTTCTATTTAGCGACGAAGCGTCATTCACCAACAGTGGTAACGTAAACCGGCATAGTATGCACTATTGGGCAACGGAAAATCCACGATTGCTGCGACAAGTGGAACATCAGCGACCTTGGCGCGTTAATGTATGATGCGGCATTATTGGAGGAAGGATAATTGGCCCCCATTTTATCGATGGCAATCTAAATGGTGCAATGTATGATGATTTCCCACGTAATGTTCAAATGGTTCAAATGGCTCTGAGCACTATGGGACTTAACATCTATGGTCATCAGTCCCCTAGAACTTAGAACTACTTAAACCTAACTAACTTAAGGACAGCACACAACACCCAGCCATCACCAGGCAGAGAAAATCCCTGACCCCGCCGGAAATCGAACCCGGGAACCCGGGCGTGGGAAGCGAGAACGCTACCGCACGACCACGAGATGCGGGCCCACGTAACGTTCTACCGATGTTACTACAAGTATGCGTTCTCAGAAATGATAAGTTCACAAAGGTACATGTATCACATTGGACCAACCGAAATAAAATGTTCAAACGTAGCTACGGTCTGCATTTTAATTTAACAAAAACCTACCTGTTACGAACTGTTCTTCTAAAATTGTGAGCCATATGTCTGTGACTATTACAGCGCCATCTATCACAAAGCGAAAGAAGTGGTACAACTAAAACATTCATATTTATTTCCGTACTACACGAATATGTAATAAAAATGGAGGTCCCTATTAAAAAAAAACGCAGTTGATATCCGTTTGACCTACGGCAGTGCCATCCAGCGGGCCAACCATAGCGCCATCTGGTTTCCCCCTTCAAGCTAGACAAGTTTCGTTCTTTGTAGTTTTTTTGTTTGACGCTTATTTCGTGAGATATTTGGCCCGGTCACGATCAATGGACCACTCTGTATACTGAGTGATAAAAGTCATGGGACAGCGTTTGCACATATATAAATATCGGTAGTGTCGCGTACACGAGGTATAAAAGGCAATACATTGTCGGAGCTGTCATTTGTACTCACATAATTCATGTGAAAAGGTTTCCGACGAGATTACGTCACACGACGGAAATTAACAGACTTTTAACACGGAATGGTGGTTGGGGCTAGACGCAGGGGGGTATTCTATTTCGGAATTTACGTAGAGTTGTCGGTGATAACAGATAAGCAACGCTGCATGAAATAACCGAAGTAATCCATGTGGAACGTACGACGAACGTATTCTTTGGGGCAATACGGTGAAAACTGGCATTAATGGACCATGGCAGCAGGCGACCGACGCAAGTGGCGTTCCTAACAGCACGACACACGACAACGCGTGCAGCGCCTAGCCCGACCTCTTGACCATGTCGGTTGGACCCTAGACGATTCCCAGTTTCAGTTGGGAAGGGCTGATGCTAGGATTCGACTGTGGCGCAGACCCCAGGAAGCCACAGACCCAAGCTGTCAACAAGGTGTAACACGCCCGGGGGTGCAAATGGGTGCGGTACTTTTAAACTTTTTTCACTTCTGGTCCGTGCGCCCCGTCCACACCACGCACCTGATATTCCCGCGGCGGTCGCGCTGTTCTGCTCCACACTGCTGCTGGCATGCCTGAAATTATCTATCGAATTATGCAAGCTGGTCTAGAGGGGCCACTCAACGTTAAAACACAACACTGTTCGACGTCTGCTAAGAACAACTATATTTTGAGACGATAAAAGGAAGTCGCAGGTTGCACTGTTTACATTCCAATTCATAAGTGTTTATCCCAATTAATGGTTGATTAACAGTCCACAATATCATTCGGACTAGCGTACGCGTAACCGACACGACGCGGGTGATTGTTGACGATGCGGAAGCCGAATGATCGCACGAAAGTTCTTACTCTCGTCACGCATACACAGATATCTGGTACCAGTCCTCCTTGACACTAGTAATGATATTTTAACACTGTTCACAAAGTTAAATTTACAGTTCACAGTTCTGAGTTGTACGAGCTTGCGCGTAACCGTCGCGGCGCGACTGATTGTTGATAATTCGGAAACGCGATGATCGAACGCACGTCCTCACGCTCGCTACAAGACACTAATTTTTGCTGATTCACATTAGTTCATTCTGAGAGACCGAACACGGCACGGATGATTGATACTGTGCGGTACGACACGCAACGAGAGGATACACAAATACGTTATCAGCAGCACTGCTCATTTTTAAATTACTTCTTGACGCACTTTCCTCTGAATCATTTACTTATTTTATCGCCTTACTGTAATAACACTTATAGCAACACTTCAGCTTCAATGCTAACAATGTCTTCACATGCAGAGCTACACACTACACAACATCACAGTTCCGTGTCTCGCGTTCGACTCTGCATACGCGGCTGCCCGCAAAGATACTCCACAAATAAGCCGGTGATATGACAATACACTAACAAAGGCACTGTTCAAGCAAGTGGTGACTCCATTACGATGTGGGCAGTGTTTACATGGAATGAACTGGGTCCTCTAGTCCAACTGAACCGATCATTGACCGCAAATGTTAATGTTCGGCAACTCAGAGGCCATTTTCAGTTATTCATGGACTTCATACACCCAAACAAAGATGAAATTTTGACGGATGACAATGCGCCACGTCGCCGGGTCACAATTGTTCGCGACTGGTTTGAAGAACGTTTTGGACACTTCGTGCGAATGATTTGGCACTTGGCCTCTCAGATCGCCAGACGTGAATCCCATCGAACATTTATGGGACGTAATCGAGAGGTCAGTTGGTGCACAGCATGATGCACCGGCAGCACGTTCGCAGTTATGGAAGGCATTATGGGCATCGTGGCTCGATATTTCTGCAGGTGACTCCGAACGGCTTGTTGAGTCCACACCACATCGAGCTGCTGGACTATGCCGGGACAAAGGATGTCCGACACGATATTAGGTGGTGTCCCGTAACTTTTGTCAAAAAATGGTTCAAATGGCTCTAAGCACTATGGGACTTAACATCTGAACTACTTAAATCTAACTAACCTAAGGACATCACACACATCCATGCCCGAGGCAGGATTCGAACCTGCGACCGTAGCAGCAGTGCGGTTCTCGGACTGGAGCGCCTAGAACCGGTCGGCCCCAATGGCCGGCTGACTTTTGTCACCTCAATGTATATGCAGTATAGAGGCGTCACGTGACGTCAGCTAAGACACTATCTCTGGTAGTGCCAACATTCTCAAGTGAAAGTAATCGATCCTCAGTCTGTCAGTGCAAAGTCGAAATGGTTCAAATGGCTCTGAGCACTATGGGACTCAACTGCTGAGGTCATTAATCCCCTAGAACTTAGAACTAGTTAAACCTAACTAATCTAAGGACATCACAAACATCCATGCCCGAGGCAGGATTCGAACCTGCGACCGTAGCGGTCTTGAGGTTCCAGACTGCAGCGCCTTCAACCGCACGGCCACTTCGGCCGGCTGCAAAGTCGAATCCATATATTTTCTAATTTAACACCTTCCTATTTTCTGTTAAAATGATCATGGTGTTTAAATCTCAATAGCTTACCTAAACAAGCGCATACTAATGATATGTCCTAGATATGAAGTTCGTCTCACTGAATTTTATTTCATGATTACCCTCTTTGTAAACATGATCCACTACGGCAGACATCAATTCCTCTGATGTCCCACTAAAAACGTATTAACACTTGTTTTCGTGGTAACAATATACACTAGCCCAAAACTACAAGGAATTTTATATCAACCAAATGGTGTCTTATAATCTTTGCTGTTCTTAAATGCTCTTTTAGCTTCTTGCTGGGACTGAAAATAGTTTCAACTCTGTACTTGCCAAAGACTTTCCCAATGCGATGTGTGGTCTTACTAATAAACGGAAGAAAAACTTTTCCGTTGGGAGGCCGTTCTTCCTCGTTGATCCTGATTCTCTCGCTGGTGAGAAGAGCTCGACCTGTATATTGTTAGAATAACCCTTCTTCTTAAAGGTCAAACGTAGGTGGTTGAGCTCGTCTTGTAAATAAAACGGTTCATAAATTCTGAAGGCTCCGTCCACCAAGGTTTTAGTAACACCTCTTTTTTTGTCTGGGTAGTGGTTAGAATCTTTATGAAGGTAACGATCGGTACGTGTGGCTTTTCTATATTCCTTATGGCCCAACATACCGTCCACACGTTTGATTGCAGTCCAATCCAAAAAATTGAGTTGCCCGTTAGTTTCCGTCTCCATAGCAGACTGGACTTTTTGTTGATACTATTAAGATGTTCCAAGAAGGCATCCAACTCTTCTGCACTTCGTGTCCGTACTACGGAAGTATCAGCATGGCGATACCATCTACACTCCTGGAAATGGAAAAAAGAACACATTGACACCGGTGTGTCAGACCCACCATACTTGCTCCGGACACTGCGAGAGGGCTGTACAAGCAATGATCACACGCACGGCACAGCGGACACACCAGGAACCGCGGTGTTGGCCGTCGAATGGCGCTAGCTGCGCAGCATTTGTGCACCGCCGCCGTCAGTGTCAGCCAGTTTGCCGTGGCATACGGAGCTCCATCGCAGTCTTTAACACTGGTAGCATGCCGCGACAGCGTGGACGTGAACCGTATGTGCAGTTGACGGACTTTGAGCGAGGGCGTATAGTGGGCATGCAGGAGGCCGGGTGGACGTACCGCCGAATTGCTTAACACGTGGGGCGTGAGGTCTCCACAGTACATCGATGTTGTCGCCAGTGGTCGGCGGAAGGTGCACGTGCCCGTCGACCTGGGACCGGACCGCAGCGACGCACGGATGCACGCCAAGACATAAGATCCTACGCAGAGCCGTAGGGGACCGCACCGCCACTTCCCAGCAAATTAGGGACGCTGTTGCTCCTGGGGTATCGGCGAGGACCATTCGCAACCGTCTCCATGAAGCTGGGCTACGGTCCCGCACACCGTTAGGCCGTCTTCCGCTCACGCCCCAACATCGTGCAGCCCGCCTCCAGTGGTGTCGCGACAGGCGTGAATGGAGGGACGAATGGAGACGTGTCGTCTTCAGCGATGAGAGTCGCTTCTGCCTTGGTGCCAATGATGGTCGTATGCGTGTTTGGCGCCGTGCAGGTGAGCGCCACAATCAGGACTGCATGCGACCGAGGCACACAGGGCCAACACCCGGCATCATGGTGTGGGGAGCGATCTCCTAGACTGGCCGTACACCACTGGTGATCGTCGAGGGGACACTGAATAGTGCACGGTACATCCAAACCGTCATCGAACCCATCGTTCTACCATTCCTAGACCGGCAAGGGAACTTGCTGTTCCAACAGGACAATGCACGTCCGCATGTATCCCGTGCCACCCAACGTGCTCTAGAAGGTGTAAGTCAACTACCCTGGCCAGCAAGATCTCCGGATCTGTCCCCCATTGAGCATGTTTGGGACTGGATGAAGCGTCGTCTCACGCGGTCTGCACGTCCAGCACGAACGCTGGTTCAACTGAGGCGCCAGGTGGAAATGGCATGGCAAGCCGTTCCACAGGACTACATCCAGCATCTCTACGATCGTCTCCATGGGAGAATAGCAGCCTGTATTGCTGCGAAAGGTGGATATACACTGTACTAGTGCCGACATTGTGCATGCTCTGTTGCCTGTGTCTATGTGCCTGTGGTTCTGTCAGTGTGATCATGTGATGTATCTGACCCCAGAAATGTGTCAATAAAGTTTCCCCTTCCTGGGACAATGAATTCACGGTGTTCTTATTTCAATTTCCAGGAGTGTATCTGGTATTTTAATGGCAGTCTGCAGTGCCCGTTGTTCAGAGAGCCTGTTGAGATTTACAGACACTGTAATAATTTTAACAGAAAAGAGGAAGGTGTCAAATTAGATAAAAAGTGTGTCAACTTTGCATCGACAGAATAACGATCGAGTACTTTTGAATCGAGAATGTGTAATCTACCAGAAATAGTCTCCTAGCCGGCATCAAGTGTTCGACCGTGGCGTCGTCTAACCAATATGTTCCGTGCTTTCTCCGGTTCTGAATGTAGTTTGCCGCTTCGCATCTGAGGATGTCCCTGCAACCGGAGACGAAATGTCAGAAGAAAGTTTTACATATCGACCACAGCCTCTCAGCCCGGAGATTTTTAATATTAGATGGAGCTTTGCAGTTCAGCCTTTTTCAAATACGTGAAGTCCCCCGGAGGTGAAACTCACGCTGTGTAAGAAAAAAATCGTGTGAAACTTAGTCTTTTGATTAGTAAGCTAAACCTATACTACCAAATCGTCCTCATTGTTTAACTTGCAGTTAACATTGATCCTTGAACCAATAAATGTTTCGATTTAGTATGAAGTAAAAGTTGACACAAAACTGCATATAAAGGGGGAAATATGAGGGACTAACAGAGGTACTTAACTTTGCCGTTCTCACTGACAGAATGGACAATAACAGAAAACAGATGAGTCGATTTCTTAGTAATAGCGGAATTGTTTCCGTTAGTAATGCGCAGCAAGCATGATTGCAATAGACATCACTTTAAAGTACGTATTTATGACTAGTATTATAAGTAATTTTTGTGTTGTGCTTATACATGACAGTTGATAATATGACTAGTATTATAAGTAATTTTTGTGTTGTGCTTATACATGACAGTTGATAATTAGGGAATTGCAACTGAGGCATTCTGCTTGTTACAGTTTTCGACACAGGAGACACAGAGCACGAAGAAGAATATCGAAAGGTTCACGATGAATACAAAGACTTGGTAAGGAACAATAACGTTACATCAGTCTGGCGACATTGCTTATTACGCACCACCACATGACGGTTTATTTAGAGAGCACATATTTTTTCCTTGATTTCATTGCCAAAATACTTTCCCAAGACTAGGTTTTCTTTGCTGAAAGATATCTGATCTTGAAAAATGTGTAATCCAAACATAAAGTCATTATAACACTGTCGTCAACCACTGCCACAGGTAATATGTTATTGCACATTGCACCAAATACGCGTTTGTTATTGGTATCTACAATCCTCTACTGCTTGTAACACTCAGTCACACCTAACTGACTCATCTTGTGTCCTAATTACTCCGTCTCACGTCATTATTAACATGCTAATCAGTATGACAGCATGGTTTCAGAGCACAACATTACACTGAGACTGATACTTTTCATCTTGTCAACCACATCATAAGTGCAGTTCACAATCAATCCAAAATTTCAGGTATTTTCTTAGATTTAACAGGCGCTTTTGATGTTATAGATCATACTATACTCTTAAAAAACTTGAGTGTTATGGTGTGTGAGGTCTGCCAAATGAGTGGCTGAAATCCAACTTAAGTAATCAATCTCAGGTTACAGAAGTCAGACACAGCCACGATAACACTATACACCACAGGGCTCTATCCAGGACCATTTCTTTTTCTAGTATGCATTAATAATCTGCTCTCATGTGTTAATAATCTTCCCTCGTGCGTAAAGAATGCGGAAGCAGTACTATTTTCAGATGAGACCAGTCTCCTTATTATGCGAAAAATAGTAAAGATCTTACCACTGCTGAAGGTGTCATCACAGATGAAGTTCCAATGGCTCTATAGAAACAGGCTCGTCTTAAAACCACAAAAAACTTTCAGCCCCACCAAAATCAATATACTGAAAAGCCACCGATTCACATTAACAACCACAGAATTCAGAATGTCTCTGTGGCAAAGTTTTTATGCGTTTGCCTGTAAGCAGTGAAGCTCTCGCATAACATCCTTAAACTGCCAACTTTCTAAATTAACATATGTAATCAAAGTACTATAGAGAAATACAACTCTTGAAACAGTAAAAGCGTGTATTTTTATCGGATACACTCACTATTAAGAAATGGTGTTATCTTTTGGGGAAATTTTCCTCCTGCTACAATAACATTCAGAAAACAAAAAAGAATAATCCGAATAACATAAAAAGCAACAATGGAAGTTCCTGTAAGCCTTCTTCAGAGATTTAAATAGTCTCCCTCGTCCTTGTATCTATAGACTAGAGATTGTGCTCTTTGTAAAAAAGAGTATGACGAAGAAAGAGAATCTCTTTATCCAAAACACTGCTGTGTATGAGCAACATACTAGGTTAAGGAAAATATCAATGTAAATTATTCCAGCAAAAGTCTATCTCAAAATTGTGCTTCTCACTCTGGTACAACAATTTACAATAAGCTTCTGGTAAACCTTCCGGGATGTAAGGTCGTGGTCCATGAAACTCTTTAGCTCCTAACGTTTCGTCCAGAGCTGCGCTGGACATCTTCATAGGGGTGTTTCTCCTCCGGTGAGTTTCATGGACCACGACCTTACATCCCGGAAGGTTTACCAGAAGATATGTCACCCGGTCGTGAAAGCCTTCATATTACAATAAGCTGCCAGAAACTACTAAGAATACCAAACACATAAATGCACTCAAAAAAAGATGCAAAATTTTTTTTATTTAAGAATTATTTTTTACAGGTTGTCAGATTATATGAGTAACAAACTTTTGCCTAATATTGTTATACTGTAAAATATGTCTATCGTCTGTAATACATTGCATGTATATAAGATTTACCGCACCAATAAATAAATAAATAGATAAATATCACTTGAATCTAAGGATCTTAGTTATGTCGAATTCTTAAACGACGAACTTAAATAAAATTCGTTTTTGACAAATCATCACAAAAGCGAACAGCTTGTGTCGTACTACGAGGGTCATTCAATAACTAACGAGATAAATTAGTCTGGACAAAAAAGCGTTTATTATTACAAAACAACACTTTTTCTACTTTTCAACATAATCACCTTGAACATTTATGCACTTGTTTCAATGGGCTACAAGCTTTTTTATTCCATTTCCCCAGTCACACGGCGGTCGGCACGAATAACGTCATCAATTCCACTTTCAAGTGACCGAGTTGAAACTGCAACTGGTCGGCCAGAACGGTGTTCGTCAGTCACTGAGTAGCGATCACTTTTGATCTTCTCTACCCACATATAAAAACTTGCACGATTCATACAACCTTCACCATAAGGTTTAGGCATTCTACAGTATATAGTGACTAGTTTCTCGCCTTCGGCAAGTGAAAAACGAATAACAGAACGTTGTTCAACTCGCCATCTTGAAATGTATTTCTGAGGTTATAAAGAAAACAATGTTGATACATCAGCTGATCAGGGCACATCCCAGTGATTCCAACTTAAAGCCATAAAAGGACTAAATATGCCCTACTAACGTTTTTTTCTCCAGACCAATTGGTCTCTTTAATTATTGAATGACCCTCGTATAACTGAACAATTTCCCTTTTGATACGATATGGATTCATGATTTAATTAGTTTATTATTAAAATAAGTTCCATAAAAACGAGAGCGATCGTAATAGTATGCAAAATAGGCAACCAAGTAACTAAGGCCAATCCCTTCAAATTATACTATATCTGTCTACTTAATTTTATCACCCTTGCGTAACGTCAAATGTCAAATATTTGCAGTTTCTTATTCGAAGAGTTCATGTGATCTGTATTTTACTTCCATACATTGCTGAGATTCAGATATGCTTTTCCAGGAATCTCTTCCTCAACTCCGAATTAATATTTGATACCAACGTTTGTCTTTGCCGGCTCCTGCGCCTGCTCCTGCTTATGATGCCTCATTTCCTCCAGCCATCTTTTCTAACCTCAATTCCTAGGTAGGAGAACATTACCGTTTCTCCCTCTACTGACGCTTTCCCAACCCTGATGTTAAGAACGTCACACTTCTCCTTACTGTTTACGCTTTTACGTCTTTGTTTCGCTTACAGATAATCCACTTCAAGTATCTGATATTCCGCACTCCTATCCCAACAATGCCATTTTCGTTTTTCCTGATAACAACATCCTTCTGAGTAGTCCTCGCCCGGAGATCCAAACTGGGGACTATTTTATTTTGGGACATTTTTCACAAGATGATGCTACCATCGTTTAACCATACAGTGGAGCAGCATGCTCAGGGGAAAAATGACGTCTCTAGTTTCTCCTTGCTTTACCCCTCCGTAGCAAAACCACGTTGACTGAAGCTGCAACACCATATCAGTCAATCATTTTTTATATATATTGCAGTTAAGTCAACAAAGTAAACCAGAACCTCACATATCTAAAACATTACGTGAAAATGACATAGTACAAAGAGAAAACACACTTAAAAACGGGAATCATTTCTCAAAACGCGTCGTGCAAAATATTAATAAAAGAAAATCGTGACTTGTAGCAGAAAACGTATCTGTAAAATAAAAAAAACCTCCGTTTTCACAGTAGCAGGCTTTCAAAAAGCCATTAAAGAACAAAATCAGAAAAGACTTTTTTTAAGTCATTATAATGGCTGCTAACCCATACATAAGAATGACCATTAATCTATTTCAAGCGTGATCAACCAGAAATAACATCGATAAAGTATGCATACAACTATAGTCCCACTGTAGGTAACTGTATTTGCCTTTATACTTCTTTAGGACGAACTATCAAAATAATGGAAACTAATTCATTTCTATAATTGTGTAGCTAGTAATTTATATAAAGTGAAATTAGCTAACTGTGTGCTTTCAGGTAGATGTTATGCTCCAAAGTCACATGGAAGATATTGGTATTACTCC
Organism: Schistocerca serialis cubense; assembly: GCF_023864345.2. Lineage (NCBI taxonomy): Eukaryota > Metazoa > Arthropoda > Insecta > Orthoptera > Acrididae > Schistocerca > Schistocerca serialis. Next base: position 79,503,233 of record NC_064642.1, on the reverse strand, counting down.
AGAACAATTCGAAGAAGCTTGCGGTCAGAGGAATATCGGAAAAGTGAACTTCCACGAGGTCTGAGCTTCGTAAAGAACAGTAACTCTCAAATAATATATACAATCATAATGTAGATCTGTAAGATGGAAGAGACGTTCACGTTTCTGTTTTAGAGCCTTTTTGAACAAGTGTGGGCTGCCAACGATTACGAAATCTTCAAACGAATGATGATACAGAAGAATTTGGAGTTACAATTACAAGCATTGGAGATGATTCAGCAAAAATATGGTATCACACCACAATCGTATTTACCCGATGACGAAACAAAATTGCCTGCAGAAGAAGCACAAATCATGGAAGAGGTTTTGAAGTAAGTGTTCCGATGGGTTTCTTGTCTTCTTAATTCTGGCTCTAATTTTCATTTTTTATGACAATCCTAAATGTTACTTTAACGGTACTGTGTTACTCCATGGCAGCATATCGTAAGGCTTTTCAATGGTAGAGTCACCTTTAATTAAATATTGAAGCATCGGATGCCTTAAATAGCAAAATTTAAAAATATTTCTATTACATCTAGTGAACAAATGTAATAAGCTATTAAAATATTTATGATCATATTATGAAGTATAGACAGGCTATTGTAATGAGGAGTTGACATGGACCAGAATAAGTATGTCCAGCTTCCAGTATAATAGAAGAAACGTCAGTAAATTTGATTTACATGTTGCCTCTCTTCCTAAGTTACAGTTTTGCAACTAATATATTCGCTTTTAATTATGCGTATGATTTTTTTTTATAAAAAGTGTATTAATTTACAAATAACAGAGCTCCTCCTGGAAACATACAACAGCAAAACAAACTTGACGGGTATTAATAATAACTTTGTTATATCTCATCAAAGACCTTCTTAACATCAGAAAGGAAGATTAGAGTTTAATGTCCTGACTACTACACAACACGAAGATGTGCTACAGACGCGAAATTTAACCGACAGGAATAAGATGATGTGAAATCCACATGATTAGCTTTTCAGAGCATTCACACAAGGTTGGCGCCGGTGGCGCACCTACAACGTGCTGACATGAGGAACGTTTCCAACCGATTTCTCATACACAAACAGCAGTTGACCGGCGTTGCCTGATGAAGCGTTGTTGTGATGCCTCGTGTAAGGAGGAGAAACGAGTACCATCGCGTTTCCGACTTTGATGAAGGTCGGATTGTAGCCTATCGCGATTGCGGTTTATCGTATCGCGACATTGCTGCTCGCGTTGATCTAGATCCAATGACTGTTAGCAGAATATGAAATCGGTAGGTTCAGGAGGGTAATACGGGACGCCGTGCTGGATTCCAACGGCCTCATATCACTAGCAGTCGAGATGACAGGCATCTTATCCGCATGGCTGTAACGGATCGTGCAGCCACGTCTCGATACCTGAGTCAACAGATGGGGACGTTTGCAAGACAACAACCACCTGCAGGAACAGTTCGACGACGTTTGCAGCTGCATGGGCTATCAGCTCTGAGACCATGGCTGCGGTTACCCTTGACGCTGCATCACAGGTAGGAGCGCCTGCGATGGTGTACTCAACGACGAACCTGGGTGCACGAGTGACAAAACATCATTTTTTCGGATGAATCCGGGTTCTGTTTACAGCATCATGATGGTCGCATCCGTGTTTGGCGATATCGCAGTGAACGCACATTGTAAGCCTGTATTCGACATCGCCATACTGACGTATCACCCAGCGTGATGATATGGGGTGCCACTGGTTGCACGTCTCGGTCACCTCTTGTTGGCATTGACGGCACTTTGAACAATGGACGTTACATTTCAGATGTGTTACGACCCGTGGCTCTACCCTTCATTCGACCCCTGCGAAACCCTACATTTCAGCAGGATAATGCACGACCTCATGTTGCAGGTCCTGTAAGGGCCTTTCTGGGTACAGAAAATGTTCGACTGCTGCCCTGGGCAGCACATTCTCCATATCTCTCACCAATTGAAAACGCTGGTCAATGGTGGCCGAGTAACTGGCTCGTCACAATATGCCAGTCACTACTCTTGATGAACTGTGGTATCGTGTTGAATCTGCATGGGCAGCTGTACCTGTACACGCCATCCAAGCTCTGTTTGACTCAATGCCCAGGTGTATCAAGGCCGTTATTACGGCCAGAGGTGGTTGTTCTGGGTACTGATTTCTCAGTATCTATGCACCCAAATTGCGTGAAAGTGTAATCACATGTCAGTTCTAGTATAATATATTTGTCCAATGAATACCCGTTTATCATCTGCATTTATTATTGGTGTAGCAATTTTAATGGCCAGTAGTGTAGATACAACTAGATAGAACACAAAATCGGGTTTGAAAAGGACACTGAAGTAAATGAGCAGTGCACTTTCCAAACAGCCATCTCCGCATTTTGCTGAAGCGACGTGGTCGAAATAACAGACACCACTTTTTGATGCAGCAGCTGCATGCTTACTGAGTTGATAAAAACCATGGGATATCTCATGACATCGTGTCGGACTTAGTTTTGCCCCTCGTAGTGCAGCAACTCGACGTGGCGTGGTCTCCACAAGTCGTTGGAAGTCCCCTGCATAAATATTGAGACGTGCTGCCTCTACAGCAGTTTATATTGCGGAAGTGTTGGCTGTGCAAGATTTTGTGCACGATCCAACCTCTAGGTTATGCCGCATAAATGTTCTATGGCATTCATGTCCGGCGAGCTGGGTGGCCAAATCATCTGTTCGAACTGTCCAGATTGTTCTTCAAACCAATCGCAAACAATTGTGGCTCGGTGGCATGACACATTGTCATCCATAAGAATTCGCCCGCTGTTTGGGAATTTGAAGTCCGTGAAATGCTGCAAATTACAAACGGTCTCCAAGTAGCCGAACATAGCCATTTCAAGTCAATGATCGGTTCAGTTTGACTAGAGGAGCCTGTCCATTCCATTTAAAACGCATTATGGAGTCACCAAAAGCTTGCAAAGTGCCGTGTTGAAAATTTGCGTCCATAGCTTCGTGGGGTCTGAGCCACCTTCGAACCCTACCATCAGCTGTTACCAGCTCAAACTGAGGTTCATCTGACCAGGCCATGGGTTTCCAGTCGTCTAGGGCCCAACCGATATGGTCACGAGTCCAGAAGAGGCGCTGAAGGAGATGTGCTGTTAGCAGAGTCACTCGAGTCGGTCGTCTGCTGCCATAATCCAATGACGCCAAATTTCGCCGCACTGTCCTAACGGATACGTTCGTCGTACGTCCCACGTTGATTTCAGCAGTTATTTCCAGCAGTGTTGCTTGTCTGTTAGCACTAACAATTCTACGCAAACGTCGCTGCTCTCGGTCGTAAAGTGAAGGCCGTCGAACGCTGCATTGCCAGTGGTGAGGGGTAATGCCTGAACTTGGTATTCTCGGCGCACTGTTGGCACTATGGGTCTTAGAACGTTGAATTACTTAACGATTTCCGAAATGGAATGTCCCTGCGTCTAGTTCCAACTACCATTCCACAGTGAAAGTCTGTTAATTCCCGTCGTGAGGCCACATCACTTCGGAAACTTTTGCACATGAGTCACCTGAGTACAAATGACGGTTCATCCAATGAACTGCCGGCCGTGGTGACCAAGGGGTTCTAGGCGCTACAGTCTGGAACCGCGCGGCCGCTACGGTCGCAGGTTCGAATCCTGCCTCGGGCATGGATGTGTGTGATGTCCTTAGGTTAGTTAGGTTTAAGTAGTTCTAAGTTCTCGGGGACTGATGACCATAGATGTTAAGTCCGATAGTGCTCTGAGTGATTTGATTTGAACCAATGAACTGCTATTTTATACCTTGTGTACGCGATATTACCGCCATCTGTATACGTGCATATCGCTATCTCGAGACTTTGTCACTTAAGTGTATATACAGTACGATGTAAGAGAAATTCAGACATCACCCGTAGTCGGGCACTGAAATAAATCCGATGGCGCATGTGAAAATTTGTGCCAGACCGAGACTCGAACTCGGATCTCTCGCTTTACGCAACTGGTCACCTTAACCACTTCGGCTATCCAAGCAAGCTTTCCGTCCATTCCAAATTCTCAACTGTCGCAAACTACAAGTATAGCGTCCACTGTCCATTATCCTCATTGCCCACAGCTTCCATCTGACTCCCGCAAGAGTGCAGAGGAAGTGCGCCTCCGCAGTCGACTTATAGTTCTTTTTGCTGTCAGATCTGATATATATATATATATATATATATATATATATATATATATATATATATATATATATTGTCTGTACTTTCTGAAAGAAAGGTAATATATAATATATATGCGCCTTGACGGTTCTAACAATACCACCACTTGTAAGGTAGGTTAGAAATCAGATTAATAATGTTGCTCACGCAGCATATGTTCGCTTTATCGGGCAACAACAAAGTTGTTGACTGTGGATGGTATTGTCAGAATGGAAATAATGAAGTCACTGTAAAAAAGTCATTATTTTTGGCACTTATCTTGAATGGATTCCCACGTAGGTTTCGTCGAAGTTGTTATGGCTCATCTTATTGATTCTAGGGTGATTCCAATTTGACTGCTAGAAGGTCCAGATCTGTATTTTAGCAATATTTGAAGACCTAACATATGCGTTTTTCAGGAAATTCATAATGATCAAACAATCCCAGATCAGAACAATGGTATGGTAGAAATAATTTTTGACTTGGTCTTCACGATCCACATTTTTATTTAAATTCTTGTAAATTCACATATACTTCTTAATTGTCATATCATAAAAAAAAACAGTTTTGTATCAATCTTCACATATTTAATTTCCACTTTAACCAAACACAAGACTTTTTACAAAGCGAAATAACAACTTAACTTCTGTAAAGTGAAACAAAGACTGCTCTGTGCGCATTCGCGCCAAAACGGTCACAAAGTCAAAGATTATGACAGTCCCATAGAAATGAATACACACAATAACCATATCACTGTAATATATCGATACAGCGGAGTACCTATACATTAATAAAACCAAATGTGAATATTGTCACAAAAATATGTTTGTTACTTCGCAGAAAAATAGTACGATATTACAGGTATCGAGAACTGGGGTTGGAGTGCCGTAATGGTCACGTAAGTAAAGAACCATTACACGGTGAATAACGATACCTTCAGCGCAGATGCACACTACGTCCGAATGCCTGCGTGAATCAAGCGAAGCTGCGCGCAGTGAGATTAGCGGACATTTGACGATACATGTGAAGTGTGCTGCAAATGGAGAATTTGGGTTGGATGGAAAGCGTGAACGGTTAGCCGAAGCGGTTCAGGTGACTGCTCGCGTAAAGCGGGAAATCTGGGGTCGCGTCCCGGTCAGCACAAATTTTCACTGTCGCCAATGGATTGTGGCTGAGGTCTGAATTTCTCTTCTGTATCTAGTTGGGTGGATGGGGATTTGAACCTGAATGCGAGTGAATTGCGTTAGCCACTATGCCACCTCACTCTGTGTCCTTTTAAATCCATACAGACAGAATAGTATATTCCAGGCAGGTGGAGCAACAAAGTGTTGAATGCTATCTAGCAACAAATATTGATTTCAGAGATGCATAATTTAGAACTTCCTACGTGTATATTGGTTGTTTTATGTTTTTCTGTCCCACTCAAGTTACTTGTTTTAGTTTACTACGACTTATTCTTTTCTTTGCCGCTCCTCTTGGATCTAAGCATACAAACGGTCGCAGATATGCTGGTGATGGAGAAATTTTTTTAAGCAATTTAACATGAAGAGAAATTTTAGAATGATTCTTCCACGGGTTTTGCACTGCAACTGTAATAGGTATTCATGGCATATTTGAGTTAGCCTCAATTACTCCAGAAGATATACTAACTTCTGTGAGAATTGTGAATCCGGAAAGAAAGGTCGGAATGAATCCGAATTCCGAGGAAGCATTAAACAGCGTGCCGGTAGTAAGTGATTACGTTTACAGCAAGAGGTTATCCTCTCGAGTATTCAGAAATATCAACGTGATGCCAAGGTGAGCCAATGAAGTGGTTTCAAATAAAGCAGTAACGTGAAAGCTAGTACCACCACGGCTTGAGGACATTAAATTGCGGATAAGAAGCATGTGGGTGAATTCTGACTAGGGAAAAATTGTTTCAGCCAATATCGCAACAATATTTATTATTGACGACTGCTCTTGACAGCCGATACTGTCATCCTATGGTCTTCAAAAGTTTTTGGTTATAAATCATATTCAAATATGAGTTGACCATTCATGCCACGTCACACGACATTATGTCATTATGCCACAATGATCATGTAAAATGGTGCAAGATGTTTGAAATTCTAAGAAAAATTGAAGTAAGAAACCGGAAAGGATGGGTGATACACAAAATGTGGAAGAACCAAGAGGGAACAATAAGAGTGGAAGATCAAGAAGAAAGTACTTGGATTAAAAGGAGTGTAAGACAGGGCCGTAGTCTTTCTCCCCTACTGTTCAATCTAAACATCAAACAAACAATGACGGAAATAAGAGAAAGGATCAAGAGTGGGCTTAAGATACAGAGAGAAAACCTACCAATGATAAGCGTCTGCTGATGATATTGCTATTCTTATTGAAGTGAAGACAAATTACAGGATCTGTTCAATGGAATGAACAGTTCAATGGGTACAGAATATGGTTGAAAATAAAGTGGAGTAAACAAAATTAATGAGAAACATAAAAAATGAGAATAGCGAGAAACTTAACGTGAATATCGATGGCTACAAAGTAATGGCTCTGAGCACTATGGGACTTAACATCTATAGTCATCAGTCGACTACAAAGTAGACGAAGTTGAAAAATTCTGCTACTCTGAAAACAAAAGTAACCCGTAATGGAGGAAGCAAGGAGGACTAAAAAGCAGACTAGCAACGGCAAGAAATACATTCCTGACCAAGAGAATCTGCTATTATCCAACATGGCCCTAATTTGAGGAGGCTCAAATGGTTCAAATGGCTCTAAGCACTATGGGACTTACCATCTGAGGTCATCAGTCCCATAGACTTAGAACTACTTAAACCTAACTAACCTAAGGACATCACACACATACATGCCCGAGGCAGGAATCGAACCTGCGACCGTAGCAGCAGCGCGGCCACAGTGGCTGGCAATTTGAGGAGGAAATTTTGAGAATGTACGTTTGGAGCTCAGCATTGTGTGGTAGTGAAACATGCACTGTGGGGAGCCGAAAAAGAAGTGAAATCAAAGCGTTTGAGATGTGAGCTACGGAACAATGTGGAAAATTAGGCGGTCTGATAAGGTCGGCGAGGGAAGGAATATATGGAAAGCACTGACAAGACGAAGGAACAGGATGGTAGGAGATCTGTTAAGACACTAAGGAATAACTTCCATGGTACTGGAGGGTGCTGTAGAGGGTAAGAAATGTATAAAAACACAGGAACTGTAAACATCGAGCGAATAATTGAGGACATAGGTTGCAAGTGCTACTCTGAAATGAAATGGATGGCACAGGAATCTACATAAATGATCTTTTGGATAGGATGGATATCAATGTGTGGCTGTTTGCTGATGATGCTGTGGTGTACGGGAAGGTGTCGTCGTTGGTGACTGTAGGAGGATACAAGATGACTTGGGCAGGATTTTTAATTGATGTAAAGAAAGGCAACTAACTCTAATTATAGCTAAATGTAAATTAATACAGATGAATAGTAAACAGAATCCCGTAATGTTTGAATACTCCATTAGTAGCGTAGCGCTTGACACAGTCACGTCGGTTCAATATTTGGGCGTAACATTGCAGGGCGATATGAAGTGGGACAAGCATGTAATGGCAGTTGTGGGGAAGGCGGATAGTCGTCTTCGGTTCATTGGTAGAATTTTGGGAAGATGTGGTTCATCTGTAAAGGAGACCGCTTATAAAACACTAGTACGACCTATTGTTGAGTACTGCTCGAGCGTTTGGGATCCCTATCAGGTCGGATTGAGGAAGGACATAGAAGAAATTCAGAGGCGGGCTGCTAGATTTGTTACTGGTAGGTTTGATCATCGCGCGGGTGTCACGGAAATGCTTCAGGAACTCGGGTGGGAGTCTCTAGAGGAAAGGAGGAGTTCTTTTCGTGAATCGCTTCTGAGGAAATTTAGAGAACCAGAATTTGAGGCTGACTGCACTACAATTTTACTGCCGCCAACTTACATTTCGCGGAAAGGCCACAAAGATAAGATAAGAGAGATTAGGGCTCGTACAGAGGTATATAGGCAGTCATTTTTCCCTCGTTCTGTTTGGGAGTGGAATAGGGGGAGAAGATGCCAGTTGTGGTACGAGGTACCCTCCGCCACGCACCGAATGGTGGATTGCGGAGTATGTATACAGATGTAGATCGCTGGAGAGGGATAACCAATCTGCTCCAGACTGTGACGTGACCGTACTTAAGTGTCGCTGAGATTTTATTCCTCATTGTCTGCAACAGCACTCTCTAAGGCTTGGCAAAATAGAAGGTGTCTGTACCGTCTATGCCGCCGTGTGCCAGGGAACCTCATCCCCTCCACAATTGTTATTACTGTGTCTCACCGTGCGGAGGTAACTTCTGATGTGACACGCACTGCAGCTGCATGCAGTGCTGTGAAATGGTCGTGTGATACCATACACTTCCTCTCTTTGCTCCACTACACGAGACACTCACCTTGCCGGCAGGAAGACGGTGGAGGAGTACAAGACGGCCAGCGCCATTGCCGACGAGGGGACGCGCGAGTTGGAGCAGAGCCTCATATCGGAGGAGCGGCAGCGCCTGGAGGCGGAGTGCCGCCGCGAGAAGAGCCTGCTGCAGTCGGCCATCCTGCAGACCGCGGGTACGTGTCGCGCGGGGACACCGACACAGCCGTGTCCTGGCAGTAAAAGCTAACGTTCCAATCCTTTTCAGAAGCTGACGCCGAGCTACCAGAGGCGGACCGGGCACCTGCTGCCGAAACGATCAGCAATACTGCGGTAGTGGTAAGTGGCCATTGGCGCCGTGCTCTGCCGTCTTCTGGTGAGACCTGTAAGATTAGATTAGATTAGATTAATTACTCATTCCATATACCCATAAAAGAGGGAATCCTCCTGGGTGTGGAACATGCCAGATAAACACATTACAAAAATGTAATTGGAAAAACTTGAGTTTCATTAATTTTAATGATCCTCAGTCAATATATTTGTTGTTGTGGTCTTCAGTCCTGAAACTCGTTTGATGCAGCTCTCAATTCTACTCTAACCTGTGCAAGCTTCTTCATCTCCCAGTACCTACTGCAGCCTACATCCTTCTGAATCTGCGTAGTGTATTCATCTCTTGGTCTCCCTCTACGATTTTTACCTTCCACGCTACCCTCAAATACTAAATTGGTGATCCCTTGATGTCTCAGAACATGTCCTACCAACCGATCCCTTCTTCTAGTCAACTTGTACCATAAATGTTTCTTCTCCCCAATTCTATTCACTACCTCCTCATTAGTTATGTGATCTACCCATCTACTCTTCAGCATTCTTCTGTAGCACCACATTTCGAAAGCTTCTATTCTCTTCTTGTCCAAACTATTTATCGTCCACGTTTCAATTCCATACATGGCTACACTCCATACAAATACTTTCAGAAATGACTTCCTAACACTTAAATCTATACTCGATGTCAACAAATTCCTCTTCTTCAGAAACGCTTTCCTTGCCATTGCCAGTCTACATTTGATATCCTCTGTACTTCGACCATCATCAGTTATTTTGCGCCCTAAATAGCAAAACTCCTTTACTACGTTAAGTGTCTCATTTCCTAATCTAATTCCCTCAGCATCACCCCACTTAATTCGACTACATTCCATTATCCTTGTTTTGCTTTTGTTGGTGTTCATATTATACCCTCCTTTCAAGACACTGTCCATTCCGTTCAACTGCTCTTCCAAGTCCTTTGCTATTTCTGACAGAATTACAATGTCGTCGGTGAATCTCAGAGTTTTTATTTCCTCTCCATGGACTTAAATACCTACTCCGAACTTTTCTTTGGTTTCCTTTACTGCTTGCTCAATATACAGATTCAATAGCATCGGGGAGAGGCTACAACCCTGTCTCACTCCCTTCCCAACCGCTGCTTCCCTTTCATGCCCCTCGACTCTTATAACTGCCCTCTGGTTTCTGTACAAATTGTAAGTAGCCTTTCGCTCCTGTATTTCACCCCTACCACCTTCAGAATCTGAAAGAGAGTATTCCAGTCAACATCGTCAAAAGCTTTCTCTAAGTTTACAAATGCTAGAAACGTAGGTTTGCCTTTCCTTAATCTTTCTTCTAAGATAAGTCGTAGGGTGAGTATTGCCTCACGTGTTCCAAAATTTCTATGGAATCCAAACTGATTATCCCCGAGGTTGGCTTCTACCAGTTTTTCCATTCGTCTGTAAAGAATTCGCCTTAATATTTTGCAGCTGTGACTTATTAAACTAATAGTTCGGTAGTTTTCACATCTGTCAACACCTGCTTTCTTTGGGGTTGGAATTACTGTATTATTCTTGAAGTCTGAGGGAATGTAGCCTGTCTCATACATCTTGCTCACCAGATGATAGAGTTTTGTCAGGACTGGCTCTCCCAAGGCCTTCAGTAGTTCTAATGAAATGTTGTCTACTCCCGGGGCCTTGTTTCGACCCAGGTCTTTCAGTGCTCTGTCAAACTCTTCACGCAGTATCGTGTCACCCATTTCATCTTCATCTACATCCCCTTCCATTTCCATGATATTGTTCTCAAGTACATTGCCCCTGTATAGATCCTCTATATACTCCTTCCACTTTTCTGCTTTCCCTTCTTTGCTTAGAACTGGGTTTCAGTCTGAGCTCTTGATATTCATTGAAGTGGTTCTCTTTTCTCAGTCAATAACCAGTAAAATTATGTACATGAATTGTATTTAAACTTCTAATATTTACAGGTTTAATACTTACATCTGCTTTCATTAAATCCATCATTCAGACGTTTGCTAGTTTCTTGGCTATTACAGCCAAGTATTGTCAAAAATTAAGGTAAATTATTCATTTCAGCAACCCTCAGTTAAGAACAGTCAGATTATGTACAAGATTTAAAATTAAACTTCCACTATTTGCAGACTTAAGACTTACATCTGCCTTCCATACATCCATCATTCACACAGTAGGTAGTTACTTGGCTGTTACAACCAAGTATTGTCAAAAATTAAAGTATAATAAATTTTCATTAAAATGGTCTACTGCACTTGTACAGAAACTCATGGATGGAATAGAAGGAGTTGGCAACCAAAAATTCTTTTAAATTATATTTAAATTGTGCCTTGTCTGAAACTAAACTCTTAATGGTTGCTGATAGCTTATTGAAAATATGCGTTGCTGAGTACTGGGCTCCTTTCTGGGCAAGAGTAAGTGATTTTAAATCTTTATGTTTATTGTTCTTATTCCTACTATTGATACTGTGTACTAAGCAGTTAGTTGGAAAAAGACATGTATTATTTACAACAAACTTCATTAAGGAATAAATATACCGAGAAGCTGTGGTTAATATGCCCAATTCTTTGAATAGGTTTCGACATAATGTTGCTGGATTTACACAACTCATTTCTCTTATTATACGCTTCTGTACTCTAAAATTTTTTTCTCTGTTTGTGGAGTTACCCCAAAATATAATACCATATGACATAATGGAATGAAAACAAGGAAAATATGCCAGTTTTTTTATATTTATATCTTCTATGTCTGACATCATTCGCATTGCAAACACAGACTTGTTTAGGCGCTTTAGCAGTTCGTTAGTATGTTGCTCCCAACTGAATTTATTATCAAGTTGTAATCCCAAGAACGTTACACTCTCAACTTCTCCTATTTCCGTGTCATCATATTTTATACACACACCAGAAGGAAATCTCTTGGAAGTTCTGAACTGCATATAGTGGGTCTTTTCAAAGTTTAATGACATTGAATTGGCTATAAACCACTTATTAATATCAGTAAAAATTTGATTAGCTGCCCTTTCTAAATTTATATTTGATTTACTATTTATTGCAATGTTTGTATCATCTGCAAATAAGACAAACTTGGCATCTGCTAATGTAACAGCTGACAGGTCATTAATATACACAAGAAACAGTAGTGGACCTAGTATGGAACCTTGGGGAACACCACATGTAATTTCTTCCCAGTCAGATGATGTCTGATTGTCTGCTGTTGAAGTGTTATGTAATGACACTCTTTGTTTTCTGTTAGTAAGATATGACTGATACCAGTTTGGAGCAATACCAGTGATGCCATAATATTTTAATTTACTTAAAAGAATGCTGTGATTCACACAGCCGGCTGGAGTGGCCGTGCGGTTCTAGGCGCTACAGTCTGGAACCGAGCGACCGCTCCGGTCGCAGGTTCGAATCCTGCCTTGGGCATGGATGTGTGTAATGTCCTTAGGTTAGTTAGATTTAATTGGTTCTAAGTTCTAGGCGACTGATGACCTCAGAAGTTAAGTCGCATAGTGCTCAGAGCCATTTGAACCATTTTTTGTGATTCACACAATCAAACGCCTTTGACAGATCACAGAATATGCCAGTTGCCTTTAATTTGTTGTCCAATGAATTAAGGACATTTTTGCTGTAAGTGTAAATAGCTTTCTCAATATCAGAACCCTTAAGAAACCCAAACTGTGAATTTGACAGTATGTTATTTCCACTAAGGTGCTTAAGTAGCCCCTTGAACACAATATTTTCAAAGATTTTTGAAAAAGCTGGCAAAAGTGAGATTGGTCGGTAATTTGATGGCATTTCTTTGTCCACTTTCTTGTGGAGAGGTATAGCTTCACATGAAAGGGGACAAAGAAATGCCGCCAAATTACCTACTGTAACTGTTAGGATACCCAGCACTAATGGAATAAAAAATCACTCATATTCACTAATAAGCTCACGGTTAAAATACACCATCTGGTCAAACGTATATGGACCTGTGTCAATAGAATTTAATGTCGGGACTTGGAATAGACAGTGTATTGAAACTGGCTACTTGGAATCTCCGCAATCTCAAAGATAAAGAACTAGAACTAAAAAATGAACTAAATTTACAAAATATTGACATGGCCGAAATCAAAATGAAATCGAGAGGTTCCACAACAGTAAATGGGTATGACATTATTTACAGCGGAATTCCTCAAAAGGAAAGGCTCCATGCTGAAGTTGCTGCTCTATGGCAGAAGACTTTAACAAAGTACACTATCACACCGTCATCAGTGAATTGTGGTCAGAATAATGGCATCAACAGGTTATCCATCGGTAATTGTACTTCCCAGTAGAAGGATGGGATGATTAACTCTGAAGAGTTCTATGATACCTTGCAAAGAACCCTATTTAACATAAACAGAAAGATTGCTTGATAATAGCAGGAGATTTAAATACAAGGGTGGGTAACACCCATGTAGTTAATATCGTTGATTCAGGAGGGGAAAACGTAATATAATAATGGATATAGGTAGAAGGCGATCTGATTGAATAATGAGGTAAGTATAACAAACACAGTCTTCAGGCATAAACAGATGCACAAATATAACTGGCCAATTAGAGGCTCTCCCACAATTATAGACTACATAATTTCAAATAATAAGACCTGGTCTTTAGTGCAAGACATAAGGGTCTTCAGAGGACCACATGCCTCTTCAGATAATTTCTTACTCGTCTCAAAAATAAAACTACTTAAAAATGGAATAAATAATTCCTTCTATGACCACAAAGAACAGTATAAATACACTTTTCGGAACACAAGATGTCATGAAACTACAATAGATTACATTTTTACAAACAGGAATATCCATCCTCAGCCAGTGCTAGATTTTAGGACTTAAAACTCTGCCAACGTACAGAGTCATCACAGGCAGCTCTTGGCAAAAATCTGATTGCATGTTTGAAGGCACAAAATTGCTAAAGCACCATCCTTGTAAAAAGAAAAATTTAATATTGAGTCATTATGGAATGAATTTACGAAAATTTTATGCCAGAAGCGATTGTCAGAGAAAATAAAAGAGAACCCGTTAAGGAGAGGATAATGTAGATCAGCCTGGGAGAAAATTAAAGAAAGTACTGATGCAGCAGCTCAAGAAGCCGTGGGTACAAGTAATAGAAGGAAAGAGAGGAAAACAAACGGAACACCATGATTTTGCTAAAATGTTAAAGAAATTTGTAAAAAAAAGAGGTGTAACTACTTGTAATATGAAACACACAAAACATAAGAGTCTTATGAAGATTAAAAAAAAAAAAACTCGTAATGAGACAAAATCGCTAGTGAATCGTTTTAAACAGGAACACTGGGAAACCTTTTCTAAAAATTTAGATCATAACTTCTGTGGGTTGCAGAAACAAATTTGGCGAATGAGATTACAGCAGAGGAAAGAGTTAGTTATACGAAATTTTGAAAGTGAACGATGTAAATTAGGAATCATGGGTTAAATACTTAGCAAAGTTGTATAAAGGTAAAAAGTCACCAGCAAGCTAAGAGAGATCCAATATCAGTATGCGAGCAAATGATGAAGTAATTGTTTCACATGCAGAGGTAGAAGAATCTTTAAATCTGTCGAAAAATAGGAAATTTTTCCATTCGTCTGTAAAGAATTCGTGTTAGTATTTTGCAGCCATGACATGAAAATGATAGTTTGGTAATTTACACACCTGTCAACACTTGCTTTCTTTGGGATTGGAATTGTTATATTCTTCTTGAAGTCTGAGGGTATTTCGCCTGTCTCATACATCATGCTCACCAGATGGTAGAGTTTTGTCAGAGCTGGCTCTCCCAAGGTTATCAGTAGTTCTAATGGCATGTTGTCTACTCCTGGGGCCTTGTTTCGACTTAGGTCTTTCAGTGCTCTGTCAAACTCTTCTCGCAGTATCATATCTCCATTTCATCTTCATCCACATCCTCTTCCATTTCCATAATATTGTCCTCAAGTACATCGCCCTTGTATAGACCCTCTATATACTCCTTCCACCTTTCTGCTTTCCCTTCTTTGCTTAGAACTGCGTTTCCATCTGAGCTCTTGATATTCATGCAAGTGGTTCTCTTTTCTCCAAAGGTCTCTTAATTTTCCTGTAGGCAGTATCTATCTTACCCCTAGTGATATACGCCTCTACATTCTTACATTTGTCCTCTAGCCATTCCTGCTTAGCCATTTTGCATTATCTGTCAATCTCATTTTTGAGATGTTTGTATTCCTTTTTGCCTGCTTCATTTACTGCATATTTGTATTTTCTCCTTTCATTAATTAAATTCAATATCTCTTCTGTTACCCAAGGATTTCTATTAGCCCTCGTCTTTTTACCTACTTTATCCTCAGCTGCCTTTACTATTTCATCTTTCAAAGCTACCCATTCTTCTTCTACTGTATTTCTTTCCCCCATTCTTGTCAATCGTTCCCTAATGCTCTCCCTGAAACACTCTAGAACCTCTGGTTTAGTCAGTTTATCCAGGTCCCATCTCCTTAAATTCCCACCTTTTTGCAGTTTCTTCAGTTTTAATCTACACTTCATAACCAACAGATTGTGGTCAGAGTCCACATCTGCCCCTGAAAATGTCTTACAAATTAAAACTTGGTTAATAAATCTCTGTCTTACCATTATATAACATATCTGAAACCTTCCAGTATCTCCAGGTTTCTTTCATGTATACAACCTTCTTTCATGATTCTTGAACCAAGGGTTAGCTATGATTAAGTTACGCTCTGGGCAAAATTCTACCAGGCGGCTTCCTTTTTCATTCCTTACCCCCATTCCATATTCACCTACTGCGTTTCCTTCTCTTCCTGTTCCCACTGTCGAATTCCAGTCACCCATGACTGTTAAATTTTCGTCTCCCTTCACTATCTGAATAATTTCTTTTATCTCATCATATATTACATCAATCTCTTCGTCATCTGCGGAGCTAGTTGTGCATATAAACATGTACTACTTTGGTAGGCGTGGGATTCGTATCCATCTTGGCCAGAATAATGCGTTCACGATGCTATTAGTAGTAGCTTAACTGCACTCCTATTTTTTTATTCATTATTAAACCTACTCTTGCATTGCCCCTATTTGATTTTGTATTTATAACCCTGTACTCACCTGACCAGAAGTATTGTTCCTCCTGCTACCGAACTTCACTAACTCCCACTATATCTAACTTTAACCTATCCATTTCCCTGTTTAAATTTTCTAACCTATCTGCCCGATTAAGGGATCTGACAGTCCATGCTCGACCTGTAGAACGCCAGTTTTCTTTCCCTGATGACAACGTCCTTCTCAGTAGTTCCAGCCCGGAGATGCGAATGGGGGACTATTTTACCGCCGGAATATTTTACCCAACAGGACGTCATCATCATTTAACCATACAGTAAAGCTGCATGCCCCCGAGAAACATTACGGCTATAGTTTCCCCATGCTTTCAGACGTTCGCAGTACCAGCATAGCAAGGCCGTTTTGGTTAATGTTACAAGACCAGATCAGTCAATCATTCAGACTGTTGCCCCTGCAACTACTGAAAAGGCCGCTGCCCCTCTTCAGGAACCACACGTTTGTCTGGCCTCTCAACAGATACCCCTCTGTTGTGGTTCCACCTACGGTATGGCTATCTGTATCACTGAAGCATGCAAGCCTCCCCACCAACGGCAAGGTCCATGGTTCATGGTCCAAGGTCCAAGGTCCATGGGGGAAGAGAACCATAGTCCTTCAAGGAGTCCAAAATATAAAGTTTTGTTTCAAATTTTTTTACTTTACACCTTATCGTAAAGAAGAAGAAGAAGTAATTTTTGGTTGGCCACTTTAGTTAATAGAGTTGCTACGAAGTTTGCATCATCATAATTAATTTGGCAAAAGAATTGGTTTTGTTGTTAAGTTTCGGTGCCATGTTGTTGTTGTTGTCTTCAGTCCTGAGACTGGTTTGATGCAGCTGTCCATGCTACTCTATCCTGTGCAAGCTTCTTCATTTCCTTGTACTTACTGCAACCTACATCCTTCTCAATCTGCTTAGTGTATTCATCTCTTGGTCTCCCTGTACGATTTTTACCCTCCCCGCAGCTCTACAATGCTAAATTTGTGATCCCTTGATGCCTCAGAACATGTCCTACCAACCGGTCCCTTCTTGTCAAGTTGTTCCACAAACTCCTCTTCTCCCCAATTCTATTCAATACCTCCTCATTAGTTATGTGATCTACCCATCTAATATTCAGCATTCTTCTGTAGCACCACATTTCGAAAGCTTCTATTCTCTTCTTGTCTAAACTATTTATTGTCCATGTTTCACTTCCATACATGGCTACACTCTATATAAATACTTTCAGAAACGACTTCCTGACACTTAAATCTTTACTCGATGTTAACAAATTTCTCTTCTTCAGAAACGCTTTCCTTGCCATTGCCAGTCTACATTTTATATCCTCTCTACTTCGACCATCATCAGTTATTTTGCTCCCCAAATAGCAAAACTCGTTTACTACGTTAAGTGTCTCATTTCCTAATCTAATTCCCTCAGCATCACCCCACTTAATTCGACTACATTCCATTATCCTCGTTTTGCTTTTGTTGATTTTCATATTATATTCTCCTTTCAAGACACTGTACATTCCGTTCAACTGCTCTTCCAAGTCCTTTGCTGTCTCTGACAGAATTACAATGTCATCGGCGAACCTCAAAGTTTTTATTTCTTCTCCATGGATTCTAATACCTACTCCGAATTTTTCTTTTGTTTCCTTTACTGCTTGCTCAATATACAGATTGAATAACATCGGGGACAGGCTACAACCCTGTCTCACTCCCTTCCCAACCGCTGCTTCCCTTTCATGTCCCTCGACTCTTATAACTGCCATCTGGTTTCTGTACAAATTGGAAATAGCCTTTCGCTCCCTGTATTTTACCCCTGCCACCTTTAGAGTTTGAAAGAGAGTATTCCAGTCAACATTGTCAAAAACTTTCTCTAAGTCTACAAATGCTAGAAATGTAGGTTTTCCCTTCCTTAATCTATTTTCTAAGCTAAGTCGTAGGGTCAGTATTGCCTCACGTGTTCCAACATTTCTGCGGAATCCAAACTGATTATCCCCGAGGTCGGCTTCTACCAGTTTTTGCATTCGTCTGTAAAGAATTCGCCTTAGTATTTTGCAGCTGTGATTTATGAAACTGATAGTTCGGTAATTTTCACATCTGTCAACACCTGCTTTCTTTGGGATTGGAATTATTATATTCTTCTTGAAGTTTGATGGTATTTCGCCAGTCTCGTACATCTTGCTCACCAGATGGTAGAGTTTTGTCAGGACTGGCTCTCCCAAGGCCGTCAGTAGTTCCAGTGGAATGTTGTCTACTCCCGGGACCTTGTTTCTACTCAGGTCTTTCAGTGCTCTGTCGAAGTCTTCACGCAGTATCGTATCTACCATTTCATCTTCATCTACATCCTCTTCCATTTCCATAATATTGTCCTCAAGTACATCGCCCTTGTATAGACCCTCTATATACTCCTTCCACCTTTCTGCTTTCCCTTCTTGGCTTAGAACTGGGTTTCCATCTGAGCTCTTGATATTTTTACAAGTGGCTCTCTTTTCTCCAAAGGTCTCCTTAATTTTCTTGTAGCCAGTATCTATCTTACCCCTAGTGAGATAAGCCTCTACATCCATACATTTGTCCTCTAGCCATCCCTGCTTAGCCATTTTGCACTTCCTGTCGATCTCATTTTTGAGACGTTTGTAGTGCTTTTGCTTGCCTGCTTCATTTACTGCGTTTTTAAATTTTCTCCTTTCATCAATTAAATTCAATATTTCTTCTGTTACCCGAGGATTTCTACTAGCCCTCGTCTTTTTACCTACTTGATCCTCTGCTGCCTTCACTACTTCATCCATCGGTGCCATAGGACAACTGTAATTCCGGCAGAAGCCACAACATTAAAAAAGGGAAAAAGAAAGATTTTTCCAAGAAATGTTTGATTTATTCCGTTATTAGGATATTGGACACTTTATTAATAAAAGAGGATTTATTTAGTTTCTATTTTAATTTAAGATTGAAGAATTTATGCTGTTATTTGACGGTTCAATAGAAGAATATTAAAGGCACCGAAGCCAGGCCGATGAGGCAGAATATTGGCGAGCGTGAGGACGGGTTAAAGGGGGAAAACTGCACCTGTGGTCTACTGATCAAAATCACCTGGGTCCTGCGTTCGAACTTCACCACTGTTTAAATGCATACACACACACGTTATAAAACGTATGTGTGTGTGCGTGTGTATATGTATGTCCCACAACTCCTCCTAAATCACTTGACCGTAACTAGACCGACTTCAACCAAACTTGGCACGCATAACCTTTACTGTCAGGCGACAATTGCTGTCGTGATAAGAATCATCTTCGTTTCATAATTCAGCAGATGCGATTTCAAAAACAATAAGATGCGTGAAAAACTGTCGAATCACGTATTGTGTTTAAATTTATTACTTCTTTGTTATTAATGCCATTCGCAATAAATTTCACAGACAGTATCCACATATGACAAAGAATGTACCTCTAACATTATTTCATTGTACAACGTGAAGTTCAGTGCGCATGACGTCATAAACACTGAGATAAAAAGCCGCATCATGTCTGAAGTTTAAATTTGTTTCTTCTTTGCTACTAACTCTGTTCATAACGTATTTCGCAGACAGTATCCACATATGCTACCTACGCAAATGTACGACTGTACGACACATGATTCAAGAGATATGACATCATAAACACTGACATGCGTGAAAAAGCACCATATCATGAATGAAGTTTTAATACATTTATTCTGTACTACTAAGACACTCCTACAGACGAGCAAACTTAAGGAAATCCCTGACACCTGGCAGCGCGTTTTACAGCTTTCAACCCGAAGCGGAAACAATAGCCATCAATAGAGCTATGTGGGGGCGTTGCCATAGAGATGTTTACAAAATCACGCTGTAGACAGGCGAAGCAGCCGTACTTATGCATTTGTGCGTTGTGCATACTTTTTGCACAACTGTTCCATAATTTGAAAGGTGTTTTCACTAATATACCGACATAAGTTTTTTTCGATACTACACTACAAACAGTGATTTTCTGTTTCCATTTCTAATACAAAATAAGCAATGTGAATACCCGGGCAATGCCGGGTTTGTGAGGTAGTTTTGAATAAAAATCATCAGCAATGTAGGCCAAGGAATTTGGGCATAAGAAGTCACCATCGTTCTGCCAACGGCCTTGTCAAAGAGCGTGGAGGAATATACGGAGGTTCAGGCCACTCTATTGCTCCTGGGGGTGGAAAACTGCCTCTAAGAGGAGCATGAATCAGCAATGATCAACAGCTTGAGGATGCAAATGGTATGGAGACCATTGCACTAGAGACGCTTATGGTGCATCCACAGGACGTGTGGTCTGCAAATGAAAACATTTCACAATGATGTCTCCATTAACAAAAAGATTCTAGATTACTCCCCCATTCGAATCTGCAGGAGGAGATTACGAAGGTGGGTTGGGCCGTGAGAAAAGAAAAGGATGGAATAGTCAGCAGGAGGGCAAAATTCTACTATCCTGGGCACGGAATGTCGGAACTTTGAACTTCGTAGAAAAGTTCGAAAATCCGAAAAGGGATATGGTAAGGCTCAATTTAGATGTAGTGTGGATCAGTGAATTGAAATGGAAAGAGGTCAATGATTTCTGTCAGGCGAATGTAGGGTATATCAACAGCTGCCGAAAATTGTATAACAACAGTAGGATTCGTTATGAACAGGAAGATAGAGCAAGAGTGAGTTAATGTGAACAGTTCAGTGACAGGGTTGTTCTCATCAAATTCGACACCAGATCAACGCTGGGAACAATAGTTCAGGTATTCATGCTGACGTCGCAAACAGAATATGAAGAGATGGAGAAAGTATAAAATCATATTGAACGGGTAAGTCATTAAGTAAAGGGAAATGAAAATCTAATAGTCATGGGGGACTAGAATGTGGTGGGAGGGGAAGAAACAGAAGCAAGGGTTACGGGGAATACGTACTTGGTAGTAGGAATGAGAGAGGAGAAAGATTAATTGAATTCTGAAAAAATAAATACGAGTATCAGGTAGTAAAGCGAATACTTTGTTCAAGAATCATAAGAGGAAGAGGCGTACCTGGAAACAGCCAGGAGATACAGGGAGATTCCAGTTAGATTACATCATGGTCAGTCAGGGATTTCGAAATCATAGGTTTGTAGGGCGTACCCAGGAGCAGAGATGAACTCAGATCATAATCTGGTAGTGATGAAGAGTAGGCCATAGTTTAAGAGACTAATCGGAAGAATCAGTGTGCAAAGAAACGGGATACGGAGGAACTAAGTAACGAAGAGATACACTTCAAGTTCTGTAAGGCTATAGATAATGAGTAACTCAATAGGCAGTTCAGTTGAAGAGGAACGGACATTTATAAAAAGGGCAGTCACAGAACTTGGAAAGAAGAACATTGGTACAAGGAAGGTAACTGCGAAGAAACCATGTATAACGGAAGAAATGATTGAGTTGATCGACGAAATACAAGTCACTCAGGAATGAAATAAGTGGGAAGTGTAGGGAAGCTAAGACGAAATGGCTAC
Organism: Schistocerca serialis cubense; assembly: GCF_023864345.2. Taxonomy (NCBI): domain Eukaryota; kingdom Metazoa; phylum Arthropoda; class Insecta; order Orthoptera; family Acrididae; genus Schistocerca; species Schistocerca serialis. Next base: position 79,481,698 of record NC_064642.1, on the reverse strand, counting down.
ATGCAAAATGTGAAGAAATCGAAAAATAAATGATTGTCGGAAGGACTGACTCAAAATATGTAAAAGTTAAAACAACGTTCTGTAAAATTAAAAGCGATGTTTGTAACACTAAGAGTGCACTGGGAATTCAACTGTTAAATTCAGAGGAGAGAGGGAATAGAGGGAAAGAGTACACTGAAGGCCCGTATGAGGGGGAGGACTTCTCTGATGACAGGAGTCAACAAGTAAGGGATAAGGGAACCACTATTAGAGTCAGAATCCAAAAGAGCTTTGGAAGATCAAATAAGGCAGAAGTGAAAGGTAACATTCCATCAGCGTTTCTAAAATCTTATATGAATTGAAGGTGGATGGGGGAGGAATTATTGAAATCAGTTGCTGCAGGACTTTATGTGGAATTAGCAGTGACAAGTGAAAATGTGAAGCTGGACGGGGATTCGAACCCAGGCTCTCCTGCTTATTACGCATTTGAGTTAACCACTGCGCCAGCCGGACACAGTATTTAGCGTAATTACGCGGACCAGCCGGCGAACATTCCCACCTAGCACTGAAATCGGCCGGGAGGCCAGCAGAGAGAGTACGCGCAATTACAATAAAGATTTTATCTAGATGGTGCAGTGTTTAACGCAGCTACCTAGTAAACAGAAGATCGCATGTTCGGATCCTGGTTCGGCACACACTTTTTACTCGTCGCCGATGATTTCACACGAAGCGCTGAAGCAGATGCCGTCCTTCACTTACGTTTCTTTCCTCTCCATCCACCTTTAGTTTACATAATATGAATCACAGCTGCGAAATCCGCATTCATATTTATAAACTCACTAGGGAAAATGGCAACAAAACGACTATTGATCATGGTGTGTAGAATGTATGAAACCGGCGATATACCATCAGACTTTCAGAAAAACATCATCCACACAATTCTGAAAACAGCAAGAGGGGACAAGTGCGGGAATTATAACATATTCAGCTTAAAGCTCATGAATCCAAGTTGTTGCTGACAAGAATAATACACAGAAGAATAGAAAAGGAAATTGAGGATCTGTTAGAGGAAAGGTAAGGGCACCAGTGAGGCAGTTCTGACGGTGTGGTTGATACTGGAAGCAAGACCGAAGAAAAATCAAGACACGCCCATAGAAATTGTCGACCTTGAAACAGCGTTCGAGATCATAAAAAGGTGAAAGGTGTTCGAAATTCTGAGAAAAATTGGGGTAAATTATAGAGAAAGATCTACGAGGGACTAGAAAGATTGGAAGGTCAAAAACGAAGTGCTCGGATTGAAATGAATGTAAGACCGAGATGTAGTCTTTCGCCCTTGCTGTTAAATGTGTTCGTCGAAGGAGCAATGACGGAGAACTGCAGGATGCATAGAATGGAATGAACAACAGAATGAATACAGAATATGGATTAAGAGTAAATTAAAAAACGAGAAAGGTAATGAGAAATTGCAGAAATGGGACTAGCAAGAAAATTAACATCGAAATTGGGGATGAACAAGTAGAAGAAGTTAAGGAAATCTGCTTCCTAGGAGCAAAATAACTCATGATAGACGGAGCAAGGAGAACATGAAAAGCAGACTAGCACCCACAAAAAGAGCAATCATGGCCAAGACAAGTCTATTAGTATCGAACATAAGCCTTAGTTTTAGGAAAAATATTCTGAGAATGTATGTATGGGCCACAGCATTGTATGATAGTGAAACAAGGATTGTGGGAAAACTCGAAAAGAAGAGAATCGAAGCATTTGAGATTTGGTGCTACAAAAGAATGTTGAAAATTATGTGGACTGATAATGTAAGAAAGGAAGACGTTCTGCGAGGAATCAACGAGGAAAGAAATATATGGAAAACTCTGACAAGAAGAATGGACAAGATGGTAGGAGACGTGTTAACATATCAGGGAATAAATTCCAAGGCACTAGAGGGAGCTGTCTAGGGTACAAACTCTATGGGATGACAGAGATTGGAATACATCCAGCATAGAATTTAGCATGTGGGGTGCAAGTGCTACTCTGAGTCGAAAAGGTTGGAACAGAAGAGGAATTCGTGATGGGCTGCATCAAAGCAGTCACATAGAACATTGGCACAACAGTGGGCTTTCAGTTCACCTTGTCGCCAAAGACAAACTGGGATTGTCACGTGGCTTTCTTGTAAGGCTGTTTGTTTGGATTTTACGCAAAGGGCGAAACTTTAATATTATACGTCTTTGTCCTGTTTTTACGCACTTGTTTACTAACAGCACCAATGATGAATAATTGTTGCGGTTATGGATGCAAATCTAAACGCTTTACAGGAGCAAAAGGCAGACAATCAATACTGCAGGGTAATTTATGTGACTGCGTGGGCACATATTTATGAGACGAGTGTTAGACAAGTTCGGTAGCGTGAGAAATGTGCTGGCAATCAATCCGTCATGTGCGTAGTACATTTCGAGCAATTCTCATCAGGTTATTTTTATATCTCAAAATTCCATTATACAGATAGCCAAAGTTATTATGCTTATTTAATGTAGTAAGGATGGGAGACCGTGCTGCTAGTACTATAACGTGGATAATAATTATAGATGGTTAATATTTTAGTTTCCCTAAGAATGAACAGGAATGAAATAATGTATCACAAAGTATAAATTGAAGAATTTTGCCCCTAAGGTATTTCAGTGTGGAATAAATTACTGCGTGTCTGCTTTTAGTTTTGAAGTTATTCGTGATACTTTCTCTTTGGCATAGTAGGAGGCCAATTCAATTTGCCGCGGCAGCGTAATAGAGAGTCAAACATATGTTACAGTACAAAACATTAAAAATAGCAGAGCATATCCCTTTATTCCATATTTAAAAACAATACAGACATCTGAGTCTGATACACTTGTTGAAAACAATTGAAATGCCCTTTCGTTTTTGTTCAAAAATGGTTCAAATGGGTTTGAGCACTATGGGACTTAACATCTGAGGTCATCAGTCACCTATAACTTAGAACTACTTAAACCTAACTAACCTAAGGACACCACACACATCCATGCCCGAGGCAGGATTCGAATCTGCGACCATAGCAGTCGCGCGGTTCCGCACTGAAGTACCTGGAACAGCTTGGCCACCGCGGCTGGCTGCCTTTTGGTCTTCAAAGTCTTAAGACAAGTCAAGTTCATTCCAGATCTTGAATGCAAATGGTTAAGATGCCTATGAATGGTGTTTACAAAGCGTACAATACATTTGGGCTGGGTCTGTCTGTACTAACGGGCATTAAAAATCTGCAGAGCGCTAACAACAAATCTTGCACCATACCATAGTGTCGTGAGTTCTTAGGCAATATAAGTTGGCGCCAATGAATCAAGTCTGAGCATCTTAACCCCGTGGGTATCCTTATTCTGTGGTAATAAGTATCTAATTAAAAAAAAATCTTCAAATGTGTGTGAAATCTTATGGGACTTAACTGCCGAGGTCATCAGTCCCTAAGCTTACACACTATTTAACCTAAATTATCCTAAGGACAAACACACACACACAACCATGCCCGAGGGAGGACTCGAACCTCCGCCGGGACCAGCCGCACAGTCCATGACTGCAGCGCCTAAGACCGCTCAGCTAATCCCGCGCGGCAAGTATCTAATTTGCAGAGGTTATCGTTAGTCGTTACAAGAATGACTTTGGCATGCTTACGTGGTAACAGAGCTAAAGCCGGGTTCACACACGCAACGAAAGTATCGCCACAAGTCAAGTCATTCTGAAGTGGCGCTGTGAGCTACCGTTCACACAGGAGGCCACAAATTCTTCGTAATTGCGCAGTTTGCAAAATGGCGTCACCTGTCTCACCTGAAATGATTCGGGCCTGCGTTAATGTTGTTGCGCAAATTGTGGCATTAGAACTGAGCGAAGAGTTAACAACAAAGAAACGGAAACGAAATGGATCTGTATGTGGATATCGCGCAGAAATTATATGGGAGCAACAAATACGCTCATAAAAGAATTAACATTCGAAGATAAAAATTCGTTCGTAAACCGTTTTCGGATGTCGAAGACGAATTTCGAGTACTTGTTGAGTTGTGTATCAAGCTCTATTCAAAGATCGCATACACACATGAGAGATGCAATCCCTGCCCGTGTGAAACTTCAAGTAACTCTCCGATATTTGGCGAGTGGTGATTCCATGTCATCTCTCCAGTACACCTACCGTGTCCCGAAAAATACTATTTCAGTATTCTTGTGCGAAGTGCTGGATGCTATTTACGATGTCCTTAAGTCTCATTTGAAGGTAAATGAGAAAACATAGCCCCTTTTGTTGTAGCTACATCAGTTCCAGGTACATATTCACGCATACTGTTTACTATTTCAATTAATGCAGCATCTCTCAAATTTCTGTCTTTGTATGATTCGCTTTTGTGGTTCCAAAGGCATTCTCGTTCTTGATACACCTCCAAGAATCTCATAATTGTCGCTGTTGACCACTTTTTCGACATATTAATACCAAACGCACAAACAAAAGTACCATCTGCGAACGAATACGCACTAGAAAGGTTTGAATCCAGCCGCGAGGTAGCAATCGAATGACGTTATTCGATTGTGGAGAAGGCAAAATGGTGCAACAAAGTAGAACCACGTTCAACTTTTTGTGGCGTGACAAAAGTTGCGCTTCTTAAATGGCGCCACCGAAGACTAGGAGTTCACACATGCAACTACAAAGCAACGGTAGTTCGCCATTAGCAGTGGTGATACTTTTGTTGCCTGTGTGAACCCGGCTTAAAGCGCAACACGATGTCGCACAGGAGCCTTCGCCGCAGCCGTCTGCACCGGCGCTGGACGAGGTGGACGCGGAGGAGGTGGCGCGCCGCCAGCAGTACCTGCGCGCGCAGCGGGACAAGCTGCTGCTGCTCAAGAAGCAGGAGCGCGAGAAGAAGCTGCGCGCCGCCGCGGCCGGCAGCGCCGAGCGGCCAAGGTCCGCGCGGGCCGCCAGGGCGGCGCTGTCGTCCGGTGGCGCCAGCGCCGGTGGCGCCAGCGGCGCGCCTGACACCGACAAGGCCGGCGGCGCAGACAGCGCCAACTTGCAGGTGCGCCGCGCGCTGGCGCGCCGGCTCAAGTCCGAGGTGGTGGGCGCGCCGTAGGGCCGCGTCCGGCTGCCGTCGTAACTCACTAATACGTGGCTCCCTTTCTCTCAAAATGCGTAAAAGTTTAATTCTTTGAAACATCATCAGCCACATGTGAAGATACCGATTTCAGC